>NW_028274809.1:25337500-27837500 GCF_037043125.1 Eumetopias jubatus
GAATCCAGGAAATCAGAAAGGAGCCTACTGTCAAAGTCGAGGGGAAAGATAAGAGTGATGTGTATTAAATGATTATAATAGTGGAAGTGGCAAATTTGTCTTTATTTGCAGATATATTTTGAACATAGGGCTGCCCAAACTCACAATCTCTATGTAACTGTAATAGCACTCATTAATAGTGACCCAAAATGTTGGCTACTTAATAGTAATAATAAAAATAAATAAAATAAAGAAAATAAAAATATTTTATTTTTTGAGATTTACTATAGCTCCAGATTTTTTTTTATAGCTCCAGATTTTTAAATGCCCAAGAACGTGCATTAAACTAAAGCATATTTATTATGTTAATGCTTCTGAAAAGGAAAGTACTTATTATTAAATCAGATAGAAAAATTAGAAAATTTATCAGGTTACCACATATGTATTTTTTATGCAGACAGTCCCTGAATCATTCACATACAATGTATGGCATATATATATATAAAATATACATATATATTTATTTATATATATCACTCATTGCTTCTTTACTATGTATCTTGTACAACCACATTTAATCAATATATATTTTTTCCATGATACTAGGTCAACAGTAGATGCTAAATAAATAGTTATTCCTTTCTTAATTCATATCTCATATAGGCATTTGATTTGAAAGTTAGGCAAAAATTTGATTCATTGGTTGATTGCTTTTACTCACTTGTCTATCTTGTGTAGTAAGTGGAAGGCTAGTTTCCATAGCCATAACAAGCCTGGAGGCAGTAATTGATTTTTAGTATTAATATGGATATTGTTAATGTTTTGTCATTCCACTTCTAATGTATTTTCCCCCTGAATCAGATAATTTTGTTAACCTGACTTTGTATATTGTTACAAGATCCTGGTTATATTCATTTTTTTTAAGATTTTATTTATTTATTTGACAGAAAGAGAGACAGCGAGAGAGGGAACACAAGCAGGGGGAGTGGGAGAGGGAGAAGCAGGCTCCCCGCTGAGCAGGGACCCTGATGTGGGACTCCGTCCCAGGACCCTGGGATCATGACCTGAGCTGAAGGCAGATGCTTAACAACTGAGCCACCCAGGCGCCCCTCAAGCTCTTAATTATATTCCTAATTTTTTTACTGAAGAAGGATTATGTCGTTCACTCACTGTGAGAAATAGATCTTAAGTCAAGAGGAATAAAAAGCCCATGTTTGCAACTATAGCTACATTTGTAGCAGAATCAATACCAAATAGAATAATTGGTGATTTCATTACCGCCTCACATAAAGCTTTACTGCTGGAGTTACAGTGGAATGAAAACTCTAGGAAGCCCAGGTAAATTCAGGATTTTTGAGGCTTTAAGTATTATAGGTTTATAGTTTAAGGACTTCATAATAGTGTTGACAAAAGGGACTGAATTTTGTTAAACTTGTTTTGGCTGGTAAGGAAGATTTTTTCAATTCTGTTTGATAAACAACTGTGAAATCAGTGAAACTTAATGGTTTAAGCATTGTCTTGTATACATTGCCTGATGGTAAAATCGATTGACAAATGGAAGTTGTGAGGTGTCCTTCAGTGAAGGCTTCATGAAGAGAAACACAAGTGATTTTTATGCATCCATCCAAACTAGTTCTCTTAAAATCATGTCTGCCTTTCAAGATGAAAGTTATGAAGAGCATACTCGTCATTATAAATAGCAGTTTGAATCAAAAATAAATATATAGAAAAGCCTCCCTGAGACAAAACTTTTCCTAAATTGAACTGTGTATAGTAAAACTCCAAATACCAGGATGTTTGGAGAATAGAGTATTCTAATTAATCAGATTTTCTGTTTATTAGAGGATTTTTTGTTGTTGAAAAATATTTCTAACCATACTTATTACGATTTTATGTTTTCATATGGTATATACAAAACACAGCTGATCACCTATTAAACAATGGAAACTTTTCTGGATTGAGAGTTATTTTCTGAATACCAGTTATTGTTTTTATAGCAAGTATATGTATATTATTAAATGATAATTTATTACAAATCACTGTGCTTAAGCTCAGCAAATACCAAAAAAAACACAATAAATTGCACCACTCTTCAAAGAGTTTATAGCCTTTGTGGGTTTCTTATATAAAGAGATTATTATAATAGTAGTTAATAACTAATAAAAATTTCATAATATATAATATATAACTTTATATAAGTTAATATATAACTTTATATATACATATATATGTATATACATATATACATACATATATATGTACATATACATACATACATACACACACATATATATACATATATACATACATGTATGTAGGTACATATGTATACATACATATATACATATATACATAGATATATACATATATATACATATATACATATATAATACATATACATGTATATACATATATAATATATACATATATAATATATACATATATACATATATAATATATACATATATATACAATATATACATATATAATATACATATATATAACAATATATAACTTTAATATATACACAGGATGAGAAACATGGAAAAACACTTAGTTATTACAGTTATATGAATAAATGTTTCTTCCAAAATCTGCTTAAGTTTCTACAGAAAAGGTCAGAATATCTAAATATTTTAGAAAACTTTTCATTTGGATGTTTGCATATTGATTTTTATATATTGATATTAAAGTACAGGTTTTATTTCCAATTGAAAGAAACTTGTACAACATAAGTTGTATATAAATTGCTATGTGACATTGTATATATTTTAGAAATAGTGCAGCAAGTTTATTAATCGATGTATAATTTCCCCATCAGTAGTTGTATTAAAATATAGGCTTGTTCTCATTGGAATTTAAAATAATTGAAATCTATATTTCATAAACCCATATCATAGTACCTTTTCTCAACAGACATTTTACAAATTCATAAAGATTTTGTTGTAAATTTGCTAGGAGCAATAAAATAAAGATTATGGATTAAGGGTGTTTTCTAGAGAGTCTCTACAGTATATTGGGGAAAAAGAAAAAGGCTGGACTTTGATACTGGCTGATAAGGATCATGTACATGAATCAATCAATTCTTGTTTTCCTGCTTATGTTGAATAATATTGTACTTATCAAAAGAAATTCTTTTTTTTCTTAGTGCTTATTAGTCTTAATAAGTGAGCCTCCCACAGAATCAGTAAAATGTTCAAATGATCAAGAATTATTTTTTAGTTTCTTCAGAAACAGACTCTTAACTGTAGAGAACAAACTGATGATGACCAGAGCAGAGGTGGGTGGGGGGATGGGTGAAATAGGTGATGGGGATTAGGGCCCTTGTAGGGGCAACTCGGTGGTTAAGTGTCTGACTCTTGATTTCGGCTCAGGTCATGATCTCAGTGTTGTGAGACTGAGCCCCGCACTGGGCTCCATGCTAGGCGAGGAGCCTGCTTAAGATTCTTTCTTTCCCTTCCTCTCTCCTCTCTCCCTCTCCCTCTACCCCTCCCCCAACATTTGCACAAGGGCTCTCTCTCTCTCTCTCTCTCTAAAAAAAAAAGAAAAAAAAAACAGGAGGACATCTCTTGTGATGAGCACTGGGTGTTGTGTATGTAAGTGTTGAATCACTAAATTCTACATCTGAAACTGATGTTACACTGTATGTTAACTAACTGGAATGTAAATAAAAACTAAAAAAAAAAAAAAATGATTTTGTACTTTCATTCTGAATTGAAGTTAGTCAAACAACCAGACAAAATAGTAAAAATTACTTAAGGTCAAAAGCATATAACTTAACTAGAATTTAATCCTTCCTCTGTATAATATTTTAGTAGCTATAATCAGAATTCACCATTATCTTTATGTTAATGATAATAAAGCAATGTAAAACCTTAATTGTTTGAAAACCCTGGTTCATTTTAGCTCATTTTTCAGCAAATATCTAGGGTGTGTCCCTAGGTCTTATGGTCTAAGATGGTGGTTCAAGGTTTAGCCATCCCATCCCCATTCCAGGCAGCATATTGGAGGAAGATGTGAAGAAAAGAGGCAAAGTCGGCTCCAGCCATGTTTTAAATGAAGTTCTGGCAAAGTGTCATACAACATTACCTCCAAGGGAAGCAATGAAATGAAGTCTTTATTTGGGGTGGCCACATGCCCAGCTGAAGGTTGTGTAGTTTATTACTCTGGAGGAGGAAGAGAATGGATATTGAGGATTCCAGAAGTCTTTGCCTCTGTCCCTAGCACTGTACAAAAACTACATTCTCAAAGGCAACAAATGAAACCCAGCATGGTGTGTGCGAGACTTGGCACTCGCAAAGGGAGAAGGTGGGGGAGTAGCTTGGAGGTGGTAAGCTGACAGGACCCTAGAGAGAGGAAATGATTTTTAACATTTCTTTATATGTTAGATTTCAGAAACAGTCTAAAGATTATGTATTGGTTTTCTAGAGCTGCTGTAACAAAGTACCGCAAACCATAAAGCAACAGTAATTTATTCTTTCACAGTTCTGGAGGCTAAAATTCAATATCAGGGTGTCAGCAGGGCCTCTGCGACTGGGTAGAATCTTCCCTTGCCTCTTCCTAGCTTCTAGGGAGGGCCATCAATTCCTGTCATTCCTTGGAGTGCAGCTGTATCTTTTCCTCTATAGTTATATGTTTTGTTTTGTTTCTTGCACCCACCCCCACCCCACCGCTGTGTGTCTTTGTGTCCACATGGTATTTTCCTCTTCTTAGAAGGACACTATCATGGGGCACCTGGCTGGCTCAGTCGTTAAGTGTCTGTCTTCGGCTCAGGTCATGATCCCAGGGTCCTGGGATTGAGCCCCACGTTGGGCTCCCTGCTCAGCAGGAAGCCTGCTGCTCCCTCTCCCACTTCCCCTGCTTGTATTCCCTCTCTCACTGTGTCTCTCTCTATCAAATAAATAAAATAAAATATTAAAAAAAGAAGGATACTAGGGGCGCCTGGGTGGCTCAGTTGGTTAAGCGACTGCCTTCGGCTCAGGTCATGATCCTGGAGTCCCGGGATCGAGTCCCACATCGGGCTCCCTGCTCGGCAGGGAGTCTGCTTCTCCCTCTGACCCTCTTCCCTCTCGTGCTCTCCATCTCTCATTCTCTCTCTCTCAAATAAATAAATAAAAAAATCTTAAAAAAAAAAAAAGAAGGATACTATCATATTGGATTTAGGACTTACCCTAAGGTCTTCATCTTAACTCGATTACCTCTACAAAGACCCTGTTTCCAAACAAGGTCATGGTCACAGATACCAGGGGTTTAGCTTTCAGTACATCTTTTAGAAAGTCACAA
Organism: Eumetopias jubatus; assembly: GCF_037043125.1. Taxonomy (NCBI): domain Eukaryota; kingdom Metazoa; phylum Chordata; class Mammalia; order Carnivora; family Otariidae; genus Eumetopias; species Eumetopias jubatus. Next base: position 25,342,763 of record NW_028274809.1, read on the forward strand.
TTCCACTTTTAAAAGAATATTTCTAGATAATATACTTTTTGATGAACTTTAGACATCCAGGCAAGAAAAGATTATGGTTTTTTTGTTTGTTTGTTTTAGCACTGAGCTTCCCTATGGCAAAGGTCTACATTATTCTTCAAGACTTTTAGATTTAGATTTTTGTTATTTTTGATGTGTCAGTAGGCAAAAACAGTTGTTAAGATGGTCTTAATTATTGGAATGTATCCATCTAGATATTTTTTTTCTTTTGTGTATGGAAACCCATTTGCTTGAAACCCATTCCCTTGAATACCACCAAAGCATTATGACTTGTCATTTCTGTGTGCCTAACATATAACTGTTTATATGACTTCATTACACAGCTCTGTTCTCTTCAAAGTTCACACTTTATAACTTGCCTTAATTTGGATATATTATGTAACTTACTCAAAGAAGATTATTTCACATCCATTTCAACTTTCCATACTATTATTACAAGATTCATAATATAGGTTTTTTTTAGTCTATTGAAGATGAGTTGGTGTATTAAATGATAAAGATCTTGTATAGGCAGATATAGAAACCATGAGAAGTAATAACTAAAACTCTGACTTCTGGAAGACAAAGAAAATATCGACATAGAAAGTAAAGAACACACATGTGTGTACACTCAGTGCTCACCTGTGAACAGACTCAAGATCTACGCTGTCAAAGAAGGCAGACTGAGATCCTTTATATCAGTTCGTTATACCTTAGAATACTAATGAATTATACAGAGTGATGACCCAAGTGATACCAATCAAAGCTCATATTTTGTAACATACTCTGTTTCTAGCATGTTTAAAAAGTATAGACTACAAATGTGATTGTTTTAATTTTCGCTCTTTGCTCTGTTTCTTTGGAACCCCTGCCCTCTTAGTCTCTGTGCTTCGTGCATGCAGTTTAGGAATATAAAACTGATATCACTTATATGTCTTATCTAAAAAAGCCGAACTCATAGAAACAGAGAGTAGAGTGTGGCTACCAGGGCCTTAGGGGTGAGGGAAATGGGGAGATACCAATCAAGGGTACAGACTTCCAGTTATGAGATGAGTAAGTTCTGAGGATCTAACATATAGCATGGTGACTATAATCAACAATACTATATTATATACTTGAAAGTTGCCAACATAGTAGATCTTAAATGTCATAATAGAAAAGAAATGGCGATTATGGGACAAGATGAAGGTGTTAGCTAATGCTATGGTGGTAATAATTTTACAGTATGTAAGTGTGTCAAATATATTGTATACCTTAAGGTTATACACTGTTATGTATCAATTATAATATAGCTGGGGAAAAATAAAAGTGAAGATATATCTATGTGGTTTATGGGTGTTAATGACATTCAAAATATTTTAATTCGTGAAAACAAAGGAGAGTGTGTGGGATAGAGAGTTGAGGGAGACATTGTCATTGTGCATGTCATGGAGAGGTTATATAACTTCCCCTGTATCTTCTTGTCTTGGCAGTGTGTGCAGGAACAGAGAACAAGCTGAGCTCTCTCTCTGACCTGGAGCAGCAGTATCGAGCCTTGCGCAAATACTATGAGAACTGTGAAGTAGTCATGGGCAACCTGGAGATAACCAGCATCGAGCACAACCGGGACCTCTCCTTTCTGCGGGTAAAGCTGTCTTTCTTTCTCTTCTCTTCTCTGTGGGTGGACAGTGATGTCACAATGCATAAAGACAGACCAGCTTGCTTGTACTTGGTGATGCTCTTCTGCCCGGCAGCGACCATGACTGTAGGCAGAAGATAAGAGTTATCAAGGCATGCCTGGGAAAAGAACAAGAGTAACAATGCCATCATGACTGACACCTTGAGTTCAGAACAGTTACTGTTACTCTAAGATTGATAAAAGATCCTGTCAGCCTGTGGTACATGATATCTAGCAAGTCTGTTTTTTTTTTCTTCTCAAATTGCAGGCAAGAGGAGAACTGTTAGGCTGGGGACTAGGCGAGTCAGAGGACCAATCAGATAAGAATAGGTAACTTCAGTAATCTCGCTTTCTGTCCCTTTACTGTCACTTCGGAAATTTCAGACTACTCCATATTACAATAATAAGACCAATACTGTTATCTTTAGAAGAAAAATGACATCTGTTTTTGAAAACCCACAAATTACTTAAATTAGATACAGGGAATTATCAGTACTTATGTAGGTTGATACATGCATGCGCATAAATGCATATGTGTGTATATAAAGTTACTCAGAGACAACCAGTCCTTTTGCAAACTTGTTTGGGCTCTGATTTACATCCTTAGTCTGTTAAACAGACTATCAGTGCTTTGTGGCTTCAGTTTCTTATGTTTCGCTTTAACCAGAATAGGTAATAGGAAAATCTGAACTTCAAAGAGATATGGTCTTCTGCATACCTGTGAATTTATTCTTTATATAAGAACTATTATGTATTTTAAATAACAGCATCTGTATAATAGATTTGATTTTTTTCAGTAGTATTTACACATTTTTAGGAGTACTGTCTTGTGTAAACCAAGACAAAAGTATCTCAAATACTGATACAGTAAACTATTTGGGATATAGTGAATTATTTAAAGAACTATGATAATTTAAATAATTCTGCACTTAGATAAGTAGTAAAAAAAAGGCAATGATTTTTAAATACTTTGAATTTACATAACAAATATATCTAGAAGGGTAGCAATTTCAGAAAATAAACCACCTCAAAATTTAAGTAACACTATGAAGCTTATGATACCTGTTAATAAAATGACTATCATACTAGGATCAGTATAGGGGCTGAAGGTATTTCCATATTCTGCTGCTTGATTAGCAGAGCGCTGGTTCTATGAGTTATATGTCAAAACTTTTTAATAATTATGAAATTTAGTTATGACATTTTTGTTTATCAAAAGTAAATAGTAAAAATTATCTAAGTTACAGAATGTGAGAGCCTTAGAAGAGCTTAACACTTTTTTTTTTCCTTTTTGGACTATTGTTTCAAGAAGAGAATACTTGTAAGCTATCCTAGAATAGCCACTTCAAAGGAATGCATCATTAGTTATTAAAATTTGTTTACAAGCTTCTAACCTGTACTTTCAGATAGATTTTATTCTTCAACATCAAAATAAGATTTTGATGGCATATGAGCTGATTTGCTTAGAAATGCCAAGAACCTCAATGATGTTACAGAAAAGGAAAATTGAGAGCTGAATTCTGAATCAGGGAAAAGAAATAGGTTAAATAGTTTATTCAATCAGAATAATATGAGAAAATTTTAAAAGGCAGTCTAAGATCTTTGTTTTTCTTCTTGTGTTTACTTGGCTTTGCTGTACACGGAACAAGATTCCACAGGCTTAACAAAATATAGTCATGGATATTGTAAATGGCAGTCTTTAAAATAAGCAACATAAAATGTCATGATTATTATATATTTTATAATTTTAAAATTCTTAAGCTCTTATAAGGTAAAGAAGAGAGTGATCAAAAAATAGATCCAAGTCAATTTTTAATATTTAGAAATAGGAAAGTAACCTACAGATCTTTGATCAACATGGTCTGTATTGTTGGATATTCTACCTTTTTAAGAACCATTTTGAGTAAAAAGTAAGACAATAGAATAAACGGATTTGGGAAAGAATAAAATAAGTATGACCAAGGTTTCTACATGAAACAAGAATTAGTTGTTTCTTTAAATAAATAATTGTTGATACCTACGTAGCATCTCTAAAAGTTCATGTAAACTTTATACTACCCCATGATCATATCCTTTTATTGTCATCTACTGATTTAAAGATAGCTCTAATAGTTTTTTTTTCCCTAAATAATAACACCTTTTTTGTTGTTTCACTTATCTGTTGTTCCTTTGGAAAATAGCGATTTCTAGTCATGACATATATGTATTCACTCAACAGATGGTCTTAGCCCAAGAATACAATAGCAAGTAATATATTGTCCTTGACTTCAACAATCTCGCAGTCTCTAGAGGGTTACAGATGAGTTATAAGTATCATGTATATATGTGTGTGTCTATGTATATATATAATGTATACAATATGTGTATATGCATATATAAAAAATTATAGTTGCTAAGACAGAAATGAGAAGCCAGAATCTAAATGAAGGTATGGTCTTGTCTTAATGGTAGGTGTGAGTGCTGGGCAAAAAAAGGAATGGCTAATTCTGAGACTCGGGAAAGATTTCATCAAAGAGGTGCTTGAGTTAAATCATGAAAAGATGAATAGGTGCTTACAAGGTAGGTAGATGGAAGAGAAAGGTATTCCAATGGGTGTAATATAAGTGCAGGCTTAGAAAGAAGGCCCAAAGTCAGAGTTAATAAATGTGTACTTAATGTTTACTGCTTTAGATATTAGACATATGCATGCAAATAAATCACACATCATTCTCACCTTCATGGAACCTATAGTCTAGTGTGGATGAAGATAAATTTGGGGATGAAATAAAATATTAAATTGGAGAGGTAGAGAGCCTTATACCATAGATAGATATTCAGGGGACATCAGAATACAAATAAGTTAACCATTGGGGCTTAGATAAAATCATCAAGGGGGATTGAAGATACTTAGACCAGAAAATAGGCCAAGGACAGACCTCTCCAGATGCTCCATTCTCTGTTTTTTGGTCAGGTCAGTGTTCTAACTACTTTTCTGAATGAGCCCTAAAAGGAGGCACAACTGGCTGAAATCTTCATTATGCTACTGTATTCCAACTGTACCTTAGAATATGCTAAAAGCTCTCCATTTACACGTTTTCTCCACTATTCAAAACTTGCTTTATGTCACTTCACTTTTATGTAAGACCTACATGACTACCTGTTTTCACTAACCAGAAGAAATCCGAAGAGGATTTTCACTTTTACGAAATGATAATTGCTTCTTTGCTTCGTACCATTTCAGAGTAGGGAGGGTTGAATACAAACATTCCACTCTCAAATAGCAGGGAAAAACTGTAATATAAAAATTTCACTCCAGATAACTACATTACGGTTCATTTGTGTTCTTAGTGGGTTCCCTCCAAAGTACGTAATCTGTCCAATATTGGCTTATTATAAGTAGAGTGCATGTAAAGGAAAACTAGTTATTTTACATTATGCTAATATTTCCAGTAAGTTTTTAATTGTATGAGTGAGTAATAATCTTGCATTAACCTATTCTATGTATTACATAGCCTTCAAATATATTTATATAACTGTAATTCACTGAGCAACTTCTTACAGAGGTGTGCAATTTCCCTTCCTCTCAGAATGACTCAAACCTATAATGTGTTTAGAGAGACATCATAGATAGGGACCTTAAATTTATTTCTGGAATTAATTTCTGTCTTTAAGAACATAGGAAATTACTTTTGTTTTTAAAAGATTTTCCATCCTTATTTTCTTCTCTAAGTAGCAAGTTCATTGAATTTTGTTTTATTATTTGTTTTGTATGAAACCACTCTAATTTCTGTAATTCCTGAGAGCAGCTTACCTCAGTACCCTGTTTACCTCTTTCACTATCTGAATAGTCATGTCTAGAACAGCACCTAAAATATCATAAGCTTTCATTAAGTATTTGCCTAATGGACAAATAAATGAGTATTTTTCATAAAACTTAATACTTTATAGATCACCATTTCGTGTATTTTATGTTCTCTAGATGAATATGTCTACCCCTCCTCACGTTATTTCAATATGACATCACCACAGATCAGGTGTGCGGGTGTTAGACACGCACTGGGTCCATCAGAATCCCTTCCTATGAGTTTCCGTATCAGTTAATTTCTTGACCATTTGGGTACTAGAACATAGTCATGTTTTTTTCTTGTCATTTGGGTGTCAGAGAGGGCTGTGCCGATGGCAGAATGGAGCCAACACACTGAAACAGACAGAGAACAGAGAAAGAGAGAATGACCATTTACCCCAAATTACTGGTGAGGGGATTTCCAGTTCCGGTCTTCTTCTGATGACTGGTTGTATTATGGCCAGTAGTCCATAGGATACTCCTGGAACTTGAGAGAAACTTTGAAGTGATTTTCACTTTTTTCCTTAAACTAGATGTGTTTGTTTTCTTTTATTAAAAACAAAATATCCCATCTAGTACTTCTCTCAGGATCTCAAGAACACAGAAAAAGTACGCTTTTGAAATGGAAGATGTACTTCTATATTATAAATCTAAAAAACTAAAACAAACAAAAAACCACCCTATAATGTTTTGGAGATACTTCCTTAATCTTTGTTAGATATATTTTATTGAAATGCTTTGAAATGCATTATTTTCAAGATGCTTTTCTTCTATCAACCTTGGTCCTTATCTCTATAAGCACCTTTTCACCCAGCTTTGTTGTAACCTCCAAGTTTTTGCATTTCTTCTTGGGAAAAAAAAATCTAGTTGACAATATTTAACATTAGACCCCTGAGACATCACATAGTTGGCTAGAAAAAGGCCCTAAAACTTATTTACTATGTACTTTATCACAGTCACAAGGTTAAGACATAATAGAAAACAGCAAGGCATAAAAATCACAGATTTTGTGTTATTGTCTTAGACTTTGTGAACTCTCTCAAACAAGGTGAAATATAGCAAATAATGGGAATGAACTTTTAGACCTTTTACCCTCATTAGAATTCTTGAGAGCTTTCTCTCCTTTGTCATTCCATTGGTCTTCTTTGCTACTGCTGGCATTCAATAACTCAACACTTCTAAAAAGTACATTTTTAGACCTACCAGTGTCTATATTTTACATTTATTTTCTCTACTTTATATATTCCCTTTAAGTAAATAAGTATTAGGTGCCAACAAAATGTAAAGCAGTGCAATACATAATGTAGCATATATGTGAGGAGTATGGGTACCTATCCTTAACCATTACTATAATAAGTAATAATTTGTAATCTGTGGCTTGAATTTAGTTGTGTGAAATTGTTTTGGAAATAGTGTTTATTAGGATTATGAAGAGATAAATTTAACAATTGATCCATTGACCTTGGATATTAAAAATATTAGTAATTCATTGAACCTCGCTATGCTGTAGTGTAGAATAGAAGCCTTAAATCTTAATGGTTATAGATGTCTTTATTACTGAAAAATGAATACAAAATAAATTAATACATTAAGATATCTCTCCAAATAGCAGCATTAATATTTTGTTATTGATAGCAAAAGGTGATGTCTTTGAAAAAGTCAGAAAGTTTAGATTTTTAAAGTAAAAATATATTTTAAATGTATCTTCCCTCAGATGATGAATAACACATGTTATTATGGGAAAATAAATTTTATGAGAAAACTTTTTGAAAAAAATAGCTGTTTTTACTGTATATTTGGCACAGAGCTGTAGGGAATTTTTTGGGTATATAAGAAATAATACCATCTAAAACTTTATTTTTAAAAATAAAATTCCAGTATTATTTCTTGTTAGAAATCATATAAATAGTTCATTTTTCTCTACCAAAGAAAATGTTTGTTTTTAATTTCAAATATTATCTTTGTCTTTTAGTTAATAATTAGTATCACATAATGTCATGGAGCTATCATCCTCCTTAATTAGGATATATATTGGATCCTTTATATATGAGGATGTTGCTTTACAACCACTGTCCATTGGACATGAAATTTGCATTGCTTTTCTAGTGCTAGTAATGGACCTACATTATTTCATTTTATACTCACACATAGTTCCTTTTCTGAGTAAGGACACATGTTTGCAGGAAGGCAGATAAAGCTGTAACTCAGAGACTGCAAGATGCTGACTGGCTCACTGGAACCTAAGACCTTGGCTTCATTAGCATAGTTCTGTTACAATATAATCAGGGATGATGCTTGGCAGTAATGAGTTTCAAGTTGCAAAGAGTAACTCTGCTTTCACCTATTCCTTAGCTGTTTTCAGTAACCAGTCAGGTTTAATATAAAATTCTGAAATATTTACATTTCAACCTACTTCTAGCTTCAGGGTCTACCTTTTATTGTCCTTTGTCAATTCAAAGCAGATGACCAGAATTAAATCCAGCAGTATAGGGAGTGGTTTTTATAATTGTATTTGTTTCCCATAGACTTCTCATCCTCATTTAACTCTATCTGTGCCTCTGTTAAGCTGTCTGCTGTGTAGCATGATTTATCAAAATGCTACATTGAAGAATTCATATTTAAAAATAAATAGGTAATTTACAAGGTACTTTTTTCCTTTGAGTTAGAAAATAATTTATTGAATAGTTTTTTAAACAATGGTGACCATTGCCTCTGTCTGATTTTAGCTCATTAAATACTAGATAGAATGACTTGTGTGACAGAGATTGTGTTGGGAAGATTGATTGGAATCAGGATGAGAAAAGTAGTCCTATTTTAGAATCATAAAAAAATTGAAGAGGAAAACACCATTTAGATGAAACATCTATGACATAATAAAGTAGATCCATATTTATTATATTTTCACATTTACCTGAAAGATGATGTAAGTGCGCTATTTTCTAATACAGCATATCTATTTCAGCTGTGCACACATTTCGTACTGCATAGTAAGGAAGAACAAGCCTGAATTTAAATTTTCCTGAAAAACTCCCTAACATAAATAAGTGATATATTTGTAACTCTTTTAAGTGGTAGACAAGTAAATAAGATTCCTATTATCAAGTATTTATATTCTTTTTTATGTATATATTATATGCTTTGGAATATAGATAGAAAATGTTCCAAAAAATTTTTTCAGAAACTTCTCTATTGAACATGAAACCTGTATAAAATATGAACATGAAACCTGTATAAAAGGGAGGAAGGGAGCACCTTTTATGGAATATTGAAGTAGAGTGAAGATGACAAAAAAGAGAAATCTAGAATATGGAAATATTTGTTTTTGTTTTTATAAAAAAACACTACAATAAACCATAGCTAATTAGTTCTTCCAAGTAAAGTATGAGGTAGTTTTAGCCTCATAATTAAATCTACTGCAGCTTGGAGTTTGTTTTTGTTTTTGTTTTTGTTTTGTTTTTAATGGTCAATCTTGTTTTTTGTCATTTGGTGACTTAGAGCCCCCTGCGGAATCTGGGCAATATGCTTACTTTTCTAATGTTCACCATTTTAAGGCACGCAGTTCATTGATAATGCTGTGGCTTTTGTTTTGTCATTTTTTTTGGTTTTGTTTTGGGTTCTTTCTGTATGGCCTTAAAATACTTTTTCAAATTCTTGGTTAGAAAAACTTTCCATATTAGTTCTGCTGTTTCAAATGGCAGCCAAATTGGACAGTTATCAGCCTGAATAATCATCCATCAGGCCATTGGTGTAGAAAGAAAAAAAGGAGCCCAGTAAGTATTTATATTCTTTAATAACTATTTACTCATTGAAGATTGTAGTGTAAGTTTTTCTTTCCATGCCACTAATTGGGACAGGTGGCAAGAAAAGACTATGAAGTTCAATATCCAAAATACTTAGAATGAATCATCATTAGGTTCAAAGAAACTGCACCTTCAAGAAATATGTCTAAACAAGCATTGGACTAAGACAGGCTGTTTCAACTCTACTTAATTTCTCTGTCTGAATTTCACGTGAAACTACATTTATGGTAAAATAGAATATATGTGCTGTATTTTGATGAAGAAATCTTAGCTGATTGAGATGGGGAATACCAAAAAGGAAGTAGAATAATATTTAAACATGTCTGTTGGGCCAAAGCAGACATTCTGGGTTAAATGGAATTTTCAAAGCTTTGATAGTTTCTGAAAGCTGCTTTAAGACTGTTAAATATAATACATATGCAATTATGCGTGTATGTATTTACAACTGGCTTTTAAATTGAAATTTGATTTTGTACTAAATCTAATCATAGATGTTGTATTGCATTTTAAAAAGCTATGCAATTTATACTTGGCCTAGGGAAAAAACAAAATTTCCTCAAAGGTTAAATACCATTTAATCTGAAAATATACATAACTCAAAATCCTGATGTTCTTCAGCAATCTTACATGATAAAAGATGAAAATGTCTATATTTTTGCTTAGGCAGTTATATAAGCATATTTTTCAAACTTTCTTCTTAATCCTTTAAATGAAATATTAAATAAAAAATATTTGTCAGTTTTCTCTAAATATTAAAAACAAAATAAATTTAGTATACCTATAAAAAGATGTACATTTAGTAGAAAATATATTTGAAGGAGTATTGGAAAGAAGGATAGAAATAAGAAATATATTGGTATAATTTATAATTTTAATATATATAAATATATGTATAATAAATATAATTAGTGACCATTTATACTTACATATATAAGTATTAACTAGTAACCATTTTCTAGGAATGAGTCAAATTATTATAAAACATTAAACCTATATAATGTTCCTAAGAGACTATTACTGAAAACTGCTTAAAATAAGTTTTTAAGTCCCTAAATTATAATGCATTTTCCAGAAAAAAAAATGCCCTTGTTGCAAATATACTTAAATTAAAAATGAATTTATTAGGCTGCTGAGCAGGTGCAACGTGTTCCTTTATATCTCTGGGGTTTGTGGTATTTAAATTTGGCTTAAACAGTGAGTATAATGAATTTATAGGCTTATCTTAACCTTAATTAATGAAATATGCAAGTAACAAACTCATTTCACTCTATGATTCTTAGGTACTCTGCTCAGGGGAAAAGTGTATAAAGGTTCTTTCTTTTATTTGTAAGTAGCAAAGACCTTGATTCAAAGAGAGAGTTCTTTGAATAATATATAAAAACAATCATTAAACAAATAATATTTATGTGAGTTTTTAAGAGTAACTAGAAGCATTTTGGCAATGGGCTACCTTCTGATTCTAAAATCCAAACAGTAGATTATAATCAAATTAAGCCTTTTAAAAAAATTCATATCTATGAACATTTTAATTAGCTTTATTTTTCTCTGACTCTAAAATAGAACACTGTTTTCTTTCAAAAAAGAAAAGATGAACAATATTGTATGGGACCAAATCAATTTTAAAGGTCTCTCTTCAGTCACATAGAGTGTAATTTAAAGTTCAAAAGTGTAAAAATAAAATGTGAAGACTGTTGCTTTTAGAGACACTGAAATTATTTTGCCTGATCCCTAATTTGAACCCATTTAACTGTAAAATATTATATTAAAATATATAATGAAAGTGATAAAATTATTTGTTTTAGTGAATATAGGCCTCTTTGAAATCATTTCTATTCAATCTCTACATGGAAATCAGAATATGTAATTGAATGTTGAAATAAATCCTCTTAAACAATTTGATGCCACATGGATTTCCAAAAAAAAAAAGGTACCTATTAGGGTGCCTGGCACCTGGTAGATGCTTAGCAAGAGGTGACTCTATCTAACCCTATTGGATTTTCTTTCTTTCTTCTCTCAATCCCTAGGTAGCCTCTATTGAGCTATGCTCTGAAGACTTGACAGTAAATTTTTACAAAGCTTTTTTAGAGGTTCAGTTCTGCACTGTAGTGATTTTATATTTTCAGAGAGGTGAAATTGCAAGTCAAACACTTGGTTGTTTTTAAGAAATAATCAATACCTAAAAATATACAAACTCTACATAGTGAATGAGAGTTGTTTCAACAGTCTAAAGACAGCATCTCATGGAATCATTGGGAAGAGTTCATGAAAGAAAAATGGGTTAAAAAGTATAAGCAAACTGAGCTATATGCTGGATTATATTACTTACTTTCTTAAAATTCCCATCCTCTGAGAACAATGGCCAAAATTCTTATTAAGTTCCTATATTACTTGGCCCCTGCCTTGTCCTCCACTATTGCTGATGACATTAAAACTCATGGCTAGCTTTCAGTCTTACCCAACTTCCTTTGTATATTAAGCTCTCTCTAGCTTGATTGCCCTTACTTTCATTCTAAGACCTTCTCCCCACCAACAAACAAAAATGCATACCCGTATTCCTGTCTGGGTTAAGTTCTGTTTAATTTTCAAATCTCCTCTTAAAGGTCATTCCTTGAGGGAAGCTTTACTAACTCCCATATGTTATTGAATTCTTCCCATATTACATTCATAGCACTCTATGATTCTTTGTAGCACTTACTTTATGGTAATTATTTAAATATTTGTTTAATTTCTGCCTACTTTTCTAAATAGTAAATACCTTGAGGGCGAAGGCCATGTCTAGTTCACTGTAGAATTCTAGCACATAATAGAGTGTCTATCATGGAGTGGCTGCTCGGCAAATATTTGTGGAATGAATAAGTACATTGAATAACAAGAAGAATGAATTCTTATACTCTTTATAGCTTTTTTAGTCAGGAGAAGAAAATGATTGCACTGGCATCTTTTTTTTCTTTACATTATTCACTTTTCTAATTGAATCTCCTTTCTTTAGTGTCTAGTAGAAACAATGGTGTCTTTTATTTATGTTCCATGAAATGATTTGGTTTATAATAAATAATATGCTACCTACAGTGGAAACATGGGAAACTTAACTTAGATACTTAACACTCATACATTAAAAACCTAATGGATGGGTAAGTGGTTGTGGACTCAGTTGTGTGAAGATCAAAGCCATATAACCTTTACAACTTTAAGTGTCTTCTTCTCTGGCCTGCCTTGAATATCTGAGGTTCTCTCTATTAACATTATCCCCTATATCCAGTTACTCTTTACAAACTTAGGTCTCTATGCTTTTGTATGCAATTTTCTTCCTCTCTGGAATGCCTTTCCACCCTTCTCATTTTGGAAAATCCTCAAACCTTAACAGGTACCCAAAGTTCAATCTGTATTGCCATCCCTTCCCCCCCCCACCAATCCAAGCAAAATTAGTGTTTTAGTACTTAGTGCATATCTGTATGATAGCATATGTGACTCTGTAGGAATGTGTTGGACTATGGGATGCACTTTGCGTTTTCATCAATTTATGTAGATACTGTGTAGAGCAAATGAGAGTAAATGTTCAATCAACTTTTGTTCTTTGAGCAGATAAACTGGGTTAAGTGGTTTTTCTCTCAGTGAATTTTGTTATACTAAAACTATATTCTCTGTAATAAGAAACACAATATGCACAGGCATTTTTAGAGTTACCTTTAGGTTGTTATGATACATATGATTTGTTGAGAGAGGTACAAGGCACTATGCTGATTTTATCTTCCACTTCTTATTGCAACCTTATGTTTAAGTGTTATTATACTTGTTTATAAGTGATGACACTTAGGCTCCAAGAAATTGAATCACTTTCTCAGGACTGTACTGTCAATGGGCCAAGGAAACACTTTAACCCAGTTCTTTGACTTCATAGTTCAGACACTTTCATGTTGCTTTGCTACTGCCCACTATTTGTCAATGACCTATCTGTTACTTAGAACATGTTTTGAGGGAAATTGACACAAGGCAACTATTATATATATTTATATTTATTTTTATGTTATTTATTTTTACTTATCAAAAAACAGGTGTTTATTGACTGCCAAGTCTGTAATTTGTTGTGCTCTGCTTTACAAAGAATTATAGCTGTAAGTTAGCAGTCCCTATCTTAAACCTTGTAAATACTGAAAGAGTGGTATAGATGGTAAATACCACAGACATACCCAGAATAGATTCTAATCCCCTTGAAAGCAAGGACTATATTTTATCTATCTTCATATTTTCAACACTTTTCACCCTGCCTGGCTTGTGCACACGCACGCACACACACACACACACACACACACAGAAAGTGTGAGCTAAATGATGGATGATTGAATAACATGTATTTAGAGGTGTGTGTGTTGGGGGTAGCATAAAAAGGGGTCATGGAATGGTTTCCTGTCCCACATATAAGGAGCTTGGAAGTCACCACTTCGTCTTAACAAGTAAAAGGCTAAGCAGACTAAACAATCAACAGCTTTTCTTGGATCCATAAGAAAGGGGAAGACATAGGGCAAATTATTGCCTCCCAAATGCTATGTAGAGACAGACAAGCAAATACAGAGAATTAAATTTTAACTAGAGCAGAGACTCACAGCTGAAACCACTTTGTGAACCACTGCTGGGGTAGGAAAAACTGAACTGTAATTGACAAGTTGCTGGAGGATTAGGGCAGACAACTATGAGAGTTAAAAACTTCAGGAGGGCCCAGTCACAGGGAGCTCCACAATATGGTGAGATTTACTTCCAGGAGTTTGAGTAGTTGCCCACAGTAAATATCCTGAGAAAAATCCCCTCAGGCTTCTACAGGGGGAAGAGAAAAGAAACCCATTTTGAAATGCATTCTTTTCTTTTTTTTCTTTAAATTTTTATTGTTATGTTATTCACCATACATTACATCATTAGTTTTTGATGTAGTGTTCCATAATTTATTGTTTGCGTATAACACCCAGTGCTCCACGCAGAGCCTGCCCTCTTTAATACCCATCACCAGGCTAACCCATCCCCCCACCCACCTCCCCTCTAGAACCCTCAGTTTGTTTTTCAGAGTCCATCGTCTCTCATGGTTCGTCTCCCCCTCCAATTTCCGCCCCCCCATTCATTCTTCCCCTCCTGCTATCTTCTTCTTTCTTCTTAACAAGGCCTGCCCTCAGTGGAAATTAGTTAACCAGAGCCTAATCTACTAGAGTGATATCAGAGTTTAACTGACATGGGAAAGGGAAATACCCAACTCCAGCCTAATCTAGTCACCCTATTCCACCTAATAGGGGAGGAAAACAAAACAAACAAAATAAAACAAAAAACCCAGAGAAACACTCATGATACTCACAGTCCAGAGGCATAGGCTCACTAGAAGCCTGAGATTTAATTATAGGACTATAGAATGCTTCCCCTTCCCCTACACCTTACGACCCCAAACTAAAGGCTTATTTACAACAGTTCCTTTTCCCCATCTTGTCTGGCTATTTAAAAAAAAAAAAATTACAAGGCATACCCAAAGGCAAAAAAAACAAAAAACAAAAACAAAAACAAAAAACCCCACAAAACCCAAAAACCCACAGTTTGAAGAGACAGAGAAAACATCACAACCAGACATGGCAGGGTTGTTGGAATTATCAGACTGGGAATTTAATGCTACTATGATTAATATGCTCAGAGCTTTAATTGATAAGGTAGACAGTATGCAAGAACAGAGGGGCAGTGTAAACAGAGAGATGGAAATCCTAAGAAAGAACCAAAAAGAAATGCTAGAGATAAAAACAAAACAAACAAAAACCCCACTGGAACAGAATTAAAGAATGCTTTTGATGTGCTTATTATTAGACTGGACATAACTGAGGAAATAATTTCTGAAATAAAGGATATCTCAATAGGATCTTTGAAAACTGAAAAGTAAAGAGAACCTAGACTGAAAACAAAGAAAAATAGAATAGAATAAATAATGTCTGTGGAGCAGCTAGAGAAGGTGTCACATTCATATAATGGAAATACCAGAAGGAGAAGAAAGCAATAGAAAAAATATTTGATACAACAATGCTGAGAATTTCCCCAAATTAATGTCACATACCAAACCACAAATCTAGGAAGCTCAGATAACACCAAGTAGGAATAAATGCCAGGAAAAACTACACCTAGATATGTCATTTCCAAACCACAGAAAATTGAAGATAAAGAAAAAAATCTTGAAAGAAGCAGGAGAAATGTCTTACCTACAAAGATAAAAATTACATCTGACTTCTCAGAAACCATGCAAGCAAGAAGAGCATGGAATAAAATATTTAAGTGTTGAGAGAAAAAAAACAAAATGCCAACCTAGAATTCTGAACCCTGATAAATTATCCTTCAACAGTGAAAGAGAAATACTTTCTCAGACAAACAAAATTTGAGGGAATTTGTTGCCAGTAGACCTACTTTGCAAGAATTGTTTAAAAAAGTTCTTTAAAGAAATTAAATTAGGTCAGATCTACTTAAAGAAAGGAAGAATACTGAAGAAGGGTAAATGAAGGTAAAATAAAAACTTTTATTTTCTTATTCTTAATTGATTTAATGATAGCAGTTCATTCAAAATAATAATAGCAAAAATATAATTATGTATGCTTAAGAATATTTATTATGCATATATATATATATATACATGTATATGCTTATAGTTAAGTGAAATGAATGACAGCAATAATACAAGGAACAAGAGGAAGGAATTGGATTATTTTGTTATTATATGGTACACTAACCATGAAGTGACATGTTATTTGAAAGTGGACTTGGATTAATTGTAAATTTATATTGCAAACTTTAGGGCAACCCTAAAAAAGAAAAAAAGTAAAACTGATACGCTAAGAAAGGAGAGAAAATAAAATCATATAAAAATCTCAAAACCACAAAAGGCAGAAAAAGAGTAGAAGACAAAAGTAGGAACAAAGAACAAGGGCAACAATTCTTTAAGAGTAATAAATATGGTAGATATTAATCCAACTATATCAGTAATCACTGTGAATGTAAATGATCTAAATATACCAATTAAAAGAGATTGTCAGAGTAAATTAAAAAGTATAACCCAATTATACATTGTCTATAAGAAACCCACTTTAAAAATAAAGACACATATAGAGTAGAAGTAAATGTATGGAGGAAAAAAAGATGCTGACATTAATCAAAAGAAAACAGGAATTGCAATATTGATCAAACAGAGCAGACTTTGAAGTAAGGAAATTTACCAGGGATAAAGAAGGGCATTGCATAATGTTAAAGGGTGAATTCTCCAAGAAGACATAATAATTTTCAACTTGTATATTACATCTAACAATAGAGCATCAAACTACGTGAGGCAAAAATGGATAGAACTTCAAGGAGAAATAGATGAGTCTACTATCATAGTTGGAGACTTTAACACACATCTCGCAGAAATGAACAGATTCATCAACAGAAAATCAGTAAGGACATAATTGAACTCAACAACACCATCAATCAGCTGGCTATCATTGACATCTGTAGACCACTTCATATAATGGCAGCAGACTTCACATTTTTCTCGAGCTCACATGGGACACTTTCCAAGATAGGTAACACATTCTGGACCATAAAACAGACTTAAAAAATTTAAAAGAATAGAAATCATGCAGTATCTGTTCTCAGACCTCAGTGGAATTAAACTAGAAATCAATAACAGAAAGACAGCTGAAAAAATCCCAAAATATGTGGTGATTAAATAATACATTTCTGGGGCACCTGGGTGGCTCAGACGTTAAGTGTCTGCCTTTGGCTCAGGTCATGATCCCAGGGTCCTGGGATCGAGCCCCGCTTCGGGCTCTCTGCTCCGCGGAAAGCCTGCTTCTCCCTCTCCCACTCCCCCTGCTTGTGTTCCCTCTCTCGCTGTGTCTCTCTGTCAAATAAATAAAATCTTTAAAAAAATTAAAAAATAAAAGTAAATAAATAAATAAATAATACATTTCTAAATAACAAATGAATCAAAAAAGAAATCTCAAGAGAAATTAAAAAAGTTTGAACTAAATGAAAATGAAAACATAACTTAGCAGAACTTATAGACTGCAGCAAAAGAATGTTTGGTGGATATTTTAAAGCATTGAAAGTATTAGAAAGGAGGGAAGATCTAAAATAATCTGGAGTGCCTGGCTGGCTCAGTTGGTAGAGCACGTGACTCTCGATCTCAGGGCTGTAAGTTTGAGCTTCATGTTGGGTGTAGAGATCACTTAAAAATATAATCTTAAAAAAAATAAGATCAATAATCTAAGTTTCTATCTTAGGAAACTAGAAAAAAATAACAAATTACATCCAAAGTGAGCAATAGAAAAGAAATAACGAGAATTAGGGCTGAAATCAATGAAATTGAAAACAGGAAATCAATAGCGAAAATAAACAAACATACAAGCTGGTTCCTTGAAAAAGTCAATAAAATCAATAAGCCTCCATCCAGGCTAATTAAGAAAAAGAAAGAGGACACAAATTAGTAATATCAGAAATGAAAAAGGGAACAGCACTACAGATACCATGGAAAATAAAAGGATAAAAAAGGAGTACTGTGAATAATTCTATGCCCACAAATTTGATGATCTAGATGAAATGGAACATTTCCTTGAAAGATGCAATCTACCATTTCTCACACGAGAAGAAACAGGTGATCTGAATAGGCTTATTTCTATTGAATAAGTTGAATCAATAATAATCTTTTAAAACAGAAAATGTCAGACCCAGATGAATTCACTGGTGAATTCTACCAAACATTTAAGAAAGAAATTATACCAATTCTATACAATCTCTTTTGGAGGATAGAAGCAGAGGGAATACTTCCTAATTCATTCTAAGGCCTGTATTACCCTAATACTAAAACCAGAGAAAGATATTACAAGGAAAAAAAAACTACAGACCAGTATCTCTCATGAACATAGGTATAAAAATCCTCAACAATATATTTGCAAGTCAACTCCAAAGAAGTATAAAAGGAGTTGTGTATCATAACCAAGTGGAATTTATCAATGCAAATCTGGTTCAATGTTTGAAAATCAATTAATGTGATCCATCATATCAATAGACTAAAACTAAAAAAATCACATCATATCAATAGATGCAAAAAGGCATTTGAAAAAATCCAACACCTATTCATGATAAAAACTTACCCATTCATTATAAAAATTAGGAATAGAAAAGAACTGTCTCAAACTGATAAAGACTATCCACAAAAAACCTATGGCTGACATCATACTTAATGGAGAGAAACTTGACGTTCTCCCATTGGGATCAGGTACAAGGCAAGCTGCTTTGAAAGACAGTTTGATGATTTTGTACAAAACTAAACATACTCTTATCATATGATTCAGCAGTCGTGTTCCTTAGTATTTATCTGAAGGAGTTGAAAACTTATATCTACACAAAAACTGGCACATGGATGTTTATAATAGTTTTATTCTTAATTACCAAAGCTTAAAAGCAACAAAGATACCTTTCAGGAGGTGAATGGATAAATAAACTGTGGTACATCCAGATAATAGAATATATTTCAGTGCTTGAAAGAAATGAGGTTTCAAGCCGTGAAAGGAGGACATGGAGGAAACCTAAATGCATATTACTAAGTGAAAGAAGCCAAATTGAAAAGCTGCATAATGTATGATTCCAACTATATGACATTTTGGAAAAGACAAAACTATGGAGACAGTAAAAGAGATTAGTGGTTTCTTGGTGGGTAGGATGGAGAAGCAGAAAGAGATGAATAGGCAGATCACAGAGGAATTTTAGGGCCGTGAAAATAGAATAATAAAAATATGTCATTATACTTTTGTCCAAACCCATAGGATGTACAGCACCAAGAATGAACCCTAAGGTAAACTGTAGACTTTGGGAGATTTTGATATATCAATGCAGATTCATCCTTGGTTAAAAAAGAAGAAGGAGAAGGAGAAGGCGAAGAAAAGAAGGCGAAGAAAAGAAGGCGAAGAAAAGAAGGCGAAGGAAAGAAGAAAAGAAGGAGGAGGAGGAGGAGGAGGAGGGGAGGAGGAGGAGGAGGAGGAGAAAGAAAGAAAAAAAGGGCATCTGGGTGGCTAAGTTGGTTGAGCGTATGCCTTGGGCTCAGGTCATGATCCCAGGGTCTGGGGATCAAGCCCCATGTTGGGCTCCTTGCTCATGTTGAGCCTGCTTTTCCCTCTCCTCTCCACTTATGCTCTTTCTCACTATCTCTCTCTCTCTCAAATAAATAAATAAAATCTTTGAAAAAATATGTAAAAAAAAAAAGAAAAGAAAAAAGATGTAGCATTTTGGTGAGTGATGTTGATAATGGGGAAGGCTATTTATGTGTGGTGGCAAGGGGTCTATGAGAAATCTCTATCTTCCTCTCAATTTTGTTGTAAACCTAAACAAATAAATAAATAAATAAAGTCTTTTTAAAAACTCCATAGAAAACATATAGCTTAAGTTAGTTGTGAAAAAAGAATGAGGGTTATTAAAGAATAGAGAAAATGGAGAAGGAATTCTTGGTGTACTTTCACTTGGAAAATCTCCATTTTTCATTGACCACACAAATGTGGAGGCAAGAAAAGACAAAAAAGGAAGGATTAATTTGGGGTATCAGGGTAGAGTTGAGATGCAAGAAAAACAGGGAAGTGGTAGGACATTCAGGTAGAAAACAGAGGTCAGAGTCAAAATGTGGTGAGTTTTTAAGATCTGACAGGTTATTCATGTGAAAATACTATTTGGGGAATTAAATCTTATGGGACTTTGGTTCTATTTTAATATCCAGGACAGTAGGTTGATGAGAGCCTGGAACTAGTTGGTTGCAGTGACAGATGAAGGCATGAGATGCATTTGATAATCATTGTAAGCAAAGATTTAATAAGGCTTCATGACTAACTGTATGCAGAGGCTGTGGGTGAAGAAGTAGACAAAAAGATCTTACAACTGGGCACTTGGATACATGCATTTTCCTGGTTATAATCGGAACAGACATAGAGGAGAGCCAGTTGTTTCCAAAGATATCTAGTGGCATTTCTTGAGTTTCAGTTTTTCAGAAAGACCTTCTTAATGGAAATGTGCTTTGTACCCTAACTAAGAACCACTGTCAGAGCGTAGGAGAATGTTGGGTAGGAGGGTGGCCAGAGAATGGAGTTAGTAAAGCATTTATCAATATAACTTCTGTTTGTAAAAACTAGGTGACTGCTGCATTTTTTTTTTCCAAACTCTGATAGAGGTTCAGCAGACAAAGTTAAGTTCAGCAAAGACTGGCCGCGCTTAAATGTTTTGGGGCAATAACCTGGTTTTCTTTCTAAGAGATGTAGTCCCCTAAAAAGCTTGGCTTTTTGTTTGCTGCACATAGTTCTAATTCGTTTACAAAGATGGGGAGCTGCAATTTTATTGCAGGAACTAACTTGAAAGCAGTTCTGGTAACAGAATTCACAGATAACCCTGCTCGGGGAAAATCCCATTTGGATTTTCCTCCTTATCAGTTAAAGGATTTTTCGGATGTCACTGGAGTGTGACTTAGTTGGGCTTTTGTCTCCAGTTCTCATTTCATTTAGGTGAGGAAGTACCAACAGCATCTGCTTTATTAATCCCCATGAAGGAGGTTGCTGGGAACGTATTAGCACTCCTAGGACTGGCCATCTATTATCCTTCCTAAGGAAGCAAAAGATACAAGTTAAATGACATGTGACACAAATAAAGAGGAATATGAAAAAAGGAAAGAAGTTGATTCCTTTAGAAAGGGATAGCCCAGGTGAAAAAGTTTAGAAGAAAAGAGAAGCAAATAATACATAAAAGTATGTGGACAGGATGGGTTTGGGTGAGCTGAGGGGAAGCCAAGAGTGCAGGAATATGCTAATAAATAAAGCATGTTAGAATGTACTCCACAGCGCTTTCCAGATTGCTTATATTTTTAATCTTCCGAGTGGGAGAGCTTCACCTTAAAAACCTTTAACTGCTCTATTCAAGATTTATAAGGCACCTTTTGCCTCGGTATCTTCGTGTTTATGCACAATTTGTCTTTTTAATTGAGCGAGTCTCACCATCCCTGTGAAGTGGTGGGACAATTTCATTTTGCTGATGAGGGCATTGAGGTACAGAAAGGTTAACTGACTTGCTCAGGGTCATGCATCAGTAGCTGGCAGAACTTAAACCCAGAACATTCTGAAGAGACTTACTTAAGAACTCATAGCAAAGTTTAACTTTACAGGTAATTAAGCCCAATTAATGCCTTCTACATCTTCATTATGGAATTCATACTATATCTGTAGTTAACTAAAGGGGAAACCTCACAGCAAATTGTTGCAATATGTTTTCCCACAGAAATAGATCTAGTCTTTATTGCTTTTTAATTGTTTAATTATGTCTTGTATAACAGACCTGCCCCTCATGCCCCATGCTCAAATACATGTGAACAAGTCACATATCCTGCTAGCATGAATGCTGCTCAAAAGATAGTCTAATTCATTGGTCAGTAAGCTGCTCAGCACAAATTCCATGGCTTTTTTCAGGCTACATTTAGACTATTGTGTTCAGATAAAGACCTTACATTTAAAGATAGAATTGACTGACTTAGGTTGTGTTTATAATAGGCGATTGGGACAGTATGTTTCCAGAAAGCCCTGTCTCAAAAGTAACAGTTTGAAAGAAGTGGGTGTGTTGACCCTGGTGAGGAGGGTACTAAAGGGAAACATGGTAATTGTTTTCAGATATTTAAAGGGCTCTCATAGAAAAGGGAGTGGCCTAGTTTTGAGTTGTTCCAGAAGACAGAATTAGGCAGAAGTTAAAAGGAGGCCGATTTTGGCTTAAAATAAAAATTTTGCTAACAATTAGAGCATTCTAACAATATAATGGGGTGCCTTGTTAGATAGGGAAAATGGACAGGAACTCTTAATTGAACACCTTGTATTTTCCAGGCACTGGGCCATTGGCACCATAAAGCAGCAAAGAAAAGATGAATTAAAAAGTCTGGCACATTGTAGGTTCCCATTTAATGTTAGTTCTCTTCCTTTCCCTGAGCGTTTCTTCTATGTATTCACAGTCCAGTGACGTTTTTCAGAGAAGACAGAATTTGCCAAAATCAAACAGCAAGAAGGGGGGCATAGCTAGGACTTGAATTCAGGTCTATGTCCAAATCTTATATCCATTCCACTGTGCATTACTTTTCTGTACCATCAAATTCTGCTCTCTTTCTACTGTGGGGGCTCAGTTGAGAGAGATCAAGAAAGGAGGAACAGAATTTTGTGCATTTGGTACGAAGTTGGTGGAAAACTTCTAGTCTTTTTATTTTTAAATTTTTGACACTTCATTTTTCTTGAAGAGTTACACTATCTCCCTGGCATACACTCTGTGTTGTTCAGTTATAGGCTGACTTCTCAAAAGGAAGATAGTAACATTTCTAACCTTTCAATGATATATTTAACAAGGTGTTTAGAGGTAGCTGATGCACTTCTGGAATCACAAACTCTCCCCCTGATTTTCCTTTATAACTTTATTCATTTATAGCATTTCTTACCTAGATTATATCCAACAGGGAGTTGGAGAGTATTGAGGTATAACATAGAAAACACTAGCATGTCCCTTGAACATACTTATCTTTCTTCAAAACTTCATTCCTTTGCTATTGAATACTTTTCACTCTTCAGTCTTTTATTCAAATGGTAAGATATTTGGGTGGTTTGTCTTGGGAGGATTAAAAGTTATTAACCAACAGCTTAGCTATTAGATTTCATCTTGCCTGGAGTTAGTTGACATTTTGTGATCTTTCTTGACTAACAGTTTTGCTTGATGAATGATGTCACAGAATGAATCTAGATCTACCCCCTGAGCTACTTTTGGGGTATCCTCCATATAAATCTCATGTCACTCTTGCCTTTGTTGTGTTTTTATACTTATCTGCCTCAAACTTACTTACACAGTGCTAATTTCAAATAGGTAATGGAAAACCAAGGTTTTAAACTCTCTGGTAGTGTGAATCAGTGCAAATTATTTAACTCTCTGAATTTCCTGCTTCTCTTTTATAAAATGAAAATATCAGATTAAAACAGTATTTTATAGCTTTAATCAATATTAAAATGTCTTCATAATTTTTGTCCTACCCACAAGAAGCTGTATTCTTATTTTCATTTAATTTTTTAATCATTTTTTCTACATAAATATATTTTAAAGTTAAATTCAAAATTATGACCAACGAAATGAAACCCCAATATCTCCAACATAAATGTAAAATAATAAAACATTAATGCTAAGAAAAAGCATGTCTGCCAATGACTTGGAGCCTGAGGCTTTCTTTTTCTCTTCTTTAGGAAAAAAGAATGGGAAGAGTTTGAGTTGTTAAAGATACAGAGACACCACACTGAGACTTTCTCTTTGGTATAATCAGAGGGAAGAACTTTCACACAATGTGATTCAGTGCTATTTATTGTACTCTATATACCTGAAATTATCTTGTTTACCACCCTTTGTGAAACACTGGACTCAAATATCTGCAATGACCTAGATATGGTCTCTTAGCTTAGAGACCATGATCTGGAAAACTAATTTATAATAAGGTTTCAACAGTTGGAGACTCAGTGGATTTTTTTCAGATTAGAGTTTTCCCATGAATGTTAAACTTTAGGGAATTCTACTGAAGGAGATATTTTGGGGCTAGTGGCATTTCCAGAAGTCATCTAATCTCAATTCTTAGGTAATTTCCTAATGGAGTCTTCCAGGACCCAATTACTTTGAGAAATAGTATCTTTTTTTTTTATTTTTTTATGTTATGTTAATCACCATACATTACATCATTAGTTTTTGATGTAGTGTTCCATGATTCATTGTTTGCGTGTAATACCCAGTACTCCATTCAATATGTGCCCTCTTTAATACCCATCACCAGGCTAACCCATCTTCCCACCCCTCTTCCCTCTAGAACCCTCAGTTTGTTTCTCAGAGTCCATAGTCTCTCATTCCTCTCCCCCTCCAATTTACCCCCTTTCATTTTTCCCTTCCTACTATCTTCTTTTTTTAACATATAATGTATATTTTGTTTCAGAGGTACAGGTCTGTGATTCAACAGTCTTACACAATTCACGGCGCTCACCATAGTACATACCCTCCCCAATGTCTATCACCCAGCCACCCCATCCCTCCCACCTCCTACCACTCCAGCAACCCTCAGTTTGTTTCCTGAGATTAAGAATTCCTCATATCAGTGAGGTCATATGATACATGTCTTTCTCTGATTGACTTATTTTGGTCAGCATAATACCCTCCAATTCCATCCACATCCTCTTTTTGAAAGATAAAGGATTTTGGTGTCTGATAAACTCTACTTATATGACCTTGAACAAATTCCTTAACCTTTTCAACCTTAATTTCTTCTTTGTAATAACTGTGCCAACATCCACAGGGGGTCCAAATGCAATGGTAAAATGTAGAGTATCTACCATGGCACCTGACACATAACAGAAGTTCAAAAATATACTTCTTTACCCAACTTTGAAATCAAAATATTCTAGCAAAGCGCAAATCCACTTGGTTTCTACTTTCTAAATATCTTGATAACCATAAAGAATGTCAAATTGCATTTGTGTGACTTTAGATATGCGTGACAGTGTTGTGGTTAGGATCATGGACCCTATGGTCAGTTGCATGGTTTGAATCCCATTTATGAGCTGAATGAAATTGGACAAAGTATTTAATCTTATCTGAAAAATGGGCTTATTAATAGCACCTTTTAGGTTGTAATAACTTTTGAATTAGTTAATGTAAGTAAAGTGCTGAGGACATTAACTGTCATATACTGGACACTCTGTAAATGTTTAATGATTCAGACCTCTAATGTTTTAAAAAGTGAAATAATTTTCAGAGAGAACTATTTCCAAGAAACACTTTATTGAATTATTATCTTTCTAGTGGGCAAACAAAAGTTGCTGTAAAGTTAAAATCTCAGAACATTGAAATGCAAAATATAATACAATACAAAATAATAACATCCTTAAACAAGCTCTTCACTGAAAACACTGCATATCAACCTTTGACATACAGCATTGAATATAAAAAGATTTGATATTTATATGTTTTTAGTTGCTATTTTATTTTTTAAAGATTTATTTATGTATTTTAGAGAGAGAGAAAGAGAGAGAGTGAGTGGAGGGGAGGAGCAGAGGGAGAGGAAGTGGGGGAGAGAGAATCTCATGCTGATTCCCCACTGAGCATGGAATCTGATGTGGGGCTCAATCTCACAGCCCTAAGATCATGACCTGAGCTGAAATCAAGAGTCAAATGCTTAACCGACTGAGCCACCCAGGGGCCCCTCAATTGCTATTTTCTTTTTTTTTTTAAGATTTTATTTATTTATTTGAGAGAGAGAGAACGAGAGATAGAGAGCATGAGAGGGAAGAGGGTCAGAGGGAGAAGCAGATTCCCTGCTGAGCAGGGAGCCCGATGTGGTACTCGATCCCGGGACTCCAGGATCATGACCTGAGCCGAAGGCAGTCGCTTAACCAACTGAGCCACCCAGGCGCCCCTGCTATTTTCATTAAGATTGCAAAAACATTGATTCCCCACTCTCTTAAGTTCTATGTATATACCTATATAAGGCTAGTGACTCATTTAGACCCATTAATCTCCTGGGTTATATGAAATAGGATACAGGTATCATCAGTATTTAGCTTAAATTTGGTTACATTTTTAACTAAAAACTGTTGTTCTCCAAATGAAATTTGCATTTAACATGCTTCATACATTCCTATTCCCTGTGCTCCCCAAGTGTGTGATGGGACTAGAAAAGTCATCTCATTAACATGTATAGCACCAAATAGCATAAACTGAAAGATATATTTCTATACTAATAAGAAATCAGACTTTGTAAAGAATTCCAGAATATGACTGTTTATAGGTAACTCTCAGCCTAGTGACCTTGAACTATTTAATTTCTCTGACATTTTTAAAATAAAATAACCAAAAAGCATAGCCAATGTGTAGATTTATTGGTAGTTCAAGTCTTCAGCACTTCTGTTTAAGAAGCATATTTTCTTTTGAGTTAGAGAAAAGATAAAAGGACAGATAGATGAAAGAAAGAAATAAGAAAATAAAAGGAGTGAAAGAGGGAGAGAAGAAAGGGGACAGAAAAGAGGAAGGGGAAGAAACATGTGGAGGGAAGTGAGCAAGAAGGCAGGCTGCTAAGTAGAGGTCCCCATATGATTTTTCATGCTGTCTTGAAAGGCAGGAAGGTAATAGGAAGCAATCATCATCCAGCAAGTTATGCCATGCTGCTCTATACCCAGAGTGACTCTGCTTTTATCTGTCTTAGTAACTTCTGGATAATGGTGGGGAGACTCTTCAGCAATACACTACAGCATCCACCAGGATCAATGGAGATGGGTCTGCACAAGTCTAGTTGTCACCTTGGGCAGTGAGAACCTAGGGACCCTGTAAGCCTGTGCTGTTCCTCAGCAATGAGTGTTAGAAAATGTGTAAACTCTCTTTGGTTGAAAACTCCAGGGGCTATAGAACAAATTGTCTACATTGCAAATTATCTTGAATCTTTCCTTCCTGGAGAAGGGCCTGAGGAGGAGAGTATATTGGAAGAGACTGGACACCAGAATCTTTATTTTCCTGACCAAAGCAGGATTACATAAATTTGTAGGTTGCTGGTTAGATCCAAGCTCTGGGAAATCACTCTGTACCTTTAATTAAGATTAATAGCTTGATAGTTTCATGCTACTAAAACCTAAAAATATGACCAGGTCTTACTTTAAATATGTTTCCTGGCATTAAGAATATCACTTATATCACATAAGGAAGAAAGTATATAAACCTTCATCTCTAATTTAAACGTGTTTAACAAATGAAAATTATTAACATTTTGGCAGAGGACATATTTCATCCAGTATATGATTCTGCCATTGTTTAGGGAGGGAATGTGGCTATATGGAAACCTTAGAAAGGGCCAGCTCTTCTGCAGAGGAATCTGCATTTTAAACTGCACAATACTGAGTCTCTGTAATGTGAAAAGTAAATAAAGTTGAATTAAGATTTAAAAAAAAGGAAAATGTCATTTGAAGTTTACATCAAACAAAACCAAAACCAAACCATACAAAAGTCAAGAAAATTTTCTTTTTAAACTGTTTTTGCAGTTTATTAAAAGAAATGTCATTTTTCCATTTTTAACCTTAATCTCAAATATAGATAAATCATCATGAATCTACAGTGCTAAACAGTTATTCTCTATACATGTTTCCATGTACATGTTTTATATTTTTATAACAGATATGGCCAATTCCAAGGGAATTATGAAGGATAGTCATTTAATTTAAATAATTGAACAGGTATAGAACAGAACTGAAAAATTTTATTGCTTATTTTCAAAGTCAGTAAAAATATATTACATGGACACATACTCCAAATTAGTTGACTTTGAACAATATATTATTTTAGGTGTTGGACATTTTTACTAGGTGCTAAGGGTACCAAGATGAACAGGACCAGTTCTTTGAACTTGAGAGCTCTCAGTGCAACAAGAGAAACAAATCATTATAATGGGATAGAATAGTAATCATATAGATTTGTGAACAAAATACCTGGGAAGCATGAAATAGGACTAAGAAATATCCACAAATCTGAACATGAGTGTTAAGTGATGGTATTATATTTCTAGTTCAAAGGAAATACTTTTTAATTGTTTTGATTGACCAATCCCTATCCAATTCATAAGAACTACTCAGTGCTGGAATATGAATGATGACTTGCCTGTAAGTATAATTTTCCAGCTCTGTTTTGTGTTGCACAGGAAAAGCAACATGTATTTAACTATTGTACTCTTTCCAAATATAAGATTAATTCACAAATGACATTGAATCTACAGTAATTCATAGTTTTTTAACTTTTAGAAAGTTTCCCTTTTAAATCATGTATAATTATTGTTTTCAAAATGGAAATGTCTTTTTAACTTATGATGTAGAAGAGATGCATTGTTAAAAAAAAATTAAACACCAAGTTGTGTAACATAAGAAAGGCCATCTTCCATCCCTCTAACAACCATTCTATTCCCTATGGAATACAAAAATACCTTTAAAAGTTGTTGTATATCCACTTAGAATTATTTTTATTTCTTTTTATTACAAAGTGAGAAGTCTGTTGGTCAAAAGCCATATGCTATAATTATAAATTATGCACAGGAGTTTGAAGACTTAATAAACAAAAGAGTAAAAAATATCTCATCAATCATCTTTGTATCAATCACCTATAAAGATAATTTTGATATATTGTATCAAAATTATATATTATTAAAATTAACTTATTAAAATTATTAGATTAATTTAATTATTAATTAAAACTTAATTATTAAAATTAATGTTTTTTATTAGGAGGGTTAGGGAGAGAGGGGCAGAGAGACTCTTAAGCAGGCTCCATGCCTAATGCGGAGTCTGATGTGAGGCTCAGTCTCACAACCCTGAGATCATGACCTGAGCTGAAATCAGGAATTGGATGCTTAACCACCTGAGCTACCCAGGTGCCCCTAATTTTACCTGTTTCTGTTTTTCTTTCTTTCTTTTTTTTATTATGTTCAGTTACCCAACATATAGTACATCATTAGTTTTTGGTGTAGTGTTTAATGATTCAATAGTTGCCTGTAACACCCAGTGCTCATCACCACATGTGCCCTCCTTAATATCCATCACCTTGTTACCCCCAACCCCCACCCTTCCGTAACCCAGAATCCAGAATTTGGTTTCTGGAGTCCAGAATCTCTCATGGTTTGTCTCCCTCTCTGATTTCTTCCCATTCAGTTTTCCCTCCCTTCCCCTGTGGTCCTTAAGTGTAGGTATGAGAAAATTTTAAATTACATATGCAGCTTGCAGTTTTCACTCACATTATATTCATTGGACAGTGCTGGTCTAGAATGTTGAGAAAGTCTTCTCATAATGAGTGCCCTTTCAGCTTACCTGAAAGTGAAGAATAGAGTAGTGAACATCCCAGACAGAAGTAACAGAATATGTAAAGCCTCAAGGCAGGAAAAAGCCAGACAATTTCAGATAACTAAAAGGAATTGAGTATTTAGTGTGGATAAAGCTTCTGGAAGAGAAAGAGGACTAGCAAGCTCTATTTATCATATATTGAAATAGATTGAGTAGATGGATATGTGGATGAGTAGGTGCATGGGTGAGCTCACAAATGGATGGATAAGTTGATAGAGAGAGACGGATATTGCTATGTGGAGATCAGAGTACAGATGGTCCCCAACTTATGATGATTCAGTATACGATTTTTTTGACTTTATGATAGTGTGAAAACCATATACATTCTGTAGAAACCATACTTCAAATTTCATATTTTGATTTTTACTCTGGCTGGCAGTATGTAGTGTAATACTTTCTCATGATGCTGGGCAGTGAGAGTAATCCACATCTCCCAGTCAATCACGTGATCGTGAGAGTGAACAACCAATAAACTGACAACCATTCTGTACCCATACAACCATTCTGTTTCTTACTTTCGGTACATATTCAATAAATTACATGAGATAGGAGGAACTTTTTTATAAAATAGCCATTGTATTAGCTGATATTGCGCAGCTCTGGGGTAATGTAAGTGTTCTGAGCACATTTAAGGTAGACCAGGCTAAGCTAAGATGTTCAGAAGGTTAGGTATATTAAAAGCACTTGACTTACGATATTTTCAGCTTGCAATGGGTTTATCAAGATGTAACCCCTTTGTAAGGTGAGGAAGATCTGTATAAAAGTAGAGAGGAACAAAAGTTGAAGTGGAAATACTGGTTAGTTTATTGCAGAAGTCTAAGTAAGAGATAGGAGTGGCTTGGATAATTAAAGTCGTCAGAAAGGAGTGAACATGTTTGAAACATGGTTGGGAGTTAGAATTAATAATATTTGCTGTTAGTGTGGCTATTGAGGATGAAGAATCAGATGGAAGGGCAATCTGGTAGAAGAGGTTCCACTGACGCTGAATTGGAATTGATGGCAGAGATCTATAGTTCAACTTAGGAAATGTTTTATTTGATTCCAGTGAAACTTTTGAAGTGATATAAATATGTCAAGTTGCTTTTTGGCGTTATTATCTATGATGTTTAAGTTATGTCCATATCAAGGACCATATGCACAGGGTTATCAAAGTGTTTATTAATTAAATTATCACATAGTACTTTAGAAGGAACATATATTAACATGACAGAAACAAGAGGAAAAATTCTCCTTTAAAAAAAACTTTTTGTTGTTGTTATAAACCCAGTTATCCCTGGAGATGAAAATGACCCAAGAAATTGAAATAAATACCAAGCTATGAACACCTTATAGTCAAAGAGATGAATGAAATAAAATGGCTAAGTGTTTATCAAATCTATGGAAACCGAAATGACTTAATTTTAGAAGCAATTTAATTGGATTTTTAATCAGCACAAATAAGAAAATGAAAAATCAATAGATAAATGAGTTGTCAGAAAGTAAAACAGTTGTGAACATCAGTTATATATAAAATAAAATTATGAAAATGACCAGTGAAAAAGAGTGAAGATATATATTTTAGAGGAAGACAGAATGAATAAAATAAGTTGATCTAACCTTAAATTTTTCTACTTCCAAAATCTAGTTTCTTCAGGAAGGCAAAAAATAAGGGCAAATTCAAAGTGCAGAATTCTATCATGTAATTAATTTGAAAA
Source organism: Eumetopias jubatus (assembly GCF_037043125.1). Classification (NCBI taxonomy): domain Eukaryota; kingdom Metazoa; phylum Chordata; class Mammalia; order Carnivora; family Otariidae; genus Eumetopias; species Eumetopias jubatus. The sequence goes on from NW_028274809.1 coordinate 25,373,689, forward strand.
GGAAATTACCATAACTTGGAAAAACTATAGTGGAACTAAGACTGTGGCCACACAGAGAAAGTTATGACCCCCAAAAGGTAAATGTATCCTGCAAGCAAAAGGGTGTCAGTGGGGACCATGGGGATTGTGGTGAGGATACAGGGTAGCAAGGTAACTGAATATGCTTCTAGAAGCTCTTTACAACCTTTCTGTGATTGTTGCAAACATATTTGTGAAAGACCGTCTAGGAAAAATTTTTTAACGGAGTGAAGTAAGTGAGAAATATGGACAATAAAGCAGTGTTTGAGGATCTGTTAAAACAAATTTCTGACTTGGCTAACCTTCCTTCACCATATATTATTTTCAGTTTCAGGTGATAGGTGCATTTTCAATTTACTTTTTTTTTTTCAATTTTAATTCTTATAGCTCTGGGATCATTAGGATATTGTTTCTCTAGATATACATTGGTTATTTTTGTGGTGTGCATGTTTCATCGCTAATTTCACATAGGCTAATACTTTGTCTCTCAAGAGGCTTGGAAATCTTTGACCCAAAAAGAAAAAAAAAAGGTAGAAAACAAATACTTTAAAGAAAGTTTTGTCTTTTTTATGTTAAAAATAATTTGAATATATAATATGTTTTTATCTTGATCCAAACACAAAACACATTTCAGAGTAGCCATGTGTAATTTTATTCTTAAAGTTATTCATTCAGTAATGGTATTTTGAAGGCCTACTATGTGCTACATGTGGGATTGTTCTTTTTAATTCATTTTTGTATGTTGCACATCTGTCTATTAATATTATTAATACAAGCTTATAAGTTAGCTCTTCATATTTAAGTTTCATATGTGGAAAAATGCTGATTTCCTAACAGGCTCAGCAATCAAGGACTGGTCCCTTGGCTCTATCCAAATCTAGATAAGCAAATAGTCACTAAAAATTGACTAACCCACACATCCCATACACAACAACACTAAATGTCAGCAGATTTTGAAATAAGATGATTAGCAATGCAAATTTATCTACTTACCTGTGGCTTACAATAGGCAGAATAAACAAAAACCTAAATCTCTGGAGAATAGCAGCCCTTCAGAATTCTGCTTTAATGACTCTAAAGGACTCAAGACCCAGTTATCGAAATGCTTAAAAGGTTCTTTGCATTTCATCAGGACTTCTCTTCTAAGTAAAACCTTACCCACCCCCACTCAACAGAATGATTACTTCTTGTGCTCCCTCTTCTCCTGGTATGCACTCCTTTATTTAATTTATTATACCATATTACAATTATATATTTACATGGCCACTCCCTTGAGGTTAAGGACTGTGAAATGAGATTTATGTGTTTTTGTATCCTGCACCTTAGCTTTGTGCCTGGCACATAGGGGGCTTTTGTGGTTTGTGAAACTGATTTACTATAATTGTGTAAAAAGGGCACGCCTATAAATATTTATATGTGCACACTTTTAGGAGGGTAAACTATCAGTGAGAATGATGTAATTAAGGCTGAACCATCCCATGTATTTGTAAGACCAATGGAAAATAATCATTTTTTTATTTTTTATTTTTTAATAATATTTGTTTTTTGTCAAGTACAGTAACAAGGGAGAGAGGTTTGGCTTTAAAAATTGTAGCAGCATCTTGGGCTCAGTACTACGGATGGATATCTGCTAAGATTTCTCCCCCCCCCCAACACTCCATTACCTTGCTTTCCACTTTTAGATGTGGCTTTTTTTTGCAATAAATGTTGATGTCTATAATTGAGGCCAGGATAGGGTCCCTTGATGTAACAAACCATTAGCCGAAAACAGCCATCCTGTCAATTAGATCTATTGCGAGCTGTTGATTTACCCTGGGGTTAAAACAAAACAAAACAAAACAAAACAGCATTCTAATACTCAGCAATGACCATAAGACCATTGATACACAATCCCACACCAGCAGTTCACTTTAATGTAGAAATAATCATTCAATTTCAATGAAACAGCTGTCTTAAAGCTACAGTCTATCTATCTCATTTTCTCACTTGCATGCATAGATTGGATAGAGGTGGTTGTGTGATGATCAGTTGTGTGATGTGTTATCTTTAAAATAGAATCAGCAGGCATTAGATGTCTCAATAACTGTAGCTAGCCTTCTAGTCCCCACTGTCTCCAATACTGATAACTTTATGGCAGGAGAAAGAAAAGGAGGAATTTAAAGAATGTAATTAAATAAAATCAACCAGGAAAAAAAAAAAAAAAAAACATTCCCTAAATAAAGCTCTATAACACTGACTTCTGAGGTAGACAAGTATAATTTATAAACTGGCACTGTCCAAGAGCAAGTTAAGGCTGTGAGATAAGACAGAGCTTGTAAGAAAGCAAGGACTATGTGGGTTTTTTTTAATTTTATTTTATTATGTTATGTTAATCACCATACATTACATCATTAGTTTTTGATGTAGTGTTCCATGATTCATTGTTTGCGTGTAACACCCAGTGCTCCATGCAGAACATGCCCTCTTTAATACCGATCACCAGGCTAACCCATCCCCCCACACCCTCCCCTCTAGAATCCTCAGTTTGTTTCTCAGAGTCCATCGTCTCTCATGATTCGTCTCTCCCTCCAATTCCCCCCCTTCATTTTTCCCTTCCTACTATCTTCTTTTTTTTTTTTTTAACATATAATGTATTATTTGTTTCAGAGGTACAAGTTTGTGATTCATCCATCTTACACAATTCACGGCGCTCACCATAGCACATACCCTCCCCAATGTCTATCACCCAGCCACCCCATCCCTCCCACCCCCCACCACTCCAGCAACCCTCAGTTTGTTTCCTGAGATTAAGAATTCCTCATATCAGTGAGGTCATATGATACATGTCTTTCTCTGATTGACTTATTTCACTCAGCATAACACCCTCTAGTTCCATCCACGTCGTTGCAAATAGCAAGATGTCGGTTTTTTGATGGCTGCATAATATTCCATTGTATCTATATACCACATCTTTTTTATCCGTTCATCTGTTGATGGATATCTTGGCTCTTTCCATAGTTTGGCTATTGTGGACATTGCTGCTATAAACATTGGGGTGCACGTACCCCTTCAGATCACATTTGTATCTTTGGGGTAAATACCCAGTAGTGCAATTGCTGGGTCGTACAGTAGCTCTATTTTCAACTTTTTGAGGAACGTCCATACTGTTTTCCAGAGTGGCTACACCAGCTTGCATTCCCATCAACAGTGTAGGAGGGTTCCCCTTTCTCCGCATCCTCACCAACATGTCATTTCCTGACTTGTTAATTTTAGCCATTCTGACTGGTGTGAGGTGGTATCTCATTGAGGTTTTGATTTGGATTTCCCTGATGCCAAGCGATGATGAGCACTTTTTCATGTGTCTTTTGGCCATTTGGATGTCTTCTTTAGAAAAATGTCTGTTCATGTCTTCTGTCCTTTTCTTGATGGGATTATTTGTTCTTTGAGTGTTGAGTTTGATAAGTTCTTTATAGATTTTGGATACTAGCCCTTTATCTGATATGTCATTTGCAAAAATCTTCTTCCATTCTGTTGGTTGTCTTTTGGTTTTGTTGACTGTTTCCTTTGCTGTGCAAAAGCTTTTTATCTTGATGAAGTCCCAATAGTTCATTTTTGCCCTGGCTTCCCTTGCCTTAGGCGATGTTTCTAGGAAGAAGTTGCTGTGGCTGAGGTTGAAGAGGTTGCTGCCTGTGTTCTCCTCTAGGATTTTGAGGGACTCCTGTCTCACATTTAGGTCTTTCATCCATTTTGAGTCTATTTTTGTGTGTGGTGTAAGGAAATGGTCCATTTTCATTCTTCTGCATGTGGCTGTCCAATTTTCCCAACATCATTTGTTGAAGAGACTGTCTTTTCCATTGGACATTCTTTACTGCTTTGTCAAAGATTAGTTGACCATAGAGTTGAGAATCAATTTCTAGGCTCTCTATTTTATTGCATCGATCTATGTGTCTGTTTTTGTGCCAGTACCATACTGTCTTGATGATGACAGCTTTGTAATAGAGTTTGAAGTCCGGAATTGTGATGCCATTAGCTTTGCTTTTCTTTTTCAACATTCCTCTGCTATTCGGGGTCTTTTCTGGTTCCACACAAATTTTAGGATTATTTGTTCCATTTCTTTGAAAAAAGTGGATGGTATTTTGATAGGGATTGTATTAAATGTGTAGATTGCTCTAGATAGCATTGACATCTTCACAATATTTATTCTTCCAATCCATTAGGATGGAACGTTTTTCAGTTTCTTTGTGTCCTCCTCAATTTCTTTCATGAGTACTTTATAGTTTTCTGAGTACAGATTCTTTGCCCCTTTCGTTCGATTTATTCCTAAGTATCTTATGGTTTTGGGTGCAATTGTAAATGGGATCGACTCCTTAATTTCTCTTTCTTCTGTCTTGTTGTTGGTGTATATAAATGTAACTGATTTCTGTGCATTGATTTTATACCCTGCCACTTTATTGAATTCCTGTATGAGTTCTAGCAGTTTTGGGGTGGAGTCTTTTGGGTTTTCCACATAAAGTATCATATCATCTGCAAAGAGTGAGAGTTTGACTTCTTCTTTACTGATTTGGATGCCTTTTTTTTCTTTTTGTAGTCTGATTGCTGTGTATAGGACTTCTAGTACTATGTTGAATAGCTGTGGTGATAGTGGACATCCTTGCCATGTTCCTGACCTTAGGGGGAAAGCTCTCAGTTTTTCCCCATTGAGAATGATATTTGCTGTGGGTTTTTCATAGATGGCTTTTATGATATTGAGGCATGTACCCTCTATCCCTACACTGTGAAGAGTTTTAATCAAGAAAAGATGCTGTACTTTGTCAAATGCTTTTTCTGCATCTATTGAGAGGATCATATGGTTCTTGTTCTTTCTTTTATTAATGTATCACATTGATTGATTTGCGGATGTTAAACCAACCTTGCAGCCCACGAATAACCAGGAAATTAAAGAAGAATTAAAAAAATTCATGGAAACAAATGAAAATGAAAACACAACTGTTCAAAATCCTTGGGAGGCAGCATAGGCAGTCCTAAGAGGAAAGTATATAGCAATACAAGCCTTTCTCAAGAAACAAGAAAGGTCTCAAATACACAACCTAACCCTACACCTAAAGGAGCTGGAGAAAGAACAGCAAATAAATCCTAAACCCAGCAGGAGAAGAGAAATAATAAAGATCAGAGCAGAAATCAAGGAAATAGAAACCAAAAGAACAGTAGAACAGATCAATGAAACTTGGAGCTGGTTCTTTGAAAGAATTAATAAGATTGATAAACCCCTGGCCAGACTTATCAAAAAGAAAAGAGAAATGACTCAAATAAATAAAATCATGAATGAAAGAGGAGAGATCCCAACCAACACCAAAGAAATACAAACAATTATAAGAACATATTACAAACAACTCTATGCCAGCAAATTATTTAATCTGGAAGAAATGAATGCATTCCTAGAGATTTATAAACTACCAAAACTGAACCAGGAAGAAATAGAAAACCTGAACAGACCCATAACCACTAAGGAAATTGAAGCAGTAATCAAAAATCTCCAAACAAATAAAGCCCAGGGCCAGATGGCTTTCCAGGGGAATTCTACCAAACATTTAAAGAAGAATCAATACCTATTCTTCTGAAACTGTTCCAAAAAATAGAAATGGAAGGAAAACTTCCAAACTCATTTTATGAGGACAGCATTACCTTAATCCCAAAATCAAAGACCCCATCAAAAAGGAGAATTACCAGTATCCCTGATGAACATGGATGCAAAAATTCTCACCAAAATACTAGCCAATAGGATCCAACAGTACATGAAAAGGATTATTCACCACGACCAAGTGGAATTTATTCCAGGACTATGTGTTTTTATACCTCAAGATAAATCATTTCATATCTATGCCTGTTACATGTGAATTGGAGATGTGTCATTAATTGTGCCTTGTTACCAAGGTCATCAGAGTAAAACAAGGACCGCTTGGACTTCTGATAGTTCAAAAAACACATTCATCACAGTGCACTGGAGCTATTGCCAATAGAGAAGGATGGCTGTTAGTTTATGACTTAAAAGGTCTTGACAGATACTTGTTTATTCTTACAAAATTTCCTATAACTAGATAGTATGTGACTTACTATTTCATACCATAACCTACAAATTATATCTTTATATTTCAAGAGGAATTTCATGACAGAACTTATTTGATCAGTAGCTTCTCAATATGCAGAGACAAATGTTTATAAGTATGTGCAGGCAGTTATCTGAGAAGTACAGTGTATCAATGTTAGAAAGTGGTTCTTTGCCCACCACAGCTTGCCTGTTATTTCATGGATCTGGGTAAACCTGAGTCATTAAGGGTGCATTTGAACCATTTATAGGATACCAATTGTATAAGAGTTTTACTTAAATTCAAAGATAAATTTTCTTATATAAATATTAATATCCAGCATATTTTATTGCGTATCTTTTAAATATATCTGTAGATCACATTTTATAGTGTCCCTAGGAGACTGGACGAGAAAAAGAAAATCCTTCAAGGGGCTGACAAGGTCTTTAAAAGCAACACTCCATTTCCAGTTGCCTGTTAAACAATCAATTCTCATCAAAGTAGAGGTTTCTTTTCATTGAAGTCTCACAACGATTGAACTGTGTACTTTTATATTCCAGCACATTGATAAACCCTAGAAAAGCATTTAGTTTAGCATTGACATTTCTTAAAGAAACTGGAGGTCATAAAGCAGAAATTTTTCTCAAATCTGGCCTCACTGCCTTCCTTCTAGAAATTGTCTGTATCCAAAATATTTCTTCTTAGAGCTAGAAGAAAAATCTCCCTTTAGATCCAAGGTTAATGACTAACCACAGGGGTCACCTCTTCATAGAGATATTCCATGCCATCTTAAGTGGCATGCTTTTCCTATTTCTTTTCTGGAGCATCCTGTGTGTACAATTATAACAGTAATCAATTGTGATTGTTGATTCTTCTCTTGTCTCTATACCCCAACCTTTGCCTCCAAACTGTGGTTTTTCTCTTGAGAATATTTGTCTTTTATTTCTGTATCCCCAGAACTTAGCTCAGTGCCTTACTGTGTTGAGTGGGCACTAAATAAACATTTGTTAAATTACTTCATCAGCCTGTGTGTCTAAGTGGGATGCAACTGTCTAAACCTCAACCATAATAACTTCTTTGATACCAGTTTATATGTATGTACACATATTTATTTTCTTTCCTTAAACATTAATTTAGTAGGAAAGTAAGTGGATATTAGGCATAATAATAATGGAGAAATGGAAATAGGATCAATATAGAAGAGAAGTAGGCAAAATGGAAGCTGCTTTTGAATAGTAAAATAGTCAAGATTCCAGCAAATGTCCATTTTCTGACTCTCCAATTTATCTAAGCATCTTTATCCCACATTTTCTTGTCTTTCTCTGGCCTGAGCGTTGCTCTTGGTTTACAAGGACTAAGCAGATAATTCAAACCAGAGATTTATTTTGCACTATGCTAAGATTATGAGCTGGCAACTAGCAACAATGAAATGTTTAATGTGAAAAGGTCAGTGTATTTTAGAGAATAAATGAAATGTGTACTATGTTTCAGTGGCTTACTCATTGAAACAAACTTTAGGAAATCTGAAACTTCAAGTAATCCACCAATTTTATTTTACTTTGAAGAACAAAATGGTCCTTTAGGCTTTGTTTTCATTACTGAGATGAGCACAACAGATGTGTCCAAATAAATAACTTATGAAATATGTTATTTGACATTTTCACCCAATTTTTAGAAGATATCCTGTAGTTACTACAGTGTTTCTTTTGTTTTCTTTCTCTCTCTCTTTCTTGCTCTCTCTCTCTGTTTTTTTTTTCTTTCCTATTTCAACTTTAAACTTATAACTTGACTTGTATAAAGGCTACACTGTTATCATTATCAGTCTACTAACGTTTTAAAATCTAGGATTTTCTTATCACTAGTGTCTAGGATTTTGCCTCCTCTATACTAATTTGTTAACTGACCTCCTAATCCCTTTCTCTTCCATTCGTGCCCAAACCTGAACTTCTCTCTCTGAAGCACAGTTCTCATTTTCTTTTCCTAAATTATTATTTTTTAAACCACAACATCATTTACAGTCAGAGTCATCTTTTTTTTTCTTTTTCTGTGAGTATTTCCAATTTTGTCAAAATATTAGGACATGTAGAAAATAACTCTGGTTTCTTGTGAAATTCTGCCCATTGAACATCAAGCTTCCTTCTCTGCATTCTGACACATTGATTCAAATTAAAACTGCATTAGTAATTGAGTCACAAGACTTTTCCTCCTTTCTTTGATTTGTATCACAAAACAATTAATATTCTGTTGCTTTTTATATCTTCCTAGCACTTAATTCCAAAACATTTATGTAACATGGATGTTTTCTCTAGGGTTTTATGCAAACTTTGGGAATTTTATTAGAATCTGAGAACTTTCTGAAATGTACCCATAAGTTATCACCTCCATTATGAATTCTTTAGAAGTGGATCCCAGGAGAAAGCTTGGCATATAGCAAATCAGCCAGGAACAAGTTTAATAAAATCAATTTAATAAATAGGGGAATAACACACAAGAGTTGTTTTGATAACTACATGCCTCTGGTGCATAGAGTAACACAAAGCCAAATGCCAATTGCTTTCATTACCTTAAAACATATCTTAAATTAGAACTCAGGAAATGCCTCACAACTGTTTTTCTCAGGCAAATTCTTATACTGCAGCATTCAAGGCAACATAGGCAGTGAGGTGTGGAGAGTGCTCTGGGGCGAAGGCAGTCTTCCCTTCCCAGTAACAGTACTTCTGGTGTTTTTGTAGGAAAGAAACAACATTCTCTCAGAATCTTAGGAATTGTGCTGGTGAATTTCCATATATAGCTTTAAGCCTTATTTTCTGATCTGTTTTAATGAAGGAAAAATACACATAATGCATTTATATCATAAACATTTAAATTTAATGATTAGTCTGTGACATATGTATACCTATAATCTCACTAACATAGTTTTATTTATGAAATATGGTATCTAGTTTTTCAACTGCTAATTTGTAACCGGATCAAGTTATTTCACAGTGTGTAACAATGTAACAGTTTCCTTCTTTGGAAATATATATACTTTTTTTTCTGAAGTATCAGAGAACTAAAGTGTGTATATTTTTGTCAGTATCATTAATAGAAACTCGTTTCTAACATAAAAACAATCAAATGTCATAATAATAGGGGCAAGTATGTGTGCATGTTTATAATGGTATACTGACCACTGATTATATGATATAGTTCTAAAAACTTTATATATGTTAACTCACATTATCGTAACACTGTAAGGTGGAATTATCAATGTCTCCGTTCTACACAAGAGAAGACCGAAAAGGTTATGTAAGTTGACTGAGATTTCAGTTTATTAATGACAGGGCTAAGATTCAAACTCAGGAAGACTGGCTTCATTGTCTTTACTCTTAATTTCTTTGCTGTTATTCTCTGCAATATAAATCTTTTGAGATATACTCTCTCAAACCACTGAGTTATAGATGCCAGATGGGACCAAAAATCTGGTTAGAATATTCGAAGTTTCATTTTTTGTTTCTTTTCTCTACAAGCTTGAAGAACAATTATTCTCTCATTTTTTTTTTTATGTCTAAAAGGACAGTAATAAAAGCCACCTCATAGACTTTTCATGAAGTTTCGCTGACCTACTATATTTAACCACTTAGCACAAGTGAAATCAGCAGTGTTATATTTTTATTTTATTATTACATAGGACCTTCTTTGGACATAGTTTCCCATTGGGTTGTACCATCATATATCCTCTCAACGAGTCCGTTCTAAAGTTACGGTGCCCACTTTCTGGAACAGAGGAAGTATGGAAGGATTTTCCATATGGACAAAGAGAGAGGGAAGACTACTTACCTTCAAAGTCGGCAGTTGAGCAAACTGAGCACATCATACATACTAAGTAAGCTGGAATTTGTCTTAATAGAGTTGACCTTTGTTTCTCTAATGACTAATTCTATTGTACACCAATATCCTAAATTTTTTTTTACTAATTAATTCTACTTCATTAAATGTATATAACCTGTTCAATAATTCAATCAACATATGTAATCTATTATGTTAGTGTTAGAGGGATATAATAGTAGGCAGACCAGATTGGTGTTTTTCAAATATCTATATATTTAAATATATGTTAAAATTCTCTTCCTGGAAACAACACAGTTCCCTCAGCCTCATGAATCTTTACTTTCTGATCTATTAAGAAACATGCAGGTCAGAAAAATTGGAGTGGCTCTTACTTTTTCAGCTTGTTGTATCACCTGCTTTTGTTAATATGAACTTGATTGTAATACAGTGAAGATGTAAACACCAATATAATTCCAATCTCCAGGGAGTAGAAACTGTTTTTTTAAGTCTCTAAATTTTAATTTCTGAATACTGAGAAAGAGCAATATTAAATCAGTGCAGTTGGGGTGCCTGGGTGGATCAGTCGTTAAGCGTCTGCCTTCCACTCAGGTCATGATCCCAGGGTCTTGGGATCAAGCCCCTCATCTGGCTCCCTGCTCAGTGGGAAGCCTGCTTCTCCTCCCGCTCCCCCGGCTTGTGTTCCCTCTCTCGCTCTGTCTCTCTCTCTGTCAAATAAATAAATAAAATCTTTAAAAAAATTAAAAATAAGTAAAATTTAAAAAATAAATCAGTGTAATTGCTAATGTAAAAATAAGACTAATTTTATATGAAAAGTCTCTCTATCCTTGTTCTACAACTCTGATAACTATGTATAATTCTCTAATGGCTATTAAATGGAACCATTTAATATGTTTCTCACAAAATACTTGAAAATTATATATATGCAATGACCATAATCAGTTTTAGGAAAGATTTTTTTTTCCCACTGGGTATTACTAGTAACTTTCCACTTGTGACCTGGAGTTGCAGTCATTTTCTCAAAGTCACAAAGTTTCCTTAAATGAAGTGGAATTAGGAAGAATATCATGTGTGGGACCTTCATATGGTTAGAAAGAGAGAAAACACTGAGAGGAATGAGCTTTTGCTTGCCAACCAATGTACATTTTTATTAGTTTAAAGAATGAGACCACTGTTCTAAGTACTGAATTAATCATAAATAAGTTTTGCTTCCTTCATTAACTTTTAAAATATACGTTAAAGAGGGTTTTCTTGTTATAAAATGAAAAACCTTATTTAGAAAATATGAGTGAGCAAGACCACAAACATCATTTTTTAAAAAATTATATGATCTCCCAATCTAAAATTAGCTACTGTTAACATTGTGTTTTCTATTTTTTTCATTTTTTTCCCTAGGCATATATAAATAGGTGGGATAATATTTTTGGAATTTAACCAACTTTTGGTCCAATATTTTCTTAAGTCCTTTGTCCATTACCTCTTCCAGCTTCTAATGGTTCTGAACCTGGGATTCAGGATTGTTTCTTTTCTTCTTCTTTTTTCTTTTTTTTAAACTTCTAATAGTTTCCTTATGTATGTATGTATGTGTGTATTTTTATGTTCAGATTGTTTCTCACTCTACAAAGGGCATGTAAAAATCTATGGGAGCATTTGGTGATTTGGGGCATAGGGAGAGGTTCTTATAATACTGTGAGTATATACACCCCACCTCAATTCCTGACAGTTTCTTCAAGTTTCATGAAGTAAGGTAAATCTCTAAGGAAAAGCCAGTGAAGGGGGTGTGGGTAATTCCCTAATTATCTGAGATTTTAGTTTTCTTGACTGGTGGGAAGAGGGCTTTTAAAATAGAATTTAAGTTTAGGTCAAGATAAGTTTATTTCAAAAAATGAAGTTGTAGGGCTCCTGGGTGGCTCATTTGGTTAAGCATCTAGCTCTTGATTTTGGCTCAGGTCATGATCTCAGGGTTGTGGGGCCAAGCCCTACATTGGGCTCTATGCTCAGCGGGGAGTCTGCTTGAGATTCTCTCCCTCTTCCTCTCCCTCTGCCCCTCCCCTTGCTCATGCTTTCTCTCTCTCTCTCTCTCATTTTCTCTCTCTAAAATAAATAAATCTTTGAAAAATGAATTTGTATGTTTTCCATACTCAAATTTTGGGAAGAATTTGTATCTGCCTTAATCTCTCTTTCTATACATTCTACCTTTTTCCGGCTCTTCCACTTCCTTGTCCCTCTCTCTCTCACTACAAAAGAAATGCAATTATTCTTCATATTCCATTTTTCTTGTTTTAGACATTTGTGACATTTTCAGTAAGGATGTCAGTTTTGGAGGGAAATGTTAGTTATAAACTCATACTGGGAACCAAGTGGCTGCTTTTATTTTTATTTTTTATTTTTTTTAATTAATTTATTTATTTGTCAGAGAGAGAGAGCACAAGCAGAGAGAGCAGCAGGCAGAGGTAGAAGCAGGCTCCCCGCCAAGCAGGGAGCCCGGTGTGGGGCTCAATCCCAGGACCCTTGGATCATGACCTGAGCTGAAGGCAGATGCTTGACCGACCACCTGAGCCACCCAGATGTCCCTCAGTAGCTGCTTTTAAAGCTAAATTAAGTAGTCACATCAAAAGGATGATTGACCAAGACAACATAAAAGATAGATGTAGAATTGATTGGGGTGTATGTTATCAGAGAAGAGAAGCATTACATCTGCTACCACATTAGTTTAATTTAACAGCTGAAGGAAATCATCAAAGATTATAGAGAAAGGACAGAGGAAAGAAACAAGACCCCTAGAGTCAGTGTTACCTAATAGTAAACCACTGTTTTAATTATCAATCTCTTGAGAAGTTGGCGAAGATATTGTTAGCTTCATGGGACAATTTTTATGGAATATCTGTAGTGCACAAACACCAGAAGATTTAAATCAGAATTTTGGGGGGTATGACTTGTGTATCAGTGTTTTGTTTTGTTTTTAGGCTCTGAATATGATTCTAATGTGCATCTAAGTTTGAGAACTGTGGCACAAACATGTGTGGATGAACAGCTGGTTCCAGTACTTCAAGGACAGACCAAGAAAGTCTGTTTTCAGGAGTCCAGGGCACTGGGACTACCTTCCAAGATGAGCTGCTTCTACAGGCTAGACCCCTTGAGCTCACTGCCACTAAAGCTTCAGGGTATTTAGCACTGCAGCACTAGGAAGACATAGAGCTTTGGAAGTTTCCAAGTTGGGTGTAAGGGGGGATTGTTAAAATTGTTACAAGTCAAAGAGATTTCAAGAAATATGCATTGAATAGCTGATGTAATAACAGTGATTACAAATAATGGACTTAATATTTTAATAATATTGCTTTTAAATGACATCACGTTTTTTTTTTCTTTTACTTTAAAGATTTTTATTTATTTAGTTGAGAGAGAGAGAATGAGAGAGAGCACGAGAGGGAAGAGGGTCAGAGGGAGAAGCAGACTCCCCGCCGAGCAGGGAGCCCAATGTGGGACTCGATCCCGGGACTCCAGGATCATGACCCGAGCCGAAGGCAGTTGCTCAACCAACTGAGCCACCCAGGCTCCCTAAATGACATCACGTTTTAAGTTTATTGAAGGGTGTTATGTTTACTATTCTCTAGAGAAGATTTCATGGAGTTTAACTTCAGAAGAATAAATTAGGATGCCACAACTGCTGGATTGAGTGCTGACTAGCTGTGTGTTCTGATGGCATCATTCATCAGATGCCAGTTTCTGAAAGACTGACAGGTGCAAATAGAGCTAACACATCTGACTAGGAAAGGCATCTGACCAGGAAGTGATTGCACTGTATTGTGATGTTCACAGGCATTTAATAGTTAAAGCTTTTATAGAATTTTATAAGCAGACCTTGTACTAGATTTCTCTAACCAATTTGTTTTTCTCAAAGAAAGAGATTTCCCAATAATTAAAATACTCAGTAGGCACAAGCTGTATAAGATTCATCTCTTATGTAATTTGGGTGAAACAAATAAGTAAAGAAAATATTCCCAGAGTTGAAAATGTGCAATTAAACCAGGAAGACCAACTCTAATACTAACCACCATTCTAAAAGTTGCTGAAATGTTTGTTGGAACTTTTCTTCCCTAAAATGTAAAGTGAAATCTCCAAGCATCTATTTTATTAGTATCATTTTATTTATAGTTTTAAATTCATCAATTTTTTTACGAAGGCACTCAGAAAAAGTAGATATATTTAAAAAAAATGTAAAATGTGAAATCAGGTTGATATTTGCAGTCTTTCTTTCAGCTTTATTGAGGTATAATTGACAAGATATTTGTATACAGTCTTATATTAGCTTGTAATTTATTTTTCTATTTTTCTTTCCTGATAATTAGCAAAAATAATGTTCGCACATATTAATAGCAGAAGTGGTAACTGGTCTTATTATTATTTTATAATTCTATCTTCAACCGAACAGATTCAGGACCTAAAAGAACGGTTGAGTTTTGTTTTTTCCTTTTGCTTTATTTTCCTGAACTGAATCACTAGTAGTACATAACAACTCTTCTGATTGCTCATTGTTATTATAAAATACAAAAATTATTATAAAAGACCAAAAAAAGATGATTTTTGTCTGACTTCTTGTTTACTTAAAATAAACAATAATATACTATTATTTAGAGCATATGAAATATGTTTATTAGTACAGTGTTGTTTAGAATGTGCACCAATCCTACGCAGTCTCTTACATGTAAATAAGTGGTGGCAGTGAACAGTTTTACAAAGGAAATACTCATTTTTGATGTTTTTTAAAAAATATAATGAAAACTTGCAAGAGCTTTCTAATGAATCACACATTTACATTTAATATTGAGTAATAGGTTTATCAGGGAATGCTTTATTCTATGGTTTCCATAAGTATGAGTTAACCTGACAATCATAAATATAGTTGGCATCCTGTTAGTAACATAATATTTGGTATACAACTCATCATTTTCTATTTTATTTTATTTATTTTACTTATTTTTTTTTTAAGATTTTATTTGAGAGAGAGAGAGAATGAGAGATAGAAAGCATGAGAGGGAAGAGGGTCAGAGGGAGAAGCAGACTCCCTGATGAGCAGGGAGCCTGATGCGGGACTCAATCCAGGGACTCCAGGATCATGACCTGAGCCGAAGGCAGTCGCTTAACCAACTGAGCCACCCAGGTGCCCCATCATTTTCTATTTTAAATCCAGGTGTGTATGATATATTAGAAAATGAATATGGTTTATTCATTGGTTCATGCAACAGATATTTGTCAACTACTTCCTATTTACAAGATATGCTACAGGACACTGAGATTACAGCAGTGACCCAACATGGCCAGATACCTGTTCGCAGAAACTCAAATTCTAGAATAAGGGGAAGAAGCCCAGAAAATACAGAAACAAAACCAAATATACAAACAGGAAAAAGTTTTATAGCCACAATTGTTATGCAAAGAGTTAAAATGGAAGTAATAGATATTTAATGGGTCTAGATAATTAGATTGAGGGGTCAAGAAAGAGCTCTCAAGAAGGTGAAATTTAAGATGCAATCTGAATGACAAGAGGCGGGTTGTTTGAAGATCTGGAAAACAGTCCACACAGAGGGATGTTATTTAACATAATAGCTCATATGAAAGCCTGGGACCTGGATAAACTTGGTTTGGGCCTGGAGAAGTAGATGAAGACACAGTTGACTTGAGTGTGAAATTTGTAACATGAATAACAGAAAACCTTAGCATATTACAGTAGGGAAGGGAAATAATTAAATTTATGTTCTAAAACGATAATTCTGGCTGCTATGAATGGACTGAGGAGGAGCAGGGGTGAAACAGGAACACCACTGCAGTAGCTGAAAAGAGAGATGTGGTGACTCACATGCTTGAAATTATAATTATAAAAGAAATCTGGTCAAACATTTAGAACAACAGGAGCACATTTGTAGAATGCTCTATGAAACTCCCCCCTAGTACTTTGTCAACACCCACCATATTTGTCATTTTCTCTCTTACATATCTAAGGTTTGGGTCAAGTGAATAACTCAATAAATGTATAAATAGAAACATAAAAAAAATGGGAATTTTAGGCAAGTTTTTTTTAATATTAGTCATTTCAGTCTACTTATATGTAAAATGAGGGTCTTACATTATTAGATGACCTCCAAGGTCATCTGCTCTCTATACAGATAAATAAAATAAAAGTTTAAAGACAAGAAAGAAAAAATGCAGCATAGAGGAATCACAAAAGACTTTCTGAAAAAAATGAGACTTAATTTGGACTTTGAAATGTTTGTAAGCATTCAACAAGTTTTTGGTTATGAAACAAAGTACAGAAAATAAACCTTTATTCCCCACTTCCTGTTACCCCTTTATGGCCAACCCCATCAAGAAAAAGAGAAAAATTCTATCATCTTGAACTTCTCACTGGATTTATTAATTGATTTATTATATTTTTTGTTAAAGTCATTTAGATCTGAATTATTTGTTTTGTCTAGAGAAAGGATGTACTCATTAATTTTAGGAGAATGGGTGCTTCATTTGAAAACAACGTAATATGATTGCTACAGAAGAGAGAATATTTTAAAACCAAATTCAAATTCTGGCATGGCTGAGAGCTAAAGGAATTGGTTTTAAAGTGTGGGACAGTTTGCTCAGAAATTCATAGAAGGGGATTATTCAGCTGTTCTTAAGAAGTTCATTGGATATAAGACAGACAAACTGACTCTAGTTCCTCAAAACTCTTCAGGAACCCACAAAACACATTGTTTCTGAAAGATAATCTACAAATGTTTTAAAAGTTGAATAATTTTACTTTTGCATCATTAATTACATCCTACTCCAAACTTAGAATTCTAAGAATTTTTTTTCCCTCTATCACACTGTTTTCTAGGACCTAGATATTTTCACTAGGTCTGCAACCAGCACACTATGTTCTCGTCATTAGTCCTTAATTGGTATGCACTAATAATGATTAAATTCCTTGCATTGCTTTATTCAAAGTATACCTTTCAGTGAAGCTTGCTATTTTTAGAGATTAAATATTTGTTTCTATGCTTTGTATGTTCAATTTAATAGCAATGACATATCTGTTAATTTTCCAGGAATAAGTTTAAATTGGAAATGTAGTTTTAGTCTTTTTACATGACAGGTATCACACAAAATAGACATATTTGAATGATTTCCAAAATATGTGATACAAATTCACTAAACTTAACTGGAAAATATTTTATAATTATTCTTAACAATTTTCAAGTACTTTTTGTTTTAAAAATAATATTTAAATATTCTTACACAGGTATGCTTACATGAAAAGAGATTCAATAGGAAAGATGGGGTTCTAAAAAAGGGGGGACAGTAGTGGATCATTTCCTTCAGAAGCTTTTTTTGACAATTGTAATTATTTCCTGGAAGATGTTCTAAGGCTATGAGAAAAGAAAAGTCAACATGTTTTCAAACAAATATTCTTACTTAAAGGGAAATGACCATGATGACCTATTTTGGAAATCAATTTGCTAATAATTCAGATATTTAAAGACATTTTTTTGCTAGGTGTTTAGGTAATTCCTATTAACTACATACCTTTTCTTATGTTAGATGCCAAAATTCCTGATCATAACCACCATGTTGGTTTCTTCCTTGAAACAATAGTGTTTCTTGAGGTAGAACTGTACCAGCTGGAGAGAGCAGGTAATTGGACACACTGACACTCTTAGCCATTCCGTAGGGACCTGCCAGCCAGGGTTTGAGTCTCATTTTTGCCATTCACTGGTTCTATACCATTTGCAAGTTTGCTACACATCTGAATCTTAGCTCTCTCATAGGGTGATCTTGTGTGATCAGATTTGTTATGATGGTTGTACCTGGGATGGGGTAGATGAATTTATCCTTTATATAACCCTTCTTCTATAAAGTGCTTCCAGGACTGATGTTTAATTTTTAAAATCCATGTCTTTCTTCAATAAACATAATCATTCCAGCCTCCTTTAATATGATTTAGAATTTTATTTATGCCCTACTATAAAATAAGATGATACCTGCAATAGAAAGCTTCTATTTATTAAAGTGTTCAAAGACCACACAGTTCAATAACACTTTGATGCTGTTACTTGATTTGTCCTTTATATATTAAAGCTTCAGGGTTTAGTCTCCTTGATGACCTTTTCCCACTAAATTCTAATTAGATGAAGAAATCTCCACTTCTTCCTGGCTCAGAGAAGAGAGCAGATAAATAACACCAAGAACAAATGAAGAATACTAGTAAGAGCAATAATACCAAGTAATGATTTTTGAGCTCTTAGTGTCAGACACTGTGCCTTGTGCTTTTACACACATTACTTCAGTTGACTCCCACAGCAGTTCTATAAAGTAAATATTATTCCTATTTAACAGAAGAAGAAACTGAAATTTAAAGAAGTTAAATAAATTGTCCAAGGTCACAAATAAATGGCAAAGCTAGGGTTCTCATCCTCTTTTGCTTTGAAAATGTACCTATGACATCCTCCTTGTCATTAAAAAAAATGTAAAATGTTATTAGAATTTAGCTCTTAGAAATATTTAGAGCAGCAAACGTGTTTTGTAGATGAGAAATTTTAATGTCAGTGTCTAGATAGATCTAAGTCTGGGCTTCTCTTCTCCTGGGCTCCTGTTTAGAACTCTCTTCACTAAAGTGAAATTTTTCACCTCTCAAGCTGTTTGGGCTGTGTAGGGTGCTGAACTGCTGGAAGTGTCACAGAGAAACCCAGCAGGGTGAGGATTGTTAATAGATTTTATTAATTCACCAAACATTTGTTAAACACTTACTACGTGCCAGGAACCATGATGATGTGGTATGGAAACAAAGACTGATGACAAAATTATAGCTATAGAATGTAGTTTAGAAATTGGTGGCATTAGTAATATTATTATAAATTGTGTTCATTTTACATGTAGTCTATTCATGACAGTAAAATTATTTGTATTTCTGTTTTTATTTGCTTTGTGGAAATGTTTTTAATTTAGTCTCTAAGCAATATAAGCAAAAAAAAAAAAAAGTGTTCTATACTCATTTAATGAAGTGTATTGCATCAGTGTCTTTTAGAAGAGATTTTTGTGTATGTGTTAAAGCCTTAAGAGATCAGTATCTTGTTTACAGGCGCATATCCCATATAGAAGGCTATGGTAGTAAACACTGACAGATGAGTTTTTTAAGGCACCATTGCTCCATATCACTGATGCACATTCACTGGTAGATACATGGCTTTCTTGGAGGATACAAGTTGACGTGATTAGGTGAAACAAATTTTGGGGTAGGAGTAATGTCCCCGGGAGGCTGTATTTGAGACTATTGGAAGCCTGCCAGTAGTCTTATCTAGAATGTGAACAGTTTGTTTGGCTCTTGGAGTTCAGGAGTTTTATCTTTGGAAAAAGTATTCTTCATCCAGGTACTTTGCATCAGGTTTAAAGAATCTTCTCATATGATTTAAGAAATGAAACAGATGAACATGGGTCGGGGGAAGAAAGAGAAGCAAACCATAAAACACACTCTTAACCAAACTGAGGGTTGCTGGAGGGGCAGGTGGGCAGGGGATTGGTTAGATTGGTGATGGATTAAATGGGTTAAATGAGTGATATATTAAGGAGGGCACTTGTGATGATGAAAGTGATGAATCAATAAATTCTACTCCTGAAACTAATATTACACTATATATTAACTAACTGGAATTTAAATAAAAACTTGAAACTAAAAAAAATTTCAAAAATGAAAGAAATAAATAAAATTACTATTAAAAAATATTCTCATATGATTTCCAGATATCATCTGGCCATGATCTCTCTTCTCAATATTTCTAGATTTGGAGTAGCAGAGCAAGTTGTTGCTTTAATATGTTAGCCTTGGGCACCTGGGTGGCTCAGTTGGTTAAGCGATGGCCTTTGGCCATTGCAAATAAATAAAATCTTTTTTTTTAAATGATGTTTTTCCTTGTTCTACTTTTTTATTTTTTTAAAGATTTTATTTATTTGAGACAGAGAGAATGAGAGAGAGAGAGAGCGAGCACATGAGAGGAGGGAGGGTCAGAGGGAGAAGCAGACTCCCTGCTGAGCAGGGAGCCCGATGCGGGACTCGATCCCGGGACTCCAGGATCATGACCTGAGCCGAAGGCAGTTGCTTAACCAACTGAGCCACCCAGGCGCCCTAAATAAATAAAATCTTAAAAAAAAATTTAAAAAATATGTTAGCCTTGTCCCCTCTCCCTTTCTCTACCTGACTGATACAAAGGGCAACATGCTTTATTAGAAATTCTGTAGAATTAACACTTGATTATTGACTCTAATTTATCCCATTTGCAGTTCCACATCTGCAACTTAAAAGTTGTATGATTTTGGGCAAGCAATTTAGCTATTCTGGAGCTTTGTTATCTTATCTATAAAATTAAGTGGTTAGACCAAAAGTATCTTAAGCAAAAAGGGGATTTATGACTATAATATAAAATTATTTCATAAAACCCAAGGACAAATTTTTTTCTCTTTTTGGGGGGGCAGTAGGGTCTCAGGAAAAAATGGAAATCCTAAATATAAAGACCATCTGAATACTGTATTCATCTCTCATCTCTATTTCTCCCTAAGAATTGGTTTTATTTCCTTTCTTCATACACTGAGGTCATCTGCTTCTCTTACACACATAGTTGAAAACATGGCTGCAATTACTCCTGTGCTTATAGCTCTCAATTAAGATACCCAAAGTAAAAATGACTTTTTGTTTGTTCATGTCCTTTTCACAATTAATTTCAGAGAAGGAGTCTGATTGACTCCTGGCCATGTTAACAGAGGCTAGATGAGAGCGACTTCCAACATAATCATGTCAATGAATTAGTATATGGGGAAGAAAGGACTGGAGAAATTCTCAGAAGTGGAGTTCTAGACAGACATATCTATTTTATTTTTAATGTTTTTTCATAAAAAATAGTGTTATATCCCTTATCTCTGGAAGCAGGTGATTCTGATATTTTGAAAGCAATACAATAATGCTAATAACAGCTATGTTTATTGGCATCATATTGTATCTCAGATCTTGTTCTAACTTCTTTACATATATAGGCTCCTTTAATTATCACAAGTTTATGAACAAGGTACAACTATTATTTTTCACATAATGCTTTATAAATATTAGATATCTAGTATATGTCAGATATAAATAATATATATAATTAATATAAACATTAGATAATTGGATAAAATGGTATTGATTTGATATTTATCAAATTGATAAAGTGATTTTTTAGAATATAAAATTATTTGTGTTACTGTTGGTGTAACATATATATGCCCATGGATATACATGTGCATCATACATTAATACATATAATAATACATATATATTATAATTATCTATTTGCCTATGTGTAGAGAGAGAAAAGAGAAAAACTGGAATAAAAATAGCACAAAAATGTTAATAGTGGTTATTGTTCTCTTTTTCCCATGTCTATTCTTTATTTGCCAATTTTGTACAATGAGTGTGTATGCTTTTATTACTAAACTAAAATCCTTTGTATTTCATAATGAGCAATGGCATCATTTAGTTTAGTCTCTTTAGGACAATCTTAGTAACTATAAAATAACAAGTTGACAAAGTAAAAGATGTTAAAAATTCTTACACATAAACATATGGCCCCTGTGTTATGAAAGATTGGAAATAAGAGCCCTATGTTTGTCCCACTGAGCTAAGTGCCACCTCCTTTATGCTACCATAGCCCCAAATACGTTATCTGTCTCACTATACTTATCACATCACATTATAATCTCCCCTGCATTTTTTTCTTCCGTAGGTCAGATTATTCTGAAGGACAGAAACCATACTTTGGTTACCATTGTATTCCCAGTATCTGGTATAGTGCGTGGAACATAATAGGTACTCAATAATCATTTTCAATTCAGAAATGTTCAAGAAATAGAGAGAAGGTCCCTCTTTCTCCTCTGAGATCCCTAGTGGTGGAAACTCCTTGGAATTGATTCACCCTCACCCAGAATAGACTCTGTTTCTCAACATTCTTTCCATTCTTTTAACAATATGACTTACATCCTCCTGGAGCTGGAAAACCACTGTTCTCAAAGATACCCCATTCTACCATTGCTCACCTGGACTTATTGGAAACATTATATTTCCAGGTAATTGAAATGTTTCCTGTTTAAGAAATGTTTTAACTCAATAGAACAGAACAGTGGGGAAAGCACTGGGTTTTGGAGGAGGGAGAGAGGATGCATCTTTCTTTATGAAGGAGGAACTTGCTAAAATAATGGTGAAGGCATGGTCCTGTTTTTAAAGAACATTAATACAGAGAAGAGGGAATTTCAGCTCTTAAAGTTCCCAGTTTTATTTTTAATATACTTATATTACTTTATAGTTTTTCCTGTGAAGATGACCTACAACTGTCAAAAATAAATATGTAAAGAACATGACCTAAGCCCAGCTGTCTATTTCCTCACTCTTCAGTCAGATGTCAAGCTCCAGATACTAGTACCAAACTGAAAGGGTCAGGGATGAGCAGAAAGAGGTTGAGTATATGCCTAATTGTCATCTATTATCAGAAAGCTTTTATTCATCTCCCATTTGTATTCAGTGATGAAAGAATGAGCGATATAAATATAGCCTTGTGTTTCTGAGATTTCATGAAACAAAGATAACACATATAGGAATAGTTAGGCTAATAATATATAATCTTTCATTAATGTAACAGTCTGAACTAGAGTTTAGGTTTACAATATGGAAAATATAGACATTTTTGTATATATTTCAAAGACAATATGAGTTCTTCATTATTTATTATTTTAACATTCAATGGGTACCCGTTTTCTCATTTAACACATTTGTGAATTAATTTATTATCTCTGTTTTTCAGATGAGGACCTTTGACTATACCCATATACATTATATAGGTGGCATTTCCAGTATTCAATCCTAGGTCTATCTAATTTCAAAGTCACTATGATTTTCACTAATAACTCCTAACTTTGAATATTTATTTTTACCCATGGGTGATCAAGAGTTGGTTCTTAAGTCCCCCAGAAATAGTTCTGCAGTAAAAGTCTAAATCAAATTTGTTAATTCTTTAGGCCATGTTTTCTCTAAGTTATAATTTTCTTTATTGGAGAATTAGAATAGGAGGGAAATTGTCCTTATCCCATGAAAAGCACTTTTCTCCTTTTGCAGATTTTCAGCCTATAACTAGGTGTTGCCTATTATAGCTTGCTCATGGCTGTCAAATGCACTCCAGGGGTTAGCTCATTTAATTCATTTTCATAAATGGATGACTTTATTGCCTTTATCGTTTTTGTTTCATTGCTCTGAATTCCCTCTACTTTGTTGAGTTGTCCAATAGAAGGGGATAAAGTGGAGTAAAGTAATAATCTCACGGAAGTCATTTGTTTTTCTATTTATTTTTCCTTATATGTGTGTACAATCGACTCTCAATTACTTGCACAGATGAAGAGGGAGCACGGTGCCATGGATAATCCAAAAGTCATTTACAGATTTACCTTCATGATTATCTTTTGTGTGGGTGATATTCCCTCCATACACTTCAACTGCACTCATAAGGGAAGAGAAGACCTATAAGTGTGCTCAATGTCAAAGAATAGCCAAATTATAGTGCTTTTTTTCTCTTTTTGCTGCAAATAATGTATATGGAGATAAATAGAGAATTGAATGTGTAAAGTCACTCTATAAAGATTTATATTATCCTATTTGGAGTATCCTATTGAAAATCTGAATTGGGTTAAACTATAATCCCAAGACTCCTTTCTATTAATCTGTCAAAATGGAGATATGCATCAGAATCTGTGCATACTTATTTAAAGGAGTTTCCATAATGCATTACTTATGGGATTGTGCTAACCTGTTTTGCCAGGCTTGTCTAGCTTTGTTTGCTTATAATAAAACAAAGCTGTCTTTTAACATACACTTGCCTTTTTAGTGTGGGCAGTCTTTTGTATAGTCCCATTTTATGTCCCAGCTTTTACTGTTCCTGTGTTTATGGTGCTTTCCAATTTACTGTCATTTTCAAATTTCATTTGTGTGTTGTTTATTCCATTTTGCATGTTAGTAATGAAGATACTAAAGCCCAAGACCTAAATCAACCTTAGTGGCAGTTCACTCCTCCCCCAAGCTCTGTCTGTTGCCATTTAACATCACTCCTTGTTTACAGCTCTCTAAATGGTTTTCAGACCATCTGAGAATAATCATCTCCAAGCCAATTTGAATTAATTTTGTAAGTCAGAGCTTATGAAACATTGAATTAAATACTCTATGGAAACCCAAATATATTACTTGTACTGCACTCGCTTTATTCATTAATTTTGTACTTCTATCAGAAAAAGCAATCAGGTTTATCTGTCATGATTTGTTCTTTATAGAACCATACTGTTCATTTATTACTCATGGGCCTTCCCTTATCTTTTTCCATGTACAGATACTTTATCTTAATGGCTTCTATTAGTAAAAAACAAATGATACTAGGTTACTTCTTGTATGATCAATCATAGAGGTATTTAACTCATTCATTTTTTCATCAGTAGATGTTGAGGACCTACTTTATGGGTTCCTAATGCAACTCTTCATGTGATGAATGAGGATGCTTTAAACTGACTGACATATTTAGTTGGTAAAGACCAGAGAAAGGGATTTCTGTCTCCTTTTTCCTACTATATGACACTAATTCCAATGTGTTTATAACTGCATGTACATGTATTTTTTTTCTTATATTACTACTTTTCCCCGAGACACTGCTTCATAAATATTTCTCTAACACTTTAAGGACACCATAATTTTTCATAATCTTCCTAAAATCACTGTCAAGAGAGTTGTCCCTTTCAGGTTTTTAAGACTGAACGTTGTCTGAATCCAACTTGTAAAAAATAGTTATAGAAAGTCAGAAATGCTTTGAAAAACTGCAGCTATTTTCTTTTATAATGATAGTTTTTAATTAAAAAATACCTCTGTATTAATACCCACATATGCCATTTTACTATGCCAAAATATGCAAATGCTATCATAAAATATTATTTTAAAGTCATCTTTATTTCTCAATTTCTTTGCTTAGAATCTGCATTTATTACTTTAATTTTAATATCATTTGAACAATATTGCCACATTTAACAAGCAAATAAAAATCTCCTTGAATTTTCTCCTTGTTTCTTAAAATTAAACATGCAAGATATTTTAAGAGAAGTATTTTATATGAATATAAATATTTAACAGTTTGTAATTAAGTGAATTAATTGCTACATATCTAATTTAAGTCTAGAGCCAAAAGTTGTAAATATGCTTTTCTGCATAAATGTGATTGTGGTCTCCTTACACGATTAAATTCTCCTGTTCAAAAGATCGTTGGACTTACAGTAGCTCATCCAGTAGAATGTCACTTACTAAATATTATTTCATAAATATGAAAAATTATCTTGTTTTTTATCTTCCAGGTATTCATTCTTTAATAGTATAATTGTTCTTTGGAACCTTTGTAAGGCAGTTATACAGCCAATTTTTGGCCACAGTTTAAGTCTCAAAAGTAAAAAAATATCTTTTTAGGTTTAATGAAGGCTGAAATTTGCAAAGTGGACTGCTTCATAATTGTCTGATGGTTGCTGCCTGTAAGAATTAATGTCAGCTAGGAAAATGGAACTGGCAGCCCCCTAAATACATACATATATTATTTTTTCACTGGAAACAATGTATTCAGCTTCAAGAATACAAGGAATGCAGATGTTTATAGATTCAGCTTCAGTCAATGACCATTTGAAAAGAATTGTCCAAAATGCTACATCCTGTTGTGTTAGGATGTTAGAAGCAGGAAAATGAGGACATGTGTGTGGCTTCTGGATGTGATTCTTCATAAGGACTTGCATCATTTTAATCAATGAATTTGTTGAAGCTCAAGCAGAGAAGGAACTCTCATTGTTGTGTTCAACATTAACACCAGTCAGATGGCAAAAGAAGCATTGTGATGTTGCTGGATGTAATATGATTTATACCTTTGATATAGTGTGATGGCATTACATGATTAATCCTGTACTGCCATGAAAGAAAAGCTTTTTTTAAAAAAAAAATATTATTTTCTCTTTCCTTGCTTGTTTGTTTTCTAATGCCCCAAAGGATATAGCCTCTTCTTTGTATGACATGCAAAAATTTCAGAAGAGTCTAGAACATTCTAGAAAAGCATTTCATCCTGAGATGTTCAATTACATTTCGTCCCCATAAGCTGCATGCTGAGTGCAGGAGGCAACAAACTCCTGCCTTCCTCACCACCTCCCTTTTTATTGGCTTCAGCAATCAATTAATAGAAAATGTCTGTGCTTAATCAACATAACCTTCTGCAGTTCTTTGAAACCCTTGATGTTATGTGAGCCATGAATGCCATAAACATAACTTTGTGTGAGGGCATCTGTCTTATTGACAGAAAGAAAAGAGTTAAACTAGACTGACAGTTGATACATTTGCTCTAAACTGGGAAAGACAGATGATAAAGAATGTTTCAAAGAGTATTTTTAGAAACACCTTTTAGTGACCTAGCGAATGATGATGAAACATCTAGAAATAATATTCAATTTAAGGAGGTGCTTCAAAGCATGTTGGAGATGTTTTCCATACAATATATTTCACTATTTTGTCATTTCAGAGGTAGTAGGAAGGGAAACAGTGGAGAGGCTATGAATAGTTTCAAAAATTAAAAAAAAAGTGTTCAGCAACGACGTGGATGGAACTGGAGGGTGTTATGCTTAATGAAATAAGTCAATCAGAGAAAGACATGTATCATATTACCTCACTGATATGAGGAATTCTTAATCTCAGGAACAAACTGAGTGTTACTGGAGTGGTTGGGGGTGGGAGGGATGGGGTGGCTGGGTGATAGACATTGGGGAGGGTATGTGCTACGGTGAGCGCTGTGAATTGTGCAAGACTGTTGAATCACAGATCTGTACTTCTGAAACAAATAACGCAACATATTTTAAGAAAAAAGAAAAAGAAGAAGATAGCAGGAGAGGAAGAATGAAGGGGAGTAAGTCAGAGGGGGAGACGAACCATGAGAGATGATGGACTCTGAAAAACAAACTGAGGGTTCTAGAGGGGAGGAGGGTAGGGGGATGGGTTAGCCTGGTGATGGGTATTAAAGAGGGCACATTCTGCATGGAGCACTGGGTGTTATGAACAAACAATGAATCATGGAACACTACATCAAAAACAAATGATGTAATATATGGTGATTAACATAACAATAAAAAATTTTAAAAAAAGTGTTCAAAAGCAATTCTTTTTTTTTTCTTAAAAATGTACAATGTAAACCTTTAGAACACTTTTGAATGTTAGGAATTACTTTTTACTATTTACCATCTATCATAAAATGAGATGAAACCCTATTGAGGGCTCATTTGCTAAATTTTGACCCATGGAGGGTTCCTAGTATATCTTCACTTGAATGGACTCTGAGGCCATAGATGCTTTCAAAAGGCAAAACATGAAAATTTACATTAAAAATATGATCTTCAAAAGAAATACCTTCATAATGTATGGCAAACCTTAGACTGAACGACCATTACTTGAAAAACAATTTTTTTAAAGACTATTTATTTGATTGACAGAGCGAGAGAGCACAAGCAGGGGGAACAGTAGAGAGAGAGGGAGAAGCAGGCTCCCTGCCAAGCAGGGAGCCCGATGCATGGCTCGATCCCAGGACCCTGAGATCATGACCTGAGCCAAAGGCAGACGCTTAACCATCTGAGCCACCCAAGTGCCCCGAAAAACAATTTTTTAAAAAGATTTTATTTATTTGAGAGAGAGGGAGCATTCCAGTGAGGAGAGTGGCAGAAGGAGAGGGAGAAGCAGGCTTTTCGCTAGGCAGGGAGCCCGAGAAGGGCTCGATCCCAGGACCCTGAGATCATGACTGGAGCCAAAGGCAGACGCTTAACCAAGTGAGCTACCCAGGTGCCCCGAAAAATAATTTTATTGTAGAACTTAACCTTAAAAAATGTATTAAGCCACCCCCTCAAATGTATTATACTTTCTTGCCTATTTTCTTTAAATTAAGGGATACCAGATCTGTGTTAAATTCCCATTATGTGAGGAGCTGGTACTCTCTGATTGATGAGCTGAATAGAAAGTGATTATAGTTTTACAAGTCTACAGGATCTAGAACAATAGTCAATGAAAAATCCATTATATAATCCTCAGATGCTTATCTGTTGGGCTGGAACCGGCTCTCTATATATATGAATGAACCCTGTTGTGAAAAGGTAGCAAAAATGTTATTTTCATGTGTATATACCTTTTACTCTGATTTCTAACTTTGTAACAGTTTATGTACTTTGTAAAAAGGTACTTAGCAAGTACAAAGATGTATTCCCTAACCTGAAGTTTCTATGATGATGTGTATTTACTTTATGATTTATAATAGTGACGTATAAGTTTGTTCATAATATCCTTACAATTAACATTCTGTAATGGAGGTTTTAGAAGACTGTGACAGGGACGCCTGGGTGGCTTAGTCGGTTAAGCGTCTGCCTTCGGCTCAGGTTATGATCCCAGGGTCCTGGGATCGAGTCCCACATCAGGCTCCTTGCTGAGCAGGGAGCCTGCTTCTCCCTCTGCCTGCATCTGTCTCTCTCTCTCTGATAAATAAATAAAATCTTTTAAAAAAAATAAAAGACTATGACAGTTGTTATACAGAGAAATAAAAATAAAAGGTTGATCATTGAGCAAATTTTGTACAGACCTTAATTATTAAAGGCATGAAACCTCAAGTTGCTTTCTTAGCAACACAACCGACAGTTTTGGTGGATGTATCTTTGCTCTTTTGTCTCAGCTAGTTAATTTCTTTAGATTTGTTAATTGTATTAGTGAGGCCATAGGCTTTTAGAAATATACATAGAGAGAGCTATTAAGAATGTAAATAATAGTGGCTATTGCTGGCAGGCATAAAGGAAATAAAAATAAATATAATTTTGGGGGTTGCAATTTGGCAATATCTCTTAGTAATGAGATCTTCAAATTCTTGACCTAGTATTTCAACTTTCCCCTCATGCCCCAAACACACACACACAAATATTTTTTATAGCATTATATTTAATAGTAGAAAAGGAAAGACAACAATGGTTAATCAATAAAAGATGGTTAAATAAATTATGCTCTATGTATATGGGGGAAAATGAAATAGTGAAAAGGAATGTGATCTATAAATACGTAAACAGATAACTCCATATTAAATGAAAAAACGTTATAAAACAATATGTATATTATGATTCCATTTGTGTAAAATTAACAGTAATAATACTAGTATTTTGAAATAGCTTCAGTATATTCATATTTGTAAATGTACAAGTGTTTATAAACAAGTCAA
Source organism: Eumetopias jubatus (assembly GCF_037043125.1). NCBI lineage: Eukaryota > Metazoa > Chordata > Mammalia > Carnivora > Otariidae > Eumetopias > Eumetopias jubatus. Next base: position 25,402,934 of record NW_028274809.1, read on the forward strand.
AAATACAGTTGGAGTAATACACACTTAACTGCAAATGGTAGTTGTCTTTAGAGATAGAGCCCTTAGCTTTATGTTTCATGTTCTGCATTTCAGCATAATTGAAATGTGTACAATGAACTAATATTATTGTTCAAAAAAGAAAAGACCACCAAATAAATTATATATAGGCATGTGTGTGTTTTAACATGCTTTCTGGCCTTTCTTCTTCACAAAGACATTTTAGTTCAATAGATTTTTCACTTTTATGATTAATCTCTGTAAAATATTCATTTATTTTTTCAATAATATAGAATGATCTGCACTGTTTCATTTAAGATACTTATAGCTATCTCCATTTTGAAAGATGGTACACAACACACACACACACACACACACACACACACACACACACACACACACACACACACACACACACACACACACACACCTGGTCAGGACTGGATGAAGTTTATGGCAGTAGAACCAAGACCAATGGAGGATTTATTTCCCCCTTATTGAAATGTCAGGAAATCTACCTCTTTCTAACTAAATTATAGGTGTTGTTAGAATGAATAAATTTATATCTACCATTAAAAAGGACAAGAGTACGTACCTAGGAACTTATGGTTTATATTTGAACCCATGTGGATTTGAAACTGCATTTGGTAGCCTACAATCTGTGGGAGTTTCTACAAATTATTTAACCTCTCCAGGCTTTGAGTTCCTCACCTGGAAAAAATGACAGTGAGAATTTGTACTTACCTCATTGAGACTGTATAAATGTTAAGATATTAATACATGAAAAATACTCAGAATTCTGGCTGGCATATAGGAAACAGTCATTAAATTTTACAGCTGCATAAAATTATATGTGTAACATATATGTTTATATATAACATACATATATAATATATGACATAATATGTATAAAATATTCTGTAGAATAATAGTACCTAGTATATAGAAACACTCAATAAATATTAATGATTTATTGTTACAATACTGTTATTGCTATTACTTATTAAGAGATGTGGGGAAATATTATATAAGACCTAGGATAAAGAACACTACCACCAAAATGCCCAGTAATCAGAATAAAAGTCAAAAAGAGAGGAAAAACTCTCTTTGTATGGAGTCATGAAGTTCCCTGAAGCATCAGGGAGAGTGAAACATTCAAAGAAAAGAAAGAGTTTAGTGAGAGAGGTACAGGGAGATAGCCAAGAAAAATATACGAACAGTGATTTCAGAACTGGTGACGGGAAGCAGCTGAAGTACAAACCCAGGAATTTATGGCTTGTGAAATACTATTAGTGTTCTCATGTTCAGAGAGATCTCTAGCAATATCATGTTATTACACATTTGCTTATAGTACTGTAGTAGTAGTGAAGAAATGTCAGTAGGTTTAAACACTACCTTTAAAATCAATGATAGCTTAATCATATTGAAATGTGTATTGCATTATTCTCAAGTGAGTAACATACAAGATTAGAGAGAACTAAATTCAGGGCTGATTTTGTCAATCGTATGTCACTAAGCCCCTGTTCATGTAAAATTTCTGAAACTAAAAGAGAAAGTACAGCATCACAACAAAAAGTGAGGTTAGAGAGTTTCTGAGAACAACAGAAATGAAATTCACTTCATCAGAATGAGGTGTCCCAGATCTATATCCAAGATGAAAATTGTAGTATATTTGCAATACATTTTCAAGTAATTAACTTAAATAATTGATAATGCTATTTGCCTATAATATGACTCTGTCTAATTATCAAGAGAATCTTTAACTTCTCTTGAATTACAGCACTTTCTTTCTTGGTAGACCATGTCTTACATTAGCCTTAGTCAAGGGTGCGATGATTGAGTTATTACCATTTTAATTGTATTATTTGGTAATTGCTGAGTGCCAACCAGGCTCATTCCAAGTCAAAAAGCAGAAAATGCTTAGCACTTTAGTATTTCAGATATAAGAAAGCAACATCATTATTGAAAGATGAGAATTTGTTGGGAAAGACAAGTCTGAAGTGTTACCTTTCCTTTTTTTAAATAGCTATGAAATATAAGAAACATACAGAAACACATACCAAGTAAAAATGTACAACTTATGAATTATAATAAAATGGACACTCTTAGCCGCCCACACATGTCAAGAAATTTAACACCACTTTCTATATGTCTCCTGCATGCCATTCCCAATTACTGTCCTATTTCCTTTCCAAAATAATCACTACCTTGACTTCTAGCATTGTAGTTTAATTTTGTCTGTTGTTGAAATTTATATAAATGTGTGCATATTGTGTGTATTCTTTATGTCAGCCTTATTTGCTCAGTTTTTTGTGGTTTCTATTAATGTGTTTTACGTAACCTTAACTCATTATTTTTTAGTGCTGTATTGTATTCTGTTATACTTATTTCTACTATTGATGAACATTTGCATTGTTTCCAAATGTTGCCTGTTATGATTAACAGTGCTATAACCATTTTTGTATATGTCTTGTTAGGTATGTATCTAAGAGTTGAATTACTGGGTCCTAGAATATACATAAGTTAAACTTTGGTAGACAATGACAATTTTCCCAATTTGGTTGTAATGATACATATTAACAAGCATAAGCCTAGCTTTGCTAACTTGTAGATCATTTGAACTTTAGACAATAGTAGGTATGTATCTCATTGTGATTTTATTTTGCATTTCTCTGATTTTTAATTAGGTTGCACACATTTCCATATATTTAATGACCATTTGGATATCCTATTTGGGACATGTTCATTTAGGCCTCTTGTCCATTTTTAATTGGATTGATCCTCTTCCTTATTAAACTATAAAACTAATTTAAATGCTTTGCCTACAAGCCCTTTTAGGTTACAGGTGTTACAACTATATGTTCCCTTTCTGTGGCTTGCCTTTTAACACTCTTAAGCTGTCTTTTGATGAATGAACATTTTGAAAGTGTGCATGTTAATCTTATTTCTTAGAAGCACACTATTTTCCACAAGCCATTCTTCCATGAGCATTTTGTGCTCTGTGACTTTGTAGGTAGAGATCCCTTTTACCAAAAACAATCTTGTTCTTAACTTCACTCCTCCCTCGTACTTCACCAATCTGAACTATCATAATTCTCTCAAGGTGTTTCGTTTTTTCTTCCATTTGACTTCATTTAAAAATATACGTATTTCAGAAAAGATTTTATATATATATATATATATATATATATATATTTCAACTAGATCATTTATCGTACTGCATTTTAATTATTTGTTTACCTTTCTGTGCCCCTTACTAAATCACAAAGTATATTGTGGACAAGAAATTCAATTTCTTTTGTAATGTCTAACCTAGTTAGCTACTGCTTAAAATAGGCACTTAATAATACTGTTGGATCAAATTGAATTGATTCGACCTCCTTTATCACATGGTAAAATCAAATTGGGCAAAGCATCTGTCTTACTCATTTTTGTCTCTCTTACGATCTAACACTTTCCTTTTTACATGGAAGATACTTGTCAACTAAATAATGAATTATCTAAAAAGTTGAAGTAATTAAAGTCTGAAATACAGAATATTTTAAAATAATGTTTTGTTATTTCAAATATAAACTGTGATTTAATTAGATTAATAGGAACTAATTAGATGTAACCCTTCAGAGATATTTTTAAATGCTTTAATTAAATTAGATAATAGATTCATCATTAATAAACCAGTTGATGTGCATATAAAAATTTTCATTCTTTTGGTATTTATTTTCATAGATGTTTAGTTATTCTATCTAAATTTTGATTTTGCTTAAATATATTAATAGAATAAATTAAAACTCTCTGGTTAAAATTATGAGCAAATGAAGACATATTCCTAGCCACTAGATTCTAACTATATAGTATTATCATAAATATAACAGTAGAGGAAATCAAGAATGTCTGAAACATTAATTTTTAGCCATAACAGATTTATTTGTTTTCCATTTTGAAGTAAAGAGAACATTTCATATATAATCTTGGCATTAAAATTCAAAAGAATATGAAATCACATTGAAAATGTCTTCTTAGTATGCCCCATGACTGCTATATAAATATTTCGTCCTTCAGTTCAGTTAACTCTGGTGAATAATATATAAACAAAAGGTGATATATTTCTCTACATCAAGAAATTTATAAACTATATAATTGTTTAAATACTAGGGAACTCAATTTCTTGTCTTTTTTTATTCATACTTAAAATTATATAAGATTAATTGCTTTGAATTTTTTTCTGACCTATTGACTCTGAGAAATACCACCCAAAATAAAATATGCCCCCCACAGAGATAGGTCTAGCATATGGTTCCTTTTAGGTGACCCAGTCATTCCGAGAAATACTTAAGAAATACTTAATCATTCTTTAATAAGAATGATTAATATAAGATTAATTCAATTATTGTATATTTTTATTCTGTTTTTCATCCAAGTTATTCTGTACCATTAGAATACATATATTAAGTATTATATTCTAATGTCTCAAGACAGTTAATGCATGAAGCCCTCAATAGTCTACACCAACTAAAGCATTTTTACAAAATAAATATAGCTTGTCTTGTGAATGAAAATTGGATTAACTAAAGCCATTAATTAGTACTTCTTAAAAAAATCCTATAGAAGAATTTTCTGAGGCATAACACTTTATTATTCTATGTGCTTTCATTTTCAGAAAAAATCTTGTTTTATGCTCATTTGTAAAGAGACAAATAGATGGATAATGGTGGAAAGAACCTTTTAATGAAAACTAAGGCTTGGGTTTGAATGAAATATTATTTCTACAATTTAGCTATGAACTTGTTTGAGTTAATATCATCGTAAGATGTCCTCGAATGCCTCTAGAAATTGGCAGTACTCTGTGACCAGTAAATTTTTTAAACAAAGCTTAGAGGATTATTTGGTGAAAGGAGAGGAGTCTAAAGCACTAGATGGATGGTTGGGCTAGTACCAAAATTCTTGAACCTGGCAGCTCTTTAGAATCGCCTATAAGCTGCTTAAAAATACAAATTCCTCCACAGAACCACTAAATCAGTGTCTAATTGTGAGAGAATATGAACTTGAAAAACATTAACACCAAACGGATCCTAAAACATCTCTCATAAATCTAATGCCCTTGGAGTCTATGGATATTAATCATCTTGTAAAATAGAGGTAATTGTTACCTCCCTAGGCTGTAGGGAATTTTCATTAAAATGGTATTTGACAAAGTATCTAGTTACTTGTTAAGTACTATGTAGACATAGGTATACATCTTCTTATCACTAATTCAACTTCTAAGTATATACTGTTTGCTTAATTATGTCATTAAGCCCTATTTCCCCTAATAAACTCAGGCTCCACAAAAATAGAGGCTTTCCTTTTCTCACCTTTGGATCTCAGGTGCCTAGCTCAGGCTTGACACTTAGTAAACACTTAAACATCTCTTCACTTGAGTGACTGAGTAGGTGAATTAGGCAGAACAGCAGAAGCAAGGAATGGGAGCTATGACTAAGTAGTAGTGTGAGTTTATGAAAAGCTCTGCATTTTGTTATAATGAGATTTGACTAGCAGATCAAAAACAATTCTGCAATATTCTAATAATGGGGATGGATTCTTACTGCCAAGCTTTCTTGCTTGCTTTGGCAAGCATGCATCCTTCTCCAAGGAACTCAGTCTGAAACTGTCCAGTATGTCCCTTCTACACTCAGAGGGCTACTCTATATCATAACAGATGGAACTGTCAGAAGGAGAATACTCCATGGATTCAGAAAGATTAAGTTTTGAGATTTTGTGAATTTAGACATTTGGATGTGGAGAATTATCATTATTCTACTATACTTCCTATTACTTGTCTTGCTATCATGATCTAGAATAGGATGACTTGAAAAAAAACAACAAACAAAAAATAGAATAGGGTGACTTGGACTGTTTCAGTGAAATAACACAATATGCACCTGAGACAAGCATCATAAAGTAAGGATAATAATATCCTCTTAAAAAGAATCCTTACCTCTAATCCCAGGTGAGGACACTGTTATCTATCAGGTTCAGCAGATTTAGATTGGAGCTCCAACTTCTACACTCATTCACTCATTGTCCTTTGGCTTGAATGCAAACATTTGGAATTTACTACCTAGAAAAATACTATGAACAGAGCAAAATTTGGGGTCAGAACTAATTTGTATCTAAGCCTTTCTATTCTGCTAGCTGTGTGACATGAGCAGGGTATTTAATTCCCTCACTTCTCAGTTTCTCCTTCTGTGAAATTGGAGTATCATTACCAACTTCTTAATGTTGTTGGGACAATTAAATGTAACAGACAAAGAGCAATTGTCATGGATGGCACACAGTTAGCTTTCAGTAACTGTCTATTGTCTTCATAAAAATACTCCAAGCAAGTGAAATGACTTACCCACCTTAGAAAATATGCCTTTTCAACTATGAATCATTTGGGAAAAGAATATTTAGCCAATGTCACAATTATTTCAATGTCATATGTTTCATCATAATAACCTTATAACAACAGCAAATTGCTTTCATAACAAAAACAAAAAACAAAAAAAGACAAATGACATACTTTATGAGTCTATTGTTAAGATATTCTTTCTCATGAATAAATATTTTGATTGAACATTATCTAAAACCAAATACTTTAATGCAGCAGTTTATAGCTTTTAATGATTTCAACAGTGATGGAAGATTATTGTCTTTTGTATTCAAACATTGCATTCATGAAGCTTCTACTACCTGATTATGTAAATGTTCCTGAGAACCTGAGACTGCATTACCTTGTAAATGTATTATCTCTTTGATTAGTGCCTATGTGGCCACTTCTTTTAGGGACTTCTCTGCTTATTGCTTTTTGAATTTAGTGTCCCAGAAATCAATGAATATTGATTTAAACTGTGTTTCAGACTTTTTTTTAAGTTCTTCTGTTTGCTTTAATGGAAGTTGTTTCACATCCATCCAAAGGTTAATGGTAGCTTAGAAATACAGGTATGGATCAATTCATAAATATCTTTATTCAATAAATATTTTTTTATCAAGTGCCTTTTATGTGCCAAGAAATGGTCAACATTATAAAGTCATAGTCATTCCCAAAGAAGCTGTATCTAGTGGGTCTTGGTCAACATCTCATCAATGGTATTCAGAGAAGTTAAGGTTAATGGCATGCCCACGGTGCACAGTTTATTAATTTACTCCTATGTTTTCTTCTAAGTGTTTTACTGTTTGAGGTCTTACATATATGTCTTTGTTCCATTTTGAGGTTTGTTTGTTTTTGTATGTTGTTAGGTAGGGTCTAGCTTCATTCTTTTGCATGTAGTTACTCATATTCCCCCTTACACCATTTGTTAGAGAGACTGTTCTTTCCCCATTGAACTATCTTAGCACCCTCATCAAAAACCAGTTAACCATAATTGCATGGGTTTATTTCTGGACTCTTAATTTATTCCTTGATCTAAATGTCTATTATATTGTGTCAGTACCACACTGTCTTAATTGCTATAGCTTTTTGGCAAGTTGTGAATCTTATGTATGAGTCTTCCAGCTTTGTTCTTTTTAAAGATTGTTCTTACTATTCTGGGTCCCTTGCATTTCTAGATGAATCTTAATGTCAGCCTGTCAATTTCTACAATAAAACACCCTGGGATTTTAATAGGGATTATATTGAGTTTGTAGATCAATTTGAGAAGTATTGCCTTCTTAACAGTAAGTCTTCCAATTCAAGAACATGAGTTGTTTTTTTTTTTCATTTATTTAGATGTTCTTCAATTTTTTTCAATAATATATTATACTTTAATTTTCAGTGTAGAAATCTTGAACTTCCTTTTAAAAATGTATTCCTAAGCAAATCTTTTTGATGTTATTGTAAATGAAATTATTTTCTTAATTTCATTTTTGGATTTTGTATTGTTTGTGAAACAAATATAATTGTATAATATATTTATATTGTATAATATAATTGTATAATATAATTATAATATCTTTCAATCTTGCTAACTTATTTAGTTCCAATAGTTGTATTTGTGCATGTGTGCATATTATATAGGATTATTTACATGTAAGATCATATCATCTGCAAATGGAGATAATTTTCTTCTTCATTTCCAGTATGAATGCTTTAAAAAGAAAAAACCAATTATACTGACTATAACCCTTTGTACAATATTTAGTTGAAGGGGCAAGAGTGGACATATTTGACATATTCCTGGTTGTAGAGGGAAATCATTCAGTTTTTCATCATTAAGTATATTTGCTGTGGGTTTTTCAGAGATTTTCCTTTTCAGCTTGAGTTATCCCCTTTGCAATCCTAAATTATTTTGCATTTTTATCATAATGTAGTGTTGGATTTTGTCAGATGCTTTTTCTGCATCAACCAAGTTGATTATATGTTATTCGTCCTTTATTCTATGAATATGATTTATTACATTAGTTGATACCAACCTTGCCTTTCTGGGACCAATCACACTTGGTCATGGTGAATAATCCTATTGGGTATGGCTCGCTAATATTTTGTGAAGGACTTTTGCATCTTTATTCATAAGGGATATTGTACTGTGTATTTTTTTTCTTGTGATATCTCATTTGGTTAATATTGGCCTCAAAGAATAGCTGGGAAGTGTTCTTTCCTTATTTATCTTTTGGGAGGTTTTGTGAAGAATTGGTACGAGTTCTTTGGTGAATATTTGGTAGAATTTTCCAGTGAAGCCAACTGGGTCTGGATTTTTCTTTGTGGGAAATTTTTAAATTACTTAATCATTTGTAATAGATCTATTCAGAATTTTTATTTTTTTCAGGCATCTATTTTAGTAATTGAGTCTTTCTAGGACTTTGTCATTTTTATCTAAGTCATCTGTGAACATAAAGTTAGTTCTTTATAGAATTCCCTTGATTTTTATTCCTATAAGATTAGTAATGATATCCATTCTTTCATTCTGGACTCTAGTAATTTGAGTCTCTTTTTTATCTTGGCCAGTCTAGCTAAAGGTTAATCAATTCTGTTGATCTTATCAAAGAATCAACTTTTGATTTTGTTGATTTCTCTACGTTTTTGTTTTCTTTATATCATTTATTTCCACTCTAGTCTTTCCTTCCTTCTGCTTGCTGTGGGTTTAGTGTGGTTTTCTTTTTCTAGTTGCCTTATTAAGGTGGAAGGTCGGGGTATTGATTTAAAATCTTTTTTTTTTTAAAGATTTTATTTATTTGACAGAGAGAGACACAGTGAGAGAGGGAACACAAGCAGCAGGGGAGCTGGAGAAGGAGAAGCCGACTCCCTGCTGAGCAAGGAGCCTGATGCAGGGCTCCATCCCAGGACCCTGGGATCATGACCTGAGCCGAAGGCAGACGCTTAACCATCTGAGCCACCCAGGCGCCCCTCATTTCTTTCATTCTTTCATTCTTACTACAGGTGCTCATGACTATAAATTCTCTGAGCTCTGCTTCAGTTGAATTTCTTAAGTTTTGATATTTTGTGGGGTTTTTTTTATTCATATTAAGATATTTTCAAATTTCCTTTGTGATTTCTTTTTTCTGAGCCATTGGTTGAATATATTATTAATTTACACATATTTGTGAGTTTCACAAATTTCCTTCTATCATTGATTTCTAAGTTCATTCCATTCTGGTCAGAAAACCCACTTTGCATGATTTTAATCCTAGTAAATTTAATGTGGTCTATCCTAGAGAATGTTTTATTTGCACTTGAGAAGAAGGTGTATTCTGCTGCTGTGTGCATTGTTTTATAGATGTCTAAATTTAGTTGTTTAAAATGTTCACATTCTTTACTGTTGATCTTCTGTCTAGCTGTTTTATCTATCATTGTAAGTGGAGAATTAACATTTCTAACTATTATTGTTCAATTATGTTTTTCTATTACCCTGAAAGGGCTCTTCTTGGCTGTATCTTCTCCTCCTTCAGTCTTCTAAACTTCTGGATGTTCTTCTGTATTGCTTCTATCAGAGCTACCAACCTCCCTTAGGCATGGAGTTCTCTACTCTCCTTCCAAAGGCAGACTTGCAGAGCTCTTTATCCTAAAGGCCTGCCTTTCCTATTTGCAGAATCCCTGTGCCACTGCACAGGAGCTGAGGATGGGGATCTGCTTTTCTAGGCATAACACACACTCTACCTGAATGGGCAGTGAAAGGAGACTGCCAGATCCTGGTCTCAACTTGCCCTCCCTGGCATGAAACCTCTCTCCTAGGGGTGAGGGTGGTCTAGGTCCCAGTAATCATGCACTATCATTGAGGGGCTGGTGTGGGAAAGAGACGTGGTCCTCTTGGCTGTAACTGTCTGAAACAGAGCCTCTGCAACTTGGGATGGGGTGGGGTGAGAATATGATAACGTTAGCAGTCTGTCCTTCCTATGGTAAAATTGTGGCCCCAGACTAGCACCTGAGAGAATAGGGAGCTGAACATGCTTTTGGCAAAGCTTCCATAACACAGAGCTGGGGTGCAGGTAATGAAGCTTGACATGGCTCAAAGTCCACAGACGCTTTCTGTTCTTATAGAGATATGGTAGTTTTTCTTAAAGAAATGTCTCTCCATTTGCTCTGTGCCCATAGGACAGTATCCAGGTATTTTTAAACGGTTGTGTTTTAGTGATTTTCACCAGTTATATTGTTGTTTTGCTGGGGGAGAAGGTCTGCAGAGCCCCTTACTCCATCATTTTAAAGCCTTAAACACTTAAAGAGGATTGTGGAATAATTTTTTTAACATTTTATTCTTCACTCAAAAATTGTTTTTTGTTTGCCAATGCATGCAATAGTAAATGAACAACTTTTGTTTTAACATTTAACTGCAACATAATTCATTCATTTTAGTGAAGAAATACATACTTAATGGTAGCTCCTGTTGGACGGATGTTACATATTCTGTAGCAGGTTGCAGCATCTCAGAACCTTGTCTTATTGTTGATATTACAAGATTATAGAAAACTTTTAGAAAATGATATGATTAATGAAATTTTAACTCATTCTATTGCAATTATCATTTTCTCCCACTTCTAATTATTCATTATAGTGTAATGGTAAAACTTTTTGATTGGAATTAGGAAACCTGGAATTAATCCCAGCTCTGCATCTCATGAGCTTTTGATCTTGGAAAAGTCATTTTACCTTGGTATCTTTACTTTCTTTATCTGTAAAATTCAGTAGCTCAACTATATGATCCTAAATCTCCATTCAGTTCTGCACTGATTCTAGGACCCAAGTGGTCATCTTTGACAGTTCTATTTTTTCACTGCCTACATTCTTAATTCCATACAATTTAACTTCATTCCTATTTACCCTATTGCTGCTAATCTCTCCAGTGTGAGTTCATAATACAAAAGAATTGCATGGTTTCTTGGCATTTCTATAGTTTTTGATAATATTGATCTACCCTAATTCTTGAAACTGAGTCTTAGAGAGTTTCAATGACTTTTCAGTAGTCACAGAAAAAATCAGAAATGAAATTATGACATTAGTTTCTGAATACCAGATCAGTAGTTTTTTTCATTATTATTATTGAAACAAAATGCCTACAGCAAGATGACACATTGCTATATTTCACCTGGATACCTTCTTAGAAATGAAGCTGAATATACCAGAAGCCAGTAATGCTAAGAACAGGTCAAATATGCTTCTCAAAAAATTTTTGATGCATCTGTGTATTCACATACTCAGATTTTTGCTCAGTAATTACTGTAACGACAGGGAGAGTATTGTGATCAAAATCAAAATATTAAAGGGACATTGTTTCTTCATTGGAGTAACTTCCTTCCTGGATAACTCTCAGGGGCACTAGCTTCTTCCGAGTGCATACATTAAGACTGCACATTAAGGCCATTTCAAATTGCTGAGGTTATTATATTTTAAGCTGGAAATCTGAGATCCATATATTCATGTTTAATCTTCTAGAGAACAACACATGGGTATTCTCTCCCCTTTATTTGCCAATTGTTCTTCCTATTAAGCAAGACCATTTTGGTTTTTCCTAGGTAAGGCTGTGAGGCTAAGATTTGTTAAGTGGCCATGGAAAGCCACCAAGTTATTCTACTTCTTCAAAAATCCTCTTCATCTATAATATTCTTTTTGAGGATTTTAGGGCCTAACTTGGAACCAACCAAAGGGCTTCAAATTTACTCCTGTTGCTCTACATCCAAAGTAAGAGCCTTTTAAGACCTAATCAAATGGGTAATAGTGGCTACTTTCATCTCGAATATTCTTTTCTGGCTTTTGTAAGGTAGAGAGAAGTCTGTTCAGCAGTCACTTTGTAACTAATCATTAGAGTTCTTTTTCTGGCATGATGTTAAACTCAAATTGAGGGAAAATTGCCTAACATTCCTTGGAGACCAATTGCTTCCAACCAGACTGCTTATTAAATAATTCTAGTTCAGACCTATGATTGTTATATGTACCTTCATTCTCAATTCACTGAGAACAAGCACATTTTTATTTCAACTAACATTAAATTCTGTAAATTAATCCTGGTTCTATGGGGTTGGATAATTGTTCTTAGAAAGTGACTACACTCTGCTCCCTGGCTTTCACTGATGAGCAGTGAATATCTTCACTTACTTTGACCTTGACATCCCAGAGGGATCCTAATGATATATAATCTGTTTAAGTCATTATAGACATTTTCACACAGTTTCCACTTCCTCTCCCTTCCTCACATCTTGCCAAATATTTCCAGTTGCCTTTTTTAAGCACAAATTTGACACTGAATCAGAGAATTATATGGAAACTAAAACAGTAATCTGTCTTTGAAAAGTAATCTGGATGTTAATCTAGATGTTTATAAATCTGCTTGATTAATGCATGGGAATATGCCATATTGAATATGCTATATAATTATAAATAATATTGATTTTAGTAAATTATGAGGAAATAAAATTACTTTCATTTCTATTAGGCTTATCAAGGGAAATATTACTCTTTTTGTAAGCATTTTTATATGGTTTACTCTAATATATTCAAAGATTTACACACATAAACTGAAATTCCTTAGCTTACAAAGGAAAATGTGAGTAATGAGGTTAAGCCCTCACTGCCCAGACACTAGGTATTTAAAATATTCATTTATCAAATTTACATAATTTTCTATTCATAATAGATAGTTACTAGGGCATAGTACTTTCCAGAAAGGGTATGTCTTGACATAGCTCTTTGAATATACTAAGCAAATAGATACTTGTCTCTAAAGTTCTGGTGAGGAACCACTTTCTAGGGGTTTGTCTAGAAGGGGGAATTAGTAATGTCATGTAGATGACTGAGTTCACTGTCTTCTATCATATCAATGAAAGAACATAGAACAAATAGGAAAAAAATGATAATACTATGTAGGCAACACCTATAGTTTAAAAAAAATTAGACACATCAGGCAATCACAATGTTTATATAATTTCTTTGGATCTAGATTCAATCAAACTGCTAACAACAATCACAAAAACAGCAAAAATCAGAGAAATTTCAATATTAACAAGATATTTGGTACTGAGGAATTACAGTTTCTTTTCTTCTTGTTTTCTCTTCTTCCTCCTCCTTTTTGTTCTTCTTTGACCTCAGTGTCTTTGCTTGTGCTATTCCTTCTTTTCTCTTCCCTTTCTCTACCAAATCACTTTGCACTCAAACTCTATGTGCCGAGCGTATTAAGTGTATTTCAAATAGCATATTCTCTGCAAAGTGTTCTTTTGTTCTCCAGTTTGTGGAAGTAAACACGGCGTCCTTACTCATTTATCTGTCTGCACCTCTTTCTAACTTACACTGAAGTTACATGTGCATGTGTCACACACACATGTAGTTTTAGACCATACTACTCCTTTATGTGCTGTATGTGACATACAAGAAGCTCACTGGCATAGGATGTGGGTATTATTCCTTTTTGAAATTCAGAGAACCTAGTCTTCTGTGTTGTCTGACTGAACATTTTAATGCTGGTTATGTGGAGTTTTTTCGTTTGTAGGAAGGGTTATGGCATATCCCTTCTGGGAAATCTCAATTTAGTTAGGGAGTTGGAAAATCATATATGTCAGTATAGTAAATGCTATTCTGACTTCTTTAACTTGTCATTAGCAGCCCGGTAAACCCATCATCACCACAGTTTCCTTCTTTGGATCATTATGGTGAATAGATGCTTAGGAGAATAATTATCATGTACTTACCTTTCTTCCCATGAAGCCTCTTAAAAGTTTCATGTATCATTGCTTTGTATTTATTTTGCAAATGTATAATCCTTTTCCCCTTTAAATTTTTGCACATGTTTAATATATACAGTTAGCTACGTTTTAACATAAGTATGCTCCTGTGAAACAATCATCACAATGAAGATAATAAACGTATGGGGGCACCTGCGTGGCTCAGTTGGTAAAGCATACTACTGTGTCAGCTCAGGTCATGATCTCAGGGTCCTGGGATTGAGACCTGCCTCAGGCGTCAGTGGGGAGTCTGCCTGAGGCTTCTCTCCTTCTGCTTTTGCCTCTCCCTCTACTCTCTGTCTCTTTTTCTCAAATAAATAAATAAATATTTTTTAAAAAATATGTCCATCACTTATCAAATAACTAACTAAATAAGTCCTACGCAGAGTGCAAAGAGGAAAAAAAGGAAGGAAGACTCATTCTACCAACATAGAATCCAAAAAGCCTAGTAGAATATTTCAGCAGAATCTTGAAGGAGAGATTTTTTTTTTTTAATCTCTAAATTCTTTTGTCTTCTCCATCCTTTAAGCAGCTGCTGAGGTTCCTTTCTGAAACACCAACCTCATGATGTTAGTCCTTTATTGTAAAAGTTTTCTCCATTTCACATTAACTGTAGAACAGGATTAAAATTATTTAGCATGGCACACATATTTAGTACATGACACATATTTTTAAACTTCATTTAACACCATTAATACTATATGTAATGGCTTACAGTGTGCTAGACTACCTTTCTGTATTGTGCCTGAGGCCACCTATATAATATTTTTGTTTTTTATTTGTTTTTTAGTCTGGAATCCCCCTGTTACTTGGAGGAATTATTATTCACCCTTCAAGTTCAGCCTGAAGTGCCCCCTCCTCAGCAAAGATTTCTTTGTCTTCCTTGTTACAAGGAGGTTTTCTTGTTTTTTTGTTTGTTTTTTGCTCTTACTGTATCTTGTATATATCTCTGTGAATAGTTAGTGATCCAACTTCACCAAGTCTTAGTTATCTTGTCTGTAAAATTCAGGCAGTAAACCAGAATAGTCTCTAAAGTCACCTCTGACTTTAACGTTCCTTAACAGCCGCAGCTCCTGAGGAAGGCCATTCAAGTGCTATTCCGAGCAGTGATACCGAGAGATGAAACCCTCTGCCAGATCCTAACTGAGCCACCACGGCCACTACTTTCTGAATTAATCCCTAGCTCCTGTGATTATGCAGCAGTCATGTGTCTAATTTTTTTCCTCTTGGTTTCTGCATTTAGGCTATTTATGGCTTTGAAAAATTTTAGTTGGTTGATTTTAGTAGTGTTTTGTTTTAATTTGTTTGTTTTGCCACTATGAATTTTTAATTATTATGCTCTCAATTCTGTAATTTTTCCCTCTATGGTTATGGGTTTAATATCATGCTTTAAATGGTGATAAAACCTCTGGACTGTAAAAATATGCATTTACTTTTCTTCCTTGTATTTAAATGTTTTCTCTTTTTATAGACTACATTTTAACATCTGAAATGTATTTATGTTTAACTAGTGAAGTACAAATCTTGACTTTTCCTCAAATGGCTAGCCAGTTGTCCCAGAATTATTTACTGAATATCCCATTTATTCCTCAAATATTTCATATAACATAACACACACACACAGACACACACACACACACATATACATGCAAACACACTTTTACATTTATGGGTTTATTTAGTCCCATGTTACTAATAATTTCTTTAAATTTATTGTGTTCTAAATTATTTGTTTTGGTTCTGGTGAAACACATAATTCCTACATTAATTTTTTTACTCTTTTTAAAGTTAAGTGGGAATAAATTATTATGTTTGGTAGCAAGCTTCCTGGTTTGGATGGAAAAAAAAATAAACAGAATTCCATATCTGCTTAAAATATACTGTGCCAGGGCATATTATTAATTTAATCCTACTATTAAGTAGATCTCCTGTGTATGCATGTGATCACTTCCATTCTGTTAGGCAATGTGCTAAAAAATTTATATACTTTCTCTCCTTTAACTCTCACAATAATTCTGTGAGATAGGTGCTATAACCCTGTTTTACATATGACAACATTGACACTTAAAATAGGTACCTAACTTGCCTGTGGAGCTGGTAAATGGTGGAGATCATATCATACACATTCCAGTCTGTTCCAAAGCTAATATTCCCTTAAAACATTTTCATTATATCTTTTTTTTATCAACCTGATCTAGAACTCCTACAGTTACCCTGGATAGTTGACTCCATCTGAAATACTGTATTTTCTTTCTTAAAAAAATTGAGAAGACCAGAAGAAGGAAGGGGAAAGGTAGAGGGAGACTCCTGTCAGAGAGTTAAGGTTCCATTTAAACTAGCATCTTTAATCTCACTTTTAAATTTATTGACATGTAAATATAGATGCATAGAAATGCCATAATTTCTACATCCTATTCAATTAATGGGATGTTTGAGAAAAGGCAGATTATGTCTTTTATATTATTCATATAAGAAAAATAAAAATTTATAATGTAAAAACACACTTAGGACGGATTCTGATTGCTCCTCCTCATGAGTACATCTAAAACAAAGAATATGAATTCATAACTTTGACAGATAGGATTCTTTTTAACAGCATAAAGGAAAATATCTAATATGGTATCCAGGGCCCATTTTGCAGGTCCACCTTATGGTTTCCAACCATACCAACCCCCACTCCTCACAAAATTGTTTCCACAATGACTAATTTTAGGGATGTTGTGATGGATATTAAAATGGGTATTAGGGGCACCTGGGTGGCTCAGTCGATTAAGCATCTGCTTTTGGCTTAAGTCATGATCCCATGGTCCTGGAACCGAGTCCAGCATCAGGCTCCCTGCTCAGCAGGGAATCTACTTCTCTTTCTCTCTCTCTCTCTCTCCCTCTGCCCCTCCCCACTGCTCATTCTCTCTCTCTCTAAAATAAATAAATAAAATCTTTTTTAAAAAATGGGTGTTAAGTATAAAGTATGTTGAAAAGCACAAAACATGGCCTAAGGAAAACACTTGTGTTGTTTTTCATTGTTTATTTAACATTTATTTGGTGGCATTGTCTCCTGGCCCTGGATGGGGACTTGGGCAGGGTGCCCATGACTTTTATGCTCACTCTGAGATCCTGTGCCATTCCACAGTCACCATTAAGTGACTGTCTCAATTGAGATGATCTATTCCAAGATATTCATTACTACTTTAATCTTCATTCAGAGATAAAACTTCCTCTCCATCTCTGCCAGTTAAGGACACCATTCGGCATTCACTGTCTTCCAGAAAGGGAATACAGTAACTTCTTTTCTCACTCACTCTGCCTCAACAGCTTGCTTGCTACAGCTTTACCCATCTAGAACTGTCATTTGAAATGGAAGAAGGAAAAATGGAAGCACTCAAGTTTCTTCTTTGGGAATGGCCTGAGGCCTGCCAGCAGAAGCCCTCTATCCTGAATTCTTCAATATTCATATCACTAGATTCCTTTCCAGTAGAAACTCTCTTGATGCTTGTGATGCTTTCCAATCCCTGGGCTATTCAGTTCTTCCAGTCTGTTTTGATGATGGCCCACTCCATCTAATCTCCTGCTTATGAGAATCCTTCTTCCTCTCAAGTTTTCCTCTGAAATAGAACTTGAAATGACTCTGGCTCTCTTCTTTCTATCCCATATGGCCCATATCTAATCCAGGGAAACCGTTCCCATAGAAGAGAGAGTAGAATGGTGGTTGTCAGGAGCTAGTTGGGGGGGGGATGAGGAGCTGCTGGTCATGGTGTACAAGCTTAAGTTATCCATCTAATGGACAACAGGAGATCTTACATGCAACTTGTTTGTAATTAACAGTGCTGCAGAACTGCACTATATACTTAAAATGTGCTGAAAGAGTATGCCTGTATTCTCACCACACACACACATACACACACACACACACACACACACACACGAAGTAACTATGATGATGGATATATTAATTAGCTTGATTTGGTGATTATTTCACGATATGTAATTTCTAATTGTCACTTTTGCTTTAATAAAAGTGTTTTCTTACAACTGCATGCGAATCTACATTATCCCCAAATAAGAAGTTTAAAAAAATATTTTTGAATGAATGAAAAAATAATAATTGTTGCATCCTTTGCTCAGACCCAGGGTGAGGAAGGCAGGCGATTCCCACCACAAAAGCAGTTATCCTGTTCTTATGCACAAGTTGGGGGAGTGGCAGAGGGAGAGAGTCTTCAAGCAGACTCCCGTTGAATGTGAACCCAACATGGGGCTCAGTCCCATGACCCATGAGATCATGACCTGAGCCAAAAACCGAGGGTTGGACGCTTAACCAACTGAGACACCCAGGCACCCTAAGAGTGTATCTTCTAAGATATTATCAGGACGAACATTACCAGACTTGGATGATTGGATGTTTAAATTGAGCCATTGGGAATTAATCATAATTTAGTCTTATTTGGAAAACTATGTATATGATTTTGCCCCTTACTAACATTAGATAGTTTGGGGGAGGAACAGGTTTGGAGAAGAAAATGATATGTACAGTTTTAGAACAGCTAAGTTGGAGGGAACATTTAAACATTTACCACAATCCTATGAGGTATCTCTATTTTACATATAAGAAGATAGTGGCCACAGATTTTGTAAATGCTAAGGTTAGAATCTGAACGTAAGTCTGAATCCCTGGCCCAAATAATTATATCTATATATTGTTTTGTAGCACTCAAACATTATGGTATTTGAGTAATAGTTAAACAAAAAAAAAAAAAACAAGGATATTATTATAATAATAACCACGATAGGTAATAATATTTAAAATGCCTTAAAATTTAGACTACTATACAAGTTAACCTTGCAAATAAATAGGAAATAATACGTAAAAGAAATAAAAGGTCATTGGAGAAGGAATAAGGAAGAAGTAAAGGGAAGGTGACCATGTTCTAGTTTAAGATGAGGTTGTTTTATATTTAAATTTTCTTTAGGGTCAGCGTAATATACTAAATCCTCCTGTGTCCATGATTATTGAAAGAAGGTGTTTTTGTTGTCAATGGAGGAATTTGGTAGCTTTCTCATTTCAACTGCTATAAGAAATTATATCATGCAAACAGTGAAAGTAACATCAGTTTTAAGTACACTATGAAAATTGTTGAAAATATTCTTTAAATGTATATTTAAAAGCCTTAGAAAATAAAAGCATTAGTGAATACTATGTGATTCACACTTTTTAAATAAAACCTCTTGGTTGGTAACAATTTGCCCTCATGCCTCACTTTTAATCCTTAGATCTAAAGCTATTTTATACATTTAATACCTAGAGCACTTCAATAAATTCCTTAAAGAGTAATTTAAAGAAGTTACTTTAAAATACTTAAAGAAATTAAATGATTTGTATGTCAATGTGAATTCAGAAGCAGAACAAAGAAATAAAATGCTAGGCTCTGATGCAACCCAAATATTACCTTTCAAAGCTTAGATGATATCCCTTTTAATTTCTGAATAGGAGGTGTAGGCATTCTTTCTAAAAATGTCTGTAGATTTGGGGGAATGTTGGCAAAGAGCAAACACTTGGACTCCTTGTGGCAGTGCCTTTGTTCTCTGGAAGACAGATTGCTACTCTAGTTTCAGTATTGGTTTGCTACCAAAAGGCTGCTATTTTTTTGCCCTTCCTGGTTGTCTGTTATGGAAGCTTGCAGATGTACCTTCTCTTGTAAATAAGTCAGAAATCCCCATTCTTTGGCGGTTGGTTGGGAGTGGTAGGTAGTAGTGGTTATTTTGCCTGTTTTATTTAAGGACCTAATATTGAAAGCAACAGAAAAAAAATATGGGGTTCTTAGTTATCAGAGCAAAAGAAAAAATAAAAGGCCAAAAGTGAATGAGGAATCACCCTCATCACAATTGTAGTCCATTTGTTTTCCATAGGGGTTCAGATACGTAAGACAGTAATGCTTAATTTTACGGTGAAACTTGGTGGTTTACTCTAGAAGTAATATCAAAAGAGCAGCATTAATGCCCTTTTCTTTCTTTATTTTCTTTCCAAGTTTTTATTTAAATTCCAGATAGTTGACATACAGTGGAATATTACTTTCAGGTGTAGAATTTAGTGTTTCATCAATGACACCTTAAGTATTCTACCTTAGTTTTACTTTTAAAATGCTATTCTACCCAGTACTGTACCAAGAAGATCATTTAAGTCCTAAGGAGGAAAAGCAGAGTCAAATCAGGAGGACTGTTGCTTGTGGGGAGGAGTGTTAACAAAGCATTCCATCATTTTTATCACTGTGTTTGTCTGCAGATATGAGGCAAAATGAAAATTGTCTTCCTCATAAAGAAATTTAAAATAATGAAGTGGTTGTATTAGAAATGTACATTTAGATGTGTGCATTTAGAAAGTGGGTATGCATACAAAAATCTCTTTAAATGCCCTAAATCTAAACTTTGTGCCAGGTAGTTTTCAAATACAAGAACTTGACTTGTTCAAAGAGTTATTCAGGTAATGGTATCCTGCCTTGGTTCAGAAAGTACCTTAGAGTACACAGTACAAAAAGGAGGGGTAGGGGAAGACAGCTTAAAAACATGAGAAATAAATTTTAAAGATTTGAATACTTGAAACTTGATATTTGTAGTAATCTGTTATCAAAATTCTTCCTATTTTTCTTTTTCTTTTTTTTTTTAAAGATTTTATTTATTTATTTGAGAGAGAGAGAGAGAGCACATGAGAGGGGGGAGGGTCAGAGGGAGAAGCAGACTCCCTGCTGAGCAGGGAGCCCAATGTGGGACTCAATCCTGGGACTCCATCCTGGGACTCCAGGATCATGACCTGAGCCGAAGGCAGTCGCTTAACCAACTGAGCCACCCAGGGGCCCTCTTCCTATTTTTCTTAAAAGGTGACCCTGGTTTATGTTTCTCCCCTAGTCCCTTCTGGTATTATATTTTTCACTGTTGTAAGTTTTCTCAAGCTTTAACTCAATTGCCACTACTGGAATAAAAAATCAAAACATACTGTTTGTTAATGGGTCCTTAAATGATATGTGAACTGTAGACTTGGAAAGTAGTGAATAACATGTCCCATGGTTCTAATTTGCAATTTGAGGTGCAGTAATTCTGTATGAAGCCCACATATATTTCTCTGACTCACTAGAGTCACTGGAGGGCAAAGACCATTTGAAGACACTACCTCCTATAGAGCAATTTTGCCTAGTAAGAGCTTTCAATGAAGAGAACTTTTTGAAATAAGCTAAAAATCAACCATAGTGGTATTCTTATAATATTATCTCCTCCACTTAAACACATATCATTTTTTTCTGGCAATTTCAAATACCAAGAAGTATACAGAAAAAATTCTAGAAAATCACGATTCTCACTAACTATATAGACACAATACAAACAAGCATGAGTCTCTACTCCCCAATTCATAACATACTAGAACACACAAATATATAACTGGGCACCAGTATCAGACATGCAAAAAAAAATAGCAACAATAACAAGAAGTAATAAGGGCAACAAAATTATTTAAAAATTGATTTGAAAAACAATCAAAAGTACCTCTATATAGGTCCACTTATCTTTATGTCAGTAAAAAGTTGAACAAACATTAATAGCCCTTAACTATATTACATATTGTGTATTTGATGTTCCCAAAAGTGACTTTAACAGATGCCATAATGATGTAGTTTGTAGTCTGTGTTTAAGAAATAACGGAAATGCCCCAAATTCAAAACTAGATTTATTAGATTTTTTTGTTGCTACATAACAAATTACCAGAAATTTAGCAACTTAAAACAAATATATTATCTTACAGTTTCTTTGGTCAAGAATCTGGGTACAGGTTAGCTTGGTCTTCTGCTTAAGACTTGGAGGTGTCTGCCTGGATTACATTCTCATATCAGGCTCTGTGTTCTCTTGCAAGGTCATTGGTTATTGACAGAATTCTATTCCTTGTGGTTGTAGAGCTGACGTCTTCATTCTCTTGCATGTTATTGGCCGAGGACTGCTCTCAACCCTTAAGAGTCCATCCTTAGATTCTTGCCACAAGGTCACTGAGTGGGCTCACAGCATGATCTTTTGCTTCTTTAAGGAAAGGAGGGAATCTCTGACTTTAAATCTCTCTATCCTCTTTTAAAGGCTCATCTGATTAGATTGGGCTTACCCAGCACCATCTCCATTTTGATTTACTCAAAGTCAACTGATAGGGGCCTTTACTTACATCTGCAAAATCCCTTCCCTCATATAAAATAACATAATCATGGAGTGATATCGCATCATATCAAAGTCCTTTATACTCAAGGAGAGGGGATTATGCAGAGTGTATACATGAGAGGGTGGGAATCTTGGGGCCATATAAGAATTTTGCTTACTATACTAGGTTTTAGCTCTTGAAAGGGTAAGTTACACATAGTAGCATTCCTCACAATAGCCAAAAGTTAGCAGCAACATAGGTGTCCATTGACCCATGTATAAAGAAAATGTGGTATATACATACACAGAAATATTATTCAGCCTTAAAAAGGGAGAGAATTCTGACCCATGCTACAACATAGAGGAATCTTGAGGACATTGCACTAAGTGAAATAATCCAGTCACAAAAACATGAATACCATGACATCCAACTATATGATACGCTTAGAGTAGCAAATCCATAAAGACAGAAAGTACAATGGTGGTTGCCAGGGACTGAGGATAGGGAGGAATGGGGAGTTGTCATTTAATGGGTATAGAGCTTCAGTTTTGTAAAATAAAAATAATTCTGGAGATTGGTTGTACAACAATATGAATATACTTAACACTACTGAACTGCGTGTTTAAAAATGGTTAAGATGGTAAATTTTATGTCATCTGTGTTTTATCACAGTTAACAATAAAAGAAGAAAATGAACTTTCAGCATCAAAAAAAAAAAATTCAGAGATGTAACAGTTCTTCTGTTTGCTCTAAATTATCTGCTAAAAAATCCACCAAAAAAAAGCAATAAAAAACTGTATTGTGAGCTATAGTTGTCAAGGAAGACTTTGTGGAGACTGTATTTCATAACTTAGTTTTTAAAAAATAAATAGTGTTTGGATACTTAGAAAAACAGAATAAACAGGACAAACTTGCCAAGAAATGGAGTTGTGTAGGAGAGGGAATTCCTAGCCAGAACAGTTATATAAAGAGAAAGTGTGTGTTTTCAAAGAGAGTTAAGGTGAGCATGTAAAATGTTTTTAAATGGTAAATTAAAGGGAATGGATTTTAGTCTATAGTTTGTAAGAAGTATTGAAATAGTAGAATGTATCCTATGATACTGCTGCCTAGGAGTCCTTGCCATATGCCTTGGGTTGTGTATTCCTGGAGGAAATGGAATGTGACAGCAGAATGTTTGGTTAATAGATTTATAATTATTTGTTTTTCTGATAAATTGTTTTCCTATCACATATAACATGCAAAGCAGTTATTTTTATTCAAGGAATCTGTTGCACTAAAGAATCAATTACTGATATTGGATAATCTGTCTGATTGAAGCTAAGGCTAAGAACATGTCTTAATTTATCTTTGTATCTTTCTCTAAGTCTTATCCCAGTGCCTTGCACATAGTGATTGTTCAATGAAAATGTTATGCTGCAGAATGTCAGTGTTCTCTCCTGAAAATTATTGTCTGTAGAACTTTGCATCTGTAACCCAGATAGACAGCAAAATATAGTGCTAAGTTCTTGCTAGACAGTGTAATCTCTCACAATTCTTTCCAAGTAATTCTAGCTGAGACTGACATTCAATACAGAACACTTTTAATGAAACTGATGATTAAAAACAATGAAAAAAACTCTTTATTAAAAGAGTATATGTATTATTTTTAGAAACAAACGAACAAATAAACAAACAAACAAATGAGATCTTCAAGATTTCAGAGAAAAATCTTCCTAGGCATTTAAAGATACTTCAACTTCTTGGGCACCTGAGTGGCTCAGCAGGCTAAGCATCCCACTCTTGATTTAGGCTCAGGTCATGTGGCTCTGTGCTGGGCGTGAAGCCTGCTTAAGAATTTCTCTCTCCCTCTCCCTTTGCCCCTTCCCCTCTAAACAAACAAACAAACAAACAAATAAATAAGATACTTCAACTTCTTTGCATCATTTTCACTCATCCATTGAGCCAACTCTATTTTGAGTTGCTCTACAGGAGTTAAACCTTTTCTTTCTAATTATAGTCCCAGAATTTTCCCCTTGTGGGCACAATCCTGGTAATATTTTACTGGCTGAGCAGCCAGCTTCAACTTTATTGAAATGTTAAAATGCCTGGTTATGCTTCCCAGTCTCTCCTTTGATACAGTTAAAAAAAAAATGCTGAGTTATTTAAGAAATGGGTATTCATACCTTGAACAGGTGAAGGCCATCATATAATCTCCATTCTACCTCTAAATTCAATGGCAAATTAAACTTAAATGCAGATCTGGTAGCTCTCTCTCATTTGCTTCCAGAGAGAGATGTAGATTATAAGAGACTTGAAGTCTGTGGAGTATGGAGGTGGGGATTACTTTATTAATAAAAGTATAAAATTATAATAGAAAATTAGGTTCAGAACCTTGCACAGGACCTGTGCAAGCGAGGGGCCCTGAAGCTTATGCTTCATTTGTCTTTATGAAAAACCCATTTTTTCTTGCTTCTGTGGGGCCAGATGTGACCCTGGAAGTTTGATTGTGATGGAAATGGAGGGTCTTCTCATCAACAGATACCTTGTTCTTGCCTTAATCAGTTTTCTTTTTTTCCCCACTCCTTCAGTTGTGTAATTCAATTTAATACAAAATTAAAATAATTTACTTTCTCCTACGCTCCTACTATAACTTTCTGGCAAGTGTGCCGATAGCCAAGTTGATTCACGTCTGTGTTTTAAATAGGTCTATTTCCAGGGAATCATTTTAAATTTAACATGAACTTTACATATTTGACATGTTGTATATATATATATATATATATATATATATAGTCTACCTACATATATGTACAAAATGAGGGAATATGGTTGGTGATCAAATACTTAAATATTATTCTTATTTTTTATTTCATCTTTAAAAATCAAGGTATAAACAGGTGCTCATAAATTCTAAGTACACTACTTTCCTTATTTAATAAAGAATATAATACATAAACATTAAATTGTGAAATCTACAGAATATTGAGTATGAGTAGAATTTATAAATCCTATTTAATAAGTTCATATTTGAAATCAATTTATCCAAAGATTCATAGTCTGACCCCTCTATTCTACCAATTGTCCTATAATTTCAAATCATTTAATCTGTTCATCTATGAGAACTTCTCTTGTTGTGATATCACCTGCTTCCCATCATCCTCAACCCTAACCCATATTTTGGAAGCATATGTGATAAATGCTCATTTCTTGTATTAAAAATGACATGATTATAAGGATTCACATGTTTGATTTACTTAGTTTTTAAATTAATAGCAAAAGCTAGTATATTTAGGTCAGAAAAAACTAGAAATAATGCCATTTATTTGTAAATACATTGTAGCTAGAATAGATTATTGCAATATCTTGATTTGTCAACAAAGACAATTTAGAGTCAAGGATCTTATGTGATTTAATGAAGTTTTTCAAATATAGATTTTCTATAGATAAAAACTGTTCAGTAAATTCTGAGAATGTTCAACCCAAACAACTGTGTGGTAATATATCTTGTGGTTTTTATCTTTTTTTTTATTTTGTTTTATTTTTATTTAGAGATTATTGACATATAACATTATATTAGTTTCATGTATAAAACATACTTTGATATTTATGTATTGTGAAACAATCACCACAATAAGTCTAATTTACATCCATCACTATACACAGTTACAATTTTCTTTTTCTTGTGATGAGAACTTTTAAGATTTACTCCGTTAGCAACACTCAAATATACAGTATCATTAACTCTGGTCGCCATTCTGTATGTTACCTGGCTTATTTATTTTATAACTGGGAGTTTGGATTTTTTAACCCACTTCACAACCATTTTGTCCACCTTCCATCCCCCACCTCCCACCTCTGGCAACCACCAGTCTGTTCTCTGTATACATGAGCCTTTTTGTTGCTGTTGTTGCTGTTTTAGATTCCACATGTAAGTCAGATCATATGACATTTGTATTTCTCTATTTGTTTCACTTAACATAATGCTCTTAAGGCCCATCTAAGTTGTTGCAAATGGCAAGATTTCTTTCTGTTTTATTATTGAAAAATATTCCATTGCATATATATATATGTATATATATATATAATATATATTCTTTATCCATATTCTTTATCCATTCATCCATTGATGGACACTTGGAGGAATTTCCATAATGTTTTCCATGGTAGCTAGACCAATGTATATTCTCACCAACAGTGTACAAGGGTTCCCTTTCCCCCACATCTTCACTAACACTGGTTATTTCTTGTCTTTTTGATAATAGCTATTCCAACAGGTATGAGGTGATTTCTTAATGTGGTTTTGATTTGCATTTCCCTAATGATTAATGTTGAACACCTTTCCACGTGCCTTATGGCTATCTCTATATCTTCTTTGGAAAAATGTCAATTCAGATCCTCTGCTTATGTTTTAATAGAATCTTTTTTTATATTGGGTTTTATGAGTTCTTTATATATTTTGGATAGTAACTCTTTATCAGATATATGATTTGCAAAACCACTCCCATTCAGTACATTGCCTTTTCATTGTGTTAATGGTGTCTTTTGCTGTTCAGAAGCTTTTTAGTTTGATGTGGTCCCACTTGTTTATTTTTTGCTTTTGTTGCCTTTGCTTTGGTGTCAAATCCAAATCATCATCATGAAGCTTACTGCTTATGTTTTCTATGTAACTACTTTCTTCTTTTTGGTATTTTTTTTCACATTTAATTTTCCTTTTTTTTTAACTTAAGTAATATAACACATTTGAATAAAAAAGTTTATTTTTTAAACATATGCCCAATAGCTGCTGCCTTAATAAGAAAAGGAATATGTGTTGAAACGTGCTCAAGATTTTTTTTTTAATCATATATTTGGAGTCAAAAGTGGAGAGGTTTGATGATGGGGGGAATCCTTAGAAAAACGGTGAAGGCAAGGTTGTTTGTATGAAGCCTCAACAAAGGAGGCAGAATATATGGGATTAAAAGGTAATTACTAGGTCACATTCCCCAGTCTCTTTGGTAGGAGATGTGAATATGAGAGGAAAACCCTGTAAAATGTTATGTTTCTTGAGGACAGATCCCATACTTGATTGAATGCCCTGTGTAGTAAGTAGGCCAACAGTATGACTTTTCTGTCCTGTATCTGCTTTGCTCTTCACTGCTAAGTTTTATAAAAGGGGCACTCCCTCTAATTGCCTCCCTTTCCTAACTGTATTTACTCTCCAACTCAATAACTCTAACTTCTGCTTGGATCACATCACCAGAAATGTCAGTTTTTGGTAACCACTTGGTTCCCTCTTGCCAAAGCTATTGGGAATTGCTTTGGGCATTATCTTATTTGACATCCATTGTGGAAATTTACATTGTTTATTTTATTTTTAGGTTTTTTTTCTTTTTTAAAAATTCTTATTATATAAGACATACTTCTTGAGTTAAAAATTCAGAAATATCCAGAAATAAAAAAAAAACCTGCAATTTTACTACCCAGAAAATAATTCATTGGTAAAGTTCTGTTTCTCTCTCTCTCTCTCATGAACACAAAATCAAGTCATAATGTATATTCAGAAAAGCTTACTAATTTTCTTAATTAAGCTTTGTATTATAAATATTTCCTCATGCCATTAAATATTCTTCAACAGCACATTTATAATGACTATAAAATATTCTAGTCTATGGATGTAGCGAATTCTAACATTTTACTTAAATTAAGGACATTTCAAACTTTCACAATTACAAATAATGTTGGGAAAATATCCTTGGGTATAAAATTATTTATACCTAATAGCGAATGTTTTCTAGGATAGATTTTTTTTTTTTTAAAGATTTTATTTATTTATTTCAGAGAGAGAGAGAATGAGAGACAGAAAGCACGAGAGGGAAGAGGGTCAGAGGGAGAAGCAGACTCCCCGCTGAGCAGAGAGCCCGATGTGGGACTCGATCCCGGGACTCCAGGATCATGACCTGAGCCGAAGGCAGTCGCTCAACCAACTGAGCCACCCAGGCGCCCTAGGATAGATTTGAGAAAGTGTGATTACCAAAGCAAGAGATATGGCCGTTTGTAGGTTCTGAATACCTGAAACTAATTTGTTTTCCAGAGAGTTGCCGAAATTTTTGCCAGGACTGAGAAAATCTCCATTTTATTACACACTTGCTAAACTTTTTCCAATTAGGTAAAAATTTGATGTTGGTTTTATTTTGTATTTCTAAAGGGTGTGTGATATGGAGTGCAACCTGGCTAATTATCCTCCAACCTTTATACAGATTTCCTTTCTAATGGATTCTTTTTTATTTAATCGTTTATGATTTTTCTTAATTTTTTATGAAATTGCAAAATTCTCTCTTGGATTATGTTATTCTTGGGGGCTTTATCTTTATAGTCTGATTTTCTCATTTCAATGAATTAATTTTATTGTGTTGTCTCATCATCCCACATGGGTTTTTCTTATTTTGTATCTAATAAAGTATGATGTCAAAATATATTCCATATTTCCATCAAAAATACCAACACAAAAGATTATATACATATTACACTAGTTTATAGGCAACCCATGGGATATACTTACCTACTAAGAGATTTATATTTATGTTGTTTTTATCTGATTTGGGAAAATGTAGGTCCATTAAAAATCCTGTATAGAACATAGTCTATACAGGATTTTTTATTCACAGGATTAAGGAGGTTAAGAAGAAAGCTGTCAGGGGCGCCTGGGTGGCTCAGTTGGTTAAGCAACTGCTTTCGGCTCAGGTCATGATCCTGGAGTCCCGGGATCAAGTCCCACATCAGGCTCCCTGCTCGGCGGGGAGTCTGCTTCTCCCTCTGCCCCTCCCCTTCTCATGTGCTCTCTCTCTCTCTCATTCTCTCTCTCAAATAAATAAATAAAATCTTAAAAAAAAAAAAGAAAGCTGTCAAATTTGTATTTTAACAATGTTATTTAAGAGCTATAGTTAATGTATTTTCTTAAAACTATTTTCATTTTTCTTCTCACACTTAAAATTGTTAAAATTTGAGGAAGCAACGCATGTTTCATTACCAAAAGTTAATTGCATAAAATAACAATGATGTAGTCTAACAAAAATGTATTTAATTCAGCACAATTGGAAAAGGAGGGTTGCTGTTTCAGACTTTTCCATGTCTTAAAAGATAAAACAATATCACTGGTGCCATCAGTGTTCACATTTAAATAATCAGAATGGAGTACCTGAATAGTCACTGTATTAATAGACTGACATAAATTCTAGCTGATGGAAAAGCCTAATTCTCCAGGTAATAAGTTTTTTGTTTGACTCCCTGAAAGTGTCTCTGAATGTACAGAGACTGGCCCAACTGTACTAGATAAGCCTACAATGACTTGGCCCACTTTTTATCCTTTAATACCTAGAGCACTGCTCTAGGTATTTATCCTAATAAAATAAAAGGCCTTCATCCCTTTAAACACACTGCTGGATCTGGTCACACACAGGTGGGCGTGGGGGTGAACTTGAATACTGTGTTTAGAGACAGTTGAATGAGAAGGGTGTAGTCTTCAAGAGATGGAGAGATGGGGGTTGGGTGGAGACAACAAACTAGAAAGGGTTGGTGGGGATGAAGAGATGGAAGGAGAAGCTGGTGAAGCTCAGCTCTACTCAGTATAAAGCAGCCAACGAAAAACTCTCTGGTGGAAAGGTTTGCAGATAGCCTTAAGGAACACAAAGAGTAGTCAGCGTGAAGGTGTGTGTCCTTTGTAAGTGTTTTACGTATGTGTGGGGGTTTATTTTGCCCAAATAATTCATTTGGTATGTGAATACTTATGACACATATGTTTATACATACACGTTTTTACACACTGATGGAGCACTTATTATATACGTAAGTATATATGTGATATATTTAAATATATGTGAGACAGATGCATATTGCTTTGTCTACATTTAATTGTATCATTGATTTTTTTTCCAAGTAAATATACTAGTTTCAGTTTCCTTTACTGGAATCTTTTCCTCTGCTTATTTTCTGCATGTTGACGTGTTTCAGAAGTATTTTTTTTTTCCTATCAACATATTTACCTTAGATGATGTCATTCCATCCTGTGGTTTATGTATCTGCCATGATTCCCAAATATACTTCTCCAGCCCTGTCACCTTCCTTCAACTCTAGATTTAAATATGTCACTGCCTATGTGACATCTTCACTTTGATATGAAATATGGATTTCAAAATTTACCTAATCAAAAGAGAATTCTTAACTTCCCTCTCCCCACTGACAACTAATTATTCCCATCTTCTCCACTTCCCATTATGGCACTACTGCCTGATCAGTTGCTTGAGCCAAATATCTAGGGAGTATCTTTGATTTCTATCTTCCCCTCACCCACTGCTATACAAACTATCAGCCAATGTCATTGATGTTTTTTCCTCCCAACATTCCCTAACTGCACGGACTTGTTCCCAGCTCTCTGGTCCAACCCTAGCTTCCTTAGCATTTCCAGCCACAAACCTTGCAATCTGTACTTTACACAACTGTTATTATGATTAAAACAGTGAAATAAAGCACATAGTGCCATCACTACATTACTTAAACATTCAGTGTTCCCATTATACTTAAAGAAAAATCCAGATTCTGTACCGTTTTGTAAACTAATGAAATCCTACAGGGTTTCGTTCTGGCCAGGTTTCTGCCACCGCTTCCCCTTCCTTAGCCATGTCGCTCTATTTTTGGTTGCATGGCACTCTTTCTATTCCTGTCTTAGGGACTTGGTAAGTTGTTTTAGCTTCCTGAGATTTTTCCTTTCTGATTTTACATGTATCACATCCTTCCTGTCAGGCTAGGGCTCAGCTTAAATATCATCTCTCAGAGAGGACTCTCATGAACACCCAATAAAACATAAGCCCCCCCTCCCCAATCCCATTATGTCACTTCGTTTCAAATTTTCTGTAGAGAACCCATCACAATTTACTTTTTATTTATTTATGTTTGTTTACTATCTGATCACTATACTTTAAACTCATGAAAAAAGGGACACTGTCTTAAAACTATCACATACCTAGCATTCTTTAAATAAATATTTGTTTAAAAAATTAATATTGTGGAGAATCTTCAAGCATGAACAGATGGAAGAAGGAGAAGAAGATTAAGGTTCTTTCCATTCTTGAAAAATCCTATGATTTTTGTGAAATGCATTTTATACTTTTGTCCTGCCCAATCCATTTTGGATGAACTATTGAAACTAAAGAGAATATTTAGTACTTTTGGTTTTATTAGTCAATTGATAGTTATAAGTTATTCAATAGATAAAATATTGAGTTTTAACAATGCTGGGTAACTTGGAAATATAGGTGGACTTTGTTTAGGTGCAAGGGATGTTGGAGGTATGCAATTAGACATATTTTCTATTTTGCTTTAGGACAACACTAAAATATAAAGTTAAAATTTAAATGTAAATTTTCTCTTTCCTTACAACTACGTGCTTTGTTTTGTTTTGTTTTGAGAAGAATTGCTGTTAAATGGAAAAGAGAACCAGAAAAGAAGACTTTACATCTGGATTATTTTTCACTCAGTTCTTTGTGCTTATCTCTATGATAGGTTTCCAAATAGGGAAAGGGAGATAGCTTATAATTAGTATATGCAAGGTATATGAACTCCTGAGAATATGCAGAATTCTACAATGTTAGGCAGAACAAAACTTGTACATGTTTGCAACATTAATTTACCTAGAACTTTTGGAGAGAAACATTATTTTCCCATGAAAACAAGCAAATAGAAAATGTTACATGACTCTTTTAAGATGAAATATCACTCTTTAAAGAAATTCCTCCATTAGACCTTAGAAATTTGTGCCATGATTCCCAAATTTCCTGTGTGTTGAATTTCCCATTTCTATACAATGGCCAACAGGTAATTTGATGAAAAAAATATAAAAATCACTGGCCTGTAATACAAAATCCTTCTTTATGGTAGAATCATATTAATTGATGAATATGATGATAAATGATAAATAAATCAGCAGCACTGCTAGGTAATAGTAAATGTATAAAAGGGAATTTATGTAGGAGTCATTAAGTGTCAGATCTACACCATCTTGCACCTTTCTTTAGTGTTTTTTTTTTCCCAAAACTGCACAGATTTATTTATAAACAACAAAATACTCCCTCACCAGTTTTGTTATTGCAGAGGCTCTGAGGTCAGAAAACTGAACTCTGAGCTGTTCCACCATTTACTTTGTTGCAAACGTGGTTAATGGCATGTTTTTGTTTTTGTTTTTCAAAACTGCACACATTTAATTATAAACCTCTCTGGGCCTCAGTTCCTTCCTCTGTAAAATGAAGGGGTTAATTTGTTCTGTTAGGTCTCTTGCAGCACTGACCTGCTATGATTCTGTTTCCCTTTGTTTTCTTTTCATTATGTCTCATAAAAAGTAGGTATCTCTATCATTAGACTTTCCATATCTTTATTCAAAACTACCCTTCTTATGTTCTCTCTGCCATCTCATATGTCTGGAAAATGTGAATGTGCATTGGGCATTCCGTCTTTAGTCATTTATCCAAATCCTCCTCTTCAGAGGCAGACTGTAGAGGTGAGACGTAATAGCTGAGATCAGAGAATCCGTGAATACCACTAAGTCTACGATGATTCATTCCATAGAGTAGACTGATGATACAGAGTAGACGAGCTTGATATCTCTGTCCTTGTGGTTAGGGAGGTATCCACGAGTGCTCATCTCTGTCTGAAATATACTCCCGGGCATTTGTAAATGAAGCATCAGGGAATGTGAAGTTCCCTTTTGAAGTTAAGAGCTGATTGTCACTCTTGGTTATTTCAGCAGACTGCTTTGATTGTAAAAGCTATTCTTGAACTCAGCAGTGTCTCATCTATAAGAAGAGAGATAGAAACCTTTAATGTTCATCTGTCAGCCCTAACTCTTATCTACCTTACACGTTGGTGCCTTTAAGTCACATTTCCAGATACTCTCTTACTTAACCCTGCCTGAGGCCAGATCTTCAGTAGTAGCTTGGATCTTCTGAAGATGCTTCTTGGAATGAGATTGGAAACTGAATGGGAGTCATATTACCAAAAGGTACCAAAAAAAGTCAGTTTTATTTTCATATAATATGTCTAACCGTTCAGTGGGAATCCGAGTCCTACAGAACAAGCTGAGAAAACATACTTAATTATCAATAATTTTAGGTGAGATTCACATAGCATAATGAATTACAAAAACAAATTACAGTGAGGATTAAGCTTTTCATGGCTATTATGTTAATATTATTATATGATTGGCAACAAAGTGAAGAAGGCTCATTATTAAATCTTTGATCGCATTGCTACCAGATACTGTTGATTCTGAATTCCTATCTGTCTTGGAGAGTCTTGTCAATCTTTTTGCTTCCCACCCAAACAGGTAACGGTTTGTACTGGGAAAATGGAAAAGAAAAAAAAAAGGCTAGTATTACCAGCTTCATTTGGGGTCATCCATGTTTCTTGTTTCTATTATTAGGATTTAGGGATATGAGAGTTTTTCTTAACCATAAGGGCATCGGTTTTAGGGGCTATGGAAATAAGATTCTTCAGATAGCAGTAACAAATCACAACTACTGTATTTTTTTTTTTTTTAAGTATTGAATACTACCATCAAAAGTTTTACAACTGGGGTTGAAAATTTTAGTCTTCAAGAGAATGCGGAAAAGAATTTTCAAAGCCAATAGATGTTAAAGTTCATTGTGATATCAGAACAGCAATCCTGAATATGGAAGAAAAAAATTCAGAAGCAATTAGATATACTTCATTGTGAAACAAATGTAGTAATAATGGCACTGTGTTTAAAATGGGGAGGGTCAAGTAGACTAGCAAAACTCAGTACTTCAGTGAAAGGTGGCAGAAAACTCAGCATTGAAAATGGAAATTTGGAGGGGCGTCTGGGTAGCTCAGTCAGTTAAGCATCCAACTCTTGATTTCAGCTGAGGTCATGATCTGAGGGTCATGAGGTCTAGCCCCATGTCAGGCTCTGCACTGGGTGTGGAGCCTGCTTAAGATTTTCTTTCTCCCTCTCCCTCTGCTCCCCCTCGCTTTCTCATTTTCTCTCTCCCTCTCCAAAAAGAGAAAACAGAAATTTGTTTTTTTTTATGTAGAATAAAGTAAACTTGTTGATATTATATAATCAATAATGACAAGAGCCCCAATGGGCTACAACTGATTATAAAATTCAAATTTTGTTTCAGGTTGTAATTTGTGTATATGATTAAAATTTCATACTTTTTAAAGGCTATAATCCAATTATGTGTATTTCACAGATATCTTAAATAAAATGATATAATGGAAAGGCATACTACTGGGAGTGGGGGCTCTGCATGTAATTCTAACTTGGGCATTAATTAAATTTATGTCCCTAGAAAATGCACACAAAGTGCTTGGACTGAAAAAAAATCTTTTCCATATCAAATATTTTATGAGACATCATAATACCTGATGATTATAAACTTTATATGAAGTGTTTTCCAAAGAACAGAAAGAAAAATAACCTTTAAGCTGATAATAGTGAATAATGATACTATTTAATATTTATTGAGTGATTATGTTATGCTAGGCACTGTGCTAAGTGCTTTACATTAAATTTCTCATTGTATACTTCCAGTAACCTTACAAGATAGGTGCTGCTGTTATTTTATAGCTGCAAAATAGGCTCAGGAAGATTAAATAACTTGTTCAAGGTCGCACAGGTGGGAAGTGTTGGAGCAGGGCCTGATTCAAGGTTCAGGTTCTTATTCCCTGTACTTCTGCTTTTAACCTTTTAACCTATATACAAAGAACCCTATTTATGAGAGCTGAAAATAGTAGGCATTTTTTACTGTGTATAAATTATCAAAATCAATATAAGATTCTTATCTACAATGTATTAATAATTTGGAGTGAGCGTCTCAAGTTATTCCAGCTAACATTTTATCTAAAACCCTGACATGTGTTAATCTTGATTGCATTTTGATACCTTTTGAACTTTAATATCTGTCAGTTGATCAAATCACATTTGATATAAAGTACAGCCTACCTCTTTGTTCTACATTGAGATTCTCATTCATTAAGGGTTAGATTTTTTTTTTCTATAACAGAATTCAAAAACAAATGGCAGTACTAATACAGTTTGTCAGAGGTTGAGAGATTATTTTAGACTGGAGGCAAAATAAACAAGGTACCCCTGTAAAAGTATGAGTCCTTTTCAGTTTAAAAATACCAAATTATGCTTAAGGACTTTGAAAGTCACAGGATTATTGCTGAAGCAGTTGTCACTTAAGCAAGAGCTTAATCATTTTCCTGTGTCAAGTCTGAGGTAACTTCCTTATTGTTACTTTCCAAGTATATATTGATACTAATAATCCTAAATAGCTTTCTGAAGTTGGCAGGACCCATCTGGCTTTTCTTGGTGAAGAGGCAAGTTCCTGCATATGAGACTATTGTACTCAATAGATCTTCCTCTGCCTCATAGCTAAGGAAACTGAGCTGAGACAACAAGTCATTTTATTGAAATGGGCCTTGCTTGTAAAATGAATTCCACTTTTCTTTCATAGCTTATAAGGTTACTCCAAAGTAATTATCTAAGAAAGATTTAGTTCTCATGTAAAATACGGACTAAAGAACCAAGCTAGTGTGCAATATAGATGCAGCAAGTGATCACAGTGATAAACCATATGGACGCCAAGTATTTTGGAGTCATTAAAATTGTATACCAATTAGTTCTAAAGTTTATTTGGACTAAAGTAAGTCTTCAGCGGGGGCGCCTGGGTGACTCAGTCATTAAGCGTCTGCCTTTGGCTCAGGTCATGGTCCCAGGGTCCTGGGATGGAGCACCACATCGGGCTCCCTGCTCAGCGGGAAGCCTGATTCTCCCTCTCCCACTCCCCCTGCTTGTGTTCCCTCTCTCGCTGTGTCTCTCTCTGTCAAATAAATAAATAAAATCTTAAAAAACTAAATAAATAAAGTAAATCTTCAAACAAGGAGAGAGATCCTTTTGCTCATAGGAAAGTTCCTAGGACCAGAAACAAAATCACAGACAGATCATGAGCACATAATGGAAAACTTATTTAATGCCCGCTGTACAAGTCAAAAGGATAGATTTTTTTTAATTGATATATAGCATAAAGAAAAACTGAAAGAAAAAAAAGAATCAGTGAAGCAATACTTGGTTGCTTTCACTGGGCAGCATGCTGTTATAGTTAGTTACATATGATTTTATTATATGATTCATGATTTTATTATATGTTCACATCTTCAAAGCTTCAAAGCTTAATTTGAAGTATTTATAAAATAATTCATGAGGGCTATATTTCAGATAGAATTTAATATATTTAAACAATTTTCTTAAAAATTATGGAGAATTTTATTTTTTAAAATAAATAAGTCAAAAAAAAAAATCCATGAGTATTTAGAAAGAATAAACCTGCAATGTTTTATTGTGTTGCACAGATTTGCAATTCTTTTTATCATGGAAAGAAAATGAAAACAATTTTAAACTTGTCTGCAATGCCAATTTAGTTCTTAGTCCAACACCGACTCAAGCACTTATCTATTCTGAATTTGAAATCAAATGCTTTGAATACAGCTTATGAGCCTCTTTGTTTTTTGGGGGGGAGGGGAGTAAGAACCACTAAAGCAAACTGTAGAGAAAGAGGAGATAATAGAGCTTGGAAGCAACCTCTTGGCAAAGAGGAACAAGAGCAGTGGAATAATTTAATTGCTCATCAGCTAATTATACGGTATTATAATGTTAATGTGTCTTCATCATGACAATGTAATAGGTATAGATTGAAGCATATGAAAAAGAAAGTGTTGATGCAGTAATTATAAGTAAGAGTGGAACTGTTAGAGTAATTATAACGCTTCATCGGATAATTAATGTATTGTTCAACTTGAGATGGGGAACAAAGAGTGAAGAAGTTAAATATTGAAGGACATGCCTTTGACACTCCAGAGATATCTTTGAGCTTTTGCAGAGAATAGGATATTCTATGTTGATACAGTTATTTCCTGGTTTCCTTTTCCATAATTTATTATTGTTCAGTCACATAAGCTATGGAAGAACATAGTAATTTGAGTGTGAGATGCTACTGGTGGTTAATTTTTTCATGTAATACGATCCATGTTGCTGCTATTTCTTTTTCAGTTTTGTCTCATTTTGTATTCTCCATGTCATTAAATAAGCTAAAAACTTTAAAATTATACTAGCTTAAAATGAAATAATGTATATGAACAATTCTATAAACTGAAGAGGATGATAATGATTCATTAACATACTAGAGCAGTTCCTTCTGAGGGAGGTTTGGCACATCCCTTTTATTTTAATATCAAAGAGTAACCTTATTTTTTTTCCAAATTCATTAGCTTGGAAATATCCATTTGCTATAAAGCGATTTGAATGGATTATAAGAAAAACAGCAACAAATAAACACCAGCAACAAGTGGTAGGCAGCCACAATTTTGTAACCCATCTAACATTTTTTTAATACTAGCTCGGTGACTACCTATATACCACACGGCTCTGAACATGTTATGGGTATTAGCATATCAATTTCCATTTTATTTCTGTTGTTATCCACATATTTTACAGAGGGATACCTACCAGAGCAGAGGTTAAGTAACTTGGCCAAAACCACGTATCTCCAAATGATACAGCTGGGATTTGAACCCAAGTGACCTGGCATCAGACTCTGAAAATCCTACACTACTCTTGGTTGTCGATTCAGGAGTTTGTTAGAAGACTTGTGAAAGTTTTCTGTATTTCCATTAGAGTAGGTAGGTAAGCAAGATTTAAAGAACTGATATTGGAGAATAAATAGAGTCTAGTGGTAAAGGAGAGGCAGACAGCAATTGAATATACACAATCTGAAGTTGGCAGAGACAGAGCAGTCTGGTTGCAGTGGAAGGTCCATGAAGAGGAGCCCCAGGAGAATAGACTGCAAACTTAGATTAAAGCCCAATCACAAATAGCCTGAAGGCCAAGATGAGAAATTCACAGAGAAGCTCATTAACTTATATGACTCAATGGAGATTGATTCCCCAAATACCTATGATCAACACGTATAAGAACTACCATGATAGTTATGGAGGTGAATGCAGGACAGTCAGCAGAGGAATTAGAAATAGCGATGCTCTACTATTTAAAGTTGCCAAATTAACAAAAAGTATTAAATTTCTGAGACTGTAATCCCTGCTGAAATTGTATTGTGTTATTTTAAGTTAAGCCACAAAGCCAATCAATGTGAATACTTTCATATATTCCTTATAAAGAAGTATATTTTTTAATTCTGTTCTTAGGAATGTTCACATCAAATTGTGTTATGGGGTAAATAAACCACATGACTGAGAAAAATATAAGAGCAATTTCTTTTTAAAATCAGTAAGAGGAGAAAAGAAAAATGCTGCTATAATGTTTCAATTTACCAAATGATGGTGTTACTTTCCATCAGCAAAAACTGAACTTTAATATAAACTATTAAAAAAGAAATGTACATTTTAAAATAAGCAGACTTAGAGCAAAATACTATCTAGGATAGTTCTAACTTAAAAAATGTTTTAAACATTGGATTCTCAAATTAAAACATTTGTTTCTATAACTGGCATGCATTTTGAAGGTGTCTCCTTTCTAATCTCTATGTCCTATTTAGCTTCTAAATTAAAAACAAAGCAAAACAAATTAGTTCACTAACTTTGGTAAACTGCATACTTATGCAGTTTTGGCAACATACTTCAATGAAAGGTGGAAGATGGTTGGACATGCGTTGTTCTTTAGACAGGCAGCTAAAAACACAATTTGGAGGCTGTGGTCAGAATGACATGGATTCTTTCTTTTAGGGTATTTGTGGGGTGGTGCCTTTATAGTAGAAAGAGCACAGGCTTTGGAGGCAGATGATCTTAGGAACTGATTCAGTTAATCTCTCTGAACTGTATTTTCTCTATTGTGAGAGAGGTAATAATAATTTCTATCTTGCAGGATTGTTGGAAATTAAAAATGCTTTTTGATTATCACTGAAGATGGCACATGCTAATTGTTCAGTTAAAACTCTGTGATTATCGCTATTCAGTGTAAGAGGGTTACTGAACAATGCTAAGCGCTCTTTAATAAGAAGTTCTTAAAAGTTTAAAACAAATCCATTAAATTATGTTGTGACTTTCTTTTAAGATATTAATTATAGTTGCTCTCAATCTGTAATGAAAGAGTTACTAAGTGTTAAGAAAGCAAAATGTAGCCATATAAAATATCCTGTCTTCAAGACCCTTCACAAAAGTTGAAGAATTAAAATTGTCAGAGGTTAGTTTAATTAATAAGAAGGAAACTACTGCTATTTCTATCTCTTCATAAAAGGTTTGTTTGTAATAATTCCAAGATGATGAATGGTAGGTATACAGTGCTGTAAGCATGCTGTGAATGTATACAGTCAGCATTCTCACAGCATGCTTACCCCCCCATAAAACATACACACACATGCACACAAATATACAAATGACTTATAGAATGTATCACATTATAATTACTCATGTATTTATCCCACAAACATACACTGAACATCCATGGATTTCCTGTGTTAAGTGTGTCCTCTGCTAGACTGTGAGTGTAATGAAGGCAAAATTTCTTTCTTTCATTTTTATGTCCTCCAAAAACTAGCATAGCACTTGGAGCACACTAAGTACTTAATGCACATTTACTAAATAAATAAGCAAATAACTAAACTTTTTGTTTGGAGATAGAGTCAGAGATAAGAAAGATGTTGACTATTTAAATTTACTACAAATCACAAACCGCTAATTAGCCCGAAGATTTCTTTCTTTCTCTGAACAAAATGTGTATCACAATGGTAACAATAAACACACATGTACACACATATTTATATTTAATTTTAGCTTTCTTTCCTTCTTCTGACCATTTTCTAGAGGAAATATTTGTGTCCAGTGAAATAAAGAAAAAAAGATTGAGAGAACATTTAGTCACTTTTTAAATAATTGAGAACACAATGTATTTTGTGGCTCTCATTTTTTATCTCAGTCCAGCACTTAACTGAGCAGTATTACCCATAAATATAACAAATTGACCTTCTCATCTGTAAGTTGAACATCATGGTTTCTTGATAAGGAAGGAAGGAAGAGATTTGATCTCATTTCCTTAGGTCTATCTAAATTTTCTTATTTGAGCTAGATGATTTTTATCCAGATTAGAATTTTTTTATTATGTTCAGTTAGCCAACATATAGTACATCATTAGTTTTTGATGTAGTGTTCAACGATTCATTAGTTGTGTATAACACCCAGTGCTTATCACAACATGTGGCCTCCTTAATAACCATCACCTGGTTACCCCATCTCCCCACCCCCCTCCCCTCTGTAACCCTCTGTTTGTTTCCTGGAGTCCAGAGTCTCTCATGGTTTGTCTCCCTCTCTGATTTCTTCCGTTCAGTTTTCCCTCCCTACCCCTATGGTCCTCTGTGCTATTGCTTATGTTCCACATATGAGTGAAACCATATGATAATTGTCTTTCTCTGCTTGACTTATTTCACTTAGCATAATCCCCTCCAGTTCTATCCATGTTGCTGCAAATGGTAGGTATTCATCTTTTCTGATGGCTGAGTAATATTCCATTGTATTTATGAACCACATCTTCTTTAGCCATCCATCTGTTGAAGGACACCTCACATGCTAATTTTTATCCAGATATTAAACCTGTGACCATTTTCTGTATTCTTTTGCAAAGGAGAACCCAGTGTGTTCACTTTAACTCTAGGGGAACATAAAAAGACACAGAAAATCTGAATGTCGTGTTAGCAGTGGAATTAGTGACATCTTTATTTTGCATTAACTAAGTACTTTGTGTACAGTTTGGAATGTATAAGTTGTTAAAAATAAAAGTGTTGGTGGTATTTTTGAGAAGCTCTAATTACCTTTTCTTGCTAACTCTTATCCATTTGCTACCTTCTTTAGGGCAAGCCTCCTTTCCTATCTGTAGTCTCTCAGATATGTTCACTCTCTGATGTAGCAGGGCTCCATGTTGTCCTTGGGACTAGGAAATTTGAAAACAAAAACCGTCAAGCTGGGTGCCAACTTCCACCTCTGCATCTTGCTAATCTTTCCCAAAATGAAATGGGGCCTTTTATTAAAAACAAAATAAAATGAAACAAAACCTAAAACACAACGAACAAGCAAAAACAAGGGAAAAAACCCTCATAATTGACTCTGATCAATAACTCTTTGTGAAAATAAAAAAGAAAAGAC
Organism: Eumetopias jubatus; assembly: GCF_037043125.1. Classification (NCBI taxonomy): domain Eukaryota; kingdom Metazoa; phylum Chordata; class Mammalia; order Carnivora; family Otariidae; genus Eumetopias; species Eumetopias jubatus. Next base: position 25,444,407 of record NW_028274809.1, read on the forward strand.
ATAGTAGCTAAATAAGGTTCTCTACTGTAGCCTCTATTTCTTCTTTTTGGAAATAGCCCCAAAATGTTTTTGATCCTTGCTACCAGGTGGCTGTAATCTAGCCGGATCTCTCTTGTATCTGGTATTTATTTTTCAATTCAGAGTAGTTTAGAAATTCAATGCTTTGTCTCTTACCCCTAGACTTTTAGAGAATTATAACCTTCAATCAAGGGGTAGCAACTAGAATTTTTAAAGGGATATAAGCTTATACGGTATATAACATAGAACATTTACTTATATATGATTTGTATTACTTCTTTAATGTTCACAGAGTCTGGTTTAATGCTGTGTATCTAAGTTTTGCCTAATATATTTCCAAAATAAAGTGAGGTTAAAAATGTACTCTGTACTGGGGCGCCTGGATGGCTCAGTCGGTTAAGCATCCAACTCTTGATATCGGCTCAGGTGGTGATCTCAGGGTCCTTGGATTGAGCCCTGCATTGGGCTCTGTGCTCAACAGGGAGTCTGCTTGTCCCTGTGCCCCTCCCCCCACTCATGCTCACTCTCTCTTTCTCATGATAAATAAATAAAATCTTTAAAAAAATGTGCTGTGGGGCGCCTGGGTGGCTCAGTCGTTAAGCGTCTGTTTTCGGCTCAGGTCATGGTCCCAGGGTCCTGGGCTTGAGCCCCACATCAGGCTCGCTGCTCGGCGGGAAGCCTGCTTCTCCCTCTCCCACTCCCCCTGCTTGTGTTCCCTCTCTCGCTGTGTCTCTCCCTGTCAGATGGATGAATAAAATCTTAAAAAAAAATGTACTCTGTACTTTCATTTTAGGGATAACTACAGTTTTCATGTTGTCCACAACTACACAAGAAACTTGGACTAGGAGTTAGTAGGGTTTTATTTTGTTTGTTTTTGTTTTGTTTTATTTTGCTTTCTCAAGTCAAATTGTGACTGGGGACATTCACACAATTAAGGAGAAGCCTTTGAAAAGGAGCTACCGGAGACTGTAGGCTAACATTCTCTTCAATATGTACAAGTGGACAGTGATGAGGTTGATTGAGGGGACTCTTCCATATTAGTTTTGTCTGATTTGTGACCAATATGAAGATTTAGCATATTGATTAATTGTTGATGCATAATATATAGAAATTTTACTTATATTTTAAATGAGGAATTGGGAACACATTCATAAAATGCTTACCCATGTGTGCCCCAGATAGGGTGTAGATGTATAGTCATGGAGAAATCAAAAGCCTGATAATAACCAATCTTCCATTTTGGATCACTTCAATTTGGCCATTTTTTATTATAGGCTTTACATCAGGTATACTGCAAGGACATTGGGATGAGATTAACTCATTCATTTACTTATCCAGTGACATATTTATTTTATTTACTGAGTGCATACTACATGCCAGGAACTATTAGATTCTGAAGAGACAGTATTCAATAAAACAACATTTTTGCCCTCCAGTAGCTCACATTCTAGTGAGCGGGAAGTACAACAGCACATCCCTGCCTTAAAAAGAGACTGCCGTAATTACAAAGAGACACATTAGCATGTGATGAGAAATGAGTGAAGTGTATTTATGTTAGGACATTAGTACAGGGCTTGGAGAGAAAGTCGATCCCATTTGGAGCATCAGAAGTGGCTTTATAAGGTGATGACTTTTAGTTGGCTCCTGAGGGGTGGATATTTTTTTTTTAAGATTTTATTTATTTATTTAATTGACAGAGAGAGAGAGAGAAAGAGACAGCGTGAGAAGGAACACCAGCAGGGGGAGTGGGAGAGGGAGAAGCAGGCTTCCCCTGGAGCTGGGAGCCCGATGCGGGGCTCAATCCCAGGACCCTGGGATCATGACCTGAGCCGAAGGCAGTCACTTAACCAACTGAGCCACCCAGGTGCCTCGAATTTAGCTAGTTTTTATATTCTCTGTTATTAAATTAGTAGCATTTGAATTAACATTTAGATAATGCCTTTATCTAAACTAGTATCTAAGGTATTTTTCCTATTGCTTATCGGTGGGAGATTATTAGATGGGAAAGAATATAAAAAACTTTGTTTTTAAGTAGTCATTTCCTAAAAACTTAAACACAAAACTGAATTTTGAAAAAAGGTGGAAATTTACTTTTCAAGTAAAATAGTCCCTTTGACTAAGTGTTTTGCATCAGATTTGAATCTATTTCTTACAGTCAAATGAGAAAAAAGTAAATGGATCCTTTCCAAGTTATTTATGTTCATATCATTTCAGTAATGATTGTGAAATAAGAGAAAAAGTCTCTAACATTTTGACGATGTTGTTAAAAAATTTAACATTGTGATAAAGTCATTTTCCAAAATGTTTTCATTTATTTATCTCTACACCTAATTTAATTTTATGTACTTTTAAGTTTGTATACTCCCATTATCTAGTATTATAAGTAAATATTTGCCTATAGTTTACTCCCTTAGCAGCTTCTTTCTGAAGTAGGAGGATATAAGTCAAGTACATTATACTGATCACTTTGATTCCATTTCCCTAACCATCATTATCTCTAAAGGATAGCTTTCAGTTGGTCAGTTAGCTAAGAATCACAGCCACCATACTTTCCTTATCCCTTGTAGGATAAGGAACCAGAGAAAACATCTATCGATAAATGTCAGCTAATTAAACCATTTTACTTAATAGATATTTCTTTTCTTTTTATTTTGTCTATAAAAATAGCCCAATAGGGCACCTGGGTGGCTCAGTCGGTTAAGCGGCTGCCTTCGGCTCAGGTCATGATCCCGGAGTCCCGGGATCGAGCCCCACATCGGGCTCCCTGCTCAGCGGGGAGTCTGCTTCTCCCTCTGACCCTCTTCCCTCTCGTGCTCTCTATCTCTCATTCTCTCTCTCTCAAATAAATAAATAAAATCTTTAAGAAAAAATAGCCCAATAGTCAAAAGCAAATTAATGATTTCCCCCTTTTTAGCCATCATAAAGTGGAAAACAAAATAAAAGCGAATATAGGTAAAGGTAGGGAAAAGGCATAATTGATATTTCCTACAGAGAAGTCTCTCTGGATAGGCATGTAAAAGTGAGAAGAAAGAGAGATTAGTAGCCTGACACAAATAGCTTCTTTAATATGTGGGTAATTATCTTTATTATGGATATAACCAGTGGGAGACATGCTATCTTCAGAGTAGGGCAGGAGCTTGTTTGCTCAAAACCCCTGCTGATTTTAAAAGACACAAAATAAGACTTTTTGTTTTAACATTTTATTAAATCTGCAATTGCTTGAGGAGTTTGTTTTCTTCTGTCATTAAATGAGGGTACACACTGATTCATTATTGATTATGATTTATTGAGATTTCTGTCTTTGTGCCATTGAGTACTTTTCTTATATCATTCATTAAAGAATCTTCACAAACCTCATTTGGTATTAATATCCCCATTTTACACATGAGTAAACTCAAGGCCAGAGATGTTAAATAATTTACCAAAGATCAAATAGCTAATAAGTGGCAGAGATGATATTAAACTAAAGTTTCTATGACCTGAGACCTTGTAAGTTTTCTGTGTTACTGTTTTAAGTTATCACTGCTGATAGTACCCATATTGTAAATATCACCCCTTGGTATGCACAATTTTTCACATTCCTTGGGCCAAAATTAATATGACAAAATGTATTTTTTAAATATAGTTAATTTGTAAATTTTAAGAACCATTTTGTGAGGGTTACATAATTTTCTTGTGCACTTAAATATAAATCTTAAACAAGGTTTATGCTTTTAATATTTTAATACTGAGACTCTACAAATTAATAAGAAGTTTTTTCTTAATTGTTTATCTTCAGTTTTAATATTCTGACATGATATTGTTTTGGTCGCCTTGAGCTGCAGTACTAAATTTAATACAATATTATTTAATAATACAGATGATTGGCTGCATACCCAGCTTCTCTGAGAGACCAGGGGTCCTCTACTACCTCATTAGAGAAGGAATTTTGACATCACTAATTTATTTGTTTTAATTACCCATCTAAGAAGGTATAAAGAATAAATAAAAGATTTGGAAATAGAAACCAGTCCCCTAACTTTATCATACATTTCCAAATGACTGAAATGGAGTATTTTTCTATTTTTATGAGCTTGTGCTTCCCCCTACCATTTATTTAGTTTTAAACTGTTATAGATAGGGCCACCAGGTGAACAGGCTCAATGTTCTTCATCCCTCCAATATCCTTCCCAGGCTCCAAATGGAAGTGAAATTATTCACCCTTGCTCTGAGGTTTTGTTGTTTTCAGGCTATCCTTCCTCTATTTTTTCTTCCTTACCTCTTTCTTTTTCTCAGAAAAATAAAATGAACTGAAATTCCCTCCTCTCTTATTAGACCTTCAGTCTCATATACATATTTCTTCCTGACATTTCTTATTCCAGAAACCACTTTCTAGCCCATCTACTTCCTTATCTCTAAACTGAATAGGAAATAGTTCTATTTGGAAACCTGTAGGAAGAGGGAGAGTAACCATATCCTCTCTTCCGCCCCTTTCCCCAAATCAAGGGCTTCTAAACAAGTACTTTCTTTTCTATACATATTCTATTGTGAGTAAAGAAAAATATGATTTTCTCTAAAGACAGTTTTCTGAAAATTATGTCTATGTCTAAAATATTCCATCTGGTAGAAAACTGATGCTTATCCACATACTTATAAAATGTGGTGAAGGGGATGTAGTAAACTGGTCTCTGTTTATATTTGTTTGAATTTAAAGCTATGAAGCTAGGTATTTTTTGTAGCATCGAATGCTGATGTCAAACATATGTTGGTCTATTGTCAATTCTTATTAAAATAGCTTGTTAAAATGTTCTCTTAAAATAATGGCGCTACTGAATACACATGTTGGTATTTCCAACTTTTGCAATAATATATCAAAGTAAACCGTTCTGGTGCTGAAGTTAGGGGAAAAAAAAAATCACTGCCTTGCTATATTCAGTTATCTCCTCAAACTTTTGGTGAGGGTGGAATAAAATAACTTTTGTACATTAACAAATTGTTCAAAGAGCTTGGATTTTAAAAATCATAATCAGCAGAATCCATAGATAGCATTTCCATAATGCTTTCTAACATCTTGAGTTTATTAGTGGGAAATTTAATTTGTGCTAATCAGCCTGAGGCAAAAGAAGTGAGAAATTAACTTGATACATATATTTGATGTTTTTTAGTATTTCTCAGTTTTGCACTACAACCACAACATGGCAACCAAGAGTAAACACACAGATCTACAGCGTCACTTCCAATTACCACATTACTGTAAATAGCTGTAACTCACTGAAAAGCTGGCCATGATTCATTATCTTCTTGGTCTTATCTGAGAAGGCATGCCGCAACATTGCCTATGAAATGACATGTTTGAAAATTCCAAACTTTTACTAATGGTCTGAATCTTGATTTGCAGTCTATTTTCTAAAATGAAATTTGGCAATATTAAATATACTTAGCAGTGCCGTTTTTGTTCGGGCTCAAAGGAGGGACCAAAAGAAGGCAAGGTGTTTTTTTTTTTCCCTTCCAGATCTCTCTTCATTCCTAACTCTACATTCACCAGGGATTGGTGCAACAGGAAACAGGTTAGTGAATAGAGAGATTGCCATAATAATCTTCTCTGAGTCTTCTCTGCTATATGATTTAATATACAGTGTAAGAGAATAAATATTCTAAATATTTTGTAGTACATACATTCAACCATCTCAACCATCATCTTTCCTAAAGGACAGTTATCTCAAAATATGGTCCATACATTGGTTGATCATTTTTTTTTCAAATGGAGACACTTTTTAAAGTGAAAGAAATCATTATTGGTAATTATACCATGACAACAGGTGTAAATTGAGACCATCCCATTATACCCAGAGATTTGGTCATCCTGCCATGGACTGCTCTAAAGAGAATAATTTTATGTGATTGTTCATAATTCTAGATTCTTGGAGCCCAACTACTGAGTCAGAATCTCTGGGTTTATAGTCTGGGGATCTGCATTTTTAGCAAGGTTTCCAGGTGGTTTGTAAATGTAGTAAATAAACAGTAATAGACACACTATGGTTGCCATGTACCAGGCACTCTCCTAATGTCAATATGTATTATTCCTTAAATTATCACAATCACTACCATTGAATGAGAGAATGATATATGAATCATTCAAGTATAAAAAGGTACATTTCTCAGAAGTGTGGCTACTTGGAAATATTTGGATAATTGATGAAAGATTTGCACAATGAATCATGGAACACTATATCACAAACTAGTGATGTAATGTATGGTGATTAACATACAATACAAAATTTAAAGAAGAAAAAAATAAATAGAATTAAGTTTTTAAATAAACCTTATTTTAGATAGTTTCCTATTTCAGAAAAATTGTGAAAATAGTACAGAGAATTCTATGTTATCAATATATTCTGCACCTACCCCTGTTATTAACATCTTTAATTAGTATGGCATGTTTGTTATGACTGACAAACTCATATTGATGCATTTGTAGCAAAAGGCCATAGTCTATTACAATTTCCTTAGATTTACCCATTTATCTATTCCTATTCAGGGATCCCATCTGGGACACCATGTTACAATTACTAGTCATGTCTCCTCAGGCCCTCTTGCTCAGGAAAGTAAGAATAGTTCTAGAAGGGAACTTCTATAACAAAGTAACCAACAGCTACAGAAACCTGCATTTCAATCTTCCCTAATGGTGAAGCACTGAACACTCTTGCTGTGGCCATTTGTGGACAACTTTAGTTTTGTTTAGAGTACGTGTTTTCAGTTCTTTGGGGCACATACCTAGAAGTGGAGTTGTTGGATCATACAGAAATTCTGTGTTTACCTTAATGAGGACTCACCAATCTGTTTCCAGCATCATGTGCACCATTTCATATTCCCATCAGCCTTGTATGAGAGCCCCACCTTCACCACATCCTTGGGAAAACTTGTTACTTTTCATGTTATTGTTGTTGTTATTGTTGTTGTTGCTGTTAGTGCATTCCTAGTGGGTATTTAGTGGTATCTCACTGCGGGTTTGACTTGTATGTCAATGGCTACTGATGTTGAGCATCTTTCCAAGTGTTTCTTGACGACTGTACATCTTCTTTGGTGAAATGTCTATACAAGTCATTTGCCAATTTTTTAATTAGGGTATCTTTTTGTTATTGTGTTGTAGGAGTTACTAACATATTCTGGAGACTTGACTTCTGACAAATATATGAATTACAAATGTTATCTTCCAAAAAAAAAAAAAAAAAGATTTGCATTTACATAGATCTTTTGGCTCCTTGAAGGGCACAACTAAAATTTGATAATCTGCAATCTTGGAAAGGAATTAAAAACTTGAGAGGAAAGCCCTTAGTGCAAAAGCAACATTTCAGCTGATTCGTAAAGACTTTGGTGGGCAAAGAATGAGGCCAGGAGGAATGGCATGGGAGGAATAGAATTTAGTCATGCAATTATGAAAATATCTATCATTTCTGAGAAAAGGGGGAAGCGTCATGTGGCAGGACCTGGGTGGCTGGTTAGAGTGTGAAAGTGATTAGTCTAGAAAGGTAGCCTGGTGTTAAACTTGGAAGGATGACAGATGCTGTTGGATATGATAGGGTTTGGGAATATAGGTGAGGTTTGGTGGGGTGAGGTCCGGAGCCGATGACCAAGAAAGAATTCTTGGGACATCTTTGGTGCAAAAGGGTGGTTTTATTAAAGCCCGGGGACAGACGCTTGGGCGGAAAGAGCTACCGCACTGGGGTTGTGAGGGGTGGCTGATTCTATACTTGAGAGTTAGGGGAGGTGAGGAAAAGGGAGGTTTCAAAAGAACTTTCGTTTGCTAAAGGAGCCTCACAGGATACCCAAGGCCTTGCCATTGTCAACTTCAGGTTGTTTTCCCCCCTAGCAAGGCATTAACATGAAGATAGCTGGGAGCTTCCTGGAGGAACGTTACACTCTGTCCGCTTCAAGTATCTGTCAATGGGCTGCAGGTTATAAGGACATTTAATTGTATCTGCATTTCCTTCTGTAAGCTAGACCATTGATAGAAATGCTTTGTTCTTATAGATTGCTAAGACATTTGTAAACTGAGGGAGACTCATGTCTTGTAGGATTGTGATCTCTATAAGTTAACTATTTGTTTTTCCTTTCCTTAGCTTTAGGGCAACCAGGAGTGCCTGAGGAATGTCACGTATACTCTTCTGGGGTGGGGGTTATGGGGTGTCAGTTTATGCTTTGTCTTCAGCCATCAGATATGTGCTTCTGTTCCCTCATCAGATATGTGCTTCCGTTTGCCCTCCCATATCTTCTCAGTACAATTTTATGGCTGCTGGCCTCATTTTAAACTGCCTCTTCCTGTAATTCTTGCCTGATGGTTTTTCCCCTGGAACCTGTTCTGCCTAATATTGGGACAGCCAGAAATGCTGAAGAACTAACATCACTTAAGGAATAGCCCACAGCCAATTACCAAATTTGGTGGATTAATATCCCAGTTCCCTCACTCACAGTGCCAAATAACACCTTTTATACAGACCCCCCCCCCCCCCCCCCGAGAGTCTCAGCAAGACTGGATTCAACACAAGTAACTTGACTGATAAGACACCCTTGGTCACTGCTTTTTTATCTCTCTTTCATTTTCCCGTTCCTCTACGCTTCTTTCCTGGAATCACTTCACCAAAAAATTGTTTGTGCTGGAATATTTAATTCAGAGTCATCTTCTGGAGGAACCCACACGAAGACAACATAATCATCTGTATTTTATCTAGTTGCTTACTAAAGAAGGCAGGACCACTAAACATTTAGTTTAGTTTAGGTTAAAAAAAAAAACATTTTTAAGCAGGAGATTGAGAAACATTGTATCACAGCAAGATAACTTGCAGCAGTAAGGAGAGACTAGACAGGGAGAAAGTGGTGGTAAGTTGACAAGCTAGTTAGAAGGCAGTTGTGGGACGATGTTAGAAGGACTGATAGTGAAATAAGAAAGGGAGAACGAGGAAGCAGCTTTTGAAGTAGATTTGTTAGTATTAAATGATTGAATATGGGGTGAAGAGGAAAATGATTTGTGTAAAATAGTAAGTCAAAGTTTTGAGTTTGGCAATCTGAGTACATAGTATCCAGGGATACCACTACCTATAGCCATGATGCAGATTGTTCTCTGCACAAGCCCAACAACTGCCATTTTTATGAAATATTCACAGCCTGGTATACATGAATGGCATCCCTTGGTAGACAGTGCACAATGTACAAAATCCTAGGTGACAGAGAAATGCAGTTTAAAGTAGGGAATATAGGAGACAAATGAGAAGGCTTGTTGGAGGGGAAATTGTAGAATTTGATTTAAAATTTTGTCACATTATTTCTGATATGATATAGATTAAACACTATTATGCAGAGCGTTAAGTTTGTAGGTGAGCTTAAAAATGTGTTTAGATACATTAATGAAACCTCAGAAATATGAATACAAATAAAATTTTAAAAAATAGAAGTAATCTTTTGGAAGACTCTGTGAGAGGTGAATGCCTCTAAATCAAGCCAGCATTCTTGTCTTTTAAAGTGTATAATGTAGACTGGCAAACTGTAGAAAGCATGAGATCATGAATTTTCAGAATTCATCTCTTTGTACATGCTGATTGCCTTAGGAAGTTAAGCCCCAAATACAATCTTGAATCATATTTTAAATGTGACTCCTAGGAAATCTTGCCCTTTGTAATTTAAACGTTAGAAGTCAGTTATGTTTGTGTTTTATTCAAGATCGCTACTAAATATAAGTGTAGAGGGTTCTAGAGGGGAGGGGGGTGGGGGGATGGGTTAGCCTGGTGATGAGTATTGAGGAGGGCACGTTCTGCATGGAGCACTGGGTGTTATGAACAAACAATGAATCATGGAACACTGCATCAAAAACTAATGATGTAATATATGGTGATTAACATAACAATAAAAAAATTAAAAAAAATTCAAATAGAGGGACATCCTATAAAAAATTAGCCAATACTTCTCAAAACTATCAGTCATCAAAAACAAGAAAATTCTGAGAAAATATCAGTCTAGAGGAGCCTAAGGAGGGATGACAAATAAATGTGGACTGGATTGGATTCTGGAATAGAGAAAGACATCATGTAACAATGAAAGAAACCTCAATAAACAATGGAATTTAGTAAATAAAAAAAAAATTAGTGTTCTAAGAGAATCTTCCTTTAAAATGTCAAATGTCCAAATACAGTCCACTTGTGTACCTCAAAAAAAAAAAAAATATAAGTGTAGAAATTTGCCTGTATGATCCTACTCTAGGAAGTCCCTCCACCATCCACTTGCTTTTTGCGATAAAATTTCACATTTACGGGCGCCTGGGTGGCTCCGTTGGTTGAGCGACTGCCTTCGGCTCAGGTTATGGTCCTGGAGTCCCGGGATCGAGTCCCGCATCGGGCTCCCTGCTCGGCGGGGGGTCTGCTTCTCCCTCTGACCCTCTTCCCTCTCGTGCTCTCTGCCTCTCATTCTCTCTCTCTCAAATAAGTAAATAAAATCTTTAAAAAATATTTCACATTTACATATAAATTCCTTTGGGTTGACTGCTTGGCTCATATAAAAGTGAATGTTCTTAAGAGTGGTGACTTCCATAAAGTAAGTGTTGAAAAGCGCACTTGAGTATGTTGTGATTTTAAGGTGTGGGGAAGGGAAGGAAGGGCAAAAATTGGAGAGATGAGGGAACCAAAGGTAAATGGTTTCACAGTTTTGCTAATGTCCTCCCTGCATGTAGCCTTTAAAGAGAAGTAGCTCTTAAAAGTAGCGGTGGCCAACTCTTGAAGCCAGTTGAGTTCCCTGCTTAGAATGGAAAATAACACAAATTGCTTTCATAATTTTAAAACCAACTGAAAAGCCTTTTTGTCATTTCCACGGCATTATTTATGAGAAAGTTTGTGCGTCTGAAGTTTAAAAGCCAGGGTTCTTTTTGCAAAATACAGGAGGAAGAAATCATAACTGTTTTTGTGCCACTAACATTGCCAAGCAGGGATACTTACAATAAGGTGAAGCCAAGTATGACAATTTAGTTTCCTTTAATATAGTAAGTTGGTTATTTGTGGACATATTTGTAAAGAGTTTGGCTTAGCCACTTCCTCCGTTTGGCTTAGCCACTTCCTCAGTTCAAAGATTTGGGGAATTAAAGAATTCAGAGGAACCAAACTTGTCAGACCCCTGATGTGTCACAAGATTGTACTTTCTTACTGATATGACAGAGCATCACAGAACACAGAGACTTGAAGCTGAAAAAGAAACCAGGGACACTGCTGATTACTTGAAGGACATATGGGTATTCATAGACAAATCCTGGAGTTGCTATCTACTAGTTGCTGTATAGCAACTAGTAACTTCTCTCATTTCCTGTGGCTGAACTTTTCCTGGGCTCCTTGCAATCATAGATTTTGACCTGCAGAGCCTTCCTAGATTCTGATGGCTGTGAGTCATGCACAGAGTCCCTGTGCCTGCCCTCAGAGCACAATATTCAGAACGCTCCACGGGTATAGTAGTTTCTGCTCAATCCATGTGACTCAGATGCAAGAAAAATGGAAAGGAAAACAATTGAGAAAGAGAGAGAGAGAGAAAGGAAGAAAGACCAAGCTGAAAAGTTGGCTATGTTCAGCAGGAAACGGAATCACTGCAATCCTGAGGACAATTATATAAACCCCAGATTTATCCAGATTTTTCTGGCCAAAGAGCCAAACTCTGGAAAATGTCTATATGTAACTATCACATGAAAGTATGTTCTCTTTTCAGCCAACTGATTAAATGGAAACTGAGTGTTCCAGAATGATGGAACACAAAGCTGAACAGTTAGAATTGAGAATTCAAAGTAATTTGTTCTTAAAACTTCTCCTTAATTATCCACATTCTCATTGATGTTCAGAATTGATCAGTGATGAACCCTCTGCTTGTATTAAAAATATATATATATATATATATATTTATCTTGTTTTTCATCACTCAGTACAGCAAAAATGTACAGTTAAATAACTAAAGGCCTAACTCTCCCACTGCTGTGAAATTAAAAATAAACAAACAAAAGAAACAAAACTAATTTGACTTTTGCATCTTTGAATTTCTGATCATATGACACACCACTCAAAACCCCTAAGTCTGTTAGTTTATCAGTGGCTATATGCCTTAACACATACTAACATTCTCACCAACATTGTATTCTCCATGGTTAACTTAAATAAGTATTTAAAATACATTTCTTTTGCATCTATATCCAATGTTATGCATAGTTAACCTCAATTTATAGACGCATGAGCTGAAGCTCAGATTATTAAATAGTGCAGACACCACCTTCTGTTTATAGATGAATAAACTGGGGATAATACCTGCACTGTATACCTTATGTTGGTGGCACTTAATTGGAATGCTAATGTATGGCGCAACAATTTGCAAGTAGGAATGTTAGGAGTTATAGTTAGTATTAAATTTTGTTTGTATCAGTTAAATATACAATATTATTCAATATGTTATTTATAATGGAAATGAAATTTTGTTTTCTTATTATATTGTTGAAAAAAATAACTTGAAAAATATTCTGAAGACTTCCTTGTAGTTTCATCTGCATTGAAACAGGTTATACTTGAAAATCATTTTCTGAAAGATTACCTGAGATTGCCTAAATGAACTGAATTTCAGCCAGTGGCATGCATGTTGCTCCTAGAAGGAGTTAGTGCAAACACATAACTCAAACGATAATATTGGAAAGTGTATGTTTCAATCATCTGAGAGGAGAATAATAGTCATGAAAGACTGTATTCACTATTTAGGGTATATGTACACAGCATGTCACTAGGATTTAATAGTTGCCACCCAGGAAGTTTTCAATACATTTTAAATGGTGTAGTTACAATAATTTACTATTAACGTGGCTAGTAACAAACGAGTAGGTTTAAAACTCTTTTTCCTACATTAGGATTGTTACGAATATGAGAATTTGCTCATCAGCTCATTCAATATTCTTTACACAAACAGTTATGGAGGGTCTGGTATCTCTATGTATAAAATGTTGTCCTGTGAGCTCAAAAATGAATGTTCTGTATTATTTTATTATTTTTATGTTTTAGAGAGAGAGAGAGAGAGTGTGTGTGAGTGGGGTGGGGGAGGGGGAGCAGAGGTATAGGGAGAGAGAGAATCCCAAGCAGGCTCCACACCCAGCATGGAGTGCAACACTGGGCTGGATCTCATGACCCATGATCATGACCTGAGCAAAAATCAAGTCAGGGGCTTTACCACCTGAGCCACCCAGATTGCCCTGTTTAATATTTTAAATAAAAATATCAAGACAACGTTCAACTTACTTTCAGATGACTGAAAAACATTTGTGATATTTTCATTCAGATATGTTCATGCTGATTCATTTACTAACATTCAATCATTCTTTTATTCAATAAATATTTATTAAGCATGTGTAATGTTACTATTTTTAAAGGCCTATTTTTTGCTTGCCCTTAATTTTTTTCCCCATCATCACATTTCACCTTAGGACTATTGCTTGCTCTGGCTTACATATCCGTTTGTTATTAGTATTGATAATACTACTTGTATAGTGCTATATCGTTTTCAAGGCATTCACATCTGCTATTTATTTTGATCCCCACTGAAATTTTACGGGGGAGTCAGGGCAGTTACTCTTATTTCACTCTTATAAACAAGAGAATGGATTAAGTTTGAGAGAGGTTCAGAGATTTGCTCCAAGTTACACAAACAGTAGCAAATTGCACGTACTTTATTTTCTAGAGGGCATTTCAAAATAGTATAGCTCTAATTATGTTTTGAATAAAAGAAGAATTTCTATCAATTTTGACTCATGGACATACCTTAGGGAGTCTTTTGTAGGTGACCTATGATCTGTCCTAGAAAATAGAGAACAATATTAATATACTCACTAGTTGTCAGTTTGAATATGTTTCTCATGGAAGCTTTGATTGCCTAAATTGAGAACTTCTTGATAAATTAATATATTCAGGAATGTGATATAATTAAGTCTACCGACTTAGGAACATAATTGAATGATTTTGTGTCAATGAGAAAAGAAAACAATCTTACAGACTCAAATGAACTACTCACATTTTCTAGTGATATAATGGGTAAGGAAAATTATCTGCATTCTTTACAAGTGTACTTTGAGGATCTGCATTTTTAAAACAATTTCTCTTTGGATATGACTTTCTACTTCTTTTATGTATCCTCTATAAATATAAACACACAGAATGTAATATGACAAAATAATTTTCTAATTTCATTTCTTGGCTGTTTAACAAAGAATAATACCTGAAATGTATTTTGGTGGTCCTCAGGCAGTGGTCTGTAAATTAAGTGACTATTAGAGCACCTTTCAAAAGCTTTCTCATAATTAGTGATATTAGAAATGGATGATTATAACTTCCTAAGTACACCAATTGATAAGAATGCCCTCCTCATTTTCCTCTATAAATCCTATTTTTTATTTATTTTTTTTAAGATTTTATTTATTTATTTGACAGAGAGAGACACAGCGAGAGAGGGAACACAAGCAGGGAGAGTGGGAGAGGGAGAAGCAGGCTTCCTACCAAGCAGGGAGCCCGATGCGGGGCTCGATCCCAGGACCTGGAATCATGACCCAAGCTGAAGGCAGATGCTTAACGACTGAGCCACCCAGGCGCCCCTATAAATCCTATTTTTCAAGGATTTACCGTGTATCAATATACACCAGTATGTCTATTGTGACTCCCCTAGATCTACATTGTTAGCTTTCATAATGGTAATATTAAATGCCATGTGTTAAGCATCTACTATATTCTTACATAATGTTACATGTTTGCCTTAGAATAACTCTTAATAGAAGGTATCACTAGCCTTTCATTAAATGGATAACACTTAGGGAAGCCTAATAATTTGTTTAGTGTCACACACTAATTTGAACCTAAATTTTTCTGAACCCAAGATATTTGGTTACTGCTACACCTTGACTGTTCTGCACATTTCAGTATTTATATTATAGTGGACTCCAAAGAGAATCTTGTTCTTATCTTAGGACTGAGGTTAGTCTAGCTGCTCATTAAACCCTTTCTGTCTGAATGTTTGACTCTTTTTCCTTTCCATGCATTTGAACATGTGACTTAATTTTACCACAGATATGGAGGTCAGCTCATGGACAGAGTTAGAGATGAGTAGGAAGTGGTAGGCATTGTTAGACTGTCAGTAAAAGAAAAAGACTAACCCTGACCATTAAAGAAAGGGGGGAAAGAAAAAGAAGAAATGATTTTGGAGTCAGAAACAGAACTTTTTTTATCTAGCTCCTTTTGAACGTCAAAATGACACAAGAAATTTGGCAAGGAATTCTAAGAAGTATGAAGATCTAAGGCACAACTTGAGCCCATTTCTGTCTTACAACTTGTGTGTGAATGTAAGTCATGGTTAAATGAAGGATTTTTGTGTGTGTGTTCATTGGTTATTATGACTGATTTCCTGGAGGAAGTGTATCTCATAAATAAGGTAGATGTTTTTACTGGCAATATTTTAAATATAAAGTTAACAGTGTTCTTTTTGGTTTTAAGTATACTTTGCAAAAAGTTGTTCTGAAGGTGCACCTGGGTGGCTCAGTCGTGAAGTGTCTGCCTTCGGCTCAGGTCATGATCCCAGAGTCCTGGGATCAAGTCCCGCATCAGGTTCCCTGCTCATTGGGAAGCCTGCTTCTCCCTCTCCCACTCCCCCCCTGCTTGTGTTCCTGCTCTTGCTAACTCTCTCTCTCTCTCTGTCAAATAAATAAATAAAATCTTAAAAAAAAAGTTGTTTTGAAGAACCATAATCTAATTTGTAAATAAAAATAGAACTGCAAGGGGGAAAGAAATGTGGAAGAAAGAGCCACAAAAATAATCTGTAGATATTTTGTTTAGAATCTCTTTGCAGTTGTGTCATTTGGGCTAAGACATGTTCATGAACAAGAGTGAAATATTCTGTGTCTACTTACACTACATATGCAGTGTGAAGAGTTAAATTGCCCCAGACCTAAGATATCCTGAGTCTGGAGTATGTGTGCTTATGAGAGACAAGGGGAGAAGAGAAGGGAAGAGAGAGAATGTGAAAACTAATTAGAATTTTAGGGACAGAGGGTGAGTGAAAATTAATCATGCTATAAAGGGAGTCACCTGTTTTATTTGATTACTTCCTGTAATTATAATTGATGTGCTTTACCTTAAAAAAGCCAGATTTCTTTGTACATCTGTTTTTGTTATATATATTTTTGCCCTAAGTATCATCCTAGAGTCGTCACTCCGTAAGTATTACTAAAAACTTATGTATGGCTGGGTGATGGACACTGGGGAGGGTATGTGCTATGGTGAGCACTGTGAATTGTGTAAGACTCGTGAATCACAGTCCTGTACCCCTGAAACAAGTAATACATTATACGTTAATAAAAAAAATTATTAGACATAGGAAAAAAAAACCCAAACTTGTGTATCCTTCCCAGTGACCGGGAATTGATTGATTCTTCCTATCAGACAATAAAGCACTTTCTTTCTTTCAAAAGAAAAATTGGAATTAACAGAAATTATACATTGTTATTATTCATTTTCGTAAATTATGCTTGTTTAGTTTATGTTTGAATATGTTTACTTAAAAATAGAGAATGAAAGAACAGTTGCATTGATTTTTAGCATTTTATTGATTTGTCTATTAATTTTTAAATTCATTTTATAAACACTTTTATTAAACTGGTCTTTAAGGGACTGCTTTCTGTACTTGAGTAATCCCTACTTACCATTTGAAAGTTCTTCGAATTAATAAATTAATTAATTTTCTTTGGTTGTTAGGGATTTGGGTCCACTTCCCACTGGTTATTAAGTTTTTCTTTTGCTGAACCTGGTTTCTATCTGTTTATCTGAGGGTTCCCCTGATGAGAACTTGATGAAAACCAAGTAGGGGGCATACAAATTGAAAAAAAAAAAAGTTAAAAAATATGTCAAGCCACTGTTGAAAGAAAATAACTGTTTTCACAACCGTGGACAGTTACATTGTGTTTTCTCTAATGCATTATTCCTGGCAGCCAGTTCATTGGGAGTTGTTATGATTATGATTATTTTAGTTAGAAGCTGAAAATACTAGTTCAGAGGTTCTAGGTTTTAAAATCCAAGCACAGATATTCCTTTTTACTTAGAGAGTGCTCTATTTTGGTCCTAAACTTACAGAGGTAGCCAGCTATTTAAAAATGATTGTGTTGTTATTACATGTGTGAAATTCAGAAGGATTATCTCACAGCCCTGTGACCTTGCATTCCAGAACTTTTCAAAGCCAGGAAGCCAAGGTCAAAGTGACTCATGTAATAGCATTCAAAGGTTAATGTATGGGGAGAGTAATCATCTTCTGTTGGAAATGTTAGACACTGGAGGGGAGATAGGGAGTGAGCTAGAATTTAATATCGTTATTGATGATTGTGGACATTTCCCTCATTTGAGTTGGTGGATTGAGAAATATTTAGGGAACTCCAAGTTATTTGGGGAAGACAGACACAAACAATTACAAAGAAATCTGAAGTGTTGGCATCATTGCCAAATGATTGCTGGAAAGATTCTTGAGTAGGAACTCCAGGAAAGGAGCAGAGGTGAGGGCAATTTAGGGCAAGGGGCCCCAGCCCCAAAGTTGTGAGTGGAAAATTTGTATAAAAGTTGGTCCTTCATCTTGTAAGGCCTTTCCTATTTATTTTGAAATCCCTAGTCTGGATTCAGATTCTATCCCCAGGATAATAGACAGTCATTGATTGAATACTGAATACAAGAAACAGATTTGCATTTTAAAAAAATATATCTCTCTTGAGAGTGGATTGGAAGAGGAAGAAAAATAAAGGGTAGAACAAGTTATAAGGTACAAGTAGATATCAATAAATGGTGCAGAAGAAAACACTATTTTGGTCATTTATTTACTCAACATTAGGTGATGATTTATTAAATGCCAGCTACATGTTTAAGAATTCAGTTCAGTTATTTATTGTTGATTATTTGAAAACAGAAAGAATAGTTGGAGGGTGTAGAACGTATTTGGTGAGACAAAAACACTATTGTCTCCATGTTCAAATGAGATGGTGTGGGAGGTCAGTATAAGAAGCAGTACAAGACTGTTGAATCACAGATCTGTACCTCTGAAACACATAATACATTATATGTTAAAAAAAAAAAAGAAGAAGATAGCAGGAGGGGAAGAATGAAGGGGGGGAATTCGGAGGGGGAGATGAACCATGAGAGACAATGGACTCTGAAAGACAAACTGAGGGTTCTAGAGGGGAGGGGGGTGGGGGGATGGGTTAGCCTGGTGATAGGTATTAAACAGGGCACGTTCTACATGGAGCAGTAGGTGTTATACGCAAACAATGAATCATGGAACACTACATCAAAAACTAATGATGTGATGTATGGTGATTAACATAACATAGTAATAAAAAAAGAAATGGGCAGAAGACATGAACACACACTTCACCAAAGACGACATCCAAATGGCCAGCAGACGCATGAAAAAATGTTCAACATCACCTGGCATCAGGGAAATACAAATAAAAACCTCAGTCAGATCACGCCAGTCAGAATGGCTAAAATTAACAAGTCAGGAAATGACAAATGTTAGCGAGGATTGTAGAGAAAGGGGAACCTTCTTACACTGTTGGTGGGACTGCAAGCTGGTGCAGCCACTCTAGAAAACAGTATGGAGGTTCCTCAAAAAGTTGAAAATAGAGCTACCTTATGACCCAGCAATTGCACTACTAGGGATTTACCCCAAAGATACAAATGTAGTGATCTGTAGGGGCACCTGCACCCCAATGTTTATAGCAGCAATGCCCACAATAGCCAAACTATGGAAAGAGCCCAGATGTCCATCGACAGATGAATGGATAAAGAAGTTGTGGTGTATATACACAATGTAATATTATGCAGCCATCAAATAATGAAATCTTGCCATTTACAATGACATGGATGGAACTAGAGGGTATTATGCTAAGTGAAATAAGTCAGTCAGAGAAAGCCAATTATCATATGATCTCACTCATATGTGGAATTTAATATAAAGGATCACAGGGGAAGAGAGGAAAAAATAAAACGATGAAATGAGAGAGGGAGACAAACTATAAGAGACTCTTAATCGTAGGAAACAAGCTGAGGGTTCTGGAGTGGAAGGGCTGGGGGATGGGGTAACTGGGTGATGGACATTAAGGAGGGCACGTAATGTAATGAACACTAGGTATTATATAAGATTGTTGAATCACTGACCTCTACCTCTGAAACTAAAAATACATTATATGTTAATTAACTGAATTTAAATAAAAAAGAACAAAATAAAACTGATGAATCAAGGAAAAAAAAAAAGCAGTACACAATAGTGGTAGGAACATGGACTCTAGAGCTGGATTGCTTGTGTTGATCCTGGCTTCCCAAATTGCTAGCTGTGTGTCCTTGGGCAAATTACCCATTCTGTGCTTTATTTTCTCCATTATTCAAATAGTGATAATGATAGTATCTATGTCATAGTTCTTTTAAAAATTAAATGAATTAATATATGTTGAATGATCATATTGTATAATGCCCATATTAGTTGCTTTGTAAAAGTGTTTGTCATTATTTTTGAGCAAGCAAGAAGGAAGTTTTCCCTTAAAAATATCATTCACATTTGTTCCATTTTATAAGAAATAAAGGAATACTTTATTTATTTTAGAGAGGGAGAGAGAATGGGGTGGGGAGGAGCAGAGGGAGAAGGAGAGAGAGAATCTTTTTTATTTTTATTTATTTATTTGAGAGTGAGAGTATTTGCAGGAGGGGCAGAGGGAGAGGGAGAGAGAATTTCATGCAGACTCAGCGCTGAGTGTGGAGCCCAATGTGGAGCTTGATCCCAGGACCCTGAGATCACAACCTGAGCAGAAAGCAAGAGTCAGATTTAACTAACTGTGCCACTGAGGTGCATGGGGAGAGAGAGAGAATCTTAAGCAGGCTCCATGCCCAGCGCAGAGCCTGACTCTGGGCTTGATCTCATGACCCTAATATCATGACCTAAGCTAAAATCAAGAGTTGGATACTTAACTAGCACAGCCACCCAGGCATCCCTAAAAATACCATTCATATTTGTTCCATATTATAACAAATAGAGGATTACTTTTGAAAACAGGTAACTATATTCTTTAGTTAATCAAAAATATTAAATATTAAATATATGTTTAATATGTTTATATATAAATATATTTATATAGATAAATATGTGTTTATATGTAAATATATGTAAGTATATGTAAAACATAAATATCTGTTTATGTATATAAATATTAAAGATTATGTAATATACTGAGGACATTTTATAAGCCTCTGAAGTGATTGGAAAAATTATCATGATTAAATGTCATTTAATTATACACATTTTACAGTCTTAACAAAAGAAAGTAAATAGTAATAACTGCTTATTTATATGAGAAATTTTAAAAGATTATATTTTTAAAATCTACAAAACATTAAGAAATTCTCTCTGATTTGTTGAGTTTTCTAAATGGTATAGGTTTTCATTTTCATTTATAGAAAATATATTATGTAACAAATATCTATTGAAAGCCTACCAGGGATTAAAAAGATCAAACACCTATATTTGACATCTGGGAGTCCACAATTTCAGGAGGGAGGAAAAAATGCAGAAATAAATACTTACAGATTGTGTGACTTTAGGTGACTTACTTGACTGCTGAAATCAGTTTTTTAATCTGATTAAATGAAATTTATATTATCTATACACTGATGTATAAATCCATTATATATAAAATTTGTATTATGCCTGTGTAGGTATTCTCTAAATCATAACATTTTGTACATGAGATATTGCTAATATAATTAATAGTTTATCATTCAAAGTTTTATTAGTAACTCACAATACAAATATGTCAAAAGTATTTCAAGGGACTACACAAGGAATGTAAGCTGCAATGGAAAAGAGGAGGCTTTGAGAATAGTCTAGAAGCACAAGAGGTTGGGAGTAAATTCATCAAGTGAAGAGGAAAAGAAGGGGATTCTCACTAAGGAATAGAATCTACAGAGGTATATAGAAAAGAAAACACATCAGTATAATTTGTACATGAGTTTGAAAGACAAAATAGCTAATTTTCAATATTTATTATTAGGAAAACATATAACTTTACATCTGTCTGCTTTGCAATTTTTACAAGAATTAGGATTAATTTTAATCAGAAAAGGAATAAAAAAATAAAGATAGAATGGATTTCTGACCCTCAAGCCATGTTACACTTCCTCAGGTAATTTCTTTCACATTTGTATTGTTTTGAAGTGTACACACCACAATATTTGTATCCTTTAGATTCTTTCGGGTGGGAGAGCAGGGGTAGCAGGTGGAGAAAAGCTTCTTGTTCAAAGCTTCTAATTGAATGGTGCTAAACCAAAACACGACGCCCTGATTTGATCAATGTAATCATACCCTCAAGATAACATATGTCTTTATGTTTGTCACTGACCTCTGCTTACAGTAAACAAAGTACACATTCCTACCATTTTCCCCTCTATGGCATCCACATGCACATCTCCATTTGCATCTTGAATAACGCAGATTTAATTTTCCAGTTTCACTGTATCACTTTTACATAGTGTATTTCTATTTGAAGACAGATGTTTACTGAATAGTTTTATTTTAAAGCAAGTTGTTTTGAACTGCATTCCAAGTAGGTAAGAATTTGCAGTGGATTTGTACTTTGAACTTGAGCAACATTTGTGGGCGCCACTATAATAATAATTTTAAGATGTGTTACATGAAAACCCAAGCTCATTAAAATAAGTGTAAGCAGGAATGGCTGGGTGCATATACAGTATTTTGCTGGTTTTAAACATTTCCTTGGCATTCTAGTTTGCTTGTGGGAGATGATGAAAACCTAGTTTCACAGAAGGAGCTTTTATATGGGTGAAAACTTCAAAAAAGAATAACGTTTTATATAAAAGCAAGTTTACTTTTTTAGGTTTTAAATGCCCTTTGCTATTATTGAATGTGTTTATTTTTGAAATATTTTCTTGCCTTTCATCACCATTTATGTTTCATCTCTCTTGAAGACAAAATCACCTTTACTATTTAAAGAAAAAACAAACACAAATATATTGTTAAAAAATAAAATATATCCAACTTAAAATAAAATAAAATATGCCTACATTTGTCTTAATCTAGTGTGTTAGAAACCTTCAGAATTAGAACCATGAAGTCTACCTATTCTAATATTTTCCTAAACTAAGAATTGAAATCCAGTCTTTTCTTGTTCTAGTGAATTCAGGTAAAGAATTTAGCAGTAGATTTATAAGGAGAATTATTTATCAGGATTGGGGATAATGAACCCATGAAGACCCAGATGAAATAATGCCTCCTCCATGGAACATTCCTGATTTTTTGTTTTGTTTTTTTTAAAGATTTTATTTATTCATTTTAAAGATTTTATTTATTCATTTGAGACACAGAGATACAGAGAGAGAGACAGAGAGAGAGAGCATGAGCAGGGGGAGAGGGAGAGGGAGAGGGAAAAGCAGGCTAAGCCAGGAGCCTGATGTGGGACTCGTTCCCAGGACGCTGGGATCATGACCTGAGCCCAAGGCAGACGCTTAACCACCTGAGCCACCCAGATGCCCCATGATTCCTCCATTTTTTTTTAAGATTTTATTTATTTATTTGAGAGAGAGAATGAGAGAGAGAGCACATGAGAGGAGGGAGGGTCAGAGGGAGAAGCAGACTCCGTGCTGAGCAGGGAGCCCGATGCGGGACTTGATCCTGGAACTCCAGGATCATGACCTGAGCCGAAGGCAGTCGCTTAACCAACTGAGCCACCCAGGCACCCAATTCCTCCATTTTTTTAAGTATATACATCTCTTTCCTACAAACTGCCCTTTCAGTTGGCCAAAGCTACTTAAAGACTAATTCTTCTCATTGGAAGAGAAATGTATCAGGAACCTAAGATTCAGTGTTTCTTATCTTCAAGATCAGGCTTCTTTCTATTACTTGAACCAGTTGCTTTATCTTTTTTTTTTTAGTTAATTAATTTTTTAAACACTTTTTATTTAAGTTCAGTTAATTAACATATAATATATTATTGGTTTCAGAGGTACAGGCCTGTGATTCATCAGTCTTATTATAATACCCAGTATTCATTACATCACGTGCCCTCCTTAACGTCCATCACCCAGTTACCCCATCCCCCCTCCCACCTCCCCTCCAGCAACCCTCAGTTTGTTTCCTATGATTAAGAGTTTCTTAGGTTGCTTTATCCTTATTCCTAGGGCTAAGTAAAGCCTTTGGCCTAGGTGTCTCACCCCTAGTGACATCATCTCTTCTACATCCTCAATCTTTTGTTGTATACAACCGTCTAATGACGTTTTCAATGAAATGTTTACTATTTTGAGAGATGTCAGCATGGGAGAGCAAGCTTTTACTGTTTTCCTATTCACTCTGATTAGAGAGGTTCTTCATCACAGATGTACCACATTAGTTCCCGCACCCACAATATTAAACCAAACCTGCCTGATGTTTTCATTTGGAATTTAGAGGGGACAGTGATGAGAAAGGACTATAGATCCATTTACCCATATAATTATCTGTTACATGGAAATTATGAAATGATGAAAAAATTTCAATTATGAATATGGAGTAAATAACTTAAAGTCTTTAGTAGTTCTACCTTGATATAATGAAATAGTCTTTTAGAATTCCCTCTGCCTTTTGCAACAACATGGATGAAGCTAAAGAGTATAATGCTAAGTGAAATGAATCAGTCAGAGAAAGACAAATACTACATGATTTTAGTCATATGTAGAATTTAAGAAACAAAACAGATGAGCAGAGAAGAGAGAGAGAGAGAGGGAGAAAGATTAGAGAGAGTGAGAGAGGGGCAAACCAAGAAATAGACTCTTAACTATAGAGAACATTTGTCAGGGGAGATGGGTGGGGGGATGGGTGAAAGAGGTGATGGGCATTAAAGAGTACACTTACCATGATGAGCACTGAGTAATGTGTAGAATGGCTGAATCACTACAGTGTACACCCGAAGCTAATATAACACTGTATGTTAACTCTACTGGAATTAAAATTAAAAACAATAGGAAAATAAATAAAATTCCCTCTGCCTTTAATCCAGCCTGTCACACATACTTCAGTTGAAATAACTTTTGTTTTGAAGGATGTTCTTTATTTATTTGAGAGAGAGAGTGAACAGGAAGGAGAGGGAGAGAGAATCTGAAGCAGACTCTGCACTGAGCACAGAGCATGATATGGGGCTCGATCCCACAACGGTAAGATCATGACCTGAGCCAAGACCAAGAGTCAGAGATGTTTAACCGACTGAGCCACCCAGGCACCCCTCAGTGGAGATAACTTAAGGAAGCAGAAATCCAAGGATGGCATAGAAGATATTACACATTCTGTCACTCACTTTCACTAGCCCTAAACTTTAGTACCATCAAAATAATATAATATTCCCTGAATAACCCATAGTTTCTCATATTTGCAGGCATGGCAAACTCTGTAATGACCCTCTCATAGAAGACTTCTACATATTAAATTTTCAGAAAGCAGTTCACATATCACTTCTCAGAAGTCTTCTTCAACAGTTTTAGATGGTCTCTTCTATTTCCAAAGCACTTAGTATATATCTCTTATCATATTTGATCAACATTATTTGCTTGCATGTCTGCTTCATCAACTAGATAGTGAATTCTCTGACAAAAGAACATATTTGATTTCTTTTTGTATTTCATAATTTTTCCCCTTCCCCTGACCTGTGACATGCAGAAGATTCTCATAAAATGTTTGTTGAATTAATAACATACTTATAAAATGAGAATTTTCCTTTAAAAATAATTTATTTCATGTTGGCAACTGTTTCTTATTATCTTTCATCATGTGAGTGAAGAAAGAAAGAATTCCACAAACATTTATTAAATGCCAACAATGTACTAAGCCTGTCTTTTACTAGACAAAGAGTATTAACAGGATGTTGTTGACAGTGATGAACTCTTTGTTCTCACTCTGATCTGCTTAACTAAGATGTATAGCTCTCCTCAAAAATCTCATCCACTTACTCTGGGTAGACCCTGGAGATCTGTCACATAGGCTGTGTGTGTTAACATTATTTTGTAATCTTCCACTCTGACCTTCTCTTGTTAATGTTGGCTGTTCTTGAAACCACTTGAGAATCCCATCTAACAACTGCTATTTTGGCTAGCATCCACAGTGGCAGTGCTGAATCTGGGTCATGAGAGCTTTTTCTCTAGTGTTCCCAAAGTTACAAATTGTTAAGCCCATCGGCATTAAATCCAGTTGTGTTCCATATAAAAATGAGGAAAAAGTCCATTCCCCACACTTTATCATGTTTAGGTACTGTATTCATTCCCTAGGGCCACTGTAACAAAGTACCACAAACTGGGTGCCTCAAAACAATAGAACTTTATTCTCTCACAGTTCTGGAGACTAAACGTCTGAAATCAGGGTGCTGTTAGGCTATAGCCTTTCCGGAGACTCTAGAGAAGAATCTTTTCTTGTCTCATCTAGCTTCTGGTGGTTGCTGCCAGTCCTTGGCACTTTTTTGGATTATAGGTGCATCATTCCAGTATCTGCCTCCATCATGACATGACTGTGACTCTGTGTCCAAAAGTCCCTCTTCTTATAAGGATGTCAGTCATATTGAATGTAGGGCCCACTGTAATCCAGTGTGACTCATCTCAACTTGATTACCTCTGCAAAAACTGTTTCTAAATGCCAGGTTTTTGTGAGCTTGAATTTTGGGTGAACAATATTCAATCCCCAAATTACACTTACTCAGGCCCTAAAATTACAACCAGTATACTTACCTGGGCCCTAAAATTAGAGCATTTTTTTTTTTTTTAGGTTTTATTTATTTATTTCACAGAGAGAGAAGCGAGAGCAGGAACACAAGCAGGGGGAGTGGGAGAGGGAGAAGCAGGCTTCCTGCTGAGCAGAGAGCAGGATGTGGGGCTCGATCCCAGGACCCTGGGATCATGACCTGAGCCGAAGGCAGATGCTCAATGACTGAGCCACCCAGGTGCCCCCTAAAATTAGAGCGTCTTACAATTGATTTCTTCCACTTTATCCATCAAGCTATCTTCCAGGTCTGTGTGCCGAGGCCTGGACTAATCATCACTGTATGCTTAGCTTTTCTCAAACATATACAATCCTCTTCTGGAAAGTTCTACTACTACTGCTACTACTACTACTACTACTACTACTACTACTACTACTAATACTACTACTACTACTGCTGCTGCTGCTGCTACTACTACTACTACTACTACTACTAATACTACTACTACTACTACTGCTGCTACTACTACTGCTGCTACTACTACTGCTACTACTACTACTACTAATAATACTAATACTACTAATACTACTACTACTACTACTAATACTACTACTACTACTACTACTACTACTACTACCCTTATTTTCCTGCAAATGGACATACCTACTGCATATTCTCAGACCAATAGAATCCTAGTTAGATTTGAGATTTCTGTCCTGTTACACCACTAGTTTCTGAGGATTAAAAGGTAAATCACATCTAGCTCCTGCCTTCAGTGGAGCCACAGTCTAGTAGGGGAAGCAGAGGGTTATATAGCAATGTAGTAAGAAGTTTTGGGATGCTTGATGAGCCTACAAGGGAGCATTTAAACTGCCCAGGGCAATTCTGGCATCTTCAAAAGGGAAGCCAGAGAGAACATGTACTACATCTTGAAGGAGCACTCCGAGGCAGTTTAAATATATCTTCTAAGCAAGGAGAATTGAGGAAGGATTTTAACAATGGAGTGAACAGATAACAATAGAATGATTATTTTGGTATCTTAAGGATGGAGGAATTACAATGTGGATATGGCCAGAAGAAAGAGGGGAATATTTAATAGATGAGAGATGTTGTATGTTTGAGGAATAGGAAGAATAGAAGGGTAAGGATTTCAAAAACATTTAGGAGTGGGGCACCTGGGTGGCTCAGTCGGTTAAGTGTCTGACTCTTGATTTCGGCTCAGGTCATCATCTCAGGGTCCGAAGATCAAGCCTCCACATCAGGCTCTGCACTCAGTGGGGAGTCTGCTTGGGGATTTCTCTCCCTCTCTCTTTGCCCTCCTCCCCTCACACTCTCTCTCTAAATAAACCTTAAAAAAATTAAAAAATTAAAAAAAAAAAACATTTAGGAACAAGAGGATGTCAAAGAGATGGAGATGGGAAAGTGTCTCAGTAAAATTCCCAGATTTCAGCTTTAGTCTCTTATTTACATGAGGAAACCACTCACTGGGACAGAGAATAAAGTTGGGGGCGGATAGATTGGGAGGAATGATGAGCTCCATTCTTTGCTGCTTCTTCAATTCTAATCCTGAACATAATCCAATAAATCTCATTTAAGTAATACTCTACCAACTTTCAACTCCCTTATGTCAATGAAAATAGACTTTTGAAAATGTTTTAATTTGCCTATTGTAACAAAGCACCACAAACTTGGTGGCTGAAAACAACAGACATTTATTCTCTTAAAGTTCTAGGGCCAGAAGTCTGAAATCAAGTATTGCTCTCTCTAAAGACTCTAGGAAAGAATCCTTTCTTGTCACCTCTAGCATGTGGTTCCCTTGGAATTCTTCGGCTTATAGCTGCACTACTCCAGTCTCTACATCTATCTTCACATGGCTTTCTCCTTTATATGTTTCAAATCTCCTTCTGCTTTTCTCTTATAAGGACACTTGTCTCTGAATTTGGGCCTTCCTAAATAATCCAGGATGATCTTATCACGGCACCTTTAATTTAATCAGTTCTGCAAAGACCATTTCCAAATAAAGTCACATTCACAGGTTCCAGGTGGACATATCCTTTGAGAGGTTTACCATTCAACATACTATAGTAACTAAAATAAGAAAGAAAAAAATTCAATTATTTTTATTTTGATGAACATGTAACTACAATTTTAACTCAGGAAAACTTGTAAGATTTTGTTGCATAGATACTGTCTTCCAAATCTCTGAAAAGAACCATGGTCAATATAGACCTAATCATGTAAGCTCTGTCCCTAAGGGCTAGGACAAATGTCATGTCAAGCACGAAACTTGTTCTCTGAGTAAGTGGGAACAGCTGCTGATTTATGTGCCTGTGACTGAATGACTAAAGAGATGTATTCTAGGGGCAAATACAGACCTTTGGATGCTGTCAGTTTCCTAATTTTCTCTTGGGAAATGATTCTATCCAGTCTTGACAACTTTGAAGTAATGTGCACCCCCTATGAAAGTTCTAATATTGTAGATGGCACTAAATAGATTCCTATGAAATTAATCTAATTTAGCCAGCAGAATCTCTGAGCCTGTCAGTCATTTTAAGATATATGGTTTCATGAAAAGAGTCCAGTGATATGAACTATTAAAATGAATGTAGTCAGTGCCTTTTTTTACCTCTGTATATTTGTAAATGCAGTGATTGGATGTGCAGTGATTTCTAAATTTTTATATTCATTCAGTCATTCAACAAACTTGTTTAAACACCTACTATGAGCTACTCAAGGATAAGAAACACATTTTATTCACCTTCATATTCTCAGAGTCTAACATTATGGAAATCAGAACACATTTGGTCAATGAGTGCTTCAATGAAAAAATAAGTCTTGACTAAGTGATGGGGGATTTTAAAAAAATTACACTCTCTTAAACTCAAGGTGCTCATTTTAACATAAATTTTAATATATTACAATTTACATTTTATAACTTTTAAAAAATCTTCTTATAGACTGGTAGAACAAAATAATGCTAACTAAAAAATAAATGAATGCAATTAAAATTAGTGCTGCTCTTCTTTGCATAGTTTCAACAAGTTCAATAATTAACTACAGATACCGTAGTGCAAATGAAAAAAATATCTTCCAAATGAGAAAAAGATATTGAGAAGTTTTTGAAAATAACATGCATGAATAGGTATTTTTTCATCCATTTATTCATTCATCTATCTAGTCTTTCATCAAGTATTTTCTGCCTATCCAGTATAGGTAAGGTCTTTTGCCAGTAGTGCTGGTTATGGAATATTTTGTGTTAAGAAATAATGCCAATTTTCCTGACTAAGAAAGGCTTTTGAGTTATTTTTTTAATGACACTTAAAAGAAAAAACTTTAGTGTTAGATACCTATAAAATTGATCAAGAGTTATTTTAGTAATTATGTCTGTTATCAATATCTTTGACTAGGTAACACAATTATCACAGATGTAAGTATAAAAGCTATTTGATTAGAATTGTGTAGAGTTTAAAGATTAGATAAGATAAATTATGACTATGAAGAATATTGATTATAACAAAGCTTCTATTTATGCCCGATTTTGTAAAATCATTAGCAACATGGTGTTTTAGACCTCTGGAGGTCATGGTTACAAGGGTTCAAATTCTGTCTTTTTTCAAACTCCAGGTAGTGAACATAACTGACTCAGATGTTCACAAGGATTTCAGGCTTTGCAAATCTTTTTCTTTCTTCTTCTTCTTTTTTACAAAATATTTAACCCAAAGAACCATATATATTTATGTTTTATTTATGGAGTTGAAAGCAGTAGATTATAGTTAATAATTTAATATGTACCATTGAAAATTCAGTCATATAGCCATTATTAAAATAGCTTATATCAGAGAAACAACAATTAGGAAATTTTCAAATGAAGTATTAAGTAAGGAGAAGTGGGAAATGAATGTGGATTAGAACTGGGAGTGAGTGTGTATGAGTAAGGAAAAGAATAATTAGTGAGAAGATGTTCTGAACTTGGAAATTTACTGAAATAATTAAATATGAAGTTTGGTTAAATAATTCAATCTCAATAGGAAAAAACTAAGTATATATGTAGAATATCAATTGGGCTCAAAAAGGAATGGCGTTAGAATACAAGTCAAATTTTAATACATACTTTGAGGGTCATGGTAACATTCAAGAAAATTTTAATTGATTAACATTTCTCTGTGGTGTGATAGAAACACGTCTTTCTCCAACTATTTTCCCATGACTCATTTGGTCTGGCTAAGGCTGGTGTGAGGAATTTACCTCAAAAGTGTCATTATTGGAGCACCTGGGTGGCTCAGTTGATTGAGCATTGGACTCTTGGTTTCAGCTCAAGAACAAACTATGTTTGTAGTTAAATTATATTGATGCTAATTTGACTTGATTTGTTAAAAATCAGCTCAGGTCATGATCTCAAGGTTGTAAGATCCCAGTGTGGGGCTCCATGCTCAGCGGGGAGTCTGCTTGAGATTCTCTCCCTCTGCCCCTCCCTCTCCCCCTCCCCCCAGCTTATGCTTGCATGTGTACACTCTCACTCTCTAAAATAAGTAAATAAATCTTTTTAAAAAGTTTCATATTGTTTTCTTTTTAATCCAATGCCAGCTACATGGAAATCTCGAAGTCCTGGGATTAATCAGTCAATTTTTTAAACATACAAATAGATTTAGGAGACTGGCTTAGAAATAGTTCCCTAGAAATGAGTTGGCAGCCTTATTGAAAACCCAATTGTCAGGGACAGAGAATCATTCAGAGATGAGAGAATTTCATGGCTCAGGATTTGAAAGTACTTTGTCAATAGGATTTAGGATGCACAGGATGTTTAAGTGGTTCAAGCTAATATATTTACTCACT
The DNA here is from genome assembly GCF_037043125.1 of Eumetopias jubatus. NCBI lineage: Eukaryota > Metazoa > Chordata > Mammalia > Carnivora > Otariidae > Eumetopias > Eumetopias jubatus. Next base: position 25,475,029 of record NW_028274809.1, read on the forward strand.
TTGGGAGAGGCAAAATGAGATTTCCTTCTAGAATTTTATGTGTGTCTTATCTGGTGATAGAAGGTGTATTTCTAAAAGCAGGCTCATGAGTTTTCAGGATAACAGAGTCAGTTTAGGGACTCAAGTTACTGCCTGAAAGGTAAAGATTCAAAATCTGCTGTCTATTAATACATAGAAAATATTGTGGTTTCCTCTTATCACTTTTTAGCAGTACAAACATCTCTTTTTCTTATAGTTTTCATTTTCCAAAGTTTATTTACTGTAATAATAATACTGCTATAGTCCATTTTTATCTGGATTATTAAACAATACTATGAATAATTTTACCTGTGGTAGTCCTACAACTAGCAATAGTTAACATCAAGGACTTACAGAAGACCTAAAGTATTCACACTGTCTGTTCTACATAAATTATCGATTTAATTTTCACCATGATCCTAGGATGTAGAGACTTATATCGTCATCCATATTGAGGGGACTGAGGCTCACTCAGAGAGTGTACAACCTACCCACTTACCTAGCCAGTGAGTAGGAGAGTTGAAATAAGAATCCTAGTCATTTTGGCTCAGAATCTTATTTGCTGGGCCCTTCTGCCTTATTGTGAAAGCACTCTGGGCTGGAATGTGGAAGGGGGAAATTAATATTTCAGTCATTCACCTTCAATTTTTTAAATGTATAAAACTAAATTACTGATCTTTGTAATTTACTACTTCTCCTTCTATGTTTGTAGTTAAATTATATTGATGCTAATTTGACTTGATTTGTTAAAAATTGACCTTATGTAGCAATAGCTCCCTCTTCCTTGTCTTCATCTTCATTTAGCTCCTCTCACTAGGATAGTAAACCTAGAACCAAAGTAAGGAGAAAAAAATCAAGTACCATAAATCTGCCAAACATTATGGTTCATTGATTCTAATGTCCTTATTCATCAAAAATTATGCCTGGATTAAAAATAGGAATACAGTAAAATACTTACCAGTTACCGTTCACTGATGAACCAAGAATTTAAATATCTGTTTACTGAGATTTAAGTAATTTGATAGAAATAAGATAAGGATTTAGTTATTAGTGGTTTTCACACAATGATGGTAATTAAAGATGCATTCTAGGATTGAATTTTAAAGTGAAAAAGAAGCAACGTCAATGGTACTTTCGGTTTTTCAAGTCTTTAAATTTTGAATTGCTTCAGCTAAGTTTTTTTGGATTCCTTGAACAATTTATGTAATAGAATACCTTTTGGAAATCTTTGATCCATGCTTCTTTCTAATTTCTCTTTTTTATGGGATTACTATTCTCCTATCCAATCAACTTAGAAATTTAACAATATATTTTTTTATTCTTTCCAACCTTTTCACTTTCCCTCTAACTCCACATCTAATTACTTACCTTTAAAACATCTCACCTTGGGGCACCTGGGTGGCTCAGTCGTTAAGCGTCTGCCTTCAGCTCAGGTCATGATCCCAGGGTCCTGGGATCGAGTCCCACATTGGGCTCCCTGCTCCGTGGGAAGCCTGCTTCTCCCTCTCCCACTCCGCCTGCTTGTGTTCCCTCTCTGGCTGTGTCTCCCTGTCAAATAAATAAATAAAATCTTTTAAAAAAATAAATAAAACATCTCACCTCTCAGTATTTCCCTGCTCCTTCTCATTCTTGCTTTTATCTTGAGTCTGTCTACCTCATGCCTGAATTCTGTTTTGGTTTGTAAACTGTTTCTCTTTTTCTAAAAAGATACTCTGCAAACCATAAGTTATTTGTTCCTAAAATTGTTTTAGCCCCCATGTAACTCCCCTCTTCACATCCCTGCATTAACTCGTCATGAACAACATGATGATAAAGCCCAACTTTCTTTAAGGTGGCATTAAAATCCTCCATAATCCGTTTCAGACCTACTTTCCTACTTTTCTTTTCTTTCTTTCTTTTTTTTTTTTTTTTAAGAGTTATTTATTTATTTGAGAGAGAGAGCAGGCAGGGGGAAGGGGCAGAGGGATACTAGCCAGAGAAAGAGAGAGAGAGAAGCAGATGCTCTGCTGAGCATGGAGTCTTCCCCGGCTGCATCCATGACCCTGAGATCATGACCTGAGCTGAAATCAAGAGTGGGACGTTTAACCAACTGAGCCTCCCAGGAACCCCCAGATGTACTTTTCCAGAAGTATGGCCTGAAAATATTTATGGTTGAATTTTGCTTCCTTTTTTTTTAATTAAAAAAATTTCCCAGTCTTATGTTAGTACTAAACCACTGGTGGTGTGCTAAATCATGATTATTTTTATTTTAAAAATGACAGCCGTCAATGTATATGAGAAGTGAAGTAAATATACAAACGTTTTTATTCCCTCATTAGCCCTTCATTTCTTTCTTCTTTACTGTTTTTAAGGGCAATAGTTACTTAAGGTTTATGATAAGCATGATTTAGCTTCTCTCAATTAAAATAATGTATTTTGTTGTCTTTCTAACATAGCAATTTATTTATTCCAAAACTTGGTTTTATTTATGGAATACCATCTTTTTTAAAATTTTTGCTTCATGATGTTATCCTCCCTCAAGCGTTTTTAATTTGTTCAATTTATGTTCTTATTATCTTTTTTTCTATTTTCTTTATCACAAAATAATACATGCTAGTTGTAAAAGGTATATATGTGTAAGAACATAGAGGAAAAGTCGAATGTTTCCATTCCCTATTTTGTCAGTCCCATTTCCCCTTCCCATTTAGGACTTAAGCTTTAGATTTTGTTTAACGTATGCATTAGCACTGACTTTGACTTAATCAAAATTTCCATTTGCTTCTTCTATTAAAAAATTATGTATGCTAGAAGATAAATTTTGTTACTTAATTTTAAAAGAATTATTTAAGAATGTCCTTATTTTGCTGTCCTACTTGAATATTATTTTGTCTAAATTTAGTGTTTGGAGTTCAAAAACCATTTCCACATTTTGCTAATGTTGTCCCTCTATTTTTTAGGATATGGCACAGTGAAGTTTGATACTAATAATAAGCATATTTCTTTAACAATAACAGAACAATAGTTCTAAATAGTGGCTAAAAATATAGACTCTAGAGTTAGTCTGCCTCTGTCCAAATTCCATTTCCACAGCGTTTTTTGCTTATAACTTTGCTAAAATTGGTTGTTTTGTTTTCTATTTCTTCAACCGTTAAATGGAAAAAATATGATACTGTAATCATTACAAAAGATTAAGTATTATAGTCTGTAGACCAATGCAGCATAGACAGTAAACTCTGTAAATATTAGGTGGTTATACCTGTTATTTTTTATTATGGTTATGAATGCTCTTTAAGGCCTTAAGATTTTTTTTCCTTTATAATTAGTATTATGTTAAATCTAATTGTGGCTCTTTTTCTTTCATTCTGCATTAAGTGAGATGTGGCAATAAGAAACACACAAACACCTTTTTTTTAGCTCCTTTTGGAAGTTTATTAGTACTTATGGGTCAATTTTCCATGTCTCCTTTGTTCATATTGTTTTATTTCCTTATCCCATCATATTGGGTTATGGGGGAATACTTTAGCTCAATCTTCCCAATTACTATTTGCTTTATGATTGTACCTTATTTTTTGACATTCAGCTAGCCAACTGAGATTTTTTGGTGTGTGTGTATGTGTACACATTTTTGTTTTTTCTTCACAACATACTCTTATTACTTTATGGAAATGCAGCATTCTCTTGACTTTCCCAAAAACTATTTACTATGTTTATTTTAAACTTTTATTTTTATTATCATCTCTGTTTCTCTTGATGTCAGTTTTGTTTGTTGGTAATCCATCTTATAAAGGTTAACTTTTCTCAAATATCTGCTGTAGTGTATGTTCTTTTATCTTTAGAATTTATTTTTTTATTTTTGCCATTGAGTTTCAGCTTATCTCAGGGCAAGCTTAGCTGTTGTCCTCTGCTCATCTCAAGTATAGGGGTCTGAGAAAAGAGTGATAATAGTGAGGCTAAACTCGTTTTCAGTTAGAGTACAGTGAGTCACCTGAGGAAACCTCTTGTACTAACCCCTGTTCCTTGTATCAGCTGATCCATCTTGTAGCAACCTTGTACCACTGTTACCTCTGGAACCCTGGGCTCATTTTAGGGTCTGGCTTTCTCAGGTCTTTCATTATAGTTGATTCCATCTGTTTTCTGGTTTCTAGAAACTTTTGGTATATTTTTTTCTTTGTCAATACCAGTCTTAGATATACTTCTTTATCTTAGCATGATTTTGGGGGGTCGTATAATAGAAGCTGAAAATGGAAGAGAAGAGACCATTGTATCCAGCCTACCATCTTGATACAATATTGTTTTTGATCACATTTGTTTTCTTTCCCTAGCATGTGTAGAGCAGTCAAATTTTTAGAAACTGATACATAAGAGTTGGCCAAAATTATTGGTGACAAATTCCAAGATATTACCAAGAGTGCAATATGTAATGGTCCCATTGCTAACATGAGGCCAATTTTTATTTGCTTTAGTATTGGAACTTTTTAAGTGCATTTTTTTTTCTGAGATGGGGAGTCTATTGCCTCATAAGATTTTGATAATCCTTGGATGAAGCAATTTGTACATATTAATTTGAATGGTTCATAACATTTCTTTTATAACAAAAAAAGGAGGTGCTGTTTCATCTTGTCATAGCCCCCCCCCCATCAATTTGGAATTTATTCTGCTGGGCTGAGATTTGTGAGGGCAGGATAAACAACTTTTTTTCTTAATATGGTTTTCATTTAAGCTATGCTGTACATAACACATCTTCCTGTGGTAATGAGCTGTTAAGGATTGCACTAATAGCAGTTTAGTAGCTGTAGCTAAGGATTTCCCTACCAATAAATACAATTTCCTTGACTATTAGGCAGAAATCCTTGCATAGCCTCTTTGCACAAGTGACATTGATTAATGACCATGGAAAATAAATATTGTACTCAGGGAACAAACATAACAACCTATGAAACAATTCCAAATCTAAGCAGAAAATACAGAATTTTAATATATTTGGGAAAGATGTAGTAATCTTAGGACATATGAGCAATAAAGATAAACAATTGAACTTAAAGAAATTTAAAAAGTTTAGTAGTACATCCTATTGGTATTAAGTGAAGCCATAAGACTCTTTTTCAACAACCACAACCTACATATAGAATTTAGAATAATAGCCTGAAACAATTATTGCTTACAAAAACAAGTTAATAACTTTAAATTAGTAGAGGACCTATAAAGATTTAAATTAATATTCAGACCCCAAATTTTAAAAAGAATTCAATAATCTAGGGCACATTCAAAACAAAATGTATCTGTTTGAAACTTATTTAATATAAAAAACAAATAAGCCATCTTCAAAAGTTTATATGTTAATGTAATATTTCTTTTCCGCTGAAGCATACAATATAAAAATGAGAGATGCCAAAATATTCTCTTTGCCTTCAATGTGAATTGGTGCTCAGTGTATAAATTTTTTTTACCTTACATTTAGGACACATATAAATTTTCTGTTCTTTGTAATGTCCAGGATTAATACTGCATAATGTTTATTTCCTTGTAGTTTTATATAACTAAGTGTATGTTATGAACTATGTATGAATATTTAATTCTATTTATATATAGGTTTTCATAGTGTTTGGGTTTGTTTTGTTTTTTGGGTTTTCTTTTTTTTCTTTTTCTTTTTGGTCTTTCTGATCTTGTTAACCAAGTTGCCATGGTTTTATGAACTGTTCTTAATTTAGAATTTGAGTCCACTAAAATTCATCTTTAGGATTATCTATGCCCTTATGTTAAATTGTAACAATAACTGTATCTTGGTTATGGGCTACTCAGAATTAGTTGTGATTCTGACTATTATTTGCCACAGTGTGGAAGGTAAATGATTCTTAAGGAAGGGAAAATATAACTTCCCCTCCTTCCTTTTTTCAAGCCCCCATGCGGCCTTCATGATTGTTTGTACCACCAGACCTGCTTTCTTGACTATCAATAGCAGAACTTGGCTATAGTAGCAGCCAATTAATATTGCCAAACATTCCTGAACTTTGAGAATATCATTATAGCACAGGAAAAAATATGTGATTTCTAACCCCTCATTTCTCTAAGGTCAATGTTATGTGGCCTTTGAAATTTAATGTCAATGTTACAACTCCTGGACTGTATGAGAATCAGTCTTATCACTCAAATGTCATCAAAGATAACATTGACAGAATTAATGTCTATCTGATATATTTTTCATTTCTTATTGATATGAAAAACATGGAAGATAAATGGCAGTGTTTATTTATTAATTTTAAAAAGTGAGGTTATAAAGTCTTCCTTTCCAGACAATGTTCTAAGATTAGATGATGTAACATGATATTTTAGAAAGGAATTACAAAATTGCTCACATGTTCTATTAGTTGCTACTATTCTGTAACTAGAGACAACATATAATATTTAATTTTTTCATAGGGTCATAATAACCACTGGTCTGATGTTAAAAGAGACATTCTTTTTTTTAATTTTTTTTTAAGATTTTATTTATTTGCAAGAGAGAGAATGAGAGACAGAGAGCATGAGAAGGAGGAGGGTCAGAGGGAGAAGCAGCAGGGAGCCTGATGTGGGACTCCATCCCGGGACTCCAGGATCATGACCTGAACTGAAGGCAGTTGCTTAACCAACTGAGCCACCCAGGTGCCTGAGACATTCTTTAAAATGGGACAAAACTGAATGAATGATTGATCTGTTGCTGACCATTACACTAAATCTTGCTAAAGTAAGATTCAACATTGCACTATGCATGTAAGATGGTTCTAACCCTAAAATATTAGCAAATTTCTTAAAAAAGGAAATTAATTTGCAACACAAAAAGAAATTATAGGTAGAAGCAAAACAAATTGAAGCAAAATTATCCATTTATAGTTACAATTATTTAAGTGTATAAGGGAACGTGTTTATTTAGCAAAACAGTAAACATTGGGGGTTTCTGTACCTGGATTTGATGCCATTCTCTTGATCCTTCTATATTCAGTTGCTTGACTTTATGATAAAGTGTTAATGTTGCTCTTAATTCAGGGCATCTGCAGCTAATTGGAATTCAATATAGTTCAGGAGTCTGAGCTGTTCAGAGGTATTTAGGACTTATTCAGGGTACTGTTATTGACTTAGAAAATAGGAAAAAAGAGGATATTTTGTGTACCCATCTGGCCAAAGGAAGTTGTCTTACTGTGTTTTGTATATCATGACCCAAGAGCATGAATTCTAAAAAAGCAAAATGAGAGCAACTGGAGAATTGATTTATGTAAATGATTTTAAAAAATAATTACAATTATTTTATCACAAAATCAATTACTAATCTAGTCTGTCACTTTAATTAAGGCAGTTAATAAAATCAGATAAATGGGAGGCTTGTAGTCATAAGAGAAAAGCTAATTTTCCTATGTAATAAAGTCTGCTGTAGGTCACAAAATAACAAACTGTAAGTTATTAAATACTCAAAAAATCTGATTATGTTTCCATTGAAATATTTGAGCTAGTTTAATTAAAATAAAAAATCTTAAGAATTGAAAAAAATTTTAAATCTTTTAAATTTTTATTTCCCACTGAGTCAAGAAAAATTGACATAAAAATAATCATGGTTGTTACTTATAATACTTTCTTGTTAAAAAAATATTATATAGTACATCGCTGTAGAAAAGGTAATATATTTAAATCTCATTTAATCTTCACAACAACCCCAAGGTATTATGGTTGTGTAATTATTTTCAAAGAAATTACTCTGTTACTTAGTTACTCTAATTTACTTATATACACTTAAGTGTTAGATTGACCATTAACATTTGCTACAGAGATCACTTCAAAGAACTAGTGTCATTTTATAACTTAAACAAGAAAACAAAATCTCTTATGTTAAAAAAAGTAACAAAGTCTAAACTGATTTCACGTAGGGAATGAATTTTAATAGAAACCATATTTACAACTTTTAGGTATGTTTGAAGTTCATATTTGCATTCTACCTAAACTTAGACATTTGTGTGAGTGTGTGTGTGTGTGTGTGTATGTATAGAATAATCTTAAGATTGGTATAATGTATGAAAACAATCCATAACATTTAGATTTTGAGGTGGGAATGAAGAGATGAATAGATTAAATGTTTATCAATTTTATGTTATACTAAGGATTAAACAAAATAATATGGGTAAGGCAGCGGTTGTTCCTAGCTTTCAATAAATACAATAGCATATATTTGGTCTCCAATAGGAGAAAGAGAGTGAGAGAGGAAATAGATATCTATTTAAACTATGAAAAATCATTTATTTTTTGCATATGAAGAGGCTGAGGTTGGGAAAACTGCTAATGAATTCACATTAAATCAACATTAATGTAATTATGACTAAAGTTATCAACATTGTACCAATGGCATAACATCTTTTAAGAAGGGTTTGATATTAATGTTTATAAGTTTTTAAGATATATAAAATTATTAATTTGATAGGTATATATAGATAACATTTAACTTATTGTGTTTACAACATCAAAATATTATCACTACAGTATCTGACATTAAGACAATATTTTATATTAATTAAAGTGTGAATTATGGTACTATTAAAATTATTCTGCTTGGGGCTCCGGGGTGCTTCAGTCATTAAGCGTCTGTCTTCGGCTAAGGTCATGATCCCAGGGTCCTGGGATCGAGCCCCACATCGGGCTCCCTGCTTAGCAGGAAGCCAGCTTCTCCCTCTCCCACTCCCCCTGCTTGTGTTTCCTCTCTTGCTGTCACTCTCTCTGTCAAATAAATAAATTAAAAAATCTTAAGAAAATAAAATTATTCTGCTTATTTTAGAGATTATGTTGGTAAAACATATGTCCAATAATTGTACTAAATATAATTATTTACTCTTTCTGAAATCTCCTAAAATGACTTAACATGCATACAGATATGTTCATGTGCATCTGCCCACACACTCATACATCACTACCACCACCACCAACGTTGCCACCACCACACATGTGGAAATTATGGACACCCAAGAAATTATAAAATGTTTAATTGGCTTACTATGTGAATGTTTACTGACATATCTAAACTTGAATGAATCGTCTTTCTATAATGAAAAGGGAATGTTTAGGACAATCCAATGGGATATATTAGTCTAGGTCCTTCACATAGAATCCAGTCCATGTATGTGTATTATTCCATCAAGAAGCATGCCAGATTTGCATGCCTAGAAATAATATAAACATGCATTTTTTAGCCAACTTATCAAGAAATAATTTCCAGACAGAAATAATTCTGCTAAATCTTAAAGAACAAATTCTCTCTAGTGTGTGCTTATTTGCAAACTTGTTGAAGACTGCTCAAAAATGTACAATTAACTCACTTTGATTTTAAAGTTTAGCAGTTTTGCCATGTATTTTCCAAGATACATAGGTCTCCAATGGTAAACTTTGCAGACATTTTTAATTTCAATACGCTTGACTACTTGGATTTTTTTTTTTTTTTTGAGAAATCAGAATGCTAGGTTTGGGATTAGTTACTTGCTTCAGTAAATAATTTAACTATTTATTTGTAAAAGTGAAAGTTATGGAGGTCTTAGAGAGTGTTCAATAAAGGAAACAATAGAAAGTGAAGAAGTTTGTTTGATATGGAATGAATTAATGTTCCTGATGCTGCTTGAATTTTAGAATGCTTGAGCAGGAATGGATTATGGTCCATCATATCTCTGATAGACAAGAGGACAAAGACTCTCATATAAATTTGCAGTTAATGCAGCAAATGGGGGATTCATATTCAAGATTCTAGACACATTGACCAGTACTTTCTTCATGTTGCTTTCTCAGTTGGTCAGACTGCAAATTACAGACCTTACATTTCTATTTCTGCCATCATCTTTTGCTTTATGGCTATAGGCAGTCTAAGAAGGTATCCAAATTTCAAGCCCTCATAGTGATGCTTGGTCCTTAACCAAGAGTTTAACTGCTCTTGTCGCAAACCCAGTGAAAACCTCCTTTTGATTTTCTCTGGCATACAGAGTCCATCTTAGTTTCAGCAAGGCATTTATGTTCTATATAGTGATTAAAATTGAACATAGGATTCTTCTGGTTAGTTAAATATGTTATGATAATATCTCTCTTATAGGCATACTGGCAAAAATAGGTAATATTTTATTATAAGTACTCTATCAGCTTACATTCTTAAATCAAGGGGAAGGAGGACCCAAAATTTTTGTTAAATTTTGAATACTGCCTAATATAGGAACATACTCTATTATCAATAGTTACTAGAGGCTGATGAACAATAAAACAACTTTTATATCTAAATTTGAGATTTTACCACATGAAAAAAATAAGAATAAAGCATTTTTTAACTTTATAAAAAGATTTGAAGTCTTGTGTATAAATGACAAAAATGACAAAATTCTACCAAAAAGGGCTACATGGTAAGATTATTTTAACTGATCTTTAGACTATTAGGAAGAAATGATACTAATTAGTGTCAACCTCAACAGTCTCCAAAGTTAAAAATGACTGCTTTTTTTAGAACTAACGTATTTATTAGGACGGCAAGGCAAAGATCATGCTGAATCTGGTATACACTATATAATATAATAGACCCAAACAAGAATACTTTAAAGTACTATTCTCCTAGGACCTATTGACTTTAGATGACCAGTAGGGATATCAAATGTCTTTTTAGCTTACTTTATTACTAATTTGTTCAGCAATATTTGTTAAATCCTTGGTGCATAATTTGTATGCTCTCATGAATAGAATATGAAAATACACTATACAAAGATTTTTCTCATAGTCCAGTCTTGGCAGCTAGGAAACCTTGTGGGTGGAGTCACATGACAACTGAGACCTGAAGGAATTGTACTTTATATAGAAGAGCTTCAGAGCATGTGGAGGAGCCAGGGAATTAGGTGTGGTATCTAAAACACAGGCAGTCTTGTGCAGGGGACTAGGGAAAGCATATAACACATTCAGTGACATATTCAGGAATTCATTACCTCTGCGTAATTATAAGGAGTAAGATTTTTAGAAATGGGGAGGAAAAGGCAAAGGGCTCAAAAACCATGTTAAGGAACTTAGCTTTCAATTCTATAGGTCATGAGAAACCACTTAGAGGTTTTAAGGAAGTTTATACTTAATGAATTATCATAATCATCACAGTTTACGCCGGTGAGATATAGGTATAAGTATGTATAGAGATTTTTTTTTTTAAAGATTTTATTTATTTATTTGACATAGAGAGAGAGAGAGACAGAGTGAGCACAAGCAGGGGGAGTGGCAGGCAGAGGCAGAGGGAGAAGCAGGCTCCCCACAGAGAAGGGGAGTAGGCTCCATGTGCAGGGCTTGAACTCAGGACCCAGAGACCAAGACCTGAGCTGAGATCAAGAGTCACATGCTTAACCAACTGAGCCATCCAGGCACCCCGTATTTCTTTAATGAAAAAAAAAATCTGAGGAAATTCTATAACTCAGGATTTTCCATAGAAAGTAGAAAATTTGAGTAACAAATCAAACAAGGGAACAAAAACTATAGTTGATTTACTTAAACATTATTTAATAAAACCAATTACAAAACATTTTTGTTTTGACCTAGAAAATAACAAGAAATTAGTGAATCCCTTTGACAGGTATATTATAAAGGAAATGACTCTGAGTCTTCCTCTCAGAATTTCTGTTCTTTGTTCCATGTTGCACATAGTCCTCTGTTAGAATGATGGCCATGGTCCTTGAGATTTTTTTTTTTTTAAGATTTTATTTATTTATTTGAGACAGAGAACGTAGAAGCAGGAGGAGCAGCAGACAGAGGGAGAGGGAGAAGCAGGCTCCTCAAGGAGCAGCGAGCCCCATGTGGGACTCAATCCCAGGACCCTGAGATCATGACCTGAGCCGAAGGCAGACGCCCAACCGACTGAGCTTGAAGTTCAGTTATCTTAGACTCTGCAGTTTTGCATATTCATATTTTTGTGCACAGCTTCATGAAGCATTAGGAATTCAGGGTATTCTTTGGAAATGACTTCCATCTATTTCCTAGGAATTCCTTCCTTGTTAATTGTGCTGTTTTTGATGTGGCACACTCTGGCTAGATTATACTCCTCTTCTCAGTGTAATATCTGAGGCTCTCTTTGGACTGTGCCTTGAGTTAAAAGGGATGTATTAGGTGCAACTTTTGATTTTTGTGTCTAAAAGGCAGCAGCTTCTAGACTTACAAATTATACATACTTGTTCATAAAACTGTTTAGAAAAAACCACTATTGTTTGGATGAAAAAGTATAAACAAATATGAATTCCGAAGATATTAGGAGTTAAATATAAAAATCAAACCCTATAAATATTTAACTATTTTAAGATCGTAAGGAATTTCTAAACATGAAAATAGTGTAAGATATTAAAAAATTGATATACTTGACTATATAAAAATTTAAAGCAGCGGTGTGCCCAAAACATAAATATTAAAATAACATGATGTATGGGAAAAGACACCTGTAACAATTATAAAAAACAAAGTTGGATGTTCTTGCTTTATAACACGGCACACTGAATCTGTTTGTATCTTTTTTTTTTTTTCAAAGAAACTCCGGTATGCAAGTAGATCTATTTGTCACTGGGACTGCTGTTTTTTACAGAAATGATCTTAAACACCTTAATAACATCTGGCTTTTCCTAGTATATATTTTCCTATAAAATATATGGCTAATTATATTATTATTCATATATGATTATATTATTATCCATAACAAAACTTATTTTAATATTTTGATCATATTTTATATTTCCATTAATTTATTAGAAAAGGAAATCATATCTCAGATGAAATACATAATGGTGATTTGGGGATTAAGCTTGTCACAGGTGATAACTTTGTTTTCCTCCCCCTTTCCTTCCTGCTTCCTTTCCTTCCCTTCTGTCCTTTCTTCCTCATAAAATCAGGTTATTGGATGTTTGTGTTTCCCCTTGCTTTCTTGAGCAGTTCTCTCATCAGCACTCAAAATTGTTTCAGGTTTACCAAATTTACTCACTGACACACAGCTGAGCAGAGAAAATATAGGGCTTTTTTCTTTTGAACACCTGTCCACTGGGTTTCAGGTAAAAACCGTTAATTATTAGCTCAAGCTAAAGATTTTGATTGCCTTTTTGTTTTGTTTTGTTAACCTGTTAATTAAATTGAGAAAAGCAAAATGTCTATATTAGATGTAAACTTAGTAGGATTAGGCCCATAATGTCTTCATCTCTCTCTTCCAGCGTTGCTAATGGTGTCTGTTGCATTGGGTGAGTGAGGGAAATTTGCATGACCTCATGGAGTCAGATGGAAGGGATATATACCGTGTCCACAATATCCTTCAGATCCTAACTCATCTCACCTTTGGAGAGTGTTTGGGTCTTATAGGAATGTTTGACCAGATCCTGATCTTGCAGTTTCCGAGGACATTTATCATTGATTTATACCCCTTATGAATTCATTGGTTTCTCTTTCCATATATAGGATGGATGGATGGATAGTCTTTTTTTTTCTTCTTCTTCTTGATTTTCTATCTTACTTGGTCTTTCTTTATCTGTCAGAGACTGTGCACTGCTGGGATTCTGCAACATTCTCACCCAGCTCCCTGGCTCAGGTGGTTCACTTAGAACCTTTGAAGGCTGTGTGTGCGGGGCAGCATAGAGGATGGTCATACTGTGGCTTGCTGAATTTCCATTCAATTTGGCCTCAACCTAGGAACATACTGTCCTGCAAACTAGACCCCCTCTCCATGTGGCTATATTATCTGTCCTCTTAATTTGCTAATCCTCTGCACATTGTTGCATCTCCTCACTACCTCCACCCTGAGAAAGTCTTCTTTTAGAGCCTCCACACAGCCTGCCAACTTAATTTTCACTTCGCCGTCCCATTTTGCTCCTCCCCGACATAGACACTAGCATTGTCTATAATACAAGATTTTATTCAGTGTTCTAGCTCTAATTCTGGAACAGTCACAACAAAGGCGCTCTGTAGATATTGGTTGAATAAATGGACATGAAATCCACAACAAAAGCCCTGCTGTGTCAAGCATAACCATCACTAGAAATGAATTTTAATGACCTATTTTAAAATAACGTTGAGTACTAACCATAATATGTTTACTATATGCTGAATTTCTAAAACAATGTAAAAATTCTATGGGCTAGAATTTGTATTTCAAATGAACTTTGCTATTTGAAATGTTTCTATATAATTATTGAGATAATATTGTCATTTAAAATAGTTTTAGTATAATGTTAAGAAAATTTCCAGTCACATATGAAATCTGGACTTACCAACTTCGAGCCTGGCACTCCTATTGAATCACTACATTATTCTCATTAGTGACTTCTTAGGTTTCTATCTTCTAAATTTTGCAATACTGGACATCCTCAAGAGTACCATTTGCATGTCCCAGCCTGAACTTTGTTATAAATTGGGAAGAAGTGCCTGAACAGTCTATTATTGTTATTATTATCAATATTATTAATTTTGGTTATTGCCTTTACAGTATGGTAAAATAGTATTTTTTTAAAAGATTTTATTTATTTATTTGACAGAGAAAGAGAGAGAAAGAGCACAAGCAGGGGGAGAGGGAGAAGCAGGCTCCTACTGAGCAGGGAGCCAGACACGGGGCTTGATCCCAGGACCCTGGGACCATGACCTGAGCCGAAAGCAGCCGCCTAACTGACTGAGCCACCCAGGCGCCCCCAATATGCTATAATATTACACACATAGTAAGCCCTCAGAAAAATCTTGTTGAATCTTGTGGAAAATGCAGTTATTTCAAAATAGCATGAATATTAAGATAACCTTCTAGGGATAACTTATAGTGCTTTGTTAAAAATAAGTAGGATGGCTATACTATACAGAAATACACTGAAGTTGCAGGACCTCCTACAGCCTTAACTGTGTTAATCCCACAGACATTTTTATGTCTTTTTATTATAATAATGCAATATAAATTTCCAGAGTTATACAGTTCACTGCCCACACAAAAATCTGCTTTCATATTTCCCGAGTAGACATTTTGTCAAAGGCCTAAAAATTGTTTAGTGGCTGGCAGATTCATGATTGGAAATGATCTGATAAATACTCTCTTTTATTTTGTGAAGAATTTCTAAGGCGTTTAATGAACATTAATACTAATATTGTATTTATTTCTTTCCTAAATTCATTAGACTTATTTTCAGAGATTATCTTTACTTGCAGATACTAGTTTTATTGATATTACTAATTTGTATTATAAATATGGTAGTAAATACAAGCTAAGAGATGCATGATTCTATTTTGCCCTAATTTCATACACTACATTCATGTTAATAAAATGAATGGGAGCTCTGTTTCTGAGGAAGACATTCAAATAAAACATCAGTGGAGTCAGAAAAGTTTATGCAGTACTTTTTAAATATCCTATCATTAACCACTTTCACTGAAGACTTTTATGTATAAAGTAAGGGATGTCATTAAAATGTTCCTCTGCCAGCATAATCAATAGGCTATGAGTATAGCAAATTACCAACTGGGTGTTTCCAACTTTTGGTCCCTACTGACAGCTGAAAAGTGGATACTTAATATAAGATGGTGGTCTTGGTAAAAAAATTTTAATGCATAGCATAATTGAAGGAAGGATTAAGAAAAAATACTCTCTTACTGTCTTAAATTGAAAAAACAGAAGAAACATTATACAAATATAAGAATATATTATAGGACTATTATAAAGGAACAAATAGAATCATCGGAACATAGGATGAACCTAAAGAAACAATGACATCGGACAACAGTTGTCTAAAGCATTAATAATTACAAAATTAAAATGAACGCTATATTAAATTTCAGGAAAATTTTCAATTATAACAGGTAAGGTTAAGAAAGGATAAAAAACAAAAATGCTTTGCTAGGGAAACATATTGCATACTACTTGGTAAAATTAAGGACTGCTGGTTATTTCTTGCAAGAAGATATAGTAAGGACTTACAGGGACTTCAAACATTTAAATTTCTTCTTCCAGGCACATTCTAATTAAAGTAGATTATGTAGGGGCACCTGGGTGGCTCAGTCTGTTAAGCGTCTGATTCTTGATTTCAGTTCAGGTCATGATCTCAGGGACTTGGGATGGACCTGCATGTTGGGCTTCCTGTTGGGTGTGGAGTCTGCTTAAGATACTCTTCCTCTTCCTTTGCTCCTCCCACCATGCTCCTATGCACACTCTCTCTCTTCTCAAAAAAAAAAAAAAAAAAAGTGTCATCTAGTAAATATTTGTCTTGCCTTCCCGTGATTTCCCTCATTCGAAAAGCAGAAGAAAAAAATAAAAAGATCTTTAGGGAGTTCTATTATGGACATAGTTCAATTCAAAAGAAGAAGAAAAAAATAGAGATATAAAATAAAAAAGAATCTTGGGGAAAATGGCAATGCCATCTTTTGCATTAATGAGAGAAGAGAACACTGGTTGAATTAATGCATGGATTTTTATTTGAGAAAAGTTGATTTCAAGTAGGCAAATTCAGTTTTATGCATGATCGTAGTGCCATAAGATTGCATGAGGCTCTCTGAGGTAGCTGGCAGGCTAACATTGTATCACCACTGCAGATGAGGAGAATGAGGCCTAGAGAGAATCCAATTTAAGATTAGGTAATATATGGTGATTAACATAACAATAAAAAAATTAAAAAAAAAAGATTAGGAAACTACTGAATGGTGTGAGCTACAAGTACAAGTAGTGATTGCATAAGTGATAGTAGTTTGAACTCATGCTTAAATCCTATACCTTTAATAAAAACAGCTCTCAAAATTAATTTCTTGTAAGATCACAGGTAACTAGTATTAATTAATAGTATAAATATTTGTACTCTAGAAAATATTTTTCTTCTGCCTGGTAATTTTTTTCTTTAATCAAGCCTGATAATCAAAAAGTCCTAATTAAAATTTGCAAAGAAAACAAAACAAAAAAAAATTACATTGTCCTTTTTCGTATCAGGCAGATTTTAAAAGTTTTAAATGCCAGAAATCTGTAGTGGCTCTAATAATACTTCATTTGAAAAAGGTGAAGTCACAGAGGTATGGCCCTTAATATTCTGAACTTTAGTGGTGGATTCTAACCTGGTTAAATTATTTTAAGTAAAATCTTATTTAAATGCCCAATGTATTAACCTCTTCTTCTTTTTACTATTTTTATTTTCTAAAACATCAAAGGTTAATTCTGCTTGAATGCATTATAAATCATTGGATTTTAAAATGTTTAAGTGATTGGCAATGTATTTTGTAACTATAAAAGTGTAAGGTGTCAGAAATGAGAAAAAATGATGTGTTTTTTGCCTGTCCCAATCTTATCCTTTGTAGCCTAATGAGATAAAGATGCATAAGAAAAATTAGGAAAGAAACATTTATATAAAAATGAGAAAGAAAGCCTTCATCTAAATTGACTTTTGATGATTTAATAAAGGAGAGATTTAGGAGCGATTCAGCTAATCTGAATCTGGTTGTAATTACTATTTGTTTTTAAAAGATCTTGACTTACCCACTGAAACATTTAGGGATGTAATCGCTTGGTAAATAAGGGAAAGTAGTTGTGAGTGATAGATATACTCACATTTATGGCTGGAACTAGTATCTTATATGAGTACTTATATTTTTTACATTTTTATATTTCACAAAATATTATCGACATTATTTGTCTATTTTTTGTTAAAACACAGTAAAAAGCATCATTTGCTTTTAATTCCACCATAGTCTCTGTGATGACTAAGTAAAGTTTCCTTGATCCAGAGTCGGTTATTTTAGATGTTTAGCTAATAAGTGAACATTTTCAGAGAGAAAAGAGCAAACAGTAGCATAACCTTTATCATGTGCCAGACACTATTCTAAGTGCTTTCAAATGTTATATCATTTAATCTTAACAACAACTCTGTTGTAAGTATGCTTGTTATTTCTACTTTACTGATAGAAAATTGAGGTAGAGAGTGTCAAAGCCAGGAAATCCGGCCCTAGAGTCCAGGCTTTTGATCAATAGGGTTATACTACCTCTCAAGTGTGAAATTAAAATTATTTAACTTGAATCTGAAAGCGATTTTGATGTAATGCTTCCTCTCACATTGTTCTTTCAGTTTAATATAATCTCAGTTGCAGTGAGTCTAATAAATCATAAGCTTAGTAAAAACTATTTGGTAGAAAACAACTTCTAATACTGGTTCTAATGATAATTAGCTATGTGATACTGAATAAATCATTTATCCTCTCTAGATTCAATAAAAGTCTTAGTTTCTTAGTTCTGTTTTTACAAAGTATTTCAAACTGAGTGGCTTTACACAACAGAAATCTATTCAGTCACAGTTCTGGAAACTCAAAGTCCAAAAATCAAGGAATCAGCAGAGTTGGTTGCTTCTGAATGCTCTGAGGAAGAATTTGTTCCATGCCTCTCTCCTAGCTTCTGGTGGTTTCTGGAACCCTTTGCATCCCTTGGCTGGTAGACACAAGGCTCCAATCTCTGCCTCTGTCTTCACACAGTATTCTCTCTGCATGTCTGTCTCTGTGTCTGTTTTCTCTTTTTATAAAGACACAAGTCATTGGATTAGGACTTTATCTTAACTGATTAGATACAAAAGCCCTATTTCCAAATAAAGCCACATTCTGAGGTTCTGGGTGGACATGAATTTTTTTTGGGGGGGGGCATTATTCAGCTCCATACAGACAGGATGATTTCAAACATCCTTTCAGTTATATCATTTTAAGCTTCTGGTTTTAGAGCTTAGGTAGCATTTGCACTCTTCTCTGCAAGATTTTCATTAAGATTGGCCTTAGGTTTTGGAATTGTTTGATTCTTTTTAGGAGATTTTAGTTTAGAGTTGGATATCTTGGAAAAGAAGTGATAACTTCTCAGGCAAATATTTACCCCTACCTGAGATGTTTAAACCATAAATATGATATTTTATAAAAGGTTCTAATGTAATAAATTATTTTATACTGATTTAATTTAATTATAGTTCTCCTTTTCCTCCTTCTAACACATAAGAGGCACTAGTTTCATGGGACTAGAGCAGTTACTTTGCTGACTTAGCATTTAGAAATTTCTAGTACTTAATAATTTGTTCCATTCACACCCATCATGAGCTCTGTATTTGTCATCGGTGAACCCTGTTACTGTTGGCTGACTTCGGTCAATGAGGTAGACTTTGAAGTTGTTTTGCTGGAGTTGTTCTAAAAAGCAATTTTAAACATATTCCATGTTTATGCTTGAATTCACTGTACTCACCAGATAATATTACAAATACTGAAAATTTAGTTATTTAACAGTGAAATAAGAGTAAAGAAGAATAATCCTTTTGCAATGGATTTATTTTCTTTCCTTCCTTCCCTTTCTCCCTCCCTCCCTCCCTTCCTATTTTCCTTCCTTATTTTCTTTTACGTTTCCCTCTTCACTCTATCACATCCAGACAACTCAATATCATTGTCAGTACAGAAATGTAGGTAATTAAAAAAAATACATATCCTGGATTAACATTATAAATTGGTTTCTGGCAATTGTTAAGAGTCTTCTTTGCCAAAATTAGAATGTTTATCAGTAAGTGTATTAGTATGCTTGAGTTGCAAATGCAGTTTTTTTCTAAGTTTTCTGAAATATAATTATATTTAGAATGAAAACAATAGCACCTTAAGGGTTATATAATAAATCTTGAACATGACTTGATATTGTTTTGTCCAGTGATACAGAAATAAATGTATTATAGCTGTGGGTGTTGTATGTAAGTGATGAATCATTAAATTCTATACCTGAAACTAATATCACACTGTATATTAACTAACTGCAATTTCAATAAAAACTTGGAAAGATGGGGCGCCTGTGTGGCTCAGTCGGTTAAGCATCTACCTTTGGCTCAGGTCATGATCTCGGGGTCCTGGGTTCAAGCCCCACATTGGACTCCACGCTCAGCAGGTAGTCTGCTTCTCCCTCTGCCCCTCCCCACCTCTCTCTCTCTCTCTCTGTCTCAAATAAAATAAATAAATAACATCTTTAAAAAATACTTGGAAAGAAAAAAGAGATATAACTGCATTGTTCTTTATTTTTTAAAATTAACATTCAAGTGCCTCCTTTGTCCTATTGAAGTGCTAGGCAGTGAGGACACAGTGTTGATTGAAGGAATAATTTCCGCCTTCAATAATTCAAAATCTAGTTAAAGACACTGGTACCTACATACGTGACAGCCTCAGTTTCAGCGTTTATACTACTTCTGTGACTTACCATGAAGGAATCTTAGAACTTTTACTGAACATTTGAAAATGGCTCACTATAGCATAATGAATTGTGACTTTTGGAAAGCTAAGTATACTATTTTTAAGGATACTTCTTTTAATTTTCGATTATTTTTAATTATAATAATCTGAATTGTAGATAAATAACATCACTATCCCTTCACAGTAGGAAATATATATTCAACATTTTATAAATTATAATTAATATAAAGAATATTATTGATAACTTCTACAGTATTAATTTTTTTGTAGCAGATCTTATTCTTGGTCCTTTGGAATATACTTAAATAAATGAAACAGTTAGTTGGCTATAAATGACTATTATCTCTAGTGCTTGGGTTTGCAAATCTAATTAACCTACAATTCTAATACTTCTAGTCAAACTCATTACCTTCTTTTCTTATCCATTATTTCTAAATACAACATGTTAGAGACTCAGTCACTTTATAGATTGGTATATAGTACAAAATACTCTACTTTTGTTTATTTTCAGTATCTGCTTTTATTCTCAGAAGTGTATATTAGATATGGCATGGGGATATTTTAATCATGCATGACAAAAGAAGCTAGCAATAAAGAAATGTCCCATGGACCTTATTGCATAAACTCTGTAACTGTGCAGAGAGTCTACTGAAAATCAAATTTTGCTTCTCACCCAAGCCTGCTTTCCTCTTAGTAAACGGAACTACCTTCCACTCAGTTTATTCCAGAAGTGAGCATCCTTCACTCTTCCTTCTCTCTTATCCACCACTAATACTAGAATCTTCTTCCTTAAACATCTCTCACCGCATTCCTGGTTCTCTCTACCCCTGCTGCCTCCGCCTTCACCCATACCACTGCCATCTTATTTGGATTCCTACTGGAGCTTCCTAACCTTTCTTTCCACAAAAATTCTTTCCCCCTCCAACCCATTCTTCACCCTACAAAATCGTGTTTGTGTTCAGAACCTTTCAATTAACTTCTTGTTTCTGAGATAAAACTCAAACTCCATAATATGGTCCAAAGGAGAATTTGCAAATGATAAAAATCACAACTTGTTTCCAAATATAAAATCAAAATATATTCAAGATTTCACTGAATATAAAATGCTACAACTGTTGTAAAGGAGAATCAGAGAGAGACATAGATGGGTGATAAGGAATGCTGAAACAAAACTTTTAAGAGATGCAAAACTGTATTGGATAGCAAAATTGTAATGTTTGGAATCAACTTTTTTACAGGACAGAAATCTATGGTATCTTTACTGGACAAATTCATTTGCGTTTTTATAGACAGGGATCACTTGCACCTCCATCAACTTTCCATAAGTTAACTTGGGTCTCTACAAAGTGGCAAAATAGCCCAACCAAACAATTAAGGCACAGAGCCCTGTAGAGTCAGATAACTTGGAAGTTTCCTCTAAATACTCTACCTTCTATTGAGGGGTCTCTTGGTATTCTGTTTGTCCAAAGTCCTTCGCAATTTTTGCTTACAATGACTTGCAAGGCATTCTGTTTTGGACCCATGTCTTCCATCCTTCTCATATGATAGTATCCTTATTTTCTGTTCTTCAAACATCCTGGAGTTTGATTCCCAAACAGTTCTTGCTCTCCCTATTCTCAGGGCCCTCAAATTTGGTCTCTTCTTTTTGGAACTTTCTTTTCTTTCCTGTTTTTTTTAAACCTTTTTCTGTAGATATTTCTTTAAAAGACCACTTTCTCATGGCAGTTTCTATGAAACTCTGTTCACTTAGGTCTCCTTTGGTATATTCTTATAGCATCCACGACACCATCATAGTAACACTATTTGTTACTTAATTTGTAATTGCCTGATCACTGTTGGTACTACCCATTGGTCTGAAAATTAAAGAAGAGAAGGGAACTTCTCTTTTGATTACACATCTCTAGCTAGACATATAGAAGACACTCAGGATGTATTTGTTTAATGAATTTGTATTCATAAGAAATATCTATTCTATGTATTTTTCTTCTTTAAAGGTTTGCATTTCTTCATTGTTTTTCCCACATTGTTTCAGAATTTGCATACTTCTTATAAGTAATGGTCTTCTTTACTTATATCACCAATATAATCATATATTATGTTTTACTTTATACATTAATTTATTTATAAATACAATATAAACTTAACTAAGTAGCTAAGATTATATAGTTAGGTGCATTTCTTCCCAAGCAGATAAGCAGATAAATGAGCTACTGCCATTTTTTCATCCAGTTAGTCTATAACAGTTACCAAGCAGCTACTCACCATGTTGGAAAGTAGGAATTCATGGGGAAAAAAGAGAGAAAGAGAGGGGGGCGGGGTGAGTGAGCACTCATGTGCACATTCTCATGTGGATTTCAGAGGCAAATGCAAATATTTATAAGATTTATAGTCAACTTCAGAAAGAGCACAGTGGTGGCACAGGAGAGAATGATTAGTTCTGCTTGGATATCTCACAAAAGTGTCCATGGGGAGAAATCACTGGAAGTGACATGAGTGTTGCAAGTACAATAGGATATGAAGAGAGCCATTTCACACCGAGGGAACAACAGGGACAAACCATGGAGGCATGGTATTTTTAGAAAAATGAAATAGAGCCATGCCATTGCAGCATAGCATGCGTTTTAGGTAGAAGATAGAGGCAGATTTCCAGTGGCCTTGAATGCCACAAAAAAGATCTTGGAATTAAAACTGTAGGCAAAGACAAACGACCAAGGAGTTTTAAATAGGTTTGGATTTTGGAAATTCACTCTATTTGAATGCAGGATAGCAGTTTCCAAAGTGTTCTTCACCGCAAGACTGTTGGAATTTTGTTCTTTATATATCTTTTGTAATCTAAAATATTTTCTTTAAAGTAAGTTTTCCTAACATTGGCTGACACTGGTATGCTTACTTAGTCTGTATGCTGGCCAAAAGTCACCTGCAAATCACTTAACACCCAGTACTCTGAGGGAAGAGCAGGGGTCCCATAATGCAGAGGGGGGTGAGCAGTGGTGCTCTCCCTCACTTATTACTTTGCTTTCAGCATACTGCCAAGTATTACAGAGTATGTTCCTGGTTAAGTGTTATTTACAGATAATATTATTGAGTTTTAACTACAGTAACACTTCAACAAAAGAAAAAGTTATTTTGAGATTTGTGTGGAAGAGAAATGACAATCTAAGTACAAGTGTGTGTCTGGGGGGTGGGGGAGGCAGCTGACACAACTCTTCTACTCCCAGCTGTTTTTTAGCCGTACTACAAGGTTAAACAGCAGTGATGATCTAATCAAATCTGACAAGAAAGCAGCAAGAAATTGATATGATTAAGAAGACTATATGAAATATGGATTTCCATGTACCATCTTCAATGATGAACTTTGACCTACTTTATAATGTGTCTTAAGACATAAGCTAGTCACATAGTATGTGGCCTTCAACATTGGCATGACATTTTCAAAGAAAGCATCTATACTATAAAGACAAATATGGATTCTTTTTTCTGGAAATTTTTAAAGTGTTGCAATACCAAATTAATGTTTCATAAATGGCACTAAACTTCATGGTGTGAATGGTCACAAGTTTCTTTTGAGGTTTCTTATTATGTTAGTAAAGTAGTACATCTATAAAATGTATAAATAATAACATAAAAACCTATTAGGGAGGCATGCTCAAGAATCTTTACACTTTGAGGGGCGCCTGGGTGGCTCAGTTGGTTAAGCAACTGCCTTCGGCTCAGGTCATGATCCTGGAGTCCTGGGATCGAGTCCCGCATCGGGCTCCCTGCTCAGCAGGGAGTCTGCTTCTCCCTCTGACCCTCCCCCTTCTCTTGTGCTCACTTGCTCTCTCTCTCTCTCTCTCTCTCTCTCATTCTGTCTCAAATAAATAAATAAAATCTTTAAAAAAAAGAATCTTTTCACTTTGATAGAGGTGTGTGATTTTTAGATAGCTGAACATTATTTAGTAAATGGATTAAGGGAGAGTACAAAAGGAGATCTCATTGGAATCCTTTTGTTAAGTCATTGTTGAGACCACTTTGTATCTTTTGCTCTATTTATGTAGCAATATATTTCTGTAGGAAATTCATAAAAAAATCTTTCTTCATTGAAAGCAAACTTAATAAATAGATTAAATAGACAAAAGGTATGAACCATATATTTTATATCCAGGCTTTCATTTATAAGGATATAAATTGATATAGTCACATGGAATGGGTGGTTGATGAGCAACTGCTATTGTTTTATCAGGCTATTCCAATGACTCAAGTTTTTTCTGCTGATATATTCATATAAGAGGAACTTAGATAGGCTTGCCAAGTTAAAATAAGTCCACCAGCACATGGGAAAACATGAACTTAAAATGTATTGGAAGAGGCAGTTCTGTTGTAAGTTAGCATTTGCTAATGAAGGAATAAATTGAGTAACTCCTAAAAGTGGTCATCCACACAAATCCTATCAAGCTGAGACAATTTCTGAACCAGAAAAGATAAAATTTATGATATATAATTGAAGTTATTATTATTTTTTTTGTTAGTTTACTATTGTTCCTCCTGGGGGAAAAATATCTCTGTCTAGATTTCTACAAAATTCACACTGCATTTCTTGTATTTATTGTTCTTCGTGTTTTAGCTCATTTATTAGAAAATAAACATTCTTGAGTGTGAGGGTCAGATGTACTTTTGTTTGTTTGTTTATGTTTTGTCCTCCAAATAGTCTAAGATTTTGTACAATAAGTACTCAATGGGACTACTTTGAATTGAATGGTTGTTACTAAAACACTGGCCTTTCAACAGTAGAAATCAAGTATCAGGAATCTTATATGAGATAATCAAACTATTATATATATTTATGCTACTGTGAACTCTTTTCAAATTTTTTGAAGAGAACCTGAATTGAAATATAATGAATTTTGGTACTCAGAACTTTCTATATAGTTCCAAATATATATGTACATCTACATGCCTCCAAAGAACAAGCATTTTGGAATTTACAATTGTCCACCACATTCGCCACCAGAAGAGAGTTCAAACTATTAAACTGGTACAATATGGCAGCATATATTTTTTTTTAAGATTTTATTTATTTATTTGACACAGAGAGAGAGAGAGAGAGATATCACAAGTAGGCAGACAGGCAGGCAGAGGGAGAGGGAGAAGCAGGCTCCCTGCTGAGCACAGAGCCCCATGTGGAGCTCCATTCCAGGACGCTGGGATCATGACCTGAGCTGAAGGCAGACCCTTAACCGACTGAGCCACCCAGGCGCCCCAGCATATATGTTTGTTTTTTTTTTAATTCTTTTTTTAAATATTTTATTTATTTATTCATGAGGGACAGAGGGAGAGAGAGAGGGAGAGAAGCAGAGGGAGAAGCAGGCTCCCAAGGAGCAGGGAACCCGATGCGGGACTCGATCCCAGGACCCTGGGATCATGACCTGAGCTGAAGGCAGACGCTTAACGACTGAGCCACCTAGGTGCCCCCCAGCATATATGTTTTTGAAAGACTTTGTATATTATTCTTTTGCTGAGTTGACAAGTTAATTTGCAAAAACAATGAAAAAGAAAAATATATTGCAATAAATAGATCTTCTGAATATTGAAAACTCATACTGAGATATACTAATATCAAAGGAATAACTAATTGCAGAGGTACATTTTGTGACTTACATATATTCTATTCTATTTACCTATATTTCTGTAGGAATTATTTGACATGTATTAAAGAAAACCAAGCCCGGTCTTAAGTCATTGTTTCATTTTGTATTTTGCTTTCCCTATGTCTAGCAAAATTCCAAGAGAGTTGTTAGGTGATTTTCTGATTTTAGAAGTTGAATTAGATAAAAAAAATACTATTCAAAATCAGATTGATACTTAAAATGCTATAATATTCAACCACTTTTGACCAGGTATGCACGAGATGATGAAATGACTCTTCTGTGAAGTTAGATAATCTTGATGTTCAGCAGTTTAAGATGTTAATGTATCCCCAGGTTGCCAGATTTGTTGATGACTATAGTACTTAGAACAGACTATAGGAAGTGTTCTAACAGGTCAACACTAACACTTCAATGGCTTAGCACAAGCTTTTCTTAAGCATATAAAGTCTAAAACATATTCTTGATCAGAAGAGAATCATTTATATGTTAGGTTTCTTCCACTTTCTGGCTTCACCTTCCTTAAAGACCTTGAAATCATCTGTGTTTGGCTGATGGCTGGGAGCTTGAACCAGAAGATTCCAAGTAGGAAGGGCGTGAATCACTTCCACACTCCTGTTCAGTTGTTCTGTCTTCACCCTATTGCAGGAATCACTAGGGAATGCCCAGGAAGCGATTCTGCAGTTTCTATCACAGTGAAGGAAATGTTAAGTGTTCCAGTGCCCAGGGGCTGTAAAGACTAAATGTCATTTCCCAAAATGTCTGCTAAGCTGAGTCATTTGGAATTTCTGAATTAAATGGATGAACATAATTATCTACAATTTGGGAGGCAGCTAGATGTGTTTATGATAGTTTTTTAGAAATTGTGGGCTTAAGAGATGGATGGAGATTGTGAGATTGAATGGTGAATGTTTGTAATAACCTAAATTATTTAAATATGAATGTATTTTTCTGTCTTTACTCTTGTAAAGACAGAATGTCTTTTCATTCTGTCTTCTTTCATGTAACTAGATGTTTTTTTCAAGTTGCTTTAAAGCAATCTCTTAATAAAGTGATGCCTGGGATAGAGAGTAACAAGAGGAAAAAAAAAACAAAACACACTGAGAAGTTAGAACAAAGAATAGGGAAAGTTACCAAAAACACAAAAACAAACAATAAATGTGTTTTAACAACTTGATTGAAAGTTAACAAATTACTATATATATGTGTGCATGTACTTACGTTAGGATCTTCTTTCTCTCTTTCTCTCTCACGCTCTTTTTCAAGCCAGAAAAGGACTTATTTTGTTCTTGTAACGGGGAGTTTAAGGGAAAGACTTCCAACTTGGCTCTATCCTGGGGGCACAAATGATGTTATAGAGGCTCAATTTCTTGATACACCTCAGAAAGATTGTCTCACTTTTGTCAGACAAAATGGCTACTGGCAGTTACCACTTTACTAACTGGAGTGGAAGGAGTATGCTTCAGTCATTTTGACCTCAGCTGAATGTTGTAACGGGATATGTCCTTTTCTGCATTTCCTCTTTTTTCTTTCTCAATTGTACTGTTTTAGAGTCATAACATTACCCTAAATCATCTTGACTTAAAGACATCATTAAAAATTGTAATGACACTCATTTAATCTTTATTGTCATCCTAGAATGGATAGGCACTCTTAAAACATCTTTATCTTATGGTGGAATTAAGTAACTTGCCTGAGATCACACAGGTATAAATTGTATTTGTTTCTGTCTTAACTCTCACAGTCTATTTACTTTCTTTTCTTGGAATATGCAAGCCGTAGATACATAACAACTGATTTTCTGATACTTGCTTAGAAATTTAACTTCTTTTTAGCTCAGCCCTTTAGCTATTACAGTTGTTTGCTGGCTACCACTGATATTTTACAACTTATTTTTATTTATTTTTATTTTTATTTTTTTAAAGATTTTATTTATTTATTTGACAGAGAGAGACAGCGAGAGCAGGAACACAAGCAGGGGGAGTGGGAGAGGGAGAAGCAGGCTTCCCACTGAGCAGGGAGCCTGATGTGGGACTTGATCCCAGGACCCTGGCATCATGACCTGAGCCGAAGGCAGACGCTTAACGACTGAGCCACCCAGGCGCCCTACAACTTATTTTTAAAATGTAGATGATATTTGGTATCATCCACCAGATGGATACCAAATAGATGTATCTCTGTATAATTCTAGAAAAGAGCAAATGCAGGGCATGATCATATATATCATTGAAGCAAATTTAATTTAATTTCCTTCTGATAAAATTTCTACAGTGAAGCTATGAATGGTTCACTCAATTCCAAATAACCCCTGGGGATCTTGATTCACCTTCCACCCAAGTGGTAGGAACTCAGTTTCTGTGATATCCTGCAGCTTAACAATAAATAAAAAAAATATATAAATGATGGCTTTTCGGCTAAGATAAGGGATATAAAATATTTTCAATTCTGTGAATGAGCAGGAATGAAGCTAATTAATTAAAACTGTCGGGAATTTCTTTGAAGAAGTCTGTGATTAAACACAAGGCTTTATCATGCAACAATTAAATAAATTTGGCCTCAGGTATCTTTGCCCATTCCCCAGGGAATGAGTGATGAAATTCTGGTTTAGAATTATACTTTATTAGAGATTTATCTATTTTAATTGATTCAGCTTTCACTATAAAACTCCAATGGAATAGCTGATGCAAATGGCATATTATGTTAATATATAAACCTCTCATGAGTTATCTTCAGTTTCAACAAAAGATGAAAACATAACTTCTCTGATGTTTTGTGAAAAATAGTAAAAATTAAATGAACTATAATAGTTTGTATTATCAAGAATATTTTCTTATGCTAGATGAATCTTAAATAAAATATTCCTGAATGCCCACAGGTAGGCACAGGTAAGATATCAGAGTGAATTTTTTTTTTAAAGATTTTATTTATTCATTTGAGAGAGAGAATGAGAGAGAGAGAGCACATGAGAGGGGAGAGGGTCAGAGGGAGAAGCAGACTCCCTGCTGAGCAGGAAGCCCGATGTGGGACTTGATCCCGGGACTCCAGGATCATGACCTGAGCCGAAGGCAGTCGCTTAACCAACCGAGCCACCCAGGCGCCCTCAGAGTGAAATTTAAATAGAGTAATGTTAGTAAAGAAAAATCAATCATTTAGAAGGAGACCTGTTGTTGTTTCTTAATTGAAGTGTAGTTGATACACAGTATTACATTAGTTTCGGGTGTACAACACAGTGACTGGACCAGTCTACAGTAAGCTTTATTCACCGTAAGTGCAGCCTCCATGAATCACCGTACAATGTTGTTCAGTACAATTTACTATATTCGCTATGCTGTAACTTTCCTCCTCATGACTTACTCACTCCATAACTGAAAGTCTGTATGCCCCACTTCCCTTCATCCATTTTGCCCATTCCCTACGTTCACCCCTGTGGTAACCATTAGTTTGTTCTCTGTATTTATGGGTCTGTTTCTGCTTTTTGTTTGTTTATTCATTTTTTTTTTTTTTAGAAATCCCATATAAATGAAATCATACGGTATTTGTCTTTCTTATTTCACTTAGCATAATACCCTCTCGTTCCATCCATGTTGTCGCAAATGGCAAGATCTCATCCTTTTTAATATTCCATTATCTATCTATCTATCCACTCATCTATTGATGGACACTTGGGTTGTTTCCATATCTTGGCTATTGTAAATAATGCTGTGATAAATATAAGGGTTTTTATATCTTTATGAATCAGTGTTTTTGTTTTCTTTGGGTAAATAGCCACTAGTGTAATTACTGGATCATATAGTATTTCTATTTTTAACTTTTTGAGGCATCTCATACTGTTTTAGGAGACCATTTTTTTAATGAGAGATAATATTTCCTTTTGAGAGAAAATTTTGGTTGAAAAATAAGTATTTTAAAATGCATAAATCCCAAGCACTGACTTTTTTTGAGACTATTATGGTTACTGATAATGAATGCATTGGTGTTTGTGTGAGTTGTGTTACTAATGATATATTGACAAATTGGGTACAAGAAGTAAAATGAAATGCAGGTAAGGGAGGCCCACATTTGAGGAAGGCATCCTAATATTAGTAAATAGTCAAAGTCCTCTTTAGTAGCAAATTAATTTATCCTTCAGGAGATATAATTTGAAACAAATAATATGAACTAAGTAAACAGAGTATACATTTGTAGTTTATAAGTTGTTTTTCTGACAAAGTTGGTACCAACTCTTCCTTTGACCACGTATCTCTTTTGAATGGGGTTGGTTTGTGAAAAGAACAAGGTATAGCTCGATAATTCAGACCATAGGACAATGAAAACTGAGATTGAGTCTCTGTTTCAGCCTTTTTTTTTTTAAGATTTTATTTATTGATTTGCTAGAGAGAGAGAGGGCGAGAGTACAAGCAGGGGGTGTGGCAGGCAGAGAGAGGAGCAGGCTCCCTGCCGAGCAAGGAGCCCGATGCAGGGACTAGATCCCAGGAGCCTGGGATCATGACCTGAGCTGAAGGCAGCCGCTTAACTGACTGAGCCACCTGGGCATCCCTCTGTTTCAGCCTTCTATACAAATTTTTTAATATTCTCTATAACTAAATTTAAAACTTTGGAATCAGTGAACTCAGGATTGACTGGACAAAATTGGAATAGGTTTTGATGGTATAATAATTTTCCTTATTGTCAGTTATTTAAGGGTAGGGTAATTATATTTATTGATTTGAGTTTTATGACCATTATAAAGAATATGTAAGAATTTGAAATATTGACTATAATAGTTTCTTTGCATCTTATGAATGTATACATTTCAACATAGTGATTGAATGAATACATTCTGCATGATGAAAATATTTAGGGGAATTAAATTGCTAAAATTTAAACATTAAATTGCTAAAATTACTTTTTCTATAATGAGAAAATATCATTATAGTAGAATTAAAGCTGGAAAGAATCTTGGAGATCCTATAGGAAGTAGACTTCCTTCTTTTCAGAGTTGAAAGAAGAAGGTTTAGGTAATTTACCCGTCATTGTGTAGCTAATTGGCATAATTTGGAATACACCTGAGAGTTTTTAAAAAGTATCTCAGAGTTGTTTCACCATGCTCTTTTTTTAAAAATTATTTCATCCCTTCCCTCCCCACCCCTACTTTTTTCCCTTCCTTTCTTTCCATATGCATGGAGTTCTCACTACTACAAATATAGAGACTTTGTAGAGATAGAGTCTGATTGTAGCCACTGATAATAAAAATGTAAGTGTGATCTGAAACTCTATTCAGAGTGTAGTCTAGTTCAGCAATGCTCAGTAAGAGCACCCCTAGAGCCACTGGGCAATAGGATAAGAATTGCCTTAGTATTTAATTCAGACCTCCTTTCTTAATCACTCCTAGAGGGTTTCCACAACCCTAATTGTGTGAATATAGTAAAGCATAAATTGTATTGAGAAAGACCTAATACACACTTAGAAGGAAAAAGGTATACAGAGTTTAGTACACAATTAGCATAAATATTCTTACATATAATAAACCATAAATGATATGCAGTGGTTTTAGGCTTTTCTCATTAAAGAACTTGAACATTTCTAGGCAAAGAGATATTATTTGTTCAAACCTAATGGATTTCTACTTCTCTAAAATATTGCTCAGATTCCTGGGGACATCCAGCTCTGCATATAATGGGATATCTTTTTAATTTTTTATTGGAGTTATCAATATCATTGGCGGTTGTCTTAAGTTTTGTCACTACCTTGCTAAAGAAAGCATGCTTTCATATACTGTTGAAATACTAGGTGATGTCAAGCTTCTCTGCATCTCTGTTCTTTTCTTTTTATTATTATGTTCAGTTAGCCAGCATATAGTACATCATAAGGTTTATTGTAGTGTTCAACGATTCATTAGTTGCATATAACACCCAGTGCTCATCCCAACACATGCCCTCCTTAATACTCATCACCCGGCTACCTCATCCCCCAACCCCCCCTCCCCTCTGTAACCCTCAATTTGTTTCCCGGAGTCCAGAGTCTCTCATGGTTTGTCTCCCTCCCTGATTTCTTCCCATTAAGTCTTCCCTCCCTTCCCCTGGGGTCCTCTGTGCTATTGCTTACGTTCCACATATAAGTGAAACCATATGAGAATTGTCTTTCTCTGCTTGACTTATTTCACTTAGCACGATCCCCTCCAGTTCCATCCACATCGATGCAGATGGTGGATATTCATCCTTTCTGATGGCTGAGTAATATTCCATTGCATATATATATATATATATATATATACCACATCTTCTTTATCCATTTGTCTGTTGAAGGGCATTTTGGATCCTTCCACAGTTTGGTGCATCTCTGTTCTGATTCAAGAATTTCGTGAGGGGGGGCACCTGGGTGGCTCACTTGGTTAAGCGACTGCCTTCGGCTCAGGTCATGATCCTGGAGTCCGGGGATCAAGTCCCGCATCGGGCTCCCTGCTCAGCAGGGGGTCTGCTTCTCCCTCTGACCCTCTCCCTTCTCATGTGCTCTCTCTCTCTCTCTCTCATTCTCACTCTCTCAAAATGAATAAATAAATCTTTAAAAAAAAAGAATTTTATGAGGGGAATAGAGGGGAGAAATAAACTTTGTGTCCTGCATTTGTTCTGTTTCAATATTTCAATAGTGCTTCTCCATTTGTATTATCTACTCTAAAGTGAAAAAAAGAAAAGGAAAAAAAAGAAAAAAAGAAGAAAGAAAATGGAGGCTTTAAGCCATTTTGTTTACAAGAAAATATATATTACTAACTTAGGTTTGTCTCTAATTTGAATGGGTCACTCACTGGCTAGAAGTGTAATTTCTTTTTTGAATTGGAAAGAGCAACAAAAGGGGATGAGTCGTGACAAATACAAAGGAAACAGTCACTTGGTCATTGGATAACTACTTATGTGACAGTCAAGTGTCACCCCATCCTCCTCCCCCCAAAAAAAATCTTGAAGAAAAAAGAAGTAAATATAGAACTTAAGAAGTCACTAATTTTATTTGCTCTCATTGGTACTGTGATGTGGAAACTTAGAAACCCTCTATGGCTTTATCACTTTATCCAATCCAATGGTCATTTGCAGTTTATGATTTAAAAATGTTCAATACATATGGACAAATGAAAAAAGTATATCAGAACAAGAATTAAAATATGTTTGCAACATTTTTATTAAAGACTAGTTTAAAGCAATCAGAAACTGGAGGGATGAAGTATTCTGAGGCAATCTCTACTCTGTATTTCATATTCCATGCTAATTCATTAAAAGTGCCCTCATCTTAAGCATGACCTTTTTGGCTCTGACTAAAGACTCTATTAAAGCTTAAGTTCTTAATATTTGTCATTGTAAAATTTGGGGGAACTGGCAAAGCAATTCCTGAAATGATGCTTCATTTGCTTCACTATCAAGCTCTAGAAAAACTATTTTCATGAACTGTGCCCCCAAACCATTCACGGTAAAAACTTGAGGGTGTTTTCATTGAAGCTTGTGCTGTACATCTGAAAAACCAATGATGCCTAAAGGAGTTCGGAATTACAAGTTTGTGAGATAAAAAAAAAAAAAGGCAAAGAATATTCAGTTTGAGGAGAAAATGCAAGAAAATGACTTTTTAAAGCAGTTTGACATTTTTTCTTATATTACTTTAGTGTGGAAGTAAATGTGCATATCCTTCATAGATTATAGGAATTTTTAAATGTGTAATTATGTAATTTAATGTAACAACTACGTAGCCTAAATGCAGCCTAAAAATTGTTTGATATTTTATCAGTCTCTAGATTGTTTTACATAGTTAGGATCACTACAGGGAAAAAAAAATATTCCAAATGATTAAGTAACTTTAGCCTATTATTGAATCAAAGATATAAAATAATATATGCTATGTGTGATGATAACCTGCACATTTGTAACTAATGAATACATTACTAAGATAAAATGTGCTAATTTCATGAGAAAACAATATAACTGAATTCCAAATTATGCTAGTTTGGTTTCCTCTATACTTCGATGCTGGAAGGCATTGCATTATATGTTTATGAGTTTCAGAGCATATTCTGAATATATTCCTTGTATCTCTATTTATCAATGAAATGTACTTTTGATCCTTTCCTAATGTGTTCTCTGTTGCTTGTTTTTTCTTTTTTTTTTTTTTTAAGATTTATTTATTTATTTGAGAGAGAGCACGCACAGGAAGGTCAGAGGAGAAGGAAAGAGAATCTCAAGCAGACTCCATGGAGCCTGGAGCGCAACGCAGGGCTCAGTCTCACAATTCTGAGATCTCAAACCTGAGATCATGACCTGAGCTGAAAACCAAGAGTCAGTGGCTTAACCGACTCTGCCACCCAGACACACCCTCTGTTGCTTTCTTAGTAAAGCTAATTTGACCATCATCCCATCATCCATGGACCCTTGCCTATAAATTTTCCAAGATGTTGCTATTTCTTTAGTAATTCTCCATTTTATCTACCAAGTTTATGAATGGTAATTAAAAGACTGGAAGATGGAGGAGCTCCTGGGTGGCTCAGTCAGTTAAGCATCTGCCTTCGACTCAGGTCATGATCCCAGGACCCTGGGATTGAGCCCCATGGCGGGCTCCCTGCTCAGCAGGGAGTCTGCTTCTCCCTCTGCCCCTGCTTGTGCTCTCTCAGTTGCTCACTCTCTCTCTCAAATAAGTAAATAAAATCTTAAAAAAGTTTGGAAGATGGAAATACTTGAGTTTTTCTCTGCATTGTATCATAATTTGCTGATGTATCTCACTTTGAAGTTACCAAAATTCTTTATCTCTCTATAACATTTACATAACACTTTCTACCTTAAGTGCAACTACTTACCCTCCTACTGCAGTTCCCTATTACATGCCAAGCTTTTAGAAAGGAGATTGTTAGTTTTGTTCATCTAGATAATTCCCAAACAAAGCCTAGACCTGGCACTTAGCAAGCATGCATTAGATACATACTGAATGAGGGAATAAGGAACGAATGAATGGTCTATTTTGAACAAATTCAACAAAGTTAAGATTTTGAATAACTGTCTCTCTATAGGTGTAAAATATAGGCAGAGGAAATATTCAAGCACTTTTCCTCTTATAATCCTATGTCAGAAGTTGAGGGTTATAAATAGAATCTTCAGTCCATTAAACCCAATGTAATAAATATTGGATAATTACCATATTATAGATGAAGTATAATGCTAGATACTGTACAGGAGATTGCTATTAAAAAAATAAAAACAAAACATGCATAATGTACCTAAAGCTCATGACCAAGATTGTGAGGCCAATAAAATTATACAAATGGTACTAATGATCCTAAAATTCATTTTAATTCTATGAGCGTACATCTGCTGTCCATATCTACATCTATACTGTATCTTTATCTCTATCATTAGCTTCTATAAGGATATAATTCGGATAAGATTGAGCAAAATATGTTCTGAAGTGTATAATACTCTTAGAGAAATGCACAGTATTGATTTTTCAAGTGGCATTTTCAAAATTTTAATATAATACTTAAAAATATACAGACTTAAAAATAAATATCTAATGAAACCTAAGCACCTATAGAAAATAGAATATTTTCAAATACCTTAAAAATATTACTTGCCTCATGTCACTAAGAGTGAAGTTTTATTTTTATCCATTTTCATGTTTTAAAATAAATTTGATTTTGAAAGATTTTTTTAAAAATGTAGATTATTGAAATATAATGGCATTTTGCATTTCTTCCTTAAACATCACCTTATTTTTTATATGTATGAATAAAAGCAAATACGTTTATAAATGTTTATTAAAACATATATAGAAACCAATGGCTTTTTAAATTATGTGATATATTCTGTGAGAGGGATTTTTTTCAAGTTTCAATGTTACCTCAATTATATGGAATGTCAAATTCTGTGTTTTTTTAATTTCTTTTGATAATAGTATTGACTTTATTTTCTACTTTGAATTACCTTATCACTTAAAAAAAGAACCTGTGCTTTGGTTGATTTTAGTTGTTTTATTTGTACCACAGTCTCTGAAGTAAAATGGAAAAGTAGAACTCTTACTTCAGGAAATATCTTTCAACACCAGAGCATTTATTCAAATATGATTATTTCAGACAAATATTTTTTTGAAGGTAGCATTTTTATAGCTTTATGGTAATCAAAAGAAACTAAAGCAAAACAGATTGTATTATTTACATCTATGAGTTACTAACATTATTGTCAATGATTTTAAACTATCACTTTTTTCCTTTTCAAATAAGGTATTTATTTTGTTACCATTATAAAGATAATAGTAATTATAGTAATTATAAAGATAATAGTAACATCACTCCTAACATATGTAGCAGACTTTTTTGGGTAAAATACTGAGAATATTGGTCTCATGTCAGAAAATGTAACAATATTTTCTATACAGTCCTTAATGCACAAAATGTTTTCATATGCTGCCCTTCTCCTCCTTCCCTTTTTCATGGTAATGCAGGAGCAATTAATTATAAAAATTAGGTAATCACCAATGGCCTTGTGTTTGTTCAATATAGATGTCAGTCTATGTGAAGGAAGTGTAGTATAATTGAACAAATCAAATTAGAGATGTCTTTAAAAGAAAAGGTACAATGGTGATAATGGTAACTGTTTGATAGTCTATGTAAAAGCATTGAGCCCAGTGCCAACTGTATAATAGAGACTCAAAGATACTCAGTTGTAAGAATGGGAGTGATGGTGGTACGAGTTACCCTGGTAGTTGTAGTGATGTGAATAACAGCAGGAGAAGTTAATTTGAGCAGCAGAAAAACATCCTCCCGCAGAAAACTTAATCCCCATGACCTAATTTGTTTTATCTATCTTTTCATACATGGGCACTTTCTAAAAGGGATTTGAGGTAACTGTGTCAGCTAAACAGATGTTAGCATGAATTATTCCATAAGTTTCATATCCACATGTCAGCTAGTAGAGATTGTATCAATATATTAGGATTGGGACCTGCGTAAGGAAATTAATGTAGGATTAAAAAAGCAAGATCTAGGAAAGGGAGGTAAAATGTTTTCAGGGGTATAATTCAAGAGTATTAAAGCAAATGTCACGTATGTCATTATTTTATTAATATCAGTTCCTTTCTAAGATTCTTGTAGTTCGTGAATGTAAAACCTCAGCACATTTTATATTTTAACATAATTCTGGAAAAGTCAATTGAAATTTAGTAAATTATTTCAGAATTTGCCAATTCAGAAGTTGCCAATTGAAGGTTAAATGTGATATTTATGTTGAAAGCTTTGTAAACTGCAATGTACATATAAAATGCTAGTGCTATGATGATGTTGATGAAGATGATGAACTTAGGGATTGGAATAGGATTGAGTATCATGACCTGAGCCGAAGGCAGATGCTTAACAACTGAGCCACCCAGGTGCCCTGTTATTTTTATATTTAAATTAGTTTGGTCACTGAGTACAGCTTGGACACTATAAAATGTATTTTTTTACTAGTGAAAAATACCTTTTTAGAGAGAGAGGAGAATTATGCCTCTTAAGGAAATGGCTGACATTGTTTGTTTATAAATATAACCTCTTAGACTTAATGTCCCTGAGTTGCATTTGGCAAGCTTTTTAACAGTGAATGAAAAAAATCAATGTAGAAGGATTTGCTACTGCAACACTAGGTTACAAAGTGAAAAAAGGAGAAAGAGAGCACATATTTTTGTATAATTTACCCACGTGAATGGATATTTATTTGTCCAGTCAGCCACCATTGATCCAGCCATCTCTGTCAGTCTGTCTGCATAGCTATTTTTCTACCTGCTTAATACTTTAGGATACATATAATGATAAATTTAGGTTAAGAAAATATATATTAATATAAGAATATTAATTTAGATCTTCATTTTATATATATATATAATCTTCATTACATATATATATATATTAGCTTCACATAGCCAAATATCCATATAGTATGTGTGTGTGTGTATATATACATATATATATATATAAAATGGATCATGTGAACAGTATACTAGCAGACACTTTCACTACTTCTAGAAACCCCCCAAAGCAACTTTACAAACAATAAAACTTAATGCTTGCCTCACATTAATTAAGTCTATACCAGGGTTTCTCAGTTTCAGTACTATTGACATTTTAGACCTGAAAATTCTTTGTTGAGGGCAAGCAAGGACTGTCCTGTTCATGTATGATGTTTACTAGCATCCCAGATCTCTACTCACAAGAAGCCATAGCACCCTCCCCCTTCAAGTGTGATAACTATAAATGTCTCGAGACAGTGCCAAATGCCCTTTGAGTAGCAAACACCCCCAGCTGAGAATCACTGTTTTATATGGATGCAAAGAATAATCTAAACTGGCACCCACAAATATATATGAAATCACAGGTGCTACATAATTTATTTTTAAGTTAAGAACATACTGAATGCATGGGGAATTATATCAGACACGTGTACCTACTATCCAGATTTAACAGCCATAGAGATATTATTTAAAAGAATTTGTAAAAGAGAGTATGTTGGTTTAGCTTCAGAGAGCCAAATATCCATAGAGTATTAGGGAAAAATCTGTCCCCCAAATTGTTCTTTATCCCAGTTAATGACAACCCCACCTACCGAGTCTCCTAGGCTAAAAACTGCAGGCATGTCCTGTTTGTTTTCTTCCTTAATTCCTGTATCTAGTAAGTTACTGAAATATTTTTTATACTGCCTCAGAAAGATGGCTTCAGTCTCAGCCCTTGCTATTCTGTATTCCCTGCCATCAGCCTCTTACCTGGCAAGAATTTCCTAAATTTTTATCCTGGAAATAGGCAGATAATTCTACAAAACGCACCATAGTTTAATTTACCTGTATGTAGCATCGTTAAATCCCCATTGCCTGAAAGATGAAACTCTGAAATCCTATATTACTTTTGTTCCAGTTAAGTCCCCTGGCCTCCTCACCTCATTTTCCATTCAGGACTTTAAGACCTGTGAGCACATCAGGCTTTCTTTCTCAAGGCAGTTTCCCGTTAGACACGTTACCCTCTCTGCCTAGATTTCACAAGTGTGCCTTACTAACTATTCAGTTCCTCAGTTTAACTAGAGAGAATTTGATAGCAAGGAATACCAGGCAATCTGAAATTTTTCCGTTCTTAAACTTCAGATATAAAATGATAAGGTATAGAGATGTAAAGGGACATTTATATGTGCCTCCTTGTTTTTTTTTTCTACTTAATGACTTCTTTTTTATAAGCTTTATATTATAAATATAACACAGATACTGAAAACATCACAAAACAAATGCATAGCTTAAGGAGTTTTTAAAAGATATACTCTCTTGTAACTTTCAATATACTCAAGAAATAGCACTTTGCTCGCCACACAAGAAACTCAACTCTGTGCCCCAACTCAAACCCTTTCCTCTACAAAGGTAACCACCATCCTTACTCTTATAGAAATCTGCTTTCTTGTGTCTCTTTATAGTTTGATAATTACCCAAGTATGCATCCCTAGACACTATAGTTTGGCCTTTGAAAGATTTTTAAATCTCTTAAGACTTAATTATAGGTTCTTCTTCCTCCTCCACCCCTTATAATTTATCTATTCAATCCTGAGGTATCTTTCTGGAGCGTTTTCCAGAGCCTGAGTGTTGTAGGTTGCTTACTCCTGATAGAGTTCAATAATGGTTTCTCTGTCTTCTGTACTTTCTCCAAATTGGCAGTTGGATCCCAACACTATCATATTCATGTTTCCTCCCTTTGCAGAAACCGAAGGTGGTGGCATTTGCTCAGCCAGAGGCATCAAACGACTGGTTGTTGTCAAGAACTGTCAAGGATCTGACAAGTTAGCCTGCCAGTTGTGTTGGCAGAAGACCAGAGACTCCCTAGTACAGCAGTCAGCAGGAGCTTCATGTTTACATTGTTTCCTCTTGTCCCTGGGGCAATTCCTGGGACCAGGGAGGGGGGGTTATTGGGAAGTGGGCACAGGTAGATACTGTACACAAAATGGATTTGTGTCACAGTTGAGAAACTCTGAGCTTAGGGCACCCTAATCTTCTAAAGGGAAGTATTAGCTAGCAAATTTGCCTTCTGCCGTGAGAGAGACTATCATTATATCCCAATACTGTTTCCTAGCCACGCATCCTTAAAGAATTTGCTTTGTTTCCACCTCCATTTCTAGTGGGCCCAGTAGTGGTACTCGGTCCTTTTACATTTAAGATTGTTTTGTCATACTTGAATTGTTCATTCATGTACAGAATCTCGATTGATTCTACATATCCTTTTGAAAAGACCTCTAGTTTCTTTTTTTTTTTTAAAGATTTTATTTATTTATTGAGAGAGAGAGAGAATGGTAGAGAGCATGAGAGAGAGGAAGGTCAGAGGGAGAAGCAGACCCCCTGCTGAGCAGGGAGCCCGATGCGGGACTCGATCCCGGGACTCCAGGATCATGACCTGAGCCGAAGGCAGTTGCTTAACCAACTGAGCCACCCAGGCGCCCAAGACCTCTAGTTTCTTGACACCTATGAGAATGCTCTTTTAAACATTTAGGGGGTTTTGGGGGGGCACATTTTAGCATACTTTGAATTTAGAAATATCAGAATCATGCTGCAGTTACTTTTGAATGGTGTTCTGGATTAGATAATATTTTTGTCATAAAAAGGAGGATGTGATTCTTAAGTTACAATTTTAGACCATGTTGCAATGGATATTACTTTCAATAGGAAATAATAGTCACCAATTTTTGAAAGAAATAACTTAAAATGATTGGGATTTTGAACTCTGGAATAAGACAGATATTATTTTTCTTAAAAAAAATATTTTGGGGTGCCTGGGTGGCTCAGTCGTTAAGCGTCTGCCTTCGGCTCAGGTCATGATCCCAGGGTCCTGGGATCGAGCCCCAC
Organism: Eumetopias jubatus; assembly: GCF_037043125.1. NCBI lineage: Eukaryota > Metazoa > Chordata > Mammalia > Carnivora > Otariidae > Eumetopias > Eumetopias jubatus. Next base: position 25,515,672 of record NW_028274809.1, read on the forward strand.
ATCGGGCTCCCTGCTCCGCGGGAAGCCTGCTCCTCCCTCTCCCACCCCCCCTGCTTGTGTTCCCTCTCTCTCTCTGTCAAATAAATAAATAAAATCTTAAAAATATATATATATAGTTCTTGGAGTGCCTGGGTGGCTCAGTTGGTTAAGCGTCTGACTCTTGACTTTGGCTCAGGTCATGATCTTAGAGTGGTGAGATTGAGCCCCGCCTGGGCTCTGCGCTGGGCATGGAGCCTGCTTAAGATTCTCTCTCTCCCTCTCCCTCCGCACCCCACCCCGTTCACGCACACACGTGCTCTGTGCTCCGTGTCTCTCTCTAAAAATAATAATAATAAATAAAAATTTAAAAATTAAAATAAAAAATAATTCTTCCTTTTTTTGTCTATGTGATTTTAGGCAAGTTATTTAACTTCAGTTTTTTATCTATATGATAGTACCTAACTCAAAGCGTTGGTGCTACCAGAATATAAGACATAAGTGCCTCACATACAGAAAACACTATGTAAATAATATAATTATTACAAGTAGTAAATAGCCACTTAGAAAATAGCTCGCATAAGGATACTTAAATATGAGAGCATTTTAATTTCTGGTCTCCAAACCCCTGATCTCAATTTATGTTATTGTCTGCAGTCGTGATTGTACTTACAGAGGTCCATGCTCTATTTATTTGAATTGAATTGAATATTAAGAACACATAAGTAACATAAGACATTGTTGTCACTGGATGACATGACTCACGCAAGTATTTATTCTTTATAAATTAATTAAGCCTTTTGCTTTCTGTTTTTACTGCCAAATATTTAGACAGATATTAAAATGTATTTTGGCAGTCTTGTCAAATCCAAGCTTGGTACTTTGGCTTTCCTATTTCTGAAATCGCTCACCCTTTTCATTTAAAAAATCACAACAGACTAGTCACAAAAGCAGTCACCTCTAACTTCTGAATCATCAAAGGCCATTTCCCATATGTTTTCCAAAAGAGGCAGCTGTTGTTATACATAATTTCATGAAATCCCATTTTCCTCCTTTAAATTTTGAGAGGGAAAAAAATCTTATAAAAGCCGTCAGACATAAAACTGTCACTCTCAATTGTAGATTGAAATGGTATCAAGCAGTTTTCTCATCTAAACTTTGGTGATGGGTAGTTATTCCTTTAGACATAGAGAAACACGGTTTTATATGTGCTATGCAGTAGAGGCAGTGTACTGAAGAAGAGTAAAGATTCTGGATTCAGAAGAAACAATGACAATTAATACTGAGAACCTGCTGTAAGCCACATCTTTTCTTAAGTAACTTGTAAGGATTTACTTCTCGGAACAATCCAGAGAATTTGTGATCTTAATATCCCTGTATTGGAGATGAAAAAACTGAGGCGTGGAGGAATAAATAATTCATCCAACATAACACTGCTAAATGCTAGAGTATGAACCCAGGTAGTGTATTTGTTTGCTAGGGTTGCCATAACAAAATACCACAGACCAGGTAGCTTAAACAGATGTTTATTTTTCTCACAACTCTGGAGTCTTGAAATCTGAGATCAAGAAGTCAACAAGGTTGTTTTGCTTCTGAGGCCTTGCTCACAGACTTGAACGTCAATATTCTTGTCTTCTTTCTATGTATGTCTGTGTCCTAATTTCCTCTTCTTTTTAAGGACACCAGTCATATTGGATTAACGTCATCCCAGTGACCTCATTTTGACTTACCTTTTTAAAGACCCTACTCCAAATATGGTCACATTCTGAGATACTGGGAGTTATGATTTCAACCATAAATTTTGAGGGATCACAGTTGAGCTCATAACAGGCAATCTGACTTGTGTCCACAACTTTATGAACTATATAGCACCAATTGTTTAATTAATAAATTTTAATATCAAATATATATATGCTTGCATATCATTTCCCAATCCTAAACTATACAAAATATTTGCAAATATTTGCCATAATTATACTAACAATAAAAGTATAATGAAATTGATCATTTTTTTAAGATCTTCGACTTTAAGCACTTAGCAGGAATTTGTCCTATTTTTCAGAAGAGAAATTAAGGTTAAATAACTTGTGCAGTTATTTGCACAATAAGTACATGAAGACAAAAGTCAGACTAATACCTGTCAGACTGCAGCATCCAAATTTAATCAATGGACTGCATTGCCCTAAGCAGTTTGATTTTCTATGGAGGAAAATGCTCATCACATGTACAATGTCTATAAAAATTACAACACTTTAATTCATGTGTAGGCTCAGTTGTATGAGAATGCTGATAACTAATAATTTCCTTTTAATTTAAGTTGTATCTATAATTAATCAAAGTTTAATTCAAAGGTCTCCAGATACTCTTACTATTCTGCATTTATGCAGTGTATCTAATTTCAGTTAAAATTCAATTCCCTAAATCACTAAAGCTTAATGTGCATATCTGATGGGAAAAGAACGAATTCAATACTATATTTTAAATAGTTATAAAGGAGTGTCAGTTTAGAATTCAGGTTTAAAAATGTAGACCAATCTGTATAAACACATGGAAAAGAAAAGATTACACACACACACACACACACACACACACACACATTTTAAATTATAAGAGAAATGAAATTTTTAACAATACAGATTTTTTTTAATATAAAGACACTTAAAATTGAGATTTGTATATGATTATGTAAATGAATCTACAAAAGCTCCCTATTTAACTTGTGGAAACTATCTCTGATATAACAAGTCTATGATACAGGGATATAACTGAGCTAGGTCAGGAGATGAAGGACCATTTGGGGGTGTCCTGAAGGGGGCCTGTTAGGAACTCTCTGGCCAGCTAAGCCAGATATAAAGGACAAAGAAAGATGATAACTTTGGAAGAGTTAAGTTGTCCTCTTTGCAGTAGAACTAAAGTGTTCACTACTAGGGTTAAGAGCTGGCTAAGTGGCCAGTGATGATGAATGAAAGGCCTGTAGATTCTTAGAAAGTTAAGGATTGTAATAGCACTAGCATCCAAAAGACTGGCTAGTAATGGCTGGGAGTTAGCAGTTTTGCTGGGAAGAATTGGATCAGATTCTTTGCCCCCTCCGCCAGTGTTATTTCATGCCAGGTAAAATGAGCATGAATTCACCTCTGCCACAGTCAGGTACATGACATTTCTCCTTTCTCTATTTTCCCAAATCTAATCAGATCAGACTTTGAGTTCCTGCTTGCCAGGGTAGCATAATCCCTGGAGTTTTAAGGAACCTGGGAAAACTGAAAGCAAGACTCCAAAGCCAAATATGCTGTCGCATTTGGAGATGTCACATGGGAATGAGGTATATAGTCAGTCAATCTCTATTTCTACATGCAGCAGGAATATGTAATGTTTGCTATATGCTTATTAATTATTTCCCAGTAAATTTCTTAATATTATGTCATAGTTAAGAATGTTCTCTACTTTAGAAATTCCCAGTCTTGCTGTAAGGGGCAGGGACAGAAATTAATTGCCTAGGGAAACTTAATGGAAAGCCTTAGTGATAGAGAGGTTACAATTTGCTGCTACATTTGTCACTGTCAGAGAACACATAAATTCTATAGTCATTACCAGCAGAGGGGCTTTCCTCCCCCCCCCCATAGTTCTCTGCTCCCTACTCTTCTCTGTAATACTACGGATTTAATTTCAAGTCTACTGATTGTAAGTAATCACTGTTTTATTTGTGGAGGTCTTGACTGATGGAGTATGTTAGTATTATTTGAGGATGATACCTAATTGGGTATGAGTACATAAGACACAGGAAACAGAGTTTTATACACAGAGCCAAGAATGTATAATTGCTTTTAATGTGCATAACATTGTTCCTAAACACTGATTAAATATTCAGGAATCATGAGGTATTGCAATCACTTAAATCTTAAGTGGATGAAGGAACCTTTAAGGAGATATTTACTCTTCTCACTAGGATCAAATTAGAACCAACTAAAATAAAAGAATAAGGAAATTGTGTCAAATACAAAATTAACAGTTGTTATAAGAATTGTGAAATGAAATAGAGATTTAAAAAATAAAGACTGATTTTTCTTGAATGATCTGCAAGTAAAGCCCAGTGAAGCAGTCCAATCTCTTCTAATCTTTGATTGAATGATATCCATTGAAAATCCTGGGAACATTATAATTTCAGATTTCATATTTTTTCTAAAAATATTTTATGGGAGAACAGTGTAAATTTCTATTCTTTAGAGCAAACCATGTATTTTTTTTCTGGATTTATTGCTAATATGGATATATTGCTAATATGGGAAGCTGGTCAAATTTCTTTTTTTTTTTTTTTTTTCATTTTTTTGGTTTCCATCATCAAACGCCCTAAGCAGAACAAATCATCCCTGGGTTAGAAAAGTTCTGAAGCATTTAAGGCTTTAATGATCTTCAGTTATATTCACTTCTTGAACAAAACAGCTGTAGAAGCATACATTGACAATGGAAATCAATCAGTTTTAGACAGCAGAAACTTACACCACAAGGAGAGAGATATGTCTTTAGGTGGGTATTCACTCTTCAGTTGACAAAATAGGCAGTTTCCTGGAACTAAATGTACTGAGCCAGAACCAGAGTCAGGGTTTTCTTTTTGTTGGGGCATTCTGGTGATTTCTACTTACCACTGTGGTCCTTGGGCACAAGTCATGATTATGTTGTTCAAACAACGTTTTTATTAGCAGAAAGTTCATAAAATCATTTTCAATGGAAAACAATATCTAAAAAGACCATAAGCATTGTTTTCTACTTTCCAATTCTACTTCATTCAACAGCCATTATTGAATGTCTGTTCAGTGCCAGACTCTGTACTAAAGGCTATAACATACACAGAAACAGTATAAGGAACCAGTTCTGTAATTTAGGAATAAATTACAAGTTGAAGAGGCAACATATAAAAAAGATATAAGGGGGGGCGCCTGGTTGGCTCAGTCAGTTAAGTGTCTGCCTTTGGCTCAGGTCCTGATCCCAGGGTCCTGGGATCAAGCCCCAGATTGTGCTCTCTGCTCAGTGGGGAGTCTGCGTCTCACTCTCCCTCTCCCTCTGCCTCTCTCCCCCTTGCTCATGTTCTCTCTCTCTCTGTCTCAAATAAATAAAATAAATAAAATCTTAAAAAAAAATATAAAGGTTACATAACAAAGATTAAAGCCAATGGTTCCTCTGTAATAAAGTTATAATTATTTTTATTTTCAAATCAGATTGTTTACAGATAGTTTTGGCTGTTACCAGAAATAATAATATTTGTAATAGATAGCATCTATTGAACACTTACTGTTTGCCAGACGCTTTTCTTTAGCTTTTTGGGTTTTTTTTAAGATTTTATTTATTTGAGAGAGCAAGAGAGAGAGAGACAAGTTCACACTGAACATGGAGCCTGATGCAGGGACTCAATGAGCCTGAGATCATGACCTGAGCCGAAATCAAGGGTTGAAGGCTTAACTGACTGAGCCACCCAGGTCTCCCTAGATACTTTTTATAAGTGTCTTATAAAATCTTTTTAATAGAGTTATTGCTATCTTTTATTTTAAAATAAAGAAACTGAGCCTCAGTGAGGGTAAACAATTTTAACAAGACTACAAAGCCAGTAAGTGTGAAGGCTGGTAAGTGTGAAGTGTTTTGAGCTCAGCTTTGCTTGGCAGTTGAGCCCACATTTTTTACCATTATTCTAAGAGTCTAATTAGAGTCAGTTCCCAAGTGAAAATGGAACTAATGGTGAGTGTGTTAGGAAGAATGGATACTATGACATGCTCTAGACAAAAGATTGATAATATATCCTCCATCCCCAATGTTTATCTTTGTGTATCATTGTACTTTAGAGCACTTGGTAATTATTGTATACAAGTTAAAGGATAAATTACCTTTATAGTGAATGAAAAAATTTTACTTGTTAGACCAAATGATATTGGAAAATGTTTTTGATCTCTCTTCTAAGGACACAAAGGGATTAGAGTTCAACCATTGAAACAGTGATTGAAGGAGGATTTGTAGGGCTCTAGGGATAGACTATTCCAGGCAAGTGCAATTTCAAACACATGTGGTATACAAACAATGCATGCTACTGTTGACCTTTCACCTCTTTTTTCTATCACCCTAAGAATTCATCTCTTTAATCCACAATTCTCAGTGTCCCAGGAATGCTTATAGTGGCTTAGAGTTCCCAATCCAGTGCCAGACATGAATAGTTCCATAGGTTCCTTGACCCTTCATCCATTTTGGACCTTCCATCCATTTAATGGACTCTTTGCTCCATTAGGATTCTATTTTTCTAGGTGATTAGTGTTAGCAGGTTCATTCCTAAGAATTGGGGGACCTGGGATGAGAGTATAAATGAAGGTCTACATATTTTGTGTCATTATTCTTTATTATAAATATAATAATTATTATTAAAATATGATCTATCCTCCCACTTTGACAGAAATATCTTTATAACAACTTGGATGGCTGGGTGAAATGTTAGAATTTTTGAACTCCTCAGTAGTATGGTGGCATGGAGAGGGATGGACTCCAGCCTTCAGCCCCTCCTTTAACCAGTTCTGTCCAGTGTCATAGGAAGCTTTGAGCAGAGTGACACTTAGGCTGTACATCTAGCCATCCATACACTCTCCACTCAAACATCTGCACCTGGACCACCCATCCTTGCTAGGTGTATGCATGTTGGTCGCATAGTCTGCTGACTGGGGGACAGAACTGGAAAGATGATATCACAGGCTCTAGATGAGGGATTGGGGCAATTTGGGAATGAAATTCTGGGATCACAGGGATCTGGAGCATTGGTCTTCTCTAGAGAAAAGGAATGCAGGTTCCAGATGGGTATTTTTCTTGACTCTGTAGACTTTGCCTATTGGTGAAGATATGGCCAGAGAAAAGCCAGAGTGCTCAGCAAATATTTATTGGTTTTTCACTATGTGCCTGTACTGTTGTAGTTACATGAGACATGAATGAACAAATTAAAGTGCTTGCCCTTGCAGAGCTTATATTCTGAGAAAGGGAGAGACAGACTATAAATACTAAATGTAATAAATATATATACTATATAGTAAATTTAAGGTGAGAAGTACTATAGAGACAATAAAAGTTAGAGCAGGAAAAGGTGGGAGAACTGTTAGTCAGCATTGGCTTCAACTGAGGTTTGAGATTTTGAGAAAAAACTTGAAGGCAGTGAGGAAATTAGCCAAAAAGAGAACAAAAGGGAAAGAAACTCAGGCCTTTAAGAGTGTAGTAAACACCTCGAGGTAGGACCACACTTAGAATGTTAGAAGAACAAGGAAACCAGCAAAACTGGAATAGAGCGAGGGCGCCTGGGTGGCTCAGTTGGTTAAGCAACTGCCTTCGGCTCAGGTCACGATCCTGGAGTCCCGAGATCGAGTCCCGCATCGGGCTCCCTGCTCGGCGAGGGGCCTGCTTCTCCCTCTGACCCTCCCCGCTCTCATGTAGTCTCTCTCTCTCTCTCTCTCTCATTCTCACTCTCTCAAAATAAATAAATAAATAAATCTTAAAAAAAAAACAAAAAACTGAACTAGAGCAAGAAAGGAAGAGGGTTAAAAAAAGAAGTTACATAAAGAACTGATGACCAGACCATATAGTATCGTACTGTGCAACAGAAATATAGTGATAGCCATAAAAATATTATTTTAAATTTCCATGTAGCCATAATAAAAATGTAAAAAAATGTTAAAAATTAACCTTAATAATCCATTTTATATACCTCAATTTATCTAAAATGTTATCATTTCAACATGTAATCTTTGAAATCAAGAGTGTATTTTATCTCAATTCATACCAGCTATATTTCAATTGTTCAGTAGCTATATCTAGTTAGTTGTTGCTGCATTGGGCAGAACAGATAGATTTTGACTCATCAGTGAAAGAATTTTGTCTATTACTTTGAGTGACTAGGGAGATGTTTCAGGATTTTAAGAATTGAAGTGTCTTGATTTGATTTATGTTTAAAAACAATCAGGTCTGGGGCCCTGGGGGGCTCAGTGGGTTAAGCATCCGACTCTTCATCTCGGCTCAGGTCTTCATCTCAGGGTCATCCATTCAACTGGGCTCCATGCTGGGCATGAAGCCTACTTAAAAAAAAAAAAAATCGGGTCCTGCCTTAACTGAAAATACATGATAAAGGATCAAAAGAAGTAGAAACAGGGAGACCTATTGCAGTAATCTTGATAAAGGAATGATGATGGCTCAGATGATAGCAGTGGTTGCCATAAGAGGTGGTTGAATTCCTGATCATTTTAAAGGTAGAAAAAATAGGACAGATTACATTTAGTGTATGATGAAAGGGGAATCAAGAATGACCCCAAGACTTGGGCCTAAATAATAGGAAGACTGGGTTGACCTCAACTTGAGATGAGAATGGCTGTTAGAAGGTTGGGACAAGGAAGCTGATTTGGATAGGTATATCTGAAAAGTCTATTAGGCGTTCAGGTGAAGATGTGGGGTAGGCAGTTAGATAGGAGTCTAGAGTTTAGGGGACAGGTTGGAGGTAAAAGTTTGGAGATCATCAACCTAAAACTGGATAAGGTCACCAAGGAAATGAGAGTGGATAGAAAAGAGAGTACCAAAGACTGAGCACTGGGAAATCACAATTAAGAGGTCTATACTGGCATGAAATTGACATTAAAATAACATCAAATATTTTACCACTTCTGTATTTATATATATATATATATATATATATATATATATATATATACACACATATATATACATATATAAATTTTATTTTTTATATTTAATTTTTTAAAACCTTAATACATATATTCATAGCTGTCACAATCTTGATTATTTTACTGAAGAACTGTAACTTTAAATGAAACCTAAGGGCTTTTTTTGTGACTTTTTTTGCTTTAAAATGTACTACAAACTTTCAAGTAATTAACTTATACTATATTAAACAATACATAGTCAAAATAAAATTGTGGCTGTAGGGGCGCCTGGGACAGAGCTCTGCATCATTGGGCTCCCTGCTCAGCGGAAAGTCTGCTTCTCCCACCTCCTCCCCCTCCCCCACTCATGCTCTTGCTCTTTCTCTCTCTGCTCTCAAATAAACAAAATCTTGTAAAAAATTGTGGTTGTAATTAAATTAGAGATCATTACCAGTCTTTAATACATATTGTTTATATTTGTGTTTCCCAGAGACATACAAGTTAACTGTCTCTGATAATGATAGCATTAAACATCGATATAGCAGTTTAAAATACATTCCATAGTCTACAAACTCATGCAGCTTTGTTTTATTTGCGATAAGCTTATGAATTTGTTTTATAAAAATTTTGGTTGATGGCTAGGTGTTCTTACCTCATTTTCGTCTGTCAAAGAATGACATATTTATTCCTTTAATTATATTCAAATCCCAGGTATGGTGAATGTTTTATAAAACAAAATCCATTATTTTACTATAAGTACATTCATGACTTTTTTAAAGAGTACAGCTCATACTTCAAATGAGATTCTAACCTTTTGTGTTCTTGTATTATCAAGGTAATTATTTACAATATAATGTGGAAATTAGTGTACTGAAAAATAATTTCTAATTTTTTTAACAAAGGCAATTGTTTGTTTCTTTTCAGTCTATTCGAGAAGTCACAGGCTACGTGTTAGTGGCTCTTAATCAGTTTCGCTACCTGCCTCTGGAGAATTTACGCATTATCCGTGGGACAAAACTTTATGAGGATCGATATGCCTTGGCAGTATTTTTAAACTACAGAAAAGATGGGAACTTTGGACTTCAGGAACTTGGACTGAAGAACTTGACAGGTAAGAAAAATATACAAAATTGCAAATATGCTCTCATTATCAATTTAATGCAATAAACATACACACATGTGTGTAAGGTTACTGTAGTATGTGTTATACTGAGGAACACTATAAAGCATTTAAATATCTAGTCTTTATTCGTTTTATGGGAAATAATGCCTTGTGAGGCCCTTGCTTTTATTTACAGATATTGTAAGTGCAGTCTGAAAAATACCATAATACTGTATCTCAGCTGAACAGAAGTACACTCTAAGGAAATGCTCAGTGACTGAAAACTGAGATAGGAAGCAGGTTTAAGAATGGTCTCAGGTGAACAGTGGACCACATCATCAAATCTCTGCAATAAATAACACCACCACCTTCACCCTTGTTAGAGCTCAGTAAATACACAAGTCTTTATGTCTAGTTCCACTAATCTAGTGTTTTGCACAGTCCCTTATTTTTGGAAGATGTACCTTGATTTACTAATTTAGTTTTGATTTATTTTATTCAGTAATTCACTAAATGCCATCAGAAATTCTTTCTCAGAATGTTTCAATATCATCAGTGATTTTTCCCCTAAGATTGGAAAAAGGAATTGCTAACAACCTAAACTTATTACCTTGCTGCAAAAAACAAGAAAACACAACACTTTGTAGGAATTTGTTTTGTAAGCTGGTCCTGGCATTCCTGCAGGTACCCTTTCAGTCCATATAGTTCATAGCTCACACAGGCTATCGTAGGAGGTTTGGTAGGAGGTTTGGTATAAGGTTTCAAATCATGAGTTTTGCTATGTGTGCCTGTAGTCAAGTAGTGCTAATTAGTAATTAATTATCATCTCACAGTGGGATAAAGGAGTTTAAACTATTAATTTAACCTACATTAATATGATCTATATTTTGCATCAAAATACATAGTGATTTTATGTGTGTTTGAGTCCACTCAGTGGTAATGTTTCTTGACATTAAAAAAGTACAATTTTTAGAGGTATTGCCTCAAAATACTAAGTAAAAATAACATTGATATTGTCAGGTCACTAAGATTTTTGTTTCTTTAATTCATAGTGGATATAAAATATTTTAAGTTAGAAATAGCTTCATAGTTAGCCAGACATGTAAGCTAAAATTGGATATTTTGGATGAAGAAAGGAATACTGATTATGTTATTTATTTTGGACATGATTGCTATAGAACTGATGGCATAATGGTAAATGCAAATTATTCAGAATTTATAGATTCCTTCATTAACATTTTACTTTTTTTGTTCTTTCCTTTCAAAGATAGTTTCCTTATTGAAGAGTAGGGTTTTTGACTAAATTGCTACTTGCATGGAAATAATGATAGGAAGAATTTTAGAAATGGAATGGATGGAGAGAAATTGAATGATTGAAGTTAAGAGTCTAAAAATAATATAATCCGGTTAAAACTTGCATAGGAATAATTATGGTTTATTAAATGATTTTCCTCTATTTAAAGAAAAAATCAATACTTTTTTTTAAACTTTTTATAATACTTGTGTTATTATTCCATAATATGTGCTATTTGAACAACCTTTTCATCCAGAAAATCAATCTTAAAGAGCTATCTTATTTATTTTTACAGTTAACATTAGTACTACTCCAATATTTTTTAAGTTATTTAATCAAAATTATGCCACATTTAAACATACCTTATTTATTGAGTGAGCTCACACCATGATTGCTTTTGATTGTGACAGTTTGTGTCATACCAAAATACAGCACTGTTATTTCAAGAACATTATGCCATGTTCTGCCAGAAAGTCTTATAATATTTGTGTGTGTGTAAAGTAAGTAGAAGTGAGTAACTAATAAGTGGCTAAGAGAATGAGTTGATTGTTCAGAACAAAAAATGTGTTTGTTCAAGAGTTATTAATTTCTTTTTGAATATAAAGAAAAGTAAAAATAAATGGTGGAAAATTTAGACAACTTGGAAATTGCCCAGATATCTTAATATATTTATTAGGTGGCTGAGAATTACATGTGAACATCAGTCCAGCATCATTGATCTTACTCTAGGTAATTGAAATCAGTAGTGTAACTCTAGTTTTGAAGATCGAAAGTCACACGATAAGCATGATTCTGTTTGTGTGTAAGAATATATGAGGAAGGGTAGGAGACACCTCACTGTTCATATAAAGAGGAATTGGGGAAGAAATTTGCTCTATAGTTGTATCTTAAAGAATTGAGTGTTCTAGGTAACCTAGTAAAGTAACCAGCAAACATTGCAATTCACTTCAGATAAGGCTGTTTTTGTGTTTTGGAAAGATAATTTTTCTGTCTTGTTTGTTTATGTGTTATACAAAGCAAGCTGATAAAAATTTAAAACAGTTTTAGGGTTATATTAAGTGTAGGGCTCCAGGGTTGGCCCTAATTTTAGGGCTGTCTTATATAATATGAAGGGAAATAGAAAACCTGCTGAGTAGCCAAATATCTCACTACTTCACTGTCTAGTGAATTAAAATTTTAACTTGGTTCTTGAAAATAAAAAATAAAAATAAAATAAAGAACCATTCTTAAAGAACCAACTGTATCAGCATCACCTGGGTATTGTTAGAAATGCGAATTTTGGGGCTTTATCTGAGACCTAATGGACCAGAAACTCTTGTGGTAGGGCCCATCAATATGTATTTTAAGGATCCCCCCCATGATTCTGATGGCCACAAAAGTTTAAGAAGCAGTCTGTTTTTAATTAAAGATATGTTACCAAGAACCAATAGCATGATATCTAGTTAACCTCTTCACTTACTTGATCTAAATAATTTTCATCCACTTATCATCTCCTAGAGGGAAGGGAAGGAATGGGACAGAGAACAGGTGAATTTGTGATTGAATGATGAGAAATACTCCTTAGGTTGAGGTGAGAATGAAAAGAGCATACTAGGTGCCTAGATGAAAACGTGTGGGTATTAAAGAGCTTGGAGGTTAGCAAGATGCTGGGAGTAAACTTTCTTCTGTATTGCCATTTGGTCTGGTACCAACTTTGCATAGTGGTAAACCATAACAGGGACAATAATAATCATGGTCAATTTTTCCTTCTAAGCAAAATTTTATTTTTAAACACTTTCAACAAGATAAATAACAAGTACTACTTGTAAGGTAGGAAGTATGCAGGTTGTAACAAATAATTTTGAGATTATGAATTCATATATATATTTAATATATATGTAACATTTTTGTTTTTCCTGAAATCTTTTTTGCAGTGTTGACCCTAGAATAATATGACTTTTTTTTATTACGTTTGTTGCCTGTAAACTCTATCTTTGTGAAAAGGTATGTTTGTTTAACTTGAGACTGTCATATATAAGGATTAATGGTTGGATGCCACTTATCAAAGATATAAATTAACTTCCACACATTCTTATTAATCAGCTTGATGGTCACCAAAAGCTATTGCTTGGACTATAGTTATTACTATAGATCTTACTTAGAGACTTTCATTTTGGTTGTGCCCGAAGACAAGAAACATAAACATATTTTTCTGGCTACTGCTGCTACTCACATTTCCCTGGTTCATTGTCAGTGACGTGGACAGAGTGGAGAAGAGGCAGGTCCCTAGGCTAGAGATACGCTGCACAATCTAAAAGGGAGTAAGGAACTTGTCTTGGCAATCCCTAGGTGCTGTGTTAGACTGGGTAATCCTTTTCTGGTCAGGGGAGAGACCATATTTCCATCAATGTGTCCATCAGGCATGTAACCTTCTTGAGGCCATTGAGAATGACAGTACTGAACCAGAGGACTGCAGAGCTGGAGAGAATTCATTACTTCCTTTGTTAAGGTCACTTGCATGTGGCTGTGGCTTTATTAATCACTCCCATTATGGTGTTCTGCTGTTTGTTTGTTTATTTTTATAAGATCCTTCTTAACAAAATATCCCTATTCTAAATTCAAATCAACATCTAATATATTTACAACTTTAAGTCTACAAGCTTCTACTTATTTAGTTACCTGTCTGACCAAAATCTAAATGTCATTGTATGAGGCAAAAAAAAAAAAAAACCCAAAAACCCAAAAACCAAACAACAACAACAACAACAACAAAAAACTATTATTTTCTCCTTTCTGGAATTTATAGAACTACCTCATCTGAATAATATTATACAATCTCATCTATATGTGATATTGTAGATATGAAGGAATCTTTGAGAAATACCTAGATTCATATCTATTCTACTATTCATATTCTATTTATAATGATGATAACCTGAATACAAATTTACTACATAAATATGTACATTTTTCTTACCAAATTTCACCTTAAATATTTGGATTTTCATTTTATGAATTATTAGAATATCTCTTTTGAATAGGTAAAATTTGAGGTGATACCAATATACAATTTATGTTTTCCAAATATTAGCCAAATACTCTCCATATTTTCAGACCAACACATTCATGTATTAGTACCTTTATTTAATGTTTTATGACTATTCTAATTATTTGGTTAACTGTGTACTGTATCATCTTGATTAGATTGTCATTTGATATGTGGACAAGCAAACATTTTAAACAGATACAAAACGCTGAAGTTGTTTTTGGGAGCCCTCAATAATAATGGAAGGATATATTAAGTTTACTGAGTTCTAGTAGACTAAAAATAAAATGAAATGCTTGGTTCAGGAGATAGAACATCTGATGTAAGAACATTTAAATTTCTCAAACCCCTTCAGCATTATTCACTGACAGTCAAGTAAATAACCTAACACTGAAATGGACAGGCCATCTGCAGGCAACGCAATGTATGTCAAAGAGCATGGGTGTGGAATCAGAAAAACAAAACAAAACAAACAAACAAAAAAAAACCCGTTCAAATGTCAGATCACCACTTACAGTCTGAGTGTCTCTCTGAGACTTAGATTCTTCATCTTTAAAATTGAGAAGAGAATTCCACCTCACGATGTTATTATAGACATTAAAAAAATAGAGAACTTGTCAACCACAGCACCTTTCCCATAGAGTATACTTAGGAAACCTTCATCTTCTTTCACTGTATTGTTTTGTCCTTAGCTTTTCTTTGTGCCAACACAGTGACAAAACAATTGTACCTGTTTCTTCATATTCAAATAGGTTCCTGTTGCTTCATTGGGGCCTTGAAAAGTGACTTGTTTAGACAAAAAGATGCTCCAAATTTCAGTGTCTCTTCAGATGCCACTTTGAAGCTATTTTATGTATAGGCTCTATTTCTCTGGCAGGGAGAAGCCTGAGGCTTTTCTTTGTCTACTCTCAGTGTGATCCTGTCTTTAGTACTTCATAGCACTTCTCTCCTGTCTTTCAGTGCTCACACCAAGCACCTGTTACCCCAGCCCTTCGTTTCAAATCTCTATCATCATGTTTCACCCTTCATTGGCCCTGACATTTGCCTTGACCTAGACAAAAGACATACTCATTCTGAGTTCGTTTTCTGACACTAGAGTTGCTAAGCATTTTTCAACTGTTCTGTGAAAGGTCTTAGTAATGTTTGAGTTCAACTAGCCTAGTTCAGCAGTTGCTGTTAAATAGAATGTTTGACAAAGGTGCTGCTAATATTTACATAAGAAGAACTACTCAGCATAGTGTGGATATCTGAAGAACAAAAAAAAATGATTCCAAGAATACTCCTAGCTTAAGGATAAATTACTTGGAAGATGATTTGATCAAAACTAACCTATAGTGAAAACCCTGTGAGACAGATGGAATCAGTGAAGAGTGGCACATACTTATGAAGGCATCAATTTTTAGATCAGGTCCACAGTTTCTAAAAATGATACTCTAATCAATGTTTTCAAAGAAGGTTGTTTGCCTGCCATGTCAGAGAGTGTGTATTAACTAGAAGAAGGGGAATTATAATGATATGTTTCAGTGTCTAGGTAAAACAGAAACATATCTGAAAGTAAATACTTTAAATGTGAGATCGGTTAGAGTGGCCATTGCAGCAAATTTCTAGGACTCATTCTTAGCTTTGGAGAACTGATTAGTGAATTTATGGAATTGAATGAAGGTAAAATGGGAATTTCTTCTCCTGCTGTACCACTCATTAGAGAGGATACCGTTACTGGAGCAATAAGGGATGAGATGGGATTCTTAGGGAATGGAACAATTCCTTCTCCTCTAGCTTACATGTTTTTAGTTGTGAATACTAGGATAATCTGCTCAGGTCATAAAAAAGCAACCCTGTTGTTGATTTATGTCCCATTCAGGTATCCTGAAGGCATCCCATTCTCTGAACTACATTCTTTTTAATCCCTATAGCATCTTTAGGAAAAATATTGGGGGAAACCTAGCATTGTGGAAGTCTTTCAGGAAAATTCCCTACTTGAGACTTCAAACCTCTGTCATCATCCCTTTTTGTCCCTAAGATAGTCCAAGAACTGCAGATTCCCTTTCCTAAGAGAGAAAGCATACATATTCTAAGGAAAGAAAACATATAAGGTCAAAAAACTCCCTTCTTAAAGCTCATTTGTTGGGAAAATGTGCTTGTTTTGACATTTAGAAAGTGGAGGAGAATCTTTGCTCCTCAGGGTCCCAGATGCAGTCAGGGAAATTGATAGTGATCACTGAGTCCATGAGTCCATGATTTCACGTCAAGGAAAGCAGTTAAGTTATCATAATATCTGCCTCCTCACCCTCATCCCAGGACATTATCTTTGTTGATGCGGCAGACATTCATCCGTAAAGAGTTGGCAAATTATCTGTCTGTCTGTTTATCTATCTATCTATCTATCTAACCGTCTATCCATCTATAAATATAGATAAATAAAATATAGAGAGATAATTTCTCTTTGTTATATAGAGATAGAGATAAAGATAGATAGTTTAGTTAGAAGAGACAACTCCAAGCTTGGCAGACCCTAAAACTCTCAGTCAGAGCTAAGAAGTGAGGCTACACATTGTCGTCTTCCAATGTTACTGAAAGCACGATTATTATAATATCTCATACTGCTATGAAGTTGTATACTTGACAAGTGCTTTCAGTTTCCTTTTCTTTGTTTCACACCTAGCCTCCTCATGCTGACCTGGAAAGTGTCTTTATTGTAATTTTACATCTGAGAAACTAGATCTAAAGTCTTGTGGCTGATAAGAGCACCTTGTTCTAGAATTTAGATCTATTTTCCTTCTCTTCCTATTGTGTCATTCCTAAGAAGTGTTTAGGATAGTTTCTCCAGGTGAGACTATGTACTCAGTGAAATACTAAATTGGCTATAAGCATAAATAATCCAGACTTTAAACAGAAGGTCTTAAGGTTGTATTTTAGAAAGAACTTTCTGATTTTAGTTGTTGTATAATACTTGAATACATCATGAATGTACCTATGAAAAATAGTGGTAAGGTGACAATAAAATACAGTCACACACACAAAATGACACTATTGTATATACTGGATTTGATTTAAAAGTATCAGATCTATTAACTAGTTTTATAGCCACTGCCATTCAACTGTGACTTTTTAAAAATCAAGGTTACTGGGGTGCTTGGGTGGCTCAGTCAGTTAAGCGGTTAAGCATCTGCCTTCAGCTCAGGTCATGATCCCAGGGTCCTGGGAGCGAGCCCCTCATCTGGCTCTCTGCTCAGCAGGGAATCTGCTTCTCTCTCTGCCCCTCCCCCTGCTTGTGCTCTGTCTCTCTCTTGCGTGCTTTCTCTCTCTCTCAAATAGATAAATAAAATCTTTAAAAAAATAAATAAAAATCAAAGTTACTAAACTCTTAGTCATAACTCACGTTTATTAATAGGCTCAATTTTACTGGTAAAAAGTTCAGGATTCTTTTGGAAAGTGATGTCAATTCAAATATTTGTTAGCTTTGTTTTTTTCCACTTGTATATTCAAGACACTGTGCTGAGATATGAGTTATTCTAAATTAGCTCTACCTACCTGTGTTCTCTCAGTAAATATTATACTTCTGACAAATATTTACCTACCAACTGCAATGTGAAAGCACTGGGAAAGCATTTTCCCCAATTCTATTATTTATAGTCAAGTATCTCCATGGGGTCAAGAGCCTCCATTTTAATCTGTCTTAACTTCAAAAGCATCAGGTGCCCTATAGAGCTTTCTGTGATGATGGAAATATTCAATCTGTGGTGCACAATTGAGAAGCCAAATGTGGCTACTGAGAACTTGAAATGTAGCTAATTTGGAGGAAATGAATTTCTACTTTTATCTACTTTTAATTCATTTTAATTTAAATGGCCACATGCAGTGATCAATATTAGAGATCATAATAGTGATCATATTAGGACAGCACTAAAAGGACAGCATCTTTTACTGAACACCAGGGCAGTAGGCAAGGATATTTACCTGCAGAATACCATGGAGAATGAGAACATAGACTCTGAATTGAGACCGCTTCCCTTCAAATTCTCTTATTCAACTTTCTAAACGTCAGTTTCCTCATCTTTAAATGAGTATAATGGGAACTCTCTGTAAGATGGTTGTGAAAATTAAATTGTAAATTATGAAAATAGCATTAAATGCAGTTCCTGCAATGAATATTATTCATTATTATTTGAGAAGTATGCTTTTGGTAAGAATAATAGAAACAGCCTGTTTTTATATTCATTGAAAGCATGTTATGCCTATATAATCAAATTGTAAGATACAAAATGTGTCATTTATGATTTGGGACTTGACCAGATCTTATATTTGAGTAAGCTGCATTGCTTCTTAATGTGTTTTAAGCTCTGGTTATTGTAACAGGTTTTCTGTTTGATAGAAATGTGACTTTTCAAAAATGAGATTTTTACTCTCATCTTCAGTTGCCACAGTATATAAGTACCTAGTTATAAATAGGTCCCAATGTCTATTTTTTAAGTGACTTTATTGAAAGAAATAAGGATCAGGAGATTATAATGATTTTTTTTTTTTTTGTAGCAGAGAAACTATATTGAAAATCTGTTGATTCTTTCTAGCATAAATAATGCCCACGTCCTTAGGAGTCTCTATTCCACACTGAAAGTTCATATTCATAACATAATATTTATATAATAACAAGAAAGTCACAAAAGAAATTCCTCTATAAAATGTTTTATCAAATAGATGTCTACCATATTTCATCAAATCTAAGTCACCATCAGTTTTAAGAAATATTTATTGTTTTCAGGCCACACTAAGAGAAAAAGTGAAAGCCCAACAGAAATGTAAAAGATTGTATGATGAATCAAGATTTTAGAGATATTAAATATGGAAAATGCATTTTAGAATTGATAAAATATAGTAATATGTAAAGGGAAGAGAGATACAACAAACCCCTTATTAACTTTCTAGAAAATAGCTGTACTTGTAATGGTGAAACTGTTTACTGTGGAAGTATATCAAACAAGTTATAATAGAAATGGCCAATATTTCATAAATGATGAATGGAATTTTCCATTCATCTGTATCTATCAGGGAATAAATAAATATAAATCCCCATGGCTCAACATGTTTTGATGTAATAAACTAACCTGGAAATTTGAATTATTTATTTATTTTTTCTGTTGTTGTTTCTGAGAATTTTCTGATTTATTGACTCCACTGGTAAAAGAGATGAAAATATAGTTCGAAAGCAAAAAAAAAAAAAAAAAAAAAATTGCTTATTCTAGGAATTTCCTTTAAACTTTGCTCTCTTAGTAATAGACATCAACTAGAGTTTAGGATTGCCATAGGATATCAGAGGTTAAAGAGTGTTTTACTTGGATCTTCTTTGCCAGCCTACCTAGAAGTTCAATACAATTGTCTGTTATTATAGCTCTCAAACTATTTCCCTTCCCCTACTTTTAATACTTTTTGACCTATTCTCTGCAATATGTTTTATATTTTTAGCTATAATTTTCTTATAGGCTAAGTCAAGTTGTTTTGGTTATTAAATCCTAACAACCATAACAATTCTGAGGAATATTTACTGAGAAAAGTAAAGAAAAACAGTAAACCGTAACATTTTCTTTCTTCCAAAACCATTCAAATTACCCAATTTCATTTACTCTGAGATGCAAATCAGAGGTTTGATTTTGTGGTATCAATAATGTTGAAAAAAGCTGATATCAGAAAAAGCATTTTGGGGGCGCCGGGTGGCTCAGATGGTTAAGCGTCTGCCTTCAGCTCAGGTCATGATCCCCGGGTCCTGGGATTGAGTCCTGCATCCGTCTCCTTGCTCAGCGGGGAGCCTGCTTCTCCCTCTGCCTCTCTCTCTCTCTCTCTCTCTCTCTGTCTCTCAGGAATAAATAAATAAAATCTTTAAAAAAAAAAAAAAGAAAAAGCATTTTTGATTATCTACTGTGAAATAAAGAGACTTCAAACTTCAATTATATATTTAATGACATATTTAATGGGCATATTCTGGCAACTATTGACATAATAAAGATTACATTATGATTTTAATGTTACCAAATTCTCTAAACACTCTGCTTTACTATTTAGTGGAGTTGTTCTATATTACATAGATTATGTGTCTGGTGATGTCCATTAAAAATCCTTTTATAAGTTCTAGGTTTTTTTTTTTTTTTAATTTATTTATTTATTTTAGAGAGAGAGAGATGGAGTGCAGGGAGAGAGGCAGAGGGAGAGGGAGAAAGAGAGACTCCTCAAGCCGACTTCCTTCTGAGAGCAGAGCCCTACCGGGGGGTTGGGCACTTGATTCTAGGACCCTGGAGTGATGGTCTGAGCTGAAATCAAGAGGTGGCCACCTAACCAACTAAGCTACCCAGGCACCCCTATATATTCTAGTTTTTAACTACATGTATTACTAGAACTGTTTTAGTCTGTGTGCCTTTTGTTTTAATGACTTTACCTACTCCTTTTAGCATAATAAATCTAGAAAACAAAAATACATATAGCATAATAGAGCCCAGGGTATATGTACTACTGCTGCTACTAATATCCGTAATTAATAAGCATTTACTATGTAGAAGCCAATTATTTACAAGCATTGTCTTCCTTCATCTTTATAATAACCCCATTTAATAGGTTACTGTGGTTATTTCCCTTTTGAAGATAAAGAACTGCAGTTTCAAAATGATGGGTAACATGCTGCAGAGCACACGATGATTTATGGAGTTCAGAGTTGAAGCCAGGCAGTATAATTCCAGATATCCGTTGTGTCACCATGTTATAGAGATGGTGAAAAGGAGGGAGATCACATGGCACTGACTTTTTTTCATCTTCTGCTGTAGGTTAATTAGGTGAGAATCCATGAAATGACTCATCTGATCCAGGTATTACTTTTTCAGCGCAATCCTACCATTTTATTTCTTAATGAGACTTCGTTTAGTGTAGATACTTTACCTAAGGAGTTAAATTACTCTAAAAGAGATTCATATTGCATAACCAGGTTAAATTGTTATAATATTGAAAAGTATTTTGTGAGGCTATTTATGTTTATTCCTATAGATATTAGAAACTAAAATGAAAAAGTAGAGTAGCAGAATTAAATAAAATGTCCTAATTGGGAATTGACTTCATGACCTTTCCTTTATTAACACTAGAATGCAAAAGAACAGATAAATGACTGTATTTGGGGTGTGCTTTATTTTGTTTTGATATAGCTCTAGAAGTTGTGTGTTCTGTCAAGATAAGCTTTTTGTCCTGGTCTAGTCTAGTGATCTTTCTATTGTATTATTCCAAAGATATGATTTTATTCAAGGAACTAGAGGGAGATAATAATTTAAAAGATTTTTAAAAAGTTATATGTCGATCTCTATGTGATTAGGTATACATTTTCATTTATTAATTAGAAGAAAATGAAACAAAATAAATTTTGGAGTTCATGTGTAACTCAGTTGTAATCCACATTTACCATTTATCTACAAAATACAATGAAATGTGACATGAGCTTTATAGTGTCACTCAAAGAATACAGTTTAGTACGTTTTGCGAGGAAAATATGGAAAAGATAATGAAGCAGTACTTGGCATATCCATAGATATATCTTTTATGTAGCATGAATAGAAAACTGAAATGAAGCAGGGAAGCAGCCTATGTTATTGCTGTCACTTTTCACATACTGAATGTGTGGCTGAATTTCACACCTATGCATTACATTGTCATTTCATGTAGTTAGAAATTACATGTCATAATGATAAATCTTTGGAATTAAAATTGTATCATGCTTCAAATGCAGGCCCATGGTGCTCAGGGAAAAGGGGTAAATCAAGAATTAGTGTCTTGGTTCAAGTGCCTCTTAAAAATTAAGAAAATCTAAATATCATTTGTGTAAAAGAAATACATCAGAGGTCACAATATAGGTTATCAACTCCTTTGTGATTTCATTGAAAATCATCTGCATAATTTAAGTAGCTATCCAATTGTTTTATGTATCTAATATGTATTACAATGCACAGTGGCTTCTTACATTAGATTTGGTTCATTATTAAATGTAAAATATTGAAAAATACTAAAAACTTAATAGTATTTGTTGAGCCATCTTGTGTCAATTTTGATGTCTGATTTAAATTTAAATCAGGGAGAGATTTAGTGTAACTTTTCAGCTCATTTACATTTTAATCCATTAAAATACGACTAAGATATTCAGGACCAGAGAAGACTTGAAACATTTTTCCTTCTGAATCATAAAATCTTAGATTTTTAAAGAAGAAATAAACAGTAATATACAGTCCTCAAATTAATAGAAATAAAAGCTCCAAAACTATACAGTGTTTCTAAATTTCACATGTATAGATAAATATAAAATGACAGGCCCCCAAATGGTTTTCTTCCTGAAAAATATATCTAATTATAATTGCAAATGACTACTTAAGCCACCTAGTTTGTACTGTGGAAAAAGTCCCTTGAAAAAAATGCCATAAAATTAGTGAGATGCAAGGGGCAAATAAAGGAAAATCCATACATGTCTATAATGTTTGTATAAGAGCCAACTCTTGCCATTTATGGTTCTCGGGTTTGCCTTTCACCCATTAAAAAATTGTGAAACAATCAGAGAATTAAGTGTCTTTTGCTGTACCTAAGACATGCTCTACATTCGGGCTTAAATTCACAATAGTTTGGGGGCGGACAACATAACAAAAACAGAGCTCAGAAATAAAATTGAAACCTTCTTGATCCCAAAATACAACTTTTGCTTGAGAATGTGGATTTATTGTCACAATTCATGTCTAGCCTGTGTGGTCTGGTTGAGAGGTATGTTCTAGAATGTGAAAATGTATCAACATACTCTCTTCTTGTCCCAACAGCCTGAAAAAGTAGAAAAAAACCTGAGCTTTGAAACCTGATATATTTGAAATTTCATACTCGTACTACAACTGACAAGGGAAATGTCAAAACAGTTAAGTGCTATCCATCAGTTTCCTCATCTGAAAATGAGAAGTGAATGGAAAAGATTCATACAATTTGCCTAGAATAGTGATTAGCACAAAATAGATGTTAGTTCCTTTCCTGTTTCCCCCTTCTTTATATAGTTCTCAATGGAGTAATAATACTTAAGAGTATTAACTTTTTTAGTTCATCTTTGCCACATCTATATAAGCTGTGTTCTTTATGGGTTCCTTATTGATAGATGCATTTGATTTTAGAAAAGCCTAATCTCACTAGCAACTAGAAGATTCATATTCCGATCCCACTTGTACCTTAGATAAATCACCTAATACCTCTTGTAATGAATTTTCAATTCTGAAATGAAAGGAGAATTTTCTTAGTTTTTTTTTTTTTTTTCTCTTCTTTTCTTATGTAACTTATAATACCTATCTGCTGTCTATCTCCTGGAAAAGTTCTAAGGGAAAGTGTGAGTCACTTTTTCTTAGTGTTCAACTTCCTTAGAACAAGTGAGGAGATGACATTAACCCTTCCAAATCAGCAGAGAATGATACTCCATTTTTGCTGAAGTTCAAGCATCTAATTAAAAATGGAACTCCATGTGGATACGTAATGCATAATGCAAATACATATACGTAGGGACCTCTAATAGGGTTTAATCGTTCAGAGTGTATTTATTTCCTAGCACAGGGATAACAACATACTGAAGTAATGATATCCACATGCATTCACATTTAGCTATGTGTCATTAAAGGTAGATCCTTTTTTTTTTTTAATAAATTGTTTTACTTCCATGCTAAGGCGCTGAAACCTCAGGAAAACAAAACAAAACAAAAAACCTTTGGATGACTTTTCAGGAGGAAAAAAAAAAAAAAGAACATGAGCTAAGCAACAAAACCAATTTAGTTGGTTTTAAATACTGAGTTAAAGCCAAGGTCTCCCAGTGGTGCCAAGCAAATCTTATTCATTTCTGTTCATTTCTTAATTTCTTAGTTCCTCTCAGAGTATTCAAATGTCTCTGCTGGGGAGAGCTACCAATTCAGCTAAGAATGTGTTTCCCCAGAGATTACTTTTATACTGTATCTGAAACTCATTAATCATTGCTTCCTTTTAAATCCCCATTACACAAGAAATCCTGGGATTTGAATGCCTAGATATTTCGTATTTAGTTCTAAATAAGCAGAAACAATACAAAGTATATTTTCCCCCCTGCTCACATGCTGAACTCGCAATGAGGATATTTTGATGACTTATTTTAAATGGCTAAGATCTATTTTAAAGGATATTTTCTGGGGCTTTTAAAAATAATTAAAAGACCTACTTATTGTTTGCTTGGGAACTTGAACTTCTAAGGAAAGGGCAGGCTCACGCTAATAGTGTTTTTGGTAGCTCAATCGCTAGAGCATAGCTGGGTCTCTGTCAGTGTGTGAAACAGAAGCAAAGCTTGTGCTGTCAAAACAGTGCAGGCGTGAGGCACCTGCAGAGAGTCAGCTTGGCTTCCAGACTCAGTAACCACATGAGGCTTAGGACTTGTGTTCTAAAATTAGAATCCTTACTTCAAAGATAAAGGCCTAGGGAAGGCACCTTGGTGGCATTTTACATATGCTTGTAGATTTATGTCATATGTTTGTATATATTCTTTTACCCTATATGTAAGGTAGAGAAATGGCAGCTTAGACCCCTGATTGCATAGAACTGCTGTAAAATTTTCAACATAGCTTTTATTTCTGTATGTAAGACCAAGGTTTTTTTAATACAAATAATGACCATGTCTCTCTTACTTGCATGGCATGAAAGCATATTTAATAGCTATTTCTATGTTTTTGCTTCAAATCGGAATTCTGTGACTGAAAAGTTGTAGTATGTAAAACCTTGCTCCTTATGTTAGGGTACAGAATCAGTTTTCTGTAAAATGATTATAATAATCCGTACGGGTGGACAGGTCCTATCTATTTCGAAGTTTTAAAAAGAAAAATAAACACTGACACATGCCTAGAACAAAGCAAAAGACAAATTAGAAGATCAGAGAGAGACATAGAAAAATAGGCTCATAAATTGATAATAAAAAAGAGGCTATGTGTGTGTATACATATATATAATATCTCAATATAAATATAATATAGATATATGTATGTTTATATACATATATATGTACACATGCACAGATAATACATATATTAATGTGTGTATATATATAGTTTCTAACTATGATGCATAACCATACACACTGTGTGTCATTGACACATATCCAAGAAACAACGTAATCAATGAGCTATCACCCTGCTTTTCTAATCATGATCTGAAATAATATTTGGCTTCCAAGAAGTCATTTTCATATAAAATTAATTTTATAGAAAACAGTATGCAGTTCAATACACAGAATGGTAAATGAGTAATCCATATGTGTTTATGGCTGTCAACGTGGTACTGAAACATTTTGTGTGTCAGGAAATGTGCCCACAGGCTGAAATGAATGTACAAAGGCATCACATGGGGAGAACATGCTGGAGGGGTTTTATTTGATGTTTTCAAAGTGCTCTAGGGTCTGTCTTGCAAGAACCCTTTTGGTTTTCTTTCTTTTTTAAAATTTTTTAATTTTTTTTTATGTTTTAGAACACATGACTTTCTTTTGAAACATCCTTGCAAGAGAAAAAGAGTAAATTACAAATGAATTATACAATCCTATCCTCCCTTCTCTCTCCTCTTACCTCTTTCTCCCTCAAACATACACAACTCTCTCTCTGTCTCTCAGACACCTCTCTCTCCCTCCCTCCCTCTCTCTCTCTCTCTCTTTCTCTCACTTAAGATAAATGTTCAACTTCTGTGTGCGTATCTACAGAGATAGCTGCCACAATCAACAGTCAGGATTTGTGAAATTACATACCCAGAATTTGAGATCACAAACTGTATTAACTAAGGATGGAATAAAGAGAGATGGCCCTGAAGTGAATACCTATTATATGCACCTAAGGTTTTTTTTTTTTTTTTTTTTTACTTATTGTTTTATGTGTTTATTTATTTAAAACTATTAGGAGATTTAGGGTGGGGGAATGGGTTAGCCTGGTGATGGGTATTAAGGAGGGCACATTCTGCGTGGAGCACTGGGTGTTATGCACAAACAATGAATCATGGAACACTACATCAAGAACTAATGATGTAATGTATGGTGAGTAACATAACAATAAAAAATAAAAAAACTATTAGGAGATTTACACTTATCTTCTACCAAAGGGGAGCAATTAAAAGCACTCTGTCCCTTGCGCATTTAACCTAAACAATCAAAGGTTGAAACGAGGCTTCAGACCACCATAACCTTATACCTAGAACATTGTTTTGAGAGCTGTAGATTAGAAGGACATGTTCTGCTAAATGTCTTTTTCAATACACCATATAAAGCTAAGATTTATGTAAAAAATGACAAAAATTCAACATATCTATAAGTGATTCAAGTAATTACTTCTTTGCAAGACAAACATAGGTTTGATATCATGCTAATATCATTTTCTTGTCATAA
Organism: Eumetopias jubatus; assembly: GCF_037043125.1. Lineage (NCBI taxonomy): Eukaryota > Metazoa > Chordata > Mammalia > Carnivora > Otariidae > Eumetopias > Eumetopias jubatus. Next base: position 25,542,147 of record NW_028274809.1, read on the forward strand.
ATCCTTCATCTTTAACTCTTAAACTAAAGCTGGATGGCCATGAGAAGCTTAATATATCATTATTCATAATACTGAGCTTGCTAAGGATAAATGCATCTTGAAGGTTGATGGTAAGGGAGGCATGCTCTTTTTCCTACCAAGAAGAAAGCATGCTGCTAAACCTCTGTTTGCACACAAAAGATTTTCTCAGAAGAGTTTCTTTTTTTTTTTAAGATTTTATTTATTTATTCATGAGAGACACAGAGAGAGAGAGAGAAGCAGAGGGAGAAGTAGGCTCCCCCCTGAACAGGGAGCCCGATGCGAGACTTGATCCCAGGACCCTGGGATCATGACCTGAGCCGAAGGCAGACGCTTAACCATCTGAGCCACCCAGGCGCCCTCAGAAGAGTTTCTGTTGCTCTGTGGTTTAGAAGTCAAAACTCTCTTACCAGGGGTAGCCCCCAGGCTGGCATTTGATAAGAGTGAACAAACAGGTGTAGCCCTCTGTTTTCACATTGCTGGCTTGTCCACATGACAATGGTAGTGTTGTTCCCTGGGGTGGGTGGTGGAGGGATTGGCTCTGCTGAGAACAAACCCACTCTTGATAAAAGGATATAATTATTATTCTCAGGGGAAACTCAAAAATATAATTCTACAGACAGTTGAAGTTCAAGGCATGAAATTTAGCAGTGTTTTTTCACTCACACAAAGGTCTCAGTGAAATTTAACAAATCATCAGTGCCCTGCCTCTGTCCTTAGTGGGACATTTTTGCTACTGTGGGGTTGTATGAAGATTTTAGGTGTGTGACCCATGTTAAATGGTGTTGTTTCTGAGAAGACCTGTTTCAGAATTTCAGGAGTATAGAAAATACTTAAATTTTCCCTTCTCTATCTCAGTGCCTTAGAATTATGTGATAAATGAATGTCACTTATATACTACTGTATGCACTAAAAAAGAAGATTCATCTATTTAATAGAAGAAATCACATAGTAAATACTAATACTATTGGAATATTTTATATATATATATACTAAATACTGTATATTATTAGAGCATTTACTATGTGAGTACTAAGGATTGCATAATAAAATAATACTGTTATTTTCCTAACAGTTATATTGGTTAAGTAGTATTTACACTCTGAAAGTATCCTATGCTAGAGATGGAAGTGACCAACTCCCTAATTACAGATAAGCAAAACCAACCAACCAGTACAGTGAGGTGAGACCTTGAGAGGAAAAATGACTTTTCAAAAGGCATAGAGTTAAAGTCATTGCGTAGAACCCGATTGTTTTGGACTTTGTCTAATATTTTATTTTGCTCACTCTACATTAGTGTTTCCCAGAATCTAAAGCTTATATGCTATCATGCTTTTATGCTTGAAGGCATTTTGTTGATGTGGAGCCTGGTGATTGTCCCTGTTTACTTTAGAATCTCATTATTTACATAAATAGGCCAGGAGATGAAATGTGCTCATTATTTCAGAAGCCAGAAGTAAATGCAAATGTCCTTTCCATTGGTTTGGTGGTAGTATTATACCCTTATGTTCTGAAAAAGTGTAGTGTCTATTTCTTCTATTTAATGAAATTAAGCTAAATATATATTTTTGTGTAAAATGAACAAAACATATTCACATTATACTTAAATTTTCACATTAACAAGTCATTTATTTTAACTTACTAAAAACAATATCTATGGCATTTACTTTCAAAACCAGGCACACAACATGCTTTAACTAATAAGTCACTATCTTCATCCTGCCCTTAACCATTCTATTTTCTACAACCTGAACCTATCAATAATTGCAGCACTTATGTTAAGAGATATAATTTAGTCAAATCCTACTTGCAGTCATCTACAAAAACAAAAATCACCTCTATTAAAATTTTGTACCCCATTTAGCTTCAAGTCCATGTTATCATAAAGAAAGTAGTCCAGCTTTGTCATGCATGGCTTATGAAATTTTGCTCAGTACACTAGAGTAATATTCAATGTTTGGCAGGTCTTCTGTATTAATACCCAATGGCATAGATTAATATCACATTGACTCAGTATCATCTAAGATGGAAGAGCTCTGGAAAGAGAAATGAATAAGCAGTGACTAAGGAAGTAGGTTAGGAAATGTCTGGTTTGCTGGTAAAGAGGACGTAACTGGGTTATATAATGATAGAAGGGGCCTCCCATGGAGCAAAGTGAGGGCGTAGGTCACCTGGGCATGAAACTGGATTGAGTTTGTAGTAAATGTTCTAAAGTAGGAAAGTATAGATAGGGACGGTATAACACAAAGTGATTTTCTTTCCTTGTTCATTTTTAGGGTTTGAGTGGGTTGAGTTGAGGGTGAGAAAATTATAATAGCAGTCATATAATCATACTTCTGTGTTTACCAAGTCTTTAGGGAGCATGTATGGGTCATTAGGAAAAGGACTTCTGTGAAAGAACATTGGATTACATTAGTTGCTGAGATGAAAGGAGTTAATGTTTATAAAATTCTGTTCATGGTACCTGGAATTCAACATCTCATGTCCTTTCAATTATAATGTATTTTAATTAAGGCAAGTAGCATGGCAGCATATGGAGGGGTGGTTCTACAGGAAAAGGTGAAGATGCTACGTACGTTGAGGCTTAAGGAACATTAGGGACTGGGGGAAATTCTTCCTAAATCAGACAAAGGGTTTAAAGTAGGTGTTGAAGAGCCAACTAGTTGCTCACCAATAATGTCCCCTCCCTCCCCAGGAGACAATTAGAACTAATTTCCCAGTTTCCTTTTTACTTCAGTGTGGTTGTGTAACTAAGTTTAAGACAACTAAATGTAAGTGGAAATGTCATGTGGCACTTTTAAACCTAGTCTATAGAAGAATTTCAAGTATGTGCCCCGCCCCCTGTTCTCCATCCCAGTGAAAATGACTCTTTGAAAATTATAACTTCAAGGCCACAGACTGATCATCAGCCAGGATCCCTGATAAACTGAGGATTAGAGACCCCTATCTACTGTCACAAATCCTTGCCCACCAATCAGGAATATCCCCTATGTCCCCCTTATGTATGGGGTATGTAAATACTTTTTAGATTTACATGAGCAATTTCTAACTTTTTATGTTTGGGCCATTACTTTGAACTTTCTTAGGACAGCAACTCATGTTACCCTTTACTAATTCTGTGGCTGTGTAGGAAAGATAAGACCTTACACCTAGTAAAATTCTGACACTGGAGCAGTGATGATACCAAGGGTGGACTTGTGAGGGCATACATAACGGGGTACATTGTTGGAGAATATAAAACAAGAAAAGCCTGCCTTTTTAATTATTATTACAAACCATGAATTTTAAACCGTGTTAGGTAAAAAATACACCTCAGTGAAAAATATTTTTTATTGGTCAAAATTCTAAAAAAAAGTGCTATGGTTACTGTTGAGTTTTAAAAGTATATATGCAAGCTTTAAATTAACACAATTTGGGGCGCCTGAGTGGCTCAGTCAGTTAAGCATCTGCCTTCGGCTCAGGTCATGATCCTGGGGTCCTGGGATCAAGCCCTGCCTCCGGCTCCCTGATCAACGGGGAGCCTGCTTCTCCCTCTCCCTCTGCCATCCTCCCTGCTTGTGCTCTCTCTCTCTGTCTCTCTGTCAAATAAATAAATAAAATCTTTTTAAAAAATAAATTAACATAATTTACTTACTTATCATTTTGTAAATACTGTTTATGTAGAAATTAATTTGGAGAACTCCTCATTCTACAATTGACCCCTTCATACAAAGACTTGACTGCACACTTTAGTTTAGAGGATAAGTTTGTTCAAAATGATTTAAATTTTTTCTGGGTGTGGTTCATGTGACCAGGCTATGTGTTATTACATATCCCTATGTTTGATCCCTTTGAGGATGTGGTGTTACATACAACTGTAATTTCAAAACTAACAATGATAGCAATGTGCATGATTATAAAGATGAAGTAATGGGGCGCCTGGGTGGCTCAGTCATTAAGCATCTGCCTTCGGCTCAGGTCATGATCCCAGAGTCCTGGGATCGAGCCCTGCATCAGGCTCCCTGCTCAGAAGGGAGCCTGCTTCTCCCCCTCCCACTCCCCCTGCTTGTGTTCCCTCTCTCGCTATGTTTCAATCTGTCAAATAAATAAATAAAATCTTTAAAACAAAATAAAGATGAAGTAATAGTGCTTGAGTTATTTCAAGTCTATTATTCTATATGATTACTTGGGGCCCTTTGTGTTTAAATTTACAAAATAATAAAACAGTGCAAAATACAAGATACAATAATTTGTATCTATATACATAGATAACAAATAACTGGCAAATTCTAGGTCACACATAAAACTCGTTTTACTGATTTTGAATAGTATCTTGCAAATTGAAATTTATTCTTCATTTTATATCAATTATTTTAAACCAAAGAACAAATCAAGAAAATAATGATTACCACATGATTATTAATGAAAATAATTTTGCCACAGAGGGGAGGTATTTGCTCAGTGTATTAAATATATGAGGTATATGACTGCAGTAGAGAACATTTTTTTCCCACTTGAATACACTCTTTATGTTCTACTACAAAATAAATAATAGCAAATATGTACAATACCTAAAACCCATTGTCCATTGCAATAGATTGCATAATTAATGTTCTACAGTTGTTTATATGGGACGCTGGGTAAGACAGTGTGAGTGCAGCTTTATCACCACTGCTGAGAAAATTCATTCAAAAGCATGTTAAATTTGACACTAGTCATATTATCATCGTGATATAATATATAGTTAAACATCATGGGTCAACTTCCAGCTTGGCTCTAATTTCAGTACCACCAAATTTTAGAGCTTAAAGTAGAATCTGTAGCAGGAACCGAAGTTTATTGGGTGTCCACTATATACTGCCTATCATTTGATTTTTCTCAATAAACATATTTATAGAGTAGATAGTTGTGGCTCAGAGTTACAAAGGTTTGCTTGGTCACTCAGCATAATTAAATTGGAATTTCAGACCTTCTGCCTCCAATGTCTCATAAATGGTATCTTGGGAGTATAATCTTTGCTTTCTCCACTCCACCACAGAAAATCTGGGCCATTTGGAAGATCCCTTGGGATGGAATAGGTCCCAGTAAATATTTGTTGAAAGTTTTTAAATTGTGGCCAAGAAGATTTAGATAGATTGGTCAGCTTCACATTGTTCCTTTGCCATCTAAAAAAGAGGATAATCCATTTCTATTGACTCTTCACTTAGAACATTACACAAAATCATTTGCTTTTGAAGAGAACATACGCAGAAGACATAATTAGGTACTTTGAAATGCCACATATTCTGTTACAATGTGTACATGCTATCTTTTTCAATTTAACAATTTTCTTAATAACTTCTGAAGTTTCTAAACCTTCCATGATTAAGGAAGATAGGACTACAAACTAGCAGTAGTTCTCATCAAGTATGTTTTATTGGCTTTGGTAACCAAACTGAAAAGTGTTCTCTATCCACAAGCTCAACTCAACATCACATTTTAATGAATTTTATTTTATATAACAGACAGCTTCATCCAATGCATGCTACAGCTTTTTCAAGAAAAAAAAAAATAGCCATGGCAAAGGAATTGGTAATCAGTGCGTTAAATTAAAAACGTTAATTTAATGATGTATGTTTGAATTGTTGGGATTATTTAAAATCACGATAGGAAAAGGAACAAGAGCTTGCTTACTATTTAAGTAATTTGGTGTCCACTGAAGCAAAAATGACTTCTTAGTCTGTATTTCAGTGATTCTAAATTCAAACTGTAGTATTTTCTACTGTAAATATTTATGTGCCATGTGTGAAGTTATTTTAGAGGTACTTAGTTATGCCTGACATTACATTTTCTGGTAATGTCCACCAGCTTATGGCCAACAATTTAGAATTGAAAAGATTGCTAATATATAAGGAAGTGGAGAAAGGAAAAAAGAAGTGCGCGTGGGTCCTGCTGACTACACAGCTATGATACCAGCCTTCTCAAGGCTGGCACTTCTGTGGCCTTCAGACATTCCTAGTCATAGCTGAGTGACTTAACTACCTCCCTTCAGCAATTCTTTGTCTCTCCCTCCACAATAGATCACAGTTTTCTTTGGCCTTTGACTTTTCAGCTGGCTGTGAAGCTTGAAATTCCTTAGCATTGCATTCCAGTTTTATCTGGTTCTACTTAACTGAGGCAAGGAGTAGAGTTTAAGGTTAAATGCAGAGTATTACAAGATCAGTTCGTCCAATTAAAAATAAGTTTATTACATTCTGCAATCAAGAGTACAAAAGAATAAAAAAGTATGAAATGGAAATGCCTTCCTATTTTACCATTCTCTATTTATTGTGGAAGAGTATACAGATTGTGAAGATAAAACAAAAAAGTACTCTAATCTTAGATAATATTAAATATCACTGCGTATTTATTTATATGATTTAAAAAAAATCCATATTTTAGTTCCAATGTGCTTTCATTCCATCTTTCAAAAATAACAGGAGCAGGAATAGGTTGGTATTGTTTACATCTTTGACAAAAATAACAAGTCACTCTTTCTAAGGTTTATCTCTTGGTAAAATCTCACTAATATTAGTGCCTGTTTAGCAAAGAAGATTTAGTAAGAAAGTATTTTTCTACCAACTAGATGGCTGATACTAGTCAGTATATTTTCCCTGTGTGTATCACAAATTATCTCCAACTACACTTGAGTTTCAAAGCTTTATCATTGCCTTTGACTTGGAGACTCTTATTGATTATGTGATGTAAAGGAAACTTCACGATATTTATTGTTCTGTCATTAAGCAGTTATTATTTACCAATTTTTTAACCTCCCTCTCAAGCTCAAACACTCTACTAATGCCATGAAAAGAGAAAAAAGTATTTTCAGGCAAAGATTTAGAAATAATGGTAGCTTAGAGAGAGAAACTGATGGATGGCGATAAAGGTGAGTCCTCAGTCCTGGCCCTTTTTCTGTCTTTCAGATCACTATTGTTTCACTTCCTTTACATTAAAAGAGCTGATGTCATTTATGTCATTTTTTATTGCTATAAATATGTGACTCTCAGCTATTTGACCATGACCAAAGAGATACTACCAACTTATTGCTGCTCATATCCCACACTGTTGTCCACGATGATTTTGTTCTTATTTTTCTATTTCTCTCTGTATACCATGAGGTGTTACCACTTTGTTTTACCTGTTTAAACATAATCTATAGCAAATCACTATATTCATTTGATTGACTTAATATGTGTCTAGCACTCTTGATGAAATAAATATTATATAGAATATTCAATTGATAACTTTATGTTTTATCTGCTTCTCTATTTTTTCATTATCTAAATTTTACTGGATAACAGATGAATGTAATATAACCTTTTCTAAGTGAAAATTTATGGTATTCCCTGTTATCACACTAATCCCTGGAAAACTATCTGGTCACAAAAGTGTCATTTCTCAAGGTCTGGTATATGTAGTAGTGTCCCTACCAGCGACTTCAAGAGGCCCAGAGTTTCCCCTGGACTGTAGAGAACCAATCTGAACAAGCCTTTCCAAAAATCTTTTAATAAGAGCCCAGACAGAGAAACCTAGTATGGGGTTTCCATGAGAATGACAAACTTGATAAAGCCTCTCCTTACTGGAACAATGTTCAGTTTAAAAATTGAGGTTATGAGTAACTCTAAAAAACCAGATCTACTTGTGGATATTTAGGAGAAGGTTTTTGTCTATATGCCACCTCTTAGTTCACTTGGACATTTTCATTTTCTGCTGCTTGGTAAGACAGTGCAAGATATACTCTCCCCTCCCATCTCATTAAGATCTACTGCCCTAAGCTTTGCCTACTGTTTGCACTTTATAACTCTTGCTTTGGATTTCCCTGTGGCTGTCCACTCTTTAACAGCCAAACTTATTCAGTTATCTGTTACCATTTTCTCCCATTCTGTTTTCACACTATTCAACCAAATTATTTTTTTCAAGAATGCCAGTGAACTCCATGTTGTAAAATCCAATGGATAACATCATATCCCATCGTTTGCCCCCATGTTGTGCATCCTCTGTTGGATGGATCTCCTCTCAAGTTGTTTTGTGCTCAGTCTCTGACACACCCATCCTCCTCTGTTAGACCTACAGATACTGTGCTAACTTATTTATTTGCAAAAAAGTTCAGTATTATATCAGAGTTTACATCTGAGCTTCAGATTCATAAATACAAATGTACATATAGAATTTGCATAGGATGACCAACATATATTCTAGATTAACATCTCCAAAACTAAACCCTTGAACCTCATTTCCCACCTCCCAACCAGTTTACCCATTGGTTTTACTATTTCAGAAACTGGTATCATCATACGTTTGAATGCTTAAATTAGAAACCTCAAAGTCACCTTTATTTCTCCTCAGTCTCCATCTAATCCATTGGTAAGTCCTATGACTGTCTAAAACTGTATCTAGAATCCAGTTTTTTTCTTGGTCTCCACTGCTGCTATCCATGTCTCAACCATCATTTGCTCTCACTTATACAATTGCAGTAGCTTTCTTACTGGTCTTCTAGTTTCCATTGCCAACCTAGAATCTGGTCTCTTGAAGGTATCCAGAGTATTCTTTTTAAAAAATAGTTCTGATGATGTCACTCCCGCAGTCAAAATCCCTCAATACCTTCCATTTGCACTTAAAGTAAAATAAAAACTTCTGAATGCTGTCCACAATGTCCTGAACGTTCTGCCTCCCATGCATTTCACCAGATCCCAACCTTTCCATGCCATTCTCCCTTTTCTTCAACTAATCAGTCTTCCAGGTTTTTCTATTCCTAGAATACACCAAACACTTTACTTTGTATATGCTTTTTCCTTTCCTTGAAATACTCTTCTGCAGCCTGTCGCATGACTGACTCTTCCTTCAAGTCTTAGTTTAAGAGTATAATCTCTGACAAGCTTTCCCCAACAATCTTTACTTCTCCATACATCTAAATTAGATTCATCAACCCAACCCATTTTTCATGTACACACTTATATGCACTGTGCATAATTGTTTTTATTGTTGTCTTTGTAGTAATTATCACAACTTGTAATTATCAATTTATTAAATTTACTCAGTTATATTTTTTCTATTCTCTACTAGGGTGAAAACCCTGTAAATGTTGGGATCATGTCTGCCTTACTTACTTGTACATGACAGATCTTTGGAAAGAGGGATGATCTCAGTATTAAGATACCATCAATTTGGGAGCACCTGGGCGGCACAGTCAGTTAAGTGTCTGACTCTTGGTTTTGGCTCAGGTCATGACCTTGGGGTGATGAGCTAGAGCCCCACGCTGAGCTCAGAATCTGCTTAAGACTTTCTCTTCCTCTCCTTCTACCCCTCACCCCCCAAAATAAATAAATAAATCTTAAAAAAAAGATACCATCAATTTTAAGATGAGCTGTTATTTTATGTACCATTAAATAGGAAAAAAAGTTGACAGTTAAACCATAATACAATTCTTTCATCTCACTTGGGACTTTTGTCATATATTCAAAGAGCCTTTTAATATTAAAGTTTAGATGTAATTTTTATCATGTCACTCTTGTGCATACATAAAAAATTTTGGTTAAGGTAATCTAAGATGTTTTTCCATTGGAGTAATCTAACCCATAGTCACTTTTTTTTTTTTTTTTTTTTTTGAGAGCCAGAGAGAGCATGCCTGTGTCCATGGGTGTGGAGCGGGGGGCAGAGAGAGAATCTTAAACAGGCTCCACGCCCAACACGGAGCTCTAGGCAGAGCTCAGTCTCACAAACCTGAGATCATGACCTGAGCCAAAATCAAGAGTCAGATGCTTAACTAAACCAGCCACCCCGGTGCCCCTATGGTCACTTTTCAACTATTTGTTTTCATTGGGCCATCAGAGAATTGGTTGAATGCTAAAATTTAGTTCTTGGAATATTCTTCCACACTGTTACCAATCATTCTACAAGGTTTATGCCTTGTAGATGGTGATTTCTTGATCTCACCAGATGGTGTTAGTACAAGGTTTTTATACAACGAATCCCTATTAACTCTTATTCTCTCTCGAATGGTCCCTAAATGGCTTGTTTGCCTAAAAATCATGGCATTGAAGTTGTGCCATCATACCATCACAAATAACAAGGAAGTTCACACATGTGCAGAGAACTGCTATGACCTCATAACTACCATCTGGCTAGTAGCAATTATAACATGCACCCCAATTTTAGAGAGACTTATATATGAAAAATGTGCACCTTAAAATAGATGAAATAAGGTAGTAGATAGTAAAATACTGTTCTTCCTTTGTTCAACTCTTTCCATGGTTGGTTCTTTCTTTTATTATTATTATTATTTTTAATTGAAGTAAAATTAACATTTAGTGTTATATTAGTTCTGGGTATCTAATATAATGATTCAATAATCCTATACAGTGCTCATCAAGGTAAGTGTAATCTAGGTTCCTTCCTTTTTTTTTTTAAATTTTATTTATTCATTTGAGGAAGAGAGAGAGGGAGAGAAAAAACGTGTGCACATGACGGGGGTGGGACAGAGGAAGAGGGCGAAGCAGACTCCCTGCTGAGCAGGGAGCCCAAGGTGGGGCTCAATCCCAGGACCCTGAGATCATGACCTGAGCCAAAGGCAGCTGCTTAACTGACTGAGCCACCCAGGCGCCCCTCTAGGTTCCTTCTTATCATTCACTTTTCAGTACAAAAATTATGACCCCGGGGGGACCTCCCCTGATAATCCTATCTAAAGTAACCCAGCACCCCTCCCCTTGCTCTGCACTGGTCACTCTAAAATTATGTTTGATTTCATTCACAGCCCTTATCTTTATTTGATGGGTTTGTTGTTTATTTAGGGATTTATTTTTTTAATTAAGGAATAATATTCATTTTATTTTAACTTGTTTATTGTGTGTTTGTTCCCTTAGAATGTTTATTGGAAGAGAACAGGGACCTTTCCTCTCTCATTCACTGATGGAATGGAAATTTGCTAACTGGATAAGTAGATGGAGAGATGGATGGTCTTTCCAACTTGATTTTTAGACTTACACATCAGTTGGGCAGTCTGTTTAGTTTTGTTTTCAGTTTTGATCCTTTCTATTTGCTTTCTGTCTCAAAAACAAGGCTCATCCTATCCCAATTCACAGCTCATATTCTTCAGAGATGTAATCCAAAGTATCAGGTCCAGCACTCCAAGCTGTACATATGGAATGAGGGGATCATACTGGCCAGGAAGAGTGGTTACTTTCCCAGATATATTTTATGATGGTTAATAGCAAGAAAGAAAGGAGAAAAAGGGAAGTCTTGAGTAAAAGAAATTCACAATACAACCGAAGTTCAATCTAAAGATTTGACTGTTATGCAAAGAAAGGAACTGATTTTAATAATGTGTGTGAGAAGTGATAGTGTTTATCAGGAAACAATATGAGGAAAGACACAACAAGATGATTAAGAAGAAAGGTTGGCACCAAGTTTTCACTTATTTCTCACATAGGCAAAAACATATTGGTTATCTTAAATGCATATTTATATTAAATGCCTTATTCGTTTGTGCTCAAAAATATACATTTGGGTTGATTGTAATATGCCATAAAAACATTTCAATATTAAGAAAAAATACAAAATATGTATATTCAGAAGCTCTATACTTTGTACTGTATCATAATCATATGCAGAGAGATCTGTACATGAGGTGATAAACAGTCCTCTCTAATTACATATCATCCTACAAGTACAAAAGAAAATTTTGCAGACATATAAAAAAGCTCATAGGCTTGAGTCAGTCAAAATTATAGCCAGAACACTGTAAAAGAAGTCACAGCTCCCCCCTAAATGTCAACAGCTTACTAACAGCAGCTACCAACTTTTTGTTTTTCAAATGATTTAAAAGTGCTTACCATGTACAGATGAGGGGTTTTGTGTAGTGTATGGACAACCTCATCTTTCAGTGTTCTAGTCAAGGTTAAAATGTGCCATGCTAGTGCATTCATGTTGGAGTTGTAGGGTTTTGGGTTTTGCTTTTTGTTTTTGTTTTTTTTTTAAGTGGGTTCAACGCCAAATGTGGGGCTTGAATTAACAACCTTGAGATCAAGAATCACATGCTCTACTGGCTCTAAGCCAGTCTGGCAGCCTGAGTTGCAGGTTTTATATTCTTTGATTCCAAAAAATAATTAATTGTATGGTGGGGGTAATAAGAAGCTCAAAATGAAATGTAACACATTTCAGGATTTCACTGCATGAGTGGATACTCTTGTTAAGACCTATGAGATCTATCATGTAGCATAGGAAAAAGGATGATATACATTGGTTCAATTTTAGGAGTGAAAATGAAAATATTCAATAAAGATAATCTTGACTTGCATATCTATTAAAGGTGAAAGCTATAGCATAATGTAAGAGTTTAGTAACAAACTCATTATGCTTTCTAATGTGCAATGAGCCTGAAGGACTCTTTTGGAGCTGGACATATTTGACTACATTCCTTATTATATAATTGCCTGTAAGTTAAATCAAATGACATTTTTATGTCAGTGCTTACGTCAATTGCATTTTTAAAACAATAGTAATTTTTGCCAGATTTTTGTCTTTTGACCACAGTGGATTAATTTAGAACCAAGCTTAAATCAGAGTTATGATTTATTAACACACATGCACATATACACACACTCATGCACAAACACGGAGACTGGTCCTTAAGCAAAATGGAATAGTTTTCTGCACAATTCAGAAAGACTAGTGATTGCTTATAATATGTATTTTACAGGAAGATTTTGCAGAATAGATATTATTTTCCAGGATTGTAATCAATGGATTTGTCAGAGGTCATGAAATTTTTCTTTGCAACATCTGAAAGTATGTCTACGTATCGAATTGCCTGCCTCAGACCTTTCTAGCTATTCTCTGGGATCTCTTTATCACAGATGGTGCCTGGAAATGGAATCATAAACAACTCCGTACTTCTGACGAACCTGAGCACTAATCACTTTTATATTATGCCTGATAAAATCTGAACACTAACTGTTGTGGATTAAAAAGATTAAAAGTTACTAATCCTTCCTGTGGTTAGTGACAATTTTAAACTATTCCATGTTGGAAGCCCCAGTGGATACATACCAGGAGACCTGACAGGATTAAATAAGCACTCGGCATGTTCCTATACATTTATGTTATTTTCTATTTCTTTCACCCATTCTTTTATTGCCTTTAATTTTTATTTAAGTGACTGCTATGCCACCCAATGTCATAAACATCTATTTTGCTGGCTTGCTTTTGGATTTCTCCCTCTATGATATCATGTGACTCTATAATTTGGGGGGATACTATCATATTGAATGTTATAGGAAGTTTATAAATCCTTATGAAATAGCCCATCCATTTAAAATGCAAATGGTTTTGAAAGTCTGTTTTAAAACTTATTTAGTAAACAAAAATAGCCAGGCATAGGGCCAAGAATATTATAAATTTTATTTCATTTAAAACTGATAAAAATATTAGGACATTTATTTCATTTAAAACTGATAAAAAAATATGAGGACATTTTACAGATGAGGACATCAAGAGGTTAAAAAAACATGCCAATACTGTTGTAAGTGGTTGGTTCAGATTTCAAACCCAGGTGTCTGGTTCCAGAATGTGTATATACTTAGCCTTCTTCTTCTTCTTTTTTTTTTTTTTTTAAGAGAGAGAGCATGTGAGCTGAGTGGGCGTGGAGAAGGTGGGTGAAGAGAAAATATTAAACAGGCTCCATGCCCAGCACGGAGCCGCTTAGGGCTTGATCTCAGGATCCCAAGATCATGACTTGAGCCAAAATTAAGAGAGACACTTAACTGACTGAGCCACCCTGGTGCCCCATTAGCCTTCTTTGCAAGAGTATCTGATAATTTCTTTTTGTAAGTAATTAGCTTTTTGTCCTTGTATTCCATGTCTTGGGGTTGTGCAGTAGGGGAGTGGGATAGAAGATGAGTTCAAGGGAAAATGGAAATGAGAGGGTTTTTTTCTTTTTTTCCTTTCCCTCTCTTCCTTCACATAAGGAGTTATTTTAGATATAAGGTCACCTGACCTAAGTAATCATGTTAGCCACTTGCTCCCCAATTTAATATTTTTTTCTCAGTTGGAAGAGCTTGGAAATCTTGAAGGAGGATTTGTTACTCTCTATTGTTGACAAATATGTTAATTACTATGGAAATTGCCATATGAAAAACTGAATTTTAAATGTGGTAAGTCACAAACCCAGCTGGAGCTCTGCTACTTATTGATTGGCAAAGGAATAACTGTGGGGAGATTTGAGGAATATAATGACCTTCCATGGGAAGGGAAAAAGGTAACTACATTCAGAAAAATCTAAAAATCTAGAGCTAATGTAAGGAAATAAGCCACTCATAAACTCCAAACCTTTTCAAGGACATTTCAGCTCAGTTTATTGTTCTTAGATCCTAATCTCTCCCTAGTAGGAGGTTTGCAGAGGGTCTTGGTTTTAGGATCCTCATCAGAGCCTTGACCACCCCCTCACTCAATCCTGAGACCCTCCTAAGAGGTAACCTTTAGTATCAACTTGGTGGATCTTTTTCTATAAGTTTTCTTTTTTCATTTTCATAAACAGGTCATGGCAATCCTTAAGTGTTAACACATACAGATCTACCTGGTTCCTTTTAGCAGTCCATATTTTGTTGTCTTGATATACCATGGTATAAGTACATCATCAGTATTCTCATCAACAGAATATTTATCTCCAGTGTTCTTCCTTAATCATTCTTAAAAACATCTTATGTACATGTGTAGATATTACTCTAGAATCCCTGTTGAAAATTGGTACATGGGCAATTTGTATTTTAATAGATACTTTCAAATTGCACTGCAAAATGGTTAAACAGATTCACATATATATAAGAAATAGATGAGATAATATATTTCAACATTTACATATTTTTGTTTCATACTATTCCAAGGCTTTCTGTATCATTAATTTATATAATTTTTTTAATGTTTAACTTAGATCAGACCCTAAAATTTTTAACCATTTTGTTGGATGAAAATGATATCTTGCTTTTGTTTTTATTTTCCAGGTTCTTGATAATAATATTATATAACATAGTCTAACACTTTTTATATTTTTCTTCTGCTTACATAAAATCTATACATTAATATGAAGTATTCCCATTAATTTCACTACTTAAAAACAAATTCATCCAATGGCATAAACTTTGCTTATTTTTACTAATTGAGATGATAGCATCCTAGATATTTTAATTTAGTAAAGATTATATAAAATCATATTTAAGTTTGATTAGATTTGAATAGTTGAATAAATGAAATTATAGAAGCAAATAATATAGTATAAACTAGTTTACTATTAAATATCTTGTGTATAATTTTATTGGGTTCTTAGTAAAAAAAACCTTCAAAGCATTGAAGAATTAATAAGTTAATATTTTTAAAATAATTAGTACAGATCTTGGGATAAGAAGATTTCAAGACATCTTAGTACATTGACTTTTAATGTTGCTGTTACTATTATCATCTTCATGATTATTACTTAAGCTAGGTAAATTAGAACCATTGATCAGTTCATGGTATTTAGATATATATAACTAAATTAAATTGTATATTTCAGTGGATATGAATTTCGTGGAAGAAAGTTGCTCTGTAAATAATAAGAGTGTTGGATTTCAGTATATACTTTGGGCTCTGTCAGTTTGGCTGCTACGTGCTGTTTAAAACAAAATATTTAATATGTGATAAAGTCTCTGATGAAAGGTTGGTTAAATGAAATTTAAAAAAAAATAATGGAATACAGGATAAAACGTTATTGTGCCATTTTAATTAAGATCATTATTGAAGGTAGTAAATGATTACCATGAGAAAATGGTGTAATCTGAGTTGGGAAAATAAATCATTAGCCACCAAGGAATGCTAGGGCAGCACCACCTTCATCTAAGTACCAAAAGCCATGAAGTTAGGGCTTGGTGCTAATATTAGGACAAAAACAAAAAAACGAAAAAAAACAAGTATTTATAAGAAAGGATTATTCATATTTAGTACA
Organism: Eumetopias jubatus; assembly: GCF_037043125.1. Lineage (NCBI taxonomy): Eukaryota > Metazoa > Chordata > Mammalia > Carnivora > Otariidae > Eumetopias > Eumetopias jubatus. The sequence continues at coordinate 25,558,132 of NW_028274809.1, forward strand.
AAGTCTAAAGAGCTGAAATAAATTAAGATTGACATATTCAGACAGATATATCTATATCAGAGAGGAAGCCAATATTATTCTGACTTCTGCTCCAGAGTCTTTGTCTCTTCTCCCTGCTAACTTTTTCAGTTGTGTTCACCAAAATTCTTGGAAACCTTTAATATAAAGATAGAAAATATCCAAGGAAACATGATTGGGATTTTACACAGAATGCACATGCTAACATGTTCTGTAAAAAAAAAAAAAGCCACTTACTCTTCTGTTCTATGTTTCAAATCATTGTTTTATTTGGACCATATTTGTGTAAAATATATATGTTACGTATATATACGTGCAACTTTGCTCATGAATTTGTTTCCATTTTTATAAACATTTATGTCTATACATACATCTTTATCATTTTACCTATAACGGTTTTTCATATCTGTCTACTTACGTAACACCCCCTCAAAAACAGGTATGTGTCCGATTTCTATCTCTGAACATTCTTGCTGTGTTGTAGTTATTTGAAAAATATCTGATGAATTATCAGAGTCCTTAAAAGAGAAACTTTAAATAAAAATTTAAAAAATAGATGACCTGACTAAGCAGGGGCCTTTAATAACTCTGTCATATAACAATATGTTAAAACTTACAATTCATATTATGAATGTAGGGCTGATTCCAGGTTTTCGTTTACTTCAATTATAAAAGGACTTATGGAATAATACCCCAAAGACAAGCTGACCTTTGCTTAAAAAATTAAAAAAACAACAAAAAAAGGAAGGTTATGCTCTTTCTAATGACAGAAAACTTGTCACATAAGTAAGTCCTCCACCCAACGTGTAATTTCATACTTTTCTTTTGTATCTTGGCTTCCTGGCAAATGTATTATTCATGTTTTTTTTTTCTCTTTTGAATATCTGTTTTCATTATTGTTCATTCAGCGTGGCCTGCAAAGGCTCCATGTATGTAGGTTTTGTTTCTTATTATGCCAAGGCCTTTTGTATCATTGCTCTTTCAGACTGTATCTCTTGGCCTTGAGTATTTCCCTGTTTTCCCTTATTTCTCCATTTATTATTTGATTCTAATTTTACTTTATGATGTCTTGTTAAGTTATTCTTTTTCTATTGTTTTACTTCTTTTTTCATTTAAAACTTTCTAATTTTATATCCTTAATCTCATCACAAAGAAAAATTTTTGGTTTGGTTTATTTTCTAATTTATACACTCCTAGGGATTTAGAGATGACTGCATTTAATTTCCTCATCTTACAAATAAGAAAAAAGCCCCATATGTGAACACTCTGTACTGAATAGCCAGCTGGAGTGGGTAATAAGTAGTTCCCAGTCTGGTTCCACTTTGGTTCTACCATGAAATATTTTATTGCTTTTAAATATATACTAAATATATTATATATTAATATATATAAATATTATATATGTATTAAAGCATGTATTGATTATTCCCAAAAGGGCACATTCTCCGTTTAATATTTTACATAGATTTCCTGATTTATTCCTCACAACAGCCTCGTGAGGTCACATTGTATCTTAATTTTGCACAGCTGAGTCAGAGGATAAAGCAATATCTTGAACAGTTTTCCTAGTTTCTTTATTGTTTTTACTTTAACCATTTAGGTCCACTTTCCTTTCCTCATTATTTATTTTGATTTTGCATTGCCTTCTGCAAATCATTTAAACAGATGTTGGCATCAAAGAATATTTAATAAAATACTGATGTGCTGAGTTGTGAAGGATAGCCAAATGAAGATGTTCATCCTTTCATGGGAGAAATTAAACTCACTTTAGAAAACAGTCTATGGAGTTCTCCAAATTGACATTCATTTTTAGCTTATACCCATCTTAGAATGTTTCTGAAATACAGACAGCAAGCTGCAAATATCCCTTACTCACATAAATTATGGAGTCATTTTCAATGAAAACAGATAGTTGGAAATCTGTAACAAAATAAATGTATTTTGTTCTCATAAACATTGATGCTGCAGGCTGTGATGTTCCCAAACAGGGATGATGGTTATTACCAAGAAATGGTTCAATTTGGTTGGCACTACTCTGTTTTGTCAAGTATGAAGAAAATAAAGAATATAGTCACATTGTTTTTAGAAAAGTTTTCTTTGAGAAGAATAAGAGATGTGATGTATAGACCTACTGTTCCCTTATGAAATAATTTTAAATACATTTTAGTGACGTAGGTCCAATGCCGTTACCATCTAGAAAATGGGAAATGGGTTTAAACAGAATAACAAAAATCTGAATATAATGTTTTGTGACATGGCAAGAAGGGTAAAACTGCTATGACTCTTGGAAAAGCAAAATCAAATTATAAGCCCCAATCATCTATAAGAGTTGACCACTTAAAATTACTAAGTTAATTTATATGGGAGGGTTGTCCAGCCTTTGAAAGATACATGAACTGGGGGTTAAATTAAGATTTTCTGATTAGTTTATCTTAGTTATCTTCCCCTCACATCTAGTACCTAAATATAAAAATAATGGACACACACACACAGGAGAAGCACAGACCCACACATAGATATTCATGGATATATGTATATATATAATCATAATCTTAAAACAACTGTGGAAAAATAAAAATATTAAAGGAATGGAATGCATAAATCAAATCGACCTTGTTACACCTCCGCACTGCCAGAAGATATTTATCAAGAAGAGAAATGGAAAAATATATTATTTTCAAAGAGTTTATGGATATTGATTGCAGAGAATATTCTTCCACTATAAATGCATCGCATCCCATCATAACTAAATAAGCATATATTAATATCAGTATTGAGGATAAATTGCTTATGTGCTTACAATATTCTATTAATTTACATGGGATATAAACTTACATTTTTGGTTAATATTTTACCTTTGTGCTCAGTTTTTAAGTTACAGATAAAATAGTTAAAGCATGCAATTTTTCCTTTTTTATTAGCTTAGAAATGTGCTTTTATTTACCTTGTAAAACATACAAATTCTCTATTTTTGATATCATTATTTCAAGATGAGCTAAATAAAGAGGCCAGGCCTATGCTGTTCATACACTTCCAGAAACTGTTACCACACAAAAAGGACAATAGATGTCTTCATGTTTGTACTACAATAGCCTCTGTATTTTTATCACTTATTGGTAAGAACAATTTGCTACATAGCAATAATAAAACAGAATGTAATCAAATGTCACTATGGTCTGTTATACTGCAGTAATGTCAGATAAGAATAATAGGTTTCATAAAATTCTGGGTGAATCTTGGAACAACCTTATTCAGTTGGTGTTCAGATTCATGACCCAATAAAACTTATTCATATACATTTGATATACACACATTGATACACAATAAGCCATGTCTGTGATTTTATTTAATTGTAGATTCTTTTCCCATAGTGGATTATTGAAGGACTTTATTAAGTAAGACTTTGTGAGCCAAAATCCCTCAATAGATTTGAAATCATGAGTATAATAATAAGGGGAAAATCTCTTTAATAGTTTTTAATTCCAGTGTCCCTTACTAGAGGAGAAAAAAAATCCCCAATACTATACTCTGTAGTCCCAAGATACAAGGTTTTCAATAGATACATTAATGTCAGGAAAATTTAGGTAGTTACATAACATAAATTCAAAGACAAAAGTGTCACTATGACTGTAATATCCTAAAATGTTTATGCCTATAGTCATTAGTACCCAAGTTGTCCTTAACCTTTCATGGTCTACTGAAACTTCCAGAGCTCAAACCCTGGCTTTCAGTCTGGTGAAACTCTAATCCCTTCCCTCTCTTGTGCTATCTGTGTAAAGTGATACACAATGTATGTGAAGGAGATACCTAAATATGTTTTTATTTTTTTCCCAATGCTTCAGTAAAGAGAGAAGGGAAGATGCATGGATTTAGGCTATAAAGTTTCACTATGAAATTTCAGTGGCTGATGTGTACAAAGTAAACAAATTTGCAAGGTAAAACATGCTATATAACATTTTGCATAAGGATTCAGTTCTTCCAAGAAGAACGATTTTTAGCCTACATTCCCAAACTCAAAAACCTATCAGTGCCTATTCAGTTATATTCATATGTGATTTGGAATGATGAGCAACACCATGGAGAGTTGTGGGGTTTTATGGGTTCTAGAAAGATAAAACTTTGCCTAAGTCATTCAGATTTAACTTAAAAAATACGTATTACCTGATCAAATAGAAAATCTCTGCCATCTAGATTCTTCCGTATGTGATCTCTGAAGATAGAAGCCCATGGGATTTGTCACTAAGACTGTAATCCTAAATATCCAAGTAGAACATAAAAACGAGTCTGGTCCCTGTATAGTAGAATAATGAATAGTAAAACAAGGTGACTTGCTCTCCTTCCAAGGTTAAAGATCACTTTTGCACTCTGGGCTTTATGGATATTATGTATGTTTTCCAGCATTTCATATGATTCTGAGGAGTAGCAATCAAAGGGAAAAATCAAGGCAAAAGCCATGCTATTCGGTGCCTATTTCATCATCATGAAGTAAATATATGAACGTGGAGAAAATTGATTTTTGTCTGAAGAAAATGCTAGACATCAGCACTTTGTCTAGTGCCCTCACTTTAAATACCATCTAGATGCTAAAGACTCCCATTTGTATGTCTCTATCCTTGAACTCTCCCCTGAACACAGACTTATATAGTACAGTAGTCAGCTGCTTAGTTGATATCTTTGCTTAGATGCTATATTTAATTAACCATTAGCTAAGCTTCTATAAAAAAGAGACCCCAAAATATACTGACATGAGCCATGTATCAATTAATCGCTCTCATGGAGATGATTGGGTTGGTAGGACAACTCTTAACATTAATGACAAGAATAGAGAAACGGAGGAACATACATATAATTCTTTTAAGGGCACAATCCTGAGCTAGCATACTTAAGTTTCTCTTAAACTCCAGTGCCTGTGACTAAGTCACACAGGCAAATCAAGCTTTGAGAAAGACTGAGAAACATGCCCAGATAAAACTCAGGATATCAGTTTTTAAGGAGGAAAGATTGAATATTGATGGAGTATCAGTCGTTATCTGACAGCAGGTATCCCGTAAGTATCTCTAAGCTTAATGTGTCCCGAAATGGAGCTCTTGACCTTTCCTTTTAAACATGCTTCCCCTATAGTTTGTCCCATTTTTGTAAATGTGAGGTATAGTCTTCCAGTTGCTCAAGACAAAAATCTTGGGGTTGTCTAGGCTTCTTTCCTTTTTTTTTTTTTTGTTTCCGACTTTAAATTCTTTCCACCAGGAAATGTTGCCACCCCTTCATTCTAAAAAATACCCATCCTATATATTTCTTTCCCTCCTCTGTTTCCCCCATAGTCCCAGTCACATTTACTTCTCACCTGGATGATTAGAATAGCCTCCAAACTGGTCTTCCTGCTTCCAACCTTGCCTTGCAATAGTCTGTTCTGCACACAGAACTGTAATGTTGCTTTTCCAATTGTGAGACTCTTCTGCTCAGATGTACCTCACCCCTAGTTAAATAACTCATAAGGCTCTACATGCTCCCTTCTTTCCTCCTCAAGCTTCAACCCTCACCCCTCTCCACTCTCTGCCTTCCAGCCAGACTGTCTCATCCTCTTAGCTGTTCCTCAAGTACACCAACTGTAGGTAGGATGAAGGGGCCAGGAGCCAAGGAATGCAGGCAACCTCTAGAAGCTGAAAAAGGCAACAGGTTCTTTTCCACAAGCTCTAGGAGAAATTTAGCCCTGCTAGTATCCTGATTTTAGCCCAGTGAGACCCATTTTCAGATTTGTGGCCACAAAAATTGTAAAATAATATATGTGTTCTTTAATGCCACTAAGTTTGTGATAAAACTAATATAATAAGAAACAAACATTTTAAAGTTTAATAGAATTTGAATATTTTCTCAACTAAGGTAAGGCATTTGCTTGAGTTGGTGATTCTTATAACATTTATGAGGATCCTTCTGTTTACTTCTGATAATAAAACAGAAATAAAAAAAACAAAGACCTTTGCCTCACTTCATTCCTGTCTAACCTAAAATAGCACCTGTCTTTCCATAAATGCTAATTCTTGCATTTGTGAGGCAGTGTAATTGTTTTCTGTTGGTCAGTGACTACCACATCTTTTAGTCTAACATAAAAAAAGTAAATTTGGGAACTACTTTTCTTTTACAGATTCTACAGTAAAATTGTTTAGTTTTATTTAAAACTAGTAAAATAAATATAGTGAATAACTAGAAAATTAGTAGAAAAGTATGCTTTTATGAATTCAAGTACAATTTGTGATAATAAAATAGACCTTAATTTTTGTGTTTTACTTCTTTACTGAAACCATTAATCCACTGTGGGATCATATTGATCAAGTAGTAATTAAAATTTATTTACCACTATGAGGCAAGCACTATACTATTTTATATGCATATATTATGCCTGTATGTAATATTAGTAAAAATAATTTGTGATAAATTCAACTGTTATAGAGTGCTAAAAGTGCGGCAAAGAAAAATTAGAAAATAAACTTAAGGTCCAACAGCTAGCAAGTATTTTGGAGAAAGAAGATCCTCCTAGAATTTCAGGCTAAGTATGTGTCCATGGTATAATTTAAAATCTTGGACCATTATGAGTTAAACAATCCCAGGGAGATGGAGGGTTAGTGTTCAAGCATTTATATGAGCTCATTACTCTTTGAGTTTTCTGTGTTTACAGTTTTCCATTCTCTACACTTTGCGAGAGTTAGTTTATATTATGTTCTGTGTGCATGTCTATGTGTGAATATGTGTGTGTGTGTATGTTTGTGTGTGTGTGTGTGTGTGTGTGTGTGCAGCTTCTGCAGCTGCGGAGCATGCACCTGCATCAGCCTGAATCCAGCTAAAACCCACTATTAGTGCATATTATCTGGGATACTTGGAATGGTATTTACTTGCCTTTGACATCAATGGCTGACCCTAATGTCTCTTTATCTTTAAACGGCCCATGTTTTCTTTAGAATATTCTTCCTATAGGACTATATTTAGCTAATAATTTGATGTGCTGTCATTTTATTCTCCAACTAGCTTTGAGTTTTAGCAATTTAAAAACTGTTTGATATAATGTAAAACAGGTCTCTGGGATATATTGACAGATTTATTCCTTTTCCTGTTAAACCTGATCATCCATACAACCAAGAAGATGAACTTTAAGTAAAGGTGCTATTTTCTTTTTTTCATTTTATGTTATCAGTGCTGCAGAGAAAAAGATAGATATTTTTAACACAAACTCTTTTTTCTGATCAATATGTTGTTTAGGAGAAAAATTAAATTAGTGCCACAGATGGATAAAATATTATGTTCTGTGTTGAGTTTTTTGTCAGTTTGGTTATTTTTTGTTTTTGTTTTTTTTAAACAAAGTCAGTCACCTACGTATTTATTGAGTACCCATTTCAATAGGAAATATGTATGAAACTTAAACTATTTATTCAAGTATATGAAGGATATTTAGAAAGCCAACTACATTTCCACACATGAATGGAAGACACAGAATTTGATATTTCATATATTTGACACCAATTAATTGGCTTTTCTTTCAAAGTGAGATTTCTGTTGCAACTTATTTATCTGGAATTGGAATTTTTTAAAGATTTTATTTATTTATTTGACAGAGAGAGACACAGCGAGAGAGGAAACACAAGCAGGGGGAGTGGGAGAGGGAGAAGCTGGCTTCCCGCGGAGCAGGGAGCCCGATGGAGGGCTTTATCCCAGGACCCTGGGATCATGACCTGAGCCGAAGGCAGACGCTTAATGACTGAGCCACCCAGGCACCCCTGGAATTTTACATTTTACCCCTTTTTTTGTCCCCAAAATCACTTTCCAGGGATTAATTCAAGCTGGTCAGATTTGGCCAACAAGTATGGGACATTAAGATGTATCTTCATTCAATATATTTAATTGCAAATAAATTAAATTGAGTTAATTTAATATATATAATTATTTAATATAATAATATAAAAAATAAATTAATTTAAGTTGCAAATACAAAGCTTATTTTTACTATTTTAATTAATCACATAATGTTTAATTATTGGGAGCCTATCCAAATAATGCTCTTAGAACTGTAGGTGATAACATTTACAGTGCATTCAAACTGATTGATTAGAATGAAATGAGGGGAAATTGCAGGGGATTTGGAGGAAAAGGGACTTGTGAGTTATTGTAATAAAAAGTGAAAGAGGAGAGCAGAAAATGTGATAGGGTTATATATGAAGCATTCTGGAAGGCATTTTAATAGAATTATTTTTTAAATATATTTCAAAAATATGGTGTATGGATTGAAGTTACAGAGATACTATATTTTAAATAATAAAAAAATTGGTTTTAAACATAGTTTAAAACCACTTAAACTCTCTGAACTGGTTTTAAATAGAGTTGTTTCCCTTTGTTGCTCTTATTTCTAGCTGTTCTATTATTATTGATTAAAATATCTAACTCTGTAATCTATGATTTTTTTAGTCCATAATTGATAATACATAAAGGGAAAATTACTCAATTTTGAGACTTTATTTATTTATGTAATCTTCTTTTCAACACTTGATTTGCAACAGGTATTCAAAACTATTTGCAGAAAGACATGGAAGAAAAAAATAAACTTCCTAGAAAATTTAATAACTCTTTTTTCTCTTTTGCATATATAGAACAGATACTTTAGTTTAAAATAGTATTATACTTAAATTATTTTTATAATCACTTTATTATATGTTAGCTTTTAGATATCAATAAATAGTTTGTGTAGTATTATCTGGTGTGAAATAGGGACAAAAATCTCTCACCAGAACCAATTGCAGATAGTAGAAATATTTGTTATTTATTTGCTGAAATGTTTAGTGTTAGAAAAAAAAAAACTCTTAAAATGCCATTAGACCTTTCCATTAGAAACAATTTCTACTTATTTATAATTTAATAAACATTTATTGAGTGCTTTTGTAAGATAAGGGGAGAATCACTATGGGGCACATGGATAAACACATTCCAATTTCTGCCCTCAAAAAAGCATATATTGTCCAACAAGGACATCAGACATTTAAATTAAGCCTACAAATAAGTGAAACAATACTGAAGAGGAGTGAGGGAATTGCATGTATATGAATTTGGAAGATGGTGAAGCTTTCTAATTTCAAAAAATCTATTTTGTAAATTCCAAAACTTAACAAAAATTATAACAAAAAAATCAAACCGAGGTGGTACATAATTTCAATTAGAGCCACACAATATTCTGTACCTATCCATCCATTTCCAAAGGTTTGCATTTCTGTAAAGAGAAAAAATATACATATAAATTAAGTACTCTTCTTTTTCCTTTGCCTTTACAAATGATGCTCATTGATACGGCATCCTGTATTCATCTTTACAAGTGCCCATTATCAACTGGAGTTTTAATATCAAGGGCGATAAAATGTAGAAAGAAGTTATTAGGCTACAGGAGCTGTCAGTTTTCTTTGATAATTCCAAAAATGCCAGATGTGTTCATAGTAATAAATACTCCCGTTATGTGCAATACCTTCAACCTCTGAGACAATGATGTGAGAAAACACCACAGATGGCGTCTTGATATGGGATAAACATCATGCAAGTGGTGAGAAGGCCACGGTGAAAAGTACAGTTATGACAGTTACCCTTCGGCAGTCACTGGATGAGAAACTTCCCCAGGTAGATAATGCCTGCAGAAGGATGTTTGGAGTGCTCCTTCAGGCTCGCTCCATGAGCTCCAACAGCAGGTCACTCACCATTCCTGCCAGGATCAGCGCCCACACACAGTGTAACACCATGCACCTGTCATGCTCCCAGACAGGAGCTGATGTATCTACTTACCAGAAAGTCTCTTCTCTATCACAGAAAATGCCCATTTACAGAATGTAATCTCTATTAAAAAAGACCAAAAACTGTAAGAGGTGAATAAAATGAGTTTAAGGATAGCTAAGTGAATCAACCAAGGTCAAAGGGCCCACAAAGAAAAGAACTAAGGCACATACTCTAGGTTTTAGGCATCAAGAACATGATCCTTCCACCCTCTTAGAGCAGCTTATTTTATTGTTCATCATTTCTATCCATTTGCTTGCCCAAATGAAAGAAAAATATTAAAGAAATCCAAACTTATTTCAAAATAAAGAAATATTTGAGTGTGTAACATTTGTAAAACCAAACTGAGCTGCTTAATTGATTTTTAATAACCAGTTGTTTCCTCACCCCATTCACAGTGGAAGGGGTAAATATGATCACATTATACATTAAGACTTGGATATCCTTTAGTCATTTCAATTCAGATTTGAGATACTGGCTTGAAAGATAGTCTCGAATTCTAATATATCACTTTAAAATGGAAGAAGTAATAGGCCTATACATATTTCTTAAGAAAATAGAAAATGTCACTACATTTAGGGCAATCCTGCTGATTGAACTTCAGTAATGGGTGTTTGTATTGCTAGGAGGAGGCATTGGCCGTATCTAGTAAATAAACGAGGTTACTTATAAACAGTGAACATGTGACAAATCTTGGGGAGACACAGTCATTCTAAGTGCCCTGAGAGTTCATGTCCTCTATAAAGCCTTAGTAAGTTGCTAAATATAACACCAGGATTAGAAAATATAATTATCTCTCATCATGAATAATCTAAAAAGTCACCAAATCCTTCACTAAAGGGTAATCCCTTAAAATAGAGTTACTTTGTAAGACTGACGTTTTAGTAGAAAATTTGAGTGTGACTAGTTGACATCATTCCTTTATATTTCTGCAAATACCTTTTTTTCTAATTTCAGACTTTCAAACAGCTTGTTTTACTTCCATCTATGTTTTATTATATTAGGAGAAATGCAAAATGGAAAGCATGTGTGTATGTGTGAGTGTGTGAGTGTGTGAGTGTGTGTGTGTGTGTGTGTGTGTGTGTTTAAACATAAAATAGTCATTAGACCCTGACTGGGCAGCAGAAAGGTTAAATGTTCAATCTGTTCTATTTTAAGATGTGGGAACAACTGTTCTCTCTGTGTTGATGTACTCAAATCCCAGCTAATACGAGGAGAACTTCTAATTAAGAATATAAGAGCCACTAACTTTTTTGAAGTTCTCTTTCTTAAATGAGCCCTGTGTTTAGGAATCAGTTTAGGGTTCAGGATGCCCGTGGGTGTTTATATTTGGAATCCTGCCTGTGATGGAATGCTCAGGCCTTGGATTACTGTGTGCACAGCAGCCCCTTCTGTAAGAATAAGCATAGGGCACCTTATTTGCTGCTGATGATAAGATTATACGCTGGTTCTAACATGAGGGCTCAAGAAACTGACTTGAGGTGGACAATATCAGTTAATAAATTTGGTTAAGTTTACATTTCTGTTTACCTAATAATAGGGAGTAATTTTTCACCAATAATATAGCACTTGATTGGTTGTCACGAAAACCAAAAATATGAGACTTGACAACAACCACTTGTGTTGCATCCTGTTACTATCTTTAGGGATATAGCAATCTATAATTCAGATAAATAAATGATGGGTTTTTTTTGTAAACTCAACGTACCAGAGATATTGCCTTTTCTATTAAGGAATCCTGGAGATGAGCTAGGGTTCTGGTCTTGAGCCCTTCTTAAAAATTTATTCTACAACAAATAAATTATAACAACTCATGTCAATGGAGATACAATTTTTTAATCAAATTTGAATACTATAAAAAACCATAGTGTGTGATTTGCAGGTCTCTTTGGCAAAAGTATTTTAAAAAATAATTTTAAAAATTCTATAAACTGCTTTGTGATTGGTTTCATAATTTCTATTTAAGGATAACAGTCTGCTAACTTGCTCTTCATTTCAACTTTTAATAGGAAAAATGTAATAAATGTCATATAAAATGTTACTGATGTGTGCATTATCTAAATTTAAAATATGATTTTAGAGGGGCGCCTGGGTGGCTCAGTTGTTAAGCATCTGCCTTCGGCTCAGGTCATGATCCCGGGATCCTGGGATCGAGCCCCACATCGGGCTCCCTGCTCAGCGGGAAGCCTGCTTCTCCCTCTCCCACTCCCCCTGCTTGTGTTCTCTCTCTCGCTGTGTCTCTCTCTGTCAAATAAATAAATAAATAAATAATAAAATACGATTTTAGAGCTGAAATAAAAGACATATGACCTTAAGAAGGCAGTTAGATCACTAATGCCATTAAGGAAATAGGTGGATGAAATGAAGGTAGCTTAAAAAATTTCAAACCATAGATTCTATAGTCATTTTATCAAAGACAATAGGTGAAATACAAAAACAAGTAATTTCTTGTGTGCTTATAAATTGTCCTCTGACAGGTGAAACTTTCAGTTGTAATGGCTGATCATTAGAACTTCCATGAATCTCATGAGTTTTGAATAAGTCTTGAATATACAAGACTTGTCTTGCTTCTCATCTCTTTTCAAATGTCCAAACTGAGTCACATGATAATTTAGTAAATATTTATTGAGTGGTACAATATATAAGATATTAGACCAAATGTGGTTGAAGTCCATAAAAAGTTTTAAAAAAACTAAATGCTGCATAGGAAAAGAAAATTTGAGAATAATGGGTTGGATGGTGAAGTTTAAAGATGCTGTCTCTTGTGTTAATACCGGTCTATAAATACATCATGAGTTTGTGATTTAAGGTCAGTAAGCCCCATACCTTGAATGATATGTATGTGATTTCGACACGAGTGACTGACTACAGGATGTTTCACCGGCAAAAGTAATTACTAATTCTATTCCTATTAGAAAAGAAATATAAATTAGTTAATGATTTTCTTTCCTTATCATTTTTAATTTAATGATCCTGAATTAGAGCGCTATTTGCTCTACCAAAGAGTCAAATGGTGAAATTTTAAGTCACTGTGTCACGAAAGGTTAGCAAATTTCTATGGTCATCCTAATTTAAGTGCAGAAAATGCTTTTTGACTAGATGTCAGAGAATTTTAGAAATTTTATACAAACCGTTTTTGTCAGATACATATAACTTACATTTATAATGTATAGACACTTGAAGAAAATGTATTATGCCTTTATGATATCATTTGTGGCAGTGAACTTCAGGTAATTTCCTAATTCTTTTGTGCTAAAGGCATGAATTAAATATAAAAGAAATGCCAATGAAATAACATATTTAATTCAGTCATTAATCCAGTCATTGTCTTTATGCAGTATTTTTATCAAAATGATAAAACTACCTTACATTAAAAACTTTCATCTGGAAGGCTTGAGGTAGATGAAGATCGGCAATATCACATTAAAAAGATAAAGACATAATTCAGTTTAAAGGAGAATAGAAATAAAGTTTATAATGTCATTTTTTTAGCCTTTTGAAAGCTACTCTATATTAAAAGGTGTTAATACAACCTCTCCATTTAAAAGTTTGTTATGCCTCTTAGAAAAAAATCATAGATAAAAAGCATTTTTAAAGAATGGGGTTGAGTCAGACTAGTAAAAGAGGATCCTTTGCATTATTTACCTTTAGGTTGAAACGGGCAAGGAAAGATGTCCCTCTGGGTCTAATTCAGAGGAGCTAGCTCTGGAAAAAGAAATGGATATATGAGCCAAATTTTGCAGATCTGTTTCCATATACTTGCTTCTGATTTTTCACTTTGTGAGCAATACTTTAGTTATGGAGGTTTTTTTTTTTTTTATATGCTTTATGATCTTACAGCCAGATGACAATAGTCCTTCCTGTGCATCATTTAAAGGTAAAATGCTATTGTTTAATTTATTTATATTCCCACTTAGCTAGATATCTATGAACCTCTAGCAGCAGCTAGGAATAATTTGTTTTTAGAGTGGCTTAACATGTGATGAATATGGAAATGCTTTTTTGAAATTAAGTCCATATTTGCTTAAAATAATTGTGTACATGTATTTTTGTGTAAGGCTATGGTAAAGCATACTGTTTAGAGTGTGTGCTTAGGTAATTTTTTTAATATTTTTTCTTTTATTAATGCAATAATAGCATTAAGGAGTTTTAAACTTAAATAATGTTTAATTAATGTCAAGTATATTTTGTATATATATTATGTATTATAATTTATGCAATATTAAGAGAATATGATTATAATGCATACAATATATATTGCTGACGAATTTTCACTATTTAAATTATTTCTAAATCCCCAAGCTAGTATTCTAGCAGGTTGGCGGATTTGGCTAAGTAAATTAATTCTGTTTTGTTAACAAGACCAAATAAGTAAGATTGTAAATCGTGATGGGATTATGACTTCAAAGAACAGATACCATTGGTATGTTGATTGCTGTTGAAAAATAGCAATTCTAAAAAATAACTCAATCCAAACTTTTTTCATTTAATGTAGCATGTGAAGTAGTCTTTTCTGCATTTTCAAAAGTTCATTGAATGGTTTTATACATAGGTATATTTTACCTTTTTATATGTAGTTTAGGAAAGTGATACATATGATCTGATTGCCATTTAAAAGATCAGTTCTGGGTATTATTATTATACCAATCTTCTTAAGATGGTAATTTTTTTTAAGTAAGCTCCACACCCCACATGGAGCCCAACCCCACAGTCCTGAGTTCAACAGTCAGATGCTTAACTGACTGAGCCACTGAAGCGCCTTTTAAGATTACAAATTCTTGGACAGATTACCTGGGCTTCTGTGTGAATGACCAACCTCAGATACAAAAGGTAGCAATAAGGAAACCAGTGAGAAACTTCCTGCAGTAGGAAGAAATAAAAGATGAGGAAAACTTGGGCCAGGATGATAGCAGCTACATTTTGAAGGAAAAAGATTTGCTGATGGACTAAAGTGTGCAAGAGTGTAGTCAAAGAGGATTATGTGTATTTTTTCTTCCTTCCTTTCCTTCTTTTTCTTTTCTTTCTTTCTTTCTTTCTTTCTTTCTTTCTTTCTTTCTTTCTTTCTTTCTTTCTTTCTTTCTTTCTTTCTTTCTTTCTTCCTTCCTTCCTTCCTTCCTTCCTTCCTTCCTTCCTTCCTTCCTTCCTTCTTTCTTTCTTTCTTTCTTTCTTTCTTTCTTTCTTTCTTTCTTTCTTTCTTTCTTTCTTTCTTTCTTTCTTTCCTTCTCTCTTTCTTTCTTTCTTTCTTTTCTTTTTTTTTTTTTTGCTTATATCTGGAATAATGAATTTATCAATTACCAAAGAGAGATTGATTAGGCTCATGTTTGGAGAGAAGAACCAGTTCAGTTTCAGACTTTTAAACCTGAGATGCCTGTTAGACAAAATCACTCAGGAAGCAGTGAAAAGTCTGGGCTAGACATCTATTTCATCAGTCATCTGTGTGTAGTTGCCATTTGAAGGCATGAAGTTGATGAGGACCTTTATGTGAGTGTAGAGAAAAGGAGTCTAATGACTGACCGTGGGCATGCCAACGATAGAGAGGTGAGGTGGAACCCTAAAGGAAATTAATGAGTGACTAGTGAGGTAGGTATGAGGAGAACCAAGAGAGTAGCGCTTGAAAGGCAAATGAAGACGGGGCAAATATCTCAACTGTTTATGAGAAATCAGGTAGGATGAGACTGGACAGAAAAAATAGCCAATGGACTAAGCAATGGGCCATTTGTGATGCTAATAAGAGTTGTTTTATGGCAAGTGTAAAAATCTTGATTAGAATAAGTTCAGTGTGGGGCTTCTGGGTGGCACAGTTGGTTAAGTGTCCAACTCTTGGTTTAGGCTCAGGTCGTGATCTCAGGGTCATGAAATCAAGCCCTGTATCAGGCCCTTAGCTTGGCACAGAGTCTTCTTAAGACCCTCTCTCCCTCTCCCTCTGCCCCTACCCCACTTTACATGCTCACTCTCTCTCTCTCTTTTTCTCTCTCTCTCTCCCTCCTCTAAAATAAATAAATCTTTTAAAAAAGGAGTAAATTCAACAGACAATGAAAAGATCATAGGGTAAACAGTGAGTATAATAATTCTAAGTGAAAGTGTGATATAAAGGGAGCAGAGAGCCGTAGAAAAAAATCTGGAGAGACATATGATGTTCAAGAGATGGATATATTAATATGGGAAATATATTTGTGGCTGATGTGCTAAAAGTCATGAGAGAGGACAATTGACAATGTAAGAAAGAAAGGGACCATTGTTTAATGTCATAAATTGGTGGGAGGGTTTGGAAAATAGGTCTGGTTTATGTGGTAGAGTCAGTCTGAGAGCAGTGTCTATCACTTCCAGCTCACATTCATTTGGCCAGCACTTAGTCACATGGTGCCATGTAACTACAAGGAAGACTGGGTAATATAATCTAATTGTGTACCCAGTAATAAAGGAAACAGGATTAGTGACCACACCTGGTTATCTCTGTCATTGGAATGAACGCATCCCTTATTTTCTTATGCCTTTCAAAATTGTACTAAATATCTTTGATATGCTAGCTTAGCAACTAGGCAATTGAGGTTAGTCTGATTTGATTAATTTTTACAGAAATTATGTTGGACACTAGCAATTACTTTTTTCTTTTTCTCTGTGTTCTCAAATGATTCCTTAAATTATCCATCTTAGTCTATTACCCAGTGATGTGGTTTATGAAATATGACTTCTCCCCATCCTTTTTGAAAATTGAAGTAGCATTTACTCACTCTTAGTATTACGAGATAACTCCAATTTTCTGTGACTGCTGCAGAATCACCAACAGAAGTTCAGTTTCATTAAATAAGGCTATCATTACCCTGGGCTATAACTCAGTCATGCCAAAAGATTTAAACATCTTTAGCAGATTTGTTTTTCTTTAAATTGTGCATCATAGTGCACCAGTGGTTTGTGAAATTCATTTAGTGAATTTTACCTACATAAATGAAACATAATAGGATAAAAATGGAATTGCATGTAGTAATGACGTGGAAGCATGTAGTTATGAGGTAATGACAAATATCTCATTGAACTTATGAATATGAACACATACACGCACAGATGCATATATCTTTTTGAATTAATGTTTTTATTTTCTTTGGGTAAATAGCCAGAAGTGGAATTGCTGTATCGTACAGTAGTTCTATTTTTAATATTTTGAGGAACCTTCATACTCATTAAAAAGAAATCAGTGAGTTCATGTTTGTTTCTTCTTCTGAACTTCTTGAATTTCTAGTTAGCTTAACATATGATTTTTTCTAGGTTTCTTTTCTCATTCATTTTTATATCAACAAATTCCTATTGAGTGTCTTCCATGTGCTATGCATTATTTTTGTTGTTGAGAACATAGTGGTTTAAGGAAAGTGAAAAAAAAAATCCTGCTCTCATGGAATATTTCAGTGCAAAGAGAGATATAAGGGCTAAGGAAAATGTCAGGAAGAATATAGGAACTGGTTGGGGGGGTTCATAATTTTAGGTAGTATGGAAACTTAAAGTCTGATTAAAAGGGTATATTTGAATTAAGACCGGAAAAAACAAGGGTGAAGACATACCGATACCTGCAAGGAATGAGTTCCAGAATGAAGGAACAGAAAGAGCAAATGCCTAAGAAGTCATCATCTAAAGAAGAATTCATTGCTCTTTGCAATAAGATTAGAAACATGTTTTCACCTAGTTTGCCTTCTATGCCTTTTATGCTTCTATAATTCGAACTAGTAAAGATATTCAATTTATAGAAAATGTATTAATCAGATTTAATTCTCCCATTATTAGATTCTTCTAACTGGCACATAATTTGTTCTCTATAATTTTACCTTTCTCTACAATACTGAAAGATAAATTTCAGTATCAGAGTACTGACATGAAACTTAAAGACATTTCATTAAGAACCATTTTTGACCTAATGCTGCTTCCTGTGTAAGGGTGACTGAAGATGGTGAAACTCACTCCAGACTTTAAACAAAATCAGAGCAGTAGTTTATTTTCTCTACAGATCTTCCATTATTCTTTGTTCTATCTGTTTTCTTTAATGGATTCAATTTCAGAATAGATTTTCTTCCCTCTCACTAGAGATCCAGCTTTTCTGATGAAAGCTTCAGAGATTCATTTATTGACTTCCTTTCGGTCTGGGAGGGGAAATATTAACCTTTGGCCTCTCTCCAGTATAATACATGAGTTTCATTTTTCTTTTATTTGTCATAACAAGTTATAATTTGTAGTTGAGCCTTCCTTGGAAGATTATGGCCAGATTGAAACTGAAGAGCTGTTTTCTGCCTCATTACCTTTGAAAGAGCTTTAATTTTAAATATCTTTTCAATAAAAAAGCTATACACACAGTAATCACTTCTTTAAAAGATTAAGGAAAATTCAATACATTTTAAAAATTGTATATTCAATCTATTTCTGAATTGATATTTATAAAGTAAAATTAATCTATTTCCCTTATTCATTTTGTTTCTATAAATAAATATATATTTTTTTCTTTTTCAGAAAAAGGGAAATAAAGTAGCACTATTATTGTTATTCTAATTTTATTATACTTTTGTTTAATTTTTTTTTTAGAGTTTGTCCTACATAGCAGGAAAAATAGAGAGAGAGTTGTAGTGTTGTGCTTAATTTGTTCAGCTTAATCTAATTGGCAAATTACTATCTTCACCATAACATCTGTAGATATTAACTGGTGGTTGCAAAACTGGGTTGATGAAATGGGACAGATCAAGAATAGGAAAGCCTCATGCTCTGGACAAATAGGTGTTACCAACAGAAGGATAGTGAAGTCCTACAAATTTTATGCATCTTGAAAATGGACACATTTAGAAAATTTTGGTTAGGCAGACATTATTATCAGGTATCCAGGGTATGCAAGGGAAACAAGCACTTAATAAAAATTGAGTGAAAGGGAACTGAGAAACTTGTAATAGACGAAGCTCTAATATTGAAAAGCATTTATGTTTATATTTTGTTATTTCAGAAGGCAGAATTTAGAGCCTACTGAAATAACCTGGTATCCAGAGAAGCAAGCACTTAATAAAAATAGAGTGAAAGGGAACTGAGAAACTTGTAACAGACAAAGCTCTAATATTGAAAAGCATTTATGTTTATATTTTGTTATTTCAGAAGGCAGAATTTAGAGCCAATAGGTAGAAATTGTAAGGAGTTATATTTTAGTTTTAATTTTAAACTAATTTCCTCTATTAATGCTATATAAAATTTGAATTAGAGACCTTACCAAGGAGTGAGTCCCCCATCAACACAATTATGTAAATAGGCTGGATTGTCACTTGTTGGGTGATAGCATACTGAGATTTCCTATAATGTATAGAAGGCACAAGGAAATCTTCCAACTTTTAAAAGAATAGTATTTTTTTTTTTTTTTTTGGCTTGGCAACAGAGCGAAAGAGTGATGATCAGCAGGTATTACAACCCAGCACGGAGGTAAAGTATTTGGTAATAAATATGGTGTAAGTGATGTGAAGATAAATTGCATAAGGATTGGCTAAATGTTGATTCAAAGTTTTCTGTCAGTTGTTATAACTGATATTGAGTGTAGCTGTTACAAGCTCTGTCCTGGAGTCAGGTGGTTACAGTCCAATAGTTTTAGGAACTTTAGATTCGCCACCATGTTGGCTTGAGAAGAATTTTTGTAATAGGGTGGCTCAGAGGGTTAAGTGTCTGCCTTCGGCTCAGGTCATGATCCCAGGGTCCTGGGATCGAGTGCCGCATCGGGCTCCCTGCTCCTTGGGAGCCTGCTTCTCCCTCTGCTTCTCTCTCTCTCTCTCTCTCTCCCTCTGTCTCTCATGAATAAATAAATAAAATCTTTAAAGAAAAAAAGAATTTTTGTAATAATAAAGATGCTCATACTACTGCATTAACACTGAATATGTCTCCCTAGGACATTGTTTATCTTAAATTTGTTTAACTGTTAAGAGCATTGCTGTGCCTTTTGTTTTTATGTAAGTAATTTTAATATCCATTTTCTCAAAGAAATGAGGGCAAATTTCACTGTAGATAAATTACCTGTTTCAGTAACTGACAAAACAGTCACATTTATTACCATTTTATTTGGGTTATCAATTGAGCTATGTCTCTATATAGTCAATCAAGCAATGCAGTGAACCTTTTTTGGACATCTGCTGTATACACATTTGAGGACCACACATGGCAGAAGGATAAGTATAAGAAGACACAGAAGATTCTGCTTCTGAGCAGCCTATAGCTTCCTAGAGAAAACAGACATATACATAAATATAATACATGTCATATTGTGGTAAGGTCTCTAGTAGTTCTTTTTTTTTTCTCTTTTGAATGGAAAAACAAGAGAAAAAGTAAGTTTCATGATTTAAGTAGCATTTTGAGAAATTACATAATTTTTGATAGGCAGAATTAGAAAGAGGAACATTCTAGGAAGAGAAGAAAACAACACTGTCTTGGGTATAAGAATGAAGTCTTGATCTAGAAATATAAGCATTCTGGTGGACCTCCATTAAGAATCAAATTTAACTGCTGAGTGTACTTCTTTCGGGAGGAAGGGGGTAAGAGTATTATGGAAGGCAGATTTTTAGTTATTTTTCTTAAGATGAAAATATTTTCACTGTTTTTGTAATCTTTGTAAGTAATTATGCTTTTGTAAAAGTAAAACAGCATAGTGATAAGTACGTAGAAAGATAACTCTTTGTCTTCTTTCTTCCCACCCTCATCCACATCTACCATCCTACCTGACTCAGAGCCAATCAATGATAAGACTTTCTTGTAAAGTCTTCTTGACTTTAAAAAGCAGACATACTGGGGTCCCTGGGTGGCTCAGTCGGTTGGGCATCTGCCTTGGGCTCAGGTCATGATCCTAGGGTCCTGGGATTGAACTCAGTGTTCAGCTCCCTACCCAGCGGGGAGCCTGCCTCCCACCCCTCCCCCTCTCCACACTCCCCAGCTCCTCTCCCCACCCCCCCCGCTCATGCCTTCTTTCCCTCTCTCTCAAATAAATAAATAAAATCTTTAAAAAAATAAAAAAAGAAAAAGAAAACATATAAATATATATATTAACATAAATATAACAATTGAATCCACAGTACTATGTAACAATTTTTTGCTTATTAGTATACCATGGACATCTTAACAGGTTAGTATTATAAATTTATATGTTCTCCTTTTATATGATTGAATGACATACCATTGTGGAAATGTGCTATGTCTTAATTAAACAATCCTTAATAGTACACTTAACTAATTTCTAATTTTTCACTTTTACAAATATGATTACTGCCAAGTTCAGTTGTCAACTACATTTTTCCTTTTATTAAATTAGGCCAAGATCTTAAAAGGGCAGTCTCACTGCAAAGAACTTACACACATTTTCAACAGGTACATATTGTATATTGCCCTTCAAAAAGTTTTATAAATCTGTCCTTCTAACACATGACATCAGAGGGCCTATGTTGCTACACCCTGGCCAAAATGGCAATAACAACCATTTCAACACCAATTTAGTAGATGAAAAATAGCATATCTCGACATGCTTAATTTTTGTGAGTATTTGATAGTGAAGTTGAACATTGTATTTGGTTATCATTCGTTAAGAACTGCTTATTTATGTCTTTTGCTTCTTCTATAGGGTATTTATCTGTTTGCTTACTGAATTATGAAAGCTCCTTAAGATTATTGATCTGCTATCATATATGTTGCAAATATTTTTCTTGGTGGAATTGAACTTTTGTATGGTATCTTTTTCCATAGAGAAATGTGTTATCTGTTAGGTAGTCATTTCTGTCAATCATTCCATATGTAGCAACCGAGGGTAAAAAAATATAGCTAAGAGTACAGAATCTTGGACCACATAGCTTGGGTTAAGATACCGCTCTAGAATTCATGACTTAATCTGTCTGTGCCTTAGGTCTGTACCTCTCATATATCATATATCCTTTCTCAAAGAGGTTCAGGGGACACACATAAATCAACAGGTGCAAAAGCACCTATTAATTATAATAGGAGTGCCTATTATAATTAAGCACTTAATGAATGTTAGTTTTCTTCTTCTTATTTGGTAAAATAATGCTGTCCCAATTCAAAAGTTACAGAATTATTTTCCTCTACTTTCTTTTAATACTGTTTTGTTTTTATTATTTAAATGTTAATTTATCTTGTGTTGTTTTTAATGATGTAAGGATACATACTTACAAAATAAATAATTTTCTCAACACCTTTCATTAGCTGGTTTCCTTTTTCTCTGCTAACTTGATATTCTTCCCCAAAACTGTAAATCTCCACATTTATCATTCATGGAATTTTTGAAAACAGATTTTTGATCTGATATAAGAACTTTTGATTGCTGCGTATGTTTTGTGAATTCTACCACCATGTGAAAGCAATTACATTTTACTAGTTTTTCAATGGTATATTTTCAATAGTTATATTTTTGATGTTTTCTGTAATATCAGCATATTACTTGCAACTGATAGAATTATGTATCTTTCCAAATTTTATGTTATAATTTCTTTTTCCTTTCCTTAGTTCATTGGTTAAAGCCTTCAGGACAATGAGGAATGGTTAGAATGGAAGTAGCAAAGTTTGATTTGTTACTGTCACCAGTGTATCTGTCTTTAGGTTTAAATTTGAAGAAAAGGTTGAATTTTATGAAACCATAGAGGGTTTTAGTTTTGTTTTTGAAAAAGTTATTCATTTAAACTACTGCAATGATATATTCTTATTGTAATAAATTTAGTAAATTCAGAAAAATACAGTACAAAAACAAATATTATCCATTATTTCATAATGCCAAACTAAGGAGTATTTATTTTTTTAGCAGATATCTTCAAGTTTTCTTTTCCTATACGAATTGGCATTTCATTTAGAAATGCAGAATCAGGTTTTGCATTCTCTTTTGTAACATGATTGCTTAATAACAGCAATATTATTATGCCTGGAAAAATAGCAACATCCCTGGAATGAGAAGAAGCAATTCTAATGGAGGAGGGAACGTGGTCTGATATATTCTTAGAAAAACTTCAATGATATGCTTGAAAGTTGAATTATAGTGAAAAAGAGTTGATAGAAGAAAAGTGTATATATAAAATGTAATAATTTGTATTAGGCTCAACTGCCAGTGACAAAAAAATAAGCCCATAAATAGTGAACTGTGGCTCAAATAAGATAAAACTGTATTCCTCTTAAGTAAAAGAAATCTGGAGGTATTTTAGAGCTGATATGGTTCTGTGAGCATTATGACCCTACACTTCTATCTAGGTACTCCTTCATCCTCAGCACAGAAATTCTGCCAGTCCAATAAGGCTGCTTGAGCTCCAGCCATCATGCCATTAGTAAATAGAGGTTAACAAATGTAAAAATCAGGGAGAACAAATTATGAGCCTTCGCCTCAGTAGGTTTTTCAATGATTAAGGTGTGAAATAAATGGAACTTGAACAGTAGAAAGAGAAAGAAGGAAATGGATACAAAAGTTCAATGAAATTTTTCTTTCACTTGAACTTTTTTCAGTATTTGTTCCTGGCATTATAACATTTTTTTTTTTAAAAAACTGAGTTCTAGGAGTGCCTGGGTGGCTCAGTTGGTTAAGCATCTGCCTTTGGCTCAGGTCATGATCTCAGGGTCCTGAGATCGAGTCCTGCATCAGGCTCCCTGCTCAGCCAGGAGCCTGCATCTCCCTCTCCCTCTCCCCCTCTCCCTTGCTTGTGCTGTCTATCAAATAAATAAATAAAATCTTTAAAAAAATGAGTTCTAAATTTTAAAATTGAGTTTAAATTTAAAAATGAATTATAAATTTCATAGAAGAAAGTATACCAATTTTAAGTGTAAAGCTTTGTGTATATATAAATATATACATGTATATATACATATATATACACGTGTATATATATATATGCTTCTATCACCTCCAGAAAGTTCCCTCAAGCCTCTTTCCAGTCAGTACCTGCCTGTGTAGTATCTACTATTTAAATTCTATCAACACAGACACATTTTTCCTTTTCTTGATCTTCATATAAATGTAATCTCAATATGCACACTTGTATGACTGGTTTCTTTCGCTGAGTATGGTAACTTTAGGATTTATCCAGAAAAACAGCATGTTGATAAGGGAAAAAATTTATGAATTAAAAATAATTAAATTTAATTTCTCTGTGTAATCTGGTAGAATATCCAAGTAAGCAGGGCTCCAGTATGCGTACACATATGAAAAAAAATGGTTAAAATGTGCTTCATTTCCTTCTCTGCCTTGCCATTCTTTAAATGACCGTGTGATCAGGAGCATGGCCATATGTGAGATAGGGATATAGACAATTTAAGAATTGCTTTAACACGTAAATCCAAAATGTCTACTCATATATGCAAGGAATTACTTAGAATCAGCAAAATTGGTGTTCTTAGTGTGGGCAGAGGACATGAGCAGTTCAGGAAATTTTAATATTTTTGCAAAATTTAATGCTGTTAATTTGTTGACTATATTCCTTGATCAAAAATTTTATGTGTCACTGGGGAAAGTGAGAGGAGAAAGGCTGATACTGTGAATATTAAGTGCTTGTATATTTTTTTCATTCTTAAGTTTATTTCAAAAGTATTCATGTACTCATTTGGATTTTTTTTCAAAATTTGCTCATTATTATTCTGAAAGGGCAACCAAAGGAATGCATCTAAGTTGGAAAAGTATGAGAAATAATTAAAATTACCGACAAAACAGAGAAAGCTTAAAGACCCTTTGCAATCATCAAAGCATCAGATTATTCAGTTCTTTAAATTAAAGCAAGTGCTCAGCACTCTTAAAATTTCTAGGCAATTAAATGGGTTCTGTAGTTTGGCTCCTTTGACTATAATCTTGCTGATTTCGATGGTATTTTATTAATGATATCTCAAGGGGAATTTTCAGTAGCTTGAAAATTAATGAAATATTAATAACCAACAACCAAAGAAATACAGATGTGTCTGCTTTGGAAAAGATGTGACCTGCATGCTTCTTACATTAAATGCATTTTATTTATTTTGTATTTGCATTTGTATTTTAAGCATGCCAGTGCATGGTATAACAAAGAGTGGGTGTTTCATTGGAAATATAGTGCATGTATTATGTGATCTTGGAAGATTATCTGTGCAAACATTATTATGGTAATTTGACACATTATGGGTTAGTGAAAATAATTTTTGCAGTAAAATAAGTGATTTGTATTTTCATGTAATGTAATATGTTACATAATTCTGTGATCAGAGGAAACTAGCTCAACTTCTTTGACTTCAAGTAAAAAATAAATGTCTCATGCATGTATAGAATAGAGAGTGGTTAACATGCTGAAGAGGATTTTCTATGCTACTCTATAGCAGGACATACAAGTACCAGGTAGTACAAGGTCAAATTTTTACTCATAAAAGGAAAGGATGTACCTGCCCTAAGGCATCACTCTAGTGTGGAGAGGGGCACCGGTCCCTGAAGAGATTATATGGGTAGAATGTGTCAAGAGTAGATATACAGAAATGATACATGGTCAAATCCAAAATTTTACCTGGTTTGTTAGAAGAAATGTTACCTTTGCCATTTAAAATGTATTATATGGGAGCGCCTGGGTGGCTCAGTCAGTTGAGCATCAGAATCTTGATTTTAGCTCAGCTCATGATCTCAGGGTTATGAGATGGAGCCCCACCTTAAACTCCGTGCTCCGTGGGGAATCTGCATGAGATTATCTTTCTTTCCCTCTCCCTCTGTTCCATCCATCCCCTCTCTAAAATAAATCAATAAATCTTTTAAAAAATTTAAAATAAAAAAATAAAATGTATTATATGAAGATAGTTTTAAGCAATTACATAAAGAGATATTAAGACTTAGTTTAAAATTTACCAAACCTCTGGAAGTAAGAAGTGTAGGCATTGGTCAAGAGTAGATAGGGTAGGGTGCCTGGGTGGCTCAGTCGTTAAGTGTCTGCCTTTGGCTCAAGTCATGGTCCCAGGGTCCTGGGATCGAGTCCCACATCGGGCTCCCTGCTCAGAGGGAAACCTGCTTCTCCCTCTCCCACTCCCCCTGCTGTGTTCCCTCTCTTGCTGTGTCTCAATCTGCCAAATAAATTAAAAAAAAAAAAAAACTTAAAAAGAAAAGAGTAGACAGGGCAGGAGAAGAGTAAAGTTGGACACAAAACTGAAACATAAAGGTGGATCTCAATAATTTCACCAGATTTTGAAGACGTTCTTATTGGCTGAGTAAAACAGAAACTAGAAGCTGATATCAAAATATACTGTTTAGTCTTTACTTATTACTGTAAACAAATATAACTAGCAAAATGAAAATTTTATTTTTTGACAAAAGATGGCATTCTGTTTAATTCAATTGATGGGATTTTAGAGTCTTAATTGAATGACTCTTTTGGAGAATCAGAGCAAAGATTTTGACACCTGCTCATGTATACCTAGAGTTGTAATTGATACATCATTTTGGAAGACAGGGTTTCAAAATCTGTATTTTATAAATGACACACCATTTTACTCAGTTATTTCACTTGTAGGAACTTATGCTATAGAAAAATTTATACACTGGGCAAAAACATATGTATGAGACATGTTGGGTTATAGTGAAGATTTGGAAACAACCAAAATCTCATCCTGTTATTTAAGTGGTTAAATAAATGAAAGTATACTTACACATTTTAATACTGTGCAGCTCTACAAAAGAATTAGCTAGTTCTACTTTGAAAAGGAAAGGTTTGTTGGCTAATTGAACATGAAAGAAAGAAAGAAAGAAGAAAGAAAGAAAGAAAGAAAGAAAGAAAGAAAGAAAGAAAGAAAGAAAGAAAGAAAGAAAGAAAGAAAGAAAGGAAAAGAAAGAAAGAAAGAAAGAAAGAAAGAAAGAAAGAAAGAAAGAAAGAAAGAAAGAAAAAGAAAAGAAAGAGAAAGAAAAAAGAAAAAAGAAAAGGAAAAGAAAAGGAAAGGAAAAGAAAAAAAGAAAAGAAAAAAGAAAAGAAAAGAAAGAAAAGAAAAGAAAAAGAAAAGAAAAGGAAAGAAAAATGGAAAGATTTCCTGCAAGATAGTTAGGAAAAATAGCAAATTGTAGAACATAGACAACATTTTTAGGGGGAGGGGGATGTATGAATGTCTGTAAATGGTGGAAATCTCTTAGGAATGGAATTTGGGAATATTTTATATCCTACATTTATACATTTTCTATGATGGAGAGAAATTACAGACATAGAATGTTGTATTGACATCTCACCCAATATAAAGTTTTTAAAAAGAATTTCCTGAAATTGCAAAAGGCTAGTGACAAATTCTTAGAAAACTACTGGATGACCATGTGTCTAACATGTTTTTGAGGTTATTGATGCATCAGCCAAGAGAGTTGCTGTGGATCTTCTCTGGAGTCCTTCCAGTTCTGAGTAGGTATAATTCTGAGAGATGGGAGAGATGTCAAACCTGCTGTGTTGAAGAAGAAATACTTAACTTACCCATGGAACTCCAACTACAATTCAGAATTCATTCTTAAACTCTTTTTCTCCTGACTGAGTATTTAAGGAATACCATTAGGAGGTCAATTACGATTTCACCTGATGACAGACTTATTTCAAAGCACAACTACAAGTAGGGTGATGTATTTGAGTTTATCATTAAAAAATTATATACTTAGTCTTGTCATCTAATCCAGAAATGTTTTCTACATTGTAGGTCCAATGACCAAAGTGGATCTAGTTTCTGTCCATCCTATGAAGTTTATCAAAAAGTCAATAATATCTAATGAATTGACACACATATGATAAAAATTGTATCACCAACAAGAATAATAAATTTATAATAGGGAAACTAGAGAAAATAAATACACAGCAATTATTTCTAACTGGGTTTGGATAATTGTTTATTTTTGGTGGGCAATTATCATAACATACTAACCTTTAAATATGTTGACCTACTGTCTAACAGATACATGACTCTGAATTCATTTTCCCCAAGTAAGAACAGAAACAAACAAACAAACAAACAAACAAAACTTCTCTGATTATTTGAGAATCTATTTTCTCTGCAGGTTCAGGGGATAGGAACATGTTAACAAAGGCCCAGATTTTCAGAACAATTAGTGTTCTCAAGAGAGATTGAAAAGTCCCTGACCACTTTTTTTTAGCTGACAATTGCATAGACTTCCATGCAAACTTACATCAATATGCATAAAATTTATTTACAAGGCTCATTGAAAAATAATTCATTGACAATATTTTCTCTGTACATTATATCCATTCATGAATCTGAATGTTGCAATTTGTGATGTGGAAATGTTCTAACAAACCAAGCACTAGTTATAATAAGATCAAATACTAAGACTTTACAGAAGTAGTAATGATGTGAAAGGTTTTAGCTTTCTATATGAGAGAATGTTATTTAGCAAGCATGGAATGATATTTTCAGTCTAGAGAGTTAATTAATAATTCATTCATGAATAATTATTAAAGGCAATTATTAAAATGTATATCTGACTTCACAAAACATAATATTGAAATGTGTGCTTGTTTAATCTGGTGATTATTTGCAGACCTGTTTCTTGTAGCCTCTACATCTCTTAGTACCTTTCTCTCCTTTTGACATCTCTTTCTCTCGGCATATATTTGTATTCCAGTGAACACGTGTCTCATGAATCTGTGTTTACTAGGTTTTGTGTTACCTCTAGGAAGAATAACTAAAAGGCATAGCTGTGACCTGAAGTTATAGTCACCATAACATAACCTCTTTAGATAGAATTTAAAAAGTTATTTGCAATAAAAATGTATATTCTTTGTTTATGAATGAGAACACAGGATACAGACCTTTTGTTTAATTTAGATTTCTTTTATTCATTTTTGTAGTAAGATTTCAAGAGCTATCCTATACTTACTGCTCAGAAATGCCATTTTATATAGGTGTACTATGTGTATAGATATGGCTCCATGCTTTAAAGTTAGTCCACAATAGAGTCTGATTGACCCATTATTAGTTGTTTTCTTTTTCTTTGTCGTCAAGCTAATGCTTTTTTAAAAGCGCAAATGGTAAAAGAGTGGTGTCTTCTCAATTAATCCATTGGCACAGATCAAATTATTTGATTAGCTACTAGAAAACATGGTTCCAGCAAATAGGAGTAAACACAGATATCTTTTTATAGCTTAAAGAATTCTGAACTGATATGTCCTAAGTTCCTATGAAGTTTTTTTCTTCTCTCTCCAGATTTCATGCTCCTTTATAGTCTGCCTTTTTATTTTCTCCAGCAGTTATTTACTTTCTAACCAATGCTACTAAAATATTATACAACTTTGATTATAGCACTAATCATAGCCCTAATCACACTGTGATGTGGTATTTATAATTATGTTTCCAAAAAAGGTGTGAATTCTTTCTTTTCTCCCTTTCTTTCTTTCTTTCTTTCTTTCTTTCTTTCTTTCTTTCTTTCTTCCTTCCTTCCTTCCTTCCTTCCTTCCTCCCTCCCTCCCTCCCTCCCTCCCTCCCTCCCTTTCTTTCTTTCTTTCTTTCTTTCTTTCTTTCTTTCTTTCTTTCTTCTTTCTTTCTTCTTTTCTTTCTTTCTGTGAATTCTTAAAAGTCAGTCCAGGTCTTAAAAAATTTATGTAAGGGCCTAGTGCCATGTTTGCTATTTCACATAATAGTTGCATGTTGCTTCTTGCTGAATAAATGAATAATTGAACTCTCTTATACTGCTCCAGACAATGAAAAATCAATGTAGGGCAGGGATTCTTGATCAAAATTCAATATTCCTTATTTTATAAGTCACAGATGGGAATTCTCACTGATATTCCTGAAGTTCACAAAAGTAGATACGGAGAATATAAGATTTTCATTTTGTTTTGTTTTGTTTTGTTAAGACAACACTGTAATAGAAATTACCCTATAATATTTGAGATGGCTCCTTGCAAATAGAAGTTCTACTCAGATTTGGAAAACTCTTTTGCAGTTCTGCTATTTATGTGCTTCATATGTATTGCAAGATTTTATTAAACATCTGCCTTTGGCTCGGGTCACTATCACACCTGGGATTGAGCCCCACATCAGGCTCTCTGCTCCACAGGAAGCCTGCTTCTCCGTCTCCCCCTGCTTGTGTTCCCTCTCTCGCTGTGTCTGTCTCTGTCAAAAAAATAAATAAAATCTTAAAAAAAAAAGATTTTAAAGATTTATTTGAGAGAGAGAATGAGTGGGAGGAGGGGCAGAGGGAGAGGGAAAAGCAGGCTCCTCACCGAGCAGGGAGTCTGAGCCACCCAGGTGCCACAGTGCTAGTGATTTTGAATCACTCTATTAGTGCATATAGCTGATTGAAATTAGAATACTGCTCTAAAAGTAATTTGTTTTCTAAGTTTTTAGAAACATTTCCTTCAATTCAGGAGCATATCTCATAATCCGATTTATTTATCAGAAATATCTCAATAAAGGGGATACAGCTAAGTTTAAAAAAAATGGCTGTAACAGTGGGAAAATATTATTTTAGTACAAAAAGCCATTATTAAAAAATAAAGTAAAAAGACGTAACATGTGCCCTTAAAAACACAAAACATAGGGTGGGGGAGAAAAAAAAGTTGAGCTTTGGAATGGGATCAAACTTAGTTGCTATCAACTTAAAGTAGACTGTTATATATAATTTGTTATAGGTAAGCCTCATGGTAATCACAAAGTAAAAACCTATAGTAAATACACAGAAGATAATGAGAAGGAAATATAAATAAACCATCAGAGAAAGTCATCAAACCACAAAGAAAGAGAACAGGAGAAGAAAGGAACAGAGAGGTACTACAAAAACAACTTGTAGACAATTAACAAAAGAGCAGTAAAGGCATACTTATCAATAATTACTTCAAATGTGAATGGACTAAATTCACCAATCAAAAGATGTAGAGTGCCTGAATGGATAAAAACAAAAACAAAAAGCAACATCCATTTATATGCTGCCTATAAGAGACACACTTTAGATGTAAGGACACATACGGATAGAAAGTGAAGGGATGGAAAAAGATATTCCATACAAATGGGAACCAAAATAAAACTGCAGTAACTATACTTACATCAGACATAATAAACTTTATTTTTTATTTTTAAAAAGATTTTGTTTATTTATTTGACAGAGAGAAAGAGACAGCGAGAGAGTGACAAGCAGGGGGAGTGGGAAAGGGAGAACCGGGCTTCCCACTGAGCAGGGAGCCCGACGCGGGGCTCGATCCCAGGACCCTGAGATCATGACCTGAGCTGAAGGCAGACATTTAAGGACTGAGCCACCCAGGCACCCCAGACATAATAAACTTTAAAACAAGGACTGTAATTAACAAGGACATATAAAGAAGTCAACCCAATAAGAAGATATAACATTTGTAAATATTTAGGCACCCGACATAAGACAGACTAAATATATAAATAAATTATAAACAGACCTAGTGGTAGAAATAAACAGCAATACAACAATAGTAGGGAACTTTAATACCCCACTTATATCAATGAATAGGTCATGTAGACAGACAATCAATAAGGAAACATCAGCCTTAAACACCAGGTTAGACCAGATGGACTTAACAGGCACTTACAGAATTTTCATACAAAAGTGACAGAGTACACATTACTTTCAAGTGCACATGGAACTTTTACAAGATAGATCATATGTTAGGACACAAAACAAGTCTTAACAAATTTAAGAGGATTGGAATCCTATTGAACATCTTTTCCAACCACAATGGTTTGAAGAAAACTTGAAAATTCACAAGTTAAACAACATGCTACTGAATAACCAATGGATCAAAGAAGAAATCAAAAGAGAAATAAAAAAAAATACCATGAGACAAAGAAAAATGAAAATGTAACATACCAAAATTTATGGGGTTCAGCAAAATCAGTTCCAAGAGGGAAGTTCATAGCAATAAATGCCTCCCTCAAAAAATGAGAAAAAAACTCAAATAACCTAACTTTATACATTAAGGAACTATAAAAAGAAAAAGAAATCAAACTCAAAGTTAGTAGAAGGAAGAAAATAACAAGGATTAGAGCAGAAAAAATTAAATGGAGACTAAAAGGACTGTAGAAAAGATTGGTGAAACTAAGAGCTGATTCTTTGAAAAGGTAAACAAAATTGACAAATCTTTACCTACATTCAGCAAGAAAAAGAAAAGAAAAAGAACTAAGGCTTAAATAAATAAAATCAGAAATGAAAGAGGGGAGACCTTACAACTGATACCACAGATATACAAAGAATCATAAAAGACTACTACAAATAATATGCCAACAAATTGAGCAACCTTGAATAAATGGATAAATTCCTAGAAACATACAAACTTCAAAACACTAAATCACGAAGGAATGAGAAATCTGAACAGACCAATTACTAGTAAGGAGATTGAATCAGTAATTTAAAAACTCCCTAAAAACAAAAGTCTAAGACTAAATGTCTTCACTGATGAAGTCCACCAAACATTTAAAGAAGAATTAATACCACTCCTTCTCAAACTCTTCCAAAAGATAGAAGAGGAGGGCACACTCCAAACTCATTTTATGAGGCCAACGTTACCCTAATACCAAAACCAGACAAGGATACCACAAGAAAATAAAATTATAGGGCAATATCCCTGATAAACATAGATGCAAACATCCTCAAAAAATATTAGCGGGGCGCCTGGGTGGCTCAGTCGTTAAGCTTCTGCCTTCGGCTCAGGTCATGATCCAAGGGTCCTAGGATCGAGCCCCACATTGGGCTCCCTGCTCAGTGGGAAGCCGCTTCTCCCTCTCCCACTCCCCCTGCTCGTGTTCCCTCTCTCGCTATGTCTCTCTCTTCAAATAAATAAAATCTTAAAAAAATATATTAGCAAACCAAATTTGCCAATACTCATAACAGGATCATACACCATGATCAAGTGAGATTTATTCCAGTAATGCAAAGATGGTTCAACATCTACAAATCAGTTGATATGATACAGCACATTAACAAAATGAGGAATAAAAATTATATTATCATCTCAATAGATGCAGAAAAAGCATTTGACAACATTCAACATACATTAATAATTAAAACTGTCAACAAAGTGGATATAGAGGGAATATACCTCAA
Organism: Eumetopias jubatus; assembly: GCF_037043125.1. Classification (NCBI taxonomy): domain Eukaryota; kingdom Metazoa; phylum Chordata; class Mammalia; order Carnivora; family Otariidae; genus Eumetopias; species Eumetopias jubatus. Next base: position 25,590,965 of record NW_028274809.1, read on the forward strand.
CAAAATAAAAGCTATATATGACAAGGCAAGAGTTAACATCATACTCAATGGTGAAAAGCTGAAAGCTTTTCCTTTAAGATCAGGAATAAGACAGAAATGCCCACTCTCACCATGTTTATTCAACATAGTATTGTAATTCCTAGCCTGATCAATTAGGTAAGAAAAAGAAATAAAAGTCATCCAAATTGGAAAGGAAGAAGTACAACTGTCTCTACTTTTAGATGACATAATATTATATATAGAAAACCCTGAAGACTCCATCAAAAAACTCTTAGACCTAATAAACAAATTCAGTAAAGTTGCAGGGTGCAAAATCAATCTTCAGAAATTTGTTGCATTTCTTAACATTAATAAAAGACTCTCAGAGAAATTAAGAAAATAATTCCATTTACAATTGTATCAAAAAGAATAAAATACCTAGGAATAAATTTAACTAAGGAGGTGAAAGACCTGTGTATTGAAAATCAAAAGATATTAATGAAAGAAATTGAATAAGCCACAAATAAATGGAAAGATACTAGATGTTAATGGATTGAAACAATTAGTATTGTTAAAATATCCTATGACCCAAAGCAGTATACTAATTCAATGCAATCCCTATAAAATTCCAAACGTATTTTTCACAGAAATAGGGCAAACAATCCTAAATTTTCTATAGAACCACAGAAGGCACAGAATAGCCAAAACAATCTTGAGAAAAAAGAACAAAGCTGCAGGCATCACATTGCATGATTTCAAGCTATATTACAAAGTTATTGTAATGAAAACAGTACGGTACTGGCACAAAAACAGACACATAGATCAACAGAACAAAGTAGAGATCCCTGAAATAAACCCACATATATATGTTCAATTATTTTATGACGGGAGAGCCAAGAATATACAATGAAGAAAGGAAATTCTCTTTAACAAATGGTGCTAAGGAAATTGGACAGCAATATGCAAAAGAATGAAATTGGATCACTATCTTACACCATACAGAAAAATTAACTCAAAATGAATTAAAGACTTAAACATAAGACCTGAAATGATAAAACCTCCTAGAAGAAAGCATAGATAATAACTTCCTTGGCATATGTCTTGGTGATGATTTTTTTTTAATCTGACACCAAAAGCAAGAGCAAAAATCAACAAGTGAGGCTACATAAAACTAAAAAGCTTATGTTCTACAAAGGAAACAATAAATGAAATGAAAAAACAACCTACTGAAATAGGAAAAAATAACTGCAAATCATATATCTGATAAGGGACTAATATCCAAAATATACAAAGAACTCATACAACAAAACAAAACTCAATAGCAAAACAAAACAAAACAAAAACAATTAAAAAATGGGCAGAATATCTGAATAGACATTTTTCTTAGAAGACTTACATAAGGCCAACAGACATGAAAAGACGCTTAACATCATTAATCATCAGGGAAATGCAAGTCGAAACAACAGTGAGATATCACTTCAAAACAGTTAGAAAGGCTATTGTCAAAAACAAAAACAAATAAAAAGTATTAATAAGGCTGTGTAGAAAAGAGAAACCTCATACACTCTTGGTGCAAATGTATATAGGTGCAACCGCAATAGAAAACAATGTTTCCTCAAAAAATAAAAAATATAAATACCATACACTCTGGCAATTCCACTTCTAGATATTTATCCAAAGATAGCAAAAAGATAATTTGAAAAGATTTATGCATCACTATATACATTGCAGTATTATTTATAATGCTTAAGATATGGAAACAACCTAAGTGAATAGATAAATCATGAGTAAAACAAGTCAGATAGAGAAAAACAATACCATATGATTGCTTTTATATGTGGAATCAAAAAAAGAATCTAAGTTCACAGATAGAACTGATTGGTGATTTCAAGAGGCAGGGGTTGAGCAGGTGGTAAAAATGAATGAACTATTTTCTTTTAATTTAAATTGAATAAAATTATTTAAAAAGATTCAGAAATTAATATACAATCTATGTATAGATATATCTTTGCTCAAAATATTCACAGTATAGTTCAATGAGGGGGAAAAAAAGTCTACATTTTATTCCCCAATCTATGGATTTTAATAAAATAAAATTATTTCCATCTAATTTTTTAAGTTTTTATTTAAATTCCAATTAGTTAACATACAGTGTAATATTAGTTTCACTTATACAATATAGTGATTCAACACTTCCATACAAGGCCTGGTGTTCATCACAAGTGCACTCCCTGATCCCCATCATCTATTTCACCCATGCCCCTGCCCACCTCCCATCTGATAACCGTCAGTTTGTTCTCTGTAGTTAAGAGTCTGTTTCTTGGTTTGCCTCTCTCTCATTTTCCCCCTTTGCTCATTTGTTTTGTTTCTTAAATCCCACAAGAGTAAAATTACGGTATTTGTCTTTCTCTGATCTATTTCACTTAGCGTAATACTCTCTAGCTCCATCCACATCATTGCCAATAGCAAGATTTCATTCTTTTTTATAGCTGAGTAATATTCATTGTACACGCACACACACACACACACACACACACACACACACACACACCCCACATATTCTTTATCCATTCATCAGTTGATGGATACTTGGGCTGTTTCCAAAATTTAGCTATTGTAGATAATGCTGCTATAAACATTGAGGTGCAAGTATCCCCTTGAATTAGTATTTTTATATTTTTTGGGTAAATACCCAGTAGTGCAATTGCTGGGTTGGAGGGTAGTTTTATTTTTAACTTTTTGAAGAAACTCCATACTGTTTTCCAGAGAGTCAGCACCAGTTTGCCTTCCCACCAACAGTGCAAGGGGATTCTCCTTTGTCCACATCCTCGCCAATGGAATAATTTTTTAATTAAAATTTTAGAAATCCCATTACAATCATACAGGTAACCCCAAAATGAGTGGTGGAAGAGACAGGAAGGAGAAAGAAACAATGTGGAGAAAGAGAAGCAAGATGATGGATACTGAGACGTGTCCTAAAAAAAATCAGATTTCAAAGAGAACAGTGGGATCTTACTGAACATGAGTTGGTTTAAGTCATAGATAATCTTAGAAGTCTTAATGTTCCTCAAAGGAATTGTAACCAACAATGCACCCAGATAAGTCATTTGACTTTCATGGACGTTTATAAATGTAAAGTTAAACAGGTTTTTATAGGGCTATTTTTAGAAGAAACTACTAAAGAGAGCTTAAAATTATGAAGGAAACAGACTTACTAAATATATTAATATAATTCATCTTTTATAATACTCCTAGAAAAATACAATAAGTGCATTCAGAATATAAAACTGTTTGTTAAATACATATCGGAGCTGAGGTTTTTGTTTTTGTCCAATGCTGTATTTTAAGCAGTATGATTTAATTTTTGCATTATTTTACCTAACTCGGTTCAACAAACATTTATTGGAAATTTTCTTATGTGTCAGGCAATTTGCTAGGCACTAGGGTTACTAAAATAACAAATTGGCCTCCACAGTCTAATAAATCGGATTTGGAGTGTTAGAGAAAAAAATGTAAACAGACCATAAATGCTCCTAGCTGATAAAATGCTATAATAAAGATGCAATGATTATTATAGGATAACAACTGGGAAGGCTGGAGATACTATGTTAGATGAGGTTACATTTAAGCCGAGTCTTACAGGGTAAACAGGCATGCCCTAGAGCAGAAGGAGGGTAGGTTAATCAGACACAGGGAGAAGAGAGTGATTGTACATAAGAGGAGCTATCATACTGCTGTAATATACCAACGTGCTGGCTACTGTTGTAAGCTCACATATGTGTGGCTTTGGGCACTGGCTACTGTTATAAGCTCACATATTTGTGGCTTCGGGCAATCTGGCTTCAAAGTCTGGACTCTTAGCCACATGTTATACTACTTTTCATAATAAAATAACATGTTCTGTCATGATTGAAGCCATTCAATGCGATTGGATCAAAAGGTTCATGTAATGGAATGATTAAAAATCAAATAATACATTATATGTTAAAAAAAAAAAGAAGAAGATAGTAGGAAGGGAAAAACGAAGGGGGGAAAATCGGAGGGGGAGGCGAACCATGAGAGACTATGGACTCTGAGAAACAAACTGAGGGTTCTAGAGGGGAGGGGTGTGGGGGGATGGGTTAGCCTGGTGATGGGTATTAAAGAGGGCATGTTCTGCATGGAGCATTGGGTCTTATAGGCAAACAATGAATCATGGAACACTACATCAAAAACTAATGATATAATGTATGGTGATTAACATAACATAATAAAATAAATAAATAATCAAATGAAAAATTGTTGAGAGACGATTCTAAAGGGGCTTATGTGCTGTATTAGGGATATTTAGACTTTTCTTAGAGGAAATTGTAAGTCATCAATTTTTTTTTTGTAGAGAGTAACATAATGTTTATATTTTAGAAAAAAATCATGACAAAGATACTTTTTAGGAGGCTGTTGCAATAGACCTTATGAGAAGTGAGTGAAGTTGGAACTTAGACATTTTAAAAATGATGAACTTGAGGCTTTATTTCCGAAATTTGAAAAATTGAGGCAGAAAAAAAATTGAGAGATATAGTGAAAAGGTGTGGAGAATGACACCAAATAATTTTTAAAGTATTTCTTAATTCAGTCATTCAACATATTTTAAAATATGCAATGTAGATTATCAGGCACCAACCATGGAATAAAGGAAATAAAAAGAATAAATTAGGGTTTCTTTCACCAAAACACAACCCAATAGCTGAGCTACAGACCATATAGTATAAATTTAAAAAGATAGAAATGATCATTTATGAATGTTATTTATTGTTTTTAAAAGATAATTCTGTATTTTTTTGCACTCACATTAACACATGGCTTGTCTCCCTTGTGGCATCTAGTTTACCGATTCATATAAACCATTTATGTTTCACTTCAAAGGATCAGTCATCCTAGACAAATTTTGTTGGCTAACCATAAAATTCTTTAGCAATATATAAGGGATACAAGCATGATCTGATTTCACAAAACTTGAAGAGAGAAGCATAGTTAGAGGTCAGCAGAATTTCATTAATTTCCTAACTCTTATTGCTTCAACTGTAAATTTTCTGGGAGATTAAGAGTAACTTCTTTTCTGGATACCCTTTATCTTCCTCTCTAGCTTAACTTTCCACCGCTCTTCAGGACAGACCCCCCATCAGCGTAAGACGGCATTTCACCCTCCTCTAAACATACGAGGCTCTTTCCTATCTAAAAAAGTCTAACCTAAAATCTGCAAGGATGGGCATTAATCAGAGGAGGAGCTACTACCCAGGAAAACCCTCTATATATCCATACAGTCCTAGATTTCATAGTAAGATCTCATAACTATATATAACTATAACTAAAAAGTTACTTGGATCTCATTTCATTTTTAAGTGGATGCTATGATTGTAAATGATGCTTTTCTTTGAAAAGAAAAGCAAAGAGTGCCAGTGATCTCTAGAGCAAAGCAGTTGAATCCCTCAGTCTTGGGATTATTATGGGATGGAATGAGCATGTGTAATGCAAAAGCTGGAAAACAGGATTCTAATATGAACATTTATTATATTATGAGGGTTTAAATTGCCCCACAAAGATTCAACCTAATAGCTGATTTCATTAAAAAATGTGCTTTATAAGAATATACATATACATATAAAATGACATTCCATGTGATTTTTTAAAATTATGTTTAAGGTCTTACCGTTTCTGATATCATACTATTTTTATAAGTTTATAAACTTTCTTTTAAAATTATATATTACTGTTTTCTGCATTAATTTTATCCTTATTTTATCACTTAAATCCTGGATGATGTGTTTGCTTATATAATTGTAAATTTTGCCTTGTGCAGATCTATGAATTGGCAGAAATGTTCAATTCTTGCAAATGATTATAAGATGATTTCACTGGAGAAAATATGAGTTTCTGGCCCATTTGCCAATTCTGTGCCTGGATTATTGCTTTTATATAACTGAGTCAAAACCCTTAAGGAATATAATGTATAGCAGATACAATGATTTAACATTAACTATGCTGTTTCATTCTTTATCAACATTGGACAAAATTAATAAGCATCTGAAAAAAATTTACAGATTGAGTTGCCGTTTTATACATTTTATATTCTGTGACATTTCAGAATACTTGTATACTTCAAATTACATTAGAATTACAGAACACTTAAAAAGCAAAATAAGAATTCCAGGTAATTTAGGTCAATGTGTTTGTTGTCATAGATCTGTTGGTATATTTTAAAACTTATATTTGCTTTTATTAGCAAGTAATTGAAGATTTTTTTGTAGGAAAACAAGCTTAGAAAATTTTTAAAATGATGTGATTAATATTAGTCACAGAATCAACAAATTCCATTTTGCTGGCTCACTTTTTAAATGTCTATGAAAGTCTGCATTTGCTCCTTCATTCATATAATTCACACTTGATCATAGGACTAAAAAAGAATTTATACCCTTTAAGTTTCTTATGTGATCAGAGCAATGTTTGTATTATCAGAGGACTTTGCTTTGATTGTCCCACTCTCACAGGCTCTCTGAAGGCCTATCCTCTTACTTCTACAGTAACACAATACATATGATAGAGCTCTGACCAAACAATCTAGGAATCTTTAGGCATGACTTCTTGAGTTTCTCATGCTAGATTCTATAAAATGTTTGTTGAGGCAGGCATTGCCTAGGTGTCCTTAGACAGGAATAAGCTAGTCATGATCATAAAACAGAAAGAAGTCCAAAGAATAGTAAGCAAAAAAACAAAATAGGAGATGTAGTCAAAGTGGAGGCCAGGGGAAGATCATATAATACTTTTTATAGATCACAATAAAAGTTTTCATTTATTCTAATTACAAGAGGAAGCAACTGTATGACTTTAAATGGGCATACTTTTATTTATTTTACATTTCACAAATAGATTCTACTTAACTCCAAGAGAGCATATCAATGGGGTTGGAAATAATGTAGCCGTTTTATAATCTATTTTTGGAGTTAGAATTGGCAAGACTTGTAGTTGGATTGGGTTACAAATAGGAACGACTTCTTGCTCTTTGGTCTGAGTTCTAGGTGGATGACGGTGAGATTAACTCTATGGGGAAGACTGATGGAGAACTATGTTGGGGGGCTATGGTTAGTTGTGCCTAGTAGACACCAAATTAGGTGCTCTTTGTTCTTGGAGATTCCCTTTTAAACTAAATCACAAAATCTAATGTTGTTATTTGATTTAGCATAATGCTTTCTGGTCCCAACATTGCATATAATTATGTTATGACTTACCAAAGCAAAATTATGTTTTCCTGTGAAACAGATAAAATTATTATCAACCTATTTTACCTTTGAAAAGGATCATCATCTAAATATTTTAAATAGAATACCCTCTTTCTTGTCAAGATAATCCAAGAAAGAAACTGGATGATAAATGAGATACCAATCCATGATAAATTAGGAAAACCCAAATATGTTATACTCTTTAAAGCTGTTTAATTTTATGGTCAGAATAGATTTTTCCAAGTCTCCTGAGCAATAATAGATAAATATTTTTAATGTATATATTTTACTTAGGTTCTAGTTATAAAAATACTGAAAAGTCTTAAGACTTTTTAGTGGACAGCATAGGACGAAGCAAACAGGATACCCCTAATAAAACTTTTAAATTCCTTCTACAATGGACCGTCATTAAGACAGTTCTCATCGGTCTTTATCACTTTACATCAAGACAGAGATACAAAAGGATTTGCCATGTGTGCAATTCTTCCTTCCCAAGTCTTTTGATATATAAATATAGAACATTAAAATGGCTATTCTATATTCAAAATAATAACTGTCCGATGACTGCTTAGGGGAAAGCTAATCCAATTAAGTACATGAAATATGAGTTCAAAAATAGTATGTATGTGCCCAATTATCACTTCCAACAAAACATCCCAAACAAAATTCATGTTTTTAAAATCAGAGATAAGATATTTTGCTACCTTGCACTTTCTGTTAATACTACCACATTTTCCTATTCAGGATCAGATTATGAGTAAAATTAGATTTTTTTTTCAATTTTCCTGTTTGTCATATTTTGTAACATTTCACATTTACCTTTTTCTGTTGTATTTATTATTATAGCGTAAGGCATTAAAATATAAATATGGAAATACTACCTGGGTTTTCTAAATGGTTACTTTGATTCTAGTATTGTTCCTCTTTAACTTAAACCTATTTCACAATATGTAACTTTCTCAAGTGCTTATCTTTAACAAATATATACTGAGCCCATCTATCTTTAAGGTACTATTCTGAATACTTAGACAGATAAAAATTTGTGCCTTTCATTAATATAAGTGAAAAAGCCTTTTGCTGAGTCTGTTTCTGTTTGCCGCCCTCCACACCCCTCACCCCCATGTCTCTCTCTCTCTCCTTCTCTTGTCCCTGTTTGTCTTTAACTTTCTCTCTCTTACAACCTATACTTGAACTTTCCTAGTTTGGATATTTAGCTAATCGGGACTTAATACTGTGACATTGTATTAGGAGCAAAGAAGAAACATTAACAATACAATGATTACAAGAATAAACATAAGAAGTATTGGATAGAGAGAAATTAAAATAATATCAGTATGTTAAAAGTAAGTGAAAAGTAAGTGACATAGTATTAGGAGCAAAGAAGAAACATTAACAATACAATGATTACAAGAATAAACATAAGAAGTATTGGATAGAGAGAAATTAAAATAATATCAGTATGTTAAAAGTAAGTGAAATTGTTGGATAAATGCAATTATGTATTTGTGAAGATAGGAGTTAACTAGTCCAGGAAGAATTCTCTTTGATAATGATTTTAATATTTTGCTTCAGTGCTTATTTTTATGTTTTGATTTGATACCCATTTTTAAACACTTCAACTTGATATTTTAATTCATGTTTCTTTTATTTTTAAGATTTTGTTTATTTGAGATGGAAAGAACAAGAGAGAGAGCACAAGCAGGGGGCAGAGGGAGAGGAAGAAGCAGGCTCTCCACTGAGCAGAGAACAGTTGTGGGACTCAATCCCAGGACCTGGGATCATGACTTGCCTGAGCTGAAGGCAGATGTTTAACTGACTGACCCACCTAGGCACCCCTAAATTGTGGGTCTTTCATTAGCTATTGCCCAAAAGTCCAAAATTGTAATTCCTGGAAGTTAAAACTTTATAACAAGCTTACCAAAATAAAATTCTGCAAGAAGTAAAACATATAAAGTATTTTTGAACTTTCCCATTTATGTTATCTCCCAAAAAATCCTAAACAAAGACATACTGTCCTCTAAATGTATATATGTTTGTAACTGTTTTTTAAGAGTTTGAATGGAAAAGAATTCTGATCAAATCAATATATCTGAATTTTATCTAGGGTTTTACATATATCCAGTGTTGTGTGTGATTTTGAGGTCATCAAAATGGCAGCCTGAGATGATGGTGGCCTGGCCCCAGTGGGGCTGCCCTGCATGCTGGCCCTGTGGAAGCTGGTCCACTGAACTCTGGCACAGCATCAGCCACAAGCTGACCCTCCTAGGGTTGGTGTGTTACCCGTGCGTGGGCCACAGTTTCGGCAGCCTTATGCTCAGCCCCATGGGTGCCTGGCATGTGTCCCCCACAGATAGGCAGCTGGTGACACCATCAGAGGTTCCTGTCAGGGACTGCTTCTGTGCCATAGTGGAAAACATGCCATTTGGGAAGATGTCAGAGAGCCTATTGCAGCTGCTGACCCACTAGGTGGCTGCCAGCCCTGTGAGCTGTGCCTGGCTCTTCGAACTGTTCCCTATGGAGGTTTTTGTTGCCACCTTCTGTACCTTTGGATCTTACTGTCATTTTGCTGCAGAAGTTTATGTGGGGCAAGGACTTGCTGGATCTGAACCACCAGATTCTAGACGTACATGGCCTGCAGCAGCCTGGAGTGGGTGCTCCAGGCAGAGGAGCTCCTGGGCAGTGCCTAGGAGAGGCCCCAGGAGGAGGAAAATGATCCTTTTGATGTGAATTCAGGACAGGGGTTTGTAAAGTCCCACAGGCCCATGGTTAGCACCTGGCTGCCTATAGACAATGATAACAGTCATAAGGACTGAGCATCAAGGGTCTGATGCCAAGGATCAAGAGCACTGCAATAGTCTACAAGAGGACAGAGGCAGGGAAAGGTGGCCAAGGTCAGGGCATCAACAGAGGTTTGATTACCATTCAGTAATGGGCAGACATGTTTTTTGAGGCTGGGTGTTGAGGAAATCTCAAGATGGCAGTAGGACTTGTGGGGACTCCTGACAGGCCTGGTGGGCTTGGCCCCTTGCAGCTACTAGCGGTGGATGCTCACTGGGTTCTCTCCCAGTGATTCTGAGGTGCCTCACAGCCCTGACAATGGGGCAGGGGGTCAAGAAGGAGGAAAACCAAAAAAGAAAAAAATAACTAAAATGTTGGGTTCTATCCATTTCTCCAGTGAATGTTCAGAAGTCTAAGAATTTGTGGGATCTCCATAGGTTCAGATATTGAGTCAGAGTCAGAATGTTGCTTCCTGTTTTGTTTCATGCTCAAGTGCTTTATATTATCTTACTCATACTTCGCTATTTTTAGATTTTACCAGATGAAATTGCCTTTTTTTTTCTAGGTAAAATAATGATCAAATATCCACAGTTTTATACAGTTCAATTTCAAATTCTTTGAGGAAAGTATCTGTACTACACATCTACAAGGTTTCTTCACCCATTCTAAAAGTTCCTGTTGTTTTATTTTTTCCTGTATGGCACAGAAAGAGACAATAAAACGGCATTAATATGTGATTAAAAAGACAAGAGTTTTGAGCGTACAGTATTCTTCTCAGGAATTTAATTAGTTTCAACTTATGAACATTTTCTGTAGATGTGTGAATAGGATTATATGGGAAATAACTTTTTCTGATCTATGACACCAAAAGAAAATGCCATCATCCCTTAAAGAAAAACATTAAGGGCAAAGTAATATTTTTAGCTGAATTAAAAATGTAGTGTGAAAACTTTTTATTTTCTGCTAATAAGAAACAGACTTTGTAGTATTAATTTGGCCTTAAAAAACTATTCATTGTGATTTTTATCATTATGTAATTACTGTTAAATTGTAAAATTATTGTTTTTATCCCACTAGCAAATAAACATGGGCATCTTAAAAGTCAACATGGAAAACTTTGGAGTTCTCTCTTAAAATGAACACTTTCTACATGTCATGCAACCAGATTGTAAATGAAGTTTTAAAGAGATGTACAGCCCTTCTTTTTATTAGTGTCTTTGAATATTTTAATAGTGAGGTCAATTAAAATTTTATTGAATAATTACATTTTATATTGATTCAGAGACAATTAAGTAATTTAAATGGTAAAGGTAGAAATATAAAAAGAATTGCCCTTTTTATAACATGACATTATCTATTTATGCCTTAAATTAAAAAAAATCTTTTGTTGGCTTTGAGAGTAATCAAAAATTTAATATGATCATTCTATTACTTCATTAGTCAGCATTATAGATCCTCTGTTCTAGTTTGTTGGTTTCCTTATTGTTTACTGATCATATACACTTATTCCACCTTCTGAGTTGTTTGGTTTAGTTGTTTTTTCCTTGTGTCTCCAAGCCTCAAATCCCACCTCTCCTAGAATAGCAGGATTCCTTTGTTTTTATAACTATTTTAATTCTTTTTTTTAAGTTTTTTTTTTTTTAATTTAGGAAGAGAGAATGTGAGAGCGGGAGGGGGGGGGCAGAAGGAGAGGGAGAGAGAACCCTCAAGCAGACACCCCCCTGAGCACGGAGCCTGATGCAGGGCTCCATACAATGACCCTGAGATCAAGACCTGAGCCAAAATCAATCTTGAAAAAACTCAAAGATGTGGAAACACCGGACCTACTTTCTCACACGGAGAGTGTCAGGTGGAGCTGAGTGTCCCAGAATCTCCAAGTGGCCCGGTTTTTCCTCATTAGATGTCCTGCATGGCTCCTTCTGGCTTCCAAGTTTGAGATTCCTGGTCTGGCTTCCAAGTTTGAGATTCCTGAAGCTCCTCCTCTGTTCCCAGAGTTTTGTTCTTGCTGCAACCGGGGAACACACACTTAAGACATCTGCCTGGGCTACTTGGACATGACTTCCTCAAGCTTCAAGATGTGGCTTGCTAGCTTTTGATCCTCTGTGCTGAGGGCAACGTCTAGGCCTGCTGACTGGGTGGCTATATAGAATTTCAACTCTTTTATCGTTTACAGGGACTTCCACATACACTAATATATTTGAAGATTCTAGAAGTCCTGCTTAACCAACTGAGCCACCCAGGCGCCGCTTATAACTATTTTAATTCGTAAAGATAACCCAAGACCTAATGTTTTTATCCACTTCAGTTTCCTCTCAGAACTCAAATCACTTTTGTCTATTTGTCTCTTTAGTCCTTAGTGAAATAACAGTGATTCCTAGGTAGCCACATCACGTGGATACACTGTGTTATCAGTGAGATAGAATGATCACTGCATATAACATTGACAGAGAATCAATGTATATCTTCTATAGAACTTAGCATAAAGCCAAACATCTAAGTACTTCACTGTTAGTCTCCAGCTAATATCAGTAGACTCTTTTTTATAATGTTGGTGGTAGTGTTACTCAAATTGTTTTTGCATTCTATCAATATTGTCTTTGGTTTTTCCCTAATTCTTTTGAGATAGTATTTCCTTTTATCTTGAAAATAAACAGCATTAAGAAATTATTTATTTTTTAAAAAAGATTTTATTTATTTATTTGAGAGAGAGAGAATGAGAGATAGAGAGCACGAGAGGGAAGAGAGTCAGAGGGAGAAGCAGACTCCCTGCTGAGCAGGGAGCCTGATGTGGGACTCGATCCCGGGACTCCAGGATCATGACCTGAGCCAAAGGCAGTCACTTAACCAACTGAGCCACCCAGGCGCCCCAAGAAATATTTATTTTTATACCACATTATTTTTAGTGTCTATTTATCACAGAACCTCTCTCTCCTAGTGTTGACATATTCATAAATATTCCTATTTTGCTTAAGATTTTTGTAATTTGGAAAGTCATCTATTAGTTACATAGCACTGAGTACTTCTATGGAAAAAATAGAAATTTACAATATTTACTGTCAATAAACATTAATTGTGCCAGCAAGGGGGCAGAAATGCAGAAAATTACAGACTTTTAAATGTGTGAATCGCTTGCAAGTTAGAAGGCCTAGGTAATTATTTATCTTAGATGGATAGTGCACAATAAAACCCAGGCAGAATGATAATTGAGGTGACTTCATTTTGCTTCAACTCTGTTATCACATAAAAGGAGCAATCTGTTTTTAATCTAAAATTTGACATGAATAAACTTGTTTTATGAGTTTCTTGGTCCTTGCTAAAATGAAGAAAGCAGCAATTTCAGAGAGTTAGGTTTATAACAATCTTTCGAAGACCCTGTAGCTAGAAATTAATCAGAATAATGTTGAACTATTAGAAAATAATTGGAGTAATTAAAAAGCACAAATCGAGTCAAATTGCAAAAGTAAAAGATAATATCTTCTTTTTTTTCTATGTCCAACATCATACAATCATGGAATCCTTTCCTTATTCTTCATGAAAGCTTGTGACTTATAATAGAAATTGGCTGATGGTTTTTCTCACACAGTCTTCCAGAATCAAATCTGATTTTTGATAAGTGATAAATATTTAGGATGAATGCCAAGCAACCTCTTATAAAAAGGTAGTTATATTTTTGTGCAATTATAGAAACTTACGAGAGAAGTGTAATGATCTCAACAACAGCTTCATTTTGTCTTACCATTTACACTGTAAGATTGAAATGGATTACTAGTTTGTGATTCATCTACACAAATAGGGCAAGAAATTGATATAAACATGTTTTGCATTTCTTATGCATTATTTTAACCATTTCTGCTTATTGCACAGTGAAGAAGTGAGTCTTACAGAACTGATCATGTCTAGGTATGTAAACTGCTAATTGCGTGTGTCATTTGCATCACTTGCCTTCAACTTTTACATTCAGTGTGAGATCCTGAGCAATTTAATTCACAAACTGAGTCACCACTTCCTATTCCTCTCATAAAACCAAGAGAATATTTTCCTAGAAAGTCAGAATTGTGTATTTTTTTAAATTCAATTAGCCAAGGTATAGTACATCATTTGTATTTTTTTTAACAAAGGAAGACATAGCTTTATAACTTCAAAGCAAATTTAAAACTCACTTTGGGAAATTTTAATACTAAACTTAATCACACATAACATGATTTTTTTAAAATAGACATTTACCTGGGTAATTTTGTCATCCAAGCTTATAAAAGAATAGGTGTATTGAACTATTAATGAAACCCAACCTAAAAAAATAATGAATCCAAATATATTTGTAATTTGGCAAAGGTTAGATAAAGCATGTGAACCAGACAGGGAGATGATGATTGAGTTATCGCTCTTAAATTCCATCATTGTATATTTGTGAACCATGCCTATCAAAAGACCTTGTCTAGAGCATGAGATTTCAAGGGAATGTACAAAAAACTGGGTAACAGCAGTGGTCGTTCATTTAGATTTCAGTGCTTGCTGAATAACAGTGAACTTACAGTTTTGATTATTAAAATTACATTAATTTTAGCACTACTTCTGTAGGGAGGTGGAAGGCAACATTATCATTGCATTGAAAGATACATTGTCTATTTGTAATGGGAGAATCATATAACATACCAGACTGTAATAGAAACTATATTTCTATGTTCTAATACCTATCTCAGAATTTTATTCTCATATACAGCTAGGTTTTTGTTATAGCTGACAAAGAAAATGCTAACTAAGTTTCTTATGGCTGGTAGGAAAAAAATGCCCCTTTGAGAACTATAATGTTGTTAACCCTCCATGCCCAGTTTTGGCTAGTTGTGTTTCTTATTTAACACAGTGGAGAATCTTGGTAAGTTAGCACAAAATGATCTAAGCTAAATTCTGTGAAGGATTTTATTTTGATTAGTCTCTAAACTTTGTTTTGACTTTCAACTTCATAAGTTCTGGGTTGCACATTTAGGAAAGTAGATTTATTGAATATACTTTTATATGCTAACAGCACTGGAGAATCAAAACAACCTTCGTTATGCATTTAGTCATGATACCAGAAGAGCAAATGACTACTACTCTCTTCCCTGAATTGACTTATTGCTTTACCTTGCTGTGGCATCAGCCAACTATCTTCATTCCCCCTTCCTCTTTTGTTTTCTATATGACTATGTGCTCTGTCCCCTTTTCCTTCTCCCTCTCTTTCCCCTCACTCTCCCCTGCTTCCTTCAGCCTTATTCCCCTAATAACAATATAGATGTGTGTAACCTAACTGCAGTTATGTTTACAGGTGGGTATATGTATGTGTTACATCAAGAAACATATGCATACCTTCAAATTACAGAAGTAATTACAGCGCACTTACATTGATCATGCTCTCCATTCATTGCATCTTAGATCCTGGAGGCACTCACCATTTTCCATAGACAGATGACGGGATTTATTGTCGTGAGTTTCTTACCCATGTATGTTAATCCTGTAGTAATAAATACATGCATTTCCCTATAGTGAAGAGTAGAAACTTCAGTTTCCTTCCCTTTAGATAACTCTTTTGCCCCCTGAGATGTTTATCATAATGTGTAAAACATTAACCTTTAATCTCACATTTACCTTTATAGTAGACTTTACCCAAATGAAACAGTTTCAGGTAAATTAATTGTATTAAAATTTGGCAGCTAATGTATTTGAAAAAATGTTTTAATTTACTTCTCAGAAGATGTTGAAGCTTATAAAATTACCATTTGTTTTTATTCCATGTTGGCTTTTCTGTTATTCTTTTTATTCTTTATTTTTATGTTTTGATTAAAATTCAGAAACTATCCTAAAGAAAAACTGGGGGAAAAAAAAAATAAGTTTCAAGTTATTCTAGCAAGAGGCTATGTCATATAAAATGTATTATAGCAGCTGCTCTTCGAGTCTGCTATGAGGATGTTTTAGGGTGAGAGGCTATTTTTAGGAGCAGAAATTCAGGATATATGTGCAGATTTAAAGGGTTCTTTATAGCAACACTTCCCAGACTTTTAGGTTTTATGGACTAGCAATTTCTTTTTCTTTTAATTGGAGGGGCTGGAGTAAGGGTGCCAACTTTTTATTTTGTCAAGGAAGAATGCTAAAAATATCAGTTGGCAAGTACTATTAGAGAAGGAATATTTCACATACACACACACACACACACACACACACACACACACACACAAGAGTGAAAAGAACATAAACTCAGAATAAAATACAGGCTTTTCCATGTAATGATACCTGGCAACTATATATCAGTATATTTTTTAAAAGATTTTTTTTATTTATTTGACAAAGAGAGACAGCGAGAGAGGAAACACAAGCAGAGGGAGTGGGAGAGGGAGAAGCAGGCCTCCCTCGGAGCAGGGAGCCCAATGCAGGTCTCGATCCCAGGACCCTGGGGTCATAACCTGAGCCTAAGGCAGATGCTTAACGACTAAGCCACCCAGGTGCCCCTATATCAGTATATTTTTAATATAGGTGTTTTAAAAATTTGAATGCTGAAATGTTGTAACATAAAATTACATTATACATAATATCTTCATTAAACAATTTTGGTTACTCTGAAATCTAAATTTGTTGACAGTGCAACACCAAGTAGTGCTCTTAAATTGTTTCTTCCTCTACTTTGTTTTCCATCACATTGTTGAGAATCTAGTTTCACATGTTAATGAAAATAGAAACAGTTCCATTAATAATAGTTATGTTAAATTTAAATATTAGGGGGAAAATGAGATATGCCATGGAAATATGGCCTTCATGTCTCCAGGAATCTGCTTTCTTTCCTTCAGACTAGGAAGAAATTACAAGACTAGCTAGAGCTCAGAAAAATAACACAATGAAAAACCTTTCCTAAACTACACAGCTCTGGACTCTCACTGCCTGAAAGAAATCAGCCACTTTGGAAAAATGCTTAGCAGTTGCTACTAGTGGTAAAATATGCCTATCATGTATTAATATCTATAATTATATCTATATTTATATCCATATCTGTATTATGTCTACCAAAGGACAAGTTCGAGAATGTTCATTGCAGCATTATTTGGTAACAATTTAAATTTCAATCACTGGAAATATGGAGTAATTCATTTTGGTATAGACACATCATGGAATACCTTATAGCAAATAAAAGTGAATGAATTACTGTTTTCAATATAACATGGTTGAATCTCATAAAGATAATGTTGAATGAAAGGGAATAAAGCATTCATACTCTATCATTCATTTATATGATTTTATTTATTTAAAGTAAAATTAATCTATGCTTCTAGAAGTCAGGATGTTGATTGCTTTTTGAAAGGTGAGATTATAGTGATTACAAAAGGATACAAAGGAAAGTAGGCACTGACAGTGTTTTATATCTTAACTAGGTGGTGACCAAACAAGAGATTTACCTTGTGAAAATTTGTGAAGTTTATATTTATTTTTTTTCACTCATCTATGTGTATTTCAATGAAATATTTATTTAAAATTTTAGATACACAAAATACACGGAAGATAATATTAGTATATTAGCTGAAAGGTTATTCTTCCTACCTAATGAATCAGGGCTTCTAACTGTAGGCTCCTTGATTTGTAGATAATAAAACTACTCTGACAATCATCTCTATATTTCCTCACTGAGAATGGATTTTCAGTTTCATAAAATCTAGGTCTAAGACTGATTTTTTGTTCTTAATAATTTATATTCTCAAGTTACAAATTGAAAAAGTTCAAAAAACCATAACATTGTTTCTTTGGTGGAGAATATCTACCTTTTCTCTGCAGAGGCGTAAGTTCTGAAGGGTATA
Organism: Eumetopias jubatus; assembly: GCF_037043125.1. Lineage (NCBI taxonomy): Eukaryota > Metazoa > Chordata > Mammalia > Carnivora > Otariidae > Eumetopias > Eumetopias jubatus. The sequence goes on from NW_028274809.1 coordinate 25,608,789, forward strand.
TTGTTAATAAGAAAGCAATGAATTAAAAACCTCCCTCTCAAACACACACAACAAAACTCATAGAGGAAGATGACTCCTTTTTGAGTCATTGTAACTAATGGATTATGTATTATTGCGTGTTTCTTGTCTTCCTTTATGGGCATGTTGACCAATTGAGATAAAATGAAAATAATGGGATTAGTGACTCATTCAGCACAGAGTGTAAAGTTCTAAATAGGAAAAAAAAACATTTTTCTGATAGTTACAGGGGACTTTTTGATTGTGTGCTTGGGGATGGGGTAAGGAGAATGATTTGGCAGTGCTTCTTTTTTTTTTTAGTTTTTTTTATTATTATGTTAATCACCATACATTATATCATTAGTTTTTTTAAATTTTTATTGTTATGTTAATCACCATATATTACATCATTCGTTTTTGATGTAGTGTTCCATGATTCATTATTTGTGCGTAACACCCAGTGCTCCATGCAGAATGTGCCCTCCTTAATACCCATCACCAGGCTAACCCATTCCCCCACCCCCCTCCCCTCTAGAACCCTCCGTTTGTTTTTCAGAGTCTGTAGTCTCTCATGATTTGGCAGTGCTTCTGCTCCTGAGTCAATGACTAATTTTGCATAAAGGCAGCAGTTTTGGCTGTTGCCTCCCTGTAACTGAGAAGTATATTTTTGTTTTCCTTTGTTTGTTTGTTCTTGTTTTCATAAGAAAGAGGCTAATGACCTCTAGACCTGAGTAATCAAGAACTAAAGATTTTGCCTAGAAGAGTAGTGATCAGAATCTGCCAGAGGTCACCAGTAGATTATAAACAGCCATGAGAGTTGTCATTTTTAATGTAAGTGGTATAAGCCGATCTAAGAGGTTTTTTGGAATCATGACTGAGGTTTTTACCTTAGAATTAAGCCTTGACCTAAAATGGAAAGAGAATAGACTCCCAATTAAAATAAATGCAATGTAAACTTCCCACTTGAACCCGTCAACTTATTGATGGAGTACAGGTAAGTGAAGGAAGAAAAAAAAAGAACAATACCTGTGGTGGTTCAGTTTCTTTCACACAGTTATATGAGGACCTAATTTGCATTTGCAGCCCCAAATCATATATACATTCAGAAGCTTTGTGGAGTCTCAGAGGCTGGCCTACTTAAAACTATCCTTTATATCACCCTCAGAAATAAAACCTGTCTCTTCAAACAGAGAAAAGGATGACAGTGGAAGGAAAGCACAAAGGAACAGTACTAGACCCAACAGTCAGCGGTGGTGACAAGACTATGAGGCCAACAACAGCAGTTACATTAAGAACTTAGGAAGTTGGGACAGTATGCCAGCAATGGCAGGGGATATTGGTCTTCTTATTTTTTATCTATTTATTTTTATTTTATGAAGCAGATATCTAAAATCTAGCCACCAGTAGCAGCCCCAGAGAAGGGATCATGCAATTCACTTTCTCTTTGGATAGCATTGAGCTAAGAAGAGCTTAATCTCTTGCAGCAAATGGTAGGATCCCAAAGGAGAAAGAGCGAAACATTTTTGTTGTTGTTTTCATTTATTTAGATAAACTAAATAAATGGAGGTTATCAGAAAATAAAATAAATAAAAGCTCTGTTCATTGAAGAGGAGACAGAATGCTTGGTGATGGCAAAGACAGAGTGTTGGCTGTTGTACTGTGCACTTCAGTGGGCGAAGATCTTTGTTCCTGAAACTGCTCCTCAAATGTAATGTCAAGGATTTTATGTAGGGTAGTGATTTCCAGTTTAAGGATAGTGTCTGTATAGATTCAGGATAATATCTATCATCTTCCCTATATGAAAACGTATAATACTGTCCCTGAGTCATTAAGAGAAAGTTTAAATATATCACTCACTTACTGTTCCTTTAGTGAAGTCAGAGTTTTTCCATGGCTTGAGCAGGGGTTGATGTATGGAAGATAATGGTTTTGGATGATTAATCTGAGTAATCAGTAAATTAAAATGTGAAGATATTGGAGGTATTGAAGACTCCGAAGAGACTGACATAGAATGATGAGGGCCTGGAGGGTAAGCACTAGAGTGGCCACTGAATAAAAGTAATAGATGAAGAGAGCAATAATATAATGTATGCTGAGGCTTATTAATATTTTTAATTCTTTTCTGTGACCATTTCACAAAATGTGACTAGAACAGAAAATATCAACACAGATTCTTTCAGCCTTAATAAAATCACCTAACAAAGTAAGATAATATTCAGAGTGTTTCATAACAATAAAATGTAGAATTCTTAGCCCCTGGTCATATCTCTTCTGCTTTTGATAGAAACAAGAACAACAAGAATAATGACAAAAACAACTGTTGAGAAACTATTCTCAAGAAATTGATTTTGAAATTGTTGAATTCCAGTCATTTAACTCATGTATCTCTTGTTTGCTTTTTCACATACTCTCTCAGCACAATGAGATCAAAAGCATCTTGAAGGCTAGGACCATTTTATCTACTCTTTAGTACCCATGATATACCATGTGATTCTGATAAATATGACCATTTTATAATTATGCACAAGGTTCTCTTTTACCATAACCATTTATTCAACACACATGTATTTCCTGTTTAACATACTTTAAAACTTGTGGTAACTCTTGTTAATATGAACATGAAAAAGAAACAAGGGCTTCTAGTTTAGCAAAGACGAAAACTAGAATGGATTCAAAATAATTGGACCACATAACTTTGACCCAGTAGATGCTTTGCTTCTGCTCCTTTGACCTAGTGCAGATTTTAAAATTATTTTCTGGATTGAACTGTATTAAGGAAATTTAATTTCTGAACATATTTTTGACACATAATATTTCTATTTTGCCTTTTTTTTCCTACCAAACTTATTTCATTGGATAAATTATTTTCTTTGTAGATCTTGAAATCATGGTTTGCTTCATTACTTCACATTATCTGATGGGTGCTCTCATTTGTGAATTTTCTTTTACAGTTTTAATTTCCTACTGAGTCCCATTTTCTCAGAATGAATTTTATATATCTTTATCAATTTTTATTCAAAGTTTGGTGTATGTCATTTTATCTGTTAGCAGTTTTATTGCAGGCTGATTAATTCTGAAATAAATTATTTTGAATGAGTCTCTGAAACAATTTAAGATTAGCTGCAGTTCTGTAATTGTGTTGACTATAAGGCAGAGCAGGGTCGAAACAACCCTCGAGTCAGATGGCAAGTTCCCAGTATCCTTCCTTAAACCTAAAACATCTAATTGTGAACACAGAATCTACACTCTTCAGAATCCTAATATAATTGCTATTATCACTTAGCTTTAGATATGCTGCAATCCAAAGACAAAAGAAAATAAGTTTAGATAGTGCTGCCCTACCTGTCTGGAGAGAATATTGAACTCTTGAACCATGAACTGGCCCATTCATTAATTAACATGAATTAATACACATATAAATTTATATTTTTTCAGCCGTATGAATTAATGACATTTTCAAACACCTTATTCTTTCTACTTTTCATCCATGACAGTTCTAGCATCCATAATGATCTTTTCCTCCATCTCTGCCAACTGTTGGCTTATTGATAAGTCTTTGGTTGCCCCAAGCAGAAATCCTTCCTGTTTTCTGAATGCCTGTAGAAAGCTGTACCTGTTCTTTAAATATTATTTAATACTTGAGGTTGTCTGTAATTATCTTTCTCTTCTGCTTGATTATATATTTATTGAGAGTAAGAATAAACCTTATTTATGTTAGTGTTCTCTATAATCCTTGGAGCAATATCTCACCTTTTTTGAATAAATAAATACATATGTCAGGTGAATAAATTTTTTGATTACTGCTTAGAGAATAAGTGAACGTAAACTTACAGTGGAAGAACTCAAAACTCAGCCTCAACATATAACAAAATTTTAGCACGGAGTTAGACAAAGCATTCTAGAATCCCCAGAGGATAATTATTAATATCACAAGTTGCTGCTTATCACTGTAGCTTAAATGGGAAGGGAAGGTAATTAAAAACTGGCAACTTATCAGTGAACAAATACATAATTTTATGAGAACTGTGATGGAAGCTTGGAGCTTAGGTGGAAGATAGAAATGTTAGCATAAATGTCACGGTTGCAGGCAACACCCTTGAGAGAATTTGGTCAACCCTGGATATATTATTGAACAACATAGCAAGAGGTTAATGGATAAGCTGAGCTCCATGGAGAAACTTTTATTAGAATATTTTATGGCTTTCCCTTGTAGTCATTAGTAAAACCAATATATGCTATTTGTGCATATTGTGCTATTTTCCACCTTCTTATATTTGTATTTTGCTATGCCATAGGATATTATATTTTTGGTTATACTCTTTGGAATGCCAGTGTAGAAAGATGACCTTAATAAAAATGTCATTTGGAGACACTGTATGCTTTTATCTTTATAAGTAAGATCTCAGTAACTTAGCATATTGAGAATAAAAAGTAAAAATCTTGTTTTTTTTAAAAGAACACAAAAATGATGATTAAGTTGCTGCATACTCTTAAAACAATAGTAAGAAGTAACTTTAAATGTGTCTATAATGGCATACTTAGAAGGTCTAAGAGCAAGTACCATATGCCTATTTTAAAGGAATCTTGTTCAAGATATATGTCCATTTTGATAATTAAACATTGCATAGAAAAAAAGTTATTCCGTGTTATTACTATAATAATTCAATACTTGCATTTTTATTAAAATTGCTTTAATCCATTGTAATGAAGTAGGAATTATATTATAAACTTTGAATTATATACAATAATAGTACAAATTCTTTTGTAGTACTTTATAAATATGGTGACCATATGTTTCAGTTTGCTCAGAATACTCCTTTTCTTCAGTGTTAGTCATTAATGTGTACTTTTGCTATCAAAATTGTCCTGGATTGGGTGATAAATAATATGCACACACTATTTTTTCCACGCTGATATTTATAGGGAAAATATCGGCTTTCCATATTCTACAGAGAAAAAGAAAACTGTACTTTTGGTTTATGTACCACTAATCACATTTTTCCATAGTCTAAGAATTAGCAAGGATATTTAGAAATAGATAAATGTGAGAGTTATTAGATTATGCAGAAAATGTGAACCATTATCTGCTGAGAAAAATCATTTTATTCTATTTTTATTTATGTATTTATTCATTTTTTTTAGAGAGAGAGAGAACATGCGAGTGGTAGGGACAGGCAGAGGGAGAGAGAGAGAATCTTAAGCAGGCTCCACTCCCAGCACTGAGCCCAAGGAGGGGCTCGAGATCTCATGATCCTGAGATCATGACCTGAGCCAAAATCAAGATCAGATGCTTAACCAACTGAGCCACACAGGTGCCCTGAGAAAAATAATTTTATGTATGATTTGCTCAATGTCATACCAATCATTTATTTGGAGGTAAATTTATGTACTATAAAGACTAAAGTATGACAGATGACAAGCTCAGCTGAGCATCTGCTAGCATCATGCCCGCTGATAAACTACTGATATACTTTGATGCATTTGTATTTGTTACTCATGTTTTACTCCTGCCTGCCCTTCACATTTGGAATCTCAAGAAGAGTTCAGAAAATATCCTACGTTCTGTAGGTAACTTCCAGGTGCCTAACCCTAACCCACTGAGTTCTTCCCGGCATATGTTTATGTGCTAGGATTGGCCACAAAGACCAAAGCATGTTCATAATATTACAAGACTAACAGCTTTGAGGAGGGTCATGATTGCTCTCCCTTCAGTTTACCTCTGAACCAACCTAGAAGCAAAACAATAGTATGCAAGGATACAAATTAACAGATACTGCTCCCTAAATACTCCCCAGTTCTTAAAGAGGCAGGTGGTCAATGCAGCCTGCAGACTTGAGAAACCCACAAGGCAAGAAGGCACTGGACTTGTGGCATCTTACTTCCTTAGGGTAGATTAGGGGCCAAGTCATGATTCAAGGTCCAATTTCAATTGCCATTTAAGAGAAATTATTTTCATACCATACTGCTTGCAAATATTTTTGTCCTGTTCCTTCCTGTGCTGTCTAGGCTACACCATACCTGCCCGAGGCCTATCCTGTACATGACAAAAGGGGGTACACTCTCTACACAGATATAGATCTACTTTATCCAGGGTCAGAGTTTCTAGGTGGTTTACCTGTTGAGCCTAATATTAGGGAGATAACATTTTAAACTCTAGGTTTCAAAATACCCTGTAACCAGATAGAGAATTAAATCTAGAGTCCAGGCTGATGTTAGAAGGCAGCATTAGTCTGGAAAATAGGAGCAAGGGCTCTTAGGTTGTGCAGCCTGCATTTGAAGCCCAGCTCCACCCTCTTACGTGCCATGTGGCCTTTTTCAAAGTATACAACCCCTCTAGTTCTTAGTTTCCTCATCTGTAACACGAGTAATTATAATAACCACATATAGCATAGTTAGACAAAAGGGTCCAGGTGGGGCAAGCTTATAATACACACTGAACAACATCATAATGCTATTATGAAGACAAAATAAAATTTTTCACACTGAGCCTGACACCTAGGAAGCTTAAAAAATTGAAAGCTACCACTGTCAGCAACTGTACTACGGTATTTTTGTCTGTGACAGTTCCCCGGCCTTTAGAGAACATGCAGATGGTTGTGCATTGAGCCACTTGAAACCTTGAATGTCCTTGCTGGTCCTTGCAGTTTCTTCATGTGGGGTCAGTTGGGAGCAGAGTAAGTGGCAACTGAATGAATTATATATAATAGATTTTAACATTATTGCAATAATCACGATTACTGATTAAAGGATAATAATGATGCATCCATCAGTTGCTTCTGTTTTCACCTAAGTGGGAAAATTAGAAATGAAAAAGGTAATTTCTTTTTCTTTTTTTTAATTGGAGAAGCTCATTTTTGGAGGAAAAATAGGGCAAACTGACTCTATGCATAATTGGGCCATTTACAAATTTTACAGTCTACTAAAATGAAGCGAAACTTAAGGCCTTGGTGCACCTGCATCTTTGAGTAAGATTCCCCTACTCCAAGGATGGATTTGTCGGGGAAATTCCTGAACTCCCTCTACTGCTTCACTTAACTTCCATGTCTTACAAAACTCCAGCCGCAGTGTTACAGCTAGGGTATAGACTTAAAAGAGGCAGCTAGCTGTTTCAAATCATGCTGTGCTGGACAGCTCTTTATTTCAAAGCTACTGTTACAGTTGAATGCTATTAGATGTGAAATAGAAAATTGGAGAAACATAACCAAGATAGACTTTTTTTTTTTTTAACTTGTGGGGCCACTCTGCTCGCATGAAGAAACCAGCATTCCCTTTAAACATTGCAACAACTGAATTTGGAATAAGAGATGATGATTTCCAAATTCAAATTGTCAACAATTGAATAGGTGTGTAGGAAAATATACCTTTGACATTTAAAGTAGGATAATGATCCTGTAGCTACTGTTTGAGAGCGTAACTTTAGAATTCCTGGTGGTCAAATTATCTGGTCATTTTATAAGACAAGATTTCAGAAAGAGTCTGATTTGAACTTTTTCCATTGAAATAAGTGAAATATTTCTCCAGCTCATTTTTCATAGTACTCTTTTTAATATTTAGCAGAGAGCACATTAGCCTAGGGATCAGATGGTTTACAGAGTGGAAAAATACTGCTTTATAATAAAAGGAGGATATTGAATAAAGCCCAGATTTAATACCCAGCCTAACAGAACACCCTGATGAATGTAATTGCATTTTAAGCATTCTGATTAAATTTTTTGATCCATATTGCATTTGTTTTGCTTGTGAATCTTTTATGAAAAAAAAGTGTCTGGAGATTAAAGGATTAGTGAGTTCTTAAGAAGCTGGTCAGCTGCTAACGCATCTGAATATTCTTGCTTAAAGATGGGTTGAAAAGCTGCTTTAATCTCAGCTGTTACAGTGAGTGATATGGCTAAAACTAGGATAGATAAAGGAAATGCCCTAGGGATAACTTATTTCTATAGTGGACAACATGAATGATACCCACTGTAGATGGAAAAAGAAAGAAAACTAAAGAAAATTTTAGTTGAAAAAGCATTTGTCACCTATGCTGGTTTGTTGGGAATAATGCTTCTCCTCCCTTTTCATTTCTTAGACTAATTGACAATTCAGGGAATATATAAAGATTAAGAAATAATTTGCATGCTCTCAAATTCTAAGTGTCATTCATGTCTTTTGATAACCAGACAACAAAAGGGCTAACAAATTAGCATAGCTATTTTACCTTGGGAGAGGAGAGGCTTATGTCATTCTGACAAAAAACAGATAAGATAGAACAAGTTTGCAATAGATAAGTATGTTTTATATAATAATCAACTTTTTTAAACAAGTGGCCCCCCATAAAACAGAGTCTGCCTTTTTGTACAGAAAAGTGTTTCTAAATCCTTTACAAAAGCTGAATATGCTAAAGTCAAATTGGTGTTCTCGTTCACAAAGATCTAAAAACTCCATTTATTTCTTAAATGCCTAATCATAGTCCACACAGGCCCAGCAACCAGATGAACTAATGAGAGAGAGCTTTACAGATACCCTGAAAGAATGAGACCACTGTTAGTTACATTAGCTGGCTGCTGGTACCCCAAACAGTGATGGGAAAAAAAAAAAAAAAAAACTTTTTAAAATTCCTATTTGGGAAGGATACTCAGCCAGTTCTCTATATGTGTTAGTGACCTTCCATGGGATTTTACCTACCTATGATGGCTTTCCTGAACAGAAAAGCTCTATGCCAGTGTTTCTTAACATTGGCTTCCCATTAAAATAATTTAGGCAAGAGTTGTACAAATTCTGATGAAGGGCTTTTTTGGGGGGAATAAAATAGGGAGAAATGGAGGGGGGGATTCTGATTTAATTTGTCTGGGGTACTGGCATTTTTGCAAATACTCTGACTTCCTCAGGAGTTGGCATGGCATGCAGCAAAGGCTTTGGGAAAAACTTGTACTTGATACACTCCTAGGAGGGAAATGGGTTGGAAATAAAAACAGAGCCCACTCTCAATGATGAGGATACTGACTGCACTTCATTGGGTTCAGAATAGAACTGCCTGAGAACACCATCATCACTTCTGTAAAGGACCATCCCTTTCTCCCAGCGCAGTGCCCTTCACCTGTCCCCAGCATGCCTAAGATGGCTTTGCTGGAGAACCCTAAGAATAAATTCACACTATGAAAGGTATATGGGGTGCATTATTTGAATAATCTCAAGCACTGAATACCCATGATTAATTAGTGCTCCATTTAGTTTTGACATTCCAATAGATTGCATTTGAAATTCAGTGTCTGTCTATCTGGAATACTGAAGAAATATGCAGTCAAATACGATTCATTACTGTAAATGTACCAATCTAAACAAACAATTGAAAATGTGTAAAACTATTAGATTTTTTTAAATCAAAGAGTTGTCTGTGGTTCTTAAAAGATTTGAGTTACCAAATCTACTGAGATTTTTAAGAAAGTTACAGAGCTTATCTTTCAAAAGTACACATACACAGATATACATACAATTTCAGGGATTCTCAGATTCCTAGGTTAAGAGCCACTAATTCAATGGGGAGAAATAAAATGATTAAGAGACACAGCTCTGATACTTGTTAGATTTGGGGCATGTGGCAAATCATTTAATCACTTGGAAAATTAATTGATTCATTTGTTATTATTTTTAAATGAGCAGTATATTTAAATGGTTATGAAGATAAATGAGAAAAAAATTAATGTAGTCCTATGTAAGTGTATTCAATAGAAAGTGGTATCGCTAATGATTTAAGTGATCAAACTGTTCATTTTTCAGAAGAGTCAGCTTACTTTTGAAAACTTCGTTCTTGGTATGATTTTTCAATAGAGTATTGTTATATGTAAATATTATTTTATATATGTCCATTCATCTAGTAATCCAAACATTAGTGTTTAGTGTTTTTATGTGTCAGACTCTTGATTTCAGCTCAGGTCATAATCTCAGGGTGCTGAGGTTGAGCCCCATGTCAGGCTCCACACTCAGCATGGAGTCTGTTTGAGATTCTCTCTCCCTCTGCCCTTCCCCCCTACCACCACTCTCTCTCTCTTTCTCTCTCAAACAAACAAATAAATAAAAAAATAAAATCTTTAAAAAAAGAATAATATGTTTTATTTACTCCCCAAATATTTGAATGCCAACTACCAGCCAAACACTGTAATAGTCATCAGGGATTTAACAATGAAGAAAGGACAGATATGACCTCTGTTGTTTTTAAAGAATTTATTTAGGCATCTTTTAAGTTTAGATTATTCAAAGTGTGAAATTAAATGTTGGATATGAATAAACCTGTGAGGGAAAAGACATTCCTAATTTAAAAGACTATCCCTGAATAACTTAACAAAATAAAATATTTAGACAAGGTTTAATTGTGGTTCCTTTGAATTTAAATATCATAATATGACATTGAAAAAGAAAGAAGAAATGTTCTTTTTTCTATCCATTATCTTTGCAAAAACATCCATATGGATATTTTTAATTGTGTAAAGTCCTCCTAATTAAGACTACCTGTAATTACATAGAGAAATAATTTATTTCTTGAAAGGCTTTTTTTTTTCCAGGTAAGATTTGGTAAATACATTTATCTGCAGCTTTTGAATGAACTATCAGATGTGTTTGCATATTTATATCAGAAAATTTAGAAAACTTATTTATCTGAGATCTCTATCCCATCATATAAATAAGGACAATGTTTGCCAGTATAAACCCCATTATCAGGTATCACCACAAGAAATATTGACAGTCTTGGTCTCTTTTGATTTTGTCAAAAATTCAAAAATACTGTTATTTGTCCAGCAAGCAACAATATTTGAAAGAACTCAAAACCAGGTTTAAATTATTTATGTTAAGGACAATCTGTAAACAGGAACCTAATTCAGGAATTGATAAATTGCTATTTTCTGCCATCACTTTTGACTTAATAGAGCTACGTTCAGGAATTTGGAGCAAGACTGTAAATAAAGCATGTTTCCTTGAGGATGGTAATTCTGGGACACATTTGAAATAATTGTCAACACATAAATTGTCAGACAAAAATGACCATGTATAATTTTAACTGCTGAATGAGCCATGATTAACTTTTTAATATTTGTCCAGATTCACTAGGCTATAGGTTCCCACTATAATGTGGATGAAGAACGAGTATTAGGGGAAGTACCAGTTCATTCATTTTCTTACTATTTTCCTGTGCTTGCCTTATAGTGTTTTCCTCAATAGTTCTGAAGAACTTTTTGAAAGTCATTGTGCTTTTCTTGAGGGTTAGTTAATTAAAACTAGATAGTATAATTTATAAACTCCTTTAAGCAGACCCATCCATGTAAGACTGCAGCAAGTTGGCATATGTTGAAAGCAAACATGTCAAGTGAGGGTGAGGCAGAGCTTCCTTGCCATCCGCCACTCTCTGCAGCTTCAACTTTTCCCTTGGAATTCATCCATACTGTGTAGAAAAGGACTATGTCACACCCACTGAGTAAGGGCCCAACATTAGTCCACACATTATGTATTAGTAAAGCTTACTTTTATTTCTACTTATTTTTAAAGTACAAGAATGAATAGAAATAGACCTTCTAATATTTTATTTGTTGAGCCCTGCGAATCCTTTGTGCACACCCAGGAGTGCTTTAAACCATGGGGCCATCGCTCTAGAGATCTATGTAGAACATGAGTATGAAACATTAGTGGTCAATAAGACTAAAATCAAGACGTGTTTTTAATTTACATTAGTGTCCTAAGCATTTTATCTTTTTATACTGATGCATAGAAATGTCTCCATATATTTGGAGAGATATTTGGCTTGTAGAAACTGAATATGATTTTGCTGCAGAAAAAAAATCAAAGACATGCAATTATCATTTTTATTGTTTAACTGATGTTGATGATGAATGTGGACCCATGACTATCATTTTGTGGTATGGATGCACTATGGAAAATATAAGCGTCTGGATGAACCTAGTCAAAAATTTTGTTTTAGGGACCAGCCAGAATATATTCTGAATCTCTTTACCTTAATGTTTATACAGTTTTCTCAGTATTCATCACATAAGTGCTATGTATCCCCTAAAGGTCGAGTTTTATTTCTTGTTATCCCTTGCATATCTATTCTCCACGAAAAGCTACTTTTTAAATGAACTACTGCTCAAGGCACAGAAAAGATGTATGAGAGTAAAGAGTGACAATTAGATCTTCTTCCTTTTTTTCTTTCCGTATTTCGCCTTTATTTGTGGGGATGCAGTATGTAAAAAACCATCTTTTACTCCAATGTGGAGAAGTAGTCCATTGTATTAAGCATTAAGAAATGCTTTGGTAACAGTAAAATTGCTTTGGTTTATTCAGTTGGTAAATCATTTTTGCTTTTCTTTTCCCTTGCTGTAAGCAAATTTCACAGTAGAATGCTTAGAAAATAGCTTTTTCTTGGGTGAAAAATCAAGGTTCACGAGCTTCGGTTCTATCCAACATGTTTGAAGGTGATCCAGTTTATGCTATACCTTAAAACGGGAATGATAACCTCCAAATCAGTTATAGTCCAAATCACAGATTCATTGGTGTGTTTCTGGAACTATTTGTTTCAGTTGTATTTTCAAACACTAAAAAGTTTGTCATTAAGATTTTAATAATATTATTTACTATTGTTTATCCACGAAGCAATGCTAATTGAATACTGATATTTTTATATATGCCTACATAACCAAAAATGCCTAGATACAGATTTTATTCATTTTTGAGGGTTGAAATGGGAAGGGAAATGGGAAAAACAAAAACAAAACTTTTAACATTTTACTTTCCATGTCTTGGTTTTTATAACAGCTATTTTCTAGATTACGCCTGTCCCTAGTAGTTAATTATAAGTTAAGAAGTAGACAATTTTCTGCATTTTAAGGAGAAAACTATATCACCTACAGTGATTATCAGAAGTCTAGAGCTTGGATAGCTTTTGGGTAGGATCAAATGCCATCCAGTGCTTGCACGTGCGCACACACACACACACACACACATTATCTACATTTGAGTGAGTTTTATAAACTTACTCAAATAAGCTGGTGTAAACTATAGAAAGTTTCAGCATGCTGAAAGCAAACACATTACATGAGGGTGAAGCAGGCTCCATGCTCTGAATTCCCACCCACTTTTTCACTTATGATTCCACACCACTGCACATGAAACAGCATGATCTAATTCACCATCTGAATGATGGTGCCTGTGTCTGTCCACTTTCACACTGGCAATCCTCAATACCAGCTCCCGGAGCTCCCTTCCACGTGATATGTAGAGATGTCTATGACCACCTTTTCCACTACTTCATGAGTTTCCTTAAGAATATGAACCATTTGGGGCACCTGGGTGGCTCAGTCGTTGGGTGTCTGCCTTCGGCTCAGGTCATGATCCCAGGGTCTTGGGATCGAGCCCCGCATCCGGCTCCCTGCTCGGCAGGAAGCCTGCTCTCCCTCTCCCACTCCCCCTGCTTGTGTTCCCTCTCTCACTGTCTCTCTCTCTCTGTCAAATAAATAAATAAAATCTTTTAAAAAAAAGAGTATGAACCATTTATGATTCATCTGTCTAACCACATTGCTCCACCATTCCTCTTCATTTATAACCCACATAACACACAAAATGTTACCCATAGAAGATGATGATGTTTGTAAACGTGCACCCAATACTCAGAGAGCTGGCAAGGATGATTCTAGGGCTTTAACATGTGTTTCCTGTTCACAACAGCATAATTACTAGCCCACTTTTGTAGATGAGTAAACTAAGGCACAGAGAAGTTAAATAACTTTCTTAAGGCTACACAGTTAATAGGAGTTAAATTCAAACCTAGGCATTTTGGATAGAGAATCTATGATTTTAAACTCTTTGCTACATAAGCCTTTTAGTCTTAATGTTTCCAGGGAAGAATCTGTGATACATAACTGTGTTAAAAACTCTCACTGCCATAAATTTTTACTTTTAGCTAACCTAAATCCTCCATACTTTGCATTAAGCCTCTGATGCTTTACTTGGTGCAGAGAATCTATATAAGGGCCCTTTATATACTTAAAGAGAATTTTTGAGTCATTCATTTGACTACTGGTTCAATAACTCAAGTACTTTTAACTTTTCCCTTTAGATCCTATGTCTGAATTTTGTAAGCATTTTAGGGGCACTTTGGCGAGAATGTTTCAAGTTTTCTCCATTTTGCTTAGCTGTGAATTGAGCAGACTCAGTGCCAAATATACTGGGGTTAGGATTAACCTATCAACAATTTAACATGTGCAATATGTGATATGGTGGAATCACAGAATTTTAAACTATATTTTATAATCTTGCTACATTTGAGGTTTAACCACTAAAATTTATTATCCAGCTACATTTTGTAACTACATGCTTTTGGAAGCCTAGAAGTCTTAAAGTTGTTCAATGACATTTTTCATGTATTAGCTAAAACTGGTTTCCTTTTCATTGAGGAAAAAATATTTTATCTTTCTCTTGCTTCTGTTATGTTTAACTATTTGTTTCCCTTTGTGCCTTTGTTTGTTACACATTACTCCTTACTACAACTAAAAGTTTCTTTTAATTTAATAAGATCTTTTTACACAGCCTTTATTAATTTATATTACTATTTATTACTTATTTATATTATTTATTATGTTACATATTAACATATGGCAAGCTATTTTGGAACTATTAATATAGAGAGAAGAGTTAGCATTACAGACCTGAAACTGCTATTCATAGAAAATCCTGCTTGCTAGGTTGGTCCTTGACTAGTGTCTGGGAACTTGGATTGTGGAGTGTTCCCCCGCTCCCCAAATGATAAGAATGGTTTACACCTATGTTGTGCATACAGTGTGTTTTATGCTGCACACCTGCTTTCCTTCAAGAATCTGGAATTTTAATAAGTACTTGGCAGAAGGTACCTAGTATATGACCAACTTTAATGAAAACATTGGGCACCAAGTCTCTTGAAGAAATATTGCACACGTACCCCTGCATGTTTATTGCTTGAGAGAGAATGCTGTCCCTCATGGGAGGGAGAAAGCATAAGGAAGCCTGCACATGGATTCTTCTAGACTCCACTTGTGTCTTTTTAAACTATGTATCCTTACTATGGCTTCTGTAGTCACTTTTAGCAATGAGTACAACTATATTCTGATTCCCATTAATCTCTGCAGTGACTCTCAAAATAAGAGGTAATCTTGGCGACCCCTGACACAACCATCCTTTACAAAATATTTTCACACCATGAACTCACTTGATCCTCCCAACTTTTTCATAAGGTCCCATGAGAAAGGCAAAATATATATTATACTACCTATTTTTTTTTTAGAGAAAGAAGTAGTCATAAAGATCCTCCATGATTTTGTTGACCTTATTCTATTTATACTTAGTATTTATTTGTACTTTTAACATGGCTGGACATATGTGATATTATACATTTTCTCTTATTATTTTTTTTGTGTTCTTACCAATTCCAGTTCTAAGTAGCCTGTTCACCAAACCTGGAAACCCCAAGATGCCCAGTGCTGTCCCTCAGACACATACTCTCACCCTCCTTGCAGGTCAAGCTTCCAATGGCTTTGTACCTTTACAGTTATCTCACTTAGTATCAATATTTGTTTATATTCTCTTAATACAGTCTTGACCCACTCCATGGCACTGAATCTTTAAATGCATATTAGTCAAGATATCCATAGGCAAATAATTATCTTTATCAGAACCTAATAAACAACAGAAGGCTAAAGTCATGTCTACGGAGATGGGAATTTGAGGAAGTGAACAGGTGCATCGGAATGATGATTTAGATTAAATGTTTTGGAATCTAGCTCAATTTAGGGATGACTTTACTCACTGGATGTGACCCTACTTTGATCATAAGACAAAATTTTAAGGCCACTCAAAATAGAAATTTATTCGAGGATGTGACATGCTCTTTCCCCTAATCAACTAAAATCTAAACTAATATTTAAATATTCTCTGTATAGCTTTTTAGTGCTTTTCCTGAACACATGAAACTTCAAATATCAGCATGGTTTTAGGTACAGCACCTTCATGACTGGCTCATTCCAGGGGCAAACAAATTACATGGCAGAGGCCTAGAGAATCATATTGGAGCCATGTGTTTCTAGAAATTCATCTAGATGATTTATTCCATCAGTCACAAAGATATATTTTGGTTGCCTTTCATAACCTTTTGAAGAGCTGGAGTTGTTTGGAGGTGGGTGGAGATGGTTAATAAAGCAGAGATTGGAATATTGATTAAATTCCCGATGATAGACTATTCTATTAATCTTTGCAAGTTTAATTGACTTAAAGACCTCTCCCTGAAGAGATTAAGGAGACATATTCCATATAAGGAGATTGTAGGATCTCTCAATAAAGGTTTGGGCTTGGCATATTTATGCATTATAATTGAATGCCAAGCTTTGACCATCAGCATTGTGAAAAGGCTTTAAAATATATCAATAAGAAAAATTGCTTTATGATATTACAATTGGAGATTCAGTCCCTAATGGCAACTTCAGATTCTCCTTAATAGGCCGGCATCTTCCATGATCTCTTTAGATGTCACTTCAAATAAGTAACTGCATATTACTCTATCTTTAAGTTTCATCCTGCTACTAAGCAATTGACCCTAGGCTCCACTATTTGTGAGATTCAGAGTCAATAACAAATTCTATTAATATTTACTGAGTTTTCTTATTTTCCAGGCATTGCACTGGCCACTTTCATATTTATGACGTCAAAGTAGACAATGTTTCAATCTTTTTTTTTTTTAAGATTTTATTTCTTTATTTGACAGAGACATAGAACACAAGTAGGCAGAGCGGCAGGCAGAGGGAGAGGGAGAAACAGGCTCTCCACAGAGCAGGGAGCCCGACACAGGGCTCGATCCTAGGACCCTGGGATCATGACCTGGGCCAAAGGCGGACGCTTAACCGACTGAGCCCCAATGTTTCAATGTTTTGAGAAATTTTTGTTGGCTAGGTTTTCTCCAAGTTTATTTTACATAAGATAATACTTTTTTCCTGTTTTCCTAATATGGTTTAAAGAATGTCTCTGTTTGTTTAAAAGCAATTGCCTTTTCTTTTAAAAAGTTACCTACTTGTTGATAAAAGCAAAATTCATACAGAAATGGCTGTGGTTTAGGCTATTGATATGGGACCTACACCTGACCTGTGGTTAGCAGCTGCAGGCATTATTAACTTCACTACTTTGAGAACTGCTACAGTCTGTGAATTGTTGAATGGTCTTGATAACTTTCCCATCCATCTTTCTAGAGGAGCAGAAATCTCACCACTGCTTCCATTGTTGCTTCAGGGTAAACTTACAGTGATTTTGTTTTGACTTGGTTTGGTTTTGATTTTGCATTTTCCTTACAACTAGCTTATTTCTATTGTTATATGGTAATTTGATATTTTTGTATCATCCCTTCGTCTTATCATAAATATATGCAGCTTAGCCAAGATGTCTTGGAGCAAATTAATGTGCTAGTGAATTGCTGCAGGATGACATAATGACAATTTCATAGAAATCGAAAGGTGGTGGGGACTCTAAAGATCTACTACACTGGTTTTCATAATAGATGTTCTGAATAGGTGGCTAAAGGTGCCATACCGTGAGCTGGGGCAGAAAAGCATGCCCTGATTCATTTCAACCGGGGCAGATCTAGCTTTATCTCTTGAATACATCCAGATTTCTCTAGAAAATTTCATATCAAAATGGGATTCTTAAAAGTAATATAGTTTAAAAACTACTAAATCTAGTCCAATCCATTCATTTAGCTTAATATTACAATGTCTTGTATTGGAAACCTGATCACTGTTAGCTAAGAATCCTTCTGCTTGAAGAGTTATGCTAAGCATAAAACTATTGCAAGGAAAAATTAATATATTTATGAAATCCAATGTGAATAAAAGCTAGTTGGTTGCCAATCCAAACCCATTACCTTTTCTCCCTGCTTAACAGAAGAGGAAATATATATATATATTTTTAATCTATCCCTCAGGGAAGATGATCCTACCTGTGGCCCAGAACTCAACCCCTAAGTTTAAATGCATCACGATAGTCCATTCTTTTTGCCAGATCTCCATTAGAGCAGGGAGATATACATGGAGATTACTTTGTAATCATGCTTAAGGGTTGTGAAATAAATCTGCTGATGGACTTCTGGGAAGGATTTCCTCTCCTGTAAGATGAGACCAATGGGAAGGGGTCTACTTTTTCAGTTGGATGCAAAGCAGAAAAATGAAGAAAACCTGAAACCAAGATAAATTAACCAGCCATGTGTCTGCCTTATTCCTGGAGTACTTCTCATATGCAGTGATAGAGTTCCCTATTTTAAAAGCCGCTTGAGACTTTTTTATTGCTCTTGACCCAAAGTTATCCTGATTGATAGACTGAGATCATTGGGGGAAAGGGGAAAGAATTTTAAGATGTACAGGGTATCTATTGTTTGTCAGACATGGTACTAGATTTTTTTTATATCTATTCTCATCTACTTGTGAGAAGTGTTACTTTTCTCACTTCACAAACCGAGTATCTGAGACTCAAAAATATTTGATACTTTTCTAGAGATTTCATGGCTATCAAATAAAAATTTGAATCTCGGTTTTTCTAGTTTAGAAGTCAACATATGTACCACAAATACAATTTTTTAGCCAGTTCAATGCATATAACTATTTTACTTTATTTTTAATGATACATAATTGACGTATAACATTGAGTTTTTAAGATGTATAGCATGTTGATTTGATACATTTATATATCACAATGTGATTACCACTGTAGTGTTAGCTAATACCTCTGTCATGTCACATAATTATTATTTCTTTTTTTGTAATGAGAGTAACTAAGATCTGATCTCTTATCAACTTTTGGTTTAATACACTATTGTTGACTATAATCACTATCTTGTGCTGTGCATTAGACCTTCAAAACTTATTTATCTAATTACGAGTTTGTACCCTTAATATCTCTTCAATCTCCCCACACCTCAGCCCCTGGAAACCCCATTATACTCAATGTTTCTACAAGTTTGCCTTTTTTAGTTTCCACATATAAGCAAGATTATACAGGATTTGTCTTTGTCTGACTTATCTTACTTAGCAAAATGCCCTCAAGGTCCATCATATTATTACAAATGGCAGGATTTCCTTCTTTTGTCATGTCTGAATAATATTCTGTTACACACACACACACACACACACACACACACACACATATATATATATATATATATATATATATATATATATATATACACACCACTCTTTTTTAATCCATTCATCTGCTGACAAACACTTAGGCTGTTCTCATATGTTCACTATTGTGAATAATGCTATAATGAATAGAGAGTACAGATACCTTTTCAATATCCTGTTTTCATTTCCTTTGGATATATAGCCAGGAGTGGGATTGCTGGATCATATAGGAGTTCTATTTATAATTTTAATTGAGTAAACCCCATACAGTTTTCCATAGAGGCTGCACTAATTTGCATTCCTACCAATAGTGCACAGTGTTCCCTTTTCTCTACATCCTCACCAACACTTGTCAATCTCTTGTCTTGATGATAGCCATTCAAACAAGTATGAGGTTGTATCTCATTGTGGTTTTGATTTTCCTGATGGTTAGTGATGTTGATCATCTTTTCATGTACCTGTTGCCATTTGGATGTCTTCTTTGGAAAAATGTCCATTATGGTCCTCTGCTCATTTCTTCATTGGGTTGTTTGTTATTGAGTTGTATGAGTTTTTTATATATTTTGAATATTAACCCCTTATCAGATATATTGTTTGAAAAAATATATATATATATATTCATTCTACAGTTTTTTTTTCATTTTTAATTGTTTCTGTTACTATGCAGAAGCCTTTTAGTTTGATGTAGTTTCACTTGTTTTTGCTTTTGTTGCTTGTGGTTTTGTGTCATATCCAAAAAAATCATTGTCAAGATCAACATCAAGGAACGTCTTTCCTTTGTTTTCTTCTAGGAGTTTTACAGTATCAGGTCTTATTTTTAAGTCTTTAATCCATTTTGAGTTAATTTTTGTGAGTGGTATAAGATAGAGGTCCAATTTTATTTTTTCTGCATGTGGTTATCCAATGTTCCCAACACCATTTATTGAAGAGACTATCCTTTCCCCATTGGGTATTCTTGGCTCCCTTGTCAAATATTAGTTGATTGTATATTCACGGGCTTATTTCTAGGTTCTTTATTCAGTTCCATTGATATATATATCTAAAACTTTTTTAATGTTAATGTGTTTAGACAGGGCATCTGTTTTTCACCTCTCCTTGGGCCTCACCACTCCCTATTTTATACAGAATGTTTCATATATTTACCTTTTATTCCTAATACCATTTTGAAATTGCAGTCACTGGAATTTAAGCCCTTCCAATACACAAAGGTGGTGGCATCTTTTTGTTTTTTGTTTTTTAATTTTTATTATTTTTGAGGAGGGAGTTTATTTCAGTGTTTCATAAGGACAGTTTTATCTTTAATGCATTATATCAAAGAAATACTCTATTCATTAAATGATTACTAGAGTGAAAAAGACTATATTATAGAAATAGAATCATATTTGTACAATCTCTTAAAGGGAAAAATGTCTTTTTTTGGTTTTAATAATGTGTTTTTGAAAAGAGTGCTGTGTTCCAAATATTTCTTTATAATCTGTAAGATATAAAAGATTGCTCTCAGTAGTGACAGAATACCCAACCATTGGCATTACTTAAAATAATCAACAGTCCTTTCAATCTATGACTTATATTTCAAATCTGTTGGAAATGCTATCAATAGAGTGAGACATAATAGTTAATATTTACTGAAAACTAATCTGAATGCTGGGCCATAATATGTATAAATGCTACAGTAGCTATATGAATTTTTATATTCACGTAGTTATTTGCCTTTTGTCATTTTCAAGTACACACAACTGAAGATGTTCTTGGGAAGAACAAAAATGAATGTGTCACTTTGGCTTGACTCCACATTTGTCCTGTGACTGCAGGATTTCGTTCTAGTTTCTTGTTAAAAAGAAGACAAATGAATGTTTCTAAATACAGTGAAGATATTACTATTAATTTAAGTAGCTAAGTCATATTCATTTCTTACATTAAGAAAAATGAAATTCTTATGATTTATCTTAGCCTTTTCTCTTAGTTACTCTCAGCAGAGGCAATAAGAAAAAGTAGTTGCTAGGATATTTGACTGTTAGACTACTCATCAGAGCAAAGGATGTTTTGTGGTATTAAAATTATTGATGATGAGATGGGGTAACATCAGGCTAAAACTTTTGATAATGACCCGTATCATTGCCCAATCAGTATAGGAAGCACAGTGAATAAGACAGATACTATGAGCCTTCATGGGTAAAACAATCTCTTTCAATGTTAGAGTGCACCTGTTTGACCTGGATAAGAAGGCTATCTTTCTTTTCCTGGTAGAATTTTTACAGTCACTGTACTGTCATATACCTAGTAGACACTTCACTCTGAAATTTTGAAAAGCCTGTAAGCAGAGTCCAAGCTAAACTGGGTTTCTTGATGTTATTAAGAAATGAAACATTAGAATGCATCCAATTAGAGGTTTTTTAATTACGATTTTGATTCACTCACCTCCAAGTTTAGTACTTTGTCAGTAACAAGTGATATTTGGTGGTTCTCACTCCGCCCCCACCCCCATATCCGGTTTAATATTAACTTCTGTAGTTTTCTAACTCATTTTTTCTGGCATATTTTTTTAATGTCTTTCGCCTAAATTTCTTTCCTCGTGTATGTTAAATTTCTTAGAATAAGTGAACATCAATGTTAGATTCTCATACCTTGTATGGCTGTATTAAAGTACTCAAATGCAGGCCTTGTTAGATGTACCATCTTATAACCCTATTAATTAACGGTGCAAGAAGAATAAAAATGTAATTAAAGGATCATGTTGGTTAAATGAAATTTCATTTCACTTCCATGTTAAGATTTCAGATCTCTAGGTTATATTGTATTTTTCGTGTGACATACAACATTAAGATATCTTTGATACCTTGGTACAAATGTGAAAATTATATATATACTGATACTAAACTCATTTCACTTAGGGATTATATTTATTGCTTTTCAAGTATTCAGTGTTAAGTCATTTTAATTTTTAGCAGACAGTATACAATTAACTGAAAATATATTGTAAGTAGTAGGGAATTTAAAAGATCAAAGACAACGAGCAAGAAACAAATTAAAGGTTCACAATTAAATTGATCGATAAGTCAAAGATGTAGAATAGAAATGGTGTAAAATAAAAGGGGCCATGATAAAGAATGGGTGTTTTAGGAAAAATTCAGTTATTCACCTTGCCACCTAAAGCAGGCTCCTCAAACTTAGCACCTCTTTTGAATCCTTCATTTCTAAATTCTAGTGTTAATGTGCAACTCAGGAAAGCAGATATTGTTTGTGCCTGCAAGTTAATCAAATCCAGGGTGGCTTACAGTAACTGGCAAATGGAATTAGCCATCTGAAGGGTATTTGGTGAGCATGGTATAAGAGGAAAGGGGACTAGTCATTCATTTACAAATAAGACATAGTCCCTAAGACAAAAAGTTTATAGCTTAGTTGTGGGTTACATGGGAGGAGAAGTACAGTAACAAATTCAGAGCAGTATGCTAAGTGTTAGAACATGGCTAAATACGTGATATGGAAGCAGGCTCAGAGAGCTTTCCCAAAGGGCATGGAAGCTGAATGTTGATGGATGAAAAAAATTTCTCAGGAATGTGGGAGTTATATTCATTCCAAGTAATATGGGAATGGTTACAGTAATGGTAATACTTGTCACTATCTACTGTGTGTTTAATATGTGCCAGGCATTTTATATAATTTGTCTCATTTAATTTTTACAAAACACTTCCATAGTATTAATACTTTATCCATTTTAAGTTTGTAAGTATAGATAGATAAAAAAAAAAATGTGCACATGTTAGGTTGCTTAAAATCACAAAGCTATTAAGTGGAAGAGCTATGGTAGAAAAAAGAGGAAGGGCAAGATATAAAACAAGCTGAGATATTAGGGAAATTGCAAGGAATTCAGTTTGGTCTGGTTGAATAACTCATTCATTTATTTATACAGTATTTGTTAAATGAGTAACTGGAGATTTTGTAGATAAGACATACAACTATGTCCTTAAAAAAAAAAATGTTCTAATCGTGAGAGACAGACAACAAACAAGTAAATAAATTAATAAATTCAGATATTGGTATGTCCTATGAAGAAAATAAGACAGGGTGATGAAATGGCAAGTAATTGAGAGATGAGAGATAACTAAAGCACACAAGGAGATATTCAATAGTAACAAAAAAGAATGAGCAAGAGTAGCATATGAATCTCAACAATCTAATATTGAATGAAAACAGTAAGTCCTAAAAAATTACATGCAACCTGATACCTATTTAATAAAGTTGAAAACAACTAAAATAATATATGTACGTGTGTACATATATTCTTTTTTATAAATACATATAGATGCAATGGAATCACATATAAATGAAAGCAAAGGAATGAAAAGCACAGAGTTCTGGTTAGGGGAAGCAGGAGAGTGGGTTTGTGGAAGTTATATATGGTAGATTATTGTCAAGGTCCTGGGCTGCTGTTTTGTGTGGTGGGTTGACAGATAAGTAGTACATTATTTAAAATAACTAATGAAAATAAAGGGTGGGGCACCTGGGTGGCTCATTCATTAAGCATCTGCCTTCGGCTTGGGTCATGATCCCAGGGTCCTGGGATCGAGCCCTGCATCAGGCTCCCTGCTCCGCGGGAAGCCTGCTTCTCCCTCTCCCCCTCCCTCGGCTTGTGTTCCCTGTCTTGCTGTGTCTCTCTCTGTCAAATCAATAAATAAAAAATCTTAAAAAAAAAAAAAGAAAACAAAGGGGCAATGAGTGGCTCCAAGATGAGAATGTTTTAGGAACCAAAGATTAAGATTAATCCAGTTCTATGTACCTAATTTTCTCTCAATAAAAAGAGAGAACACATTTCCTGAGAAGGTATAATGGAGCTCAAACCTCAGCAAGGAGAGCTACATCCAAACTCTGTGGCAACAATGTTCCCAGTAGAGGAAAGGGCAAGTGGTGCTGGATGGGTGTGAACAGGTGAGACCTAAGTGTGGGCAAGAATGGCAAGAAATGGGTCCAGACTCTACACATAGACCACTGAAGCTGGCTTCCTTTTCAGTCTCTGCAGAATGATAAAAGTAAACAAGACTTGTCTGCAGAGCCCTCAGGTTCATCCAGGGAAGATTTCTTTTACGTATTAGTTTCTGCATAAGTTTGTGTTTGAAGTAGACTCTGTTGTTAAGGAGGGGGGGAAAGTTTACAAATGACTTCGATGTATGCTAAGTCTCTTGCCATGTGCTTGATTAATTTCCTTCTGATTTGAGCCGGTGTCTGCAGCTTACAGTCCATCACCCCCATCCCCAGCTCCAGCCCTTTTGGAAGAATTCTAGGCCCCAGATACAGATCACACTACAGATTCTAACCTTCCTGGAAAGTGTGTTCCATAGAAGCTCTGAACCCCAAAAAACCCACAGGAGATTGTGGAGGCACACCAGGCATTCTAGAAAAGACAATCTGGTAGTAATGGAAGAGTCTGTTGTATCTTCCTTATTTGAGAATTGTGTTTGTTTTCTCATGAGAAAGTGGTAACCGCAAAACCAAGCTAATTAATGCTTAACTACAAAATTTGTAAGAAAGAACAAAGAGTGTTTCATAGATCTGTGGAAAATGTAATACCATGAATAACATGTTGCAGAAATGTTGATGCCCTAGTTCAAATGCACATATAAAAGTCAGTCCACCTTATATAAAATTACCAAGATTCAATGTCAGTCTCATTGGTATTGTTCACATTTCTTGAGATTTTTTTCCCCAATTTTAAGCTCATCTATTTTCCTATAAAATGAACCCTGGAATGAACAGAGTACAGATCAAATGTTCAAAGATGTGCATTCTAGCATAGCACTTCTTTGCCTTGCTTCCTTCACCTATAAATGGACGAGTTGGCCTAGAATGATCATTAAGATATCTTATAGCTGTTCATGTATAATTCTATGAAGAGACTTTTAAGAATGAAAACCCTTCCTTTTTATAATGAAAATAAAATGATTGCAAAGTTTAGAAGCATCATGGAAATGAAGAAAATTGGCACATCTGATTTATTCTTTAGAAAGTACAGATGGATTGAAGGTATTTTTAAACTTCCCAAATAAATTGAGCAAATCCAGTGAATTGTAAAATTTCATTCATCTAAGTTTTTGGAAATTTTGTCATTAACAAAATCATATGTCAGCAAAATAAAAGGATATTTTTTCTTACCAGATCAATTTTTAAAAATAAAACCCCAACATGCATACTTTCAGTTCTAATAAACTAAAAAGAAAGAACTTTTATTTCCTCAGAAAATGTCAAACTAAATATATAAATATATCTACAAATTAATTAGGGTATGGATTGTCAACAATGATGAATAACAACTGGAAAATACATAAAATGAAACAAACCAACCGTCTTGTGGTTCATATTAACCCTGCCCCAACAGTGGTCAGAGGAGCCCTCAGGTAACTCCAGGGTCTTAGAGTAACACTCAATAAACTGTCCTGTGAATGAATGAAAGAATGAATGAGGGCTTGGAGTGATGGGAAGAGGGTACACTCCTCATGGGTAAGAAGTGATTTGCATAGGGCAGGAGTAGAGTAGTATTCAAACATTCTAAATGTACTTTGAACTCCCAGTTCAAACCATACTGACAAGTGAACAAATTTCTTATATCTTTTTCCATAACAAACTCTGTAATGTATATGCACACATATGTTTTATGGCCCCCAACATTCATGCTGTGTGTTTATTTCAACACAAACTTAACTGAGTATCTTGTATTTGCATGTGTTTAAACACACATGTACATATGCAAATGGGAAGCACAAGCCCTTCAAAAAGGGTATCTGAAAATAACAGTGGGGTCACAGAAATTTAATGTATTCTGTAAACTATCAAGATTGCTTCAAGTAAAACAAATTACTTTTTTTTCTTTTTGATGAATCACCAAACACAAGAACAGTGTAAGCATGTACTTTATTTTTGTTGTGCTATAAAATTAATCAATATTTTATTTTATGTTGGTTTATCCTTTTGTGGCTATCAGGGTAATGCCTGTTTACTGAATTTCAGTTTCTAGTTTTCATTATATATAATACTGTTATTAAGCAAAGTCAGGCCCATTCATCCATTTAACATATATTTGTTCTAGGTGCTTGGTATTCTAGGTGGTTCTCCAGGTAATAAAATAGATCCATACCCTCATGAAGCTGATATTTTAACAGGGTGATAAGCAATCAGCGAAAAACGTACTAAGTAAATGATAGAGTATCTGAGGAATTGAGAAGGACTATGGAAAGAAAGACAGCAGGGATTAAAAGATTGTTATTTTTCACAATCACTATTCAGTAAAATTTTGAACATTTAACTTTTGAACTTTGAATGATACATTCGATGAAGACAGGAGCAAATATATTTGCAAATTTTCTTGTGATTATCTCCCAAATCCGTAGCACAGTACCTGAAATACAGTAGGTATTGATTCACACTTTAGATTACAGAAAGCAAAAGATGACAGGTTATTATAAATTTGACAGTTGTTGGTCATGATACTATTTTGTGCAGTTCTTAAGTCAAACTACTTCATTTGAAAATACCTTTGAAATATATGGAAATATCAAAGTTCAGAGCTTATTAATGTTAATTATATTTTATTCCATTTTCTTAGTTCTCTCTGGAAGCCCAGAAGCTCAACATAAGTTGACCTCCACGTTGTTTTGGGATAGGTTGATTTTAGGAAAGTTATATGTAGAAAGTTAATATCATAATATTAGTCTGATTTGGGAGTTATGATATACAAAGATCTGCCCTAAAGTCAAAGATCCCAAATTAACAGCAGTATTTCATAAACATTAAATATATTTATGACGCATAAATATAAATATTTTATGGCAAATATATTACATTTTTCCCAGACTGCTTTACACATTACATTTAATTCATCTTTGTTTTATAGAATTAAAAAAAATTCTATTCTTGGGGCACCTAGGGCACCGTCAATTGAGAGCCTGACCCTTGGTTTTGGCTCAGATCTTGGATCTCAGGGTAAGAGGTTGAGCCCTGTGGCAGGATCTGCTCTCAGGATGGAATCTGGTTAGCAGCCTCTCTGCTCCTCCCCACCCTCTAAAATAAATAAATAATTTTTTTTTTGATCTCCTCTTTCTACTAGATTATAAACTCCTGGTGGTCAGGGACTGACTCTCATTAATCTTTGTATCTTCAAAGCAGATAGCAACTAGCATGTAGTTAACAAAGTTGCATTAACTGCTAGATGCTTAGAACAACTATATCATCAGCTGGAGACTAGAAGACATTCTGTTAAATAGAAAATTTCATAATAGTGTTACAGAGAATCAGGGTTTAATATTTAACATGTTGTTGCTAAGTTATAGAAGCCAGGGGAGACAAAAAAATAAAAGACTGGATTCATTTTGCTATTTATACAATGTCATCTTTTGCTCTTTTCATTGAGTCTGTTCAGAATTGCGCCATCAAGGAAATCGTAAAGGTTCCTAAGTATGTGCTCTCAATTGTGTAGACTCATAAAAGCTTTGGAAATAAGTATAACTCTGTTCATTACTATTAACTACTTATTCTCATTATGATGTTGATAATAAATCTACATGTTTTAATTTCCTTCCAACTATTCAGTAAACTTAACATTTTGAAATACACTTGGTTTCTCTTCTAAAGAAAAAAAAAACGTGTTTTTTTGTTTTGTTTTGTTTTATGAAAGAATAGCCTGTCCTTACTTCCCTTGTGGAAAAATGTCTATCTGTTCTGTCATCCTGCCGTGGTTATGTTCCTCTCTTTTTGTTTATTAACTTTATTCGAATCAGTCATTCATAATGCAGTCACAATAATCCTTAAAACAGCATTAATACCTTGCAGGCAAGATGCAGAAGTTTTATTATACACTCATGTAGAATATGGAGATATTAACAAAGGCAATGTCAAATATATAACTTGAAAAGAAATTCACCATTACGGAAAACTTTGGAAATAGGAAAAATAATATATAATTGTAGTTTGGAGTTTTGTGCACTCCATTTTCCCTCTTTTCTATTATTGGGTCTTACTTAATTTTGCCCATCAAATAATAATTGTCAAAGCTTCATTTCTTTTCTGCTATAAACATGTATTTTAAAATCAGATTTTCTGGTGTCATAAATTTAAAGAACTTCTTTATTCTAACTTAGGAAAAACTTGTGAAAATACAAACTTCAAGCAGTTGTTTGAGGTAGAATTTCATCTTTTCAGGGAAAATAAATTAGTATTTTGGATTGAATTTAACTAACGGGGAGTAATTAGGTCCTGGGGCAGATCATGTGTAAGTGAAATAGCCAATTGTCTGGCTGGTACGATTTGAAGCATGCTATAGAACTTTTCTTGCCTGAATTATTTCCTACCCTGGCCTTCCACACTGCTGGAGATGCTTAACAGAATTTCATTCATTAGTAATACCACATATGGAGTTACCCTTTGCTAAATCCTAAGTATTCCTAGACCAGGTATCACCTAAAGTAGTCTAGTCCCTAAGGCAATTTAGTTTACTAGATAATGTTCTTCTAAAGCAATTAACTGAAGTGAGAATCAGGGCAGCTTAAACTTTTAAAGGAAGGATGAAAGAAATCTATGAAGTAGAAAATCTTTTTAAGCAGTGATTTTAAAATGCTTCATTGAAGGGATATTGGCAACTAGAGGGCAACATAAAAACACTGACCATCTGAGGTCAAGTACTCAGATTCTGTGGGAGTACTCTAAATGTGAGCCTGGAGCACCAAAAGAGCTTTCCTCACTGTTCTGCCCAAAAGTGGTCTTTGTCATAACTCTCATCCATGTTCTTCATGCTGTTGTGGGCATTTTCTTTCTTATCCAATTTTACCTATTGTTTATTCCATCTCCCCTTTTACTTCTATATGAATGTAAACATGGAGTAACTATGACTTGACCGATCGGGCCCTCACTATTAAATGAAAGAAATGGTGAAAAGTGTACCATTAGCCAGTTATTACAAAATGAAAAGTTATGGGGTGCCTGGGTGGCTCAGTCAGTTAAGCATCTGCCTTCGGCTCAGGTCGTGATCCCAGGACCCTGGGATCGAGCCCCGCATTGGGCTCCCTGCTCAGCGGGGAGTCTGCTTCTCCCTCTCCCTCTGCCCCTGCCTCTGCTCTCTTTGTCTCTCTCTCTCAAATAAAAAAAATCTTTAAAAAAATGTTAAAAAAATGAAAAGTTGTTAGCAGACAAAAATTACATACAGAACACAGAAGCCCTATCTTTGATCACAGATATTCTCCAGCTGTAAAAGTATTTAGAGTTAACATACTTTGATAAAATCCTAGAAATATGGACTTGCATTGCCACTGAACTCACCACAATAGTATAGGGAAGATGTTTTAAGTTAGATAGCATTATTTATGGTTCCATAGATTCTCCATTTTGGGCTGAAGGTAGTAATTTTACTAGGAATGATTTTGTATCATCTTTAAGGGGACAAATAAAAGTATTAGTAAGATTTTTATTTGTTTTTTTTTAAGATTTTATTTATTTGAGAGAGCGAGCTTGAGTAGGGGGAGGGGCAGAGAGAGAGGGAAAAGCAGACTCCCCGCTAAGCAGGGAGCCAGATATGAGGCTCTATCCCAGGACCCCAAGATCATGACCTGAACTGAAGGCAGATGCTTAACCAACTGAGCCACCCAGGCACCTCAGAACTATTAGTAAGATTTTTAAAAGAAATGTAGTCTAAGGCAAAGTAATATGTCTCTTATTTTCAGATATGGACACTCAAAATTGATTTCTTTCATCATGTTTGATTTCTTTCACTTGAAAACTCAACTTTCAAGGTATTTTTATCCCTTGTATTGATTGCAGCGCAGCTACATAAAAATATTTAATTAGGCTTTCTTTGCTTCTGGCATCTCACCATCCGCAAACCTAAATATATGAACAATTTTAATTTCTAAGTGTTTCCTTTCTGTCATTTTCCATATGAATATCTTCACATAGTTGTTGTTTTAGTTACCTATTGTCCCAAAAATGATGCCTCAAAAAGCACCCTACTAAAAAGTCAGTGACTGGGGCACCTGGGTGGGTCAATTGGTTAAGTGTCTGTCTTCGACTTGGGTCACAATCCCAGGGTCCTGGGATGGAGCCCCACGTCAGTCTCCCTGCTCAGCGGGGAGCCTGCTGCTCCCTCTGCCTCTCCGCCTGTTTGTGCTCTCTCTCTCAAATAAATAAATAAAGTCTTAAAAAAAAATAAAAAAAGTCAGTGACTTAAAACAACATTTATTCTTATGAATCTATGATTAGCTAAGGATCTGGTCTGGTGATTCAGACAGGACTTGATTGGGAAGCTCTGCTTCAAGCATCAGGGGTGGCTGGGATGGACTGAGGCTGTTTTGCTGTGTGCTATTTTTTCTGAGGTCCAGGTGAAGGAATAACAGCTATAAGAAATAGTATTGGAAATTCTTACCATGACTATGGTGCAGCCCATGAGGGAGAGCAAAAACTTCACGATGCCTCTTAAGGCCTGTACAGAAATGGTACATTGTCATTCTAACTAGCAAAGCAAATTATATGGTCAAGCCAAAAACCAAGTGATAGGGAAGTACATTTTTCCTACAGAGAGGGCCATGACAAAAGTTTGAATGTACAAAGGGATAAATAATTTGGGCTAATAATTCAATTTACCATGTTATACTCATGCATCATTGTATTATGAATTTTATGTAATATTCCATCAAATGTTCATCCCATAATTTTGTATAGCTCTTCCTAACTACTTAGGTATTTATATGAATTTTGGTTTGTTGTATTATTCACGTATCAAAGAACATATTTGAGCATGTAGTTTTTTTTCAGCTATATTCTTTCATTAAGATACCTTCCCAGAGGAACCCTCCTACACTGTTGGTAGGAATGAAGCTGGTGCAGCCACTCTGGAAAACAGTATGGAGGTTCCTCAAAAAGTTAAAAATAGAGCTACCCTATGACCCAGCAATTGCACTACTGGGTATTTACCCCAAAGATACAAATGTAGTGATCTGAAGGGGCACGTGCACCCCGATGTTTATAGCAGCAACGTCCACAACAGCCAAACTACGGAAAGAGCTTAGGTCCCACTTAGGGTCGTATGGGAAATCTCTAATTCTTGATTGTTTTTGCTACTGTTTTAAAAGAATGAATTAGTGCCTGTTTTTTCTTTGCTATTCTACTGATTTGAAATTTGAACACTTTTTAAAAAATGTACTCATGAGTTGTAAATATCTGCCTTTGAATTGCCTGTGTATATCCTTTACTCAGTGAACTTTTAATAACTTGAATGTAAGATACTTTCCACAAGTACCTCAACTAAACCCCAACTAATTCTTAATTTATCATTTCCCTTCCCAAACTGGTCTCATCTATCCCCTAATTTGGTATTTATTCATGTATTGAAGTCAGAAACATGGAATTTATTATTCATCTTCTTTTTCACCCACATATGAGAACTATGAGAATGCTTTTGGATCCTGTTTCAAATACACTCGTTTTTCCCCTGCTCCGCACTAGCCAAGCTCAGACCAGCCCTCCCCAGGCTGTTGCAATGCCCTCTTTACTGTTCTCTTGGCCGGTCGCTTGTCCCAATCCATTCTCAGCATTGCTTCCAGAAATCTTCTACTACCATGAAAATTAGAACAGACCACTTACCCTCTCAGAGTTATGTGATGTACATTACATCTGAATTTCCCATTACACCTAAGAAAAAACATTGAGATCTTTACGAAAGTCCTTCTGTCTGTTCCATCTATGTCTGTCTGCCCTTGCCTCATTTGTGCTATGTGTACCCTGGAGACACAGAACTACTTTTAGTGGTAACTAGTCATTACCACTTTCTCACACCTCCATTTCCTGCAAATGCTGGGCATCTTCCCAGATCACTCACACCCCAGTCGTCCTTGTGCCAAATGCCTGCTCATTCTATAAGCTTCAGACTAAAGACTTCCCTGATCCCCCCTAGCAGATTCCATTCTTTTTATTTTTCCATTCAGTGTGTAAATATCTTCATTATAGAATGTGCCTTATCCTGTGGTCATTCATCTTTATGTCTTTCTCTTTATTTGGATAATGTTTCCCTTGTGCTCAAAGACCATGCCTTTTCATTTATATATATCTAGCTCTTAGCACAAGGTCTGCCACACAGTGGGTAATCGTCAAATGTTTCCCAAATTAGCAAATAAGTGAATAATAGAATAAATAAATGAAAGAAATATATGTCTAAATAATCATGCCTTTATTCTGGGCCACAGGTAAATAATGGTATGAGAAGATTTGAGGCAAAGGTCAAGTCATACCATTCGGAATTTATTTTGTAACATCTAGAAATAAATAATACTGAAGGTTAGGTTTGTTACTTTCAAACTTGGTGGAAAATTGAGGGAAAATGGTACTTTAAAAATTTAAAACTTTGTCACTTATTTTAAAGCAGACATTTTATAAACATATTTGGATTTTTTTTCAATTTAAGAGTTTTAACAAGGTAGAATTTTTTTTCTTTTTTTATATAACAAACTAAAGACATTCAGCCTGCAAGATCTTATAGCTGATACATATTTACATAATTTTGGGAATGTTTTCCATCTTGTGGCACCACCAACTCCTCAGATATTGCTCTCATATGTATAATTGAAAATGGCTCTCAATCATGTGCTCTTGAGGAAGAAGGAAAGGGGGAAGATAAAGAGGCAAAATCCAGATTTAGCACACTTTGCTTTTGCCTACATCATCACCTTGGTCAGGATTTTGTCAAGTGGCCACACTTAGCTTCAAGGAACACTGAGAAATATAGTCCTTATTTTGGTAAGTATATGGCCCATAAATCTCCATTACTGTAGAAGAAAGGGAAGAAGAGTATTTTGAGGAGGCAGACAGCAATCTCCGTCACAGCATCAGAAGGTGAAGAGTAAATTTATGATACCTGCTGAGAGTTTGTCCTGGAAAATAAAAACTATCTATTTTTGCTTGGTTGATATAGATGTATACCTTTGCTATTTGATATTTGGTAGAATAATGATCAGATATATGGCAACTATACCCAAGAGAGATTCACTAAATGTATTAGAACTGCCCCAACACTTGTCAACACTCCCACCCTTTGACAAGAAGGTACTCTACTCTTTTGGGGCTCCAAATTGGAGAGTTTCCCCATGTCTTGAGTCTCTCATGAATTTATAGGAATATCCAAAATATCAGCATCAGTTCAGTTTCAGGACTAAATTTGAAGTCTTTGAGATAATTGCTACGCAGGCCTGGGTCTTCATGTTTGTTTAAAAGAAATGATCAGCAATAATAATTCCCCCTGTAACTTTGTGAGGTGGACTTTTCAAAGGAAGATCCAGGCACTATAACCAAATAAGGAGACTGCACTCTCACATTAAACAATCTACAATTATCCAGGCAGGCTGAGTGTAATTAGTTAATTGGAATCAAGCCAGGACACTGAGGCAAATACTGATACTTTCCCTGAAAGGTACCTTGGGATTTTTAATGGCTGCTCATGGTCAAGTCTGGAGTTTTGCATCTCATCTAGAAAATATTACCTCTGGGAGCATGGTGTTTCCAGCTCCATTACTTGCTAACTACTGACAATATTTCTACAAATAGGGGAAGCAAGTGTTAAGTACTGATCACAAGAATTTTTTCTGTGAATTCACTTCTTGAAGTGAATTTGTTCGGGAGAGTACTGCATATTTTATGGGTAGTGGTGCTCATTATTGGTAATGATTGAGTAGTGTAGCATAACTCTTCTATTCAAAATTAGTTGAAATCTGCAGTTTTTTCCAGTATCACAGACATGTTTGATGACTTTAAAAAAAACTATTAAACATTTTTATTTTTAGAAACATTTAACAACATTTTGTCATAAATAATACACATTAAGATATATGTATATCATAACTGAGTATTTTATTAAGAGTTAGGTAGAATTTTTAGATTTTCATAGCATTATACACCATAAACAAAAATACAGAACTTTAGTTGTGTGCTTTTTGCAATGAATTAAACTTTTTTTGATAAAATTTGTCATAATAATGGAGTCTTTTGAAAAAGAAATGTTTGAAGAGTTGAAATTCCTGAAGGGAAACAGTTCTTTTTGTTTTGTTATTATTTCTTAACATTTTTGATAGTCTCTAGAAATTTGAGAGATTTCTTTCTACCTCACTTTCTTGATCTTCTCAAACTGCTAAAATTTTTTGCCAGAACAAGAAAACATAACACCTGAGGAAAGTCAAACACTTTTCTTTCTATGGAAAAGTTACATTAATGAAAAATACTTTTTGTATTGTAAAAATATTTTCATAAGTGTAACACTATTTTTTAAGTTATATGTCAAATCAAGTTGGACACACTGCTATTATTCTATTTGATTGTCACAATAACTTTTTAAAAAGTTGTTTTTCTTTGCCAGAAATTTTCTTTTTTTGAAATCTAAAAAGTACTTAAACTTTGACCTTGACTTTTCCACTTGTGAAAACC
Source organism: Eumetopias jubatus (assembly GCF_037043125.1). Lineage (NCBI taxonomy): Eukaryota > Metazoa > Chordata > Mammalia > Carnivora > Otariidae > Eumetopias > Eumetopias jubatus. The sequence continues at coordinate 25,643,384 of NW_028274809.1, forward strand.
ATGCATAGAGAGAATATTTTATACTTTTTTAATGAATACGATCACCATACAATTTATGGTGAGAGGAAAAAGAAGCGCTATTTATAATTACTCTGTGGGGCAAACAGGTATCAGCTGACCCTGGAATCAGATGTGTGACCACACTTCCTGTGGTGGGTTCAGGCACAGTTTGATTCATGTAGTCATGTGTGTGAATATGCAATTAAATAAAGTCAGATGGTACAGTGACTATGACCATCGGCTCTGGAACCTACTGCTTGTCATTGTACTCTGACACAATAATGCTGGAACATTACTGAGAAACTTTCAGATTGATTTATTCATTTGTTAAATGAGATATTATAGACATCCAACTCAAAGATTATGTTTCAGCAGATGAGTGAATCTCTACCTCTTTTGAGACTTTCATATTAATACCTCTATATTATTCTACTTATTTTCTGTGTAATTTCCTATAATTTTGAAGATGTAATTTTAATATCTTCACCTGAGTATTCTGCATATGTATATATATAATGTAATTATAGGCTACGTATTAGTATATGTATAACAATTACACCTACACATACATACATTTCACTATTTAGCAGTAATTATGGTGTCTTCATAAACATCATCTCATTTATCCTTATGTAGCACTCTGAAGTAATATTATACACATATTCTGATGACTACAGTGAAGCTTGGAGTTTTACTAACATTATCCAGATGACAGATATGTATTACACATATTGTTATGTATGTTTTACATGTATGTATTATGAATGTATACGCCTAAAGTATATTTTAAACAAATTGAACTCAAATTGTATTTAGACTTTTGTATTCTTGATTTTTTGTTCATGTATTCATGAAATCATTCCCATATTTTAAGACTCTTTTATTTTAAATATTTATTTTATAAACATATTTTTGTTTATAATTGCTGCATAGTATTTAGCATATATATGCCTCACATTTCTTTAATTAGTCCACTACTGCTAGACATTTTACGAATTTTTATTTTACACTTATATATAACACTCTTAAAAATATTCATTTACATGACTTCTTGTCCAATTCTCTGATGAAAAGAGAGTGAACAATTCTTGATGCTTATTGACAAATTAATTTTGAGTGTAGTTTTAACATTAGTATTTTTTAAATATGTCCAATTTTTTAAAAAGTTAGGAGACTCAAGTGGCAAGGTTTCTCAGAGGAATTAAGGAGACTACTTCACTGTCCCTTCTTGAGGAACTAAGTCAATTAACTTCTACATGCCTTGTATTTCACAGTTTTAGAATAGGGACAGTACTACAGAGTCAAAGGGGAAAAGTCCCAGAAAAGTGCTAGTTTTTGTTTTTAATATTGATGCTATTAAAAACATTCACTGGATACAAAGATATATGGGATAATATCTATGTGTGTTAAGCACACAGAATTCCCTTGAAAAAAGGCAACATATGAAATAGAATATTGACTGTTTCCTATAACAAACTACGATGTAAGCAAAGAAGGTACCATAGAACTAACTGATCCCTGTTAGATTTCTTTCTTTTTATTTTGTACCTTTCACAATTCAATATTTCAGAGGTTTCAAAGTAACATAGTATTGCAACTCAAGAGCCACCTGCCACTATGACCCTTGACAGCTTATTGTCCTGGCTTCAGAGACTTCCTTATACATGGCCATTACTGAATTGTTTCACCTTGTTTTCCTATACTATTCTAAAACAAATAATAACAATAGACTAGAGAGTCCAGATATATATGGTCAGGCAATTTACAACAAAGGAGCCAAGAATATACAATGGGAAAATGACAGTCTCTTCACTACATGGTGTTGGGAAAACTGGACAGCCACATGCAAAAGAAACTGGAGACTATCTTATACAATACACAAAAATTAACTCAAAATGGATTAAAGACTTTAATGCTATAAAACCCTTAGAGGAAAACAGATGGTAAGTTCCCTGACATTGGTCTTGACAATGATTTTTTTATTTGACACCAAAAATAAAGGTAACAAAACAAAAATAAACTAGTGCAACCACATCAGACTAAAAGCTTCTTCACAAGAAGGGAAATCATCAGTAAACTGAAAAGGCAACCTACTGTGGGAGAAGATATTTGCAAATCATGTATCTGATAAGGGATTAATATCCAAAATATATAAAGAACTTATACAACCGAGTAGCCAAAAAAAAAAAGATTAAAAAATAGTCAGAAGAACTAAATAGACGTTTTTTCCAAAGGTGTAAAAGATGGCCAACAAGTACATGAAAAGATACTCAACATCAACATCACTAATCATCAGGAAAATGCAAATCAAAACCAATCAACACCACAATGCGATATCACCTCAAACCTTTTAGAATGGCTATTACCAGAAAGATAAGAAATAAGTGTTATCAAAGATGTGGAGAAAAGAGAACCCTTAAGGACTCTTGGGGGGATGTCACTTGGGGCAGCCACTATGCAAAACAGTATGGAGTTTCCTCAAAAAATTAAAAACAGAACTATCACATGATCCAGCAATTCCACTTCTGGGTTTTTATCCGAAGAAAACAAAAAACACTGATTCAAAAAAAATATATGCATCCCCATGTTCATTACAGCATTATTTACAATAGCCAAGATACAGAAACAATCTAAATTCTATCAATGGATGAATGAATAGAAAATATTGGGAATCTATATACAATGGAAAATTATCAGCCATAAAAAAGAATGAAGTCTTGCCATTTACAACAACATGGGTGGACTTTGAGGGCATTATGCTAAGTGAAATAAGTCAGACAGAGGAAAAGGCAAATTCCATGTGATCCCACTTATATGTGGAATCTAAACAAAACAAAACAAAAACTAAAGAAACAAACAAAAATCAAGCCCATAGATAGAGAGAGCAGATTGGTGGTTGCCAGAGGTAGGCGTGAGTAAAAAGGTGAGGAGGGTTACAAGGTAAAAACTTCCAGTTATGAAATAAATAAGTCATGGAGATTTAATGTACAGAATGGTGACTATGGTTAATAATACTATATTGCATATTTGAAAATTGCTAAAACAATAGATCTTAAAAGTTCTCATTACTAGAAAAAAAATGCTCTTACTATGTATTATGACTAGATGTTAACCACCACATTTTTGTGGTGGTCATTTGACCACATATACAAATAGCGGATCATATGGTGTATACCTGAAACTGATATTAAATATCAACTATATTGTATTATATTATTTTTTAAATATTTATTTATTTATTTTAGAGAAAGAGAGAGAGCATGGGTGGGGGGAGTGCCAGAGGGAGAGAGAGAGAGTGAATCTCAAGCAGACTCTCCACTGAGTGCAGAGCCCAACACAGGGCTCGATCTCATGACCCTGAGATCATGACTGAGCCAAAATGAAGAGTCAGAGGCTTAACCAACTGAGCAACCCAGGCACCCCTCATTATATTATGTTATATTATATTAATTATATTATATATCATATCATATCATATTATATGTCAGTTATACCTCAATTTAAAAAGCAACAATATATTCACATGGTTAAAAGTAACAACCTTCTGCTTTGCCTAATGTCTAGTTCATTTCTTCTAATGGTTATCAATGTATGTCTTGAATATGATTTTTTCTTATTTCATTCATCTTAGACATTATCTATTGAATAGACTATGTCATCAACCTTGACAAGTTTGTTCTTTAACTGTAAAAAATACTATATCCCTGTATCTAAAAGTTGAAAATCAGTATAGAGTATTTATGTTATTATAATTTTTGAAAACTCATTTGTGGCAGACACAAAAAAATGTACTATAATTGTATTTATTTTCTTTTGCAGTTTTTTGTTTGTCTTGATGTTTTTTGCTTAGCTTCTGTTTTCTTGCACTATTTGTTTTTATTATAGTCTAATTATTGCCAAATACTTTATAATATAATGCATTTTATCAGTCTCCTTTCTTTCCTTTTTTTTTTTTTTTGGTTTTCTTTTTTTTAATTATTATGTTAATCACCATACATTACATCCTTAGTTTTTGATGTAGTGTTGCATGATTCATTGTTTGCATATAACACCCAGTGCTCCATGCAGTACGTGCCCTCTTTAATACCCATCACCAGGCTAACCCAACCCCCCACCCCCCTCCCCTCTAGAACCCTTAGTTTGTTTCTTGGAGTCCATAGTCTCTCATGGTTCATCTCCCCCTCCAAATTCCCCCCCTTCATTTTTCCCTTCCTACTACCTTCTTCTTTTTTTTTTTTTTTAACATATAATGTATTATTTGTTTCAGAGGGGCAGGTCTGTCTCCTTTCTTTCTGAAGACCAGTCTCCTTAGACCTTAAGTTTTATTTCATCAATCTGTGTTAGTTTCTGTAGGTCTGCTGCATCTATACCTTACTTTACTTTCTGTATCATGTCTTCTACTTTGTTGCTTTCTCCCATATTATCTTGAAGAATATCTTCATATATGTCCTTCCCCCCAAAAAAAAAGAAGAAGAAGAAAGAAAAGAAAAGATGAAGAGTAAATTTACTAGGTCCTTGAATATCTAAAAATGTATCTCTTTTATACTCATAATTTACTGATGTTTTTGATTGATGGTTTGGGTTTAGAATGGTAGGCTAAAAATAATTTTACTTAGTATTTGAAATACACTTTTTAAGATATGGTGCCCCTGTTGGGAAGTGTAATATTACTTTCCTATTTTTTTTATAATTCTCCATGTGTTTTTGGTTTTCTCTTTCTGGAAACCTTCATATTGATCTTCCTGGATGTATCCATCCTTCCTCCCTCCCGTCCTTCCTTCCTCCCTCTCTTCCTCCCTCCCTCCCTCTTTTCCTCCCTCCCTCCTTTCCTTCCTTCCTCCTTTCATTTTTCTTTCTCTGTTTCTTCTGCTTTCTGGAAGAGTTCCTCAATTTTATGTTCCAATATTTCTATCAATATTTATTGGAAATAATAGCTTTCATTTTCAAGAACATTCATTCCTTCATTGGTTGTTCCTTCTTACAGGATCTTATTTTTTCTTCCCACAGACTTTCCCCCAAATGATCTGAAGATATTAACAATATGTATTGTTGAAGTCTCCACTGCTTTCTGACTTATGGCTTATTTGATATTGGCTTCACCATTTAAGAAATCTTGGTCTTTAATGTTATAAAGATTATATTTTGGTTTTGAAAAGATTACACTGATAGACTGTGGTAAATTAATTGGTTAGAGGCAAGAGAATAAGCAAGGAGACACAGTACAGTTATCTAACCAAGAGTTTGGAGAAGGGGCCACCTATCTCTTGAAAGATCAAGGACAGATCAGTATAAAGTATTTTATATTTTAAATAAATACTTCTCTCCTTACTCTAGTTATATTTGTCTATCCTCATAGTCTCTCTTCTTTCTTTGACCTTAAATATGCTTTGTTTTCTCCACCAAACTCTTTTCCAGAAACTATTGTCAAATCAAGTATTTCATTAGACAGATCTTTGTCCTCCTTCAACTCTTCTCTGTAGTCAGATATGGAAAAAATATATATATATACATATATAGGTTTAGGGATCATAGATCTTTCTATCTAGATAGAGGTTGAGTAGAATCCTATTGAAATGACTTTACCATCTGCTCAGGGGTAGAGTGAACACTCACTATTAGGGATGAAGAGTTGATACAGAAGGACCCACTACAACCATATCCCTCCAAAATGGACCTGGGAGGAGGCTACAGCACTAAAACAAAACAAAACAAAAAACTAAGACAAGGACCTAGGGGAAAGAGCCCAAGTCTCCTGAAATTCCTGTGTCCTAAGTACAGAGAAGAAATCAGTGTGTGGTTCCCAGAAGTCCTCTGTTACCCTGGCATTTTTGGAGAGCAGAAGTAAAAACAGCAGGCAGCTAAGATTTTGCCTGCAGCCTACTTACTCCTGGCTGAAAGCATCCTACTTGCCTGAAGTCAGTTCTTGAGATTTCTTTCTTTTGAAACTGATTAGTGGAATGGCTTCTTTGGAATTTTTTTGGCCTGTTAATTTCAGTGATAGTGGGATCTGAATGTCTCTCAATTCATTTCTTCCCAAAGAACAAGGGTATATTATATAGAAATCAATTTTTTTAGCAGGACCTCATTAGAATTATGAAATATACTGGTTGATACTTCTTTACTCCTTTCCACCTCTAGTCTCCAAGGATCAAGTATATATCCACACCTTACTGACTGATTCAGGACCAACAACAAGTCTGGGATTATATTCCTGACTACAACTTTTTTTTCTATTTTTTCCCCTTTTATCTAAATTATACTTTAACTTTCCAATATCCTTTAATCTTTAATTTTCTTTGTGCTAGTAAGTTAACCCTGTAAACAAGTCCATGCTAATCTAACAGCCAGTTACTGAATTTCACCTTCCAGGTGACATAAAAGCCTTCACCTACTTAAAATCCACATGTGATTTCAGTGGTGGGAGTGTGATGTCCTGTGCTGATATTTCAGCAGCACACATTCCAAACTTCATAATTTAGCTAGAGGCTTAGTGCACCTCCATGACAACAAATGGGGATCACAATAAGAATGAAGAGGAGGGATGGAATTCATTGCATTCTAGACTTCCCTTCTTCACATAACTATAGGAACTTTTGCACTTTTCTTTCTTTTTTTTCATGACTTCTATAACTGCCTCATCTTCCCTTTCCATTCTCTATCAGTAGGTAGAGGAGCTGATAAGACTTGATCAATGAGATCCTATCTCCGTATGGTTATTTATGTAAAGAATGGATATTGAGGGATCCCCAGATTTATTTGTTAATAAACCAGATGCAGTAAACTGCTAGTCAAAGACCATAACTGGCTGACAGCTTTGCTTGGCATGGGAAATGTTTACAAAGTGGGGCACTACCCAACACATTCAGGATTTGGGCCCCTGAGAACAAAGCTGAGCTCCAGCAACCCTGGAGTCGCACTGTCTCTTGGTAACACTCCTCTGAAGTGGACAGCCTCTGTGCCTTTTAGCTGCAGCAGTGCTCCCCCAGTCTGCCCTACTTCCAACCCACTCTGTGTTCCTGAAACCTCCCTCACCTTAACCGTTTAAGGCCAACCGCTAGGAGATGTTGTAGAATTCATTGTTGTCCAGACTGTTCAGCAGTAACTTAGTACAAGCTATATAGATAAAAGTATAAGTAGTTTTTGATCTTTGTTTTTGACAATATTTTTGCCCATTTACTTCCTGAGAAATGGTCTTTTTAAATCTATTCAGTGAGTAATGATATACTTTGAGTTGACTTCTCTCTACTTCTGAAAAGAAATGTTGGTTTACATAAAAAATTTAATGTGGTACATCTTTCTATTATTAATATGCATTTGCCACCTGTCAGCTGAATAGATCCAAAATTGCTTATTAACAAAGTTGAGTGAATAAATGGAAAAAGTGTATAAATAAATGAACTTCTACACTTCAGGATGTTGACATTGTGTGGAAGGATTTTCCTTGAAAATGTGCCAAACTTTTTTTTTTTTTAACTTTTGGATCACATCTTATTATCCTAGCTGTAATTAGAAACCTTGTGAAATTAAGAACCATTAAATTCAATGAGTTTTCAGCATCGGAAATTTGCCCAGAGGCACCCAGCCTATGGGTCTGCCTAGGACTGGGTTTCATAGAGTTCTCCCTCCTCTCCTCCTATTGATTCTAAAAGGGAGCATCTTTTCCACTTAGCTAATTAATTACACCTGCCAACAAGCAGATGGTTCTGCAGGCTTTGAAGCATGGAAATAGCTAGGTGCATATCAGCTAGCTTAAGCTTCCTTCAGTTGCAATTTAGATTATAACTCTTGAAGCTGCAAAGAAAATAAAGTATTACATAATTACAAAAGATACGATATTTTAAAATATTTTTTATTTAAAAAATGTACTTTAAGGTATAAATTACCATTCCTTTTTTTTTAATTCAACACAAACATACTTTTAAAATAATTATGTTTATCATCTAGTTTGGAACAATACTTGCCAGATGTTATCATCTAATTGTTCTGAGCTCTGAAGTAAAATGAGACTACAGAAGCAGGGCCACTTAGAAAATTGTTAAAAATGGTTCTGAAAATATTATAGCTTTTTAGTAAATAATGTTTTGTGTTGTTGTTTAATGATAAAAAGAAAAAGATGTATATGTAACAATGGTGAAAGTAGAACTGAGGGCACTTAGTGGTACTCCTACCAACATCCCCACTTGTATTCCACATTTTTAAAGATTTTTTTTTAAGATTTTATTTATTTATTTGACAGAGAGAGAATGAGAGAGAGACAGAGCACGAGAGGGAAGAGGGTCAGAGGGAGAAGCAGACTCCCTGCTGAGCAGGGAGCCCAATGTGGGACTCGATCCCAGGACTCCAGGATCATGACCTGAGCCGAAGGCAGTTGCTTAACCAACTGAGCCACCCAGGCGCCCCTCCACATTTTTATACTGGTCTGGTTAGTCTTCTTTATTTTTTTTCCCCTTGCATCTCAAGCTAGGTAGCTTTAAATAGAGATTATCACTGGAGCTTAATTTTCTATGTAAAATTATTTCAAATATGACATAGCTGTATAAACACATCCTACAAAAGTAAATTAGGCATAGAATATGAATGCATACAAGATAATCTATGAAATATTCTCTTTAGTGAGGTCATATTAAATTATCTAGTTTAAATCTTTTTGAATTCACAATTAAATATTTAGTCTCAAAAAATTTCTAAAAATATCGTCTCTAATTCTACTTTATATGTGAGAAAATTTTAGTTAAGGGCTTTATACTTTGAAAGATAATGAAGTAATTAAAATTGAACATATCCTTTTGTTAGAGGTAAAATAAAAATTCTTCCATGTAGGGCGCCTGGGTGGCTCAGTTGGTTGAGTGTCTGACTCTTGATTTCAGCTCCGATCATGATCTTGTGGTCTCAGGATCAAGTCCTCTGTGGGGCTCTGTGCTCAGCACAGCATCTGCTTGAGATCCTCTCTCCTTCTTCCTCTCTTGCTGTTCCCGCCCCCCATTTGCTGGCTCTCTCTTTAAAATAAATAAATAAAATCTTTTTAAAAAATCCATTGATATACAATATTTTATAATCTTGTTTTCTCAATACATTTATGAAATTAATGTAAATAAAATTAATAAAATATCCCAAACTCCCAAGGAAAATCACCTCTCTCCTTTTCCACTATTTTTTTCTTTTCCACTGTTCTATTTCTTTTTTAAGATTTTATTTATTTGAGAGAGAGAAAATGAGAGAGAGCATGAGACAGGGGAGGGTCAGAGGGAGAAGCAGACTCCCTGCTGAGCAGGGAGCCCTATGCGGGCTTTTCCACTATTTTAAATAAAAGTTACCTGATAGATATATCTAAAGAAGGATATATTTAATTATTTCAAATAAAAAAGAAGGATAATTTTTAAAATTTATGCCTTAAGAAGATACCTCAATCTTCTTGTACTATTGAGTGGTATACAATTTAATTCAGTAAGTTTACCTGCAGAAGGTTCTTGTGATAAAGCTACATTAACCATATGTTTTAATTTTGAATTCCTTTTTCTTCCACTCTATGAGCTTTACTTCATTTGCCTTTAAAATTATCAGGATATTAAGTTTAATGTTAAAATATACTTTCATTGATTTGATTTCACTAATTTGAATGCTTTGTTCTTTTGATCTCTTTGTATTAATTGTTCAGCAACAATAGGAAAAAACATTATGAGGGCATTGCAGATTTGGTTAAGAGAACCAAATGCCCTACATTTTCCTATTTTTAGAAATGGAGTTGCAAAGTACATAGAGGCAGATTCTACTCAGGTTATGATTTTGGATAAGGTAATTAAAAATCATTGTGTCCTATTCATTAAAGTAGAGCTTCCAAGGACTAAGCATAAAGTCCCCTGTACTTGAAAATAGTAAAGTTGCCCTCCTTTCTTTTCTTTAATTCAGTCTTCTTAAGGAATTGAAGGGTTTTTCCTTAAGTAGGCTAAATTGTTGAAGTTTTATTATGCTGATTTTTCCTCTGTGTCTACTTTTGACAGACGCAAAAGGAATGCACCTCCAATGATGAGGTTGGGATATAATCCAATATCTAACAGAGCCAAGATTTTTTTTTCAATGCACAATTTTTCATGTAGAAAAAAATATCCTAAAAGCATAATTTTACCTTTCAACTCAATAAAATATTTTCAAAAAGGACTTCAGGGAAATTACTCTGAGTTCTTAATTATACTTAGAAGTAGATTATATAATTTAGAGTTGTACCTCATCTCTGCTTAAACTTTTTTTTTTCCTTTAAATTTCTCAAACTTTCCTTTTATTATGGAAGAATAAAAAGTTTAAAAGCAGGATCTCAACTCAGCAGTTAATGAGTTGGAATCATAGTTCTCTAGAACTCCTACCAGTTATTTACCTCTCTAAACTTCAGTGTTCTCATCTATAAAATAAGACTAGTAATAATTACCTCATAGGACTTCTGTGAGGATTAAGAGAAATGTTGCATTATAAAGATGTTCAAATAATGGCAGCATTTACCAAGAGGCACTAGAGTGAGGTGGTTAACCATGGGCTCTGGAACCTGCTATGCAGGCATTTGAATCCTAGCTTGACCCCTATATGTGAAACATTCAGCACCTTGTTTAATCATTCTGTGTGTCTTTTGTTATGCCACTGGGGTATTAGAATCCTACCCAGAAAAAGAAAACTCCAAATTTAAGGATGTTCAGTAATTTTATGGATGTCCAGAACCCATAGTATACTATTAAAAGGGCATCTCAAACTCATGTAGGTTGAAAATAATTTTTTTAAATGAAATATTTTTTTAAAAAGCAAACACAAAACATACATTCTAATTTTGCCTAATAACCCAGCCTCAGCTCTAGGTCTCTCAGAAGTGTATTTGTAAAAGGGAGCAGAAAAGATTGTTAAGCAGGATAGAAGAAATTTGTTTACCAGAGAATCTTTCTTATTTTCCTAATAGCAATAATAATAATACATCAATTAAACATTTGCTCTATGACAGATATTGTGGTGAGCGTTTATATGTATGAACTCTTCTTCTCCTTACAGTTGTCCTGGGGAGAGGTATTATTAATGTCTGCTTATTATTAATATCTATTTTATAGGTAAAGGACCGAGGCTTGGGGAGAATAAGCAATGTGACTGAAGCCCCACGAGTAATCTGTGGTGGAGTCATGTTTACCCGTGCTCACCCCACAGCCTGTGCAGAATTCACATCCCATCAGTCTTCTCTTCTTGAATTTTGGCATCTGGAGTTGACTGACTCATCTGACATTGTTAGGCAGATTGGCACTTGAGTCATTTCTTCACATCCAGCCTCAAGAGCAGCCAAATACCTGAAATAATTTTTAAATCATATTTATTAACCTAGGAAAGTAGAGGCATTCTAAAATAAGAATGCATCTTAATTTAGAAGACATGATAAGGTTATAGAACTTTACCAGGGCATAGTGGATCCTATTTTGTTATGACATCAAATGTCACAAGATGAAAATAATTTTTACAATGGGGAAAAATGAGAGTGATGGTTCTAGGAGCCATAGAATATAATGATTTATTAAAAATGATGTCAAGTACTTTCTGTAGAAATTTTAATAAGTTTCTTCAGATATTTTAGATATCTAGTTTTAACTCTTAAAATCTCTGAGCAAATACAGTATTTGATTACGTCTTGTCTTTATTCAAGAGTAATGGCTTCGTTTTCCTTATATTAACCAGCAGTATTATTATACTTTAATGCTTGTTACACATCTAATTTTTATTATACATTTTATTGATTTAATTTTTAACTTAATAAATTTAAACAAAAGTGTGGAGCAGTCCCACCTCCCTGCTCAATCTTGAACTACAGAGATGTGTTTAATAGTGCTCTCTGTTTCCTAATTAATCCATCCTGCTGCAGTAAAAATGCCAGATTCTTGAAATGGAAGAGGAGAGCTTAGTTTACTTGTCCCTGTCCTTTAGAATTTACCCTTATTTCTTTAAAGCACAATGGTGATGGCAACAATGGAAAGGTCACCTGGAAATTGCCAGTGGAGACATTGGGACCTGTGAACTATGCACCAACCTGAAGTGAACAGAGGGAAATCTAACAGCTTTTGAAGCCAATGCTTCATAAAATGATGATACTCCTATTCAATCATTTATTCCTAATTTTCTCCAGATTAAAACTCTATTTAAAAAATCTACTTCATTTGGACCTAATTGTGGGTTTTTAAAGTATAATAGTACCAGCTTCTGTACATTGTTATTTTATGACTTATTTTGTAAAATGGCATTTTTATTATTTTAAGATCACTTTAACAAATAGACATTTTAGCAAAGACATCTGCCCCCCAAAGCCATGTATATGTTATTTTTAAGATTCTTATATATCTTAAAAATCTTGATGTTTGAAATAGTATAATCATTTTACAAGATTAAGTCATTCTTCTTTCTCTTGCTTTATCTTTTATCTGCAAGTCTTAGCTTGCCAGCAACAGACATACATAGCAATATTATTTATTATTACTGTCATCAGAACAAATCATACTTTTCTGAAATACTCTAAAGAAGTAGTGAGGAAATCACACATTGTGAGAAGAGTTATTAAAACTATACAAACTAATATTGTAGGTGAGATATTTGAAAGTGACCTTGCAGTATATCTCAGGCTTATTGTGTTAAAGCCTATAAATAAAAGGGACAAATCATTTCTGGGTACTAATATGTCTTTCCCCCTTATTGGTAATGAAACATTGAACTCTACTGATTTGATCTATTGAAACTATTATATTTTCTGGAAACTTGGAGCAGTTAAGAGGATCGTTGTCTGTATTGAGGGCTTTCTGGGAGGTAGGGGAGTAAAAATATTTGATCTTTATGTAAAGGAGTGTTCTATTTTAATAGCAAAGATAATGAATTTTTCATTCTTTCTCTTTATATACCTTTAATTATGTTTCATCTTTATCAGATAGATATTCACTTGTGACTTTTGCATCCATCTTTCAGAATTCATACTTTGCTCTTTGTTTATATAATTACTGATATAGTTTTAGGATATTGTCCAATATATTTTAAAGTATCATTTTCAAAACATTGAATCAGATTCCCCTGCAATAAAAACAAAATTAAAAGTTAGGAGGGTAACATCTGGTACATTAACTTACTCAGTTGTTTACTAATAACCTCAAATAGAGATAAAGTTTTCCACAGTGTTTTGTGTTTCACACATTGAAAGACCCTTCGTCAAGTAAACAATAAACCTCTTGCCTATGAAAACCATATTTAAAAAATAATATTTAAGAGACTAAACCTTATTAATCATTGGGGAAGTGCAAATTAAAGTAATACCACATCATACCAGCCAGAATGTTTACAATAAAAAATACATAAAAAAAAGAAGAAAAAAAAAGAAATAAGGGTTGACAAGGCTAAGAAGCAAGTAGATTCTTCACACACTGCTGATGGGAATATAAATTGGTAAAAAGCACTTTGAAAAATGGATCGTCACTATTGTCCAGCAATTTCATTTCTAGGTATGTATGCAATATAAATGTGCACATTTGGTTACCAAAAACCATATGCTAGGATGTTAATAGGAGCATTATTTGTAATAGCCCAAATGTGGAAGGCACTCAAATGCCCGTCAGTATAGAATGGACAAATAAAACATTCAATACCATACAGCAATGAAAATGAACAATATGGATGAATTTTATAAACATAATATTGAGCAAAAGGAAGCCAGACAAGAAAGAATGCATATAGTATTATTCCATTTATTTAAAATACAAAACTAGGTAAAAGTAATTTTGTTCAAACTCAGGATAAAATTTCCTTAAGGGAGTGGTGTGAAGAAGAAAGCATAAGGAAGGCTTCTGTGATGATGGAATGTTCTATTTCTTGATCTGGGTGTTGACTACATAAGTGTGTTCAGTTTGTAAAAATGCATTGCATATTATATATGCACATCTATGTGTATATGTTATGCTTTAGTGAAAAAGTTTGAAAAACTATGTATTTGTTGAAGTCACGAGATTTAGAAGTATCCAGATGATGCAAGGAGATTTCTTTTGATGACAGAAACTGTTGTCTCCCAATATCCATTACCACTGACTAGCTTTTACATAGTATATGAAATTCAGCTAATCATGTGGCCACCCATGAACAAATTTGTGGAGCCAATAGCTAGGCACAAGGAAGGTAGGGAATCAGTCTTTTTTTGGTGGCTCTTTGCATGGACCTTCATTAAGAGACAATGCACTTTCCTTCATCTTTTGCATGGAATTTACCAGGTAGAAAGTCCTCTTGTTTTAAAGATGGTGGAGCAACAAGATGAAATGGAATCTGGGCCCCTGATGACTGTGGATTTTCCATAATAACTTTGAATCACCAAGCCAGACTTTTATAATAAATAAGTAAATAAATAAATAAATAAATAAAATTCTGTCTCCTTTTAAATATAATATAATCTAATACTAAATAATGCAAAGTTTATATAAATACATAGAAAAAGCATTACTCTGTTTATACCAATGAGTAAACAACTCTCTAAGTAATTACTAAGTATAAAGTATAGTATAATCCACAACTGTGTGACAGATACCGTGAGTACAATATTTCCATTATAGAGTTGAGCAAACTGAGTTTCATAAAGGTCTACAAGGTCACACATATTGCAAGCAGAAAACTAGATTTTGAACTTAGTTTTACCTAGTTACCTAGATTGGGTATTATTGCCTTTACACTCAAAGCCCCAAGATGGAAGATGAATCGATCCATCATCTATTTAGCTGTCTGTCTACCCACCCATCTCCCTATAGCATATCTACCTGTATGTTTGTCTGTCTGTCTTATCTAACCAGCTGCTTACTTATATGTATATGTATCTATCTACCTATAGTATAGAATTTACTATGACTTTAGTATGCAAGATGAATTTGTGGGGAGAGTGGGCTTGAAGCAAGAAGTTCAATCTGCTATGAGATGATAGAACCTGAATTAAGAATACCAGTAGATGTAAAAAGAGTGGGATAAATTAAGAGACATTATGACAAATTTTATTTAGGATATCAGATTGATTAAATATAGAGGTAAATGAATTAATGGTAAGTCTCAAGTTTGGAGTCTACTTGACTTTCACAGCATGTTATTCTGATGTTAACTGAAAAAAGGAAACAAAGAGGGAGTAAAAGTTTGGAAGAAATTATTAGGGGTAAATATTAAACATATTGGCACATACATAGCATTATATAATGAGGTAGGAGAACAATTTGAAAAGGAAATCCTGTAATCATAATTTAAAGACAGTTACAAGACAAAATTTATTTTTAAAAATTTTCCAGTCATCATCAATGAGTTTAAGTGGATTACTACCTCCCTAATAGATAAGAAGAATTAATACATTAGAATTACACTAATTTCATTCAATATTTTATGTGATTTATAATGTGAACATTATCTAGTATGAAGAGGAAATATGACTTACATTACACTATCAATTCAGCAACCGAAAACTTTCTTATAAATATAAGTTATGTTCTCAAGATATGTTGTTATTGTCATTATAATCATCAATTTCTACTATGTGCTTGACACTTTTTTTGACACTAAGGCCACAGAAAGATGTATGTCATGGTTCTTATCCTCTAGAGTTCTATAAGAGGGGAGATAAGATAAGTATGCAAAAGGATAAAGAAGGTAGGATAGTATTTGCTCTGTTGGGGGTGGTTCAGATAATCAGTGTTGTATGAGTTAGCAGCAGTTAACCTCTAAAAGCTAGATGGTCATAGTAGACTTCTCAGAGTTCGGACGCAAGCTGAAACATAATGAAAGCTAAGAATTGTACACTGGAACTTTATGGAGAGCATTACTGAGCTCTATTCAAATGAAATCAAGATATTTTTGCCATTATTTTCTATTTTAAGCTGATTTTCAGCCAGTGAATCTAATCATTTCTTCTTGAAATTGCCTGCTTGGATCAGAAAACTGTCCACTGTTGCTTCCCAGCATTCATTCAGTATCCACATCCATGAGCTTTTGACTCTGATCATTGAGCTGAAATACAGAGGGTTACATCACTCATTTACATTATCACCTTCTCCCCACTCCCAATACAAATGTGACATTTCAATTTTGCACACTTCAACTCTCCTTAAATCATCTGTATAAAAACTTCAAAGCTTGATTGATGATGAATGAGCCATTGTCTCCTCAAGCACCCGGTTCTCATTAGCCTTTAGAGTCTCAGCTTATTAATAATGAACCTTGAGGGCTGACCCAGTGGGGTAGCAGCAATTCACTGTGCTCCCAGCTGAAAGGTCTGGGTTTGGGAAAGATATAGGAATCTCTGGACCAAGTCCCTTCCAGAGATGATGTATTAAGTATCACAGGTGGATGATGTGAGCTATATTACTTTTGTATCATTATCTGCCAACAGACTTGTGTTGCTTAAGGTGATGACAGTAAGAAAGATACATTGCTTTATGTCTGAGAAAATCCAGTGACTGCGTCCTATAGCTTCATCTTGAAAATGGGTTTTGCCACTTCGGATTCTGACTTCTTGACTGTGACCTTTGGCTTGTTTAGGCAATATAAGTCTGATATATGGATTAGTCAGACATTTCCACAGTAATTAGACAAGTGCAATATCTCTAATCTTTATTTATTTTTATTATTATTTTAACTCTAAGGTTTACCTGTAGATGTGCCCAAGCAAAACAAGGCATTTAGATATACAATCAGGGATTGATATTAAGTATTTCATTCTTGCTTATTTGATTTTCTTATATTATCTTTGGTAGCTTTGTGAGTAGAAGTAAAATGTTTACTGTTGATACCAGTCATGTAGACTATAGTGGAATATGGCTAACTGCATTTAAAATTATCTTTATTTTGTAAAAAAAAAAAATTCAATCTTATTTATGAAATAGTTACAAATTATGCATGGGGTCAAAGCAATTTTGTCAACTTCTTAAACTGTGTAAGGAGGTCATATTAATCTGTATTTTCAGCAGGGATGCTACATCACAATTAGGCTATTTCATACCAGGCGGCGGTGGGGGGGAGCCATGATTCAGTATTTTATCACATTTTCTTTTGAGAGAATATATTTGCAAAATGTCAACAATTCTTTTAATGGTCACTCATCCCCAAATTCACTATAATAACTAGCATTTGAACAGAAATGAAGAGTGCAAAATAACTTATTTAAATAACACAAACATTTCCTTCTTCATTAGACTCAAGCAAATGGGAAATCAAGGGAAGAAATGGTCAAATGGACAATCTTTGCGGATTGGAAGACTAAGACACAAATACTTTATATCCTCTTTAAAATGTCATATTGGCACTTTACACCTTTCTAGAAAATAATTTAAGGAACAATATGAGGTAGATTTACAATTCAATATAAAAAACATGCTCTTACATATACTAGGTAATTTGCACAGGTTTGAGGAAATTTGATGTGTCCAGGATAGCTCAAAATCATCATTATTTACTTGATAAATAATAACTGAATTTGATGCACAAAATAGGTTTAGGGATACAGAAGAAAATGTCTAAATGTGACTTATAAATATCCAGCATACTGCTTGCAGTAATTTTGTACATTATCAATTGTAAGCATTTTATATAATAAAAGCTATTTATCTTTTAGCTTATAAAAACTCTACTTCAAAATTACATATTTTTAAAATTTTTTCCTATACTCAAGATAGATATTTATTGGTCTACCCAAATATCTTTTTCTGTAATCAGACTATTATATTTGATTGCATAGAGCAAATGTTTATTGTGTATCTGGCTTCTGCCTTAAATAATGCTAGACACTGGGGATAGAGTTTTGACCAAAACAGAAATGACCTCTGACATAATGAAATATAGAATCAATTCAGATAAACTATAGAGAGTTTAAGGAAAAAAATAACTTTGATTTTTACTTTGATTTGGTCAGAATTTAAAATTAAAAGTTACAACAGAAGTTAATTGATCAATGTTGGTGGCAAATTCCATGTTACTTTTGTGTTTTAAGTTTGATTTAACAAATATGTGTTGATTAGCTATTGATTCAGATTTGATATAGATACAGAATTGAAAAATATTCCTTGCCTTCATAGAGTTTAGTCTAGCATTTCTGTTATAAATTGTGTGTGCTATATGTGTTAAATTCAATGTATGGGAGAGTAGTGTGGATTATAATTTACTTACTCTACATACAAAAAGATTCATATTTTTTACTTGACTTGCATGCATTAATCTAGTAAGAAATGTTTGATACACAAACCTGTTTGTTTGGCAGAATTTTTAAAAAATTAAATATTTTTTGCATAGAATATCATATTTCATATATCTTACCATACTTAATTGTGACATTTATTAAAAAGAGTTCTGTTTTGTGAACTTACTGGGAGTATTTTTATATGATATAAAAAATTCATAGCAGTTTTTTTCTACCAATTATTACAATGACCAAGATTCTATATGTGTTTCTCTGATATGTTTTCTCTGATATATTTCCTACAGTGGAAGTGAAATACAATAGATGGGATGACCCTGAGGTCATTTACTTATTCTTTAAGTCATTTCACTTTTCCAGGCTTTGTGCATCTTTATGTGAATGTCAGTTACATTTGTGCTTGTTTTCTACATTACTTAGAATTAGAAATCCTCTTTTTTGTCATGGTTTTAAAAATTTAATTATTAATCACTTAATTTCATTCTAATGGAAGGGAAGCTCTCTTGGCATAACACAGATCCAATAAGTCTTTAATAGAATTTATGACAACTCTGCTGTTCTTGTTTGTTGGTAAAGATAGATCTAAAGTATGACCAGACATTTTCCTGATATCTTCTTGGATAAATATCTTACCAAGCATTTCTCTTTTTCTAATCCTTGTCTTTCTTTCTAATCTAAAAAGGCAGCCAAGCCATAATAGTCAAAAACATTAGGAAGCCCTTTTGTCCAGTAAATAATCTGTGTTTCTAACAACTTTCTTACAGGTCAAAATATTTCCCTAGAATTTTCTTAGTTCAGAAATAAATCTAACTGAATATTTCACCAAAAAAGCATATTAAATTGAAGTTTAAAATTTTGTATAGGAGCACCTGGGTGGCTCAGGCCAAGCATCTGACTCCTGGTTTCTGCTTAGGTCATGATCTCAGGATCCTGAGATTGAGCCGCATGTAGCTCTGTGCTGGGCATGAAGCCCATTTAGGATTTTCTCTCCCTCTCTCTCCGCCTTCTGTCCCACCCGCTTACCCCATGTGCACTCTCTCTCAAAAAAAAAAAAAAAAAGTATAAAGTTATGAAATCAATGTAAACTATACCAATGAATAAATACAATATTAACATTTCCTCACCTGTACTGAGGTAACCAAATTGATCAAAAGAAAATGTAAGATAAAGTATATGTTAAAACTCTCCTATAAATGTCAATAAAATGCACATTTTCTGATTATAGTGTTTCGACATTCACCAACAGAATACAATCTAAGCCAAAAATAAAGGAAAAGACTATTTTCAGGGAAAATAGACTCATACATGAATAGACTAAATGTGCCTTATAAATCCATCATTAAATACTAGAAGTTTACAAATCTTCCTGACCAGAATTGCTAGCAGATGCTGGGTTTTGAATTTAGGGTGTTATCCAAACTGATCATGATTGTAGTCTTAATTTGAAATTTTAACATGTAAGATTATACTTGAATTATTACTGCCTCTTTTCTAAATCCTTTTCCAAGTATAAACCAAGCTTTTGAACAGAATATTTCTGAGAAACAAATGTCAACATTGGTAGCAGATTAATATTGTTGAAGGGATTTGATGAGATTATTATTCAGTATAATATAATCTGATTCCATTTAAATATTTTTAGATAGGAAGTTAGAGATGGATACTGTGTTCCTTCAATATGAACTATTTGAATTATAATGTGAATCCTGAAAAATACACTCTTTCTACAATAGTTGAGCTATTATGTTTTCTCCTCACATTTTTTAACGTAGAACTTTTCCAAATGTAGACTGAAAAATAACCTTCATTTCCTGGATAGCAGTCAAAATCTCCTTTCTTGCCACCTAATGAAGAATTATTTCTAGAGCAGAAGAGCATCACCTAATGTCTCCTGAGAAAGCTATTAGTATGAGATCGTCACATTTCATAGAAAGAAACTTTAATGCCAAGCATTAATGTAGATATCCTTTCTCACAGTCTTTCTTACATCTTATATCTCCCTCTGCTTTGATGAAGATTGGATGGTTAGGTCATGAAAAATAATGAACTGGGTTTTAGAAGTAGAAAGATGATCTAATTTATTTTTGTTTCTTTTTTTTTTCCTCACCTGAAAAAATGGAACCAATAGTCAATGAACGGATCGATGATGAGAACAGGAGTGATTTTAAATGTAGAAAGCCCTGCGATGTCAAAATTTATCTGGTGCATTTTATACATACAACACAATAAGGCAATTGAGATGTGCCCACCTATCTTATTTCCACAAATACTCCTCTTATGGTGTCACATGTTCCTTTCATTCTTTTGTCTCCCTCCTTGGTTTAAGGTGACTCTTAAAAGTTTAGCTAGGGATACTGCACGAGAGATTATTTTCTCAAGGCCACCATGGGAAATAGAGTAGTTGCCTTCCCATTATTCATGTTCCTCTTCTTTCTCACTAACAGTCCTGCTTGTTTAAGTTTTGTTCAAGCAGCAGTAAGTCCACCCAGCCTCTCTTGTAGTAGGAATGCTCATGGGACACCATTCTGGCCAATAAAATGCCTACATAATCCTTGGGGAGAACATCTCTTCCCAAATAGAAAGTCAAAGCCTCAGTAGGAGGATGTCTCTTGCTTGCTCTTCTGTTTTCATCTTGCCTTGAATTCAGACAGACACTTTTAGATACATCAACCTTCTTGTGCCTGTAACAAATAAAACCAACACACAAATCAGATGTGGGTCCTGTGGACACCACTACCTCCTATAGGTTTCTTATGTGAGAAAAATCATCCTCTATCTATAGAAATTATTGTTAACTGTTTTTGTTACTTGTAACAGTGTATTATGGACTGAAATATAATTTCTCTTAAGTTGTTTTTATATTGGATAGAAGGGGAAGATGTGATGTGGTAGATATTGAGCAGGAAGATGCTATGTGTATTTCTAACCAATTTCTTCAAGTAGTAAGAATAGTATTTTCCAAAAAAAAAAAAAAAATAGTACTTTCAGAGGGAATATCTTTTTTTTTTTTTCTGGATAACTTAAAACAATCTGCAAGAGAATTACATATACTATCAGCTATTGTTCAGGGGGAACAAGTTAGCTGATCAAGGCCAGTGTGAAATAGAGAATCAAGTAAAAATTAGCTTTAGTTCATTTTATCCCATGGTCCTGCCATTGTTCCAATAAACCATAGGGTTTTATTATGTCTTTGTGTTGTTCTTAAAGAATAATTGGCAATTCTATTGATTCCATTTGAGAGGATCAAAGATCAAAGAACATTTCTTCATAATTGAAACATTAATTTTAGCTTTCATTTTGTTTTAATTGCTTCCTACTGACTCCAGTTGATGTCACATGGACTAATAATTTTTTTAAGAGAGATAAACAAGTTAAATGACCAATAAGAGGGAACTGGTTAAATAAATATTGTTTAATTTATACTCTAGCATATTGTAGTTTCATTAGAAAGAATGCAGAATAACATTTAATTATCATTAAATACTCACCACTTAATATTAAAACTAGCAGGTTATGAAATATTATATTCAGTGTTATCCCAATTTCAGAAGAAAGCAAAAAGGAAAGAGACTGAAAACATCTATACCAAAATGTGAAGAGTGTCTCTCTGGGTATTTATATTATGAGTGGTTGTATTTCTTTATATTTTTTAATCTTTCCCAATTTCTGCAGTCAATTTATATGACTCAGTAAGTGATATTTTAAAAGATGTCTTGGCTATTAACAATGTAACTCTGATTTAACATTAAAATAGTTTAAGACTATAACCATGAGAGACTATGGACTCTGAGAAACAAACTGAGGGTTCTAGAGGGGAGGGTGTGGGGGATGAGTTAGCCTGGTGATGGGTATTAAAGAGGGCACGTTCTGCATGGAGCACTGGGTGTTATGCACAAACAATGAATCATGGAACACTACATCAAAAACTAATGATGTAATGTATGGTGATTAACATAACAATAAAATAAAATAAGTTTAAGAATAAATCATTTTTATTGACTACCTTTTCATCAACAAAAAGTTTGACAAGAAATCTCTGTTTGTTTGTTTTAATACAGAAATCCTTAATGGTGGAGTGTATGTAGATCAGAACAAATTTCTTTGTTACACAGACACAATTCACTGGCAAGATATTGTTCGGAATCCATGGCCTTCCAACTTGACTCTGGTATCAACAAATGGTAGCTCAGGATGTGAGTAACATTATCTTTTTTAATGTCTCAAAATGTTCTTTTGCTTCTTGTGAAAATAAACAGCTTAAGTTTATTATGCTATTAACAATATTTTGAATTTTGATTGCATCCATTGAAATGTTCAGTTATATATAACAGAACAATCTTTTGCGTCTAATTAACTCTCCTTTTGGAATGATAACTTCCCTTTTATAAATTCTCATTTTCTTAACATGACTTCTTTTGATAAATCTAAATATCTTACTATATTTCTAATGTCTAACTTTCCAATGTCTAAATGTTTAAACATGTGCCGCATTGTCCATAAACTTAAGGCTGGTGTCTGACTACTGCTTCAATTCTTTGTGACCTATGTACCACTGAGGAAAAATGTGGTAGGACAAAAATAAACCTTCCTGTTCACTATAATATTTTAAATAAAAAAAAACTGATGAACATTTTAAAATCCCTAAGCCTCCCTTTGCCCCTGAAACCTTCATGGTGATACTTTATGACAATCCCAAACACTATAAATAGAATGGAGAATTACAGATTTCATAGAAGAGATATATGTTACGTTCTGGTTTTAGTCATTAGTCTAATAACTACCCAATTTCTCGTTCTTTAAGTGTATTGTTTCTATCACAGAGGATTTATCAGATTCAGAGTATTTAATATGATTAAATTATAAGCAAGTAATATTTGAACTATATCATTAAAATCTTAGCAAATTATTCTGCCCAGAACCTATTTCATTTTCATAAAGCAGGCTATGTGGTTCCCACATTTACTACTACTGACATTTGTATGAGAACAGAATCCTTATCAAGTGTTGACCTGGGTTTTATATTTCTCGTCCACTACTATATATTTCCCTCCTGAAATTATAACTATCTTCACATAGTTCAGTAATTATTTGCAATAGTACTGATTGTGTTATGACATTTTTTTAGGAAATCAAACTCCAAGGGACAATATTAAATTTCATGATGGTCCTAATAATATAATGGGGAAATATGAATATATTTGTTTCAAACTGACAGCTGTGTTTTTAATAAATGGCTAAATTTTTTAAAGTAGAGTAACACAATTTTCTTGTCACCTTTGAGCAGAAATTTGTATGAGATTTCGTCTTTACAGCATTCAAGTTGCCTACCTTGTAAAATTACACAATAAAAAATCGAATCTGTTCACACTAACAAGACAAATGATGTACTTCAGAAATGGCTTCCATTTTCAGTCTGCCCATACTATGGTACATTTTATATTTGGTGGGGGGTAATTATAATGGTTGCATAAGAGGAAAGACCTACTGACTTAGTTTATTAGAATGACCAGCCTATAATGCATGAATGAGATCAGGCAAGAATGAAGCCCAAGACAGAAGCCAAAGGGAAGCCTTACAGGATGTGGAACAGGAAAGGTCTGAGGCAGTTGCTGCACTTTCACAGATGGCATCTCTTTGTCCTATTATTTGTGGGCAATTTTGGATGGTTGTGCCTATAATTAGGCAACTGTAGCTGCATTTTTTTGCATGCAAATAATTGCAGGTGCAAAAATTATAAATGCAGAGTAGAGTCATAACAATTGGTCCTTTACAAATTAACCACCAATTGCTTACTGAAGTTTTATTGTTTACATACTAGTTCTATTTGCTGACACATTAAATATACTGCATGACACCATAGCTGAAAATAATGAATTGGCTGGTCTTTGAATATTGGTTTCACCCTGATTGAATTTTTTCCTCTACCTTCCCCCCATGGATGATGACAGGTATTCTCAGTTTTAAATAGGTTCCATGCCCAGCATGAAGCCCGATGCGGGGCTCGAACTCATGACCCTGAGATCATACCTGAGCTGAGATCAAGAATCAAACCCTTAACCAACTGAGCCACTTAGGCACCCCTTCTCTCTTGGTTTTAAATGCAGCTTCTACACTGATGACTCCCAGAACTACAGTCACCCAATCAGTCACCCAAGTTAAAAATCTGGTGGGCATCATAGACTTCACCTTCTCCTTGGTTTGTGGCATTTATTTAATCATTAAATCATACTGAATTTGCCTTTTCTTGATTTTACATATTTCTTACTGCCATAGCCGTAGTTCAAGGCTTCATCCATTGTCTGAGTTACTGAAATAATCTGAATTCTTAATAGTTTTTGAGGCCACAAACCCTGTGCAGTCTGGTGAAACCAATAGCTTCCTTCTTATAATAGTGTAAAATTAATAAATAGGCACAAAATAAATATTTTATATCATAAATGCATAAAAATCAATCAGTTCATAAAATAAATTTTAAAGGATTACAAGGAAAATAAATTATACTGAAATACATTTATCAACATTCTTAAAAATAATGTGATATAGTAATATGCTTCATTAGGAGGTTAAATTAAAAAAAAAAATTCTGATAGTAGGATTAACAGGCAATGTAGTTTTGTAGCAGTGATAGACCTAAATATTATTTTAAAAAGGACAGTCACTTTAATAAATGGTGTTGGGAAAATTACATTTTCACCTGTACAAGATTGAACTTAGACTTTTACCTTACCCTATATGTAAGAAATTAATTCAAAATGAATTAAAGACCTAAACATAAAACCATAATCTATAAAATTCCTAGAAGAAAACATGGAGGAAAAGCTTCATGACATTGGATTTGGCAATAATTCTTGGAGCTGCCACCAAAAGCAAAGACAGCAAAGGCAAAAAATAGAAAAATGGGGCTACATCAAACTTAAAAGCTTCTGTGCATCAAAGGACATGATCAAGAAAGTGAAAAGGCAACTTAGAGAATGGGAGAAAAATTTACAAAATTATATATCTCATAAGGGGTTAATATCCCGACTATATAAAGTACTTTTGCAACTAAGCAACGACAAACAACCTAATTCAGAAATGGACATGGACTTCAAATGGCATTTCTTGAAAGATGATATACAAATGGGCAACAACCATATGAAAAGATGAAATCCAAATCCAAGCCATGAGACATGACCTTACACCCGTTAGAATGACTATTATCAGAATAATAGAAAATGACAAATGTTGGTGAAGATGTGAAGTATTTGAAACCTCTGTGCACTGTTGTGAGATTTTACTGTTGTAAAATAGCTATGGAAAATAGTATGGTGGTTCCTCAAAAATTATAAGTAGACATACAGTCTTTTTGTGACTGGCTTACTTTACTTAGCAAATGTCAACCATGTTGTAACATATCATAATTTCCTTCCTTTTTTTAAGGCTGAATAATGTACCATTGTATATATACCACATTTTGTTCATGCATTCCTTCATCAGTGAACATTTGGGATGCTTCCCCTTCTTGGCTATTATAAATAATGCTACCATAAATATAGGTGTGCAAATAATGCTTTGAGACTCTGCTTTCAATTCTTTTGGACATATACCATGAAGTGGAGTTGGTGGATAATATGGTAGTTCTATTTTTATGAGGTATCTAGAGTAGTCAAATTCATAGAAACCAAAAGAAGAGTGGTGGTTACCAGAGCCTGAGAGAATTGGGAAATGAGGAATTTCTGTATAATGAGTATAAGAGTTTCAGTTTTGCAAGATGAAAAAGCTTTGTAGATCTATTCCACAACAATATAAACATACTTAACACTACTAAGCTATATGCTTTTTTTTTAAAGATTTTATTTATTTATTTGACAGAGAGAGACAGCGAGAGAGGGAACACAAGCCAAGGGAGTGGGAGAGGGAGAAGCAGGCTTCCCGCGGAGCAGAGAGCCTGATGCGGGGCTCAATCCCAGGACCCTCGGATCATGACCTGAGCCGAAGGCAGAGGCTTAACAACTGAGCCACCCAGGCGCCCCTAAACTATACGCTTAAAAATAGTTATGACAGGGGCACCTGAGTGGCTCAGTCAGTTAAGCATCCCACTCTTGGTTTTTGGCTCAATTCATGATCTGATGGGTCCTGGGATTGAGCCCCAAGTTGAATCTGCTTGAAGATTTTCTTCCTCTGCCCCTCTCCCCACTCTCTCTCTCTCTCTCTCTCAAATAAATAGGTAAATAAATCTTTTTTAAAAAAGATTATGACAGTAGATTTTATGTTGTATGTTTTTACTGCAAGAATGAAGAAAGAAAGAAAGAAAGAAAGAAAGAAAGAAAGAAAGAAAGAAAGAAAGAAAGAAAGAAAGAAAGAAAGAAAGAAAGAAAGAGAAAGAAAGAAAAAGAAAGAAAGAAAAGGAAGGAAAGAAGGAAGGGAGGGAGGGAGGGAAGGGAGGAAGGAAGGAAGGAAGAAAAAGTTTTATGATACCTGTAAGAACTGGAATGCAGTATGAATACATCTGTAGTTTCTATGCATCACAGTGTAGCTGGTGCACTTATCTTCATAATTGATGAAAATCCTATATTTAATAAGAGATTAATGTGAATAATAATGTAATGATTCCTCATTCAAGTTCAAGGACCTCCTACATTATATCCATAAGCCCTTTAAGGGGTTCCAGGCCTCCTGGTTAAGAGCCCCCATGGTTAACTACTCTCCTTACCTCTGGTCCTGACAAATCCACCTGACAAAGTGCCACCAAGAACTCTGTTTAGTGGATATCTAACTATGACCCTGTCTAAAAACCCTGTCACTGCCACTGACTAATGTGGGGTCATTTCTTAACAAAACCAAAGGCTTGGAGTTTTTAGCAGATTCCTGCTTATTTCTCACCTCAATGGAATGAGTTCTTATAATTTATTTGTCTGTACTGCTTTTCCTTTTCTGTTTGCCAGACTAAATTTTGTTCAGACTTTAAGACACTCATCAATTGTCATCTCTTCTAAGAAGTGTTCTCTTCTATAGGCTATATTAGGTAACTTTTCTCCTGTAACCCCATAAAGAGCAGTGCTGAAACCTGGCATCTTACTTTAAAAATGAAAATCCTTGGAGGGCGCCTGGGTGGCTCAGATGGTTAAGCATCTGCCTTCGGCTCAGGTCATGATCCCGGGGTCCTGGGATCGAGTCCCGCATCGGGCTCCCTGCTCCTTAGGAGCCTGCTTCTCCCTCTGCTTCTCTCTCTCTCTCTCTCTCTCCCCCCCTCCTCCTCTGTCTCTCATGAATAAATAAATAAAATCTTTCAAAAAAAAAATCCTTGGAGACAAGGCCAGGTCATCATTTTGTCCTATTTTAGCACATGATGGATAAAAGTTCTATACTGAAAAAATAGACAAATATATGAAATAGATCAGTTCATAAATAAGAAAATAGGATGAATCTAAGTAATACTTTCTTCTATCCATCCTTTATATGTAAAAGTTGTAATCCATAGATAGGCATCTTATTCATTTTAAGTCTTTTTCAGGTAAAAAATGACAACCTACATCTGTGTACCTAATTTAATTTACAACTATATAATTACAAGGTATACTATTTATCTTCTCTTTATATTTTATTATACATATAAAATATATATGTCAGCCTTTCCTTTAGTGTAAAGAGATTAATTTGTACTACAAGTGTACTACTTGTAAATCTACAAATCATACAATTTGACAAAGAATTTAAGAATATTTGATTCTTAAATGATATTTTGCATAGTATTTCTTAACACAGTCTTGGCTTTTTGTACAATACTAATTCGTAATGCAAAAAAGCAACATCTTTTCAAGAGCAACCTGGCTTTTTATTGATGTAACCTTTGGACTATAATTGGAATAATGAAGAAAATGTTTGACATGTCTAGAAAAGAAATTTTAAAATGATACCACTCCTTTAAAAATATATGATTTAGGAATAATTATAACCAAATTGTATTTTCCAAAATACTTGAGGTATCTCAATATAAACTTTAGCAAGATAAGAGAGAGATGAGTGTCCTTTTTATCATACAAATCTCTAGCAAGAATTATCTAACATTCTAATATTCTTGGATAGGTTTATCAGTAGCACTTATTCAATAAACTACTATTCAGAGTGAAAAAATCATATGGTAAATGATGTTTCACTTACTTGGAGTACTTCTAATATCTCCCATCACCGCAAGAATGTCAAAATGATGGAAATTAGTTGCCTTTGAAAAATTAAGCAAATGCAAATACATAAGAACATAAATATAGAAAAATAGACAATAATATTTGCCAAGAAGAAGATTGTGTAGTTAAGAGAATGGCACCAAACTGGCTTGTTTGAAACCTCACACTTCCTCTTACTAGCTATTTGACCTTGGGCAAGTCACTTAAGCTCTCAGTACCTCCATTTCTGCATCTATAAAAGGAGAGTGTAAAGAGCAGAGCTGGGCTGAGCTGTTAGGTTTCAGGGTTTTAAAACAAAGAACCAGTGAAAAGGTGCCAGTCAAGCTTTTAATCACCTATTTCAATAGTGTAAGCAAGAGGCTGACCTGGAGAAAGCACCAACTCTCCGAGCACTGTCCATTTTCCCCACAGAACAGCTCCAGGAGAGAGTCAGGTGGATCAGATTGGTCAGCTCAGACATGGGGAATTGTCTTACTGCTGAGGGAGTCCCAGAGAAAGGCCTCTGAAATTTTACAGATCTAGGAACCAAAGGGCAGGTTGGAGGGAGAGGAAAAAGGACTAAGAGTGGAAAAGTTCTGAGTACTGAGGTGGAGTAGAGAAAAAGTGTCTTAAGTGTTCCCTCCCACCCATGTTCTTTCCAGCAAAGGCCTCTGAGGAGGCCCTCTGTCAAAGGCATTTGATGAATGGAGGAAACTGATCTAGTAATAGAGCTATGCTTAAAAGCATGGATTATTAGGGAGCCCGGAGTTTTCCCTGGACTCAGAGACCACAATGCATTGGCTGCACACCAAGTCTGATATGGGTAGGGCAGCTTTCTGTTGTGACACCTGCCAGGGTAAAGCCTTTTTAGTTACCTGTGGTCAAGCTTGAAAGATCACACACAGACTTTTGGCCAGGAGCTAATGTTACCAACTTCATAGGGCTATTATGAGGAATAAATAAGTTCATATGTGTCAAAATCTGAGTGATTTATTTTGGTAAAGGAATAAAATGACTTCCAATTATGATTTGTTTTTCCTTAGGCATTGACCATATGTGGACAGAAATAATTTTATAATATGTGAGTTATATTTTTATTATATATTAATTAGCTAACCTCGTATTTCGTTTCTGTTTCACATGTGTTTAAGTAAGCAGAAGATAGTATTTTGTAGCTTGAGCTCGCTGAGGCACTGAAAGGAACAAACCTCAGATGCTCCGGATCCTGCAGTCCTTTCTTCAGCTTACACCACATGCCCTACTCATTCTCGGTTGCTTTCTAAAACCAAATATGGGTTTCCCACACTATCCAAAAAGTAGAAAGATCCTATGAAACCTTTCAAACCAAAATGGCCTAAAGGGGAGTGTCCCGGCTTTCCAAAAGTTTATATTCTGTCCTTTGCTTTTACAAAAGACCAATGTTAATACAGTAATGGCCCGTGTGTGCGTGCACGTGTGTGTGTGTGTGCGTGTGCGCCCGTGTGTGCGCGCGTACGTGTGTGCCCGCGTGTGCGTGCACGCGCGCGTGTGTGCGTGTGCACCCGTGTGTGCGTGCACGCGCGTGTATGCCCATGTGTGCGTGCGCGTGTGTGTGCGCACGTGTGTGTGTGAAAGTGAAAATCCTCTTCCATTCCTTTCAGATAATGAACAGGCCCTAATGTAGGTCTTCATAAAAGTGAAGTGGCCTATTGTGAACTTCTGGAAAGTGTAGGATACCTGCACCACCTAATGATAGAAGTGGTAATGTGGGGGAATTGGCAAATTCATAAAAGCATTATATTCACAAACATAATTCCAGTACTAACCATTTGTTTAAGGCAGATGTTCTGCCTGCCTTAAAACCATTAGTAAAACATGAAATTATATTTTTCGTTTAAGGACTCTCACCTATCCTAATAATTACCCACCCCTAACTAATATTGCATGTTGTGTCCTGTATGGGTAATTTTCTTGAACTAGAAAATAATTAAATCTCAAAATAAAGTAGAATTAAATCTGATGTTCTTAGTTCATCAACTTTAGTTACTCATTCAGTGTTAAAATTTTTACATAAAATAGATGCACTCTTCTAAGTTTGGCATTTTGTAGTTAGAGTAAAAAACAAAAGTAGCAAGAAAGTTTACCCACAGTACATTTCAGTACAGCTTCAGTTTCCATGTATTATATATTCACAAATCCATTTTTACATAAATGCATATGTAGGATCAAGTCATGCACACTGTTTTAAAAGATTTTTTAAAAATAAAAGTTTTAATTATGGGAATAGAAAAATGTGAAAAACAGAAAAGATAAATGGATGTATATAAACCCAAAAGATAGGTTGAAATGATTTAGAAAATACATTCTTCATGAATCCAATCTAATAAAACAAAACAAAAAAGAACTAATGATCACTTATCAATTTAGATGCAGTTATTCTAAACATAATATTAGCAAATGCAACTAACAGAATTTAGGAATGTATTTAAAATATAAGAGCAAATGGCAACTCTGTTATTTTATAATACTGTTAATGAAAGAGTAAGGACTTGAAAATGATCCATATTGGAGAAGGCTTTTATTGCTACATTTGTAAGAAGAGGATTTCCAAGTTGACTGAAATTCACCCCAGGATAAACTTATATTTAAGAAAATTCATCACAAGATGGAAGCATAGGATACCTGCTAGCTTGTTTGTAGTTGTTTTGGTTTGGTTTTTTGTCCCTTAGCTTCTTAGGATAAAAGTGCATTGTTTTAAGAATTCCTCATATCAGTGAGGAATTCTTAATCTCAGGAAACAAACT
Source organism: Eumetopias jubatus (assembly GCF_037043125.1). Taxonomy (NCBI): domain Eukaryota; kingdom Metazoa; phylum Chordata; class Mammalia; order Carnivora; family Otariidae; genus Eumetopias; species Eumetopias jubatus. Next base: position 25,674,505 of record NW_028274809.1, read on the forward strand.
GCGGGTTGCTGGAGTGGTGGGGGGTGGGAGGGATGGGGTGGCTGGGTGATAGACATTGGGGAGGGTATGTGCTATGGTGAGCGCTGTGAATTGTGTAAGACTGTTGAATCACAGACCCGTACCTCTGAAACAAATAATACATTATATGTTAAAAAAAAGAAGAAGAAGATAGTAGGAAGGGAAAAATGAAGGGGGGGAAATTGGAGGGGGAGATGAACCATGAGAGACTATGGATTCTTTTTTTCTTTTTAAATGGGTTTTTTTTTTTTTAAGATTTTATTTATTTATTTGAGAGACAGAATGAGAGATAGAGAGCACGAGAGGGAAGAGGGTCAGAGGGAGAAGCAGACTCCCTACCGAGCAGGGAGCCCGATATGGGACTCGATCCCGGGACCCCAGGATCATGACCCGAGCCGAAGGCAGCTGCTTAACCAACTGAGCCACCCAGGCGCCCGAGAGACTATGGATTCTGAGAAACAAACTGAAGGTTCTAGAGGGAAGGGGGGTGGGGGGAGGGGTTAGCCTGGTGATGGGTATTAAAGAGGGCACGTTCTGCATGGAGCACTGGGTGTTATGCACAAACAATGAATCATGGACCACTACATCCAAAACTAATGATGTAATGTATGGTGATTAACATAACAATAAAAAATTAAAAAAAAACTAATGATGTAATGTATGGTGATTAACGTAACATAATAAAAAAATGTTAAAAAAGTGCATTGTTTTCCTTTTTGAATAAATTTTTCATGAAGATCTTTATTTTCATCATATGCAATAGCTTCCTCTCAAATCAATGTTTTAATCAAATATTATATATATAATTAAGGAAATATGATTTTTGCTTTCTAGAAAATGACAGAATATTCCTTAACAGTACCTCAGCCCCAGATGGCAAAACAAAAGAATTCTCTCATAATAGAGCTTTCTTGGTTCATTGCAGTCTTTATACTTATCACACATTGCATGTGCTATTTTATTTTATTGCAAATACATATATATTACAAGTATATATGTAGGTATGTGTGTTTGTACATAATAAATACATGCATAAAGTAAACATTTTATATAAATGTATGCACCCACACCCACCCACACATACACATATACACACATATATACATATTGGTCTCAGGAGTTTATGATTATAAATTAGTTTCTACTTTACTTTTATATATAAACCACCTAAAATCTGGAATAAATTCCATAGGGTATGTGCTATCTCTTCACTCTGGCCATATCCTCTTACTGCCAACTCTAGCCTCTGCCACCAATGATTCCAATAACCTCACAACTGTGCCAAGCACTCTCAGCTGCTCTTAAGACCCACTGTGTCCCCAATTCCTTCAGTGCATAAATGAGACTAGTTATCAGCATGATTTTACTATTAATAATAATGGCTATTTGGGGGGCGGGGAGAGGGGCAGGGGGACCCAAACTTGACTTTTGTGTTCCTGCTTATGAAGTGAGGATATTCCTCACTACTAGGATCCTTGGACCATTTCCAAACCTTAAGGATGGATTCCTTTGTTTTCCCCTAGGCTTTTTGTCCCTTCTCCAGGCAAAGGTTCATTTCATTTTCTGTTTTTGAACTAATGGAAACATCAGTTTGTCCCAGAAGGAAATGCCCGCTTCAGACAGAGAATATGCATAGTGTGGCTTCCTTAGAAAAGTTTTTAATAGTGCATTTCCCAAAAGCAGTGTTTCTTCAGTCTAAAATCATACCATGTCAGTGGAGTAATATGTTTAATAATTTAATATGTTTATTTTTATTTTTAGCATGTTTTTTCCCAGCATTTTTTTCAATAATTTAATATGTTTAATAACAACTTTTCAATACATAGAAGGGAAACACCAATTTGAAGAGTTGCTAATTTCCATGGTATAAACATTCTTCACATTCTCCCTTTTAGCAATCAATGTGGATTTTGGGAGAAATGCCCAGTTAGCCCACCATTATGTAGTACTTCCACCATACAGATTCAATAGATGTAAATAAACTCAATCATATAAATAACAGTGAAAATTATAAACTAGTCAGAAAATAAGCAATTTTAAGTATATATTACCTTTGTTTTAATAAAATTTAATTGTGGGTTTATGTAATTTAATATTTGGTAATGGCTATATTCAACAACCTGATCTGAAAATCCTAGAGAATCTGACAGTCTGCTGTATACACCACTGCCATGTGTGAACATCAACGATCCTGTGGAGGTAAATGCTGGGCTAAGCCCAGTCCAGTGCTTATCATTTCTCTCTATAACAATGCAGAGAAAACTAAGCCTACACATCATGCATGGTATGAACTGATTGTGGCTTCTTGTTCCTGCAGGCAAATGCCAAATAAAACATACATGTACACGCACAGCTCACTCAAGAACAACCTATTTGAGAACAAGACAGTTTACCTCAAAATTTATGGAGGGAAAATATCTGACCCTCCAGGGTCATATTCTGCTAACATTTTTCATTTAAATTATTAAATAGTATACTTAACTTCTGCATTCATGTTAACTTCTTGCACTAAAGATTTCCTGAAGAATGTTGGATAGATGTTACCTTTATTTGACTAAAGGGCTTAATGAAATGGTTCCTCTCAGAATACACTGAATTTCTACCTCAAAGATTAACCTCTCTATATCCTACAAGCATACTGCTCTAATTCTTATGGTGGTCTGCCTGCCTTTTCTACCATCAAATAAATACAACTATAGCTTGTTGGAAGAAAAATCATTATTATGTAAAGTCACAGCAGAGATATTGCATAGCATTAGAAAAGAACAAAATTCTTTATGTCCAGAGATAAGTAGATTAGAGACCCTGGGTGGCTCTGTCGTTAAGCGTCGGCCTTCGGCTCAGGTCATGATCCCAGGATCCTGGGATCGAGCCCCACATCAGGCTCCTTGCTCTGCAGGAAACTTCTTCTTCCTCTCCCTCTTCCTGACACTCCCCCTGCTTGTGGGTGCCCTCTCTCTCTGACAAATAAATAAATAAAATCTTAAAAAGAGAGAGACAGAGATAAGTAGATTAATAGTTTCCAAAGTTGGACATGCATCAGAATCTACTCCCAGAGATTTTCCCTAAGTAAGTCTGGTTTAAGGATGAGAATCTGCCTATCTTCAAAATTCTCCAGTTGACTCTAGGCACAAATATAAGTAACACTGGCTTGATACAGGATTTCTGTGCTAGTAAAAGGATTAGAAAAGCCTATTTTGATGAATGCATTTCAGATCACGTCCAGATTCAAAATTGGCCTAGAATGTATGAATTTGCTGCAAATGAGCCAACTGACAAATATATGATTTCCTCTTAGAGAATATGTAGCTCTCTGTTGTTATGTGAAACTTTTGTCACTAATTGCAACAATAATTTGCTTTAAGCACCTGTGACCTTCTTGACCTGATGGATCACAGGCACTTAAAAAATCCGATTTCTAATTTTTATAGAAATTCTGTAAAGTAGATATTAAGAGCCTCGTTTAGGGTCAATCAGAGACTTGGCATCTTAGAATTTTTAGTAATCAGAACTCAATGTCTTTCAGTGAATGATTGAAGAGATTAAAATTTCATGAACTAGCAGGTCACTGGGATCCAATTGTCTAGTTAGGGACAGCTTTCTGATTTTCTTGTTTCTTTGAAACTTATTTTATTTTTTAATTTAATTTAATTTTATTATGTTATGTTAGTCACCACACGGTACATCATTGTTTTTTGATGTAATGATCCACGATCTGTTGTTTTCGTATAACACCCAGTGCTCCTTATTTTAAAGTAAATTTTAACAGGCTTTTTCACCGTAGGAATTTTCATCAAAAATATTTATCATTACTTAAATAAAAATTGCTGATATTATGAAGAAGGTTTTCATACTGTTCAGACAGAATGGAAAAAGGCCAAGTAATCAGAATAATTATATTTTCTTTGAAGAGGCATATGAAATGATAAGTTTTGGGAATTGGAAATTGTTGTCACTGAAAGGCATCTTTCTTATTGGTAAAAAACAAATAACTCTAAGCCTGGAAGAATTAGCTGTAGGGGTTGAAATGCTAGATTGATAAAAATGGACTTAAATTTTCACCAAGGAACAAACTCACTAATTCAAGTAACAAGTACCTGATTAAAGTAAAAGAGATTTACAAAACATTCCATAGTTGATTTTTTTGATTTTTTTTTACTTTTAATTCCAATTAGTTAACAGAGTATTATATTAGTTTCAAGTGTACAATATAGTGATTCAACACTTCCATACAACATCCCGTGCTCATCACAAGTGCGCTCCTTAATCCCCATCACCTCTTTCACCCATCCCCCACTCACCTCCCCTCTGGTAACCTTCAGTTTGTTCTCTTTGGTTAAGAGTCTGTCTTGGTTTACCTGTCTCTTTTTTCCCTTTGAAGGTTTGTTTTGTTTCTTAAATTCTACATATAAGTGAAATCGTTCCATAGTTGATTTTTAAACATAAAACCCTGATTTTATATTTGTTGTTTAAAGCAATTATGTAAAATTTAATGAAAATTATGCTGAATCCATTCAGTATTACCCTCTTCTATTTTTCTCTGATTTGTTTACTCTGTAATGGGTTAAGAGTGATTATGTATGTGTCTGGGCCCTGTTCTGCAACCCTCGTTCGTAGATTTTATTACCATTCATGTTTTTATTCCCATTTTACTAATGAGAGTGGTTTTGTGGAACTCAGTGGCACAATTGAGTAAAACTTAATGAGGTTATTCTTTTTCTTTTTCTTCTCTAATTTCTCATCACTTAGAGAAAGCTAGGAAGTGAAAGGAAGATGTTTACAAGGAACTGAACATTGTCTACTCAAGTTTCCCTTTCCATAACACTTGCAAAGAAGTTTTACCTATGGCCTCCCTCTCCTATCGGCTGGTGTCCTCTCGTGAAGCCACTTTTATTTCAAAGTTCAGAGCAGAAGTGGTTACACTGGAGAGTTGGAGCAGGAGAGCTGGCGTCTCCACAGGGAGCTGGGGAAAGATGAATAAGGAGATCAGGCTGCCAACCCACTTCACAATCTTTCAAGTCCAGATTATTGCAAGGAGCTGTATGCAACTTTTATTTAATTCGTTGCTGCCTAGCAAGAACAAATTATGTTCTATTTAGAGGTGATTCTTTTGGCAATTGTAGGTGCTCTTTCTAAGCAGTGAAGAAAAAAAAGGAAAGGAAATTATGCAGTGACATTTCTCTTAAAGTTCTTTAAGTATAAGAGAAATATATATTTCAAAGCTTGATTTAAAAATGCAGAGTTAAAGTCATATCAAAATTAGATGTCCCAGACACTTTAATTCTCCTACCTCTTCATACCTTATTAAACAAAAATTTTGATCTAGTAGTTTTTTTCAAAATTATTTTCTAAAGAATCAACTCCAACTCTGTACTCAAGAAGTAGAATACATCATTAAACTAGTTACCTATTTGCCAAAGTTACTAGTTACTTTTTAGTAGTTAACTATTACTGGTTACCACATGCTAAAATGTATTTTTCAGAATAAAGAAATTTGCTTTACTAGAAAATAAGTCAATGATAAAACTAAAAGTTTTTTTTTAAATAACCAATTACCTCTTTATTTCTCAATTTCATTAGTTGAATAATTTTAAATGTCAGACATTTTATTGCATTTTTAGTGGAATAAACAAATATCTAAGGGTCCTTGTAGTTGTATAATTGACAGAGATCTGCTTGGTTTGATTCAGTAGAAAAAGGTAAATTAAGGGGCACCTGGGTGGCTCAATTGGTTAATAAGCATCGGCCTTCAGCTCAGGTCATGATCTCCAGGTCCTGGGATTGAGCCCCGCAGGGAGTCTGTTTCTCTCTCTCTCACCCCCTGCCCCTACCTACCACTCATTCTCTCTTTCTCTCAAATAAATAAATAAAATCTTAAAAAGAAAAAGGTAAATTAATGTCATGCACTTTTGTAACATGCTCATGAAATAGTAGATCATTACTATTAATCCATACAGTGAACACAAATATTTTATCTGAGGGAAAAAAAAACCCAAAACATTGTTTCATGAATATTGAATTAATTTACAGTAAGTATAGGTATATGTTACTTTAAGAATATGTACGTGGGCAATCATAAAGAGAGAAAAAGGAGATATCGTTGTTCTTCCTCTCCCCTCTTCTTTTCCTCCCTACCAAAACCTTTGACCTGACCTCATTGCTGGGCAAAGCCCCCTGAATCTTTATCCTCTTTGCACAATTACTCATATGTTTCTTTGCTTCAAAGGGTAGCCTAGTGGCTGAGCTCAGGATCTGGATCTTACATGAGTTTGAATCTTGACCCCAAAATTTCTTCTGTCTAATTTAGCCCCTGTATCCTTCATTTTTCTCATATGACAGTGAATCAGGATAATAGATGAAAATGTTAAAAACAGAGCCTAATACATAGTAAGTGCTCAATGAATATTAGTTGTTATCATTTTTAGTATTTATAATTAAGATCTGCTCCTCCTATGAAAATACCTCTTATTCTGTATTGTAGCCTAAAGCTAGGAACTGTGATCAGCCTTCTCTTAGCTTCCCATCATCATTTATAAGCAAATACACCTCTTATTTTGTGGGGATGGGGAGTGGGTGGGGAAGGACATCTTTTTTTAACATTCTTGACATCCACCTATCATACCCTCCACCCTGCCCATTGAGGTCATTTGCTAAGTGCTGCTCATTCCCCACATACGTTAAAGATTTTGGCAAGTGACCTTGAGTCATCTTTTTTAACTCCATGCATGTCATTCCCTAGGTGATTTTGAATAAGTGCCTGTGTTAATGATCTCATTTCACAGTCTTGCCTAATGGTTTCATGACCTCCTAAAACCCATTGAACTTATCCGTATTTATACTAATTCTGTAAGAAACCAGGCTTTTTTCTGACATAAATTTGTCTTCCTATGAGTGTTTTAATTCATTTTGTGTGCTCAGTCCTCCTCTGTCCCACATGACTGTTCTATTCTTGTATCTGTTCACATAAATTAGATACTTGATAGTACTGGTGAAGAACATGGAATCATGGATCCGATCTCAGGGCTATTTCCGGCCTGCCACGTGCTGTGTGATCTTGGACAAATTATTAAACTTCTCTGGCCTCAGCTCCCTCATCTGGAGTAGCATTTTCCTCCTAAATCTGTCATGAGAAATAAATCTCCTAGAACAATTCCTGCTGCATAAGAACGCATTATGTCTAAGTTATAACATAGCTGATGCTAGCTGATAAGGACTTTGATTCTACATGGAGGGCTTATATTTCAGAATGGTTACAAGACCAACGATATATATATTTTTTTTAGAAAACAAGAAACTGGGGCAGATTGATAAGTAGTGGGGCTAATATTTAAACTTAAATCATTTTGTGATGGAATATGATAAATGCATATGCAATGGTTTGCAAATCATTTAACTTTCTTCCTTAAATAACTCAATTTCCAGATCTGTCTAGTAGCACATTGACAGGAAGTGCCACTGCAAAACCTGGTCAATGGAATCCTTTTTTTCAAAAGTATGTTATAAATCCATTATTCTTGAATTTTAGCTTTTGTGTGTGAACTTCAAAGGCAAACTAATGAAAACATTTTACATCAAGACATTTTAGGCTTATTACTTACCGTAATGCCTTTTGGGTCACTTTCTTATAAACTTCATCAATTTTAAAATCACATTTCATTCCTTAGGCTTGCGGTGGCATTTTAGAAATGTGCCTATTTGTTAATGTGGTTGTTTTTATTTTAAGTGTGAGGACTTGGGACACACACACACACAAACACACATGCATACACATACACACATACCTACAGCTAAGTCCCTTTGGAGGATGAAATAATGTCAGGGACATAAGACGAGCCTTCTGGCTGCTCCCCTCAGAAGAGTTTGTTTAATATGGTGCCATGGAGCTACCTAATCCTCCCCAATTTGTTACCCATTCTTCTTTGTTATCTGTCTCAGTGATGTCTCATCTCCCCAACTGACTGCTACAGGCTAGCAATTTGTAACAGAAACTCAGTCTCAATCTCAGATATAATAAGAAAGAGAGAGGGCGCCTGGGTGGCTCAGTTGGTTAAGCGACTGCCTTCGTGATCCCGGTCGTGATCCTGGAATCCCGGGATCGAGTCCCACATCGGGTTCCCTGCTCAGCAGGGAGTCTGCTTCTCCCTCTGACCCTCTTCCCTCTCACGCTCTCTATCTCTCATTCTCTCCCTCTCAAATAAATAAATAAAATCTTTAAAAAAAAAAAAGAAAAGAAAGAGAGGCTATAATATTAATGACCCCAGCCATAATTATAAAGTCTCAAACCATAGACATTATAAGGTCTTTCAAAACTTACCCACTAGAAGAAGCTGGGTTAGCACTATAGTGTGAAGATATTGGCCTCTTTCTAAGGAAAATGCTGGGTTATATAATCTGGGAAGCCTACTGTGTTTTTAGTACTGTTAGCAACTGTGGAGAAGAAAGAGTTTGTTCCCTTAAGGAGCTTGAAATAATCTCATCCATTTTAGCTTTCCTATGATAATACCCATTTCTTATTAATTCATAGAGGAGACAGATCTATTCTTGGAGCTGTCAAGTGGAAGGCAGATGAAAACAGAGGCTGCTTATGGAGACCATGCCACACACAGATATTGGGAATTTCTTTATGTTCATAGTGAAATAGAACCAGTACATTGCTTTTCAGGTAACCACTACTCTGACAGGACTAAAAAAATGACAAATGTGGAAATATTCATGGTCTTCCTTCCATACCTGCTCAAACATTCCATGTCTGCCATTCTGATCTCTTCAGCCCATTGGACTTAAAGTCCACACACACACACACACACACACACACACTATCTTCCTAGAATGTTGGAATACACACTCAGGATGCTAAAATGGGCAGAAAATTTTTTAACTAGAGAGTTGGATGAAATAAAAGTATTTAGGGAAAATGGCTAATTCAATCAACGACATAAAGTGATACAGTAGAAGAGAGTAGCTGGTAAATACTTTGTGATGGGAAAAAGGCAGGAGGAGAGTTAGTGAGCTTCTTGAGCAGGGGCAAGGCTGTGAATGAGAGACTTCATAGGCTGAAAGTATTGTGAGAAAAGTGAGAATTGAGAAAAGATTTAGAACTGTCGCCACCAGCCATGCTTTGGATCTCTTTTAACGTCCTCTGAGAGGAGTAAAGTCCATTTGGTTGAATTTCAGCTGCCGAATCATGCCTCTGAAATGTGACACCACTCACAAACTGAACACACAGATGGTTACAATTCCTCAGGGATCCGTTAGCACCTCTGACTAGCAGTCTCACAGATAAGGGCAGGGACCCCAGCATTAACGCATCTGATCCTCTCCAGCATTCCAAATACTGTTCCACCATGGGTTTCTCTCTACTTTTTTGTCACATACCTTGAAATATTATCTGCCCTTTTTTCCTCCTTCCATGTACACTAGACTGAAGGGTACAAGAATGTGATATCCCAGTAGCAGAATAAGCTTGCACTGTATTTGGATTATTAGTAGCATTCCTGCTGAGACTGCAGCTTCTCAAAGTTTGCCAAAAGCATGCAGAGACCTCTGAAACCCACTTATCCCTGTCTGCCAAGCCTGTCAAAGTTTCTATGATGTTACACCCTCCCCCTTTCCTATTACTTGACTGTGATACCTTACTGATCATTCCAACTCTGTCTGCATAAACACTTCTGTCTCCAGATAACTTGCTTTGTCTACCATATCACCTCTGCTGACTGTCTGCATTTCTTTGTCTCTCTTTGTTGTCTTTAATATTTTCATATACAATATTTTGAGGGAGGGAGAAAGGAACTAACATTGATTGATGCTTATTACATGCCAGACATTTTACATATGCTATTCCACTTAATCACCCCTAACATATAAAAGAAGTATCATCATCTATATTTTATTAATAAGGAAAGTCAGCTCTTAGGTAAAGTTCCTTACCCAAGATCCTACCAACTGTAAATAAAGGAGGATAAATGCAGATAAAATTGTTTTCAAAGTTTATGTTTTCTGTATTTTGCTAGCACTTATGTGAACACTTAGAGCAGTGAATGACAATATTCTAAATTGGTTATGTATACAATACTTTCAAATATTTTGTCTTCCCTAAATTACAGGCTATCATTTCTTGTCACAATTATAAGGGCTAGTTACTAAAATATGTTTATATTTAATTGGCATTGATTTTAGCCCCATCTACTGCTGAACCTCAATAAACAAGTAATAGGATCAAAGTAAAGGCCAATTAGAAGTAAAAAAATATACAAGAATAAAAATTTGTGATAAGCTAATATGCTATGTATAAAAAGGGTTGACATGATATAAAGAGACAAGTTTCTGATTCCACTTAAAGAACGCTTCTGTTTTCTTACCTATAAAATGAGACAAATAATAGTATTTATAATATTGTGCAGATTAAATGAGATACTAAGAGTAAAGCACTTTGTCTACTTGTTAGAATGTACAAAGTGCTCAGTAAATGGTAAATGTGTGGCAAGGTTGATGATTTTGGTAATGATGTCTAGATTTCATTATGCAGCATGGTGTGAATTTCCATGTATAAGATAAACACAGAAGTACAAAATAATAAAAACTCGAGCCAGAGAAGTTAACTTACCTGCCTGAGGAATGAAACAGCCAAAAGCAGAGTGAGATCTGAAATTCTAATCTGTCTCATAGGATGACCTGCCAGATAGACTCTGTATGTGTGTATGTCTGTTGATATTTACATGAAATACTGATTTAGAAGCACAAATGCAGAAATTTACATTGATCCTATTACATTTTATATTGTTACTTCGGGCTCATCATTTCATTTACCAAGTGCTTTTTAAAGTCTGAATGGTTATCTTATGTATGAGCAATCGCTCCCCCCCCCGCCAGATTTGTGTCATAGGCAAATATGGTAAGCGTATTTCAGTTGTTTTATCTAACTCAGCAATTAAAAAAGTCAAATATGATAGAAATGTACAGAGGCCTTTGGTACACTGCTAGGACCAGCACATCAATCTAGGCCAGCCAATTCCCTTGTCAAATGTTCTGATACATGTGCTGGTCATCTGCAAATCTACCAAGTGTTCCAGAGCGCATTTGTGTTTTCCAGAAGGCTATAAAGAATGGCATGGTTGAGTTCTTTCTGATATCCAAATTATCTTTCCATGAGCTACAAATCTGCTTAAAAATATGATATGAAATTAGTGATATTGTCTTAATATATATTTTTACTTAAAAATATGTCTTGGTTTTCTTTAGGTACCAGCAAAATATTCCATTAAGTGAAGTGATTGATAATTATGGTATGGCTGTATAATGGGAGGCAAATTCTCTCTCTCACACACACATGCACACAAACACACACACAATTGCATTAATGTAATATAATCTGAAAATTTTTAGAATAAAATACAATGTGAAAATAGGTTACAAAACTAGATAGACTATTATACTATTTAAAAAACAATATTAATATACTTCAAAAAAAGAAAAACACCCAAATGCAAAGTTTATGAATGATTTTTATTTTCCTCTTTTATGTTTTCTGCACTTTACAACATTTCTAAATTGAACACATATTAGAAATAGAATTTAGTAAATCCATCTGGAATATTTAACAGTATGGGTCAGAGAAGTCCTCACGGAGAGGTGGCATCTAAGAAAAGCAGGTAAGCAAGTGAAGCATATGACTGCAGGCTATCAGAGAAAGAGAGGTTCAGGCAGAGGGAATGGGAGGGCCCTAAGTAGAGGGTGCACCTTGTACATCCTGTGAACAGAAGATGAGAGGGCTCAGAAGAGTGTTCCAGGAAGAAAATAGTAGGAGGTAAGGTTAGGGATGCATAGGATGCATGGATGCCTGCCAAATATCACAGGGCCTTCAAGACCATTGTAAGCATTTTGTCTTTTTTACTTTGAGATGGCAAGTTATTGGAATTTGACCTGGTCTGACTGAGAAGATTCTTCTGGCTAATATATTGAGAAGACATTGTAAAGAGGCCAAGGTAGAAGCTAGGACACAAGTTAGGAGGCTATTGCATTATTCCAAGCAGGAGATGATTGTGGCTTAGTGGTGTGGATGGTGGGAAATGAATGGACATATATATATTTTGGAGTTACTGGTATCTAGATAGGCTAATGATTTTGGATTCAAGCTGTGAGAGAAGAAGAGGAGGGAGCTGAATATGATGACCTCAACTTTTTCAGCATGAGCTTCTGGAGGGATTGATTGACATGAAGAAGGATTGTTGTGATTGAAGAAGAAAGACTTTATAGGATAATTTTTTGCTGGGGTGGGAAGATCAAGGATTAAATTTTGGACATGTAAATATTTTGAATGTCTGCTAATCATACGGGTGGAAATGTTTTATAAGCAGTTGGAAGTATAAGCCTGTACCCTACATGGTCTGGACTTGAGATATACATTTTGGAAGGAATCAGCTTTTAGTGTCCCATGAGGATCAACTGGGTAATATATACAAGAACTTATTACATTCCTAGAAGGACCACCACCACATATAGCTGAACAGGTTGTGCACTGCAGACCTCCAAGGGGGTATCATCTAGGTAGGATATACTCTGAAGGATGCTCATGGATGCTGTTGGTGGCCTTGCTGATTCATCTTGAATGCTCAAAGATGTACCTGTCATTATTACTGTTGTTGATTGTGAACAACAGACACATCTTAATTTATTCTTTAATTCTGCTGGTAAGGTTTTCCAGTTTGTTCAGACCCTTATTTATATGTTCAGAAATGTATTTGACATTGATTAGAACTAATTCTCTTCCACAGTAAGTGGAATTCCTGTATTCCATTCTGTGCTAACAGCTAAAAGTGATAATTGATGCTTTCTAATTACTTGGTTTGGAAGAAATGCTTGAGAGTATCAAATATGAAATATTCAATATAAAATATAAAAATATTAAAATGTATCAATATGACATACTACCAAGTATGAAATAAGTTTTCAGGAAAAATTTAACTTTTCTTTATAATTTGAGTCATTTTTTATTATTGATATTGATTTATTATTGATTTGGGCCTTGTTACTAGTATTCTAAGTTCTTTTCTGTTAATTATAGTAGCCTAAAGAAATTTGGAGGTGTGCTAGGAGTATAGAATTTACAGAACAGTAATACAGATACTGTATCAGATCTTTCCATTCGATGGGAAATAAAATTCCTTTAGTCTGTTAATGTCTGTTTTATTTTGGCGTATGTATTCCATTACTTCTAACTATCAGTTAACTTATGACCACATAAGGCTATAAATGTAAGTGATGATTAACAATCTTAAATTCTAACTAGATTCTCATCAAATTTCCTTTTGAGTGTGAAATTTGTGTAGATCTGGCTGTTCTACCTGAATATGTAGAAGCAAATCTAAACTGAGCATGCTAATGCAGTAGCCACTTGGCCCTATGTACAACTGAATAGGTTTTTAAGAAGGCACTCCTATAGGTTTTCCCAACCCACCCTGTCCAGCTTCTATTTGCTAATGAGATTTCTGCCATTATGATTTCTCCTCTAGATTTATTTGTGTTTACAGAAGGCTTTAGGAAAAATGAAAATTTGCTCAATAGGCTTGGTACTTCAAACCTTTGCACAATTCTGTGTGCCAGATAACTGGTCCATCCATTAGCCATGTGTCTATAATCCTATCTGAGATGGTACCAGGAGGGAGATCCTGTGTGCTCTGGCAGTTACAGATCACCAGTGGGTTGAATCCCTGAGAAGGTGGGTGGATACAAGTGTTTCAGACTAAACTTGATGTATTTTACATTTCTGTTCAAAATTAATCTTGATTATATGAGGACGTATGCTATTCTAAATCCTTGGACTGTAGGTTGCTTGACTGAATAACACGATGGTGCATGTAGAAAAAAAACAACTGTCATGATGTTGACATTGCCTATTTTTTTCAACCCAGTGATTACCTAAAATACTTTAAACTGCTAACTCCTGACTTAATTTATTGCTAGATGAAAAATTCCATGTATATATGTTTTTTAATTTAACTTTGTCTTCCTAGTTAGTGAAAATACTTGCCAATCATTTTTTGAATAGCAAATGTATAAAATTTAAAGCTTTCATCCAATAGTTAACTTTCAAATCATAGGCAAGACAGGAAGATTGAGCTGAGATTGGAAGAAAACTGTAAAATCATTTACGTAACAAAAGTGTGGGGATGAACAAACACAGGACAGTGAGAGCTGTAAGACAAAAACAGCAGAGTATTAACATCTGATTAAAAAAGGGGCAATGCCACATTAGAGTAATATCATTAAATAATGATACTAACATACCATTTGCTGGAAGCATATTGTGACTTTACTATCATATGGGCCGTTTATAATAGTTTAAATTTGAAAAAAAAAAAAGCTATGTGTTTTTTAGGACTGCTGGGGGAAAAAATGCAACCTGCTGGAAATATATCCACAAAACAAGGGGTGCACACTGGGAAATAAGAGACTGCTAGATTTTTACACCATTTAATCCTGTGAGTTTGGTTACCAAGCATCTGATCAAATGTTACGGTTAAAGTATTGTCTCAAAATATGACTACGATGTTTGGAATTATATGCCAAACCGTTATTTCTTAGCCATACTTTGTCATCTGGAAACTTCATCATCAGAATCCCTGGGATTGCTTTTTTAAAATGTGGATTCCTGTACCTCACTCGCCCCAGACTATAAAATCAGCACTTTGCATAGGTTCTCAAATCTCAACACTAACTTTTGGGAACCATAACCTGAAATTCTCTTCCACTCTGCTGATCAAACCACATAATTTCAGTTTTTAAAAATTTGACTAACTCCATAACACCTGCACAGAGTAAACTGTGACCTATTTAGAAGATTTTCAAGACACCTTGTAAGCTTACCCTCCAGATGCTGTCCCAATGCAGATAGCTCAAAGGACTATAAAGTATTCGTTATGGCCCCAAAGAGTTGTGTGCATCCATGCCTCTGTCTCATTGCTTAGGTTAGTCATTGAGCTTGGAAATTCCTTCCTCTTCTGACAAACTAGACATTCAACACCAATTGAAATGCCTGCCCCTCCATGGAGCCTCTTTCAAATCCATCCTCTCCACTTTATGCATACCTATATTTTAGCAAATGTGATTATCATAATCATTTGCCTATTCTTCTACTTATTTCCTGGTTCTTGAAAGCTCCTTGAGGGCAGGGCTTTTATTTATTCATGTTTTTATCATCCATTCAAGAATAGGGACTGATTTAGTGTAGACTTCCAATAAATGTTCCACTTCTCCCTTCTGAATTATAGGGTCACGAAAAAGATACTATTCTTTCACTCTTTTCCCAGTAAAGAAAGTTTTAAGAGGTCAAGACTGCCAGTTTTTAAAAGCACTAAAAGAAGAATCCAGAGATATAACTGCATTGCCTTTAGCTAGAAGCAGTTTGAGGATATAATCTTTTATGGTTGCCATTCACTTCATTTTGTAACTACTGTCTTGGCATATTACTTGCAGAAAGCAGTCCAGAGGTAAATGTTAAATTCCATCTCTTCTGTCAGGTGGTCCCACAAATGAGGAAAACTAGCATGAATTTACAAAGTGGCTCAGGGACTCTAGTTCCTAAAAAAAAAAAAAAAAAAAAAAAAAAAGAATGCGAAAGCTACGTTTTTAATAACTTCTGCTGGACAAGCATAAAAGATGAATTTAGTCATATTTGCTAACTTCTGTGATGAATAATGAGTTGTCAAAGTAGAGGTGATTGTAAATTAAAATAATGCTGATGTGCAGTAATCAGCACTTACTTTAAAAGATTAAAATGGTTGCTAAAAGTGAACAGAAATATTTGTTTAAAATTGTGTTTTATATTTCACCTCTTTGAGTCAGAGTGACAAGAGGTAGGAGTATTGATTTAAATAACTATGCTATCACTAAGCTGAATGGAAATGTCAGATTCTTATTTTTTAAGTGGCACATTTCCTCACATAGTTTTAAAAGAATTATTGTAATAAACAATGGAAGAGACTCATGTAGCAGATTGAGACTTGGAAATAGGCAGATTTGGACAACACTGGCAAGGTCTCCGTGCCCCAAAATATTTTTTCCATTTACATAGACTAGTATCTATCTCTCCTTTCTGCTGTCCTCATTTTAAAAACATACTACTAGAGAAGTTACTTATAAAATTAATTCACAGTAAAAGAGTTGTGAATATATGGTCTTTTTTCCCCTTGAAATCAGCCCTCCTGAGACACTGAATGCCTGAGAATCTGAGAATAGAAAACAGGAAGTTCTCAGTAAGATAATGGGCCACCATTAAAGCTTTTTTCTTTCTGTAGAGGACACACAGGATCCTTCATGGGCCATACTTATCCTCTCCACTGAAATGCTCTGGGCTGATCTCATTTTAGATGTCATATAGATAAATCACTGTATAAGGAATGGAGTGGACTTCCAAGCCACGAGGCATTACATTGGAAATGGTCCAATTCAACCTGGCTGCATCCAACTCTTCTTGCCTGAATAAGAGGACTGTTAAAAATTTAGATTTGTTGGCTTCTTTCCTTAAACCCCATAGAAGGTGAACATTAGATACAGAGTAAACAAAATCATTTCCCTTTAAAATAATGCTAAATTAATTCTAAACTCTATTAGAGAAGTCACCATGTCTGTTTTGATACTTAACGTAGTTCCTAATACACAGATGCAGAAGGAACTGAAAAAATACTTTTGGATAAATGGATGGAAAGAGGGTAGGGGAAAAAAATTGTAGTTGTTTTTTGTTTTGTTTTTCCTATTCTAGATAGGTAGTTAATAAGGAAACCCCTTACCTACCTTCTCATTTTTTGACGCTTGTGTGCAGCAGAACTGTTGAAAACAAAAACCTAAAAGCATACTTTAAAGCATATTAAACTACACTACCCAGTTGTCTACAAGAATCAAACTAAGGTTGCAGACATGAAAGTATGGCAAATACGTTAATTCAGAAATACCTCCGGTCAGATTTTGTTCAGATATTTTGACACTTACTGAATTGCAACAACTCAGTGAAAATAGTGTTTTCCCAAGGGCCATATATGGCACACTTTTGAAGACTAAAGCTGAACTGAATGTGTCAGCAGATTCCAAAGAGTCAAAGACAGTCAAATGAAGCGCAGGCCAGAATGAGCAACAATTTGTGGAGCACATTGAGGTCACGGTTCCTCCCATGTGTGTAGTAATAGAATTCTGAAATGTGTGAGCCAAGTGATCCCCCTCCTCTTGGTTACCAAAAGGGTTGAAGGGAATATAAGACTGGGTAAAATCCCAGAAGAGGGGCAGTTGTTGTTAGCTTCCTTTTATAGCAGTAATAGATATTTTTGTTTAAATCTGAATAAAAAATGGACACTACCAAACAAAATTTCCTAACAACATGTACATAGTGAAGGTTAAATTATTTAAACTTTGTGTGTGTGTGTGTGGGTACTAGATCATCTGTTTCCAAGTAGGTGACTCTTGCCGTGATACTTTGTCAAGAATCATAAACCAAATTTCTAGTAATATTCCTTTTTATATTGGATCTAGGCATAGGTCTTGGGGTGCTAAATCAAAACTGCAAGAATAAAAAGGTAGAAAATATATAATCTAATAAAAATGGAACACTGAATATATTAAAATGTCCTCTATTACTTAGCTACTCCCCCTCCCCCCAGCTACCAAGAGTGCTCTGGTCACAGTGAATACAGCTAAATATTTCACTAGCCTCTAACACAATTAAAGAAGTCATAGATTAAATAGTAGATCATCTTCTGCTTCAGATATCTTTAATTAACAGACCACTTAATGGGTTGATTTAAAAGATTTTAATACATCTAAAGAAATATATTAACCTTAGCTACTTTCTCATAAAAAGTTTGTACTCAGAGTTTTCTCTGCTTCCCATTTTGTCTCACAGCCCTTTCTAATTTCCGCTGGTATAAATCAAATTAGATTTATTAGCATTGTACAAAAGAGCTCCAGTAGGTTTTTAATAATAATTATCATTATCACTGATTAAAGTTATATTGTTCAGGCCAGATGGAGTCCTTTTCCTGTCAGCTAGAATGAGCTTGCATTATGTAGTTATAATGTGTTTGGATCTAAATAAACAGATGGCAGAGTGACAGGATATTATATGCTGGTGATGTCAGCAACAGTGCTTCACAAACAGAATTGCTTTAAATAAACTCTTTTGTGGCAAGGATCCTGGTACTTTTAAGAAGGTGACTGGAATTGAGCCTAAGTGTTATATTAACTTGGAAATAATACTGTTCACTTGCAGAAGGTAGACCATTTGGATGGTCTGAGGTTCAGCTCCTTAACTGAATCTGCTCCTTAACTGTGAAAGCATTTAACATAACAAGTTCATTCAGGCAGTCTCTTAAGGAGAGAGAGAAAAACAAAACAAAACAACAACAACAAAAAAAAAACTGCCCAAGTTGTAAGATCTTTCAAGTTGAAGAGTTGAAACTCATGAGTCAAAGAAAGAAGGAAACATTTGATATAACCCTATTTCATAATTTTTACCATATAGTTTATTACATTAGAATACACATCTTGTATAGGCATATACTCATTCACAATTAATATTAGAAAATTAAGAGAAGGTTTAATAAGAATTATGTTATAGAAAAGCTTTAGTCTCAAATAAATAAATAAAATCTTTAAAAAAAAAGCTTTAGTCTTTAATAGATTTTCAGGTGTACTTTTTATTCTAAAAATAAGCGCTTCTATACCCTTACACCCACAAATACTTAGAGTGAACTTATGAAATTCAAAAGCAACCTTCAAAGGAAATCGTTATATGTGATTTCTCCTAGCTAATATTCTTTTGCTGAGTCCTTAGGAGAATTTCTCTGTGGGACAACTGTATTTGCTGAGCAAAATACCTAGAGTAGCAAAGTCCTTAAGAGGAAGATACTGCTACAGGAGATAAGAGTTTATATTTGAAAATAAAGGTAGTATCAACAAAATTTTTAAAAGAGGATGTCAAATAGCTGAAATTAAACTTTCTAAGAAGTTTATGTTTTAAATGCTTGAAACTTTTTAAAAACATTTATTTATTTGAGAGAGTGAGAGAGAGCATAAGTGCAGGGGATTGGGGGGTGGGCAGAGGGAGAGAGAGAATCTCAAGCAGACTCCCTGCTGAGTGCAGAGCCTGACTCTGGGCTCTATGTGGGGCTCTGGGCCTCAATCTCACAACCCTGAGATCATGACCTAAGCCAAAGCAAGAGTTGGATGCTTAACACACTGGGCCACCCAGGTGCCCCTAAATGCTTGAAACTTCTTATAAAATGATGAGAAGATTTTGAGTATCAGGAGATTGTATTTCAGGTTCATATGCATTTGACATTCAACTCAAGTGGGCATTTTATGAGCTACGTTTCAACTATAGTATAATATAAAAATCCCCATAAAGGAGCAAGAATATTTTCATTGAAGAGTTGCTTCTAGTCAAAGATTGAAAGATTATAATGTATATGTGCTTTTTCCTATTCTACAGGTGGACGTTGTCATAAGTCCTGTACTGGCCGATGCTGGGGACCCACAGAAAATCATTGCCAGACCTGTAAGTGTTGAGCACTGAGAAGGCATGGGCTTGAAATGGTCAAGAAATTTTAATAATTGATGCTTTTCACACTTCTGGGTCATCAGAAACATGAAAATGAGCTTTTGCTTCTTTGTGGTGGATTTGCTTCTATTCAAGTAAACTGCCTAATTTCATAGCTTTCAAATGAAACATAATATATAATTGTTTCTTACATTTCTTTGTGGTTTCCAGGTTAATGCTATCAACAACACAGATGTGCTGATATTAACCATGTTTTAAGAGTCTGTATAACAGAGAAAGTAGGAAATTCAAATGTGTACAAAATGGTAACTCCATTTGAGCTTAACCTAATATCTCAGTACTTTTCCCCAGTACTTTGTTATAACACCATTCATTTATTAGAAAAAGAAAAAAAGAGAAAAAACAGAGCACTCTGTCCCCACTCTATTCTAGGCACAGAGATATTAACTATATGAATTATGGATATAGATTAACTATTAAATAACAGTGTATCTTGCCCTTGCCTATATTGTTTCTTGCATTAGTCATTAAAGTAAATATAAGCTAACATCACTGCTAAGACATTTAAAAGCAAAGTATATTGAATACAAAGATAAGTATCTATTTTTTTCAGCGTTCTTAAAGCCATACTTAAATCAGCACTGAATTTTTACTAATCTTAAGGATAAATGGTTTCTTTAAAAAGGAAAAACAAAATGCTCTATATAAGTGGTAAAGATTTTTCTTCCTGCTGCAATAACAACAGCTGGAATAATATACGGAAACCAGTGTGTTGGCAATTTGAAATTTATTCCTTTATTAGCATAGAAGACACAGAGAATGTGATTGAAAGTATGAATATACAAATATTAGATATTATGGAAACTTATTATACTGTTGGATGAAAGTCCAGATATTTCTAATTTGTCTCTATTCATGTTTGTTAGGTTCTGTTTCAATAAGGAAATACAAAAATAATTACTTTATTGTAAGCCACCAAAGAAACAGGTATAGGAAAAATATTCTCTTTGGTAAATGATTTCTTTCTTTTTTAAAAAAATAATTCATGGACATTTTCATGTTCAACATTCATAAATATAAAAGAACATAAAGTAAAAATGTCTTGCCACTTTTGTTCTGCCTCTGTCCTTCAACCACCCCTAGGCAACAAAATGTTACTGGCTACTTTTGTGTATTCTTCCAGAGACTATTTATGCACACAGTAGGAAATATGTGTATGTTCCAGCCCATTTTTCACTCAAATGCTAGCATGCTTTACATGCTATAATGCCCCTTAATTTTTTTTATTCCATGCATATATGCATGAATTCACTTGTAGTGTTAATTCCTAGAAGTGGTAATTACAAGGTCAAGGACATGTGTTTATGCAGTTTGATAGAGATCACTAACATGGAAATCTTGTACTCTGTAAAGTTTGTAAAAGTTTTCTCTGCCAGAAGCAATGTGTGTGAATGCCTGTTTCCCTATTCCCTGGGTAAAACAGTATATTATCAAACTTTCCGGTCTTTGTCAAAAAGTTAGATGAAACATAGTATCTCAGTGTAGACTTAAGTTAACTTATTTGACAGAAATACTGTTTTATGGCAGCTATGTTTTGGCAAGAATTTTAAGCAGGATTGTAAAGATTAGATTAATATGTGAAATAAATTCACTACAATATTTGTAGACAATGTTTTAACAGCAAAGTAGTTGAAATCGAGTTGCACACGATGCTGAAATAACACTGATGTGGCCATTTGCACAGAGTCAAGATTTCTAAAATATAGAAGAATGGTTGTAATACTCTGTGATGAAGTGGCAAGTAACCATGGAAATTGTTAAGTGTGCAGAGGTCCTCAGGTCCTCTCATGGCAAAAAACTTCAGAGTTGTCAAATTTAAAAATTAATTTTTACTCATTCACTTACTTCTTTTACCAAGGGACACTTCCCGGTTGGCTGCTGGTTGTGGCTGGGCCCCTCTGGTGGGTACCCCCCACTCACCCCTGGTCTTCTGGAGGGGGAGGGAACTCTCAGGCCAGCCAACCTCACCTTGCATTCCTGAGGCCCACAAGTTAGATCTGGGGAATGTATAAGCCTACTTGGGCTGCTTTCTGTTGCTAGCTTCCATTTAGGGAATGCTAGTTTGGATTCCTTTCTTCTGTTGAGTAGGGAGACATAAGATGCCTACTACTGTGTTGTGCCTCCAGTTCAGGGTCCCAAACCAGTTTGCCTTTGTCTCAACACCTTTCAGAGTTCTCCTTTGCATTACTGCCTTCTGCATTATTTCCATGGTATAGCTGTTCTTAGTAAGGAAGGGCAGGGAAGAGGAGGCGTATGCCATTATTTCTGGATCAGAAGTCCCATGTAGTACTTTTAATAATACTATTAGCGAATGAAATCAAATAAAACTATCTTAGTTAATTTAATATTTGTTGCATTTTATATGTATTTTTGTAGAATAGAAAAATATAGTACAAATTATTCTTTTGTAGTAGTAGTAGTAATATTTTAGTGCTGAATGATCATTCTTTAATTGATAGGGAGCCAAAGTTTTGGAAATCACTCTATTAAAAGAATGAGAAAACAGCACACATGAGTGTTCTCCAACTCTGAAAATTAAATATGCCTTCAATTCATACAGCACTCAAAATTCTGAAACTCTTAATTAATTTTAAGAGATTTGGCTATGTTAGTAAAAAATATACAAAAGTTAGTAAAAAAATCATAATTTTGACCAACATCTCTTATTCCTATAGTAGACAACTTTTAGGATAATTGCCAACCAGACACCTTTCTTCCTCTGAGAACTACCCCCTTTTAGTGGGGTGAGTCATTGAGGCCGTGTTTGTTTTGTGATGCTCTAACCTTAGTCACAGGGCAGTGTTTCTAAACCAGAGGTGACTCTGCCCCCAGGGGACATTGGATAATGTCTGAATATTTTTGCTGTTACAACACTGAGTAGGGGTTGGGGGAGCATCTATTGGCATCTGGTAGGTAGAGGCCAGGGATGCTGCCAAACATCCTACAGTGCACAGGAGAACCTCACTCCACCCCCACCCAAACAAAGAATAATTATTCATCATGAAATTTTTAAAAGTACTGAAGGTTGAGTATGAGAAATCTTGTAATAAGAGTAAATATTGGCCAATGCTGGGCCAATGAGATTCTCTCCCCAGAGAATTTGGACCTGGGATCCAGAAATTCTGGTTATACTACCTTAGAAATTTGAACTTGAGGAGATATTAAACCTAGTGGACGTTTCCATTTTGAACCTGGTAAATAAATCAGTCATACAGAGGCAAGCAAAAACAGAGACAAAGAGAGAGTAACAGTTCTTACCTACTGATTCTCTGGCCTTCATGAGATGCAGCGGCATGTTCATCCTTAGGCACCTTAAGAAACACGAGGTTCTTCTAGTACATTTAGATGACTTTTTTTACTTGCCACCAAGTGGGAATGGGAGGCAGTCTTGACTAAGAAAATCATCAAGCCTCATCAAAACATCAGCATGAAGTCATTTAATTCACCTAATTTTTTAGCATAGAAATTAGGCTCCTTGCTATTATGATCTAAAATTGGCTTAATGGTCACTGTGCCTATTCCACAGAGTCTATCAAAATTAAATTCACAAGCATTTACATGTATCTGATATGTGCAAATATAAACTTTAGAATAGTATTTATTTGCAAGGATCTTTATAATTTATAAAAAGCTTTCCTTTTAAAATTTACTTTCACCATATTCCCGTGAATTAAAGAGAGTTATCATATACCTCATTTTACAATGGGGAAATGTACACTGAGGAAATGATCGGGTAATTGTTAAATTTACACAGCTAATACCTGGGATTTCAACCTGAGTGTCCTGAGTCTAAAGATAAAACGGTTTCCTGTATACCGTATTGTATAGCACAGCTTAATGGACAAGGACACCAGATTTGAAATCAGCCAGATGATACAAATCCCAGTTCTTTCCATTTTCTGTCACGGTAAACTGACTTAATCTTTCTAAATCTCAGTTACCAAATCTAAAAATGGAGATAATTACACTTACCTCAGAGGGTTGTTGTTTTGGAATCAAATTCAATGCAATAATGTAGTTGAAATGCTTAGATATCGTTTGGTATATACTGAGGACCTAAAAAATAATAGCTAACATTTTAATAAGTTAAAGGAGATACAGTTCGAAACGTAATCCATTTTAAATATAAATGAATAGATGTGGAAGTGAAATTCCTGTAGGCTAGTTCCACCTTGTGAAGACTACTGATACCCACAGCTGAGGAATAAAAAGACAAAAACCCTGAGTTAAGTGGAGGCTACTTTCCCTTGACATTCGCTCCTATTCTCTCCCTCCCTGTTTGAGGTACTTGAAAGGTAAATTACTTATCCATATTTAAAGTGCCCACCATTCCGAGGCAAAATGTATTTTGGAACTACTCAAAGACATACTTATTGTGAAGACCTGAATTTTAGAAATATTTTTGTTTTGTTTTGTTTTAGAGTTAGACTTTGTGAGAGATTCTATAGTGGTTCTGAATTCTGAATTTGATCGTATGTGATCAAAATTTTTTAAAAATGTAAAATTTTTCAGGCTTCCTTTAGATTTCTCATAGCCTGTTAGTTAAAATATATTACTTAACCTTAGGCCCACTTGAGAGACACTTTTCTCTGAACCCTGACTGAACTTTTTAAAAATCAGAAAATCTAGACTGTGAAAGTTTTTTCTTTTTTTTTTTTAAGATTTTATTTATTTATTTGAGAGAGAGAGAGAGCACAAGCAGGAGGAAGGGGAAGAAGGAGAAGCAGGCTCTCCACTGAGCAGGGAGCCCAATGTGGGGCTCAATCCCAGGATCCTGGGATCACGACTGGAGCCAAAGGCCGACTCATAACAGACTGTGCCACCCAGGTGCCCCAAGACTATGCAAGTTTTTGACAATATTCTGTTTTTATTGATTGGCCATACAAAAGTATGTTTTAGGATCTAAATGATGTAGTCTTATATTGTTTAGAAATTATTCCTTTTCCGATGACTGAAATAAATTCACTTCATTGAGGGTTTCTCTGAAGATATTCAACTTCATGATTTGCCAAATATTTCCCTGTCTTCTGTGGATAATTATTTTTGAGACTTACCCTACATTAGGGAAAGAAGGTGAAAGTATTTAAAAACCCCGCAAGTCAGCTCAGGAAACTGAAGTTAAGAATACATTTCACTCACTACAGCATATCAATGCTGACATCTTCCCACAGGTGTCTCTTTCTAAAACAGAAAATGTGCCAGGAATTATACTCTGTGTCACTAAATGGCGAGAAGTCTTGGTAGAGACAAAAGATTCAGGCTCTGAGAGAACAAGTCCCCGATAATGAATGCCTTGTTAAGGTGAAATGAAGCAGAGTGGTAATCAGAGTGAAAACATCTCTGAATAGAGAAATGGCAAAACAAAAATGCCGAGTACAACAATGGTGAGCTTGAGGGGAGGTCTGCTGGAGGCCGTTTTTAAAAAGAAGAAATGAAGAAGTTTTGTTTTTAATAGATCTCGTGAAATGGAGAGTGTGAATAAATTGACAGCTTCCTATGGACAATAGCTCCCTATGCATACCTCTAGATATTGCAATAGAATTGTGTATATTTCAAGTAAAATTTGTAACATTTTGCAACTGATTTTGTGTACTGGGTTGGGTGCCACAGTGAGCTTTGGTTACATTTGAATAATGTATGTCATTTTTCTCCTATAGCATTTGATAATGTTCAGACTATCAACTCCAGAGCCAACAGCTATTTTTTTAAACCTTTTTTTCTAAAATATAAAATATTCTTCTAAACAAATTCCTTAAAAACAAATCCTTAGACAACCTAAAGAATTTTATAAATTTTAAAGTAAGTAAATTCTGCTTGTAGAGTGTAGCCAAGTGTTCCATTTTTACTGCTGAATCTGACTTTCTGAAGTAACTGAATTCATTCTCCTTAAATCCTTTGTCATGTTAATGTTAGAACTGACCCTGTAAATCTAACAGGAATATTTCTGACAGAGATGCTGTTTTTTAAAAAAAAAGAAAGAAAAAGAAAGAAAGAAAGAAAAAAGGAAAAATTCAACTGAGTAAATTCAAAGATCTAATTGGCTTTATTCAGTGATTCATGAATCAGGCACCATCCCATTTAGCAAACAGAAGGGAACTCTGAGGTGCTGTACAAAATGGAAGGATTTTATAGGCTGAAGGAGGGTGGGACAGGAAATTAAAAGAGTGGATTATTTCAGGCAAGTTTACCTTCCCTTAGGGGAAGGCAAGGGGTCTTATCAGGCAGATTTCCTCAGTAGTTCTAACCAGGAAATTTCAGACTGATTGGTTTAAAATTCCACTCCTGGGAGAAGCTGAAACTGCAGTTAGGTTAGGTATCAAGTCTTGGTGGGGGCTTAGCAAACGTGACTCCATTTTGGACCTGTCGTTTCTTGTGAACATGGCAAAACGTCAAAATAGAACTTAGGATGGGACCCTGAGAGCTGCTCTGCTTATGAAGCAGCGACTCCAACTTGAAAGTACTTTTCAGCTCAGTGAAATCATGGCCGCATTGCTCCCCATCACAGCTTAAGTAAATTGATTCAGTGGATTAATGTAGTCATGTCAGGGGAGACAAACTTATCAGCTATGTGAAGTCTGAAGCTTATGCGAGTATTACTTAGCAAGCTTACTGGTAAGAATGACAACTCTCTCTATTCATAAGAGCTGAGTCCTAAGGTCTGAGCTCTCTAAGTTTACGTGTGAGAGAGACTAAGCTTTAAGAAATAAATAATAATGATTAAAGGAACAAAGTTATCTCTGTCCTTGCAAGATATATGAAGCACACTTATCTCATTTAAAATAGATACTGCCTGTCCTTTTTTATCTTTCAGCACAGTATCAGGCCTGCTGTCTCCAGCCTCCCATTATCAGGCAGGGTGTTGTTCATTTTACACATTCCTTTACCCTTCTAGACCTGGTGCCATCTCAGTTAGGCACTGCATTTTGAGGAATGAGGGAGAAAAACATATAAAAATATTACAGCTTGATTCTCTCAACCTTTGCACAAATTTTGTATTGAAGGAGTTATGCCTTCAACTGCTGATTATTTAACTAAAAGTTGCTAGGCTGATTCCCACTCCATATACGCTTTAGTCTTCTCAGTTCCTTTACAGGTGACATTTCTCGCTTAGAAACAAATTGAAAGAGATAAGTGCATTTGACAATAGGCCCCCCCCAAAAAAAACCCACAAAATGTTTGTCTCCTAAACCAAAATATCACACCACAAAAATTAATGAGGAATATATGTTTCAACTACTGGAGCAAACAAATATGCTTCTGTCCATGGACATGTCCATTAAATCGATTAAAGCTAAGGCATTATTTCAACCAAATGAAAACTTCTGGTGGAATTCACCCCTTACTTCTACAGTGTTCTCCCTAATAGCATAATCATTTATTTTAAATTAAAAATAGAATGGCATTGAAATTAACACAAGCTGTGTATTTGTCCTGTTGTAGACAACTGTAATAGGAGGTTACTACTATATTGGCAAAGTAAAAACTTATTCCAAACAACACTTTACGTTATTTAATGTTTCTATACAGACATTATAGAATATGCTAGAAAATTTTAAAAATTATTTAGCATTTTCCTAGGTAATTTGTTATATTGTGCACAAAGAAAATTATTTTCAGTAGTTGCAATATACAAAAACTTGCAGTTTAATAATAGAAAAATAAACTACTTGGCCTGGCCTATGGATTCTATTTACTTTTAGTGCAAACTTTAGAAATATATATATGCAGATATATAGATATATAGATGATAATATATAGCCTTTTTATTTTAAAATATGTCTGAAATTTAGAATATTAAAATCTAAAAATAATTATGTATTTTTGTTCCTCAAAATTTCAGCAAGAAATTGTAACAGCTGAAAACTAGATTGTACCTTTTTCCATGAAACTTCCAAAAATTTCCTGTAGCTTATAAAATCAAAATGACAAATTATGAAAATAATAAGCTAATTATACTCATGTACATTCATACACATACAGTTTGTCTAAAGTGTAATTGTATTTACGACCTCTGTGGAGCAAATGTTGTTTAAAAAGGTAATTCCGATGTGGTAAATATCCAATTAGGGCAGAGAAAAGCAAATGGGAGCAAATGGGGAAAATAGAACGAGCTGAGCCAGCAGGCTCGATCAATCAGGGTAACAGCAAGCCTTTGTAAAAAGCCAACATCTTTAATTAAAAACCTTGTATTTTACTAATAACTTTGCATGTCCATAAGCCTTCTTATCGATTTCAATTATTTCTTATTTTCCTTTTTTGGATTTGTAGTTTCTGGAGATGTTGTAGAATTAGGGGAAACATTACAATGAATTGATTACTTGCATAATTTCTAAAATTGTGTCCATCTAAAACATTTCCAAAAGTGACCCAATAATTTACTTGTAGAAAATGAGAGAATAATCTCCCCTAATATGTGTTTATTTTGACATAAGTTGATAATATTTGCTGTAATTTGATGACGTTTTTCAAAGATTTAAAAGGAAGGGATGTTTTTGTTTTAACTACAGGAGATAGAGTTATTTGAAGTCCTCCATATAATACAGTTAATACAGTTTTAGGAGATGTTGCTTAATGTCATGCTAAAGATCAAAGGGGTATAAAAAAAGTATGTAAACTTATGCCTGTTCTCTGGAAATGCTCTGGGTACAAGACAAAATGAGGAATGTTTATAAAGGTCAAAAATAATACTGAACTGGGAGCATCGAGAGACCAGAGATAGGGTCCTGAACAAACTCAAATTTTAAGAACCTCAGTTTTCTCAAGTTCTCTCACTTATACAATGAAAAGATTGAAAAAGATGATTTCTGTTCAAGCTTCCTTTCCTGATTCAGATATTTGTGTGTATGTGTTCCTGTCTGTGTGCAGTAATTAACTATAGATATAGATGATATAGACATAGACAGACATAGGCACAGATAGTTTGGGGAAGCTGTTCTGTGTTGGTCTCAGCCTGTGGACAGTGATGCTGTTGGCTAGGAATGCTCTTGGGTACTCACTTGGTCCCGTGAGTCCTCAAAGGTATTTCCCCAACCTGAGCCAGCGCTGTGGCTGGACTTTCCCTTGGGCTTCTTAGTATGATTGCAAAGTGTACCACAGCAACAACTCTCAGGGAACTTTGAAAATACAAGGTTTATTATTCACAAGTCCTGTAGGGTACATGGTATGTACTCGGGCCACAAGGTAAGGTCATGAGTATAGAGAGATAGAAAGCACAGAGCTGGGGCTCTGCTTTTACTGGGGTCAAGGGTAGGGTGCCTAAGGTTTCACAGCTTCATTCTTCATTGGCGAATTTAAAGCATGAGTGGGAATTAGGGTGTAGGAGGGGGAAAGCTGCGTCACTAGAGTGGTCAGTTATCTAGTTTACCCAGGGGTTTCTAAAGGGGGAACTCCGTGGTTGGGGGCAGCCTGTTTTATCTAGGTGTTTTCCTAGTAACTGTGTCATACAGTTGCCATATGTTTATTTAAGATGGATGTCTTTGAAATGGATGTGTCAGCAGACAAAAGCTTAATGTCATGCTCTTACATTACAATCAAAAAGCTTAATGTCAGGCACTTACATTACAGAAATGCAGACTGTGGAGATGGGTAATCTAATCAGAAAGATTATAGAGTGGATGCTATACATTTGAAAGAATATTGAGAGGACATTGAAAAGAACAGTCAGAAATATCTGGAATTGTTACCCCTAGAAGAATTTTGCTATTCTGGTTGTGATGACAGTTTATTCAGAATGATTTATATCTTTGCAGCCAAAGAGCTGATTGTCATTAGAATAACTACATTTGACTGTTGAAAAGAAAATTTCAAAATTATCTACAGGTGACATCAGACTGTCCATTAATAAACAGGACACTCATACTCACTATTTGCTGCAGGAATAGAAAAAAGTGTGAGATTTCATTCTTGGAAAAGCAAATACTTACATACCACTCTCATGGTTAAGGAATTGGGCGAGTCTGAAGAAAAATATCATCTTTAGAGTTCTGCCTTGCATTAATCCAAGATGTATCATCTATTTATTGCCTTAACTGGTCTGATTGGAGGAAAATTAAGTAAACGGCATGTGAATGACAAGGAAGAGGAGAGATGACTGGATACTTATGAAGTCTTCTGTATCAAGCCACATTTTTACATATATAAGAATTGTGAATTGCCTAATATCAGACATATTCCATTTCTCAAGCAAATATAAATTTTATGCATTATTGGATAATTTATAATATTATTATAGCTGCTTCTCTACATTGGATATTTTCAAAAGAAATAGTCACTGAATTAATTTATGGTGAAGTCATAAAAAATAGACCCCAAAATATAAGTTTTGCATATCACTACTTCCCTGATCTTTTTTTTTTTTTTTGGCTTATCTAAAGTCCTTTTGCCTACGAATTTTGTTACGATAGAGCCAATAGAGCATTATGACTACAAGAATACCTTCTGGTTTTATTCTTTTTTTTAATGATTTTATTTATTTATTTGAGAGAGAGAGAGAGAGAGAGAGAGAGCAGGTGAGTGAGCGTGAGCAGGGGGGAGGGGCAGAGGGGCTGAGCAGGGAGCTGGACTTGGGGCTTGATCCCAGGACCCCTAGATCATGAAGTGAGCCAAAGACAGACAGTTAACCAACTGAGCCACCCAGGTGCTCCCTCTTCTGGTTTGGTACTATTTTGAGTATTTCTTGAACTCCAGTAACTGTTACCTAAGATGTTTATTTTCCTCTACACAATGTTGTATGTTTTTAAGACATATTTAATTTCATTGACTAGAACACAGAGGGGGGTGGAGGGTAAAGGACAGAAAGAAAGACTGACACAAGTAGTTATTTATTTAAAATAAAAATAAAACTACAGTATTGTGCCAAGATATAACAGAAGACTTAATGAATGGAGAATTATTACGTTCCAAAATGAGAAGATTCATGGTCAGTTCCTCTAAAATTAAGCTACACATTTAACAATCTTCAATCAATTACCCCCCCCCCTTTTTTGAGCAAAAATAGTCTAAAGTATCTCTGGAAAATACAATTAATAAGATAGCCATATGTTTGAAAAGAAGAACTATGTCGAAGTATTTTCCCCATCAAGTATTAAACTACTATAAAATAATATAAGATGTGTTAAATGATAAAAATGCAACTAAGTAAATTTAAAGAGAAGATGGCTTTATTCAGCAATTCATGAATCTGGCAACATCATACCTAACAATGGAAGAGCTCTGTCAAGCTGTAGAAAATAAAAGAATTTTGGGCGCCTGGGTGGCTCAGTTGGTTAAGCGACTGCCTTCGGCTCAGGTCATGATCCTGGAGTCCCGGGATCGAGTCCCGCATTGGGCTCCCTGCTCGGCAGGGAGTCTGCTTCTCCCTCTGACCCTCTTCCCTCTCGTGCTCTCTGTCTCTTGTTCTCTCTCTCTCAAATAAATAAATAAAATATTAAAAAAAAAAAGAAAAGAAAAGAATTTTAAGGTTGGAAAGGGGGTGGAAAAAGGAAATTGTTAGGAAATAATGCATTGTTTCAGGCAAGATTGCTTTTGGAAGGGAAATGGAGGGGCTCTCTCTGGCAGATTCTTTCACTAGTGCTCATCGGGTAACTCCCTATTGACCAGTTAAGGATACATTCCTGAGGGGTCGAAAATGCAGTTGGGTAAGGTATTAATTCTTGGTTTGCTGAAGTACAGTTTAGCACAAGTGACTCCACTTGTTAATAGAATACCTGGGCCTGCTGTCTCCTTTTTAACAATTCCCCCCTTTTGATCAAACTCTCAGCTTAACTGAGAGGTCTGATCTAAATTTAAGGCATTAGCACCACTCTCTGCTACTGTTTAATAATAGTTCTCACAGCTTTCGTGGATCCTCTGTGGGGTAGTCAGAGGCCATCATGCTTTCCGTCTAATCTCTGTGCTATTCCTAAGCCACGACTTCAGTTTCACAATTTTTAAGGTGGACATTATCCTGCTCCTCCCCCTTCTTCGTCTTCATCTCTGTCTTTGTCTTAGGGAAATCCTTTGCTTGGTGGTTAGCAGCTGTGAACATGCATTTAAAGCTTTTGAGAGAATATAACACACCAGAGAGATTACTTTGATTCTTATAAGCAAGATAATTTCCAATGTTTGGAGTGCACTTCAAAGCCATGTTCCCCAAGACCCAAATGGATCAAAATCAAATAAGGCAAAGTAAGACCCTGTGGAAAGTGACACCTTTCTAAGCCCAGTGGCTTGCTCGGTGATTTTATTTCACTGAGTTTCAACTTCTCCAGAAGTGTTCATACAGGTACAAGAGGTAGTGTCAGCCATAGCACAAACACTTGTATGTCTGGCTGAAAGATAACCGAGGTATTCTATTATCAAGAGCAACTTTGGCCAGAGAATCTAAGGATATTTGTTGGGCAGTCATTGTCTTACCAGCAGATTCTGCAATATTTCAAGAATTGAGGAGAGATTTGTGATCATATTCTCATTTACCTTTACTCCTTACCAGGGAAGTACAGCCCTGCCAAAGGAAATGAATCCTGATTTGTGAATGCCTCCTGCTAATTACTTTCTAACTCAACAATATAAATCCAGCGGAATCAACCAATGGGGTGTCTTAGTTTGTTCGTGGAAAGTTGGAGGCACAGTTAGATAATCTAATAGACATTGTCTGGCTTTGTGCCAGCTATCTAGGCATTAACAGGCGCAAGCCGAATGATAACCACCACAGACAAAGATAAATCCGTCGGGACACAGACCACTCCCACTCAGGTGGTATGTTAATGGATTCGCTTGCCGGGATTGTGGCATTTGTCCCTTCAAGCCAGGGGTCAGTTAGGTTTTCTCCTACCCTGAAATAAAAAGTTGCTCTAAAATCCATAATTTTGCCCCCTACCCCTTCAGCAATGACAAAGGAGATATGGATGCTGGCATTATCCTTCCAGGCCAATACCAGAGTAAAGGAAAGAAAGGGAATAAGGAAGCATATCATGTTCAGTTAAAGTATGAAGTCTCGATCTGGCATTTGAGGGAAGTGATCTACCTCAATTTGATTTGAGGGTCTCTTGCAGTTTCGCAGGACTAGGTATCAGGTGAAGCCTTCTTCCACCGTGAGATGTATATCCAGGATCCAAATCCCTGAAGTATGGCTGCCATATGGGTAGTGAGAATGAGCTGGAATAGTCCCTTCCATGGAGGTTCAAGGGCAGTCTTTGTTCTTAGTGATTCCATTTCAGGAGGATGGGAGAAAATTGGAAACATTAGTTTGGAGATTCATAGCCAGACTTTTTTTTTTTTTTTTTAGGAAATTAGACTAATTCAGGAACCAGTCCAGTTTACAGGTCTATAACAAAATCAAAAACAATTAATAGGATTAGAATCTAATATAGACAAAGGTGAACACATAATTTTTCTCTCTAGAAGTATCCCCATTTCTGTGTTTTCTAAGGATAATCATGGCAAAACTGATTTGTTTGCATTAGACTTAGCCTGAGTATTTATGTAAGATAGTGACTGACCATATAAGCTCTTTTTAAGATTGCTTTGCTGGAACCTTATAAGCAAGGTACAAGACTGATTTTTCCAAGGGGCTTTACTGGCTCGGTAAAGTCAATCTCAGTTCCTTAAAACTGTCTGGTCAGCCTGAGTCTATGCATATCTATTTCAAATATGACATTCTAGTGAAGCTTTGGTGATATAATCAATCCTGTTACAAAGGGAACAGAATCTCATTGAACTCATGCAAATAACTAACAATATTGCCATGAAAAGAATGCTCAAGAGTTTTCTAATTCTGGAGGGATCAGGTAGGGAGGAAAAGTAAATGTCTCATCTTTGTTCACAAAGGTATACCTTACCAAATTGATAGCTTAAGAGAAAAGAGAAAAAGGTTTCTTAAAATCTGGAAAAACAAAACATTAAAGAACCAGCAATGTTTCAGATAAAAAGTCCTCATCAGTTCATTCAGTCCCATGATGTTAATGCTTGTTGTGCTTGAATCCAGTTTTTCCATTAGTTCTGGAAATTCTTACCCTGAGTTCAGTTTTATGATCTTAAAGTTACCAAAAACATGAACTAGTTAAAAAAAATCATTTCCATGAATCTCCTTGAAGATGAAGTGCTTTTACAGGAATAGTTTTGCAAAAACATTTGAGTAAAACAATAACTGTCTGTAAATGACAAAAGACTTTTAAAAATACCCATTATTAAAGATCTGATGAGAGTTCATTTTCATGAAATTGACAAGAAAATTTGGTAATTTCTATGACACAACGCCTTTTAAGATAATAACAAAATATGACTGATAACATTATACCAGGACATATCAGATTTCCAAGAATTTCATATTTTCTGGAACATGTATAACATACACCGACACAAACACAACATAAAGAAGGCTTTGTGGTGCTTCTTATTTGACGATGTTTCCCATGCGATTTAGCATATCAAATAAGCCTAATTAGTTTAACATGACCCTTTTTATAAAGAGAGAAAATAAATCTTTTGACATGTTCCAGAGACCCTATGGAAAATCCCAAAGTTAGTTCTTTTTTTTTAAAGATTTTATTTATTTATTTGACAGAGAGAGAGACAGCAAGAGAGGGAACACAAGCAGGGGGAGTGGGAGAGGGAGAAGCAGGCTCCCTGTGGAGCAGGGAGCCCGATGCGGGCCTTGATCCCAAGACCCTGGGATCATGACCTTAGCCGAAGGCAGACGCTTAACGACTGAGCCACCCAGGTGCCCCCCCCCCCAAAGTTAGTTCTAAAGCAAAAAGACTTCATTTAGAATTTGATTTGGGGAATTTTGTCAAAAATACCAAAAAGTTTATCTTTTAATTAATTTCTTATTTCTTAAGCTTTTATTTTAATTTCAGTATAGCTAACACACAGTGTTACATTAGTTTCAGGTATACAAAATAGTGATTCAATAATTCTATACATCACCCTCTGCTCATTGTAAGAGGACTCTTTAATCCCCAGCACCTATTTGACCCATCCCCCCACCCACCTCCCCTCTGGTAACCATCAGTTTGATCTCTATAGTTAAGAGTCTGTTTCTTGGTTTGTCCTTGTTTTATTTTCTTTGCTCATTTGTTTCTTAAATTCCACATATGAGTGAAATCACATGGCATTTGTCTTTCTCTGACTTATTTCACTTAGCATTATACTCTCTAGTTCCATCCATGTCATTGCAAATGGCAAGATTTCATTCTTTTTTTATGGCTGAATAATATTTTATAATATATATGTCACATCTTCTTTATCCATTCATCTATCAGTGGACACAGGCTGCTTCCATAATTTTGGCTATTGTTGATAATGCTGCTATAAACATAGGGGTGCATGTGTTTCTTTGAATTAGTGTTTTTGTATTTTGGGGGTAAATACCCAGGAGTATGATTACTAGATTGTAGGATAGTTCTATTTTTAACTTTTTTGGGGAACCTCCACTTGTCACAGTGACTACACCAGTTTACATTCCCACCAAAAATGCAAGAGGGTTCCTTTTCCTCCACATCCTCACTAACACTTGTCGTTTATAAAATACCAGAAAGTTTTAAAACAGTTGGTCTAATAGGAACATAGGTCACCATAAAACAATACTTAGTTTCCCACTTAAACACAGTGACAATTAAAGACTTTGCAGGCAAATACAAAAAGTTAAATAGTTGGTTAAAAAAAAAAAAACTACTTTAGCTCTTTTAATAGGGTAGATTCTTTTTTCTTCTTAACATAATCAAACACCTGATAAAAACGACACAGGAAATTATTTTGACAAAACACAGAATCCTTGTTTTCTAGACATATTACTTTAAAAGGTAAAGAAAAGGGGCGCCTGGGTTGCTCAGTCGTTAAGCGTCTGCCTTCGGCTCAGGTCATGATCCCAGGGTCCTGGGTTCGAGCCCCATATCGGGCTCCTTGCTCGGCAGGAGGCCTGCTTCTCCCTCTCTCCCTCTCTGAACTTATGTTCCCTCTCTCGCTGTGTCTCTCTCTGTCAAATAAATAAAATCTTTAAAAAAAAAATAAAAATAAAAGGTAAAGAAAAACCTGTACAGTCTTTTATCAAGAATAGACCAATAGTACAAGAAAACTTTGTCCTCTTAACAGAAAGAAAACTGAATTATAATTTTGTACCAGTTTCCTTTTGATATTAAAACTCATTTACTTAATTAAATTCATTTTAGTTTTAGCCAGTCCTGACACATGTAAAATTCCTTTCCCTTATTATTTCTAGTAGTTTTCATTATATATATATTAGAATTTTAACCCTTAGAATACTTTAATTTCTAGTGAAAACTAAGAAATAAGAGATTATAAATGGTCTTTTACATTAACATTCTATGGACTGGCAGACATACTTTTATAATTTCTAGAAATGTGCCTTCTCATTGAAAATTTCTCAGCATGTCATAAAACACACTAATAGACCCAAATAGTTTTAATTCCTTTGTAAAAGGAAGCCAAAAAAAAAAAAAAAAGGATAAACCTATGTTCAGTAATTAGTGTTCAAATTTTATCTTATTTGGAAATAATCTGGATATTCAGAGGATTGAACTTACCATTTAATATAACCTAGCAGACTTTAAGGTTTCAGGTTACCAAAATATTTGGGGAAACTATTTAAAAAGCTCACCCCAAAACTTTTTATCCTACTTTTATCTATTTAATTTACTTGTTCTTAACAATTATGTTTAGACTACCCATAAAACTTTATGATACAGTAGGCAAAGTCAGCCCTCATCTCAAGCTATTTTTTTAAGATTTTGTTTATTTATTTAATTGACAGAGAGAGCGAGAGAGAGAGAGCAAGAGGGAACACAAGCAGGGGGAGTGGGAGAGGGAGATGCAGGCTTCCAGCCGAGCAGGGAGCCCGATGCGGGGCTCGATCCCAGAACCCTGGGACCATGACCTGAGCCAAAAGCAGTCCCTTAACCAACTGAGCCGCCCAGGCGTCCCTCAAGCTATTTTTCTTGCTGATAAACTTAGTAAGAGATTACATGAACTTAATTGACCTTTAGTAAGCCTAGATAGGATAAAGGTATTATATTTAATGCTGATAACTCCAAAGACATGCCTGTTTTAATTAACTCAGCAAACTCAAACTGGCTTTAATACCAAATATTTTCCCAGATCACATGAATCTGAAATTCATTTGGATTAAGTTTCTATTCTATTTTTGAGAATTTTTCTGAATACTAAATTTATGTAAGTGCTTGTTTGTTTAAGCCAATTAAATAGGCTTTTTTACAAATTAACTTTGGTAATACACTCTAGAGGTAGAAAAATACTACACTTCTATAACACATGTATAGGGGCTCATTAAACACACAGACAGACGTAAACAGAGATCTTATACCTTCTATGGCTAAAGCTCTTTATTACTAATATTTGTGGAGAAGTCACTTAAGATTTGAATCTTAATTAATCCTAAGAATAAGACAAGTAATCTTGTGGAAGCTGTATAGCAGTTTGTATTTTTATTTTTATTTATATATTTTTAAGATTTTATTTATTTATTTGACAGAGAGAGACAAAGCAAGAGAGGGAACACAAGCAGGGGGAGTGGGAAAGGGAGAAGCAGGCTTCCTGCTGAGCAGGGAGCCCGATGTGGGGCTCGATCCCAGGACCCTGGGATCATGACCTGAGCCGAGGGCAGACGCTTAACGACTGAGCCACCCAGGTGCCCCAGTTTGTATTTTTAAAGAGCCTCTTTTCTCCATTTTTTTTTTCTTTAGTCTTAGGAATGGGGAATGGTCTAGGTAAGAGTTAACATTTAAATCTAAAAGGCACAGGGAAGGGATTCAAGTTTCTCTAAGAAGGTTTTCCTAAAGCCAATATTTACAAGCCTTTTGCGATAAATAGGGGAGGTTTTGGTACTCCTAAAAAGGAATATGTGAACTTTGAATTGCTTCAAGTGCTTTATTTCTAGTTTTGTAAAGATTTGTAAGATAAGGAAGTTCATTCTAACTCTTCAAAGAATTGGAGAGACAAGCTGAGGGTTCTGGAGGGGAGGGGGGTGGGGGGGATGGGTTAGACTGGTGATGGGTATTAAAGAGGGCACCTAATGAATGGAGCACTGGGTGTTATATGCAAACAATGAATCATGGAACACTACATCAAAAACTAATGATGTGGGCGCCTGGGTGGCTCAGTTGGTTAAGCGACTGCCTTCAGCTCAGGTCATGATCCTGGAGTCGCGGGATCGAGTGCCCTTTCGGGCTCCCTGCTCGGCGGGGAGTCTGCTTCTCCCTCTGACCCTCCCCCCTCTCATGTGCTCTCTCTCTCTCTCTCTCTCTCTCTCTCATTCTCTGTCTCAAATAAATAAATAAAATCTTTAAAAAAAACTAATGATGTAATGTATGGTGATTAACATAACATAATAAAATAAAATTAAAAAAAGAATTGGATTGCAGCTTAAAGGACATTATAGGTTGATCTACACATCCAACTATGTTACCTTCAATTTGATTAGGGAAGAAGCCCTAAGAAAAAAGAATTCTTAATGGGCTCTGAATATCAGTTTCCAATTTGGCCAACTTGTGACCACAGAAGTATTTAAACATTTCTTTTAAATATCTTGTCAGTTTTCAGCCAGGACAAACAGTAAATATATCTGGCAGTATTGAATGACCACTTGGACTCAAGAGGTGTCCCCAAGAGGATACAAAAGATATTTTATTTTCCCCTATCTACAGGGTACTACAGACAGAGATATGAGGGAGATGACTGTGGTAAGAATTCTCACCCTTAGCTGGCCTCTGCCAATTTTTCCAGGATCCCATCTGTGGGTTCTGAGTGCAGTTTAAAGTGAAGCATGTAATTCTGATATTTACCAGAATTTGGCAATGTTTTTAAAATTAATTTTAATTTAGTTTCCCCTTGGCTGTTTAAGGGAGTAAGTGTAGCAGGTTAGCAGAAAATTCCTCAGTCTCATCAGCTCCGGGAGCAGCCCATAAAGCCATTAATGTGGTGAACTTTTGCTTATGGTCTTGTAGTCTCTTCAGAGTGCAAATAGAGTTCAGACATAGGATTACTAGAATGGCTACTTGAATAAAGGAAGATAGAGGGCAGCAGTAAAAGTTATGACAGTCATATAATCTTTTGTTTTAGATGCCTCTTGTGTCTAGTTTTTCATTAGCTTTTTGCAGTTTTACTTTTAATGACACTATTTTGGAATTTTTGAAGCCTTTTGGAAGCTTCTGCATACCAACTAAAATAGTTATTCCATTCCTAAGGGTTTGTTTAATTTGGAACTCTTACTTTTAAGTACACTTCCTAAATGAATGATCTTGTCTAATTGAAACATCCCTTCTAATGGGTATTGTCATTCCCCTGAGGGATGGCAGAAGTCTGGTCGGACCCTAGCCACAGATGGAGTTCAACCCACATTTCTGTCTGGTCATATTTTGGAGTCTGTCAATATGAGGGTTACTGAGAAGATACATTTCCATGACATGAAACAAGCTTAGTAAGATATTGCTGTTTTTGTATTTATAGCCTCCAGGACCATAATTCTTAGATATAAAATAAGCAGGTATACTGAAGGTTGTGCACTTGACTCTTTAGAGTTTAAGGATCCCATTAGCTAAGTCTTTGGATTTCTCCGAGCCAAACTAATACCTAAAGGACTTGAGCTATTGGATTTGGGATTGTGCAGTGTTTTACAGTGTACCTTTCTGCACAGAAATTGTCTTGAATTTGGTGATTGATCTACCATCAATCTAACTTGTTCTGTGGCCAACTTATTCTAACACAGAAGTCTTTGGGTTGGTGGCAAGCACCCTAACAATTCTTAAGTGCTCAACCCATGCCCACCAATTTTCACAGCTTTTTGGTCTCCAAAATCCCTATTAGCAATAGCTTTTACCTACACAAAAACAAGGCAAACAAACATGTATACCTTGATATATCAGCAGTAACCAAGAGATGGTACTATGTCCTGGCCAAGAGAAGGCTTTGTGTGCCCTACCAACAACCTCTATGGAACCTCCGACCCGGGAAAGAATTGAATCAGCAGACCTCAACAATTGCAGACTGTGCAATGGGGGCTCAGCATGGATGTGAACTGTGCATTGCCCCGAACAGTTCCCTTGTGGATCTTGGGACAGAATTAAGGCGTGGGAGTTTCCCATTAAAAAACCTGGTCTGAAAAGCTAGAGCCTTAGCTCCAGTTCAAGCTGACCTGCCCTGGATTGGAAAGCCAATTAGAATCGGAAGCTCCTTGCAAAGACAGTGGAGCTGTGAACCTAGAAGGAACGTAACCACGGCCTTAGGAAACAGTGAGAAAGACAGTGAATTCAGAGTGTTCACGGGATACCACCCTGTGTTTCTTGTTGTTCCCAAAGCTGTCAGCAGTCTCCTTCCATCCTGCTGCTGCCACCAAATCTGTTAACAAAAATTAAACTAAAGTAAATTTAAAGATCAAATTGGCTTTATTCCCTAATTCATGAATCTGGCAGCATCCCATCTAACAATAGAAAGGAGCTCTGCAGAGCTGTAGAAAAGGTTTTTAAAGGCAAAAAAAGGGGTGGAAAGAAGGAAACTATTGGCAAAGAATGCATTGTTTCAGGCAAGGATGCTTTCCTAAGGAGAATGGAGGGGTCTATCAGGCAGATTATTGCACTAATGCTGTCCCAGGTGATTCCATGTTGACTGGTTAAAGATCATGCTCCTGGAGGATCGAAACTGCAATTAGGTTAGGTTTTAAGTCCTGGTTTGCTGACATGGGGCTTAGCAACTGGGCTCCATTTTTAGCTTGCTGTATCTTTTTTAATCAATAGTATGGTATTATTTCAAAATAGAATTGGCTCAATGGAATCTAATAGAAAGTCCAAATGGAGACTAAAATCTATATAGTAATTTAGTTTTTATAAAGTTGGCATTTTTTTTTAGAAAAAAGTGACAAAACATAGATTATTCGATAAGTAGCGTTGGAACAAGTGGTTCACAGTATGTAATAAAATAAAGTTAGATCCCTACCATAAAACAAAAGACATGCGATGAATTGTACATTAAAAGTTTGGGGGCATCTGGCTGGCTCAGTTGGCAAATCATGTGACTCGATCTCAGGTCGTGAATTCAAGCCCCATGTTAGGTGTGGAGCCTACTTAAAAAAAAAAGTTTAAAAGGCATGAGATAGAATAAGGATTATAGATGGATTATAGACTAAATGTATAAAAAGCAAGAAATAGTTGAAAGTACTAAAAAAATTTAGAAAAAAATTATGGGATGATGAAGGTCTTTTTAAACATAACAGATTTAAAAGAAGAAAAATATCATTTTAACTACATAATAGTAGTTTTTTTTATTAAAACAAAATATTTTTGATAAATTAAAAAGAATTAAAAATTTATACAGGAAATTTGTAAGAATGGTTTACCTCACTTATAATCCATGATATAAAAGATAGGTATTTTCACTTTTAGATTGTTGAAATTAAAAAAGAATGTTAATTTCTAGTGAGAATGAAAGTATGGGGACAGAAAAATCTTGATTAATGTCTCAAATTACTTTTGGCTGTGTCTTTTATTCTCTTTTAACTCCATTTATACTACCATAAAACTGTAACAAGGAGGTCAAGAACATATGGACACCCTGGGCACCTGGGTGGCTCAATCAGTTAAGCGTCTCCTCTGGCTCAGGTCATGATCCCAATGTGCTGGGATCAATGGGGAGTCTGCTTCTCTCTCTCCCTCTGCCACTCTCCCTACTCATTCATTCTCTCTCTCAAATAAATAAATAAAATCTTTACGAAAAAGAATATATAGACACCCAAAAGTTAGCATTGGTTATTGCTCAGAGAATAAATAATTTTCTAAAAAACTTAAATCTGTATTTACATTTATCTAAAAACGTGTATTGCTTATGTAATTCCAGAATTTTTTAAAAGGATAGAATAAAACGATTATACCCTCTTTATTATAAAACTTTAGAAAGATTGGGGGGAATGCCCAGTTTTGCCCACATCATAGAGATTGTAATTTATTTTAATAGTATATTAATAATGAATAAAAAGCTTCATTTTAAAAAGCTTTATTTAATATATATAATGTATTATTTTCTCTAAATATGTTGCTCAAAGAGGATCCCAGGTGTTGTTTTATACTGGCTCACAGTTTAACATAGTGTCATATAGGAGAAATTCAGACTTAGCTACCCCAAATTTCCAGCTGTGATGGTGGAAATAAAATAAACCCTCATGGGCTTTGGCATGCTAAAACTTCAAAAAAGGAAATTTCATCTCCCGTGGCTCTAAGTTCCTCAATTCATTAGAAGGCCAGTTAGCCTCACATATGTAAAAGGAATGCTAGGACCATTTTCTCTAATTTCCTACTTTGACCTTTGTTTATGCAGTTGAGCAGTGCTTTTTCAAACTACTGGTTGTCATTATTAATGGATTGTAAAATCCTTCAGTGGTCCCTACCCAACATTAAATTTGTATTGAAATAAGTTAGATTAGAATGAATAGACCAGATTAGAATAGAGTAAAAAAAGACAGGATCAAAATGCTTTGCACATAATTAGAGTTAATATAATTTCTTAAAACTTTTCATCATGCATATGGGTACTGAGCCATGAAATAAAAATGTTTTGTTTTATCTTTTTGTACTCTAAATTGTGATTTAAAAACAAAACAAAACAACAGCAATTTTTTTAAAAGACACTGCAAAGAAGTATAATTTAACTTTTAGGTAGACATGATCTTTTTAGCAAAATCTCAAAAATATGTTCTATATGATGAAAAGTAATATTTTGAAAACAATCTTCCTTATATGCTTAAAGTATTTCTGGTGCAACTCTTCTAGGTAGTTCCACTCCAAAATTATTTTTTTTATTACTGAGATATGGACTTGAATATTGGCCCCAGCTGGCCTCATTTTGTTCCTCTGTAAAATCAGTAGGTTGAACTCATATAAGAGATTTTAAAATGCGAAATATAAAAATCTTATGTCTATGGCTTTTGCTATAAGCTTTAAGAGTATTTGTGTAATATCTTAGTTTTTGTTACTCACCACTCATAATTGTGTTGTTAGTTAAAATGACTCCAAAACAAATTATTTTTCAGGAATGTAAAGCAGATTTGTGTAGCTCATTTTAGTTATTCAGTGTTGTATTTGAAATAGTTTCTGAAACTATTTTCCTTCCACCCCACCCCTACCTCCTTTTGTCTTTAAATTTAGACACCTATTGTTTGAGGGTTTTAATGTAACCATATTAAAGAAGATATATAGGAGTCTGGAAACTAACTTAAAACCTTACTTAATAATAACTTATTCTGTGACCTAAGATAGGCTAGTTAATTTTTTTTAAATGTTAACTTCTTCATCTGTAACAGAGGGATAATTAACTTGTTCTGCCAACCTACAATACAATGGGTAAGTGCTAAAACAGAAGTCTGTATGACATGAAGTAAGATCACCAAGAAGGAAGGGGAATGGAGATGTAGGGTAAGGGGTTAGAGGTAAGGGATTTGGTGAAGTGTTAGTAAAGGAGATTTTTACTGAGATGATACTTGAAGAATGTATAGACATCAGATGAGCAGAGAAAAGGGTCTAGAACATGCCGTACAAAGAACAAGGATGAGAAGGAGGCAATTTAAGAGATAGACGATAGAATTTATAATAAGGCTTGGTAACCAACTGATTTGGCTATGAGGGAAAAGAGAGGAGAAATTTGGGATGAATTCCATGTTTTGATTTGGAGCAATTGAATCAGTGACAGAAATAGTCACTGAGACTGATTATGTAGAATAGTCTTGTGGCTGGATTGAGAGAGAAAATAAGGGAGCCTAGCTATGCCCTTTGTAAGTCTTAAATATCACTGATTCATTCAAGTAGAACTACCCAATAAACAATCAGTTACTAATTAGAAACTCAGGTGAGATATTTAGAGATATTGTGAAGAAGGGCTGGGCATAGATATTTGAGAGGTATTGAAAAATATGTGTTATAGATGACTCTTGAAAAATGCTTGGCTTTCTGAGGGTAATGAAGAGTATGAGGTAAACGGAGTATTACTTTTTTAACCTATTTTAAATATGAGAATCTTGAGGATTGGCCTTGAAGAAATGGCCAGTAAAGAAAGGCATTAATTATAAAAGAATATAAATAATTCCCAATGCAATAATTTGGCCTTGAACATTATGGGACTGGGCAACCTAGGGCTCGGGAATAACCTAAAACAGGAAAAAGAGCATCCCTTTATTTGAGACAGAAACAAAGTGAATGAGTGTGAATTTGGATGAAAAACAAAAAAAAATTGACATTAGAAAGGGGCACATTAATTTAGCTGAGGATAGCTTTGAGTTTTCTAGTACTATTAAATGCAATATTTCTTCTAGCATTTCAGCATCATTTGGCATTTAAATTCCCAAATTGATTATTAAACATGGGCTCTGTTGTGATGTGAACAAACTAGAAACTGCCTGGAAAACTCTGAAGGCGTATCTCTTAGAGATGGATGGACATTATTTTGGATTTGTCCACTGGCAAATCTGATTATTTCAACTTCAGTTTTCTCATCAATAAAATGAGAGATTTAGACTAGATAGCATTCATTAGATCAGCAAATCTATTTATTCATTGTTTATCTGATGTGT
The DNA here is from genome assembly GCF_037043125.1 of Eumetopias jubatus. Taxonomy (NCBI): domain Eukaryota; kingdom Metazoa; phylum Chordata; class Mammalia; order Carnivora; family Otariidae; genus Eumetopias; species Eumetopias jubatus. The sequence continues at coordinate 25,718,685 of NW_028274809.1, forward strand.
GGCTCTGTCTTTTCCATTTTAATATTTTGTGATTATTTTCATCACAAAATTGACAACATCCCCCCCACCTCAGCTTGAGAAGGAAACTCATCCAGGTGTTTATTGAGTAGGAGAGGTTATCTTTGTTCCCATTCATTGATATTTTGGATAAGGACATACTTATCCTAATATACTAAGATAAGCAAAAAAAGGTAGCTTTTGATTTGTTTTGTTGTATTTTTGTTAAGTCTGGCTGTAGAGACAGGTGGTCTATTATGATTATGACAACATATCATTTATTTGTGTGATGCAAGGTGTAGCCTTTAATTCTAATGTAAAAATTATTTGTTAGAACACTGTGGTTTTCTTATGCAGATTCATATGCTTCCTTTATTATTTTGAAACCTATATATATAGTCTTATGAGGTATATGCAAAGAACTCATGCTTGTTTTCAAGAATATTTTTATAATTAAGGTAATAGGGTACCATTGGTTTTTCAAATTCTGACTCAAACTTTGGTGATGTTAATAACCAATTAAGAGGGGAGAATTTCCCTGGTGGCCAAGAGTGTATTTTAAAATTAGTTTTAAGGTCCCTCAATGAATCACTGAGCATGTCTTTAAAAAATAGTTTGAGTAAAACTTCATTAAATAAATGAATAAAGCAGCTAGTGATGAAGAATGGATTAGACAAGATTCTTTTCCTATTTAACACAACTAACAATATTATCATGTCATAGCCCATGGACCACCAGGGATTTATCTGAGACAAGGGTCAAACCTGATTAGTAGCTTCCAAAATCTGGGCATACTTTATTAACAGACTCTGAATGTCAATTTCAGTAATGGCTTTGTGGGTATCTGCTATGTTTTTCAGGTGAACTATGGCAGTTAGTGCACTTAAGATTAAACCATTATGTTACCTGAGGGAGTGTATACATCATGGTATGGCCTAGCTAGTTCTGACTAATTAGGAATTAGGAATAAAAGATAATCAATTACATTTTCTTCTGTGATGTGAAAATGGGTATGCTTGTGATAGTTTGGAAAGCCTAGACACTTTATAATTATATATATATATATATATAATTCTGTTTTGCTAGGTTCCATTATTAAAAAAAAATAATAATAATTAAATACCTTCCCTAAGAGCCTTTTTCAATATTTAGGCTGTATGTTGTTGATTAAAATAATTGATAAATCCTTAAAGTACAAATTTCTCCCCTGTCCAAATCAGGATATAGCCTTGTGTATCTTGAGGGCTCAGTCTGTGTGGCAACAATTATTGGTTTCATCATTCTGTGATCAAGCTAGTGTGAGACAGGAAGCAGCAGTTTAAGACCCATTTCCACCTCTCCTTTCCCATCTAAATAATGCTTTACCCTTCCTGGGGTAACCTCTCACTGGGAAGAAGTCTTAGAGCAGAGGTTTTGAATTGTTGGGTTTTCAAGGCTGCTTGTAAAAACTTTAGGGTTCCCAATAAGAAGCAAAAAAAAAAAAAATTATCTGGCCTCTTTTCCAGACTTACTAAATCACAGTGTTGGAGAACAGGCATTTTTATTTTAAATTTTCCTATGTGATTCTTAGAGTCTACCTGACACTGGACACACAGACGTGTCCAATTGTTCTCCTTTGGGAAAATGAATAGTGTTGTATAGTTTGGTGTTAGTTTCATTAAACTTGATTTTCTGCACATTTCAGCACTCTCTAGAAGTAATATGTATTCTTGGATGGTCCATGGGCTTTATTTGTTTCATTTGAAGTATAGCTGGATGACAGTAGCCTTCTACAAACATGTTGCACAACAGAGAGTGTTCATTTTTTTAGTCACAATTTCACCATTCATGGGAATAAGTATTGGATCGTAGAACTAAAGGGGACCTCTAGAGAGCATTTCATCAAGCCCCCTGTCTCTAATTAAGTGGCTGTCTAAAGCATCCAGAAGAGATTTCCCTTAAATACTGACAAATAGAGGTTCAAGAAGCCCATTCAGTTGCTCATTACAGTGTTTTTATCACTCTAATAGTCAATAAATTCTTCTTCCCATCCAACTCAAATCACCTCTGCCTTAACTCAAGCATTTTTCTTCTTGTTCAAACCTCCATGTATGTGGCTGAAAACAGCCTAACATTAAAACCATTGCATTGAAGCACTATCTATTTAATGGACACAATGTGTTTCATGGACACAGTTTGTCGAAATCTGGTCAATAAACAGAAACAGTATAGGCAGTATAAAGGTACAGGTCACTGAATACTAATTGAAATAGAATAAAATAAAAATAAAATAAATGTGCTTTAAAATGTGTTTAGCAATGGAATTCGGGGCTGTCCAGGATACTCTTTACATAGACATCTGTTAGGTAAAAGAAAGGAGTAGTTTTCTGACAGCCTCATACTTGCTCTCTGAAATTTTGCCTTCACAATCAGTCCAGTATTTCTGTTCCCACTTTAGGTTTTCTTCCTCCCAAATCTTCCTACCTGCTGGCATGTGAATTTTTTTCTCTTTATTTATTTTTTATTTTTTTTATTTTTTAAATTTTTTATTGTTATGTTAATCACCATATATTACATCATTTGTTTTTGATGTAGTGTTCCATGATTCATTGTTTGTGCATAACACCCAGTGCTCCATGCAGAATGTGCCCTCTTTAATACCCATCACCAGGCTAACCCATCCCCCCACCCTCCTCCCCTCTAGAACCCTCAGTTTGTTTTTCAGAGTCCATCGTCTCTCATGGTTCGTCTCCCCCTCTGACTTACTCCCCTTCATTCTTCCCCTCCTGCTATCTTCTTCTTTTTCTTTTTTCTTAACATATGTTGCATTATTTGTTTCAGAAGTACAGATCTGTGATTCAACAGTCTTGTACAATTCACAGCGCTTTGTTTGTTTGCTCTTCCAGTTAGTGATAGAAGGCTTAACAACACAAATGGGAAGTTAAAGCAAGAAGTCAGTCAGTGTGGTAAAATTTCAGACAAGATCGACAGTCAGTCGATCAACCAAATGGTATAAATAATCTATATAGTTTTCCCCATTTTTGCTGGATTAGAGTAATGATTCTCAACTGTAGACTGCATATTGGAATCACCTGGGGAGTTTATTAAAAGTGGCAAATCCTAGAATGTTGCAGGTAATTTTGATTTAATAGGAATTAGATGATTCCCAGGCATTTTAAAAATTTTATTTAAATTTAATTAATTAACATATAGTGTATTATTAGTTTCAGAGGTACAGTTCAGTGATTCATCAGTCTTATATAACACCCAGTGCTCATTACACCACGTGCCCTCCTTAATGCCCATCACCCAGTTACCCCATCCCCCCATCCCCCTACTCATTCAGCATCCCTCAGTTTGTTTCCTATAGTTAAGAGTCTCTTATGGTTTGTCTCCCTCTCTGATTTCATCTTGTTTTATTTTTCCCTCCCTTCCCCTATGATCCTCTGTTTTGTTTCTTAAATTCCACAAATGAGTGAAATCATATGATAATTGTTTTTCTCTGATTGAGTTATTTTGCTTAGCATAATACTCTCTAGTTCCATCCATGTTGTTGCAAATGGTAAGATTTCTTTTTTTTTTTTAAGTATTCTGTATCCTGCTACTCAAAATGCGGTCTTTGCACCAGCAGACAGTGACATTACCTGGGAGCTGATTTGAATGGACAATCTTGGGCCCCACTGAGAATGACCAAGTCAAAATCTTCATCTACACAAGAATTCCCATATTAGAGTTTGAAAGACCCTGTTAGATACTCTAATATTATACAGCTTGGTTCAGAACCACTGGGTAGAGGAAGTGAACAGAACCAGAAGGCCCTGAGATTGAGGATATGAAGGAAATGAGGAAAGAAGCAGCAGGTAAGGAAGGGAAGAGAAAAGTGGCAGAGTGTAAAATCAGGAGAAGACAGTTATCAAGACTTTACTTAAACTTAACCTTAATTTTTTAAAGGGCAAAGATCTTTTTGTTTTGTCACTGTGATGTCAGTGCTCTGTTTTGCATTATTTATGAATGTTCTTTATCCTTTTTGTAACTCATAGGAAGCAATAATAAATATTTAATTAATAAATTGTCAAAGTTCTTTAAATAAAATAATTTCTAAGGGAGTAATTTTAAACATGGTATTGTTATATTTAAAGAAGTAATTATGCCATTGTTTTTATTGGTGATGTGCTGATATGATAAAGCTACTTACAAATACTTTAATTTCTTGAGATGATAGATATTCTCTCAATAGTATTCCCTTACTGTGGGATGTGTGGTTCCTTAAGCTTTATCCATCGATTCCTATGCATATTTTGGATGAACCTCCCTTCCCAATCTCATGTTTACTGAGCCTAATATAAGAAACATCTTAACTTCCCAGATTTTACCTTTTATATTAGACAATCACAGTTAGTGATGTACCATCAATGAATAAGCTAGTTAAAATTTGACCCAAATATTTTAATGCACCCAATGAAGCAATTTAGGAAGGATACTAAGTATGGGGGAGGGGTGGAATCTAATGAAATAATATTCCGGCAGGAGTGGAAATTAATATAAGCAAGCAATTATAAGTTAATGTTCCCATGGAGGCTAAGTGAGTTATTTCACTGATTTCAGGAACTGTTTTGTTTTGTTTTTCCATCATAATAAAATATGAATATAGTTTGATGTATTTAATTCATATTAAGTAGTACTATTAATCAATAAATGTCATTAAATAGATTGTACAAAGGGAATGTTTTCTTTTTAAAAATAAATCTCACGTAACAATGTGAAGAAATATTTCTTAACTGTGTCACATCACTATTTAGAGATTAAGCTTATTTGTTTTTTTAGCTCTTTATATTGTTACCTGTCAAGCAGACACTTCTAAATGTATTTCATGCTTACTAAACTTTCAATTGGAATTAAGGCATGTGAAAACAGTGATAGCAAAAAGTGCTATTTTTAGTCTTGAATGTATCTTACTTTTTTACTTTTAAAGTGAATTATAGACTGCTTTTGAAGCAAATCCCATAATTCTCATTAATATCTTAAGTCAAAATTTTGAAAAGTAATGACTTTAGAGAGATGTTTCTTTGCATATTCTTGAAATGTAATGGCATATCTAAGATCAAAGTGTCCTGAAAAAATATGTGATATGTGATCACTAGATAGACAAAATTGCTATTTTGAACAATTTACAGTTGACTCAACACATATGAATGAATAATTTAATGTACATATTTTTAAAGTTTCAGAGCATAATTATTATCAAACATAAGATTATACTGTTAGATTATATTTTAAAACATTATCATATTTAAATAGTATAGTCACAGAGAATTGATCTTAATGTGAACATTTAATAAATAATTTTAAAATAAATTAATGGTTAATTATCTTTATAAATATTATCTACATTAATTTTCTAATTTGATAGGAAAGACCAAAGTATATAAATGAAGAGAAACTGAAACATTTTGTATAGTACCCTCAACCACCATAGAGTTAGAAATGAACACTTAGACATATGTGTCTAAGATTAAAATAGGGTGTGACTTATAAACTATTAATGCTTACTTTGTGCTATTTCCGGCTGACCAAAGCCTGTCAACTTAAAGCCAGTAAATAGACTGTTCTATGATAACACTGACTTCAAATCTAGTAATTTGTTTACTTAACATATGTCTGCTATTTCAATTAGCAACTTTGGCGCATCAAAAAAGCCTTTTTAAATCCGGAAGAGAGGAATTATATATGATTTTATTTTTTTAAAAAAGTGTCTATTAAAAGTGTTTCCTTTTTATAGTTTGAATTAGTAAGTAGAATATCTAAATAAATATACTACTTGGATGAAAGATAGGAACATCAATGTAAGCCCAATGTAGGAATATGAATAGTTAAAAAGTGGATATAATTTGTTTGGGTATATTTCATATATGTAGTGTATATGTATATGTACTGTGTATGTATAATGTATATAAAATATAAATTAAAATTACATGGTGACAGGTACAGTTCTAGACTTTGGAATACACCAACAAACACACTGTGTAATAAGTGAGTTGTAAAATATGTCAGATGGAGTAAGAAAGGAAAGATGAAAGGAAGGAAGGAAGGGGAGGGAGGAAGAGAGAGAGAGAAAGATAAAGAAAGAAAAAAAGAAGAGGAGTGTTCATCAAGAATCAGTAGTTTGGAAAGGATTCAGGATTAAACAGAAGTTGACTTCACTGGGAAAATGAGATTTGAGCAAAAACTGAAAGAAGGTAAATGGACAGACCAAATTGATTTACTATGTAGAAATTTCTTTAAAAAAAAGATGTATTTATTTATTTGAGAGAGAGGAAGAGCGCGAGTACGAGTGTATATGCACCTGGGGAGGGGCAGAAGGGGAGGGAGAGAATCTCAAGGAGACTCCCCGATAAGTGGTAGCCCAAGGTGGGACTTGATCCCACGACCCTGAGTTCATGACTTAAGCAGAAATCAAGAGTCAGACATTTAATGAAGGGAACCACCCAGGTGCCCGCTATGTAGAAATTTCTATTAAAATACAAAAGAAATTATTTCAAAATTTAATGTTACCCAAATTGCAAATACAAAATATGCCCTGACAGGGGCACCAGGGTGGCTCAGTCCATTAAGCATCTGACTCTTGGTCCTTATCTCTTGATCATGGGATCAAGCCCCAGATTGGGCTCTGTGCTCAGCTCAGAGTCTGCTTCAGATTCTCTCTCCCTCTCCCTCCTCTCTCTCTCTCTCAAATAAATAAATAAAATCTTAAAAAAAATGCACTCACAAATCCAGACTTAAAATTTGTCTTTTTCAAAATCTTCTATAAGATGATAAGAAGTATCTTATAACTTTATTTTTACAAAATAAAAACAAGACAGAGTGAGTCCAAGTGTTGTTTTTGCTTAAACTCTATTTGATGTTTGTATTGATTGCACTACATAGGTAGGAATATAATCATGTCTAATAGAAGAATATAGTTCATATTTAAACATTATGCACTATTTTATGAATATCATACTCATGTTCAATTAAAAAGGATCCAAGTGGAAATATGGAATTGTGAAGCAATCAATAGCAGAATTTAAGGAGCATTTAAATCTAGTAATGGACACTAACAATAATTCTGTTATTTGGATTTTGATATGCTCTGTTTCTTGGTATTTTAATATTTGTCTATTTACATTTTTAGTGCCCTATGTCTTTAACTCTCTGCATTTTTTTAATATTTATTTTTATTTACTTTAGAGAGAGAGAGAGAGAGAGCAAGCATAGTGGGAAAGGGCTGAGGGAAAGAAAGTCTTAAGCAGACTCTGCACTGAGATATCATGACTCTGAGATCATGACTTAAGCTGAAACCGAGAGTTGGTTGTTTAACCGACTGTGCCACTCAGGCACCCCTGCATATTTTTTTTCTTTGATATGTGCATTAGGCAGTCAACAAATAACTTTCATTGAATTGGCAATATATGATTTATTTAGTTGGAGAGGATACTTACTTTCTTATATACTGAATGCCAAACACTACCAGTCACCAAGGATAAAAACATAAATAAGACAATGGACTTCAAAAAACTACTCTAATAGTTTAGTAGGGGAAGCAAACATAAAAAAAAAATACAATGTATTATGACAAGTGAAATAATAATATGTAACATTTGCTGACCACTATTAACAGGGGCCATGGTAAGCACTTTACACCTATACCTCTGTTTACCTTCAGTCCCATTAGATAGGTACAAATACCAAATCCATCTTAAAGCAGGTAAAGTGAAATACAGAGATATTCAATAACTTGACCATATCACAAGAATAGAGTTTGGGTTTGGGCCTAGACTGTCAGACCACGTGGAATCTGCATTAACTTTCTCCCTTGTTCAGAAGAAACAGTGATAAACTATCTCATCCTAGAGCTATATCTGGAGTTTTCAGAAAGAAAGTGACATCTGAACTGGATGTTATAGATGAGTATTTGCTAGGCAGAGAAGACAGGAAGGGTTTTTAGCATGAAGGAAAGCATTATAAAAAGGCAATGAGAATCAAAATTGGGAATGATACAAGAAATCAGGAATCACAAGTGGTGATTGTGTGTTGCTGGATATGAGAAGCACAATGAGAAATGCTAATAAAGATAGAGATGGTTTAATTGTTGAAGGACTTTTATCCCTTGCTCAGGGTTTACTCCTTTAGTACAGGGATGACAAGTTTTATTTGCAAAACAGCACTGATTTATAGGCAGTGGCTTGTATTTTCAAGCCATTGCTTTTAGAGCAGCATGGAGGATTAATTGGGATCTGAGAAACCTTTTAGAAGCCTATGTCATCATTTAGACATTACTTTCCCAAACAAAGTTGGAGTAGAGAGGTGGGACGGTAATGAGGAATATTACTTGGCAATTTTATTTGATAATTTTGTTAGGTATGAGAAGCGAGGGTGAGGGGAAAGGAGAAAGAGAAAACACATCCCCAATTTTTAGCTAAGCTACTGAGGGGATGGTGCTACCAATAATCAAGAGAAGGGAACAAAGAGAGATATGCCAGATTGGTAGAGATGGGAAAGTGAGTTACGTTCCTTATTATACATCTTGGGATATCTAAGTGGGGTCTTCTGCAGGCAGCTGGTAACATACCACTGCTCAATATAAAATTCAGATTTGGATCTGATGTCATCTACCTATAGGTAGTATGCAAAGGGGATGGATGATTTCATCTAGGCATGAGCCCATAACCCAAAGAAATTGACAAGACCAACTCTGGGGAATGCTGTCATTTGAAGGACAGATGCTGCTATAGTAGCAGTTGAAGGAAGCTTTGAAGAACGAGTCAGAGAGATGGAAAGAGATCAGACTGAAGTGGAAATAAAGAAGCCAAGATGTGATGTACTATACATCTTCTGTAAGATTCATTTCTCTAAATACTTTAAAAATATCTCTTTGGAATAAGTGAAATAAGTGTCTCTCAAAGGTGTAATTTTGATGCCTAGCCTATAGCACCGATTTTTACTAAAGCATTACCCTAATATAGTGCTGTCAGCTTGGATCAAAGGACATTATAAGAAAAGACCAATGGAAATTTGTGTTGCATCTACTATGAATGTGTCTCTCTCTGCCACATCCCTCCCTCCCTCCCTCCTTCCCTTCCTTCTTTCCTTCTTTTGAGGATGTTGCTCTCTTCCTTACACAGGAAACTTGGTAGAAATTTCACTTATATCTCAAGAAAAGAAACAGTTATGCTACTGCTGACCAGTTATCTATACATGTATCTGTATCTATATTTATCTATCTGCTTGATATGAATCATGTAAGATATAATGTGAATCATGTAAAAGTTTGTTTCCCTTTTTTCATTGACTCTAAAAGGCTTAGATTATTTCCGGGGATATCTTCTGTCATAAAACCTTGCTGTGCCCCTTGTGGATAGACTCCATCTTTTGCAGCCTGCCAAAATGCCTCATTCAATTATTTCAAATTTGATTCTTTCCTGCTAAGTCGTATGATTGTTTTGAAAAACACTGTAAGTGTTTGCTGGGACAAGAAAGAAAATAAAAACAAGTGTATGTATTAATTTTGAAGGTTTTTGTACAGTGATTTTGACCTATTGCAGACTTCATTTGGTAAATGTTAGCTGAACTGAATCCACAGTGGGTTGAGTATTGTTATGTGAGAGCTCAGCTTTTCTCAGCTACTCCAAAGCACCTTAGAAGTTTCTCTTGGTGACAGACTTTGATCAGGGTCCCATCTCTGTCTTCCACAGTGACAAGGACGGTGTGTGCAGAACAGTGTGATGGCAGGTGCTATGGGCCCTATGTCAGTGACTGTTGTCATAGAGAATGTGCTGGGGGCTGCTCAGGACCGAAGGACACAGACTGCTTTGTAAGTCTTGGAGCTTCTACTTTTCCCATCTCCATCCTTCCTGGCTGGACTTAGGCACATTGACTCTTTAACATTAAAATAAGGTCAAGTTTAACCATTTTAACCATTAATCATTTTAGGATTAAGAAAGATGTTCTGCCTTCCTATAATTCATTCCCTCACTCGGTGGCTATTGATTGACTAGGATTGTTCTGTTCTTGTATATGAATTATGTCTTTCTGGTGTAATTGACAATACAGGTGAGATGTATTAGAGAATGTGAAGAGGAACATATTGAGATATCTTTTTAAAAGCTAATAGCATCCTTCCAAAATTTACATTGATTACCTGTTTATGTTGTTGCATAATTGAGTTTTCTGAGTGGGGGCTCTTGAATTTTATTTCTTGGATTTAAATTTTAAGGTTATAACCATAGATTTCAAGATTATTCTTAAATTTAACTATTTCCCAGTTTATTTTGTTTACAAGTTAATTTTATTCATAATTTATAAGATTTACAAATGCATGCTTAAAGCAATTTATATGCTAATCTGTGTGATTTTTATTTTAGAAAAGGACACTTTTCTAAACATGTTAAGAACATGTTTTAATTACATTTTAATATACCTGATACAGTTCTTTCTGTTCTTTTGAATACAAACAGTTCTGTGAGCTATAGTTAACACAATTTCATATACAGACATTATTTTCATTTTAAGCTAAAAATCATAAAATAAGAAATTGTTTTTGCTGTTAAAAATGAACACAGAAATTCATTTTCTTTTTCCCATTTTGAAATATCCAAAGAATACACATATATATTTAGAACTGAATATTTTTTCAAATTGACACTTAACTCTGAAAATAAGCAAAACATAAATAAAAACTCTTATGACATAGACAATTTCTTAATTTTCTTAACATCACAAGAAACTTTATTCGTTGACCCTAATCCTATAGTGAAACAAAAGTATCTATTGCAGAAGTGAGTAGTGAAGAAGAAAAGAAACATTTTAAAAATTTAAGGAAGATGCTTTAGCAGGCCTTGAAGTGAGACCTTTTCCCTTGCCTATCACCAGACACAAGGTAAAGCTTGATGTCGAGGATGCTGAGCAGGTGTTAACAATGCCAAAACAGTAACAACAAGAAACACCAACAATAGCCATAACTTTTACTTAGAAGTTTTTCATTGCATTTGTTTTCATGGTTCCATTATCATAATGAACAGAGTGTTGGGTGAGTCTCAGAATCCTCATTTCATTACTTTTATGGGATGGTCCAATGACTCCACTTTGGCATTTGGTACAGAATGTTCAAGAATGCCAGACCGAGGCCTTGGTGTAAGTTACGTTGTTTTGCATTCTGTCTGGAAGGTAAATTTGTTTGATTCCTTTAGTTTATGTCCCTTTGTTGCCAAGTAATCTGTGCACAACCTGCATAAAGTATGTTCGTAAAGCAATTATGAGGACACATGAAGTTTTATAGCCATAAATTAAAACTTACTGAGTTTTGTAGATTGCTTTTTAATAGATTCTTCCTGGAAAATGTCATCTTAGTGAATAATGTATCATGAGTGAGTCTCGTTCTGATTATGCATCTAGTAGACCATCATCAGGGAATTGTCATGTTGGTGATAAAGTGCTTACTAAAACAACAGTTGATGAAGAAAATGTTTTGAGGAAACAATGAATTAGTGCTTATTAATAACCATACATACAATTTATGATGAAATATAAAATATAGCTTGAGTGCATATTAGCTTACTTTCCAAGGCTTCAATTATTCCTATGAAGGTTTAAGCTGTTTAATTAAGAGAATTAGTTTATCAACTCTTTTGAAAGCCATGCTTTATGTACGTAGACATACATTCTATTTTTATACCAAATACCTCTCAGGTGGTAAAGTTGTTTTTTAATTCTTCTCAAACGCATTTGAACATATTAACAAATTGAGGTCTCAATACAAATATATAAGTCAGCAGAAACAAATTGTTTTGTTTGAACTTGATGGCTTTCACTGAATGGTGTGGCATTATGAAAAAGACCATATAGGAAATGGCAGCACATTATTTAATTGTGAGCTAAGTAGAGACTGCTTCTCTTCATTTTGGCATTACATACTCCATATTTACACTTGACTGGTCACCTGCCAGAGCCTTTTCTTCAAGTCCAGTTTAAATATCTATCACAATGTTTTCCTACTATACAACGGCAATGAATGTGCTTACCATGTCACTTACAGCACTGAACTTTTCCAAACACCAGCTTTAAGGAAAATCTAGACTATAGATTTGGGGAGTTAGTTGTTAGTGCCAGACTCTTAAGACTCAACATAAACCCTTTGAATAGTGTGAGTTGAAATAATTTTTCACTATTAGCTAATTTTAATAATTTAGATCAATTATTAGTTTGGAGATTACTGGGTAGAGACTAGGTAAGTTGAATATCAATATCTTTGTATAGATTGTATATCCATTGACATTGGAAAAACAGTTTTGTAAAATTTTCGACATTCAATACAAATTTGAACTTAAAAATAAGTACTTACTGACTATAAAGCTGTCAAACTTTATATTTTTTATGAAATATAAGAATAGAACATACACATATGTTGTATATAAATATGAATATAATAAGTAAAGAACACATCCTTCTTACACAGCTATTAGAGCAGGGTTCCTTTAACGAGTATTATGAAGGCTATTCTTAAATGAAATTAATATTTGCTATGTTGTAGGCCTGCATGAATTTCAATGACAGCGGAGCATGTGTTACTCAGTGTCCCCAAACTTTTGTCTACAATCCAACCACCTTTCAACTGGAGCATAACTTCAATGCAAAGTATACATATGGAGCATTTTGTGTCAAGAAGTGCCCACGTAAGTAACAAGATAAGAATAACCAAATTAATTAGATCATCATTTAAAAACACACCCACAAAATCATATACATTTATTGTAATTTAAAATTTGCAACATTATCATGAATTACTTGGATATGGGTACTGTTGCTTACCATTTCACTAATAAGGAAATTACAGTTCAAAAAATTCAAGGGATTGGTCCAAAGTCTCAGCAAAGGAGTGACATGTTTGAGGTTAGAGTGTAGTGTCATTGCCTTCTAAACTTACTGTTTTCACTATTCCTCAGTGTTTTTGTACATGATGCTGTTTCTCAGAAAAGTGATTAGTTAAGTAGGAGCAAGCTTTGTACTGAATGAGGTCTGCTTCTAATCACAATGAATGTTTACCTAATATCCTTTCTGATTACTTATTTGTAATAGAATGTATAGAACTATAGTTTTAATATCAAATCTAATCTTAAACAATAACAGTAGATGTGAAGGGCATGTTTAGCAGTCTTTACAAAATTGACAGCTCATCCTGAGGATTCAAACAGTTTAGCGTTCATCAATAATTCAGTAAATATATGTCTTCATATTTGCTCCAGTCAGTTTCTTTGCTTGGAATGAGTGATGGGACATTATTTCTTCATTGTTCTATCTACTGGAAAAACTGGAAAAAAAAATCACTACATTTGTCCATATATTCATTTAAAAGAAGAAGGTTTTACAAGCTACTGCATACCACTATTACGGTTTTCTTCATTTTGTGCCTGTGACTGAGTAAGAAGTATAAAGGACATGGGATGAGAGTGGCTGTGGGTTCTGGCTTTGCCCACGTATTACTCATGTGATTTTAAATGAACTATTTAGTTTTCTGTATTCTCCTCTTTAAGATGTGGCTGGTAATAATCATAGTTCTCTTCTCTCCCAGAGTTATTATAATGATCAAAAGGATGGGGAATAAGAATCAGAGGGATAGCATATAAAAACAAGTCTTTGGAAACAATGACAATTTTAGTCATTATTATTAAATATTTTTATATTGGTTAAAAGAATAATTATGCATACAAGCTTTCAACACCTAACTTGTGGCAAGTGGCTAAACACTGAGAACTATTTTGTGAAATTACACGCCCAGTTTCTAGATATGGTAACTCCTAAATTTCCTTTCTTAGAATAGTTTAGGTCAACAAATTACAGGCTAATTTAAAACACTTTGGTATTTATCTATGTAAATTTCAAATATTTGAAGGGCCCTGCTCATAAGGCATGGTTTGTTAAACTGCAACTATCTTGGAAAAACAAAGACATTTAGTTCCTAAATACTGCTCTACAATCCTTAATCTTGAATTCTAAAATTCAAAAACTCCAGATAAATATTTTTTGAAACTCATTTGGCTACAAAATCTGAACCTAACTGATATGGGGTCTTTATAATTTGTATTTACTCCACTTAGCATATATTACTACAAAAATGTAGACGTGTTTAAATATGGGGCATTCCTGTAAAGACCTTGCAGAAAGGATGGTTACATAATATACAGTACATTCACTCGTTGCAGGTTGAGTTTGCCTCAGAAAGAGATTAGGTTGTTAAGAAGGAGTATTCTCAGAATGAAGACAGGAAGGATGAAGAACAGGAAGGGAACAGGCTGTGGTGCATTCTCCGCAATGTACCTTTTTTGTGGTGGATGCCCCCTGGTGGATAACTGGGAATATAATGATTGCACTGTGCCCACCCCGAAGAATCCATACACATCCCTCTACCCCAGACTCCCTTCAATCCCAGATTTTCCAATATTTCTTCCTCCAGGGCAAGCCACTGCTCATGAATCCACATTTATTCTAAGCTCAGATCACTTTCATACAAAGTAAATGATCATTTGAACTACCCAGAACCATGCCCACTGGTAGGATTTTTTTCCTCGTTACCATCTTTCTAGTCCCCTCCTCAGTGAGGCTGCAGGGCAGCTGTCGTTCATTTTGAGCTGCTTGCACCCACATACCAAACTTAGTTTTTGTCCTCCCTCTGTTAGCTTGTCACAAGTGCCCTCTCTTGGTCCCCATGCAGCCACAGGTATGAGCCGAGGGAGAGGTACCAGCACAAGGAGTCTGGGCTATCTGCTTATGCAGTTTACTTGTGCCTCTGCCTGGACTCATATCCAATCTTAAATGCATTGCCTCCATCTTAACAGTGGATTCTGTTGGACCTGCCCAACATTATAACATCATGGTTCAAATAAAACCTGATGTGTGATGGGCGATTCTGGCTATAAAATCCATCAATGACCCATGGTTAGGTGCTCTATCTCTATCAGGACCCAGAAACATCTAAGGAGCTGTTTATTAAAAGGTGTATAATTCTATGCTACAGATGGCATGGATTAGCTCTAGAATCCTAGAGGTCTCTGATAGGATTTTCCAGCTGGGACTTGCCATAACTCCATATGGCATATTTCCTACCACAGACACTCCTAAGATCATAAAGCCTCACGGGTTTGTTTGTTTGTTTGAAGGAGAGAAAAAGAGTGTGAGCGAGGAGGAGCAGAGAAGGAGGGAGAGTGAGGGGGAAGAATCTCAAACAGACTCCACTCTGAACATGGGAACCCAACTCAGGGCTGGATCCTAGGACCCCAAGATCATGACCTGAGGTGAAGCCAAGAGTTGGAAGCTTAACCAGCTGAGCCCCCCAGGCACCCCACCTCTTGGATTTTGTGACCCAAGTAGCAGAAATGCTTGCATCCCAGACTGGACCTGTACCATATGCCTTTCTTGATCTGAGACCCCTTCAAGGCCAGAAGCCTTCCATACCACTGAATATTAGGCCAGAAGCAGTATGCCCTGACAGGGAATATACTGCCTTTAAAATATAAAGTGGCCTCGGGGCGCCTGGATGGCTCAGTTGTTGGGCATTTGCCTTCGGCTCAGGTCATAATCCTGGTGTCCTGGGATCGAGCCCCCCCGTCAGGCTCCCTGCTCCGTGGGGAGCCTGCTTCTCCTTTTCCAACTCCCCTGCGCTTGTGTTCACTCTCTCACTCTCTCTCTCTGTTGAATAAATAAATTAAAAAAACTCTTAAATATATATATATATATATACATATATATATGTATATATATATATATATATGTATATATATATATATAAAGTGGCCTAGCAGGTGTTGTGTTTTCCCTTTACTATGGGAGGCTCTAGATGCAATTATCTGGGTTCTTTATTGGGGGGCAGGCAATGTCTTGGCATATTTCAGATCACTGGAGCCATAAATATTTTACCAATGTATCAGGTAATCAGACATTCCTGATTTATGTAGTATGCCTTTCCTAAAATGCTGCCTTTCAAATTCCATTTTGTTTCTTCATATAAAACTATGGAACAGTTTCTATGGCATTCCACTGAAAGACAGAATACATTTTAAACATTTCCTCCTGGATATGAAGTGCACTCTCTTGATCCAAGGCAATTCAACGTCAGCTTCATTTGTGTTTCGTGTAACTTGAAGTATTTTTAGACTTCAGACTTGCATCATGACGTGAAATGAAGTGGAACTATTGAAAAACACAAACTAAATGTCATGTAGTTTCCTAAGTCTATAAAAGAAATTCACTCTATCTTGGGGGCAATTCAGGTTGCGGTGCTGTAGTCAAGCAGGGACTAACTGTTGTTAACACACGCTGCCCTTGGATTAGATGTGGATGTTCGTAGATTCTATTTCAGGTTGAGATATTTAAACAGAGTTGTTTTAGGGAAAGAGACAGACATGTATACTATCAGTGATGCTAATCATTGTCAAGCCCTAAAGTACTTTGTTTTAAACTTGTTTTCTGACCATCAACATTGCTAATTTCACCGGTTTTTTTCAAATCAGATAACTTTGTGGTGGATTCCAGTTCTTGTGTGCGTGCCTGCCCTAGTTCCAAGATGGAAGTAGAAGAAAATGGGATTAAAATGTGTAAACCTTGCACGGATATTTGCCCAAAAGGTGAGTGATAGTTGAGATTATTTTGGCTAGAACAGGGACCTACTCTAAGGTTTTTCCATTTACTTTTTAATGGACTGGCTAAGTTCACCTCTCTGAACACACACATCTTTTCCATGACTTTGAATAGGTCCCCAAAGTATCAACTCTCTTAACAGTGTGTATTATCGATTTTGAATGATGTATACTAAATGATCCAGGTTAAACTGGGAGTTTAATAGAAATTCAGAAAAAAGTTACATTTTATTCTATATGCAGCAAATCTTAGAAACAAGGGATTGCATGATTATTTTAGCATTAAGAACCCATATTAATTCCTTGCCACTCCACACTAAATGATCTGCTATGCATATGAAGGTGCAAAGAGACAAATATGATGTTTACCCTCCAGGTCTTTGAAACTATTTTGAAAGATTAGATATATAAAGTGACAAGGACATTTACTGTCAGTATTCAATAAATGTTGCAGATAATTCCTCTTTTAGAATTTTAGTAGAGAAAGAAATCCCTTCTAGCTGTGGTGCTCAAATTCCTCACCCAAATGAAACTTAAATTAAGCAAGATGAAAAATACAGTCCAAATTTTCTGAATGATATTAAGCCTTCCAAAGTATCAAAGATTGCCTTTAAAAAGGGCAAACTTCAGACTTATTTTTAGACTACATTCTCTTTCTCTTTCCTCTTTCTCTTTTTCCCCTCCACCCCCACACATTTTATTTTGCTTGTTTTGTTTTTGAGTAGAGCCTTCAGAAAGTACAGGTAATACTCAATTTAAGAATTTAAGTATGAGGGCTCCTGTGTGGCTCAGTTGGTTAAGCGTCTGCCTTAGGCTCAGGTCATGATCTCAGGAGTCCTGGGATGGAGCCCTGCATTGGACTCTGTGCTCAGAAGGGAGTCTGCTTCTCCCTCTCCCTCTCACTCTTCCTCTCCCTCTGACCCTCCCTGGCTCATGCTGTCTAACCCACCCACCCCCTGCCCTGCTCAAATAAATAAATATTAAAAAAAAAAAGAATTTAAATATAAATACTTAAATGGCTCTTGATTCTGGTTACAACTCACATCATTAGTACTTTGTTCAATATATATTCATAATTAGAACGATGTTTTTAAAACCATAGTTTGTAGACCATCATTAGGCTATGAAATGATTTTACTCAAGTGACCAGGATTTGAAAGTATTGAAAATGATATTTTAGGGTGGATGAGAAAATAGTTGATTTTACGTGGCAAAGGCAAGTATTGATTGTTGTAAGTTTTGTTTTAGTTATGTATGTGTTGTGTGAGTATCCTGGGACTTGATATAAGATATGATTCTTAGGCATCATGGTCACTAGACCATCATGCAAGGGCAAAAATTTAAAGCAGGCCCAGCAGTCAATGTTGCATGAATAAAGTATTATTTTATTTGTTAGAAAACTGTTTATTTCTTATGATGAACTCTTTTCATTTTTATAATGAAAAAATACTATTATTTTATAATAAAAATGCAATAATTTATTGACTGGAAAAGAAGTTTCTCAACACCCTGACTTTGTCTTATTTCTACAGCTTGTGATGGTATTGGCACAGGATCACTGATGTCAGCTCAGACCGTGGATTCCAGTAACATTGACAAATTCATAAACTGCACCAAAATCAATGGGAATTTGATCTTCCTTGTCACTGGTATTCATGGGTCAGTATGAAGAATTTTTGTAGAAAATTATTTTGCGAAGTATGGACAAAGCTTTAGAGATTCTTTAGCTGTGTCTGTTTGGTTCCTTTTGACCCAGATGAGTTCTGCCCTTCGTTCATGCTCTTCTCCAACAAAATCAAATGGCAGATTTTGCCAGCAATGATAGTAAAAACCAGAGTTTTGAGATACATAGACTATGAGTTTATAACTACTTAGATGTGACAATATAAATTTATATATAAACTAAAATGTATTTGTGGGATATCCTCAAATCCACAGATTTCAGAAAGCTTGACATATTTTTAGATATGTTTAGGGACACAGTGTCAATGGGTGAAGTGAGGAATTTCATTCAAACTCCTAACTGATTAGTTCAGGAAAACATAAATTAATATTCCTTTTTAAATGTATCTCGTAGAGAACAAATCAGTAAGTTGAAATTCTCTTGAGCTTTCAGAAATTTTCTTTGGCCTGATGTATCTGTCTTTTTCTCTTTTACTTAGGTTAGGAAATTAGTACTAATATAGGAGATCTAATAAATGAATTTCATTTTAGCAATAAAAATTGTAACATTTTCTGGGTTCCTTCATTACAGAACCACCTGCTGGTTTTAACTGGGAAAACAACGAAGTTTGTATTCTTTCAATTGTAATAAAAATGTCTATATTTTTACTTTATATTTTATCTGTTTATCTATATTACTCTTAATCCCTAAAAATTAGTGCTACAGGCTACAGATAAAGAATATTACTCACATATTTCAATTCAAAATCTTAACTCGAAACATATATCACATCATTTCTAAAAGCAAAATAATTTAACACATTATGAATAAATATGTCCAAATAGGAACAGCAAGAGAAATAGAACAAAGTGTTTCTTTCCATGCAAATAAATTACAGTAGGTCTTATTGCATAAAGCATTTCTTTACTTTAAAATGTAGCTTTTAATATGGGTTCATGCCAGATACCATAATGGTATGTGCACACTTTCTGCCCCAGATCTGTTTTATTCCGCCCAAGCAGTGCTTAAAAAATAAATATATGGTCAAGATTTCTAACTTCTCTTTAAAAATATGTAGATTTGGTTACCCTTAGCACATACTCCTACATGGCAACAATCTTTTGGAGCCAGGGAGTTCTAGCCATTTTGAGATAGGGCAACCAAATTTACCAGAGTCACTACTAACTCTCTAAATCTATTTACGTTGCTGTTCTCACCCCCTTGGCCCCAAAGGGTAGGAGACTCAACATTTAGGTGCATCTATATAATCGAATGCATATATAACATATACTAAGACAATATATCCACACTGTAACTATTTTCAAAACCAAATACCACCATGAATGAAAGATCATATCATGGTAACAGCATCTTCTGAGAAATAGGAAGACATACCCACTTAATTCACATTGCCTGCTTCCACGTGGGTATAATAAATGAATTGGCCTCAAGTCCATCAGTGTGGGGAAAGATTTGAAAACATAGTCTCATAAATTGCATTAGAGAAGTTGTTTTCATTCTAATCAGACCCAACATCCATCTTTTATAAATTAAGTGTATTCCTACTTCCTTTTGAATTATGAAATAAAAATCATAGATAATATAGCCTACCTATATACATAATTTTATAATGTGATTCTAATTCTCTATTTATAACTTAAAGAAAAAATACAAGAAAAGTAATGGATAATAAAATATGTATTGATAGGAAAATGCTCAGCTTCTACTTACTTATGATGAAAGTTGGGACTTGTGAGACGTAAGATTAGAAGTTATTCTGTGCAAGAAGTATGGGGAAATAAAGACTAGAGGAACGGCTGACCACTGGAATAGGAAATAAGTAACAGACATATTGTTATATGACAAGAGGAAGACAGAAATAAATCATTCAAATAGAGGCAACCTGACTGCAGAATTACACCCAGTCATGTATGATCAACTATGAAGTTTGTGCACATGAGTCCTTAACTGGATGGGACATTTAAGGTTGTTCAAGACATGAGGCAAACCTTTGCTGGGAAAGACATTTAATTTTCTTGGCTTGGGGTTATTATGAAAGCCTATAATGCCCCCCAATCTCTGTTACAACTGACACGCCTCTGCAAATGTCCCAGCTTCCCCTTAGTGTGGTAATACTGCCCCCATTGAGAACCACTGCAAGAATTCTGTGATAGTAGAAGGATTATGAACCAACAAAAGCAACCCACTGATGGTTAATCTTGTAGGTAAACCATGGGTGGGGAAGTTTGACAAAGATGATCAAGTGCAGTTCAGAATTCTTATTTTAGTCTTGGTTCCTTATGGAGCATATTTATCAAAAGTCAGGATTTATACTAATTGTAAAATGGTTTTACATATTCTGAATCACCTAATGTCCAGAATAGAGGAAATATCAATAAATAAATGCAAAAAAGGGAAGCAGATATGTCAAGATATAATAATCCATTGTATAATAGACACCATATATTCACAAATTTATGAGAAGAATCATTACAAAGTATTAGATTAATCCAAACTTTCAAGGAAAACAACCTTGCCAATTCACTCAGGTGGAAATGAATTATAGAAAATTGACTCACATAATTAGAAACAGAAAGGTAAACAAAGCCTCTCTTAAACATGAGCTCAGAAAGTAAGAGTTAAAGTTCCTACTTCAGTAATTTGATCCAGACTATACTGAGTTTGATTTGAGGCTCTAACATAGACAATTTCCATTATATGTCAAATGCTCAGTTTCTTCCAGTGTAAAGTTGAGAATTGGGTTTATAATAAAGACCTACCTTCTCTGATTATTATGGGGATTAAAAACAAAAAATTATTTTTGAGTGCTCAGCCAAGTACCTGGCATATTGTGAAACATTAATAAATGGTACAAAAAAAAAAAGAGGCAGGGGGAGAAAAGGAGGGAGGGAAAAAAGGGAGTGTGTGAATTTAAAAAAGCAAAGAAGGAGGAGACAGTGCTAAAGAAAAATCTCAATGACTATATCTAGTTATAGCACAACATGCAGTATAACAGATACTATTTTGTAGACTACTGAAAACCAAATAAAGGCAAAGTTATTTTCATGGCAATATTTCCTTTATGATAAGTCATACTCCTTCCTTAGTCCAGAAGATTATTTCTTCTTAATCATAGCACTTAACTTGGAATATTTTAATACTAACATTATAATTAATGTTATTGTGTCTCAACCATAATATATAAGGCATTTTCCAGGACAAATATATATGTTATATATGATATTTCTCATTCCCAATTTTATGCCAGTATAAAATATATATTCTGAAGCCTTTCTCTTGATCTTAGGAAAGTTTTGATAAAAAGTTAATTCAGTAAGTCTAAGACATCTTATAAAATGCTTAGGCATTATGTGTATTCATGTATACAATTCATGCATGTATGGAGAGAGAGATTTTAAATGTGACTAGCATGAAGTATTACAAGCAAAAAACGTCTAGTAAATTAAAGACATGTTTTACTTCACTTATTCCCATTACCCTCGATCTTCTACTATTTTTTAATAGGATGTATGGTTTGCGTAAAATACCTAAGGTATTTCTTTAAGCTAATAGGTAAAATTCATAATTAGATGAGATAATACTTTTCAAAAACAAGTTTCTGCAAAAAATAAACTTACTGTAAATTTGTCAATTACAATTTTAATATATAAAAGAACTCAACAAAGTTAATTGTCATGTTCAGTTTATAGCACAATGGTGTCATTGCCAGAAGGCACTCTTAGTTCTTTATTTAGAATGGGAGCACAGGCAAACCTGTGTTCAGGGTTATTCATAGGAATGTTCACCTTTCACCTCTACTCATGTTTGATAATAGTCATGTGCATGTACTTAGAGTAACAAAATGCTCACCCAATAAGCATGTTCATGCTGTGTCGCAGTGAGACACAGATAAGAAAGTGCTTAGATAAGAGAGTGTAATGATGATATACAATGGAAAAGAGCTAATGGGTTTGGTGAAAAATAAAGCGATTTCAATGGAATTATAAAAATAGGTTTCTCTCTCTCCTGAGCTTTATTTGGATCACCAAACACAATGACAGGGTGGACATAAAGTTCTTTCACATGGCTCTGTATTTAGCTAGGGAGGTTCTCAATTTTAAAGTACTGTGGATTTCAAGTGGCTATAGGATGCAACTCCCTGCAGGTACTTTGAAGTTGGTAAGTAAGATTCTGTCAACTTATTTTATGAGAATCCTGAATCTCTAAAATTTAGTATATAAAATTTCTGTGGTCCATTGGGCTTCATATGAACAGTCCAGAATTCATTTCATTCCTGGCAACTTGGAAGTGTTCTCAGTAAAGGTTTAGACTGACCCTATTATTGTGTGCTTGCCCTGAATTGTGAGTGTTTCTCCATAGCCAAGATATTTGATTATATGACCAGAGCTGTTCTATACACTGCTTTTCATCAAACAACAAATGTTGAAAGCTCATTCTACTACTGCAGAGCTGATATTTTCTCTGCATACAAAAGTCTTTGCGCATTAAAAAATGATAACAAGATTTTGCCCGCATGGTGAACTTAATTTCTTGGCTTCATGTTCATCAAAAGCATAGTATTTCATTCGATGTATCAGTTATAAATAGAGCAAGTTTGCAAGAACATTAATTTAGACTTTAAGCTTTTGAGAGACATTCATATCACATTGAGGAAAATCTTAATTATGTGTGAATTATGGGGAAACTCATTTATAGTGTTTCTCTAAGCCTTCTAAAACACTCCCTGTTAAATTAGTGGTACATTGTATCAATTATACTTCATAGATTGAAACAGTATTTAATCAAGCAGAGTTTTTGTTGTTGTTTTGTTTTGTTTTTTGTTTTTTGTATTTTTTAAGATACAGGATGGTTCACTGTATAGAAGCATATGCGGATAAACCAAGTTGAGAGAGCCAGTAAAATGGAGTTCCAAAGATTAAAGTTGTTGGAACTAATAGTGTTTTCAAGGTTCTAAAGCAAGGATGAATTAATGTCAATGGGTTCAGACTCAAATTTTAGAAGACAGGCCTTATGCCTTTCTGTTTGTCAGAGGGCTGTGGAACACCTTGATTGATAGCCCTATTAAGGCCACATCTAATGTATCACAGTATCCTATTGTTTACTCCCCAAGTGAAAAAGAAGGTTCTCAAAGATGTAAAACAACAGATGTCCACAGCAATAATAAAGCTCAGGTGATTGCTACAGATGGATACATGCTTCTAAAAAACCCTAAGTTCGTTGTTCTTAGGTTTGCTCTCTCTTGGAGAAGTGGTCAATGAATAGTATTTAATTTTTCTCTATAGGGTATATATTGATATGAGGTCTCTATTTGCCCAGGATAGCACAGGTCATCTTTCAAAGTAATAAAACTTAAAAGAAAAGAAAGGTGTCCCTAAAATAGCTGAAAAGAGGTATTCCTTAAAATATTCCTTAAAAAGGAATAAAATAAAAATTTTATTCCTTAAAATTGCTTGAATTACTGAGAAATGTTTGGTATTATTTGCAAGTATGCAGTTATTTGGTATGGTCAGTATATTATACATGAAAGGTATCTTCCTAAGAAGAAAACTTCTGAAAGAATCCAATAAATAGTTAATTTTAAAAGGTAATTTATGTTCATTTTTGAAAAGATAGGGCATCTATATATCAATAACATTAATTACAAAAATATATTTATGCATTAGGAGATGACATTTTTTTAAATCTCCAAAATTTACACCTTTTGGATATTAAGTTTGTTATAAATTTTGTTTCAGTTGTTAGTATGATTCATAAAGATGGAAGAATATTTCCTGTGCTTTAAAAGCAAATATAAATAAACCAGATAGGAACAAGATTGCTCTAAATAATCCTTATGAAGAGTAACTTTCATACAATGTTATGAAAATTTACTAATAAATGTAAGGATATAGCAAAAAAGTAAAAAATGATTTCATGTGCTTCTTTTTATCCATCTTATGAAATTGTAGGTGCTATTAGCACTTTAGGATGCTTTGAGGAGCCCAAAAGGCAATTGTTCTCACCGTAATTATTTGCAGAGTATACTTTTCCCAATTAAAAAAAAAAACTTTAAAGGCAAAATAAAATAAAATTATTTATAAACAGATTTGTTATGTTTGGGGATTTCTTTCGGATAGTCAAACTGGACCATTCCTCTAGAATTAGAATAACCTTCAAAGAAGAACTCATATTTGATATCATCATAAATGTCCTCAAAGCACCTTTTAATTCTCCTTCACATGTAGCATAACAAACTTTGGACAAGGCATTACTAATCTTTCCATTGCTACTTAAAATTCAATTTGAATGAACTAACTATAGTAACATATCTTATGTTTTCACTTTATCTGATTTAAAATTTGGCTGCATCTCTTCTTGATTCTCTAGGGACCCTTACAATGCAATTGAAGCCATAGACCCGGAGAAACTGAATGTCTTCCGGACAGTTCGAGAGATAACAGGTAATTTTTTTTAAAAAGTGCGTT
This sequence comes from Eumetopias jubatus, assembly GCF_037043125.1. Classification (NCBI taxonomy): domain Eukaryota; kingdom Metazoa; phylum Chordata; class Mammalia; order Carnivora; family Otariidae; genus Eumetopias; species Eumetopias jubatus. Next base: position 25,743,473 of record NW_028274809.1, read on the forward strand.
TGTTTTCCTATGAACTATGTGAATTTTAGTGTTTTCCCAAAAATATTACATAATATTGAAATCAGCAACTTATTTTCAAAGCAAATTCTAATTTTAAAAATGCATGACACTTTAAATGATGGGTGTCTTTATTCCTTATCATTTGTACACATTTTGAAAGCCCATGGAATTTATAAAATAAAATATCCTTAACATTTTTATGTTTTTTTGTGTGTGTCAACTGATCTTTTGATCCATGTTTTTCTATGTACTTTTTCACAAGAAGTACTGTTGAGCATGGATAACATGTGACACTCATTTGGCACATATTTATTGAGCACCTAATATGTTCAGGGCTGTTATATAGTAGCTGATAAGGGACTCATAGACATGAACTGGATATGGATTTGCTATTGAAGAATGAAAAATCAAATGAGAAAGGTTAGGTATATATATGAATGCATTAGGCTGCAAGGCAGACAAATGATGTCATAAGTGTAGAGATACAGTAGTAAAGGATTTCCAGAAAAATTAAAGCTATATTTTTCTCTTTACATAATTAGACTAAGTAGTTTTGATTTTTAGAAGAATGAATCAAATTAAGGATCACTTAATTCTTTTTACATATATGGTTCTATGATTCTGTGTCTGAGAAACCTAGATTTTTGGTATTCATTACTTTGGTATTCATTATCTATTGAGTATTGTGGCCCAGGAATTTTGGGTAAGACACTCAATCTTGGAAGAAGAACTATGAGATAGAATAGAATGACTTGAAATAGGAATATTCAGTGTCTTTTTTTTACCTCCTATCTTTTAAGACATTTTCATCATATTTCAAGGATACTCAGCATTAAACACAATTACTAAGGTAATGATATTCTGAGTGTTTTTACTGCCCTTGTCTTTTTTAGGTTTCTTGAACATACAGTCATGGCCCCCAAACATGACCGACTTCAGTGTTTTTTCTAACCTGGTGACCATCGGTGGAAGAGTACTCTATAGGTAGGTGTATATGTTCAGAGATGCAGGTCTTCCAGATTTCAAGACTAGTGTCATGTGTACATATCTCAAAGTTTCAGCTTCACTGATTCAAGAAATACTGGGTTTCCATTTTTAATTCCAAAGGTAAGCCCAATGAAACATACCCCTGGTTGTGCTTTAAAGTATGCGGGATACAAAATAAATAAATAAGTAAAGTATGCAGAATAAACAGTTTGATTTTTCAACTGCCTCTCACTTAAAGCAGTTTTAGTGTTTTGCATATATGGAGCGCATAAAATCAAGCCTTTGTTTTTGAACATAATGTTGTCGTAACTAACAACTAACATGGGATGACTTGATAATGGCTTAGGTGTGTGGGATACAAATGCTGTTTTACCAGAAGGTTCTTGTCTCTGGTGCCATCACTTGAACCACGCATAATGGGACTGATATTTCAGGACTTGGTCTACTACTCTTCGTTAAATGCTGGCTAATAGTGGGCAGAAAAATCAGGGCTCAGAAGCACACTAAAAGTATAATATCAATATTTTAATTCACATAATAAAAATGTGTGTTAATATTTATTAAGCCACTGTTTTATTTTATTTTAGATTTCATCTGTATGAGATTCTTATTTATGAACAGCTAAAAGTTGATTTACATAAAGGGATTTAGATTTCATTTTTTCTACTTAAATCTGAAAGATGCCTCAAATCAATATTGTCATCAAATATTCCATAATAATATTTCACAGAAAGTCCACTGAATTTTGCGATTAAAACAGGTATATCTGTAAGAGGTTTTAAACTGTAAAGGGGAAAATTTCTTAATAAAAAGGCATAGTTGAGAGATACAGTCTGTCAAGTTCTACATGCAACCAAATTTTACTATCCATTGAATCAAATGTTAAAAATCTATCAAGCATTATTATGTTCACATTGTGATAAACTCAAGATGGTTACGATGGGAACACAGATTTCAGAGAATGAATTACATCTCAGTTGAATACACATGTACTGAGTTTCATATAGAGTTTTAATATGTATGTATGTATATGTATGTATATAAGTATATATGTAGCTGTATGTGTGTGTATACATATATATGAGTATTTATATGTATCTGTGTGTATATATATGTGTGTGTGTATATATGTGTGTGTGTATACACACACACACACACACACACACACACACACACACACAGCACATGGAAAAAATTCTGAGTGTTGGCAGCAAAGTATATTTAGATTTATAAATAAAATACAACGGGACAGCTTTGATCTCCAAAATGTAAAATACTGTTCATTAGTTGATTGAAATGTGGGAAACAGATGATTCTTTAGAGAATAGAAAAGGAATTTAATTACAAAATGTAGACTATGTTAAAATAAAAACAATTTCCTTGGAGTGATAATTTGTTTCCACAGTATAGTTATTTAACTTTTAGAGATGCTTTCCCCAGTTGTCCAAGCCTTCTGAGTATTTTTTTTTAATTTTTAGCTTAATTTCATTCTTCTCTTTAATTTTTAATGACTCCTATCTTTACTTATACATTCTTCAACTATTACAATTACACTTTGGTTTCTGAGGTATAAATTAAAGCTAAATATCTGTAGTCATTCTCTGTAATATTTACCCCTGAAAGCATGTCTAAATTTATTAAATAGAGTAGAATTACTGTCTTACTTTAGGTAGATGAATAATCATTCCATAAACATTTATTAATTATTTAGCTTTTTTTTTATTTTATTATGTTATGTTAATCACCATACATTACATCATTAGTTTTTGATGTAGTGTTCCATGATTCATTGGGGTGGCTTGGTGATAGACATTGGTGAGGGTATGTGCTATGTATGGTGAGTGCTATGAATTATTTAGCTATTTAAAGTTTTATTTATTTAAGTAATCTTTACACTCAACATGGGGCTCATCCCCATGACCCTGGGATCAAGAGCCTCATGCTCCTCCAACTGAGCCAGCCAGATTCCCCTAATTATTTAGTTTTAAAACAGAATTTCATCCTTAAAGAACTTGAGACTTGGGGGATAGTGGGAAAAATAGTGAGCAGATATGTCAGTGGTAAATATGTACACAGAAATGGAGATATCATTAATATTTATACTTCTAAAAATGAACATTTTCTTTTTGGGGGGTCAAATGATTCCTTTTAAAACTCAGTATATATAGCATGTAGAGAAATATTCAGATCACAATTTATTGACTCAGTCTCTTTTTATATGCTCTATTAGCATTCTTTTTGGAGTAAGATGTGACATCCTTATTTTACTTCAAGAATATGTGCCAGAAAATATTTAATAATATATACATATTAAATATTGTTCCATTTTCCCCCCTTCCTTCTCTTTAGTGGCCTCTCCTTGCTTATCCTTAAGCAACAGGGCATCACTTCTCTACAATTCCAATCTCTGAAGGAAATCAGTGCAGGAAACATCTATATTACTGACAACAGCAACCTATGTTACTATCATACCATTAATTGGACAACACTCTTCAGCACTATCAACCAAAGAATAGTGATCCGGGACAATAGGAAAGCTGAAAACTGTAGTAAGTACATTATTCGGACATTAAAACAGAAACTTTGAACATTTTCTCCCATTCTACACTGGACCAAACAGTTAAACATAACTGAGTCAGACCTGTTCCCTCTTTTTCTCAACTCTTAGAAGGGGGGCCGTTAATCAGCATGGGTGACTTTTTATAATTTATTGCATGTTTTTATAACATACTGCATGCTTGCAAATCTTGCCCAATTGCAAGAAACTTCCTATAGAGACTAAGGTTCAATAGGTGTAAGTGGAACCTGGGAATCTAAATATGTAATAAGCGTCCTGGGTCAGTTTGTAGCAATTCACCCTATTAAATTTTCTGTTTGCTTTTTGGTTTCAGTGAATAACATAGGATAACAGAGTGTCATTTGGGGGGTGGTGGGAAAAAATGCAGATGTGCTCTGAAATGTGCAATGCTGTTCAAGAAGTTTGCTGTTAAAGAAGAAAGTTCATTTCATGAATGCATTTTTGTAGGCATTTCATGGTTTCTTTTATTTATTTTGCCACTTACTGATTCACTCCATCATTTCTTTGTTACTCAGAAACAAATGATGTTTTCATGGGTACATAAATATGCCCTTCCTATCTTATACTTTGATATTTCAACAATTAATATTTAACTCTTCTGTTCTACTAAGTACTATTTTCTTCTACATCTACAAGTGCCACTGCTAAGCATATGTGTCTGACTTACTTATGATAAATATCAAATAAAAAGACTCAGAATTTAAATTATCTGTTACAAATACATATACTTATTGTGGTCATAGTGAATCAGTCCTTTAAAAAATCAAACCCTAAGAAACAGTTTGCTGTTGGAATGTCTTCCTATTTGTTTGGTCTCACCATGGGAATAAGCATATATACGTAATGATTGAGTTCATTTTGTACGTGCGTGAGTGAATAGTAAAGGACATTTTTTAAAAATATGAACTCTTAAGAGGCCTATGCAATTTAAGTTTAAGTTAAATAGTGAATTACTTTATTTATGAGTACCCCACCTTGTTCCAGAAATTGTTTAAGGCAGCTCAGGATAGCGGTATTCATAAAATATAATTTGTAAGGAAATCACATGTTAGCTGTTTTGGACCCTTAAAAACATTTTCCAGAGAAAAGATAAATTGCAACATGAGGTTTTTTTTGTTTTGGGTAAACTCATTCTTCGGTTCTACATAAAATCAAGAAATATAAAATCTTATTATATATCAATATCAAAATATGCATGTTCTTATTGAATGACATTTATCTTTTTATTTAGCCTGGATTATTTCCATGGTCTTATTCCTCTCTGATTTCTGACAGAAGGCTTGTTTTTCTTTCTTTCTAATACTTAGGCTTCTTACCCCACATTACTATATGTATGTTTGTACATACCCCAGACAAAATAGATTATTCACAGAAGTAAAATAGAATCTTGTTCAACACAAATTTATAACTATTTCCCTAAGTCAGGGTTATCGTCTCCTTTTCTCCTACTTCCTCCAAAAAACAAAACAAAACAAAACAAAAATAAAACAATAGTACTCCTACCTTTCAAAGATAATATTTAACTCTAAAAAACAAGAAAACAAAAGAAAAAAAATAAAAGAACCAGAGAAATACATTCCTCTTTGACCCATTTAATCATTTTACAGACCCTCATTTACTTCTTTTATCTTTTGTAAACTCAATAAAAAAGCAAATGGGAAGAAAATGCAGAAAGAAATTAAATGTTAAAAAAGCAAGATAGGAAAAATGTAACTATTCCATACTTCTTTAAGACTTCTAAACTTTTCACGCAACCAAAAAAGTAAATGATAACAATAAACTAAAAAGCTAACATGTTTTTTCAGTTTTCAGTGTTATGCCTGTTAGACTGAGTTTAGCCCTTTTGCAGACCATGCATGTATATTCTTTTCCTTACACTTACAGTTGACTTTTCCAATTTGGAGAAGAAATGAAGCAGTTAGGAGAAACACAGTTTTATGGTGCTTTAGTATAAAACTAAGCTTTAGCATATTTTTAAATTTATAACATCTTAGAACAAACAATTTTTGCATGAAATCCATTTATCAAAATTTGAATTTCAGTCTAACAGTACATTGAATCCTGCATTTCAGAAATGTAATTGCCCTATAAACTTGACTTTAGAGGCTATGCTGCTGATGTTTGCATTGAGCCTACAGTGGTTGCGATCATGTGATTAAAGCCTTTTTATCATCCATACTACTATCTGCAAATGATAAAACTTAAATATTTACTTCATTTTAAATGCACTCTACATATTGCATTTTTTAGTATCCTCTCTTAATATCTTTTGCACATACAAGATATATAGAAGCACACACATATGTATTCACCACAAAACACACATATAGTCAAAAATTTCAAAGCAGACTTTAAATTTGAAGAGATTGAGATTGAGAGAAACTCTAGGATATGAAAAGCTAGAACATTTTCTGCCTCTTCTTTTGTATGGTTATAGCACAAGCAAAATGACAGTTCTGGTTGGAAGGACTATTATTGTTTTTATTTTTATTTTTAAAAAAGATTTATTTAGTTGAGAGAGAGAGCGGGGAAAGGGACAGAGGGAAAGAGAGAATCTCAAGCAGACGCCACACTGAGCGCAGAGCCAGCTGCAGGGCTCCATCCCAGGACCCTCAAATATTGACCTGAGCCCAAATCAAGAGTCAGCTGCTTAACTGACTGGGCCACCTAGGCACCCATGGAAGCAGTTTTAGAGTAGGTTAATGAAAGTATTTGAAGTTTCTTAAAATAGTTCAACATAAACTTTTGACACCAAAACATAAACAGTAAAGAGATAAATATTACACTAACTCCTCAGAATCTGAGTTACATTTAAACTCATAACTTTTTCTTAAAAATTTTTGTACATATACACTTAAACCCAACATAAACAAGAGAGAAACTAAATTCATAATTAACTTTTCAAAATGGAAGTACATTTATTTTTCTAATTATCATCATTAGAAATTAAAAGAATAGACACGTACAAAGAATATGTAATTTTTGTTTACGGATATGTAATGAAGCATATATCTTCATATATAAATGGTATCATAACATATATATTTAACTACTGTTCAGCCATCTATGTCTCTACTTAATATACTATGAGCATCTTCCATGGCAGAGTTCTACTTTATTGTTTTAAAAAGATACATATAAAATATTTATTGAACAAGTGCCATATTAATGGTAATTTAATTTATTTTCTAGTTTTTATATTATTAGATTGCCATAATGTGAATCTTATTTCATAAAGCATTTTGTGATTCCTTGGGCTAAATACTTAGAAGTGGGATTTCTGTGTAAATGAGGTTGCGTATGATAAATTTTGGTGTATTTTTCCATATCATCTTTCAAAAATGCTAGGTCAGTTTACAATTGTCCTAAACAATGCTTGATAAAGAATATTTTCCACTGCTCATTACAACACTGGATATTATTTATGGTTTTAAATTTCAGTGATCTGAAATATGAAAAAGAGGTCCTTTAAATTCACATTTTTTTAGCTGACATTGAGCCTCTTTTTATATATTGACTGAATCCTCATTTTAATTTCTTCTCTTGTAAAGTAGTCAGTCATGAGCTTTCTTTATTTTCAATTGGGAGTTGGTCTTTTCCTTTTGGATTTGAAAGACCTCATCACAAATTAAATACATTAAATTTTTATCTCTTGAATATGTTATGTATAACTTTCCCTCTCATAGGTAATTTAAAAAATTTTGCCTTTTGATAAACATTTTATGCTTTTATCTAGTTAAATGGATGGATTGTTCTTTTCCTTTTTATGTTTATGATCTTGTCATTGTCTTAGTCTTTTACTTCTAGTATTTTAAAAACTATATGGACATTTTTAATCCACCTAAAAGTTTTGGTATAGTATGATTTTTTTAAATCCTTAATTGATTAGGACATTGATCAAACATAATTTATTGAATAATTCATCTCTTCTCACTGATCTTAGCTGTCTGCAATATTTCAGGTAATTGGCAAAACAGTGCCAGGTTCTATCTCTCGATCTATATAGTTTAATTTCATCTTTGCCACCACCTTATAAAGTATAATAATCCCTGTTTTGCAGCTGAATATACAGATGTTCAGAAAGTTGAATAATATTCCCACTGTTTGAAGCTATTAAAAATTATATTCAGGATTTAAACCCAATGTCTGTCTAATTTCAAAATCTATGCGCTTCATTTCACCTTCATTTCCCCCCAAATAAAGAGAAGGTGGTTGGTTTTTGTTAGAAAACCTGATGATATACTGAAACATACCCAATGTAGCATAATGCTGAGGAATACACTCTAGAGCCAAATCACCTGGGTTTTACTCCCAAGAAAATGATTTACTAGATGTTTGCCCTTTGGTAGGCTATTTAACATTTGTGAACCTTAATTTTATCATTTGGATGTGGGGTTAATAATAGTACCGTCTTCACTGAATGCCTGGCTCAAAGCAAGTGCTATATTTGTGCTAGCTATTATTATACAATTATATTCTGTCCTACTAAAAATAGATTACATAGTGTATACATGCATATAGACACATTATGAGGTGTAAAGATACAATATTTAACTTTTACTTAATGAAACATCCTTCTGGGGGCAAAGAAAAGGAGGGAGAAATAACAAGGGCCTTCTTAAAGTGGAAGAAAAATTCACATTATCAAGGTGATGAATTTTAAGTGTGTAAGTAGCACATAAACCATGGGTAGATATGGAAGAAATAAAAGTGGTTATTACTAGGAGTCTAGATGTTGAGGAATTTAAAAATAATCTGGTGAGATTTTAAATGGATTTAAAAAAAATTTCTATGCTTGAGACTCCTCTAAACACTTTTTTTCTTTACTCTTATAATTAAAACATTTTAAAATTGGCTTTATAAGTAACAGCCTATGCTTTATAAAAATATTCACAAAATATGAATTTTAGGTTAGTGTTTCAGGAGACAAATATTTGGTGAGGAGGAGTACATTTTTTTGTACAAAGAATATAAAAGGAATATAAATTTCTACATTTATCTATGATTTTGATGTTCCTGAAAAGTGATAGTTGAAAAATCCTCCTCTTTGGACACAAATCTAGAAAAATAGAATAGTGAAACTACAGTTAATTGCCAATAACTGAATCCTCTGAATGATAACACGCTCCCAGTTTATGATGAGACACTGAATGTCCAGAATTTAATAAGGACAAAGAATTTATGAGTAGGGAATAAAGGGTATTTAACACCAGTGGAGAATAATACAATGTTTGCTTAATATATTCTTTTGTTTTACTATGGTGACAGTGACAATAACTACAAAATAGTAAGCATTTTAATTTTTAAACATCATAAGTAGTGTTGACTTTCTATAAAATTACAATTCAATTAGTATTATCATTATTACCTCTAATAGTTGTATATTATAGAAAAATGAATTTTGATTATGAAGTTTACCTTGTTTTAAGAAAATATTGCTAAGATTGCAAAAGTTCTTACTTTCTCTCAGTCCCTTATTTTTTACTTTAATTTATGCCCTCCAAGCCCAGCCCATACTATCTTAGGTAAATGTACATTTTCCAAAAAAAAGAATCATCCATTGGGCCTCATAGCCAATCTTCACTGGAAAAGTAATAAACCTTGCCACACTTTTTAGTAAAACATAGCTCAGTATGAAACTTATAGTGTGTAGTTTAGGATATAGTGATGTCATTGTTTTTCCAAGTAATCAGAAGATAGAAAATCTAAATTGTACTTATAAGATTTTCTTTAAGTTGCTAAAGAAATATTAATATACTCTTCTTTGCAAAATAAAATGCAAAGAAGAGTTTCTTATTATATTTGAAATAGCACAAAATCTAATTACTAACAATGCTATAAAATATTCTCCGTGTTCTTATTAAGAGGGTAATAAGCAGTTAGTTATAATTTCAGAAATGACACTCCTATTTTGTAATCTGGAAATCCTGAAAGAATGGAGGGCCTCTCAACTACCAAAACCAGGATTACTGCAGGCTTAATGTTTTATTGTAAATGGCAACATTTTAACCTGACTTGCTGCTAGATCAATAGATGAGAAATTTTAAAGCAACAGCCTAAATTTAATTATTAAAAATCCAGAAGTCTGGACTTCAGTTTCCAGAGATTGTTGCTTAGATAGTGTTATGACTTGTATTGTATCTTCCCAAAAGGTGTATTAAAGTCCTAATATCTAGTGCCTAATGAACATGGTCTTATTTGGAGACAGGGTCTTTGTAAATGTAATTAAGATGTAAATTAAATGAGGTTATACAGGGGTAGAGTGGGTCCTTAATCCAATATGACTGGAGTTCTTATAAGAAGAGGAGAGGAGATATATGGACACAGAATGGAGAACACCATGTGAAGACATGTACACACACACAGAGGGAAGATATCCACGTGATGACAGAGGCAGAGGCTGGAGTTATTCAGCTGTAAACCAAGGAACACTAAGGATTATTGGCAACAGAAGCTAGGGAAGAGGCAGAGAGCAGATTCTCCCTCTGAGCTTCCAAGAAGGAACCAGCTTGCCAACACTTCGATTTTGAAATCCAACACTATGAGAGAATAATTCTGTTATTTTAAGCCACTCATTTTGTGGCATTTTGTTATACCAGCTCTAGGAAATGAATACAAACAGTGGTTTGAAGCCCAAGATTCTGCATTTTTAATACATAGCAGATCCTTCCAAGGCAGGTGTCTGGGCAAAATCATTTGAGAAACTACTAAGTCACATCCCCCATTATTCTCCCTATTAGTCTATCCTCAGAAATATACTTAAAAACATATTGTCCTGGTAATTCATTTCTTCTTATGAGGGTCTATTTCCTCAAAAAGAATGTATGGTAGCAAAATTCACAGTTGAACAACTTAAAACTGTATATTTAATAATAGTTTTGGGAGACAAAGATAAAGAATGAACTTAAAAAGCATCCTATAAATAGTGTTCTATTTTCTTTTTACTAACATAACATACTCTATAAAATAAGGGAATATTTAATGATAGTTTACAAATTAATCGAGTAATTATAGTACAATATACTGTACTATTAAATTTTATGTATTTTAGAGTTTCAACAAAATACTTAGAAATTTATTTTACTCTTTACAGTTAATGTGCCTTCTGAGAGGTACTTTATAATGTGCTCAGTATTGTAAGAATATTCAAGGACTTTCTAATATTTTGTCACTGTTGTCACTGCTGCCTGTCATCTTCTCCTATTAGAATTTCCTTCCCAGGTCCCCTCAAGTTAGACATAGAGTAACTAGAACACTTAAGGCTAAATAAAGCACTGGGTCATGTCTATTTAACTTATTCAATATGGTGAGTGGTATGTCTTACCAATTACTCCCCCACTTCTATCTCCCCTTTTTTCTAGTTTTAATTGATTCTAACATGTTACACAGAATATACATATACATACAATATATACATACATATACATACAATATATACAACTTTCCCTACTTATAGACGTTACCACAATACAGTTTTATAATGACCCTTCTCCCAAGCATGTCCATATCCTAATTCCCCAAATCTCTGAATGTTACTTAGTATAACAAAAGAGATTTTGCAGATGTGATCAAGTTATGAATCTTAATAGGGGAAGGGTTAATTTGGGTTATCTGGGTGGGTCCTAAATGTAATCATATGTGTCCTCATAAGAGGGAGGAAGAGGGAAATTTGACTAAAGGAGAAGGTGAAGTGATCATGAAAACAGAGGTTAGAATTATATAGCTACAAGCCAAGGAATGCCAAGGTGGTCTCTAGAAGTTGAAAGAGACAAGGAACAAATGATTTCCTGAAGCCTCCAGAAAGAATCAGCCCTGCTGACCTTAATTTTAGTCCACTAAGACACATTTTGGACTTCTGACCTCCAGACCTCTAAGCGACTAAGTTTGTGTTGTGTTAAGTGACTAAGCTTTGGTTATTTGTTACAATAGCATAAAGAAATTAATCCAGCACTCTTTTAATGACAGAAGTCCAACTCAAATTATTTTAGGAAAAAGAAGAGAGCATAAATGGAAACCAAAAGGAACCAAGTAGCTATACTTATATCAGACAAAATAGAATTTAATTAAAAAAACGTAACAAGAAAAAAGTGTAACAAGAGACAGTGATGGTCATTATCTAATGATAGGGTAACCAATTCACCAAGAGGATATAACAATTGTAAATATATATGCAACCAACAACAGAGCATCTGAACAGATCTGAAGGGAGCAATCAACAATAATACAATCATGGTAGGGGAATTTAATACCCCACTTCCAACAATGGATAAATCATCCATACAGAAACTCAGTAAGGAAACATTGAACTTGAACTAACTTCAGACGTAATAGACCTAACAGACATATAAAGAACATTCCATCCAGCTGCAGCAGAATATATATTCTTCCAAGCACACATGGAACATTCTCCAGGATATATCATATTTTAGGTTACAAAGCAAGTCTTAGCAAATTTTAAAAGATTGAAGTCATACCAATTATCTTTTCTGACCACAAAGTTATGAAACTAGGAATCAATAACAGGAGGAAAACTGGAAAATCCACAAATAAGTTGTTTAATGTAGAAGTTAAACAACAAATTACATAACAACCGATTGGTCCAAAATGAAATCAAAAGAGAAATCAACAAGTATCTTAAAACAAACAAAAATGGAAACATGCCATACCAAACTAATGTGATGCAGCAAAACAAGTGCTAAGAGAAGTTTATAGCAATAAATGCCTACATTTAAAAAAAAAGAAAGAAAAGAAAGATCTCAAATAAAAAAACCTAACTTTATACCTCAAGAATTAAAAATCCAAGACTAAATGAAGTCCAAAGTTAGCAGAAAGAAGGATGTAACAAGGATCAGAACAGAAATAAATGAAATAGAGAATAGGAAAACAATAACAAGTATTAATAAAATGGATAGTGGCGTTTTGAAAAGAGAAACAAAACACACAAACCTTCAGCTACATTTACCAAGGTAAAAAGAAAGGGGACTCAGATAATATTATAAATGAAAGAGGAAACATTACAACTGATACCACAGAAATACAAAGGATCCTTAAGAGATTGCAATGAACAGTTATATGGCAACAAATTAGACAAACCTAGAAAAAAATGGATAAATTACTAGAAACATACAACCTAACAAGTTTGAATCATGAACAAAACAGGTGATCTCAATAAACAGGTAAAGAGATTAAATCAGTCATCAAAAACATCCCAACATAGAAAAGCCCAGGACCAGATGGTGTTATTGGTGAGTTCTACCAAATATTTAAAGAGAATTAATGCCAATCTTTCTCAAACTCCTCCAAAAAATTGAAAAGAAAGGAACACTTTCAAATTCATTTTACAAGGCCAGCATTGTCTGGATATTAAAGCCAGATAAAGACACTATAAGAAAAGAAAGTTACAAACCAATATCCCTGATGAATATCGATGCAGAAATTGTCAACCAAATATTAGCAAACTGAACTTAATAGCACATTAAAAGAATCATTCATGATGATAAAGTGGAATTTATCCCTGGGATGCAAGGATATTTCAAAATATGGAAATCGATAAATGTGATGCACTATATTAATAGAATGAAAGGAAAAATTATGATCATCTCAATAGATGAAGAAAAAACATTTGACGAAATTTAACATCCTTTCATGAAAAAAGCTCTCAACAAATTTGATATAAGAAGAAATAGAAGAAACATATCTCGACATAATAAGGACTGTTTATGAAAACGCCACAGTTTAGGAATACTTAGGAATAAATTTTACCAAGGAAGTAAAAGATCTGTAAATCAGAAACTACAAGATACTGATCAAAGAAATTGAAAACACAAATAAATGGAAAGATAACCCACACATTCATGGATTGGAAGAGTTAATATTACTAAAATGCCCATACCACCCAAAGTCACATATAAATGCAATGCACTCTCTATCAAAATTCCAATGGCATTTTTCACAGAAATAGAAAAAATAATCCTAAAATTCGTATGGAACTATAAAAGGTCCTGAATATCCAAAGCCATCTTGAGAAAGGACAAAGGTCCAGGCATCACGCCTTCAGGTTTAAACTATATTACAAAGCTGTAGTAATTGAAGCAGTGTGTACTGGCACAAAAACAGATACAGACTAATGGAGCAGAATCAAGAGCCCAGAAATAAACCCACACATATATAGTCAACTAATATTTGATAAAGGAGCCAACAGTATTCAATGAGGGAAAGAATAGTCTCTTCAATAAATGATGTGGGAAAACTGAATATTCACATGCAAAAGGATAGAATAGGACCCCTATCTTACACCAGTTACAAACACTAACTGAAAATGGATTAAGGACTTAAACATAATACTTAAAACCATAATACTACTAGAAGGAAACATAGGAAGTAGTAAGCTCCTTAATGTTGGTCTTGGCAATGGTTTTATGAATACAACACCAAAAGCAGGAGCAAAAAGAACAAAAATAATCAAGTGGGATTACATCAAACTAAAAAGTTTCTGCACAACAAAGGAAAAATCAATAATATGGAAAGGCAACCTTAAAATGGGAGAAAATATTTGCAAATCATATATCTGATAAGTTGTTAATGCACAAATTATATAAGAAACTCATAAAATTCAACAAAAAACTGCAAATTTTCCTATTTAAAAGTGAGTAGAGGACTTGAAGAGACTTTCTGCAAAAAAAGATACTTATGGCTAACAAGTACATGAAAACAGTTCTTCAACATCACTAATCATCAAGAAAATGCAGATTGAAACCACACCTCACACATGTTGGAATAAGACAAGCCAAAACAAGTGTGAGGATGTGCAGAAAAGGAAACTCTTGTATACTGTTTGTGGGAATGTAAATTGGTGCGGCTGCTAGGGAAAACAGTATATAAGTTCCTCAAAAAATTAAAAAGAGAACTGCCATATGATCCAGCAATCCCATTTTTAGGAATATATGCAGAGAAAAATCAAATCAAGATCTCAAAGAGATACGCCTGCCTGTGTGCCCTGCAGCATTATTCAGTCATAAAAAAGAATGAAATCTTGCCATTTGCAACAATGTGGATGGAGCTAGAGCATCATATAATACTAAGTGAAATAAGTCAATCAGAGAAAGTCAAATACCATATGATTTCACTCATGTGGAATTTAAGAAACAAAACAGGTGAACATGGGGGGTGGGAAAAGAGACAAAAAAATAGACTCTAAACTATAGAGAACACACTGAGGGTTGCTGCAGGGGAGGTGGGCAGGGGTATGAGTTGAATAGGTGATGAGTATTAAGGAGTGCACTTGTGATGAACACCAATGTTGTATGGAAGTGATGAATCACTAAATTCTACACCCGAAACTAATATTACACTGTATGTTAACTAACTGGAATTTAAATAAAAATTTGGAGAAAGAAAAAAAAAGATCCTTAGTCTCCTATTTAAAACCTTCCAACAGCTTCCCACAACTCTTTGGACAAAGCAGATAATCTTGTAAATTGCCACTAAATCCTGCATAATCTGGCCCTTGTCTACCTCACTAACTCATCTGATACCACTTTTCCACTCACTGTGTCCAGCCTATTCTCAAAAATCACTAATCTTATTCCCTGCTCAGTCTCTCTTGGCTAGAGTTGTGATTCCCAATTTCCCCCAGCCCTCTTTGCTTTAAGAATTCCTATTTATCGGGGCACCTGGGTGGCTAAATTGTTAAGCGTCTGCCTTTGGCTCAGGTCATGATCCCAGGGTTCTGGGATCGAGCCCTGCATCAGGCTCCCTGCTTGGGTGGAAGCCTGCTTCTCCCTCTCCCACTCCCCCTGCTTGTGTTCCCTCTATGCTGTCTCTCTCTCTCTGTGTCAAAGCCTGGTGATGGGTATTAAAGAGGGCACATTCTGCGTGGAGCACTGGGTGTTATGCACAAACAATGAATCATGGAACACTACATCAAAAACTAATGATGTATGTATGGTGATTAACATAATAAAAAATTATTTAAAAAATAAAAATAAAAATAAATAAAATCTTTAAAAAAGAAAAAGAATTCCTATTTATCCTTCTCATCTCAGTTCCTCCTTATGTGGGCTGACCTAATGTGACCTACCCATTAGGTTAGGACAACCACTATATTCTCTCAGTGCTCAGGCTCTCTCTCTTTCTCTCCCTCTCTCAATGATTATCTAATGCTTGTCTCCTCAACTAGATCGTAAGGTCTAGATAAGACAATATGTATTTTATTTCATGTTTTCATAATATCCTCATTTCTTAGCAGTGTCCAGCATAAAGATTTTTAGAAGTAAACACATGAATATGCTTATATGTTTTCACATTTCTCTTAGTATATTTATTGAGGACTTAATTTAGATAAGAAATTAAATTTAAATTAAATTAAATTAATACTACATTAAATACTCTGTTAATATGATGTCTACTCTTCATCATAACCCTGAAAGGGAAATATTATCATTCACTTTACATATGAGTAACAATAATTGCCTGAGGCTACATGGCTAGTCATAGAGTAAGGATTTGAACCTATACTGGTCTGATCACAAAACTGAACTATTACAACTAAATCATATTTTTTAGGCTTAAAAAGCAACAACAACAACAACAAAAAGATTACTGGTATCTGTCTAAATATATTCCAGATCAAAATCCATGCCTCTATGTACAGTAAGTAATGCAAACAGCATAGATGGTCTTGTACAATTCTGCGTTTGTGCCTGTAGACAGATACTCTATTTCAATATTTTGAGCTAATGCATTTATTTTAACACATGCAGCACAGTAGCAAGAACCATTGTTTAGGCTTGCCTCTATTTTAATGAAAGCAGCTTCAGTATTCCATATGAAGGTTGAAATACTAAGCACATTATTATCTCTCCAATTTTTTAACAGACAGGTACAATTCAGATGAGATAAAGAAAAAATCTATTTTATAGCTTCCAGAGAAAACACAGAGCAAGTTAAAGGTTGCCTAATAACTATAGTCCTTAAGTTTATTTAGAGAGGTTTTTAATGGCCTTTTGAACTATAAGCCATTGAATAGACCTTCTATTCCTTCTCATGTGACCATCACTCTGGGAGGTCAGAGAACTGTTGAATTCTGGGTGCTGATCGAAAAATTATTTTCTCTGAAGAATTTCAAAGAGGTAGTTTCCTTGGCCTTTTGTTCTGTGCTGTGTGGAGACACTTTCTTGGTTTCATTCTGGAGAAAATGATCAACCAGCCTTCAAGACCATCATCTAGTGGTTTGGAAAAAATGAGAAGAAAGTAATTACTGTGGTTTTCTGTTTATTATTACTTTCCTCCAATATACCCTGATCTAAAACTCCTCTAAAATTGAGCATTTAAATTCAGACTAAGGGAGGCAGTTGGCAGTAAAAAGAAGGTAGGAGGTTTGGTGAAGCTAAAATTCTCCTCTCCATATAATTCAAAGCATGTAACAGAAAAATCAAAGCAGGCAGCTTTCACCCTTCCATATATTGAAAAGTCTATCACTCTTGAGAGAGAAAATAAGGGATAAAAGTGTGAGGTTTTCAAACCTGAAAAAATTTAATACAAGTTGGTGAAATAGACAAAAGGTTGATGGGATATCATGAAATTGGCAGTAACGGGGGTGGGGGGAGCTAATGATTTTGTCAGGATTCTGAAAGAAGAAATTAAAAGTCTGTTTGAGAGACTTAGAAGTTGACAAAGAATTTGAAACTTGATTTTATTTTCCATAAGGATTTGAAAGTGATGAATGCAGTCAGATTCATGACACTGCAATGTGATTTTGAATATACTCTTCTTGTATTTACAAGTTGCATTTATAACTTTTTTTCACTTTTAAGGATTTACCCTGATGCAAATATATATTAGAAATGTATGTAATATATATATAGATAGATAGATATATGTTACAGAGTATGAAACAATAAATAACCTTAAAATGGCTGAATATTTATAAAAATGGGTATTATAACTTTATATTAGTTAATACCATGGATCTTTTGCTTCTTTCTAGCTCGTTATTAAATAAAATTTGATCTTACACATTTATGTTCAATCAGCTTAATTGAACCATTGTTTTTACTCCTTACATCTTTGTAAGTTAGTGAAAGTCACTTATACATCTAGGGAATCGGTGATATGAAACTATGTTAAGATTCCATTTCAACTTACATTTCTTTTGTGCAGTGAGAAAATCCTCTTTCTCTGCATTATGAATAAATAAGAACTCTTGCTATTAGTTCAAAATCAAAATAACAGATAAACTGTCAGCCTTTCCCAAGTAGAACATTGAATCATTCAATTTTTGAAGTCTCCACATGATATGAAGAAAAAATAGTTATAATATATGGTACTCAATTTAATAAATCTTTAAGACATGGAGAAAACCACAATTTAGCAAGGTCACAAACTTTATGACTTACCTAAAATAACAATGTATTTGAGAAGAGTCATGATCTTATCTACGTAGGAAAACACTCTATTCAGTCTCTGTTCTTTTAGACTATCTTTAAAAATTACATTTAAAAATCATACTTTGTATTATATAGGATTATAACTATAAAGTATATAAATTAAATCAAAATAGAAGGAATTATAATTTTCAATAAAATTTTGTGGGTGCCTAGAGGCTGTGTTGGGGCATTTTGGAGAATTATTATATGAAAACTTTTGTCTATAAACAAGCAGCAAGTAATCCCATGTTGAATTTTTTTTTTAAGATTTTATTTATTTGACAGAGAGAGACACAGTGAGAGAGGGAACACAAGCAGGGGGAGTGGGAGAGGGAGAAGCAGGCTTCCTGCTGAGCATTGAGCCAGGACAAGGGGCTCGATCCCCGATCCCAGGGTCCTGGGATCATGACCCCAGCCGAAGGCAGACACTTAACGACTGAGCCACACAGGCACCCACCTCATGTTGAATTTTTAAAAGTAAACATAGGATGTCCTTTTCTGGCCAAGTATAATAACAGGGATCAGATTTACCCTCCCTCATGAAACATCCAAAAGAAGGACAAAATGTATGAAATGACAGTTGGCAAGAGAGTGGATATCAGATAATGAAGAAGAATGATTCCTAAGAGTGAAGAAACAAATGAAGTGAGGCTGGTGATTTTCTCTGGCTAACTACCTTGAGAGAATTTTTAGACCACGGCACAGTCAGGAGGGTCCCAGGAAGAGTCCCAAAGACTGCTTGAGTTGAGGAGGCAGAGCTGAGAGTCCAGGGAGACTAAGGCAGCTAGAGTTCTCAGATAGAGTGCCATAGACAAAGAGCAGCACCAAGGGAAAACCGCACTGAAAGAAATATCAAAGGAAGTCTTTTAGTCAGGAGAAAACAAAACCAGATGAAAATATGGATCTATATATGGGGTAAAGAGCACTACATAGATAAATATATAGAATCTTATTATTATTTAATTCTCTTCAAAAGGCACTCTAAGGTTTAAAATAAGGAGTGTGTGGAGAATAACATATAGAAAAATAAAATGTCTTGACAATAGCTTAAAGGTTAGGCATGGAGAAATATATATATCCTATCTCAGGGGTTCTTAGAATATACATGAAGTGGTAGAAAATAATGACATAGTGGTAGAATATAATGAAAACAGGCTGCAGTAAATTAAAGATGTATACTAGGATTTCTGCTTCTGGGAAGATGAATTAAATGCACCTTTCCCTATTCCCTCTACTAAGTACAACTGAAAACCCTGGACTTTATGTATAAAAGAAACATAAGATTTTGAAACTTGGAGAGAAGAAGGAAGACAAGTTTGGCAACTTGAAACCCAAGAAAGGACAGAGATGTGAGTCCCCTAGGTGTTTTTGTTTTTGTTTCTTGGTTTTTTGTTTTGTTTTGTTTTGTCTTCTATATCCCAGATTTGGAGGTGAAGAAACTGACAACTCAGAAACACTGACAAATGCAGACCAAAAAAGCTACAATAAAATCCTATTCTGTCTATCCAAAGGACCAGGAAAAGGGCAATTAGGTACAGCGGAACTCTTTTAGACAACTGCTCTACTCCAGCCAAACACCACAAAGGAAAAAAAACTGTGGCCCCAACTTCACCAATGCCAGGAAAGGAATGGGGAGTGTAGGCTTCTACCCTCACCAGGCTATAATGAAGTGCTCCAACCTCCCTGGCACATAATGTCATAGAAGGTGGAGTATGAAGCTGGGAGTTTCATCCCATTGGGTAGTAAAGAGAACAGGCAGGACCACGTTTAAACCACTACTCTGACACTTGTGGCCAGGCACAGCTTAGCCTCTCTGAACCTCTGCCCGTCTGTAAAATTAATAATTATTTCTACTTTGCATGATGACTTTAAAGATTAGGATCCTTATGTGAACACAGAATAGAAAGAAAGAAAGAAAGAGAGAGAGAGAGAGAGAGAGAGAGAGACAGAAAGAAAGAAAGAAAGAAAGAAAGAAAGAAAGAAAGAAAGAAAGAAAGAAAGAAAGAAAGAAAGGAAGGAAGGAAGGAAGGAAGGAAGGAAGGAAGGAAGGAAGGAAGGAAGGAAGAAAGAAAGAAAGAGAAAGAAAGAAAGAAAGAAAGAAAGAAAGAAAGAAAGAAAGAAAGAAAGAAAGAAAGAAAGAAAGAAAGAAAGAAAGAAAAGAAAGAAAGAAAGAAAGAAAGAAAAGAAAGAAAGAAAGAAAGGAAGGAAGAAAGAGAAAGAAAGAAAGTCACAAATCAATGTATCTCTCAAGAATATAGAGGCAAAAATCCTTAAAAAAGTATAGCAAATAGTATTCAACAATTCAACCATATATAAAATTAATTATACAACATAACCAAACAGGATTTATTCCAGAGATATAAGGCTGACGCAATATAGAAAATCAAACAGTATAATATACCATATTAATAAGGTAAAGAATAAAAACTACATGATCATGTTAATGAATACAGAAAGTGTATTTGAAAAATTGTTAACAGAAATTATTTGGGACCTAGGGCTAGACAAAGAGAATTTAAAGTCTTCACCAAAAGCAAAATATATAATAGGAAAAATTGATAAATTGGATTTTAAAGTTAAGAACAATTGCTCTGAAAAGATCTCATTGAGAGGATGAAAGTACAAGCTACAGATTGAGAGAAAATATTTTCAAATCAGGTGGAGAGAGAAAGAGAGAGAGAGAGACAAGTTAGATGATAGATAGAATATATAAAGAACTCTCAACATTCAACAGTAAAAATATCTAATTAAAATAGGCAAAGACATAAAGATACATTTCACTGAAGAGGATATACAGATACCAAATAAGCACATTAAAAGACGTCAATATTGGGTGCCTGGTGGTTCAGTCAATTAAGCATTTGACTTGGTGTCGGTTCAGGTCATGTTCTCAAGGTCATGTAATAGAGCTCCTAGTCAGGCTCTGTGCTCAGAGTCTGCTTGAGATTCTATGCCTCTACCCCCCACCCACTCTCTCTCTCTCTCTCTCAAAAAAATAGTCTTTAATTTAAAAGAAAATATGTCAATATTATTATCCATTTTATGGAAATTAAAATTAAATCCACAATGAGAAATCACTATACACCAATCTGAATGGCTGGAACTAATATAGTGACAAAACCAAATGCTAGAGAAGATACAGAAAAATGAGATAATTCATATACTCCCGGTAAGAATGTAATATGGCTCAACCACTCTAGAAAACAGTTTAGCATTTTCTCAAAAACAGCAAATATTAACTAAAATGCCCCTATCATATGAGCCAGCAATTATACCCATGAGCATTTATCCCAGACAAATTAAAATGTATATTTACACAAAAATCTGTAAACAAATTTTATAGAGCTTTATAGCACAACATTAGGGATTCTTGTGTGATGGAAATCTGTAACTTGACTGTATCAATGTCAATATCTTATTTGTGTTATTGAACTATAGTTCTGCAAGATTTTACCAGTAGGGGAAAAGGGAACATGGATCTCTCTGTATTATTACTTACATGAATTTATAGTTACTTAAAAATGAAAACACCAAACAACAGATTTTCAATATAGATGAAGCAGCATTATATTGGAAAAGATGCCATCTAGGATTTCATAGCTAGAGAGGAGAAATCAATGCCTAACTTCAAAATTTCAAAGGATAGCCTGACTTTTGTTAGGGGCTAACACAGCTGGTGACTTAAGTTGAAGCTAGTGTCATTGATCATTCTGAAAACTGAAAGACCCATGAGAATTATGGTAAATCTACTCTGTGCCCTCTAAATGGAACAACAAAGCCTGGATGACAGCACATTTGTTTACAACATGGTTTACTGACTATTTTAAGCCCACTGTTGAGATCTACTACTCAGAAATAAAGATCCCTTTGAAAATATTACTGCTCATTGATAATTCACCTGGTCACCCAAGAGTTCTGATGGAGGTATATGAGATTGTTGTTGTTTTTATGCTTTCCAATACAACATCCATTCTGCAGCCCATAGATGAAAAAGCTCATTTTGATTCTTAAGTCTTGTTATTGAAGAAATACATTTCATAAGGCTGTAGTTGCCATAGACAGTGATTCCTCTGATGGATCTAGGCAAAATATATTGAAAACCTTCTGGAAAGTGTTCACCATCCTAGATACCGCTAAGAACATTTGTGATTCCTGGGAAAGGTCAAAATATCAACATTAAAGGAGTTTGGAAGAAGTTGATTCCAACTCAAATGGATGATTTTAAAGGGTTCAAGACTTCAGTGGAGGAAGGAACTGCAGATGTGGTAGAAATAGTAAGAGAACTAGAATTAGAAAAAATACATGGAAGCAAATGAAAATGAAAACATGACAGTTCAGAACCTTTGGGATGTAGCAAAGATGATCCTAAGAGGGAAATATATAGCAATACAGGCCTTCCTCAAGAATAAGTCTCAAATCACAACCTAACCTTACACCTAAAGGAGCTAGAAAAAAAACATCCTCATTGGGGAAAAACTGAGAGCTTTTTCCCTAAGGTCAAGAACATGATGGGGATGTTAATTCTCACCACTGTTGTTCAACATAGTACTGGAAGTCCTAGCCTCAGCAATCAGACGACAAAAAGAAAAGCATCCAAATCAGCAAAGAAGACAAACTTTCACTCTTCTCAGACAACGTGATACTCTATGTAGAAAACCCAAAAGACTCCAGCAAAAAATTGCTAGAACTGATACAGGAATTCAGCAAAGTCACAGGATATAAAATCAATGCACAGAAGTCAGTTGCATTTCTATACACTAACAATGAGGCAGAAAAAAAGAGAAGTCAAGGAATCAATCCTATTTACAATTGCACCCCAATCATAAGATATGTAGGAATAAACCTAACCAAAGAGGTAAAGGATCTGTACTCAGAAAACTATAGAACACTCATGAAAAAAATTGAGGAAGACACAAAGAAATAGAAAAATGTTCCATGTTCATGGATTAGAAGAAGAAATATTGTTAAAATGTCTGTGCTACTCAAAGCAATCTACACATTCAATGCAATCCCTATCAAAAAATTTTCACAGAGCTGGAACAAACAATCCTAAAGTTTGAATGGAACCAGAAAAGACCCATAATAGCCAAAGAAATGTTGAAAAAGAAAACCAAAGCTGGAGGCATTGCAATATCAGACTTCAAGCTGTATTACAAAGCTATAATCATCATCAAGTTAGTATGGTACTGACACAAAAACAGACACATAGATCAATAGAACAGAATAAAGAACCCAGAAAGGGACCCTCAACTCTATGGTCAAGTAAACTTCAACAAAGGAGGAAAGAATATCCAATGGAAAAAAGACAGTCTCTTCAACAAATGGTGTTGGGAAAATTGGACAACCACATGCAGAAGAATGAAGTTGGACCACTTTCCTACACCATACAGAAAAATAAACTCAAAATGGATGAAAGACCTAAATGTGAGATAGGAATACATCAAAATCCTGGAGGAGAACACAGGCAGCAACCTCTTTGTCTTGGCTGCAACAACTTCTTGCTAGGCATGCCTCCAAAGGCAAGACAAAGATAGTGTTTTTAACAAATGGTGCTGGAAATATTGGATATCTATATGCAAAAAAATCAATAGATCTTTCTATACTGTTTGTGTAGACTGAGACTGAAATATGCTTTCTTGGGTCTTGTGCTTGCAGAGGGCAAATGGTGGGACTTTTCAGCCTTTACAGCTATGGGATCCAGTTCCTTATAAGAAATCGTATGTATCCTGTTTATTTTGTTTCCCTGGAGAGCCTTGACTAATACAGAATGATACAGTACCATTTTGGCAATGTAAATCAAAACGACAATGAGATATCACTACATACCTATTAGGAAGGATAAAATTATAAAATTAAACTGACTGACCATATCAAGTATTGGCAAAAATGTGGGGGAACTTTAATTCTCGAGTTGAGTTCATTGCTATTAGGAATGTAAACTGGTACAACTACTTTGAGAAACAATTTGACCATTTCTTGAAAAGTTAATCCTATACCTACTATATCTAGGTGTTTACTGAAAGGAAATGAAAACATATGCCTTACAAAGACTTGTGCATGGATGTTTATAGTAGATTAATTTCTTCTTTCTTTCTTTCTTTTTCTTTCTTTTTCTTTCTTTCTTTTTCTTTCTTTTTCTTTCTTTCTTTCTTTCTTTCTTTCTTTCTTTCTTTCTTTCTTCTTTCTTTCTTCTTTCTTTCTCTCTCTCTCTCTTTTTTTCTTTCTTTCTTTCCTTCTTTCTTTCTTTCTTTCTTTCTTTCTTTCTTTCTTTCTTTCTTTCTTTCTTTCTTTCTTTCTTTCTTTCTTTCTTTCTTATCTACAGTGTGTGGGAGCAGGGTGGGGAGGGGCATAGGGAGTGAGAGAATCTTAAACAGGCTCCAAACTCAGCACAAAGCCTGATGCGGGGCTCCATCTTACGACCCTGGGATCATGACCTGAGCTGAAATCAAGAGTCCGACACTTAACTGAGACACCCAGGTGCCCCTACAGTAGCTTAATTTTAATAGCACAAAATGGAAAACAGTCTAAATGTGTAGCAATAGGTGAGTGGTTTAAAAAATGTTGTATATCCATCAATGGAATATATTTAGTAATACAAATGAATATTGGGGTGCCTGGGTAACTCAGCCATTAAGAATCTGCCTTTGGCTCAGGTCATGATTCCAGGGTCCTGGGATCAAGCCCTGCATTGGGATCCCTGCTCCACGGGAAGCGTGCTTCTCCCTCTCTCACTCCCCTTGCTTGTGTTCCCTCTCTGGCTGTCTATCTCTCTCTCTGTCAAATAAATGAGTAAAGTCCAAAAAAAAAAAAAAAAGAATGAATATTGACACACACAGCAACACAGATAAATCTCAAAATAATTGTTCGGAGTGAAAGAAACTGTATAGAGTGTACATACTGTATGTTTTATATAAAAAGAGTACATACTATATGTTTCTATTTATATAAAATTTCAAGAAGTGCAAACTAATGTATATTGAGTAGCAGCATATCAATTGTTGTCTGAGAAGGATGGAGCAGGAGGAAGGGATTACATAAGGTCATAAGAACTTTTGGAATTAATGGATACATTCATTACTCTAATTGTGTATATGGCTCGTGATTGCATGCATATGTCAAAACATCTAATTGTACACTTTATGTATGAGCAATATATTATATATCATGTATACCTCAATAAAACTGCTAAGCACACACACACACACACACACGCACACACACACACAGTTTCTCAAACTATGTTGGAAGAGATTATTCAATTAAGCAGTTACCAAGTAAAAAGACTGGTTAGTAGGTCTAACTCTGCCTTGAGAAAAAATTTTCCACAGTTTAGCATAGGGGCCTCCTTAAGGCTGCAGGATATAAGAGGAAGAATACATAAATTGGATGATTTTGTTTCACTATTTTAAAACTAGTCAGCATCATGAATGCTGGCAATTCCTTTCTCAAGTCTATGTTAGAGAAGGTAAATTTCACAGATATGTCCCCTGCTTATATTGCACTCATATATTCAGTGCTGTCCCAACCCATCTCACAAATGCTGTCATGACAACTTACATCCCATAATAATTAAACTTGGTAACTAATGGGAAGATGAAGGTGTTTTTGATGTTTTTTTTAATCTTCTTAGAAATTCTTAATATTTTATGAAAACCATATACGGTTGTGTTTCAGATGACTCAAATCACTTTTCAGATACTCAGAATAACATTTGAAGTCTTCATAGGCCCTTCTTATTCAACATCTAGTATCCTTTTACTAAAATCATGTTCTTCCATATAAATAGTAATATTCTGAATAACTGTTACTCAATATAAAGGGAAACAGAGATGGTGAGCTTAAGTGGCAATTTTAAAACAGTCCCAAAATTCTTTGGCAACCCTCTCATCAACAGATTACATAGAGACAAGGCTAAAGATCATTGTTATTACTTTCATCTCTATATCTCCTCATCAGTGACCACTACAATTTGTTTCATATATTTGCAAATTTATATGTGCCCATTTAACTATCAAGGCAGAGGCCTGTAAAAAACTTGTATTTTATTTCCATTTCTTCCCCCCCTCACCTTACCTTCCAGGTATTCTTTTTTTTCTCTTTCTAAATTTTGTTTTGTTTTAAGACAAGTATTATTTGTTCTATTTCTTCATGACGCTTTCATATGGATTTGAAGTTAAAATTTTTGGTGTCTCAGTGGAGCAAAGAGTTGGATTGAGAAAGGCATGGTTTGCTCCCTGCTTTAGTGGGAAAGTTAATTTTTATCACCCTTCCTCCCTAGAATTTTGATGTAGACAATTGACATTTGTTCATTCTTATGAAAAATGTAGTGGTTCTACACACACAGTGATGAGGCTCTGCAAGAGGGAAGAAGTTGACAGTAGAGTGGGCCACGTGACTGTGTAGGCAGACAAAGTTATCTGCCACAAATCCCCTTCAAACCAACTTCTTCAGAAATAGCATCACTTGGGAAGATTCACATTAAAATGGTAAAATGTTTTTTGATGGTTAAGTTTTAACACATCCTTCTTTTTTATTTCACTCTTGAATTTGTTTTTTCTCTGCCAGCTGCTGAAGGAATGGTGTGCAACCATCTGTGTTCAAGCAATGGCTGTTGGGGACCTGGTCCCGACCAGTGCTTGTCCTGCCGTCGCTTCAGCAGAGGAAGGAGCTGCATCGAGTCTTGTAACCTCTATGATGGGTAAGGCATCTTACAACATCGCCTTTACCTCATAAGCTTTGAGGCACTGATTGCTTCAGATATTTAAATGATAAGAAAATGGTAAAATTGCAGAATGTGTGTGCCGGCCAGGGTTTTTAAGGGAAGCTCTTGTTGCATAAAGGAGACAACAACACATAGAAGAATTATTTTAAGGAGAAAGAATTTTATTTGAAATAAGAGAAGTCCAAATATATGTTGACTATTACACAAACTTAAAAAAGTATACTGAAGTAGATCATTCTTAATAAATTGTAGCCGTTTATACTGAAGCAAAATTGAAAAATATATTCTTATTTTCCTTATGAAGGAGATTGTTACAAGTAATCTTTCCTCTCAAATGTCCCAATACTATTTTTTCACATACTTTCCTATTAATTTTCATCTAGAATTACTGCATAACTGGGGCACCTGGGTGGCTCAGTCATTACATGTCTGCCTTCGGCTCAGGTCATGACCCCAGGGTCCTGGGATCAAGCCCCGCATCGGGCTCCCTGCTCGGCGGGAAGCCTGCTTCTCCCTCTCCCACTCCCCCTGCTTGTGTTCCCTCTCTCACTATGTCTGTCTCTGTCAAATAAATAAAATCTTAACAACAACAACAAAAAAGAATTACTGCATAACTTTTGAATTTTTTTTCCATCCAAGTTATGTGTCTTCTTAGATTGTGTATTAGAAACAAACGATACACATTTCTATGTCTCTGACAACTGCATAGCCCTATAGGAAAATTGCCTTTGTAGTTTCTAGCTGAAGGGGTTTTTGATAGTGTTCTGCCACTTTCTAAAGATAACCTAAGCAGTATTTTAAATCAAGAATTTTAAATTCCTATTGGTACTATAATAATCACATTGCCAACAGTAAAACCTGGTATATATCTTGTTGCATGGCATTTCATATACTCATAAAATCAGTTTATCATAACATACCATTTCATGCATCACAGTCGTCCTTTATTAATGTGATAATACATTTTTAGTACTGTTCCTGAGTCAAATTTTCTTATAGTGCTCACTGAAAGGATTTTCAACAGTTCTGTAAAAGTGTAGTTTTGAAGATCTTTATTGCATTTCTTCTTTTACCTCATGAATTGTCCCATTTTATTTTTTATAGGTTCAAATCTTTATTGTTTTAAAATTCTACATGTCTTTTATGATACAATATTTTGTTATTTAAATAACCTCTAAGTGACTAGTATATAGTGAATATACTTGTTTTGAAATCAAACCATGAATTCCAGTTTCATCAATATGATTATAGAATTGTGCCATTTTAAACAACTGTTTTCATGATCTGAGATAACATTGTACTTTTGCGTTTTATATCAGAAAGTTAGAAATCTATGGATCATAATAATATTAACATGTCTCTTTTTGGAAGATGACCAATACCAATTCCCTTCATGAAATTTAGAAAAAAAATAAAATTAGAAGTTTAAGTGTGAAACAGTTTAAAATAAGAATTTAATTGTTTTTCAGGAAAATTCCAGCTTATAATTTTGTAAGGTACAATCAGCTCATAAATTTGATAATGGATAGCAAATAATGTGTTGCTTTTCTCATTAAATTGTAGTCATGCTTATTCTCATTTTTATAAATGAATGATATGTTCTGTACATAAAATACTTCAGATCAAAATATGGTTATTTTTTGTAAAGCCATTGATGCCATTAACATGTAACTAATAGACTTTAATTCCATTTAGTGAATGTTATAAGTTTATTGGCTATATATATATATATTCTCAGTGGAGTTTAAAAGAAGGACTGGGCTCTAGAAACCATCTTCTCTAAGAGCAGTATCTTATAAAGAGTGAAAACTAGTAG
Organism: Eumetopias jubatus; assembly: GCF_037043125.1. Taxonomy (NCBI): domain Eukaryota; kingdom Metazoa; phylum Chordata; class Mammalia; order Carnivora; family Otariidae; genus Eumetopias; species Eumetopias jubatus. Next base: position 25,772,002 of record NW_028274809.1, read on the forward strand.
AATTAAGTGTTGGCCAGTGTCATTCCACTGTAGAAGAATCAAGCCAACACTAGAATTCAGGGCATCTGATTTCCATCCTGTTACTTTTCCAGATGCCATTATTTTTCCTTAATATTTTTAACCTTGTCAGAAACGTGAAATAGACAAATATGTGGATGCATATACCATCCTCTCTCACATCTGCAAAATAATGAAAGTGAAGCAAAGGAAAAATACATGTTTCCTAAATAAACAACACTGATTACCAGACTGTTTTTGAAAGTTTAACGTTTTCCAAGTCATTAAATCAAACGTATTCAAGAAATACAAAGTTTTTAATGTGTTTTACAAGAACAATAGGGCTCTGGGAAACCATATATAAGTGTTAGTTTGAAAGATAATAAATGAAAGTACCTTGTAAAAGTCTGATGTAATTCTAGCCTACGCAGTGATAGATTTTCCCACCTCCAATCTTGTGGTACTGACTAATTTCTTCCAACATTGCCCGGCAGTTAAAACAGCCTTTGAGGAATAATGAATTCAAATCCTAACTTCATCACTTCCTCATTTTCAATCTTGGATAAATAACCTAATTGTTCTAAACTTAGATTTCTTATATGGAAAACATAATAATGGTGTCAATTTCATAGGATAATTATGGTTATTAAATGAGAAAATGCATAATAAAGTCTTGTTAGAATTTTTACTACTAAGATGATTATTATTTTCTTTTTGTGTCCATAAATCTAAGCTGATTAGATGGTTAAGTAGAACAGTCACCTTAAAAATGTTGAAAACAAATACAAATAAGACCTTTACCAAAATCAGGGCACCTATATTTATATAACTTTTATATGAGAAGAAATCCTCAAAAGAGAACTCTTTGAAGGGGAAAAGAAAATCAGTTATTTCCTGGATGTTAGCATTCAAATCCAGGTCATAGAAGCCACTGTATTTCAGCAACTCTTAACTACAGTGCACAAGCATTGAGAATGAAAGAGAAAACTCATTGCAACACAATCTTAAAACTGTCTTATTTGACAACATGGTCAAATGCTTTTGAAACATTAAGAACAAATGGGAACATCAGAAAGAGTGCCAGTCTGAGCTCTTTGTAGGCATTTATATTTAATAATCACAACCTCTCATTGAAATACAATTTTTCCTTTTTACAAAGGATATTTACAAAATGAAGTCTAGAGATGTTAAGGCATTTAAGGTCTAGAAGTATTAGTGTTGGTGTTGGGAACAACCGGCCAAATTTGGGAAGGACTTGACTCTAAAGCATTTGCTCTGGATCACAGGATTGGCTAAGGTAACACACACAGCAAGACTGTGAGAAATATAGAGTAGTAAAAAAGTGACAAAAAGCTCAGTATGCAAAACTCAGCTCAATAGACAGTGATTTGTTAGGTCAGATTCAAATGAAAGGGGAACTGTGGCAAAGTCATAGTATAATCAATAGGAAATGGGGAAGAAAAAGCATTGATGGAGACAGTGACAATGAAGAGCAGAAGTAATAAAAATTAAAAGAAGGATCAGTTCTGAGAGCAGAAAGAGAGCCCAAAGCCATACAAATAGAAGTCTAGTCTATAGAGGAAAAGGCAGCTACATTGAATCTCCATGACTTTTTATGACATATTCACTTTATTCTTCAACTCTGTGTGTGGGAAAGGGATTTTCAAGAAGAGAAAGAAAAGCATGACCAATGGTTTAGTACCACAAAAATTATGACCTTCATTCAGTAACATAACCTTTAGCAACCCAAGAAACTGTACTCAAGAAAAAAAGGAATTTGCTGATGGTTGCAGGTTTTGCTGTTAACTGTTTTATAATTTCATTATACAGATGATGCTTTTGATTCTCTTCACAATTAACCTACCATCCTCCTTTCCCCCGTACCAGTCATTTTGACTTTTTTATTCTGAAGATTTCCTCTGTCAAGCACTGTATATAATTCATGTTAATAAAACATACAAAAGAAAATCTGTTTCTATGTAATTGAGTTTTTAAATTCAAGAAAATTTGTAAGAAGCTTAATTCATAGCAAGCCAGCACCTCATTTTAAAAATGCAAAATCCTTGTAACTAAATATGTGCATTGATACCTAACTAAACCACCAATTTATGCTATTTAATTTGAAAACCCAAGCTTAATTATCTTGCCTTAAAGTATGTGTAGTTTTAATTTAACCAACAGAAAAATAGCCCACCTTTTGGATTTCTATCATTTATTAAGGCTTTATAATAACGAAATGGGATAGTTCACTATGAAATAAATGAACACTTCATTCTAGGGAATAATAAATTTAAATTTATCACCTAATTAATCCATAATTGCCATATTTGCAATGCTTTTAGTTTGAAAGAGCTCATAATATACAGACACAAAATAATACAGAAGCTATAAATATTTAGTTAAGTTTTGTTAATGACTTACAACTGGCATTCTAAATTGTTTTTACCCAGTGCCTCATCCTCTGATACATTAGTGGGAATGGGGTATTTAAACATATTGGACATGAATGATACCCAATTATTGAAATGAAAATTTTGCAGTAGATATTGATTAGAAAACTTACTATTGATGACATTTAACATTCAAATCAAATGTAAGGTTGTGGGAAGGGATAACCATTATCCTAGATTTTAATTAGAAAATTTTAGAGTGTTGACATTTAACTATTTTTTATTTTATACCATATAGAATTACTTCAAAAAGACCTTAAGCTGAAAAAGATGTGATATTAGATCAATAATCTAGGAATATAAAATCTGCCATAAAAAGATATTTTCTCTAATTCTCCAAGGCAGCTATTTTAAAAGAAGAAAAGAAATCAAAGCATTTTTTTGAAGTTCCACCAAAAATAAATTGAAGAGTCTTGGGATTTGAAGGACAGGGTTGAGGAATATCATGTCACTTAGCAACATGAAAAATACAATAGTTCTTTCAGAGTTTAAAAAATAAAGCTCAGCCAAGAGTAAAATTTTATATAGAGACAAACAGGCACAGCTTTACTTAAAAAAAGGTAAAAATGATTCTGTTGTGTCATCAGAAGAGTCGTACTTTTTTTTTTTTTTTTTTTTTTGAGACTGTGCGAATATCTCTCACAAGAGAGAGGTTTCCTGAATGGGTCTATCGTTGAACCCAATGGAGGGCAAGGAGAGCCATCTGGCTGCAGTTTATCTTTTCTCCTAATGGAGAACTTATTCCGTAATGTACAGGGAAATGATTCTGATGCTCCTGGCACATAAAGAAACAGACTCTAGAATTTACTCTGCCAATAGGACTTTCAGCAGATGTTGCTTCATTTGTTAGGTTGACAGCTTGTTTGCTTATACCACCTCATGCAGCTGATGTTTTCACAGTGAATTTCGAGAATTTGAGAATGGCTCCATCTGTGTGGAGTGTGACCCCCAGTGTGAGAAGATGGAAGATGGCATTCTCACCTGCCATGGACCGGTAAGCTTGCAGACATCTATGGTTGTGTTGGCTTATTTGGCTCATGTGTGAATGTTTGTTATGTCATTCCTTTATCATTTATCCATCCATTCAACAGGTGTTTGTAGCATGCTAGGGGAAATCATGTTTGATATTCCTCCCTCAAGAGGCTTACAGTTTAGTAGTAGAGATGAAATATTTACAAATTCAATTTTTTAAATATTTATATCCCAGATAATATATTTAGAAAGTGGATATGGTTATGCCCTTGAAAATTGCAGTGTTGAAAAGAAAAGGGAATATATAAGTAATTAGATTGAACCAAAATAATTGATAAAATATAAATATATATCAATTGTTATAGGAACACAAATGAGAGATAAATTAATCTGTCTTTGGGATGGAAAGTAGGGCATTAAGGAGGTCCGTAGAGAAGTGATGTTTGAGCTCTGCTTTGAAGAAGAATCTAGAAAGAAGAAACATGCAAAGATATGCAAATGTAAAAATTCATGGTGTGTTTGAGGTAAACTATAATACATTCACATCTGTGTTTAATTATTTAACTATTATGGCATTGTGAAGGACATTGTGAAAGACAGAAGGGAGAGGCAAACACTTATAAACTAAAATCTAAAACAGTGTGATAAATACTATGGCAGAGAGAAAAACAGAGCTATGAGAACGGAAGAGGGGCTATGGGATCAGGAAAGTCTTGATGGATAAATTGGCATTTACATGTTTGAAGTTAGCCTTATAGAGAAAATGGTAATTATTTTTTAGTCCTCCCTTTGGTTCCCATCGTTCAGGCTTTTTCCTAATAATGAGCTTAATAATGACTTTGTCATTCCAAAGTGTCATATTCATCCTTCTTTAGACAAGCTTCCAGTTTTTTTGTGTGTATTGAGTCATTTCTCAGTGGATTATTTGGAGACCAACATTTGGGTGTAGCCAAGAGCTCAACATTGCTCTGTAAGAGTTTATATGTGATTTAGATAGTACTAATTTTCTACCAGAGTGCTTATTCAGCACGTAATTAGCTTAGAAAAAAGAATATCATTGAGCCTCCAAACTTCCATTAGGCCCCAATGAGCTGTTCTGGAACTTCATCTAAAGAAGGATGTGGAAAACCTGGACAGTTCAGAGGACTACCACAAGTATGATTAAGCTTGGAAAATCAGACCTCTGAGAAAAAGGAGTGGTGTGATTTGGCCTGAAGAACCAAAGTCTAAAAGACAATTTAATATGTAAATGATCTTCAAGTAAGTATGCAAAGGGCATATTTGTCTATTTTCTGTCCGCACTAAGGAATTAAGGGAAAATACAATTAATATGCAGCATGAGAAATGTGGATCCTGGAAGGAATGACATGAAACACAGGGAAGTAAAATTCTGAAATGGTTTGTGTTAAAACAAGTCAGGCTATCTATAGAAGACGTCTTTAAACACTAACATATTTAAGTACCAAAAGTCAAAGAATAGAAAACAATATATCTTTCAGAGAGACTGAGACTTTGAAAATGTGCAATTACAATAAGAAGGCAGACTGCAAAACCAGTCCTGTGCTTTTTCTATTCCTCATGCTGCGTCCTATGGTATAAATGATGCTGGCAAATAACTAATTTATTAATTCATTTTACTTTGTATATTTTCACAGTGTATTTGTTCATTCTTTTGTTACTCAAAAGATAGAGACAGTTTATAAATTACACATTAAAAACACTAATTGTTGATTTTTTTCAATTTTCAAAATTATTTGCTAACTAAGAAAGAGTGAAAAAACAGGTTTTTAATGAATACATTTTGATCTCTTAATGACAGCATTGTTGGACCAACAATCTACTTAGAATTACCCCCAGGGTTAACATTGTCAATTAATATGTCTAGAGATTAGGAAAGGCAATAAGTCAAAAGTAAGAAAATTTCAGTAAACTCGAATCACTCATTTGTGGAAGATCAGAACACGGAATCAAGAAAATCTATTTGATCACTTGATCAGTAAACCTTGAAATACCAGCAGGTACAAATATAATTTTAGGTTATGGTGTCTGAGAAACCGGCAGGACTGAGATCAAACGGTAGCCCAAACTGCTTTCGCTAGGAGGTTGCTTGCTTTCAGCTTTTACAATTTATATTAGGTTTTTGTCTGTGTCTGGGTTCATTGATTTTCACAACTAGAGATAGAAGTGCTTTTGTGTGCCATATAATAGGCATCTATCATTTGAGATACCCAAGAAGTTCTGGAAACTTCTCTGTGAGGCTGACATTGTGATGAGACAGAGGAAAAGTCATAAAGCTGGTTGGAGGGGCACCTGGGTGGCTCAGTTGGTTAAGCATCTGCCTTCGGCTCGGGTCATGTTCCCAGAGTCCCAGGATCAAGCCCTGCATCAGGCTCTCTGATCAGCAGAGAGTCTGCTTCTCCCTCTGCCCTTCACCCCGCTTGTGCTCTCAATCTTGCTCTCTCTCAAATAAATAAATAAAATCTTAAAAAAAATTTTTTTAAAGCTGGTTGGAATTCCCACACCTGGTCTTATGATTTATTCTGTTGGAATCACACTTTCCTGAGCTGTCCTTATTTCCCTAATAATAACAGATACACATGTATATTTGTCAAACACTGTTAACATCTGAAGCATACTATCACTTTTTCCATTTAAAATATAAAGAAACTAAACCTATAATAATTGGAAAGTTACACCAAAAAGTCAACAATCTATGCAATGTGGAGCTGGGACTCAACTATAGAAGTGACTCCAAATTTTACACTCTATTCATTTCACTTCCCCCCCTCCCCTACCCCCATAGACAACAATTCTGTAAATAATAAGAATAACATGTTTTCTAGGAATATAACAGCTGCATGTAAAATGGGATGGTATTATACTATTTAAATGTGACATAAATCCAGGATAATCTTGAGAGGACTAGCTTTGAAATAAAATAAGCCCCTGATTTTATATCCTTATATGTCTGTATGTGGTATTATTTTATTTTTTTACCTTATTTTATTTTATTTTTATTTTACAACTTACCCTTTCTGCCTTACTTTCTCTACTCCTGTGTGTTCCTATGATAAGGAAGGTCATCTGAGAAGAAAGAGAAGTAAGGGAAATCAGACAGAGTTTTAGAAGATAAAATACAAGCCAAAGAGGCAGCATGCAAAGAAGAGATTGAGGAAGAGAATGATAAAAGCTGAAATAGTTGTTAAAGTCAAGTTAATAAAGGTTATGCTGCCATAACAAATAACCCCCATATTACAGTAGCTTATACGAACATGTTTAAATCTTTTTCATGTAAAGTGCACTGCAAATCAGCCCTCCTCCCTGTAATGGTCTAGTGTTCTGAGATGCTTTGCACTTATGGCATCCCCACATCTGCATAGGATCCCTGCATCATGGCAGCAGGGAAAGAGAAGTCTGGAGAGTTTAGCCCTGGCAGTCTCATAAATTGCTTCTACTTAATTTCATTGTCTAAAACAAGACATTCCTCACTTCTGGTGGGAGGAGAATTTCAGTCTTCCATGTGGCTAGAAGAGAACTGGATACTGGTGAATAGTAGCACTGTCTCTCACAGTAGTTACCAGAAAATCATCAGTTGTCACTGAGGAAAAAAAATGTAATATTTCTATAAAGATTTAGCTTATCCTTTAGCTTTCTGGGTTCATAATTGAGTCCAAGGGTAGCATAAAATCAGAGATAAGGAACAATATTGCTTTCACCTCTGTTTTTTATCATTGCATTTATCAGTTCATTCACTGAACTTAGGTTCTTAAAAGCTTTGGGAATATAATGATAGAAGAGTAAGCATTGGACACACATATTTCTTTAAATCTCTTTATTATGGAAATGAATTGGAGAATCAGTACATTTCATTTCTTTTGAGATTTGTCAGGACATTTTTTTAAATTATATCAGCTTAGAACATTAGTTTTGTATCATGATAATACAATCAAATAAGTAAGAGATGCTTAAAAACAAGGAAACATACAAAAAAATTTTTGAAGTATACTTAAACATTAAATATGATTTTAATTTTAGTTTCATAATATTTTGTGTCTTCTGATTTTCCCTAGATATTATTTTACATCAGAAGAATTTTATAGAAAAATAATTCCTAATTTCTAATTTTAACTATAACTGCCTAATTTACTCATAGTTTTTATTCTTGTGTTCTGCAAGAAGACATCAGCATGTCTCTTGTCTTGTACAATAAGTCATGCCACTGAGCATACTTGCACAGTAAATGATTTTGTATAATAGATGGCATTACATGCCTAAGTACCCATGAGCAGGTGTTAAAATTGGAAGCATGTAAAGTATTCTTTTTTTGATAGGATATAAGAAGTTGCCAATAGCAAACTCTTCAGGTTGAATGGGGATTAGTTTTCATAGGATAATTTCTTTTAGCTCTAAGTCTCACATGAAAATAGTGAAATAGACAGGTGCTTGATTAAACCTCACCAGTCCCAGAATTTCCTGAAACTCCCTCCTGATTACTTTTTCTTCTTACGCCACTGTTCTTCATTAGCAACCTCAATCTTTAAATTTTGAAATATATTTATTGATTTCCTGATATCTTGTATCACCAACTTGCAATGTCTGACTGCTTTTGGATTAACATTTATAGAGAAACTCTTGTGAATGGACGCTCCCTGCCCAATACATAACTCTGTCCAATGTTTGCTTGTTGTTGAATCCCAAATTCACAATTTATAATTATAAACCTAATAAAATTAATTACCTCCCTCTGTACTTACTATACTCCATTTATCTAAATTGTATTTAATGTGAACTGTCATAGTTGTTGAACAATATTGACATACAGCTTTTGGGGAGAAATGGGTCAGGGGAAGAAGTTCCAGAAAGTAGTCAAAGAAAAGAGGAACCTAAGACAATATGATGTTTAAAAGGGAGAACCTAAAGTCAACTTTAAGTAGGTGATATCATTATTTAAAATAACTAAATGTAGGGTAACCTAGGTGGCTTAGTTGGTTAAGCGTCTGCCTTCGGCTCAGGTCATGATCCCAGGGTCCTGGGATCGAGGCCCACGTCAGGCTCCCTCCTCAGTGGGGAGTCTGCTTCTCCCTCTCCCTCTGCCTGCTGCTCTGCCGGCTTGTGCTCCCTCTCTCTCTCTTTCTCTCTGTCAAATAAATAAAGTAAAAAATCTTTTAAAAAATAGCTAAATGTATAAATATATTGCATCTTTTAAGAAAATAGCATTTTTAATCAAAATATTCTCAATTTTCTTTGATTTGGTGGTAGACTGCTTAACATTTTTTTGCATGCTTACTATTTCCGGCACCAAATCCAAATTAGTTATTTTGTAAAATTCTTTTATGTTTAAGATGAGTTTTAAAGTTTATGTTTTAAATGACATTTAAACATATTTGTATATTATTGCTTATTAACATTCTACATATTAGAAAGTGATTGTATATTATAAACATAAATATGCAAAGTGAGTTAGTTCTATTTAAATTTATTATGCTTCAAATTTATATCACTTTTATTATTTGATAAGTTTCTCCATAATTTTCTTTGACATGCACCTACTTTATTATTGTGGACTTTTGATATCTGTTCATCAGAATGTCTTTATTGTGCTCTCAGTATTGAACTGTGTGATTTACTAAAATCCATATAAATAGACATGTGAGTTTTAACATTATCACAAGCTGATCTGAGATGGAGAGTAATCTAGAAATTAAATTTTATTTTCCTAAACTAATTCCTAATAATTCAACCATAGTAAATTGTAAAATTCATTGTTCAAATAATCATCGACAACCAAAGGAAATTTTACATCTCACTTTTACATTGAAAAACTGCAATAGTGACATCCCCGTTTGTAGTTTTGAAAATGCTCTCCAGTTCCCTAGGGGAAGATTGGCCACTCACTGAAGTCTTAGGAGCTAAACCACATCAATACCAGAGGAAAGAGCATCCATTTTTCTTTCTCCATTGTGTTTTGTTTTTCACACTTCAGGGACCTGACAACTGCACAAAGTGCTCCCATTTTAAGGATGGCCCGAACTGTGTGGAAAAATGTCCAGATGGCTTACAGGGGGCAAACAGTTTCATTTTCAAGTATGCTGATCAGGATCGGGAGTGCCACCCATGCCATCCAAACTGCACCCAAGGGTAAGCATCCTTGCTGGCCAAGGACTCCATCACACAAGTATCTTTACCCTTGACACAGTCTACTAAATATATACTATTGTCATATAAAACTCTATTCATCTTTATATTAACATGTTGACTTAAAGAGAAATACTTTCTAAGAAAGTGGTTTATGCAATCGAATGTATACCCTATCAGATATTTCTGTTAAAAATTCACCTAAAAGTATTCTATTGACACCTTTATGAAGCTGGTGGCAGGTATACTTTGTATGGAGTGTAGAAATTCTTCCAAATTTTACTTGATATTGAAGATATCTTAGAAAAGACAAGATAGTCATCAGACTTTTGAGGTTTGTGCTTAATAAATCTTTAACAGAAGTTTTCTGTTTATGTTTCTTTGTTCTTACAACCAGCTGAAGGCTAAACACTGCCTTGAATTACTCCTTCAACAAAATATAAGCAAAATAGTAATGACAGGGAAAAAAAGGTGTAGGGGGGGAGAATTTAGTGATATGTATATCAATAAAATCAGAAATGCATTTTGTGAAAGTAATTTTATGGCAGGTTAACCTATAACTTAGAATTTCTTTGACCAGTATAGGACAACTTGAAGATGGGTAGGTGCATAGTTTTCTATTGTTTCAAAAGGATGCATTATAAAATGAATAATAATTAGATTACCTTTGATACTGATAACAGTTGAAAAACAAAGACATATTACAGAAAGAAGAAAAGCACTGAACTGAAAGAAATAATGTCACTCATCTAACAAATCCCAACACCTAATTTTTTAAAAGAGAGCAAATCTATTTTAGTAAGGGCTTTTCTTTTTCTTTCCTCCAGAACGTGACTAATTTCAGACTTGAGAACAATTTAACACACTCTCTCCTACTTCTGTCCGTACATCCTCTTCTCCCTGATGAGTGCCCACACACATGTGCACACCCCGCGTACAGATACAGATACTTGTTGTCTATATCTATCTGGCAGGAAAGTATGAGATTCCATAAAGAGATTTTCTGCCAGATTAAGAGCTAGCTGCTAGGGGATACTGAAGAAGTTAAGCAAGCAACATCATTTTCTGCCAAGAGGACACCAATTTGCAGATGCTGCTACAATTTCCTGCAGGTCAAGAAATCAGCTTAAGTCACTCTGTGAAGTGGCAGATCCTGAAAAGGTAAAGTAATATTCTGCCATTCAAATTCAAATGCAGCCTGGAAGAGCTTATGCCAACTCGTTGGTTTATACATAAGCACATAGACTGAGGATACCGAAGTAGTCGCATAGACACTTTGCTTCAAGGAAACTAGATGGAATGAACTTCTCCCCTTTCAAGTTTTTGGCACAGTTGGGTTAAGAGTATTTCATGAAGAAACAACTGGTGCCCCTGGAGCAGAAGTTAGCAACAGAAACAGAAAACTTTGCCTGCTAAAATAATCATCCACAGGAGAGTTTTATTGTTTTGCCGCTAAAATTAAACCAGTAAATTATTCAATATAATGTTGATGTCAACAGCTGTTGCCATTCAAAATGAGACCTTTTGGTATTTTTGCAAATCTAATTACAAGGAAGCCATTAGGGAAATGAAAGTGAGATCACAGAGCCATAGTCTGGGTGTGTGGCTGGTGTGTCTTCCTCTCAGCCCTTTTAAATCATGATTATGTAATAAAAGAAAATATATATAGTGGGGGGGAAGTAGAAGTAGGGTCCATTTACCACAGCAACAAAATCCAGATGTCAGCTAAAAAGGGAGGATGAAGGTATAAAGGGAACAAATCCTACCAGATCATTTAGGAACTCCCAGTAAATAGAAAAATGTCTTTAAAACAGCTGTTGCAGAATGATGGTGAGACAGAATTTGAATGTTGTATTCCCTGGCATCTTCCAAGGCAAATGGATTCTGGGATGACTGATTTAGTCCTGAAGGATTTTTGCATTTGTTTTCATTTAGCCTCGTGCCATCCTTTTCCTAATATCTTCCATATTGTCCAGGTTCACTCACTTCATGGAAGTTTTGTGGTCCCAACCCCAGAATTCCTAAATTCCCGAATCCAACTCTGCACTACTGCTCTGCACCACTGTGCCTTGAGATCCTTTAGTGAAGCAATGAAGGGCTCTGTGCAGTTAGTCCCTTCTCTTCAAATTGCATGTAGAGATAGGATCTTTCCCTAGAAAGAGCACAGGGACAGTGGAGACGATGAGACGAATGACTATTTTTATTCCTAAATGCGTGTACTAATTGCCCTATGGGTGAGTGTGAGCTCACCACGCCAGCTCAGCTTTGGAAAACAGATTTTCTTTTATATGTCGATATTATGTCAGCTAGATAATTCAAGAACCAAGTTAATGGAAATAGTCTTTCAAGACACATTTTTTTTTAGAAGGAACGTTCTTACTTTGAATACTGTTCAATGATTTTCTGAAAATAAAATTATGTGTGTAATACCTTAAAAGCACTTTTATTACTCTGAAAGTACATTAAATATATTGGCTCTTATAAGTTCTTTAGATACTTTTAAAATAGGTTATCCATTTAGTACCTATCAGGAGATTTTCATTAATATCCCTAAAGAGGTGGTGGTTGGGGCGGCGGGGCAGGAAGGTTGGTTAACATTGTCTCTTCTTGCCTTGACTAGAAGACTTTTATTTTGGCAGCCGTTTCTCATTTCATTCGTTCTTCAACTTGGTTATATTGAACATCTACTGTGCATCAGATATAGTGATAGCTAAGTTCAGAAATAAGAAAGACACAGCTCTTGACCACTAGTGAGTCATGGTTCAGTGAGTTTTCACTCTTAGAATTCATATCTTTCCATTGGAGACCCTTCACCATATTTTGAAATGATGAGCAAGAATTTATTTATTTATTTATTCATTCATTAATGATGAGCAAGCATTTAAAACTTAGGAATGATCTTCATGGGGCACCTGGGTGGCTCAGTCGGTTAAGCGGCTGCCTTTGGCTCAGGTCATGATCCCAGGGTCCCGGGAATGAGCCCCACATCTGGCTCCCTGCTCAGCGGAGAGCCTGCTTCTCCCTCTCCCTCTGCCTGCCACTCTGCCTACTTGTGCTCTCTCCCAATCAAATAAATAAATAAAATCTTAAAAAAAAAAAAGGAATGATCTACATATTTGCAATTAGCAAGATAGAAATTTTTTAAAAACTAAATTTAGTAGGTAATTAAATTGCTATAATGGCAATTACTGTGGTTTCTACACTAACATTATTGAGTCCATGATAAATACCAATTTAATTTTGGTTTTGGACTGGGATATTTATTTTTCATAAGGCATCTTTGAAAATTTTCATTGAATATTTTTGTTAATATTAGAATCATGGTTTCATATTATTAAATTCCCTATATGCCTTAATCTTTCTTATCAACCCTTTTTATATTTTTTAATTTATATAGTGAAAAATTTTTCACTGATAGAAGGAAAGAAGAGCTGCTTGTGAAATTATTGTCTATACTCTTTTAATTGAAATTTTAAAATATTCCTCCATTTCACAATTTAAAGGAGATTTTGTTAAAATATCTCAACTATGTTAGATATATGGGTACATCAAAATGCTTATAAATCAATAAGTAGTGGCAAATGTTCAACACATCTTGGTGTTCAGAATTCCAGATGTTTTTATTGACATGTTATAGTTTCTGATATTCTGTAAAGCTTTTACTTTTTACCATTAATTTTGTAGAGAGTTGCATTATTCCTTATCCTTTTTTGATCTCATATTTGGGATTTTGACTCTTTAAAAGTTTAATTTTTCCATTATTCTGTGATCTTGCTGAATCAATATAAATTGCAAGTGCTATTTAATAAAGCTATAAATAAAGTCCAAAAGGTTGAAATAGGGTACACATCTTTAAATACACAGCGACTTGTATTTAGAAAAGATGGGGCTACTTCAGTCATACCCTTATTCTTTGTTATCCATTTTTTCTTTCATCTTCAGCTTGTAAATAAGTTTAAATCTCAAATATCCTACACAATGCACTCAACAAACTTTCCCTACATCCTGCCCCCTACATCCTGCCCCCTCAGTACTCACCTCCCAATTCCCTTGCCTCTATTCTTGTATGCCCAATTTGCTTCTCAACTCACAGCACCCAAAATTCTGGTGACCTCAACAATGACAACTAAAATGCTTTCAGTAGTTCCTATTTGATGAGACCTCTCTTTGCATTTGACATTGACAATTATCCCATTTCCTGAAGGTCTCTCCTGATTTGGCCCCCACAATGCTGCAATTACCCGATTTTACTCCATTACATTTTCTCATGCTTCTGGCATAGGAGCTTAGCTTAGGTCACTTACTGGTTATTGGAGTTCCATGGATTTCAGTCTCAGGCTCTGCTTATCTCACTTTATAGATCCTTCTTCAGCTATCTTATCCACTCATGATTTCAACTTTTCCCGTACGCTATTTCAAAATTGATTATCATTCTGATATCTTCATGCCCCACCACCACAGACCCCCCCCTTTCCTGCTGGCAAGGAACATTTCTTACCCAAATGTAGGACAACCACACTAGATAAATAAAACTGAAATTATCAACCCCTCCTCCTCCAACACACACAAAAGGAAAGGTGTCCCTCCTCTTGCATTCTCTCACTGATGGTACTACTATTCTCATAGATGGACATTTGACATGTTTAATTCCTCTGACCCTTCTGTCATCAAATCAGCCGTCAGCTTCTCTTTTACCCTCCATACCTTTCAAGCTATTTCTTCAGTCTGGCCCTGCCTCTATCCTAGTTGCCATTTCTGAAGTTTAATCCTTTTTTCATCTCTTATACAGACTAAAACAGTCTCTGGGCCAGAGGAATCTCTCTGGATCCCACCTGACTAACCTTCACAGGGCAGAGGTCCATGGAAAACACAAATGTAGCAAAGCCATTACTTCTTTAAAACCTGCAGTGGTTCTCCATTAAATTTGCTTCTAAGCAAATAGCTTTCAAATTCTGACTCCTGTCTCATGATCTCGCTTCTTTTCCCTCTCCCTGTCACCTCATGTTGTGCTCCCTGACTATTCAGAATTTCGTGCGCTCTACATGTCCTCAGGTCTGTGCTTTTATCTCTGTTGTTCCTTACACCTTAGATGTCACTGCTACTCCAACCATGGATCTCAGCACCCTGAACTTCAGCTTCCTGTCTTCTCCGTGAGGATTACCATGATTTTTTGAAGCCAAGCATCCCTCTGCTATGCTCCCTTAAGCCACTCTTTCATGTCTCTTATTATATTTATCACATTATACAATATACATCTGGTTATGCATCTGTCTCCTTCATTAAATTGTGAGCTCATTAAGAGTAGAAGAAGTGTCTAATTCATCTTTTTTTTTCCCTCCAGCTCCTAGAGGAGTAGCAACACTTAGTAGGCATGCAAACAATTTTTTTAAATGGATAAATAAAGATCTTTCATCATTCATACTTTCCCCTCAAGTTGAATTTCACTTTTAAATATTTTTTTATCTTTCAAAGGTGATTATAAAGGCACAGATTGCAAACTAATCATAGCTTTTTGGTTTACTTCTACTTGGAAATAAGAAGTAGACTATTAATTTTACAAAATGGCAATACTGTATAAAAAAGCATTTTGAAGAAGATATAATCAGAACCTAGGAAAAATAGGTTCTTCAGAATAAAATAAAAAAACAATATAAGACAATTTGGAAACATTTTTAGTAGTTACTTTTTCCATTTTAAGAAATGGTTTTGGCTATGGATTATAATACCAATTCAATGCTCTGTACTATATATTTTTATTTTTATTTCTTATTTGCTTTTTTAAAAGACTTTTTTCATGATGTATTCTCCATGTTTCTGTATATTAAATTTTTTCTAGCCTGTTCAAAACCAATCCTCAAAAAGAAAACATCTTTCTACCTAGTAGTAATATTATAGCAGATACTGGTGAAGCAAGGAAACAGTGACTTAATTATTATTATACATAGTTACATTAGTTCACCAATGTTGAGAGTTATCTAAAGATATAATGGGCAGTCTGGCCTTATACACGAGCACCTTATTACTTCATTATATGGTGATTTTTGACTTCAGCTGCTTTTTCAGTTTTAGAAATTAGAGTTTGGGGGAAAAATGTGATCAGCAGAATTAGACAGTTCTATAAATCATAGCTGTGGAGGGAATCTTGATAATGCACTGGAGCTATGTGTTTGTGATGAGAGAGAAGGGAAAGAAATACAATTCAAGTACATTGGAAGATGGGAGAAGCAATATTTCCGTAATACTTCAAAATGCAATTCTAGGGACTGTACGCCAGGATTTTGTGTACTTAGATGATTCCACTTAGATATTGATCTCAGTGAATTCTTTACTTACCTGGTTCTTAGTGTATTCATTTCTTTGGAGAGTATTTATTTGTTATTGTTTCAGTTAAATATGATGGCAGTTTAAAAACCTATTTCTGTTTGCCTGTTATGGCACTGCTCTTTTAAAAGAGAGTGTCAAGATAAACTGCATTATGGTGAAGCCAGTTAATTTGCTTTTTAAATGAATTCATGTTTACAGATAAGTGTGCTTTAAAAACAGTCACAACCAAGGAATGGAATAATGTGATTATGTAAAGTATCCATAAGAATAGCATTAAAACATGTTACCTCATTTTCTGCCATAATCAATCTTTAATGAGTATTAACATCAGGTTATTATATTATATTGAATAGCTCATGTTTCCTTTCTTATTGATTTTAGTTTTTACTTAAGTTTAAGTCCTTTTAGAAGAAACTGTATACATGAAACCAATTATAGCCTTTGAAATATCAAGTTATTCAGCAAGACATATACTCATGAATGATGCAAATGAATTGAAAGCATTAGAAAGTGAGTTATATGGGTTTGGAAGTTATCCACAATTTCCTGTACTGTGAACATGTTTCTTTGCATGCCACTAGGGTGGAATTTGCAACTTACTTCTCTGTATCCATCAAGCAATAACCTCACTGGCTTAAATTCACAGTGTCCCGAAATTGTCTAAAAACTATTATTAAGAATTTGAAACAATTGTGTTTATCTTACTGATTCTTTTTTTAAAAATGACTAATTTTTTCTTTCCTTGTATTTTTTAAATTTGGATCTTCTGCAGGTGCATAGGCTCAAGTATTGAAGACTGCATCGGCCTGATGGATAGGTACTTGGTGTGCTTGCTTCCCATGTTCTTCCTCCAAGGCTCCTTGTGTGAGCACTGGTGCATGTGTGTGCATGCCACTGTGAATGGAGAATGATGCTTTCTGTTCTGTAATTGCCTGCAGGTGTAGCGGTCCCACTAGTCATGACTGCATTTATTATCCTTGGACGGGCCATTCCACTTTACCACAACATGCTAGGTAACATCTACCATGTTTCCATTTTGTCACTCAAATCCTTTCCAAATTATCATGGATAAAGAATACTAACCAGTTGGGTGAAACTTATACTATGTTAAATTCAGGGAGTTATGAAACAGGCATATAAGACTACTTTTCAAGCCACATTCCTTATCTCTTTTTTCTCTATTCATTATAATTTTAGAATACAAATTAGTAGTGTTATTGAATTTTAGCTTTGTACAATTTAAGGATTTTGATTTATTAATCTAGAACTTTAATAGAATATTTTTATTAATTTTGTAGATTATTACAAAAAGAAATATTTTAAGAGAGGAATTTGCAAAAGTTAATCTATTTTTATAAGATGTTTCTTGTTTAATTGGATTCATTTTCTGATTTTATATTATTTTGAGCTGGTTGGTGTATTCTCTAGGCATCAGAATTACCATAGACTAAAGGCACTATAGAAAATACTTTGTGCAGGTAAAAGTACAAGTTGGAATTAATATATATATATATATCACTCAGATTCATACAAAAATCTGTGCATGAGTAGTGGCTTTATGCAAAATCACCAACCTGGAAACTACTCAAATGCTCTTCAGTTGTGATATATCCATACATTGTAATGCTACTCTGCAATAGAAAGGAAGAAACTAATGACATATGCAAAACGTGGATGGATCTCAAATGCATTATGCTAAGTGAAAGAAACTAGACTTAAAAGAATACATACCATATGATTCCATTTGTATGCATTCTGGAAAAGCCAAAACTATAGGGACAGGGAATCGGTCAGTGTCGCCAGCAGCAATGTTACCAGGTATGCCTGGCAACGGACATGAGGTAATTTGGGGGGATGATGGAATTATTCTATATCTTGACAGTGGTGATGGGTACACAAATATCATGGTTCAGTACATTAAAAAGGATGAATTTTACTGGCTATAATTTATAGCTCAATAAATATGACTTAAAATATTTAGGAAAAGAGTAACTTTACAATGTTATGTAGAAATATTGTTTGCTTTTTTTTTAAAGATGTTATTTATTTATTTATTTATTTGAGAGAAAAAAAGAAAGAGAGAGAGAGAGCACAAGTGAGGGAGGGGCAGAGGTAGAGGGAGAGAGAGAGAATCTCAAGCAGACTCCCCGCTGAGGATGAAGCCCAGTTCAGGTCCGAGCTCATGACCCTGAGATCATGACCTGAGCAGAAGGCAGAGGTTTAACCCAGTGAGCCACCGAGGGGCCTCTTGTTTGCTTTCTTTATGAAACAAATTAATTGTATCTTTTGGAAGAGAGAAAGTAGTGTCAAATTACAAATAGCAGAATGACAGATTGGGATGAAATATTCCCTTTTAATATAATTTTTTATTCAAATTTAACATACATAGGGTGAAAGTACACAAAATATAGGTATAAAACTCAGCGAATTTCTCTAAATGAAACATTTATATAACCATCAGCCAGATCAAGAAACAGAATAGTGCCAGAGACAGAAACACCCTTGTGTCCCATTCCAAGGGTAACCATTGTCCTAAATGCTAGCACCAGTTTGCCTATTTTTGTACTTTATATAAATTGAATCATACATATGTATTCTTTGTATCTGGCCTCTTTTGCTAAATTATAATAATGAGGTTCATCTGTGTCATTAAATTTAGTCATATTTTTTTCATTTGTATGATATTTCACCTTTAAAATTTTTTAGAACAATCAAATAAGTGATATGTCTTATTAACAGATTATTTAATTAAATTCTTTTAAAAAAGGATGCTGTAGAAGTAAATGATTTATACCACAGTGGCACTTTGGCACTTGGGATCAATTCAGATTAGTTAATACAGTTATTTAGAGCAAGGTTTAAATTACGGAAAACAGCAAAAGAGAGAAAGAGAAAGAAAGAGAGAGCACCTAAGGCCCAAACTTCAGTTTTATAAACTAAGATCCATTTTAGATTGTTCCTATATTTATGAAATAATTTTCCTCCATGAGACTTTGGTTGAGTCACTGTGATATCATTTTGAAGAGTGTTTCCACATTTGATTCAATGACTTTCTTATAATTAGTCCAGCCAACAAATGAGAGGCAATATAATGTGGTTATTAAGTGTGCTGTCTTTGGAATCAGATTTTCTAGGTTCAAAGAGAGGCTCTATCACTTTTTAGATGTGTAACCTTGGGTAAGTTCCTTCAATTATCTGAGCCTTACTTTCTTCATGTATAAAATAGGAATCTTAATATAGTTTATAAATTGGTTGTGAAGATTGATTGAGTCCATAGAATAGTGCCGTGCTCCGATAAATCACCCAGTAACTGTTGTGATTTATTATTTTGCTATATAACGAGGATTTTAAATGTTGGAGATGGAGGAAACATAACTCCCAGAGGGAGGGGGAAAAATCTCTCAAGGTCACTCAGGGAAGTTTCACGTGAACTTCTACCCCTTATGGTGGGTCCCTTGATGGAAAGGAGGGTATTTCTTAACCCTAAGAATCACTGCCCTAATAAGGGCCACTGGTATGGATGGCAGCACATCATAGGCAGAGGCATATGCAGAGACAGAGAAAGAGTTAATACCATAGTGGTAGTTCCCTAGTGATTTTCAATGCTCAAAATCATAGTGTATCTTATTATAGATTTAATATTTCCAACATTTAAACAAAAGTAGTTTGGGAATTTCCAATCCTATTACTTGCCTGGGTTCTCAGGCCATTCTCTATAGTCTCAGACTAACACCTACTTCAGATTAGCTTTGTCATAAATAGGTAACCATGTCCAGTAACAGAGTATAGATTGTACAATTCAGCCCATCGTTCCTATGAAAAATCACCTGTAGGCCTTCGTACAGGTAAAGAGCAGAAGTCTTTGAATTTGAAAGCCTGGGTACAAGTATTTGCACTACCATGTTTCTTATCTGTATAAAATGGGGATGATAATGGTAATTTTTAAAAATGGAAATTCTTATACCTCATAAGATTGGTATGAGAATTAAATGTACAGGAGCTATTCTCTAGTATATATGTTCATTGGTGGTAATCACGTGTCTAGCTGAAATATTGGAAACATAAACTTTTTGAAAATCTAATGATTTTTTACTGGTATTTTATGTATCAGTAGGGCATAAATCCAATAGTTTTAGTGACTACAAAATTGACATATCAAAATTTCTCAGGTTTTAAGCATTTAAATTTTATATCACACCTCTATGTATAATGATTTCAAAAAATTGGTAGTAGGGAGCTAATTGTTCCTTTTAGAAACTCTGGATATCTTTAATTAATAACTCTTTTGAACTTAAATTTAAAGTAGTGTGACTCTCTCCTTCAGTTGTGTTGACTTGTCAGAATTACTTGACTTGTCACAGGCTGTTTATAAAGCAGTTTGGAATTTACATGAAAGATTTAGCTTGGAGACCTCGGAAAAGCATTTATGAGCGTGGAGTATTTTGTCAGGGATTGGATGAGAAGTGAAAGTAACAAGTAACTTTTTTTTCAGGTTCTTATTGTAGTAAATGCTTAGCTCTCTGTAAAGTGGTAGGTACACATTGAATTGAAAGCAGGGGACTAGTCTAGTAATATTTCAGTTCATTTTCTGTCTTTAACTTCTGTGATAGTTTTTTTAAGCTTCTGCCTTAATTGATTAAAGTAAATCTTACATAATAAGGGGATAAAACACATGGGCGAAAGTTAATTGTTTTAAGTTTCGTGAACCATGTTTTAACTGGGAGATTACCCAAATGCCTAGTTTTCTTTTAGTCACAGAAAATTGCATCGAGCATGTCAATGTGACCATTTCGAAATATTTAGAATTCATACTCCCTACTGCCCCATTATGTTGTATTCTGTTTCCTAAACCAGCAGGAAAAACGATTGAAGATTTAAATGAAAGCAGGTGAAATGTTTTCAATCTTGATCGACTTTCATTTTCTAAGCCGTGTTATTCTTTCCCAAGCCTGCAATTTGTGATTTGGTTTTCCACACTCCATTTACCTTACAGGCTTCTGCTGGAATTTCTTCCAGGAAGATTGGATAGGATGGAAAAGAATTTTTTTTTCCTGTAGTATCCTAGAATATGAAAATAATACTTGAATTTCAGAAATTCTCCATACTTTCCTTAGCTGAATTAAATGCCTTAAAAATAGCATTTACCTTTGATGTTCTCCCTTTTCCATCAAGAATCTTATGAAGAAATATGTTCAGCAAGTTTTAATTTATTATTCTTTTTTGTGCTATTTATTTGAGCTTACACACAAGCTATTTTCATATAGATTGTGATAGAACAAAGCATTCTATTCTATTCTATTTTAGTTTCTTTGTCAAATATATATCCAAAGCTTTCTATAATCTTCATCTCTCCTCCATCAGGGCCCACATTTGTTCACCTCAATAAGCAAAGGCTCTGTTGGCAAAGCATTTCTTCGTATTAGTCAGGAATCCAAAATGTAAACTAGTAATTCTTTTTAGAATTTGTGACAGAAATTATTAAAACTACTGGATAACTGTTCAAAAAATTTTATCTGGCTATTTGCTCCAGTTCAGTTATTCTAGATGCTTTACAATATGAAACAAGGTAACTGAAATCAGTTTAATTCTCTAAATCTCATATGGACCGATATCTGAAACATTTTATATTCCTGTCACATTTTAATGCCTGTATCACACTTTTACTTTATGGTATGGTGGTTATTACCTAAGAGGTCACATAACAGTTTATCCTTTAACAGTGTGACCCATGTGTGATATATGAAAGAGATGATATGATATTCTTGACACCACTTTCACAAATGGAACAATCTTTTTTCTTTGTTTTGGCCTCAAGGAAGTAGTTGATAACTTATGTCCCTATCAAATGGTCAAAACAACCCATAGATGGTTTCCTTTGATGAGTGGCAGTTGTGTTGTGATCCTTAAGTCCAATAAATAAAAGTACTCAGGGTTTTTATTATAAGTCTATCCTCAGTCCACCACATTCTGTATATTAAATTTACTTTTGAATTTAAGAGAGTTCAAAGAGGTGAAGGAGAGTGTGTGAGTTTCTTCTTTTCCAGCTGATTTGTGTCCCACAGTTTCTAGTACATATAAAATACCAAAAATTATCAAAGAATTACAAGACAAGAGCAAAACTGTTCAGTAGTTGTTAATTACTGTTCATATTGTTGTGTGTGGTTGCTCTAAATAAAACTGTTTAGTGGCATAAGTTTGCATCAGTGGCTTTGTTTTGATATCAAAATGTCCACACATTGTTACAAAAGCTTTTATGGATCCTAGAAACATTAATATTGTACTCAAACCCGCTAACTGTAAAAATGTGACCAGAAAAAATCACATTTATGGTTGAAAGTCAAAAGAGACTTTTAAGAGCATTGACTTTAGGACTGTAATAAAAAATCTAAAGATAGCACTATTGAACTGTAAGATGTTGATTATGCTAGTTAAGGGTCAGATCAAAAATTCAGTGGGTTGAGTGATCCATTATGAATACTTTTTTCACTCTTTCCTATGAGCATCTTTATATGGTGTAGAAATTACAATATTTTGTAATTATTAATTTCTGATTTCTAAAGATGTCAGGACTATTCTCCTCTATGATCTCAAAGCATCTTAAACTTCATTGAAATTCATTACTGACAATCCAGTGGTTTTACTTTTTTTATTAAAAAATGAAAGCAAATGAGTGAAATATGTTCCTGAGGCCTCTGCCCCTTTCTTTAGACAGATATTTATAGTTTTAAAAGTACTTTGCATGTGCTATTCCAAGATTTGACCCTGGCATTATTTTCTTATAAAATACAATTTAGGGGTATAAGTATGTTATCAGTACTACCCGGGACTTTTAATTGGGATTTTAGTACACAGGAAGTTTTAATTTCTATTTCGTAACATCTCACATCTAACAAAAACCTTTTCAACTAAGAGCCATCTAAATTGCAACCAACTAAAAATATAAACACTTTGAAAACATTTCTGTAGATAGTACATATAGTTATGTTTTGACGATATGCAAAGGAAGTGAAAAAGTAGCAGATATGGCAAAATCAACAGTATAATTCCCAATAAAGAGAAATTACCTCCTTCTTCCAAAGAACTAAGAACTAAATAGATTAAACAAGTTTTATATATCTATATCTATCTATCTATCATCTATCTATGTCAAAAGACAGCATCTGACTTGGCCCCCTACTAATATCTGACACAAAAGTTATCAGTAAATTATTGAGAGTCCTAAAGTAATGCCTCCCCATCTATATAGCCAAATACTATTGATTGAATGAATTTGGAACTGTATTGTGCAAATTCTCTTAAAATTGCATTTGTAGCCAGTATTTCTATTAAAATATTGTTTCAATATTTGTGTCACAAAGGAACAACACTTAAGCAGAAAGATTTTTTTAAGTGTAAGTCGAAGTTTCTATTTTTATGCCTGACATATATATATTCAGAAAAGAATCAAAATTACCCCCCCATATAACTTAGGTATACATTGTATTAGACCCTAAGTATCTTTTGTTTTTTCATATTTCCTATTTAACTAAAGGAATCTAATTAACTGAGACCCCCTTCTGTGATGTGGTTACATCAAATGATGTGTAGATATTAACTCAAATTGCTCTCTTCATGCTTTTTTCTTATTACCTCAGCACATTCCCCACCTAATCATTCTTTCATAAACATATAATTATTTTTCCATACTATGTTGTAGGCAGGAGCTAATTAACAGAGAGCATTTTGATTTACCAACAAAATTCCTCACAGTGATTTCATTCTCTTCTACCATCCGCCCTCAAACTCAAAGTGATATAATTTCATTGCAATTTCACAGTAACTCAGTACTAAAGAATGAATGATAAGGAAAGGAAAACCCACCTCTAATAAACTCTGAATGCTTGTAGCCATTGCAATTTTTATGGCATTCTGTTCGATTGCCCAGAGTAAAGCATTCCATATGCTTGAGTCATTTATGGAATAATTATACTTACTTTTAGTAGAGTAAAAATAAAACAGCAAAAACAAAAACCTCTTACCATAAAAAGTTTACTTGTTGAAGTGAAAAAGAATTTTTTTTTCAATGAACAAAGAAAATTCTTTTTCCAAAGCATCTTCATTCTTGACCTTCTGGATTCCACATCCCAAAGTTCGAGTCCCAAGTTCGAATCCCAGAGTGGATAACACAATTGTTCTATGCACCAAGAAAGAAAGGACCAATGGGAAAACCAAAGCACCAAACCAAACCAAGACCAGTTTTTGTTTCTCTCACAGAATAGTGTTGCTTTTTATAAAATCTTCTAGGATTTAGAGCTTGTTTTTGCCATTCTTTAAAAAGAAAAATCCTACTACATATCTATTAGGTGCACTGCATTATCACATCTAATTTTCATGATAAGCATATAAAAATAGTTATTACCATTATCATTTTACAAATGAGGAAACAGTTTCAGAGTAATTAAGCAATTTACCAAAGATCACTTAGCTAGTGGCAGGGCAAAGATTTGAGCTTCACTGTGTCTGATTGATTCTAAGAACCACATTTCTTTCTTTCTACTAGGCTGGTTCCCAAATGGAAGTACAGTTAACAGCTATTCCTACGATGAGGATGATTGAATATCTTATAGCCTACTTAAACAATTTTACTCATTATCTTTCTTTTAGTCCCAACTTTTACCTATTAGGCCTTCCTCCAATGGACAGGATTTTATATTGCTTGTCCTCACACAGCATATTTTAGTTTAATACATTTGACAGTGCTTGGTCATGATAGAGCAATGCTTCCCATGACCTAAGGATATAAGCCTGTGTAATGGTAACATAATATAAATATATACTTTTTATATTATTAATACAGCAGTGACCAATCTAAGACATTTATGAATAAATATAGGCTCAATTTTTAGAAATCCTTACTAAAGTGACAGTTACTTTTAATTCTGGAAAGATCTGTTAAAACTACTGTGGTTCCATATGAGAACTACTTCCATCAGACCTGACACTAATTCTGTAATGCTCTTGCCTCTAGACTCACCTACTAAGGATGGAAATAAGAGTCAAAATTTCATGGACACTCAGCAATAAAATAACAGATAATATAGTGCTGGGTTTTATCAGGCTTTTCCTTTAGATTTTCCTCCCTAGTTCATACCGTAGGATGTGTGGGATGAGGCAGAGTTGATTGGGACTAGCAATGAGTTCAGATGGTAGAGTATGAGTCCTAGATTGTGTATCATTTGGTTCTGTTTGACAAGGTGAAAAATGATTTCTGCTAAAATTTTTCCCACTGTTGATACAATCAAACTTACTGAATTTACTTGTTTTTAAAAGGATAAAACAAAACAGAAACCGCACTCTTCCATATATGCTACTCAACAATAACCAGCCAGTAAACATTCATTGTATTTACTGTATGTTAGGAACTGAGGAGAGAATGGAGAGAAAATTAACACAATCCCTAATATCATGAAATTTACAATAGAGTAGAAGAGAAAAAAATAGTTTATAATCATATATTTACTATGAAGAAAATTATAAGTGGGTTGGATTGTATGGTTGTGATAAGGAAAAGAAAAACGTAAACAGTGACATTTGGGTTTTTGACCTGAGTAACTGGGTGGAAGGTGATGTCATAAACTAAAATGAAGACTCAGAAGGAAGTAGAAAATTACTTTATGAGGAAAATTTAAAAAAATGATGTTGGGGCTATGATAAGCTTGAGATGTTTATTTGATATCCAAGTGAAAATTTTTCATGGGCAGATAATTACAATACTCTGCAACTCAAGAGTGGGGGTCTGAGTCATCAGTCATATTTAAATCCATAACATTGGTTGAAATTCCACAAGCACAAAATGTAGGTGGATAAGAAAACTGAGCAATGAGCCTTAGGATATTCCATTATCTAAAGAGCAAAAGAGAGGAGAAAATATATAGCAAAGGAGATTGAGACAGAGGGATTAGGGGTAGAAGGAAAGCCAGAAAAAAAAAAAAAAAAAGAAAGAAAAGAAAAGAAAAGAAAAGCATGCCAGAAGCCAAGTGGACAAAATGCTCCTAGACAGAGGGGAGTGAGATGCTACAAAGGAAGATTATGAAATCAAGAGAAAATGGTTTTTTTGTTTGTTTTACTTAAGTTGGAAAACATTGTAGCATATCTATAAACTGGTGGGGATGATTCAAAAGAAAGAAGAAAGTTATATTTCAGAGGATAATGAACAACTGCAGACAAAATTTTCTTTATCAGAAGGGATGGAATCCAGTACTAAAGTGAAGAAGTTGGTCATAGAAGCAGATTGTACCTCCATTAAAGGATTCAGAATACATAGGGATATATGCAGGTAGCTAGTGGATTTGATGGTGAGAAGATGAGGCAATTCACAACTTACCCTCTTTTTAAATGAAATATCAGATGGTGTCATCATCTTAGACTAGAGTATGGGAGGCAATATTGGGAATTTTAGGAAAGAGAAGATTTGATAGCTTATCAAAAGTAGAAGTACATCATCCTGGAAGTACAGTAATGCTAGCAGTGCTGAAGGTCCACTGAAGGTTTCTAGTTATAAATTAGAATGATTCCAGTTAGCATTGTTATGCTAAATTCAGCTATGTTGTGATTGTTCAGATGTAGGCATGGATACTTGGAAATTTGGGTTTACCCAGGATTGAAGTTTTGCCAGGTGCGTACTTAAAACAGAAGGTAGAGACCATTGAGTTAAGGCTATATGAAGAAGAAATGATAACAGCAAAGGGTTATAAAAACTAAGTTGAATAATGGGAGAAATTGGTTTATAAGGGAGGCTGATGTACAGTGAAAACATGGTAAGGTCAATGACTAGATCCCAGTACCATCACACACTGTTGAATTAGGGATACCAGTGTAGGCACACTGAAAAGAGATAAGCTGCTAGTCTGAAAATAGAGTACTTGAAATGAAGATTCTGGAGGTGATAAAGTTACTGACATATATATATATTGCTAGTAGAATGAATGGGAATAAATGACTGAGACTACTGGAAGTGAATAATAAGGGAATTGGGAAGCCAGGAAGTTGGATAAAGTTGGATAATGGGGAGAAGTGGGAAGTGGGAAGATTTTGGGGTGATTTTGACAGATCCAAATGATGTTAAATGGGAAATTTAAAGTACAGATGTGGAAGTCTCTCCATATATAGACATGGAGTCAAAGTCAATAAAAATTATGGAAATACAGAGTCAAGTGTTTATATCTTTTGGGAAGTTTATATGTGAAGGAAAGGAGAGAGACAGGGAAATAGTTGGAGAGGGAAGATTATCAAGAGAAAGATACTTGAAGATGGATGAAATTTGAGTCTGTTTTGGAAGACTTTGTAGAGCGTGGAAGATTGGAGATACAGGAGAGAGAAATCATCAGTCATAGCACTTTCCTGAAAAAACTAGAATTAAGGACAAAGGAAATGTGAAAGGATTAGATGGTGATCAAAACTCTTGCCACCATTTTATTAGGAGAGAATAAATAGAAGACAGAGAAAGATGCAGATAGATAGACAAAGGCGAGGGAGTTTCTGTTTCAATGTTCTATATTGCTGAGGTTGTAAAGTCATCTTACCAAGAAAGAGGAGGATATGTTTTAACGTGTATGCATGTGTGAAGGGAGTGATGGTTTGAAATATTAAGTTCAAATATAAACTATGCTAATATTTTGCATTTAAAATATTCTGTTACTAATTCTCAAATCATCAATAATTTGCAATGTGTTCCTTTACATGTATTCAACTGAAGGTCACCCTATTTTATTTTTTGCATGGAAAATAACAGGTTGTGGTTTGCTATCAGAGACTCTGGACTCATTAAATTAGAAGACTGTTAAATATTTAATCAGAATCTAACAGCATCCTGTATGTGTTCTGAGAAATTAACAGATTTCAATATCTGTAGTGATAATTGCAATATGCTGATATATAACAATTACTCCAAATTACATCATTACTACAAACATCATCAATTTTTTATGTGTGCAGTTGTGCAGGTACAGAATATTAATATATCAGGAAATCATACTGAAATATTTTTCTATTTCATTTATTTGAAATGCTCTTAAGTAAAGTATTATGATGAATAGTCCCTTATATAAAATACCTTTGGGTCTGATTGTACTGATGTAACTAAATTTATCCTCAAGCAATGATTCTTGTTTTAGCCATTTGTTCTATATGCTTCTCTTTTAAATCTAAAACAAGTAAAGGTAGAATTCACCATCCTGTTGGTTAAAACTCACCAGCTATAATTTAGGTATTTCTTTTTTTTTCTTCTTCCTGTTTTTCTTTAAGATTAATTATTGTCTTCAATACATTTTAAAATGCAATTTTAAAATTATAAAACATTCTCAGTGTATTAGATATAGATATATGTGTCTATATATGTATGTTTATCCTTCCATACTTTTATCCGTATACTAATGCATATATACAATAATAAAGGTTTTGTTTGTTCACAGATATGGGAACAGAATCCATACATTACTCAGCAGGTTACTTGACTCACAATGAAACATTATGGACAGCTTTCCAGATCAATAGCTGTAACTTCTTCTTTTTATGGTTGCATTATTTTCCCTAGCATTGCTTTACCACCAATCCTGTATTTAAAGATAGGCTATTCCTAATTGTATGATTCTTACAAATAGAAAATAACATGTATGTGTGAATATCTGGCATTATAAAAAGTGTATTTAGCTAGGTAGCAACTAAAATACATGGAAATATTCGATTTTATCATTCAAATTTGCTAATCATGGTTCAAAAAAGTCAAATAGGCAACACATTAAAAATTATAAACTAAACATTTGAGTTAGAAAACATTTGAGTTACAGTCTCATTTTGTTTACATATATTTATCATATATATATAATTTTATAGCAAATCATTTTTATACCTATCTAAAATTAGATGAGTTCCATTAAAGTATGGCTGAAAGTCTTTGCCCAAAAGTTGCCAAGGACTGCATGATTTAAGATGAAATATCTTCTAATGAGTTTATTGTTTTCTTTATGGTGCCATTAATCATGGTATAGAGAGGACTTGATAGATAAGGAAGTTTAACCTTCTTTCAAAGTTTGTTGATTTCCTAATTGGTTTTAAGTAATCCAAGATGGACAGATATACATATATAGATCTTTAATATTTCCACAATTCAGTAGGATGACATTGATCCTATATAGTTTTGAAATAATTAATAAAACTAACAATAACTTAGTAAGTCATAGTAGTGCTTAAACCTTTTTTTATAAAATACTAAGACTGTATTTGTTCAAAGGGTTTCTCCCTTTTTTCTCTCTCTCTCACTTTCTCCCTCTCTCATGTTCTTGCTCTACTTTAGTTACTATCATTACTTGATAATAATGAATAACTGGCATGGATTTTACAAGTTGGTGCCTATTGCATACCATCTTAAATTTACAGTTGTGTTCTTTAGATTGTTTTGTTTGTTTTTGATTGTTTTGCCAATATCTACAGTACTAATATACTTAGCAGTCCTAAATATTCTCAAGAAGAGATGATAGTGTTCTCCAACAACCAACTCAGTGTCAGAGAGTGAAGTTAGGGACTATTTACTGCTATCTCTTGTTCTCTCTTCTTGCCCTAAGAAAAACTGAAATTTTGCATGAACTTGGATGGCATGATTATAAGTACAGGTAAGCCATTTGCCTAGGTAGTATCCCAGATGGAAAAATAAAGGTGTTTAGTTTGTAGAAGACGAAAGATTATAGAAATGCATCAGTCAGGAAATTTAAAGGGAATAAAATGTCTAATCCGTACTACTTTTAGATTATTTCCATAATAACTATTTATAAAACAAAGAGATTTCAAAATGTCCTCTCCTAGATGTCCAAAGCAATACATATCATCAGATATGAGCTACTGTTAATAGCATACATAATTAAATAATAGAAAAATAAACAACAGATTAAAAAATTAATATTCTAGCTAGGAAGAGAATCTGGTTCATGTAGATGTGTATGTTTATTTGTTTTCCGCAGTAGTAATGATTTCTTTTACATTTAAATGAAATGGTTTCAGGCAAAGTGTAAGTGTAAGATTGCTTTGCTATTATTTCATTATTGTTTGAATTGACCTAGTTTTACATATATACCTATGTACATATATGTGTGTATGTGTGTATGTATGTGTGTGTTTGTGTGTGTGTATTATATATATGTAATCTGGTGGCTCTAAATCTGCATTCAGAACATCTGCAAAATCATAAAATCTTCTAAGTAATGGCTTTAGGAAAAAAATGGGTTTCCCCATAATTAAAATGTGTTCTAATTAGAGATTGGGCATTATATAAGTTTAAATAGGAGTTGTATTGCTAAACACTGTTATTAGATGCTTTAAAACACATTTTTGTGAACTCAGTCACAGCAAAACTCCCCTTAGACTATAAAAGCAAAACATTCTATGCTAAAAACATTAAAGGTGGGGGTGCAATGACCAAAAGTTTTTACAAAGAGGATTTGTCTTTTCTCCAAGTCTTCTGTAGAGTATTTTCAAAGAGATAGACAGAAACAGCCTCACCCTCTCATTTTTCCCCTTGGATTACTTCCAATCCACTATGGACGCAGATATTAGAGAAATTGGATATTAGTGTTATGCCAAGTTAAATGTTAATGAAGAACTCTGTTTTCTTCGCGTTCTCTTTATTGACCTTCCCGTATAATAGTTGTTTGAAATTTGCAAGTTAGGGAAAACATTTTACCACTTTTGAACTTTATCATTACTAGAAAACAGATGACATTGAACATGCTGTGCTGTTCATTATAACACATTTCAGAAACTACATTTCAGAGGAAGCTTTATAACTTCTACTTAGTGTTACCTGTAAAAGTGTAAGACGTTCCTGCGCCCCCCAAAAAAATGTTCACTCAAGACTGATGTGGGTACAGCCTAGTAAATAACTAAAAGAGTATGATAACCAAGCAGACATAATAGAAGGCCCGGGGTTCTTAACTATTATCTGGAAAGGGAAAGGCTATTTGTTTCATCTTTTGTTTTTAAAAATCTGATTATCTTGGGATAATGCATTTGACAGTTCAATGCAAGAAAAGAAAGAAAACTTGGAAAATCTGGACATAGTTCTTTTTTCAGTTAGGACCTAGTTGGCTACAAGTAAAATAAAACCTGACATTAGTGGTTTGAGCAAGTAGTTCTGTGTGTTATTCTTTAAAATACGGAAGTCTAGAAATGAGGGAAGTGTGGCCATTGTGCTCCCCGGATCAGTTACGCCAGGGCCAGAATCTATGTCATTTTCTCATCTTTCTGTTCTGGTAGCAAGATGGCTACTGCAGCTCTAAACATTACATCCAAGGACAGAAGTGGAAGGACAGGTTCAATCAGCTGTACCTGTTCTATCTCAGACTTCCTTTTGCCAACTTCTGCTTTCCTCTCTTGGCCAAAAATGTGTTATATAGACATACCAAGGTGCAGAAGAATGGGGAAGTTATTTAGCTTTTTTTAAATTTATTATATATATATATTTTTTATTTTATTATGTTATGTTAATCACCATACATTACATCATTAGTTTTTGATGTAGTGTTCCATGATTCATTGTTTGCGTATAACACCCAGGACTCCATTCAATACGTGCCCTCCTCAATACCCATCACCAGGCTAACCCATCTCCTCACCCCCCTCCCCTTTAGTTATTTAGCTTTTTAAAAATCACTAGATTCAGTGTTAGGGAGCAGGGGATGAAGAATGACAGTTGGGTTAGTCAACCAGGGACTTTGATGCAGTATGGCGGGGGGATGAGAGATGAACTAAACTAAAACAGGCAAACAAGAATAACAACTGGCCTGAGGATTAGCTTTACCACTTTTTGGAGAAAATGCTATTTTGCCAACACTTTGAAATCAGGAATCGGCAAATGTTAAACATGTATCAGCTTCAGAGGAGCATTAAATAAATACCTCTTCCCATTTTCTTTTCATTAGAAATATTTTCCCAATTACGTTTTTTTAAGTTTAAAAATATATAGGAAGCTCTGAAACTGTTGAAAATTTATGTTCTTTTAAGAGTTGGTTTAACATAAAAAAGTATAAAAATATTTATATAAGTATACCATTCATTTAGTTATTTATTCATACAACAATTATTTCTTTAGTGCTTCTTTTTAAGAGACAATAAACTGGCCTCCAAAGAAGTATAAAGATGACTGTGACACAGTTCCAGCACTTAAAAAGCTTATATTTGTACTTTTAAAAATAGAAATGTCATTATTTTACCTTTAAGCTCTGAATATGTACACATAGCCATTTCCCTCCCTAAACTTATTTGAAAGTTTTACACTGCTCATGTAAATAAAAACCCTTAAAAGTATAACTTTATTCTAGAACTCCTAGATGAGGCAAATTAAACTAGAAGTCAGTGTATCCCATGGGATACATTAGAAGTAAATGTTATATATTAGAAATGATGAATATTTGCCCTTGAAGCGATAGATTATACCTAAGGAAAGAAGAAAGGAGTAGAAACAAGCAAGAATCTGATGATGTGTTTGTAAACTTTTTGCTAGCTTGAATGAGTGGAATACGAAGGAAAATGGAAAGATAAAATCGCCACTTGCCAAAATAGGAAAGAATTAGGGAGAAGCAGGCAATACTTTTTTGGGGGGAAAGGGGTATGAAATGAAAGTTTATTTTGGAATTGTTAAAGCTGAGAAATTAGATATCTAAGTGGAAACATCAAGTAGGCAATTGGATATACAGTGGATCCTTGAACAATGTGGGTTTGAACACTGCAGGTTCACTTACATGTGGATTTTTTTATAGTACAGTACAGTACTTCCTGATTTTCTTAATAACAATTTTCTTTTCTCTAGCTTACTTTAGTGTAAGAATATAGTATATATTACATGTAACACACAAAATATGTGTTAACTGACTGTTTATGTTATTGGTAAGGCTTCCGGCCAACAGGAAGCTATTAGTAGGTAAATTTTGGGGGGAGTCAACAGTTATATGTGGATTTTTGACAATGCAGAGGGAGTGAGTGACCCTAACCCCTGCGTTGTTCAAAGGTCAGCTGAACCTGAGTGCAGAGGGGGAGGTCTCAACTGCAGATACAAATTTGCTTATCATTACATAAAGAGATGGATGATATCACTAGGAAGTAAATGTGTAAATGGAGAAGAGAAGAAATCCAGTGTTTATGTCCTGGGACCCTTCCATATTTAGAGGTCAGAGAGGTAAGGATGAAGCAGCAAAAAAGGACTGAAAAGGACTGGCCAGATCAAGAAAAACTAGAGAAAAGTGGTGTGATGGAATTCAGGTATTTTAAGAAAGGGAATGTGATCACTCATATAAAATGTTACTAAGTGATTGGTTAAGATTAGGTCTAAGAAATTACTCTGATTTGACAAAAAGGAAACCATTGGTAACTTTGACAAGAGCTGATTTAGTGAAGAGGTGGAGAATAAAAATGTGATGGGAATCAGCTCAAGAATCAAGAGATTGTAAGTGAAATGTGCAACTACAAATAGATATTTAGAAAATAAGTGGGAAAAAAGCGTATTTCCACAACTGTCCCAAATACTGAAGAGTCTCATCAAGTAGAATAATTGCATTTGTCTTAAATATACTATCACCTAAATATCTCATTTGCTATTTGATTAATTTAATGATAATTATTGAGAAGTTCCTAGAGAATGTTATTTGAAGGTATAGAGCAATAAAAAAGTAGAAATAATGGTTCCTACCCTCATGGGGCTTCTAATTTACTGAGAAATAAAAAAGAATAATCCAAGAGGAATAATTATAAATAATGAAATTACATTTAGTCTGGGAATGTATAAAAGAGACACATAATGCCAAGGAGAGATACTTTTGTAAATACAATAGCAAAATAGAATGAATTGTGTCACAGAGATGGCAATAAAATTGAGGCCATTTATTAGCACTTAGTACTTTATATCTGGAGCATAAGGTGTTCCTATGAAAATTACCAGATCACACACAAAAAAATATGAAGTGGCCTCTTTCAGAATAGTTATGTTTAACTATCTTTTTCAATTGAAGAACTCTTTACATTTTAATTTTGAATGCCAAACTTTAAGTTCTCTGAAAAGGGGATGACATCAGGGCTCATAAGTAAGAAGGACATCCATATAGGCTTACAAAGTCATCTGACTCCAGCCTCTGTTACCCAAGTAAAGGTGCTCCATGTATGACAGTATGAACTGGATTTTTAAATGTATTAAAATTTTAAAACTGTGATGCCTGCAAATGATTAGTCTCAAAAGGTCAGTAAAAATATATGAAAAAAAAACATTGAAACAGCAGAATCCACCTTAATGAGAGAAATCAAACCATATAAAATAACAATCTCCCAGGAAAACCAAAGGGGAAAGGGAGGAAAATGAAAAGAAAAAAAATCTCTCAGGAATCATGCTTTTCGTCCTCTGTATGTTTAGCATTCCCAGGGAAAAAATAAAGTATTGAAAAAATCCAAAGGAAATGACATTATGTTATCTGTGACTTTCTTTAATTAAAAAGTTAAAGATATTAATAAAATCAGCACAGGTATATGTCCTACAATTAGAGGGGAAACAAGTAGATACAGAAATTTGAAAGTAGATTTAAATGATGACAATACACCTGTATACCCTTCAGCACCTCAAGTCCATAGATCCAGAAGAACTCAACACTACTCCCTTCCAAATGTTGTCTTTCTCCTGATTTTTCCATGTGTGTGAATGCCATCATCAGCCTTCCATTCACCCAAGCGACCCCTCCTTTGTCTGTTGACTTTGTACTTTTTAACATTTCTACTATTGTGATACTTTTCTGTCTTGTCCTGTATACTTCCCTAGTCTGCCCCTCATTGCCACTGATGAGGACTATTAAAATAGTCAGCTAACTCGTCTTGAAAATGTCTTCTTTTCCCCTCTTATCTACCTTACAACCTGTTGCCAGAATAATCTTTCTAACCTATTTTGTGTGTGTGCTCTTTTTATTTTTCAAGTACATGAAATTCTAAAATACTGCCTTTTATAATGTCTATTGCTCTTATTTAAAAGCAGAAAATTTCTATGAATTGTTTCTTTCAACATTTTTGAGATAGAATTGACAAAGCATTATATTAGCTTCCAACATACAACATAATAATTCAATATTTGTATTATTGCCAAATGATCACTGCAATAAGTCTAGCTAACATCAGTTACCATATATAGTTATATAAATTATTTCTTCTTGTGATGAGAACTTTTAAGATTTACTCTTTTAACAACTTTCAAATATACAATGCAGTATTATTAACTATATCACCATGCCATGCATTACATCCCTCCCCATGACTTATTTATTTTATAACTGTACTTTTGTCTCCTAACACTACCCATTTCACATCCCCCAATCTTCTACCCCTGGCAACTACAAATCTGTTTTCTGTATCTATGAGCTCATTTTTATTGTTGTTTGTTTTTGTTTGTTTGTTTGTTTTTGTTTTAGATTCCACATACAAGTGAGACCATATGGTATTTGTCTTTTTCTGTCTGACTTAGTTCACTTAGCATAATTCTTTCAAGGTCCATCCAGTTGTCATCAATGGCAAGATTTCCTTCTTTTTGATGGCTGAGTGATATTCCTTTGTGTGTGTGTGTGTGTGTGTGTGTGTATACACACCACATCTTCTTTATCTCTTCATCTGTCGAAGGACACTTACATTATTTCCATATCTTGGTTATTATAAGTAATGCTGCAATAAACATGGGGATACATATATCTTTTTGAATTAATGTTTTCATTTTCTTTAGATGAATACCCAGAAGTGGAATTACTTTATCATATAGTAGCTCTATTTTTAATTTTATGAGGAACCTTCATACTGTTTTCCTTAATGACTACCCCAGTTTACATTCCCACCAGCACTGCACTCAACAGTAGAGAGAGGGTTTCCTTTTCTCTGCATTTTCGTCAACATTTGTTATTTCTTGACGTTTTGATAATTGTCATTCTAACTGGTATGACATAATATCTCATTGTGGTTTTAATTGGCATTTCCCTAATGATTGAAGATGTTGAACATCTTCTCATGTACCTGTTGGCCTCCTCTGTATCTTTTTTTGGAAAAATGTGTATTTAGATTCTCTGCGCATTTTTTAATTGGATTTTTAAAAATGAGTTCTTTTAGTTCTTCATATATTTTAGATATTAACTCATTATCAGTCATAATTTGCAAATATTTTCTCTCATTCACTAAGTTGCCTTTTCATTTTTTTCATAGTTTCCTCTGCTGTGAAGAAGGTTTTTAGCTTGATGTAGACCCACTTGTTGATTTTTGCCTTTGTTTTGGTGTCAAGTCCAAAATATCATTGCCAAGACCTATGTCAAGGAGTTTACCACCTATTTTTTTATTTTTTTTTTCTAGGAGTTTTATGGTTTCAGGTGTCTTACATTCAAGTCTCTAATTCATTTTGAGTTATTTTGTGTGTGTGGTATAAGATAGTGGTCCAGTTTCATTCTTTTGCATGTGGATGCCCAGTTTTCCCAACATTATTTATTGAAGAGACTGTACTTGCCCCATTTTATATACTTGGCTCCTTTGGTATAAATAAATGGACCATATATGCATGGGTTTATTTCTGGACTCTCTCTTCTGTTCCACTGATGTAATATACTCATGCAATCATATGTTAATGGAAACAGAGAGGCTTTGGAGCAAAACATGCCAAGATTAAATCCACTTAGGATGCTTTTGAGCTCAGGCAAGTTGTACAACCTACCTCAGATTCATCACACATAATCCATTATGTTGAAAGAATTATTTGACGTAACACACATAAAACACCTAGTAAAAGTAGCTTTGTTATTTAATTGTGCAAGAAATTTCAATAACTCTACATGGATATTGCAAATCCTGGCATCTTCCCCATGACTGTACCTGCTTCTCAAAGTCTCCCCCATCTCATTTCATCCAAATCTTAAGAATTTATCAAGGCTGCCAACTCCTCTGAGAACAGTTGGAGGTCCCCTCAAAAGGAAATAAGGCTGCCCAGCAGGGCAAAAAAAAAGAAAACATTTAATCTAAATTAAAAGGAGTACTATTTCTTAAGAAAGACATTCCCTTACTTCCTCTTTGTGTTTTATTCTTTAAAAAGTTTAGTGTAAGGCAAGAATTGGAGTGTCTAAAAAGCATGCTAATTGTTTTTAAGTTGCTTTATGTACAAAATTGTATATAAAGAGAACAAGTCTAATCATTACTTAAAAAATTGGTTTGTGAATCCTCTGAAAATGGGACTGCTTTAATCTGTATTATGTAATTGTGCCCACTAAACCTGACACAAATGTACGTCGTAGTGTTTTGATAGGTAAAGTTGTAATTTACCAATAGAATATAATCTTTGTTAGCAACACAGGTATCTGCAGTTACAGTGCTTAGAATGAATGGGGATTTTGAGGTGAAGAAAAATCTTAACACATGGGAATAAAGAATGGTGCCTACCCTCCCCCACTTCCTTTCTATAGTTGTGTTTATATACCATTATCTCCTCTATTATAAAACTAATAAATTCCTTAGCATATTAAACAACTTTGATAGGAAACACAACTGAAGTTGTAAAAGTTTTATCCTCAATTTTTTAATCCTTTGGCATATTGCTGCAGATTACCATATCTATGTAATGAATAGTTAATAGGATAGAATACTTAGTAGATAATGTATTTTATAATTAAATGTTTATGATATTTTGTTTTTGGCATTAAACATATTTCTATATACTATCTATACAGACAATCATAAAAGTGCTATACTAATACAAACATTGCTGATATTATGTAATAGGTATAAACTATGAAAAAACAATCTAAATGCCAAAAAATCACCTACATTCTTAAAAGAACCTATTGAAAGAAAAATTCTTTCTAGTCTAATTCCCTTTCAACACTTTATTTGTAGAAATCCATAGGTATTTTTCTATTTTACCTTAATAAATCTAAGGGAAAAAAAAGAAATTCCTAAGTGTATTAAATATATCCTCAGAATGGTGTCTTTAAGCATGAGAATGTCTGTCCCCCAAATCAAATCTACAAGTATATATACTATCTTAAAAATTGTAACAAACAAGCAAACAAAACCCAGAGATAGATACAAAATCACTAATAGAGAGAAGGAAGAAATTACATGAAACTATTAGAAATTTTTCTCAGAGGCTAATCCTAGAGGTAAAAGAATCTGGAGGATATTTACATATTGCTTTAATGGTAAAAATCTCTACTGAAATACTCTAACACTGTTTTATTAAATAAACTGTAACATTCACATATTTAAAAAATATTGGAAAAAATTATCTTATCACATGAAGACAAGTCAAATTTGCTTAGGAAGAGAGAGAATATGTTGTAATTCATTTGTTTCAGCACTTACATTTCTGGTTACATTTAAGATGTAATAGAGGAATCCAGAATCCTAATCAAAGGGTAAAAACATCCTGTAATACCCTAGGTCTCATCAAGTAAAAACTGTAACTGTCAACTGATGTCTACCTCAGAGAGTCTGACCCAGATCACTTCTATTTGTTCAAAAAGAAAAGATGTGTCATATTTATAGAGCAGGTGGAAGGCCGGGTCACCATAAACACTGTTTGTAGGGGGAAAAACAAACAAACAAACAAAAAACCCAATATTAATGTGGTTCTCCTTGCCCTAGGCAGTAACACTTAAAATGTCTTCTGGGGAATTTCAATGTTTCCTAGTGTTTCAAGGTCTCTTGTTTCAAATCTGAACCTCTTTGGGAAGGACTGAACAGACTGTCAGTGCAGTAGGCACTGTAACTAGAATGATAGATACTGCTTGTCTTTGCCTTTTGTAAAGGAAATCCAGGTTTTTTTATAAGCCAAAAAATCGTCTTAACTGTTTTCTCATTGAGAAAATAAAATGAAGCTAAGTAAAGAATAAAGTCACATAAATTTCAATGAAGACATAAAGGATTTAATAAACTGAAACCACAGTGAACGTAGCAAGACAGATCAAATGATCGTCCAGTGAGAATTACAATAGTAAGATATGACTAAATAGAATATCAAAGAGCATATTAGAACCCCTAAATAAATTTATGTGCATTTTCTATTCTCTACTTTCAAAAAAGATATTGAAGAAAAATCTGATGAATTGTCAATCTGCCTTAAAAACCAATTCTAATGAGTCAGATTTGGAAAGAGAGACAACATAATATAGCTGAAAAATTAATGGACTTGAGATCCCAAGATGTAAAAAGTTAGCATTGGGGCGCCTGGGTGGCTCAGTTGTTGGGCGTCTGCCTTCGGCTCAG
This sequence comes from Eumetopias jubatus, assembly GCF_037043125.1. Taxonomy (NCBI): domain Eukaryota; kingdom Metazoa; phylum Chordata; class Mammalia; order Carnivora; family Otariidae; genus Eumetopias; species Eumetopias jubatus. The sequence goes on from NW_028274809.1 coordinate 25,811,160, forward strand.
GTCATGATCCCAGAGTCCTGGGATCAAGCCCCGCATCGGGCTCCCTGCTCCACGGGAAGCCTGCTTCTCCCTCTCACACTCCTTCTGCTTGTGTTTCCTCTCTCGCTGTGTCTCTCTCTGTCAAATAAATAAATAGAATCTTTAAAAAAAAAAAGTTAGCATTACTATTATGTTTGACCTTATCTAGATGTCTTAACTTTTCTCAGAGTCTGTTTCTTTATGTTTTATATGGGGGTTATAAGATCTACATTGTATAGTTATAGTGAAAATACACAGTGTATGTAAAAATAAGTTTTAATTTTAAAATGCAGCTATTATTAGAATAAAAGGTTTATAGGTTATTTATTTATTTATTTTTATTATTATGTTCAGTTAGCCAACATATAGTACATCATTAGTTTTTGATGTAGTGTTCAGAGAGGGAGACAAACTATCTTTTTTAATTTAAGGGTAGTGTATAGGACCAAATAAGTCTCTGATTTACCTCTATAAAAGAGAATGTTTTCTATATCAGAATAAAATGTTTTTAATATTTTCCTTTGTCTTAGATTATTTCCCATTGAAAATGAAGGGAATTGTTAGTGACAATATATGTACTATAAAACTCATGAATAGCTGATGGCAGTCTTTATCTTATTTTTTTTTAAGTTTTAAGTAATCTTTGCATCCAATGTGGGGTTCAAACCTACAACCCTAGAGATCAAGAGTTGTACCTCTTCTGACTGAGCCAGCCAGGTGCCCCATACCTGATGGCAGTCAAATTTCATGTTCCTTTTATTTGAGCAGAACTTTTGCTATGTTTAAACTGCTTACCTAACAACTAAAAATATTGAAAATGTTGTTTCCAAAATTGTGTTCCTTATCTTAGTTGGCAAACGATTCTAAGAATATTCTTTCAATAATGAGTCAACTTTTTTTTTAAATTGAGGAGTCAACATATTTCTGATCAACTATATTTTTCTTATAGCAAGAGCAAATTAGGAAACATGGAGTGCATTGCTGATGATAGATTCAACCTCTGGTTCATGGCAGATTCACACTTTTGTCTGATCTCCCCTATAAGATTTTCAGAAGAAAGACAGGGTACAAGATGATAGCCAATGTTATCTAAGTGTATTTTTTAAAGAAAATATAAGATTACAGAGAATCATAACATCTGACCCTGAGTTATGAAGCATCCATTTAAGTTACAGATATGATTATTACATGTAGTGATTAATTTACTTTCCTAGCAAGTAAAACCTGTTAATACTAATGTCCTCTTGTATGAATGTGTGTAAGTATACACATGCACAATGTGCACATGCACACACATTTAGATGTGTGTTATATATAACTGATGTTGCTGTTATATGTAAGGATTTGTTAGCTTGAAGTATCCTAGTTTCTCTAAATTGGGCTAAGTTAAGGTAAACATTTGATTATATTGCTCACACAAGGCCGCTTTTGAGAGTCTGTGGGGTACTATTGATATTTACACTGGCACAAATATAGATTGTCCTGGCCAAAATGAGGCATATGATTCACAAATGCTTAAAGGTATTTTATTTAAATTTTATTTAATTTTTAAATTTTATTTATTTGGTAGGATCTAGAGGCAAAGTCATCAGAGGCAAAGTCATCAGAGCTCAGAAATGTAAAAAAGATAGGGCGCCTGGTGGCTCAGTTGGTTAAGGTTCTGCCTTCGGCTCAGGTCATGATCCTGGAGTCCCAGGATCGAGTTCCACTTCGGGCTCCCTGCTCAGCGGGGAGTCTGCTTCTCCCTCGCACCCTCCCCCCCTCATGTGCTCTCTCTCTCTCAAATAAATAAATAAAATCTTTAAAAAAAAAAAAAGAAATGTAAAAAAGAAGTTCCCTGCTGTGTTTATTTTTTATTACCTTATTACTTAGCCCAATTTAGAGAAGTATTTATGTGTATTTAAGCTGAGTTATTTGCTAGAAGAACTACACTCACAAATAGTTAGAGGCAGACATATAATTAAAATTCAGATTGGTCTGACTCTAAAGCCTCTTTCCAGCACAATATGCCGCTCCAAGGAAAAATCATGCAGATTTGAAAGGTAAACAAAAAATAATGTTAGAGGTACTATTTCACCATTTTACTTGAAGTTTACTATACAAAAATGCCCTGGGAAAATTATCTGACTAGCCTGTTGCTTTTGTTTGTTTTACTTCCTATTTAAATTTTTAAAAATTCTGTTTAATCTTTAGTACCCATAAATAAACAGTGAATCCACTCTAAGTCTGATCCAGTGAATCCTGAGAACCATCTCCACATATTTAATTTAATTTAGAAGTTTCCAAAAATGGAGCTCACTCTTTAAAGTCATACTGTTGGTTGCAAATTATGCCATTGGTGTTTTATAGGACTTCAGGTTGTTTCTCTTATCTGTTTTGAAAATTATTCTGTATTCAAGAAAAAAAAGAAAAATATACCTATATTATAAAATTAAAGTCCTTTTATTTGGTGATATACCTATAAAAGAATCTTACAGATTTAGCATTCTTTTGCAGTGACTATATTATACAAAATACCAGTTTTACTAAGTTTACAATTTTAAAGAAAATACCACTGTATATTTTTAAGAGGATAGTCTGCCCTTGACATTAAATGGAAAATGGTATATTAGATAGTTTTAGAGCCATTGAGTTGTAATCATAAATTATATTGACTTTACTACATTTTTTTTTTCTGACCTGATCTGGAAAGAAACAGATCAATGAAGGAAAATACTTGGATGTCTATAAAATCAGGCTTCATGTATTCTCTCACATTTTATATTTTCCAGTGAGGAATAGTATGGTTCAAATATAGCAATAAATGTTAAGAATATATCTTATTATGAATGATGTAGTTTTGGGAGACACTACTCTTTTACAGGTAACTGTTTAAGACAGATAATTGCATTCAAGGCAATAGAATATAATACATTCTGTTGTCTCTGAACTTCTAAATGAAATTATGAAAACTAAATTATACGTTTTTAAATAAATGAGCCAAGTTCATTTGTGATTCAGAATCTTTATTATATTAGTCTCTATGAATAGTGGGAGAATATGTTTCATTATAGTATCTCCAAATCACAGAATAAGGTAAATTATCAGTTGATTACATCTTTCTAATCTAAGCTTGGAATTGGCACTTGAAGTGCCCTCTCTTTTATATTTTTGGGGTCCCATCCCTTTTTAAAATATAGGCAAATGACAACAAACAATACTCCTGAAACAGATAAGGGATGACAAAGTATTCTAGATCCCTTGGCGTTTGACCCTTATGATCTTGTTAACAGTGTCACATCTCAGCCTTTTAAGAGGTTACTCTGACTCACATGTAAAAAGAAACACTTTCTTTCAGCAATATAGCTTAGTTGTCAATATTATATCCTACTATCCTCTATCCCAATAGCCAGCTGTATATCCTAGGGAGGATATACAACAATTTTAAAAAGCAACTTAAGTAGCTATATCCTCTTTATCTAAACGGCCCTCATAAGAGTTGAAGCATTAACTCTCAAGAAAAAATGGGCATCTAGGGCACCGGGGTGGCTCAGTCAGTTAAGCGACTGCCTTCGGCTCAGGTCATGATCCTGGAGTCCTGGGATCGAGTCCCGCGTCGGGCTCCCTGCTCAGCGGGAGTCTGCTTCTCCCTCTGACCCTCTTCCCTCTTGTGCTCTCTATCTCTCATTCTCTCTCTCTCAAATAAATAAATAAAATCTTTAAAAAAAAGAAAAAGAAAAAATGGGCATCTATCCTACACCCACTAATATCTAGAGATCATCAAAATTTTGGAGAGTAGGAAATGTGTAAGTAGTGTTAACTTTTTGGATTAGGTTGGTTTTATGAAGCAAAGTGTTAATTGTACACAACATAGTGAGTGGTAAATGTCTCAGACACATTAAATCGTAATTAATAGAAAATATCTACAAAAGTAAATAGGTGATGGGGATTAAAGGAGTGTACTTGCTGTGAAGAGCACCAGGTGATGTGTGGAAGTGTTGAATCACTAAACTGTATACCTGAAACTAATTTTACACTGTATGTTAACTGAATATAAATAAAAACTTAAAAAAAAAGTCCTTACATGGTAAAAGTGGACAGGGGATAACAAAACGAATTGATTGAAAATATGCAAAGTAAACAGTCAAGGAAAAAAAGAAAACAAGGCCATTATTATAAACTAAACTTTTAGACAATGATTTATTTTTCTGTTTTTCTTAAATTTAACAAAGTTTTATTTCAAAGGAAATATAAATACATGGTATAAAATTAGAAAATGCCCATTAAATGGTAAAAATACAAAAATAAGAGCACTATGGTCATACTATCCAAAGACAAGTATTGTTTAGTGTCTTACTGTATATTCTAGATCTTCTTATGCACATACATGTGCGTGTATGGATTTTTCTCTCATTGAGATTCTACTGTTTCTAACCCAATCTTTTAAATTTCTAGCCTGCATCTTTCTGTGGCAGTACATTTTTATCTCACCTACTACTTAATCCATAATCAAACTTCTCAAGTTACCTAAAAAATGTCTATACAAATGGTTGTCCAAATTAAGGTCCAGTCCAGGATTGCATTTCACATCTTGTTGTTGACTAGTAAGTCTTCTTAATCAAAGCCAGTACCTTATTTTTCATATCCACTTATTAAAGGGAACATATAAGTTGTCTTATGGAATATCCCCCCTTCTCAATTAGCTGGTTGCTTACTTATGGTTTATGATTTATTTTTCAAGAATAAATTCTACTGAAATATGAAGAATTTGACCACTTAAAATGTACAACAAAACATTTGTGTACGATTTTTAGGTGTAGAAGCTCTCGTTCTTTACCTCTGCGGATTGTTTGTACCTCTACCACCCTTGCAGAGGGGTAAGAGAAGAAAAAATGGTAAAGAAATGCAAATCAACCAAGGAACTGCTATGGGAAAGTATTGAATGTAAATGCTAACTAGAAAAACATAGAAATTACTGTCTATTGAGTTTTTGAGTGTTTTATGTGCATTGCTGCAACCTAAGTAGTAATGACATGACAATTGATAGCTACCCAAATTAAATGGAAAGAATGGAGGCAGAAGACTTATTTTGTTCTATTAGGAATGATTCTTAAAATAGAAAACAAACAAAAACAAAATAGAGCATTTTCTGTTAATTTACAGTGACATTGACATATATTTTCATAAATTTATGCCACTTATTCTTTTGCAAAATAGATAAGCAGGGGAAGTTTAGAGTTTAGTTCAAATGTACAATTAATGAAATGTTGGGCACTATTCTCAGAAATACATAAATCCTTTGCAATAAAAATATCGGTTGAAGAAAAAAAATACAACCCTTTGTATAGTAATGGCTTTTTCAGGGATATGTTAGGCACTTGAACTGGAAAGTATGCCTTGAACTGAAAACTTAAAATATTTTTTTGAAATACGTATTTAACTGCCATGCTCAAAAATACGATCTTACACACGCCAAAACACATCACAATGATGAGTTTGTGTCCATACTACAGTTTAATTTTCTCAGCATAGATTTTTATATCTTTATAAAGTTCCATTTAGGAAAATCTGGTTGAATTATAGCAACATTCCAGTATGCTATAGTACTTTTGGCTGTCAGGAAACAACCTTTAGGATGAAATACTTCTTAAGGTTTTTCTGTAGCTTTATATGGCAATATAAGAGTCATAATCTTTAAAAGACATGGCTTCATTTATAGAAGTGACACAGATTTTTTCAAGAGCTCTTTAAAATTTAAAATTTTTATTTAGGATCATCCGCTATCATTATTTCTGATGTGTCTTTGAGCAAAAGTTTACTTTGCAAGGGCAAGTAGTTTTTTTTTTTTTTTTTTCTAAAAGAATGTAGCTGTACAGGGTAGATTCTTCTGCAAATAGGAATATAAAGTATAAAATACTTTACTATGGAAAGCACGGACATTCAGGAAGTTCTTTTTTAGTTTTCATTTCTGCCATGGCTTCATGGTCAAATATGTATTAGGTAACACCTATGTGTTTTACTCTGGGCTATTTGCTATGACATATGAAATTAATATACGTCAGGGCTCTGACCACAGAAAGCTCATACATACTATTCTACTCTAGAAAAAGAAGTTAAGACTATAAATACTACTTTTCAGGCAAGGAAAAAATTTATCTTTGAACATAATAAGTGATTAGTTTCAAAATTATATCTTGGGTAACAATGTATTAGAGAAACACTTTAAGAATAGAAATCTCTTGTGAATCTCTTCCAACCCCCTTTTAATGTAATACTTAATGTGTAGACCTCTTTTATGGGTATATGATGCTTCGGCACACTTTTGATAAGCATAATTACTCCTGTCATTATAACTCTGAAAACCTGTCTGACCCAATTCTTTACCTTTTTCCCGCCCTTTGTCCCAGCAGAATTGCCTAGCCAGCATTTGAAACAGCACTTCCAAGACATCTATCTTATTGGTACCCTAATGCTCCAGAGGTGTGGGGTCCATATATCTCCAGACCATGCATTTTTGCTTTAAAGCAGTAGTCCTCAAGATAGGGGGCATGGGCTGGGGGGTGACTTTGGCAGACATTTGACAGTATCTAGAGAAACTGCCGTGACTAGAGGATGGGGTGCTACTGGCATCTAGTGGATGGAGGCTAAGGATGTTGATAAACACCCCAAAATGCATAAGGCAGGCCCCCACAGCAAACAAGTATCCAGCCCAAAATGTCAATAGTGCCACTGTTGAGAAAGCCTACTTTAGAGAAAATGTTGAAAATAATATTATATGCCACAACAATGTTATTAAAATATATTTCCATCTATTTAGAGAAAAAGTAAAATGAAAATAATTTTAAATGCTTGTATATCAACATTTAGGCAGGTGTTCTTCATTCTGTTACCAAGTGTTATTTTGTTGCTGCTGTTGTTGTTGTTGAATGGCATGCTGTGGCCACTCATCTCCAAAGATTAGTTGTATGTGCATGGTTTATTATTTAAAAAACAAAGCAAAACAAAAAGCGGGAATAGTTTTTATTCCCCCTAAAATTTTGTAATGGCTCTAATGCATTTTTTATTTGTATTTCTTCTAACTGACTAGACCTGTGATATGTGGATAATGTATTTATTGCACAACTGCTCTTTTTCTCTCTCTGTCTTGTCTCTCTTCTTACTCTTTTTTTTTCTTCTTTTTCATTCTGGTGGGCAGAACTCCCCTAATTGCAGCGGGAGTCATTGGCGGGCTCTTCATCCTGGTCATCGTGGGTCTAACATTTGCAGTTTATGTTAGAAGGAAGAGCATCAAAAAGAAAAGAGCCTTAAGAAGATTTCTGGAAACAGAGGTGTGGTGTTTATTTGTTCTCCATGTGTTTAGGGACTTTCATTAAGTTTAGAAGGTTTAGATGATACTTGGTTTTTTAATCCAAGTGAAAACTCTGTTCAATTTCCTGCTGAGAGTTTATAGTTCGTAGTATGTTATAGAGTTGATGAAGAGTCAAAGAGTATATAGTAAAAGTAGTCAAGGCAGTTTCATGGCTTAAAGAGGACAAATGGCAGAGGTCAAGAAGATTATCTGATTGAATGACAGATCTTATTGAAAAGACATACCTGTTTCTTTTGGAGGAGGAATCCCACTAGAGTTCTAGGATATTACAGTAGCAGAACTAGAAAACATCTGGGGAGAGAATATCTCAAGAGCAGAACTAGAAAAATGTTAAAAGAATTTTTCTGATTCAAAATAAAGCAAGATAGGCAAGCAATTTATGCTTTAATTAGGGTCATTAAATTGGTAGCCACTGATCTCATTATACCAACAGTGAAAAGCTGAGTTTACAGGATAAACCTTCCTATTGTAATCACACAGACCTTACCACACAATTTACGGGAAGCATTTAATGTTATGCGTGTTAGTTATTGGGAATATGTAAATTATCCACAAATTATTACAATTTCTCTTATATTGCCACACTGAGTTCACTGGCATGCAAGGTGATAGTTTTCACTGTATAGGTTACAGAGGAAAAACAATTACAGAAAACTGCATTGCCAGAACCTTCTCAACTTGCACCTTACCTTCTTTTTCCTGATACGCACATCCAAGGCTGTCTGAACAGCTCAAAGCAATTCTGTACTGAGACTTAGCCTTCTCTGGATCTGTTTTTTTTGTTTTTGTTTGTTTGTTTGTTTGTTTGTTTTTTGCTCATTGTCAGTGTGACAGTTTGACTTTTCCTCTTAACACAGACAGGAATGAGAATATTCATTCATAAATTTTGCAAACTGATAATGAATTAAATTTTAGCTCTCTTCCTCCAAAAGTTGCAACTAGATAGAAGAATCATGTGCAATGTTCTGGAAGCTATTTTAATTCCATGCAGGAGAGAATGTCTAAGAATTGGAGTTGTCTAAAATTAGAACGGGTTGTTTTATCGATAGAGATGTTCAAGCATAAGATAGATAGTCAGTTATATACATGAGAAAAAATAGTAGTAATTTTTACTTGAGCTGGATGCTTACAAAAGATCAACTTGATCATTTTCAACCTTGCACATGTGAATACAAGTTTGGACACAACACATGTGCTGTGCATATTTTCAGTTTAGCAAGGATGCTGGAGGCAGATAGAATTCTCCCTCATGGCCAGCTTGGGGCAGTCGTGGAGAAAATTCTAAGGAGTGAAGTAAATTAGAATTGGAGAGGAACTGAAGGCTTGGGACAGCAGTGGACATTTAGGTGATTGAATAAATAGGAAAGGAATCTGTCCCTTAACCACATGCAAAAAAGTCTCATTGCTATAAAAATAATCATTTTGTTTGTTTTCTTTTTTAATACAGTGCTTTCTAGGAATGTCCTTCAAATTGATATTTCATTACTAAATAAACACATACTGATTGGTTTTAGAAGCAGACTCTATTTTTTATAAAAAGTTATTGCTTACCACTAAATTAGATAATTGTAAAATCCCCATCTTTCTCTCAGTAAAAGTAAATAACTGTGATTTTCTATCATCTAAACAGAAGAGGAATTCTTGAGGATCAACTCAAATCCTTAAATACTAAAACTAGAAATTTGTCTCAGATGTGAAAAACTTGTTAAAGCAAGATATATTGTTGGAATGTACTTAGAGTTAATATGCTTTTCCAGAATCATTGCTCCAGATTGTCTGTCTTCTGTTGCATGCATAAAAGTAGAAAATGTTTTTTTTTTCCCAACATACTCTTACGAGATGCACTGTAAGCTTGATGCTTTGATAGATACTGTGATTAGAAAATGTTAATGGGACATGATCATATCCCTTGAAGAGTGACAGATTCAGTGCCTACAATATGGCAGGCAATGTTCCAAAGTTTTCCAGCTATGCTACATCCCATTTCATCCCTTGACAATCTTCCGTGGAATTATTGCTGTACCTATTTCACAGGTGTGAGATGAGGGGGTAGGAGGGGTCCATCTGCTTTCTCACCTGTAAGTGGCAGCACTAGTGTGCGAACCTACGATTTTAAACTTGACGCTCTTTCTGCCATACTGGCTTGCAAAATGAAACAATGCTTCTTTCAAAGGTATTCTCAAATTCCCGGAAAAATGTGTTTGTATACATTTTGAAGTGATATCTGAGAAAATTGCAGGAGACTAAACATTTCAGGTAGAATTGTGAAGTTTTCAAAATCTGGAATTATGGCATATTATATGCCAAAGCGTATATTTTAAAAGTACATAGCCCCAAAGGCTGAAATCTAGTCCCCAATTTTGCATATGATTTTTATATAATTTGTTATGTGATTTAAAAAATAATTCATCAGTAGGCGCCTGGGTGGCTCAATTGTTAAGTGTCTGCCTTCGGCTCAAGTCATGATCCCAGGGTCCTGGGATCGAGCCTGGCATTGGGCTCCCTGCTCCGGGGGGAGCCTGCTTCTCCCTCTCCCACTCCCCCCTGTTTGTGTTCCCTCTCTTGCTGTCTCTGTCTCTCTCTCTGTGTCAAATAAATAAATAAAATCTTAACAAAAAGAAGGCTTTGCCTTTAAAAAAAAATCATTAAAGTTCCTGATTATATACATACAGTGTGTGTATCAAAATCTACTAAACAAATTCTGCACCGCAGAGTTGGATTCAAATGTAGGAGATGCTCTGATGGAGATTCTTTTTCCCATTTTACAGGGAATTTTGTAATTCTTTCTGAGCTTTATTTTATGTGACTTTATATGCATTTTTAAAAATACAAATTTGAAAATGAAATAGAAGCATATTTGTTGTCACACTTTTAGACAGAGCCCAAATTTATTGATAATTTTATCCTCTTCTCCAAATTCTTGCTTCCTATCGCTACACTTACTTATAATCAAGATTCTGTTCAGCTACTTAAGTAGACCATGATGTTCACAGAAGCATAATAATAAACAAGTCACAGGGTCACAGTGCACTGAGCATTGTAAACAGACACTGTGAAATACTCTGATGGTTTTCAAGACCATTTGAGTAAGAGTTGCCTTTAATTATTTCCTTATGCTGAGAGAGAACAAGCTCTTTGAGTTTAAAGTTTAGTTCCTTTATTTAACTTTAGAAAAAGAAACTTTTGTTTCTCTTACTTGCTTTTTTACCCAAGCATAAATATAAACCTAAAATTTGAACATAAGATACAGACTTTTGGTACCCAGAGCCTCTCTCATATTTACCCTTCATTTTGTTTTGTTTTTTCTCACATAGGCAAGAAATTGGTATACATTCACATACCTTTTCTCTGCTTATTCATCCTCTCTGGCTAAATGGCAAATAAACTGAACATCTAAAATTACCTGAATTTATCCCTTTTGGCCACACCCAGCCCACTTTATGATCTCGTATTTCCCACCCAAATCTCATCCTTCAGACCTGTCCCACCCCCTACTGTATTCTGCTTCATGTCTTCTTCCTCCTTCCTAATGCTGTGTCCAAACTGGTCTTCACAATGGTAATACCCTCCTCCATGTCAATCCATTTTTATTATCTCAAGACCAATTTTATTTATTTTTTAAAGATTGTATGTATGTATGTATGTATTTTAGAGAGAGAGCGCAAGCAGGGGGAGAGGGAGAAGGAGAGAGAGAGAATCCCAAACAGACCACACTGAGCGCAGAGCCCAGAGCCAGGCTCCATCTCAGGACCCTGAGATCATGACCTGAGCCAAAACTAAGAGTTGGAAGTTCAACAGACTGAGCCACCCAGGTGCCCCTCAAGACCAGTTCTGAAGTGTGCCTCCTCCAGGAAGCCAAAACTAGTGAAACTTTCTCGCTGGTGGCTATTTTACCCCTCGGCATACCATAGAATTCACTTAGGATCTAGAATCATTTCATAGAATATTTGATCTGTAAAGTACTCTAGGGCCTTGCTACTTAAAATGTGTTCAAGGACCATCATCATACACAGATATCACCTCAAGTTCTGCAAAAATGCAAATTTCAGCCCCAGCCTTAGACTTATTGAACTAGAATCTGCACTTTAACAAGAACCTCAGGTAATTCAAATGTACATGAAAGTTTTAGAAGCACCGTCCTGGGGCATTGGTATTGTGCTAACTTACTTTCTTCTCTTCTGACGCATTTGTCCTGGCTTCCTAGTTAGATTTTATTTTTCTATGTATCGAGTCTCCTAAAACAAGAAAGAAAATATTGATAGAGTACATGGCCATAACTAAGATCTGAGTCTTAGCTGGAGATACTAAAACTGGAAGGGCTTCAAAAAGTAGGATTGAGAGCCCCTATTAGCCTAAATTTCTTTAAAGTTGGGGGGGTGGTGAGGGGAAATCTCCTAGTTTGGTGTGCCTCAAGGTAGGCACAGTTTTATACTTGTGTTCACGCAGGCAAAAAGCATGAGAAGAGAAAGGATAGACTCTGAGGGAATAGTGATCTGAGTGATCCATACGACAAAAATACTGTTTGTCAAGGAAAGTGTGCTTGTGTGTTTTTCTGTGTGTATGAGAAAGAGAAGCAGGCAGAAGAAGAGGGAGAGACACTGACTGGAATTGAAAGTTATAGAACCTGAATTCTTTTTGTTTTATAGTTGGTAGAACCCTTAACTCCCAGTGGTACGGCGCCCAATCAAGCTCAACTTCGTATTTTGAAAGAAACTGAGCTCAAAAGAGTGAAAGTACTTGGCTCGGGTGCTTTTGGAACAGTTTATAAGGTCAGTAAAAAAATAACCCATACCACCAGTTGTTTTTTGTTTCAGACTTGTCTTAAATAATAGCCAGAGTTATTGCTCTAGCTAACCTAATTTCCTTTTAATATTCAGAGAGGAGAACCTGTATCGTATTGAGAAGTTGCTGCACCAATGAATTCATTCATTTTTATTGAGCAAGCTGGGCTGGAAACTGGCATAGGAAAGCAAGAAACTGTCACAAAGAGCCACAGTATTCACTTTCCATGCCCTTGTGATCTGCTTCTGATAGCATCTCCCTGTTGGCAAATTTTGTCCTTATCTGAAATACACAGCTCTAGCCCGTTCTCCTTCCCCCTACACAGTGCTCCATGGACTCCCAGACGGGCCTGAGCCATATGCCATAACCCTTGCTCTTCTTTCCTTCTGCCGTTTTATCCCCACCTCTCCCCATCAGGATGGCACTGCCTATCTCCTTAGGATCTACACAAATGTGCTGATTTGTTAACAGGATAGGATTAGTTCCTAAACCACTTTTTTGCCTACCTATTAACGGATATAATTTAGCAGAAAATTTTCAGTTTTGATGTCCTTTCCATTATATGCAAACTAAAAAAGTGACTTTATTTGTGAAATTCAGGTTAGATAGAACGGAAGGTGAAATCATGGGTTTCCAATAAGAGAGATATTTTTGGAAAGGCAAAGTTCAGATAATGTCATCTGCATGTTTACTTATTTAGCTTAGTTATAAAACTAATTCAGAGGCCAGGCCTAAGGTTAATTGTGGTGAGATTTATTTTTAATGTAAGTAACAAGTATAAGAAACTCTGCTGGGTTAGTGCTAAATCCTTCTTGTAATGTCCATTGTGACAGTTCCCCAAATTTTACTTTGTGACAGTTTTATATATTTCTTAAAGCTATATGCAAGCCTGCAGTTTTTACAAACATTTCTGTTAAAATAGACTGGATCTTAGAAATATTGCACTTTAAAATGTTCATTTTTTTCCTACTTAAAACAAATATTTATTTAACAAAAAATATTAACAATTAGAATATAAACCTTAATTTTCCATCCTGACTGTTCCAAATATGATTTAATCTCTTTAAAATAAAATTATCTTATTCTAAGGCCAAAATATGGACATTTCTTAATCTTTTAGTATGCATATTTTGTTCAGTTAAACTAAAAATTATTAATTGAGCACCTAATTTGAATAGAAACTATTCTAGACTGGCTTGGTGCTTTCTGGTCTTCAGATTCTTTGTATGTTTGAAGAAATACAACTTATCCTGTTTTTCTATTTATATTATGCTAGAAATGATGGACTTTCATTTCAAAGATAACTCAATTTTGGATTGTTCCTAGCATATAATCAGCCTTTTATTTTAAAGATGGTATTGTCTGGAAAGTGAATTTTATTTTAAATCATGGATACCATTTAGACATTTAATTATAAAGCTTTATAAATGTTTTTGTTATGAACAACTATTTACCTATTGTCCATGAGCACTGTACCTTTACTGAAATTACATGTATTGAAAGTTCCATATGTATGTTTGATTTTTATACTTACAGTGTGTTATGGTTGACCCTAAGTTTTAATTAATACATTAGTTCTTACCAAGGCATATTGCCTTAAACTATAAAGAAGTATCCTTGACCACAGAAATGCAAATTAGCTTAGGTAATTATTTGGTTGATTTTTCTCCTGGTTGGAGATATGCTGTGTTTAAGCATGAAAGATTTGAACCAATACCATGGGTATTAGTGTAGTTGAATTTTTGTCTGGTCAGACCTAGAAAATAATGACTATACTTATTTAAAAAGCAGTACAAATTAATTCACACTGAATTTATATCCTCTTCCAAAAGTATACTTTGGGAATATTTTAACATTCATACTCTATAAAGTAACCCCCCTGTGGTTGCTTTATTGAATAATGGTAAGCCTTTCACTACCCTAGATACCCTCACTAAGAAAATGTAGCCCGTGGATCTTGGGCTTCCCCTCCCCCCATTTCTATATTAATAATTTTTAAAAAATTATACTACAAGGAACTTGGCTTATATTTTTGTATTTGACACATAGATTTCCCTATTCACTTTAAGAAGAACATAACTCTTAAATTCACCTTCTAATGGTTAAAGCCTTTTTTTCTGTATTTTTCTGACTTTTTAATAATTCTTGTGTTTAGGTCTCCTCATATTATTGTAACTTTCAGTAACACAAATATATGATTTAGCATAGAAGTACAAAGTGAAAAACTTTTTTTTTTTTTTTTTACTTTATGACTACAACCAACTGATATTAAGAAAAACTAGAGATATTCTCTTTAGGAATAAGAATTTTCCCCCCTTTCATTTTAATGTTAAAACTGGACTAAGAAGACTTTTTTCGATGTCAGGGCTAATAAATTAAAATTTGAGATTTTCTTCTGTATTTATTTGGGACAATATGCTTTAAAAATTTCTTATATAATTGATGCATCCCCCTATGTCTTATCAAAATTATTGTCCTAAATCAAATGGTTGAATTGTTTACTCCGGAATGTTGTCATTTACCTTAATGTTGTACTTGACTCAAGCTCTATCTACTTTATACTTTCCCAGTGTGTGGATCCTGTTCAGATATTATAATTATATTTTTGTAGGAAAAGAGAACTGGCAATGACCAGTATAGATATTTTATATTCAGAGATAATAAAATTCCTTGAAACACACATATACAATATTTGATAATAAAAACAAATTAATATGTGCTCAGTACTCCCTAGTACTTGCCTTTGAAAACTAATTCTTAAATAATCACCTTAGTAAACTAATTCTTAAATCAATCCAAACTTCAGGAACATGAGAATATGTATTTTTATTTGTTTTAGTTGCAGAATAATTAGATAATATTAAAGCTGAAAAGAACCTCCAACATTACTGAACCCAATCTTCTAAATTACAAATGAGACAATTGAAGATCAAAAATTTGAACAGTGTTCTCCAAGTCTTAAGAAGCTGATATATTGTTCAAATCTAATATTATTGTATCTTATTTCATTTTTGTCTCCATTAAAAGCCTTTTCCACACATACGAATTGACTTTTATAATAGCAATGCTTTATAATATAATAGTAAACACCTTAAAAGCAGAATAAATACATGATTCATCTTCAGATAATGAAAGCGGACAGCAAAGTTGCTAAGTAACTTGTAACATACAACAGGTATTAGATAAATGTTTGTTGACTGAATAAAAGAATATAGAACCTCTAAATTATTTTTTAAGAAATTAATAGATTGAGTGGTTAAATCAAATTTTGTTTCTGGTATAAATTTGTATATCTTCATATAGATTTAATGTGATTTTTTTCCCCCAAAGGGTATTTGGGTACCTGAAGGAGAAACAGTAAAGATTCCTGTGGCTATTAAGATTCTTAATGAAACAACTGGTCCCAAAGCCAATGTGGAGTTCATGGATGTAAGTATAGATAGACACCAGGCAATCTCATTTTTATCCATTATTAATAGACTGCTTTTAGAATAAAAAAAAAAGACTTCACTACTTACAAAATTTCCTCTCTAGAAATGGTATACTCTATAATTAAAACCTTGAGCAGGGGTCAGCAAACTTTTGCTTAAAGGACCAGAGAATAAATAGGCTTTTTGTGCGATGTGGTCTCTGTGGAAACTACTCAAGTCCATCCTTTTAGTAGGTAAGCAGCCATAGACACTTAAAAACAAAACACAAGAATGGGCATGACTGTGTTCCAGTATACTTTATTTATACCAACAAGCTGAAGGCTGAAGGTCTGCAAACCAAATCCTGCTCTCAAGGACTATGTATTTCAGCACTATGCAAAGAAAGGCAAATTGCATTTGGAGTAGGAATGATGATCTGAAAAATTAATTGGGCTGCTTTATTTTATTATCGTTATGGTCTACTTACCAGAAAACATCAATCAAGATTAGTTTCTATAGTAAGTTAGTGTTAAATTTAAATTAGGAACCTACCTAAGTCAGACAATTACCAATTGAAATTTACTTTTTTTCTAGTTCAAATTCAGAAGACAAACCTTATGGGTAATAAGTTCCAACTATAGAGAAATAAGAGAGTTCTGAAGAATAAAAATACTTTATAAGGTCAATCAGAACTTTAAGATTTCCCCTAGCAAAAATTGTAGATTGAGCTGTTCAGCAAATTTCAGAAGGTAGGACAGATAAAATATCTATGTAGTATGCTGTTATTTTTTTTCACATTCAACACAAGGTGTCTTGCCAGGGGTTCTATCAAAGACCCATATAGATACTCTTTCTCGTTTAGCATAATGTCTTCAATAATAAGAATGATTTTGATTTTCAAATGACCTTCATATGAAAGATGATGCAAGCATATGCACTTTAAATATGGATTGCTATGTATTTCTACACAGTTTCTCTCGTAAGCTCTTTTGTAAGTTGATGGTGGATAATTTACTTGTGTAAAATGCTTACTCTCTTATATAGGGCTGCTTTTAGTTCAGCAACGTATTGGTTATTAGATAATAGGGCTGATAATTAACTGGTACAAACCAGCTGCTCTGATCAGTTGGTCCTGCACCTTACCAGTTGCTAAATATTTTGAATACCACCCTTACTTATCTACCAACACCTGACAGATACTGAATCCAGTAACTAAATGGTGTTTCCTTCTGTAGGTGCCTAAAAGTTCTGACACTCTGCAGCTACATGTCCTGGCTCATGTAGTAAAATGTAAAACTGAAGTCTTTTTCAGTGATGTCACAATCAATTTGATCTTGATTATAGGTATATAGTTGTGAAGGGAATTTTCTAAGTAAAAATAATGAAGAAAAGGACAATGAATATATATATATATGTATATATACATATACATATAAACAGTGTATGTATATGTAATATATATATACATATAAACAGTGTATGCTAATATGTAAAACTGATTAAAAAAAAAAAAAAAAGATCTTGACCAGCCTAGACTGCAGCCAAAGCTGCACAAGATGCTAAGAATGCTAAGAATGCTAATAATCTCTGCTGGAGGCTTGGACAGCCATTTTTGTCATATTTCCATGGAAACAGACTGGCAAAAAGGGGTTAAGAGGCTACAAAATAATCACCTAAGAAAGAAGCTCTAAAAGCTTCATCATGATTTTGAATGATAATTTGAAAGCTCCTAACCCCATCCAATTTTTTTTTTTCCTGATCTGAAGTCTATTCCCATGGAAACAGGAGTGGGGATGGCAGCTTGAAATCTTAGAATCTACTGAATTTTAGATGAGGCTCTGATTGAGCCATGAAAGGGGTCATTTTCCTAAATGGTTGATAAATCTGGTGACCAACAGACTCCAAACAGTATGTTCTTTTTAAAAGTTAAAAAAATATTAAGGAAAATATTTTGACTGAGCTTCTCTTACCTCGTGGATAGATGCTAGAAGATTAATAGATTGGTAGACTGCTATTGGCAATTTCAATAAATCCTAAGCAGAAACACCTCTTACTATTTTCAGAACTTCTTTCAAAAAACATTAGTATGGCATCACAGTAATTAAAATACAGTTGCACTGGCAAAATTAATGATAAATTCAGTATTTTAAACAGGCTGGTGTAATTTTAATACAAAATTACCTACATTTCATACCAACACTTTTAGCTCATCTACTATATGTATAAATCATTATAAGTAATTAAATAACATATCAAACTGCAACAAAAAGCTTCATGTATGCAAATTTATTTGTAATTTGGACCTAAGAATTAAGTTGAAGTTGCTAATATTCCCAAGGTTATTAAGATACAAGTCTTATTTGACATATCTCTTAGTTTGGGTTCTTCCATAAGGTAGAGTATTCCAAGTTTAAGTTTCAAACTAAAATAACATCTACTGCAATCATGCTACCTGTCTCTTTTGCAAACTAGAGTATGTATATATTTGTTTATATGCAAATGTTTTATACCATTTTAAAGAAAGAAAATAAAGCTTCTGAAGATAATAGAAACTGCATACTCTTATTAAACATTAGATCTCTTTGCCCCACCCTATCCCACAGCATGCAACTTTATACTTGGGGTAGAATATTCTCCTACTACTACTAAGTTTATTAGATGTAGCTATGTGTTACTGGTTATTTTAACAAATGACAAAATTCAACAACTTAAAAATCACTAAACCCAATATTTCTATTGATATCCAGGGGCACAGGAGATGACTTTTATGTTTTCTTAGAATTTTACCATAGGCAAAAATAAATAAGGAACAATTTGTGTTCTATTAAATGCTATGCTAAAAGTAGGAGAGGAGAATTTGGTCACAAGGCTGTAACTCAACTCACCTGAATATGTCTAATGGATTCATAATGACAATAATAACACACAGCTACTGAATGGCCAGTATGTCCTTAATTCCAATAAAGGAAGATCACATTGGACAACATTAAGAAAATGGTCCTAAAGGTCCACCTTCTTAAGAAAAATATCTACATTTATACACACTTCTAGTTTTTGTTTCAAATAGCACCATTTCATTGGAAGAACACAGGGTTTTTGTTTTGTTTTGTCTTGTTGTCTTTTGTGTTTTGTTTTGTTTTTATCCTTCAAATGGTATAGAATACATACTTAAAAAATGTGGCTTTTGAGCAAGATTCCTGGAATTGGGGACCATGGTCTGGTCAAATCAGACAGACTCCAGTTTGTCTGAATTTCTACTACTCTTGCTTTGTTGTT
Source organism: Eumetopias jubatus (assembly GCF_037043125.1). Classification (NCBI taxonomy): domain Eukaryota; kingdom Metazoa; phylum Chordata; class Mammalia; order Carnivora; family Otariidae; genus Eumetopias; species Eumetopias jubatus. The sequence continues at coordinate 25,829,994 of NW_028274809.1, forward strand.
GTTGTTGTTTTTCTCTGATATTTAAGCCCACTATCACTTGACGTTATTCTATATGCCTTGGAAGTGTATATGTATTTAAATGTTTTATTAATTTATTTGTTTTCTTAAAAAAATCTTGAGATGAAAAAAATATAATTATCCTAAATTCCAGTGACTGAATATAATACTTCAGCTTAGTGCTTCAGTTTGTTGGCTTTAGCGTCAGCTTCCCCACACCAAATCAACCACCTAGTTCCCAGAAAGGTGCTCCAAGGAAATGTTTCAAATCGCCCAGACTTACTGTTTAAATAGTTGTATTTTTAGTAAAAGAAGAACTTGTTGCCCTCTCCCTATACAATGGGAAAATTTATTTATCTTACACAATTATTTTACTATTTTCAGAAGAAATGTCCATGTGAATTGCGCTTACCTGTTGCTCTTCATTGTACTGCCTTTATGATATTCAATGACTTTTTTTATTGTATTAATTCATTTTTTTTTTTTGAGAGAGAGAGAGAGAGGGAGAGAGAAAGTGAGCCAGCATGTGAGCAGTCAGAGAGGGGCAGAGGGAGAGGAGAGAGAATCCTAAGCAGGCTCCATGCTCAGCTCAGTGCAGAGCCAGATGTGGGGCTCGATCTCATGACCATGAGATCACGACCATGAGATCATGACCTGAGCAGAAACCAAGAGTCAGATGCTTAACTGACTGAGCCACCCAGGTGCCCCCATGATATTCAGTGTCTTAATAAGAGTTGTTCCAACTCTAATTGATATGATATTAATGGAGTGAGACCAAATAATTTATTAATAGAGTTTATATTTTCTCTCAGATTATAGCAGACTTACAAAATTATTTGACAAGATGTTTTGTTCAATAACATTAACTTCACATTATAAAAATAACGTTTTTTATGCCTATGAGTTCACAGAGCTAACAGTAACTCTTAGCTAGATCCTGTAACATACTAATAGTGAATTTTTAAAAATTCATATAATTTAATCCAATGATATCTTTAGGTCTTACACATTTTGCTCATTTGCATACATGAATACAATTAATCAATTTCAGAGGTAAAAATAAAATACAAAATTCCTTTTTTTAAAAAGCCCATTAATGGGGCACCTGGGTGGCTCAGTTGGTTAAGCGACTGCCTTCGGCTCAGGTCATGATCCTGGAGTCCCGGGATCGAGTCCCGCATCAGGCTCCCTGCTCGGCAGGGAGTCTGCTTCTCCCTCTGACCCTCTTCCCTCTCGTACTTTCTATCTCTCATTCTCTCTCTCTCAAATAAATACATAAAACCTTTAAAAAATAAATAAAGAAAAATGTTTAAAAAAATAAAATAAAAAGCCCATTACTTAGAAGTCAAAGAATTCTATACCACTGCCATGATCTTGAGAAGTCAGTTATAAACAACTCTTTTTTCCTTAAGAGAAATTATAGCTAAAATAAGGAAAGTTTTGGGTAGTTACTTTGCTTTTAAAAATCAAACAATATCTTCAAAAAGAGGTTCTATAAACGCCATTAGAAACAGAAATTAGTCTTTCTAACCTCTCCTAAAAAGAAAAGAAAAGGAAGGAAAAGAAAAGACAAGTTAAGAAAAAAGAAATTTACCAGTAAGTGAAGTAAATCATTTCTGTTAGAGTTTATTCCATTAAGCCTTGTTTATGTCCTGTTAACTGTATAGAACTTGATTAGAAACGGCATCACATCTGAAATCACGATTTCAAACACCCCATCCTCCAACCACATTCTCCTGCCCCTCTGGTTCTTTTCCTATTGTACATACTTGAGGAACTTTTTACTCTTTTAGACATCACTCATATATCTTTTTTTTTAAAGATTTTATTTATTTATTTGAGAGAGAGAGAATGAGAGATAGAGAGCACGAGAGGGAAGAGGGTCAGAGGGAGAAGCAGACTCCCTGCTGAGCAGGGAGCCCGATGTGGGACTCGATCCCCGGACTCCAGGATCATGACCTGAGCCGAAGGCAGTCGCTTAACCAACTGAGCCACCCAGGCACCCACTCATATATCAACTCTTCTGTTTCTCACTGCCTCTCAGCTGCCCCTTCCCTCACATCCCTCCTCAAACAAGTTGGATTTATGGCTCACCGTTATAATCCCAGTCTTTCAAAAATCTTCAACTTTCTTGCTTCTCAAAATTATGCTGGCATTAAACAATTCTGGAAATACTGAAATTTCTCAGTGCCACGGTCTAGACCTCTTTTCAATTTGCGTATTATCCCTAAATTTTCTCACTGGAATACCACATTTCATCTCTAGTGTATTTTCTGATTCTGACCTCATCTTCATCCTTGATATCTCCCATTTGAAATCTCAGGGGCATCTCAAGTTTAACACATTCAAAATGTACCTTTACACCTTCTCTTCTAAATCTCTTCTACATTCTCTCTTACCCATGTGAATAATTTGTATATCTATCCACCCTATTGTACCTATCAGAAATTCGGGATTTGTCCTTGAATGTCACAATCCCTCAAACTCCCCACTACCAATTCAAGAGCAAATGCTTTGATTCTATGCCAAAAACACATCTGGAGAGCATCCTCTTATATTTATTCTCCACTGCTGCCACCTTCAACCAAGCCATCGACTTCTTCAGCTTGAACTATGAGAATGGCCTCTAGTTTGATCTCCTTAGTTTTTAACACAAGTCTTGAATTGTGTTATTCCTCTGCATAAAAACTCTCAGTGGCTTCACTCAAGCAAAATACTAAATCCTTGGGGCGCCTGGGTGGCTCAGTTGGTTAAGCGACTGCCTTCGGCTCAGGTCATGATCCTGGAGTCCCGGGATCAAGTCCCGCATCGGGCTCCCTGCTCGGCGGGGAGTCTGCTTCTCCCTCTGACCCTCTTCCCTCTCGTGCTTTCTATCTCTCATTCTCTCTCTCTCAAATAAATAAATAAAAAATCTTTAAAAAATACTAAATCCTTGCTTCCTGAGCTCCTCATTACTTTTCCAGTCTTCATTTCTCTTCATTGACTTTCTTTCTACTCCTTACAAGCCAAGTAAGACAATGCCTTTGCCTAGAGTGTCCTTCTTCCAGTTACACCTGATGAACTGTCAATCATCCTCATTTTGTCAGCTTAAGCATACTTCCTCAAAGATTGCTTTCCTGACCCCTTAATCCATATTATAACCTACTAACAGCACTTAGAAATTTTCCTTTGTGCATCAGTCATGATAGATTATTACACAATTATTTGAGCTAGTTATTATTGTAGAAGCTCTCAGAATGTCTTATCTTTATTTGACATATTGTACTTGGATCATTTTCCTTAAATATTTATAATGCTCATCTCTGATTTATTTCTACAAACTCAAATTTAGTAGCTGTCTTGAATCCAGAGTAACAATATGTCTCTGAAAAATAGACCTTCCATATTGACTCTGTAAGTAGGACTCAGTGTACTCTCTGAAAGCCCTTTAAGAAGGAAAACCCTGGGGTGCCTGGGTGGCTCCATCAGTTAGGTGTCTACCTTCAGCTCAGGTCATGATCCCAGCGTCCTGGGATCTAGCCCCACCTCAGGCTCCCTGCTCAGCGAGGAGCCTGCTTCTCCCGCTCCTGCTCCCCCTGCTTGTGCTCTCTCTCTTTCTCTCTCTCTATGTCAGATAAATAAATAAAATCTTAAAAAAAAAAAAAGAAGGAAAACACTGTAGACTTCTGATGCTTGCAGGAGGCCAGTAACCTCCCCTAGTGGGAACCGTTTGAATGCTTCTCTGCAAATGTTTCCATTATATATGGGCTGGTAGACTAGGTTTCATTTTTACCTTCTTCTTAATCTTGAGTTCCTGAAATTTTATGTAGTGGTTTTGGATAGTGTTTGCTTCTCCCCGCCAGTCCCACCCTTGTCTCTTGCCTATTTAGATCTATTCCAATAGGAGTAAGGATGCGGATGGGATCCTGTATGAAAAGGGGTTCTATTTTATCACAGATTTTGGCAAAAATAAATAATAAAAATAATTGGCTGCAGTCATAAAACATTGCTGGTATCAGTTATCTGAATTTAGTAGATATTCTAAAACTTAAGCTTTGAATATTGTCTTAGGGGGTACTAAAATGTTTGAAAATAGGCAACATACTTGACAAATTTTACATTCTCACAGGCTTAATTTTTCTCTTGAAGCACCTAAAAGAGACTACCTAAAACCAAAACAAGTTTCTCCCTGTAAGATGAGTCTTCTCTGTAAGATGTAACTTAATACGTTTTCTGCTTCTGTTTTTCCAAAGCATTTCTTGGATTTGTGTGCATGAGAGGCCATTTCTCAAGAGCACATAGTCTACTGTACCAATACTTAAATTTGATGAATGAAAATTAGGAGTCTGTCAAAGGCATTAGTTTTCCATATTGTAGGTATTTTCCAGCTTTGTCAACTCTACAGTTTGGTGAATTTCATAAATCATTAGGGGATGGATGTATTGCTGTGCCACCAGAGAAATAGAAGAGAATTAACACTGATCATGTGCAGTTTCTGACTCCAGTCTGAATGGTATTTGCTAATTAAAATGGCTTAGGAAGAATCCTCACTCAGTTTGACTGCAACAGTAGGAAGAGCTGTTTATAATATAAAGCTTGTTGCTAAAATTGAAGTAGAAAGCTCTTGCCCACAGGGCAAGCATAGACCGGGAAATAGAATTCCCAAAAACGTAGCAAATAATTTCGGACTTATCAAACCTTGATATGGATGGTTTGGTTAATGCTTAATGCTCTGTTTACAGATTCAAGGATACAAAATATTGTTTCTGCTAGAGGAAGGGACCACCTGAATAAAATCCTGGTTTACATTATGTGGCATAAGGTGATTTCAGTTATTCTTATACCAGTGATTTGATTCAGGAAATGAAGGCTTAATGTGCTGGGATATTTTCAATAGCACACACACACACACATATGTGTATCTACATAGTGGAGTGAATATATATTAATATTATATATTATTATATAGTATAAATACTTTTATAATTATATTATTAATATAAATAAATTATAAGTAGTATCTGTACTGTAAATACATATATTTCAATCTCATCATTACCAGTTTGCATAAGATGATTACCATAGAATCTCTATTTCTTTAACCCTGTTAAAACAATGAGTTGTTCTATACATACTACATAAACAGCTCAATTTTTTCCCAGTAAAAATAAAAATATCAAGATATTGTTTTGAACATTTCTTTTTTTTTTTAAGCTATTATTTATTTATTTGACGGAGAGACACAACAAGAGAGGGAACACAAGCAGGGGGAGAGGGGCAGAGGCAGAGGAAGAGCAAGAAGCAGACTCTCCAAAGAGCAGGGAGCCCGATGCGGGGCTCGATCCCAGGACCCTGGGATCATGACCTGAGCCAAAGGCAGACAGTTAATGACTGAGCCACCCAGGTGCCCCTGTTTTGAACATTTCTGAATGCTGCTGCAGCTCCTGCAAAGCCATGTTTTTGTTCTCATATCTTGCAGTTGTTGTATAGGTGGGCACAGTGTGATTAGAAATAAGAATGAGCACCTCTCGGAGGTAGTAAAATTATGAGACTGGTTTGTCACAAAAATAAGCAATCAGTGAGGGCTCTTTCTCTCAAAACTAAAAAGCTTACAGTTTTCCACAGTGATTGTAGCCACTGTAGTTTTATCTAGGATTTTGATCCACTTACAAATTTAATCTAACTCTCGGAACTTAAATGTTCCATTATCTGTTAGAAAATAATTAGAAGCTGCAAGCAGAAGTCTGCATACACAGAGTTCCTTGGGAGTCCCTAAGCTCCTGGAAGCAAGGCATTTGATGGATACTGGTCAGCTGATATTGGACCAGCAGCTAATAATAGCAGGAAATGCTGCTTAGCTAGGTGAGAAAGTTAACTTGGAGAAAATGAAAATGAAACATTTGGGATTTATGGTCAGAAATAAATTTCTCTTTTTTATTTGTTTCCTGGTAAGAAAATAGCCAAGGAAGCCAGTTCTTTTTTTTTCTTTTTTTTTTTTTTTGATAAGTTATAATTAACATCTAAGGGCCCACTTGATCTCAACCATATTCGCTGTAATTTCCTTGCATCCTCACAAAGAACTTTTAGTGAATTAGGAATATGTTTGATATAATGCATACAAATAATAGGTGAATCTGACCAATAAATTAAAAATTGTCTGCTTTAGCAAGCATGTGGTAAATTAACCATAGAAAACATGTATAAGCTTTTTGGGAGGGTTTCAGACACAAGGGGTTTGAGTACAAAGCCAGAAAAATACTTTCCTTTTGTGAGTAAAGTAATGAGCCAAGTCCGTTTAAAATGAAAAATAAGTTAATTTCAAAATGACGATGGCTCATTCACTTAATGAACATGTCACTATACTCTCATTAATGAAAAAGTATTTTATTCTTTTGCAGAGAGATGCTTCAAAATACAATATTCTCTAGTTTTTCCATGTACTGTTGGCTTAAAAAACAGTGGATTTCAACCTACATTACTCTATTTTCTCTAATTTTCTACTAAATTTATTAAGCATGTAGTAAGGTAAAACACCTAAAGCCTGTGTGTTATTTTTGCATCCCCAGCAAGGTTGTTGATATCTTTTGATTAATAGCTACTTTGTAACTCCCATAATACCCACTTACTAAGTAGTAAGATTTTAGTAAATATTTATTTTTATTTATTTATTTATTTATTTATTTATTTATTTTTTTTTAGTAAATATTTATTTTTAGTCTGGAGGGTTGGATATACTTACTTCATTTGTTTTTTAATAGACTTTTATGGAGTGCCTACTATGCACAAAGTCCCATGCCATCTTTGTACTCTAGGGATTATAAAGATCACTATCATGGCATAGCTTTAAACTTGGTGAGATTTGTCTGGTAACATTCAATTGATAAAACAATGTTTTATGAGGATGGAACAGAGGAAGTATGATAGGAGACTAGTAGAAGAAAATACTATCATTAATGGTGGGTGGATTTAAGGATCTTTTAAACTCTTCAGTGATGCAGGAATACCAGTTATTTGGCCATGCAATTTATCTGGTTGCATTTGTTTAAAACGCATGCATTTTGAAGATTTTATTTTATTTATTTATTAGAGAGAGCATAAGCAGGGTGGCGGGGGAAGCAGCAGAAGGAGAGGGAGAAGCAGGCTCCCTTCTGAGCAGAGCCTGATGTGGGGCTCTATCCCAGGACCCTGGGATCATGACATGAACCAGAGGCAGAGGCTTAACCAACTGAGCCACCCAGGTGCCTCTAAAATGCATGCATTTTAGAAAAAAATTGACGCTTGTTTCAGTTTATTTTTATCCTTATCTTATTTTTGCCATTTGTATTTCATAGATTTATTTTTACATATTTTATGCCATATATACATGTGTTTATATGTATATATATTAACCATCTTGTATGTGATGGTGGGGTTTGTTGGTTTGTTGGTGTGGAATCTGCTTTAAGTCAGGAGAGGGTAAGTACAAATATATTCCTATAACTTACTTAACACTAACTCCCTTGAAGTATAATATTAAAGTTTAACACAGTTTTCAGATGTAGGTGCACATTTAAACCCTGAAATTTCTTGTTTCAAATATGTTTATTTTAAAAATATTTATAAATATTATATTTCTATTTTACTTGAAAACAAGAACTTGTTAGTTTCCATTTTAATGTGATTGTTAGTTGTGGGGATTAATTTATTGAGAATATTTGCCTATAGGGGCTCAGTCATTGGGTGTCTGCCTTCGGCTTGGGTCATGATCCCAGGGTCCTGGGATCGAGCCCCGCATCGGGCTCCCTGCTCAGCAGGGAGTCTGCTTCTCCCTCTCCCACTCCCCCTGCTTGTGTTCCTGCTCTTGCTGTCTCTCTCTCTGTCAGATAAAGAAATAAAATCTAAAAAAAAAAAAAGAATATTTGCCTATAAATGCTGGCCACCCAAAAGAATGCCACAAATTCTCTCTTATTTTATTGGGTTTAGGTATAAATATACTTTGAAAAGGTTCCATTCTTTTTTTACACTCGTATACCCAATTAACTCTCAAATAATGTCCATGACAACATTTTCAGTTAATCTTTATATTTTTGAAAGCTATGGAATAATACCAACAGATTCATTAAAGATAAATCAACTCTTCTGCTTAATAATCTAATTGTCATTGAAGGTAACTGCCTGTTGAAAAAAGCATTGCCATTTTAAAACAACATTCATTCTCTTTCCTCCTCATCAAGTTGTATTCTCTTATAATATCTATATATCCCTTTAGTAATTTTTTTTGTTACAGTAAATCTGTATTTATGTATATCACAGACATTTGTAACTGTTAAGAAAATAACATTCTTATTTACCACTGGATATGAAGATATTTATAAACAGTGTGTGTAATTGTGTTGGCAGAGTTTTCTGACTGAAAATGAGTACAGGACTTTCATATTAAAGCATGAAGTCTTTCCACTCCTTCTGAAGTAAACAGAATTGCTATTAACAGACTATCATCCCTTCACTTAATGCTTTAGCTGTAGTCCAGTGGAAATTAACCGCCACCATCTACATCAAAAAATATCCAATTTAAAGATATAAGTTAGAACTGCAGCAGGGCATATGTTGTGGTAAGATGGGCGGTGGATGGGAATTCCTCAATTTCCCTAATGTGATCCATTTGAAATTACTATGAAGTCTGGAAAGACCCTGATCCCCAGGTATTCTTTCATAGTTTTCTTCCTCTGTAGGCAGAACAATACACCATTTCCTAGTGTAAGTGAAGATGAAGTACAGAACATTTCTCCAGTAAATTTAATTTTATCTCTTTACAAGGCTCATGCATCATGGCCCATTTTCAATCAATAAATTATTTTCTCCCTTTTAGATTTAGACTTTGATTAGCTTGAACTTCTTAAAGCAGTATCAGAAAAACAAAAAAGAAACAATTTATGTAAAATCTGTGAATTGTGATCCAGGTATATTGAATACATTTTCTTCTATTCATCATGGTAATAAAGCAACCAAGACCAGCAAAGTATATTTTGGCACACAGACTTGCATAATTAATGCCAACTTTTCATAATAAGATGAAAACTTATGTTTAAGAACTTCCTATTATTTAAGGATTTTTTTCTGCAATGTCTCTTTTCCCATTAACAGTTCAAATAGATACAGTGATGTTTCAATTTCTAAAGGGTAATTCATATGCCAGATTATTATTATGTGGATAGTAAATGAAGGTTTTTAGGAGTCTGTTAATAATACAAGATATTATTTTCATCACCTTAAATGAAATGCTTTTCAAAGAAACTACTGTTGGTTCAAGGTTAGCAATCAGCCAATCAACACTTGATGAAAGACAGTTCGAATATTTAAGTCAACCAACCAGTCTGTTTAAAATATGTGTTTGCCAGCTAAGCCATTTTTGAAGCATGGTCCTATATTATCTAACTGTCCTTTTGGTGATGAGATATTACATTACAAGGTCTCTTTGTGCTATGAGGTTGATAAGGCTGAATGTGAACACTGGCATACAACTAAACTATTTGACTTACAAATCAGCATTAGAGCATAAAGTATTCAGGAACAAGGGACCTTGGCGGACTACTAAGTGATATTTATCATTTGGATTTCTCCTTCTCAAGTGCTTAAATTTAGGAACATGTCAGTGTTTGTTAGGGTATAGTGGCATAATCTCAAGGTAAAATTCACCTGTAAGTAAGTACAAAATTAGTTTCACCATTATATATATATATATATATATAACATCATTAAGATTTGGAGAAATCCCATGAACCACTATAAGCCAACTGTCAAATCATGTTTCTCTCTCGGGGTGTTGATTACTATATAACACTTTAGGGAGAGTCATGACATACTTTCATTTTATCCCTGATAACTGGCATTTTTAATTTGCCATCACAACATCGATTGACCTATGCATTCACCTACGAGACTCCATCTATGGTTTGTCAAGGAGAAAACATAAAATGTTAAAAACTAAGGATAGTTTAAGAATGTAGAAAGAAATAATTTATAAATGTGAGATTCAGTAATAGTTAGTTCACTCCAAAAAGTAAATTAAATAAACCCACTTAAATAATAATGTCAATCTATGGAACCCAAGTGGCAGGAAACTGCTGTATTTCAAGAATGACTAGGACTAAGACATTAAAGGCTGTAAGGATCCACAGAGACATCTCTCTTCTCAGCTTTTACCCAACTTGTGTGAAGTGCCCTGCTAACCCCTCGTCTGAAGAGCAGAGTTTAGGAAAAAGCTTCTCTTTGGCCTGTCTTGGGAGAGTGCCTGTCCCTGGATCAAATGAGAGGTAGAATCCCACTGTTTATGTGGCTGTTAATGGCCCAGCAGTTTTACCATATACTTTGAATAAGCGCTAAGATTCATAAAAGGGAGAGGGGAAACTAGAGAGGTGAACCAATAGGTGACTGCTAAAAACAGTTAATACTTTTGGTTCAGCCGATAAACCAGAGAAATTTTTATTTCAAACTGCATGGCCTCATTTTTTTTTCTTTGCTTTCCTTTTTTTTTCTTTTTCTTTTATAATTCACTTTTCTCTTTTAGTGGGAAATTTTCATGAGATATTTTCCCCAGCTTTTTAATCAAAGTAGTATATAGAAATAGAAATAGAAACAGACATGTAATATCTATCTATCTATCTATCTATAGTACATAGCACTATCAGCTTATGTTAAAAAAATCTAGGCTTCTTGTGCTCTTATGCTACTGACTGTTCTGTTGGGTCTTTTCAGAGATAACTTTATTAGCTGCACTCCCTAGTATTTCCCTCCGCATTCCTAAAAATATGCTTCTACTGCCATTTCTTAATTGTATCAATTTTAGATAAAATCTATTGGCTATTTAATATGGAAAATGAAGACAGCATTCTCAGATCCTTTTTTACACTTCTTTCACTTATATTCCCTATGTAATATTTATGTCACAATTTCAAATTATATTGATAATTTAGGGTTTTTTTCAGAATTATTACTATAAAGGTGTTGCTGATAATTATTTCACTAAGAATTTTTTTTCTAAGCATTCTATATATCTACCTCTAATTCTTCCCAAACTTCAGTTTTTTGTTTGTTTGTTTGTTTTCCTTTTTCTCTCTTACTGGGAGAAATCCTTCCTTAAAAACTTCACTCTCATGTTCCAGTCTGGACTGGGAATGTCCAGGTTAAAGACCCAGCTGTGATTCTGGGCCCTCTCTTCCTCATCATCTAGAATCTCCCTTTGCTTTGCAACTCAGTTGTATCCTTTAGTTTCTTGATACAGTATCTCTCTCCTTCTTGGTTTAGTATTTCATTTTAGTATTTCATATAAAGAATTATTAACTGTAACAAAAAGTTATAGAGAAACTCTGTGTGGTACCTAGGACTGAAGGAGAATACCCAAGGAAGGGTAATTCCTAATTCCTAATTCCTGTTTTTCCCTTTTCAATATTTGACTATTTTTTTTTCTGCTATTCCCAAGATTTCCAAATGATGAATGTTAGGCTTTTTTTTTTTTTTCTTCATTCATTGTGCTGAGCTCTTTAAGGACCCTTAGAATTTAGAAACTTAGCTCTGTTAGTTTGGGAACTTTTTTTTCTCATGGCATCTTTAATAATATTATCTGGCTTGTTCTTGTCTTCCTTCTGGGATTCTTATTAGTCAGTTGTAGACCTTCTGGATTGGTTCTCTAATTTTTAAATGTTATGTCTTGGATTTTCCAAGTTTATATATTTTTCCTTATTTTTCTGAGGATTTTCTTGACCTTTTCTTCCAAATTGTTTTTTAAGAAATATAACGTGTTATACTTTTAATTTCCAAAAGATGTTTTTGTTTCTCCTATCTCTGAAAAACAAACAAAAAACAAACCAAACCAAACAAGAAACCCTGTGTTCTTGGTTGATGAATACAATATATGTTTTTGTGCGTCTTAGGGTCTTAATTTTTTTTCATGTTTTCCTTTGTTTCCTGACTTGTCTCTTCCCTCCAGGTTCTTCTTTTCTTTCAGTTTCTTTTTTTTTTTTAAGATTTTATTTATTTATTTGAGAGAGAGAGAATGAGAGATAGAGAGCACGAGAGGGAAAAGGGTCAGAGGGAGAAGCAGACTCCCTGCTGAGCAGGGAGCCCGATGCGGGACTCGATCCCGGGACTCCAGGGTCATGACCTGAGCCGAAGGCAGTCGCTTAACCAACTGAGCCACCCAGGCGCCCCTTTCTTTCAGTTTCTTTGAATGGGCTTTGGCTTTAGAACTAAAGGTTTTCCACAATATCTGTTATCTTAGTCCATTTGGGCTGTTATAACTGTGTATCATAGACTGGGAAGCTTATAGGTAAAGAAAAAATTTCCCACAGTTCTAGAGGCTGAAAAATCCAAGATCAAGTTACTGAAGTGGTTTGAAGTGTTGGGGGTTCTGGACCACTTTGGTCCAGAAAAGTGGTTTTATTAAAGCGGGGACAGGACACGTGGGCAGGAATTGCCACGCTGTGGTTGTGAAGAGTGATTAATTATGTAAGATTTTCTATCCTATGCAGGGGAGAGTGATGTTAGGGCTCCAGGAAATTGAGTCTATAGGTTTCTGGAGATTGCTTTTTTTTTCCTTGTTAGTCATTAAGATAGTTGCAAACTGATGGAGACTCGTGTCCTGCATAACTCTGATCTGTATCCATTAACCATTTGTTTTTCCTTTTCCTTTGTTCTAGGGCAGGCAGGAGTGCCTGAGGACTGTCACATAAATCCCACCTAGTTTGTGTGTTGGGCGGGGAGAGGTAGTTGCAGGGTGTTAGCTTGTGCTCTGCCCTCAGCTTGCCTTCTGCTCCCTCATCAGCATTGCCTTGGTGTCTGATGAAAGCCTGTTTCCTGGTTCGTAGACAGCTCTTTTTTTGTGTCCTCACATGGCAGAAAGGATGAGGGGGCTCTCTGAAGTTTCTTGGAAGGGCACTAATTTATTCCTTCATGAGAGCTCTACACTTATTACATAGTCATCTACCAAAAGCCCCACACCCTAATACCTAATCTTGCTTTGGGAGTTAAGAGTTCAACATAAGAATACTGGGAGACACAAACATTTATTCTGTAGCATCTGGTGATGTGAGCTTTACTGGGAGCGAGGCTATGACCATTTGTTTGAGTTACCCACTATGGGGTCATTTACCTTTTCAGAGAGAATCTACCATTATACAACTGTCTGTAGATTTTTGGAGATGATTACAATGAGTTCTGTTCACTATGTAGACTTTAAAGCCAAAATAAGAAAAATAGAGAAATTTTTTCTTCTTCTTTTTTTTTAAAGTAAATTTCCTCTCTCCCCCAATCTCTATTGTGTCCGGTGTCTTAAAATGTAATGCTTTTTTGGTTCAACTTCTCTATTTAAAAACTTTAGTTTCTTGCTAGGATAAAGAAGAGCTGTAACCTGCTACTCTGGATAAGAAGAAGACCAGAGAATCTAATTGTTCTTTATACAAATTTTGAATATTATTTCTGATTTCAACTCCACCTTTCACCTTCACCATCCGTTGTACTAACTGTCTCCGGTTTCGATACCCTTTCTGGGTTTTGCTGAATGAATTGGCTTTCATATTATTGACATCTCCCTTTGTAGACACTTTTTTTTTTTTGCTTTCTTGCTTTTGCTACCTCCATGTCCCTGAACTTTGTTGACATTTGTTCAGTTGTTTTTGTTCCTCTCCCATTCTCTTTGTTTTGGGGATTTGTATCTTTTTAAAATCTTCACTCTTATTTTAGTGGCATCTTGGGAAAGAGCAGAGAAAATGTATGTACTTAATCTATTATAATAAAATGGAAGTCCTGAAAGACATTTAAATCTAAAAATCCTAGAAGAGTTCCTTCTGTGTTTCTCTTTTTTTAAAAATAGGTTTTATTAAAGTTAAAGTAAAGAATATATACCCTTTACTTTCATCCATGTAATAATCTCATGCTTTGGGGGAAAGGTTCCCCCATAATGAATATCATTACATTTAAAATTTTTTTTAATTGATTTTTGTTTATTTGAGAGAGAGACAGAGACAGAGAGCATGAGTGGGGGGAGAGCCAGAAGAAGAGGCAGAGGGACAAGCAGACTCCTTGCTGAGCAGGGAGCCTGACACAGGGCTGGATCCCAGGACCCTGAGATCATGGTCTGAGCTGAAGTCAGACACTTAACTGACTGAGCTAACCAGGGGCACCTCCCCCAACAAATTTTTTTTTTAATCAATAATCCCTTTTTGAGAACTAGAGGATTCCTTAATTATTTAATCTTGTCATCCACAGATGGTAACAAGAAGGGCCAGAAGTATCTATATTGAGAATTGCTAGTTTACAACTGTATCTAAGATAGTCACTCTAGGGAGAAATATCTAAGAAAACATCTAGCCCCTAGATTATAGTTAAAAAGTGAAGTTCTTCTTTGACTTTCATTATAGATTAAAATGTTTAAATAGTGGAAATATATATTTAGCTAAGAGTTATATACTTTGATTTAAGTATAAGAGAAATTTTATAGGAAACAATCTTAATTGTCTAAGGATGGAAGCTGGCAGTAAGATCTCCAGAAATATTTATGGTACTCGCTGTTTTCACAGATTATAGAGTTATAAAGATTACTAAAGTGAAAAAAGACATTTAACAATTGCATGACTCTTAGTAATAGAAATCTAAATGTTAACACATCAAATCTATTAACTTGAGAGTTAGAAAAAAAAAGAACAAAAAATTTTTTTAAGTCCAGTAGCTCAAAGAATATTTCCTTAACACAGGGCTAAACATTATTGAAATTAGTATTACTAGTCATCTTTTTTTAAAATAATATTTTGTTTTAGGCAGAAATAAAAAGAGTCTAAAGCAGGAGTTCTCACCCTTTTTTTTTTCCAGTTCAGAGATTCTTTTGAAACAGCTGATGAAAGCTATGAAATCTTTGCTCAGAAAAAGTGCACATACTTGTCAACTATGATTTTTATTCAGTATCTAGGGATTTGGATTCCCTCTGAAGTTCAGATACACAGTCAAGAATCACTAGCTTAAGGTCTTTGCTAACTAATGTTATAACCTTAAGGGAAATTTAGGTGGTTAATATCTGCACTTAGATTGCCCAAGAAATTTATTCTAAATCATTGGTGCTTCAACGTAAGACAAGTACCAGGGTTTCTGTGTCTCTCACCTATTTAATCTCACAGCAATCCATCAATAGGTTTTCTCCAATGAAGAGATTGGAGTTCTGAGAGGGAAGATGAATGATCCAAAGTTCCACATAGCTAGTAAGTGGCAGGATTCAAATCTCTAACTTGATTAAAAAATGTCTCCTGCCAAGTTATAATGTTCAGATTGTTGAGTAACTTTTGGGAGAAGTAATAAAATTTGGGCCATAGAATCTATTATATCTACCACCATAAAATTTTGGATAGCAGGAATTCAATTCAGTCTTGAAGAATATGAACAATGTAATAACTAGCAGGTAACACCAACAAGAAGGAAAATAATGTCCAGTTTCTCTTTTACTGGTACATGGTGTATTTCTACATATGTGCAAATTTTCACTTTAGAAGAATTTTAAAAATTAAAAAAAGATAAAATTAACTTAGAGGCTATACAAGAAAAATAAATGGGGGTATTTGTTTATTTTATGTTTGTTTGTTTTTTATTTTTTTATTGTGTTATGTTAATCACTATACATTACATCATTAGTTTTTGATGTAGTGTTCCATGATTCATTGTTTGTGTATAACACCCAGTGCTCCACGCAGAACGTGCCCTCTTAAATACCCATCACCAGGCTAACCCATCCCCCCACCCCCTCCCCTCTAGAACCCTCAGTTTGTTTCTCAGAGCCCATAGTCTCTCATGGTTCGTCTCCCCCTCTGATTTCCCCCCCAAATGGTAAAAATATTTCAGGCTAAAATGAAAAATCAAATAGATCTCCCAAATGTTTGCCCAGAGTTTTCTTCTAAAACTTTGATCAAAATATCCAAGTGTTTGCTAATTAAAACAATATGGAGGATTCCTAGGCACTTAGTTCAGCATGTCCCCAAATGATCTATTATTCACTCGTAAATGTGACTTGTATGTGTGTGTATGTGTGTGTTCCTGTGTTTAATGAATGGTGACACCATCCACCATGACCCAAGCATCTCCAGCTTTCCTCTATTTCTCAGCCCAGCACCAAATTTTAAAGAACTTTCTGGTCTGATCTCTCTGTGCTCTTCCTGTTCCCAGGCTTAATCTTTTCTAGACCATGCTTTGCAAACCTGCCAGAAAGATCCTTGGAAGACATAAAGCCAATGACCTAGCTGCAGAGGACTTGTCTAGAATTTGGGGATGAGGGAGTTTAGAACCATTGTAAGGGATGGGGATCCGCAGGGGGACATGGAGAGATGCATGGTCTAGAGCTCTCTAGTCTTTCTTGGTGGTCAGTATTCATATAAAGGGCTACAGTGAATCTATCAGCAGCACTAGCACTTTGTACCTACAAACTAGGGGCTGCCAAGGGCCATCAGATGGCTCAAGCTAAAGTTCCACCCTATTCCCTACAAGGTTGCAAAACTGCCACTTTAGTGAATTATCCTTTTCCCTGTTTTTACAACACACTGATTAATATCTAACGTTAATGAAATAAAATATAAGATTTTCTCATCAAACAATAACACTATAAGAAAACATAAACTTTCTATTTGGATAAATTTCACTTAATCTTAAAAAGTTGGAATTTCTTAAAATTATAAAATCCATTGATGACATTCATTTAGCAACTGATCATTTTTAAGTGATAGCTTTACTATCATGTGAATGTTCAAATAATTAAAATTCAAATGATTATTTGTGAAGTAATGACTTAATGTATCCTTATCATTCTGATAATTTAGGCTTTAACTGAGTATAGCTCTAATGAAAATGAATATGTAAAAAATGAATTTGGATTATGGAATTTCTCTGAAATATTACATAATATAGTCAGTTCACCTTGATAATGAGAATTACACCATGGTCCATACTAATCTTTCACTGAATTAACATTTTGTTATAATACAAAAATTCTTTAATCATCAACATTTACTTGATACATTGCTGGACAGCTGTGTTTCAATAGAGGAAAACATTATTCTACCAAATAGTTGGAAGAGAATGTTAATAGATTCTGTTCAAATTAATCATTTGTTTTATTATGCTTTGATTATAAATGAACAAGTATACATAAAAATGCAGAAAATACTTAAGTAAGATATGATAAATATCTTAAATCCAGATATGACTACTGTGAAGAATTTAATACAGATCTTTGAGACTTTTTTTTCTTGACTGATTAGATGTGCCTCGTTATATCATAGACAATAATGTATTAATATATGGGAGTTTAGTCCTAAAAAGTTGGAATCTCTTTAAATGTATTCGAGTGAATAAGAGTGGAGTGAAGGAGAAGCTACATTCTCTAGTTGCTACATGTTCAGAGAAGAAGTGATATCTGAGACAAAAAAAAAAAGGAAAGAAAAAGAAAAAATATCATCAGAAGACCAAAATTGCAAAACTAGAACCTAGAGAAAGTTGTCTACTGGTAGGAAAGGAGCTCCCAGGAGTTGCAGGATGCTAGAAAAGAGAAGAGAACATAGAGATTTATTACAAGTTTCTACAGATTATATTTTGGGACCACTTGAAACCTTGAGAAAAGTGGGAATATAAATATTTCTATTTATGATGGTGCTTCCTTAAAAGAGATTTTTTTTTTTTTTTAGATCTAAGCCACTGGCATTAATGGCTTTATACTTTATTACTATATTACCAGAATATATTTATCTTATTTTGAAACCTCTCTTGTGTACCATTGAGCTATTGGTAGCTACTCCAAGAAATGAATTGAAACACCATTTCATTCATTTCCCCTTTATTGTACATTTTCATATTTGTTACAGGAAGCATACTGGCATTACTATTCAAAGCATTAAGTTTTTTCTATTACTTTTTTGGTGAAAATTTTAATTGTTGCATTAATATCTCTTCTTCTTCCAAGTGATACCTTATTTAATATTGAATTAAAGATATACTTTAATTTTGGGGAAGCTGAACCTTTGCAGTGTTGAAACTTCTTATTCAGATAAGAAGTATATCTCATTCAAATATAGTTTTATAGTTTTCTTAAAATGTGATTGTGCTTTTCTTACTGGAGTAACTTCCAAGTATTTTGGGTTTATTTTTATTATAATTGGAATAGTATCTCTTATTTACATTTTTAATTGGATATTGTTGGCACAAATGAACATTTATGATTTTGCATATATATATTATATCTAATCTGTTAGTTCTAATATTTTATTTCCTTGGTTAAAAAAATTATCACTGATGAGTGATGTTAATTTTATCTCTTTCTTCCTAATACTCAAATCCTTTACTTCTTTTTCCTATGATATAGCATTGTCTGGATCCTCTAGAAAAATGTTGAACAATGAATGGTAGTACTGAACATGACAACAGTAATGTTTTCCTAATATTATTGCAAATCCTTCTAAAAACTATGATGTTTTCATCTTGTTTCTGACTTGTCCCCTGTAGTTTTATCTCTTTTCTTATTCTTAGCGTTTTATATTGGTTTTTTCTGTTCTTTCTTTAGATCAGGGTTTCCAAAGTACTCTATTACTCTGATATATATCAGACCATATTTCAACTTTCTATTTCCATTTGATATTTTTATTTTCTTCACAATTCTATCAGTTTAGTGACCTTTTTATTTTTATTATTTGTTTTTTAAGAGTCTATATTACTTATTTTAGAATTTTAGAATTCTAGACTTATCAGGAATCTCATCTTTTACACTTACTTATTTTTATTTGGGGGGCAGGGGGAGGAAGCAGACTCTCTGCTTAGTGCAGAGCCTCACAAGGGGCTCCATCTCAGGACCCTGAGATCATGACCTGAGCCAAAATCAAAAGTCAGACACCTAACCAACTGAGCCACCCAGGCACCCCTCATCTTTTACACTTTAAAATGATTTTACCAAATACTCTTCAATTGCCAGCAATGTCTCTCACCAAGCAGATTCTCCAAGTTGTTTGATTAATTGACTTTTCTTGGCAAGTTGTTATCTACACCTTTAAGACAGATCATTACCTTACTCTGTGAAACCTTATTCCAGAAAAGACACTATATTTTTTAAGAAGTCTGTTTTGTTTGAATCATTCTTATTTTCAAATTTATGATGAGCTAAATTTTCTCGGGCTATAACTTAAATGACCTTGTAGGTACATATAAAGAAAAAGGAAATTCTCTTCAAAAAGTTAATATGAGAAACTGCAACCTGGTTGGCAATAAATTCTTAATAAACTGGATATGTTTAAGCAGACTATATGACCGCCACACACTTCATAATATGTATACTATTTCAGTCTTGGTTGTATTGATTTTGCCTTCAGTCACTTCAGTCAGTTTGAGATTATACAAATGTGAAAAACCCTTCCTAAAGGAATTGAGTCATGCAAGAATGTGACAAATCCCTTTCCCTAAATTATCATTATTTTCATTTTTATATAGTTTTAGCCATTTCTATAACTACATTAGATTTCTGATGTAATATTTCAGGTCTTTCTTGGTCACTGCTCTAGTTTCCCGTATAAAGTAGAATATAGTTAACTATTTTGCGAATAAAAAAAATTTCTCAGCTACTTTGGTAGGCATCCTGTATTTGATGTCATAGCCATTTCTGAAAATTCTACAAAATTTTTCTAAAAACAAATTATTTCTTAGTTTGTTTTCAGATAGTTTATAGTTACAGGTAGGATTTCCCAGAAGGATACTCTGAAATGGGATTTAGTACCCAAAATGTTCTTAAGAAGTGCCCTTGGGGTCGGCAGCTGTGGTGGGGAAGAGAGGAAGCAGGCTATGCTTCAGGCTTGTCACCTCCTTGTCTGATCTCTTTGGTAACTCTGGAGCTAAAATGACCTATCAGAGTTGTCCTGAGTTGACAATCCAGAAGTTGTTAGATGCAGGTTGCCCTGGGAAGGGATGTAGACTTGAGTGAAGTGGCTTTCTGCAGCTGAAGAAATCTCTGACACGTGGGTTGGCAGAAGGCAGTGGGCCAGCAGCACTCTCAGATGCTAAGGCAACAAGTCCTTCCTTGAATGGAGGATCTAGGCAGTGGTCCTTTTACGCCACATTGTATCAACAAATCAACCCATGTCTGGGCAACATCAAATATGTAACCAGGGGAGTCAGGTGTTAACTTTGTGGAACACAAGATACAAATCTGACTTAATTTGGCCAACTAACTCTGTATGGGATGGGTTAAAGTTAATATACTTCAAAGAATGCAAAATAAAGTAATACAGAATGTTGTATTTTTTGCTTCAGAGAACAGAAAGCTAATAAATACAGGGACTTTAGAGAGATGTGAAAGATAAGATTTGAGCTCATTCTTTTGATACAGGTTTGGTTTAGGTAGGCTTAGGGAACAGTGAATTCATTGCATGTTACATGTCCTTAGGTAATACAGATTTGCCTTGTATCAGCATGGTGAAATGGAAAAGCCTGGCATATTTGAATCTAGCATCAAAAAGCTTATCTGGAAGTGTAGTTAATTAGGTGAAGTGACAAGAGATAAAACCAGAAAGATAAGTTAGAAAAAAATTAAGAAGAGCCTCATGTGTTCAACAAATGTGTCCTCCCTTCCTTAGCCTATTCCCCCTCTTTGGCAGATAAACAGGTGTTTGTAATATATAATTTGAAAACTGAAATAGTGACTTTTCATGTAATTCTGATCAAAATCGAGGAGCTTATTTGAATAATTAAATAATGATGCTGCAATTACCTTAAGGGTTTCAATTATATATAGGAAGAATCAATATCTTTATTTATCTGCTTAATGGCCTCTAGAAAATTTTGTAGTTTTAGCATTTTGGTGCTAATACCATGATAACAGACCCCATGAGTGATTTTTATAGGGAAAGTGTAGTCAATTACTTTGCTTAAGTGTTTTAGGATAGTGTTTGATGAAAATTATATTATTTAAGATTAATATCATTGTTGTAGAGAAAGTTTCAAAAAGTGCTTAAGTTGCTTATTCTTCCCCATGACAGGATAACAGATTTTCAGTTTAAGTGAGTAACCTCTCCCTCTGGACACTTTTAGCATAATTTACTTAGAAAATGTGTTTATCCTTAGCATGAGAACTCTTCTTTGTTCCAAGAGTGTACTAACTCTTTCAATTATATATTGATCCGATTTTTCTACCAGACATTTCTTTTCTGCAAACAGAATATATATGTGTATTCAAAAACAGATAACATCATTAACATCTCAAAATCATAGCTCAATAACTAGGAATAGTATCTATTGACTTGATCAGTAGTTTTCATAATGATAATTCAGAAGTGAATGCTAACCATCGTGGTCATAAATTGACCATATGCTCTGTTCTGATGTTTTAAGTCAGATGACTTTAATAGGGCTAAATTTTAAAAGGACATTTTGAATGTAACTCTCCAATAGTCATTTGCCTTATGATAGGTATTTTCACCTAGTGATCAATTTGAAATTTAGTTTGGACAATGGACTTTTCAAATTTTTGGTTGACATAATTAGATCTCTCCCTAGTCATTTTGATATACAGTCTCAGTTACAAACCATTGTGTATTATCAATACTTACTCAGATCGCTGCTCCTGAGGCCTAAAAGTCAGAACTGATGGAAAAGATTTTTATGTGGAAGTGAATGGTATGAAGAAGGAAGGCTATACTGATGGCTGAGTCATAAGAACTACTCAGAAAGACTATAGATTTGTTCTGAACTGGGTCTGGTTTGATTTACAAAAAAAAATTATATGTGGGGATTCACTCCCACATCCTTGAAATGTTAGCTAGATCTATGTTTCTAGGTTTACCGTCATTCTTACATTTTCCTTCACATTGACTCTGGAAAATTATCTTCAGGTCGACACATGTTCTAGACTGGATATTGCATTTTAATTAAAAAGTAAACCTTAGGGGAAAAGTCAAGAAGAGATCATGAGTTACTTCAGGGCATGTATATTTATTCCCTTGGTTGCATTTTAAAATCTGAAAATTTATAATTTGTGAATATTATTAGGCTAAGATTTGACAAACCAGGAACTCTTTTGGCTTGGCCTAAATTTTGTTGGCTTAAGATCTTCACTAAAGCAATAATTGACTGTGATAACTTCAAAGCTGAGATTGCCTTTATAGATCTTTAGCTCTTGAATATTGTTTATTTTCTTCTTGTATTTGCCATATGCTCAGGACAGCAAATTATACACATATATTTTTCCATAAGGTCTATAATGAGGCTGTTACTATATAACAATTTGTCTTTATTGGTACAGGGTAGTTTCCAGACTTTTGCTATTATAATAAATGCTGCAATGAAGAACCGATGTTACTTCACATGTAAGAAGGTGTATCTATCTATCTGTAGGATGAATTTCCAGGAGTAGAATTGCCATGTGAAAGAACAAGCGCATCTGTAACTTTCATAGATAAAATCAAATCACCATCCATAGAGGCTATTAACTGGGCATTTCCACCAGCAATGTATACCAGCCTTTGTTTCCCAAGGGCCTATGAAACAGAGAACAGGGCGTTATCAAATTTCTGGATATTTTTCCAAATAAAAAAGTGACAAATAAAAAAAAGTGACAAATGACATTACAGTGTATTTCTGTTTGTATGGTTGTTCATTTTGCTTACAACAGCAAAAATTGTTCTCTTACAGTTCTGGAAGTTTGAAGTCCAAAGTCAAGGTATTAGCAGGATCATGCTCCCTTGGAAGTCTCTGAAGGAGGATTTTTCCTCTTTCAGCTTCTGATAGCCCAACGTATTCCTTGGCTTATAGGTGCATCATTCTAGTTTTTTGCCCTCACATGGCACTCTGCCTGTGTTTCTGTGTCTTTACCTCATCATCTTCTTATAAAAACACCAGTCATATTGCATTCAAAGCCCACCCTACTCCCATAAGACCTTATCTATTTAACTACTTATGTCTGAAACACCTATTTTTCAAATAAAGTCATACTCTGAGATACTGGTGATTAGGAGTTCAATATATCTTTTTCAACTCCTAACAACACCCAATAAATGTTAGCTTAATGAATAAACCAGATGGATCTCAAATTGATAATTTTCATCAATATAAGTGGGACTGACTATAGCGTATTCCACATGGTAGATACACAGCTAAACCCAAAGCCAAGGTAAAACATATATCTATCGTTTTACTTTACTATGGTGTCAAACTAATAGATATTCTGTATTCAGCAACTAAAAAGAAACTAGAATGTACTCTGGGAAACCCTACATTTCTAGTCATCATACTTTGTTTGGGGAATGTGTTACAGGAGGAATGGAGTTCCTACTTACATTCTCTAGAATCCAATATGGGCAGAAACAAAAGGAAATATTCTGACAGGAAAAGTAAAAGGTCTCCCACTGCAAGAGGTGGTAGGAATCAAAAAAATTAGGGGATCCGATAAATATCTAACTTTTTAATATTTCTAGTGTATGTTTTTTTAAAGATTTTATTTATTTGAGAGAGAGAGAGAGACAGCACGAGGGAGCACAAGCAGGGGGGAGGGGAAGAGGGAGAAGCAGGCTTCCTGCTGAGCAGGGAGCCCCACATGAGCTTTGATCCCAGGACCCTGGGATCATGACCTGAGCTGAAGGCAGATGGGTAACCAACTGAGCCAGCCAGGCACCCCTCTCCAGTGTACTTTTAACATGAATTTCTCTTATTGTGAATGATACTGTCCAACTCTGCGTTTCTTTTTCTGAGTATTATCTTTTCATGATCCATGCATGCTCTTTTCTTTTCAATTGGGTTGGTTGTCACACTTCTTAAGTTCTAGAAACTCTTCACATATTAGAGAGATTAGCTCTTACAATAAATGTTGCAAATATTTTTCCTGTCATTTGGCTTTTGAGGTCTTTATGGCATATCATAATGTGCATAAATATTTTTAAAATCGTGGGCCTCTGGGTGGCTCAGTCGTTAAGCGTCTGCCTTCGGCTCAGGTCATGATCTCAGGGTCCTGGGATCGAGCCCCACATCGGGCTCCCTGCTCAGCAGGAAGCCTGCTTCTCCCTCTCCTTCTCCCGCTGCTTCTCTCTCTGTCAAATAAATAAATAAAATCTTTAAAAAAAATCAAATGTATTAGTAGCTTCCTTTTTGTGTTCTGAATCTTGTGTCTTGGTTAGAAAGCAGTTTCCTAGTATTTTAATTTTGCATTGGTTTATTGCTTTCGAAAATCACGTTTGATAAGGTGAAGAGATAATGAAAGCAAGGCAAGAAGTATTCTGATGCAAATTTCTTGAGCTTTGGTTAATTCTGACAAAAATAAGCCATAGAAATTTAAGAATTTTAATACTTAAGTTAATTCCAACCCCACTAAACTGGGAAAACCTACAACTGATTATTTTCACCAACAATGATTTTTCATTGACACAGAATTTGAGAGTTGGCTTTAATTATCTCCACTTTATTTTGGAGTGACTTTTCCATGATAATATTTATTATATTTATTATGCATTTAAGAATAGAGAGGCTGAGCCTGAATAATGACATTTAGGCACTTGTTCTTTACTTGATACTAATGTACTACACATTTTTAGAAAATATTTTCATTAAAACTTATTTGTTCAAATGCTTTATTTCTCAACTTATGTTATTATACCAAGTGTATATATTTAGGCTATTTGTGAATAATTGCTAAGTGCTTAGAAAATTTTAAAAAATACTGAAATTAAAATAATTTAATATTTAAACTCATCTCTAATTTGATATTTAAATATTCTGATTTTTTTTTAAATTGTGACTTCTCAGAGGCATTTTCTGTTTTTTTGCTATCCATTGTGACTAAATGTTGATTAAATTTTTTAATCAATTAATTTTATTTAACTATGAAATCTTAGTATATGTGGCTTAGATAACACATTTTCATAGAATTGAATGTCTTTCTACACCTCAGGGAACCCGTTTCTTTTTTTCCAAGTTTCAATAAGTAAGTTCATGGACTTGGCTTACTACCTGATCATTATAATTTTTAGGGATATTTTATATTAATGTGGAATATAATGGTAAAAAGAGAAGTGCCACAAATAAATAAAATATGACTAAAATATTTTAAAAGAAAATACAAATAGATCTATATAATATTAGGAAGAAGAAGTAGATTTAATGTTCTATATCATACATACACATATATGCACCATATATGTATTTTTTTAAAGATTTTATTTATTTATTAGAGAGAGAGAGAAAGAGCACTGAGCTGGGAGGAGAGGGAGAAGCAGGTTCCCCTCGAGCAGGGAGCCTGATGCAGGGCTCGATCCCAGGACTCTGGGATCATGACCTGAGCTGAAGGCGGACACTTAATCGACTGAGCCACCCAGGCGCCCCTTACTATATATGTATTTTAAGTCAGGATAGATGTATCCATGTTTTTCTATATGAGTATTTAAACATGAAATGAGTTTTTGTGCTCCTTATTCACCTATGTAATTTTAATCTTTATATCCAGACTTCTGGACAAAAGTTTAAAATTCAGTAATACAGAAAACTAGTCTAGTGTTCAAAATATATTTTGTTCTATGTTCTTAATTAAGATATATCAGACTCCCCGGGGATTAAAAAAGAATTGTTAAGCTGTTCCAATATAATATACAAGCGCTAAATATATGAGTCCTAGCCCTTATTATATATGTTGTTCTATGAATATATTGGTATCCATTCTCATGTTCTTGAACATATTTATCTTCAAATGTACAAATGATTATTTACCCAATAAATTGCACCTCTATGGCATCAAGTGTTCCATATGTATGCCTATGAATAACAAAAAACCCACTAAATTCCAAGAAATTATCCAAATGTATTGAAAAGAAGCAGGTGAACTAAACCCTATTACGGATTTAAAACCAAAAGAGACATTTCCTTTTGGAGTTATACCTGAATTAAATATGCAAGCAAGTGTGTGTTGAAAACATATCAGTTTGTAATTGGATCCTCCTTGAGACCATTCAGACATGCACGATAGACATGGCTTTTGCTCTCACAATTACTTTAAAGTTAATGGGGAAGGAGACTATCTAGTGTACTATCTCTCTTTTCATAATACTTTTTTTATTCTTCTCAAAGAAATGCATAGCCAAATGAAAAATAGACGTTCAAACTGCCTTTTAAATTGTTTGAATTCCACTATTAAAGGAAACCTAAGGGGCGAAGTCAAAAATTAATTTGTTTTTCCAGTGAACATTTTTAGAATCTGGAAAAAAGTAGAAGATATTGTTAATTAGTAAAATTGAAAAAATAGCCTCTGTGACCCCTCTCTAATCTGTTTATCAATTACATTGTTTATATTAACATGTCATATCTACAAGAAACATTTTTCTAAATTTCATTTTTCTTGCTTTTTCTATGAATGTGTGTGAAAAGCAGTTAGTTTTTATTTTTAGAATATGGCTGGATACTTCTTAAATGCTAAGTAAATCTCTGTTTTTTTGATCAAGTGAATTCCATTATTGGATGTTTTCCCCAAAAAGTACACTGTCCCGTGGAGCACCTGGGTGGCTCAGTCAGTTAAGCATATGCCTGCAGTTTGGATCATGATCCGGAGTCTGGGGATTGAGTCCCGAGTCTGGCTCTCCACTCAGCGGGGAATCTGCTTCTCTCTCTGCCCCTGCCCCTGCCCCTGCTCATGCTCTCTCTCTCTCTCTCACTCTCTCTCTCTCAGATAAATAAATCAAACCTTTAAAAAAAATTTTTTTTAAAGTATACTGTCCTGTTAGAAATTCTTAGCTCATAAGTGGAATATCTGTAGGTATTTATTTTCAAAGCCATATAAAGGCATCCAATAACTACCAAATGAAGTAAATATTTAAATTACATTTTCAAGGAAAATATGTTAATTGTGCAAAAATGCCTTAATGTTAAAAAGCACCATAACTCTGTACTGATATTGCAGATATCCTCAAGTACGTTGCTTCTTTAATCACACTTAAAATTTAATTGCATAGTTTGCACTTAAAAATCACTGAAATGGGTTTAGAAGAATCTTCAAATACTTGCTTTCTCTATACTATGATTTTTAAAATTGAAATAAATTTCACCTTATGATGTTCCAGAACATGTTTTAACATCTGTGAATTTTAATTGATATAACTTTCAATTAAAATACCTAAAAAGTGAAGGATTTATTTTTTACAAGTGGGTTTTGCATACCATTTGAATATTTGATGAATAATTGTTCTGAATATATGAATTATTTTAATGTAAGTAACCTATGTAAGTGTTATCATAAATAATAATTTTCTGGTTCCTCTGATGAAACAGATGGAAGCAAATAATTCCTAAGAGTTGAAGTGCCACAGAAATATTTTCTAATAATCCAAAATTTTCATAATCATGACTACTGACTTTAAATTTTTAATTTTTAACTCTCAAAATGATCTTATATTTAGGTTTCTAGTACCAGTTCCATCTCGGTTCAGTCTGGTTCTTAGAATGAAGACTTAGGTCAGGTCATCAGATTCTTAAAATTAAATAATATTTACACAAGGACTTTAGAAATTCTGGAAGCTATAATATTCTAAAGGATAAACAGTAGAAAGGATTAGTAGAATAGCCCCAGAGTTTGTTATATACTCATATGTGGGTATAGAACAGTGACATAACAACAATCAATAGATACCACAGACAGAAGTCACAGCATAGACCCTCAGAAAGCTGTGCCTGTGTCTACCTGCAAAGAACCAACATTTTTAGACAGTACACTGA
This sequence comes from Eumetopias jubatus, assembly GCF_037043125.1. Lineage (NCBI taxonomy): Eukaryota > Metazoa > Chordata > Mammalia > Carnivora > Otariidae > Eumetopias > Eumetopias jubatus. The sequence continues at coordinate 25,857,696 of NW_028274809.1, forward strand.
CTATTGAATACCACAAATTCTTTTGCCCTTTTCAGAATTCTTTAGCAAGATGGTCAAAAAGTAATTGCTATGCCGATATTAGGCAGAGGATATGTGTGAATAGGGCAATGAGCCAGGCTGACCAGCACTCACATGGAATTTGATGGAAAAGAAATTCATCCATATGGATTAAGTGGATTATGAAGAAAATACAACTGGGTGTGGGAATGATGAGAATAGAGATGTTGAGAAGCAAAATTCTACTCGTATTGGTTGCAAATCATTTCCCATGACAGGGAGGAGGATTAAAAGAGAGTATGTGTGTCCAAAAAAAACAGGAAAATGTTTTTATCTTGACTTGTAGACCAGGTCTTCACCATCCACAAGACAAAGTCCTCAAGATTCTCTGTTATTTATGGAAGGGCTAAAAAAAAAAAAAAAAAGAAAAGTTGAAGTGGGAAACCCCAGCTCAGATACTAGAATACACAAGCTTAAGGTCCTTTAAAAATGTATCTGCCTTTGGCAAGTTAGGCATTCGTTTCATATTTCTTAGGATTCACTGTCTGTGCTAGGATCCCATTTCCTCATTCACAGACAGCAGCTTTCTAGTCTCTTATTTTTCAGACCCTTTGCCAATGATTTGTCCTGAGAACAACACTGCTAGATTACATGTTTCTTGAGCAAGCATTTTGAGTTGATTCTCATTTTGATAGAATCAAATCCAAATGTCAGGCTATTGTTTAAATTCCCCCAAGCCCTAGGACCAGCCTGCCTTTCCAGCTTTGCTCCTTAACTGTGTTCTGTCACGTACTGGATGCCCCACATAAGCTGATCTATTCCTATTCCCTTTGTGTGCAGACTTACCCACTTTCCTGATTTTTGAAGGAAAGGAAGCTAATTATATTGTGTAACTGTTATGAACCAGCCTCTGTGCTAGACTCTTTTGTACATATTATGTGAAATGGTTGTTATATGAGCGAGGTAGGCATTACTGATCTTTAGCTGTATATAGCTGAGGACCCTGAGGTTTTGACAGTGTGAATAACTTGCTTCTTATCACCTAACAAGTAGAAGAGCAGATGCTGAAAAGAATTTGCAGGAATCGGTGTCCACACCTCTTTCTCCTCATGATACCACCTGACCCATGCTATTTATTCTTTAACAACATGTTCTTTCCACATACTAATATCCACACTCATATTTTTCTTCCTAACAAAGCTTTTGTTTCCCCACATTCAGTTTCTTCTGTCTTCAGTGAATTATTATAAAAATCTTATATCATAAATATTTATCATAACTATTATTTATGTTCATAACTAATTTCACTCAATTTTAAAGACTTCTACTACAATATTAACTACTTGAAAGTAGAATGTATGTCTTTTTAATTTTTGTACTCTCATGGAAAGTACAAAAATTGTATAGGATAACCCTTAGACAGTAAGACAGCATTGGAGATAAGTTAATGAATGGATGAAAGAATGGTTAGCTATTCCCTGTGAATACTCTTAAACACATATAGTTATTAATAAGTAATATATAACAAAATAAGCGTTCTAGTGCACTGCACCACTGTTTGAGTTTGCTGATGATGAATGTAATGACCATGAATTGACCTTTTCTAAAAGGGTAGCCATTATAGAAATCTAAGATACCATTCCATTTCTAAAATATTGGTTAATTTTCAGTGGCTGGTTTCAAATGCCAGATCAGGATTGGATGCCTTCTTGCAGAGATTCTTTATGAGGTACTTCTTTTTCCACTGCTACTTTCTAACCCCTGCACAGTGTGTATCTAGCCACAAGCCACACATTCCTTTGACTCATAGCCTCCTGAAGCAAATACATTAACAATAGGGGTCTTCTGTGATACCATGTATTTTCTTTCAGAGTTCATTTTAACTCATTTTGCCTGAGTGGGTGGTAATATCATTTACTGCTACTATATTAAAAACATAAAAGCATAAATAACATTAATGCAGACTTTTTCTGGTTATTACCTCTAACTGAATGCCCGTGACATCAGGATCGGTGTAGAAGACTAAAATAACATTGACATGAATATTTAATACAAGAACTTGCATATAAATCATGGTTTCAAATTTAATATATCTAATGGTAATAATTAAGTTCATTATAAAAAGTAGAGGAGATAAGAAAGAAATAAATGATAGGATGAATGATTTTTATATATGAATTTTCCTATATGAGCATGGAACTAGTAAGTGAAAAATGGAAGACTTAATTAAAGTCACTACTGTATCTTGAGTAAATCATAAAGAACACAGTCCATCCTGCTCCTTTATCAGAGGTATATTTGAGATTTTTATTAGGTATTAAGGGATGGTTTCCCTAATTTTATTTGTTTGTTGTTACATGCCTTTAATATAATCGTCATTAATTAACAGATTATTCTTGTGAATTAGAAAGACAATAGATGTCTTCCTTTAAGGGAGGTACAGTATCTAGGAAAGTAGAATTGACTATTAATTTCCCAAATTATACAAAATAGAAAATCATAAAATCGTGACTAAATAAGAGTTGTTACCAAAATTACTAGATTCTGATCTATTTTAAATCAAATTTAGTTTTTTAAATAATTGAACATTCCTAGAAACAAGTTATCCTATGCAGAAATGAGAATAAAGATATGAGTTAGTCTTAGTCCCCTCCTGCAAAGGTTATCTAGCACTTTACTATGGGCGGATTAATTCCAAGTAGTTGAGGATAAGTTGTACTCACTTGATTTATGGGGGGAAAAAATGGTGAGTACCTATTAGAATGTCACTTCATAAAGATTCTGTTAACGGGTTAATCTTATCAGTGATAACTCCTATCAGGACACTAAAATAATGAGCACAAAATCTGCTGTGTCTACCTGGTCACATAGACATTAATAGATCCTGAGGAGATAACATGATAGAAAGAGTCTTCTTGGCTGTGAATATAATGAGAACCAGATTCAGATCCCAGCTTGGCTACTTACTAACTTTGGGATCTTGGCAAATTGCTTATCCTTCTCAAACTTGCCTCCTTATCGCTTAGATATGGTAATATGTGTTGGACAAGATTGTCCTGAGGACCACATGAGTTCATATCTAACATCAACAGCATTATGCCAGGCACAATTTGGCAAAAAGTAGCAGTTATTATTATGATCTGATGGAATTCTTTACCAGGTGACTTTACTTAATTTATCTTTTTAATAGTTGACTTTAGAGTTGTTTACTAACAACTGAAAAGTGATAGCTGAACTAAATACAGATCTTACAGATTAAATAAGTGTTACAGAAATTGAGTTTCATTTATAAAGAGAAAAAAGTGAAATCAATAAACATTATTTGGAAGTTGATAATTATTCTTTTCCCCCTGGTGGTGGAATCCATAGCCTTGGATGATTTATTCTAGTTCTAGTATGTTTGTGTTTTCATTCTCTAAAGCATATTGCAGTGTCATCTCCAGAAGATCCATGCTGGCCCTTGCTGAGCTTGTTCTTCCGTATCAGCCCTGAAATGTTAATTACAGACACCTCTGCTTCTTTTTCTGTAACTTTGCTAAGATTAGTCAGTAGGCTATAAAGTGTTTCTGCCCTAAGTACAAGCATTCACCAGGACCTCTTGGTCTCTATTATCTACTTTAACCCCAGTTGCTATTTACTGTTATTACTGCTATCATGGCTACTGTTTGTCACAGAACAAACTTATATAGTCCTTGAAGTTCTCTTGCAACTCAATAAGCTACTTTTGGCCGTCTCCTAACTCTTCATGACTACTTTATGTTGAAGGTGGAGGGAGATGTTTTTAGCTCTCAGGCTTAAATAGAAAATAATAGCTTCTAAAGTGCTGGCAGAAAAAAAAAATGTTTGTTTTTTTTGGTTGGTTTTCCTGCCTTCCTTTCCAAATTAACCGCCCCCCCCATGACTCGAAAAGATTAAAGTGACCAGTTACCCTGCAGCTAAAGCTTTTTTCCCAGACTGTTGGCTATGCCTTTCCTACTCAACAATCACATTCCCTATTGATATAATTGATTTAATACTAATGTAATACTAACTGAACTTTTTAAGAGTCCACTAGGCATTGTGGTAAGTTCTTTGCCTATACCATATAATTTAACTATTATACATACATGTTAACTTCTAAATTAAAAGGATCTGCTTCATTTAGGTTAGACCAATATAGTACATCCAAATTATATAAGGTTTGGGAGCAACATTAACTTTTAAAATATGTATAAAGTCAAGGCAATGATATTTAATCTCACCTTTACCTGCCAGTAAATTGGTTTCAGTTGCTTAAAGAATGGACTTGAGAAGGATCAGGAGTCTTTACTCAGTCCAGACAGGGAAGAACAGAGTAATTGTGTCAGATAGTTTCCTGTGGCTGCTATAACCAGTTACCACACACTTGGTGACTGAAAACAACAGAAATATGTTATATTACATTTCTGGGGGCCAGACTTCTGAAATCAAGGTATTGGTAGGTCTGCATACCCTCCAGAAGTTCTAAGGAAAAATTTGTTCTTTGCCTTCTCTAGCTTCTGGTGGCTGCAATTTCTCCTTGGCTTGTGGCTGCATCACCGTCATCTCTGACTTCTCCTTCCTGTCGGTTTCTTCTCTATCTCCATCTAATGTCCTTCCAGCCTCTCTCTTATAAGGATAATTGTAATGGCACTAAGGGCCACCTGGATCATCTAGGATGATCTCCTCATGTCAAAACCCCTAACTTAACTGTATCTGTACAGACCCTTTTTCCAAATAAGGTAATATTCACAGGTTCCTGGGATTAAAGTATGGACATATTTTAGGATTCATTATCAGCCTACTACAATGATTGTTTAACCATACCTGCCATGGGCAAGGGGAGTGGGTATATAGGATGCATGCCATGTTTTGCCATCAGTGACCCAAACTGTCATTTTACAAATAAATGTTAAGTTATGTGACTTGTCCAAGATTACTGCATCGGAAGAATCCCAGCAGGAATCACATGGTATACAAAGTTGGAGTAACGGTAGGGAGTTTAGCAAAGGGGTTTTAATAAAGGTATGGGCAGGGTTGAGGGACACCAACAAGGATTGTTGAAGTATCTCAGGACTAATAATGGAACTGCTAGGCCTGAAGGAACACGGGGAAGGTTACCCTGAACTGACAGCAACTGTGGCCTTTGAGGGATGCAGGAAAGTGGAGGTTTAAGGATACTAAGCTCACTCTATTCTCCCCTCAATATTCTGCTCTTGCTTTTCATTGGCTGACCCCAAATGAAAGCCTGTTGTCATCCATTTGGTTCAGTTTCACTAGGCACATGGAAAAGTGAAGAAGGATGGAGAATGGATATGGAGGGGCAAAGAAAAATAGCAGGCCAGTCCCACAAATCATTAGTGTCATAGCTGAGAGCAAAGTCTAAGCTTCTTTATTACAAAATTTATTATAATTTTCAACATGCCAAATTTAATTCAACAAATATTTATTGAGTACATGCAATGTTAAAGCTCTCCATGTGGCACCACAAAAATGCCTAGGATATTTTGCAGGTTATAACAAAAATAGACTAGAGGTAATGAAAAAAAATCAGCATTCTTTTTACAGTAGTGATGGAAGTCTGAAGTTAAGTAGGGTCAGAATAAAAAGACATAGAACCATAGAGATTTGAACTCCATTGGAAAAAACAATTAATAAGACTTGGCAAAATATTTGATATAGGTAGGATGTAAAACAATGGGAAAAAAATGCCAAATAGTAATCCAAAATTCAAAAACCCAATTAGAAATGGTTTCTGAAATTTACAAAATTAGCAGTTAGCAGACAAGCTCTTATGGAGAAATTTACTTTGTGCCTTAAATTTAAGGTCCAGTAGGATATCTATGTCAAGATGACTAGAAAGCATTTGAAATATGGTTTGATTCCTGGGATGAGGTAGGTTGGGAAGGGGGGAATATAATAAGCATAATAAAGATTCTGTTCACTTATTAAGAAAATTATATCACTCCCTTACTATGAGTTATACCCTCTATAAGAATTTGGTAATAGACTAATGAATATGATAAGGTAATATTACTACTTTCAGAGGCATGATCAATGATGGCAGACGTTTAACAAATAATTAATAAAAATGAAATAGGAGATACACATTTATAAAGAGCTATTTGTTCCTGCTCAGAGATGACAGTTGAAATTACAGGTGTGGGAAAGGAAACTTAGAATATGGGTACAGCGTAATTTTTATGTTTGGGATATTTTGGACAGATATTTTACACAGATATTTGGGATATGATTGCAATGAATTTTGTTTTCTATCCTATAAATAGCAATGCTACTTACAGAGCTTTAAACTAAATCAAGTTATGAAAAACCACACAATTTTACAGGGAACTCCATATATTTTTGTTAACCCTATCAACTCTCCTAAAGTCGTAAAATATATGGATGCAAGAGATTACAAATGAAAGCAAAGAATATTAGGGACAAAGCCATGGTAGCATTTCCACGTTGAGGGTATGGAAGGAAAAAGCAAAAAGCAGGTGCCAATAATTGTAATGAGAGTACTCAGAAAGACCAAAGATTTAGGATAGAATAAAATATTAACATCAGCCACAGAGGGATTTTCAAAAAGTAGCATGGTCAGTGAGATAAAACAGTGCAGAAACTCAGGAAAAGGTAAAAATGAGAGAATAAACCTGTTGACTGGTAAAAAGGAGATTAGTGGTGCTTTTTTTCAAGAGTGATTTGAGGGGCGCCTGGGTGGCTCAGTTGGTTAAGCAGCTGCCTTCGGCTCAGGTCATGATCCTGGAGTCCCGGGATCGAGTCCCGCATCGGGCTCCCTGCTCGGCGAGGGGCCTGCTTCTCCCTCTGACCCTCCTCGCTCTCATGTACTCTCTTTCTCTCATTCTCACTGTCTCAACATAAATAAATAAATCTTTAAAAAAAAAAAGAGTGATTTGAATAGTAAGAATGCAGTAAGTTGCAGAAAAACTAAAGCCCTAGGGAGTGAAGGACTATAAAATGAAGAAATAGCCAAAGTGAAAATAGCAAACATTACCAAAGTGAAGAAATGGCACAATTTAGGGAACTTTCACTTTTAAAATATGGAAATTCTAAATATACTTGTAGGTACAGTGAAGGTGCCAATATGGAGTGAAGATGAAGTTGTACTAGAGATAAACAAGGGCAAAATCATTCACGGGAACAAAATGGGATGATGTCAGGAGTACGTTAAACAGAGTAAATATTGTGAAAGGTAGAAAGTTGTTTTTGTTATTTGTGTTGGTTTATTTTTCTACTCAGAGATACACATCATAATAAATGTAGTAGAGAAAGAAATTTAAAAAGATAACAAAGGGCTATTTTGGGAGGATCAAATCAGGAGATTTAGGACAAATCTCCAAGAATTGATTCCTTTCCCAAACAATATTTGAAAGTTTGAGGAGAATTAAGATGGTGGGAGTTGCCTCTGGCCAACGACTGGCACAACGGGAATATCAAGGGGAAAAAATTATATGACGGTAAATGCTTTATTCTAATAGTCAACACTGGAGTTCAGGCTGAGAGAGGAGTAAATGAAGCATAACAGAAAGCAGGCATTTAAAAAAAATTATGAATAAATCCAGTCTTCTTCCCACTACTGCAAAACCTTTCATGATCTGGCCTCTACTTGCATTTCCAATCTCATCTCATTGCCATCGCAGCTTTTGCTAAATTCCAGACACTTGAGTCTTCGCAGAGCTTCCCAAATTCACCCAGCTCTTACATTCTTTCCTGATATTTGTCTGTCTGGCTTCTTCTCAGATCTCAGGACACACTTCCTGACTACCTTTATTTAAAGTATCACTGTAGCCACCATTTTATTATCTGTTACAATATTCTATTTACTTTGTCCATAACCTTTAATATGACTTATAATTACTTGCATGTCTGTTTTATATTTGCTTTTCCTGTATATTGGTTGCCTCTCCCAGTGAGTGAAAGCTTCATGACAATAGAGATGGTATGGTAGACCCAACTTCAGTAACAGTGGCAGGCACAAAGCAGGTCCTCAAGAAATATTTTTAAGTGAGAAAATGTATAACAAAGTGGTAGGAAAATATAAGGATGAAGGGAAATTCAGTATACCTAGGGGTAGGGGAAGGTAGGAAACAGCCAGAAAGTAGAAATCTACCTAGAGTAGAATTACTCATGAAGTTCTTCATTGTGTGGCACTGTTAGTAGTATCTAAGTCTGAGATCCAGCCACTCAATGGGTGAATCATGGAGATTGGGGATGGAAAACTTTTGACACCAAAAGTTAGAAGGATCCTAATCTTGAATGTTCATGTCTGCCCAAAGGATGGCAGAGATTAGAAAAGAGTGCTGAGCCCAGGGCGCCTGGGTGGCTCAGTTGGTTAAGCGACTGCTTTCGGCTCAGGTCATGACCCTGGAGTCCTAGGATCGAGTCCCGCATCGGGCTCCCTGCTCAGCAGGGAGTCTGCTTCTCCCTCTCGTGCTCTCTATCTATCTCTCATTCTCTTTCTCTCAAATAAATAAATAAAATCTTTTTTAAAAAATTAAAAAATAAAAGAGTGCTGAGCCCAGCCAGCAATGATCGATTCAGTCTATCTAGTTGCTGTTCACCTACTCACACAAGTAAATTATTGTTTATTCTAGATGTGAGGAAACAGATGCAGATTTCATTTATTTTATTATCTAGATACCATCGGCAGCAAAGCATGTTTGTAAAACATTATTATGGACCAGTCATTTTATTTCATCTTTCATCACTGCTGTCAGCATTATCTCCTTTGTGTTCTTCATCCCTATCACCCTCACCGTCTTTAGGAGAGGCGTTGGTGCCAAGCCTTCACAAATCTGCTGACTGTTGCATTAAACACAGTTTTATGTCTACATTAATTGTCTGTCTTTTCTTTTCCTCTATCCCCCCTTTTATCTTCCTTATCCCTGATGCAATGAGATTTTACCCATTTTTAGCCGGAGGGTATTGAAGTAATGGTCCATAGACATAATGAAACAGTGAAAGTTTGGCTGAAGTTAACATTTTTAAGAAACAGAAGAGCCCATAAGTTTTCACTGGCCATATGTTTTTTTTTTTTTTTCTTTTTTCTTTTCATGAAACCACTAACCAACACAAGTGAGAAAACAAGTTTTAGTGGCAAGGTATAAGCATCTGAAGGCTGGGCAAAATGATACCTTAATGTGACAGTGGTATTGCTTACTTTTATTACTGTACAGAAATACCTTCCCTTCGCAAGAGAATAATGACACACATGCTTCAGAGCTTTTTGTCTATGCCCTGGATGTGCCTTGATTGTTTAAAAAAAAGTCCTTATTCAAACCAGACTTCATTGTAAAGGAAAATGTCCTTGCTTTAGAGTTTTCAGTGTAGCACCTGTTGCATCCTTCCCCTCTGTCCAATTAGAAAACTCTTTAATTCAACTTTAAGAAAAAAATTTTATAAAGCAGAAGGGAAAACAAAGACAGAAACTAATTTTATTTCTGAAAATATAGATAATGCACCTGTCAACTTGTATTTATTCCATTGGCCTTCGGTGACATTTTCTAGTGACAGCAACAAAGATTCCAAAATTGCTTCCACAGGCCCCACACGGAGATAGGTAACAAGGGACATTATTAACTTCAACACAGAGCAATTTATTGAAATCCAACACTCCATTATTAAAATATTGGAATTTTTTTCCCTTTCCATCCCACTCATCACTCTAAATGAATCCACATTCTCTTTTCTTTATCTCTTTCCCTATCCCCCAAAAAAGCCATCTGCTATTTCCTTTATGAAAAAAAAATAAAACCTACAATTAGTGTCTTGCTCATCTTTTCTTTCTCAAAAAAAAAAGAGAACTATTATGCAAATACTCTGCAATTTGGTTTCAAATACTCTTTGTAGTGTGATGAGCAATTTTCCTTAATACAACCCCAGCTTTTTTGCCAGGACTTACTAATAGATTTTTTTAAAGAGAACTTTCATGTGACTTTTTTATGCTCTTCTGATGTAAACTTTTCACATGCATATTTAGAATGGAATTATCATTACTCCTTGAGTTGTAAAAGAAAAAAAAAATGTTTATATATTTCATACTGAAAAAGAAGCCTGAAATAACCTCCACATCTTTCTTTTACTTTAAATTTCATCATTTTCTTTCTCAAGAAATGGTCTGTACCAAATACTCTCAGGAAATCAGAGAAATATGTTTTCTTTGGCTTTTTCTGAAAGCATATTGTAAGTGATGGCAGTTTACCTGTTAGTGCAAATTTGTTGTTTGATTTTAGTTGCTCCTTAGGAAATAAAGTATAATTTGACCCAATTCTTCAGATACAACTAATATCAGGTGTTTGGAGCTGTCTTCTTGTTAACAAGTTAACAGTGCTACAGTGTCAGGTGCTGATGGAACTGAAATTTATGAAGTTCAGTATCATAAGAAGTAGCAACTGCACTAAGAATCAGAAATCCTGAATCTTAAACCTGATCTAGTACTTATCAAATATAACCTGGGCAGTAAGCCCACCACCCAGCTTTTGGCTTTCTCCTTTTACACCTGAGAATTACTACATCTTTTGATGTAGTGTAGAAGCATCTAGTGTTATAATGGGGATCAAACCACAACCGCAAATTACGATTTTTGCAATGAGATTATAGATACATTTTATGGCAATGTTCCCGAGGTCCTTAATTTTCATATTTCATATTTCCTATAGTAGCTTCATCTGGAGAGCTTGCTACAAATGCAGATTCCTGAGCTACTTCTAGCCCTGATTATCTGGGAGTGGGGCCTGGATAGCTACTTGTAATGCCAAACCTAGGTGACTCTTATGCTCATAAGAGACTGAGAGCCACCAGAAGAGAAATAGAGAAAATGCAATCAGTATGCATTTAACTTAATTAGATAATATCTAATGTGGTACTTTATTAAATTAGATATTTAATTTAATTACATGTTTTGCTTATTTGTTGCTGTATATAGGTATATATGTGTTCATATCATAATTCAGTGAAGGAGCCATCTGGTTTATGCTTTCAATATTAATGTTAATAATTAATTAATTAATAACAATACAATATTATTTGGCTCACATTCTTATCTGTACTCTCCTTATAACTATATTGATTTGCTTTATTTCAAATGTTTGCTAAAATATACAGCAAGTAAAACCAAAATGTTTCTTTTTTTTTTTTTTTAAAGATTTTATTTATTTATTTGAGAGAGAGAGAATGAGAGATAGAGAGCACGAGAGGGAAGAGGGTCAGAGGGAGAAGCAGACTCCCTGCTGAGCAGGGAGCCCGATGTGGGACTCGATCCCGGGACTCCTGGATCATGACCTGAGCCGAAGGCAGTCGCTTAACCAACTGAGCCACCCAGGCGCCCAAAACCAAAATGTTTCTACCTTTTGGATCCAAATGGGGCCATATTCATAGTAATAACTCAAATTTCTGGCTTTGCTGATTAGGCAGAAACTCCAACCCCTAAAGATGGGCACTTAGTGGGTGCCTCATATGTACCTGTAAACCAATGTCCCAGTTCCAGTCTTCTTGTGATATTTGCAGTGTTCTTCCTTACCAGCCTGGCCCCCATATGGAGCTTCTCTTCTCCCCCTGGCACCATTGGCTGGTACCACTGTTGATTGGTACTACCTAAGGATGCCAGTATCCTTGCCAGAGGTGATGCCCCTCAGCGCTCCCCGGGCTGCTAGTCCTCAGGTGTTGCTGTGGTTGGCTCAGCAAGGAAGCAAAGAAACTGGTGTTCTCCCCTGTTCTATGACTCTGGCTCCCTGGGGCCACTGAGGAGGGGGGAATTGCAGCATCTCCTTGGAAGCCATCTGGAAAACAACAATTTTAGCTTCTGCCCACAAAGGCTCAAAAACAGTCTTTTGAACTGGGCCAATGCCATTTTACCAGCTTATTGTTTCTGTTTGGCCTTATATCTCTTCTTTCTCAAAGACACTTGCCCATTCTGCCCCACTCTTCCTTACTCAAAAAAGTAAAAGTTTATACCTCACCTAAGACCCTGACTGGATCCAGTAAATCCATATACTCCATCAGACATGTACCATAATTGTCAATAATCTTTTAGACTCAGCTGAAATCAACACCACTAAAATAGTAGTGGACATTAAAAATTAATAATGTCTTCTCAAATAGCTCTAAGGTAAGAATAAAAGTCAAATACTGCTGCAAGGCAAATAGTAAAAGACAGAAGTCTAGAGTGACTCTCCATTCCCTTTCCTGCCTGTTTTCCACTGCCCAAACTAATCACTTTCAATTTCTCAGCAATTTATTTTTTTCACTTAACCCTGTATCTAAATATTATGCTTACACTGTCAACTCTTGATTTTTCCATTTTATGCATCATATACTAACTTGTCACTATGAACAACAGGAATGTACCTTTCACTTTCTTCCCATTACCCCCTTGCAGAATTATAGTCTACTTCCCTTCATTTTCCAGGAGAGTCATATGATGTTTGCTTATATCAACATTTCGTACTTATGTCCTTATGCTTATGTAACTATTCCCAGCCATGCTCTATAGTAAATACATGATTTTCTTTACTTGTGTATGTCTTGTACTTTACATCAAATCAATTTCTTCATTTTACTTTTGCTTAGGTTTCTGTGCATCAATCCTAATTTGACCTTCAGCTTCTGCTAAATATACATACCCTTAATGTATTTTAAGCTCATTAGGTATTCTATCATCTCCATCTTCTTGGATTACCTTTTCCAGATCAATATGTCCCACTCCATTCTGGACTGACTGCTATCTTGGTCCCTTGTACTGCTTTTATTCTGGAATATCCCTTCACTGTCATTTTTTGTTTCTTCAATTAAATGTACTCTTTTAACTGCCCCCTCTTATTTAATGAACACAACTAACAGAGAAAGGAAGTATGTGACATAAGTGTGTGTTTTTTTTTAAGATTTATTTATTTGAGAGAGAGAGAGAGGGAGAGCATGAATGGGGGAGGGCAGAGGGAAAGAATCTCAAGCAGACTCCCTGCTGAGCACAGAGCCCAATGCCAGGCTTAATGTTATGACCCTGTGACCATGAGCTGAGCCGAGACCTGTAGTCCAACACTCAACTGAATGAGCCACCCAGGCACCCCCTGAGATAAGTTGTTTAAGAACAGACATGCCTGAACATGTCTGTATATCCATTCACTTTACTGAAATTTTGCTAGATTTAGAATTTGAGGTTTAAACAATTTAAGCTTCAGAATTTTGAAGTCACAGCTCCATTTGGGAGAAGGAACTGGAAGGTGGCCCCAATTTTCTCCGTATATAAATTTACATAACCCTACTGTTATCCCCAGAGTACTTCTCTTTCCATTTTGCCTATTATCCATAGTCCACAATCCTTTTGATGGAGGGGAGGATATCTGTAGTTTTAGGTGCCTCCTAAATACACTTTGAAACAATCCTGCTCACGTTAAGTTTCTCCCTCCTGCTCCATTGCAGAAATTTGTGGTGCTAACACTACTTGAGCCTTTGGTGGTGTACACAGGTGGTATAAATTGGATTTCTTCTCTGTTTCCCTACCTGCTACATTAGGCTTCAGATGTCATACATATACAAAATTAGTTACAACTAGTAAGCCAATTCCTACTCTTATTATTCTATCTTTATTGCCTCCTCTCTATGAGTGTTGGTGTCAGCCTCTTGATTAATTACTTTATTGCTTAGTATAGTGGAATTGAGAGGAAATGGAAGTAAATTTGTGTATTCAATCTGCCATGCCATCTTAAACAAAAGGTCAGTATAGCTTTCTGTGCACAGTTTTTTGTTTTGAAAAATTTCAAAGTTATAGAAAATATTCAAGAATGCTACAATAAACATTCTCATGGCTTCAGTGTAAACTGATTGATAATAAATTGCCATATATGTGCCACCCCCTGTGTGTGTGTGTGTGTGTGTGTGTGTGTGTGTGTGTGTGTGTGTAAGGTCCTATCTGTTTCAAATTGCAGTAAAGATACTTAAAATAACTTTTAATTGGAGGCTAACTTTAAGGTGTACTAAATAACTATCATATGTCCAATTTTATCTTCATTAAACCAAAGTGACATGATTATTATAAAGAAATTAGAGCTGTTTTCTCATTTTATGAAATGATAAAGTTGGAGTAGACAAATTTTTATAGTCTCCCTTAGCTTTCAAATTTTATAATTCTATGAATAATACATCACTTATAATTTTGGAAATGAAATAAATTTGAGTAAAGACAAAGTCATGGAGCAAAATGTCTTATTAAAAGGTTTATTTTTCTACATAAATCCACAATGGCATATTGCTTATAATTGTTTAAATTTTGATATTTATAATTTATAAATTACACCTGTGTATGCTCTCTAAATCCACACTAATAATGGATGACTTAACTTTGGGTCACCTTATACTATGTGAAAATAACTGCATTTGTATAGATTATTGTATTCTAGAACTAAAGATCAAAAGTTAAAAATCCACAGTATAAGCTAGGATTCAGTATCAACTAACTTAGCAGTAAATAAAATCAAATATTGACCATATTACAAAAGTGAAAACACTAATATTAATTTTATATGCATTTAATTCTATAACATTTTCCATTTTAACAAAAGTGTAGTCTTTTTCACTTATTTTACTTGAGTTAAATCACTTTAAGAATATAATAGCTGCATTAATGTCTTTTCATTTTTAATTGATTCTGTTGAATGAGAGTACATTTTCAAAATTATGATCAGCACCATTACTATTGTGCTATAAAGAAATTTGAGTTGAAATGATGGTGTTATTTATTAATTTTTTATAGGAAGCTTTGATCATGGCAAGTATGGACCATCCACACTTAGTCCGGTTATTGGGTGTGTGTCTGAGCCCAACCATTCAGCTGGTTACACAGCTTATGCCCCATGGCTGCCTGTTGGATTATGTCCATGAACACAAGGATAACATTGGATCCCAGCTGCTGCTTAACTGGTGTGTCCAGATAGCTAAGGTAAGTGACCATCACTTCCCATGGAAATAACTCTCCTGGCTTTCTTTCTCCTATTCTAGAGTAGTATGGATATTGAAAACATGTCTAGTCTTTTAATATACTTAAATAAAATAAATTACTTTTGCTATATTGGAAGATATTTGGAAGTATTTGCATTCAAAGCACAGATTAAACACATGTTAAACATCTTTGGATTATTTTACTGCTAATTGTGTTATATGGACCAGATGCCAAAACAAATAGCTTACTGGTCAGGAGAAAAAAAAAAGATATTATACCAAATTTGATTGGCTTTTTATTTTTTATATAATTTAAATAACAAACAAAATCCAAGAAAGCCAAGATTGAATTCTGAATTGTTCCATTTTTAGAGGATTTTATTAAGATGGTATGTACATTCAGTTCTCAGTATTACAGATGATCAAGTTCTAAATATTTTCCTAGACAATTTGATAATTCTCAATTAGTCTTAATGGTTGGGGTTTTTTGGTACAAGGCATGTCATGTAACATACATAAGGGAAGTGGCATGGATTTCAGCACCTGGGGTGATGGGGACGTGGCTGTGTGGTGGGTTAGAGGACACCTACTGCCCTCTATAGGATTGTGGTTTTTTCCCACCAGAGTTATGAGCTCTTCCAGTTTTTCAGAGGGGCCAGAATTCTGGATTTTTTTTTTTTTATGTGACTTCTCCAAATTTAAATCTTGGCTCAAACTTTTGACTTGTTCTGGAAGCCAAACAAAGCATTTATGTCCTGCTGTCCACCAGTGTGAAATTTCTGGTGTACATTTTTTATATTCAAAGAACCCATCTATGATTATCTATACCAAGAATATTTCTTGAAAATTTTCTCCTAGGTAAATAGATCTGAGACGAGTTTTAATTCTCTATTTCAACTTTTATTTACATCAAAATTTGATCTAATGTTTGGTTAATTCTACAGATGTGTTCATCTTTGCATTTGTATAATATAAATGCCAAATGTTAATTTGTAATTCCAGGCTATTTCTTTTTACAGTCTAAGAATGAATGAAAATTCATTTCCCAAAGTAGAAATGTTAACCCAAAAAAATTATCTGAGGGAAAGGCCCAGTTTAGTTTTATATACCATAAATCTCATTATAGTTTCCTTATGGACCACTTTTATAATTTTTTGACAATTATATAACAAACTCACAACTTAGAGGATTTTTTATGGTAATGAAGTTTGAAATACAACTCTTCAAAAACTGATTTACATATCTAAACTTCTATGAATTATAAGGTGAGCTAAACAGGCAATAGGAGTTTTCAAATCATCCTAGCAGTATAGATGAAAACAAAACTAAGTTTCAAATTTCTTTGCTGTTCTATATGTTTCCTGCAGGGTTCTTCATAATTTAGGTTTTGTCCTTAGGAATTCGTGACATTAATATATCATTTATGCAAGGCTGTACACCCTAGTAATAGAAACTACTTTGAGTTCCCAGAATTATCACACTGTTTTAAACCATTTTGCCTTTGTGAATGCCAGCTTTCTACTTAGAAATCTTTCCTCATAGCTTCTTGATCACATAACATGATCTTTTCCATCCATCAACACTGATTGGGCTTCCTCCCCTTATAGTACCTTCCCTACTCAACCATTTTCTCCAAACAGAAGCAACTTCTTCTGCTTCTGTATTGGTTTTGGTCATTGGTATCTTGAACACATTTTTATTATGTAAATGTTATACTATGTGTTTATATAACTATCTGACTATATGGCAAGTTTATTTAGTCATTAACCTTTTAATAAAAATCTGTAGACACCTCCCATGTGTCAGGTATTATGCTGCCTAAAGTGTTTAGGGGCAAATAACATGGGCGTGGGCCTGGTTGTCTTTAATGGCATGAACAGTCAACAGATAAAACAAGTATAGGATGATAATTAATTCTTTGGTTCATATTTTGAAGAAAAATAATTACAGGAGAGACTTAAGGCAGACCCTATTGAGTCCTAGGAGAGAAGAGTTCGCTTATGGGAGGAAAATTGAGGCAGAGGAAAGATTCCACATGACCCCGATGGATATGGTGACTGTGTAATTTATCATCCAACTGGGACAATTTTAGGAGTGAAAGAAGGCTCTATCACTAGTTCCACCAAGACAGCAGGCACACCGATGTCCTAAACAGAACCAGATGTGTGGTAACCCTGTGTGGCATGAAAAGTTTGGATTTTATTATAAGTACACAGTAGGTATTGAAGTATTTTATGTTCTAAGGAGATCATGCCGGTTTATGTATAGAGATGAGATCAAGGCAATCCGAGAATGGAAATGAAGCTACCAGTCAGAAGTCTGGGAGTAATAAAAATAAGGAGAAGTAAATAGGATTAGGATATATTTTTAAAATAAATATAGGCATCTGAATACTGATCCGTTGTGGGGGAGTATGGTGGTGCTGTTTCCTGAGCTGGTGAAGACTGAGGGATTGAACATAGTTGTAGAAAAAAATTCAAGAGTTCGGTTCCAGACATGGCAAATTGCAAAGGTTTATTGAACATGGCAGTGAAACTTCCAGTTAGGTAGTTGAATTTGGTTGGGACTCTCAAGATAGACTGGAGTTATAGGTATTTAAATATATGGGAAAATTTGTGATTATCTAGCTACTGACTCAGTCTGATTCATATTTCTTCCTAGCACCGAAAATTGGTATAATAGCCATTCAATAAACATTTAGTAAATATTTTAACTCAAAAAGAAAATGAAAAATATCTACACATAAGGAGGAAACCCATCCTTTGTCTTTTTTCCTAGTTCAGGGACAGAATTGTGTAGTGGAAACAGCATTAGGATCAGAAGGACCTATATTAGTATGTTGGTGATCACTTTTAAGTTTGGTGAGTTTGAATTAGTCAGCTTTTTTGAATTTTCTTTCTCAGCGTATTAAGAGTTCATAATCACTCCTTTTTTTTTTTCTTATTTGCAAAATAAGCATAATGGTATCTACCTCTGGTAGGCTGAAACTCCCTGCCCCCAAAGATATTAAGTCCCATCCCCAGCATCTGTGAATAAGTTACTATACATGTTAAAAGGGAATGTGTGAATGGTACTAAATTAAGGATCTTGAGATGTGATTATCCTGGATCATCCAGATGGGCCCAATGTAATCTAAGAATCCTTATAAGTGGGAGTAAGTAAGATAAAAAATTTGGGAGCAGATCTGGAGTGATGTGCTTTGAAGATGGAGAAAGGGACCACAAGCCAGAAAATAGAGTCTACCTCTAGAAATGAAATAGATTCTCCCTACAAGGTCCAGGCCTGCTACACCTTGATTTTATTCCAGTTTATAAACCAATTCAGGACTTCTGATGTCCACAGCTGTAAGAAAATAAATTTGTATTGTTTTAAGCCATTAAATTTGTGGTAATTAGATACAGCAATAAAAAACTAGTATGCTTCCTCACAATGGTTTGCAAAGATTAAATAAAACAGCCCAATGCAAGTTCTCTGACTCAGCTCCTAGAACATGGAGTCTTTAAAAACAGTCTCCTTTATTAGCTATAGGTTGAAAGCCTCAAAACAGAGAATTATTTTTAAAATGTCTGCAAAATATGAGTAAGATTGTCTTAGTAAACACAAGTACTTCACAAATCACTATCCCAGTAACTTAGAAGCTTTTTCTTTGTTTTCAATTCTCACCAAGAAGGCTCATGAAAGTAAGCATCATAATTGCCCCAAGACCCACTTTGTTTTTGGCTGCATCCTTTCTTTCACTGATAAAGCTGGAAGGATTGGAGATGATACTGTAAAATGATTGATGTATATTTGTGTTATAACATTCCTATGGAAAATACAACAGTAGGTAAGAGAATAATAATTATAGCTAACATCAAGCAGTTCTTTCTCATAACCCTGAGATCATGACCTGAGCCAAAATCAAGAGTTGGACACTTAACCACCTGAGCCACCCAGGAGCCCTTAGACACTTGAGATTTAAATCACAAAGGAGAATATCTGTGGTTTTTAGGAAAGATTCATGTATTTATTCATCTAAAAAAAATCAAGTTATGATGTAGCAGGTACTGTCCCAAGATCTAGGATTTCGAGAAAGAGTAAGTCCTTCTATCACAGTTTTTATATTCTATTGGGGAAGATAGATAAAAAAACCAAGTAAACAAAAAATATTGCCTCATATGGTGACAGATGAGAGATGGTGCCATCCATTAGTATTTTAGGGCAGAATTTAAAAGGAAGTAGTACTCTGTTCCTCTTTTAGTTCTACCATTTATCATCTGTATGACTTCGCCAAATTCCTTAATATCTCTAAATCTGTTTCCTCATCTATAAAATGAGCAACAGCCTCCATTCGTCCAGCTGTTGTGATGGTTAAATGAGCTCATACCTTAGCTTTGAACATTTGCTACCAAAGCTTTAGTACTTAATATGTCATTATAATATTAAGTAAAATTATAATACATTTTTTAATATTTATTATCATCAAAACAATGTAGACATGACTTCTACAGAAAGGCAGTGTATGTAACGGAAAGAATATCAACCATAGAGAAATACAATCTGGGTATAAATTCTAGTTCATAGTTGTGAGAACTTTGAGACCCATTTTTCCATTTTGCTAAATGAGAATACTTGTGCTTATATAAAATGAAACTAAGCTATGTTTATCAAATTTGAATTAATAAATAAATAGGAGCAACTGATATTAATCTGAAAAATTAGAAGGTTCTACAGAACAGGAATATATATATATTTCTTTATTCATTTTTACTCATTTATTATATTCCTTTATTCATTTGTACTCATTTATTATTTTACTCATGAATATAGCAAATTTCCTTTGAGACCCTACTATGTTTATGATGGTGAAGGAAAAGAGATTTTGGAATTAAAAATATCTAGCTTTGAATCTCAACTACCAATCATTAGCTGTAAAATTTTTGGCAAGTTTTTTAAACTCTCTCAACTTCCTTATCTAAACATCAGGATAACAATACTTAGTTCATAGAGTTATAATCATAACAATTAAATAAAATAAAATCTGTCATTATATTAATATATTGCCATAGTATTGCTCAATAAATATTGGCATTGTTGGTTTTGTTTTTTTTTTTTTTTTTTGGTTGCTTGGTTTGGTTTGTTTTTTTTAATCACGCAGAGCAGTGTTTGGGCTAGCCATTTCAGAAGAAGATTGCTATACCTTTGTACAATTAAAGGGCTCACTTGAAATTTTTTTCCAGGGCAAAATACAAATCTGCCCTGGAGTTTTTCCATCATTAACCCCATGTTAAATGAAAGTGAATTTGATCTGAGATAACAAATTAGAGGAACATTACATTAATTTTTTTTCTAAATTAAAATTATTCCAGCTTGGTGCTCACTTATCATCATTGGTCAGAAATTCCATTTTAATCATGTATTGGGAGGTCCCCACAAGGATTCTTCTAGGGATATTGAAGAATCTGATGAGAAACATATGATGCTCCAGGGAAGTACAGATCAGAACCACAAAGAGATACCTCCTCACACCAGTCAGAATGGCTAAAATTAACAAGTCAGGAAGCGGATGTTGGCAAGAATGTGGAGAATCCACACTTACATGGGAATGCAAGCTGGTGCAACCACTCTGGAAAACAGTATGGAAGTTCCTCAAAAAGTTGAAAATAGAGCTACTCTGTGACCCACCTGTTGCACTACTGGGGATTTACCCCAAAGATACAAATATGGTGATCCAAAGGGGCACCTGCACACCCCAATGTTTACAGCAGCAATGTCCACAACAGCCAAACTATGGAAAGAGCCTAGATGTCCATTGACAGATGAATGGATAAAGAAGATGTGGTATATATACACAATAGAATACTACTCAGCCATAAAAAAAAAAAAAATAAATCTTGCCATTTGCAATGGCATGGCTAGAACTAGAGGGTATTATGCTAAGTGAAATAAGTCAATCAGAGAAAGACAATTATATGATCTCACTCATTGTGGAATTTAAGAAACAAAACAGAGGATCATAGGGGAAGAGAAGAAAAAATAAAACAAGATGAAATCAGAGAGGGAGACAAATCATAAGAAACTCTTAATCACAGGAAACAAACTGAGGGATGCTGGAGGGGAGTGGGTGGGAGGATGGGGCAACTGGGTGATGGGCGTTAAGGAGGGCACATGACGTAATGAGGACTGGGTGTTATATAAGACTGATGGATCACTGAACTCTACCTCTGAAACTAATAATATACTATATGTTAATTAATTGAATTTAAATTAAAAAAAAGAAATATATGATGCTTGGCAGACAGGGACGGTCTCTACTTTTCTGACCTTCATAATTGGTACATAAAGGTGCTCCTTGTTCAGCTTCATGGAAACAGAGCTCTCCAATCCCTAGTATCTTAAAGTAGTTTGCTGTGTATACAAAAGGAAAGGAAAGCAATAGAAAAATTACATGGAAAGGATCCAGTCCAGAAAAGTTACTTTGTAGAGGTGGTGAATGTTTAAGAAAAATTAATATCAGAACTTGCTGAAATTTTGGCATAACAAGGAGCCCTGGAAGATTATCTCATTCAGTGATTTAAAAAAAAAAAATGTTTAAGGCATGCAATTGTTTTAAGTGAAATCTTATACTTGAAAATCTAAACAAATAAAACCAAGCCATAACTACAGCAGCAGATAGCATTGAGAGGGCTTCTTGGGACTCTAAGTTTCCTGGGATCTTCACAGAGACCAACTTGAGGAGCATCTGATGAGCTTGTGTTGAAGATGGGGAAACTGAAGCCCAAATGGTCGACAGAGTCCATTTAGGCCACAGTTCTTCTTAGTCACAAAGCCAGGATCTGAATCCATGTATCACCCTGGCCCCCCTGGTGTCACCAGACACCCCAGCCTAGATCAACTAACAGCCAGCACCCTTTCCCCCGGCTCTGTAAGATTTGTGGATTCCTTGTTTACAATCAGTGAAATAACTGCTACAGTATTAGTTAGTCTAACAGATCATATGGCTCTTGTGATAACTTTTATGATGTAATGAACTTTTGTAATGTAATGAACTTTTCCCCCTATAGAATATTAAATGAGAGGCAGCTAGATTTTTACCTCCACGTACTTTTGTGTTTTCAGTTTACCTTCCAAGGGTTTCTTTTTTGTTTTGGCTTTTTTTCAAATCTCTCTTTTCCACCGATAGTTTTCCCCTCTCCATCTTTATATCAGAAAGTCTAATAACATTGCAGCCTCCCAAATTGGTGATAAAGCACCTGGCTGAATTTGAATCATATTTATCCCCTCCCTTAAACAACCTCATGCTTTTTATTTATGTGTCAAATTCTCATTGCCTTAAAGGAGGACAATATAAAAGGGGTAGTGAGGGATAAGAGAGACTCTCAAATGTACCAGATGAAAATGAAGTTTATTGATGCAGTTTCTAAAGCACAGGTCCCAGAATTGCAATGAGGTCTTAATTGTTTCCTGGGGTTTGCATGAAATATGAAGGCCTCCCACAGTCATCGTAGGTTGTTTCTTGTCTAACCTATAAAATAGCAAGCTTCCCTTTTGCTTTGCTTTGCCTGTGGCTTTGTTTGGCATGCTGAGCAACTCTAATTCAGCTTGGAAGTTACTCTATTCTAGAAATGGCAAAGTTTTCATTCAGTTACCATACCCATCCAGAAAGTAAAGAACTTAATTTCTTTACTGTAAATGTATGTGTTAGCTGGTACTTTTAATGTACTTTTTTTTAACAGAAAAGTGAAAGCTATGCAACCCAAAAGGATTAAATTGTACTTCATGTGTGTAAAGTGTTTGCAATTCCATCTATTAGTCATGACTATGTGAAGCTTGCTATTGTAGCAGCTTTTAGGAGCATAGTGATTTTCTCAAATGCAGATTCAAAGTAGCAGGACTGGTATATCTACTTTATGGCTCCCCTATGGCTTTTTTTTTTATTTTTTATTGTTATGTTAATCACCATATATTACATCATTTGTTTTGGTGTAGTGTTCCATGATTCATTGTTTGTTCATAACACCCAGTGCTCCATGCAGAATGTGCCCTCTTTAATACCCATCACCAGGCTAACCCATCCCCCTACCCTCCTCCCCTCTAGAAACCTCAATTTGTTTTTCAGAGTCCATCATCTCTCCTGGTTCGTCTCCCCCTCTGACTTACTCCCCTTCATTCTTCCTCTCCTGCTATCTTCTTCTTTTTCTTTTTTCTTAAAATATGTTGCGTTATTTGTTTCAGAAGTTTTGTTTCTAAAACTGTTGAGTTAGATGGGTGTTATAACATTGCTCTCAGGAAGTTGTGATATATATTCATGATCTTTTAGATGTATGCATGCAATGCCATTTTTCCTAGATTTCAAGATGTTTACAGTAATTCAGAGAGATAGGACTTGCCTTTTGCTGCACCTGGGAGAAACAAGGGATGAGGACCTCAAATGATTTGGCTGAAAACAGAAAAAACATATTGAGACTGAGGGCAAAACAAAAATTTACTTCCTCTACACCTGCCCAATTCCTTCTCCAGATAGCATTAAAAAAAAAAAAAACACAAAAAACAAACAAAAAAAAACTTTTTATTTTGAAATAATTGTAGATTCATAGAAAGTTAAAAAAAAATTTAAAGAGGGTTTCCACGTTGCCTTCACCCAATTTCCCCAGTGAGATCATCTTGTATAACACAATATTGCAACTGGGAATTTGGCATTGATTGGTGCAATCCACAGAGCTTATTCCGATTTCCCCAGTTTTACATGAAAGCTGTGAGCATCTGCATGCGTGTAATTCTAAGCAATGTTATCACATGTGTTGATTAATATAACCACCACCACAGTCAAGACACAGAACTATTTCATGACCTCATGCCATCCCTTTATAACCATACAAAAATTGTACTCTCAAGTCTTGTTGAGGTCTATATTTGTAATAATGACTTATTTTTCAGACATTTTTTGAACTTACTGTTTTTAACACATTACAATGGACATATCATACTCTGAACACTAAATCTAATTCTAGCATTAGTAATTTGGTAGAGTTTTACTTCAAAGGCTATCCTCCATAGATTTGCACATATAAATTCTAGAACAGTGGCTGTAAAGAAGAATTGGGTTCTGTGTTATTGACCTAGGAGGGACGCAACAGTCAAAATGTAGTGTTAGATTCTCTTACAATTACTTAGTGGGAACATCTACACTCCTACTTACCATAGGAAAGTGGTTTAGCAGGTCACTGGCTGCAGAAGAAAGATAGCCCAATCAAACCCAAAGGGCATGGAGCCAGAAGAGAAGAAAATTAGGTTAATAATGAACACTAAAGGAGAGAAAGCAGCTAAGGTTTTATGCCAATCTTCTACCATCTAAGAAAGTTCAAAATTTAGAATAATGCTAGTTAGTATTATACATGATGAAATGAATATACACAGCTTGTATGATATTATGTGTGTAACAAACATAAAGAGACATATTATATATAGCTGGGTTTTTTATATAACTTTAATATAAATATATTAGTGAGAGGAAATTATGTTTTAGATATAGAATAATTCTATGTAGTTGAAATTCCACAATATCCAATTTAATATGTACATGTGGAAAAGAGCATAGGATGGGGAGATCCATTATTGTCATGATTAGAAATAATAGGTTAAACACTATTTGTACAAAATTTCCCTTTCTATCATCTAAATTTGGTGGATAAAGAAGAGCTTGGTGGCAGATGTTTGTTATTTTTCATCAGGCTAAGGTGAGAGTGGAACAGAATATGTGTGTAGTTGTGAAAAGGAAGGGTGAGCCGAGTGGTTATGAGCACATACAAAAAGAGTGGCTATGGGTCAAAGATTTTATCCTTCATTAAGAATCCTTTTCCTTAGCTCAGTATCTACCCCATCACAAAATGAACAAAGGATGAGCTTAATGACAGTCATCTATCAGCTAGCCACATTTTAAGCTTCAGGATCCTGCTATTCCCAATGCTCCATGCTTTGACAAGGCTAATTGTATAATTACAACACTACATCACCCACTCCTGGTGCACTTTCACTGGCAGGGACCAGAACTGGGGATTCTGATGATTATTGCCCCAAGCAAGCACATTAGCATGAATACAGTTTACTAATGGGGCTCCTCTATTAGAGACTGTAGTATATAAGGCTTAAGCCAAGGATTTTGTTATGAAGTCTCTTGTAGATTAAATGTCAGACTGAATTGAGCTTTAAAATTAGAATCATTTTATTTTTTAAAACAAAATGAATGATTCCCCTATATTTTCATATTCTTTCTAGTATGTATGTAGTTGCCAAAGTTATTATGCTAAAATGAAATCGAATTTATAAGCCTTTCACCAAGGATGCATTAAGTGCTAAATAAAATAATATCCTTAAGCTAATTCATATGTAAGGTTAAAGAATTCCATAAAAATGTAACCAATATGGGTCAAGACAGAGGAACTTTTGTGATACCAAGACTGTTCTTAATCTGGGTGCTGGTACTCAATTTATGAAATATAAATATATTATCAAAACACTTTAAGAGTCTAGTTGTTTATGTTTTGCTTTTAAAATTTCCGATGGCTACATCTTTAAAGATTTGGCACATCAAGTCAGAGCATCAACCTGAAATGACTCTGTTTCTATTACAGACTGGAGGCATGTATGGCAATCCCTAAAGCAAGAGTGTACAGCCAAAGTCCCTTCATTGTGGGGTTGAAATTTTTCATGAATTACCCCCAGTCCCTGGTATGCAACCAACCTTGGCTGGTGCTGATCAGAACTTTGTGGAACAGGTTGTCCTTGCCATCCTTTGGTTTCATATACATTGGCAATGACAATTCACAGCAGTAACAGTAATAGAATAACAATCCATGATGTTAACTATTATTATCACTCTTATTATTGTCCATATTATCCCCATTGTACATGGAAACAGCAAGACTTAGTAAGGTGACTTGTTCGAGATCATGTAGCTTATGAACAAGGAGGTGTTTATCTGGCACAGTCTGCTCCTCAGCTTGACCTGAGCATTTCCACACACTGGCTCTCTCAGGGCCACTGTATTGTACAACTCCAGGGCCAGAGCAAGGCAGTGACCTCAAATGGATCGTACCCATGCCTAACTAGGTTTCCATCTTCATTAGGTAATTGAAGGAAATATTTCTTATTTCCCATGAGAAACAGTAAAATTTAAAGTATAAAAACTGACCTACATCAGGTACCTTGTACCTTAATTTTGTGGAGAATGTGGGAGAGCACACTTCATGGATGTCAATAGAATGACTTGATCACTTCTAGAATCACCATCTTTGACAGCTACTCTTGTTATTATCCTCCAAAAAATTTTTCTATTAAAACATAATTAAATGGGCTGATAGTTTATTACATTACTACCTTTACCTGAGAACATGCCAGGTATGTGACACTTACGGACTATCATTATATCAAAATGTCTCTATGTAGTGGGACTTCAGTCGTGTAGCTTCTTACAATAATATGCCCATTCTTATTGTCCTGTTACAAGTACCCATTGTCTTTTTCACAGCTGCCCCAGGGTATCTGGCCACAAATTCCTCACAATTTCATCAGTCACTGAGGTAGTAGAAACCTTTTTCTTTCTTTCTTTCTTTTTTTTTTTTTTTTTAACTTGCATTCCCCAAAAGACTGGCTTGGAAAAACGTTATTGAAAACTTCTTTTAAATCAGATTCAAGATATTGCAACAGTGCCTGCTAGAGTCTGTCAATGTTTCCATTATAAACCTATATTTTCCAGGTTTATTACTTAGCTGTAAAATTTTCCTGTGGACTGTGATACAGAATACAGAATTTTAGCCCAAAGCAATTTTTATTATCATCACTCAAATATTGAGATTTTTCAAGTTATGATCGTTTTTAAAAATGCCACAAAAAACGAATACTTTAGGGGACACCCATTTTAAATCCTTTATAAAATGCAACATTAAAAACAATTTGTTCCTCATAAGAAAAGAAACAAATAACTAGACCTCAAGGCCTGAAGGGGAAATTTTGTGAGCCCACATGGATTTATTTCCTTATGATTTGGGGGCTAATTTGATACTTAGATTGAGATTTTTAATATTACTACAATAAGCTTTCAAGAAATTGGTACCATATGGGTCTGAAAGAAATTGGATTGTAGGCAAGGGAGAATCACAATAAAGATTGAAAATTCAACCCACAGAAACAGTATTCTCAAAGCGACTGATGTTGCTGCCTTTTGAGATAGTGTTGTGTTTTTGTTTTGTTTTGTTTTGTTTTCCCTACTGGTGAGTCTTAGAAAGGCTGATAAACAGTTTATAAACTGTGAAAACATTGGGCGGACTACAAGAATCAGGAATTTTATCAGCAAATCAGCCCCCATTACAACTTAATTGAATTTCTTGTCAACAGAAATTGCTACATTGGAAGTTCTAAATTTTTCTATCCCCAAAATACATATAACACTGGCAGGAAAAAATATGGATTCTTCATACTGCCAGTTTGCTCTTCCACATCTCTGATTAAGAGGGATTTAACAGGAAAGTACTACATGGGTATACTCCTCCCTGTTGGGACTGAATGA
This sequence comes from Eumetopias jubatus, assembly GCF_037043125.1. Classification (NCBI taxonomy): domain Eukaryota; kingdom Metazoa; phylum Chordata; class Mammalia; order Carnivora; family Otariidae; genus Eumetopias; species Eumetopias jubatus. Next base: position 25,885,189 of record NW_028274809.1, read on the forward strand.
ATTTAAAAACTTCTACTTTGGGTGAGATACGTCAGTTAAATTAGGTGTACTTTATATCTTCAAAGAACTGTGATTTCAGGATTTAAAAGGAATCACTCCTGAGGGAGTTCAGTTCATTAATAATTCTAAAGCACTTGAAAAAACATTCTTGTGTGTGTAAAGAGGGAACCTGTATTTAAGTATAATGGGGAGAAACCTAGATAGAAGTTTTATTACTTTGGTCACTCTTCAGTCAAAGCTACCGAATAATGTTCCCAATTCCCTAAAGTAGATGGAATAAAATTGAAAATACAAATTTTTAGGACAACCTCTGACTTGCTTCCTGTTTTCACTAATATATAAATATAGTATTGGCATTCTATTAAGTTCTATCTGTATCTTAGCAAACATGGCCTGGAGGATAGGAGGGGTAGGTGTGGAATCATTAGACTTCTTATACTAGTCATAACAAAGTGACTTTACATGTATATCACTGGCAGGCATAAAAGGTAAATTCAAATTCTTTATAAGTTGAAATTATGAAGGAAAATTAAAGGTGTTAGTCTAAATGCACATAGATGTCAGAAGGGACGTTGCCATTGAAATATGGGCATTTCAGATCTTTTGCTAGTTTCTTTCTAACCAGGAGGACAAACTGCAAACATCTGAATAAAAGGATGCAAGGACAATGCTTAGGAGGCTACTTAAGCATTTGCATGAGAGATAAATGATAATCTAAACAAAGACTATGTTTACGATGTCCCTCTCTCTTTTTCTCTCTCTCTGTCTCTGGGTCTCTCTAACTCTCTCTTCTCTTTCTATTGGAGGTGTTCTATTCACTACTTATTCACCTGATAGCCTTCCCAGCTTGGCTCACATATCATATTGAATATTTAGAAGTATAGTAACCCAAATTAGCAAAAAACATCTAGTTAGTATTTATCCCCAAAGACACAGAAGTATAATATAGCCATAAAAAGAGCTTCAACAAGTCCTGCGAATCACAATTCAATGGAATGCAGTCAGACTAACAGGGAAGGAGAGAGGAATGGGAAGATTGAGATGAAGTCAGGATCCAAGGAGCGCCTTCTCCCTTCTCTTCCATTTGACAGTGGCACAGCCAGCAACCCAGAGCAAAGAGGTATCTTTCCTCGACTGTTTTAGAGGAAGAGTGTCTAGGGGAAGCCAAAAAGGACTGCTTCATTTTGATGCCCCCGCAATCAGGCATTGAGGGAACTATTCTAGCAACCTGCAGGCCATGTGCTATGTTTGTCTTTCTGCCTAAGGCACTCACCAATTATAATTGTGCTATACATGCTATAAATGTATTCCAATCTCCCTTCCGGAGGTGAGAGTAAAGGACTTGGAGAATGCTTTCTGTGCTCCACTTTATTAAAGAGGATGAAGAGTTCCTAGGTGGAGTGAAAGTAGTAATCTAAGAAGAAACCCAGAAAATCAAAAGAATCTAAGTCATGGGATCAATATCAATATTAAAAAAATAATAATAAAAAAATGTGGACCCTCCCTCCACCATGGATCACATCCTTAAATTTGGTTCAGTTAATCTTTCTAAAATTCAGGCTTCTCATTTGTAAAATGGTGCTAATAGAAGTACTTACCTGATAGAGTTGTGAATGTCAACATAACTCACAGGTCAGTTAATGTATGTAAAGAATATAGTTTAGTACAAAGGCTGCTGGAGTGAGGGCTTAATCATGCCTTCTACTTGGAACTTGATGAGCTTCACAATGATCATACTGATGAAAATGATATATTTAACAATTAAAACAAACTAGTGTTGAAAAGAAAAAGAAGAAAATATGCATCATTGGGATTATAACAGCTATAAGCATTAGTACTTATTTCAGTGGACAAGGGCCTGATGAAGAACATTTTCTGTGCTATGGATTCACAAACCAGTTTCAACAATAACTTTGGTACTCATTTAAGCCTTGCTAGGGAAAAGGGAGGCTACAGGATGTGAAAAGAACACTTAGTAGCATGCTGTCTTTCAAAGCAACCAAATTTAACTGTATGTCATGGTGAAACAAATAATACTGTTAAAATAACAGAGCTGTATCTTCAAGACTTGGACTTTGACGTCTTGAATTGGAAATTAAAAGATAGTCTATGGAGACACAAAAGGCACTTTGATTTCTTCTTACTATTTTATTTTGAAAAGAAAAAAGGACTTTGGAAGTGAACAATTAACTATATAGGTGGAATCCAAGAGCAGATTTTAACTTCTTTAAAAAATTTAATGGCTTATCAAAACTCTGGGGTCTTGATGAAGAAATAGCCTATATCTTTTGAGAACCAAGCAAAATGCATTTAACTGGAAATTCCTATTTTTGAGTAAAGAGACTTTAGAGAAATACTAAATAAATACTCTACCCCCCACCGTCCCCCCACCCCTGAAAAGGGAAGTGCAAGTGTACCAGTTTCTTAAATATAATCACAAAAAAGAGGCAGAAAATTGACCTTTCCTTCCAGAAATGAGTATATATATATATATATAGTAAGTAATGAATAATATATATGTATGAATAATAAATAATATGAAGATTTAAATTCATACATGTATAAATTTAAAAGAATAATCATGAAAAAGATGCTTAAAATCTTTTGGAAAAAATTATTCTCCAGAGATCCTGTTTAGGATTCAAAGCTAACTATACTATATCACTATACAATAACACTAGTAGTGTTGTCCACTATAACACTAACTATATATAGTTCTCATGTCTCAATAACTCTGCGGTGGAAAAACAAAACAACACACAAAAACAATTTTAAAAAACTTTTCATTTATCTAACCAGATAGTGAAATTGCTCTCTTAGAAATAATCAGTGACAAAATCCAAAGATAATTTTCCAGTTCTTATCAAAACCTCTCTGAAACGTTCATCAGTCTGACCTGTTGCAATTCCTTTTGCTTAAAAGCTTTTTGGGGAAAAAATATCATTCTCCAGTGACCCTATTCAGGACTCAAAACTCAGCTTAAATGCCATCCTCTCCTTAAACATTATCCAGTTCCTTCTCTGCTCCCACCAGATGTTGGCCCCCATCTGGATACCGTCCTAGGATGAAAACATTTCATATATTCCATTGCATTGTAGTTATTTGTACAAATTTTTCTTCTCTACCAGACTATGATTTGCAAAGAGTAGATACTATGTATTCTTCAAGTTTGTGATCTACCAGCCAGCACAATATTTACTGCAGAGTAAGGGCCCAAAAGAAGTATATAGTGAATATATGCTCTTATATAGAGAAGCAGGTGGATCACAGACAATATTTAGGGCACAGGTATCTTTACAATAATACTTAGGGAATGGATAATAAGCAAAATGAGCTTGAATTGTTAATAATAAGGCTGTAAATTTGATATTAGCCGTATCTCCAAGACTTACTAGACTGGGACTTCACAGGCATTTTGCATGACTTATGGATATTTCAAGGATGTGTACAAGAAAACAGCATATAAAATCAAGGTCAAGTGATGAAGCCTGGCACAAACTTGAAAATAACATTTGCACAAAGGCTCTAGACAGAATGAGTTGAGGCTATGTGAAGCGCAAGTAGTGAGGGAAAACATTTCCTCTTCATGGTGCCTCGGTCTTGGGGAGGATCATCTTCACACTGGGAAGGTCAGAGGAGACACAGGAATAAGGCATTGAAACAGACAGATGAAGAGATATACTGAGTCACTTAGTCCTTTAAATGACTTCAGGTGAATTGTATTCCAGAGATTTGTAGTGTGCTCTTGGAACCCTAACCAGAATTCCTGAAGTATTACAGAAAGCAGGAAGGGAGCCAGAAAACTTTAAGTGTGTGAATGATTAAAAAAAAAAAAAGTTTTAAATTCAGACTATGAAGGCAAACTATATCTGAGTCACTAGTTAATAAACAGATGGTTCTGACTACTTAGGTAAGGAAAGATTGCACAAACAGACTCAGATGTGCTCATTTAAAACAAATCAAAGCCACAGGTTTATTAGATGGGTGAATCAGAAAAGTTCTACAGACAACATATCTCTTAATCTCAGCAAGGCATTTGTGACGTTTTTACAATTGATAAGAACATGAAAAGTTGTGGGATAATTAAGAGTTTTCAACGCTGACGTGGTAAGAATAATCTTGCCAAATAGCTTTGATTAATACACCAACATCAACCTGGGTGACTGTGGTAGTGTTTTAGAGAATTTTATTCTTAGCTCCATTAGGTCAAATGTTTGACTGATTACATGGGTGAAGACTTAAGGTATGCTTTAAATCAGATAAAGCTGGCAGGGATTGATAACTTTTTAGATGACAAAATCGAGGGTTCCTCCATGTGTCTGGAGTCAGTACTCTGAAAAAGTGAACATAAAATTCAAATTCTTATTTTGTTTCATATAGTCAGTGTACACAGTCACATGGGGAGAACTGCTTCAATAGTAATGCATATTAAAGAGTCACTGGTTCTTAACTGCACAAGAGTCATGAACTCAAAATAATTTAAAGGAAGTTTATAGGCTTTCTGCCCTAAAACATGCACATATTCATATTCACATTAAATACATAAGGATCACAGATTTCCTGGACATCACACCTGGTACAACACAGGTTCTAAGAACCCCAGATAAAGAATCTTTTGATAGGAGTACCTTGTTGCAGTACTTCAAAACACTATTTCACACTTGGCCCTCCTTAACAAATAAACAATGTCCAGAATAAGAGGGTTTGCTGGCTTTCTACAGATTGCATTCATTAATACTATGCTTATTTCTGGGTCAAATTTAGGTATAATGAAACTAGACTGGTGAATAGTCAGAGAACGTTATCATATGAGGAACACCTGAGGAATTTTATAGCCTAGGAAAGACACCCCCAATAAGGGATACAATAATTGTGTTTAAGATTTTTGAAGAGTTGTAACTTAGAAAAAGAGTAAAATTATTCTGTCATCTGAAATTTGGTGGAAAAAAAGGCCAAGGGACTAAATGACAGGAAGGCCAATTAAATCTTTACTGTATAAGGAAGATACACTTAATATTTGGATTCGTGTAAAAATAAAATGGGATGCTTCATAAAGTCATGATCTCTCTGTCAGTAGAAGTAATCAGAGAAAGTCTACATTATTTCCTGCCCGATCTGTTGTGAAAGAGATGTCTATAGTGGAGAAGGGATTACTGGATTATCTTCAAGGCACATTTCAAATTTGAGATTCTGTGATCTAATTACATATTGTAAAGAATACTAAGTGACTAAAAAGTTCATGATTATTTTTGTTGAGAACAGTATACAATAAACCAGTGTGGATACCCATTACTGATGTTTCTGTATCTGCCTTAATTTATATCTGTTAGTCTTCATTTTCATTAAAATTTCTCAGATTATATTTTGAAAGATCATGGTAATTTTCTAATGCAAACACACAGAAACCCCCCCCCTTTTTTTGTTTCCCCTGTCAAAATGGAGGCATTTAAAAAAAATCTCATATTTTAAAGAAGTATTTAAGTTGTCCTTAACAATGATGAGAGAAAAAAAAATTAGAGAAATTTACAGAGAAGTTGCCTTGGTATTATAACTCATTACACATTGATAAAATATGAAATGAACTTCCATTTGACTTGTGTTTCATTACTTTTCTTAAAGCCTGTAACTCAATTCAGTCTTTCTTTTATGTGGTACAGGTATGAATTTTAAATTCACTGAAGAATTTTTAATGCTGAGTTGGACTTTGATGTTATATTCGGAAGCTATATTTATCTTGATATCAAAAAATATACTTTAAGGAAACATACTTTCTTCAACCCCCTTCTCTTTTTTCCTGCATAGAAGTTATAGTAACATAAAAGCACTTACAAATCTAAAGCTTTCTTTTTGACAAGAAATGATTTAAAAATGAGGGGCCTGACTTAAGAAAGTGAATAATTTAATGTTTTATACCTCTAAGAAATGCTTTCCAAATTATCTTATGCCTCTACCTCTCTCATTGCAAAACTATATGGTTTTAAAATATCCCTCCTCTTAAAATTTTTTTAAAGAAACACTTTTTTACTGTTTTGAGAAATTTCAACTAATTAAAGAAATTTCCAAGCAAATTGGGCTTGACATCTTACAGAAATTACCTTTTATATCCTCTGATGTTAATGAGCATCATCATTAACCATTGTAGTAGATGGAGAAATACATAGCATCTTTACCATTGAACTAGTTGAGAAAATGATGAGACCCTGGAGAATGTCAGGATCTTGGTACCCAGAAGTGGGTACAAACTATTGGAAAAATTTGTATCTCTTTAATTTTAGTTTTAAACTAACTTCCAGTGTAATTTTAAAAAGCTGAAAAAGGTTTCGCTCTTTAAGTGCATACAGTTTCTGGTATTTCATCTTTAGACTTTAATGAAATTTGCATTGCTACATCTGCAGAATAAAGAAAAACCTTATCCTTAATATGAAAACTTCCATCACAGAGATCTTCTTCCTGCTCTACCGTATTTGGTTGGGAGGAGGGCCAAGTGAGAGAGAGAGAGATGGTGTTATGGTACACCGGGAGCCAAAGCACCCCAATGCTCATAGGGATTCTCCAGGAACCCATCAGAGCCCTGCAAATTCAGTTAGCTGTAGGCCAAAGTCATAATATGAGGGTACATGTCTCAGCTCCTTAGTTCTTTATTTCCCCCATTCTTTGATGGCTGGCTTCTCTTTGATTTTCTTCTCTCCTGCTTATTTCTTAATTTCAAGAATTCTGCAGCTATCTCCGCTGATAGTGCATTTTTCTTCCTTGCCTTCCGGATTCTTACTCTGGCTGTCCCTGGTACTGCTCATCTTCCTATACTATCCAACCATTCTCTTAGGCATCTCTGCACTCTAGGTCCAGAGAGCAAGACTTTTCTAAGGCTTACTTTCCAAGTTACGGTTGTGCTGTCTGAGGACCTGTCTCTTCCCCAGTTACTGGCACACAGAATGTCCACTGCCTGAGTTGAGGGGACCTCAGCTTTCACAATCTAGAGTTTGTTGGTTGGTTGGTTGGTTTCCATATCTAATGGCCTCTATCCACTAGTTTTAACAAAATAAATTATAATACACTTAAAGTCCTTTATAGGTGCAGATATGGGAAATGATGGGAATGTGGAAGGGGGAGTAATTTCATGATCATGCTGAACAGATTGAGTCCTAAAACTTTTCCTTTCAGCTTAAGAATTTTAAAATTCTAGAATGTAGCTCATTTTCTGTTGGTATTCATTAGTCTCTTCTCCAAGGTACTAAAGCCAAAAGAGGGCAGGGAAGAAGAATCACTTTTCAAATGTCAATAATAATGATCATTTAACATTGTAGGGGTGCCTGAGTGGTGCAGTTGGTTAAGCGTTCCACTTTTGGTTTTGGCTCAGGTCCTGATCTCAGGGTCGTGGTATCAAGCCCTGCATCAGGCTCTGTGCTCAGTGCAGAGTCTGCTTAAGATTCTCTCTCCCTCTCCCTCTGCCCCTCCCCCCACATTCTCTCCCTCTCTCTCTCTCTCAAAAAAAGAAAGAAATCTTAAAAAAAAATGATCATTTAACATTGTATAGTTTAGAAATATTAAATATGGCCTAGACCTCAGTCTGTATTAACAGTCTACTTTTCCAATATAATCCTGTGGTTTGTTAAACATTAAAAAAGAAGAATGATAGATCTTCAAAAATATGTGTAGTCCATTTAAGATCCATAAATGCTGCTTAGAAAAGCATATAATATCACAATTTCTATCAACATTCTAAGGATTATTAGTTTGGCTAATAAAGAACGATTTCAAAAATTTTTTTAAATAATTTTTAATTGGCTAGGAACTTCTGTACTCTCACTGGAAATAAATTCTGGAGAGAGTCCATCTGAATTTGGGAATCCAGATATTACACTTTCTATACACACACATAATTTTTCTCTTATGGTTTTCACAATAGCGCTAGACAGAATACGTTATTTCCTTTGTCGATAGAGGAGAATTTAAGCACAGGGGTGCCAAATTATTTCTTAGTTCACTTAGCTAGTTTGTAGTATAACTAATACTGGCACCTGACATTCTTGATTCCAAGCCCAGGGTGTATTTCAATAAACATCCATGAACATTAATTTGGTAGTTGAAAAGAAATTAAAAACTTAAAGTCAAAAAGAGAATTGAAGATAGGTAGGAGTCCATTAAATATAGTTCTAGGAACCCCTCATCTGTCAGAATCAAAGATATTTTACCAAAAGCAAAGTATTTAATCGTATAGTTACGTTCTCAGAATAAATTTTTTTTTTCTCTTTCACCACAGGTCTTATTAAGCCACAAAAGGTGCCACATACTATAGGTGTACAAAAGAGGCTCTTAAAAGAACACATGCATCAAATTTTCCCTGTTGGAAACAAAGGCTACTTGAACAATACACTCCTTAACAGTTCAGTAACACACAGCTTCTAAAAGAAGAGAGTCCGGTTAGAATGTGTATTTTCTGGGTCATGATTAGAGACTGCATAAATTTCCCTAGCAATGGTAACCATAGGAGGACCAAGGTTAGCCTGTTAAATGAAATGTGAGCGATAACCGGGCGGTTCCGAGTGGCTGCGGGCAGTTTTAGGTGTCCTACCAGCGTTTAAACCCACAGGGTCATTTGGCAGTCAGGTGTCATTAGTCACCTCTCTCCCTGTCTCCCTCTTCCCATCTGTTTTCGTCTAGCCTATTTGTGTAAATTACCTCTCAGTATGCTGCAGGACTCAAACTAGTCATGTATTTTCCTCCTACACCTTTGTCGTTTTCATCCCTGACTGCTCATTTAGACTTACGCCCATCATTTGACCCAAAATTTAGCATAAGAGGCAAGATAATGGTAGCAATTAATATTACTACTGTTACAAAGCAGCATCCCTTATGACTATGGTAAAAAGACCACTAAAGATAGCATAATAAATGTCAAAGACAGAACTGCCACTAGTCATTTCGAATCATGATGATTAGCATCACAGGCCAAAATGTAATGATGCCTTTTAAGAGAATGGAGAGTTTATGTAATTTTGTGCAGACAATTTCTGCACAAAGTTAATATCCAAAAGATTCTTGAAGAGACTGCTATTCCTCATAATAGCAAGACCTTTTAGAGAGGATGAGAAAAATAAAATCTGCCTTTTCCTGAGTTGACCCTGCCATTTACTAGCAAGCTGAATGCCCACTTCTCTATTATTCCAAGGCATAAGTGTACCTTTGAATTATGTCTCAATACTATGGGAAAAGGTAGGAGTCTCAGTCTGTATTACTCCACCAGTATACTTCCTGCACAAAAAGAATTAAGAGTAAATAATTGTTTATATGATAGCAACTGATAACAAGGAATTCCTACTTTGAGAAGGATTTAAACGGAAGGGATTCTTTGCTAAGGGCAGATAAGAATAAATCATGGCAAGTAACTCTGCAGCTGCATTTTCAATAATGATGAATAATTTGTCATGTGGGAACAATAGTTATGGGAGTACACTATTGATATCTAATTCTAGTTTACATGAAATTATAGAAAAGTCAATTTTCTGAGAACTTTCCACTCTTTACTAATCATGGGCACAAAGATATTTGGCCAGATTTATTGCATTTGTCAAGTTAAGTAGTTTTTATGGCCTATATGACTAAAGATTTTAGCCCATATTTTTTTAGCTCACTGTTAATTTGTCATATATGGATGAATTAAAAACAAAATGTGAACAGTCATGCACTGCAGTGAATTAGCCTCCATTTTTCTTTTAATTTTTTATTTTATTTTAAAGTATCTTAAGGTTAGAAAGTTCCTAAAAGTAATATAGAATACTCATTGAATACTTTAATATCCGCTGAAATGACTCTGTAAATAGGTTGTCAGGTTTATATTTAGACATTTCTAGTGACAAGGAACTCAAAATTTTCTGAGGCAGATCACATATTTGGATAATTCTGAATATCTGTCTCTCAATATCCATATATACATTAAAACACATTACTCAGTATTTTCCAAATGATTTTTCCTTTCCAAAATCTAACTTTGTTAAGATTATTACATATTTAAAATAATGTAAGGATTATGAGTATTCAGTTCTTTTAAAAAACTGAGAGCCCTCTATTAAGAAAAGTGCTTAAGAATAATGATAAAATAAACTACCTGTGCAAACATCCATATTAAAGTAACAACTGAGCCTGAGGTACAATGAGAGGAAATTTTAAAAGACATGGGCAAAAATTTGTACATTTTATTCATAAAAACAAAATAGTGAGTTAGCTATATATCTAAAAAACAGGAAATATCTAAAAGAGAGGAAATTAATTATGGTACATATCTGGGGAATTTTGTGAAGCAATTAAAAGTAATGGAGGACACCTATATATTACTAATATGGAAAGATCTATATGACTTTGGAATCATATAACATACAAATTAAAAAATAAAGGAAGGTACTGAATCTGTGTGATCTATTCCCATTTGTGAAATAAATCACTATATTAAAACCGTTTCTAAATCTACATTCATGCAATTGGCATAATTTTCTGTACTCCAGTGGTGTAGAGTGTACATACAGCCTTCTTCCACATAACCTGACATTATTCACCAGGATGTTTAGATAGAACCCCTGAGAGAAAAATTGGATGATCCAAACTAGTTCAGCTCCACTTGGTGCAGACAGTTTAGGTAAATAAGATAGTGGGGTCTTCACCTGCTTCCCAATCCCTACTGATTTCATCAGAACTGGAAGTTGCTGGGTTCCTGGGTGGCTCAGTCATTAAGCATCTGCCTTCTTCTCAGGTCATGATCCCAGGGTCCTGGAATGGAGCTCCGCAGGGAGCCTGCTTCTCCCTCTCCCACTCCCCCTGCTTGTGTTCCCTCGTTTGTTGTGTCTCTGTCAAATAAATAAATAAAATCTTAAAAAAAAAAAAAAAACTGGAAGTTGCAGGGGAGAAAGACAAAACCTTCCCTTGAAAGGAAAGCTGGCTGAAGACTAACCTTCAGGGAATATGGGAGTTTTCCAAAGGTAAGTTAATAACAAAATGAGCAATCAAATTAATATTTAGTGAACCCATACTGAACACTCTACTTGCAATAAAAAATGTAAAGCCTGGGGCCTCCTGGGTGGGTCAATCTGTTGAGTATCGAACTCTTGGTTTTGGCTCAGGTCATGATCTCCAGGTCCTGAGATCGAGCCCCATGTCAGGCTCTGCGTTGAGTGTGAACCCTGCTTAAGATTCTCTATCCCTCACTCTCCCTCTCCCTCCCTCTCTGATCCACCCTTCTTGTGCTTGCATGTGTGTGTACGCACTCTCTCTCTCTCAAATAAATAAATAAACAAATAAATAAAATCTTAAAAAAAATCTAAAGTCTGAGAAAACGCCTTTAAAATTGATTTCATAATTATGGCCATTCTATACTTTTCAGAGTCTATATATTATCAGACCTCAGACAAAGAATACATTTGAACACCCTCTGCAACCTGATATGGATAGGCAAATCATCTGGTAAACTAAACCCCTTTACATAGACTCCCTATAACTCTTCTCTAAATTCCTTCACCTGATTGTGTTTTCAAGCGAACATAAATTCAGTGACAAACTTAATGAAGCAATCTTATCTCTGTCAGTGAGTAATAACTATATAGCTATTATTGAGCTCTTACTGAGTATAGGACTTTCTGTGGACTATTTTTTTTTTTCATTTAATTCTTACATCAGTCCTGTAAGGTAGATAGAATTTTTATTCCCATTTTCTAGGTATAGGAAACTGATACACCTAGAAATTATGTAATTTCATTCCAGACCTCTCCCTTAGCCCATATTCAAATACTATGCAATAAGAGAAGTCATAAGAGAAACAAATGAATATAAAGAATTACAGAGAATAAAAGTAGATGCATTCATAGTGTGATTATTAGCGAGAGCAAATCATTAGACTTGTACAACTAGACCAGACAGAAATGAAGAGATGGGTTGGTGGCAGAATGATGAATATCTAAAGGAAAACTATTTAGAGAAGGTAGGACTTGAGAGGCTGCTTGAATATAAAAGGAAGCTGCCATCTCACATTTCTCTGTGATTATCAGCAGAGAAGACATCAAAAATAAAATCCACCTCCTCTATTTTGTATCATTATTTACCTTGGTGGGAATGGCAATTAATTTTCTGGATTTCAAAAGTACAAACAGCTTGCAAATGTCTCTGTAATGCATGTCTTGGATTTTTATGTAATTTATGTAAGTGATTTGCTCTTCTGTAATTTATACAAATTTCATCTTTTGCTAGCCAGGGAATAACATAAATGTCAGAGAGAAAGCTCTCTTCATTTAGGTATGCACCTAAAGTTGTGCCTACATTTTACAAGGACCAAAAACCATGGGGAAAAAATCCTCCCCAAAAAAGCCATCTAGCTATCAGCAATCGTCCATAAAATGTTCTCTTTCCAGTTTGTAACTTTGCAGAATGCTAGATTTAGAAAAGATACTACCTTAGAAAAACTCCTTATTTTCAGACTGCCGGGAATGGCCAGCAATCCTTGTACTGACGGATGAAAGATGACTCCAAACTTTGCCGTAAAAAAGAGGAGAAGGCAAGGGGGTCAACGCTCAGAGACGAAGACCCTTTGCTCCTCTTTGCTCCTGCTTTTATTGGTCCTTCAGGATATCACAAATCCTTACTACTGTTTCTCCAGTACAGGATGTGTGACAAGGGGTCTTACTGGAACTGGGAGATCTGTTTACAGGAAAGATAGGTTATGCTAATCTGTGTGTTTTACGAGTTCTGCTAAACATAGCCTAGGGGACAATGCACACATCTCTTCAATCACAGGGCAGCTGTTTGGGCTAAGAAAGCTTCAGGGAAGGCAACTCCCCTGGTCACGCAGGCCTGGGCATTCCAAAGGCCTACCCCTTCTCCGAAACCTTCCCTGGCCCTCAGCGGCCTCTTTGTTACATTTTAGCAAGCCAGGTATTTTGGCTGATTTCATGCTCTACATTAACCCCAAGACAGATGATAAAATGGGAACCCAAAGTAGCCAAATGACTAGCTCAATATAGTCAGATCGTTGAGGTGCAAAACTCACAGGTATCCCTTATTATTTTATTAGCAATCTTATAAAACTTGGCCCAGCAGGTTTTATTACTCCTATTTCACAGATAATGATACTTAGTCTTATTTTTATGATTAGAAAGTATAGATTTGGTGCTAAGACCAAAGTTTATTGGCTCCCAGTACAATAAGCTTTCATTCGAGTGCATTGCCCCTTCAATAAGTTATGGAAAATATCAATAGAATTTTAAATGGGTAAACTGGAGAAATTCTGATTTGTTTGCTGCTTTCCTATTCATAGGCAAATAGCTTTTTCCAGTGTAGGAGCATCACTAAAAGGCTTTTCCTCAGAAACACAGGGAGGAAAGTGGTAAGATCTAAAACTTGATGATGTAAAAGAGTTGGCTACATGGAGAAATCCAATCTCTCTGTATGTACCTGAGAGGTAATAGCCTAAATAGGAAACAATCAATGATCAGAGCTCACCACATTGCTGCTGCCCTAGCATTCCTTACTCTATTTTCTTCAGGGCCACTAGTTCTTGCTTCTACCACTGGATCTGTCCCATTGAGATGCAATAATTATTTTATATGCTCGGACTGCAATACAGAAAAGACTCAGTTCTCCCTTATTTAGTTTCATGTCCTCTTAGTAAGTTTTCCTAAGTAATTAAGAGGGAAATAAAGTCAAAACAAAAATGCAAAAAGGATCCAAAGTGCGGGGCTAAAAATTAATGCTATCTACAGATATGGCCAAATGGTGGTTGAAATAGTGAAATATTTTTCAAACCAGTTGATAATCAGTCACTACCTCAAAGACCTCAAATACATACTCTCACTACTTTCCTCGTCTACCAGCCAGATACCTCCTTCTGTGCATTCCCCAAACAATTAAAGGGAAATCAGTGGCACAATAGGGGGCAGCTAGGATCACATTCCAGTGCCGTGACCAGCATTTATGTTTTTTGCCTTGCCGTTCTGGATTAATTATGTTCAATATTTCCTTTGCACAACGGGGGAGACGTGGATGTCTTCACTCAATGAGTTTGCGACCCAGTCTTTTTCAAGCCAAGTCTAAATATCTAACAGCATCCAGCCATTTATATTCAATGTGTCAAAACTGAGCTCATTGACTTCCCTTTCTAATGTTTTAATCTCTCTACTAATCTCTCATTTAATCTAATCCATATGTTCTCCTACTCAACAGACAGCATCCTCACCCACCCAGACATGCAAGTCAGAAATCTGGAATTTATTATAAACTTCCCTTTTATCCTGTGTTAGGGAAGTTTCAAAGTCTTACAGCTTGTCCTTTTTGACACTTCTAAATGATCAGCTTCTAACCAGAACTCGTACTTCTGTCCTAATAGGTTTCCTAACATTTCAGGCCCATACCCTTTAATAAAAAGCCCAAACTCCTAGTATGGTGGGCACAGTCCCTCATAATCTTCCTATTTCTCCATTCCCTTGTCATCTAGCTTCTACCAAATCCTACAACTTGTTATTCTTGAGAAATGTCGAGGTGTTTCTTGAAGATTGTACTTTTTTGCCTGAAACTCCCCCCTACTTTTGCCCCCATGGTAGAGGAGGCTTTCTAATTTATTAAGAATCACCTGTCATATGAAGCCTTTCCTACTCCTCACCAGGCAGTAATCATTCCCTTCTTCATTCTCTACTGGATCTTGTGCATATTTCTATCAAATCACCTATAAACACTTATTGCACTAATTTGTTACCTTTGTCTCTTCTTACTAGACTGTAAGCTCATTGGAGGCAAGAATGTCATAGGCCCCTTACAGCAGGGCCCCTTACAGCAGAGATATGTACTAAATATCTGCTGAATGAGTGAGCAAGTGATTGGATTAGTCAGTATAGAGCCTCTAAGTAGTAAATATTTCCCTCAGTCATTGATTTATCTGGGAATTGGCAACTTTTTCAAACTTTATTTTTCTTGAATATACTCATTTTTTTCCTATTATATGCTCATTGTAGGGAAGTTAGAAAATGCTAAAAAGCATAAAACATTAATCATTCATTAGGCAAAATTAGAGGTAACTCACTCAGATTAGCTGACAACACTTTTGATTCTCTCAACTGTAGTGAGTCATGCCATCCTTTTCATGACTAAGAAATTGAGAAACATTTCATATCTAGATGCAGCATTTACGTAAACTCAGCTCTTAGCCTCACCCCTTATTTTTATTTTTGCAGTCTTGAGCCCTGGACTTGTAGTGTATTACTGACTCTTATTGGAGACTAATAAGACCACCACTGAGGATGGGAAGAGCTACGCAAGACCTATTATTCTAACAACTGAAAGGGCTGCCAGAGTATCTTTTCCTGTGGTTTGTAAAGGAAAGTTTTGATAAAAAAATGTTTTCCCATTATCTTGCCTGTCTCCAATCTAAATGATGTTAGATTTTACAGAGCAGAGTTCTCCCCAGGCAATCTTATTAGACCTAAATCATAGGGACGAGACTAACTGAAATAATTAGGAATTTCATAGAGAGGGGGAAAGATCCCTAAACAATGTATTCAGGATCAAAAAATTTATAAGTACTTCACATGAAAAAGATATAGTTAACCTATAATCTTTCCTAGGAACAGTATTAAAACATTAATATGTTTTAATTTCATGAACAGGAAATATTGTATAATTGGTGTCCAGAGAACTCAAGATGCCAGAGAAAAATTTCTAAGAAACTTCTATAAATACCCACAGCCTCTCTTGATATAAAGCAAGAATATTCTTAGATAGGCATTCACTATTATCACAAAATATTTTACATACATATCTATATCTATCTATCCACACACACATTCCTGCTTTTTTACTAAATATTATAATTTTAGTTAAAATTATCTTACATAATTTTTACATTCTACATTTGGGTATGGGATAATTTACTTAGCTGTAAAAACCTAAGGGACCATACTTCTTCTTTTTTTTTTTTTACTATCATGAGTAATGCTGGGGCAAGTATTTCTATGCATCATTCTTTGAACAAATTTCTGGTTATTCCTTGGGAAAGATTCCTCTAAGTGGAATTATTGAGTCAAAAGATTCTAATATTTTAAAGGTTTTGATAACATACCACAAAATTGCTGAGCAGAAGGTGTATACAATTTTGCATTCCTCCCAGGCATGCATAAGAATGCCTATCTTGTTGCACACTCAATGAGGCTGAGAGTTTACTTATTCATTCCCTTCACAAAACATGTAAAATTAGTCCTGATGCCAATTCTTCTCTGAGGTCTCCTTCTCATTGGATAGTTTTAATTTTGCTCCACTTGTTCTTGAGTTTTCCAAATATTAAGAGTTATAGCTTGACTTCCCCTCATGACGACATAAATATTCCAACATCCTACATTCATTAGTTGCCCTTGCAAAACAATGGTCTATCATTGAAGACTCCTGGACAGTCATTTGTTTCCATAAGACCAGTTCCTGATTTGATATTTCCACTGTATTCCCATTATAGACCCAGCATCCGGGCTCACCATTACAATAGGAATGGTTGAAAGTTTTTTTTGCAGGGCTTGAGAGAACAAATGCATAAAGCAACCATTCCTACACACTCAAGTAGGCCAGTGTTTTGTGTGAGACCCTAGGAAGCAGATCTCCAACCAGAGGCAATCAGTTCTGCTCAAATCAGAACATCGTCTAATGTTTAAGTCTGACCCAGAAACAAAAGTCTGACCTCATCATGAAAACTTATTTTCCAGTCAATGATTAATTTCTACCCCAGTGCTTGCAACTTCTTTTATTTAAGCATATTTTCAAGAACTTGAGAGGTAACTATGGCAATGGATACCTAGAAGGGAGAAAAACCTTTGTTATTAATTTCTACATGCAGAGATGGGTCAGGTGTTTAGTTGTGCTATTATGCAAATCTCCAAACATGGCAGTGGGTGACCTGCTGGGAATGTTCTTACCCAGAACAAAATGTCCTTTTAAACAATTGTACTTTGAGGTTAACTCTTTTTGTTAAAACTTAAAGGCATAGCATTCTTTGAAAATGAACAGAAAACGTGTTTTGCCTACTGTTAAGAAAATGACAATTTTTTATTGATTAGAAGGGAAAAATTTATGTGTGTTCGGAGATAGTTTGAAGGTAGGAATTATTTTTTTTTATTTCATTTGGGTTGTTCACTTCTCAGAGGCAATAGTGATTTCTAATATACTTATGAATATCTGAATGTTATCAGATTTACTTCTTCTACAGAAAAAATGTTTTTTGAGGATTTTTTTTCCCCAAGAAAAAAAACAAGAAAACTCTTCAGCTATGAAATTAGTGCTCTGTTGAAAGGACCCAACTTTTGAAATTTATTCTAATTACAACAAATCTCCAAGAATGATGGAATAAGATTTAAGATGACATTAATGGTGGAAGGAAGAACCATGTGTTTATGATTTAAAATGGAACAGATCACATTTAGTTTATACTCAGAGTCCCTAAACTTCTATTTTAAAATAGAAGACAAAAGAGTACACACTGGTGCCTGTGCATGTAAACCACAAGAACCAGCCAACATCCCAAATGGATGTTTCCAGTTTTCTTCCAAAGAATGCCTTTGAATTTTTCATTTCAAGTCTATAATATGTTTTATTATAAAATAATGCCTTTATGCAGTATTTTAAAAATTAAGCTAATGCTTTATGAAGGTTCTTCATGTCTACCCGATAATTTGGGTACCCTCTGGCATTCCAGGTCTCCATAATTTATTTGCAGAAGCATGGCAATAAGATTGTATTGTTCCATGTAAGTCTCATATTCTGCCTTTCAAATGACACCATTTTAAAGGATTATGGTTCCATGAGCCAGTAATCAACTAACCAGTTCCTCACAAAACAATGGTATAGGGGAAAAAAGACTTTTCTGAATATTTTAGTTTCAAAGCTACCATGGTAACAAGATATATTTGCTTTATTAACATAATCTTTTCATTTTTTTCTAGGGCTTTTGCTCTCTAGAAAGGATTCTCTTTTGATATGATCACAATTAAACAATAGATTCTGAAATTGAACTAGCATTTATAGAGGTTGGTAACAATGTAAAACAATTTTGCTTATCTGAAAAGCATACCGCTTTAAAGAAAATTTATAGATAGATTTTCAAGGTTTGTCATTTCTTATTAGTGTCGCTATGGCTCAAGTTTTGCTTTTTCGGGGTATAACATCACAGGAATTTTCCGTTAAATTATTCGTTTTCAGTAATACTCATGGTCCATTTTCATTTTTGTGTCACTTCTTAGAATAACAGTGTTGCCTTTATGTAATATTTCTATCGGTATTTATTCAAGAACATGAACATAATCATGCAATGTAACACAATCATAATAACTAAAAACTTTGACATTACTGTTAGATCACATCACTTATAATTAGTTTAACAATTTTTTTTTCCAGCTCCTACCATGTGCGAAATACAATGCTAGACAATGTTGAGGATATAAAAAGGGTTACTTACATGCTCAGCTTAATTAAAAATTAAGAAATTTTTAAATGACTCATTTAAATTATAGTGTATTCTATTTTAGTATGGCCTTAACTAGGGAGTTTTAATCTAACAATATATTGATTTAATAATTAACATGGAGCTTATTAAATTGGTGGCAACTAGTCCAATAAGCATTCTGATTCCTCTGTTTTGTTTTTTCTTAATGCCTTGGTTCTTTAACATTAAGGTTTAGAGTTTAAATTATGGATCTCATTTACTGTTTTATATATTTTGCAATGTGTTACCTTAAAATTAAAATTATTTTTGAATATTGGTTCAAGATATAAATGTACCATAGCAGTAAATAAAACTGTATCAGGACAAAAGGGAAAAGGAACTAGATGTCATTTTTTCTTAAAGAATGAGATGGTATTAGCATTTCTGATCTTGGAAGGTTCTCAGGAAAAATGACAAGACCCTGAAACAATTGACATTTATTTATGTTTAAGAGGTTGATCATAGAAAGAGCTAGGAAACAGCTTGTCAAAGCAGTTTTTGAATAATTCTGAAAAGTAATACTATCTTTCTTCACATGGGAAAAGCAGCATTAAATCATTCTAATCAAGGGAGGAAAATTAGTACATTATTAATTTTCCAGTAATTTCTTTAACTACCTGCTTTTTAGTTGTTTTTATATAAATATAAATATAAGAGGATAAAAAGGCTTATAGGATCTTATTCTTCTTCACATTAAAATAAAATAATTTTCATTTCAAACTTGAATAGAAGTACAAAATCTTTAGCTACGGTTTTAGAATGTATATATACACACATTCTGTATGTGCACACAGTTTCATGATTATTGTTTGGAAATAACTTTATTACTCATTATTAGTCTCCCAATCATTACCCTGTGCCATGTAGGCCATATTTTGCCTCTTTGTTAAGCACAAATAATTCAGTTGTCACAGTTTAGCCATGTAGAAGTGGTTTGCAATTGCAATTCCTAAATATTTCTGCAGATAAATTAAATATGTACATATATATGCATTCTTTAAGAAAATGAAAGAGTGAATCTATTAGACTTATAAAGGTAATTTTCCATCTCTTTCTTTTCCATATAAATAGAATATTATCCACAATGGCTTATGGCTTCATGTTTCAATCAATTCACCTACCTTGTGATCCAGCCCAGTTTTGACATATGCATGTGTGTCAATGGCTGGAAACCAAATAATCCTGGAGAGTAAATGAGGATTTGAATGGACAGGTTCTTTGGCACATTCTTATTTTGCACTATTTTTGTCCCTTGAACACAGGGTGTCCTTTGAAGAAAAATAAAATACTCTCTATTCTTAGGGTAAGCTTATTCAATCTTCTGTAAGAGGCAAGTTGCTACTTTCCTCAATAAAGATCATTTTTAAATACATAAATGAAGTATATGTGATTGTAGTGGCATGGTCCTTCAGAAAACTCTTGCCCTTACACCAATAAAATAATTATACTTAAAAGTTTTATACATCATGATGATTACAACTAATTTTATAGCATAATATTATATTTATTAAACTAAGTAAAAATATGCCTTCAAAATTTTTTTTTTAAGGTTTTATTTATTTAACAGAGAGAGACACAGTGAGAGAGAGAACACAAGCAGAGACAGTGGGAGAGGGAGAAGCAGGCTTCCCGCAGAACAGGGAGCCCAATGCGGGGCTCAATCCCAGGACCCTGGGATCATGACCTGAGCCGAAGGCAGACACTTAACGACCGAGCGACCCAGGCCCCCTTGCCTTCAAAATTATTACTTTCAGCCAACATGTGATACATCTGTCTGTAAGGAATACCTTCATTGGTTTGTTATTGTTAATGCATAAGATGTGATATGTAAGACCCAGTTGAAAGCTTGTCTGTAATTCATTTTTTATCTACCCTAGTTTCAGTTATAGTGCCTCATCCTAGTAGTTGTACAATAAATATTTGTTGATTGATTGGATGACTAAATAATATAAATGCAGAACAATGATCTTCGTAATTAAGGATGGATCTAAGGTATGGATCCATGCTGGTATAACTCCACCCTGCATCTGTATCCATTTTCTCAAAGAAAGGTCTCCCCAAACTGGGCAAGATGTTACTGCAGGACAGACGCCAGAGGCTGCTTTTTTTTTTTTTTTTTTTTTTGGCTTAGTGGAGCCTCCTATTAAATAAAGATAAAACCATATAAACATTCTTTTATATTTTATTTGAGTAGCAGTGTCTTGCTCCAAACTCAGAAATGAACATCTCAGCAGCAGCAAAGAGAAAGTCTGTCCCAAAGCTCACACATGTTATTTTATACTTGAGAGCTGACTAATTTAGATACTTGCATTAAAGTAATATAGAAAGGCAATTGTACCAAAAAATGATAATTTTGGGTAAGGGGAGAATATGGAAGTACAAAAAATGAAGACAAGTAGTTAATGCATGCTCTGAGACATTTAATGTGGCCCCATAGTACTCAAGGTCCTAAAGGCATTGCTTTATTACTGTAGAGTAATTGATGTCTATAAAGATGGCCCTAAATCAGCAGCATAAAATTTTAGATTGTATTTTATATATTCTATTTAATAATTAAAAGAGTAGAATACATTTTGGAGAAATTTTAGTAGCATGATTAAAATAAAACCAAATGAAATGAATATTTTTATGAGAAGTGTGGTTATATGAATTCTATCATGATTTGATATAATTAAATAAATATAATATTGAGATAAATGTATATATATATATTTCAGTATATCTGTATACACAAAGAGAAGTAGAGAGAGAGTTATAAAACAATACTATCTTATGTTTTCTCAGCTGCAAAACAAATGAGTCAGATGTCTTGACTTATGCTGTTTATTTAATAAATCTTCTTCCTTTGAAGAAAGATTGTTCTTATAACAAACTCATTTTCAAATGAGGTATATAAATGCTTCCTTCCCTTGTACCTTCTGTTGGATGCTTATCTTTTTATTTATTTTTTATAGATGGCCTCTTATAAATTAAGTAATGTTCTTAATGGAATTGCACATTATAAACAGATAATGGCCTTCCAGTGAAATATGCATGTCAGATCTTAGGTAGAGTAATGAGAGGAAATAAACTTGAAGACAAAAGAAAAATGTTTATTTTTGGAATGTTACACCATTATCGCTATTCAGTCACAACTTTAATCTCATGAATACCAAGCCTATTATAGAAAAGGAGTCAGTCTTTAAAAAAATGAAATAATTAGAATGACCTGGCAAACCAGTGTTCACAGTAGGAGATATGTACAAACACTGTGTCCAAAATGTAGCTTTCAGGAACTAGAAAAAGCACTAACCCACAGAAAACGAACTTAGAAATATTAACCATAAAATGCTTACAGAATATTAAAATGAAAAAGATTCTTATCTTTTATTATTCCTGGCAACTGTGACTTCAGATGTTTATTTCCATTTCTTTTAAAGTGACCTAAAAGAAACATGGACTCAATAATTCAACGATAAATTAATAATAATGAAGAAGAAGTTTGGTCACTTGACTGGAATGAAAAGTGACTTTTGGTTATATTTTTAATGAACTAGATTCATATTTTTAAAGAACCTAGGCTAATAATAAAATTTTAATAAATTTCCTTTACTGTGGTAAATAAGTCAGTTTTCAATCAAATGATCTATTTTTTCAAGGGTTTTTTTGTAAATAGGCTTTAGACTGTTTTCTAGAGTTCTGCTAAATTGCTATTCTAGGTATAAAGCAGTGAGAATTTTTAAAATATCTGTTTCTATTCATACACCAGTGGAAATGTTGTGTCAAATATTTGAATAAGTAATGTGGCTTAAATTATACCCTTTTAAATGGCTATAAATGAGAAAGAAACTATGAATAAAATTATGATTCTGTCATTATAGAATTTATAAAAGTCCAGGGAAGACTGTACCATAAACAGATACAGAAAATGAACTCTGAATATTTTCAGGTTCTCATTTCACTTCCTTCAATCTCACTGTACACATTCCTGTTTCATAGATCCATGTAGTGAAGATACCATTGTCCGACTAGAGAAAGTAGAGGTTAATACTATTTGCTTATAGGGTACATCATTATGCATTATTTTAATGTTCCCTTGTCCTCTGATTGCCTATGATTTAGAAATGTCACACTCCTTCAACATTTCTTGAGATGAGATACTGAAGTTGAAACCAAAGAAACTTTTCTCAAAACCCGGTTTATGATGGTCCTGCCTCAATTTGAGAAAGCTTGTACAGAGGCTCAGAACTAGAACTTATTTTTGATGTGTCCACATAGAAAAAGCAAAGGAAAATACCCTGAAATTATTGAGAAAATACTAATGCTCATAAGTGGGTTCCCTCCTATAGTTACATGTGCTGGTTATCCCAGACCCCAGATGCACCCTTTCCATGGGTAGACTAATCAACTCATCCAGCTCTGCTGCTTAGTATGTATATACATTATTTAAGCACTCTGAGTCACAGTTCCCTTTATCTTTAAAATGGGTACCACATCTGTAGACAGGGGAGTTCAAATATATAAGGCAACTGGCCCAGGGTGTGGCACTTAATAAATGGGAGGAATGATGAGGATGCAGAGGGAAATAAGTTCTAGTTCTGAGCCTCTGTACAATGTTTGTTAGCAAACATTGATTGCATGCATGCTCAGTGCTAGGCTCTGTGCTACCGCTGGAGTTGCAAAGGAGAATATAACAGAAAAAGCCACTGTCCTCATGGAGCCTACATATGGCAAACGTGCCTTATAACTCACTGTTGGCCAATCCCATCAGGTTTCTTCATCTGTGTCCTTAATGGAGGCATCAGCAGCTATGCTGTATCACCAGTTACAGTCTGGCTTAGTATTTTGCCACCAACAGTGCTCTTTGGTTATATTCTAATGCAGGTGACACCTTTGCTCATCTTATACAACTTTCTAACTTCCATCAGAAGTTAGAACCTGTAAACATCTCAGGACCATCTTCTTTGAAGACTGCCCTATGCATAAGGCCTCTTTATTAAGTGTGATGTTAATGTGACTGAATGAAAATGATTGTTACAGGAAAGACCACTTTTCCAGTGTCCTGTAAGAAATTTAGAACATAGGAGAATAGCCATTTGATAAAGCATTTGAAATCCCTACTGCTAGAGTCAACCTGATACTATTTATGATGCTTGAAAAAATATTAGGAAAGCTTAAAGTTTAAAAACAACTTAGAGTTTTGGTTCATGTGAAATGTGCACAATATACTGGCAGTGGTGAGATTTAGAAATAACAACAAATTGTTCTGATAATATTTATTAATCTTATATTTACATATTGATATTATATACATATATTAATATTAATGTACCAAACTCAAATGAACCAACAATTAGTCTCTTGGCAGAGACATAAATGAGTAACTCTTTGAGTTGTAGTTGAATACCAAGAATGGGTTACAAATTCTATGTGATGTAAAGGCATGTTCTACCCCCCCACACACACACACACACACAAACCTCTCACTAAGGGAATGAGAAAGGTTTCACGTGGTGCTCTACACAGGGTACCAGCATTGTCTTTGTTAAGGTATGCAGGTGTCTTGGTGTCGTACACAATGCAGCCACCAATGGGTGAACTACTAACAGAAACTTGCCCATAATATTTCTTTCATCATGCATGTTTCATCCCCCTGATGAACAACTTGAACATATTGGCTTTTGAAGTTTCTTTCTGCCTGACTTTTGTGGGTGGGTAAAAATAGATGTCCTATGAAAAATTAAGCAACTTGACACTGTTCTGCCTTTCAGACCCAGACATTTGTATAGTGTAGGTTTTGTGGTATATTTTATTTACTTTTTCAAATATATGGACTTTCCTTGAAATAATCTCTCTCATAAGAGCCTCATCTGTCCTTTAAATGTGCTATTTTTTGTTCCCCTTTTTCCCCATATTGTATTCATTCACTTATAGTAAGTCCTATCTTTTCTTTAAACTAAATATATGTCCTTTCTTCCTCCATATGGCAGTGTTATCTTAGAAAACTTTTCCGTAATGCGCTTCACTCCTAGGCATCCCTGTTGAAAGAGGTGATGCCCTCTCTTCTTCTCGTATATCTCATTCTCTTATCAGTGTTTTTTTATGGGCTGATAGTATAAGTAGCTAAATAACTCAACAGATAGTGAATGCCTACCATGTGTCAGGAATTGTCTGAGGCCCTAGGGCTATAGTGTTCAATCTGCTTTCTTAAAAGTATTAAGAAATATAACGGAAGGGGCTATAAAAGCAAATGCAAGCAAACTGTTGTACTTTATCGCTGTCTTATGCTTATCACCAATATTTTTTAAGTCAGGCTTTCATCTTCTCTTTTCTAAAACTTCTGTGTTCTTTCAGAGTTATTAAGGTCTGTATTTATTAGAATATTACATGCCAATAAATTGGTCAATATATATTTCATAATAGTTTTGATTTTGCCATTTTTGAAACAACATGTACCCTATGCAACAGTTGTAATTCTGGTCATGTATGCATTCAATAAATATATGTTAAGTGCCTACTATGTACCAGGACGATTCTAGGTGCTGAGAACATGTTAGGGTACACAATAGCCAAATAAATACTGCCTTACGGTGTTTATGTTCAAGAAGGGGGAGCAAACCATAAACAAGTAAAAAGAAGAAAAGAATATGAAATGTCAGGTGTGTGTGTGTGTGTGTGTGTGTGTGTGTGTGTGTGTGTGTGTTGAGATCAAATGAACCCAGATGGCATCACTGAGAAGAACACTTGAGGGAAGATATAAAAGTAGTAAGAGAGGTAGACATGGATTGTCTGGAGGTAACTGAAACAAGGAGAACAAGAATAAACAAAGGTCCTGAGGCAGGAATGTTCCTGGCCGATTTGAGGAACACCAGAGTCCTGTGTGACAAGTGCAGAATAATGAGGAACAGAGTAAAAGAGATGAAGTCAGAAAGTAACAGGGGCCTGTCCTAGGGCTTTCTGGATATTAGTGAGGACTTTGGATTTTACTCTGAATTAGGTGCATAGTCATTGCAGCGTTATATACAGAGAACTTAAATGAGACGGCTAGCATCTTAATAGGACTTCTCTGCCTTCCATGTTGAGATTACACTCTAGGGAAAGAGGGGAAGAGATTACTTTTTGAAGGTGAATTCAACAAGAGGGTGTTCATTGTTAGATGGTTTTCAGGTATGGTACCAATGGTTATGACTAAGCAACTGGCAGAACAGTGTTGCCGTTAGACGGAAAGGACTGGGCATAAACTGGTTTGGGGGAGATTAACAAGGAGTCCAGATTTGGACAAATGACATTTGAAAGGCCCATTAAACTTCCAAGTAGGAATGTCAAGTAGGGAGTTTGATACAGAGGTCTGGTATTAATGGGAGTGATTCAGGAAGGGGCTACCAATTTGGGGATCATCAGTATTTGGGTGGTATTTAAAACCACAAAACGGTATAAAATTATACCTAGAGAGTCACTGTAGGTAAAAAAGAGAAAAAGTCCAAATTCTCAGCACCAGGGCACTCCAAATTAGGAATTGGAGACATAAGGAAGAAACAGCAAAGACACAAAGGAGGACCTGTCTGAAAGGTGGGAAGAAAATTGGGCTAATTAAATTTTTAAAGAGAGAGAGAGTGATCAACAATGTCAGTGGTGCTGATGGGTCAAGCAAAAGGAGAATTAAGAAGCTACCCATAGATGTATCAGTATGGAGATTATCATTGGGAATGGAAGATCCGAAGCCCTATCTGGAGCATGTTTTCTAGGCTCCCCTTAAAGATACAAATGATTATGTGAATATAATTTTGTAAACTATAAGGTGCTATACAAATACATTATTATGATGACAGTATATTAATTAAAATCTGTCCTAAGATTATTTGCAAGCTACTTCATTTTTTCTCTAATTATTTTTAGAACAGTTTAATGCATTTTAATGAAAATTATTTCAAATGTTAATGTGCATCTCCATGTGATACTTTGTTTTCTTTGGCCTCTAGAATGGACTGACGTGTGCCTAATAGAAAGGACAATGTATTTTGTTCTTAGCTTATATTAGAGAGATTCAAATATTAAACAAAACGCAGAGTGATATTATGAGGTTACAGAAGGTTAATGCTATTTAGGCAGATGGTGAATTGCAAATTCAACCCGTTGTCACAATAACAAATATGTGAAGAAACACTGGTGTTGCAAATAGGAGAAAAATGAAATAGAGTTTTCTTTCATGTATATACACAAATTTATTATTAACAGCTCTCTCATAGTAGAAGTAGGTATTCTTCACAAAAGACTGATTGTTACACTCTTGTTCATCAGTCATTACAAGGAACAATATTTTAGATTCTATTCAGTGTATCTTTAACAATTATTCTGATATATTTTTTCAGGGTGGCAATGGCTTAAGCATTTAATCTAAAGAAAACTTGGGCATCTGAGTGGCTCAGTTGTTAAGCGTCTGCCTTTGGCTCAGGTCATGATCCCAGGGTCCTGGGATCGAGCCCTGCATCAGGCTCCCTGCTCAGCGGGAAGCCTGCTTCTCCCTTTCCCTCTGCCTGCCACTCCCCCTGCTTGTGTTCCCTCTCATTCTGTGTCTCTCTCTGTCAAACAAATGAATAAAATCTTCAAAAAATTTCTAAAGAAAACTTGTCTTATGTGTAATTTCCAGCTTATTGTTATATATCCATCCTTTTGTCTCTAAGAACAGATTCCACAGTGCTTATTAATCCTAGTCCAATAAATGTTGTTTCTATCAAGAAATTAAATTGTATTGTCTTTGATTACTGCTTTCCCCCCATTGTTGCAGATGTATTTCGTAGCCTAAAACTCCCAAAGCAAGGACTAGAACATTCTCACCTATTCAGGAATGTGCTCTGGTTAATATGATTATTAAATCTTAAAGATAGATAATAGTTAAAATTTCTGTAAGACCAGGTACATATCCCAAAGCTTTGAGATGTTTTTCTCTCAGGTTTTAGAAAATGCCATAAATTTTGGCCATGTTTGCTGTTAGAAAATGAGATTTGTTTTCTAGAAGAGTGCCCAGTGATATGCACAGTGAAGCCCAGTGTCCATGAGACGACTGTCAGAGGAACAGCTACCCCCGGAAAAGCAGCCAATTAGCGCTACAAGTTTTGAGCTGTCACTTGACATTATTGCTTGCCTATCTAAACTAGTCAGTGTTTGGGAAAACTCGTAACAAACACCTTTTAAATGGTAGCCATGCAGACTTCTTTCACAGTTCCAGGGAATCATTAAGTGGCGAGTAGGTAATTATTCTAAAAAGCCTTCTTTCTAATATCTAGATTCCTCCAAACACATTTTCTAGGAGCAAGGAGAGAAGGGCAGCTGCCTCGGGAACTGAGTTACAGCCTGGGTACGCATTGTCCAAACAGGGTCAAGTCAAGGGAAAAGGATGCTGCTGTATTTTCTCATCTTGCAGGAAAAAAAATGGCAAATTTTTATTTGGTAGGCATGGATTAGGGCAGTGGTTCCTAAACTTTAGCATGCATCAGAATCAGCTGGAGGGGGTGTTAAAGCACAGATTTAGAGGCCCCATCCCTACTGTTTCTGATGCAGTAGGTCTGAGGCACGTGTGTGTTGAAGATAGATTTTAAGGAGCTTGCCCACTCGGATTATTCAGGCCTTCCCCATACCGTGCTGGAAGAAGTAAAGTTGGTAGCTTGAAATCAGACATGTTGAGAATTTTTACATTATGGAAATCAGCAAATGCTATAAATTAGGCCTTTATTTTCCGAAAGCTAGTTTACCAGCCCATCACAGGTCAGAGTGAGGCCTGAGAATTTGCACTTCTAGCAAATTCCCAGAAAATACTGATGTCATCTGGAAACCACATTTTGAAAACAGTTGGATAAGGGAAACATTTTAAATAGCCTGAAATATGTCTGATTTCTTAGGCCAGTTAATAATCTTAAGCTTTTGGAAAGTAGAGCTTTTCCAAAAAGTGATTATGTCTTAAAATTTAATGGTAATGGTGAAAGCTATATAAAATGTGTATTTTGTACCACCTGTAAAAACACTGACTTCCCATGATCTTATAGCTTAAATTGAATAAAATAATATAACTATAAACTGCTATGCAGTGTTACTTTTTTCCATTTGGTTTTTATCATTGTGTTTTTGTTGCTCAGAATCTCAATTTTTTTTCATTTTATAGGAAAATTATTTAAGAGATTTTTAATAACAAGATTTTTCTTCTGATACATGAGTAGTAAATTTAGGCAGACCAAATGTTAGTTGCAACATTTCAAGATTAACCAAGGGAATGGGGTGGTGGAAAGAACATATTTTAAATTGGGCATTTTTTTGCCTTCAACTAGCTTTCTATCTAAAAGAGAAAATACATTGTTTGCTTTAAAGATGTTGGAAGTATAAAGACATGGAACGTATGTTATAAATTATTGAGAGAGAAATTCAGATGGCTACAGAAATTTGAAGAAAAACAATGTCCAAAGTGACCCCAAGGGGAGGCTGGTTGATAAACTTTCAAATGACCTCATGGTTTGGCATTCATTATTCAGAATTTGGCCTATGACTCCACCTCTCTGGACAGACTTTAATTAACCGATGCCATTCATGATATATAAAGCTTGAGTGCCAATTATTAATTCACAAAATACCATATCAGGAAACCTGGAGCACTGGTGTCTACATGATTAGTGATTCTCTTGCTGGAGATAGATTATTTGGAAAGTCAAATCTTGGTCACTAAATCTTTATTGAGCAAGGATCAGAACCAAAGAAACCAGTCAGATGTGCTGAATAAGTAGTGGATCTGATTAGAACAACTTGTTTTTTAAATTTCCATTAACATTATCATTATTATTATTAATGGTTATTAGTTATTGAATATTACCCATGTGTCAGTTACTGTGACTCAAGATATAGGTGGGCAGTGTGAATAGAGATTTAGAGAGCCGCCTCTGTGCTCTAATAATATGGTTTTGATATAAAGTACTTTTTTTGCTACTTCTTAGATGAGCCCGGTACAGTTATTGAACACCACTTTTCTAGCTACTTAGGAGAATCCACCTCATAGGGGTTTTCATAGGGATTAAATGAGAGTGTACATATAAAGTGTCTAGGATAGTGCCAGACACCCATTGGTAGGTAGGTTACTCTTATATAATCTCATTTAATCCTCATAATAAACTTTATTACTAGAGACATTATTAGCTCAATTTTACAGATAGGAGAAATGAAACCCAGAGACGGAATACTTTAAGGTTTTACTGGAAGTGGTAGAACCAGAATTTGACTTTTGCTCTGCATAAATTTGAAGGCTGCATGTTCCCAATAGAGTCAAAATAGCTGAATTTATTAGTTGAGCCTTCTTCCCTTGAAAGGGCTTAGATGGACAATGTCAATATTTTTATTGGAACTCTACTTTTCTAAGCTCCCAAGGCAGCCCAGCCCTTTGAACTGGCACTCTTTTTAGCTATTATAATATACCCTATTCAGTTACAAACAAGACTTACTTAAGTCTTTTCTTTGTCTTGAGACAAAGTTATACATCCTTGCTGTACTTGATTATGCCCTGAATTAGCCACTGCATCATGACCACCTTCATGTTCTTAATGGTACTATCATGGAGGATCCTAAATCCCAACAACAGTAATTAAGTATTATAGTACAAATAGTCTGAAGTTCTCCCTCTCTCAAGCCCTGAATCCTCAAGCTTTTATATTATCATTATCATTAAATATTTACCAAGTTCCTACTGTGTACATGACCCAAATGAGGCATTACTAAAAGAGTTAGAAATGATGCGGAGAAATGCAAACAAAACAAAACAAAAAAGATGTTTCTGCAATCAATTAGCATTTGTAACATTTATAATGTTTTCATTGATTTCATTCATGAGTTATTTTTAAAAAACACTAAATAATTTGAAGCCCACTTTACTTTCTAAAGATCCTAATTCAATTTTTAATGTATAGTATAATCACCATTCCTAGGACCTTTGTAATTTATTATTTATAAGATGATATGATTACCAAACCTAGCATAATTTCTTAAGCATAGTAGGTGTTCAATAAATATTTGATGATATATATGTTTATCATTAGAGTGGGATTCTAAAGCACAATAAATTGATTCTCTACATATTTTTTAAATGTATTAACCACTCATGAGCATTTTCAAGGAGTATTAGTTTTACTGTAATGAATTGTGGTGATGTTCTTTTTGTCATTCTATATACAACTGTACAGTCTTCAATTTCAGACAGGAGATACTGATTACCATCCAGCTTCTGTCCTGGTTCTGCCACTTCATCTCTTTAGACCTCTTTTCTTCATCTGTAAAATGAAAAAAATCAAATTAAATCCTTTTCAGGACTTGGTTCAGTTCTAAAATTTGGGGGCTTACTCTAAAAAGATTTAAAAGAAAAAATAAATCCTCCGTAGCAAATTACCACTAAACTGTTAGGATCCCTTCTGCAGTTATCAGTTTTTGATAAGTCTTCCCTTTCATGTGAACACTTTATTTCCTCGAAGTATAAACGTTATTACCTGATGATTTAAGAGACTTCACAGATTCCACAGGAGATCCTGAAATAGACAGCATCACATTAAAGTCCCCGCAGGGTTTGTGGTGAATATGGATTTAACAATGAGTCTCATCTTTCCAACAGCACACATTAAATGAACAATTCCTGAAACACCATACAGTTTCTTATTTTTAAATCTATACACAACTGCAACAAAAAATAATATGTTCTCATCTGTGATTATGTAATAGCTGTCTAGAGAAGAAACCCCTAACATCAAACATATCTCTTTCTTTCCCTGTGTTTTATAAAGTGGTATTGCTGGTTAAGGATAAAATTGGAAGGGGATGGGGGTAAGAGAAAGAAATTGCACATTGCCTTTAGCACACTTTCCTGTCTCCTTTCAGTTCTCCTATACACCCTCATCTCACAAACCATAGGCAGAGACATAATCACTTCCTGGAGTTGGTGTTAATCCTCCCGCCTGGGTCCACTTCTTCATTCCTTCATACCTCTTGAAGATCTTTCTCTAGGCTTCCCACCATTTACAACAGGTTAATTAGAAAAACTAATTACCAACTTACTTTTAACTCATTCGTTTATTCAGCCTTTCTTTACTGAGTTTCTACTACAGATGAAATTCCTTAACGGGTACTGGGATTTAGCAAGAAACAAATCACCTACGCTGCCTTCATGGAACTCTAGTGGGAGAGACAGGCTATCGAGGAATAAATGGATTAACATACAGCTATTATTTATGCTAAATACTATGGAGCAAAAAACAAGGTTTCATGAGAGATTCTTTTTAAAAAAAAAATTATTTATTTATTTGAGAGAGAGTAGGGTGAGGGGCAGAGCGAGCCTGATGCGGGCCTCAAGTCTCCTGGGATCATGACCTGAACTGAAGGTAGAGGCTTAACCAACTGAGCCACCCAGGCACCCCTTCGTGAGAGGTTCTAATAGGAAAAACCTATATATCTAGTTCAGAATGCTTTCTCTGATGGGTGGATCTAAAGGATAAGTAGCAGTTAGCTAAAATGTGGAGAATATCGATTCCTGGAATGGGCACATTTGAGGAAGAGATGAAAACCCAATGTGAATGGAACTTAGTGAACAATTAAAAAGTGGGCAGGAGGCAAGGAAGAAGGAGCCAGACCATTTCATGAACTGCAAGACTAAACTTAAATTCTGTGGGAAGGATTTTAAGTATGGAGTTAACATAAATAAAGTCACTTAAAAAATGATGATTCTGGTAACTCTGTGGAGAATGGTTTAGGCAGACCTGGTGGCAAGGGGAGCTGGGCAGGGAGTAAAATGATTCACAATACAGAAATATATTATTGAGTTAAAATTGACAAAATTTGATGTGAGGGATAATAGAAAGGGAGGAATCAAGGATAAATGTCCCATTTCTGACATGACAGAGAATGGATCAAATTTCTGACATGGTTGGAAAGAGTTGTCATTTATTGAAATAGAAAAAAAAATGAGAAGCTGAATGCATCTGGGGATTTGGGGAGATCAGTTTTGGACATGTGTTTGAGATGGCGGTGAGACCTCCATGTAGAGATGACAAGAGATGGCAGTTAGAGCTATATCTCCCTCTCACAGCTCTATTTCAAGATCCAGACATGTGCGTCTAAGAGTCATCACCAGTGAGAACATAATCTATGGAGTTGGACAAGTTCACTTAGAGATGAACTATGAAGTGGGCCAGCATCAAATGACCTCTAAGAACTCGAGTTTGAAGAAATCAGAAACAATTCACTATATTGTACATCTGAAACTAATAAAACACTCCATGTTAATTATACAGGTATTAAAATAAAAAATTTAAAAAAAAAGATGAAAAGAAATCAGCAACAGGAGTTAACAGTCTACAAGGGAAACTGAGAGAAGAGGCCAGAGGAGAGCCAGGAGAGCAGAAAAAAATGTTCCAGGAAGACACAGTCAATTGTATTACACGATATTGGCAATTCAAGTCAGAGGAAGCACTTCTCTAGAGAAGAGCAACCTTGCCCCAGTTAAAATGCAAGAAAACTTTAATGATGTTAAGAATATCAAATACCACTGAAGTAGTCAATGCAAGTTATTTTCATTTAAGATGTGTGTCTTGGCACTCTCTGGGTATTTTGTAGGTGGATCACTTCACTTTTAGTGAAAAAGTTTTGAAAATAATATATTTAACATGAAATTTCTGTAGTGGAAATTCCTAAGAACTACACTATTTAGAGGGAAAAAAATCACAAAATGGTCTATCTTCTGTGATGCAAGATTGACTTTTGTAATATTAATAATAATATCAATATATTTCAATATAATAGCTACTATTTCTAATACTGAATTTGATTATCTGCCCTGGGTATGGTATTGCCTTAAGTGATCAAGGTGACTTTAAGTTCTTTTTCCTTTGAGATCTGACAATTTCTTTTTTTTTTTAAAGATTTTATTTATTTATTAATTTGAGAGAACGAGAATGAGAGAGAGAGAGAGTGCACATGAGAGGGGGGAGGGTCAGAGGGAGAAGCAGACTCCCCGCTGAGCAGGGAGCCCGATGCGGGACTCGATCCCAGAACTCCAGGATCATGACCTGAGCGGAAGGCAGTCGCTTAACCAACTGAGCCACCCAGGTGCCCCCTGACAATTTCTAAGGATTTAAAAACTATGAGCTTAGAAGCTCTCCAGAGTTGTGTAATTAAAGAAGATACTTATATGGAAAAAAATAATGGTTTTTCAGGTTTTAAAACAGAAATGACACAAAAGACCAAACCAAATTTGATTTATTTAAGGTATGAGAAGGAAGTATGCTAGATAAGTGCTATGTTCTCAGTAGCACTCATTACAGAGTTGTTCTATTTTCAACTCTTTAAAGTCAAAACCTTATATATTGATCACTATTTGTATATCCTGGATATGACATATAGTTGGCCTTTCAAGTATATTTGCTGAATAAATCAATGAATAGATGAATAAATTAGTACTGTGTAGCTTTATTTCATATGCTATTTGCCATAGTATATATACCTATATATGTATTTTAAAAATTATTATTGCCTAGCCAGTATGTTCCATGAGCCCTGGGGCTCCTTCTGTTTCGTTCTCCACTGTACCTTTAGTGACCAGCACAATTCCTGATACTATTAATTATTCATATTCATGTTTCTCTTCAATTTTATAAGTAATAATGATTTGGTAAAATAATATCAGTAATAGCCAACATTTAGTATTGTTCAAGGTGTTTTACGTGTTAAGTCAATATAATCCTCTCAAGAGTCCTTTGAGGTTGCATTACTGTTATCCCAGATTTGCAGTTGAAGAAGCTGAGCAGTAAAGAGTTAAAATCACCTGCCCAGAGTAACAAAGCTAAGATTCAGATCCAGACATTCTAGCTTCCAAGTTCAGTTCATTACCACCACATTAAACTGTTTTATGGTAGTTATAATAAGCTTTTGCCATTAGAAAATATTTTTATTGTCCATTTATTCTTATTATAGAATTCATGAAAACAATAAGCAATCAGCTGTGAAAAAAAGAAGCATATTCAAAAATCATGATCAATTCTGTTCTCAGCTAAAGTTCTCTCAAACTGTTGAAATATCTTGTTCATTCTTGGGGCTCAGTGTTCTTTCTGAACCAAAATATGTTCTGCCTAGAACATGCATAAGATTTGCTTTTGTTTCTTTCCAACCATAAAATCTACTACTTTGGGGAGATAAATATTTACCTCTAATGGAATCTGATTAAAGAATAAATTGGAGAATCAAAGCTACAATTAGCCATATAGACACAACTGCTTAATTCAAAGAACAGAGTAAATAAGTTAGAACGGTGTAGGAGAAGAGTGTTTGATTTGATTAGCCTCATTAGTACAGGATTGGTCCTCTTACTTTTTGCTCTGAAATGTCTGTGGTTTCATTTCCTTAATAATCTACTTCTGTAAGAAAAATTGCTGGCATTTCACCATATGCAAGATGAAGACAAACTTTTTTGGTAAAATTTTTGAATCATTTACATAAATTAACTTCTTTTTAGCAATAATGTTCAAGTAAGCTTTTTCCCTTAGATTGAGTCTACTAAAAAAAAAAAAGCAAAAAAAAAAGAGGAAAGTTTGTAATTTTTTTGTAGTACTTCAGTGTGTAGCTTCTCCTGACAGTTTCTACTTTAAAATAAAAATGGTTGCGGGGCGCCTGGGTGGCTCAGTTGGTTAAGCGTCTGCCTTTAGCTCAGGTCATGCTCCTAGGGTCCTGGAATTGAGCCCCACATCGGGCTCCCTGCTCAGAGGGAAGCCAGCTTCTCCCTCTCCCACCCCCCTGCTTGTGTTCCCTCTCTCGCTATATGCTCTCTCTGTCAAATAAGTAAATAAATCTTTAAAATAAATAAAAAATAAATAAATAAATAAATAAATAAGTAAGTAAATAAAATAAAATAAAATAAAAATGGTTGCTTTGAACTGAGGACTTGGCCTCTTAAGACACATGTGAGACTCCATATTATAATTCCCCTAAACAAAATGTTATTCTTAAATGATTATAATTTAAGAAATACTTATTCATCAGTTACTATTGCCAGATACTCTTTCAGGTGCTGGACACGATTCTGCCCGCATGGAGCTAAAATCTAAAGAAGTGATACATACATGAATGTTTAATAATTTCCAATAGTGACAAGTGCCAGGGCAAAAATAAAATAGGGTGATGTGACATAATGTAACTATGAGAGGGGCTGGAGAATGTAAGAGATGTTGGAAATGGTGCTCAGAATAGTTTCTATTCAGCATATGTGTGGCCAGTCATTTGTTTGAATATGGGAGGTGACTGTGCTGGAGGAAGGGAGCAGTTGTATTTTTGGGTTTGTTCAGTTATTCATAGTTCACAGTTTTGAACTGAATGAAGTACAAATACTGCTCTGTCAATATTTTGGAATAAAAAAAAGAAGAAAGGAAATGTCATTCTTACAGGGAAAACACTCTGTGGTATGAGCGCTAGATTTCTTCCAGAGAAGCACTGACATTTCTTAATTACTCTCTTCATGAGTGGTCATGTATAGCAATTACTGAAGGCTCCGTAGAGCATTATTCTTTGCAAGCCTTGGAGAACAATAATGCTGACAGAACAGGGCTTCAGTGTCCAACACACTTCTCCTCTCTCTTCATTGCCCCAGCTAATTACTCTGTCCAGTGGGAATTGTGTAGCTCCTTTCCCTCTCTGTAACCCCTACAACCCTCTACTGTACAGTAATCACATAATATTCTCTTGCTGCCATGCTTTTCTATTAGTTATTTAAAGGCATGGCCTTCTTTTACCACATCCAGTTTCTGAAATACTTTATCAATGGGTGATGTCCAAACTCTAGATTAATGGAAACATTGCTATGCCACTTGTTCTTAAAAAAAAAAAAAAATCAGTTTTCCTAGGACTTCTGACCTTTATAATGAAATAGAAAATAATTTTTTAATGTCATAGTTGCAATGCTGAAGAAGATATTTTGAGTATGTGTCTACATAATGCCTAAATATTTAGTCAATTAGCAAAAACAGTTTGCTATCATGGAAGTAAAACAATGATATAGTGATTAATTTTTTTAATTTATAAATTTTATTACCATTTATGTTAACATTGTATATAAGCTGTCTCAAAGTTGGATAATGGATACCATATCATTTTTAAAATAGAAAAATAAGATTTCTTCAAATATATTTTGAAGGAAAACTATTTGTGGAATACATTATTTGGTAAGCTATTAAATTCTATATAAAGACACCGAACTAAATCTACTCATCAGTCAATAAAACAAAACTGTTAACTTTTTATTGCAAATATTTTCATCTAAAGTTTACTGAGCAGTTACTGTGTAGTGCGAATGTTACTTATTTTTATTTATTTAAACTTCTTTAAATGTCATCCTCACTTGCCACAGGAGGATAATTGAAGTTTGGAGAGATTGTGTAACTCACGCAGGGGCATGAAGGATTATAGTAAATGGCCGAGGTAGGATTTGACACCAAATCTAAAATTTACAATCAAAGCTGGAGCTCCTAACCTACACACATCATCTCTTACATATCAGAAGTGAAGTAGCTGTAAGGTGGTTAGACTCATTTTCACATTTTTAATACAAAACTATCTTAGATACTTTGCAACTGTCATTTCTGTTCTGTTCTAAGATTTTCTCTGAGCTGAGCTTGCTGTAGAACTGAGGATATTTACAATGTCTTTTAAAGTTTTAAATATCTTAAAAAGTCAATTTAAAATGAGGTCACTAAAAGAAATGCCTTAGGGAAAATCCTTGTATGATATTGAGGACAAAAAAATGGTAAAAATTAATATTTAATGTTGTTTCTTATTTATTAATAGCATTCATTAAATGTCTTTTCTTTCCCCACCTGGGACTGAAAAGGTATCAAGCAGCATTAATTAAGTGGGGGGGCGGGGAGGGAAGCAAGGTATTCCTTTTCTTTGAATCTACAGTTATCAGCATATACAACGTTTAAAGAAAGAGGAAGTAATTTTTGCTAATAGCTATAAACTTGTAATAATTTAATATAGTGTGCCTATTTGTGAAATCTTGTTATGGTTAAGCCTCAGTGTCAAGCTTCTTATGTATGAATATGCTTAACTATTGATACAGAAAACACCAATGTAAAGTGAATTGAGTTGCAATTGTTGATTTATAAACCAGTTTGAATTCAGAATAAATTCTCTCATAAAACAAAATTAGAAACTGATTCTCAGATCCCTAAACCAGAGCACAAATTCCTGATGATTTATTATCATTAAGGAATATTTATGTAATACATATTCTTTGTAGGACTTTCCTGAGTTTGAGGAGAAGGGTGTTCTAGGATATTCAGGACAGACCCCAATCACCTTATAGAACTTAACAGCCTGAATTCGGGGATAAGGCATACACATAAGATGGTATATAACAAAAAATTGGCTAAGTATCAAAATAACGATAAAAACAATGTGGCATATAGGACTTGAGAGAAGAAAATGATTCCAGAGAGTTGGTTTGACCTGGGAAGACTTGTTTGAAGAGAAAGAATTTGAACTGGGCCAGAAAGAGGAAATGGGAAAAAAAACCTGAGAAGTGTATTCCAAGTCGGGTGAATTATGCAAGGAAGAATATTCTCTGCTGGTCTACAATTTATATGGAGGAGGAGTGAGTGGACAAGAACAGTGATGGATGAGCAGGGCAGGATCTTGGAAACCAGACCAATACACTTGGACTTTATGTGTGTATTATGCATGCCTTTTCTGTGTTGCTGTGGAATCCCAAAGCAGAAACAGGTTCTAAGATATTTCAAAAGGCATCTGAGAGTTGAAAAACTAAGAAACAAAAAGGAGAGAGATGCAGGTATGTATCAGGAAGAGAATCAACAACTAGAGTACTATGGAGCATCACTTCAGTCTCTTTTCTCTCCTTGTTTATCTCTTTTCATAATTGTCCCCTCATCCTCTGGTCCATGGTGGAAAGATGAATGCTGACTGCTCCCAAGTTTTGTATTTTAACTTCAACTAATCATGAGAGAGACTGTGTCCTCTCAGTCAAGATTTCAAAATATTTGGAAGTTCTGATTATATCAGTTTGAGTAAGACACGGTACCCACTACTGAGCTAACCGACTTGTCCAGGTGGTGAGGACATATACACTAATAAGGAGGCTCTTCCTAGGTATCAGGCCAGGTTGATTGATGTTTAAATGTTTAAATCTTCTGTTTCCATATTGATTTTCTTTCTACTTGTTCGATCAATTACTGAGAGAGGGACCTTGAAATTTTCAACTATACTTGCAGATTTGGGTGTTTGATTGTTTGTTTGCCCTTTTAGTTTTATTGTTTTTTGCTTGAAATATTTTGAAGCTCTGTTATTGATTACATAAGTATTCAGGGTTGTTATGTCTTCTTGAAGAAATAACCCATTTATCATTATAAAGTATACTATTTATCCATAGTAATATTCTTTGCTGTCTCATATTAATGTAGTCATTCCACTCATTTAAAATTATTATTAGCAAGTTACAACTTTTTCCATCCTTTTACTTTTAACTTTTTTGTCTTTTTTGTCTAAATTGGGTCTCCTATAGGCAAGATATAGAAGTGTTATCTAACCTGACAATCTCTGCCTTTTCGGGGGATATTTAGACATTTAATGTGATCAGTGGTGTGACTAAGTTTAAATCTATCATCTTTCTCTTTGTCTTCTATTTATCCCATGTGGTCTTTGTTCTATTTTGTTACATTTCTCCTTTTTTTTAAAATTAACTGAATATTTTTTTATGACTCCACTTATCTCTTTCCTTGGCTCATTAGCTATAACTCGGTTATTTTATTTTAGTGGTATCTTTAGGGTTTGTGTAGTATGTATTTTAATTTACCATAATCCACTTTCAGGTTTTTACTACTTCACATGCAGTATTAGAATCCTCTAATAATATGCTTCTTTTCCTCAATGCACTGTTTGTGCTATTGTTATTCATTTTACTTCTACATAAATCCCACTTTTTTTAAGTATTTGATTATCATTTAAAGAGATGTTAATAATAAGCAAAAAAAAAAAAAAAGCATTTGTATTACCCAAGTAGTTCCTATTTCTGGAGTTATCAATTCCTATGTGTGGATCCATATTTCTGTCTGGTGTTATTTTCCATCTGCTTGAAGGACTTCCTTTAACATTTCTTACAGTGCAGGTCTGCTGGTTTTAAATTCTTTCCGTTTTTGTATCTTTAGAAGTCTTTGCTTCATCTTTGCTTGTGAAAGATTTTTTTCTGGGTTAATAATTCTAGGTTGACAGATTTCTTTTTCTTTTAGTACTTTTAAGATACTGTCCTGTCTTCTCACTTGCATTGTTACTAACAAGAAATGTTCTGTTATCCTTGTATTTGTCTATCTATCAATGTATCTACCTATCTGCATATGTGTATGTTACGTCTTTTTTCTCTAGCTGTTTCTATGATTATCTCTTTAATGTTCTTTTTAAGTGGTTTAATTATGATTACGACCATGGGGTAGTTTAATTCATATTTTTGGTGCTTGGGGCTCATTGCAGTTATTGGGTCTGTAGGTTTATAGTTTTCTTCAAATTTGGAAAAAAATTGGTCATTATTTCTTTAAAATGTTTCTGTTACCCCCTTTTTTTCTTTTCTCTGTCCTTCATGGATTCTAATTGAGTAGGATTTGGCTACTCAATTTGTCCATCAGTCCACTGATGCTCTGTTAATATTTTTCAGTATATTTTTGATACTTTTTATTTCTACATCTTCAAGTTCATTAATTCTTTCTTCTGCAATATGACTCTACTTTTAATTTCATCCAATAGATTTTTTTTTTCATCCCAGATGTTTGGCTTTCTCTCTAGAAGTCATTTTGTGTGTTTTGGGGTTTTTATTTGTTTGTTTGTTTTTTGTATCTTTTATGTCTCTTACCTCTTCAACATATGAAATTCAGTCATAATAACAGTTTAAATATCATTTCCTGTTAATAAAAATCACTTGTATTATTTCTGGCTTAGTTTTGATTATTTTCCCCCTCACTCTAAATTTTATTTTTCTGCTTCTTTTTATACCTTGTGATCATTGATTGGATACCAGAATAGGAATTTTAACTTGTTAAAAGCTAGATTATTTTTATTGTTATAAACATTCCTGAGCTTTGCTCTGGAATGCTGTTACTTGGAAAGAGTTTGACTTCCAGGTTTTGCTTTAAGCTTTGCTAGATCATTTACCAGAACTACATTTAGTCTAGTTATTTTTTTCTCCATCACTGAAGCATGACTTCTTAGTTCTTTAACTGATGCTTCCTGAATTATGAAGTTTTCTACTCTGGCTATTGAGAACAGGAACAATTCAGGGCTTATGTGAATTCAGGCACTGTTCTCCATAATCATTTTGGATGGTTCTTTACCTGCCTTGGGTAGTTTCTTCACACATGTGTGCTGATCAGTATTCCAATAAATTTTCAAAAAGGAACACTCTGTTGCTCTCTGGATTCTCTGTATGCAGATCTTTTCTCTCTGCTTATACTGCCCTGTGCACTCTTGTCACCCCCAGGCTTTCTCAGCCTTGTCTCCTTAACCCAAGGAGACCATTTATGTCCACCTGGATTTCTGCTATGTGCCATGGCCTGGAAACTTATGCCCAAGAGTAGGCTGGAACAATCTTAAGGTTCACCTCATTCATTACTCATCATTTTCCTTCATAGCCTTATAGTCAATATCCTGAGTACCATTGTTTGATATATTTTGTCCCAGTTTTTATTCATTTCAAGTGGAAGTGTAAATCCTGTCACTGTTCCTCCACCTTGGCCATGAATTTAAAACTGAGGTGAAATTTAATCACTGATAATATCTAGGTTTCACAACTTTGTTAGAAGGCCATCACCAATCATGTGACAATTTTTCAGAACAAATGCAATCCTGAAGCAATGTTTATTCAAAAAATTTTTCCTGAATATATTATGAAAGGTATGTTGAAGATTATGGGAGCCACAAAGTTACCTAATAAGCCTCCTTTTCTCATACAATATGTAGCCATGATCACATACCTGCTTTGCTCACAAGCATGCCAACACTTCCAGAGAATAGATCTTGGTTTGTAAGAAAACAAAAAATGAGTGATTTCCAGTCATAGTTCCATCATTTTATGAGTGACCTTGAATAAGTTCTTCAGGACTTCTGAACTCCTATATCCTTATCTAGAAGTATTTGAAAGGCTAGTGCTGTTTTAACTCTATGCTACCTTCAGAATGCTGTAAAAGATCAAGAAATGAATGCAGGAGGGAAGAGAAATGTATGGAAGTTTCAGTTAGAAGTTGATACTCATAGCATGGCATTGATCTCTTGGAATCCATACATGTATGTTCACAATGTGGCTATTTTTCATCATGTAGTTTCAGCTCTTCATATTAAATCTCTCTTTATTATTACTTTAGCATTACATTTGAAATATGCCATTGAGCTTTGTTCTAAGTTCAATCTTTGAATTCTAAGTAGAATTCAATCACTTTGCATCCTTAATGAATGCTGATAATGAAAGTAATGCTATTTAGAATGAAAGAGATGGAGACTACTGTTGGCGTGTAATTGGTGAGCCAATTGACTGGCAGTTGTCTCACTTAACTGCATTGTACAGTTAAGTCATGCTGATGTATGAAGCTGATTGAATATTAGAAATGGCAGTTTATGAACTAAATATTTTCAGTAATGATTTAAATAATGGGAATGCTATTCCTGACTCAAAAACAAAACAAAATAAAAACAAAAGTGAAAACTAGTTTTCAAATGCTTTATTAAGCCTTTTAGGACAATGACTTGTCATCTATGATACTATGCAGGCTCAAGGGAGGGATAGGTTTATGAAGTGCCAGAGATAAATGGAACATATCCCTCCCTATCATTTGATGCATAAAGACTGTGAAGCCTGATGAGATAAAATATTTCATCAGCTAAATAGGGGTAGCAGCAAAACTAGAACACAGGACTCCTCATCCCAGACCAGTCTTCTAGGATACCGTGCCAATTAACTATATACAGCAAGAAGAAAAAAACATGAAGATC
Source organism: Eumetopias jubatus (assembly GCF_037043125.1). NCBI lineage: Eukaryota > Metazoa > Chordata > Mammalia > Carnivora > Otariidae > Eumetopias > Eumetopias jubatus. The sequence goes on from NW_028274809.1 coordinate 25,927,700, forward strand.
AAATGCACTTACATAGTGGTTGAGTGTAAAGAATAAAAACAAGAAGATAATGAAATAAAGGATTAAGTTGGTTCCAGTGATGGCAGATGGATCAGCTATCTATTCAAAGTGTTAGAGTGTTTTTTGGCAGGGGCAACCAGTTATACCGTCGTTGCCCATTGTCTGCCATTTCGCATTTCCCATGAGACCATGAAACATCTTATTAAAGATCACTTTGCTCTGAAATTTACCCTGCCTCTGAAAAAAAAGAGAGTTAAGTATATGATATTTGGACAGCAAATGCTTTTTTTTTTTTTTTTGGTCATCAGATGATAAAATGCTTTAATTAAACTGCTTAAATATTTTGCCCCAGTATTTTGCCCCAAAACACTGTAATTGGTTCCAACAGATGGAAACACAGCAGTAGTCCCAAATTCATTGGCAAAACATGGACACATGCAAAGTGAAAAGCAAGCTTTCTTCCAAAAGACCACCTTATATTACCTTTGCCAGTTTATCTGCCAGTAGATATTGTGGTAGAACCACTATATCCTTTTTCAGATGTATTTATCTACCAGTCAGAAAACACTCATTTTGTGTCCCATAGATAAGACATCATACTTTGCTCTGTGGATCTGTAATTTAGAAATTTTAAATGTGGATGCTGCCGTCAAAGAGTGCATAGTCTATAGGGAAAATGAAATTCTACCACATAACTACATGAAAAATAGACTATTTTATGTATTATAAGAAAGATAGAAATATGACACTATGGACAATCAGAGAAAAGAGAAGTATCTTGGTATCTTTTGACTGGGGACATTTGCCCAGAAATAGGGGGAAATAATATTGAATGGAGCTTTATAGAAGAAATAGAGATAGAAGGAACATATTTAATTTATAGAAGGAAATAGAAGATGGAAGTTTATAGAAGTTTATAGAAGAAACAGAGATGGAAGGAACATATTTACTTCAGCATTAGTTCTCAAAATGTGATCCTCAGGCCAGCAGAATGAGCACCCTGCCCAAAAAAAGTGTTAGAAATGTGGATTTCCCCACCCCAGTCCTATTAAATCAGAAATTCTGAGTCTGGTACCTAGCAATCTGTGTTTTAACAAGTCCCCCAAATGATTTTGATGCATGCTCAAGTTTTAGAAACATCAAGTTAAAGGATGCACCTAGAATAAAGGGACAAAATGGTAAAGTATGGGGTATCTACAGGAGGAGGCCCAAGTTATTGACTGAAGGCTAGCAAAGGGGATTAGACTGACAAAAACAGACCTGTAGTTGGGGAAGCTTGAAAATGGCTTAAATGACCAACCTGAGTTTTAACATCATGCTGTGGGGTAATGCACACATGAAGATGTTTTCTCTTAGTTTCAGTTTTGGTTGTGAAGGAGAAAGATATTATCATTAGTACATATGAAAAATATTGATAATTTGTTATCAGGGAAGTTAGAATAGAGGTAAATAGTGTTATAAAGAGTTAGGAGACTCATAGTAGTCCACACAAGACATATAAGAGCTTGAAATAGGACATCAAAAGCAGGAATGGAGAAAAGGGAATAGATTGTAGTGGTGTTTTATTTGCTTAAGTGGAAGGATGCAAGAGGTATTTCAAGAGCTTCAGAATCAAATGTGTTTGACCTCCAATTAGACATAAAGAGGGAAGAGGAAGGAAGACGGCTTTATCTCTGGACATTCTGATGGAGATTGTACCATGTATAGAGATAAGGATGTTAGGAAGAGACACTATTTTGGAGGAGGAACATGAGATTCCTATCAAACATAGGCATTTTTAGGTGCTCATGACACATTCAAGTAGAAATAACCAAGGCTCAGTCGTTAAGCGTCTGCCTTCGGCTCAGGTCATGATCCCAGAGTCCTGGGTTCAAGCCCCATATCAGGCTCTCTGCTCAGCAGGAAGCCTGCTTCTCCCTCTCTCACTCTCTGAGCTTGTGTTCCCTCTCTCGCTGTGTCTCTCTCTGTCAAATAAATAAAATAAAATAAAATAAAAAGAAATAACCAACATATATCTGGAAACTGAGATGTGTCATTGCTGTTGGAACATTAACTACAATAATCATTATTTGCTGATACCACCCCCAGCTATTCAATTATTACTTTAGGAATCCTTAGTGGCTCAGAAAGTTATTTTTCTTCACTGTAAGTTATTGGCCAATGCTGGTATAGATAATGGGTCTAGTATAGATACTGTCATTTCCCTAATAACTTGTTCCATTCTCACCCTGAGACTATTATGGACTATTTTCTAGTGATCTCATGAATATGGTTGGAATCTCTTTATTTGGCTGACTGTACAACTGCAGAAACTGGATAGCAGATATGGCTTCCAGTTGGCTCTAAGTGCCAACAATTTATGAGCCAGGATATGTTGCAGCTTGGACTGCTCAAGGGACCTTTCATTAGCTAATTTACTACTTCTCACCTACCAACGGTGAGCTGCTTTCTCACAGCTTCAGATAATCTTTTGGATTTACTCAGCCACAGCTATTATTCACTAAGTTATTTAGTTATTATAGTATCATTCTTTCATTTTAATAAATAATAGGTCAGGTGTTCCATAGAGGCAAAGGGAAATGTTATATAATAAAGGTTGCGTTTGAATTTTAAAACTTGAAACCCTTAGTGAACTTACGGTGTCCAAGGCAATTATTCTCTGATTTGAGTTAGCTGTTACTAATAGCTAGAGACTATTATCCTTCTCCTCTACTTTTGCTCTTTTATTATAAAATCTGAAAGAGATACAGAAAAACTATACAAAACATATGCATAGCTTAATAAATATTAAATTTATTTAAATACCCTTGGCACCATCACCCAGGTCAAGAAATGAAATTTTTCCAGGCACCCTAGAAGCCCCTTCCAATTGCCCCAAACCAATCACAACTGTCTCCCTCTCCCCAGAGGTAACCACTAACTTGGCTTTATCATAATCACTTTGCTTTCCTTTACAGTTTTATAGCACAAGTGAGCATCTTTAAATACTATAATTTATACTTGCCTTTTTTTTCTCTGTGGTGTACATTTTAAATCTCTTTTTATCACCTATAGTGTATCAGACAGGGTTCTCTAGAAAAAGAAAATCAGCAGAATGTGTGTTTGCGTACACACATAAATATGTAATGAGAGAGGGGGAGAAATATTGATTTTAAGGAATTGGCTTACACAGTTGTGGAGGCTAACGCTAAGGCCAAAATCTGCAGGGTGGAGACCCAGGGAATAGACGCAGTTTGAGTCTAACGGGCAATATGCTGGGAGAATACCTTCTTGCATAGGGAAGGTTAGTCTTTGTTCTATAAAGTCTTTCACCTGATTGAATAAGCCCCCCCCCCCCGCCATCATGGAGGGTAATCTGCTTTATTAATCTCATTTTTAAAAACACATTTATAGAAACATCCAGAGTAATGTTTGGCCAAATACTGGGCCCCATGGCCCAAGAATGTTGACACATAAAATTAACAACGACATAGTTTTACCCCTCCTTACTCTCTTTCTTCCTTGGTAACTTATTTTCTGAAGAAATTGTGTTGTTTGACTTGTAGAGTTTCCTACAGATGTAATTTTGTTGGCTGACTCATTTTTATGTAGTTTAATGTATTCCTCTGCTCTATGCACTTCTTCTAGACTGTTAGTTTGATCTAGAAACTCATCAGATTCAGGTTCAATTATTTTATTTTTTTTACAAGACAAGTCCATAGGTGATGTAGTCTGGCATCATTCAACAAAATGTCTGGTTGCCTCTCTTTTTGTAATGTTAGCAACTATTGGTGCTCAAAGCCATTGATTCATTAAGGATTGTAAAAAGGTAATATTCTAATTCATTAATTTCTTCTTCATTTACTAGCTGAAGTAATTCTAAAGAGAAACTACCCCCTCTCTACTCTTCTGTAAACTAGGATCTCCCTCAGCCTGAATAGCTTTCTGTCAATCCTACCTGTTGCCACTCACCAACCCAAACCACCTTTCCCTTCAAATTCACCTTCCTCACGTTTAACTCTGTTTCAAATATTCCCCTATCCCAAACATCCCAGTGGTTCTCCTTTGTCTCACAAATGAAGTATTCATGTTTCTTTGAGCACTCAAGGTCTTCCAAACTGTGCCGTTGTTGTAACTTTCCAGGTTTTGTATTCATTACTCCCACGAAGGTTCTATATATTCCTACAAAACTTCATTGCTCACTCTCTCCTGAGTATGTCCTAGCCATTGTGGCCTCAGGGCTTTTGTGCATGCTTTCCCCTGTCTTAAAATGCTCTTCCCTCCTTTCTCTGTCTTGAAATTTTAACTCGGTTTATGAAAATGAAACTCAAATGCCATCAACTCTACCTAGAATTCTTGATCAAATGTATTTTCTTTTGTCTTGGAACCCCATACCACTTCATATCTTATATTATGGTGATAATGGTCATTTTTATATTCAGTCATTAGTCATTTATATATATATTTTTATATATCATTATATTCTGATTCAACTGATATTCACTAGTCAGTTATTTTGTATATACAAATCATTATGCTTTTTTTATACATTATTTTCTGAGATTTCACAGTAACCTTTATATTATTTGCATCATATAAATAAAGAGAGTGGCTTTCAGACAGGACAATTAACTTGCCTAAATTTATAGCAATACTGAGTGTATAAACAGAGATTTGAGTATAGGTCTCTTTCAGTTGAGGAACCTATTCCTCTAAATAAGAACTGCCTTTTTCCTCTAAGTTACATATAATATCTGTATTACCAGGTTGAATGTTTTCAAATAATATATTAGAATGACAGAAAATGTATTTTGCTATTCACCTGCTTTCTTCATTAATAATAAAAGGGCCTATGGAAAATATCCTCATTAAGTATATAAGATAATACATCTCAGTTGTGATTCTTTCCAGTTAACTGTCCTGTCTCAAATTATCATCATTATACTTTTTGCCTTTTCCTATCTCTGTCTTAACTTCCCATTTCTCTCTTCCCCATTCTTTGATTATATTCTTCTCCTTGAATGTTCCCTTTGAATTTTTTTTTTTTTAAAGATTTTATTTATTTATTTGAGAGAGAGAGAGAATGAGAGATAGCATGAGAGGCAAGAGGTTCAGAGGGAGAAGCAGACTCCCTGCTCAGCAGGGAGCCCTATGTGGGACTCGATCCCGGGACTCCAGGATCATGACCTGAGCCGAAGGCAGTCGATTAACCAACTGAGCCACCCAGACACCCCTCCCTTTGAATTCTTTGTCATTACACCCTCTTATCATTCCACTTTTCTTCTCTGGCTCCTTCATATCAACTCTTCTTCCATTCATGCATGTAATGTTCTCCTGTCCCTTCCCCTCACTCACCATAGACTTCCTAGGAAGGTCATCCTACCCAGAGCTTTACTTATCACCTATGTGATAACTTAGAAATATACATTGTAGTTATACATCTATCTGATTTTGTAACACTTGGAATTTTTTCATGGTGCCTCAAATTCAATATGGCAGAAAGTTGAATATATCATCTTCCCTGATTAAAAGATTTTGAGTTCCTTGGTAAATGGAACTACCGTACGCAAAAGCCTAACTTTTAAATATTGACTCAGTCTAGACTCTTTCCATCCAACTCACTCCCTAAAGTCAGACATTAAATCTATGATTCAAATGATGGGCTTTGGAGTCAAACATATCCTGCAAGAAATCCTGGCTATATGACTTACTAATCAAGAAATTCTAATAAAATTAAAGTCTTAAAACCTCATCTGTAAGAGGTTGTCATCTGTAAAATACTGATGATAGTAATAGTTCTTGCATAGGGTTGGAGAAATACTTAGAGCATAGGTGTTTAGTTTTTAATGTTTATTTTTATTAATTTGATCCTCAATGCTCACATGAGATGTTCTAGATCAAAGACAGATGAGTTATCATATACATCATAATAACTGAGTTTGCCCCCTCTTGTCCCTGCCCTTACCCTGGGGCAATATAATAATAGCCATTTGAAAAAATCTCTTTCACGAGTGACCACATATTTTATAAGTGAGGAAAGATCAGAAGAAAATGAATTTTTGGCCACTTATATTCAGGAGAGAGATAGCCATCCTATTCCCTTTCTGAAAGCAGGGAGGAAAAAAAGAATAAACAAACAACTTTGCTCCTTGGAGGCAAAATGGAAAAGATACTGAGTTCTTTCTCTAACCCAGGATCCTTTCCAATAGCCAAATCTCTCCATGGCTAGCTACATAGCCTTTCTATCTCTGCCTTTTAATTAATGGCTTTTAGAGATGTCTGTATCTTGAATTCATTTTCATATATATATATATATATATATATATATATATATATATACCATCATCATAGCTTTCAGATTCAGAATCAACTGATAATCATGGTCAGGTATTTCCTACTATACCAAGTCCTGGGCCTAATTCCTAACATATATTTAAGGAGATAGAACTCCAGTCCTCTGGTTCATTGTGAGTGTAACCTAGGTGCCTCGTCCAGGCTGTAACATTTGGCCCTTTCAGGGAAATGAGAGAAGCTTTGTTATCCTTTAGATCAGGCATTTAACTTGATAAATACCTATGGATCTCAACCATATGGTAGATGAAAGTAAAATGTTTCTAGGAGAAATAAAGGCAAATATTGTGTGTTTTTCTATTGTGTATATATTTCTGTGTCCTGGGTGGCTGATCCTTTTTTACAGGAGCACCGAGAAATTCATATGATACATGTCTTTCTCTGATTGACTTATTTCACTCAGCATAACACCCTCCAGTTCCATCCACATCGTTGCAAATGGCAAGATCTCATTCCTTTTGATGGCTGCATAATATTCCATTGTGTATATATACCACCTCTTCTTTATCCATTCATCTGTCGATGGACATCGTGGCTCTTTCCACAGTTTGGCTATTGTGGACATTGTTGCTATAAACATCGGGGTGCACGTACCCCTTCGGATCCCTACATTTGTATCTTTGGGGTAAATACCCAGTAGTACAATTGCTGGATCATACGGTAGCTCTATTTTCAACTTTTTGAGGAACCTCCATACTGTTTTCCAGAGTGGTTGCACCAGCTTGCATTCCCACCAACAGTGTAGGAGGGTTCCCCTTTCTCCACATCCCCGCCAACATCTGTCGTTTCCTGACTTGTTAATTTTAGCCATTCTGACTGGTGTCAGGTGGTATCTCATTGAGGTTTTGATTTGGATTTCCCTGATGCCGAGCGATGTTGAGCACTTTTTCATGTGTCTGTTGGCCATTTGGATATCTTCTTTAGAAAAATGTCTGTTCATGTCTTCTGCCCATTTCTTGATTGAATCATTTGTTCTTTGGGTGTTGAGTTTGATAAGTTCTTTATAGATTTTGGATACTAGCCCTTTATCTGATAGGTCATTTGCAAATATTTTCTCCCATTCTGTCAGTTGTCTTTTGGTTTTGTTGACTGTTTTTTTGCTGTGCAAAAGCTTTTCATCTTGATGAAATCCCACTTGTTCATTTTTGCCCTTGCTTCCATTGCCCTTGGCGATGTTTCTAGGAAGAAGTTGCTACGGCTGAGGTCGAAGAGGTTGCTGCCTGTGTTCTCCTTTAGGATGTTGATGGACTCCTGTCTCACATTTAGGTCTTTCAACCATTTGGAGTCTATTTTTGTGTGTGGTGTAAGAAAATGGTCCAGTTTCATTCTTCTGCATGTGGCTGTCCAATTTTCCCAACACCATTTGTTGAAGAGACTGTCTTTTTTCCATTGGACATTCTTTCCTGCTTTGTCAAAGACTAGTTGACCATAGAGTTGAGGGTCCATTTCTGGGCTCTCGATTCTGTTCCATTGATCTATGTGTCTGGTTTTGTGCCAGTACCATACTGTCTTGATGATGACAGCTATGTAATAGAGCTGGAAGTCCGGAATTGTGATACCGCCAGCTTTGCTTTTCTTTTTCAACATTCCTCTGCCTATTCGGGGTCTCCTCTGGTTCCATACAAATTTTAGGATTATTTGTTCCATTTCTTTGAAAAAAGTGGATGGTATTTTGATGGGGATTGCATTGACTGTGCAGATTGCTCTAGGTAGCATTGACATCTTCACAATGTTTGTTCTTCCAATCCATGAGCATGGAACGTTTTTCCATTTTGTTGTGTCTTCCTCAATTTCTTTCATGAGTATCTTATAGTTTTCTGAGTACAGATCCTTTGCCTCTTTAGTTAGATTTATATTCCTAGGTATCTTATGGTTTTGGGTGCAATTGTAAATGGGATCGACTCCTTAATTTCTCTCTCTTCTGCCTTGTTGTTGGTGTATAGGAATGCCACTGATTTCTGTGCATTGATTTTATATCCTGCCACATTACTGAATTCCTGTATGAGTTCTAGGAGTTTTGGGGGGGAGTCTTTTGGGTTTTCCACATAAAGTATCATATCCTCTGCAAAGAGTGAGAGTTTGACTTCCTCTTTGCCGATTTGGATGCCTTTGATTTCTTTTTGTTGTCTGATTGCTGTGGCTAGGACTTCTAATACTATGTTGAATAGCAGTGGTGAGAGTGGACATCCTTGCCGCGTTCCTGACCTTAGGGGGATAGCTCTAAGTTTCTCCCCATTGAGAATGATATTCGCTGTAGGTTTTTCATAGATGGCTTTTATGATATTGAGGTATGTACCCTCTATCCCTATACTCTGAAGAGTTTTGATCAAGAAAGGATGCTGTACTTTGTCAAATGCTTTTTCTGCATCTATTGAGAGGATCCTATGATTCTTGTTCTTTCTTTAGTTAATATATTGTATCACGTTGATTGATTTGCGGATGTTGAACCAACCTTGCAGCCCAGGGATAAATCCCACTTGGTCATAGTGAATAATCCTTTTAATGTACTGTTGGATCCTATTGGCTAGTATTTTGGTGAGAATTTTTGCACCCATGTTCATCAAGGATATTGGTCTGTAATTCTCCTTTGATGGGGCCTTTGTCTAGTTTTGGGATCAAGGTAATGGTGGCCTCATAAAATGAGTTTGGAAGTTTTCCTTCCATTTCTATTTTTTGGAACAGTTTCAGGAGAATAGCTATTAATTCTTCTTTAAATGTTTGGTAGAATTCCCCTGGGAAGCCATCTGGCCCTGGGCTTTTGTTTGTTGGGAGATTTTTGATGCCTGCTTCAATTTCCTTAGTGGTTATAGGTCTGTTCAGGTTTTCTATTTCTTCCTGGTTCAATTTTGGTAGTTGATACATCTCTAGAAATGCATCCATTTCTTCCAGGTTATCTAATTTGCTGGCATAGAGTTGCTCATAATATGGTCTTATAATTGTTTGTATTTCTTTGGTGTTGGTTGGGATCTCTCCTCTTTCATTCATGATTTTGTTGATTCAGGTCATTTCTCTTTTCTTTTTGATAAGTCTGGCCAGGGGTTTATCAATCTTGTTAATTCTTTCAAAGAACCAGCTCCTAGTTTCGTTGATCTGTTCTACTGTTCTTTTGGTTTCTATTTCACTGATTTCTGCTCTGATCTGTATTATTTCTCTTCTCCTGCTGGGTTTAGGCTTTATTTGCTGTTTTTTCTCCAGCTTCTTTAGGTGTAGGGTTAGGTTGTATATTTGAGACCTTTCTTGTTTCTTGAGAAAGGCTTGTATTACTATATATTTTCCTCTTAGGACTGCCTTTGCTGCATCCCAAAGATTTTGAACAGTTGTGTTTTCATTTTCATTTGTTTCCATGAATTTTTTAAATTCTTGTTTAATTTCCTGGTTGACCCATTCATTCTTTAGTAGGATGCTCTTCAGGCTCCATGTATTTGAGTTCTTTCCGACTTTCCTCTTCTGATTCAGTTCTAGTTTCAAAGCACTGTGGTCTGAAAATATGCAGGGAATGATCCCAATCTTTTGGTACAAGTTGATTGGTGACCTAGGATGTGATCTAATCTGGAGAATGTTCCATGGGCACTAGAGAAGAATGTGTATTCCGTTGCTCTGGGATGGAATGTTCTGAATATGTCTGTGAAATCTGTGAATGTTCTGAATATGTCTGTGAAATCCATTTGGTCCAGTGTGTCATTTAAAGTTCTTATTTCCTTGTAAATCTTTTGCTTAGATGATCTGTCCATTTCAGTCAGGGGGGTGTTAAAGTCCCCCACTATTATTGTATTGTTGTCAATGTGTTTCTTTGCTTTTCTTATTAATTGCCTTATATAATTGGCTGCTCCCATGTTAGGGGCATAGATATTTACAATTGTTAGATCTTCTTGTTGGATAGACCCTTTAAGCAGGATATAGTGTCCTTCCTCATCTCTTATTACAGTCCTTGGTTTAAAATCCAATTTGTCTGATATAAGGATTGCCACCCCAGCTTTCTTTTGGTGTCCATTAGCATGGTAAATGGTTTTCCACCCCCTCACATTCAATGTGGGGGTGTCTTTGGGTCTAAAATAAGTCTCTTGCAGACAGCATATTGATAGGTCTCATTTTTTAATCCAGTCTGATAGCCTGTGTCTTTTGATTGGGGCATTTAGCCCATTTACATTCAGGGTAACTATTGAAAGATATGAATTTAGTGCCATTGTATTGCCTGTAAGGTGACTGTTACATTGTCTGTGTTCCTTTCTGGTCTATGTTGCTTTTAGGCTCTCTCTTTGCTTAGAGGACCCCTTTCAATATTTCTTGGAAGACTGGTTTCGTGTTTGCAAATTCCTTTAGTTTTTGTTTGTCCCGGAAGCTTTTTATCTCTCCTTCTTTTTTCAGTGACAGCCTAGCTGGATATAGTATTCTTGGCTGCATATTTTTCTCATTTAGTGCTCTGAAGATATCATGCCAGTCCTTTCTGGCCTGCCAGGTCTCTGTGGATAGGTCTGTTGCCAATCTAATGTTTCTACCATTATAGGTTGCATATCTCTTCTCCCGAGCTGCTTTCAAGATTTTCTCTTTGTCTCTGAGACTCGTTAAGTTTTACTGTTAGATGTCAGGGTGTTGACCTATTTTTATTGATTTTGAGAGGGGTTCTCTGTGCCTCCTGGATTTTGCTGCCTGTTTCCTTCCCCACATTAGGGAAGTTCTCTGCTATAATTTGCTCCAATATACCTTCTGCCCCCCTGTCTCTTTCTTCTTCTTCTGGGATCCCAATTATTCTAATGTTTCATCTTATCGTATCGCTTATCTCTCGAATTCTGCCCTCATGGTCCAGTAGTTGTTTATCTCTGTTTTTCTCAGCTTCTTTATTTTCCATCATTTGGTCTTCTATATCGCTGATTCTCTCTTCTGCCTCATTTATCCTAGCAGTTAGTGCCCCCATTTTTTATTGCACCTCATGAATAACCTTTTTGATTTCGACTTGGTTAGATTTTAGTTCTTTTATTTCTCCAGGAAGGGTTTCTCTAATAACTTCCATGCTTTTTTCAAGCCCAGCTAGTATCTTTAAAATCATGATTCTGAACTCTAGGTCCAACATCATACTAATGTCTGTATGGAGTAGGTCCCTGGCAGACGGTACTACCTCTTGTTCTTTTTGCTGAGGTGATTTTTTTCATCTTGTCATTTTGTCCAGAGGAGAATAGATGAATGAGAGAACAAAATGCTAACAGGTTAACAACATCCCCAGAAAATATACTCTTAACAAATTAGAAAAGACCTGAAACCAGGGGAAAAGAAAGGGAAAGAAAGAGAAAAAAAAAAAAAAAAGAAAAAGATAAAAACAAACAAAAACAGAACAAAACAAAAAAAAACAGAATATGATCAAATATGATCAGGCTAGTGCATAGATCAGTGCCATACACTAGAATTTGGGTGTATTTTGGTCTGTTTGAAGAAAGTGCCTCCTAAAATTTTAAGGAAAGAAAGACTTATATATGTACAAAATAAGGGTTGATACAATGAAGGGATGGAATATGACTATAAAGATGAAAATTATAAAAGATTTTATAAAAGGAATTGGTAAGATAAGAAGTTGTTTGAAAAAAGAAAGAAGAAGATTTAAAAAAAAAAAGAAAAAAGGGAGAGAATGTGATCAGGCAGGAGACTAGAACAAAGCCATATACTAGTGATTTAGGGTATATTTTGATTTGTTAGAAGAAACTGTATCTCAAAATTTTAAAGAGAGAACAACTTATATATATATGCCAAAATTAAGGGTAACTACTATGAAGGTATAGAATATGACTCTAAAAATGAAAAATAAAAATGTTTTTTTTAAAAAAGGGATCGATGAGATGTTGGTTCAAAAAGGGAAAAAGAAAAATTCAAAAAAAAAAAAACAGTTAAAAAAATTAACTTTGAAAGACTATGAATTATGGTAAAAAAGCCATGAATTCTATGTGCAGTATTCCCCTATTGCTGGAGTTCTCCCGTTCTCATTGATCGGTAAACTTGGACTTGGCTTGCTGGCTGTTCATGCTGATCTTCTGGGGGGGGCCTGTTGCCATGGTTCCCAAATGTCTTTGCTGGAGGCGGAATTGCCCCACCCTTGTCGGAGGCGGAATTGCCCTGCCCTTGCTGGGCGGGGCTAGGCAATCGGCTTGCGTTTGCTCTCAGGAGCTTTTGTTCCCTGCAAGCTCTCGGTACAGCTTTGGAGGTCGAGAGTGAAAATGTTGGCCTCCCAATCTCCGCCCGGAGGAGCCGAGAACTCGGGGCCCCACTCCTCAGTGCGCCCCCAGAGAAACGTAGTCAGTCACTCCCGTCTCCCCGGTCTCTGGCCGCACCCCGTGCTCACCTGGCCTGCGACCAAGCGTTTCTTTTTTTTTTTTTTAAGATTTTTATGTATTTATTGAGAGAGAGAATGATAGAGAGAGAGCATGAGAGGGAGGAGGGTCAGAGGGAGAAGCAGACTCCCTGCCGAGCAGGGAGCCTGACGCGGGACTCGATCCCAGGACTCCAGGATCATGACCTGAGCCGAAGGCAGTCGTTTAACCAACTGAGCCACCCAGGCGCCCCAACCGAGCGTTTCTATCTCTGGCACCAGACCCCGTGTGGAGTCTCCAAACCCAGCAGATCCCTGCCGGTACGCTCCTGCGCCGCTCCTCCTGGGGGAGGAAGGGGAGTCTCCCCGGCTCTGCCGCTTGTTCGTTCCCTGCTGGAGGAGCAGTGGCCCGACTGTGCCGCGGATCACAGTTTATGGCCACCCCGAGCTGAGAGCCTGCTCCTCGGCTCCGTCTCTGCAGCTGGCTTCCCTGCTCTGATACCTGGGAGCTCTGCCGCACTCAGGCACCCCCGGTCTGTCTGTGACCCCGAGGGTCCTGAGACCACACTGTCCCGCGAGGGTTCCACCTCCCGCTTAGCCACTGGAGCGACGTCCCTCAGCGGAGCTGACTTCTAAAAGCCCCGATTTTGTGCTCCGCGGCTCTAGCACTTGCCAGAAGCGGCCGACGGAGGCCCCCTCCCCCACCGTCTATCTTCCTGAATATCGCCTCGGATTCACTTCTCCGCACGCCCTACCTTGCAGTAAGTGCTCACTTTTCGGTTCAGAGAGTCGTTGCTATTCTTTTCTTTGATCTCCTGTTGAGTTTGTAGGTGTTCAGAATGGTTTGATCTCTATTCAGCTGAATTCCTGACACCAGACGAAAGCCAGGTCTCCTACTGCTCCGCCATCTTGCTCTGCCCCCTAAATAATTAAAAAAAAAAAACCTCAAATTTTATCACTTAAATAATGCAAGTAAATGGTGGTTTTTTTTAAAAAAATAATATTGTCATTACTGTTTTAGACTGCTAGTGAAGTTTTCCATAAATGCCATTATGATGTTTTTTCGGTAAAATATTGATGCAATATCTATTTTGTCCAGTAGTGCAAAAAGAGAAGATAGGTCACCTAAGTTGTTTTTTGTTTTGTTTTGTTTTGTTTTGTAAGTGTTTAATTAGCATATTTACTGAATATAAATAGTTTTAAAGTGCTAGCCTTAACTTTTAAAGTCTGTTTACTACTTGCCTTGCTTATAAATTCTGATTTATTTATTTATTACTATGTAGCAATATTCCTTGCAATTTAGGTTCTTAAGTAATTATTGTGTTTTGCTCAAATTTTATGTATCAGAAATTCTTGAAAGTCTTGACTGATGGCTTTTCTAATCTATATGGTATCAACTGGGGCCAAAAGATCCACTCTCAATATGGCTTCTTCACTCACATGACATGTGTCTCCATGCTCTTGGATGTCTCTCTCTCTCTCTCCTCCTTTATTTCCTTCCCCTGTGGCAGGCAGTCTCATTTTCTCAAGCCTCTTTATATTGCTTGAGCTTCTCACAGCATAATTTGTCTAAAGGCAGTCATACTCCTTTCATGGTACCTGGCTTCCAAAGCCTGGAAGTTCAAGCTGCCAGGCCAGTTAATGTCACATAAATGTCATAAATGTCACGTTTCACCATAATCTTTTTGTTCAAGTTGTCATAGGGCCCACTCAAATTAAAGGAGATGGATTTATAGATTCTACTTGATTTCTTGAAGCAATAGTAGCAAATTTACATTGCTATTTTTTAGAATATGTGGCATGGGAGATTTTTGTTGCAGGCATCTCTGGAAATTACGATGGGGCAATGTGTTTTTTGGAACCTTGCTACTAGGGTGATGCATAGATCAGCAGCATTGGTATCACCTAGAAATATAGAATATCAGCCTCACCCCAGACCTACTAAATCAGAATTTGCATTGTAACAAGATCTCCTGGTGATTCACATACACAGCATTAAGATTTGAGAAGCTGTTCTAGTTGATTACACCTTGCAGGTCTTCAGGATTAGAGATCATACATAACTTTTAAAGTCATGATGTAAAATCATCTTAAAACTTCCCTGTAAAATACACTGATGCCCACTTTATGGATTAGGAAACTGAAGCAGCAAAACATTATATAAGTAGTTGAAAGTAGAAAATAACCTACTGCTAATTCATAGGGTTTTTCTACACTCAACCAGCTTCTGAGACTGGTCATTTTCTTCCCTTGACAAGATATCTGCTTTGAGATTTTGTACGAGAAGAGCCATTCTGTAATATAGTCCAATTTGACATCTTACTTCTAACATGCAAGGAGTCAGAGAGCTAAATAAGGAAGGTGCGGTCTGGGTACAATTAGGCTCCCAGCATGCTAACACACTAACACAGTCCTCCTTTCCCCTCCAGAATTTAGCAGTACTCTTAAAAATGGCAATGTTGATTAAGAACTTGATTTTCTAATTCCATCCCTACTACCATCTACCATTTACATTAGTGGGATAAGTACTTCTTTCCATTTGAATATGAACTTTTTGATTGCAGCAACAAACCACTGGTGAAGTTCTTTTTTTTTTTTTTTTTTTTTTTTTAAGAAATCACTAAGTGCCTTTAGGAGGGATTAATTGCTAATTATAAATTTTTTATATTTTAAATAAAAGAAGGGAAAGTACTTGTACTTTGTTCCTCATGTTTTCAAGTATATGATTATAGCTAGAACTCCCTAGTTCCTCAGGTACCTCTCTCTTAATAAAATTATATGATTTAACACTTGAGCCTCCCTCCCAAGCCCACTTAAACACATTTAAGGTTTACTGGTTCCCACTGGGAAGCTGCCAGGGAGCAGCATCTTTGTTCTGCTAAACCTTTTCCTATCCTTCAAAAGAAAAGAGTAGATATACAATTAATTATACCCCTCCCCCAGTTATGTTTGCCTGACAAAGATCTATACATGAAGGTGTGATTCAGATATGTCAAAGGTTCCAGTTAACACCCAGTTAAACCAAATTTTATAACTTTTTAATTTAAAAGGACTTTAGTTCCTAACCCATCTTATGCACAAGTCTAAAATCCTTCCCTTGATGCCTGCCTCAAGCTGGAAAGATAAAAGAACCTAGGAGAAATGTATTTCTTGACTTGAATAGGTTATCATTCGCATTGAAATGTCTGTGGAAAGATGTTTTAGCTGGCTTGGCAGGGGCATGCCTAACTCATGTACGCATGGCTATTTGTTTACACATGCCATTCCCCCACCAGACAGCATGCACAGTAAGAGGCACCTGGCAAGCTTTTTGAAACATGTTGAATAAATGGATAAATGAGTCAATATATTTACAGGGTAGCCTACACCGCTGCTGACTTAACTGTAAGACCCCGCAGCCTGTTTACGCCGTCCTGACTATAGCAAAAGCGGAGGGCTGCTGAAGAGGAAGGTGAAGCATGACAGGCAGGCAGCAGGCTGCTTGATTCTTTGTCTGAGGGGGCTTGCAAGCAGAGTTCCCTCCCAGCTCTGTTTGGTCTCATTACATGCAGGATCAGGTCTCTGCCGTTCCACACTTGTGCACGCAGCCTCAGCTCAAGCCCTCCAGAGAGGGCTGTCAGCTTTCTCATCTCTGCCAGACGAGTTGACAACGCTGTACATGAAACACAGGACTCTCCACCGTTAAGGGTTTATTTTTTTCCTCCCCTCTCTTTACAGAAGAAAATATACATATATATTTTGTAAAAGAATATGCTGGGTTTTTATTGTTGTCGATGTTTTGTCGTTATTCTTGTGCAGGAGACAAATTACCCAGGGGCGGATATTTCCTGAGGCTAATAATAAAAGCATCACTGTGTTATTCTGTTATTTTGTATTTTGGGGGTGTAAATGTTGATCCTACTTTAACTTTCCCTGTTTATCAACACTTCTTCTTAAACATCAAACGCTACTCCTCTCTTTTGTCACTCTCCTTTGCTCGAAGCCCAAAGACTAATGATCTCATCTAAGTTGGTGTCTGCAGATTTGGGGGGCGTCTCTCCCACCCCCTTATGTCACAGGAAATATACTCTTCTTGGCAACCAGACTCCTCTGTGTCTGTAACTTCTAGATTTCCATATAGGCTTTTTATGACGCTGTTTTCTGTCAAACCGCCCTCATGCTTTGAACATATTCTTGTCTGTCTCACACGCCATAGCCAAAAATGCCCCCATGGGTTGGTGTGCTCAGCCATCTTGCTGTGCTGTCCCCCTTTCACAGACCCAGGCATTTGATTTGGTCTTCTCTTAGCAGAATATATTCTGGCAGGGCTCGATTTTCCTTCCTTTCCCTCTCTCTGCTGAAACGTTCTCATTTGTGGAGGTTCACGGAGGTGAGTTGGCACATCCTTGCCTGTATGTAGTTTTTCATTACTTGACATTTGTTTTCTTGATTTTTTTCCTTTGGCCTGTTCCTTCTTCCTCTTCAGTCTCCCCAAAATGGTTTGCATGAAGACTAAACCTGAGTATGTGGAAAAACCTACTTGCGTGTAAATACCTGCCTTTCACTGGCTGTGATCTCTCCACTTAAAGCTGTATCCTTTACCTCACTCTCTTCTTCTGGTCCTCTGTCAGCTGCTCCTTCAAATGTGGGTGTAGAAATGCCCTTAGATTACCCCTGAAGGTTTCCCCAAAACCTTAGGACTTTTCCACTCAAGCAAAGAGCCAGTTTAGTGCAGTGTCCACGGGTATTTTGGGAATCACTATACCTCCTGACAGCTGATCAAGGGTTAAAGTCACTTGTTTTATCTAGAGATTACCCCCTGGTATACTGAAAGGGAAGGAGAAGTGGGTTTTTAGATTCCACAGGAATTTAGCAAGTTTAGCGTCTTTTCTCCAGTATGGCTTAGCCTTACCTCTGCGATAAGTAATATTACGTTTTGTGTGATAATGAGTGCCCTTCCATACTTCGCATTTCCAGTGCCTCCAAGTACTCTATACTATGTGTGAAATTCAGTCTGTTTAGAATGCTTTCTTTTTGGGTTGTACTTTCCAGGGAAGGTTTTTCCATAGGATCTCTCCAACGATAAGGTTCACTGCATGGACCGGTGGAAGCATTGGAAGCATGTAGTCGAGAAATTATGGCTTAAAATAGAAAACAAAAATAATTAGATGGAGTCTTCCTAAAAACAACACTTCTAATAGTAAGCCTGCACATTTGTATGTTATTTTGTACTTTTGCAAATCATGTTTACAAACATCACCTAACGTAAGCCTCACAACAACCCAGAGAGGTAAATAGAAGAGAAACCAACACTCCCATTTTTTTTGATGAAGAAACTGGAGGTTGAGTCAGGACGTGAGAATAAGAAATCCGTTCTCTTTATTTCCAGTCTGATGCCCATTCTGCCACAGGACTTTTTAGTCTTTCCAGAACTGTTTTCACTTGTTTGGAAGAGGTGTGCTATTGTAATCTGAAAAGTAGTACCTTCTAATGAATCCAATGAGGAAGCTAAGGGGAAGTTTTTGAGGTTCTGTCACTCTAAAGAAATAATTTTTTGAATAATTACTAATATAGACATTGGAGTCTGGTCTGTGGCACATCTAAAGATCCAATTAATACATATTATATTATATCATATAAAACCACAAATTAAAAAAAACTTCAAGGGAAAAGTACTTTACAATACTGTCTATATTATCTATTTCATAAAGCAGAGGAATCTATATGTAATTAAATGCTAGTGAGAAAGAAAAAAAGAGAGAGGGAGAAATGATATATCACCATTTATAATGTGGGAGTTTTTCCTCAGTACAGCATAGTACTTATATTTAAGCATTATAATTTGGAAACCCCCCCATAGATTTCAGATAATTGGCATTCCTTCATTAAATGACTTAGTGTGGGACGAGTTTGTAGGGGAGAAAAAATAATTTTTCCTTTACCTTTCTGAGTTATTAGCTCAGACACCTACAATAAATGACAGATTAACAACACAAAAGCAAACATAAGTTTATTAACATGTGTACCTCATGTGCACATAGGACATACCCAGGAAAAAATCTGTAACTGCTTGAGGTGTCTTAGAATTCAGGACTAACTACCACCTTAACAGGGAAAGGGGAGAGGAGATGCAGGCCTCTTAGAGGAGACTAAATGATTTTTAAGAAAGATGAATGGGCCTTTGGAAGAATAGTTGGGGGTTATGACAGTTTATGACCATTGGTCTGGGTGTGACGTTGACTTATAGACTCCTCTCCTATGACAAGAATCAATCAATCGTCCTGAGTTGAAGAAACTCCTGGGGAGGAGACAGTTAAATTCCTTTTGGAAGACCCTTATTTAAGCAAATAAGGGGAGTTCAGGGAAAGTATCTCCCTGCATTTGCTGTGTTTCAAGAGCCTACAGCTCAAAATAGTCAATATGCCAGTGGCATATTTTTGCATGGCCTATTCTGCTACCCTTCAAGTTACTGCAAAAATTTTAAACCCTAGCATTTTTCTATCACTTTTCTCTTTTACTCACTCAATTCATTGAGCTTTCAGGAGAAACTAAAAGTACTAGTTAGTCACAGTTGTGCCCTTTTTTATTCAACCACAGAATATTTTAGGAATAGCACATGCAGTGTTCCAAGGCTTTTGAAATTTTGTAGGAGATCATTTCTGTCACATATAAGTAACTACCGAAGAATCTAGCTTGGCCTCCTGTCCTAGACTCAGCAAAACTTATTCTTCTGTGTCTTGAGTTCCTCGACAAGAACGGGGATGTTAACCACAAATTTGGAAAAGGAAACTCATTCATATTTCACTGCATCATCGAATGTGTTCCTTGGTTAAAAGGAAAAAGAAAAACTACAAAAAAGATGAAAACGTATTACTTACTTGTAGTAGGAAGACACCTTTTACCTCACATTGAAAAGCTTCCCAAACTTGGTGCTTAGAAAGTGAAAGCCGTTGTGCTGAACAACAATGCGAATGCCAAGGACACAGATTTCAAGGAAAGGGTTAGCAATATCTCTTTTAAAAAATGTCAAAGCTCTTTCTGAGTTGAGAACATTTCTCACAGAATGATAATAAAGTGCCCTGTGACTGCCTATACTTTCACAACGACTTCAGTGCCTTGCTTCCACCCTTTTGCCAATTGCTAGACAAAATGCTTCTAAACAAGGTCCTTACTTACATCAAGAATCACAGCAAAAGGGTCTGACCTTTGATTATCTGAACTTCGCTTCAGAACTGATTAAGACCTCAGCTGAAATTCCAGAAATGTGTTTTATTCACCAGGGTCCAGATCCCCACTGTTAAATCTGGAAGTTGCAGGGGGATTTGCTCCCTTTGAGAAGTGCTAATCATTCACAGTAGACTGCTGCCAAGGGGTAACTACTCTAACTTACAGAAGAAACAGTTCAAAATTGCTCTGATAGTGGGTAGGCTACTCTCAATTGGCAAGTCTTAGAAAAATCAAGGAAGTTTCTATATATTATATTTTTTTCTTGTTTGCTCAACATAGATTCTGATTTATAGTGGCTTACATAAATGACTCTATTTCTTTTCTCAAAGGAATAAATAGTACTTCTACTTAATAGCACTTATTCTTGGAAATTATATACTAGCTATCATTAGGTTTCACAAGTAAGTGAATGTCAGATTTGATTTTAAGAATTTTCAAAGGCCTTTCCATCCCCCACGCCCCCATTATCTTTTCTCCTGCTTCATATAGTGTCTAGAACTCTTGCCATTGAAGTAACTCTTTTAGGCTAGATGTCTTTTTCAAACACTCAGGGATTTCAATTATGTGTTGCTGCATTACCGCCTATCCCAAAACTTAGTGACCTAAACAACAGTTTGTTATTTCTCTTGATTCCTTGCTTGACCAGGCTCAGCTAGGAAGTACCTTTGCTCCAAATGGTTTTGAAGCTCTTCATACATTCAACTGGGAACTCACTTAGGGCCAGGATATACAAAAAAACCTCTTGGCCACCAGTGGATCCTTCATGCAGTTTCTCCTTACCGAGGAGTTTAGTGCGAGCCTCTTTATAGCATGGCAGCTGGCTTTAAAGAGTGTAAGCTCCAAGGTACAGGTTGGTTATTACACTTCTGGTTGCATCACACTTGCTAATATTCCACTGGTAAAGCAAGTCTCCTGGTCAACCCCAGAGTCAATGTGGGACTAAACAGATACACTGAGGCAAGGTTCATGGACAGCCACCACTGTAACAATCTGTCACATCGGCTTAAAATGTTGTTAAATGTGAAGGATAAGTATAAACTTGCTTATAATTATATAATACTTTATTATTATATAAAAAATGTTTTCCCACATTTGTTCTCTAGATTCTGTAAGCTGGGAAAAGCATTTGCTATTGTTGTCTTCTTATAGATGAGGAGAACATGCATCCAGTGAACGGAGTAATCCTTAAGTTATTTGACTGAGACAAAATAGATAATAAATGACAGAGCTGTGACCTGAACCCAGCTTGTCTGATTTTAAGGGTGGTTTTGGCTCTACTATTCTGCATTAGCCACAATATTTTTATCCCCCAGCACAAACTGGCAGAATATCAGCCTACCATTGATCCTCTAACATGCATATTGCCATTGCCTTTTGAACCTTTGACTAGGTACTGTTGAGATGGGTAGAATTTAGGAACTCTAGTTATAGCTGTAAAGATATTTTTTCTGACAAAAGAGCTTATATGGATGCCCCCAGTTGCTTGTAAGTCCACAATATTGCATGACTCCATGCATGTACCAGCATTAATTCATAAGCTCAATAAATACTTGGCCAGTGTCTCTTCTATATGTCCCCAGCACCGTCTTGGGTGCTGGGGTTATAGAAGTGAACCAAACAGACCAAAAAAGTCCTGCTTTCATGGAACTTATCGTCTATTAGAGAAATCAGAAAATAACAAGATAAGTGCTCAGGAGAAAAATAAAGCAAAGGAAGTGGGAAGAAGTGTGGAGAGGGTTTGCAATTTTAGATTGAGTGGGCAGAGTAGTTGTCCCTGACACAGTGACATGTGAGATAAGGCTTTAGTAGGGAAGCTAGACATGCAGGTAATTGGGAAAAGAGCACCACAAGAAGAAGGGAGAACAAAGGTAAAGTCCCTGAGTTGGGGGCATGCCTGATATTTTGGTGGAACAGTAAGGAGGCCAGTGTGGCTGGAGCAAAGTAAGCAATGGGGTAATCTTGGAGGTGAGGTCAGAGAGGTACCAAGGACCAGCTCATGTATGGTGCTCAGTACATAAATGTCATTGGAGGGACTTTCCACTTTTGCTTTGAATGAGATAGGAAGACACTATTTGATAGAAGGTCCATGTAACCTGGTCTTCTACTTCCAGAAAAGGCCTGCCAGAGGAGGTGGGAGGATATTTATTTAAAATGCTGATTCTAACCCAGATCTGGGGAGTGAAAATCTTTGGGAGTGGGGTCACGTAATCTGCATTTTAAATTGCTCCCAGCTGCATCTTATGTCCACTAAACTTTGTGAAATACTGCCTGACCCATTAGCACATTTCAGCTTCCAAAGAGCAGATAATCAACCTCAATTTTACCATCTGGGTAATGCTAAATGAGGCCTACTTCCAGTTAGGTTAATGAAGCTATGAAGAGACTGACTGCATGCTGCTGCAAACCAACGCTGATCTAGCACCTTAGAAATGCCCCATATGATCCCAGGAAGAAGGATTTGCAAAATCCCTGAGGTTCATGTATGGAAACTGCAAAGCAGCATTAAATTAGTCTTCTTAATCAAATGAGCAACTTTGCAGTTTGTACATGAACAGCCCCTGCTGGAATTTGAGCCAGAACCCTTGGAACTAAAAACTATAGCCCTGTTTTTTGCAGACGAAGGAGAATTACAGATAAGCACCGGCTTCCTAGGTCCTTTCTTAAGTCTGGAATCATTATCAAGCAAGGGTATCACAGCATGTAGCTGAAGAGCATATTCCATCTGAGAATATGGAAGGAGCTGAGAAGCTCCTTTTTCTAGGAGAATTTTAGAATAGGTAAATTATTGCTAGAGCTAGCCATGCAGTAGCAGAGTATTCTGTTGATGTTTATTATCCCTAAGGAACAAAAAATTTTCTTCTATCAGATTTAATTTTGGTGTGATCTTAGATTCATTCACTTTTCTCATTGAACAGAAAAGGAGAACTAGAAAATACAGTTTGGGGCTGGACTGAAGAGAAATGAAAAGCATTATTGGTTTTGAACTTTCGAAGTGTCATTTCAGTTTAAAACATGCAAACTACTTAACCATAGACTAAAATGAAACATTTGGAAATTTGATTACATATTTTTTCCCTTTAAATTAATAGTTTTTTTTTTTAAATACTGACTCTTAGAAGAGGATAGCAAGGTAATTTCGTATTTGGGAAATGGCAGTTTTTCGAAGAATCCTGAGAAGCCTAACAGCCCATTACAAAATAAGAGCTAGAATACTACAGATTAAATAATGAGCTATCTCTTGTAGGTTTTCATACACCAGCCATTTCCTTAAAACAAATAAAAACCTTTTATTCCAGTTTCTGGACCATAAGAAACTTGCTTTCTGTGAAATGCTATTTGCTGGGCCTTCCTCTTGATTGTCATAGGTAACTCTTGCTCACTTATTATAACCTGTCTCCAACTGCTTTATATCCTCACCTGTATTTCCATTTGCAAAATAAAAAATAATATATAATCATCCTTAAAATGGTTGCCCCAGAGTGCCTTAAAAACACATTACCATTTCCTTTTTCTTATCTTCAAGATTTTCTATTAAGTTAATCTTCTCATTTTTAGTAAACTCTTTTTTTTTTCTTTGCCCACTTCCCCATTCCCTAACCATAAATACATTTTCCCAGTTTGAATATAAACAGTGGCTTTCTTGGTCAGTATCTGTATCTTTATTCCCAATTTAAAATAGTTGGAAAAAATATTTTCCTATAGGCCAGATATTGAGAAGATGGGACACTACCAAAAACAAACTAACTAAAAAACAAACAGCTACGGGAAAAGAAATTACTGTAATGAGTTCCTCTGACATCTCTGATTTTTCCATCTCTACTTCTTTAAAAAGGAAAAATCACCCTGTTGTCCATTTGTGTTTTTCTTCTATATTATTTCTTCTACCCTGTGATCATCTCTGATTTCTTTCATGTTATTAGTGTTGATAATGTTAATACAAATACCCACTAATAGAAAATATCTCCTTATTTTTCTGAAGCCAAGTGACTTATTTATTTTATCTTAAAGTGATTTTTAAAATATGCAACAATAACATGTTTGTCTTTTCAAATGACACAGGTTGTCATACCCCTTTTAAATTAGCCCCAAAATAAAGATGACCTAATCAAGAGCAAGGATTTCCTGCGATCTCTAGGGGTAATACAGGTGACAAAATGAGTACTTGCTCTCTACTATAAGCCACACTATCAGATCAGAGCTTTCTTGAACTTAATTTTCTGGGTGGCTCAGTCGTTAAGTGTCTGCCTTCGGCTCAGGTGGTGATCCCAGGGTCCTGAGATGGAGTCCCGCATCGGGCTACCCGCTCAGCGGGAAGACTGCTTCTCCCTCCCCCACTCCCCCTGCTTGTGTTCCTGCTCTTGCTGTGTCTCTCTGTCAAATAAATAAATAAAATCTAAAAAAAAAAAAAAAAAAAAATTTCTACTTTCAAAGGTGGAATAGAGAGAAGTTACCAAAGAGAAGAGCAATACATATGGTCCAGGAAGTCATTGGAGAGTTTCAATAACATATATTAAGAAACAATGTTTCCTTTTTTTTTGAAAGTTTTACAGTCTCCAAATGGGGTCTAGAAATACAAAGCCTCTAAAGTATGCTAGGTACAAAATTTTATTTTATACCAAAAGTTTATAAAGATTTAAGTAATATTGAAATGGGGAAAAATGCAAGAAAATGTAAAAAGAAAAGGCTAAAATCATTTCCTTGAATCTAGATGATACCAATTATCTAGGAAGCCAGGCCCTGACTGTGTTCTTCAACATGACAACTTGAAACATAAGAAATTATTTATAACACATAATACAACCACATGACTAGAATTTATCAGATTTTTGCCAGGATGAAAGTTCTACTGACAAATTTGCAGATGTGAAAACCGTGTTAATCTGATTTTTAAACAGTGATTATGCTTAAATTTTGCATGGTCTACTCCCAATTGCTTTATAGTGAATATATTATGGAAATGTTCAACTTCGAGTTAATAATGGTTATTAACCCACTCTAAGAAATTAATGTTCTAGCAGTGCATAGTCTGATTAAGAATCAACAAAAATACATTAATTTATCTAGGAAATATTTATTATCCTCTTATATGCGAGGGACTATATAGAACACTGAAAGTTTTACAAAGATAAATCTGTTAGTTCTTTTGAGGTAATTAAAGCTGAGTAGAAATTAGAAGATAATTATCAGCAATGGAAAAAGTATTTAACCTATAAGAGAAATACAAAGTGCTGAAGGAAGCAAGGGGGCTTACACTATTCATTTTTATTGACAATAACAAAAAATAATATAAAAATTTGAAAAGTAATTATTTGTAATTACTAGTGTTGGCATTTTCAAACATTCCTGGAAGCCTGACCTAGAATTGGGTGAGGAGGTCATGAAAATGTAGTTATAGAAATTTCAGAAACTAGGGGACTTCTGGAAAAAGATCTTTCTATTCTTTTTTTTTTCAGCTTCCACTGAAAAACTTAGTTAGTTCCTAACTAAACTTTGTATTTATTTTGTTCTTCTCTCTCAACCTCGGTTACCTGATGTTGACAATTAACTATATGCGAAGAGTGTGTGCATATGTGTATATAGTATGAGGTGTAATATAGAGGGTAATAAATGGAAATTCAAAAGTTGGCTAAGTCATAGTGGTTCAGCTCAGTGTTCATTATATAGTTATGAACAACCACGAAATAATATAATTATACCATTTTTCTTTCTGGAGACAAATGTGGCTGGATTATTTCTTTTTGACTTCCTTTCATTTTCCTGAAAGGAGAATGATAAGATTACTATTCTTTTTTTTTTTTGAAACAATTTTTTTTAATATTTTATTTATTTGTTTGACAGAAAGAGAGAATATGAGCAGGGGGAGAGGGAGAAGCAGACTCCCTGCTCAGCAAGGAACCTGATGCGGGACTCAATCCCAGAACCCTGGAATCATGACCTGAACTGAAGGCAGACGCTTAACTGACTGAGCCACTCAGGCACCCTGGATTACTATTCTTGATAGAAAAAAATATTTGAGAAAACATCAGCTATTTAAATAGAGACAATGTCCTCATTGCAAGAAAGTAGTTCATTGACTACAGTTTGCATTTTCTTACCCGGTTGTCCTAAATCTTTTCTTAGAACATTTTGGGCTATAAATTATTAAAGAAATAAATGTCTCTTATTTCAGCGTTTTTCTGAACACTGCCACATGCTGGCTTAGCATATACATGTTTTACATTCAGCCAATTATTTGGGGTGATGTGAAACTTCTAATAGAGACATACCATCTTAATTAAAAAAACAAAACAAAACATGATTTAGATCTTTTTCTAAAGTATAGTTTGTGCTTCTATGAAAAAAGCTAATGATAAGCAAATCAAACTCTCAACTAAATTCAGAAGATTAAAATTTTGATCATTTTATTACTATGTCAGGGGGAAAAAAGAGAAAATCCCCATATTCCAGAACATTTGATTAAATCAATAACACCTCTTTAGGCCTTTCTTAGAGCAGTGAAACTGTGACTTTGCTCATTTCAGTGTTTGCAGGAGATTCTAAAAGTATTGGAGATGGTTAAGGGATTTCACTGTGTGTTTGGATTGGATTTTTCTATTTTTTAGTAGTGTGTATTTTAGCCTGGGTTCTTCTGAAAGCTGATTTTGAAGCAGAAGCTGTGTTATTTCGTTTTTAGGGAGTACAATCTCAGGAAGGCTGAAGTCGGGGAAACCTTTGCTCATCTCTTGGGGCAATCTTTTTGTCATCTGAATGACTGCATCTCAGGAGAGAACCTCTGTGGGGGAAAAAAGGCACGGTGTCCCATCTCTGACTGGTCAAAGGCCTCACCCTCCAGTAGGCCACCCCTACCCTCACCCACAACCCCTGCTCCTCGGGGTTGTGCATACAGGATACTGAGCAAGTCTTAGAGCCGCAGTGTCAACAGAGAAGCCCAGGGCAGGAGGTAAGAAGTGAGAGATATAGAGAGAAATAATGAGGCAAAGCACTTTGTCGTTGTCCCACATGAAACTGACTGGAGTCCACATAGAGCCTGTTGCTATAATGGCAGCCAGAATCAGAAAGTGCCAAAGGCCCAGGAAACAGGTGAGGCAGAAAGATCTGAAGTAACACACATGCTGTGTGAGATTTAGTGAATTAACATGAGACCCACACTGGACTGGTGGCTCCTCTGACTGGTGAACTGGTCTCTAACAGTGGCATGAAAAGGCTGTGGTGGGAGTTGCTGTAATCTTGATTTAAAACAGTTAAGAGTAAAACCTAAATCTTAGAAATGCAATCATTCTTGAATGTATCTAACTATTTACAGAATTGATTTATGATTGAGAATTGCGAGCAAGAAAAAAACTCTATCACTTTCCTTGTGAGTTTAACTTTAACTTTATCTTATAGGTTAGGTGTGTATGATTCAAGTGTTCATTTTCCATGATCTTCAAACCCCCTGTGCAAAATTCAAGAGCAGTTGTTGACCCATCAGCTCAGATTCATGTCTCTGCTCTAACCTGAAATGTTTGATGTTTCATATTCCTATATCTCTAAACTAG
Source organism: Eumetopias jubatus (assembly GCF_037043125.1). Taxonomy (NCBI): domain Eukaryota; kingdom Metazoa; phylum Chordata; class Mammalia; order Carnivora; family Otariidae; genus Eumetopias; species Eumetopias jubatus. Next base: position 25,955,066 of record NW_028274809.1, read on the forward strand.
TTAGCAGTTAGACTATCGTGTTATCCCTCAATGCAGGTCTTAGTAAGAATGATAGCAAATACGATTGCTTCCTTCTGCCATCACTGCAATGATGAACACGTAGAGGACTTAGTCAAATACGGAGGGCAAGATAAGTAGAGATATTTAGTCTATAAAACACAAATCTGTCTATGGCATCAAAGGGAAAACTAACATCTGTAAAGAAGTAGTTCTCTTTAAATGGACAATTTCAAACCAATCTCAAGAATATTGTATAAAACAAATGTATAGGCTTAAACAAGAATAATGTACTGGCCAACTGTTACAAAAACTGATTGTTTCTATGGGTTCTTTTCACATGATATAAAGAGACGATGATTTAGAACAAGGCCTGGCTCTATTAATTTTCTTAAATTCTCTAAGTCCCAGTATTAAATATTTTTAACTCAATAGTTATCACAAAGATTAAATGAGATAATGTGTATTTTGTAACAACTTCACGAACATCAAAGTATCATGTATAAATCATCACCTTTGTGAGATTATGTGAATATTTTACATAGCTACTAAAGCATTGGAGAGTATTTATATATATAAAATAGTATGTATATATTATATATATATATAATACATCTGCCTTATCTGCTAGAATTTGAGCTCAAAGTAATGAGGACTTCATTGAATGTTGAATGAACAAATGGATATTTGAATTTACTTTAGTAGATTGATCAGCTTTATTTACATTGTAAACTCAAGTGTTTGTTGATTCAAAAATATATTTATTGTGCCTAAAGTGTGTATGACCCTGTATTAAGTGCTGGGAATACAAAATTATATATGATATCCTAACATTGTTTGACTAGATTACCACCACCTAGTGAAAAGACAGACAAAAAATGATTTTTTAAAAAAACTAATTCTGATTATGGAATGCTTTATATACTTTACCTCATTCAATTCTCACATCAAACTTAGGGTATCACCCACTAGACAAAAAATATTAGACTTGAAAAGCAGAGTCTTACCTCAAATTCCTCAGTTAGCATAGGTAGTTTCACAAACACATGCTCCTCAGAAACGTATGCACAATAAGTTTGTATATTTGAATCGCACATGCATATGTGTGGATGTGTGATACTGATAAACAAGCAAATCACCACATGTTTAAGCCCCTGAACCTTCAAGAAATTGAAACTATTCTGGAACTGTTTGAAACTTCTGGCAGCTCTTTAAAAGGTCATTCAAAGCAAGTTCATTATTAGTGGAATTGGTAAAATTAGGCATATGTGAATTGTGAAGAATCTGAGAAGATACAAAAAGAACTCCCTTGAAACTGACAACAACTAAAGATAAGAAGCTCTCATTTCAGAACACTTCCCTTATGGACATATTTCACTTTTGTCACCTTTACTTCAAATAGTAAAACAAGGCAAAACAAAAAGTAAGTGATCACATATGAACAAGCTAAGAAAAAAGGATGAGAACGTGAACTGTTTTGGTGATTTTGACTCTTAGATCATCATTTTAACTTGCACTCCCAAATTATCAGAGATCTACATGGGATATGGGTGATATAGATAGATAGATAGATGATAGATAGATAGATAGATAGATAGATAGATAGATAGATAGATAGATAGATATAAGCATTTGGACTTCTGAAGATTTTTCCTTTTTTTCCACCCAAATGGTAAAGAAATTGATTTCACTTGGCAAAAAAACCCCAAACCAAACCCAAAACCAAAACCAATACAAAGACAGCTGAATAGTGCTGCCACCTACTGTTCAGAGGGCTGTCAAGCAGGCCTGTGAATCCATTGTCCTCTGCAATGTATGGAATATGAATATTTAAGTATTAGAATATGAATATTTAAGTGCTGACGGCATTCAGATAACACATCCATTGGATTACCTACAGAAATAATTTCTCGTATCAGCTGGTAAAAGATCATTAGTATAAATCCATCACAGAATTGCAGCTTTCAGTCAATAATGAAGAGCAGATTATTGCAATGCTGATTTTTGTGTTTCACTTAATCAAACATGTAAGCTGTCTGTGTGTTTGAGTATTTTCTGTTGAAATAGATGTCCATACTGGATGGAGTAATTTCTGTTCCACTGTGCTAATGAAGTTTATTGGAGACAGAAATAAAAAGGACAATGAAGGAGCATCATTGAGGATAAAGCACATTCTTTTCTGAGTAGCAAAGACTGATATATTCAGCAAAAGAATGGTTCATAGAATTTTACAGAGTTTTATTTAGGAAATTGTTTTAAAACTCACCAGGAGATATTGACAGCACATTCTGTGTGCTGGTGAAGTAGCCAGCTCCTTACACAAGTGAGGAGGCAGAACCCTCCCAGCAGAAAGATTCACGGACAAGCCAAATGGAGAATTGGCCACAGTCCTTGTTTGCTTAATAGGAAAGTTATTACCTTTGCCAGGAAGGCTAATGGATAGCTCGTGGGTCTCTCTTTCTAGACACTAAATAACATCAATTACAATGATCCCAATTAAAACAAGGAGTAGGAAATGTGAAGTTCAAAATTTAACTAATAACCCCTTGACTGACATCCTCTGTAATTTTCTCCTGTCACACATTTTAAAGAGTATTCTTTAAAATTCTGATTTCTTGGGGATGCCTGGGTGGCTCAGCGGTTAAGCGTCTGCCTTCGGCTCAGGTCATGGTCCCAGGATCCTGGGATCAAGCCCCACATCGGGGTCCCTGCTCAGCGGGAAGCCTGCTTCTCCCTCTCCCATTCCCCCTGCTTGTGTTCCCTCTCTTGCTGTGTCTCTCTCTGTCAAATAAATAAATAAAATCTTAAAAAAAGTTCTGATTTCTTGCATTTACTCTTATCACCCTGAAAACCATTAAATTGAGAAAAAAGAAAAAAGTACAGAAATGCATCTGCCGTAGTAATCTTACTGTTTGAGGTCTTCTAGCATCAGTGGAACTGGGTACCTGATTTTCTAAATACTATATCCAAAATATGATCTAAGAGGTGTAAAGCATGAAATGAGCAAACATACGGATTTAGAATAAACTGAATTTTCAAACTTTATAATGTCTTAAATATAACTAAAATATTCAGCTATTTGACACTGCGATTTTATTCATGAACTCTTAAGCATTAGTAGATTTTAATTCATATTCCCTATGTAAGTCTTCTCAGGTTCTAAATGTGCTTGCAGGAAGATATTTCACATATTTAATCAATACATAATTTTTTAAATGTTTTTTATTTATTTATTCATGAGAGTCAGAGAGAGAGAGAGGCAGAGGCAGGGGGAGAAGCAGTCTCCCCGCCTAGCAGGGAGCCCGATGCGGGACTCGATCCCAGGACCCTGGGATCATGACCTGAGCCGAAGGCAGACGCTTAACCATCTGAGCCACCCAGGCGCCCTCAATACATAATTTTTATTAAAAAGATACCAATACAGCAAGAAAAGGCTAGTTTTAGGGGGTGCCCGGGTGGCTCAGTTGGCTAAGTGTCTGCCTTTAGCTCAGGTAATGATCCCAGAGCCCTGGGATCGAGCCCTGCATTGGGCTCCTTGCTCAGCCGGGAGCCTGCTTCTCCCTTTCCTTTGCCTGCTTCTCCCCCCTGCTTGTGCTCACTCTCTCTCTCTGTCAAATAAATAAATAAAATCTTTAAAAAAAAGGCTAGTTTTATTCTAATATAATCCATATTAACTTCTTTAAAAAAGGTTTGATAGAATGAATTTTACCAGCTGTAGTTGGTGGGAAATCTACACAGGGCAATTATGGATACATGCTTGGGGATTTATTTGGAGACATTTGTACTCTAAAATTAGAATTTATATAGTTGATTATTGGACTTTCTCCACTTAGAGAATATGTAGAGTTTCTATTATTTTTACTGTTTTTACAACTACTATTGAACTTCAATGGTTTAGCATTTTCTTCCTGAAACAGTGCTAGTGCATTTTGTAAAATGGGATGTGTGGGTACATTAAAGCAGATAAACAGCTTTCTACAAAAAAGCAAGTGAACAGATGGTTTAGTTGCCATAGACACATTTTTTAATGTTAGTTAGCCTGATGCAACACGAAATGCAGCTAGGGTCCTGGGATCTGTGTCTGCTTCGCTGCTATTTCCTTGTGAATGAAGTAATAATATTGATTTATGACTATGTAGTTAAGATCCATGGCACTCTAATGCTATGAAATGAATTTAGGAAAACGTTAGAGCTTTTCATATGAAAATGGGTCTGGTGGATGCAGTCAAAAACACATTGTACACTGTTAATTCTCACATGCTTTTCCATTTTCCTTGTTTTTCTTTAAAAGATCATTAATTGGTGAAGATATTGAAGCGTACTAGAATAAGAAAGGGCGAACATCAGGGAAATTTAAAGAGGAGTTATAAACAAGATGAAATTAAATAAAGCAAATTTTTATGTGAATAGTGCTCTCTGGAGTTGCGCTGTGTAGTGGCCCTAAGTACTATCTACTATTTTTGGTATCTTTAACATACTTTTAAAATGAGCTCAGGACTTCAGAGACCTTAAACTTTAAAGATATGAATTTAATTATGCTCCTATTAAATGAGAGCAGTATCATTTTTTATTTAATTAAATGTTAATTCGCCCCTTTCTTGAAGTGTTACCATTTCATTGTTGAAACCATTTACCTAGCTCCTCGAGTGAAAAGGCACATAGGATAATTAATAAAGAAGTAGAAAATTACTGGAAAGCTAGGTTACAAATTTTCTCCTTGTAATCTGGTATTAGGGAAAAGAAATTAAAGAGGGATTGGATGAAGGAGAAAGTTTGTGATTTTAATTTTCAAAGTCTTCTTTGAAACTAAGTTAAAACAGTTTGAGACACATATTTAATCATTTGCTATTTTTTTGAGATTAATCATATACATTTTACTCTGTAATTTCATGTCAACATCAATTTTTGGTATTCATAAACTATTAGAAATACTGAATTATTGAATATAATATCTGATAACATCATTATAGGTAAAAACTCATGTCTTTGAAATGTAAGGATTTATACTATGATGCATTTAGTGTGTGAAGAAGATTTTCAATATTTACCTACCATGACTTAATTTGGTCAATACCATATTAATATACCTAATCTGCCAGAAGTGGAGATAATTGATAACAGAGCTACTTCATTGTTTTTATTTTTTGTGTGTATCAATATTTAATTGATCCATTAAAGAACATATGGGGTAATACTTCAAAGGGTATACATAGTGATAGTCCCATTTATGAAGAAAATGGGAAGAAATAGGATCAATTTACATATTTTTATTAAAAATATATGGCCTGCGACATAAACCAGAAATTTAATTCTTTCTTAAGCAGAAATTTATTTGTTTACCTTTAAATTAGATATAATTATGTGTGCTTGAATCTATGAGAAGAGCAAAACTGTTTCTTGGGATGAATGTCACTTAAAAGAAGTGCAAATGAAAAATAAATGTCTGAAGTTTCCTTCTTTGAATGAAATATGATGGCTATGGCAAAAGCAAACAAGACAAGTCTACAGATAATAAAAGTTTACTCCTGATAACTTGACATTTCCATCACTGACAACCTTATGAGAGTATCCACTATATGCTTAGCTTGTAAGTTCGTCACTGACAACTATTACTTGAAACTACTAAAAAACAATTCTTTCTTTTTATTTTTTTGATTCTTTTTTATGTACTTAAATTCAATCAGCCAACTTATAGTATATCATTGGTTTTTGATATGATGTTCAATGATACATTAATTGAGTATAACACCCAGTGCTCATCACATCAGGTACCCTCCTTAATGCCTATCACCCAATTACCCCATACTCCCACCCACCTATTCTTTCTAAATCTTGTTTTGAGATAGGAGGCTTTTGGCTAGCCTTAAGTAGTGTACTGTAAGTCTAGAATACATTTTTTTTTCAGTTAGCTTAAAGGGAATGAACAATTTTGCTAACCTGCAAGCTTTGCAAGAGGTTGCATATTGTTTGATCTTGTTGCTTTAATCAGCTGAATATAGCTTAGTCCATATGCTAGGTTATATATGTCACTCTACCCACCCTGTTCTTCTTTTACCACCCACTTCCATGGCTAAGAATAGCTCTTTCTCTGCTAGGCTCTTGACCAAACTCCCATGACTACCATCAAGAAACATCTCCGGGTTCCGCATGAACTCCTATCTGGTATTTCTTTGTACATGCCTCCTTCTTTCATCCCTCCCTAGTGCTGTGCTTTCATAGCCACCCTTCTTGAAAGAATACTCTAAACTTCCTGTCTCCCCAATTCATTTCCAACTTCCCTTCCAAACCACTGTAGACTATCTTCTGTTCCTAACACTTAAACAAAATATTTATCTCTAACACTACTCGTGACCTCCTAAATGCCAATCCCAATAGCATCTCTCCGGTCCTCTTCCTATATTGACATTCTAGTCCTTGACATTGCCGATCATTCCATTTTTAAACTGATATATTTCCCGGATTTCCACTGCAATGCTCTTAGTTGGACTTTTTCCCCCCACCCCCTCACCCCAACTTTGTCATCTGTTTGCTTCTCCCTTGTTTGTTCTTTTTGCCCATGCTTCCATATGTTTCCTCTCTTTGGTCTCTGTGAAGGAAACTCATCCATAGCCACAACTTCAACCATTTCACATATTCTGGTGACTCTCACGTTCATTTATTCATTCAACAAATACTGATTGCCCACCTGGGATATGCAAGGTGCTGTTCTAAAGGGTAAAGAATACAATATAAGTACCAGTGACAAACTGACTTCATGGTGCTTTCATTATAGTTGGTGAAAGACAATAAAGAGGTAAACAATATGCTTATATATTGTCAGGGAGTCCTATGTGCTACATAGGAAATAAATCAGGGTAAGATCTAGAGACTTAGCGAGAGGAAGATGATATTTTAGTTCAAACAGTTGAAGAAGACTTCTAAGAGGAGATATTTAAGCAGAAACCTGAATGATGTAAAGGCTAGTCCTGCATATATCATCATCTGGTCAGCAGCAGCAACTACAAATTTGAAATTATCCTTGATATTTCCACTCTCCCATGCTCCTATTCTATCAGGTATTAAATACTATTGATATTGGCTCATAAGTATCATACAAATCAGTCTACTTCTCATCTCTACCATCATTACTACCACCACCCTAGTGTAGGCTCCCCCATCTCTCACTTTGACTATAAAATAGCCTCTTAGTTCTAATTTTTACTTTTATCTTCCCTCTCTAATCAGCCTTGCACACTGTTGTCAATAAGATTTTCTCAAAATGTAACCTGGTTATGTTACTTCCCAGCCTTTCTAGTTAAAACGCCCCGATGATTTTCACTGCTCTGAGAAAAAAAAATCAAAATCCTGAATGTGGATCTAAGATCCTCAAGCTAGCCCCTTCATACCCCTCCAGCCTCATCTCACACCAAGATCCCATCTCATTATTTCTGCCCAGCTACACTGGCTTTCTTACAGACTTGCCAAACTCCCTAATTCTTCTAACCTCAATTCTGTACATGCTGTTCCCTAGACCTGAAGCCAAATTGCCTCAGTTAAAATTCCAACTCTATTGTTTACTGTGTGCCTTTGGGAAAGTCATTTAACATTTTCATGCCTCTGTTTCATTACCTGTAAAATGGAACAATAGTAGTACATACCTCACAGGATTGTTGTGTAAAGTGCTTATGACACTGCTTATCAGTTAGCAAGTGTGACTTGAGTGTTTACCATTATATAAATCCTGCAATTCTATCACAGTGCCTAGAATATGGTAGATTCTCAATGAATACTTGTTGAATGATAATGGATTCCCTAGTCAGCCACTGGAGGCTCCTTCCTGTCTTTTTCTAAGCCACTTATCTCCAGGCCTCTAACTTACAGGTGAATCAAGTTATCCTTCCTCAGCCAGAGAATACTATAGCTGATATCTATAATGTTCCTGCAGGTAATTTCTCATTTCCATTAAATTGACTTTCTTTTATTAAACCCAACTTTATGTTTTATAACTTGTCTTTAGTAATGAAATGGGCTATAATATTGATGCATATTTATTAGGGATGAGGATATTTCTCCACAGATGGTATGTGCCTTCTATTTCATACTCAGATTTAATCAAAATTGCATATGAACTATGTCTGCTCAGTTTAAAAACTGGTTATAAGCTCCTGTCCTCAACAGAAAAGAACAATTAACACATTCTTGAGTTAGAACTCAATTTATGGTTACATTATAATGAATAGTCATTTGCTAATTTAATAAACTCTATGCCTTAACTGCAAACGTTAATAGATGAAAATAGCAGCTGAACTTTGGACTGAATATGAAATACAAAATATTAGATTTTATAAAACTGTTAAACCCTTGAGGAAACATCTTATTTTCATACCAGTTTTAATATTCTGCTAGTAATCATATATCATCCAAACCATTTCAGAACAATATTAAAATAACATGAAAGTGCAACTTGTTTTTAAGGTAAATTCTGTCTAGTTTTGCAAATGATTCTGATAAAAATTCTGAAATGCTATCACCAATAATTTAGTTTGTCAAACTGTATGTGTGAGGTACACTATTAGGTACTAATTTATGTTAATATCTAGACATAAATAATTTTTGTCCATAAAGATGGTTAAAGATGCTAGAAGTGAAAATAGAATAGAATAGCAGTTAATAAATTTATTAGGGCCCCCTGGCTGGCTCAGTCTGGAGAGTGTGCAACTATTGATCTCGGGTTGTAAGTTCGAGCTCCACATTGGGTGTAGAAATTACTTAAAAATAAAATCTTAAAATAAGTACATACATAAATAATAAAATCAAATAAATTTATTGATTGGTCTTCTTATTTGGGAACCCTGAAAAATATTGAATATATTATACTTGAATATTATAGTTTGCCCAAAGAGATTTTAAATATTGCAAGAGTAGAAAAGGTGCCTTTATTTGTTTATTTATTGCATCTCTCACAATTCTTAGTTCTACGTATATTTAGTGAACTAACCTCTCCTACTCAAAAAAGGTATATGAGGTGGGACGCCTGGGTGGCTCAGATGGTTAAGCGTCTGCCTTTGGCTCAGGTCATGATCCCAGGGTCCTGGGATTGAGTCCTGCATCGGGCTCCCTGCTCCTTGGGAGCCTGTTTCTCCCTCTGCTTCTCTCTCTCTCTCTCTGTCTCTCATGAATAAATAAATAAAATCTTTAAAAAAAAAAAAGGTATATGAGGGCGCCTGGGTGGCTCAGTTGGTTAAGCAACTGCCTTCAGCTCAGGTCATGATCCTGGAGTCCCGGGATCGAGTCCCACATCGGGCTTCCTGCTCAGCAGGGAGTCTGCTTCTCTCTCTGACCCTCTTCCCTCTCGTGCTTTCTATCTATCTCATTCTCTCTCTCTCTCAAATAAATAAATAAAATCTTAAAAAAAAAGGTATATGATATATGACCTCAGTGCTAACGAACATCTAGCATAGATCTACGTACACATTTGAAATATTTATTAAAGTAATACCTGGTTATGGAGAATATCTTACCTGTTCTTGGGCTTAATCTTAAAAGAATAAATGGGCACTTTTTTCTTAATGCAGTATAGCTCTGCTAACAAATATTCTGAATGTTATTGGTATCTCAAGATATATTTCAAGGTTTACCTTTGTTCACAAACGTTGCTAATTCTTTCATTTGGAATTCATCTCCCCATGGTGCATAGGTCTTTGTATCACCACTACAGTATTAATTCAATCTGCATTGCATTCCATCTATGCGTGCGTGTGCGTGTGCGTGTGCGTGCATGTGCATGTGCGTGTGTGTGTGTGTGCTGTTGAGTGCATGTTCACAAGTACAATTGCCCTTCTTTGTCACCTCTAGAAGGTGAGTGACTGGTAGAGTATTTTCCCCAAAGTTATCCTTCAATAGTGTCTGAATTTAAACTCATCTTCTCTGGAATGGAAAATTCACCAAAATCTCCCTCAGTGATATATTCTGATTTAGGTTAAAAATAATACTGATAATAATACAAATACAGATATTTGTTTAGCCTCATTTTGAGGTTTAAGCGGTATTCTGGGTTTCTCCTCACTTGTCAAATCCCAGCCATGCATATATTCTAAATGAAGTGATCAGTTTTGTAAAGACCATTGTTTAAATGTTCTACTAATCACTTGTGCCCAAAGTTGGATTTTGTTTCTGGGTAAAATCTTAGAGAGCTTTTAATTTTAAGCTTTAAATAGCTTATATCTCCTGACCCTGAAAGTCATTTACATGCAATCACAATATACAGAAACTAGGTTTGGTTGAAGTGCAGTAAAAAAGAAAAAAAATCTGTTAAATCTGAATGGATGGAGAGCTGATTTATAAAAATGTCAGTCTTGTCTGTAGCTTTCATGTGTTTCCAAATAGTCAAAATTAATATGTACTCCCAAGAAGCCTCTTTGTGACTGAATTCAAATAAAGAACCATTATAGTTTAACAGACTTTATTTTTTTGCCAAAAATTACGGTATTTCTACCAGAATATTGATATAGAAAAAATTACTCCATTTTATTTTTGAATCTTTGCATAAGATTGTGTTTATAGTGCCATTATCCACAAAAGCCTTCCATAGAGTATTTTTTTCTTGTAATTAAAACAGTAGGAATTAATGACAGGCTGGGGATGCTTGCTGTTTTTGTAATAATGAATTGGACTATTTGAATGGGTAAAAAATGTTAATACAGTGATTATTTCAGACTGAGCTAAGTCTTGTCATAAAAGATAAAAGTATTAAATTTGCATTAGATGGTTTAAAATGAAGTTGAATACTGTGAAGCCATATAAAGGTAGTCCAACTTTGCCAAACATTATTACAATTACAAAGAAATATAGAAATTATGATTCAAATAAATTCACTCTGACAGCAAAATAAACTCACAGATTTTTGTGACCCAAGGTTACTGGTTTCATTAAATCCATATATTCAGTTCTTGGCTCTTGTGTGTTTAATTGTACTCTTCTTTCAGGGGTTTATAGTTTTCTTAAAGTTAGGACCTTTCCACTAAATGTTGTTATTGTAACATGGGGAAAAAAATCCTCACTTGTTTAAAAGATATATGATAGTTAAAAAAATTAAATTCTGTAGGAAACATGAATCATTTGTTACTAAAAATGTATAGGGGATTATTGGAGGCCAAATTGTTAAAATCAACCAAGTAGTAAGAGATGCCTTGTTCATATGATAAAAAGGAAAAAAAAATTAGTCTCTTTTAGTGTCTTATTGTTTCACAATATACATCTTTACCTGATGCTATAGAATTGTAGCCTGATACTTTCAGGTTTTGACATGAGCTTAAAGTTTTTAAAAAACAGAATTCTGGAGAAACTGATTTTATTTTTTAAATGCTTAGATGAGAAGAAATATTTTGTGGCCTGTGTATTTGTTGGTGTTAGTAAGAAAGCCTTTGAAGAAGAAACTACAAAATGCATGCTAATGTCCAAAGTCATCCTGAGTTTCTATGGGCTTTTATAACATCCCTGTATTCTTACAAAGACTTGTTTGTTTGTCCCCGATCTCTGTCTTCCTGTCTTATTTACCTGATAATACCTTTCCCTAGAAGAGCCCAAATATTCCAATTACTTTCTTTCTCCACTTCTGAGGACGATAAAATACTCAAGCCAGTTGATGAAATTACAAGCTTATGATTTCTATCTGATATTGACCCAAATTATATGTAGTGATCTTCACCCTGTTCTGTGAACTTTCTGTTCCATTCTCCATGGACACCTGCTTTGCTGTACACAGAGTGAAATCTGAGAATGTTCTCCTTTGGGCCATTTCAAACCTCTTTTTTTGTCTTAGATCTCCTCTCACTCTCAGCATGTGTTACTATTTCCTAATTTACCAAAAAAAAAAAAAAAAATAGAAGGACATGAACTTCTTCACTGCTCCTCTCTTCCAGCTCCCAGCTTCTCCTTCATTGCTGATTCAGAGAAAGCCTTGCCTTTCTTCCTTTACAGAGCCTACGTTTTTCTACACTCTTTGTCCCCACAGAGCTGTGGTATTTCTCCGTCATTCCTTCTCATCCCATATCATCAGCCTCTCCTGACTCATTGGGTCCTCTCATGTATCTTACTTATCAGTTCTCCAGGGATGGTAGGTGAACGACATCAAACTTGCTTCCCCTTTCTAAAGTGACTGCCTGTTCATTCGTGTACTTTTAAAAAGGGGCACAGTTTTTTGTTGACCAGTGTTCCTCAAAACCTTGCTTACCCCTGAGTCTACTGCAATCTAATGGCTTTCACCAAGGTGAATAATTGCTTTGGACTGATGGTATCCCCCCAAAATGTGTATGTTGAAGCCTGTTACCTTTAAACAGAGCAAAGAACAATTTTATTTAAGTAAAAGAAAAAAAATGAGTTTATTTGGGAATAAGCAGAGAAATTGCAACTGGGGCCAAGAAGCTGTGCTAAACTCCAGGCAAGCCTGAAGGGGCAAAGGGGAGGTCAGCTTTTATTAGATTTTAGGAGGAAAGTGGGAAAGTTTGTTTTGAAAAAAACATTTATTGGTGAAGAAGAGTTTAAGATCATGGTAGTTTTGCACTGGCTGCAGGAGGTTGTTAGTGCGTTGTTGGTGGGGGCAGAGAGGGGTCTTATTTCCTTTTCTTAGAAGTAGGAGATAAAATTCCTATGTGAAAGATGTCCTCCCTTGTCAAAACAATTATCATTCTTCCCGCTGGTTGTGTCCGCTGCAAAAATAGCACGTGCATGAGAGCTCCCGCTTCGGGGCTTCCTGATGCCATTATTTTAAGTGAGATTTCCTTTATTTATTTTTTTTTTTTTACAAGCCCTAACACCCAATGTGATGGTTTTTAAAAGTAATTAGGTTTAGATAAGGTCATGAGGATGTGATTAATGACCTTATAGGAAGAGACACCAGAGGGCTGGCTTCCTCTGTCTCTTTCTACCGTGTGAGGACACAGTAAGAAAATGGCTATCTGGAAGCTATGAATAGAGCCCTCCTCCGGGAACCAAACTGGCTGGCACCCTGTTCCTGGACTTATCAGCCTCCAGAGCTGTGAGAAATAAGTTTCTGTTTTGGAAGCCACCTAGTCCACAGTATTTTGTTATGCCCCCCTGAGAGGACTAATACAGATTTTGATACAAAGATTGGGGTACTGCTGTAGCAAATATCTAAACATGTGGAAGCAGCTTTGGAACTGCGTAGAGGCTGGAAGAGTTCCAAGGTGCATGTTAAAAGTATGTTCCTTAAGGGTGACTGGGGTGTGACCTCAGATGGAAATGAGGAACATGTTGGAAACTAGAGGAAAGGTGATCCTTGTTATAAAGTGGCATAAGAATTTGGCTGAATTGCTTGTGTCCTAGTGTTTTGTGGAAGGCAGACCTTGTGAGGGATAAAATTGGATATTTAGCTGAGATTTCTAAGTGAAGTGTTTGAAGGGGAAGCTTGATCCCTCCTTACTGCTTATAATAAGGTGTGAAGGGAGAGAAATGAAGAAGGAATTGTTAAGCAAAAAGTAACCAAAACTTGAGGATTTGGAAAATTCTCAGCCTATTCATATTAAAAAAATAATAATAATACAGGGGTGCCAGGGTGGCTCAGTCGGTTAAGTGTCTGATTTGGCTCAGGTCATCGTCTCTCGGGGCCTGGGAGTGAGCCCTGAGTCAGGCTCCCCACTCAATGGAGAATCTGTTTCTCCTTCTCCCTCTGCCCCTCCACCCCTGCTGTGTGTGTGTGTGTGCGCGCGTGCATGCACGCACTCTCTCTCAAGTAAATAATCTTAAAAGAAAAAATACAAAGCATGTTCTGAAGTGAACACCAAAGGTATGTCTAGAATATTACTCAGTAAAGAGTTTATGAGATCATATGAGCAGGAACAATGCCATTTTGAACTGAAGGGGATGGAGGCAGGAAAAAATGAAGAAAAGCTGTTGGATTTTTCGAGCAGCTCCTCGGGATAATGGAGCCATTTGGCTCTGAATGTGCATTCTTCTTTAAGAAGAGGGAAAAATGCCTCCGAAAGCAATTCAGAAGTTATCAGAACCACTCTCTTGGTTTTCACAGGCCAGATGGCCTCTGTCCAAAGCCATGGGACTAGACTCCCCAGTGGAGCCATGGGGATGGAGTAGGAACCCTTCCCAACTCTGCTGTTGGAGACAGGACCACTACCCCACTGGTTCCTGAAGGTAGATCACTGAACATAAGATTATTCTTGAGCCTTAAGATCTGATGGAATTCAGCTTGCTAAGTTTGGGACACATCACCCTTTCTGTCTTTCCTGTTTCTCCCTTTTGGAATGGGAATATCTATCTTCCACCTGTTCCCCATTGTACTTTAGTAGCACATAATTTGTGTGGTTTCACAGGTGACTAGCTGGAGAGGAATTTTACCTCAGGATGAATAATACCTCAAGTTTCATCCCTATCTGATTTAAGTGATATTTAGATGAGACTTCAGACTTTAGACTTCAAAATTGAAACTGGAATGAGTGAAGGTTTTGGGGGCTGTTGGGATGGAATGAATGTCTTTTGCATGTCAGGACATGAACTTTGAAGGGCCATGGGCAAAATGGTCTTTCTTTGTGGTAGTCTGAGATGACTAATACACCAGTATTTCCATTTCCAAACTCAAGGGTCTCCATTCAGTTATCCTTTTTGACCCCTCTATTGCACTTGACAGTGTCCCCAGCCTCACCTTGAAACTCCCTCTTGCTCCCCAATATCAGTCTGTCCTTTTCCTTTGTCTGTGAATCTGACCATTACTTTTAGTTACTTTTACCTTTTTTTTTTCCTCTTACCCTCTCAAGTAATAATGGTGATCTTCCTGAATTTGATCTGGAAAAACTGCATTCTCTCACCTTGTCTTATGGCTTTATTATCAGTGATAAGCTCCCAGCTTTATTTGCTGCTCTCAACCTAAAATTAATTCTCCAAGCTATTGTCTTAGTCAAACCCTAAACCACTGTTATCTGGGTTAGTATTATAACATCCTAACCAATCTCCTTGATTCTTTCCAGTCTCTTTACCCTTATCTGTTCTTCAGTCAATTGCCAAATCTGATCGTGTCAGTTTGTTTCATCCAAACTTTCAGTGGCTCCTTTGTACATCATATTAGGTAGTTACAATTAAGTTAGACAATTATGGCACTTCTAGCCTTTGTCAACTTATGTCCCAGCCTCATAGAACTTCTTGTATTTTTTTTTTTTCCAAGCATACCATTACCTTTTAGGACTTCGTGTTTTGTTTTGTTGTGACTGTCATTTTCTTAATGCTTTTTATCCTCTCTAGAATAGTCTTGCTATATTATAGCCCAAAATTTAAATACCTGTTTTTCATTTAACATCACCTTTTCTGTGAGACCTTCCGGAACAACATGGAAAAGTGTCACATTTCCCTTTCTCTGCATTTTCAGAATAATTCCTTTATATTTTTTATTGTGCCCCTATATCTCTCACACTAACTGAACAATTTGAAGGAAACCCTTTATATGTAAAAGTATTAGAGTGCCCAGCGGCACATAACAGCTATTCAATAGATGACTGTTGAGAGAAACAAGGAAACTTTCTTTATCCTTTTCAACTCTATATAGAGTGAACTGTATACACAAAAAAATATCGTATGCACAATAAGCTAGAAAAGTATCAAGAGAAAAAATAACACTTGGCCTTTCTTCCTATTCTTTTTAGTAGTGTATAACCTAATGGAATATTCATACCTATATACAAATATAAGGTGGCCCCAATTTTCATGCGTAATGTATTCAGAAAAGAGGCAAAAGAAGAAGTCTTAAATGTGAACAATAGATCTACATATTATAGCCGCAATTCAATTACGGATAACTTGAGGGACACCTGGCTGTCTCAGTTGGTGGAGCATGTGACTCTTGATCTCAGGGTTGTGAGTTTAGGCCGCATGTTAAGTATAGAGATTACTTAAAAATAAAATCTTTTAAAAAAAAATCTCAAGATAACTTGAGAGTATCATAAAATATTTCATTTTTCTATACCTTTACTCCTCATGCAGTGAAGTATTTACAGCTTTTTCTCCATGTACTTTAGTTTTCCTCTTTTAAGAACTAATATATGGTCATTTAGCTTAAGTTCAATGAGTATACATACAGTAGTGGTTGAAGATATGCTAATTTCAACATCCTTATTGATTTCTCTATTTGTCTAAATTTTATTAATTTTCATTTTCCACCCTATTTTCTTTTAAACATCAAGATGAAGTGTCATTCAGATGATTATACATTGAGAAGAAAGTGTACAAGCACAAAACAAAGTTTTGTTGAAATAAAACTGTTGTGGGGCGCCTGGGTGGCTCAGTCGGCTAAGCATCTGCCTTCAGCCCAGGTCATGATCTAGAGGTCCTGGGATCGAGCCGCAACAGACTCCCTGCTCAGCTCTGCTTCTCCTTCTGCCTCTGTCCACCATTTGTTTTCTCTCTCTCAAATATATAAATAAAATCTTAAAAAAAAAAAGATTAAACTGTTGTATGAAAGACAGCAATACTAAAGCACGGTTGTTGGTTGATAGATAATCGTTTGTATTCTAATTATAAAAGTCTGCTTGAGAATGACTGAGAAAACTATAAATTGTTCAAAAGCTAAAATTTTGAAAATGAGAATCATCTATAAGCAAGGTGCTAGACAAATGGGACAGTAGTAATAACTACCACTGTTGAGTGCTTACTACTGACCAGGCACTGTGCTAAGAATTTTACATGCAGTAGCTAATTTAATTCTCCTAACCTTATGAGAAAGGTGCTACTGTCATCCCCACTTTGTAGATGAAGATACTGGCAAACTGAGGAACTCACCAACATGGCTAAGGCCATGCAGAGAGCAGAGCTGCATTTAGTGAATGGTTGAGCTAATGTTGAAGCCTGGGAAGTCCTGTTTTAAAGCTACACACATACTGTACTCTACTCAGCTATCAAAGATGAACAGGAGTGGAATGAGAATGACTCTTTAGAGCGTGGTTTGTGTGATGTTTGTTTTCGGCTTTTTTTTTTTTCCATGTGAAGTATTAACTGCATAAATCTGTGAACGGGAGAGAAGTGCAAATGAAGAGGGCAACTTTCAAATTCTACTTTGGCAGTGTGTATGAGCAGCACCTAGGTTTTCCTACCTTGTAGAAAAACAGCTAGTATTTAGCACAAAAACCCAAAGTTTTCTGCAAGTCAAAATAGTCACTAAGCACTTTGTAATACGTATGCAAGTAAGCTTGAAAATTAGCAGATATTAATATATTTTAAAAAAAGAGCAAGGGATGATATAATAAAAATAATCACTAACAATACAAAATTACTTCCAGTAATATTAAATATTATCCTTTTTCTTCTTCCTTTAGTTTTGTTACAAGACGATATGTTTGTGAATAGATTTATTATTCCTGAGACTTCCTTCTCTCCTAACCCTGTGATTGAAAGGCAGTTGAAGACAAATGGATGAATAGATGGAATAGGGAGGGGGAAATCAATCCATCGACTACTATTTATTGACTGCTATTTATTGGCTGTCTACGATGTGATGGAATTGGGAAATGTGAGAAGGATCAGACTGAATTAAGTCATCTCAGCAGGAGTGCAGTGTTTTCAGCTTCAGGCAGTTAAGGACTCTTAAGGGTTTAAACAAAAGAATGAAAGGTGGTCAGATTAAAACTTTAACTTTTCCGATTTGAACAAGCCAAAACATAGCTTTATCCTCCCATCCCTCTCTTCAGTGTTTCTGTTGAAAATAATTTTACAGGGGTGCCTGGGTGGCTCAGTCGGTTAAGCGTCTGCCTTAGGCTCAGGTCATGATCCCAGGGTCCTGGGATTGAGCCCCACATCAGGCTCCCTGCTCGGCGGGAAGCCTGCTTCTCCCTCTCCCACTCCCCCTGCTTGTGTTCCCTTTCTCGCTGTCTCTCTCTCTCTCTCTGTCTGTCAATTAAATAAATAAATAAATAAAATCTTTAAAAAAATAATAATTTTACAAACTACTTAGTCTAGTAGATGAGTGTTCAGTTGGGAATGAGATGTATTCGAGTCTTTTTCTACTCTTCACCTGAAACTGCTGAAGTTGTGTAATATGCAATATAGTCTTTCTAAAGCCTGAGCATAGAAGAGCCAGCCTAATCTATAAATATGTTATTTCTGCTTTATAAAGTAACTTTGATTTAGCCTTACACAGAAAGTTATTTCACAACAATGCTTGATAATCCCAGGGTTTAGTTTGAAATAGATGATAGATGATAGAAGATAGATAGATAGGGGGAAAGGACATTATAAGGTAATATAATAGAGTGACATAATCCCCTTGGGAGGGAGGGAAAGCTTTGTGGAGGAAATGACAGCTGATTTGTGATCTAAGACAGTATTAAATTTACCCAAGTCTGCATCTGAAGCGTGGTAGAAGGAGCCTAGCCATGTGTGGTACTGGGGCATTCCAGGTAAAGGGGGCAGGATGTGCAAAGACAACGGCGCCAACAGAATTTTCAGGTTGATTTGAGCCATGGAGTTCCAGCTGAGGAATCCCAAGAAAAGAAACTAGAGTGACAGTCAAGCTGCTTGAGGACTTTTTTCAGTTATGGGATAGAAGAGGCGGTTCAGCACATGACAGCATGTGTGTGCGTGTGCAGATGTATCAGCAGACCCTGGAAAATGAGACAATGACAAAAATTGAATGGCGTCAAAGAGGAGAATTAAACAAAGAGGGATGTATTAGTCCTCCCTGCCTACCTCTTGGACTAAGTCTGAGCCTTTATGGAGTCAGGAGCTAAAGTCAGGGAATAAGTTTTTAAGGGGACTGAGACTAGGGTCTCAAGAATAGCAATTCATGTGGCCAGGGGCAAATTACAGCACAGTATTCAGAAGTGCATAGAGCTCTTCACTCAGGTAGTGCAGAAGATCACAGGGCTCTCACAGGGTGAGGAGGCTGGAAGGGCATCATTCACTGTTTACAATTATCATAAGCTGCAACTTCTCAAGCACCAAGAGATGCCACTAGAAAAACAACAGTATTTCCACAGCAGCTCAAGCTTAAAGGATGCAGAGATCAACGAAGAGCCCTGAGAAAAAGAACCCAGAAAGTATTCAGGAACGTCAGTGCGGCTCACTGGAGAAACCCCAGAAATATCTGGAAACAGCTTCTAAAGGGCAAATAGCTACAGGTGCTCTGCAGGCAGGTTGGGCCAAGAAACAGTGAAATGTGTGTTATTACTATGACACCACATATATCCCCAAACTATGAAAACCGCAAAACTCAGATGACAACTTCTTGTCAGTTTAAATACCGACAGACCATTCTCTTCTTACTGTCATGCGATATCTGATATTTTTATGGTGACATTGGGCTAGAAAATGAGCCAAGGCATAAATCAGGAATCCTTTTCTCTTATTTCCTTATGCAGAGACTAGAGACAAAGCCGTAGAATTCTGTCAAAGGGAGAGTGCAAATTTGAAACAAAGGAAAAGCATCACAATGGACTTCCAAATCAACTGTAAGAGATTGAAATGAAAACTGAAAGCTGTGGTTCGGATCCTTCTGAGAATTTTAAGGAGGAAGGAACCTCAGCAAGAGGAACCTGGGTAGAGAACAGGCAGATGGAAAGTAGCTGGGTGACTTCCGGAGGGAGTATGTAGGTGCCACCCTGGCAAGCTTTACATGTGCTGGGTAAGCATTTGCAGAGGTGGGCCAGGTCCATGGCATCCGAATAAGACAGAGGTAGAACTGAATTGAATGATGCATTATATATGGACACAAAATTGGCTCAAATCACATGAGAGCTTTTAGTGTTCTAGGAATTTTACTTTTTTCAAGGGAAGATACTTATTCTAAAATATTCAGCGGTTATAACTAAACTCAACTGCCTGGACTTATAAATGGGTAAACTGCACTTAAAAAAATAGTTATTGAAAATTTTTAGTTCTGGGGTACCTGGGTGGCTCAGTTGTTAAGTGTCTGCCTTCAGCTCAAGTCATGGTCCCAGGGTCCTGGGATCGAGCCCCGCATCGGGCTCCCTGCTCAGTGGGGAGCCTGCTTCTCCCTCTCCCACTCCCCCTGCTTGTTTTCCCTCTCTTGCTGTGTCTCTCTCTGTCAAATAAATAAAATCTTAAAAAGAAAAGAAAAATTTTAGTTCTGTGTGATGACAGTTTGCTTTGTAATAAGTATACCTCCTAAAATTGATATAATTTTCTTAAGAAGGAAAATTGTATGCACGTATTCCCATCCACTAAACTTTATGGTTTTCAGTCAGTAGCATGCAACCCTGTGAAACTAAAGAATATTAGGAATGATTTGTTTCTGCTCAATTATAACAAAGGCATCAGACATTCAACCTCCTCCCTGTAGTGTCTGAATGTATTTGCACAATATGTATGCTCAGAGAAAGGCTTGGCTTTTATCTGTTAATCTAGAAGTTGCTGTATTAATAGTTTGCACACTTCATTGATTTTTAATTAATTTCTAAAGAGACACAGAGGATAACTACTACAGCCCACAGACATCTCCGTTCTCATTGCAATCCACATCTTTATTGATCGGCTGCCTAAAGAGCAGAAGTAATCTATTTTAAGTATACTTTTCTGAGAGAGCATGGACACTCTGCAATTCACTTGTCTCCTTGTAATCATATTGGCAAGAGGTCAGTGAGAAGGAAAAACGATAGCATGTTTAGTATTCTCTTGATCCAGGCAGATGAGCTTTTTCACCTGTTATTTATTTGGTAGGAAAGCAGTGTTTCTCACACAAGCTTTTTAACTTATTTTTTGTTTGTTTCTTTATTATTATTATTTTGTTTCTCTAAGAGACTTTTGAGTCCCAAGCAGGCTGTCCTGCAAATTCTTGCAATGGAAATTTCCAAAAGTTTATGAAGGGGGGGAAATGAAATTTCTGAAGAAACATCTGAAGAAAATGTAGAGAACCAGAAGTAAAAAAAAATCTGTTTTCCCAGCCAGCTTCAGGAATCTGTAAATGCTGTCCTCCTTCACTCTCCCTGGTACGCTAATATTACCATCTCGGGTTTGGCCCTGAGTGCTGCGGGTTTTGCTGTCTTCTACCTATCATAAATATTTAGACTTCTAAATTTGTCCCACTTTCATTGCAAAGAAAAATTTCCACCGCCTGAAAGGCTTTACAAAACTTTGGTCTTATTGTTCATTTAACCCAACTACAACCATCAAATGAATAATAGTTAAATGTCAGACAGTCTTCAAATTGTGGAAAATACACAGTTGAATTCACAAGTTGGTGGTCTGGAGGCATCATTCTAGGGGAACCCAGCAAAACTAAAGAGATTTATTTATTATGTACAATAATTTTTTCTTCATTGAAATCTTAGAACACCCATTGTTTATATAACAATTATTCAGTTATATATACTGTCTTTGTTAGTTGCATATATGGTTTAGAGTCTATTGACTATAGTTGGACATATATGGTCATATAATGTAATGGTTAAGTTTGTTGCCTATGGAGTCAAGCTGCCTACAGTCAAATCTTGGTTCTTTCTAAGCTTTGTCTTGCACTGTCACCCTTGGGTAAGTTTTTTTTATTTTATTTCTTTGTACATCAGTTTCCTCATCATAAAACAGGAATAATAGTAGTACAGATGTCATTGGGTTCTTGCGAGTTCCTATATACACAGAACTTAAGACAGTCCCCTGGCACAGAGTGCTTAAATAAATATTAATTATATATACATACAAAAATATAAAATGATAACATGTGCAGTTATAATGTATTGCTTATATGATTTCAGTGTTTTCAGTCAACAAAAAACCTCTACCTGTTGCATTTTCCACAGTGACTATTACTATTTTTGTTTGTCTAGATTCTCCTACACTAAAATTAGTACTGAACAGATTTTTTTATATTGTTAAACAAATTTATATCATTTCACATGGTGTTAGTGTTCGATTCAGTCTTGTTTGTAGTGTCAAAGAGATGGAGGTAAGTTTAGTACCCATCGAGTGTGGAATAGACAGTAAATTAACAGTGTATGCCTATGTTATATATATAGGTTTATGAGTTTGTGGATATGATTTAAGTGACGAGAAGAAATAAAGTGAATTTTGTATAGCATCATGCTTCAATCTAAAAAAGTATAAGTAAAACATGTTTTTGTTTAGTGCACAATACTATTTGTGTATTAAAAATATAAAAATAAATAAGCTTATGGATGATGGATTAGAAGGATGTACATTAAAAACACTGTTGTGAATACTTACGATGGAAAGAAGAATGGCATTGGGTTGGAGAGTATAGGGGAATAATGGTAATAGCACACATGGATTATGAAGTATGATTAACTCAAAATTCTGTATACCTGAGATCCTAAAAGAAAACAAAGACAGAAGTCACACACATTGCCTTGAGTTGCCTCCTAGAAAACAGTGTCTAAAACAGATTTGTGTGCAGGAAGTTTTTTTGGCAAGTGTTCTCAGGAGCAATACCTGTAAAGCAATGAAAAATATTAGGTAGAGGGAAAAAGTTGAGCAATGATGAAATTGCAACAGAGATCTCACCCAATCTTAGGAGAGAGCCCTGGAACTGGAATAGTTCTTCACAGTTATCTAAGGGGTGATGGACTTTATAATTGCATCAGCTGGTGGCTAGGTGTGGGCTGAATCTCTGAGAAGGCAAAACCCCCAGCAAAGCAGCAGTTGGGTTGGAGGTATTAAAGCATCCAAAGTGATGCAGCTGAGAGCTACCAGCAGCCAACACTCCCCTATGAATCCATTGGTCCTGAAGAAGTTTCTGGGCTCTACACCACAGCACCTACTACATACATGTGTGCCTGTGACACACACACACACACACACACACACACACACACACACACACTCTCAAATATGTTATTGGGAGATTTTGTGAAAAATACATTTCAGGTATCAACAAGTATTGTTTTAATTATGCATTATTAAGCTGATGTAAATTTAGCCCTCAATATCTCAAAATCCCCTTACAAACTAGAACCTAACCAAGTTTCTTGAAGATCATAGGTGCAATCAGAAGATGTAAGAATGAATCATGAGTATTAACTCCAAGCTAGTTTAGGACAGCCACATGAATCTGCTTTTCTTCCTCTGAAAAGAATAATAGGAGAACATTCAAGGACAAATAAGCAAGAAACAGAAATTACTTCACCTAACAGTGCTGAGTAGCCAGTAGGTATTTCATTTGGCTATCTTTTCTTTCTCTTATAGTAGTCAAATTGTATTTTTTTTAAATGAGGGTTTTTTTTTTAAAGATTTTATTTATTTATTCATGAGAGACAGAGAGAGAGAGAGAGAGAAGCAGAGGGAGAAGCAGGCTCTCAAGGAGCAGGGAGCCCGATGTGGAACTCGATCCCAGGACCCTGGGATTATGACCTGAGCCGAAGGCAGACGCTTAACCATCTGAGCCACCCAGGTGCCCGTCAAATTGTATTTTTAATAAGAGGGTTGAATTTGAGGTTATTTATTTAGAAAACACATGGTATCTTAGAATATTGAATTTTCTGGGTGCTTTACAAATATGAAGGCATTGAGTCCTCAAGACAATCTTCAGGGTAAATACTATTATTATCCCCATTTAATGGATGAGGAAATTGAAACACACAAATAAATTGACCAAGGACACAGAGCTACTAAGAGCTGGGGTTTATTTCTAAAGTCTGTCATCTTAAACATTGGATGCATGTGGAAACTGTGGTTTCCAGTGTCCAGTCTGTGGAAACTGACTTTTACTAAAACATATCCATGGCTCTCACTAAACATATGAAGGGAGGCATCTACTCTATGTCTTTCTTTACTGTTCTCTGTGTCTTTTATTGGCCCACGATTTAATATTTTATATAGATCTGTTGTACAGTTCCATCTACCATGGAATAAAAATTTAAAGCTAGAGGACACTTCAGAGATCATTTAGTCCAATCTGTCACTTTTATAGGAGAGGTAAAATGAGTATCTGAGGTCAAAAGCCTAGTGAACAGCATGTCCAGGACTTCTATCTCCAACATTCAGTTCTGTGTTCTTTCTCTGCTGCCATGAACCAGCTTTCTCTGGTTGAAAAGACATCTCAGTTGATTTAATTACGAATCCCCCTTAGTTTCCCTTCATGCACTATTCAGATAAAGTCAGTTACTTCATCCAAAAAGGCCCCTATGAACATGCTCATATCTCTAGCTCTAGCAGTAGAGAGCATAATAGTTGGATTTTTTTTTCCTCAGGCATAGAATTGCTTTTAGAAGGAAAAGTAGAAAAGAGGAGTGATTTTCATTTGAAGCTAGCTTTCCTGAAGCTTCCTGTGTTATTAAAAAAGCTTCAGGTTATTAGAATAGAAAACAGGGGAAAAAAAGTGTACTCTTGCTAACTCCAGAGATTAATGCCTGTGAGAGCTGACTGTAGCTTGAAATTTTTAGCTCCACACATGTGTTTGATGAAATTGTCACATGGCCTATATATGGGAAGCAAATATTTATCGTCAAAAATAGTCTGGTCTCTCTTGACTTGCATTAGCTTCCTGCAGCTGGGCAGAATACATTTTCACATTGGATTAAAACATAATAAGAATGCATTTTTGCTAGACAGTTGTAATTCAAATATCATAAGATTGAAAAGAAGGTCATTGCTAGGTGTTCATCAATACTGATATTTTTCCATAGAGCAGTTTAGATGAGTCGATTTTAACCAGAGATTAAAACTTTAAGCTCAATTGTAATAAAATTATCCTTGGATTTGGTATTAAAGTGCATTTCTGAACGTCAGAGTAAAGTTTGACTTTCCTTAGCTAGTTTGTATTTATTAAAGCAACTTTTAAGAGGTATAAGCAAAACAGAAAATAAGTTCTCTTTGGGAAAACTCATTACAGCATATAGAGCAAGTATGGAAAATGGTAAAATACTGAATGGTTTGGGTAACAGTAAATTCTGAATAGTTTGAGTAAAATCAGATTTACAGCACTTGGGTCTAGAAGTAGACAAAATACTCCTAACACATGTCTCCAAAAAACTCCTCTCAGTGCTGATAAAAGGTAGCTATTTTGGTACAGCAAACCTACTATTTTATTCACCCTTTCTGCAGCACTGAAAACTTTCAACCTAAAGACCAGTATTCATAACCTTTATCCTCACTGAAATCCCGAATCTGTGATGTATTTATGGAGGGCATCAAATCTTTTAATAGATTCCCTAATTTTTCCTTCTTTTTATATGACAGCATCCTCAGGTGAATCATTACTAAAATAATACTTTGAACAGTAACTATTTGGAATTTGCACCTACACATTAATCATGATGGATTGGTTATGGGTATATGTATCACCATTTGTAAACATTTATTGAACACCTACTGTGATATATTAGTTGAGGTTCACAGATTTTCTGAAATAAGCAATTCAAGTTAATGAGGGTAAGTTATTCTTGTTCATGCTAGGACTGTTGATATCTGTGGAAAAATAATGAAACCTTGCATGTTCTGCCCTTACCAAATGGCAGTCACTATTTGAGTGCTTTACATATATTAACGCATTTTATCTTTACAACAATCTGTGGTATAGGTGTTTTATGGCCATTTTAGAGACAAAGGTGAGTGCCAGGTTAATTAACTTGCCAGAGTCTCACAGCTAGAACATGGCAGAGCTGGGGTTCGATCCAGGTGACTGACCCCAGAGTCTACACTCAAACCAACTCCACCATCCTGCATATCCTGGGGCCAAAGTAAGAATTAAGTTTCTAAGTTATGTAATTCCAATTCCTGCCAAATCAGAAAAGTTTCTATAATTTAGCTTAATTTTAAATATAAATACAAACAAGTCTGTCACTTGCATCATGCCCTGAAATTCACAGAAACATCTTATAATATTTTTGCTCCAGAAAAACTAGGATCTTTTAAAACTATGTGACTTCATTGTGCACATTAATTTCTACATGCCCACACAACCCCATGACCTAGGAAGAGAAGGGGTAGGCTTAAATGTGCAGACTTTAGAGCCCCACAGCAAGGGACCAGATCCCAGTTCTATCACTCATTAGATAACTTGGAGCAAGTAACGACCTCTCTGAGACTTGGTTTTCTCATATTTAATATGGGATGAAAACAGTATGCATCTCATAGGATTAAGTTAACCTACCGATGTAGAAGTGTTTAGTTTAACGCCTGCCATGTTCTGAGTCCTCAATGTTAGCTGTGGTTATTGTCTGTGTTAATATTCCTATAATGTACTCCACCCGAGATGGCATGGCAAAGACATGGTAGTTGCTACAAGGCAGAGTAACTTTCTTTTCAATCAATGCAGCACCCATCTATCATAATGAAGGGCCCTTCTTTTTAATCATCTTCAGACTTCACGGGACATTATCCAGTTTGTCACTGTTATTTCTAATAACTGCCTCCTTCATTGCATCACACTCTGATTTAAGGAATGATTTTATTGTGAAGGAATCTAGAAGAGAATGTGACTCTAATGAGATCTTCTAGTAAAAAAATCCTATCTTAATGACTGTGATGTGGAGAAACCTGTTGTGAGCAATCCATAGACGATTCAACACTAATTTAGGTGTGAAAGTAGGACTAAGGTAGCAGTCATAATTAATGATTTAAAAGCATCTGTACAATGATGTTTCATAGTTGCAAAGCAACCATACAAATGTATTTTGATGATTTGGTAATAATAGAGATGCTTCTGTTTTTATTTCTTTTAATCATGTTCAGGTGGATGGAGGAAACTATATAGAAATTATCATCTGGTTTCCTGAATTGAGTTCTCATTATTCTGAAGAAAACATTTTTTATAGACAAATGGAATTGACGTTCAGGGTAGTCTATCACCTGCTAAGGCTTTGTGTATAGAATATCAAAGAACATTTGGAGTTTTTGTAGTTCTGCTCATAACACAGAATGTGTCAGTAGGGTCTTAAGTTTCTTGGTGAATATTAGTTCTCTACTGGTATAGTATATATCACTATTATTTGCATTAGGATAATATTTAGTTAAAGGAATTATTATTATACACCTAAGTTACAAAAGTCAGAAAACAGAATCATTCGTAATTTACTCTCCTCTTCATTATTCCATTACCAAGGATGGTTATTTTATTGTACAAGTGTATCTTGGAATTGTCCTCTTGCTGGAATTTCTTCTGGCCTAGTTTAGTTGGAAGATTTAGACACTCATGCATGGGAGCTAGATAAGTATCATAAATGAACTCGTAGGTAGTAATAGTGAGTGGTGGGGTCCTGGCAAGCTGAAGGTGCCCTCAATGGTGTACAGCCAGTCATCAGCTAAAGAGGATGTTTGAAAGTTGTCCAGTGTGGGGGTCAAAAAATATGTATATAAAATGGATGTAGCTCATGGACTGCCAGTTTACAACCTTTATCATTTTCCATCTCATCACTTTTCTTTTCTATTGTAGCAGTGGCCCCCAACTTCAGCTGTATTTGTGTCCAATCCTTTGTCTGTATACCAGGTGATATTTTTCAAGACTCCAATGATAATTGGGTGGCTTTCCTTTTTAAAACAACTTCTGTATCACCATATCAAATACTGCGTAAGATGCAAAGCTCAGAGTCTTTACCACAACACATAAGACGCCCTTGTTGAAATGAGCCTCTTCTTACTTTGTCAGCCTCACCACTCGTCTCTCTCCCGCCTTTATACATAATGACTCAGAAATACCGAATCACATACCTTTGTTCAAGTACACCATGGTATTAATGCCCCTGTGTGTGTTCTCTCTAACTGCAATTTCCCCCCACCTTGCCCAACTGATAGACATCTTTCAAACCTTACTTAGGCCTCAGGATCTCTCTGAAGGCTCCCCTCTCATGCACACTTGCTAGGCTCTACTAGAGATGATCCTCAAAACACAACTCTCCTTAAATGCCTTTGTGTGTATCATACCAATTCACTCAAGTCCATATTCCATGTCTGTCCACTTCAGTAATAGCTCTGTCCTCCTTCAGTGAACAGATCTTCTCTGACTCTTTTGTTTCCCTGATGTCTAGCACAGTGCCTGAAACATAGTGTGTGTTCTGTCATCATGTGTGGATCTGAATATTAACTCGTTGCCAACACACTTTGCATATTCTGATATGAGGGTGGTAAGAAAGGAAAGATGAATGTTTTTGTGGACATTTCTTAAAGGGGCAAATAATTGAAAAAACTTTATCTCCAAGGCAATAAGTCTGTTTTTTGATCCCTTAAATCATATAAAGGCTATGCGTTTTTAGATTCACTTTATTCTAGGAATTTCCAAGTTGGCATACTCAAACAGAAAGCACTGTTTGGGAAAGAGGACCAATCCCTAGAAATCTCAGTTGTGGGCTGATTTTAGAAAACACTAATACAAATGGTGTTACCCTACTACTGACACAGTTGGACTGTATTAGGCAGTATCTCCACTGGTTGTGTTTAATGGGCATTTATAGTATAGGGTTTGGCCCATGACGCTGTTTGAAGCAATCTTCTCTTTACACTACACTGGGTATACAGTTCATTTTTTTTTTTCTTTTTTCTACCTGTGTGATTTATGTGTCTGTTTTCCACAGCTTTTGTTTTGATATCAGCAACTGTTAATCCTTCAAAGTCCTGCAGTTGCAATGTTAACTACCAACAGCTTTGATTTGCAATTGGCATGAGAGTATGCTTTAACCATTTTCTAATAATTCTGATTTGGTTTTGAATGACAAGTTTTTTTCCTCTGAAATCCTCAAATACAGAATTTCTCTAACACTTCAATAAGAATATGCTCACTCTAATCTAGGCCTCTGAGTTTACTTCCTTGATTTTTACATCAACCTTTAGTTAAGGCTAATGTTTAATGACTCTTAGTTTCCCTACTGGTGTAAAGTACAATTAATATTTATTGCTTCTGTGGATTATGGATATATACCTATGAATAGATATGAACTTATATGGATATATGTGGATATATATATAATTGTTGGCAATCAGTAATACATTTTATTTTTAATTACCCTATATATTTAATGAAGAAAACATATTAAAGGCTAATTTCAGGGTCATTATAAACAATGTAATTTCACTTGTGGGTTCTTATAATGACTACTAATGTCATTGAAGCCATCTAAAAAAATTATAGGCTTTTAATGCCTCTAAGGTATAGTTCATTTTTTTGCATAGTTAATAAGAATAATATAATTCTTCAGCCTTGATAGAATCTATGATGGTGATTTTGGCACCATTAAACCTTCATACGAAATATTTTTTTAAAAAAATTATGGATGGGTGTCTTTGGAGCAGGTGTGTATGGGGAGGATGGTATGAAGCAGGAGTTATTGAGAAGAAAACTACTAGAAATAATGTGGGTCAGTCCAAGTGTGTGTTAGCTTATCTACTGAGAGACACTTACACCTCACTAGTGAAAGTGTTTACAAAAGATTATAAAGTCCCTGAGGAAAAAAAAAAATGATCTAACATTTAGCTCATGTACAGGTAATTCATTCTTTATAGGACTTTAGGGGATAAAGGCTAAAAGTTATTTGTGGTTTGCTTTTTTATCCCAGGTTTTTCCTAATTTTGAAAATATTCCAGGATCCTGGCTTCGCTTAGAGACATCAAGCACTTGCAACTGAAGGCTAAGAAACTGCTTTTTAGACAAATAGCAAAGCCTAGGCATTAACTGACTATCTTTTTGGAACTTGGTGTTTTTCAGGGAATGATGTACTTGGAAGAAAGACGGCTTGTTCATCGGGATTTGGCAGCCCGAAATGTCTTAGTGAAATCTCCAAACCATGTGAAAATCACAGATTTTGGACTAGCCAGACTCTTAGAAGGAGATGAAAAGGAGTATAATGCTGATGGAGGAAAGGTGGGTATCTTTTTAGAGCAATACTGCTTGAAAATATAGTATGATATTCTTTTATCTTCTTACATATTATAGGAAGAAACCACTAAGTCTGAAGTTATGAAAGTGTAAAATCTCAATTCCACCATTTGCCCTCTCTCTCACCCAGGGTCAAATATATTATATATACCAACATCCATTTCTCAAAAGTAGCCAAAATAAGACAGTTCGTCTCTAGGGGTCCTTCTGTCGCATCCAGTATTGGGAAGTGGGTGGATCCTTAGGCGTTTTAGAAATTACGCTTTAATCCAGGGCCATAGAAGTTGTTTCATTGATCCTAAGAACACAGGACTGACCACTACAGAGAGACACAACTATTCTTTCATACATTAGGGAGAAGCCGGACCACTACCAAGAACCATAATTCATTGGAAAGCTCATCATTCTATTTAGCTTCTAATCCTCTTACACCAGATATAACAGATTCCTCTTATCTGGCTCTATTTTTTTAAGCTTTACTGTAGTATATGATTGACCAATTTGCTTTATTTATTACCTCATTCTCTCCACCAGAATGTAGGCCACTATATCCTAGGGATCTTAACAGTACCATTCCCCTTCTACTTTTCTGACTGTCCAGCCTCGGGTCTTGCCTGACAACTGTGTTCCTGCCATATAGTCTCAGTCCAGGCCTTAGTTCCAGCTCTTGTTTTTCCTCATTAACCCACTGTTTAGACTTGGCTAAGGATATCTCCTCTCCATCTGGAGGTCCTTCTAGCTTAATGTGGGAAAACTTAGATCAGGAGAGGCCAAATGAAATAAGCAAGTGCATCCTTAACCTATGGTGACATATAAACACATGCTAACAAAAAAAAGGGATCGATATGTCATTTAAATATGTTTATCATGTGCCTTATTTATATGAGCCATCCAAATACATATTACAGATATTTCACAATGATAGACTTCCAAATGCTTAACATTGATTTTTATATGTCATGTAGTATATGATTTTTATATCTTCATAGGATCTCTTATATAACTATGTATATTCAGATCTTATCACAAGACAAAGAAAAATTTTTAAAAACTTCAGTTTTGTAGTATTTCCTAATCTTTCCTCGATTTTATCAGACTGTTTTGCCTGTTTGCTACCAAATTGCCGCAGTTTGAGACCACAGCTTTGAAATTCACTACAAGATTACACAGAAGTCTATAAATCACATGACTTCACTTGTCTTAGGAACATACAGCTGTAGGATTTGTCTAAAGCAAGATTCATTATAGCTTTAAATGCCTAGTAACCATTAAGTCTTTATCAAGCCACCTGTGATTTAAACTTACTTCTTTAACACCATGTCTGTAGTCCGTAAAGTCAGCTAACTCCTTGCCCATAGGGAAATCACTTCCAGTGTGTCTCCTGTTCCCTTTCACTGAATACCATGATTCTGTCATACAGTTACCTTGATGTCACCTTGGTGAGCAGCAAACCTCATGATTTCAAAGGCCTATTTAGTTTTAAGCTTTCAACTGCAAAGTAGAAGTGTTTATCTTTATTCCATAGAATCTAATTATATTTCTAGCTATATAATGCTGCCCTTCCTAGTTGAAACCTATTCTGCTGACCCCTCATCAGCAGGGTATGTGAGTTGAGTTGTTTTTCTTGTAGGGAACATAGATTTGTACTGATCCTCTCACATTCTTTTATATAATTCCTAGTTTGAAAATGGTACATGTTTTCAATACTGACTAACCAAGACAAGGGAGATCATTTGTGGCTGGGGAACAAAGCAAGCCCAACTTTGGAATTCGTTATTTTAGGTGTTTCAAGTGACCAAATTATATGAGGGGAAAAAGGTGGGGGCAAGTATAGAAAGAGACCATCTTACTGGTGGCCAGAAATTTTCTGAGGGTAAAAAAGAATGAGTGAAAATGTAAGGAATCTCATTTTGGGATGGGAGGGTGGCGGAAATGTAGTAGATCATATTTTTAGAAGCACATGTCTTAAATGTTTAGAATTGATGTTGTGAGTCATAATAATAACTAGTAACTGAATTAATTGCTGAACATTAATTAAGAACTATAGAAAGTGATACTATTTTACTTTTCATTGTTTATGAAGCTTTTAAAAATAAATATACCTTTAGGTTAATTCACTTTAAGAATTTTATAAATGTCAATTCATTGTTCTCTGTATTGAGAAATAACATGTTTATTATTATTATTATGTTTGTATTTTCTATACACACACAAAAAAAAACACAGTCAAAAAATACAATTGAGGCAAACCCAGAGACTCATATTTTGGGAAAAGAATATAGGGATGACTTTTTATATAACTATAAAACTTTCACTTTTTATTTCTCTTTTTATTTCTCAGATGCCAATTAAATGGATGGCTCTGGAGTGTATACACTACAGAAAATTCACCCATCAGAGTGATGTTTGGAGCTATGGTAAATAAATCTTCCTTGTGAATTAAGGGTTTTAAGGCAAAAGTAAATATATTAAGCTCATGTAAAATATCTTAAGCCAACTTATTTTATTGTGTTGGGAATACCTACTTACAAGCCTTGTTTCCTAAAGGAATTAACTCTTTGCTTGTCCACTAGAAAAAAAAAAAACAAAACTCTAAATGGTATCATTTATCTGCCTTTTTTATTATTTCTTCGTTCACTAAAATGTAATATATTAAAATCTCAGTTGTCTACCATAACCTTTGGTTTGGTAACAACTTTTCTGATCATTTGACAGGAATAAAACAGCCAATTTTAGTTTAGGAACAATAAATAAATAAATAAATGTCCTACAGGACATTTAATAGCAAAAATGTTAATCTCAAAATTAGTCAACATCAGATTTTATCTGCAATCATATTTACTTGATACTGAATACACATGTATATAATGAATTGTTTGATAGGCTCTAATGTGGTATAGTGAAAATTAACTTGGATCAGCAAACATTAACATTACTTAAAAGTAGAAATGGGGAACAGACTCTGTATTTTGACATCCACTCTGAATTGTCTCTGTTACTCATTAAAAATTTCAAGACAATAATAAAATAATTGAATTTCCCAAAAAGATTTTGTCATTGGGCTTCTCCTAATAGATATAGAAATCTGAAGAGCCTTTCTTTAGACTATTTTTTTTTTTTAAGATTTACTTATGTATTTTAGAGTGGGGGTGGGGTGGGGGGCACTGAGCACAGAGCTTGAGGCATGGCTCGATCCCATGATCCTGAGATGACAACCTGAGCCAAAACCAAGAGTCCGGATGCTTAACCGACTGTGCCACCCAGACTCTTTAGACTATTTTTGACTGCCTTCCAGGGAGCTTTCTTTTGTTATTGGCATACTGCTGGTTTCTTCATACTATGTTGTTAGGATGCTTATGTAAATATTTGATCTCCAATTTAGGAGTCACTATATGGGAACTGATGACCTTTGGAGGAAAACCCTATGATGGAATTCCAACCCGAGAAATCCCGGATTTATTAGAGAAAGGAGAACGTTTGCCCCAGCCTCCAATCTGCACTATTGATGTTTACATGGTCATGGTCAAATGTAAGATTGCAAAATAATTTTATCATCACCATCATCATGCTTAGTAAAACAATAGTATGGATTAATCTACCTGCATAATGTTTTTGTATATGAAAAATATGAAAGTTCAAAAATTATGAAAAATCATGTAAACACCTGTGTTTTTGGCTTATTGTTAATAGGAAGCAGTATGCATCAGTATGCATGCTTCCACGTTATAAAGTCAAAATTATATGACTCTTACTCTTCTGATTCATTTCACTTTGATTCTTATCATTTCCATGATAATCAAATTGTCTTTCATAAAGAGATGTAATTAGTCACAATAATGCTAGTAATCTTTACAGGAAAATAGCAGTCTAAACAAATGATCTAAATATAAAGAAAGAAAGCTTGAAACTGATAGTTTAAAAAAATGAATTAAATGGAAATAGGTTTACCAGTTTTAGTCAACAGGAAATTAGCAGGGCAGAATGGGAAGTGAGAAGACATGAATCTACAGTGAAATAAAAAGATTACAAATATTTACTTTTTTTTTCAATTTGATCATTTGTTTACATCAAACACTCTTACTTTTCTTTCTCCTTTCTGTGCCCCAGACACATATGTATTATAAATGTGTTTTGGCAGCCTAGGCTCTTAATTTAAACAGAATTAGGGAAGTCTCTGGAGTTTCCTACTTAATTTAAATGGGATTAGCATTCAGCAATCTTTCTTGTATAATCTGGGGTTTTCCCCTTCTGATTTACACAGGGTTAGCAAAGAAACAAACTGGTGAAGGTGAATAAGCATCTTATTAATAAGAGACTTTGGACCCAGGTCTACTCAGATTTATATTCATGACATGTGTGATACATTCTGACAGTGAGGGAAGAAATAAAAAATGTGCTTTCCAGTTCAGGTCAGCATGCCCTTTTCTCTAAGCATAGTTCTATTTACTCAATATTTAGTTCGAAAGAAAGTGATACCTCCCAGCAAAGTTAACCTTTTTTGATTACAGTAGTTCCAGAAACACCTATTTTCTCATTAGCATCTTGGTATCAACAGCATTTTTTTTTCTAAGTGGATGCATATAGTTGAGCTTTGTTAAGAGAGAAAAAATTCAGGTGATATTAATGATACATGATATGACACCCAAAGACTTCCCAGGACAAGACTAAAAATTGAACCCCCAGAAAAAAGAAATAAACCTTATAGCTTTATTGGATCAAACATCATTCAGCAGTCATCTATGGAGGGAACTTTAAAAAAAAAAAATGCATGCGTTATATAATTTGATCTCATAACTAGCTTCAGAGGTGATTTAGATACTTCATTTAGATACTCTGATGAAACAATGAAAAATCAGGAAAATATTTTGCCTAATAGGGTGTTTTACCTTGCTTTTATGAGTTTTAATACCTAAGAAGAAGGTCATTTGGCCAGAAAATCAAGCAAAGCTTTGTGCTTTTATTCTTGTGATCTCATCAGCTAAACAGAGCCTGGGGAGATAAGACCCACTTTATCTAGACTCCCAGCTAAATAATAATACATACCTTGAAAATTGCTGATAGTATTTTTATGCTGCAAAGGCTAGTACTTAGATAATCTAATGGCTGTTGCTGAACAAACATTACCAATCATTTTGGATTGGTTTTTTCCCAGCAGGAAAAAAGTAGCATGAGAAAGTTGCTTTCTCTTCCCTTTCCCCCTCTGGGGTGGTGTACTGCATTGTAACCAAAGCTTCATGTCACTCCTGACATAAAATAATAAATTATATCCCCATCAAAGAAAAGTTAAAAGAAAAAAAAGGCATTCTCTCCATACTTAAAAGAAGAAAAAAATCAGAGATTCTGTAAGTTCCCATAGTTAGCCTAGGTTATGTTTTCTAAGAAGAAAAATTAATTTTAAATTAGATCAACAAAATGAAAAGTTTCTGTTATTCTATCATGTATTACATTTACTTCTGAATATCAACAAACTGATTGAGATAGAACCTCACCTAATTGGATTGTTTCTTTCTTTAGCTTTGTTTTTTTGTTTTTGTTTTTAGATCATTGTTATTAAAAGAATATTTTTCAAACTTAGCCTATGTTTTCATAAAATTTACATCCTACTTCTTCTTAATTATGGATAGAGTAACTCTTGTATTGTGTGTGAATTTCTAGGTTGGATGATTGATGCTGACAGTAGGCCTAAATTTAAGGAACTGGCTGCTGAATTTTCGAGGATGGCTCGAGACCCTCAAAGATATCTAGTTATTCAGGTTGGTACATATCTGGTCTTTGGAACTGTGGAAATCACCACTCATAAGTCGATTAAGCAGAATATCATGTGAAATGACTTATGGAAAGAGCCTTTCACTCGACATCACAAACACTTCTAAGATTCTTCCCTTAGTATTCAAGTGCCTCTGGTACTGAACAGCAAGATAATTATGATTATCCATATACATAAAAAGTCCTTATCCCCAGACAAGCCTTCTAGCACTCTGCTTTTTATTAACATGCGTTAAGTCATGTCCATTATAATCTTCCCTTTTCAGAATAAAAGGAAGGTGGATTTTTAAGAATTTTTTTTAATTTTTATTCATTTGAGAGAGAGAGAGAGAGCACATGAGCAGGGGAGAGGGGCAGAGGAAGAAGGAGAAGCAGACTCCCCGCTGAGCAGGGACCCCCGACTTGAGGCTCTATCCGAGGACCGGGAGATCCTGACCTGAGCCGAAGGCAGACACTTAACCATCTGAGCCACCCAGGCGCCCGAAAGATGGATTTTTGTTTTAATCTTGTCCATGGTTGAAGACAGTGAATTAATAGTTTCAATGTATTGATATTTAATTTCCTAAAAAATATTTATAAATATGTTTTGTTTGGGGAGATATACAGTATGCAAGCAATAACTCAGATTCAAGTGAATTGATGTACGTATGAATCAAATGATAGCCCAAAAGACATTTTATATTAAACACTAGAAAAAATGGATTGGAAAATTTAAAAATTGTAGTATATTTATCTATGATTATTTTTATCTAAATCATAAACAAATGGACCTTGGGTTGCACTGAATTAATTTTCCTCAATAAAACACGGTAGCATTTATCTTCCTATCAATAGTCGGACATGAAGATAAAAGCCAGGTTTTAGAATAGTTTCCAGTTATCTTTTTGCCAAATTAATTTGCATAAACAACTTGTTTACAAAAATATCACATAATTTTGAAAAATTAAAAAAAATCATAGTTAAGAAATAGATGAAGTAAAAAAGAGCAGGGTTTTGGTGTCTCTCCCACCTTCGTTTATATTATTTGCTACTTGTGCTGTGATTTTGGAAGCTACAGTGTTATGCCTTAGGACAAATCATGGAGCAGCCTGTATGTCCTGAGAACTCTACAATATCAAACCAACTAAATAAGATAAAGATTGATAAGTCAATTGTCTTTTATTATTTATTCTTAAAGTCACAGCTCAAACATCCTGGCAATGAAACCTGCCGTCATTCTCAGATCTGAAATAGATTATGCCTCCTTCAAAGCAGCCAGAGAATTCTGCTTTATTCATCTCTGATGGCATTAATCACATTCTGTTAAATGTATTTATCTTACCCTGTCATATCTAAGTATGTTACAGGCTCCTTCATGACTGGTAATTGTGTTAAAGAATTATTTTTTTAAACGAGTACATGAATTTTCAACCACTTGCTTTGATATTATGTAAATTTGCTGCAAAGTCCACATGTTTAAGGTGAAAAGAAGACTCATTTTTTGTCTGTCTGGTGGGCAAACTTTTAGGGTGATGATCGCATGAAGCTTCCCAGTCCAAATGACAGCAAGTTCTTTCAGAATCTCTTGGATGAAGAGGATTTGGAAGATATGATGGATGCTGAGGAATACCTGGTCCCTCAGGCTTTCAACATCCCCCCACCCATCTATACTTCCAGATCGAGAATTGACTCAAATAGGGTAAGAAATAATCATCTACCACCTCCCATATTATTTCTGAGAAATGAAATCATGCAAATATATTGTAAGCCCTAGAATTACAAAATAATTATGCAGCTCATTTCAGCAGGATTCCTAGATTAAAAACATACTATACCAATGAAAGTCCATGTAGAGTTAATTTCAAAACACAAGCATGGGTAATACAATATGTACTCTGAAATATCTTTAAGATTTCAAGAGGAGAAATGTTTCCTTTGTCTTATGTTAGTTAAACCTTAGTTTTAAAAAATCTACCAATTCAACTAATAAAAAATCAACCCATTCAAGCTAATAAAATTATGTGTTTATAAATAAATGAAAATTCTTAACAAGGTAGGCTGTCTTCAAAAAGGATGATATGACTGTAGTCAAGAGGTGATACAAGTACAACTCTCTTTCCCTCAAGAGACTAAATATTTTCTGTCAGTTTGAAGTAGAAACAGAAAACTGCAATACTTTGGACCATATCAATCATTTTGGGAAGACTACCGAATCATTTCTAAGATGTAGATTTAAGTTTCAAAAGAAACTTCTGAAAAGAATTTGCATTTATTTTAAATATTAAGCCCACTCTATATGAATACCATTCTTTTTCTGAAAACTGTCAACCCATGTGTTCATTCACTTATTTTTAAAAATTCATTCATTATTCACTCAACATGTATTGAGTACCTCTGCACATGAGACATTATCAGATACTTGAGATTCAAAGAATTTTGACATCACTCCACCTTCAAGAAGTGTCCAGGCTCCTACATTTAAGAACATTATCATAGCCAGTGGAACAAACATCATCCTATTTGTCTTGACCATAAGCATAAGAAAACTTCCAACTTTCTGCTCATTTTCTGAAATGAAATTATTTGCTTTGTTTCAGATTCACAATAATAAAGTAACACTCACCTGGTGTTTACTCTGTACCAACACACATATACTAAGTCTCCGAATCCTTACAACAATCTCCTTGGGTTCTATTATCATTCTGTCTGTCTTACAAATGAAGAAACTTGTCACAGTTAAGGGATTTGACTGGTGTCATACAGTTAGCCGGTGGAAGGGTAGGATTCTAATGCAGGCAGTCTGCCCACATACTATTGCTTCAAAGTTATTAGAACATGTGATTTTCATGATACCATTGTTTTTCTTGACATCTACCCCAATGTTTGAGGTACGTATTGCTTGGAAAAATCCACCAGGTGATTTTCTTATAAATTGCATTCTCCAACCTACTCCATACCTTTTGCTCATTTGCCCCATTCAGAAGGGCTGATGTGTAGAAAGAGGCAAAAACAAAACAAAACAAAACAAAATTCAGTTTTTCTTTTATATGAAAAATATGTCATTGCATCCCACTGGGGAGAAGATAACTAAAAGTTTTAAAAGTTAAATCAATTGATAGTCACTGAGCATCAGTCCTGTTTATGGGAAGGAGCTAAGTCTTTCAGGTATATAAAGGAAGTAGTTTTTTCCCCCTCTATATGCTTAGCAAAGTGGCCAGATTATAACTTTGGTATTTATAATTTTATGTGACAAATTCATTACTTTTATTAAAACAGAGACATTTCAGAAAATAGTTTTCCTTCCTTAACATGAGATGCTATAAAGGCCAACAACTTGAATCTTTTTCTTTTATAAGGCTTCTCAGATTCCGACTCTGTTCATTTTAATTTAGGCTCAAAGCAAGGAATTCTTAATAAAGGTTTGAATTAACTAAATGAAATTAGTGAGACAAAGTAGAAACCACCTGAGGAATTATTTGGCCTTTAGTCATCATTTCTTATTCCACATTATTATTTAAACAATGTTATCTGTAGATTTCTTTTTAGTTTTTCAGGTCTCTGTTAAGGGAATTGTTCTTAAATATCATTTTATTTTCAGGCATTAAAAGGCCTTATTAATCATCTATATTTTCCTATTTTTTAAAAAAAATCTAGTTTTATGTAGCTTCCATAGTAATTTCTAATTTGTGCAAATGCTGTTTTTCCTGCTTCTTCCTATAAAGCTAAGTTATATTATTTTATAGT
The DNA here is from genome assembly GCF_037043125.1 of Eumetopias jubatus. Classification (NCBI taxonomy): domain Eukaryota; kingdom Metazoa; phylum Chordata; class Mammalia; order Carnivora; family Otariidae; genus Eumetopias; species Eumetopias jubatus. Next base: position 25,994,316 of record NW_028274809.1, read on the forward strand.
TAGAAAATAAATTACTTCAGTGCAATTAGGTTCTGTGCCAACTTATGTGGTAAGGGAATATGTTAAAGTGAATTTTAATCAGATGTTTCTTAAGCATATCTGTTGAACTTTGAAACCAAAAATTATTTCAGTTTCTGAATATAGACTGTTTTGCTCACTAACTGATAAGTTTTAGGTAATGTTCTGGTAAGTTTTAGGTATGTTCTTAAATGTCTTTACAACTTGTTTCTATTTGTAAAATAAATACAATGGTAGTTAACTTATGTGATTGTTAAATAATTACCTTTTAAAAAGTGCCAGGCAAATACTTCTTTTTCAGAATCACTCAAATTTCATTTTTACTTGTTTCCTTGTCAGTATCGTAAATAACTACATTTTCTTAATAAGGTTTTTCTTTCCTTTTTTTAAAGATTTTATTTATCTGAGAGAGAGAGCGCACGCACGCGTGCGTGTGCATGCATGCACACACACGTGAGCACGAGCGGGGTGGGGGGGAGGAGTTGGGGAGGGGCAGAGGGAGAGGGAGAATCAGGCTCTCCACTGAGCAAGGAGCCCGACTCAGGGCTCCATCCCAGGACCCTGGGATCATGACCCCAGTGGAGGGCAGACACTCAACCGACTGAGCCACCCAGGTACCCCTCTTATAAGGTTTTCTACACATTTTCTATAAAAAAAAACCTGTTGCTTCAGTCACTACTTGACAAGCAAATTATTTCTGCTGATGTGTTTTTATAGCAAATTAAGATAGAGAAGTCATTTCTTCTATGGTGCTTTTGATTATTTCAAACTCTGTATGTATTTTGATTCATTATAACTTTAAAGCAATGAGTCAATTGAAAATACAATGTTGACATTTATCCAGCAAATTGATAGATAAATACGCAAATAATGCTAAAAAAATACCCAACTAATTTATAGCTGTTGTTGTTATTATTGTTGTTATTGTTAGTGCCCTTTTAATATTATCTTAAATACCTTTATCACAATAATATACCAAAAACTATGACTCTAGCGTGATGTAAATAGGAAAGCACAAGAAACTAACTTCTACAGACTTCAGTTCTGTACATCTGTGAAATGGGGATAAAAAAAGCCTCTCAAAATATTGTGAAAATTAACTTCTTAGGATATCTAAGTGTGTTCCCCATTGATGGATATGTAGTAGATGCTCAATAGTGTGGAAATAAATGAAGACCCACCAAATGAGAAATGTAAAGGCTCTTTATTCAGAGCTTGCTATATAGCAAGGGAGTTAGCCATTGCCACTTGCATTTTGGCGGAGACTCAAAGGTAGACAAAAGAATGGGAAAGCTTTTTAGTGGAGACAAGGGAAGGCTTTAAGTATGCCTTGGTTGGAGGCTGTTGGTGTGGGGAAGCTGTAAGAGGGGGTAATTAGAAGTGGGGCATTCAGTGTGGTTAGTTAGAGGTGCATATTTGTCTTTCTCTGGTTTGTCCTAAATTGAAAGTGGTGACAAAATTTAGGGACGCTGTTAGTTAATCAAGTCTTGACTACTCTGGTTCAGTTGTTATAGATGTTACTGTTTAGCTTCCTGGATTGCTGCTGGAGGTGACAATCTGACTTCCTGCAAGTCTAACTTAGAGCAGACTGGCTTCCTGGGCTATTTATTGTAGATATGGTTTCCTAGGCAAGTTGCTCTAAGTTGGGAGTTAGACTTGTATTTTTATGTATGATCTGGCCATTGTCCATTTGTGTATTCAGTTTTAGGTTTAGGTTCCGCTGCTGTCTTCTTTCTCTCTTGATGTATTTATTTAAGTACATGATGCCTGATATTTTCAATTAAGTGCTTGCATGGTTTTTTAATTTCTGTGTAGATATTTTTCTCTTGATGTGGATAAATTTTTTTTCTTTTTCTTTTGCGTTACCTAGATTTATATTTCTGTGGCATAGGGAATTGCATACCAAAGGCAGCAGCAATTAATAAAAATAGCTAATAATCTGATGTGGCTAAAGAAAAATTAGCTTTAATGATATTGGAAATCTTTATCTAATTTAAAAACTTCAGTGCATTTTTGTAGACAAGGTTTCAATTGTTGCAGGATCATTCAGCCACTGGTGATGAATAGTTTTAGAGATGCAGTGTTCTACCTCTTTCAAAACATATCAGCTAATTCTCAGTTATCCAGACCAGGGGAAGACAAAGGAATTGTAGCTGCTGCACATTGGTATAGCAGGCAACCCATAATGGGTCTCTCGTTGTAATTTAAACTTTTCTCCACTTCTTTCAGATCTGCTAAGAAATAACTACATTAACGGATCTGTTTCTTTCCTTCTCTTTTCGCCCTTTCTTTTCTAGAATAAGTTATATAAATGAGTTGAAAAATAGAAAAAATGTAGACAGAAGAAATAAAGGATGAAGAAAAACAAAGGAGCTTAGTTTCTCAAAAATGCGATCAGTTTCTAAATAATTAATTGTAAGCTGAATATTTGACTGCTCATAAAATGGGATTTTATATATTTTATTTTGTGCTACTATCACTTTTCCCTCAGATTAAATTTTGATAACAGTATACTAGGAAGGTTACCACACACATTGTAATTTCCTTTAATATTTTTACCAATTCACCACACAAAAATAAATAAATACAAGAACACTTTGGCCTCCTCTATAGGATTTATGATAGTGTGCTAAATATGCTTCCTAATGATATATATAAACTAGAAAAAATTTAAGCAAATGGATAATGCAGGAACAGTGATTTCATTTTCAATGATGACATTTCAAAACATAAGTTTCAATTGCATTTGTCTTTACTGTTCAATAAATCAAAGCCATGATTCTTATTTTATGAAATAATGAAACTAATAATAGTAATATCAGCTTAAACTTATTGATGGCTTACTATAATCAAGGTACTATGCTAGGTGTTTTAAGTTAACTATTTCATTTCACTTTTATTTCACAAAGCCCTATGAGGTAGGCACTAATATTCGTCCCATTTTAAAAGTTAAGAAAATTGAGCTGTGGAGAGTTTAGATAACACAAATAATAAGCGAAGCTAGAAATTGAGTCCAGCTTTCAACAATCCTACATGGAGGACATACCTAAAATAACAGTGGGGTGGAGAAAAGTTCCTCATTTCAAGTTGCTATTAAACTTCTTACTATGTATGAAACTAACACTTTTCATTCATTTAATGGCAATCGGATAAAAGAAAATAAGGTGGTTGCGAGGAATCTCACGTTCTAGAACAAACTCTTTGGCATTTACAGTCTTAATCATATCATTTAAACAAATTCAGTTTCTTCATTTAGGTGATGAGAAAAGTGAACTAGATAACTGATAAGTTCCTTATAATTTTAAAAATTACCTTATTATCGAATGACTTTTTTGAACTAGTTATTATATTTTATACATTTATAGAATATATCTTCTAGAGAATATTTAACTGGAAAATGGCCAAAAGCATTTTGGGTTACCTCTATACACTTTTGTTCCTATGTGATTTAATACAGAAGAGAAAAACTTAAGGACACAAGTTAAGGAAGCATCTCATAGCTAAATGATGTAGTGGGAGAATTTTGTGATGATAAAACAAGGTTACTCTGGTTGCAATTTACCAAGGATCAATATCAATTCTAACAACAGCTGCTACTTGATGATAAATGATTGTAGTCTCAGGATATTGGTTTTACATTTCTTCCAAGATATGTCAAGGATGCCTCCATGGTATCCTTGATATGATGCTTGGGAAATTTTTTTTTTTTTTAATCTATTAAGCCCGAAGAAGGAGCTCTTCTTGCTATGACATTCCATATTACTAGGTATTTTTTTGTTCCAAAGTTTTCCCCATCTACACAGTAATTTTTAAATTGTTCAAGTTATTATGATGAAAGAATAAACGAATTAATATGTTGAATGTTTATCATGGGCTAGGCACTGCGTTGGACAATGAGGGTACAGAGTTGCAAATCAAAAGTCTGCCTGAAAAGAGTTTATATTCTAGATGAGGAGATAATACTCTGCAAGCAATATGCCAGATATTATAGGAAAAAGACAAAGGAAACCAAATCAGCTTGAGTGGCTACAGAATGTCATTTGAGCTGTATCATTATTAGAGGATGAAGATGTAGCTTGCAACAGGAGTTTTGGTAGTATAGGTCTGAAATGGGTCAGAAGGAAAGCTAAACAATAAAACCAACCAAACAAATAAACAAACAAAACCCACATGAACAAGGGCAAGGAGATGTCTTTTTGAGTATACTTTTAAAACTCTGTGTTTTTGTAATATTTCCATATTGTACATGTTGAGAACTCTTTTATGTTATCAGAGGAGGTGGGGTGGGCTTCCTCCCAAATTTTCTATTTTTGTCATTGTTAGAAGGCTTGAAATATGATTTTGAAATCTCTTGCTTCTCATTAAAATCATCCAATTCAAAACAACATCGTTTTTTGGCGTTCCTCAAAACAGCTCTCAAATATCTCTCTTCTCTTTCTTTTGTCATGATTATAATTCAGGCCCTTATCACTTCACAGAAATTACTAAGATGTCTCCCTAACAGACATCCACATTTTTTTTAAATGGGCTCTATTTCTAAATATAGTGTTTACATTGTACCCAATACAAGACAATATTGCTGAATATGTTGAGCACTAAGTCTTCATTTTTTTGTCCTCATCGATTTAGAGCATACCTATCATTTTTATCAATGGGATAACTTTGAATGATATATGTTATATTAGATCTCTCTTTATATGATATATAATCCTATTGTCAGCTATAGTTGAAGGATTTTTGAACATTTATCCTGGGAAATTCCATGGTCATTCCAGTTGACCAGTCTCTGCAATTTATTTTTTACTACTCTCTAGCTCACACACAAAAAATTGCCCAGAGCTCTAAGCATTATCCCATTGTTGATCTCTTTCAAAATATAGATCATGTTGGGGCTTTCTGCTTTAGTTTGGAGGTATGAGTAGGTAGTTAATTTATTTTAACAAAGAGGTGTCTTTCCTAATGCATTATAGATTTGTCTCTTTTTTCTAAATGAGAATATAATGTCAAATTGCCTCTGCTTATTCTTCAAAGTTCTTAGCAATGTCAGGGATATTGAACCATTTTTAAATGGTTCTAATACCTCTGATTTACCACTAATTTGAGAATATCCCTCACCCTCTCAAATGATAGTTTTTATACAGTAAAATATCAAGTGACCTTTTTGTGCAATGTTTTCTCTACCAGTGACTTTCTTAAAATCTGGATGTATTAGCTTAGTTACACTATTCTTTATAATCTTTTCTTCTCTTTTTCTTTTCCCCATTGCTATCCTTCTTTTATTTCTTACTGACTTCCTATGGGTTTTCGCTGAATTTAGATCATGACATCCTGTTAAACATATAGAGAAACCCTAGATTCTTCATTTAACCTTGTATTTAGAAATTACAAACAAAATCAAACTATCAATTTCTTAAGTAAAAAAGAGATAATTTTTATACCTCTTTCTCTAATTGTATCTTCATGTATCATAAAAATCACTTCTAGTAGATTTGGACTTTGGGTACCACCTCTTTGTTGTAGTACATTATGATTTCCTCTACAGTTGTTTATTCTTTAGAGAATCTGCTTTTTCTATTAATGAATGGATTGTCTATATTCCCTTCAACATTTTTTCTTATAATAAATATTACTGTTATTCTCTTTCTTTTCAAGCTATAAACAAAGTCTAGTTCTCCATATGTGTAAAACTCAGTACTAATGCCTATAAATGCGTGCTTGCAGATTTGATAGAAGTGGAATATTTCCTATGTCATGGTAAATCAGAGTGATTTCCACTCCTGCCACAAGTTAAAGTGGCAACAAGAGATTTAGAACTTCCCAGTTTCAACCTTGATGAAGGAAAAGGGGTTGGCAGTACATACATATATACATACATACATACATATATATAGCAATACATTATTTCGTGTACATTAAAGTCTCTGCTCCCATTTACACGACTAGAGCTCTCCTTGCCATATCAACAACATAATCTTCTTCCCTATCATTTACCACTGCCTTTTCCTTCCTTTCTTCTAGCATGTATATCCTTCTCTGGACACTTGTTTCAACAAGATTTTCCCTAGTTGAAATATAACCAGTAGAATAGAAATATAACCAGTGTAGTTTGTCCCTGGCCCAAGTAAATAGATAAAATAAATATAGTAATTTGCAACACTGACATGCCCCATTGTAGTATGAGATGGATGCATAAGTAATTGTAAATTCATGGAGTATCAGAGCTGGAAGGAGTCTTAAAGCCCTTCTAGCACAAACTCTCTCATTTTATAGATGTATAAACCAATACTGAAAAAGATAAAACCTATAGCTCTGCATTCTTTACTTTTACGGGAGAGGTGGGAAGCCATGTTCCAGTCTCTCATGTCTAAGCCTAACATTCAGTCCTCTGTTGGCTCATGTTTTTTTACTGGTCAAAACCATGGAAATCTTGATTTTGACCTCAAGTCTAATGAAATTTAGCATCAATTGGTTTAAAAGCCTCCTGCTGGGAGTGCAATGAGAAGCCAGAGACCCTGCTGCTGTTTTGCTTCTTCTGTTTATTCTTCTGTGAGATTCCCCATAATCAAGAGTTAATGGTTTAGGAGGGTCGAATGGAACTGACAGTGCCAAGAACAAATTTTTAGATAAATAAAAAAATAAAAAAATAAAAAAATAAACCAGGGAGAACAACGTCTGCGTTGGGACTTAGTAATTACAAGTTTGAAAATAAAATGATCTTTACAAGTTTCACAAATGTTTCAAAATTTTCACATACAAACCTATATATAGCTACCATTTATTGACCACACAGTTATATGTCAGGTTCTGCTCTATGCTTTTTACACTTACATCCTTAATCTTCACAACAAGCGTAGGCAGAGAATACTACTGTTCACATTTTATGACGATAGAAACTGGAGATGAAGATGTAAAGTCTTTTTGTTGAGATTTCCAGCTTGAATGATAAAAAGTGAGACTTGAACCCAGGTCTGTCTGGTCTACACTCTATACTTTTAATTTCCAACCTTCATTTGAGGAAAGAACATGTGACATCAATATATCCAATAAATAATAATTAGATTATTTTAAAAGCCCAATAATTATTCAAATGAAGTTTGTTAAAAAATAGTTGGTACAGATTTCTAGTTTATGTCATTAAAAAAAAATATTTGGGACAATCTTTATGAAAACTTTTTTACTCTAGCTTACAAAGTAATATTTCAAAATATTACTACAAGCAATATAATTATAAAAGCAGAGAGTCACCTCCATTCTTGAAACATTCTCAAAATAAATGATAGCTGAAAAGGCTTTGAAGTTTACAAAGTTGACATATGTAGGATTTTATTTTCACACCAGAATCCCCATTTCAGAGTAAACAAAATTCCTGACCTAGTAAAATGACTTGGTAACTTAGTTAAAACCTTGGTTACTCAAGAACCAAACTGTCAGGTCTTCAGACTCCCAAGTGAGTGACTAATCTATTAACTAATGATTGTTCTGAGAGGATCTGTAGACATCATTGTTTGTAGCTTTTTATCAGTACGGGAGTTGGATACTGCCAAACAGGTTCCTACAACACAGAGACACCATGGACCCAGTGAAATGCTGTTTGTTTAAGAAGAGTCCTGTGTTAAAGAACATTTCAGTCATCTTTATGAAATTACTTTACACTTGAGCAATTGTCAGCTGGCGTAAGAAACCTTTGTGTACAATCAGAAGAGGCTTTTTCCCTTCTTTGTTCAAATGTACTAAAGAAGAAAATCAGAGCTTGGAAAGGAAACAAAGAGGAGGGAGGGGCAACTAGAGACGATACTTAGATTTGGAATGTTAATGAATGTTTTATCTAAATCATTTAGACGGGTTTTTTTTTTAGTATTATTACCACAAAATTCGTAACTCTGCTGAACGTTACTGGAAACATCTCATCAAGAAGCCTATTCTTTACTGTACTAGACCTGGAGAGCACAATTGTGAGTTTCTTTACCCTTTTATACAATAGAATTGGGAGATTATCATCAACTTTCTATTCATATTTTGTGGAGGTTATTTAATTTATGTATATATGTATTTATTTATTTATTTTTACAAATCCATCTTTGTCTGCCAGAGCTCCCTGTTCAGGCCAGCCTGTTACGATGATTACTCCTGCAAAGACTTGAGAGAGAGATGTTCTGTTTCATTCTCAATAAGGATTGATGGCACTTTGAGAGGTTCAGAATATCCTTTGATTGCTCTGGGAAACGGAATGGAGAAGATGGTTGTGGATAGTGGGGGGTGGGCTTGCTCATCAGCTTCCCTTTGTGCACTTCCTGCCGTTGAACTTACCCTAATCACAAGCATCTTGTGTTTCAGCCCCTTCCCTCACTCACCTGCCCAAATGTAAAGTTCCCTCTTTTCAGTTGAGAATTCTGACATACCAGAGTGTTCTAAAGCAAGGCTAATTTGTGCTCTGTAGTTTTTACTCAGATGCTGTAAATGAATGGCTGTGGACCAGCCTCTCACTACACTTGAGCAAAAGCTGAATTGAGAGATGGGTAGACCACCGTGGGAAAAATTCCAAATGCAATGGCTGTATTTCTTATTGCAAAATGTTTTCTCCATTGTGATGACAAAAGTACTGCAGATCAGAGAGGGAAAGGAATTGGAAGTTTAATTCACAACTAATTCCAACAATAATCATACACTGTGGTTAGTAACATCCATGCTTGTTTTCTGTCCCTGGAAGAAAACAATAACATTTAAAAGTCTTAGCATATTGGAGATGTAAAATATACATAATTCAGATTCATCTGGAGTCTGGTATAGTCTGTTTTTAGTTAGAGCCAGTAGTACCTGTGGTAGCTGTGGTAGAGAGACCAGGCTCTTGGATGTTCTGGGTTGAAATGAATGGACTAATTCTTTTATTCCTGGTAATCCCATATATTTATAAGAGTATGAGATGATTTAAAATAAATAAATGATAAGAGGTGATGCCTATTCTTATGTGCCAGGTACCCTATTCTCTAATATTTATTAGTTCATTAAATCTCATGAAGATTCTGGTAAGTATTTACTATTATTACTGCCTATTTTGTATGTGAGGAAACGGAGGCATGGCTATTAAATGACAAAACCAGGCAGCCTGAGGGATGTGGGTGGGGTCTGGGGTAACTGGGTGATGGGCATTAAGGAGGGCACATGATGAAATGAGCACTAGGTGTTATATGCCACTGATGAATCAGGAAATTCTCTCTCTGAAACTAATAATACACTATATGTTAATAAAATTGAATTTAAATAAAAAATTTAAAAAAATAAATAATTAAAAAATTAAATTAAAAAAAATTAAAAACCAGGCAGCCTGGCTATAACATCTGGAGATGCTGTGCTCTTCACCAGAATGATGCATCACCTCTCTCATTCTGACTTTTTTTTCTGTTTTATTATTGCTCTAAGTTCAGTACTCAGTACTTTAAAGATAAGTACATCAGTAAAGTATTTTGACTTTTTAAATTTCTTTTTAATCATCAAATTCCTTATGAAGGTTAATTTTGATCTTTAAGGGGTTATCTGAATAGTCTTACTAGTAGTGCTTATCCACAAATTCAAACAGACATTTTCATTCATCTCTGTCAAATAAGAGATTATTTCAAGCAAATAGGGAAGAGCAGCTATTCATTCAATCATTTATTCATTGATCAAACATTAAGGAGTTATTTACCATGTATCCTAACCTCATGATTACCTACTATGGACACACCCAGCCCTGTCCTCAAGAAATTTACAGGTGAGTAGCCAATAAAATGCAATGAGAAGGGGCGCCTGGGTGGCTCAGTCAGTTAAGTGTCTGCCTTTGGCTCAGGTTACGATCCCAAGGTCCTGGGATGGAGCCCTGCATCAGGCTCCCTGCTCAGCGGGGAGCCTGCTTATCCCTCTGCCCCTCCCCCTGCTTGTGTGTTCTCTCTCTCTCTCTGTCAAATAAATAAATAAAATCTTAAAAAAAAAAAGCACAATGAGAAGAGTGTTACAATAAAGACAGAGAGTGCATAAGGGGTCATTTGAACAAACTGGTGTTTTTAAATAGGGAAAGCGAAAAGGTCAGATTTGCTTCTAGTGAGAAAATTCTGGCAGCTTTTTGAAGCATGAACTAAAACAGAGATGGATTATCTGCTGAGGCAAAGGAGATAGTATGTAAAGTTTCATGTAAGTGATGGTTTCTTTGTTTTTGTTTTTGTTTCTGTTTTTATTTTTATTTTGTTTTGTTAGTTTGTGTAAGTGATGGTTTGGGAATAGAATCAACAGGATCTGGGTACCAGTTGGATATTACAGAATGAGAGAAATCAAGGTGACACCATGTTTTCCAATTGGAAGATTAAGATGATGTTAACATTATTATTAGTGTATTAGAACAGAGGATGTAGAATAAGGACATACAATTAATATTTTGGAATATAAGTAGATAACGCTCTAGATCAACTGAAATTAAGTCTTGATTTGGAAGCCATTATTATTCATGATTCATGACATATTGTTATTCTTTTTTTTTAAGATTTATGTGAGAGAGAGAGAGAGCTCATGAGCTGGGGGAGGGGCAGAGGAAGAGGGAAAGAGAATCCTCAAGCGGACTCCCCACTGAGCACGGAGCCCATTGAAGGGCTCAATCCCAGGACCCTGAGATCATGACCTGAGCTGAAACCAGGAGTCGGCCATTTAACCAACTAAGCCACCCAGGCGCTCCAATATTGTTATTCTTTTAGAGAGGAGTTTTGGTAGAGTGGAGAGCAGAATACAATTGACTGAAGAGTAAAGGCAGGAAGTGGGAATTTCTTTGAAAAATTCTTCCATGTGAAGGAAAGAAAGGAGATAGAATGTGAGCTCAGAGAGAAAGTGGTCCCTTCAGTAGGAGCAAGTCCTTCCAGATTTCACTTAGTCCCTTCTTTCTTTTTCCCAACAACAAAAGTAATTCTCACCAAGACTGTGAGTTTGGTGGATTTGATTGAAGACGGAACAGGTGGGCAAGACTGAAGGATCTCATTTAGAGAAAAATCTCCTGCTAACTTACCCTTTTCTCTACTCTTTGCCTTTTTCAGCTCTGTTTTCTCTCAAATTAACCTGGGGCTCCAAATTTTTCCTTCTGTATTGTACATATAATTTTTTCTCTCTTATCTGAAGGTTTAGACTCAGCTTTTGGTTGGTTTACTTTCTACTCCAAACATTTCACCAAGTTTTTTTGGTAATTTTTCGCAAAGTCAGTTAGTTATCTCCCAAGAGATATTCAGACCAGTTGTAATAACAAATAATAACGAGTTTTCCACTTCATTTTAATTTTGAGAGTAAACTGACTCCACATAGAGTCATTTAGATTTTACTCTCCCTATTATATAGAAAGCAAGGTTGTCAGAAAGAGGAGAACAGAGTTGTGTTAGGGAACTTAAAAAGATTGGCTAAGCATTGAAAGAAATGCAGTGGTAAGGCATATGAACAAAGACGAATGAGGGGCCAGTAAACCTGAGGACTCTCAAAGGTAGAAAACATGGCTTTTTAGAGGCAGCATTCTACTTCGATACATGATTGTTCAGTCTCACCAAGAGAACTATGAGCAATGGAGAGAAAAAAAATGTTTGAAGTATCAAGAATTGAGAATTTGTAGGTAGCTTCACTAAAATAATATGGAAACTGAAGACACTAAAGGTTATATTGAGGGTAAATGAGGTAATTAACCATTGGTATAATTGGGATGCCTGGGTGGCTCAGGCAGTTAAGCAGCTTCCTTCCGCAAAGATCATGATCCCGGAATCCCAGGACTTAGCCCGCATCAGGCTCCTTACCCAGCAGGGAGTTTGCTTCTCCCTCTGTCCCTCACTCCGCTCTCATGCTCTCTCTCACTCTCTCTCTCAAATAAATAAATAAAATCTTTTAAAAAATAAATAAAAAATCTATCATCTATTATCTACATGATCATGGATAATTGTATACTTACTATGAACTGAATGTTATATAGGTTCTTCCTTTATATACATTCATATAAAAAAAAAAGATGCTAACAAGAGAAGGGGCATTCTTTCCCCCATTTGGGCTAATGAAACTGGGACTCAGAAAGATTGAGTAGCTTGTGACAGAGCTAGTAAGTACACAGAATTCAAACCAATACCTAGCTTACTTCAAAGCTCATGCTGGTAAAATAAAGTGTCAAGCAATTAACTGAAGAGCACAAAAAAAAAAAAAAAAAAAAAGGCAGAAGATCTGATTGAATCCGAGAAAGGGAATCACTAAAGTGAATGAATAGAAGGCTATGGTAGAGAAAAGGATATTTTAAAAAATTCTATAATGCGAGTCTTTCCTGTTGTTATTATATAGCCGTGTGGTAAAGTGAGGTAGAGATCTTAGGCAAGAAGGAAGCTCAGAAACTTAGATATATAGTGCCATTCATGGTGAAAGGGATTAAGTATGAGTCAGATATCACAGAGCAATTGGAATACCAATGAACAATCTGGGTATTGGAAAGTGCCTGCAAAGACAATAGATAATCACAAGGATAAGGACCTGGGGAATAATCATTTAGTATGAACCTCAAAAAGAGGATGGGTTTGAATGAATTTTGAAGACCTATGATCTGGAAGCTTACAGCATATTAACCCAGGCTCTGATGCCTGAGTTCAATCAGGGAATGAGCATTCTTTGCTAGAAAGGATATTCCAAGGAAGCCTTCTGGATATGAAGGTTTAGACTTAGCTCTTGATTGATTTACCTTCATAAATGTCAGATTTCTTTTCCCTTTTTTTTTTAAGATTTTATTTATTTAGAGAGAGAGAGAGAAAGCACAGACATGCATGTGTAAGTGTGTGAGCGGGGATGGGGAACAGGAGGAGAGGGAGAAGGAGAGAATCCCAAGCAGACTCCACACTGAGCATGGATCTCAATGCAGGGCTCAATCTAAGGACCCTTGAGATCATGACCTGAGCCGAAATCACAAGTTGGATGCTTAACCGACTGAGCCACCCAGGCACCTCATGAATGCCAGATTTCTGATAAAGAATAAACTTAGGAAACATTCTCAGAAAAGTGAGGGTAAAGCAGGGATGGATCAAGATTATGTGGAGCCAGACACATCATTGGAAGTAGGGGTGGAGCCTCTTTAAGAAAAAGAATACAAAAATAAAAATCTTACTTTTTCAAAATTGACCAAATTCCAAAACCATCTGAACCTATGATGGGTTCTTTCCCAGGCCTTGGAAGGGGCTATACAATTGAAGAGCCTGAAGCTCTAAGCTTTATCGCTTTAAAGTAAATTCATTCTGGGCAGAGGTGAGAAAACATGCAAGAGTAATGGCTGCCAGGAACAAATGTATTCTTGGCTTAAATAGCAAATTAGTGAAAGCTTCCTTTGGGGCTGCTGGTATTTAGAAACTCAAGATGGATGGTGTTGGCCCCGAAAATTTAATATAAAAACAAAGAACCCTTTATTTATTGTGCTTCTTTCCTCCCTTCTGGAGGAGGATGGTTCAGCATTTTTAAAAATTTTATTTGTGGGCTGATAAACATTTTATGAATGTTTACCTGACCATATGCTTAGGATGAGCTTGTTACTTGTTTTTGCTTTTCTCTTGACCAGAATTTATAAGCAGGAGAATATGAAGTTATTTCAAAGCAAATAATTCACAACCTGGGCTTGTGTCAAGCTCTCTTGGAAGTATCTTCTCCTCCTGCATAATTGACATCCAACATACTTTTGTATGGTAACAGGCTAGATGAAAATCCTAGAAGTTCTGTCAGAGTGCTACTATTATTTTGAATTGCTCTCTCCTGAGCTTTTGGTTACCTACCTTTCAATAATAATTTGAGAGATCAGGATCAAAGTGTCCTCTTCTCACTTACTGTTTTTGGCAAAATCTAAGCTTTTACTAGCTATCTTTTTTAATACTCAAGTAAATTTGGAACAAATAAAAGAGGTGAGTTATTAACATAACTGGTTGCTCATTATATTTCAAGAGGTTGTTATCCTAAAAGATGATGCAGATGAATTAGAAACAGCTTCTAAAACTCTTAGATATATTTATAAGTAATAAAAACAGTAAAGATTCCTAAGAGAGCCTGGGGTGCCTACCATTTAAGATTTACAGCAAGAAAAGCATCCTTCCTCTCCTTTGTGATTATATTTGTAAGATCGAGCATTAATATTTTCTTTTGTCAAAACATAGCTGCACATTGGCTTATTATCTTCCTTTTGAAATGATAAATAATAATTGTGCTGGTGTAATAAAGGACAAAGGGGTCTGGGGAAAAATACTAGGGTCTTTTCATATCTGTCTAGTAGTTTTTGGTCTGTTTGGTAGTTCTTGGGAGAAAGCCCAGGGTATGTACTATGTGCGAGAGTCCAATCTATTTTATTTTTCCCAACTCCCAAGTCATCTATGAAATTATTTCAGGTTATAAATCTAAGCACTTTTCTGTAACTTAGCTACTTTCTTTCTGAGACATATCTTTCTTAAAGATGTTCGGTATGCTTTTAAAATCTATAAAATGCTTAATGTATTAAAGAGGTGACACACAAGAATTCTCTCTCCACCAGAGTCTGAGAATTCAAACATTTCCTGCATTACCAGGTGCCTCCCTTAATGTGCTAGCTTCCCTTAAAAGATCAACAACACAGAGAAGAAAAAAAATCAACCTAAGCACACGTTCAGCACTGAGGACTTCTCCTTGGCCTGTTGACAATGCCTCAGCATGAATTCTGAGACATATCTTATTAGGAGTCTGTCTGGATGTGTTCAAGTGTTCACTAGAAGCGACTCAAGAAAATCAAGGCCAACACATACTCTGCTGAGATGTTCATTTCTAATGTTTGTGTTTCATTGACTTTCTCTGCCCCATCATCTAAAGAAAACAAAAGTAATGAAGACTTTATTTCAGTTTATCATAATCTCTACTATTAGGTAATTCAGTTAATTTATTTTAGTAGGTTAAAGAATTTATCTTTGGACATAGAATATGCACCTTTCTGTGACTAAGTGGTGGAATAGAGTTCTGTGGGGTCTTACTTGGATTTACTGCTGCACCAAGAAAAACATACCATTGTTTTTAATTTTCAAAGGAATATTTTACAATGGCTTTGAATGGTGTATTAACCAATATGCATTCAAGGGAAACCTGTCGATTATCTCCCACTATTTTATTTACATCAATAACACTAATCATTTTTGACAGTTGCTTCCATGAAATAAGTGATTCCAAATTTGCAAAATAGCCTCTTGGCACACAGAGAAATATGTAGCTGCATGATGACTCTGATTCTGCTAAGAAACATGTGCTTATTTGATTTGCAGCATTTACTTTGGTCTTGTGTGAGTGATACTTGGACAAATTCCGCTGTATTTTCTTTAACTGACTAGAAAAAAATATCATGTCACACATGTGTATATTACATTATTTTATTCAAAGATACTTAACATGAACACAAACTTGTAAAACTCATCAAGCAGGCAGGACAGATATTATCGTTCCCATTTTACAGAAGAGGACACTAAGCTCTGAAGAAAACTTACCTAGGGCAGCAGCGTGGTAGAATGGCAGTGTTTCCTTTCAAGGGCTCTCCTCCTGCAACTTCTTCCCTTTATGAAACACCCACTCTGTAACTTTGATTTAGAGTGTCATTTACTTGTAACTTTGATTTTCTATACTATTCAACCATAATTATCCTAAAAATGGTTTTTGAAAAATTTAAAGTGGTCCTTCCCTTCCGGTGTCTGTGTTTTGCACCAGTGTAGAAATCCAGGTGGGTGGTATGTACCACTTAAAAACGCATACTGGTCAGGATTTGTGTTTGACCTGATGAGCCAAAACTGCATTTTCCATCTGCCTGATGGCAATTTATCCTTGAGTCTGTCTTTCCTAGTGTTCTTAATTAATAATTTATATCTTCAGGGATAAAGCTAAAGCCTGAGTTTGCTAGACCTCCAAAGCATTAGGAAATACAAAGATGTCTCAAGAGGTTGTTGTCGTATTAGTGATAGAATCTTGAAGTTTTATAACTACATGGGAAATGTGTGTTACATTTGGAACTACTCACTATAAGAAGACATTTTTTTTTTTGCCAGAAGAATTAAGATTTCAAACAATGCCTCCAGGAAGAGTAATCATTGATAAGGAGAGTGAGTGTTCTAGATGAGAGATAATATTCAGATTACTGTATTGGGTATTGGGGTTCAATGTCAATTTAAGACTCACCATCAGCATCTATAGGCTAAGATATATATAATGTATAATATATAATTCCAGGAATGCTAAAAGCATATCCTTTAAAACATACCTTGCTGGCTGGCTAGCTGGGGTCCCTGAGATTCTCATTAATAGAGCCACTCTTTGGGTTTCATATACTGTTCTATCTATCCATCCATCCTTTGATACAATATACCTTTTACTGAAAATTTCACCATGTCCATGTCCCTGTCCTGTGTTAGGCATTGAGGATATGGTGACTATTAGAGTAAGTCCTCTTCTGAATAAGCTTACAGTCTATGAAAGAAGGCATACTAATTAAGTAAATAAACAACTAGAATACAGTGATAAATCATTCATATGGGGTACATGATAAGTTCTTAATAATTTTCTTGGATCAATAATTAAACATAGGGTGTGAGTTACTGCATCAGAATGGTACATCTTCTTTGCAAGGAGGATATAGATATAGTCGTATTTCCAATAGAACCAGGGCAGGAATCGTGGACTCTGGAGTCTGTTAGTGGGGAGTAAATAAATCTGGGCCAGAAACTAAGAAGGCAAGCTTGGTGAGGAAACATTGAGATCAGACCTCACCTGCTTTACAGTTTTACTATGCTGCCCCTGTCTTAGGCAAACATATTCTAAGGACATCAAATAGATCTTTTTTCTCCGCATTATAAACCATAAACATATATTTTTTCTAATTAGGGCTATTGATTTTGGCTTGCTAGTAATTAGCTGTGTGACCTTGAGGAAATCATCTCTGTTACCATAGCTGAAAATAGAGTGTGTGGTGATTGAACTTTGGAATCCATGTCAGATTTAAGTTAGATTCTCTTATTTCGAGTCTATTTTATATTTTGCCTCCTTCATATTTTTTTTTAATTGAAGTGTCAGCCATTTTAGAATTTAAAAGGAAATGATTATGACCATGGTCCTGGCTAATTTAAGTTGACTTTGGCAGCAAAGAGTGTAAATGGGAGACTGAGAAGTATTGACCACTTTTTTTTTTTTTGGAAATTCCAAAGTGGTTCACAAATAGGTACAGGAATTTTTTGTATATTTCCTTCTTCCTTTTTATATGCAGCAAAATCAAATTTGGGGGCTTTTGAAAATGGTACAACTGCTTAGACTATAGTCAACAAGTAACTCTTGGGGAGAGATTTTTCTCTTGGGGTGCTACCTTCAATCTAATATTCATTTTGGCTCAGATAAGTTGTAAATACCATCCTGTTCCTGTGAAATGTAACTGGTGTTTGCTCTGCGCCGATGGGACAGCCATGTGCTGCAGCTCTCATGAACCAGCTGTCCTAATTCCAGGTGGACTGTGAGGAATCTTTTTACTTACAGCAACAGCTGTGCCACCTGGTAGCTTAAAGAGCAGTGGTTGGATGAATCAACCATTGTTACGAATTCACTTTTTATCTGGTAAACACTTTGCATAAACTAGCATAACTGAAGATATCTCCAACCTGGTCCATGCTGAAATGATGTGAACATTGTAAGCCTTATCTGTATTATGTTAAATTGTTTGCTTTTTGTCAACACCTATCATGAAGACACTGAATAAAATCTACATGCCAAAACTAGATTTATAAAATTTACAATCCTATTTCCCGTCGTACTGCTTTCCATCTCTCAAGATACAACTATGTCCTTCATATTCTTTACATTCTCACACAGAGATTGCTCTAAATACTGTTATTGCTATTTTTAATATATAATAAAATTTCCCAAGCTTGGATTATTGCTAAGGAGGAGGTTGAACTATACAATATTTTACTACTGCCTTATTATTAGCAAGTAGATAAAAATAACTCTAAACAACCACTAGAGAAATATTTCTAAATAGAACTCTTACACATAATGTTTTAGTGAACAAGATTCATTTAGTTGATAAACAATATCCACAGGTGAAAAATAGTAAAAACAAAACAAAAACAAGCCACAAATGATCTGACAGTCTGTTTAAAAAAAAAAAAGGTTCATTTTGAGTGGGTTAAATAAGCCTATTATTTTGTTTCAAACTATTAATTTTCTTAGTGTGTGTATGAATGCATAGACACATGCACACACTAAGCTGAAAATTGTGATATTAAGTCTTTATTAATAATACAAAAGGAAGCATATTATACCTAGGCCAAGGTATAGCCTTTCAAATTCTAGAGTAATGTCATTAGGCAGAATATTCATTCTATGTACAAATAATTTGACAGTTAAAAGTGATTTTTCCCACTGCCTGTTCCATAGTCTGACTTCTCTTTTCAAAGATAAATAAACTGAGGGCCCAATAGATTAAGGAATTTGTTAAAGGTCACAAGGCTTAGTAGCAAAAAGTTCAAGAAAACAACCCTACAGGTAGAAGGACCGCAGGTGACTACTTGTTCCAGATCTATGGAATTGCTGTCTTCAGAATTTCCTGGCCTCAAGTCATCGCTCATGTACTAAGAAGTCTTCATTAAATAATCTTCGTGATGTTGGGATAAAAAACAGTCAAGCAGAGAGGCAATTTTAGGATTCACTTTAAGATTTAGATTTCCCAAGAATTTGGACATAATAAAGACTTAATGATTTCATTTTTACTTTTAAATGAAGATGCTGCAATTGAACCAAATGTTCTTAAGGATAGGTTAAGAAAAATGACCATGCTTTTTCTAACTGAAACGAACTAGTGAGAGGTCTTTAAGAAACCTCCTAGAAGTTCTCCTCTTTAGATTTCTAACAGCATGTGTTAACTAGAAGCTAGGTGATAACTATGAAAAAGGTTTAAATACAACAACTGAAAAGAAATATAAACATACAAAAGAAAACTGCCAGAAACCAAACAACCAACGAACAAAAGACATATAGAATATGCACCAGGATGAGGAGATATAAATTCCGTGTGATTACTAATCTCAGGAAGGGTGACAAAATTCTTATTGATTATCTTGAATGAAATTAAGGAATGTTGGCACCAATGCAAAATCATGCTTCTTTATACCATTTCTTTTTTGACTGCTAATAACGCCCTTCGACTTCACATAACACCAACAGACTTAAAGCCAAAATGTACAAAGTGAGGAATCTTCAGCTTCATTTTATGGACTCATCTAGCCATGAGTATTTTAAAGGGGAATATCCTCTTGTTCTACTGATATTTGGAAAGGGTATAAGAACTGTTGCTTGGCAATAAAATAGTTGTACTTACCCTTAGTCAAGCAGGAAGAGGAATTTATTGACTAAGCCCTGGGGTAGGAACAATAAATCCATAAGCAAGAGTGCTGTCATGGAAAATCTTTGGATCTCTCTATCTATGGATCGATCCCTCATCTCCTCTATTAGCTCTTAACATTCTACTTATGGTTTCCTTTTCAGCTCAAGTCCTTGTAGTTAGTTAAAATGCAAATAAGCTAGGAGAGGTGATACTCTAAAGCATTACTAGTATTTTATAGCTAAGCATAGTGAGTTAAAGTCCTCCTTGAAATTAATTTTTCACAGAAAAAGAATCATGAGAATTCATTTGAGAGAAGAGTTGAGGCACCATGCAGGGGCAGAGAGAGGGTACAGATAAGAGAGAAAAGAAATGCTAAAGTCAAAATCTCTATGTGGCATGCATGATAAAGAGTAATAGATTCAGATAGCCACTAATGGCTGTGTGTACACGGGAGGAACTTTTTTTTTTAAGATTTTTATTTATTTATTTGAGAGAGAGAGAATGAGAGTGAGAGATCACAAGAAGGGGGAGGGTCTGGGCGCCTGGGTGGCTCAGTTGGTTAAGCCTCTGCGTTTGGCTTAGGTCATGATCCCAGGGTCCTGGGATCAAGCCCCACATCTGGCTCCCTGCTCGGCGGGAAGCCTGCTTCTCCCTCTCCCTCTATCTACTGCTCTGCCTAGATTGCGCTCTCTGTCAAATAAATAAATAAAACTTAAAAAAAAAAAAAAAGAAGGGGGAGGGTCAGAGGGAGAAGCAGACTCCCTGCTGAGCAGGGAGCCCAATGCGGGACTCAATCCCA
Source organism: Eumetopias jubatus (assembly GCF_037043125.1). Classification (NCBI taxonomy): domain Eukaryota; kingdom Metazoa; phylum Chordata; class Mammalia; order Carnivora; family Otariidae; genus Eumetopias; species Eumetopias jubatus. The sequence goes on from NW_028274809.1 coordinate 26,014,508, forward strand.
GGACTCCATCTCGGGACTCCAGGATTATTACCTGAGCCAAAGGCAGATGCTTAACCAACTGAGCCACCCAGGCTCCCCAACGGGGGGAACTTTTAACTTCCTGGTCCTCAGTTTTCTCATCTGTGAAATGCAAGTCATGATTTTTAGTGATGATATATACCTTGAAAGGTTATAAGAATAAATAAAACCTAAGATAGTCTCTGACATATGGTAGGCACATGATACATGTTAGTCTCACTTCCTATTTCTCAGTTTGCCTAAGAGTAGTCATATATTCATCTATGAAACAGAATAGACATTATAATTAATTGGACTTCAAGAACTGAGTTAGGAAAATAGAGTTATTAATGTTTATAAAAGGCACCCTCTACAATTTGTAAATTCTGAATTGACTCCTATTCGTATTTACTGATACCGTTCATAGCTTCCCTTCATTACAAATTATTTTCAGTAATAGAGTAGATGAGACATGAGAGAGATAAGATGTTCTAAGGTTAATGAAAAAGGAATGAACAAAGGATGAGAGCCCAAGTTAATATTCCTTCAACTGAATCACAGGCTTATTATTAACTATTTGTTGATGTATTTAAAATAGTATTATATAATTTTATATATTTTTATTTATTGTTAATCATTATTAATTTATTTATTTTGTGTGTGATAGAGTAAACAAGTTTATTTTTCTATTTTTTTAATTGTTTTTCAGTGTGATTCTTTTTTGCTTCTTCTTCTTCACTAAAGAGTCCAAATCATCCTATATTTAAGTTTGCTTTATGTTTGATTCTTAAATTTGGAATGTAGTTTTATATTTCTCATGGTGTTCCCAATCCCTTTTCTTCTTGATTATCAAAGAAACATATGCCTTTTTTACATATCCATATTTTATTGAGGTATAATTGACATAAAATATATATTATTTTCAGGTGTACAATATAGTGATTCAACATTTGTATACATTGCAAAATGATCACCACAATAAGTGTAGTTACCATTTGTCACCTTACAAAGTTAAGACAATGTTATCGACTATGTTCTCCGTGCTGTATATTACATCCTCATGACTTTATTTTATAATTGGAAGTCTGTAGTTCTAGACTCAAAAAGCAGCATTCCACATAATCAAACTAAGTAGATGGATGAGTGCATTAATAAATAAACACATGCATAAATAGACAAAAGATGTTTTGTGTAATTTGTATATACATATGTGTGTGCACGCATGCATGCAAATGTGTGAGCCAGCTGCCTAGATTCAATAGGGTTTCTCCCAGTTCTTGCTGGTTTTTCATACGTGGACACGCTGTTTTCTTCTGGCTGCTTTATGAAAAATGGAGATTCTAAATCTAGGTGTCTCAAACATTGATATGTTGAACTTGGTTGTGAAAAAATATGTAAGTTATAGCCATGCATCAGGAATTGGACATAATGCCAAAAGCATTTTATCTGTCTGCTACCTGACATGTAAAAATGTGAAAAGGCCCATCAGAGTGTTAAGAATACATGCCAGGGAGGATAAAAGGTTGAGAACCCTTAATAGTTACATGTGTTTAGGTAATAAATTAGTGTGGATGGATTAGTAACATCTTACAGAGATACATTGTGTTTTAGTTAAAAGGATTTAGAGTATTTCTTGACCCTAGAAACTTTAATCCTATAGGTAATATTGATAGGAACAATTATCTGAAGATAAAAAAACCTCTCTTTCATTAAGTGCATGTTTAATTTAGATACAGTTTAGGCATTAAGTATGTATTTTTGTTTCCTAAGAACATAGATTTGTATGATTAAAAAAAATATTAAAAGACAAAACCCATCTGGTTAACAATTTAAAATTTCCCAGGAGCAATATTAAATAATATAATGTTTTAATTAAAACAATAGATATGAGAAATACATTGCATATAATAAGACAGCTTCATATTTTTATCATTCAACTGAAATGCAAACTTCAGAACATGATATATGTAAAGTGCATTTAACACGATATTTGATATATTTGCTGATATTTGCCTTCTCTATAACCTCTGGCATCTGAGTCCAAGTTAATCATACAGTGTCCCATTGAAAGGGCCACGAAATTAAACTTGACTCTCTCCATCACCCTTATAAATCCCCCCACCAGAAACAAATTCCCTATCACCTGCCAGTTTATAACCCACCTCTTTCTATCTCTGCCCTGCTGACCATAAATCCCCTCCCCAGCTAATTGAACAGATGCACCGGGTACTTCCTGAAGATCCACAAAGCTGGGCTTTGATGGACAGCAGAAAAATGGCACAATGAAAACAACAAAAGCCTTTTAACTGAGAGTACTGCTTTGTTCTGCTCAGAACTTTAAGGTCACTCCAGCGTGTTCTGACTGTGGGGATCTTAATTTTTACTCAACCAATTTACTTGCAGCTGTCATTCTTTTCGATATTAAGAGTTCAGCTCTTCAAGTGTGGGAAATTGGGGTGGGGGGTAGGGAGCGGGGCGGGGAATGAGGAGAGCTTGTTACAAACTAAAAACAGCAAAAACAAGTAAAATCTGGCTTGGCTCTCAAGTACAAAAAGTTATTTTCAAAGCCTATAAATTATGACATAGTGATTAACATGTAATTTAAATATATTTAAACAACAATTATATCACATTTCCAGCCCGGCTAATTGGCCTCACAGATGTTCCCTTGTAGCTACATTGCCCTTCCAGGGGGAAATGAATGAGGTGCTTTTTATCATGGAAAACAGGAAAAAAAAAAAAAAAAGCAAACAAAAAAATAAAAAGCAGCCAGTAACCCCAAAAACAATGAATTCTAAAGGGATTTGCTTAGCATTTTTTTTTTTCCATTTTAATGCAGAAAACTAGGAAAAGCATGAAGATACTCCTATTACTGTGATGGTATCTGGCAGTATGTCCAGATCCAGATTTGGCAGGTTGCTGATGGAAAGACTTGTCAAAACAGGGAGAGCACCTGCATTCTAATATGGCATGGCCTCTCTTCAAGAGGTCCAGTTATTTTTAACACAACGTTTTTATAATTGAAGGCAGTCTAGCCCAGATAATGAATATATACAATAAAGTATTTCCTGATGAAGAATGACTTGCGAGTTATTCCTTTGATCACTTCTCCCTCAAGGTTTTTGTTTTTTTTGTTTTTTTTTTAAAGATTTTATTTATTTATTTGAGAGAGAGAGAATGAGAGATAGGAAGCACGAGAGGGAAGAGGGTCCGAGGGAGAAGCAGACTCCCCGCTGAGCAGGGAGCCCGATGCGGGACTCGATCCCGGGACTCCGGGACCATGACCTGAGCCGAAGGCAGTCGCTCAACCGACGGAGCCACCCAGGCGCCCTCCCTCAAGTTTTATAAAATGTAAAATGTGTAGCTATAGCCATCTGTGCCGTGTCCTGAGCTGTGATTCTAGTCAAACATGACCCAGCACAGCAACTGTTGTGAAGTAAGAGGTCAGAGGAACAGCAGCAATTACTAATATTTTGGAATACTTGTCTTCTAATATGTAATCATAGAATTCAAATAAATTCATCGCAGCTTCATCTTACTCTTGCTTTTTCGTCTAATCATCTCAGGTAATACTTGATTGTTCATTGTAAATTGCAAAAGGCCAGTGATCACGTCTCTCCTGGTGTCTCATGGTATCTCCAGCATCTCACAGTTCCTGCGCTTTCATTGCAGAGGTTTAATAAATATTTGTTAAATGCTTGCTCAATAATCAGGATTTAATGATAGGGTAAGGCCGAGGTTTATAACATGATCAAGTTCCACCAGGCACTTGTCATAGTTCCCATACCATCCCTCTATTTTACATCTCACTGGACTATACAGCAAATTCCCCTCAGATTTTATGAAAAAAATGTATTTAATTTCATATCTTTCTAAAAAATAACAAAATATACCTATACTGATGGCGATGTGGAGAACAGAGAAGCATTTTTAAATGCCTCTTTCATGAGTAGCTTTGGCATTTTGTTTGCTTGACTTTAATAATTTGATTTAGCAGATGTGAATATTTAAATTTTATATAACCTTCACATTTTTATAGTGTGCAGAGCTTACAAAGTTCATTTATATAGGCCTTCTTACTTTGTCTTCACTAAGATAAGGGGTGAGAGGCCCAGGATAAAACTGAGGATCTGAGATGTTTCACAATTGACGACATCATTTGGGGCGCCTGGGTGGCTCAGATGGTTAAGTGTCTGCCTTAGGCTCAGGTCATGATCCCAGGGTCCTGGGATCGAGTCCCGCATCGGGCTCCCTGCTCCCTGGGAGCCTGCTTCTCCCTCTGCCTCTCTCTCTCTCTCTCTGTCTCTCATGAATAAATAAATGAAATCTTAAAAAAAAAAAAAAGACAACATCATTTGTAACTGGGACTGGAGCTCAGAGATCTAACAAATCATCAAACAGTGTGTCTACTGGACAATACTACCTTCTATGTAGCATATTAAATACATCTCTAATTTTCCATGTCATGATCTTCAAGACGTTCTTAGTTATTAGAGAAGGAAAGAGATCAATAGTTTCTATCCCATCATGTAAATGACTCAGTTTTGAGGAGAGTTAAAATGTAAACCTAATGTAGGAGTTCAGAACTTGGCCCCAGGGTTATTAGTCCCAGGAGACTAAGTTAATTATGGGAAATTGTGTTATACAATTGCTATTAATTTACATTAAACAATTAATCCCCATGGGACCATATTCTCCTTAGAGTTTGTTTTATGTATCTCTGAATTGTAAAAACACTGGCCTGGAATAATACTTAGCCAAGTTTCCTACGTGTGTGCAGAGAAGGCAAGCTTCATAAAATCAACTGTTTTTATCTGCATTATTCATTATCTCCAGTGTCCAGAAAAGTGCCTGGCACATAGATAGTAGGTTCTCAAGAAATATATTTAAAATACATATATTATTAAGAAATGGTGTTGATATTCATATAACCCCCTCTATTTACTCTAAGAATATTGTCCTTAATATTTTATCATATTTTTATATCCACTTTTATTTAGCTCATAGGATAGAGTATTAAGCTATAAGAATACAGATGCCTTTTTTTTTTTAACTGAAATCTAATTTTAACTGATTCTAAATACATGAAAGTAATATATGCAAAGCATATTTCCAGGAACGGAATTAATATTCCAAGATTTTCTTCTGTTTCTTAACTTAAAAAAATCATACTGAGGAGAAAATAGTATGTATTTTTTTAAAAGGAAAGGCTAAAAAATTGACCCTTTGCTGAAATAGTGAAAAATAAATGTAACCTGGTAGTAAAAATTATTCAAGGAAAATTGAAATTCACTTCTATCTCCTTCCAGATAAGTTTCTTTTTACAAGAGAGAACCAATGCTGTGGTATATGGCCATTTTAGCCATACAACATGTAAGGAAGGAAATGGTTCTTTATTTAAAACTATAGTTAATTATTTACCATTTTTATCTTTCTCCCAGGGTTAATGAGAAAAATATTCATTGTCAACTACATATTTAATCCATTTAAAATTTTACTTTACCTATGTAATTTTTCTTTTCAGGGATTGAATTAAAATATTTAATACAATATTTAATATTCTCAAAACACAAGAATAAACTCATTTGTAGTCAGAGTGCATAAAATTTTACCATTTAGCAAACTTCACTGTTGTGCATGTTTTCCCCTTTGGTTCATACAATTCATGTGGCTTTTCTTTTCTTTTTTTTTTTTTTTTCTTTTCATTCATATTACCTCTTATTATATCCATCATTCCATTTTTCTTTCCTATTAGAGTGAAATTGGACACAGCCCACCTCCTGCCTACACCCCCATGTCAGGAGTAAGTATTTCATGATCAACCTTCATCTTTTAGTATTTTTGGCCTTTGCTTATCATGTTTCTTCTCTCTTGTCTCCCCATAGTTTCCTCATTTTGCTTTTGCCAACAGTGAGTTAAGACTTTGCTGTAGATTGTATAGCTGGCTTTGTGGATGTGTTTTATTTCATTCAGTAGATAATCCAAAACTGAGATGCCATGCATCAATAGTAGCTTTCGATTTTTACCTGAAGGATTACCTGGACTCATAAATTATGCTTCTGGTTGAGGAGGTTATCATTATTTCCATGATTATAGGTTGTGTGCTAAAAAGTCAGAGTCTCGGTAATGATTCCCTAGTTAGGTACTCGGAGACTCAAAGTCATAGTGACCACAGAAGAGAAGGCAGTAAGGAAATATCACCAACCAAATGCATTACTGTACTTCTGTTCTTAATGTCGACTGCCTACAATTAATAACATTTCCATTTGTCATGAAATTTGAATTGTATATCAAAAATAGGTGACTGTGGGAAAATAACATGAAATATTTTGTATTAGGTCATTATGTTAGGTGGTCAGTAACATTTAAATATGTATTTCCAAACTCTTTTCCCAGGATCACTTAGTAAGAAAAATTGGAATTTTAGGGGGTTGTAACTCAAACTTGTCAGCCATTCAGGGGAAAAACTCAATTAAGAAACTGACTTTTGTCTGAAAGACAAGTTTTCACATCCTTTTGGTTAACTTTTTACAGCTATTCCTAATAATAACTTCCATCTAAATGTGTCTCTCTGTTGACAGAACCAGTTTGTATACCGAGATGGGGGTTTTGCTACAGAGCAAGGAGTGCCTGTTCCCTACAGAGCCACGACCAGCACGATCCCAGAAGCTCCAGTAGCTCAGGGGGCTACAGCCGAGATTTTTGATGACTCCTGTTGTAATGGCACCCTACGCAAGCCAGTGGCACCCCACGTCCAGGAGGAGAGCAGCACCCAGAGGTACAGCGCTGACCCCACCGTGTTTGCCCCGGAACGGAGCCCACGAGGAGAGCTGGATGAAGAAGGTTACATGACCCCTATGCGAGATAAACCTAAACAAGGTACAAACAGAATGTGCAGAAATGACTGTCATTCGGCATTTCATTTCCCTATCAAAATGAGCAATATAGTGTAGAAGGGAAATTGCCAAACCACTGGACTATGTAACATTTGTGACCCAGAAAAGGCCTAGGCTGCTGCTCTGTGTAGCATATTGTCCAAACCCACACCACTTACACCATCTGGGGGCTTTTTAGAAATCCGAATCTCAGGCACCACCTGAATAGGAATCTGCATTTTAACAAGATCCCTATGTGACTTGTATGCACAGTCAAGCCTGAGAAGCACTGATCTAAACTTATATTTATTGGACTATCTTTATTGAATATTTGAGTGAGGTAGCACATCACAAGATTTTGGAAACATGGCTTCATTGAACTTATTGTGGAGATCATAAAGACTGGTATTTTAATGGCACCAATAAAAGATTTGATAAGTTCTTCAAAATTTTGCATCACTGGGATGATCTTGTTCATTACAGGAGATTATGATTCCTTATATGACACATTTCAAAAATTAAAGTTCTGACGCTGCATTTACTTAAAGGTGTACCATCATGTCTTGAAAATATTCAGTTTGTGGTTCTACAAAGCTCAGCCATGACTTTACGAAGTTAGTAGTAGAAATGTTAGACATCCAAATCAAATGACATTTCAATTTTGAAAAAGCCACTTTCCTTCCACGTTAACGGCATCACAGAAAGGAGAAGATGGATGATTGTTATTAAAAACTGATGATTGTGTCTCAGAGTCTTCAGGGTCAAGTAAACTTTATTTTAAGACTCGTATGAAGGCCCATTATGTTCTTGACTATATGGTTATATTTAATTTTATAAAATGCAGTTAAGGGATCCCTAAGTACATATTGTAAATAACCTATTAAGGTGTATCTATCTAGAAGTATAGGAAGGTATTACTGTACTGAAGAATTAGATGCATTGGAAGAATTGGAGAGTAGCCCAGTAGTGACACAAATGTAGATTTTGAGATTTGGCAGATCCCCCCTGAAAGTGCAATACTCTCTGGAAAGAGTCTCAGCTCAACCATAGAGTTGTTTCTTCATTTACAACTGCAAGGCTGCAAGTTTGCATCAGGAAATTGATAAGTAGCTTGCATTGAGAAAAGGTAACATGAATCTTCTAAGAGAAAACACAAGCCAGCCTATATAGACTCACTGTAGAGCATACCTTGATTTTGTCCCTGAATGTGAGTTTCTACAGAAGATTATTGTACTCCAGCCTACTTCTTAGAGAGTAGAGAATTTTAGTATAGACATTCCTACACTTTCAATTAAGAAGTTTCAGGAACCTGGTAAGGAAAATCAAATTCTGCCTCCCTTAAAAGCTTTTTTTTTTTTTCATACGTTTCTCTTAAAATGACTGTCACTTTGAAAACCATTCAAATTCCAACATGTTATGAAGTGAAAAGTTCTCCCTACTCCTTTAGGGACAATAATGAAAATAGTACAGTAGAACAAAAAGACGGCTCAGTAGGAGTTTTATTTTTTTTTTTAAAGATTTTATTTATTTATTTGACAGAGAGAGACACAGTGAGAGAGGGAACACAAGCAGGGGGAGTGGGAGAGGGAGAAGCGAAGCAGGCTTCCCGCAGAGCAGGGAGCCCGATGCGGGGCTCGATCCCAAGACCCTGGGATCATGACCTGAGCCGAAGGCAGACACTTAACGACTGAGCCACCCAGGCGCCCTCAGTAGGAGTTTTAGATCTGAGTTCTAGTTCAATACTAGTTGTATCCCTCATACATCATTTAATCTCGGTTTTCTGTGTATAAAGCTGAAAAAAATACAGCTTCACTTCCTTTCTCACAGGATTGTTGTGAGGATGATGTAAGCTCCTGTCATTCCTATATGTGATGATGGGATAGTCATTACTATCCTTTAACTTGTACATGATGCTAAATACTTAAGTATATCAAGCAGGCCTATATCCAGGGACAAATCACCCTGATTTGATGAGATTATTTTTCTCTACTTGTCAGGCTAAGTATAGAGGATAGAAAGTTTGTTTCAGAACGGTGGCATCTCAACAAACAATTGTACCCTTTCCCTGCCCCAACACCAAAATAGGAATAGCTGAAGTGTCATATCTGTGTATACATTAAAAGAGGTCTAGTGTATGTGTGAATATAGGTCTGTATGTAGTCTATAGACATATAGACACAGAGGTGGAATTGAATTTAAGAAGAGCAGCATTGATTAACACCTCTTAAAAAAATTCCCCAGTCAATATTCTATAGTAATTTATTAGATCAAATCATGCAAAATAGCCACTATTATGACTGGTTTCAACCTACAAAAGAGTTATTTCATATGATCAAACTAGTTTGCTATTTCGTGATTATGGTTAGCCAGTGGAAGTAAATGTTCTAATTACAGTTTATTCTTAGGCATATATATTGTCACACAAGTCAATTTAGCGACATGTTAGATGTCTAGCAGATTTTATTAGTTGAGTCTTCTCTTTAGATGTTTTCTTTCCAATGTGTAAAGCTTTCTGGAAAACATTCTATAATCAAATCCATTTTACCCTATATGGACATCACAGCAAAACACACAGACTAAAAAATGCCATTCCTTCACTTCATCCATTCATCTTGGCATGGAGTTAAGCTATAGACATTTTGATTTTCCAGTACCCTTTTAGAAATTCTAATTTCTCCATATTTAAAAGCTATTTAATCCCGTATTTTCAACCCCGTTGTCGTACTTTCCAACAACAAAAAATACTGACTTTTAGAAAACAGAAGCCTTTAAACAAGTGGCCTCCTATGCAGGAGAAACAAATGGAATTAGAAGGAAAAAGGAACAATCTAGGGGACAGGAACTCTGCTTCCAGCCTGTGTTTGCCTTGTTTAGTCATTAAGAGTTTTGGCCCACCTACTCTTTTTTCATATGACAAAAGTAATCAACAAAATAGTTTTTGTGAAAATTCACGAAAACAAATCCATGGTTTTATTGTTCTGGAAAAAGAACCATCCTGTATAACCTTCGTCTGATTAACATTTTCTGGAAAGTAAATATTAACTGATACTTTTGTATTCCATCAGAATACCTGAACCCAGTGGAGGAAAACCCTTTTGTTTCTCGGAGGAAAAATGGAGACCTTCAAGCTTTGGATAATCCCGAATATCACAACGCTTCCAATGGTCCACCCAAGGCAGAGGATGAGTATGTGAATGAGCCACTGTACCTCAACACCTTTGCCAACGCACTGGGGAATGCCGAGTACCTGAAGAACAATGTACTGTCTGTGCCAGAGAAGGCCAAGAAAGCATTCGACAACCCTGACTACTGGAACCACAGCCTGCCACCTCGGAGCACCCTTCAGCACCCAGACTACCTGCAGGAGTACAGCACAAAATATTTTTATAAACAAAATGGACGGATCCGGCCTATTGTGGCAGAGAATCCGGAATACCTCTCTGAGTTCTCGCTGAAGCCAGGCACTGTGCTGCCTCCTCCACCCTACAGACACCGAAATACTGTGGTGTAAGCTCAGCAGTGGCTTTAAGATAGAGACACGCCCACTCCAATTTCCCGGCCGCCTCTCTTTCTCTTATGATCTTCCTTCTATTCCCAAGGCCAGTAGTTTTGACACTTTCCAGTGGAAGCTATAGAGATGCAATGATAGTCATATGCTTATCTAACTTGAATATGAGGAGGAAGAACTGAAAGAGAAAGACAGGAGGAACCACACTGTTTCTTCATTTCTCTGCATGGGTTGGTCAGGAGATTGGAACAGCTAGAAAAGGACCAGCAAATACAAGGCAATACTGCCTGCTGTCAAGCTAGTTCTCAATGTTTTCTCTTTTTTTCTTTCTTTCTTTCTATTTTTTTTTTTTTTTTTTTTTTTTACTGCAGATGCCTGAAAGACCCATGCTATCTGTTCCTATCTGTAGGAACTGATGTATACATTCTCAGTACCTTGGAAATCATAATAAAGTTTCCATTAGAACAAAAGGATAACCTTTTCTGTAACATATGATAGTAACTGAGATTGAAAATACAGTTTCTTTTTCCAACAGTTTCTATCCTAACAAACAACGGCAGCCAACTCAGCTTTCATAATTTCTTAATCTTTCACAAAGTTATAATTAGTAATTATGTTTGGAGGGATTTTTTTTTTGGTCTTTTCATTTTGTTTCATTTTGCTTTGCTCTTTCCCTTTATATTACTTTTATCCCCACATATTCTGACTTTAGTTTCTGATTGCAAATATTTTTACATCAGAGTTTCTTACGTGTTGCTATAAATTGACAGAATTGTAAAAAAATATTTTAATATGGTGAAATGACCATTATTTTAAATATAGAGCCTTTAAAATTAGACGGGGAGGCCAAGATATTAGTCAAGTGTAACATCAAATCTAACTGTTATGTTTTTCACTATTGACTATGTACCCCACGTCCTTTACATTCTTCAACATTTTCTTCTCCATAAATGACAGTATTTGATAGGCAGTTGGTAACGTAAAGAGTAAAAGGGAAACTAAGAGACAATTCTGTGTGGTTCATGAAAACTACTGACACTTTCAGGGGTGGTCCAATGGGGAAGCCATTGAACTGGAAGAGACACTGGATTGGGTATGTCTACCTGGCAGACACTCAGAAATGTAGTTTGCACTTAAGCTCTAATTTTATTTGTTCCCTTTCTGAACTCCATTTTGGATTTTGAATGAAGCAATATGGAAGCAACCAGCAAAATAACTAATTTAAGTACATTTTTTAAAAGAGCTAAGATAAGGAAAGACTGTGGAAATGCCAAACCAAGCAAATTAGGACTTTGGAACAGTATCCAGAGATTATGGTGAAAGGGCCAGCACATTATCTACAAGTGATATCACATTTGCTCTGCAAGGAAAGTTATCCAGTTTATATACTCCACGTGAAGGAATGCAAGTAAGGATTGGCTTGATTCCATGGAATTTCTAGGATGAGACTCTATTTATACTAAGTAGAAGGTAACTCTTTGCACATAAATTGGTATAATAAAAAAATACACAAATGTTCGCAGTTTATAGGTAGGTTCTTGGGTCAAAAGTTGTAAATAAACGTGAAAAATTTCTCATGTAATTATTTTAATATCCAACATACTAATCTTTTGATACTTTGTATAATAACACTTTCTTCAAACACATCATCCTAGTTCTAGAAACATCTTTTTATGTATCATTTTAAAAGAACACCTACTAAGATGAGCAATGGGAACAAATGGTAGGAATGAGTCTCCTGGAGCAAGAAAATCAAGTAGTCTCTCTTTTCTAGGAAAATCTGCTTGGACAGTCATTTGAGTTAAATTTTTTTTTCAAATGCTAAAATTTTGGCATCAAATTCAAGTCTATTGCCAAAAAGAAAGCAATGAAAATAAAAATCTCTGTTGGTAAAGCAGAGGGTTTACAAAGAGAAAAAAAATGCAAAGAGATCTAGGTTTCTGCCTATTTTGAAAAAGTAAATCAATCAATCCATTCAATTCCCCTGTTTTTTCAAGTCTACTAAGAGCACTGTGTAAGTGGAGAACATCAACATAAATGCAATATTACCCCTAACTTAATGATTTTAAGTCAATTTATTTGGAATGACATTTGAATTTTCCTGTTAAGTTCAAGGAATAAGATTTTATGGACTATTTTGTGAGCAGTCATCATAAAATCTGTTGTTTGTTAAAAGATCTCCTGTGAACTCATTTGGAACATGAATTAAACAACCTACAAATTACTGAAGCTGACAAATAGGATAGTTTCAGTGTTATCATCCAAACATGAACTGGTAGAAGGATATTGCCTCACTGGCTAATTAGCCTATCTAGATTCTAATTTGACCATTAAGTCAACAGCAGGTGTTGGTCTTTGGCCAAGAACCTTGGAGGTATCAGGACTGGTTTCTTACTAAGTTATGAGAAATGAGGTAAGCTAAAAGTGTGAAGTAGAACAGGGAGAGGTTTGTAAGATCCCTTCTAGTGAGGTTCAATCATGAACTTTTCTGGGTTGAAGACACAGAATGACTTAGGGGCTACAGCCCACAGCTTCAAACTCTCCCACCCATTCAGAGGAGTCTCCAGAGAAAGGGGACCTCACATAAGTTCTTGTGAGAATTTGGATATAAGTCTCCCTTTCTAGATAAATCTATATCAACTTACCACTTACAGCACCCTTGTTGGATAGTAGAACTTGATTTTTTTTCCTTCTGATTTACAATATTCATATGGTTTCTTCTGGGATATGGAAAACAGAATCACTTATTTTGAGAAGGGAAGAAAAATAATTTTTTTACTGTTAAGGTAATAGAATGTATTCAATGAATGTAGTTTCCTTCATTCTAAGAACACAAAACCCTTACACGTCAGGTAATCTACCACTAACAACTAGTTAGTTGCAAGTATAATCCAAAAGAACCTAAAATGCTTCACAAAAACCACTTTATTGTTCCTTTTGAATGATTTCTATAGTACATTTTTTATTTCAATTGTTTTAGGATTTCTCTCTTATTTTTGTCCCCCTGGAAAAATATATTTCAAGTGTACGAAAGGAAGAAAAAAACATTTTATCTGTTCCAAAAAATAACTTATTCAACCCAGTAGAGTGAAATTTTAAAATGCCAATCGAAGGCTGCAAAGTGAATCAGTATCAAGTCCCAGAGGCTAGTTGTATCACTGCAAACATGCAGAACCAATTAAGTAAATTTGAGGAAAATTAGTAGTAAAGTTACACAGACTATATTTTTTAAGTCGCCAAATTTTGTGTCCTATCTTGGGGAATCCCATCTACAGATAAAGAAAAACTGTATAACTAAATGGTTCTTTAAAGAACTGTTCTTTAGTTCTTAGATGAGAAAAGGTGTTCTCTAAATCAGAGTAGACCCAGAACCACAAAGCATCCAGCACCATAAAGAGGTGTTGGACTACTGAGTAAGATTTGGTTTTCCAAATTTCAGTGGTACAGGTTAGGGTGAGAGTTCTTTCTCAAGTAATATTCTTGAAATAGAATTAAAAACAGTGCAAACTCAAATTTTTCTTTTTTTTTTTTTAAGATTTTATTTATTTATTTGACACACAGAGAGAAGGAGAGAGCAAACCCAAGCACGGGGAGTGGTAGGCAGGGGAGAATCAGGCTCCCTGCTGAGCAAGGAGCCCGATGTGGGGCTTGATCCCAGGACCTTGGGATCATGACCTGAGCTGAAGGCAGACACTTAACTGACTGAGCCACCCAGGGGCCCCTCAAACTCAAATTTTATTAAAATATACAAACTAAAAATATGAGATTCTCTTTTAGTAGATCAGGAAGAATGACTGATTATTTGTATATTGAGAAACAGAAGAGATAGTGCTCTAAGTGTTATAATGTATGTGTTAATACCTTCTAAAAGTAGGACGTGACATGAAGATTGTGCATATTCCCAATGCCGAGGACAAACCAGTAGAAGGTCTGTGAGGTTCTGCTGCTAGATGAAGTCCAAGGGGCTATCAACATGCTTTTTGAAGTGTCAAAGTGAAAAGAAAAATAAAATTGTTTCAGCCCAACAGGGAAGGATGTAAATACATGTTTTCTAGAGCTAACTAAACTTTATTTCAAAACTTGAATTATTCATCCATCTATAAATGTTGATTATTTAACTAGTATGTAGTTCATAAGGTAATAGAAAAGGTGATCATGAGAGCATGTAAATAGCTGGGCAAAACCATGATAATGCTGTAAGATGTAGATTTAGTTAGGTTATCAGATATTAAATGATTTTAATATTATTAAATAAATCAAACTAGAAAATTAACCACAAACTATTATGTAACTAAAATAAAATGCAGGATATGAAAATGTAGGATGGATTTTGCATAGTAAAAAATAAGTTTGCCATTTAAAATTGTTATTTGTTAGGTTTAGCTGAAAGTAGGCATATAAAGAGTTGGTTCCACTTGTGAAAACTTGCTTTAAAGCACTGCAATTAAATTTTTTCTCATTCTCTTATTCTTTTACCATTTTTAATTGCATTGAGTGTAAAGAGGAATATTTTTTTAAATTTGTTTTGCAGACACCACCTTGCAGAGTTTAATAGGCAAATATGTTACGTGACTTTAAGTAAGAGGTCTTCAAAATGAAGTAAAGGAAATGTAAATGTTCTATTACCTTATGCAGAGACAAAGGTTGAGTGGTGCCATTTAGTAAACAAACAAAATACATTTAATTTTTGAAATGTCCCTTTTTTTCCATGTTACCTTCCCATTTCCAAAAACAAACAAAAACAATTAGTTAACAGTATTCTGATAAATAATGCTAAACCAAGCATTTCAAACTGCTGTTATTTCCATTATTTTGGACTCTGGTTTTTACACCAATGATTTTTAATATTGCAAATGAGAAGTCCAGGTGTATAAACTTCTAGTCATTATAAAACCAGATAAACTAACTTCTGTATATGCCAAAGGCAAGAAAATTCTGCTGTGCCTCTCTTTGTGTATATGGACTTTGAAGGGCAGCCTTGTACCCATGTAAACACATGAAGGCAGACTCATGTCTCCTGATTGCCATTTGCTTAAGAATCAATGACATTATACAGACGTAGATTGTGATTTTAAAATAACAGTTATCAGTGGAGACCTTGATTTTACTAATATTATAATGGGGCCAGCTTTTATACTTCTGGGTAGAAGGAATACAATTTTTCTAATCCCAGAGATGCCTTTGCAAGAGTAATTCTCTCCATACTTACAAGCATGAAGCTGTCGTGGGCACCACGTTGGGTCAGGAATCTTTGTGCTGGTATGGACAAATGGCTTTTAACACCATGGGCTGCCTTGTTCTTTTCATTAAAAGGCAAGTTTCTATATAACAGTAGAAATTTCAGACACTCTGTTCAAGTCCCCTGCTTTTGTAGAGGTACAAAAATGTAGACTGTGTCACTTTGCAGACTCCTGCCTCACCTCTTTCCCACCAGGTGATATTATGGGCAGAAGAATACACTTCTTTTTCAGTTATGAGCTGAAAACACTCTAAGCCCCAACTTCCTGGGGGTAGTCTCATGCTTCCCTTGGAAATGACCCCTTGACAGTCAGCTTTGCGAGTGATTATCTTGTTAGGAGTCACAGAAAAATTAATTTCTCTCTAGACCTTAGAAAAAAATACCACCCTTGCTTCTTTCCCCATTGGCACAACCACCTCTGACCTCTTCACTTGTCTACCACCCTCTTCAAAGTGGCCCTCTTCAGGATGTACCTCTCTGAAGCCTTCGTAGATCTCTGAGGTCCCACACATTGCTTTGTGAAACACTGACTTAGCCTCTGCCCTCAGATGCCTGACTTTTCTATAAATGATTCTAGCAATGTGGACATTGTTTAAAATACTTCTCAAATAAATTACTGCATAGAGTATACCTTATGATATTAAAATTATGTTTTTCCATAAAGATCAATTCTCTTACGATATCCTTCTCTGCAGGAATTTGAGTCGAGTCAGCCCTGTGATGAATCTTGAAACTCACGTATGTGCACATACCCTTGGTAGGTCTTAGATTTAATCTTTTCATTAAAAACTTACATATAATCAGAAGTTAGTTTGTCAGCAAATTAACTTATTTACTTTACATATTTCTTTTATTCCCAGTTGCAAATATTTTACAGCCACTGTAATTTTTTCTTCACAAATGAGGAGTCTTATTATCATAAAAGTAAAGGCTATTCAGCTTTGAGAACCACCTGTAATTCTTTATTGGACCATTCATCTATCTGACAAATACATAATGAGGGCAGTTTCACTGCAACAAAAATCCATGTTATCTAATAAGTTGCCACTTTTTTCTCTATTTTGATTTTTTAAGGACATTTTTATTTCAATGCTCTAACAAATTTTATCCATATCATGAGAAGTGGTTATATTTGTACAAATATACAAATATAAGAAAACAAAGTTTCATACCTGTAGGCAATAGTCTAACTTGTCCAAATCACTTTGCCTTTACTGCTATTTTTATCCCTAATGTATAGATGTTTCCCCTCAGCCCACAGCTCTTTGGAAAGAAATCAAATCATACTTCCTATATATTGACATAACCTGGTTCTCGAGTATCATTTCCAGATTCTTCAGTTAATGGGGGGTTGTACCTTTTCCCTAATGTGAGAGTCATTTTCCTGTATATTTCTGGATCTCTCAGGGGCTGGGAGGTGGGGGGGGGGGGTTAGTGAGGGGACTACACCATAGCACTCCAAGAACCCTTTTGGGATTACTCCAGTAATCAAGTATGGAAGTTATTTTCTAAATGTAGATATGTAAGCTGTTCTTTTAAAGTAAGGTACTTTGAAAAATGTAGCATAAATTGGTACTGCTGTTAAATGGGTCGATTATAAAACTGAGCAGCTGTGTGAGGGCAGCTAACTTTGAATGCACACCTCACTGGCTGGTGTGTCTACATCTCCTGTTGTGAGCACCAGGGACTTGCATTGCTGCATGTCAAAACTGCATCTTTACATGGTATGACTAGTTGTTCATCTCTTTCTAAGGCAACATTATAGTGAGATCAAATGAAAATGAGAACAGTCTGCAAGACAATTCAGAGCACAAAAAACAAAGTCATGTTGAATCTTCCCTCAAACACTCATCTCATACATGCATCCAAGTAGTTGACTAAGATCAGTTCAGGTGATAAAGGGAGACATTTTACCAAAAAGGCAGAGGCTTAAGGTATTATATACATTTGTATTCATTTCCTTATGTTCTTAACTTGTAAACAGAAAACAAGCCCTCTCTCTTGTGAAGTATCTTCAAAGGACAGGGGTGCAAAAATACCTAGCTGGTAAGCCATCAATATTTCATTTAAATCCCAGTGTTCAAAGTTAGCTGCCTTTTTGAAATAAACAAACAAAAAATACTACTGTATGTTTGAAAATGTGAATAGTATTTTTATAGCTTGTTAAAGACATGGCTAGTTGCATTTGTAAATAAGGGTAATGTTGCTTTGATTTTCTTTTGTGGACATCTTTATTTGGGACATAATGTCTTTAGGATTGATTTGTATATAAGTAATTGGCTTGTGATTGTTTCCTTTTGGTTGGAAGTTATCATTTTGACATTACTTGTGATTCTGTGTTCCGCACTATTGTGACGTGTTCAACCTCTGCACTCGCTTACACAATAGGATATGCCAATTGTGTGTGGTATAATGTTATTTTGATTTTTTTTCTATTTTATCTATGAAGGATTATGCACTTAACACATACTAACTTTTTTTAATGTTAGGTATATTTTTAGTATAATTTCCCTTATTCTTTCTTCTCTGCCAACACTTCACCCCATTCTACTTTCCTTCCCCCAATTTCTGTTGTTATTTGAGAATGAGGGACAAACAGTATTTTAAATTTCTGTAATTAGGCTCTTCAGTTAGTTCTCAAGGATCCTCTCTTGGCTCTTGGGAAAGAATTGTACCTGTATAAGGCAATTATAGAATGCGACCTGCTTTGCCTCATTCCGTACTGATCATCCCAGCTGAACAATTTGAAAACTGTTCTGCCTTTTTGTTACATGAATCTGTCAGAAATATATTTTTAATTTAATATAAATGAAATTCAATAAAATATGAAACAAATGTTCTCTTCTGTGTCAGATATTTGTTATAAGAAAAACCAATTAGGACAGAGGAAGATTTGTTCTAGATTTAATAATTTGAAGATGTGAATATGGGCTTATTTTTGTCCTCATTTATGAATGTCATTAATTATTCCTTGGAGTTCTTTGGTTGTTTGGAATGTGATACGTTCCATATGTTTTTGCCATCCAGTGCGTATGCCTATTGATGTGTACAGACTTACTCCTCCGTGCAGACTATGCTTCATTAACTGGTTGGTTTGTTTCTTTAAGAATAAAAAAAACATATGGAATATTTGATAGGTTGTATCCAAATAACAGTAATATTTTCTTACAGTTTTTCTTTTCTTTCTGCCCTCTTGGCAATTTACACAAATGGTTCTGGCAAATCTTGAGTTAGAAAGAATATCAAATGTTAGTACCATGCTTAAAGAGCTGGAGAGGGAACGGGTCCATAAATAGTCAATGAACTGAGAGCTGATTTGAGATGAGCCCATGGAAATGCATGAGAGTTATTTTAGAGACACTGATGATGTGAAAAAGTTCCTCTCTCAAGTCTCTTATTCCAACTTTACTATTTCAAACATTGTTTCTTACTCCTTCATACCTCCAAAGTATAAGAATTTTAAAACTCCAATAACTTCTCATTCAAGATTCTATTGCTCTTTCAAACTACTATGGTTATTTGATTATATATGATCTCAAATGAGTCAGTGGACAGAAAATATATTTTTCAACATAATAATTGGAGTAAGTTCTCTTAAATCTGTTCAGATATGGGTCTTTAAATATCTTGTTGATTGCACCTCCTACTAATTGCTTGGACACACACACACATATTCTCTTCCTTAGATGTTTAGACCCATTTATCTGGGATCACTGTCATTTTGTTGTGCTCAGGGTGAGATATGTCAAGGCACCCTGCATTTTAAGCCACTGATAGACTAAAAAAGAGGGAGAACCAACTTATGTTTCTAATGCTTTACGGTACAGTTGACATTTCTAGTGGCACCACATTAGTTCAAAGCCCAAGTTACATAGCACTTTACCACGTATATACTTATTCCGCATATGTTGATTCGTTTGGCTCATGACACCCTTTTGAGATAAGTGTTATTGGAATACTTCTGGTCATCAGATAAGGAAAATAAGACTAAAATAACAAATTTAGAATCATGTGAGCATTACTACTAAGTGGTTGTAGTCACCCTCAAAGCTGCATCTTCTGACTTAAATATCTTTCTTTCTTCTAGTTAATTACTTCTCTTTCTTCCTCTGCAAAGGGGAACCTCATTCTGATCACAGTATACTTCATGCTGATACATTGACTCAATTTAAGATCACCAGTGGCTTTCATCAGTCCCCTGATAACTGATCTGATAAAACTGAAACTTCTCTCTGCTTTCTCAAACTACACAAGAGCAACGCATCTATGATGGAGAGTCAGGTTCCTTTCATTCAAGAAAGATAAATGCACCATAACCATGACTAAGCAGATTTTTAAAAAATGACTGTGGAGAGAAACTATTGATTGTGTACCTTTCTCATGGTTTTATAAATCTGCCTAGTAAAATCACTACTTGTTCCCTACATATATCAGAGAATATAGCATATAACTACTCTTATCTTTAGCAATTTTATTACATAATGTTAATATAAGTGAAATCTCACATGAAAAACCTAATTTATAAATAACTTGGTAAATTTCCTAGGATTTACTACCTACTAAACAGCCACTGGAAACTTTTTCTGAAAAACAGCATAGAATCTGATCCTGATCCAATGACAAAACTTCAATTAAAACAATGATGGCAAGAGGAAAAAAATTATGGAAAAGCTGTGAGGTATATAAGGGAGGAGAAGGCTAGAATCCAAAATTAATGTCACAATTCAGATTTGAATTCGCAATTGTTTAATTGTATAAGCCCTGTGGAAATATACTTATCTCTGTATACAGATCTTCCTTGACTTATGATAGAGTTATGTCCCGATAAACCCCTTGTAAGTTGAAAATATTGTAAACCAAAAATGCATTTAATACACCTAACCTACCAGACATTATAGTTTCGCCTAGCCTATCTTAAATATGCTCAGATCACTTATATTAGCCTACAGTTGGGCAAAATCACCTAATACGAAGCCTGTTTTATAATAAAGTGTTGAGAGGCGTCTGGGTGGCTCAGTCAGTTAAGCATCAGCCTTTGGCTCAGGTCATGATCCCAGAGTTCAGGGATTGAGTCCTGTATCAGGCTGCCTGCTCAGCAGGGAGTCTGCTTCTCCCTCTGCCCCTCCCCACCACTTGTGCTCTCTCTGTCAAATAAATAAAAAAAAGATTTTAAAAAAGTAATAATAATAAAGTATTGAATCGTCATGTAATTTATTAAGTACTCTACAGAAAGTGAAAACCAAAATTGTTGTACAGCTCCAGAATGGTTGTAAGTGTATCGATTATTAACCCCAGTGATCGCATGGCTGACTGGGAGCTGTAGCTCACTGCTGCCACCCAGCTTCATGAGTATTTATTACATATTCCACTAGCCCTGGAGAAAATCAAAATTCAAAATTCAAAGTATGGTTTCTACTGAACGTGTATCATTATCTCACCATTGTGAAGTTGAGAAATTTGAAGTCAAACCATTAGAAGCCAGGGACTGTTTGCATATACATATACATGTATGTATACATATACATAAATATCAAGAGAGAGAATATATAGAGACAATACATTACATAAAATATTTAGATATTTTTATATATTACAGAATTTCATACAGAGTCTCTATTTTCAAATGATTTCACTACAAGCCTCAAGGTGTGTATCATACTACAGCTTACACTCATAAAATTGTAAACTGAACAGGTGCATAGTTAGCTAATTGTATTTCCCTCCACAGTATCATCAAGCTGCATGATAAACCATGGGGAGCAAAGCCACTAGACAACCATCTTAAGATTAGAAACAGAAGACTGTCACCCAGATAGCAATTTTAAAGCTGTAAACAGAACAATTCACCACAAGATAGCAATCAGGAGACTGTAAACCAAATGGTGCACATGAGACATGCAAATATTGAAATACCTGCTCTTGCAAGTTACCCACAGATTTTTAAAAGAAATACACTTATCTCGCAAACCTGTTTCTACCTATTTATACTTCCAAGAGAAGTAGCATGTTGTACAAACTGATATAATCCAAGTTTTTTGCCTCTTTTAGGAACAAAGAAAAACAAAGTTTCCAAGCTTTAAAGACATATTCTATTACCTGTCCAGTGATTCCTATAAGATGCACATATGTATAATATCCTGAAGATATAATCTTAAATAACTCCATATGTCATCTTCTCCCATGTATTACAGGGATTTATTGATTCATCTTGCCTTTACTCAGTGCAAAGCTACTGCATTTGTGTGGATTTTTAGCCATTACAACAACATTAAAATAATAATAAACACTGATTGAGTATTTCTCTTATGCCTGGCCCTCTATTAAGAACTCTATATTCATTGTCTCATTTGATGTTCACCACAACCCTGTAAGTTGGGTATTATTATTTTCTTCTTTTCATAAATGAGGAAAGTAAAATTCTAGAAAGGTTCAAAAGCTTGTGGAGGGCACACAAAAAGTGGCATAGCTGGGACATGTATCCACTCAACATCAAAATACTTTATCCCTGAAGCTGTATTGTATTTATCTTGTAATGTTAATAATGAGGGAGCAGGTGTGGTTTTTCCTCAAACATTTAAACTCTGTGCAATAAATGTAAGTTAGGGCGCCTGCGTGGCTCAGTTAAGCGACTGCCTTTGGCTCAGGCTATGATCCTGGAGTCCCAGGATCAAGTCCCATGTCCGGCTCCCTGCTTATCAGGAAGCTTGCCTCTCCCTCTGACCCTCCCCCCTTCTCAGGCCCTCTCTCTCTCTCAAATAAATAAATAAAATCTTTTTTAAAAAAATGTAAGTTTATATTTTCCATTAACAAAACATAGTGTCTTTCCCAAATCTCCAGTTTATCTAGAAGCAGCAAACACAAACTGACCAAGTAAGGATTTTTCAAAATTAATTCAAGATATATTCAGCCAATTTGAGGTTTTGTCCTATCACTTTATCTCAGGGGAGACATTTAAATTCTAGGGCCTATGTTAATAAAGAGTTGTAAGATTCAGTAGCGATGACAAATTAACCTTAAAACATCATTGGCTTATCATTTAAAGCTTATTTCTGCTATGGGGTCTGACAGCTTTCTTCCAAATGGTCCTTTAGGAGACCAATCATACTAGCTTCATCCATGGCTCATCTATCTCAACCTCCATGATTGCTGTAACAGAGAAAAGGATGTCTGGGGCTAGAAAGGGGCTTTCACTGCCATAGCCCAGAAGTGACATATCACTTCCACTCACAGTCCATTGGTTAAAACTAGTCTCTTGGTCCTACCCAAGTTCAAGGTAGCTGTGGGAACATGTGGTTATAGATATTGAGGGAACATAAATTCTTCTGACACATGGCTGATGTAACATTATGTCAATGAAGGGAAATGTCTAGTCCTTGGCCAATATATGATGATAGCATCTGTTAGGATATATAACATTGCCCTGATCATTGGTAATGATCCTTCTTCATACTCTGTCTTACACCAAAATGTCTACATTCCTACCTGGTGTCCAGCTATTTGGTCTAATGCATATTCCACTATCGTACACCCTTAATGTGACCATAGTTCTTGGACTCTTCTGTAAACCCCTGGACCTTTCTAGAGGATACCACAATTTGCTTGCTCACACTACTTTGAAGAGCTAGAAACTTGGCCCTGCTACCTGAGGCTCCCCATGCTGACATATCTACGCTATTACTCCTAATTCGAGGATAAGTACAATTCTAAAGCCACTTCTCAAAGGTTCCAGCAAAAAGTGGGTAATCATTTTCATTTCCAAACTTGACCTAAGGGAGGGTGCAGAACAAATTCATATTTCTATGAATAGAATCAAATTCTATTCATGAACACCCACCAGAATCTGTCATTTTCCTCTTCATCTTAGTTTTTCCTCTCTGAGTCAGAGTTTTATTGATTGCAAAGAGGGATTGGTGGGGAAGGAAGAGTATTGTGAAGAATTCGTTCTATCTAATCGATATTTTTCTAAATAGTGAATTTAAAAGCCAAGTTTTTGTTGTTTTCTAGTTCTGCTCCCCGTGGTACCATGGAGATCTCCCATCTTGTGGTGTGGAGAGTTTTTCACTGAGTTTAAAAAAAAAAAAAAGTGTGTGTTGAGAGAGGAACAGTTGTGAACCAGGTAGTATGCTAAGCAAATTACATGCAGCATCTCACTGTAAATCATAAATTTATAATTTATAAATGTATAAATTATAAGGTTTCTAAATTATAAGGTTAGAGCTGTATTTTAACGTGTTAATTTCTGATGATTGTGGGACATAATAAATGACCCTCAGATAGAGGGAAGGCAAAACTCTTTATTACTTCCAGCTCTGTCAGTGAGGAGGCTGCCATGCAGGGCCACACAGGGGGTACACCTGGACGAAAGAGGAACAGCAAGCTGGAACTGAAGGACGCATGTTATACGTGGCAAGCCAGATGGAGTTAGAGAGGTTTCTTGGGCTTTCTATAGATTGTTTTGAATAATCCTACAGGCCTAAGGAAGAAGGATGTTTGGCATCTGGGACCTCTGGTAGTTGGATGTGTGTGTATGTTGCAACCCAGGAGTGCTGTCTGGTAAGGGAAGTGATTGGAATGTAGGCATAGCAAACTTCCCACAAAGGGATATTAAGAGTTTTTAGCCACGATCTCAAAACTAAGTCAAGACAGCACTTGTGAAATATTACACTACTAGCTGTCATGGTTCCTTCCCTTCATCAAAGTAACTGAAATATAGAAGTGTTAAGTCACTTAACCAAAGTCACACAGGTGGATCTTTGCTGTACTGGAATAGGAACATAATTGCTTAACATTCTACAGAAAATGATCATCTTCACTCTTGTTCCATGCTATACTCCCCCTAGCTCTCTGTGAACGACAGATAAAGTAGTAATCATCCTGAAAGTATTTAATACTCCAATGGTCAGATGGGTCAATTTTATTATTGTGTGACAAATATACATTTCTGTTCCAATGTTATTTAATTGTCTAAGCTAATTCAAAGACTGTATAGGTTGAAGAATTATATGATGAAAAATATTGACATCTTTCTTTTAGAATAGAAGGGACATTGCTGAAAAGATTTGAACACTGATCTGGATTGAATTGGAATTTTCATTAAATATAGTAACAGTCCTACCATTGTTATCAAAGAACAGATAACAAAGTACTAATCAGATGTTCTGCTGTTTCCCTGCCTACTCAGATACTCAGCTTGAATTTTAAGGTGAAGGAAGAAGAGAAAATATTGGAAAATAGTTCTGGTAATATCAACCAGAGGAATAAGATAGAGACAATTTAATCCAATAAAATGGTTCTAAATGAACTCATCTGCTTGAAGATATTTTTTCAAACATGAGTATTTGCTTTTTTTTTTAATTTTAGTCTTCTGAGAAAGTTTTAAGTCTATCTAAGAATAATGACCAAATTCACCATTTTGATAGTAAAAGCTCATTATTATAATCTGATCCATAGATTTCAAGTTCCAAATGCCCACAAAGCAAAACTATACTGTCTAGTCACCCACTCTGATTATCCCATTTCAGGAAACTTCCAGAAATCTAAACACTTGGGAAAATTCTATTCACCCAACTGTTGATATGGTCCCAGATAGGGGATATAGGAAAGACCTGTGTGCAAAGGAGAAACATATATAAATGGAAGTTGTTGATTTTCCAATGGATCTATAGCAATAGCTAAAATGCTATGTTACCAAAGTAGCTTTATACGTGAAACATAGCATATAAAACATAGTATATAAAAACATAGTATATAAAATTTCAAAACATATCAGAGATGTTCCACAAATGATTAATGACTTAAAACTGTTTCCTAGGAGGAAAAAGCTGGAGGAACAAAATATAGAGAGCAAGGGACAAATGTCTGAGGAAGGAGTCAATAACTCTTCACGACAAAAAACTATCGGATGAATGACAGAGCATCAGTGATCAGTTCCTAAATAATTTCCCCAAATCTACTGACACCAAAGAACCAAAGAACCAAAGCAGCTCCTGGGGTCCTAGGCACTTAGCTTCTTTCTGTTGGTTTTCTCTGTGACCCCTATGGCCAATCTTCTGCCTGGGCCCCTCTCTGGCCTTCTGTCCTCTATTCAGGTTGGAGATCTCACTACTGTTTATACTGCTCTCTAGTTCACATTAACATTTTGATTCTCAAGTGTCTCAGTAAGGTCCCCAGCCAAGGGTGTAGAAGTGCAAACTCCTCACATGACAAAAAAGAGGCCATTGAAGTGAGCCTGTTAGATTCAGTTGCTCAATAAAATTATCAAATAGATGAATTCTAGACAAATATCAAATACCATCTTGGTAGGGAACAGAAACAGCAAAACAGACTATATGGCTAGGGAATTGTGGGTGGAATGGAGAGGTTATGTTGTGGGGGTCTGACTATCACCTTGAAGCTTTCTGATTCACTACAAGGACTCACGAGACTCAATAGCAGGCTAATTCACAGCCAAAAGCAAAAGTAGCAAAAGGAAAAGAAAAAAGGTATGCATTTGAAAGAGTCCAGAGAAGTCAGGCACAGGTTTCTGAGTCCTCCTTCTTTGATCATACAAGATGCATTTTTCCCTCTAGCTGGGAACTGTGGAGATGCATGCAAAGTGTCTCTGCCTAGGAAACCCTGCTCAAGTCCCAGGATCCAAGGTTTTTATGGAGAGCCAATCATGTAGGCACATCCTGCTAGGCAACCAACCATGGTAACTGAAATTCAGAATCCCAACCCTGAAATCAGGAACATCACCAATCTTCATGTTCTGACAAGCGGGTACAGCATGCCCCATCCCTCCAGGCATACATAACAACATCATCGATTAGTAACATAAAAAGGATTCCAAGGGCCACATTTCCAGAAGTTAGTCAAGTGTCAATAACGGTTCCAGGCTCCCCTGGAAACACACAAGGCTTAAGCAACCAGACTTGATACACTAACTCTTTCCCCACATCTGTGTTGACATGTTTGGGAGTAGGATGGGAATGTGATCCAATGACTACATGCCCTTGCCTGCTCCCTTACCCAACCCATGGCTTAAGGGAGGCATTGGTGAGTATCATTCTTTGATGTAAAATATGGCAGGTTTGACAACTAGGAAAATTTTCTCCTGCTACTTGGGATAGTAAACTAGAGGAAGGTGCTATGGCAAGCGGCTTTGTCTTTTTTCCCAATGAGTGGATGAACCCAGGAGGCCAACTTCGTATTGAAGTCCTTAAGTTAGGAAGGCTAGCCAAGTTGTTCTTTCCAGGCATGATGGAAATGACCCCAGCAAGTCAGCAGGTAGAGAACAAACTCAATATTTTAGCTATCTTGGCCAAGTTGCTTTTAAAGTTACTTTAGTATTTGGTTTACAAATAATTCATATTTATTGGATAAAATGAGAAAACACAGATTCAGAAAGTAGAAATTTAAAAATAATCATGTGCCATCATATCATATACATATCCTTAAATCTACGCAGAACATTTTGAAAATATGAGATTGTTTGCTATATATGTTTCATTATCTTTTTTTCTCCCTCAACATATCGTAATCATTTTCCAGGTCCGCAAATACTCTTTTCAAAGTTTGTTTATAACAAGTACATATTCTTGTATTGTCTAGAAATATGATATTTTTAACCAAATTCTTTATTGATAACATCTATATTGCTCTGGCCTTTCATGTACATCATACATTATTTTCTTAGGACAAATTCTTAAAAGGAGAATTTTGGAGTCAATCAATGTGCACATTTTTTAAGAGACTGTGAAAGAATGGTTTAATTTGCCACAACTTACATCTCTGGCTTTGGGGGATCATTGTGGACAAACTCAGAATCATTTTGATGAGGGAACAGAAGGGGCAAGCTGAAGACAAAGCAGAAGCGGACACCACCCCACCCCCCCCACCCCCGCCCATGGGATATATGTGACATTCTTCATGCATGCCTGGCTGCCCTAAAGCAAAGGAAAGGAAAGGAAAAACAAATAGTTAACTTACAGAAATCATAATCCTGCAAGGCATGGGTCTCCCTCAGTTTACAAATATGTTAACATTCTACAAAAACAAAGCATTTCTATGAATAACCTAGCTTCCAGGAGGAAATGTAGACACAATTAAATGTCTTTATAACCTACAGCCCATTGACAAATACTTGAAGCGGGCAGAGTGTAATGTTCCTCCGGGAAGGTCCCAACTATCTTCATGTTAATGACTTGCAAGAGGGAAAAACAACCTTAACTTGACAATGGCAAGGACTCGGGTATCCTGAGAGTCTTCTTTAACATATGAAAAGCCTTTTGAAACCTCACTTCTCCTTACCTCACCCAACCCCACAATATATAATCAACCACCCCTCACAACCCCAGGGCAGCAGCTCTTTTCCGTCCTGTGCCCAGGCTTTAATGAAACCACCATTTTGCACCAAAGAAGTCTCAACAATTCTTTCTTGGTCATCAGCTCCAGACCTCACCCCACTCAACCTCCCCTATATGCCCAAACACCATCAATTTAAAACAAATTAAAAAATCCACAGAAGGCCAATTTTGCCAGTTCAGTTCTGGAACTCGGTGTATTGCTAGGAATGCTGACTTTGAGCTCCCTTCTCACCGAGACAACGTTTGGATGTAAGATGGGACCTACCTTCTCTACTGCAGGGGACATCCTTATCTTCACTGGCAACCTTTTACCTTGGTGACCCTGATTTTGATGGGGTTTTTGTTTGTTTGTTTTCCAGTATGAGAGAAATGAGCAAGGGATGGGTTAATAAGGCAAGAGAAAATTGATCTGAGATCTGAGGCCAAGATGCTTTTCCTTATAAAGTTGTCTTTAGGGGCACCTGGGTGGCTCATTCATTAAGTGTCTGCCTTTGGCTCAAGTCATGATCCCAGGGTCCTGGGATCGAGCTCCGCACTGGGCTCCCTGCTCCACGGGAAGCCGGCTTCTCCCTCTCCCGCTTCTCCTGCTTGTGTCCCCTCTCTGGCTGTGTCTCTCTCTGTCAAATAAATAAAGAAAATCTTTTTAAAAAAATAAAGTTGTCTTTCACACAAGAGCCAATTGAGCAGGGACACAGATTTTGAAGCCATAGAAATGTCTTTTCCTCATTTGAATTACTTCATCCTCAACCACAAATAGTAGCTCCGGAGTTGCATTAGCTTTGTGTTAGGACCTGGTGATTTTCCCTTGGGGGATGTGAAATACATTCCTTCATCATTCTCTTGCTACATATTAAATACACCAGCTGGATGCTACTTTGTGCTTGGGTCCATTCTTTTATTTTCAATTTCCACCCAACCCTCCTCCCCCCTGTCCTCCCCACCACCAAGATACTGTTACTGTTGCAGCAAATCAAAAAAGATAACAGATTATACTTAATTTTCTATTAAAACAACAACAACATAGGGGTTTTATCGCTACACTTTGAAGACCAGGTCCTTATATTTACTTACATATTTTTAAAAATGAAACTGTACAGGTTATGCAAATATCTTGACTTTCCTTCTAATAGTCTCAATTGCTTAGAGCTCTTTCAGAAGTAACATCACTCATTTCCCACAGAAAAATCCAGCCCCCACCCCCCATGAACAATTATAATGTATATTCGAAATACCAATGAGACCGTGCTATCCATTTGAAAGGAGTTGGAATGGAACTTGCCAGCCTTTCAGGCTACTGCCAAGACTGTTTCCCTTCCATTCCATACTCTTCCAATAGTAGCCACTGCTACTATTTTTATATTACATCATTTCTCACATTGATAACTGTGCTTTGAATGCAGTAAGAGAAGCATCAGTTGAATTTGAGATGAGAAACATTCAAATGATCTAAGTAAATGGGCATTTGCATTAATGACTGTACCAAAGGGATTCCGAAACAAAACCCAGGGGAAAGCAAGAGCTTGGATAATAGGAAAACTACTCAAACTCTAACGGGGCCCTTTTCTAAGAGGGCAAGAGAAAAATCTGGATTTGATAATATTTTTTAAAAGAAATTTAAATTTTTTCCTATTTATTGAGCATTATTCATTTTTAGCATATAAATGAGGCATAATAATTTTCTGACATTGAAGAACAAATGCTCAACAAACAGTCCATGACCCCACAAGAGAGGATAGAGGTGTTAGAGAAGCACCTCGAATTACCTGATGATCAAAATATGGTGTTAACCAGATGGAAAGGTCGCAATAGCCCCTATGCTTGATATAACCCGCTACTTCCCTGGCCAAATTAGAGAGAAGGGGAAACTTACATCCTTTAACAGCAAAGGTGTTTGTGTTTTATCTAAGTGTATTGGATCATGGTGAATTTCCATTTGTTTTTCTCCTGGTGCACTAGCTCTACCGATAAAAATGTTTCCAGGCCAACTCCTCTTCATTTTCAATGCTATGAGTTTTGGTAAGTCAAATGCCTTAAAGTCTAAATGCTTGAACACCTCAAATCTAACTTTCCCGATAAATGTGTAATCTGGACGCAGGTGAGCATTTTATATTTAGTGAGAAAAAGTAAAGGTCATTTAGCTCTTCAAGGCATATTTTTAAATATTCCAATTTCCCTAGGTGCCAACTATTTGTTTCTTGAATGCCCTCGATATTTTATATTCACCAGCCTGGAAAGGTCATTTCCTAGAAATGTAATTCTCTTAACTGGAAATGTCCATGTTTCTCATTGTTTGTTTGGAATATAAAATATGTTAACTTGCATGTAACATGCCAGAAATAGATGTGTGTGCTAATTTACACAAAGTTCACAGCCCCAAGTTGTGTGTGGGATGAAATTCATGCCGATTTTTCTATATCTTTACAATTCTCTCTTACTGAACACTGGTTTTCCATCTTTGTTTTTCTCAGCATTGACTATTGAAATGTTAAGTTGATACACAAGACAAAAGCTCTATTAATTCTGATGTGGGAAACAAAGGCAGAAGAAAAATTATTAAATTTCCTTACTACCTACAGCCCATTGACAAGTCCTTGAAACAGGCAGAGTGACATTCCTCTAGGGACTCAACTGCTTCAATGTTAATACTTTGCTAAGGGCAAAAGGCAATCTTAGCCTCCCCCCCTTGTGGAAGTCTACTTTAACGTATAAAAATTCCTTTGGAAACTTCCTTTATCCCCCCCCCCCCCCGCAAGATACGTGTTGGCAGTCATCCCCAAGCATATGACCCATCGATATACATCTGAAGGGTCTCATGACTAAGGTTTTATTAGACGGTAATAAATGACCTTTCCCCAACAATAGCTAGCCCTCTCAAGGTCCTGGAAACCTTGCTTCCAGAATTCCTTAGAGACTTACACTATCCCTAACCCCCTCCCAGCTTGAAAGTATACAATGGGCCACGTGCGTCTCTTTCTGCCCATGGGTCCCCGTGCTCTAATGAAATCACCTTTTTGCATCAAAGACATCTCAAGAATTCTTTCTTGGCTGTTGGCTCTGAACCCTAATAATGTCTTTCCTACATCAGTTCCACACTCTCATATTTTTTGGATGCACATGCATGAAAAAACAAAACAAAATAAAAAAACCCTTCATCATAAAATTTCACTTATCAAAGCAGTTACACTAAGTTTTTAAATACATACTTAAGAAATGGGATGAGATGAGGAAAAAATGCCTTTGTGTAGTTATTAAAACTTGTAGTTACAAAACAGTTGAAAAAAATATTCCTTTGGAGGGAGAAGGGAGGAAGAGTCAGGATGGATAACACTGAAAAGTATGATGTGAATCACATGTGGCTTCTTCCCCTCCTGCTTCTTCAGAGGCTGGTTTCTCCTTGGGTTTTGTGATTATTTTCTGGCACACCTACCTGATTAAATTTCTTGATTAGCCTCTGCTGCTTTTCCTTTTGTTCCCTCTTTCTCCTTAGTTTGCATATTTTGTCTGAAGATTTACCTTTTTCTCTTGCCTTTTTGGCCCATCTCCTCCTGGCTTCCCCATTTATTGCCCTTCGGTTGACTCTCCTCCTAGGCCCATTGGCAATGGTTATGAAGGGGGGCAGTATGGCCAGAGCCTTGGAGAATCCAGGCTGCCCTAGAGCATTGCTACTGCCCTTGTTTCTTTTAGTAGTACCACTCTCTGTTTCACATGTCCAGATAGCAAAATTTATTTGTAATTAGGCAGTTATTAATATTGAATCTCTTCAGCTTGAGGGAGAAATAGATTCCCTGCAGTCCACACTGGGATCTACAACTTTGGAGTAGTAAGATTCATGTCAAGATGATTTTAGCCTATTGAACTATTTTTTTTTTCTCTTCCAAATAATGATATTATTTGGGTGGCGGGATCTTTTTCTACGAAAATTCTTAAATTGACTTTTTAAATTCATTTCTGAACTACATGTCTGCCTGAAGGCCTGTAGAGAGTTTATTCTCTAATAAATTCTATCAAGTTGCTCCCATCCATCTCTCCTTTCCATTCCTATTTCTGTTATTCTCAGTAACTCTAACCTGAAGAATTGACCTGTAGTGTTACAGCCTGCAAAGTTGTTTCCTTGACTTTGATGTAGAAAAGCAGTAAGAAGTCCTGGTTCTAATCCCTGCTTAATCTCTGTGTGGTATTTTCAAATCATTTAACCTTATTGGGGCTCAGTCTCCTCACGAAGGTAGCAGAAATATGCCACACAAAAACATCACTTTGGGAGTATAAGACTTGCCATTCCAAAATATGCCACCTTGGTATATTGATTATTTTGAGCTGTAGGCACTTGAAAAACAACCAGTGAGGGAGATACTTTCTCTGAACTCCCCTTATCCGCCTAGAGACAGATCCTCCAAAAGGAACTTGATTGTTATAAATCTCTTCTCCAGGATTTTTATCAACTAAGGAAGATTGAGTCTTATCACAGGGGAGGAGATTAGAAGTCCACACCATACCCAGATAAACTGTCACAAACTATCATACCTCCCATCTATTCTTCTAAGTGCTCCTTCAGCTTTCCTAAAAATCAGTCCCTTTCCTCTAGGAATCCTACCCTTTCCACATCAGTATGGCATGCAAGCCTGAAATCTAAGCCATATTTGAGAGTTACTCATTTTTCCCTCAGTATTTCCCAGGTAGGTATGAGGTATGCATGTTAATGAACTTTTTATTTTTCTCTTCTTAATCTTTTATTGCAGAGGTCTCAGCAAAGAACTTAGAAGTGTACAGGGAACATTATCTTTCTTCCCCTACACTCATTTATAAAATCTTAGAGGTTTATTAGATCATTACTTCTCAACCTATTTTCCCCATTAGTCCCAACTGTCAGTCTGGACAAGGTTGGCTTTTCTCAAGTGTTAATGTGCATGAGCATTGCATAGTGTGATCTGTTACAATGCAAAAGCATCCTGCCATTGCTTTAGTCCATAGACCGCCCTTAGACTCTGGACTCTCTGCTTGCTTGTTGCCAAACACATGCTCAGAGCTGCTCCTTCTTTCTGGAAGGCCTTCTCTTACTCTCTATCAAGATGCTCCCTTGCCTTCAATTTCCAGTTCAATGCCATCAGTTCAGCTTGTCTTATCTCTCTATTTGATTTTAAACTCCATGGGGATTGTTACCCATCCAACCCACTGTTATTCACTCTCCCTATTTATGTCTACAGCAGCGGTTCTCAGACTTCAGGAGCACGAGGATCAACTGGAGGGTAAATGGAACACTAACTGAGGGGCGTTACCCTTAGAGGTTCTCATTGGTCAGGTGGGGCCCATAAATTTGCATTTCTACAATCTAACAGGGCTGATCATACTGGTGATTAGGGAATTACACTTTCTGAAGCCCCGCTGTGCAGTAAAACTCTTGGCTTTGGAGTGAGAAATGTCTGGATATGAATCCCCACTTTTTTTATGTTATACCAGGATGTGCCTGAATACTTCTTTCCATCCTTATTTCTTCATCAATAAAATAAAGATTTTTATATCTTTTAGGAATTAGGGGGAAGAAATTAAAATGTTTGTTATTCATTACTGTTTTTCCTTTATTCATAATCAAACCTCAGTGTTACTGCCACTGGGTTGCTTTCATGATCATCCCTAGATAAGAACAGGTCTCTTGCAGTGGCTCCATGGTTCCTAGGATTTCCCTTATCATAACATCTTTTTTACACACTTTCTGGTAATTGCTTCCTTAATTATCTGTCTTCTTTATCTTCTTTGATAAACAGTAAGATCTCTGAAGGCAAGGACCATAAATATGTTAGGACCTGACAGTATTTGTCTGTGATCTTGATTGAGTGCACACTGTAGAGAA
This sequence comes from Eumetopias jubatus, assembly GCF_037043125.1. Taxonomy (NCBI): domain Eukaryota; kingdom Metazoa; phylum Chordata; class Mammalia; order Carnivora; family Otariidae; genus Eumetopias; species Eumetopias jubatus. The sequence goes on from NW_028274809.1 coordinate 26,048,316, forward strand.
GGAGCACAATAAATAGTGATTGAATAAAAAGGGAATGAGAGAGGGCACTTGGTGGCTCAGTGGATTAAGCATCCAACTCCTGATTTCAGCTCAGGTCACGATCTCAGAGTTGTGAGATGGAGTCCCACATCGGGCTCTGTGCTGGGCATGGAACCTACTTGGGATTCTCTCTCTCTCTCTCTCCCTCTGCCCTTCCACACCCCCACATCTCTCCCTCCTCTCTTAAAAAAAAAAAAGAGAGAGAGAGAGAGAGAGAGAGAATATTGCATCCAATGAAATGGGAGTAACAGTACCTACCATTCTTTTCTTTTCCTTTTTTTAAAGATTTTATTTACTTATTTGACAGAGAGAGAGAGCACAAGCAGGGAGAGTGGCAGAGGGAGAGGGAAAAGCAGGCTCCCCCCTGAGCAGAGAGCCCAATGCGGAGCTCAATCCCAGGACCCTGGGATCATGACCTGAGCTGAAGGCAGTTGCTTAACCGACTGAGCCACCCAGGCATCCCCATACAACATTATTTTCAAGAAAAGAATCTAGCATACTTTTAGGCATGTTAAATGCATCTAATGAATATTAGTTATCTTTCCACAGTAATAATACATGAAGGTGATGCTCATCCTTCTGAGACTTTCCAGAAGAGCTACATTTAAAATAGTTTTATTCTTTTAAACAAAATCAATTTATTAATATATGTAATATAATTTATATTATTATATCACAAATCAATAAGTTCATGCACCATAATCTTGGATTTAAATATTGGTGAAGACAGGACGTAATGTAGTGAGTGGTTAGCTCAGTACTCTCTGGAGGCACATTACTCTGGTTCGATTCTGTCCTAGTGACTTACATAGGAGAGTTACCTAATTTCAGTTTGCTCCTCTCTTAAGAGGCAGTCATTGATAACGCCTACCTTGTTAGTGTGTTATGGGGATCAAATAAATGATGCAGGTAAAGTGCTTCAAATAGTGCCTGGCACATACTATATATTCAAGAAACACTTGATTCCCGAGAATAATAATCATAGTTGGTATTAAATAAGTAAAGAAGTATTTGTTGGCTGAATTAAGGAACACAAAATGTCTGTTACTTTGATCAGAAACTTGGTCAAATGGTCATGGTAAGGATGAAAGGGGGAAAACCATATTTATTAAGAACTACCATGTGTCAGTTATTGTGGCAGATTGCCTTTCTCAATTTAGCCACAACAATATTTCCTATCCTATGTACTCTTCTGACAATGTCACTTTGGCATTCCTTCCACTGAGAGGTGGGCCCTGATATTCACACCCTTGCATCTAAGTGGGTTTGTTACCAGAGCAGAATAAAGCTACGTGATTTCCTAGTCTAGGAATGAAATGGTGGAAATGTTTCCATCTGGTTCTCTTGGGACACTCATCTTTGGAGCCCTGAATGGTCATGTAAGAAGTCTGAGAGCACTATGCTCTGAGAAAGCCTAGGCCACATGGAGAGACAACATGAGTCTTCCGCTGGACAGTCCCAGCTAAAGTCCCTGCCAACGGTCAGATCAACTGTCAGACATAAGAAACTGACATATGTGACTCACATGAAGATACTTCCTGATCATATCTGCCTCCAGCTAACAGGTCACCCCATCTTTGAGTCTCCCAGCTAAAGTTCCAGACAATGGAGCAGATACAAGCTATCCCCCCCTGCATCTTTCCAAATCCCTGACTCACAGTTGTTTTAAGCCAGTAAATTTTGGGCTTGCTTATTACACAATTATAGAAAACCCTAACAGTTAATATAAACTTAATTAGCTTATTAAATGTCCACCACAATATTATGAGACTGTGATTACTACACCCAGTTCACTGGTGATGATACTGTCAGTAGTAAAAACACATTTTTACAAAGGCACCAACAAGTGAATGGTGAAGCTGGGATTTTAATCCAGATCTTTTTGACTTCAAGGTGTATAGACTTTTTATTATTGGGGGAGGGGGAGATTTCTTATGTCCTCCAGACATCATTTTATTTTATTTATTTATTTCCTTTAGCGGAGGGGAGGGGCAGTGGGAGAGAGAGAAAAAGAATCTTAAGCAGGCTCCACACCCAGTACAGACCGAGCCTGATATGGAGCCCTGACACGGGCCTGGATCTCATACCCTGAGATCATGACTTGAGCCAGAAATCAAGACTCGAACGATTAACTGACTGAGCCAGCCAGGTGCCCCAGCACATCATTTTACAAAGTAAAAATCTTTATCAAGACCTGCTCAGGGGCGCCTGGGTGGCTCAGTCATTAAGCATCTGCCTTTGGCTCAGGTCATGATCCCCCGGTCCTGGGATCAAGCCCCGCATTGGCTCCCTGCTCTGAGGGAAGCCTGCTTCTCCCTCTCCCACTCCCCCTGCTTGTGTTTCCTCTCTCGCTGTGTCTCTCTCTGTCAAACAAAAACAAAACAAAAAACAAAAAAAAAATACCCCGACCTACTCATTATGTTAAGCTAGGCCTGATTTCTTTTAGGTCCTCAGAAGATGGTAATTTTCACAGTCAACCAGAACTATCAGTGACATCTGCCTTTCTCAATTCAAGGATTAAATTATCAAGTCAAAGTTGTTACATGATTTTCTGGGTATGTCCATCAGTGCCTTACTTAGGGAAGGCAGCCCTAAGCATTTACCTATGGTGAGCTGAAGCGATTGCATTTTAAATCATGTAGATTAAAAAAAAAAAAAAGGCTCAACTGATTCTTAGATCTCATGCTGGGAAGTATGTGTGGTATGTACAGTGAGCATTCATGGTATCTGGTGTGTGTGAAAAAGAAAGAAAGAGAGAGAGGAAATGAATGTCCACTTATGAGTAACACCATGCAGCTAGACAAAGGAATCCATGGCATTTAAGGGCTGATAGAGGTTTCAAAGAAAGGAGGAGACTACAAGGTACTCATTGTTTAATTTATCTGCTCAGTACTGGCCATCTCCTACAGAATAAAGCCTAAACCCCTCACTATGGGCAAAACTTGCCCCATCAACTCTACTTCCATGATTCCATGTCCTCCTCTACATCCTATTCAACACTTGAAACAAGTATTCCTTCCTCTGGAATTACTTCTTTACATTTCTATCTCTTTGTACCATGATATACTTAAGGCCAAGGACTATCCATTCTGTTCATCTTTAAATTCTCAACATACAACTCAATGCCTAATAAAGAGGTCACAAAGAAATGGTGTTGAATTAACAAGTCAGTTGAGAATCCACATCATTCACGACAAATAATAAAAATAAATTTCCCTTCCCTCTTGTCTCTCCCGCATAAGTGAGGAATGCTCCTTTGGAAGGAAAGTATGAAAAGATTATAGATTACTCGAGGTGGAGAACAAGGTCATATTTTGAATGGCTGTGGCTCTCTACTAGATGGGGGAAGAGAGTTAATTTGAGATTCTTTCTGGAGTGGTCTTCCTCTACTTTGGGGAAAGGGAGTACACAGCAGGGTTGCATTTTTTTTTATGGGAATATTGCTATGCTTTGCAAAACCAGTAGGGCCAGAGCAGATTTCAGAAAAGAGGAAGCAAAAATCTGGTTGCTCAGGGCTGTCTTTATTAATATGGTAATAGTTAATAATAATCTACTGACCATATGCACATAATGTGTATCAGACACTGAGATAAGTGGTTTATATGAATTATCAGAGTTGATGCTCCCCCAAATCTAACAAATTAGATCACATTGTTTTATCTTCTTTATATATGAGATTATACCCACTCTACAGAGGGATTAAACTATAGAGGGATTATGAACAGTTAAGACTGAATCAATTAATGTTGAGATACGAGGTAGGCCTTTTGTGGAGAGAGTTGTCTCTAAAGCTTCTGGCTTTAAGACCTGTAGATCCACAAGCTCTTACCCACATTTCTAAAGTCCCCCAAATTCCCAAACCTTCGAAACTTGGAAAATCAGACACATTTTCTAAGTTTATGGAAAATCAATTGATGAGAAAACTTGGCCTTAACTGATGACAGACTATTAAAATTGCTTTTTATCTTACTTGGTGTAAAAAGCCATACATTTTGCTACAGACATACTAACTGTTTGATTGGAGAGTTATATTTTGGTTTTTTTTTCTGATCCTGCTGCGGTATGCATAATATACAGTATATTTACCTAGTATTATCTACCTAATTTCCAAAAAAGTATGATATCCAGAACACATCTGGCACCAAGGGTTTCAGAGCAGGAATTGTGGATGTTATTCTTTACCTTTTGCCATTCTTTTTCTATGTGGGTGGTACCTATTGGATGCAACCAAATCTTACTTTTCTTATCTCACGGCTCTCCCTCATGATCCTTGTTTCTACACACTATTTCCACCCAATAATTCCCTCTATTCTTATGCAAACACTTCTCCTTCTAGATTCATGCATTCTAACGAAGACACCCTCAACCTATCATGTTGACTTCTGGATCACTTTCCACTGAAGATTCCGGCACCGGCTCACAGTTTTTCTCTTTGTTTTTATGTCTGCTCTTATATTAGCTGTAGTTTATGTTTGTGCAGTATTCCTTATAATAACTCAGCTTTAATATTTTCCTCTCAGCTCTTCATCCTTAATCTCTCCCTTTTATAAACCACATCCCCAAACTTGGCATCACCTGGAACTGTCTCTGCATCTAAAAAACTATGCTTCAGGATTTCTCATGGAATCCCCAACACTCTAGCTCTCTTTCCATTTTGCCCAATAAATTTGTTCTCCAGTATCAGCCAACACCATGAGATTCGATACCTTAATTTTCTCCCAATAGATCAGTGCTGTGCCTTCTCATTTCCTTCCTTGTCTATTCCAAAGTCTGTCATCCTAACCTCTTTCTTGACTATGTTCTCAGCATCCTTGCTCCTACTCTCCCTCTCCACCTTTCCAGAACTTTCTGAACTTACTGTAATCTTACTACCACGAAACTTTTTATGTTTGCTGTGCTGAATTACTTTCTATTTCCCCAAGGTGCTTTGCTTTCTTTTGCCCCTCTGATAACCTGTATACTTTCTCTGTTTAGGAAGCCTCGCTCCTCTTCCTTATTGTGTTTGTCAGGGTGTAGTTTAGGTGTTAATGTTTCTGGGAACATAGACCTCGGCCTATCAGGCTTCCTCTAAATCACGCAATGACAGGTGATCTAGTCAAATATTCTTCTGGGAATTTGGGGAACTATCCGGTGACTGAGTAAGTGAGTCAGAGCAGAGGGGTGACTGCACCAAATCCTCAACATTTCCCTGGCTCCCAGCTGTAGCCCCCAGAAAATACCACTACCTTGCATTCCCTTAGTATCTAGAGGGCAGCTTTATGTTGTGTATCCCACCGTTACTTTCTTGCCTGACCCTCTAAGGCACTTTTGGCATGGGACTCTGTCCTTTTTATTTTTAAATCCTCAATGTTTAATACTTAAAAAATGCAATGTATATAAATGAAAAGAAAGACTATCAGAAAACTTTCTGTAAAAGTAATAAAAACTGTCAATTTGTGTGAAATTTATATTTTATCTCTCAGCAAAATGAATCTGGCCAAGATAAGTATAATTTGGATGCAAATAATGTGCTTTTTGTTAAATTCCACCTACCCAGGTCTCATCTAATTCTCAGCAAATGTTAATTTAAAGAAAAAAGAAAGAAAGAAAGAAAGAAAAAGAATGAACAGCTTTATGTAGCCAAAGTAATCATGAGTCTTTGTCATTTATAGAATTGGAATATTGCAATTATACTGGTTAGGGTTTCTGAGATGCATCACCCCATAACTCACTTTCTGTTCCACCTACCATGATCCTTCACCTGTGCCAGAGTTGGCTCAACCAGAGCCAGCACCCAAAGGAGAATGCAGCCATTCAGAAGCTGAGCACCAGCAATGATGTGACCTGACGTGGCAGCTTGGCCTAACAGGCTTGCTCTAAATCACGCAATGACAGGTGATCTAGTCAAATATTCTCCTGGGAATTTGGGGAACTATCTGGTGACTAAGTAAGTGAGTCAGAGCAGAGGGGTGACTGCACCAAATCCTCAAAATCTCAGACCACTAGTTTAGGGAATCCCACATCAGATTAGGATGCTCTCAAGTGTCCCAAAGCTGTTGCTGTGGTCTGCACACTGAAGAAGCCTGGCTGTGCCGCTGCGTGGCCTGCTTCCTTCCTGGCATATTTTACCTTCTACATTTCCTCTTATTGTTTCATTTCTTTTCCTTTGGTGCCCGTGATTCTTGGTCACCCCGCTTCGAAGACTGCAGAGGTAGACCATACAAAGAGCAGTGGGCACAAGGCAAAGTCCCAAACCAGCTGACAGATTAGGATGCAAAGTTCCTCTTCCAAATATTATTCGTCATCTTCACATTACCTACAGGAATTAGCTGAGTATAAGCTATTATTTTTAACATCTTGGAGGTTCAACCTGTGAAAGAAAGGCATAAGGAAAGCTTCATAAACAAGTAAGCTGGCCTTTAATTTAAAGCTTAAAGCGTAAGCACCAAAATCTTAAACTCATACTGCTGTGTCCCTGGGTTAAAGTATTGTGTACACACTTGTGGATCTTGATTCATACCTGAAGCCTCCCATAGGAAATATACCATGTTTGTCTTATTTCTGTCAGAAAATTCTTGTTTGGCTTCTGAAAGGCATTAAAAGTTTTAAAGACTCTAAGTATTAAATGCATTTCCCAGTGTAAAGCACATCTCCAAACCATTAGAAAATATGCAATTTGTATAATGTCTTCATTCCTTAAAATAAGGTATAACATTTGATTGATTATATTCTGACACCAGGCCAGACATTTGTTTAGTCTTATGGACAGAGTTTACTCTTTGGTTCCTCACCTCCAGTTTCCAGACCTGCTGCCTTATTCCACCCAGTTTACCTTGGAATTACCTTTATTTGGAGGTGACATACACTATTTTTTCCTAGATCCTGGAAATCACTCCACCTTAATCAAGTAAAAAAGTATACATATTATACTTAAATAAGTAAATGGCCTGACTAAGAATCTAATTATATGATTTTTTTCCCCATCCATCTGCCTCCTTCACAGTGGATGAAGGAAGGATGGTAATTCACTAATCCTCTTGAAACATTTGAGTATCCAAGGTGGCAGAAAAATGTATTCAGATGGTAATTTATATTTTGTTTTCTCTGCTATGAAAGAACCAGAGCTCTTTGTACTTTGTCCTCTGTATTTTCTCCTCTGCCATTCCAAAAAGTATTGCCTTATTTTCTCCTCTCAAGGACGGTACACAATCACCTTCTTAGCATTTGTGAAAATCTAAATCAATTGAAGTGTTACTTGTAAGAAGACCATGGAACTCCTCCTTTAGTGGCACACTCAGAAGGAGACAATGGGGAAAATGTTTGAGGCTAGGAAAGGGGCAGTGTTTCGAGACCACAGGTATCCTCATGGGGGCTTGAAACAATGGCAGAATTTCTCAGGAGAATGGATATGCAAGACACTAAGGAGCCTGATCTGTGGCCCCTGGCTTTGGCAGTGTTCCCTTTTCCAAAAACAGCAGAGAAATAGAAGAGTCAATGGACACCACAGACCCATGTGAGTTTCATTAATGAGCTTACTGGGGCCATCTGCATGGATTGCAACTGGAGTGGGCATTCATGAACGGTTTGCTCTGCATAAGCTACATAGGTCAATTGGAATCTTTAGAAAGACTGATCTAAAATTTAACTTATGAAGCAGAGATGGAACCTGATTTAGTCTGATTTAAAGAAGTAAAGCACCATAAGTTTTCTCACATGCCTGTACACGTAGCTGCAAATTCATATGCACCAAACCACGCTACCATCCCAAAGGCTGGCAAGGATCTCAACTTTCTATTCCCTTCAAAATGTTTACCTGACACTCCATCATCTGAATGTGTTTCATAAAGTCCCTGAAGCTGGCACTGACATATTCTTATGACTTCTAGAGAAGAGAAAAATTCATGGTACTTAACATTAAAACTGTTTTTTCTCCACACCAAACATTTTCATCTTTGTCTTCCATCTCTGTGTAGGACAAAGAAGAAGACTGGACAAGTGGACAACAAAGCAAACCCAGACTCCCACTGTGGCAAGCAAGTTCAATTACCATTCAGTGACCCTCACATTTGGGATTCTTCAGTCCAAAATGCAGCTGACCCTATTGCAACGATTCTAAATTACAATGGCATTTGGCACAATTATTTTTGAATAAATTCTGTGGGTAACTTTCTTCATAAGACAAATAATCCCTTTCACATGGGGACAAGGAAGCAAATCACTATGTTTATATAACGGTTTTTAAGGAAGATACACCATTGCATAATAAAACTTTAGATTATCATACTATTAAAAAAAAAGCAATACTGATGATGTGTTTATTAGAATGATAAAATCCGTGGTGAACCCGGGCCCATTAGTTTCTCAATATTACTTCCCATAAAAAGTAGCTGAACCCCAGGAAAGAGCAGCAGGTATTATCCTAGAATTAGAGAAAAGGTGGAGAGTGCTTGGCAGGTTCTTCTTTGATATTCTTCTCTTTACTCAGACCAAAGCTCACACCAGTAGGGGGTGGAAGGCACTAAAGCAGGGTCCTTTAACAACTGAGGCTTAAGAAGTGATTGCAAGGATCGTGGGAAAGCCAAAACCTGCTTTCATTAATAAAATCTCAGGTATCCTTTGAAAATCTTCCCATCTCCTGTTTACAGTCCAATGACCCAACATGATCCATCTCCAGAATCTTTCCTACACCACTATCTTAGATTCATTTGCTGAACAAATTAGTAAACAAAGGCATACTCAAACAATCTAGTATTTTCTTACTGATAGTTGAGAATGTAAAAGAAAAAAAAAGAAAAATAAGAAATTCCTAACATAAACAGTGACATTGTTTCTGGGGGAATCAACAATTTTGCAGTTGTGAACAATGCATCAAATAAAAATCTTAGATAAAGAAGACAGCATTTTCATTTTTGCTTAGCTTGAGCAGGCCCTAACAATGTTGAACTTTATTGGAGCCCTGCGTTCTTGGAAAACAGTGACACCTAAGAAAGTCTCCATCTTTTCGGTTTTGTTTTGTTTTGTTTTGTTTTGTTTTGTTTTGGAAAATGCCTTACTGCCAAGAACCACCCTTCACATATGACTTCGCTAAGACTCAAGGGTGAGCCCTCATTACCTATGACAAGGCCAGTTGCAGACCCTGAAAACTGCCATTCTTTGTCTCATAAAATGATTAGCTTCATTGTTTGGTCCCTACTGTTCAATCTTGAGAAGATGTCCTCAAATTTAACCCTACTTTAATCAGGCTTCTCCTTCCCTGAGACCCCTGAACTTTAGCCCAGTCTTAAGCTTAAGCAAGCATTACAGAACAACCCCTTAGTGAAAATGAGTTGACGAAGAAAAAAAAAAAAACAAAAAAAAACTTCTGCTCAACTGTCTGATCCTGCCACCTGATCATCCTGCACATCCACCCCTGGTTCTCTCTAGCCTTATTTACTGCCCCCAGTACAGGAAAAGCCCTTTCTACCTGACCTTTGAGAAAATTCTAGATCTTATGATTGGAGAGTTCTTTCTATTATAATAGTCTCTCTCCCTCTATTAAAATAGTTGCCCTCCTTATATCCAAAATCCCCCTTCCCCTATTGCCATTATTACAGTAATTCACCTCCCAAGTTGCAATACTTTTTTGAATCAGCCTCTCCTTACCTAAGTCCAGATTAGCATTTTATTTGATAGTCCTCATGGGTCAGCTAAAACTCAAGTTTAATCATTTGAGTGAAACTCTCAGTGAGGTGAATTTAAACCATGTTTAGTAATTCTATGAACTTTAGCAAACATTTAAGAAAATTGAATTTACATTGATTGTTATTTTCCCTCAAGCACCCAGGGGGAAAAAGAAAAAAAATCTGCACCATTTAAGGGTGCCATAAAAATCTAATCAAACCATATGCTTCCACCTGGATGTTGAATTATTATAGAAATGAGGAACAAGTGATATATTTTAAAACCTAATTTAATTACCATTTCCTCTCCCACCTTATTCTTGGACTCTCACTAATTGGTTTTATCTTTTATCTATGAACCCCCCCCCCAAATGACCTAAGGGTATCAGTTGTTCCCAAGAACATGTAATAGTAGTTATTATTAAAAAATATTTGCACCTGGCACAATTTTTGACAATCTTTGCCTTGATGATTTGAAGGTGGTAACACTGAGAAGAGAGGGAGAATGGCATATTTGAAGAAGCTTTGCTTGATTTTGATAACCATCATTAATATTTTTATATTAATGAAAAGAAAGTCCTAAGTAAAATGGTTCTGGAAAGATGACATATCCATAAATTCATTGAAAAAGTGTCCAGTTGTGGCAAAAGCATTTGCATTAGAAAGTCCTTGTCATTTATGAGGAAGAGAAGGAGGAAAGAAAATGAGTATAAATAAAAGACCAAAGGGTTAAAGGGCCTGAAAGTATAAAAATGGACAAAGTCTGATGTGTGTGTGTTTAACATATACATATATATGAAATATATATTTAATATGTTATACATTTTTAAGGTATCTTCCTTCCACTTAGTTTAAAGGTATAATCTTTCATTATTTCCAGATAATTCTTCCACTTCACATTTTAAATAAACTAAGTAAAACAACCCCATTCCCTATTGCTTAGTAAAACACAAATTATGGTAAATTTTAGCGGTAGATTTAGTCTTTGATTTGTTATTGTAAACAAAGATATCTGCCTTTTTCAGTAATTACACGTAGAATAAATCTATTAGATTTGATGAGAAAGAGCATCTTAAAAGGATTTTAAAAAAAACTAACTTCCTTTTAACTTCATCCTCAACATTTTTTATTTATATTTCAAATATCATATAAGAGAGTGAACTGAAGAAATGTAGGACATTTCACCTCTACAGCTTCCAGGAGATTGAGAGGACTGTGGTTGAGAGGTTGATGAGAGGTGATAATAGGTCACCAAGTTGTCCTCCAAAGTCAGTTTCTTGGTCTTAATGTATTCTGTATGAATTTCTGATTTCACTGAGAATTAGGAACAAAAATCTCTACGTCCTCATCCAGAAGCATCACATAGACAAAGACCCCCAAGGAAATGGTAATGTGGAAGACACTACACTCAATCTCAGGAATAAAGGTTCTGGGAAAAGAAGGTTGGCCCCAACTAGTCAAATGCAATTTAAATTAATAGTGAGATAAGGCAGTTGCACAAGCTCTGAACCACAGGCAAGGTAAATGTCTCATCCAGTCAGTACCCGCAAGTACAGGCGACCCCACCCAAATAGAAGGTGACTTTCATGGATGAGCCATTGTGCCTCCCACTCACATGGTAGCAGAGGGGGTCTCCCTGCCAAGATAACACAGTTCTGGCCCCACAGCAGAGCAGTGAGAGAATTCACACATGAAAAAATAAAAATAATAAAAATTTTTAAAAAGACTGCTATTGGCTGATGCTTTCTCTGCATAACATTAGCACACCAACCTGATCTGCCAACTCTTTGCACCATGGGAAGGATATCTACTGATTTTAAAGGACATCTCTTGTTTGAAGCTTGAAGTTTGGATTCTAAAAATGAGAAATTGTTGGGCGCCTGGGTGGCTCAGTTGGTTAAGCAACTGCCTTCGGCTCAGGTCATGATCCTGGAGTCCCGGGATCGAGTCCCGCATCGGGGTCCCTGCTCAGCAGGGAGTCTGCTTCTCCCTCTGACCCTCTTCCCTCTCATGCTCTCTATCTCTCATTCTCTCTCTCTCAAATAAATAAATAAATAAATCTTTAAAAAAAAAATAAAAAAAATAAAAATGAGAAATTGTTAAAACTAAAATAGCCATGGTATTGGGCTGCATAGATGAGTCCACAAATTTGATACTTGTTTTTACCATTTTACCTCTCCTTCACTTTGAAATATAATTCACATGCAATAAAATATAGTCATGTAGTGTACACTTTATAATTCTGATGATTGTATACAGCTTTGTTCCTGCCACCAGAATTAAGATACAGAAAAATTCCCAGCCTTCTAAAAATGTTCCTGTAACTCTTCATATTAGATCTCCTCCCCCATTTCTCAACCATAGATGACCACTGATCTTCCATCACTATAGTCTTTCTTTTTTTAGAATTTCATATAATTAGAACAATGAAGAATGTAGTGTTTTATGTTTTACTTTTTTCACTTAGCATTGGTGGGTTTTTTTAAATTCATCTATGTTGCTGAATGTCTTAAAATTTTGTCCCTTTTTACTGTTGAGGAATGCATTGTAATGTCACAACATTTACTAATTGATGGACATTGAGTTGTTTCCAGTTCTCTGCACTTAGGAAGAATGCTATATTGAACATTTGTATATAAGCACTCATGTTTTCATTTTTATTGGCTAAGTACTTAGGAGTAAGATTTCTGAGTTATATCATTCATGTGTGTTTAATTTTATAAAAAGTTGCTTTATTTTTTAAAGTTTTTGTACCATTTGCATTTCTACCAGCAATGTACGAGGGTTTCTTGCCAATATGTCTTTTGACCTTTGGTCATTCTCATGGATCTAAAGGGTATCTCATTGTGGTTTTTAATTTCCATCTCCTTGATATCTAATGTTATGGATGGAATTGTGTCTTCTCAAGGAAATATTGAAGTCCTAAGCTCCATTACCTCATAAGTTGTCCTTATTTGGAAATAAGATCATTGAGGATGTACTTAGTTAAGAAAAGGTCATACTGGAGTAGGGTGGGCATCTAATCCAATATGACTGGTGTCTTTATAAGAAAACAGCCAGGTGAAGACAGAGACACACTTCAATAAATAACATTGTCTTGGCTGACTGTATGTTGCCTGAAATTGTCCCACTAAGGACTTCCTTGAAGTGACATTTTAAATTATATTCAACAAATATTCATTGGAGGACTTTTGTGCCAAGTGCTAAACTAGAGAGTTTTAGCGCATGAAGACATGCTCATTGCCCTCAAAAAACTTCTAGCACAATTAAATTGAGCAGATTATAACCAAATAAGAATGGGTATGCATAGTTGAATATTAAACAAAATAAAATAAACTCTGAGGAAGGAACTTAATGCACAGAGATCCTAAGGAGGAGATACAGCTTCTAGTATTGGAAATAAGAAAGTGTTCATGCAGAAAGTAGTTGAGGTAAGTTTTGTAAGATGAGCAGAATTTCAGAAGATCTTGAGGCTGAGAAGAAGGTATTCTTACTGCATATTTCCATCTGGGGGCACATCTTCATGCCTCTGAAACAGAACATGTACAAATCTGGACACAGACCCTTCCCCTGCTTATGTTCTGTATTGTGGTTAATACCATCAGTGTTGGGGTCTAAGGTTACAAATTTGAGATTCATTTTCGCTCCTCTTTCTCATCCTTCTGAATTCAAATTGTTCTTTTGATTTGTCTCAGAAATTTTGTCTCCTAATTATCATGTTATGCTTAACAGAGTTCAGTAACTTGATCTCTCTCACTCCAGTCTCCCCCTGTGGTGTGGCCAGCCTTCAGGATGGCTCCCAGTAATCCCCATCCCCTCTTATTGATATTCTTATATAGTGTCCTCCCACAATGGAACACAGTTGGCAGACATCATGATATATTCCTTGAGATTAGGTTATAAAAGACAATCTAATGTCTGTCTTCATTACAGTTTCTCTCTCTTTCTCTTTCTTCAGTCACTCACTCTGGGGTAAGCTAATGGTTATGTCATAGAGCACTTATGGAGAGGCCTATGTGTTACTGAGATTGCTTGTCAACAGCCATGTTGGAAGTGGATTCTCCAGCCCCAATCAAGCCTTCAGAGAACTGCAGCCACAGCCAACTTCTTGACTAAAACTTCATGGTGGACCCTGAGGCAAAACCATTCAGCTAAGGTGCTCTTGCTTTCCTGATACTCAGAAACTGTGTCAGATAATAAATGTTTATTGTTTCAAGCTGCAAGTTTTGAAATAATTTGTTATGCAGCAATAGAAACTAATACACCCTTTATGGCTCTTAATTTTCCATACTAATACTAGTCAACTTCTTATATAAAAAAATAATAATAATAATCAACCAATTCCCCAGTATTCTATGATTTAGTACCTCTCATATTGTTTTATCATTAAGGTGTGTCTGCATTTACTATAGAACTTGACAGATAATAACTATTCAAAGGGTTGGGATTCAGAGCAAAAAGAGTAAAGGAAAGGATGTATGGGTTATATTTGAAAAGTTATTTGACTGCAGTCTAGAGGAGTAATTGGCAATGCCCTGGGTAAATTAACTGGCCGATATCTTATAGAGGCTATTGGCTATGAGAAGGGAGGAATTTGTGACAAAATTTGGGAAGTTAAGGCCAGGAATTTATATTAGCCATGTCATCCAGGAGAGAAGAGGAACCTAAGGGAATATATCAAAGTACTAGTAACTTGAAAAGAAAATGTAAGCTAGGAAAGGCAAGGTTATACACATAGGCCAGGGTCCAAAGGGTGTGTGCATATGTGTGTATGTATGTGTGTGTTCACGTGTGCATGAGTGTGCTTGAGTGTACATGTTTGTGTGTGTGTGTTGTGGGCATGGGATGGGAACAGAAATGTAAAGGAATGACAATCTAGGCTTCTTATATGAGGTAAAGAAGTGGAAATTGCAGAAGAATGTTTTTTAAAAAATGGAGGGATGCCAGAGATTAAATTGTCTTTCTTTTCAAGTCTGATAAATTGAGCAGGAGCAGTATGACAGAAAATGCTATGGCATCAGAATCCAACACACTGGTTTGAATCCCAGTTTGGTGTTAGAGAAGTTAATAATATCCCTGAATTACAGTTTTGTATTTTAAACTTGGAGAATAACACACTTTCTGTCCAGGATAAATGTATTAAGTTAGTATATGCAAAGGACCTTGTATGGTGCTGAGCACATCAGCATTCACACCAGGGAAGCCCAATGAAAGCCTTCCAGTGTTTGCCATACAGGCTTACATGTGATTATGGAGTTCTGATTTATATTCTAGACTTACTAAAAAAAATGCACAGAATTGTTTAAATTAATGTATCCTCTTCTCTGCATAAACCATTTGCTACAAAAATAGAAAGCCTTCCCCAAAGGAATATGACAATACTCATTCTGAAATGTTCGTGCACCCTATTTTTTTAAAGATTTTATTTATTTATTTGATAGCGAGAGATAGAGAGCGAGCATGAGCAGAGGGGAGGGTCAAAGGGAGAGGGAGAAGCAGGCTCCCTACTGAGCCAGGAGCCCTATGTGGAGCTTCATCCCCATGACCTGAGCCAGCGCAGACGTTTAACCCACTGAGCCACCCAGGCGCCCCGCATGCCATATTTTTTATATCAAGTTGTCATTATTATTATATCTCAATTTCTAGATCATACAGCTGGTAATTCCACTATCCCTTGCATTTATGGTGCTTGTCAATCTTTTATTTTTTGATTGTTTTCCACTTGATCCCTGCTGTCCATGAGATCAAAAATGGCATTTCTGAGAATTTTAATGTATTAATAGAAAAGAGGCTAGAAGACCTCCCCTTCCAATCATAAATCGAGTCCTGGAGCTATGGTGTTTGTTCTTTAAGACCTTATTATGCTAAGGTTTTTGAATTAAATGGCAATGTTATTTATTTAGTAGACAATATTTGTAGGAGTTAGCATTTCCTATGAAGCATAAAACCTGCCCATTATTTAATGTATGCATATAGAGAACTTGATTTCTCCCTATCTACATAGTTTTCAGGAAACTATTTGTCAAATTGGAATTTGAAAATGCTAAGGCTCTATGTTCAGATTGACCTAGATCACCAATGAACCATAATAAAAACAACACATGAGCTGTAATTCTTTGCAAAGGAGCAGCAATTCAACGCCTCATATTCCAGCTGTCTGCAATGATATAATAAAAAAAATTGTGCAACCTGATGCTTTATTATGAGCTGGATATATGAGAGCAAAAACACCAGTCCTTCTTTTTTCAGTGACTAATGAGTGTAATTCATTATTGATCATCAGGTATACCTTTCAGCAAAGAAAAGTTTAATGGCCTCTCTTGCTTGCCTCTGTCTCTTGGAGAAATGGAGTCTCTCCCTTTTGCTTTATCATACAGAGTCCTTATATCTTGGAATTTCTTCATGCCTTTCTGTGACATAAATTGGATTTTTATATACTTTTTTTTTCAAATGTTATTTATAGATTAAGAAACTAATGGGAGTGGTGTGGGATGGGGGCTGGATTTTTCTCCTGGCTTTCTCTTTTATTAGCCACCATAAAAGTTTTTTTTTTTTTTAAATCCACAATTCATAACCAGGAGCAATAACATAAAAATCAATAAGCAGGAAGTTAGGGTCTCGCCAGCCATCCCAAAGAATTTAAACCCTTTTTTCACATCTAGTTTAGAAGATGTCAGTTGAAAGCTAAATCAATGTCTAGATGTGTGACTTTTTTGTACTCTATGCTGAGGGAAAAGACAGAATTGTGCTTCATTTTGTGGGTACCTTCTGTCAGGACAAAGGTGGAAAATCCAAAATCAGGCAAATGTCTCCTCACTTCTTTAAAGGGCTGGCATAGTTATTCCTCTATTAGTTGTTAATGTAATCTGGATAAAGCACTAGCTGATAACACATTCAGAGATGACCCTCCCCATGATATTTGTAAAGTCTTCCAGAACCTAAGGAACTGGGGTGGTGTGGGGCTGGAGCTGTGGGAGATGGAAGAATGAGCGCTTAAGGAAACAGGCTCTGCTGTCAGAAGGCTCCATCCCCAACGCTAAACAGGGTGATAAGGTCCTAGTTACTCAGTGTTCTCAGGTATAAAGATTCTTTTTATTTCTGCCTTACAGGATTGTTGTGAAAATTAAACAAAATTATTCATTAAAATACCTGAACCCCGTATCATCAGGGGAATTACTTTTTCCTCCTGATGGCCACCTTTGGTAGAGGTTTCTTTCTCTCTTGCCCCTCAAGCTTCTCAAGCCAGTCAAATTGTGTTTCCATCATTTAGAACCAAATGTGACCTCACTAACACATATTTTGCAAGGAAAAGCACGCACACACACACACACAAACACAAAGGGAATACCTAAAGTGTGTAAAGATTCTAATAGAGGCACAGAAAGCATTTTGTAAAGATTTTATTTGTTTATTTGCCAGAGGGAGAGAGAGAGAGGGCACAAGCAGGGGGATCAGCAGAGGCAGAGGGAGAAGCAGACTCCCTGCCAGGCAAGGAGCCTGATGTGGGACTCAATCCCAGGACCCTTAAAAAAAAAAAAAAAAAAAAAAAAAAGTTGACAATCCCCAAATCATTCTTTGAGAAGACTAGAGAGTTCAAGCCCTTGTTTAACTAGTAGGGAAAAAGCCCAGAGAAGTTGCTAGCTATTAGAGTAATAGCTGATTTTAAAATTGGAAATGTTTAAAGAAATGTATAAATATAGGTAGAGATCTACAGTTTTTAGAAAACAGTAAAAGGCTTACTATTAGCCATTTTCCTCTTATACTTATTTGCTCTTGTTTAGATTTTCACCTTTTGACTCCTGTTCAATTTAACCTTTAACACAATTAACCCAGCTGCAGCTCAATGAACTTCTCCATACCTCAGAGTAATTGCCTGAAAAGGAACTTCAGCCTCCAGGTGCTGCACTCTCCCCTGAGACCTCACCCAGCCCATCCTTACTTTTAAGGCTTGACCCAACATCATCCATTTCCAGCCCAAGTTCATGCCAACCCACCCTCTTCTTTATGTTTGCCCTTCCCCTGGACCCAAAGCCTTTCCCTTTAGAAAATACAAGTTTGGTTATAAGATTCTAGACAATGCAACAAAAAATAGAGAGGCTAAACATCTTTTCCCAGCTGCCTGATATTCTCTTTGTAAGAAAGTTTCTAAGAAAATGTGAATATAATGTTGTTGCTTTGTTTTATTTTTTTGAAGGTGAGATGTGACCAAGATGTCCTGAACATTTCCCTCAGCTTGACCAAACTTTTTCCTGCCTCTAGACCCCAACCACTCTCTCTTTAGAGCATTTCCTTTAGAAAACTCATCACTGCAAATTCTTTTTCTGCCCCTTTGAAATGCGAATCTTTTTAAAGCCTCTTGTACAACTCTGGAGTTTTTCAAGGATTTGGGAACCAACCTGTTGAGATGTAATCAGTAAGGTAATGGTGCTCCTGTCTTCCAGCCTCTCTCCCCCGGTCTCTGTATGAGGATAGGAGCCTGATTTCAGTGGACTCCCTTGCTCCAAGTCATAAAGTTACCTCATGTCATCAAGATAAGAGAAAATTTACTTTTCCTTTAGGTAAAGCCAATTAGATCACACATGACCTCCTCTTTCTCCGCCTCCACCCCAGCTCCTAAAAATGCTTGAGCACTTTATTTTCACGGAGCTGAGCTCAGACTGAGTTCTGGCCTCTATCCCCATTGCAATAGCCTTGAATAATTTTCCTTCCCTGTTTAAACTTGGTGCAATTTTTCCTGTGGCAGGTGTTAAATAAACATTTTGAAACATCTTCCTATTCCATACTGAGATGGCACATGAAACTGGTATGTGCCTCCCAAGTGAATCTGTTAAAATGGAAATATTTCTTTATTAAGAGGGCATGTATTTATGTCACACCAGAAAAAAAAAAAAAATGCTGGCATACTTCCAGCAACTGTCATCATAATCACAATAACATACTTTTAGAAAAGGAAAAATTATTATTTTAATTTCTATTTTGCATCCCTGAAAGAAAAAGAACTAGCTTTTAAAACTTAAACTCAGATGCTTTAATTCCTTCTGGAGATGTTCTTGATAGGTAAAAGAAAAAAAAAATCTTTATAATTTGTGGCCTAAGAGGCAGCAGTTCATTTTAATGGCTAATTTCAAGGGATTATCATGATTAGCCTTTGATTCTAACCTCTAAAATTGGTGAATTCCATTAACTTTTGATGGTATTTTTTTCATCATCCAAATTGGACAGATTGTAATTTTGTCTTTGTTAGCCCTAGCGAGACAATAATTGTGTTTATATTTTATAGGACTGAAAGCTCAGAAGTTTGATGTTTTCCTGTTGTTTTTAACTCTTGTCACTGACTCATGCTTGGATTTTGAACAAATCGGTTGATGACTTTATTGTTACTGATTTTTTTTTTTCCCAGGATGCTCTGGAAAATCAGAAACTACCTGGAAACTGCTCTCTGTTAGAGTGAAACTCCTGACTAACCTATATTTAATGAAGAAAAATGTGTAAATAATATTAGGTTTTAGTATATGAGCCAAAAAATACTGCTTGCTTAATGCTCGACACACATCACATCAGATCTCTGGAAGCTAGTGAGTGCTGGTGTTTACACTATTATTCAACTAGTTTAAATACAAATAAATAATCAAACAAGTATTTCTGTGTCATATATATGTATATATATATATATATATCACATATACATCACACACATACATGGTGATTGTTCTTGGATTATGTTTCTTTTGAGTGGTAAGAAAAAAAAGTAGAACGCGTAACAATAATCTCGTGTACCACATATATCACTGACAAATTTTGGCATCATCTTTACTCCATTGTTTAAATGTAAGGTAACCAACAATGCCAGACTTGAATTATATTATTACTGTCTTTCTAGGGGTAGATGTCCCAAAAGTCTTAGATGTAGCTGCACAAAACACAAGAAACAATCAAATCATCCAAAAAATAATAGAAACAATGATAGACTTGAGTTACCTTGCAAAATATCATATCAAGACCTAACTAATGAAAATACTTTATGACTAATTAATATTCAGCCACATGTTACACTTGACAATTCAAAAATCGGTCCTAAAATTTAGCAGATTGTAATAACTTGGGTTGGTGGATTTCTTCCCTAGGACAAGAGTAACGTCTTACTTATATCTGTTATATGCAATCATAATTTGCTAAAAAAAGCAAATAAACAAAACTAAATAGCACTTATTCTGCTAGCACTTCATAACATGTTTTTCTTTTCTTGGGAAGATGAATATCTGAACTGTTACGTACCTTCAGAGAAAGCCAATATGTGGTACATTTTGTAATAAAGATATCCAACAGTCTATTGTGCATGGATTGGACATTCTTAATAGTGTATGAATTTCTTTGTGAAAATTAATTTTGCAGTTTACCTTCTGTTGAACTCAACTCCAAAGTGGTCATGGCTGGCTTGTGCCATAGCTTATGCTGTCCCAGGTCACTGGGGGCAAAGGGATTGATCACTAACACCAAGACCTCTTTTTATTTTGTTGTCCTGATGTTTAAAAAAATTTTTACATATGAATATGGAAATGATTGTGCTTAGAAGAATTTCAAGTGATGTTTTATTAATAGAATTTCCTGAAAAAAATAATCACATTTCCCAAAGACCAGCATATGTTAAGCGGGAGTTCAAAGTTCAGTTAAATGCAATGAATTCTTAGCATAAATTTATAAATCCTAGAACTGTAGGTAAATAAAATAGGTAGTAGGTGTCCTGATTAGGGAAAGAAAAGCTGTGTTGGTTCTTTGAAAATACAATAATATTTTAAAAGACAAAAAAAAATCAATTGATTTGAAAAAGAAGCAGTTTGGAACAGATCAGCAAAAGCAAGTATGCTTATATACATACTCACTTGAGATTTTTTTCCAATGAATTTTGCTTGATAAAAATTATCATACAGAAACAATGATTCAAATACAATTCATTATAAGGTCGTTTTTCCTTATATCCATCAATCCCCAAATATATATATATATATTTGGAGACCAATCTCCAAATATCTATATATATTTAACCACAGGAGATTCCCAATGCAGAATAAACTACATATTTGGGGGATTTCCAATAAAAAGCTTCTGCAGTCATCATTTTGTGAAAGATGGGGTTTAGTTTGCATTTTCAGTTGCTGTAAGAATGGAAGTTAGGTATCAGTTGACATCAATGCTGGACCCAAATTAATAAAGATAAGGTGGTGGGGTTTTCTGAGGGTATGGGAGCAGAGGACCATGGCTACTCTGATGAAGGGTGGATAGGAAAATTGACTGGTTTAAAATGTGGTTACTTTCTGTTATCAATTTAATAAGCATACTCTTTTTTTAAAGATTTTATTTATTTATTTATTTGAGAGAGAGAATGAGATAGAGAGAGAGAGCATGGGAGAGGGGAGGGTCAGAGGGAGAAGCAGACTCCCTTCCGAGCAGACAGCCCGATGCGGGGCTCGATCCCTGGATTCCAGGATCATGACCCAAGCCAAAGGCAGTCACTTAACCAACTGAGTCACCCAGGCGCCCCAGTAATAAGCATACTCTTCTAGCAAAAAACATTATAGAAATGTTAACTCTTATAGGAAGGCTGATCTTTACATGTTCACCGGAAGACAGGCTGTGGGTTTAGAACTTGTCACAATGATGGATACTCTACTTTTCAGAGGCTCTTCTGTAAGTTTCCACAACACGCTTTGAGTTTTGTTCCAGACCAAATTTTTTTGGTCTGGAAAAAGAAAAACAAAAAACAAAAACCTCAAGCTCCGTCTTTTATAATAAAACAAGTAATCAAGCAAATAAACAGTTTCTTATTTTAGTTAAGTCAACTTCAGTGAGCATTGTTGCATGTCGTTGAGTCTGAATTTCAGGCCGTTAATTGCTTTCTTCAAGAACTTACGTCCTAAAATTTATATAAAGATTAGAGGATAACCCTGCTTTACCATTTCTCAAAATATTATTTTCTTCTAAAAAATAAGGAAAAGAAAATTGAAGTTAAAGTGGAGAAAAGGAAGAATGTTTATAGAAATTGTGAGCCTGGTGATAACCAGGCCTTTCATATCCACCCTTGATTAAAAAATAAACAAACAAAAGCAAACAGGAAAAATACCAGTTCAAGTGTAAAATTCCAGTCACAGCCAATTGAGGATGCAAAATTTAAAAAGTTTTTTTCTCAATGACTCTTGATTTCTTGTGAATGATCTTTAGTTATTTGACAAATAAGGAAATATGTTTCTGTCCTCCACACCTGTTCTTGAAGAAACTGTGCTTTAGATAATAAAAAGCAAATGTTTATTAAAGGTAACTTTCCTAATGTCATGAAATTAGAGTGTACATGTATGGGGTTAGGAGCCCTTGCCTCAGTGGGGAGAAGTACATTGCACGGAGAGAAACTCTCATAAGGATTCTTAAGTCTCAACTGCAGTTTTTGATCACCTTGATCAAGACTTTTCTAGACCCTTAAGGCCACATAGGATTTATTAGTTCAGGTTGATCTGGGCAACTTGTAAATGCTGTGTGTGTGTGTGTGTGTGTGTGTGTGTGTGTGTGTGTGTGTGTCTATCTATCTACCTAATACTCTGCACTCAATTCTAATGTATAGAGGTTTTTTCAACACCATCATGTGCTTCTTGGACACCAGTCAGATGTCCTACATTCAGCTCAATTCTGACACTATCTACCTGGACATAGCATCCAATACCACAGGTTGAGGACTCATTCCTACAAGACTGCCTCCCTCTCTGGCCCTGCAGACACCAGTTGCAAGTCTAGTGCCCTGTGCTTCTGACTGGCCCACAGTATATCACAGGTTCCAATGATCCTCATCCTTGACTTCATTAATTTGTTAGAATAGCTCCCATAACTCAGACAAACATTTTACTTATTAGGTTACTGGTTTGCTATAAAAGAATATAACTGAGGAATGGTCAGATGAAAGAGATGCATAGCACAAGGTATGTGGGAAAGGTGCTCAGCTTCCATGCTCTCTGAGAGCACCACTGTCCCCCAGTCTCTATGTGTTCACCAACCCTGAAGCATTCCAATCCCTGTCCTTTAGGTTTCTATGGAGACTTTATTACATAGGCATGATTGACTAAATCATTGGCCATTGGTGGTTGATTCAACCTCCAGCCCTTCTCCCCACCCCGTCCCATCCCCTTAGGTCAAGGAGGTGGGACTGAAAGTTCCAACCCTCCAAGCACACGATTGATTCCCAAGGCAACCAGCCCCTATCCCTAGGTGCTTTACAAAAGTCATCTCATTATAAACTCAGGTGTTGTTGCAAGGGATCTTTTATCAATATCAATCAAGACACTTCTTATATATATATATATATATATATATATATATTATTGTAAATCAAAATATCACACCATCATTTACATCTATCTATTTCATCTATGCATTTTTTAAAAAAGTTATTGAATGCAATAAATTGAAAACTAGATTTTCCTGTGTTTTATTTGAGGTTTCAAGCATCAGAGAATCTATAATTGAGATACTGTTTAAGATAGGACAAAGATGCCCATGTCCTAACCCCCCAGAATCTGTGAATATTTTACTTTACAAGGTAAAAGGGACTTTGAAGATGGGATTAAGGATTTTTGAGATGAAGAGATTATCCTGGATTATCTAGATGGACCCACTGAAATCACAAGGGCCCTTATAAATTACAGGCAGGAGGGTTTAGTGTCAGTCAGAGGAGGAGATGTGGTGATACAAGCAGTCACAGTGATGTCATTGCTGGAAGGGGACCATGAGCCAAGGAATGTAGGAGCCTCTGGAAGACAGAGAAGGCAAGGAACAAATTCTTCCTTGGAGCCTCCAGAAGGAACACAGCCCTGCTGACCACCATGATTTTAACTCCATAACACTTGTTTTAGAATTTCTTACCTCCATGACTGTAAGAAATAAATATATGCTACTGTAAGTCACTAAGTTTGTGGTCATTCATTTTATAGCAACTGTTAGAAAATTAACAATTAGAGGGCGCCTGGGTGGCTCAGTCGTTAAGCGTCTGCCTTTGGCTCAGGTCATGATCCCAGGGTCCTGGGATCGAGTCCCACATCGGGCTCCCTGCTCAGCGGGAAGCCTGCTTCTCCCTCTCCCACTTCCCCTGCTTGTGTTCCTCCTCTCGCTGTGTCTCTCTGTCAAATAAATAAATAAAATCTTAAAAAAAAAAGAAAATTAACAATTAGAAAACTAATACACTATGCATAAAGTATCACTTCCAAGAATGAAATTTTGTATTTTCATGTTATATTGGAACACAATCCTTAGGAATTGGTTTCACTAAGAATGATAGACTCTGGTAAAGGGACACTGACAGCTGGATCAGATGCTATAGAACACTACTTAAAGTTAGAGTTACAAGGCTAATCAGTGTAAACTAACCTTTGAATTTTGAAAAGAACATTGTTTAAAGAGAATGCACCCCTAGATATTATCTCTAAATATTTCAAATATGGGAAATAGAATATATTAATAAAATCTTTATATTATCTTTAGTTCTATCTCTGATTTGAAGTACAGGCTTCTTAATTTACAAATATCACAGGGAGTACCTTAACCAGTGAGAAGCAAATCTCTTGGACTCCAGAAGTCCTCAGGTGTTTCTCTGCCTTAGTCTCTAGATTCTACCGAACTTCATGGCAACACAGTGATTCATGACCCAGGAACATATCCGCATGTCCACATGGTAGCCTCATGTTATGGAGCTGATGGTAGAGGCCCAACTCTCAGGGATGGTAGAGTCCCACCAAATTGCAGTGAGTCCTCCAAATCTACTGTGCTTAGGATCACAGGAGGACATTTACAAACACATGATGCCTGCACTTTATCGCTTTATCTCATTTTGAATCAACAGCAATTTTCTGGTAATCGACCCCAGGAATATGGATTTCTTTAATAATCATAATTTTCCACACCCAACCTCAGTTTGATAAGCACGGTTATATAATACTTTAACATTTTTGACCATCTGCCATGTTTAAGTCACTATTCTAGGCACTGTGGGTGATACAGAAAGGAACAAGACTTGGTAACTGCTTTAAAGAGGAAGGTAAGTCATAAATAATTCACCACAATAAAAGTGAGAAATAAGAAGTACTAAAAAAAAAAGTACTAGCTCGTGATATCAGAGTGATGGTTAAACATGCACTGGTTTTCACGGGTAAAGTTAGAGACAGTTCCCAAGAAAAGGTGAGTTATATTAGGTTTGTGGGATTGGGAGAGAATATGGCCTCAAGCTCAGGAATCAGACAACTTTGGATTTGAATTTACAACCCTGCCTTGATATCTTCCCTTTGATGAGATTCCATTTCTCCTAAGAAAAATGGGACAAATGAGATAATGCATTGATTAATGCATGTAAAGTCCTTAGGTAAATGCCTGGCACATTGCAAGCATTCAGTGAATATTAGTGGATGATGATGATGACGATGATAAGGAAAAAAGAGAAAATCACTTATTAAGGCTTCAAATCATAAAGATTAATTCTTATTTTATCTTTGCCTTTGGCTTCAATAATTTCTTCTCCATCTACACACACACACACATAGACACACACAGAGACATACACACACCTTGTAGACATGTTAACTAAACACTATGTTAGAGACTAGGGATACAAATCCATGCTGTACAAAACAGATAAATCTCCTGCGGCTGTGGAGTTCATAGTCTAGTGGTGAGACACACCAAAGTCAATTAGCAAGAGTATTAATTGTGATGAAAAGAGTTATCTGGTGATATGAAAGCTTGTAGTGAGGAATTAGAGCCAGTCAGGGTGGTCAGCAAAGGACCTCAAGGAATTGATACTTAAGCTGAAATAAGGAGAGATAAGTTGTAATTATTTGAATAAATAGGGGAAGAAAGGGCACACAAGTGAGAGAAAGCAGAAGATATAAAGCGTCAAGCCAAGGGCTTCCTGGCAGAGAAAGGACAGATTATTGGCCAAAAGAAGAAAGCAGAGAGAAATTTGAGATGATGCTGGCAAATAAATAAAGCTCAGACCACACATAGCCCATTAGAGAGCAGGTTGGGGATTTTGATCTTTCTCCTAAGAACAAGGGGAAGTTATTGAAGTGTTTAAGCAGATCACTTAAGTGTTCAGATTTGCATTTGGGTAATCTCTGCACCCAACATGGGGCTTGAACACACAACCCTGAGGTCAGGAGTTGCATGCTTTACCGACTGAGCCTGCCAGGTGCCCCAGATTTGCAGTTGGAATCCAGTACTCTATCTGCATGAAGTGAGAACAGTTTAAAGGGTGCCAAAGTAGAGGCTGGGCCAGTTAAGAGACTATTTGCAGTGGCCCATCTGAGAGATGCTGGCAGCTTAAATGAGACTGGGAATTGTTGTGTAAGGAAGTAAAGATTATCGATAGAGGTACAGATACAGGTATGTTCTTATAACTGGATTTGTTGAAGAAAAAAGTGGTAAGGATGATTCCCGAATTTGTGATTATTGTCACTGGATAGATGGTGCTGCCTTTGTCTAAAATAGGAAAAAAAAATGAAGCACTTTATTGCTTGACAGAGGTAATCGTAGGTTCAGTTTCATAGACGATTGTTGGGACACAGTTTTAGGCAGTTCAATACGCCAGTTCAGTGCTGGGAGGATAAGTCTGCGTAGGAGATACAAATTCAAGGACAATCTATTTGCAAGAGGCCATTCAAGTGATAGCCAGGGATGGAATCCCTGACGAAAAGTTAAGAACGACAGAGGTAGGAGACCCAGGAATGATCCCAGTGGAAATCCCAGGACAGGTAGAGGATAACGAATTGATAGTGGCACCATTCTGACCATTAGGAGTCATGGCTATTCAACTGTAAGTCCGGAGAAAAAGGATCACTGGGCTCACCGCAAGGCGCGTTTTGCCAGACAAGCTGAAAAAATAAGCCATAAAATAATACGAGAGTTTATAATAATGATAAAAAGTGTTATGGAAATGATAACCATGGAATATAACAGGGATAAGGCAGAGATTGTGTTTTTGAGAGGAAAAGTTGATGTGCCAATGAAGACAAGGCTGTTCTTTAATCCACACTCAGGGCCTTGAATACCTTACACATATTCCGAAGCATAGCACTTGATTGGGTAGTAGCTTTGCTTACGATCAGAGAATAACTCAGTGGAGGAAAGAATTTTAAAGGTCAGTTTGGCCAGAATCTAGGAGAATTCTGAGATAACTCTGGTAAATTGTTTTGACATCTTAACACTGAGTCATGAAAACATTGGCTATCTAACACATAAAAACCAGTCTGTGTCTTCAATGTCATTCCTAAAGAAATCTCTATATCTTTACTTTTTTAGCTTTTCAGAAAATTTGGGGTAACATGAAGGCTAGACATCATGACTAGAGCAATTTTATATATATATATATATATATATATATATAATCACTTCAATTTACTGAAGTAAGCTGTCTGGAAGTAATAAATGGATGTAGAAGATGTGAACAGCCCATGGCAGCAAATGAAAAATTCAGAAATAATATTGTAATGGAGACAGCCTCTGTGAACACTGCAAAGATGCTTTTAAAGTGTGGTCATGAATTTATTTTTCAGATTTAAGAAACATTAGTCAGAAACACTAACATGTCAGATTTTGGTTTAAAGACATCTCACCCATCTGGTGGGGATATACATGAGAGATCAAGAAGGTTTTTTACTTCTTTTTCTTTGTCTGACTTTGGCTATAAGATTTTTATTATAAATTGGACCCATTTCAATAATATCCACCAAAGGAATGATGAACTATAAATCTCAGGATAGGTTAGCATAACACAACCAAGAGTATAAAAAGAATCAAAGAGCTTTGATATGGAATTAAACAGACCAACCAGTCTTGCCATATGAGTTCAAACTCTCAAAGTTATGTCAATGCACCCTACTGGGAAATTTTACCCAGCCTTTGGAAATTCCATTCTCTGTACTAATGAGCTAGGAGGACATATTTAATACTATATTATACTTTTCCCTTTTTTGAGGTCTACTTGGCCAATGGACAATTACTTTCCCCCTGAAATTGCTTAATGTTTTGCTTGTTTATTTTTAGACATGGAATCTTATTTTGCCTCCCCTCTTGTCTTTGTTTGTTTATTTAAAGTAACATTAGCTCTAAGTTATAAAAAGCCATAATTATTCCCTCTGGCTCATTTATTTTAAAACAGAACTTAGTATTCATATGGTAGGTCAAAAACTTGTTTCTTTGTACTAGGATATGCTGTTTTCAACAATTATCCACTTATAAGAATAAAATAAATAAGTTATTTGCAAATAGACACAGACACTTGGAAATTGTTACAGTCATCCCAGACCCTGTGAGTAACAGAAATTCAGTCCTTAATTGTTCATTATCATGAACTTTTATTTTAACTCATTGTTGCCAAAAGGAATTACTCTAGAATAAAAAAGCATTAATGAGCAATTAAAGAAAGAGGTATAAATTTATATCATACAATAAAAAAATTCACTACAGTAAGAACATTTAAACCACTTTCAATACAGTTGAAAGGATTGCTCAACCTCTGTTTCTCACACATATTCCATTTACATGTAAACTAATTTCCCAGGTTTCTCACTGACTGGTGGTTGAATAGCTCCATGCATTTCCAGGGCTAGAGTGGGTATAAGTGGTGCAAGAAGAGGCCAGGAAAGGAAGCAGCTTTAAACACTTCTACCATCACCACCTTAGACTAGAATGGGTCAAATATTCTCAGCTGCTTATGTCCAGGGATGCTTATAAGTGGGCATCTTGCAGGCTGTCTTGGAAGAAAGGTGTTGTGTCTTGGCTGCAATGTGTTGGGCAAAGAAAGATGGACTATTGTGGGTTACCTTTCATGTTTAATCAAGTGTTAAAAAGCAAACTCTGTTAATTAAAAATTAATAACATACACCATTAATGAGATTTTTTGTGTTAATGTTTACAGCATTATGTTTTTTTTATGTTTTTTAGAAAGAACTTATAAATCTATGAATAAAATAAGGTCAATTTCCTTTTTTTTTTTTTTGAGAGAGAGAATGAGCACAAACAGGGGAGGGGCAGAGAGGGAAAGAGAGAATCTGAAGCAGGCTCCGCGCCACAGCATGGAGCCCAACTCAGGGCTGATCTCACAACCCTGCGATCACGACCTGAGCAGAAATCAAGAATCAGACGCTTAATGGACTGAGCTGCCCAGGTGCCCCCAATTTACTTTTTAATAAATAGTTTAAATTACTATATATTTAAAAATATTTTTATTACCCCATTTTACTGTCTAAAGGTCCAAGATTGGATGATAAATTATATAGTTGCCTTTGCCTTCTCCATCCAAGCTACATTGCTTGGATGGAGATGTCCACAACATGGGAAAATTCCCATGTTGTGGACTTCATACATGCTGCTCCCTGAACCTGAAAAACTATCCCTCCAAAATCCATTGCTTTGGAGCATACTGTTCCTTTAGGGAAACTTCCCTGAAATTCTAGACTATGTCAGGTCTTAAAAGAGAGAGCTTCTTTTTGTAGCACTGTTTTTTTTTCTTTGAAACATTTATCACACCTTAAATTGGATATCAATTAATGTTATTATTTCATTAGTGTACATGATGTCTTTATTTCATATTTTACTCATCAGTGTAACTCCAGAGTCTAACACAACGCCATCACATATTAAATAAATGAATTTACTTAATTAAATTAAATAAAATGAATGATGAATAAGTGCCTAGATAGAAGATGCAAAATGGGGGTTAAGGAAGTGTTTGTTTTAAGATCAAGCGTGCATATATTTAAAAAAAAAAAAAGCCAGTAGAGAGGAAAAGATTGAAGACACAAGGAAGAGCAAAGCTCCTGATAAAGCATAAGTTTACAGATTGGGCTGACATTAGAGACACAACACATTTTCCATTAGAAACAAGAGAGAAGAAGGAAAGTTAAAAGGCATATGAAGAATTTTGCTATGTTATGGCAGGAATTTGCATGAGTATCTAGTAATAAACTCTATATAGGAAAAGAGAGGAAGAAATGGGGGCACAGAGTTTGGCTGAGCATAGAGAAGATTTGAGGTAGCCCTGGTAGGGATTGGGGAAGAATTCTGACTATAGAAATGAGAATGAATGATGAGGACTATCCAGGACGCAACTGAATAAAAGACTGAATTAGTAATGGAAGACTTATCTGCTTGGTCATGTGATATTTACCAGTACCTCTCAGCAGCTCAGGGCAGGAATGGAGACGAACTATTGGCTGAACCCGAAGTTGGAGTTTTATTACATTGACAGGGAATTGCAGATGCTGGCAAGCATAGAAGAGTTGTCATTTGTTACAATATTTTTTTTGAAACCATTGCATTTTCTTACTCTCAGAGTTCTTCCCTGATGATTCCATTCAAAATATTATTTGTTTTTATTTTTATATACTTAATATATTTTATTTTCCTTTTAGTTCTTGACATTATGTGATTTAGTAATTATATAATTCCTGCCTTCCTTCCTTCTTTCCTTTTTCATATCTATCCCTCCTCTTCAAAATTATACTGTATGAGAATAGGAACATTTTAAAAATTGTTAAACCCCAGCTCTAACTATACTCAGAACATAATAGGAACTCACTCAATATTCAATTCATTCATCATTTAAATAATTATGTCAAGGACCCTGAGCACAAAGAAATTTATAGAGAGAAATTTGGGGGGGAGGTGGGATAAAAAAAGTGATAAGTTGGGGCACCTGGGTGGTTCAGTCAATTAAGTGTCTGCCTTTGGCTCAGGTCATGATCCCAGGGTCCTGGGTTTCAGCCCCACGTAGGGCTCCCTGCTCACAGAAACCTGCTTCTCACTCACTTCCCTGCTTGTACTCTCTCTTGCTATCTCTCTCTCTCTCTCTCTCTCAAATAAATAAATAAATAAATCTTCAAAAAAAAGCGATAAGTTATATTTTCGAGGCTGATCAGTGCTCATTTCTTATGCAATTGTGTTTAATTTATGTTAACTTCTATTTGATGTTTTTAATTTAAAGTATTGACATGTTTGTTGGCTCATTTAATTGTCACAATAACTCTTTGAAGTCTCTCTTCTTCTCTTTGCAAATTCATAATCTGGATTTAAAAACTAAACTCTCCTATGATTCCTATGAATTTGTCCTATCTTACTTTCATAATTTCATATTCCTGTAGCACCTTTCTCCATATATTGATTACTATCATCATACTGTATGAATTATTCATTTATAGAATTTATCTCTTTCTATGTAATGGATTCTTAAACTAGAATTCAATTCATGTACATACTGCTATATTTATTACCTCAACAGAGTCTGGCCCTATTAAATTTGAATAAATAGGTATCAAGTGAATGAATGAATGAATGTCCATTTAACAAATAAAAAAACTGAGCCCCTGGAGTGGTTAAATGGTTCACCCAAAGCCACAAAGATGACAAGGGAAAGCACACTGGCCTTTTGATAACTAGATAAAGCTCACTGTCAAATATATTATACTTTAGCCATGGATTTACATTCTTAGAACTGTCATGTAGATTTCATATTTTCAAAGAATCTAATAATGAGCCACTTAAAGTTTCCAACTTAAATAAAGAGCCCATTAAGTCCTCTGTTTTGTTTTGTACGTTTCATATCCTTCTGTGCAAATGTTTTTCACATTAGCTGATCTAAAGCAAAGCAGCATGATTATATAAACAGCAGTACAGAATAGTATCATGCAGCTAAACGGAATACCCCTTTATACCACAAAAATCCTTGAGGGCTGAAAAAATCAAAATAAAATAAGAAATCACTTCAAATAATATTTTAAAATTTTCTCACAAGAAAAATTTCTTCCATAAAGACTAATTTGAAAGGATTCGTATAGTAATAGAGATATTGTGGAAGCTGTTTTTAGTTAGTGGTTCATTATTCTTGGTGTTTTAAACTAGGTAATAACTCTGGATAGAATGCTATTCCTTTTTGGGCCATTGGATGAAGAGCGTTTTGTCAAATGTTAGGAACAGGTGAGAGCCACAAGTCTTATACTCAAAAAAAACGGAGGCAAAGTTCAGAAATGTAGATACATATTCTCCATAAGAGTAAGTCAACTAAAATCTAAGGATGCCATGTGGTGGAAAGTAATAAACACACAGATCAAACGGACAAAACCAGGAGTCCAGAGATACAATAAAATATCAGAGATAATCTGTATATGTCTAGTTCTAGGGTGATGAATTTTTGTTTCCTGAATTTTTTTATAATCTCTGCTTAGGTAAAAGATAGTCTCTAGGGTCTGGTTGTTGGGACCTAATCTTTTTGAGGTTCCTGCCTATTTCTAATTAAGGAGTACATGAAGGAAGCAGTAGGTATAGGTGTGATCCAATTAGTTTGTGACCTGGGGCAAGTGACCTGACTTTAATACTCCTCCATTTTCTATCTTATAGGCTTGTTGTGAGGATCCAATGAAAAAAACTGATGTGAAGTAGGCAATACCTCCAACCTCATAAAGCATGGCAGGTAGTAAACTTGCCTCAATTTGCCATAAGCCCTGAATATAGACAAGAGACATAGGATTCAGAGAAAAATTCTTCCAGCAATGCAAGTAGCATGAGCATCAGCAGGGTTACTGTAGTTCCCCTACTCCCAAGGCAATGGGACAGAACAATGGACCTTGATGGATGCCACACATGCAGTGGATTTATGTTGCTGCTGAGAAATCTGGATCTTAAGGAAGCCCCTGCTTTTACAGCAAGCAATAAGCAAGCCAGATGCATGAACAAAGCTGAGAAATGGCTGCACTGATAAAGAAGTCAGGATCTTTCAATTTTGATACAATCAGTATAAATTTTAGGAGCACAAAACGTTCATGGAGAACTGCTTCATAACAGAAATTACTTGGAAAATATAATGCATCATTACCAAAGAGAAATAAAGGTCTAGGACCACACAAAAATGTATAAATGTATGTTCATAACAGAATTATTCATAATTGCCAAAAAATGAAAACAACTCAAAAGTCTATCAGCTGAAGGATGGATAAACAAAATGTGGTACATCTGTAAAATGGAATATTATTCAGCCATAAAAAGAATGAAATACTGGTACCTGTTGCACATGAATAAAACTTGAGAACATTATACTAAGTAAAAGAAGCGAGTCACAAAAGATCAGATATTGTAATGATTCTGTTTATATCAAATGTCCAGAATAAGCAAATATAGAGACAGAAAAATCATTAGTTGCCCACTGCTGGAAATGGGAGATAGTGGGAATTGGGGAATGACTGCTAATGGATATAGGATTTATTTTTTAAAGTGATGAATATTTGGGGCGCCTGGGTGGCTCAGTCCATTAAGCATCTGTCTGCCTTCAGCTCAGGTCATGATCCCAGGGTCCTGGGATCTAGCGCCATGTCCTGTTCCTTGCTCAGCAGGGAACCTGCTTCTCCCCTGCCTGCCATTCCCCCTGTTTGTGCTTGCTCTCTCCCTCCTGTCAAATGAATAAACAAAATCTTAAAAAAAAAAAAAGTGATGAAAATGTTTAAAAATTAGATTGGGTGATGATTGGATAACTTTTTATATACCTATCTATATCTATATATTCCTACATAGAGATATACACACACTGAATTACAATTCAGTCTTTAAATGGGTGACTTTTGTGCTATGTAAATTACATCCCAAGAAAGCTCTTTTTTTTTTTAAAGTACTCATTAAAGATATCAAGTGTGTTGGATTTTCTGTATCAACTCAATATTGCCACCACTGTATTATAAGGTATTGCAAAGCAGAAACAAGGAACTACATTTCCCAGAATCTCTCCTCATTTGATTCCTAGTTAGAATATGCCAATGAGAGACTCAGTGATATTTGGAAGGTGGAAGAGAAGGAAAGGTCATTATTTTACAGAGGCAGTTGGCACCAGAGGCCTGAGGTAAAAGTTATTTTTGAGCCGGCTGGATCTTGATTGCCTTCAGCTCAAAATAATCCAAAGGCCAAAGTGGCATATTTCGGGGTCACATATTCTGTTTCCCCTCGATATAATCCCATACATGCCTAAAAGAGGTCCAGGAAAGCAATACCATATAAAAAGGAAGCTCTGTATTTCCATTTTTAATTATATCATAAAGCTTTGAGAAAAATTTGAAAAACAAATGAAAAGTAGTGGAGATAAAATCCAAATTCACATTCAAAATCACTCCAGCTGCGTAATGAGTGATAATCAATAATCAAATTCTCCCACTGTGTTTATCCAATTCACTGCAACTTGCTAATCGAGAGGGATTGCTCTCTGTTAAGAATGTTTGGGTCTTGATATTCAGTCAGACCTAAGAATCTTCTCACTACAGGAAAAAAAAAAAAAGGTAATGGAGACCCTGGGGCGTACTGGGAAATAAAAGGAAGCTATTAAGTCGGTAATTTTATGCAGAAAGAAATCAAAGCACCAGAAGAGAAAGAATAAGAAAAGGGTAAGTCTTCCAGGAAGTGCCAAGTTGTCTCCTGTGATTCTTTTACATAACAAATACAACTTTTTTACTTAATCAACAATGTAGAGAGTAAATACTAGGATGACTATACATGAGCTGAATATAGTAGAAAATATTGTTGGTGGGGGGGAAAGAGAGAACTTGCTGATAGTACAGTACTTGCAAAACAAGCTTGTGCTATTTCCCTCTTGACACCGTGTCTGTTGTCTACCAGGGCAATCATACCCAACAGTAATTGTCTAACAATTGTTTCATACTGAGAAAATATTCTGATTACAGACATTAACACGTTTAGGCATTAAACCTCCTCACTGTAATTACCCTTGAGCTTATTCTCACAAATGAATTAATATGCTGATCACTTGGACTAGTACTACCAGCAAAAGGGTGATGAATTGCTTCCAAATCAGATAAAATGAAGCATGACATCATTTAATTAATTTCATAGAAGTGGGGGGTTGAGGCAGAAAGAAAACATTTCCATTGGGGCTATCTTGCCAGAATGGGGTGTGAAGTCAGGGCAGGAATAAGGGAAAAGAAGATGAAACACAGTGTTACTGAAAACCTACTTGTTTTTGAGTAAGTGGGTTTGCATACTCCCACTTAACCACTTGAGACAGTGATACTTTTGTAGCCAATTGCCCAAAGCAGGGCAATGGAGTGCCCCAGCGGAAGGTCTTAGAAGGCAAGTGTGTGTTTCTCCATTCTAATGCTGAAAATAATTTGCCTTCCTAAATGACTAGCTTGAAATAAAAGGATACAAATATCAGAAACTCGGTTCTGAAATGAAAACGAAACAAGCAAACAAAAAGCAAAGACAACATAAAGGGGCGCCTGGGTGGCTCAGATGGTTAAGCGTCTGCCTCCAGCTCAGGTCATGATCCCAGTAAGGAATAGTGGTGAGGAACGATGTGGCTGGGTAAACGGGTAGTGAATGTTCCCGATGTGGGTCCAAAGGTGACTCACTTGGGTAACTGTGAGGATAGTAACCCATCTTCCTGACTATGCCCATGTTGTTCACTCACCCAAAAACAGAGCTTTAGGAAAGCCACTGGCAAATCGGTAGTCCTTTATTTAGATTGTGGCTTGATTTCTTCCACTACCTCCTACCCATTTCTGTCTTTGAAGAAGCTGGAATCACCTCGCTAGGGATTTTTAAAGAAAACACATTTGATTTAATGTGGTTTCCTTCAAACTTGATGTGAAACTATTTTTGAAATGTGGAACTGGAGTGTACCTATTAAAAGTCCCATTGGTAGTAAGACACATTAAAAACGAGATGTTTGAGTTATCACTGTACATTCTTTTTATAGAAAAAATCTTATTTGTGTTTTTATTACATAATAGTAAATGAACGCTTAAGATTTTTTTCATTTGTTTTCCCTTTTTGAGTAACAGTGCATAACTGCAAACAACAGGCTCTAAGCAATGCTTGTTAATTAATTAAATTTATACATGTGAGAGTACAAGCTCAGCAATCCTACAATCCAGTTTGGATTTTAGCTACTTACTGTGTGATTTTAGGCAACATGTTTTGAGTCTGCATTTTCTTAACTATAAAATGAGCTCGATCTCACATACAGGCTTGGGTAAAGATTTGATGTAGGAAACATATAAAGTAGCTTGCATTCAATAAATATTTTTTTCTTCTCCTCAATAGTTGAAATTGCCAACACTTCCTGTTAGCATGATTCTATTAATTCAACATGTTGATCTCACATCCAAAGCACATCCACTCCTACACCCCAAGTAGGCCTCCCTCCTTAACGTTCCTACGCTGCTCCCATCCTTACCCATCTTCAAACATTTTTTTATAACAGTGAGAATAATCATCTTAAAATATAAATTGGATTTGTCACATTCTCTACTTTAATGCCCTTCAGTTATCTGACTTTATACTTCAAATGAAACCCAAACTTCTTTCCATTTCTATGTTCTTTGACCCCTACCTTCCCCATTCATCCCTACTGCTTTGGACCTAAGTCCTTCTATTTAAACATTAAAGAAAAAATAAGTTAAGAGTCTAGAATGAGCACAGAGTGGAAAAGTTTTAGTGCCCAGTAAGGAGCCCAATTTAGCAGAGTCTCAGTTCTGGATGAGGAGGTTGGAGAAAGGGTAGATTTTATAAAGTCAAAAAGAAAAACAAATAAGGGAACAGTTCAAGACCAAGTGAGAAGAGCAAAGCCTCTGGTACTGCAGGCTGGATGGTTGGTGTAGTTTTGCTGGTTTCGGTGAGTGCTGTGGGCTGTACGGTTTATGCTAAGCTTGTAGACAGCCTGTCTGGGATGGTGGTGTCCAGCTGCCTCTGCTGGGATGGTGCCATGTCAACGACAGGATGGTGGGGTCCAGGCGGGTCCGCTCCATGGCCCCAGGCTGGGCAGCCAGGTCAGCATTCGTCCCAGCCATACTGGCCTTCTTTCATTTCTGGAATACACAGGGCTGCCTTGAGGTTTTTGAAGATGCTCTTCCTTCTGCTTGGAACATTCTGCTCTTCATCTATCCCTCTACTTCTCTTTCTTCAGATCTCACCTAAAATTCTACCTCTTCAAAGAGATCTTTCCTGACCACCGCTTTATGTCCTCATATCATTCTTTACCTCAGCTCATTTTTCTTCGTTGCACTTACAATAATGTGTAACCATTCTACTTATTTACTTATGTATGTGCCACGCATGCATGAAGGCATACATATATGTCTCTACTTGTCTATCTATTTATTTGCTAGTCTCTAGCTTATTAGGCTATAAACTGCATTTGGGAGCGAGCTACAGAAGAGAAATAGGATCATTTTTCACCTCATTTTCTTTAATTCAACACGCAAAAGGAAAGCTATGATAACTGAACGAGTGGCAGAAAAATCTAGTTATATTTAATTCATAGGTATTACATGAAGATGCCACTCACATTCTTCAGGGGTATTAACAATGGATCAAAATGAATATTCCTTTAGTAAAAAGCCTAAAACTTCATTTCTGTATGTGTAGTGTTAATATTCATATATTTGTATGCAGTCCGCCTTTGGAGCAAGCAAATGTCCTCTAACTGCAACTTCAGACTGGTCAAGGTAACAGACCTTTTTCATTAAGTACTTCCAAATTTCTAATCTATCCATGAACGTGAAAAATCTGTGCTAATTAAAGCCTGTCATATAGGCCAAGAGAGCAGAGGAGACCTGGGAAGTTCCTAAAATTTAAAGGAGCAACAGAATTAGGATATTCTGTACAACAATGAAAGATGTTGCTTCATTCTGGTTTTGTTACCTGATTTATGAGCCACTGTTAAAATGTTTAACGCGACTTTAACCTTGTAAAATGTTAATCAATTTTTGTAGCTAGAAAAAGGGAAACTACTCAATGTAGAGACCATTTGCTAGAACAAATTTAGTGGGTAAAATCCCCACTTCTTTTACATCATCCTGTCATGTGCCCCAAGGATTTCAAACTCAAATGTCTTCAGAGGTCGGGCAGAGTGATTTTATTTCTTAATGGCAGCCGGGCTGTGCAAAATGGAGACCCCAGAGCTAGCTAGGGGTAGTCACTGTCAGTTCCAGCAAATTCTTGCCACACAAAAACAAATCCATGAATGCAGTTTTGTCCAATTTTCTGATTTTTTAAGAGAAGCCAGATATCAAAATTTGTCAAAAATTATATATATAAAACATACAAATTATGAATATATATTTATTACATATAATTCTGGTAATTAATGAAAAAGTCTTAAAACATGGCATGGACCAACAACAGAGGTCTGTGGGTCAAGCATTCTCTTCCAGTTTGTGGCTTCTACATTAAGTAATATTTTTATTCTCTAGAGCAGCACTATTCATTAGAAGTGTAATATAGAGCCACATATGTAATTTTAAGTTTTGTAGTAGCCACATTAAAAGGAATTTAAAAACCAGGTAAATTTAATATAAGTAATGTATTTTACTTAACCCAATATATCTGAAGTATTGTACTTTCACCACATATTCAATATAAAAATTATAGATAAGTATATTTTAGATTCCTTTCATTATACCACATCCTTGAAATTTGGAGTGCATTTTACATTTATAGTGCATCTCAATGTATAACAATCAACAAAGTGATTCAACAAGTTATGCTGTGCTCACCACCAGTGTAGTTACCATTTCTGTTTTATTTTTAATGGCCACATAATATTCATTTCATTCACAAACTATAATTTATTTATCCAGTTCTTGTACGTTAGACATTGAGGTTTTTCCTATTCTTCATTAAAATAAACCATATCATGATTAATATTGTTGTACAGAGTTTTCCGAAGATAAATTTCCAGAAATTTAATTTCTGAGTTGAAGTGGCCAAAAAAATTAATTAAAAAAATAAAAGGTCAAAGTTTATGCCAGTGCCAATGTGCATTCTGATCTATATTTTATGTGAAAATCCCTTCCCTTAATCTGACCATATTTTTTTTTTTAGCATTACTAATCTCATAGGGAAAAAAATGCTGCCTCATCCTTTTAATTTTTATTTACTTTATTATAGTGTTTGAATATTTTATGTTTGTTAGCCAAATGAATTTTTTCTTGTCAAGAGGGCATCGTTATTTTCATTTTGATGCATTTCTTCTAAAAACAGCAATACTAGATAAAATACAGGTGGAAACACAAATGCAAATTTATGAAGATAAATATGATTAGAAAATGTCCCTTTGCTCATTTTTAAATCTTGTATTGATCCTTACACTATTGTTTTGTTAGAATTGTTTGCATATTAAATTATAAACCTTTAATTTATCATATATACTGCAAATCATGATTTCCAGTTTAATTTTTTTATCTTTTCTTTCACTGCATACAAGTTTTGTTTTTCACATTATTGGATCAAATTTCTCAATCATTTCCATTATAGTTTCTTCTTTGGCTTTTGGTTAGAATTTATGCAAGATTATTGAAAAGCAAGATTACTTACTCACTTGCAGAAAACAACAACTAAGATTCATAGAGCTTTTGATATCAGAGTCAACAGTCAACATTTTTCTAAAAACAACCACACTGCA
The DNA here is from genome assembly GCF_037043125.1 of Eumetopias jubatus. Classification (NCBI taxonomy): domain Eukaryota; kingdom Metazoa; phylum Chordata; class Mammalia; order Carnivora; family Otariidae; genus Eumetopias; species Eumetopias jubatus. The sequence continues at coordinate 26,087,475 of NW_028274809.1, forward strand.
CTGTTTTCTAGATTAGCATAGTAGGTCAATATTAAAGAAAAAATATTAAGAAAAAGTTTCCATTTTGATGATGGGTCATAGCATCTGTATTTCTTTTGCTTTTTCTTAGAAATTACCCACACAGCAAGGATAATGAAAAATGGAAACACAAATTCCATCTTTGTTGAACTTAGGGAAAACAAATAGGTGGAAATTGTATTATAACAGTTGAAAATTAAGCCGTGGGCCAAAGTAGAATGAAGATAGCCATGAATTCAAATCTCAGGAAAAACAAACTTTTTCACATCTCAAAATTGCAGTTCTCCAAAGTGAAGTGCATATACCAAAGTGAAAAGTAGAAAGTTCTATTTGCAGAAGTAACTAGGTGTATGGGGCTGATTTATGGAACTTCTTTATTATCGGTTTGGCTCTGAAACGCAGAAAAAATGAGTTGAACAAAAAGATTTTTTTTTTTTAAAGGCTAAAGTTTCATGTAATAACTGAGCTTATGTTGAAGGTTAGGGAAGTAGGGAAAGTGTTTTAGTGAAGTTTGAAAGCTGTCTGCTTTTCACCACTGCTAATGAGAAGAAAAAATGAAGTTAACTCATAAATTTTCTTTGTTTTAAAATATTTTATTTTTTTATTTGACAGAGAGAGATACAGCGAGAGACAGAACACAAGAGAGGGAGTGGGAGAGCGAGAAGCAGGCCTCCTGCCAAGCAGGGAGCCCGAAGCAGGCTTGATTCCAGGACCCTGGGACCATGACCTGAGCCAAAGGCAGTCGCCTAATGACTGAGCCACCGAGGGGCCCCATAAAAATTTCTTGTTAGCCAAAAACACAGTTCCAGGCTGTTCACTACAGCAGCCTTCTACAAATAGCTGGTCCAGAAAAATTCACCTTATTGAAAGATGAGTTGGAGAGATCAGTGCAGGGTCAATACAAACATATTATCAAAAAAGTTATAAAAAACAAGTGGAAAACAAATGACAACTGAAAATTACTCAGAAGAAAAACTTGCCATAAGTCAGATGAAACATATTGCATTTTCTCATGAATTAAAAACTTAAGTAATTACCTCCATAAAACAAGAGTATAAAGTATATATACAAGGATTCAAGGAATAGATGGTGAGAAAACAAAAGGAACTAAAATATAAGGTGGCAGAATTCAGACATAAAGTAAAGAAAAAAGTGAAAACTTCACACACACAAAAATCACAGCAAATTGGAAAAATTACAAGAGAGACTAGAGAAAGCACAGTAAGAAACATAGAGGGAAAGAATGCTTAAATAAAAGTGAGTATAAATAATTTTAAAGGCCTAAACAGAAAAATACAGATATGGGGAAAAACAAATGAGATCTAATATATGTATAGAATTCCCAAAGTAGGAAACAGACTGCATGGAGTAGGGAATATAATTAAATTAAAAAAGAAGAAGTGTTTACAGAAATGAAAATAAGACATTTTATTTTATTTTAAAGATTTTATTTATTTATTTGAGAGAGAGAGAGAGAGAAAAACAGCATGAGAGGTGAGAAGGTCAGAGGGAGAAGCAGGCTCCCCGCTGAGCTGGGAGCCTGATATGGGACTTGATCCCAGGACTCCGGGATCATGACCTGAACCGAAGGCAGTTGCTTAACCAACTGAGCCACCCAGGAGCCCGAAAATAAGACATTTTAAATGCACAGATTGAAATGGCATACTATGCCTCAGGAAATATTAAAAATAATTTTCAACATCTAAGATAAACAAAGAATGGTTTCGATAATCAGGGTGAAAATTCATTTACTTATAAAAAACAAATCAAGCTGACCTCAGACTTTTCCACAACAGTATTCAATGTTGGAGAGCAGTGGAATAAAACTTTTGATATCAGCAAGAAAAAAAAAAAAAAAAAACTATGACTAGAATATTATGGAAGTCAAATATCATTCAAACATAGAAAGGACATCAAACAATTTTAGAACTGTAAGAGTTCAGGAATATCTTGTCCGTGGGGCTTTTGGTAAAACAACTAAAGGATCATCCAAATTAATTATAAAAGCTCTTTCAATGAGTGTCAAATCCATGTAACAATGCAGCAAATACAAAAATAAAGTATAAAGGAAAGGTAAATATGTAGGTAAATGTAAGTGAATATTGACTATACAAAGCTATAATCATGAGACTAGTGAACTTAAAAACTATGAAGGTAGAATTAAAATGCATGACAAAATAAATCAAAAGTCAGAGATGAGGGGCGCCTGGGTGGCTCAGTTGGTTGGACGACTGCCTTCAGCTCAGGTCATGATCCTGGAGTCCCGGGATCGAGCCCTACATCGGGCTCCCTGCTCGGCGGGGAGTCTGCTTCTCCTTCTGACCCTCCTCCCTCTCATTTTCTCTGTCTCTCATTCTCTCTCTCACAAATAAATAAAATCTTAAAAAAAAAGTAGAGATGGGGTAAGTAGAGATGAGTGTTCTAGGTTCTACTATTATCAGAGAAGTGGCAAATGTAGTTTTTATTAAACTATCAATAACCAAGGATAAATTCCTGCAATCTATTCAGTAACAGCTAGGAGAATATTTAAAAGTCTATAACTTTAGAAGAATCAAAAGGAAATCAAGAAAAGAAAGAAAAACAGGGCCAAATAGAAAATAGCAATACTGTAAATGCACACAGGTGTATGACTAAGTACATTAAATGTAAATGGACTTCATAATGCAGCTAACCATCTTACATATAAGCTTAAAGGAAACAGACTGCAAATAAGTATTGCACTCTGCTTTTTGGATTTTATTTTTTGAAATAGCGTGGCTATAAGAATTTTGAAGCTAATTTGTGTGAATTGCAGGATTTAGCAGATGAGGAAATCTGGCTGAGAACCTGGGTCTCACAGTGGAAGAAGGGTGACATTAGATATATGAAGAAATTTGCAGGTGGATTAAATTGAAAGTATCAGTATAATCTCTAATCTCTCTCTCTTTCTCATCTCGATATATATATTCATTGTAAGGGCCTAGAAACAATGACACACAAGCAGCGATGAGAATGCTTAGCATTCATATCCTCATTTCTAAATACCTTTCCTCACTAAAAGGAAAGAGGAAAGCTTGGAGGAATAAATGATTCTAAAGCTGGAGAAAGGAATGTAGAAGATAAACCTGAAACATCTTGCTGTGTAACAAAGCAAGTAGGGTCCTCACTAGTAGGGGAAAAAAGGTGGATTTATGTGTTTTTGTTGAAGAGATGTTGTCTCAGAATACAAGAGCCAGACTGAAAGGGTTCCCAATTATCGAGCAATAGGAGCATAAAAAAAAAATAACAGTAATCCGTTATAATACTCTGAATAAAATAAGAATCCATGAGCCCATTCTGATAGTAAATACTACGTAAACAATGTGAAGCTATTCTTTACAGTGCAATGCTCACCACTCTCAATCCATGGTACTTCTAGTGGGGAAAAATACAGCTAACAACATATGACCTAAGTAAAATAAGGTGAATCTAATAGATACTCCTTGGTTATCAAGGTTTATTTGATGGATGTATGTCAAACTTTAGGTGCTAAAAAAAGAGAATACATCTTATTCCCGTGGGTCCCAAAACTGACTGTATGTTATTACCCCAAACTTCTATGTATTCTCCAAATGTAGAAATTGTATATTACTTGATTTCAAAGCTATGAAATTATAAATTATTACAAATTCAGATAACAAAAGACCATATTTCAGGAGTCAGAAGGTAATGAGTTAAATTAGAAAGTGAAAATGCTAGAAAATAATAATTATAATAATGATAAATATACTTAGGGATACACTCAATGCAATGCTCAAAAGAAATTTACTTATTTAGAAATACTTAATGCACTTATATTAACAAATGAGAATAAATATTATTAAAGAAGTTAAACTTCCCAATCAAAAAGTTTGGGACAAAATCAATAAAATGAAAGAGAAAGTGAGATTAAAGATATAAAAAAGATGCTTAGTATTACTCATAGTAACATTCATTTAGGTTAAAATAATGCTGTTATATGATTTCTAACTAACCAAATTAGAAATGCCTGAAAGTTTGATAACTTTGTTGGCAAGGGTATTCAGAAACTGGCACTCTCTTACTTGCTGGTGATGGTATAAGTGAGTATGAACTCATGGGAATGCACTTTGACGAATGCCTGCACAAATTACTAACACATCTCCTTTTATAGAGCAATTCCACCTCTAGGTATTTGTCCCAGAAGTACACTGCATGTTTGAGAAAGACTCCTACGAGGTTGTTTGTTGAAGTATTGTTTGTAATGCAAAAGAGCAGAAACAACCTCAGGGTCTATCAATAAAGAACTGGTTAAGCAAAATATGTGGGCCATCTGTCTGTGGAATGGAATACTACACAACCAACTAAATGAATAAGAAAGCTCTTTTTGTAGTTATATGGAACAATATCCACTTTCTATATCACTGACTCTAAAAAGCAGTATGTAGAATAGATGCAAACAAAATCTACCTTTTGCTTAAAAAATTTAAAATATCTATTTTTTTGTTTTATTGACACAAGGAATATTTCTAAGATTTTTTTTGAGAAACTGATAATAATAGCTATGTCTATGGTGAGGATTTCTGTAAGTTTATGGTATGTATACTTTTATGCAGCATAAAAGTATAAATAAAAATACTTATTTTTTATATAAAAATAAATAAGATTATGGTTATATTTAAAGGAATGGAAAGCAACAAAGATGATGAAGAAAATATATTGGTTTATCATATCTTATGTTGAGGCAGTAGAATGTTTTCTCTAGCACCTGGAAAATGCTCTAAAAGCAAGAGAGTTAATTTAAAATGTCCTCTATCTGTTAAAAAGGGAGCAAACAAGCCTGGTGGGTCCATTTTCCTTTAAAACTCCATTATTATGCAGTTGAATAAATGCCAATTAATCCCTTAGAATAGGGTTTATCTCTGAAATGTCACCACCTAAATGTTACCACTACCAGTTTATACAGCATTTTATTGTGTTAATTAAAAGAAGGCCGTATGATGCACTAATTTAGCCAATGGCTCGTTTCTAGGTGAAATGCACTTTCATCATTGCTCATCATATTTGGTACGTTTTTAATATTTAAGAACAGAATTCTTGAAAACGAAAATTTTTCATAAGAAACTGAAATCTATTTTTACATAATTTCTAAATAACCATGATTTCTTGATCTAAACATTAGTTTTTAAAAAGTGATCACTTAGTAAAAGCCCTATGAATTAAGAAATAGCACTAGAAATTCACAGATCCTAGAATGGTTGAAAATAATAAGAATCAAGAATGAAAATGTCCTTAATTCATAGATGTGTGTATATGTACATATTTATTTTTAACATGTATGTACATGCTATGTAAATATATTACTTTCTGTAACATGTAAGGCTGGATTCCGTGCAAGCTCCCCACTTCCCAGAAACTTTAGAGTTTAGTAGTAACTTTAGTATGAGCCAAAACAAAATCAATATTGAAAGAAAGTTTTGGAAATATGAGCATTAGAAGTGAGAAACCTATGAAAGGGAAGATTCACTTACATTTATGGCTGAAAAATCTCTCTGGCCACATCATGGAAGCTTCTTAAAAAAAGTAGGATTTGAGTTTAATGGAGATGGGAGTATACAGACTCCAAAGCAAGAACAGTTTCCACTGTAACTAATTTAAAGCCTGTTTTACTTCTTATACTTTTGATGAAGTATACTTTCGATTAAGACTTGTTTTTTAAGTAGCTCACAAGAATCCAGCATTTTACACAGTGTTTAAGAGCACAGGCTCCAAGATTAAGTAGCCTGGACTTCCAACCCCAGATCAACCACTTAATGTCTGTGCAGCTTTTGGTCATATTAGTTGAGTTTTTGGAAAACCAGTTTCCTAATCTGTAAAATTGTTTATAATAACACCTATTTCATGAGGTTGTAAAGATTAAGTAGGAAAAATTACATTAATGTTCAAAGTATTACTCAAAAATGATAGCTATTAGTAAAATTTTTATTTTGACTTAATTCATTCTATTTTATTTTAATATTTATATTTGCTTAAGTATGTCCAAGCACTCAATAAGTCTGTGGTCATGTAATTATTATTGATGGCCCATCAATTAATAAAACAGCTTCCTTCCTTTCTTTCTCTTTCTTTTTTCTTTCTTTCTTTCTTTCTTTCTTTCTTTCTTTCTTTCTTTCTTTCTTTCTTTCTTTCTTTCTTTCTTTCTTTCTTTTTCTTTCTTTTTCTTTCTTCTTTCTCTCCCTATCTCTTTTTATTGGTTTTGTTAAATGTTGAATCTTACTCCCTATCCTCAGAGAAATTTGGTTTTTTTTCTACCTGTGCCAAAGATAAGAAAACACTATCGACTCTTCACCTTGATCTTTGATATTTAGACATGACAGCTTCCAAATATAACTCAAATTGATATTGATGTAGGGGGAACAGATTGTCAGAATTCTTTGGATGGGCCATAGGACTACTATTTTAATTACTTAGCATCTTCAGTTCTGGTAAATACCTGTCTTGACTGACTTATTTTTTATAAGCATTTTGATCTAACTTCCCTAGGGTGGTGTTCCAAAGGACAGAAAAAAAACCCTCCAAATATTAATATAAACATGTTTAATTACTGCTTGACAGTTGACTAGTAGCACTGTGCAAGGAAAAATGCACTGGGGAAAATAATAAATCCAGGAGTGAGTTGGATTAAAAGTATAGAAACTCAATAAATCAGTGATGGTACAGATTTTTTTCCATGCATTCTCCTAAGAAGTAGAAGACACAAGTCCAAATATGGCATCCAAAAATAGCACTGTGAAATTAGGTGGGATCACACCAGTACTGGTATCCAAAACAGTCCATGATGAGTAGGAATCCAGTAAAGTTGCTGGGTCACTTGTAGTATATTAATTATGAAAAATTCCCCGGCTTTTCAACCCTCCATATAGGCACATAATTTTCAATGAAGATTTGTAATTCCTCCCACGAAAAGGTAGCATGTATTTTCCTACTCCTTGATCTGGGCTAACTTGTTTTTCTAAAAAGAATGTGTTGTGTTGTGTTGTGTTGTGTTGTGTTGTGTTGTGTTGTGCTAAAAAAAAGTGATGGTGTAGCAGTACTGAGTCTAGCCCTCAAAAGGCCTTGAACTTCTCTTATCTCCCTTGAATTTCTGCCTCTTCCATTAGAACAAGCCCTGGGCAACATCCTGGAGGAGAATTTAGGTATACCCACTCCAGAACCGGATTTACGGCTGGCTGTAGACATGTGACCAGCTGAGAACTAAACCACTTCCTAGCTGAGCCCAGCCCAAACAGCTTAATCCTGGAATTGTGAGCTAAATAAATGTGTTGTGTTCAGCTACTATGTTTTGGAGTTAGTGATAGTGAGCTGATAAAATTTCAATAGCCATGGTTAAGCAAGGGGTTTCTTAACAACCCAGATAGTCCATCTGATTCAGAGCTACATCTTAGCAAATATGAGGGTACAGGAGGGGAATCTTGTTGCAATAGTAGAGAGGAAATTGACAAGAGCTAGAAAATTCTCCCTTAGCCAGAAGACTAAGGGTAAGGGCCAGGGTGAGGTTTCAAGCTCAGCAAGGAACTGGAGTAAGATCGGTAACCTACAATTTAGACCTGGTTACACAGACTTAAAAAAGAAATGATTCCTACTGAAGCTCAGTGGAAAATAGGTGGTCAGCTTGACCAATTCCAGACATTCTGAGGCTGACACCAGCCTTACTAAGAACTGGGCAGACCTGAGCTTGCAGACTTCAGCCATTAAAACTGAGAGATCTGTCCAAGGCAGGAATAAGATAGGGAAATAATGAGATGATAAGGAGAACCAGAATGTAGGTTACAAGTACAGTGGTGTGCAGAGGTGATAGCAAGCAACTTCAAGAGCATGTATCTTCCATCTTCCCCCAAGTGTTATCATCACCACTTCCCTCCTTGGTCCTCCCCACATGGAGCAAATTTTATCTTACTATGTTACCAAAAGTGTATAGATAAAAGGTGGGGTATGATCGTCAGGTAAGTTGGCGTATAGCTATTGCGTTATTTATAAAACAGATGTAAAAGGAGACAAGAATAATGCACAACAACACAGAGTTCTATAAATACATGGCAATTTTGCCTTAAAGACTAAAAGCAGAATGAACTCTTTAGAATGTTTGGGAGAATCAATGAGAAGGCCCAAGGATTTGAATAGATGGCTTCAAGTTAATGGATATTGTAGAGAATGCTTAAGCCATGCTCTGGATATATCCTCATCTGGAGTAATTATGTTGCAATCTGGACAATAGGTTTTTAAACGATCAGCCACTCTTGGAACAAATGAGGAAAAGGGTACTCGGTATTTAAATGGTCTGGCACCCTGTTTGAAGGAAATAGTTGTAAGGGCTTAGAACTTTCAATATGAAAAACAGAAGACCGGGACACCTAGGTGGCTCAGTCGGTTAAGCATCTGCCTTCAGCTCAGGTCATGGTCCCAGGGTCCTGTGATCAAGTCCCACATCAGGCTCCTTGCTCAGCGGGGAATCTTCTCTGCCTTCCACTCCCCTTGCTTGTTCTCTCTATCTCTCTGAAAAATAAATAAATAAAATCTTAAAAAAAAAATAGAAGACCAAAAAAGAAATAACCATTGTCTTTGATTATGTAAAGATCAATAGTGTGGCTAGAGATTTATTCTGAGTTTCTCTGTGGCAAATAAACTGGATATGGAATAATTCAGACTGCAAAAGGCACAGACTGCAGAAGGGAAAGAAACCAAAATTTTAAAACAAAGTTGAAGTTCAATTGGATCATATTTTGAGATTGGAAACTTATTTACTGAGACTAGTTTTATTACTTAGGTATAACCAAGAAGTACCAACCTACACAATAGATTTAAAGAGAAAATGAGAGGGAAAAATAATAATGCTTCCTGACTATTTTATGAAATACTTGTTGCGTGTAATAATTACACACATTTTTATGTTTTCTAAAATAATGCTTTATTCTCCTGTGCTTATTGTGTCTTGAATTAGGTTGATCAAAGTAAATGGCAAAGCAAGAGATGACATCTTTCATGTAGCAGATTTTAAACATTCCCAGTTTTGATCTGTCAGCAGATGTTGACAGCATAAAGCTCTAAACAAGTAAAATATTCATTCAACTCATACATGTTAAAATCGGTTGTTTTACCGAGACACCATAATCATATGAAAAAAATATTATTAAACCTCATTTTATATCATTTTTATATCATCCCACAATTTTCTGGGATTTTTTTCTTTAAATTCTTTGGGCATTTCTTAGAATAAATCGCAATATAATAGTTTATTATCACTAACAAGGTAAGAGCCCCACATGCAGAAGAAACACAGATTCAGGGGAGGTATTAAGGTCATTTGGTTACATTCTAGAAAATAATTCAAGCATAAATATACCACCACTATGTTGACCCTGATTGAAAAATGTTCGGGACTTTTGAAGTTGAATTTTGACTGTGAAGAAATAGAATCTGTACAGTAGGAAAGCATACCCAGCTGGACCGTTGGTCTAAACAAAGAAATAAAGCAATCCATTATCTAGTTTTAAAAAATAATAAAAGACATTTCAAAAGAACGTTCTTTTCCAGTTATTTCTTAAGCATACTTGAGGTCGCCTCTCTGGGCAGGGGAGTGGCTGGTAGTATTTGAAACATCTCTTTTTGTCAGAATGTTTTGTGAATATTTTTAATAGTTGATGAGCAATTTGATTCATTTTATTTGAGGAGAATCATCTTCACCAGAGGAGAGGGAAACAGCTTATGTTGGGAAATTAATTTACCTTTCTCAAAAGCAATCATATTCTGTGAAAAGTTGGAAGGAATTATTGTGACTCCACTGGGGAATAAAAAGCCCTCAATCTTGAGCATAATGTACCCATTGCTCTCCCAGGATTTACCAATTTTCAAAGCTATTCAAGGTTATAAAACTTTATGTTCTAGTTGCTTAGGAGATTCATGGAATGAAAACAAGCTGTATGTCTTCTTTTTTCTACTTGAAGGTATGTATTTGTGCAGCTTCAGGAATCACTTGCTAACACAGGAGAAAACTTACTTTCTCTATATTTTCAAAGTCTTAGGTAACTTTTTGGGGTGGAAGAGCAACATTTCAGCTCTAAAAGATGGAAGAAAAAAGAGACAATACTTACAATGTCACCCTTCGATTCCTTGGAAAGCTGATTCATCACATGGACCCATTTTATATTTAAAATTTCCAAATTACTGCCAAGGAATTTGCAAGTTACCCATATTTTTCAGGGAAAGCATCTATTTTCTCCTAAAATTAGGAAAATATATTTCCAAAATTTTTTTGGTACCATCCACAACCCTTGGGTAATGTTTGGAAAAAAACTGTTCATTGGGAAATCTGATGCTAGTTCCTTAGAGGTCCTTTTGTGGTTAGTATTAAAATAAATGTAAGAGAACACAGCCACACCTACACATAAACATGAAGGCTGCTATCAGCTGGATTACACAAAGATGGACAGAAAATTAATTCTTCTTAAAAGCGATCTCCAGAGTCTCACCTGGCTTATGTCTCCTTTTAAATATAATTATTATCTTAGAAAAAGATTTTCAAAACTAGATTTTTTTTCTCAGTAGGTCAAGGTTTCCCTTAGTTTTATATTTAACAGTTACAACTCAGATATTTTCTGTAAGATATTTTATTTCTCTTATTATTGTTGTGCTTTTTCAAATATACTTATGAGGGTGTACCTGGGTAGTTCAGATGGTTAAGCATCTGCTTTCAGCTCTGGTTATGATTTCCAGGTCCTGGGTCGAGCCCCATGTCTGGCTCCCTGCTCAGTTGGGTGTCTGATTCTCCCACCTCTACCCCTACCCCCATCCCCAACTCCTGCTCGTCATGCTCTCTCTCAAATGAATAAATAAAATCTTAAAATAAAATATACTTTTGACTTGAAATTTGTGTTTCTTTTTCTCTTCCTCACTTCCTCCCTCCTTCTCTCCTTCACTTTTTTTTTTTTTTTTTAAAACAGGTCTTACTGGCAAGTGAATTCAGGGGATTCTTACTAATTCTTATCATGCTAATCTGTGACTCAGAAATTGTTAGACCCCAAATGTCAATCTGACTTCTTTTTTAAAAGTCTAAATCACACTGAGACCAAAGAGCAATTTCTCTCACTGAATCTTTTTTTTACTTTTACCAGTCAGGGATGCATTTCATTTCTAGAAGGAAAAGCAGAAGATGTAAAAGAGTAGAGTGTAAGGTGATCATCTCAACAGTGATGATCCAAAATCATCAAGTGACATTTTCCATTACAGTAAACTAAATTTTTATTAAATCTGCTTAACCACAAATTACAGTAATTTTCCATGGGTAATCTGTTTGCTGTGATAAATCATAATTTCCTTTAGGTTTTGAATTTGGCATCAGGTCCTTTCATATTCTATTATTACAAAGATAAGGTTTACAATCTCATTTAAAAATACAGTGGATGAACTGTATATTTGTTATTTTTCCTTTGAAAAAATTGGTGCAGAAAGTAAAGATAATCGTACTTTCTTAATTAGTTGGTTGATTGATTCCCTTTTAAACCCATTCCCTCCTTAGTCCCGTCTGTGTCCCCTCCATCAAAAGCAACTCATTGTTGCAAAATTATAAAATACGTAGGACTGTTCTGTATCATATATTAAGCTACAGGCTTACTCCTTTCTTGTTGTAATATTCACTCAGCACTGCGTTTATATATGATGTACCCCTGGCTCTCTGTGTATGAATCATCCCTTGTTCCTAAAAGCTATAAACATTCCATAGTGTCATAGATTATATATAGTGTCATATGATCATACATAGGTTTTAAAAGATGCTGGTATTAGTTTTTATTGCTGCTGTAATGAGTAGGTAAAAACATAGTGACTTCAAACACAAATATATTGTCATACAGTTCTACAGTCCAGAAGTTCAAAATAAGTTGGCAAGGCTGTGGTCCCTCTGGAGTTTCTGTTTCTCTGCCTCCTCTAACTTGAAGAGATCAACAGCATTCCTTGGCTTGTACTTCCCTCCTCTATCTTTAAACCCAGCAATGTAGCATTTTCAAATCTCTCTCTCCCTCTTGGACTTCTGCTTCTATTGTCACATTGCCTTGTTAAACTCTGACACTCCTGTCTCCCTCTTTTAATGACCTTTGTGATTAAGTTGAGTCCACCTAGATAATCCAGGATCATTTCCCCCTCTCAAGATCCTCAATTTGATCACATCTGCAAAGTCCCTTTTGCCACTTAAGGTGACGTATTTACAGACTCTGGGGTTAAGTATGTGGGTATCTTTGTAGGGTCAATCCGTCAAAAAAAATGGAGATGGTCTAGTTGTGGTCCTTGATTATCATCATTTTCACTGTTGTTCCTTAGGACAGGTCATGGTACTCTAAGTGGTATAAATGCCCTACAGGGTTGTCTTCCCCACCAACTGCAAACTTATCCATAAGCCACCTGGAAGTGTTACGAAGGCCTCAACATGTACTTAGCAAATGTCCTTCCTGCTGTCACTCCCTCACCAGTGATGCTGCGTGCAAGTAGATCACAGGCTCCTGACACATAAACTGTCCAAACTTCATCATCCTCCCTTTTCACAAAGCTAATCAGCTTTGTCTGGTCTTGTCACTCCTGGCTTTTCCTATCCGTCATTTCCCTCCTGCTTATAGGTTACCCAGCTCCATTGATGAAATGAGTCAGATTTTTCCTGAACAAAAAGATTGGTATTGCATGAAAAAAATCTACTTTGGGCATTATTAAACATACACACACACATACACACACACACACACACACACACACACACATAAAAACTCTATATTTAGGAACCCAAGGGTTGAGTTACCTTTTTAGGATGGGCAAGCATACTCTTACAACACTGAGGAGGCAACAATCATACCATTTAATAAATTAAATTTGCCTACAAAATTAGCTAATGTGCTTATTGTTTAAGGGTTTGGTTCATTGTCTTGGTTATACTAGATTTGTGAGAGCATGAACATTAACCCATGAAGATGCTAACATCATGGCTGGACACACGAAAATCCTGCAATTCAGATTTTCATGTGTAATCTTTATCGACAAGCTCAGATGTACAGGTTGATTATCAGCTTTTTCTGCACCTTGTACGGTTGGCCAGCTTTTTATTCTTTTTCCTACTCTGGTGGATTGCAACTGATTCTAATGCATTTTCTTTCAAACAATTTTTTACTTCAACTCTGATTGGCTTGTGGTTCCTGCCGATTGACAGGAAAGTCCACAGCTGTGTGTTCTCTTTTGAAGCTATTTTATCTTTTCTCTTTGACTTTCTTTTAATTTGATTGGATTCACTCTTGGAGCACCCTGTGGAAAGAGCCCTGATTACTCTCTTTTCTGCTGCTAGTTGGTAGATGGCAAAGCGCACTGAGAGGTCTTATCCCTTCTTTGTGAGGACCGGCTGCCTGTGGAAGCCCTGGGAGTGCTTATCTTGGCTGGCAGATAACTGCTTCCAGGTTTAAACTAAAAAGGAAAAACCCAGGCAGCCCCAAAGAAAGAAACTTCAGTCAGCTTCAACGGGTGAGTGAGCTGGTCCTATGGCTACTTTTGGAAATGTGAAAGGCACACTGAAAAATCAGGCTAGCCTCAAGATCTTAGGGTCACTTTTTCACATTTGGATAGTAATTGCAGGGTCTTGGGAAAGCGCCAACTCCATAGTTCTGTGGGCAAGCACAGTGAGACTCAGCGGGAGGGCTGTCATTGAGAGAGTATACTGGTCTCATAGCTAGACACCTCAGGGAGTGGTAAGGTGCACTGAGAGGGTGGTTCCCCACCAAACTGCTCATTAACTACAGTCCAACCAAGAGTTTCGTGCCACAACAGGACAGATTCATGTCTGAAACTGACAAGTCACATGCATTCAATAACTACGAATCAAATTTCCATGGGAAAAACTCACAAACATGTCTGCCTCCCCCCCCCCCACACTGCCCTCAGATAGATATCTGTTAATGTCTACAACCTGTTTTTCTAATCCTGAGGTTAGAATGGCTAGAATGGCAACGAAAAAATATACTCATTGTTTTTTCCAATGATAACAAAATAATGACAATCAATTTTCCATTCTCTCTTCCTTTCCTTTTTACACAGTGGAAAGAACACAGTACACAGTGGAAAGAACACCAGCTATTCATTTCTTCATTGCTACCCTATATATATGAAAGAAAGAGAGAAAACAATATTTAGAGCAAACCCTAGCTTCTTAGTGCTCTGAGTCTCTGCTTACTTGGTAGTAGGCTTCACCTTCAGTCAGTTTTGTGACCTCTCTAAGCATTATTTATTCCACCCCAAAATTAAAAAATAAATAAATAAAATTGAACTTCATAGTGGTATCAACCTTATCTGGTTATTGAGAGCAGTTGATGAAACAATATGAAGTACTCAACAGATCTAAGTGGCTATTATTATTGTTGTTGTACACTTCCTGATTGTCCCCTTGAGTCTCTGGCACAGTGTATGTTTGTGTGTGTGGGTAGTTGAGGCTGGAAAAGCATAAAGAGGTTAATTTGGTTCCCACACTCACAGTTGCTGCCCATGCCTGTAATCACCGTGCCCTGTGGTCCCTTTCTGTCACTTTCCTTTAGATTCTTTGAGCTTTGGTCTTTTAGTTGGTTGTTTTTTTCTCCACTGTCAACTTCCAAACCACAGATCTCCATGAGGGGGTGGCTGGGGGGTGGCTGTCTGTGCTGGTGCTGACTCTGCCAAACTTCTCTGTGAGGCTTCTCTTTCTTAACTAGCAGGGAAATGTCTTTTGTGACCAGCTCTTTCATAGCGGATTCTACTACCAGAAGTTTTAGGTTTTAAATGACAGTTCTCTTCTTTCTGAGAATCATAAGTAGGAAGAGAGGGCACCTGGGTGGCTCAGTCGTTAAGCGTCTGCCTTCGGCTCAGGTCATGATCCCAGGGTCCTGGGATCGAGCCCCACATCGGGCTCCCTGCTCCGTGGGAAGCCTGCTTCTCCCTCTCCCACTCCCCCTGCTTGTGTTCCCTCTCTCGCTGTGTCTCTCTCTGTCAAATAAATAAATAAAATCTTAAAAAAAAAAAATAAGTAGGAAGAGAGTAGAACAGAAGACCAGGCTGTTGGTTGGTCAGGCAGAAACAGCCTCACATGAAACCTAGAATCATTGCTGTCTTTTATATATGGGCTACTCTTGCCCTGTTGGCCCACTCTACTAGACTCCTAAATGAATAATAAATTTCTCTAAGGACCTCTTTCATGTCCTACTAGTCATTCTATCCATGGAAAAAGGTCATTATACTTCTGGATCCCAATTGTGGCTCAAGTTCACAATTTCTCACAGGGTTTCTGACACTAACATGTGTATTATCATCAAACATCCGCAGGGATGATGCCAAACCACACTGAACAACCTACTTATTTCTGATGGTTTGCCCAAAGAGATGTCAATACTTGTGTAAGTGCATTGCAGTCCTAACTCAGTGCCTCAGTAGATGAGGCACTCAGTAGTTGTTGACATTACCGTGAGCAGAATACTTTGCAATACAGTTCTTAATTTCTATTTCTGTTTCCAAATTTCTATTTGGAAATAATATATAATGAACCAAGAGTTCACATGAATTTAATTCTGTGTATCTGAGGCCCAATAAAATAATAATTAAATAAAACATTAGAAAAGAGAAATCTGTAATTCCTTTCATGATATAGCCACTGCTGAGACACTAAAGCTTATCCAGAGATAAGCTTCACACATACACACATCCTTGGACATCAGCCTCTGTTCTGAGTTACCTTCAGGCCCATCATATTTGTACAAAAGTGGACTGAAACTTTAACTCAACCATAGTGTCTTTATTAACCCTCAGCAGTGACCTCACCTTTTTGATCAGGGGCTACTGAGGCACATCAATTGTCTTCAGACTATCTGTATTTTTACTACCTTCATTATAGAGTAATCATTGCGTGTTCAAGGATGAGTGCTGGACACCACTCAACAACCAAGGTAAAATGGTAACATTTACAATTAAAATATATTTCCTTGGGTTTGAAGAGATGAGAGGATTGAAGTTCGAAAGTTTGATAGCCATGGTGGTGGTGAAAGGGGCAGGGCTGATTCTATTTCTCCTAGATTATCATTCAATCAAGAAACAGGTACTCAGTACATATTGCATGCTAGCAAGTAGTCAGGAGTAGAGATGCAACTAAACTTGAATAAGACAGACAAAGTTCCTGCCTTGGTAGAGTTTACCATAAATTGGGGAATGCATGAAATTAAAAAGGTTACTTTTACAATATCCTAGACTGTAATAAGTGTTTTGATGTGAAAAGTGTAGGGTTCTAAAGGATCATGTATGAAGAATGCCCAAACATCCCTGCGTATCTGTGTGTTTGGAAAGTGTTTGGAGGAAATGCCATTTAAACTGAGATCTAAAAGATGAGGAAAAATTAACCAATATAAGAGGGAAGCATGCCCCGGGCAAAAAAACCTAAAATGTGAAGGCATGAGAGAATGTGGTTCATTCAGACAGCTGGAAGTCATTCCATAGGGTGGAGTGGAGTGATCAGAGAGAAAATTGGGAACTTGAATAAAGCCAGATACATATAATCTTGGAATCCATGTTAAAGAATTTGGATATTATTCTAAATAAGAATTTAGGAGGGTAAGAGGATAATGTGTCAGATCATTCTGGCTGCAGAATGGATGGGGACAGGAATAGAACGGAAGCATGGACACCTTTCAAGCTAGGGCTGATAGTGGCCAGAACCATGTCTATAGGTAGTATGGTAGAATAATGGCTTCCCAATGATGTCCATGTTCTAATCTCTGGAACCTAGACTATGTTGTGTATGCAACAAAGGAAATTACAGTTGTGGATGGAATTAAAGTTGCTCTCAGCTGACTAAAATAAGGAGATTATTTTGGGTTACCTACGTGAGCCCAGTGTAATCACAGAGATCTTTTAAAGTGGATAAGAGACAGAAGAGGAAGTTGGAGTCAGAGAATTGAAAAATGCTACATTGCTGGCTTTGAAGATGGAAGAAAGCAGCGATGAACTGAGGAATATAAGAAGGCTTAAGAAGCTACAAAATCCAAGGGAATGAATTGTACCCTAGAGACTCCAGAGGAATGCAGCCATGTTGACACCTTGATTTTGGTCGAGTGAGACATATTTTGGACTTTTGACATACAGAACTGTGAAAGAATAATTACATGTTGTTCTAAGGTGCTAATTTTATGGTAATTTGTTACAGCAACAATAGGAAACTGATTAAGTACAGATGGAAAGAGGTAGGGAAGGTTGGGAGATATTTAAGTGGTAAGAATGAGAAGGTATAGCATTCAGTTTAACATGCAAGAAGAAAGTGTGCTGGCATGAGTTATTTTCGGAGAAGAGATTTTTATCAATTACAACTGGAGAAGTTCTTGTACTAATATGACCTATAACAATGAATTCAACTAACATATTTGACTCAATATATCAGTGCATAATATTAAAGACAGAGATGGATAAATTTCATACAAATGACTAATAACTTATTTCTCTGGGTATTTTAACATCAATATCTCTCCATTAGATTGATGCGGGATTCACATAGTTCAGATGTTGATATTCAGCTAAATGCCATGTATAAATAAATAAAATTAAATGTTGAATTTCAGGGCATATTATATAAATAATAGCTACCACAAGTACTGTTGTGAGATTTTACATGTTCTGGATAGTCCCGTGGCTCTCAAGCATTCTGAACATTATTTAGATACAAAATAAATAAATAAATAAATAAATAAATAAATAAATAAATAAATAAAACTATTTGGGAAACTTAAGGAGACTTAATATTTTAGTTAAAAAATAAATGCAGGACATATGATTTAGGAAACAATATTATGTTAAAATTCAATAAACATGTCTGTTAGCTATTCAACACCACTGTATTCACGAAATCAAAGGTCACCTCTTTCTTAAATCTTTCAAGCTCATCCTTTCTCTCTTCTTCCAGAATTATTCTTTTTCTTCTCTGTGGTTCAATAACATGTCAATTATACTTTATCATGTTTCATATTCTTCACTAGATTACAACTATTTCTACGTTTGTCTTTCCTTTCCATAATATTTTCAACTACTCGAAGGCAGGAAATATGTCCAGTTTATCTTTGTATCCATCACAGCATCTATCCCAATGCCTTATATAAAGAACCTAGTGAGTGGCAGAGAAGGTAGGTTCAATAACAAGACCTGGGCCAAGGGTTCAATTTCAGCTTCACTAATTATTTGACGTAAACTTGGAGAAAATCATGTCACATCTTGGTGCTTAATTTTCTATTTGAAAGCCTCATGATTCAAAACAAGGTGTTGTGATTAAAATAAGCAAGTGTGTTTGGATAAACTGAAACCCATTATGTGTGCTTAAAGTATCACAGATAGTCACTAATTAGCAAATTAAGGATGCTGATGTGCTAAGTTGGCCACACAACTGAATTGATGAAAGGATTTTCGTAGCTGGTGGGGAGAAAAGAAAAAAGAAAGAAAAAGAAAATTAAAAGGAAAGACAGAGAAAGATGAGAAGTCCAGAGGGAAGAGGAACATTTAGTGGAAAATTGAGATGTCTAAAGGAAATTTAGTTCTATTTCTTATAGTTGTTGGGCTATGTGAATTGCCTCTCTGTCTCCCCATGAGTTTTCAGTTAAATATGATTTAATGTTTAGTGAAGTTGGATCTATTTTTAGAATACCTCAAAGCTTGGAGCATGGCCTCATATAGGCACTGGGCAAGAGTAAAGGGCAGTGAGCGAAGCCACTGTACACAAGTTAAAGATACAACAATGTTTGAAAGAATTACCTGACGATTACTCTTGTACTTTTTTTTAATTTAATTTTATTATGTTATGTTAATCACCATACATTACATCATTAGTTTTTGATGTAGTGTTCCATGATTCATTGTTTGTGTATAACACCAAGTGCTCCATTCAATATGTGCCCTCTTTAATACCCATCACCGGGCTAACCCGTCCCCCCACCCCCCTCCCCTCTAGAACCCTCAGTTTGTTTCTCAGAGTCCATAGTCTCTCATGGTTCATCTCCCCCTCCGATTCCCCCCTTTCATTTTTCCATTCCTACTATCTTCTTTTTTTTTTTTTTTTTTTTACGAATACAGTTTTTTATTACCCTCCATTTACCTTTTGATGCTGGTCAAGACATAAGACGGCTGAGCATTTTTACTGCCACTCAGTTTCTATGGTGTTTTGTCCCATGAATTTTGTATCTGGTGGTGGTAGTGAGGCTGATGAGGATTTTGCTACCATTTTTGGCCTGTACTTGGTCCTGGCCCTCAGTTATACCAATTAATAATCCTGTAAGAAATTTATGAGAATTCCAGTTTGTTTTCCTGTTTCATTAATTTCTGTTCTTTCCTGTTTTATTTTCTCCCTCTTATTTTTGGAGGATTTAATTTGCTATTCTCCCACTTTTTGAGATAAATATTTTTAATCATGATTTTAACCTTCTTTTCTTATATATACATTTAAGGCTATGTATTTCTTTAAATTTTGGTTTTATTCACATCCCACAGTTTAACACATTTTCTGTTTTCCATGGTGAATTCTCATTTGGTTAATGCATTATTTAGAGGCACACTGGTACATTCCAAACTTTTTGTTATTCACTACTAGTTTATTTCTTCTGTGAACAAAGAACCCAATTTTATGATTTCAATTCTTTAATCTTGTCTAGACTTTCTAAAAGACCCAACACATAATAAATGTTGGCAAATATCCCATAAACATATATTATGCACTGGTTGGAGGGGTAATTTTCTATATTTATCAATTAAATTAATTAATCATATTTTTCAGATATTCTGTAATTCTGAATGCTTACTAATTATTGTCTAATCATGTTTTCCTATGTTACTGAGATATATTTAAAAATCTATTCTAATAGTGGATATTATCTCTTAGTTCTGTTTATTTTTGCTTTATGTATTTTAAGTCTATGTTGTTAGCTGTACAAAAATTTAGAATTATTTGTTTCTATCGAATTACCTTTTATAATCATGAGAAGTTCTTCTGTATCTTTAATATGATTCTTGTCTTCAACGATATTTATCTATAAGTAGAATAGTTTTTCCTGGTATAACTTTTTTATTCTTTTACTTTCAGCCTTTAGGCTTACTTGTTTCAGATTCTATCTTGTAAAGAACTTATACTTAGGTATTGTTTTTATTATCAATCTTTTAATTGGGGTCCTTAGTCCATCTAATGTAATCATGGACTTATTTAAGTCTGACTATAAAATCTTATTTGTTTTCTATTTGTCCCATATTCTTCTTTTTTGCTCTCTTTTGAATTGATCAAGTGTTTTATTATTATTACTATTCTCCTCTTTTGAGCTCTTTAGTTAACATTACTGTGTTTTCCTATTAATAATTCCCTAGATACATTATTTGTGCCCCTAATTTATAATCTTTCTGAAATTAATACTTTTATCACTTACTTAATTATGTAGAAATTTATAACAGTTTAACTCCTTTAATCCCTCTTGACCTTTGTGCTGTTGTCATATTTTTATTATTACACATGTTACAAATCCTGTAAGATATTTTTATTATTGTTATTGTTTTGAGCAGTCATTAATTGTTCATATTCAATGACCATATTTACCATTTCTCATGTTCTTATTCCTTCTTGAAGCTCTGTGCTACCATCTAGGATCATTTTCCTATGACCTTTACTGTTTATGGAAGGACAGGTCTTTTGATGATGAATTCTTTCTTTCATTTTCTCTGAAAACATCTTTACTTGCTCTTCATTTTTGGAAGACATGTAGCCAGATATAATATTATTCCTGTTCCTTTCCTAGGAAATTCTGTCAATCCTATTGTGGCTTTCAATGTCATTTATCACAATCTCTTCATTCACTCAACTTTAAAATCAACAAACAAAAATAAAGGCAACTTTTCCTTTTAGCCCCCTAACTGAAATCACTCGTGAGACAAGAGACTATAAAAGGCCTGGTCTCTGGAGGAGCAGAATCAGGAAATAAATAAGAAAAGAACAAATTTATTATCTCACAAATATGACAATATCGTGTTTTTGAACAGGATATGTGAATTTAGGGAATATCATACAAAATAGCCTGAAAATTTCCCTGTGAAGTAATAGGCAGGTTATCTGCTTGAAAATTAAGAAAATTAAAAAAATAAGAAAGAAAATGAGGAAAACAGTTGTGGAATAGGAAGTATAAAGTTATTAGTTTTGTTTAGAAATGGTATATATGAGAAATTGGAGAGAGAACAGAACCAAGGACTTGAAAAAGAATTGCTGAGCTCTGCTGAAAACCCATCTGGAGACCAAATAGTTGGCATTAATTCACACAATGGTTTATTTTCTCTAACAGTATTCAGAAGTCTGGGAACAGCAAATAAGAAGACGGATGGTTGCACACATGCAAGATAGATGATCTGAGAATTTTCATGATTGTGAAGTGAAAGAATAGGAGTGTTTGGATGCTAGCATATAAGTTGATGAAACAAACTACCAAGGTGTCAAGCAGAGAGATACTGTGATGTGGTGACAGGCTGTGAGTAAGCAGAGGGAAAGAGAATTCATATTTCTTCACGAATAAGAACAGGTGTGAGAAACCAAAAAGGGCGGGAGATTTGGTAAGATGATGACATTTTGAATTTTAAGATTTTATGCAAGAGTTCGAGTGATGAGGTCCACAGTATTGTTGTGATGGTAGAATTGGGAGTGGAACTGGGGCAGGGATGCTGATATCAAAGTCAAGATACTTTAAAGCTATTTGTTGGAAAGATTACCTACATGTATAATTGAACAATTGATGATGGTTGATTTTACTATGGAAGGGCAGAAGTCTGAGAGCTAGGTTCCAAAGCCCACAGTGAATGAATAAGGTAGTCAACATGGCAAAGGATGACGTCAATAATGAGAGGTACATGATGACATATATAGTTATCATGATCCTTAAAGAAAGAGTGATTTTTGCTTTATGATAAAAAATATTTGGGAGTTAGAAAATTACCAGTACTAACTCTAAACCATCATGTTCCTTGAGCTTGAAAGTATAAAAAGCTTTCACTCAGTTGGGAACAAGGGAAGAGGTATTTTCAGGGGAGATCCAGGTTCCAAATCAATAACTAGGTAGCAGGATTTTTCTGTGAAGAGATTAAGGCTACAGAGCAGTGCGGTAAAAGCATATACGTTCCAGCAGCCACTGTTAAAAGGGAGAGGTGAACTGTGTTTGAATTTAAGTTGGTGGAAAACCATGAGAGGGAAGAGAGGCATAATTGAAGTAATTATCTCAAAGTTACTGCTCTGATAAGAATAGTAGGCAGCAGCCTTTGTTGAGTATTCAAAAAGATTGACACTGGATTTATGTTTCAAGAAAATTCTCCCTGGAAGGAAGCAAGAACTATAACAACAATTTAATCCAGTAGTATTTCTAAAGAGATATTGTCAGGTTTATGAAATGGCTCTTCGACAGAACTATCTCCAAGATCTCTAGTAAGAATATATTTTAGATACTAAGAAGCTCATACTCTGACTGTGGAACTCCTTATTTCTAATCAGTCTACTTTTTTAGATTCACTTCAAGCCTGTTGGTGAAGGGTAGCAGACAGCCTTTGAGTCTAGAATTCTACTAGCAACATGGATGAGTGGAAGTAATGTGATCTCCACATTAATACATGCTGCTTAATGAAATCATAATGATTTAAGGTGGCTATAAGTCTTTTGGTGTCATTGCAATGGGTTGAGGAGCTTGTAAATATTCACTCAATCCCTACTGGAAGGAGAGAAGCCTAGAGAATTATCTTCACCCTGCAGAAAGTGTCCAGCACCCTGCATGAATCATGTCTAGTATGTAATTTTTGCCCTGGGGGGGAAAAAAAGACTGATATGTGTTGCATAATTTTACTGATTTTTATAATGTGACCTGATATCATGTTAAAAATTGGAGGCAAAGACAAAATTCTTACCCTCCTAATCCCTTTTATTGGCATGGCTATCTAATCAAACTTTCCCAAAACAAAAGAAAGACAGCACAGTATATATATATATATAGTAATTTTTTCCCAATATGACTTTGTCATCAAACCCAGAATCCAGTTAAATCAATAAAGAACACCATAACTTCAAACAAGAATGGATCTTTCCTAATTTTTGAATAATCAGACAATTCCTCCAAAATTGAGGCATGTAATATGGTACTAAGGCACATTATTAGAATGTATGAATGGAAATAGAAGTAGATTTCAGATATACATTTTGCTGATAAATATTAAGCCCATATCTGATACTACATTAAAAACCAAGAAAGAAAAAATTATTGAAGACTCTTTTTGGATTATTACTGAAGTCCTGGCAGATTAAGAATCATTATTTTTCTTTATACATTGCTTAAACATTTTCATCAGTCTTCATCTTTAATTATTTGCCCTATTTTCTTAGAACAATGCAATTATATTTATTATTTTAGATTGGAAAGATAATTTTTAAATAATATGAGGAAAATGAAAATACAGTAAGATTCGCAATGATAGTTGAGCAAGGGGACTATGATTAAATATACTATGGGTTGTTTAAATCATGTCTTGTCTGAAACATGTGTAACTAATTTTTACTTCATTTAAAAGGGAGAAAAATATAAACAATATTTATATTTAAACAGAACCAAATAACCTTCTTTTTTTCTCTTCTGTTGACAAAACAAAGAGTTGTATATATCTCAAAGCTTTTCTTAGAATTCAAAGTAAAGGACAGAAGAGGAGTCACCTGTATTATGTCCAAGAAATAATCTGATCACTAAGGGAGAAACAAAACATTTTGGGAAGAGGAAAAGACTCCAGAATAAAGCAGAACATCAGAAAAAGATCATGAGTTATGACTATTTAATTTATAGTTGAGTGAAATCCTATGGCATTGCAAAGAATTTCCAATAATTATTAAGAAATACTACCGGCATATGGAAATTACTATTTCAGTATTATAACTAGACCAATGAAGATATATTATAAAGAATAAATACCACAATTTCCTGTTTAGAGACTTCTTTTTCATTATATATTTAGATAAGAGTGGGGGCAATAATATTAAAGGAGTAATATAATGTAAAAATAGCAAGTATGTACAGCGTAAAGCAAGTAGCTTTAAATAAGATATATATGAATTGAAGCTTAACATTGCAATGTCTTTAAGAAATCATTTTCTTTCTATTTAATTAAATCTCTAGGTTATTAAATATTTCTCTGCTAACACATAGTTTTCTCACCTTTTAACAAAATTAACTCACAACACAGACCAGTGGAAAAGAATGCCTCATGCTACCTATGAAATGAGAAATAAAAATAAGGCATGGTATTGAGGATGTGGACAGGAAAAAAATTGCACAGATACTTAATTCCTAACAACTCATTTCATCTTTCTAAGTCATATTTACTTATAAAATGGGGAGAATAATGCTGACCTTACAGGGTGAAATGAGATAACATAGGCATATCACCTTACTCAATGTCTGGCACAGTGCTAACTCTTAACACTAAACCTTGCCTTTCTATGCCCCAATCCCCAACTTTCCCTAGGAAAGTCAGGTAAAAGAAAGAGGGCTCTTCACCAAAAACCTGCAGAGCATCACTTGAAGATGCTCCATAGATTCACAAAAGTGAGAAAGAGACAGAAGACAGCATTAGCCAAGAAGCAGCTCAGGGTATAGTACAAATCAGTTTGTGAGTCACCATAGAGGATCTGACCAACAACAAAAGGAGAATTTGCTGAAAGATCAACATAAGTAGGCAGGGATATGGGAATACCATTCAGAAAGATGGGGACCAGGATATAGAGAATCCAAGCCCAAATGGATGTTTCTTTATTATAGCAAGAGTTGATCTTGCCAGGCTTGGGCAGACCCAAAGAAGATAATTCATGCCACACTTGATACAGATCTTCCTCCCTGTATGATTGGTTAAGTCCTGATAAACTTGATCTAAGTTGAAAATATCATCAAGCAAAATGCATTCAATATACTTAACCTACCGAACATCATAGCTTAACCTAGACTACTTTAAACAAGCTTAGAACACTTTCATTAGCCTACAGTTGGGAAAAATCATCTAATACCAAGCCCATTTTGTAATAAAGTGTTGAATATCTCAGGCAATTTATTGAATACTGTAGTGAAAGTGGAAAAACAGAATGGTTGTATGGGTTGTATGGGTACATAATGGTTGTAAGGATATTAGCTATTTACCCTCGTGATTGCATGCCTGACTGGGAGCTGTGCCTTGTTGCCACTCTCCAGCATTGCTAGAGAGAATTGTAGGGCATATCATTAGGCTGGAAAAATATCCAAATTCAAAATTCCAATAACAATTTCTACTGAATGCATATTGCTTTTGCACCATTGTAAAGTTGAAAAATCATAAGGTGAACCAGAAATCACCTGTACCAAGGACTTTCTAGTTCAAGATGACAACAGAGTCTTAAAAGACCCTACACAGGGTAGAGGGTCACTCTGCTGTCACCAGTGGACAGAGGCATGACTTACTCCTATCACATCTCACGGGAGATCACGATGATTCTAGATTCCAGCTTGAGCCATTTCAAGTAGCTCACTTTCGAACAATGTTCAAATGCCATTAAAAATCTTTTTATTTTTTTAAGACTGTGGAAATTTTCAGTAAAATGGAAACAAATTGCTGTAAGTAAACCATTTGTCACAGTCTGATTACTTTGCAGCCACTCTGGGAACACCAATTTGTCATGCTAGATCAAGATAACCACAGCCTGACTAGACGAAATGGTTTTTTGCCTACTAGTTGTGATTTTTTTTTTAAATGTTCACCCAGAGAGACGTGCTCCACAGAGTCTTCATGTTCCACTCCAGCTGTGTGACCAAAGAGGAAAGCTAAGCCATTAGGAACAAATTGCACCATCTAAAAGGCATTAAAAGGCAAAATAATTAACTATTGTTAAATGTAAAACTCAGAATTGGAAGCAAATATACATTTAGAGTATAATACTCCATTGCATATGTTTAAGTTATCTAAGTGGGAAAAAAGTTAAAAAACTATTATTCATTTGGAAAAAGAAGGATGGAGAATAATCAAATAAATGTTTTCAGCTCCATTAATTTCTCAGCATAAAGTAGGCACTTAAGAGATCTTTGGTGATTTGTTAGTTGCTTTCTATGAAAGAGACCACCAATTTGTCCTCTTATTGTCACTGGATTTTTAAAGTTGAGCTTTTAAAAATTAGATTTGTTCTTGATCTTGATCTGAGACAGTTTAAGTATAGTGTGGGCTCAAAGAGAAAACAATTATTCAATATTCTTTCCATTTTTTTCTTATATAAACACTCAGAATATAATAAAAATAAAATTAGGTGAGTGAGACCTACAACTTGCTGAGTTAGCACAGGTCAGAAGTTCTTATTAAATTAGGTTCCTACAGTGAGTTTTGTAAACTAAGGATGCTTTTGGATTCCTTTTTGCATCTCCAATAATTCTCACCATGACAATGGTCACTTTTTCCCAAGAATCATGCTAGTTCACCAATCATGTTACTGATCAGTTTAGAATAGTAAATGCACTCATTGTTTTATTAAGCTCATAAAAGATGAAACTGTCAGCAAAGATAATCATGTATTTTTGGAAAATGCCATTTGTCAAGTGATCCTTTAATGTGGATATCCAGTAGGAGATCACTACTGCATTTTGACCACTAATGCACATTTCAACATATATTTTGAAAGCAATTTTTTATAGTCACAAACTGAATGGGTGGTTTTTAAAGTAAATATTAATGTTTTTAATCTATTTATTTTCATTCCAAATTTTCTTCATAAGGCTTTCCTTCCATTTTCATGCAGGCACATGCCTGTTTGACTTAAGGTGTTATTTTCAAATTGTTTGATCTTGTACTATTAAGCAAACTCAGATATTATCACATTCTAAGCAAACATCCATCTTATTCCATCAAATCTTAGTGATAAATCTTCCTGAGAATCATTGCAGAAGTTAATTTTGAAACCCAAATATCTTCTAAACCTTATCAGTTTATTTACCTCTTGGTCCTGGGTTTGGGACTCTGTAGGACTCCAGTGGACAGAGGTTGATAATGGAAGGAGATGAAGAAATTATTTCACATAAATAATTTCTTATTAGCTATTAGCTTTGCAAACCCTCATCTCTATTGTCCACCGCATCATTCTTCATATCATAGAAATATTGTCCTTATGGAAACATTTTCTATAGCTAGAGACTTTTTGTTATCATGACTATTGCCCTTAAAAAAATCTTAATCATTTGATACAATTTACACGGTTGTCTACCTTCAATAACTGTAATATCAAGCCATGTAATATCTATGTGGATGTCTACTAATCCATCACTCTCTCATCTATATGTTTTCAATTGCAAATATTTTTAAGAATATCATCTACAAACTGGGGATATAAGAGAACTTAACCATAGGGATAAGTTAGCTAAAAGAAAATATTAAGGCAGTTTTAGGTTCACAACAAAATTGAGAAGTATCCCCTCTCCCACCACACATGAATGCTTTCTCCAATATCAACATCTCTCACCAGAATGGTACATGTGTTACCAGGGACAAATCTATACTGACACATCATAACCACCCCAAATCTGTAGTTTATATTATGGTTCACTCTCGGTGTTGTGTGGTTCTGTGTATTTGGAAAAATATGTGATGACATATATCTATCATTGTAATATGATTTAGAGTATTTTCACTGCTCTAAAAGTCCTCTGCTCTGCCTGTTCGTTCTCCCACCCAAACTTTCTTTCACTGTGTCCATAGTTTTGCCTTTTCAAGGATGTCATACAGTTAGGATATATACAGCATGTAGCCTTTTCAGATTGGCTTCCTTCACTGAGTAATATACATTTAAGTTTCTTCCATGTCTTTTCATGGCTTGATACTCATTTCTTTTCAGTGCTGAATAACATTCCATTCTCTGGATGTTCCACAGCTTATTTATCCATTCACCTACTGAAAGGCATCTCAGTTCCTTCAAGTTTTGACAATTATGAGTGAAACTCATATAAATATCAATGTGCAGATTTTTGTGTGGACAGCAAGCTTTCAATTTCTTTGGATAAAAACCAAGAGTGTACTGGACAACTCGGTAAAATTACATTTAGTTTTGTAAGAAACTAAATTGTCTTACTATCTAACTAAACTAAACTAAGTAAGCTTACTAACCAAACTAACTGCCAAACTGTCTAACTAAATAAGCTAAGTAACTAAACTACACTAAGTAAGCTAACTAACTAAACTAACTGCCAAACTGTCTTCCATTTTTGCATTCCTGCCAGCAATGTATGAGACCTCTCGTTGCTCCACATCCTCATCAGCACTTGATGTTATCAGTGTTCTGGATTTTGGCCATTCTAATAGGTATGAATTGTTTTAATTTGAATTTTCCTTATAATATATAATGAGGAGCATATTTTCATATGCTTGTTTGCTTCTTTAGTGAGGTGTCTATTAAGGTTTTTGGCTAATTTTTAAAAGATTGAGTTGTCTGTTTACTTATTGTTAAGTTTTAAGAGTTATTTATATGTTTAGATAATAGTCCTTCATCTAATGTGCCTTTTGCAAATACTTTCTCCCAGTCTGGGGCTGGTCTTCTAATTCTCTTGATATTGTCTTTTACACAGCAGAAGTTTTTAATTTTAATAAAGTCTAGCTTATCAATTATTTCTTTTCTGGACTGTATCTTTGGTGTTGTATCTAAAAACCATCACTATACCCAACGTCATCTAGGTTTTCTCCTATGTTATCATATATGTTTTAAAGTTTGTATTTTACACTTATATCTGTAGTTTATTTTGACTAATTTTTTTGAAAAGGGTAAGTTCTTTGTCTAGTTTTTTTTTGCATGTGAACATCTAGTTGTTCCAGCATTGTTTGTCAAAAAGACTATTTTGACTTCATTGTATGCCTTTGCTCTTTGTCAAAGATCAGTTGACTTTGTTCCTGAGTTTCTATTTCTGGCCTCTCTATTTTGTTCCATTGATTTTTTTTTCTATTCTTTCACCAATACCACACTGTCTTGATTACTGAAATTTTATATAGCAAGTCTTGAAGTCAGGAAGTGTCAGTTCTTCAACTTCCAAATTGTGTTGGCTATTCTGGATCTTTTGCTTCTCCATATGTACTTTATTTTTTTAATGTTTTATTTTTAAGTAAGCTCTACATGCAATGTGGGACTTGAACTCACAACTCCAAAGTCAAGAGTTGCATGCTCTACCAACTGAGCTAGCCAGGCACCTCTACATATACACTTTTTTATTTATTTTATTTTATTTTATTTTATTTTATTTTAAAGATTTTATTTATTTACTTGACAGAAAGAGACACAGCGAGAGAGGGAACACAAACAAGGGGAGTGGGAGAGGGAGAAGCAGGCTTCCCCTCCGAGCAGGGAGCCCGATGCAGGGCTCGACCCCAGGACCCTGGGACCATGACCTGAGCTGAGGCAGATGCATAACGACTGAGCCACCCAGGCACCCCTCTACATATATACTTTAAAATCAGTTTGTTAATACCCATAAAATAATTTGCTGGGATTTCATTTGAATAGCATTGAATTTAGAGATCAAATTGGGAAGAACTGACCTCTTGAAAATTACTGAATGTTTCTATCCATGAACATAAAGTATTTATTTAATTAACTCTTTGATTTCATTCATTGGAGTTTTATAGTTTTCCCCATATAGACCTTATACATATTTTGTTAGATTTATATTTAATATTTCATTTTTGAGAATGCTAATGGTATTGTGTTTTTAAAGTTTAATTCCACTTGTTCATTGTTGGTGTATCAGAAAGTGATTGACCCTTATTTAATAATCTTTTATCCTTGTAACCTGCAACCTTGCTATAACTGTTTGTTAGTTCCTGGAGTTTTTGGTTGATTCTTTTGAATTTTCCACATAGACAATCATGTGATTGGCCAACAAAGACAGTTCTATATCTTCCTTCCCAATCTGCATACTTTTTATTTCCTTTTTTTGCCTTATTGCATTAACAAAGACTTTCTGTAAGATGTTGAAAAGAGTGATGAGAAGGACTATCCTTGTCCTGACCCTGATTTAGTAGAAAAGCTTGTAGTTTCCTATCCTTGAGTATGATGTTAGCTAGAGGTTTTTTGTAGATCATCTTTAAGAAGTTAAAAACCTCATAAGGTTTCTGTAAGTATTATAAAATGAAATGAATGTAGAATTCTTAGTACTCTGTACTTAGTAGTTAATAAATTCTCAATAAATGTTAGATATGATGATGATGAGATGATGATACAGTAAATGACACTGTAATAGGCACTTTAGATATGAATTCATCCAGCTTATTAAACCTTCAATAAAGAACTTTACCATATCAGCAGAAATAGATTTTAGAAGTATTCTTTACTTGGTCTTTCCAATACTCAGTGATCAGCAGGTTTTCATAGGTTTTGCAAATTCTCTAGAAGCTCCTGGACATATTCTCTCTGTATACCGGACATCCTTCCAGCAAATGTGCTAAACTGCTTGCTGTCACTTCTTTTTGCCTTAAAAGGGAGTTGACAAGAAAGACTAAATTTATCTTTCTTCTGGGAACTTCTCCAACATACTTGTACTTGTTAATACTCATTGATCTGTGGAGCCTTATATATCTAGAGAGCACAGGCTTGGGAGATTAGCAAAATTCTAGGCATTAATTTTAGGGGCAGACCCTCTATGTCAACCCAATACAAGAGAACCTGATTGGTGTGCAGGAGCCTCTTTAGGTAAGCTCTTTAAGCATGATCTTTTCTTTCTCTCCCAACTTCAATAAACAAAACCAAAACCAAAACCAAAAAATATCTTCTAAGTACATACCATAGAAGGAAAACAAGGTCAAGTCTTTACTGTTTTCGGCACTGGGGATGCCCCAGAGGCCTTGTTAATGAAGGTACTTGATTTTTAGCAGTGAAAGAAGAAAATACATGGAAATTGCTGTCAGCCAGAATACGTGGAATAATAACAATAATAATAATAATAACTACTAGGATGTATATGAGTTTAGAAAGTATTTTTGGAGGATAGTCATAATAATTCACTTAGAATACTATGGGCATTTTAAAGTGCACCTGTGAATTTTTAGTTTAACATTAGGAAAAAACAAACTCCAAATCTTTGATGCTTTTCACCGTTTGAATGCTAGACTGGATGGAAAATGGCAGTTATTCAGAATGGCATTTTTCTATCCTTATGTTATTTAAAATATTTTGTTTTCTTTACTATTCTATCTTAACATTCTTGATTATTTAGCAATCTAAAAGATTGGCATTTCCCATTAGAATAGCAAGTTAAAGATGATGTCATTTGGATAAAACACCTAAGTAAAAGCAAAGCGCAGAAATGTACTTATATTCATAAAATAGTATTACTTCAATTCTTTGAAAATTAAATCATGCCTTGTTTTCCTCGAGGGAGAAAACATATTGAATCTTCCAAATTAATGAGGCTACTAAATAGGTAGGAACATCCAAGAAGACAAGATTTATATCAAAAAAATATAAGAAATTTCTCAGACTTTATATTTCTACCTGGCATTAGCCATTCCCCTGAAAAATCTCTGTGATAGATTTTTAATCTCTCAAAATTACTGACACTTATTCAGTGTTTTGAAAGTCTTTTTATCTTAAACTAAATATCGACTTAAAAAAAACCCCTTTCTGTTGTTGAAAATCAGACAGAAAGTCATAATGGAGAAAAAAAAAGTTAATGGTGAGACAAGTGTAATTAAAATTATATTATAATGTAAAAAAGCTGAATTGTATCTCACACATTATACGCTGGCTTTTATTGTTGTGATAAAATACAGCAGCTAGAAAAGGTCTGTGCTTTTCATTTTAAGAATAGATCTATTTGGTCATAGGCATGATACATTTTGACTACCAATAGCTTAGCAGAGGTAGTTTAAGTACTGTGTTCAAAATGCCAATGATTAATCTACAAAGTTTACTATAAAAAGGTTTTTGATTGGGGCTGTTTTAATGCATCATGATTTGATCGTTCCTTTAAAACCAGCCAAAAGCATAAAATCATCTAACTCCTGGTTTAACTTCTACCTTCTGGGCATAGGAAAATAGCTATACATGAGAAAGTAGATAACTACTTCTGTCCTATATGATGCCGAATTTGGGATGAATTTCCCAGACTTTTCACTCTTTCTGGAATTCACAGTGATACTCAAAGCCCAAGAACTTTGTCACATCTGAGATCATATGAAACATTTCCCATCTTGAGCACTGCAGATTGGTAAAACGATGAACTCTTCTGAAATCGTATTTGACTTAGAGTCTACTACATTTGGTTCTGCACAGTATTGATCAGCATACTTGCTGGGTTAGCAACAAAACCTAGCATCATTATTCAGCACTATTTAAATGTAGCCAAAGGACCTCATTTTACTTCTTTGCCTGTTTTCTTTTCTCTCCTGATGAATTGCACTGGGCTCCTTTTAAATTAGGCAGGACAGCAGGTGGGGCATTGGGGAACACCCTTCTGCATTTTTGAACTACATCTCTTGGATTACAGGTGCCTTATGAAAAGAAAATGAACAGTGAATATGATTCTTTCATTTTATCTGTTGAAAGTTGAATTTGCAGAATATAACTGTAAGATTTTCTCTCCATAGTTACAGCCTTCTATCTCACTCCAATCACTCCTGGTATTTATTTGATAGACTCAGCCTCTGAATGCTCTTGGTTTAAGATAAGATCTACTTTGTTCACCTGGAGTCTGATTGCCAACCATGCAAAAACAATTACTGTTAAGCTTATTCAAATCTTTCTTGTAAAACACTGTCTTCTCTAATATTTACCTCAATTAATTTAAAACTACCACTACTCTCTGCTTCTTCCAAAACCAAAATAACCGCAATTTAAGAATGTACTTCCAACAAAAGGTAACCTGCTGCCAATCTCTTTTGCAAAGGCTATTTTAGACTGAAAAAGATAAAAAAAAAAAATGTTCTATCTCAAGGCAAAGGTTTTTTTAAAACTTAAAATTTGAAGATACCTACTGATATTTTGGCTTTTGACCAAAATCAATCATCACAATTTTTTGTAACTTGCCATGGGTCTGTAAACTCAATTTTTAAAATCCCATATTTGTATTGAATACCTCTTGTGGGCTCCCCTCAGTTCACGTTTTATACCTGCCATTGCTGGGGCTACCTGCTTGGTGTAGGTGTAAGCAGAGGATTCCTCTTTTCAATCATACAAAGACCCTCAAGCCTCCCACCTAGGTGTTTTCCTGTGCCTGGGACTCACAGGAACATGCCTAGAGCTCACACACGTCCCATGTGGGAGTGGGATGGAATTAGCAATCCTTCACTTATGGGAAAGGAGCCCATAGTTTGATCCCTTCTGTGGACAATCCTATAATGCACACGGGAAGGTCTTGGCAGGATTGAGCTGGTGACCAACCTGATAGTGCACATTTGTTTTGCCTTTTCCCCTTTCTCTTTACCACTCTCCATTCCATCGTCTTGTTCCCTGGAAGGACTTCTTAAATAAACCATCAGTATGGAAGCCATTGTCTTAGATTCTACTTTTGTAGAAACCCAAACTAACAGAGTACCCTAATTTCATTTTAGAAGAGACAGCCTTAAATTCAAAATTATAAGACTGTGTTCCTTTTTGTCAACAAAGAGTTATCTAATCAGCATAAGGGAAGTCACTAAGGGAAACTTCTCGAACATATCAATTATAACAGTTTTAACAAAAGGTTCATTTTCAAAGAACTTTAATATCAGACAAGAAAGTTGCCATATCTAAGGAAATACACATCACGATTTAGAATTTTAGAATTTTGCTTTGAGAGTTTTATGGGATCTCCCAGGTCCCACCAGCCTGAGGGTTTTAAATCAAGGAGCACAGACCAAAGTAATGGCAATAAAACAACAAACACTCACTCAAGCACCCATCAGTGGACATGAGGGACTCTCAGCCTCCGCTAGGCATCATCCACTACGGACATATTCCTGAAGTGGCTTAAGAAGAAGCTCTGCAACAGTTGTCCACTGCTGTTAATCTAGATCTCTGCCCTAAACTGGTAAGGCCTCTTGTCATGACTATAATCTTCTTCTCAGTAGTGGCCAGTGTCACTGGAGCTATGGTTACTATACTAAGTCTCTCTAAGGTCAAGGCTAAACTGTGGATACTGCCTCTTCTACCCACGAGGGTCTCAAGCTCATAGCCAGCCCATATGCCTGCTGCCCCAGGCTTCATATGGAGCAAAGACAGACAAGCTTGGGGCTAAGGTGCTGCTCAAAATTACACAAAGGCTGTTGTATGCAGGGCTCCCTCCCAGTAGCTTTTATGTGTATTTCTTTTTAATGAGTAGTGTACCAAATACTGTTAGATCTGAGTAGGTGGTTCATGTATATTATATATTTTCTTATTAAATTTAGCACATGTTTAAAGAATTTAATATTTAATTATTTTAGAAAATATTAAAAGAAATAAAATACTTGATAAAATATTATAGGCATAATGTACAGTTTTTTTTAATTCACTTTCACTATTGGACCTCACAATTATACTTACCATGGCTACCATTAGAAAACTATCAATTGAGATGCATTGTACACCCTCAAAAATTTACTTTTCCAATTTTGTTCTTTATCCCACTTGCTTCTCATTTGTACTTTGGTGAAATGGAAAACCAGTTCACAGTAGCTTCTATAATAAGAACTCTCTATGATCCACAGTTTCTCTTCTTATTTTCCAAATACTTAACCATGTCCAAGCTCTCTAGATCTCAAAAAGTGATCATGGTATTCTAACAAGAATCTGGCCTGCCCCTTGGAGGAAAGTTCCTTTTATTTCATCTTCTCCTTTCTTATTTATCTTCCAATGCTGGCTGTATTTTCAAAGTTGCGTTGGTAGGTTGTTTTCTTATATTTATCTCAACATGAGTGTGGCCCTGGATTTAAGGCCATTGATCTTCTCTCTGATATGATTCATTTGTCGACTTTTACTAAGCTACCAAATAATAAATAACTCTTTTTTTATAGATATAAATAACCCTCATTAACCTTTTCCTTTCAGATTTTTTATCTAATCATAATGTTAAGTCTCCATTTACTTTCTTCTATTTTTTTCAACATCACCAACCTGTTAAGAAGAGCAGGCATTCTAAATTCTAGATTGTAATAGCAAAATTTGTTATTTGTATTTAGTCTTTTTTTAAACATATTAGTCATTTGTACCAAGTAACAACAGTTGTGTTATACTGTAATAAGGAAGGAATAAAAAAGTACATGTTTGTTCCCACAGAAGTGTTTGCTCGCCACTAAGGTCCTTGGGCTACTTTCACTGAGATGGAAGACAGCTACTAAGTTTCTGAAGTAAAACATCTGATTCAACAAGAGGCTTACCCAGAAGATGTTTACTTTCCACAGCATCTTAGGAAAAAGTTGGAAGACACACAAAATATCTGGACTGAAGAAAGGATCATGGAGCCATACTTGTAAAGAACTACTGTGTGTTTGTGTGCTTATGTGTGCATGCATGTGCAGTGTGCAACTCTATTTTCTGTTATATGAAAGATGAAGTGGAATCATTTTTTAAAAACACTTTTAAACAAATTACAACTGTGCAGTCAGAGAGGTATCACCAAATTTTATATGTAATCTTTGATGCTAAAGTATTAAATGACATCATCTGTATTGGATTAGAGCGAAGTTGCTCATACAGCAGAGGTTAAAGGAAGTGCATCTCCATGTGAAACAAACAACAGGCTTTGGTCTGATCAATTTGGGGAATAGGGAAACCGACCTGATGTGAAACAACAAAAAATTGAAATACCCCTTTTGAGCCTTGGCATAAGGCAGTACTTGAAGCAACAGTGCCAAAAATGATA
This sequence comes from Eumetopias jubatus, assembly GCF_037043125.1. Classification (NCBI taxonomy): domain Eukaryota; kingdom Metazoa; phylum Chordata; class Mammalia; order Carnivora; family Otariidae; genus Eumetopias; species Eumetopias jubatus. Next base: position 26,123,396 of record NW_028274809.1, read on the forward strand.
ACAAATCTGAACTTTATGTAAGTTCAGGGTACACGGTTGCCTGTACAATGACATCTACTCTACTGAAGTGGTACTTAATTTTTTTTTAACTTTTAACAGTACCATAGAACTTGAAAACATAATTTTTATGAAAACCCTAGGATTTACTCTATGTGATGATTGTGTGTGTGTGTGTGTGTGTGTGTGTGTGTGTCAAGAAATGGGTGTGGCAGACAGGAAAAGGGAATAGCTGGACAAACATTGTCAGTACTTTAAAACAATTTTTAAATAAAAAAGCACACACAAAACTGACTAGTGGTATGAACTTGAGTAAACTACTTAGGCTCTCTGCACTTCAGTTTTCCTATTTATAAAATAAAAATAACAATAAAAATGACATTTACTTCACAAGGTTGAGAAGGTGATGCCAGCCACTGCTAGCAAGACAGACATGGCTGTTGCCAACCTAACTGAACAGTGGGGGCCTTAAGAAGATGAATAAATTGCAGCCCTGTGGTGGGGGTAGGTTACAGAGGGGAAATACAAAGTCAAGAAAGTCTTCTCTCAGGATAATAAAATGGAGAAATAAACAAGGTAAATGCAAAGAACCATGCTACAATCAATTTCCAAAATACTGGAGTCTGATCCTCAGAATCTCAAAGAGGAAAAGAATTTTACTGATCTTCATCTTTTTTTAATTCTAGCAAATTACATATTTTTCAAAGTCAAATTACAGTTGACTGAGGTATGGTTTTCCTGGCTTCACCACTTACTAGCTAAACAATGCATACATTACTTAAACTTTCTGTGTCACTATTTTTTTTTCTCAAAGATAACAATAATAATTAAAACCTGTTGCCTAGGGTTGAATGAAATAATTTACGTAAAGTTACTTGCATGGTCACTGACACTTAGTAACTGCTCAGCAAATTTTAGCTGTAATGATTACCTTTCTATCTTGTCAATACCAAGACAGATTTTAATCCTGAAAATCTTTCCATTTACGTTGTCCTGAGATCCCCTCCCATAGCTCTTAGCTAAGAAATAGGCATTTTCCAAATTGACATGGAATTAACTCTAGACTCAACAAATGGCAGGAAAAGCTTATTTGTTTCACAGAAAAGAATGAATGGTGGGATTTTAAATTGTTAAGTGGATAATTAGAAAGTTTAATTGGCCAGAAATACTACTCGAGGCCCTATTATAACAACTCTACCTATTGTGCCATAATAGGAAACTCTTATTACTTGAAAATTACCACCTTAACTGCCCCACCTCGTTTGCACAGATTAGCCTCTCAGCAACTTTTTACTATGTGATTACCACCCTTAGCCACCAATGATCAGTGATCAGATAGAGGCTACTTAGTCCATTCTGGGTCTATGAAATGCTCCCTCCCAGCAATTTGAATTAAATATATAAGTTCTGTTTTCTTTTCTTTTCTTCTTGGTGTCATAAATCACCCACATTCTTCTTTTTTATTCAATTTAATTAATTAACATATAATGTATTATTGGTTTCAGAGGTACAGGTCTGTGATTTGTCAGTCTTATATAATACCTAGTGCTCATTGTATCACATGCCCTCCTTAATGTCCATCACCCAGTTACCCCATCCTTCCACCCCCCTTCCCTCCAGCAAACCTCAGTTTGTTTCCTATGATTAAGAGTCTCTTATGGTTTGTCTCCCTCTCTGGTTCCGTCTCGTTTTTGTTTTATTTTGTTTTTTTTTCCTGTTTCTGCTTAAGTTGTTCTGTGTTATTTTCTGTAACTTCAATTAAAATATTCTAATTAACATCCATATATCTTATACATTTTATTTCAAATTCAAATTCAACCCAAACCTAAGACTATGTCAACAAATAGACAGATAATTAAGGTTCTATTAATATTACCTTAAAAATATCAACATTTACACTATAATATAATTATCTAAACACAAAGCAGTGAATGATTAACAATAATTATCTTCATCTTTAGGATAGGAAAATAAAGACATCAAATTTCCTCGAAACCAGATATATGATTTTCCCATGAAACCTTTTCGGGTACTCACAATGTCTGGCAGTTCTAGGCATTATTGTCAGTTCACATCCTTGGAGAGTATAAGGCATTCATTTTTATTGGAAATCACACATATATAGTCCACATATATATTATAGGACAAAGCTCTTCAAAATAGGTGAGAACAAAGAAATCTGGTAGACATGCTTAGCAAAATGAGAATGACATTTATAAAAAAACTTGTTTAAAGTCTTGGGCAGAATAGATACATAATTCCAGGATAGCTAACGTTTTCTCAGACCCGACCTTTTGGTAAGATAGAGAACTACTATTATGATTGCTTAAAGGACTTACATTTAACTGAGGAGTGTTGCTAAAATGTTAAATCTTACAACTGACATACAAAAAAAGAGGAGGAAGCAAACTGTGGAAAGTGCTTCACTAGCTATAGTAGTTTTGATATTAATCTGATGGGAAAAAAAACATAGGAAATTAAATCAACCCTATAACATACACAAAATGGAGAATCAGAAATAACAAAGTAGAAGTAACTCAACTTACTTGATCTTACAAATTTGGTTTTCTTACAATGAAAGTACTTATATTTGTAAATTAATAAGAACAACTTTCATTGTAGATCATTATCAGCTAAGTACATTTAAAACTTACACCCAAATCTTGTCCATTTATTTTTAACATCTTTTTTTCTTTCACAGTTGGTTGAAGTTATTGAAATTCATTTTCACTAACCCAGAGGAGGACAATATTAATATTAATTTTCATTCTGAATACCATATAAAAAGAGATTTTTCTCATTATTAAAAAAGAAAAAACTGCTTAGCATATCTAAATGAAGAATATACAGTTTATAACAGAGTACAATAGCAATCATAGAAAGCTACAAAATGGTATTATTCTCTTAAGACTTCCATCAAATCAGCCATAGAAAGTGAAATATGAAATCTAAGCAAAAGTGTTCAGACAGCCATGCATAGATGCATATTGTAAATACTTCTATTCAGCTTATTAGAGGCTTCCATGTTGTCTCTCTGTAATTTGTGGTTGTTTCATCAGCATAGACCATTGTCTTTAAGCTACAGCGCGCATCGCTTTTAAGAGTTAAACAGAACAGAGAGCATGAAAAAGCTATGAAAGCAAGCTGACTAATTTGTGATAATATCGAATTGAATAAAGGGCTGATTTCATCAAAAGCAGATGGAAGGATATTTCTGGTTTTTCAAATGTTAATGAATAAATACCATTTAATTTCATAAATTTTCAAAGTATTCTGAAGATAATTATTTCATAAAAATTTCTCATTTCCACTACATGCACACAGCTGCACTGAAGACCATGGAAGATGTGTGTGTGTGCAATTCTGGGCAGACGGTAATAAGTCATTATCATAATTCAGAGGTTACTTCTATATACTATGGAAGTTAATGCAGAAGGAGGCTCACTGAGGAGAGCATTTCTTTGAAATCCATGTCCATGGATACTGAACAAGATGAGAACGTATGCCGGTGAAACTTGGCCTGTTTTGCCCGAAGAAATCTGCCCCTCGGAAGAAACACCCCTAACTTTCCCTGTTTTAGGATCAACCAATTCATGTTATCTGATTTTGGGTTATGCATCCTGAGTCAGGACATCCTTCCCATGGGAACTGCTGGCTCCTAAACATAGAAACAACTTGAGAAAAGAGTATCAAGAGTATCAAGAGCATGTGAGAGCTTGTAAGAAGAAGCTGCAGAATGCACTTAACCTAATTGTTCAGATGCTGCATTTAACCTCAGCTAATGAAAAAGAAAGGGTCCCTCCTTTTTTGTCTCTTTCTCATTTAGTTCCCAGTTCTCTCCTTGGTCTTGCGTTATTTTTATTCTACTATGTGTATGTGAAGCCTTTCCTTTTGTATTCAATGTATATTGGATGACCAGCTACTTATACATTCATAGAATAAACAGAGCTGGAATGGACATTGAAAAATCAATCAGATGTGAGACCGAGCACCAAACAAGCCAAGTGACTTTTCCAATGTCACATGACTAATTTGTGATAGAGGCCAGATAAAAACACACATGTCTGAATTCTTTAGATTACATTTGTTCTTTTTTTTTTTTTAAAGATTTTATTTATTTATTTGACAGAGAGAGAGACAGTGAGAGAGGGAACACAAGCAGGGGGAGTGGGAAAGGGAGAAGCAGGCTTCCAGCCGAGCAGGGAGCCCAATGTGGGGCTCGATCCCAGGACCCTGAGATCATGACCTGAGCCGAAGGCAGTTGCTTAACCAACTGAGCCACCCAGGGGCCCCTAGATTACATTTGTTCTTATAGAGGGAGATCCAGGACTAATTGAATTAGAATATACTGGGGTGATACTAAAAATATGAATTCATAGGTCCCTTCTTATAACTAATGAATTGAAATCTCTGTGGTACAGCCTACAATTTGTACTATTAAAAAGATCCCAGTGATTTTCATGAATGTTAAAATTTTTGAGTAACTATGCTGCACCACAGTAACCCTCTTAGATTGCATGGAATACTATTGAATTTTGGGGAGGGGATCTTAGAATATCATAGTTCTAGTTTCTTTCAGTGCAGTTTGGCATGAACAGGTCTAAAGTAATAAAAAACGAGAGTAAATTCAAGGAACAGAAATGTAAGTAACAAAAGAAAACAGCAAATGTATCTAGAAGATATAAAATATGATAATGATAATGCCTTTGGTGGGGCATCAGAGGCACACATTTCAGAAAAAAAATGAATTACTTTATCAGAAGTATGGAGTTTCAACAAAAAAGAAGTATGGAGTTTCAATTAAGAGGATAGAGGATGTCACATGTAGAGAGAGAGAGCCAGTATTGATGATGTTTTGATAAAGATGATTTTGATATTATTTATCATGAAATGAAAGACATAGGAAGAAGGGGTTAGGACAGGACCAGAGGAATATGTCACAACGGTTGATTGTGACACTTGTTGAATCTAATCAGAAGGAGAGAGAGTTGGCTGTGATCATGTTGAGCTTCTCTTGGCAGTGGAGGACATTGGTGATTGAAATGCATTATCGTCATGGATCCTTCACAGATATACCACGACATCAGAAGCCCTTGTTAGCCTCTGGCATGGGTGCCTGTTGAGCTAAGAATTGTTAGTTACATCTTTATTATTTTTGTCCTTTTGTGTCAAAGTTTTAATACAAAATTTAGCTTTCAAGGCTCAAGCTTCAATTTAAACATCCTCAGGAACTGGATGGAGGTGCAGACCTCAATTCACCTCCCAGAAATAGGGAACCTCTATAGTCTCTTTTGTATTTGAGATATTAACAGAGCATCAACTGTGAGCTTGTTAAAATTACAGAATCTCAGTCCCCCCTAGATCTTAAGGAGTCAAAAATCTGCATTTTTAACAACATTCTCAGGTGATTCATAAGTATGTTAAAATTTGAGAAGCTGTTAATCTGGGGTAGATGAAGATGGACCTTGACTCCAGTCTTGTCCTTTCCAGTTTACACTACTCAAGAGTCTGATTAATTTTTTTTATTTTAAAACACCTTTTATGTCATCTCTTTATTTTTCTTAAAAGAGAACTTCAGAAGTGTTTTATTAATGTCTTTTATTTTTTAAGGAATTTGAAATCCTCACATTCTGACTTTATCTGACTTATTTTATATTCTCCTACTCATTTTCTCTTTACCAAAGCTTCAGTAAAATTACACTGATTGTTGTTGCTCAGATATATTGACACTTTCTGGTTTCCTTTGCCCTGCTCCTGATGCTGTTTAAGACTTAAATGCTCATGTTCCTTCTCTGCCCATATTACTGTAACTTGCAATATCTAATTTATCTGTCACATCCTCCATGACGTCTTCTTTACTTACTATTGCCATGTGCATCTTTTAATAACTTCACATCTTGTTCATACCTCTTCGATGATTTGTATCATGTGCTTTTTAATACATTTATTAATAACTGTACATTTAGGGGAGCCACATCACCTCACTGAACCTCTCTACTCATCTGGGAAAGAGAGATCCTCACATAACTATTTAGCATGCTTAACTGTGAAATAATTTATGGAAAATTTCTAAAAATATGAAGCATTATGCAAGTGTAAAATGCTCATAGTTTCTAGTCTCTTCTCTGAAACATAAGACCCTTGAAGACAATCCCAACCACCTGAATTAGTTCGCTTCAATGGTGTGGTTATAATTCCTATTCCATTTCTACTGAGATTTCCTCAGCATTGGAAGGCTTATTTGGCTCCAGGATTCTCAGCTTTTCAGCTGAGAAACCACTAGAAATAGTGGTTAGAAATGCAGACTCTTGATTCAGACTGCATTAGGTTGGAATCTCAGTCATACCACATACTAGCTGTGTCATCCTAGTAAAGAAGTTGATTCCTTCTGTGTCTCAAATTCTTTATCTTAAAAAGAGGGTTAATAATAGAACTCAACATATGACATTGTTGAGAGATTAAAAGTGTTAGCTCATGTAAACTGGATATAACAATGATAGTCACAAAGTAAGTTCAACTAATGTTAGCTTGATTATTCTGTGAAAAAGCTTTGCAATCTAGAAAGAACTGCACCAATTTTAGGAATTTTTATTATTGTTTAACCCAGAATAGATCTCTTTTATAGGTAAATGAAGAAATTCCGCTTGATTTATTTATGAGTTCAACTTCAAAGAAATTTAAAATTCCTTTCAACTAACAGATATCAGATAAATTTTGTGCATTTTTATATTATATCAACAAATAGAGTGAATCATTCTAATTTCAGGAAAGAAAAATGTTTTCAAGGGCCCTGAAAGTCAATTTGTCATATAATTATCAATTGGACGATGCTGTTATCAAAGTAGAGGCTGCTGGTGGCTTCTACTGATGAAAGTAGAGAATTGATTATGATTCTGGTTGATTTGTATATTCATAAGGGAGAGTGATGGAGAAAATATAAAATAAATCATTTTCTTTTCAAATTACATCAATATTTCCAAATAAATGTGGTTATTAGTATAAGATTATATTTAGTCTTTATAATAAGCTGGCACAGAAACATTAGAATCAGATATATTTGTCAAGAACTTGGAATTTATTCAAAAGCAAACATTATATTATACATAGCACTGTAGTTTTGATACATGCAGGCACTATCATCTTCCTATTTTAACCCATTGAGAGAAATAATTTGGAATATAATGAAAAAAAGAAATATAAGATGGCGTGTGACCTCTAAAGTTCAGGCAAATTAAGGTATATAACAAATGAAATTTTTGTCAGACTATTTACAAATGTTTACTAAAAAAAATTCTACCAGAAAAAGGTAGCTACTGTTTGAAATAAGATTTCTGAATTCTGAGAGGTGAGTCTTGAGAAAGGTGTGACTGTTTTGAGACAATGAAATGAAATCTCTAAGAAAAAACAAGTAGAGCCAGTGAGCAGTCCCCAAGCATAATTTTGTTCTGGAATAACTGGACCAAAGGCAGTGAGTATTCTAGCTTCCCAACTATGCGGCCAGCATTTGAAAGCTTTACTGCCTTAGCAAAGCAGTGGTTTTGTTTCATTTTTTTGTTGTCTTTTTTCTTCCACATATTCTACTCAAGTACTGCTTTAAAAAATTTAAAAAAAAAGAAAAAGAAAAAGAAAAACCAGGCATTCAACTGCTATCTTCTGAGGAGGCTCATAGTGTAATAGATGAGAAAATCAAGAATAATTAAAGGAAGAAATAGTCCTGTACATCTCCCAGAACTCAAGGTTGATCTTTTCATAAATAACTCCCACCAGACTTACCAGAAATATTACATTTGCAGCATTGCGTGATAGCATTCAACTTTCACTTCTTAGTGACAAAAAATTTGAAGTAATTATCTTGGCTTGAGTTCTTGGTAAAGTATAGAGGCTTTCTGTGAAGTCAGAGTGCTGGAAATGCTTTTGTTAGCTCCCTTCAAGAATGATATTAGAGTTCAAGGAACAAACTTCCACTTAAGATGGAATTAAATAAAAAGCATTCACTGTAGGGGCGCCTGGGTGGCTCAGTTGTTAAGCATCTGCTTTAGGCTCAGGTCATGATCTCAGGGTCCTGGGATCGAGCCCCGCATTGGGCTCCCTGCTCTGCAGGAAGCCTGCTTCTCCCTCTCTCACTCCCCCTGCTTGTGTTCCCTCTCTCACCGACTCTCTCTCTCTCTGTCAAATACACAAATAAAATATTTTTAAAAAAAGCGTTCACTGTAGTCAACATAAAGCAACCACTAATAATTTTAGGGCTCGATTTCCTTAAAAGATGAAATAATTTTAGGTTAATATACAAAAGTTCTCCTATAATGATTTCACTTGCAATTTCTCTATGGGGAAGCATTCATCAGCTCCTACTGGCTTCCCAACAGAGAAATGTGCTAGAAAAACAGAGAAGTGACATATTATGCCAAAGCAGGAGGAAGTATGCTTTAACAATAGGGAAAGGTAATGCATATCCTGGACCCCACCTATTTACTATTACAATCTTTTTAGTTCGAGTTTCTCAGAAAGCAGAGTGCATGTGAACACCAGCAGGTACAATATAAAGGCATACACCATGTTAATATACTATGTCATATAAATGCAAATATTTAAATTTTAATCCTTTTTATAAAAGGCAATATGGATATATTTTAATATAGCTTCAACTTCCTGGGCACATATAGCTCTTATTCATAAATATCCTTATTTATATTTTTCTCGTAAGGATAATAGCCAATGTTATTTACAATATTTATAATGGTTTTTGAATTCTAAGATTGCTTTACGGATAGCAACTAAGGATTGCACTCAAGAGATCGGTATTTCAGCAAAAATATCTTGAGCTTTTGACTTTCAATCTACAAAATCTTTTCAGTGGACTCAAAGTGAAATATTGCCTTTGCACTGGTATGGAAGCAACCATCAGCAAACACCTCCAGACTGCATAGCTTTTGATTGTTTCCTGTGTGTTTGAAAGTGTGATTGAGAATTCCTTATGCACACCCCCTTTTTCCCTTCTTTGCTCTGTCTTTTCCTTTGCTCTTCCCTGACTCATCTTAAAGGTATGGACTATAAGATATCCTAGATTGTTTCAATGGAAGTTTACACTATATGTTTGTCTTACATTTTGCCTGGAAATATACCTGCACCTGCTAAAATGACACATCCCACTCACCCAGCCACATGTCTTACCTATGCAGACAGCTTTCAATTTAGTCACTGTACGCCTGAGAAGAAAGACCAAGACAACATTAAGAGCAATGATCCTTTTGAGAGAGAGGGAAAAAAAATAAAATCAGGGTTGAACAAAGACATTTCAAGCTTTTAAAAGAAAGAAGAAAAAGAAGGCTAAATAAATACAGAGCTCGAGGAATAATAGAAAATCCAGGATTTTGAGTATTGTGAAGTTGAGTGTCTGAGAAGAGTGAGCTCAAAATGTTTGTTTATTCAGCAAGAGCCTGGAGGACAGGAAGTGGGTTTACTCCACGGCCTATTTGTTGGTTGAAGAATGGATGAACAAATGAATGAATATATTATTTCAGTCTGGATGGAACAAGAGGAAAGTATCATTCTTAAATGCTAATTCAGGTGAATACTATTGTTATTGCTACCAATTACGGTAACAATGATACACTAGCATCTTTATAGATGAGGAAGCTAATTGTGGCAGTACCTGAGTAACTTACTCAAATCTTCATCTTGTTGGTTATAAAGCCCCAGACTCATTTAGACAGTTTCTATTTCAAGCCAGCATGGTTTGTCCCATGGACATCATCTGCCACCATGGTTGAATGAGAGAAGCAGCTGCCGCTATCCACACTTCATACTATATTGTATTGCAATGGGGATGAGTTAAATAACCAGTGTCACTCTTGGTACCTGGATTCACACTTCTATCGGTGCTCACACAAAAAGATAAAAGGAGACCCTCCAGGACCCTTCTCCACATTGTGAGGGATCAAACAGCACATTAACAGAGTTCTGCAATGGTCTTTCTTGCTTATGCCCCCTGCTGTTTGTCATGGGATGGTGGTTATTACACTGATGTGAGAAGAGACATGAATTCGGAGGGGACTAAGATTTGGTTCAGTTTTATAAAATAGCTAAGAGTTCAGGCTCTGGAGGCAAAATGCCTTGGTTCAAATCATGGTTCTACTTCCCATTTGCTATAGGACCTTGAGCAACTTATTTAAGCTTTCAAGCCTACATTTCATCTTCTCTAAGATGGGAACAATACTGCCTACCTCCTGGGGTTGTTGGGAGAGTTAAACAAAATAATCTAAGGCAAGGAAAAAATGAAAAGCATTAGCTGTGATAGTTATTACATTTGGATAATGTTTTTTAACTTATGTAAGTTTTGCTCTAAATTTGTCCATCTTAGCTAGGTTTGAGATCTCCACGACCTGTTGTAATGAGGCTAAGAGTCACATGAGGTCACTACAATCTCTTAAGATTTTGCAACAAATCATATCGGTCTACCTTCTTTGGGTTAGCCATAATCCCAGAGGCTTCAGGTGGTGGGGAAGTTCTGTTATCAGTTTTAACTAGTCATACTTTTACATTCCATTCCACTTGCCCTTTGGTTGCTCTGCCATTTAAAAACAAAACAAAACAAAATCTAGACACTAGAATCAGTTGGCTATATCCTCCACAATTCCCTTTATTTTTCCCTATGAACTCTTTTTCTAACATTTCTGACACCTAGGGATTCAATTATGGGTTGTTTCTGTTTTAAGTTATATCTACATTCCATGTTTGATATTGTAATGTATCAAACAGCCTGCTAAGCTTAAGTTAAACACTATAGACACCCTTAATATTCTTACATAATTTTCCTTGTGAAATTTAAGTGAGGGTAACCCAGAGTCAAAAGCTCTGGGTCTGTGTATGTGTATACTCCTCAAGTAATTAATAAAAGATGAAACAAAAATGAAATATGGCATGTCACAATAAACTGCCTTTGAGTAACCTATGTTACTTTAACTCTTTGAGCCTTCTTATACCTAAAATGAAGTTGTTGGACTACACGATTTCTATGTTAAGTTTTACATTTTAGACACTAAACATGTCATATTATTTTATCACCATACTTCCATTGTTTAAACCATATATTTTACTTCATGCCCTTAGAAGGATCCCCAGCTATTTATTGAATACCTACTATGTGCTAGGCAGTGTGCCAAACAATTTTACCAACATTACTTACTAACTATTCATATCTCAGTGAAGTACATCATCTGTGTCTCATAAATGAAAAAATGAGTCTCAAAGACCCTGAATCCCTTGCCAAGGTCACAAACTTAAGAGGCATCACATATCAGTTTGTCTGACTCCACACCAGTGCTCTACCAATGTCCTGATAGACAGAATCCAAATCAAGTAAAACAGAGTAAACTGGCATTCTTAACAAGAAAATGTCCCTATCCCTGTTCAGTTATTCTAATACATTTCTGGAATAAGCTAGGATATCTTTCTGAAACCCTATCTCAGAAAACAGATATTAGTAGGCTATCATATACTAATATAATAATATATATGGTCATATATTAATATAATATTATGTGTAATATGTTAGAAGACTATTGGACAAAGTAAGCTTTCATGAAATTCCTTTAATATAATATTCCTTAATCCCCTCAAGCAACAGAGTCTCGTAGAACTGTGGTAACTTCAAGTACGTCCCGTAATACTCTAGCTATAAGGAGTCTCTAATAACTGAACTCCTAGAGAAAGATAATCAAAATGTGTTCATTCATCCAGTCAGACACTGGATCTATAATCAATTCAAACACAGTCCTCAACTCGAAGGAAGAGCAGGTTTGTATGAAGTAGGAATGGGAGAGCAATTCACGTGGTCTATCAAGTGAGAGCAGCTTCAGAGAGCAGTAAATCAGCCACCATCACCAACAAAAGGCTAAGCTGGGAATTGTAAAAGATCAAAATCAAATATAAATTTTCACCAGATTATAGATGACCTTGAATGCCAGCCTGAGGATTTTGACCAATTTCCGTGAAAAGATGAATGTGCAAATCACCCTTAGTGTTATTTCTAAATTCAATTCAAAATGAGAAAAATCAATGATGATTAGCATAATCAAGCATCAGTCCTCTAGTGCTATTTTTGAAAGAAGTTAGATAATTCTTCTACTTTGTCAATTTCTACTTTTGAAAATGAAATTTGCCATCTTCTCTCCCTTCACATACTCAGCATGATTAGGCGGTCTTTTGATTTACCCTAGATAATTAGATCCGACATAGATTGAGAACTAAGTCAGCAGCATTCTAATACTTTCTCTGTCACTGCCCCCTATGGCTCTTTTGCAAATGCTCCAGCCTCCTGGTGTCATCTCTACAGGAACACTTTCCATGGGGATCTATATTGTGACATTGGTGATAAGGGAGAGCAAATGTTGTCATTCATATAGAAAGTTTTTATTGGAGATGGGGGGATTTGAGGCTTTCATTAGTCAGAATCCAAAGCTGATTGTGGAGCTTTGCATTTTAAAAGAATGCAGGACACTAAGCAATACCTAGCAGAGCTGATATGACAAATAATAAAAATTGAAACTCCAGCAACACACCCTTTATCCATACCTTTATATTCCCAGGTCATCCTTGTACTATGAGACCCTTCCATCTCTTTGATTTTATAGTTAATTTATAGGCTCAGCGCTATAAATTATGAGCTCTCAATCTGGAAAAGAGCAAAGAAAACCAACAAATTCTTAGGAGTTTTCCTCATTGTAGAGAGTAAGGGAGATTCATTTTTTTTCTATGTAAGTTTATTTTTGATAACTCTAAAACCATCTGACTTTCTACTAAGAAGAAGAAACTCTCTCTGTTTCCACTTCCACCTGGCAAAAAGTGGAATACCACTAGCACACATTTGGAGAACAATGTGCCTCCTCTATGTGAATGAACAATTTAAAGTAACTTAATGGGGTTGGGAGGGCTTTCCTAACAAATATAAACTTCCTGGATCATACTCTATGATATAAGGGAGTTGGTCTACCTTACATATTTTAGTTCAGCTTATTTGTTATTTATTTGTTCATCATTCATTCATTTAGTGTGAATTTTGGATTGTATGAACCCATATTGAAATTATAGCTTTGTCACTTAGAAAAAATGAATTTATTGGCTTAATCAACACAACAATTACAAGAGATATGCCTGAGAAATATTCAATAGTTTCTCTTATAAGTTCCTCTAAACTGGATGCATTGGGGAACAACTGAACAAGTTGAAACAAGTTGAAAATATAAAATTATAATACAATGAGGTAAGTACTTTAAATGTAATGGGAGAGCATAAGGTGGATACCTAACCAAACTAGGGCAAAAAGATATCTTGGGCTGTAAATTCTGACATAAATCCTTAAGGATAAGAAGTAATTAGTTAGGTGAGGGGGACAAAGAGAAGGGGTGTTGGAAAGAGAAAGTGTATCCAATCCAAACCAAGAGAACAGGGATGCTACCGTCCAGAGGAGAGAGAGGAAAGATGGCACACGAGGCACTAAAATAGCTGCATCTGGCAGAAACTTAGAATGCAAGTGGGCATGCCAAGGTACTCCCAGCACCTGTTTTCAGAACAACATTAAAGCTTTTAATTTTCACAGGATTAATAAGGACAGAGTGCTCTCACAGAAAGGGCTTGTATATCATTGTTCACAGTAGCCTTTTGAGATCCTTTGTATTTCTCTGGTATCTGTTGTAATGTCTTTTCTCTCATTTATAATTTCATTTGAGTCATCTCTCTTTTTTAATTTGTAGTCTAGCTAAAGATTTGTGAATTTTGTTCATATTAAAAAAAAAAAACCCAACTCAGTTTCACTGATTTTTTTCCCATTGTCTTTCTGGTCTCTATTTCATTTATTTCTGCTTTAATCTTTATTGTTTCCTTCTTTCTGCTAACATTGGATTTAGTGTTTTTTTTTTCCCCCTAATTTCTTGAAGTGTGAAGTTAGATTGTATATTTGGGATCTTTCCTTTTTCTTAAGGTAGGCATTTATCATTATAAACCTTTTAGAACAACTTTTGCCACACACCATAAGTTTTGTATGTTGTGTTTTGTTTTTATTTCTCTTAAGATACTTTCTGATTTCTCTTTTGATTTCTTCTTTGACCCACTAATTGTTCAGGAGTGTGTTGTCTAAGTTTCTAAGTATTAGTGAATTTTATAGTTTACTTCTGTCATTTATTTTTACTCATGCCATTAGAGTCTGAAAAAATACTTGATATGATTTCAATCTTAAATTTGTTAAGACTTTTTTTGTGGCCCAATATATAATCTACCCTAGAGAAAGTTCCATGTGTTCTTGAGAAGAATGTGTATTCTGCTGCTGTGGGATGGGATTTCCTCTGTCTGCTGGGTCAAAGAAGCTACTATGAACAATTAATAATGGGATAATCTAGAAGTAATAAATTCTTAGAAATACACAACCTCCGAAGATTAGATTTGAAGAAATAAAAAATCTGAACAAACCAATAATAACTAAGAAGATTAAATCTGTAATCAAAAGCTCCCAACAAAGAAAGTCCAGGATCAGGATCAGATAACTGAACTGGTGAATTCTGCCAAACATTTAAAGAAGAATTAATGCCAGTCCTTTTCGAATTCCTTAAAAAAAAAAAAAAAAAATTGAAGAAGGAACACTCCCAAACTCATTTTAAACTCTTTTTTTTTTTAAGATTTTATTTATTTATTTGACAGAGAGACACACAGCGAGAGAGGGAACACAAGCAGGGGGAGTGAGAGAGGGAGAAGCAGGCTTCCCGCTGAGTGGGGAGCCCCATGTGGGGCTTGATCCCAGGACCCTGAGATCATGACCTGAGCTGAAGGCAAACACTTAATGACTGAGCCACCCAGGAGCCCCTCCCAAACTCATTTTAGCAGGTTAGAATTACTTTGCTATCAAAGTCAGATAAGAACATTGCAATAAAGGAAAACAATAGGCCAATATCCCTATGAATATAAATGCAAAAATTCTTAACAAAATACTACCAAACTGAATTCAATACCACATTAAAAAATAATATACCACAACAAAGTGGGGTTTATCCCTGTGATTCAGGGATGGTTCAACATATTTAAGTTGATAAATGTGATATACCACATTAACAGAATAAAGAATTTTAAAATGATCATTTCAATAAATGCAGAAAAAGTTTGCATTCAATATCCTTTCATGATAAAAGCTCTCACCAGACTGGATATAGAAGGAACACGAACATACCTCAACATAATAAGAACCATATATGATAAGCCCACAGCTAACATTATACTTAAATGGTGAAAGGCTGAGAGCTTTTCCACTAAGATTAGGAACAGGATAAGGGTGTCCACTTTCACCACTCCTGTTCAACACAGTACTGGAAGCCTCAGCCAAAGCAATTAAGCAAGATAAAAGAAATAAAAGGCATTCCAATCAGAAAGGAAGAAGTGACATTTTCTCTGCATATAACATGATTTTATATATATATATATATATATATATATATATATATATATATATATATATAATTCTAGAGACTCCACCAAAAAACAATGTTAGAGCTAATAAAAAAAATTCTAGGGGTGCCTGGGTGGCACAGTTGGTTAAACATCTGACTCTTGGTTTTGGCTCAGGTCGTGATCTCAGGTTGTAGGATTGAGCCCTGGGTCTGGTTCTGGGCTCAGCGGGGAGTCTGCTTGAAATTCTCTCTCTCCCTCTCCCTCTGCCCCTCCCCACTGTGAGCTCTCCCTCTCTCTCTCTCTTAAATAAATAAATATTTTTTTTAAGTTCTATAAAGTTTCAGGATACAAAATTACCATACTTTACATATGATAAATTTGCACTTTTTACCCAGAGGGAAAACAACAACCACAAAGTTTTTCTTATTTAAGGGAAATGATTTTGACTATTATAATTTACAGAATCTAACAAAAGTTAGATCTTTATTTTAGGTCAAATTTTTTTGACTACCCCAAGAAGGGACTTAACAGCTTTAGGCATTTATGATATTTCAATCTCCTAGGAATCACTAAACTTATAGTTAGACAAAACTTATTTGTTCGTTTGTTGCTCTTCCTTTCATGAATTAATAGACTGTGAAGTTTTCATTCTTTTTTTTTAATTTTAAAATATTGTGGCTATCTGGTCATCTACTATTTTGAGAATTACTACTTCTGCACCATTTCTCATTCCTTTTTACTACTTTTATTGTGGTAAAATATATGTAACATTTAATTTACCATTTTGACTATTTTAAAGTGTACAAGTCAGTGATATTAATTGCATTCATAATATTATACAGACATTATCACCATCATTTCAAAATTTTCATCATTCCAAACAAACTCTTCAGTCATTAAGCAATAAATCCCCATATGCCCCCCTCTTTGGCTTCTGGTAACCTCTAATCTACTTTCTAACTATAAATTTGCTATACTATTTGATAATATCCTGTCCTATTTGACAAAATATGAGCAAGAAAAGAAAAAATAGATACATTGAACTTCATTAAAATAAAAAATACGTTTTGTGCATCAAAGGGCACTATCAACAGATTGAAAAGACAGCCTACAGAATGAGAGAAAATATTTGGAAATCATATACCTATTAAGGGTTTAATATCTAAAGTGTATAAAGAATTTCTACAACTCAACAACAAAAACACAAATCATCCAATTAAAAAATGGGCAATGGACTTAAATAGATATTTCTCCAAACTACACAAATGGTGAATAAAGACATCAAAAGAAACTCAACAGCTTCAGTCATTAGGGAAGTCAAAACAATGAGACACCACTATACCTATAATCAACAAAAACTAAAAATAACAAGTGTTGGTGAGGATATGGAGAAATTGGAACCTTAGTACATTACTGATAGAAATGTAAAAATGTTACAGTGACTATGGAAAACAGCTTGGTGGTTCCTCAAAAAGCTAAACATAGAAGTACCATATGACTCAGCAATCCTACCCTAATATATATCCAAAAAAACTAAAAACCAGGCCTCAGATAGATTGCTTGTATGCCAGTGTTCACTGAAGCATTATTGACAGTAGCCAAAAGAGAGAACAACACAACTGTCCATCAACAGATGAATGGATCATCAAAATGTGGTATACACATACAAGGAAATATTATTCAGCCATAAAAAGAAATAAATCTCTGATAGATACAACATGGATAAACCTCAGAAATATTATGCTATTGAAATAAGCCAGATACAAAAGGACAAATATTCTATAATTTCTGCACCATTTTCACTCATCTTCAGCACCGTAGACATTGTTTCAGTGAGTCTGTCTTCAGCCACATTTGTCTCGGAGAGTCTGGCATTATAAGGGTTTATCTTTTAAATTTGTCAGGATTGTGCATGGATCAGCTTTATACTATTCCCATTTTATCCTCATGACACAAAACAGCATTCCTAACAAGAATACTAGATTTTGAATGAGAATATTTATTAAAACTTACAACTGTTAAAACAAAACACACAAACATACACGTGTCTTAGTCTATTTCAGGCTGCTATAACAAAAATACCGTTGGCCAGGTGGCTTAACAATAAACTTTTATCTCTCACCGTTCTGCAGGCTGAAAAGTGCCAAGGTGCCGGCAGATTCAGTGTCTGATGAGAGCCCACTTACTGCTTCATAGAAGGCCATGTTCGTGGTGTGTTCTCACATGACAGAGAGGTGAGAGCACTCACTAGGGTCTCTTTTATAAGGGCACTGATCTTACTTATGAGGGTTTCATCCTCCTGACTAATCACCTCCTAAAGGTCCCTTCTAATACTATCACGCTGGGGTTAGGATTTCAACATATGAATTTTGGAAAGAACACAAACATTCAGTCCATTGCAACATGTATATTGAAGTACTACATATACCAGACTCTAACAAAATGGAGTTTCTGTGATGATAGTTAATTTTGAGCAAAAGGTAGGGACCACTCTTGGTGGTAGTAATTTATAAAAGGCATTATTGCAAGTGGAACTAAAAAGGTGGAAAACTAGCCAAATTACCTAAGTGTGTGTATATATATATATATATACTTTATATATATATATATACACATACATATGTATAAATATATATAAGCAAACTTATTGTGAATATTCATATTCATTTTATACTTTTATATGTTTTGCTTGATAAAAATACAATATTAAAATATTTCTTAGGAAAAAATCAAAGGCTGCTCAGTTTTAAAATTTTTTCTTAAATTCCTTTTACTAAACAAAAATTAAGTATTAAGTATTGGGAAATAATGGAGAACAAAATATATATTCTATAATAAATAGCTTCTTTTGTGTATAAATTATTTTATGGTTTCTTAGATTTAACACAAACATAAAAATATCAAGTTTAACAATATTTTATAATTATATTAAAAAGATTAAGTCTGTGTATAATAAAAATACATGTTACATTGTATTCAAGAAAATTCTAGCATCCAGTTTTTGTTTTTTTTTTTTCTGACTAAAAATCTCCAGTCTCAGAACCACAGCTGATGCCAAAGATAAAGAGAATTAATTCTAAAGCAGTCCAAGAGGCAATGTAAAAACCATTTCTGCTGAACATGTTCTTTCTACTTTGGGAATCCAAAGCCTAATCTTGTTACATTTGAATGTGTAACCCTTGTCCTGTCACATTCTGATAAGCAACTTTTAGTACTAGAAGAGCAATTTTCTCTTTAGGTTTACAAACTCCTGCCTTTATTATAAATAGCAAGTGATTTATTGTCAACTTGCAAAGTTTATTTTTGAATTAACATTTATTTTCATTTGTGTGAATATTTTTAGGTGTTGGAAAGACATTGAAATTTGAAGTGATTTTGATTTGCACATGTGGTCTTGCTCTTCTTATTTATGTCACTCACTCTTCTAACAATAACTCCCTTTATTTATACGTTGTCCTTCAAAGCATCCTGATTTAAACTTTCTATTGAAAATTATTTGGAGATACTTGGTTTTTAAAGAAGAGATAGAAAAGTGATAGGACAGACCATCTAGACACAATATAAATTTATTTTTTATCAATGAGACATTTCAATTATCTTTTAATCTATTCTGTAAAACTATTTTGGAATATCTCTGTTGTTTATATAATCATGTATATTAACTTCTCAAACAGCAGAAAGATTTTGAATATAGACCAAAATAAATATTTCAGTTGCAATTAAAGTACAAATCTTACCCATGTGGTTCTCTAAAACCATAGCTACCACAGGTTTTAAATTCTCATTCTTGCATTCCACACCATCCTAACATAATTTCTGAGAAAGAAGGTGCTCAATAAATTTGAGTTGAATAAATGTCATTCAAGATTTGTGCTATCAACTCAATCATTTTCGGAGAGAACGCTTGTGCCCATCTTCTCATGTTTCCATGGTAACTTCTATTAGAATTATGTTGTTGCTCTCTGCCTCTTCACTTACTCTTTCCCAGAAGACAAGGAGGGACATTTAGCTCTTTATGACTTTAGAAGAAGGAATTGGGCATGTTAGTTTTAGATAGTTCCCCCTCCCACTGATATTTTCTTCTTGTAATAGTAGGTTGTGTTGAATTATAAACTCATCTCTAAGTTAGAACCTCATCCCTATGTAACTTTGTCAATGACTGGAAGGAAAGGGGTGCCTGAAGGGCTCAGCTGGTTAAGCATCTGTCTTTGGCTCAGGTCATGATCCCGGGGTCCTGGGATGGAGCCCCGAATCAGGCTCTCTGCTCAGCAGGAAGCCTGCTTCTCCCTCTCCCACTCCCCCTGCTTGTGTTCCCTCTTTCGCTGTGTCTCTTTCTGTCAAATAAATAAATAAAATCTTAAAAAAAAAAAATGACTGGAAGGAAGGAGAGTAAATCTGTTAATTCACAGGAATTGTCCAGTTTCTCTCTTTCTATTTCCTAGGCGTATCCCTCGTTTGCTTTCTGAATTCAGGTAGATAATAGGGATGCTATCATTGGTTTTCTAAAATTCTAATGGTTCATAGAATATAAAATAGTTAGCAAGACTTTCCATATATTTGATGGTGTCTGAAAATCTGCTCTCAGGTTCCCTTCTACAATGAGAAGTATCTAGTCTGGTCTCTCCTTAGCAACTCTTGAAGGAGCTGGCACAACCAGGAAATATTTCTGATGCAATTAACCAGAAAAATAAATAGACCATTGATTATGCCGTATCAGTGGTTCTCATACTTTAGCATGCAACAGAATCTCTTAAGGGTCTTGTTGAACACCATGGTATGTGAGACAAAAAAGGTAAAATAAAACATAACATTTTACAACCAGTTGCAAAGTATATCTTCATATTTATAAGTTATTAAATACTATTAGAGCATAGAACCATAAAGGGACAAAAACCAAGACTCCTCAAAATAAAATCTAGATATTAACCCATGTAAAAATAAAACATTAATTAATAGGTGAAATAGAAATAGGAAATAGATTCTGACATGTACTATGTACTCTTTTCTTGGAAGTCATTGCAAAATGCTTTGGTTTGACTTTATGACATTCTTGACTGATACGGAACACAAGTGGTCTACTGAGATAAGCTTCTAGGTGAAACCCAAGTGCAATGAAAGCCGTCATCCTCTATGGACAGACATATTCTTTAGAAGCAAATTCTCTAGCCCTGGCACTTCTCTCCTTCTATTTTTGAGGTCCTATCACTTCTGTATTATAACTTGCATGAAATTTTTGAGTTAAAAAAAAATGTCCTTTTTATGTTCATAGGTCTCCTGGAAAGAATACAACATTATGTTTGTATTTCTACCCTGTTGACCAAGGCCACTTTTTATTCAAGGAGGCTCCAAAGTCTTGTCTTCTCAACGAATAGTTCTCAACTAAAGTTTCTTCAAACTTAAAGCCCTTTTCCTCAGCCAGTTCCAAAGGACTACTTCATTTAAATGTCAACTCTTAGAGAGATAATCCCATTGAGCTGCCTTTACCATAATTTAACCAGTACCACATCCTTTACCATCTTCCAGGAAAATGCTCTCTCATAGGCATCAAGCCTGAAAAATATTAACTAATGAAAAATATTCCAAGCTAAGCCAAACTACTAATAAAGAGCCTCTAGCTACGCAAAACTAGCCAAGGCTAAGAGCTTAAGAAAAGTAACTTAATTATAGGATGTTAAAAAATGTGTAGTCATCTGGGTCAATAATGCTAGTTGTCCCCAGTTGGGTGTGATTTTTCTTAAGTATGAATAATCAACACTTGGTTTTAACCATCTCTTTTGAAATTAAATGACTTTAGATCAATTACATAAATTTCTGAGCCGCAATTTTTTTAGCCTATAAAATGGAGCTAAAAATACTCACAAATGACTAGTGTGACGATTAAGTGAGATAATCAATATAAAGGACTTAGTACAATATCTGGATTATGTATTAAATGCATATGAATACTTTGTATACATATACCCTGAAAATACTTTAAAAAATAAATGCATGGTGATAGTAATAATAGGAACCATTTATATAATGCTTACTACTATTTCAAATGATTTACATGAATTATTATATTCAAACTTCTTTTTTTTTTTTTTTAACGCAGCCCGAGAGGATTTTATTATGACTTAGGGAAGGTAAGAAATTGATTCTGCTGTTGACCACAGCCTTCAGCTTTGTGAGGGGCCCCTGAAGAGCCCTTCTCCCACTTCACAAGTAGGGGGGTGGTTGTCGGACCGGCCTTGGTCTCTCAGAGGCGGGGGCTGAAGGGGAGCCTGCTCTTACAATTCCCTGTCTGCCTCCCCGGCTGTGTCAGAGCACCCACCTCACCACCTCCCTAACAAGGGGCAGGGCTGGGAGGAAGACACCCCCGCAAACTTCTTAACAATCTTATGAAGTAGAGCCTATTATCTCTTTTTACAGGTGAGGAAACAGATGCAAGAGAAATAACTTAGCAGAGGTCAACCAAGTACATTGCAGAGCTGAGATTTAACCTAGGTAAGCTGATTCTAGAGACTATTCTGTTTAGCGCCTTTGCTCAATATCTCAATTTCACAGAACATTTGTATCACACATGTCTTGCTATGACCTAGAAAACTTCTTTTGGTTGCTGAAGATTTTAGCATTAACTTAGAAATTGGGTGTGAGAAGGTCGATATATCTTTAAATGTGCCACACTTAATCCTGCTTCATATGGAGGCCCATTCATTCTTTCTTCCATGAATATATTGAATTTGCTAATTTGTACACAACTTAAAAATAAATGGAGTATTATAGGACAGAGAATTCATTCCTGTAACACATTCCATGGTGTTTACACTTGATGTAAGAGACAGATTGATTTTTTTTGGTAATTTTTCATAATTATAATTTATAATACTTAAAGTATTGAAAGTTCTTGCATTAAATGATATTTGGTATTCCTTGACTATTTAGAGTGGCCATTTTGAGAGGTTTAGATAGATTCTATTTTTTCCCAAGTATTAGTAATCTCTACTTCCACCTACTTACCTTGCTTGAGGAGAGAATATCTCTTTATATCTTGGATAATAGCTATGTATGTGCATGCCTTATCTTTCCTTTTAGATTACAAACTGCAGAGAAGAAATGTGCCCTTTTCCCCCTTGTATCTCCTGACATACTCAACCAAATTTCTGGAAATTAAAGTTGTATATATAACTATATATATAAATGAAGGTGTGTATCTTCTATATCTATAATTAAAGAGAAACTGAATTGATATTGTAATATATAACAGGGAAAAAAAAAAAAAAACACAGCCAAGAGTGTGATATGGCTCTGGCATTAATGAGCTATGTGACCTGAGGCAAGTTATCTAATCTCTTTTGGCATCAAGATTTCTAGTTTATGTATGATATTTTTACTCATACACCTAAATATAAAATGAGCAAGGAGTTCTGTTCCCACTTTCTCTCAGAGATAGGTAGAAATAAAAGTCCCTTATTCAGGCAAAAATACCTGCTACTGCCAACTTTAATCAAAGTCTTAAAGTCATGGTCTTCTAGCAGCTGCTCTCGTAAGTGGAGAAAATAGTTGATGACAGCTTCTGGCCTCGGAAGCCTCTGGCAGTTCAGCTTTACAGGACTTTCAGTAGGATCCCCAGAGTCAACTCCTTTTCTACTGGGTGTTCAGCCTGGGATAGTACTAGTGCTCACTAGACTGCTTGCAAGGAGGCAGGTTGTTGAGTGAGTGGAAGAGGCCCATACAAGGAACTGTTAAGTGTTGTCCACCAAGCAGACGGAAAATCCAGGAGCAGTTGATAATGAAACTATTGTTGTTCAGCTCCAAACCCACCCTCCTATACTCTTCTTTGTGATCCTGGAACTGGAAGAGTGCAAACCACACTTCTCCCATCCAGCTGGCTCTGTTAAGCAATGCTATAGGGGAATTTAAAGAAAGGGTAGAAGGGTGGTGGAGAGAAAAAGAAGTTGCTCTTTCCTGTCTGCTTTCCCTTTCTGTTAGCACCACGTTGGCCTCAACACCTGGTCTAGTTTCCGATTTTTTCTGAACTCTCATTGTACCTCAGTGTACCCCTCAGAATATCAGTCCAGTTGGCTGATGCACTCTTTTCAGGGGTCTTAGTAGGAGCTCCAGAGGGTCCCACTCCAAGATTCTGTGTTCTGATAAGCCCAGTCTTATTCTTCTGTGCTCCCAGATCCAGCTGTGGGAACTGCTTCCTGCGGTTGCTATCTCCGTGTTACCTGTATACCCAATTCCTCATAGGAAAGGTCAGTTTTCCTGACTGGATTAAAATGAATGCACCAGCTATATTCAAATATCCCAACATCCTCTGAAAAAAACATCAGTCCTCTGATTCAAATATCCCAACATCCTCTGAAAAAAAAACATCAAGTGTAAGTTACCTGAATTTTCTTATTTAAAATGATTTTTAAATGCTATTTTCAGTAAAAATAAGCAAAGACAATACAATGAATAGAACTACTACATAGCCATAAGGAAGAGCTCTCAGTTAAAAAAAAAAAATGAGAGAGAGTCTGCATCCACTAGTTTTATTATGAAATTGCATTCTTGTGTATTTTGTGTTAAAATAGCTATCAGTTGAAAGGATAATTTATTGCTCAAATGTTGAAGAATACAAATCAACTCCAAAGAGCTGAGTACAAATAAACTCCAAATAGTATAGCAATTGCTGCTATTTACCATATAGAGGTAGCACAAATACAAATTTTGAGAAAATGAGCTAAGATTTTTTAATGTCAATCATTAGGCTATTTTGCTGCTAATGTTAAATATTATAAACTTCAGTGATGAGACAGAAGACATAATATGGATATATGAAGAAGATAATTTCATAATCAACAGCAGTAAAAGAAAATTAGGAAAAAGTCCCAGAGCAGTGACACATCTTTGGGTTTTTGTTTATTTCGTGAACTGGTATCTGTTATTCCCAGAATGCTAATAATGTTATAAAAATCCTGAAATGTTCTTACATTTTCTCCACCGCCTTTAGGCAGGAATATACTTAAAATCATTCAAGAAAAATGAACATTTGCTGAAACAATTTACAATCAGAAAGCTCTTTTAGCTAAACAATCTATCTCTCAGAAATTTAAGCTCATTTTCTTTTTTAGTAAAAATGCAGATTGATAATTCACCTGTATCTTTATTACCATCCATATCAAAAAATAACTTGAAGTTTCCTTTAATTATCTCTAGATTTCTCAACCTTGGCACTCCTGACATTTTGGGCTGGACACTTCTTTGTTGGGGGTGTTGCGGGGAGCAGTCCTATGTATTGTAGCATGTTAAGCAGCATCCCTGGCCTCTACCCACTAGATGTCAGTAGCATCCACTCCTCCAGTTGTGACCACCAAAGATGCCTCCAGACACTACCAAGGGCAAAAATCCCTGTGGTAGAGAATTACTAGTTTATCTTTTCCAAGCTTGCTTCTAACCCAAAGTATCTTTTTAGATTTGTGCCTCATTATACTAATTAAATCTATTTAAGACAAACATGGGACATTAAGTTTGGAGGATTTATGGGGTAAAAGAGATGTAGAATTGGAAAGATGCCAGTAACTTGAGGAATATAGGACAATGAAGCATTTTACTATCAGTAATCTCTGTTCATGCACTTAGTAGACATTTAGTATGCATTTGTCAAGTAAAATAACCATTAAAGAAGAACCAGGTTTGAGCGTTTCTGGGACATGGGTATAAGACCACTGGGAGGAAGATGGGAGAAATGTAGTTAGGATATATGTGTCAGTATAAAACTCTGAAATAGGCATTGTGGAAACTTTGGGGACCAGCAAGATTTTGCTGGTAGTCAAAGATTTTAGAAGTGGTACTCAATCTTATGGCAGTCTGACCCATTCGCAGAGAAATGAGGGCTCTACAAGTGATCCAGGTAGGGCTCCTTGGGACCTCGAGACTCTTGAGAAAGACAAGAGCCTTGAGCACTATTGAGGTTTGGTGGGGAAATACATGCAAAGCACAAAGTGAAGTTCATAATACATTATAAAGAAGAGGAATATGAGGGGCCAAGTTTGGGGTCAAAAGAGCCTGAACATTGAAAGTGTACACATAGACTGGGAAAAGTGGCTGGGCAAGCCTGCAGAAACTTCTCTGGTGGTCAGAATCTCAATCTTATCTATTACTACACTGTCATTTGGTCATAGACCCTCAAATACGCACTGAAATTTCCAAAGGTAGCAGTCATATACTTGAAATATAATGAGCATGATTATAAATATTAATGTAAATAATCTATGTGTATGTCATTTAGGTATTTTTTATTATCAATACATTGTGAACACTGAGAGGAAATGTAACTCATCTTTCATTGCTCTATTCTTATTTTTAGATGTTTTAAATATTACTTTTTATTGTTCCATGAATTTACTAAATTGTATATTCTAATTGAAAAATTGGCTACTGGGTAAACCAAATAAATATACATTGTATTACCCCAGAGAAACTGTGTTTACATCATGATACACAACTGCATTTTTCTTGATAGTATAGTATTTTGTTTGATTTCTCTGCTATACTAAACACAGCTGACAATATATTACTAGTGTTTATATTTATCTATTTCTGTTATTAGATTAAGAAAAGTAAATGCTATATGTAGCCATTCCTTTTTCCCTTGCACTTGAGAGATATTGCTAAGTGCTCTTACTGTTGGAAGCTAGATGCAACCTCAGAATCCCACTGAACATGGCACTCCAGGCAGCCATAAATAATTTTTAGAGCTGGAATTAGTTTCTGTGGTGATCAGTTTCATGTGTCAACTTGACTTGGCAGGAGTACCCAGTTATTTAATCAAACACTAATTTAGATATTGTAGTGAAGGTATTTTGTAAATGTGATTCACATTTGCAATCAGTTGACTTTATATAAAGGAGATTATTTTGGGTAATCTCGATGGCCATGATTCAATTTGGTGAAAGACATTATGAGCAGAATTGAGATTTTCCTGAGGAAGAGGAAATTCTGCTTGTGGATTCCAGTACCTGGTCTTGCTGAAATTTCTAGTCTGCCTTTCTTGATGGCCTGTCCTGTAGATTTCAGACTTCCTGGCCAACAACCACTATCACTTAAATCCAATTTCTTACAATAATTCTCTCAGTCTATCATCTATCTATCTATCTATCTATCTATCTATCTATCTATCTGTTTTCTATCATCTGTCTATCATCTATCTATCATCCATCTGTCATTATCATCATCATCATCACCATCATCACCATCATCACCATCATCCCTCTCCTACAAAGCTGTTTCACTGGCATATGCACTTTCATTATCATGACTATGAGATACTTTTGAGAAAGCATCAAAGAACACAATGAATTCATTCTGATATATCTACTTTTAAAAAAGGAAACAAAGGTAATAAACATTAAGAAATATAATGTCCAGAAAAATCATATTTTGTCTCCACTGTATTTGTCTTGTTTCCAAATCCAAAGACCTTCTTTTAAAGGGATTATAGTCAGGGCCCCTGGGTGGCTCAGTCATTGGGTGTCTGCCTTCGGCTCAGGTCATGATCCCAGGGTCCTGGGATCAAGCCCAGCATCGGGCTCCCTGCTCAGCGTGAAGCCCGCTTCTCCCTCTCCCCCTCCCCTTGCTTGTGTTCCCTCTCTCGCTGTGTCCCTGTCAAATAAATAAATAAAATCTTTAAAAATAAATAAATAAATAAAGGGATTATAGTCCAAGTGGATCATGTTCAGAGAAAAGCAAACTGGCTGATGAGAAATAAACCATACTACATAAAGGAGCTACTGGAACTGCTTGGGTTGTTATCCTAGAAATGAGGTTACAAATGTGGCAGAGCTATGTCCACGGTGACCAGGCAACTAACATGATAGAAATATGTAGAAGTGACTCCCACTTGCAAATGAATTCATGACTAGTGGTTTGTACAGGTGAATCTAGCTCTATGTGAGGTCTTACACCCCCTCTCAGAAGAAAGGTTCCCACTTTAGAGTCCTCTGCTTGAATGTCAAGCTCTTATCTAAGGCATGGGATGTGCTAGTACTAGCAGGAGAATGTGCCTGGAGTTCTGCAGCCAGAGGCATGGCAGTCCACACTATTGCAGATAATCAGAGGGCCTTGCCTTGCACAAATGGCTCTATACTATTAAATTAGCTCACTCTTAGCAAATCATGACAATAGTAGAAAATATTTATCAAACATTTACTATTAGACACTGATCTACCATTTTACCCACACCAAATCATTATACAGGTTGAATTGAGTTTCCCTAAATTCATGTGTTGTACTCCTAACTCCCAGTACCTCAGAATGCAACTTGATTTAGAAATAAGGTTTTTGTAGATGTTCACATTAAGGTGAGGTCATTATGCTGGGCAAAACTCTAATATGACTGATGTCTTTATGAAAAGGCAAACTTTGAACATAGGGCAGACACAACTGGGAGAATATCATGTGAACCAGAAGATGGAGAGTAGGGTGATGTGCTTATAAGACCAAGAATATCAAAGATGGCCAGCAAACCACCAGAAGCTAGGAGAAAAGCTGGGAACAGATTTTTTCTCATAGCCAAGAGAGGGAACCAAACCTGCTAAACCCTTGATCCCAATCTTCTAGTTTGCAAAACTGTAAGACAATACGTTTCTGTTTATTAAGCCAGTGCATTTGTGGTATTTAGTTCTGGCAGCCTGAGCCAAGGAACACAGACATCCTACTCTGCTTGGATTTCAGTCAGAGTCACTCCCAACTATAAACAATAACATAACTAAGGAATCAGACTCTTTCTTAACATGTCTATGTTAAATGACGAGGTAAAGTAACATAGGCTGTGTATGCAGTGTTATTTTATGGCCCTTACATTGTACTGTTTTCCTGTTAGGGCCCAAATGGGACACCAGGACTTGCTGGCTCTCCTGGGCTACCATGTAGAAACAAGATTAGATGTATTTCTGATTGGACACAGAAAGCAAAATGAGAACCAACGAATAAGAGCTTCACAGAAGCAAGTTTTGGCAAACTGAAAGAAAAATCTTCCTATCAATGGAGGCTGCTCAAAATTGGGATGAGAGTTCTTGTGTGGCTGTGGGGTCCCCATCATAAGAGATACCTTTGATGTTAGGAAGGACCTAGTCTTCCGTAGACAGTTGATCCCTTTAATCCTTATGAAGCGACTCCCATACTATCTTGCTGTCTAGGAAAAAGGGTCAAAGGTGGAAATTAGTTTCTGATATGAACAGGACTGACTAGACTAGACCTACTTGTAAGGAAGTTGTAAAGGGGCACCTGAGTCTGGGAGAAGAGCATCAGGGAAGATACAGTTATAAGCTCAGATGAAGTTCAAAGAAAACTATTACAGGAGCAAGCTCTGAGAAAGACATGTAAGGAGAGGCTTAACAATTACCTGATACTCAGAAACAAAGAGCTGGTAAGAAAGTCAAGTCATAAAAAGAAGGTACTCTACTTTCCAGAACTATAGATACTTTACCCCCACCCACCCCAAACATTTAGAAACTGAGAGCCGCTGATGCAGTTGTGTGTCTAAAGAACATAGCTATGACATCACTGTTATTTAAAATAATTTTTTTTCTTCCAGAAATAAAAATAAAAGAAAGAAAGAAAGAAAAAGACAGGGAATGCAGCTGTGTGATTTAAGTGGCTAAAATAAGATAGGAAATCATCTGCTCTGGTTATTTCTAAACTAGAGCAGTGTTAGAGGTGCTCTCTGAAGAGCTTGTCTATGTGTTTATGTGGAAGGGAAATGGAAACTGAAAACATGGTGCCCGGAGCAAAACAAATTTTGTTTAGTTTTTGGTATGAAACCCACCTGAGACCACCAATTATTTTCATATGTCTACTTTGTAATTTTGGCTACAGACCAGACATTTTGACATTAAAATTTTATGATGTTTTATAAAGTAGTGCTGCATCCCAATCTTATGCCATATTAGTAGCCGAAAAAAGGACTCCCAGGTCTTCTGACTTCCAATCTAATCTCATTTCTACTCTGGATTGTTGACAATGTATTATTGAGAAAACATGGACAGGTAAAATTTCATTCCCAAATTGAGAGAGACAAAAGTTTGGAAATGTTTGTGTTTTGAGAGACTATTTTCATCCCTCACTATTCTATTATTTACTTGCTTAAGTTCATATTTTTTACAAAACTTGATCAGCTTCCCTTTGCTATGAGACAATACCAGAGTTATCTGCCTTATATCTAAGCTGTGAAGAAAATTAGAGGAAGCAATCATTTTCATTTCTTCATAAGAATAAGAGAACAAATAATAGTAATAGTAATAGTAATAAAACTAAGCACTCATGAATTTAACCCACAGATTCTAAGATTTACCTTAAATAAAACTAAATCAGGGGCACCTGGGTGGCTCAGTCGTTAAGCATCTGCCTTTGGCTCGGGTCATGGTCCCAGAGTCCTGGGATCGAGCCCCACGTTGGGCTCCCTGCTCGGTAGGAAGCCTGCTTCTCCCTCTCCCACTCCCCCTGCTTGTGTTCCCTCTCTTGCTATGTCTCTATCTGTCAAATAAATAAATAAAATCTTAAAAAAAAAAACAACTAAATCAACCCAAGATCCTTAAAGCTTGCCTAATTCTTGACTACATCATTTCCTCCAGTCCTTCATAAAAATGTTTTTGTGGTAACAGATCTAAAAGCAGTTAAATAAGTTACCTTCCCCCTTTCATCTATTCAGGACTCTATTTCTTTCCTTAATTTTTACCTCTATTAGAAAGCTGAATTGTAAACATTAAAGTCTAATTCTGGTTTGATACTGTTAAATGTAATAATATATACTCATGCAATACCCATGTAGTACCCATGTGTTTATTTCAGTCATTTCTGAGTAGAAACACAGTAAAATATGACTTTTTCCCTATTACTATTTCTAACACTGATTCAAAAGTAAAGACACTCAAAATAAAAAAAAAAATCCCTGTAGGTTTTCAGTTCTTCAAAATTATTATTTTGAGGATTTTTTTCAAGTACAAAAATGAAATTTTCTTATAAAATATATATATTTTTTCCTTTTCAACTTAGATTCAGCTACATCACTGGAAGCCAATTGAGTTCTTAGAAATTCTCCATTTTACCTAGGATTCAACCTTTGAGTCTACAAATTCCTTGGTAGTCAATGAGCAGCTACATTTTACTTTTTTGGTACCATTGTATTTTGAAGAAACACTGATGGACAGAGGATGGTAACAACACTCTTCCAAGATATGATCAATCCTGTGTTTTCCTTATTCTTTTAAAAAAAATGATTTTTAGTTTCCCTAGTAATGTTGCTTCTTTCATATTTGTATTCTTTTAGCTTTTGTTTTTAAAATGGAGCCCAACATGGGTCTTGAACTAATGACCCCAAGATCGAGAATCAAGACCTGAGCTATTAAGAGTTGGATGCTTAACCAACTGAGCCACCCAGGCATCTCTTCTTTTAGCTTTTTACACTTGCCTTCTTTTCTTTCTCTGAAATATATTAGCATTTCATAAGCATCAGCAGGCTAGGGCAAGTGGCAGTTGTTTGTTATTTGACTCATGTCATATACTGACAAATTTTCCCCCAAGAAAACAAAATACAAATTCAATAATTTGAATACAATTATTGAATTAAATTTTAAGTTTTTAGAGGGTAGATATGAATGTTTTATTATTTTTGTGTCATGATAATGTGCTGAAATATAAAAGAAAATCCATGATTTACCAGAATTGATTCCTTTATCATTTAGTTTCAGCTTTCTTTAGCCACAAACCTAGAATAATCTATAAATAATTACCAAAGATCTCAATTGTAAGCATTTGTGTTTGTTTTATCATAAGTTAACTTTTAAATTAAATCAACAATTTTCCATTTTAATCAAACACATATTTAAGTATATATTGACTTAATGGTTAATATCCTACAGAGTTAATCTCATATAAATATGACAGCTACCATTTATTGAGTACTTAATTTGTACAGTTGCTGTGATAAGCACTTCAAAATAATTATTCTAATTTTACTGATGAGGAAATGGATTTTCTGTTAGAGAGCTTAATTGATTTTCCAGAGTCACACACTACCTGGTTGAGAATTGAGAATTTGAACTCATGTCTAAAAGTCCAGCTTTTATGTTTTTCTTAAATTGTGCTAGAAACATTGAAGAACTCTAATTTGATTGAGAAACAAAAGCACAAATACATTTAAAACAGCCATCTTTCTTCAGAAAGAATAAACATTCTAATCTTTGTTTCACTCCAGTGTATACTTATTGTTTTCTTTTAAGAACCACTGAGATGGGAACTTTAAATAATATGGAAATTGGAATGGCATGGCCTAAGTTCTAAGGCCACTTTCATAACAGTGCATTCATATTATGTTTAGAGCAATATTATTTATGATGACTTACTTTTCTCCATCTTAAAAGAAGCATTTAAAATGGTAATGAAGGGGGTGCTTGGGTGGCTCAGTCCATTGGGGGTCCAACTCTTGATCTAAGCTCAGGTCTTGATCTCAGAGTCTGAGTTCAAGCCCCACATTGGGCTCCATGCTGGGCGTGGAGCCTACTTAAAAACAAAATGGTAATTGGGTCATGTTGTACACACAGGGACAGTTCTTAGTCTTTCATGTGCCCCAATACATCTGAGAATAGGGTATTCATTCTAGTAACATTAGATCATAACTGTGATATTTCTTCGTCTGAAAAGGGAGATGGCTTCTTCTCCCCCACTCTCCATCTGCCAGTTACATTTCTAGACAAATAGTGATCAAGGTAGGCAGTTCCTGTTCACTTGTTGCTTATAACCAAACAGCCATGAGAATCTGTAAGGGACATGTTCTATGCAGTTAGGAAATATTGCCATGTGATTCAGCTATTCTTCTCCTCCATACCCAGTTACAAATCACTGCTGTGGAGTATGTACTTCCTGTTGATGACTAGAGTCACAATAAGCAACACTGATAGGTTTTGAGAAAACAAACATGTTCACTTGTTCCCATACAGAACAAATAATGGGATGAAAAAAAAGGAAAACAGAAACCCATGAAACTGAAAGTATTGCTGCACCACTCATTACAACAAGATTAACTATAAAAAGAGTTAATCTTAGAATAGCAGAGAGAAAGAAAATAACTTCTCAAAGAATTTAGGATAAGATGAGCCAGTGCTGATCTTCCTGGTAGAATCCTTATTCTATTTCCTAGAAAAATGTACCTCCAATAGCCCATATTGCCTGGTCCTTATTTTTCTTTGTGTTATTTCTGGGCTCCCTGATTATTTGGAGTCTTTGAATATCTTTAGGAAGACCAAACTACTTTTCTTTTTTAACTTTTACCATGAAGGCCCAAGAAAGTGAAAATAAACTCACTATACATTATAACTTTTTCTGTATACTGACTGAATCCTAAGAAAATTTTTAGAAGATTTTGAGGCAATGCATAAAATCTCTTCTTCATGTTTAAGTCTCTACATTTTAATGAATTGAGCCAGAAAACTATAACTGGCAAACTTTCATTTCTCTCTCACACAGAGAGAGAGAGAGAAAGAGACAGGCAGACAGAGAAGAAACAGTGAGAAACAGAAAGAGAGAAAGAAACAAAGACAGAGAGAAATCTCAGGAGATGCGGATTGGGAGGAAGAGAAGACAACGAGAAAATGAGGGATAGCATTGAAAATGTATTAGCTATGGTCACATTACCTAACTTTAAAGTTAACTGGGACAACCTTAAATATCATCATCTATGAATTCTCTTTAAAATAAGCCATTTCTTAGGAGATAATCCTGAAATGACTTCATTTGTACGGCTGTGGGAAATCATGGTCTTGAATGACTTTTCTCAGAATAACCTACTCTCTGTCTCCTTTAATGCCAAACTTATCAGACACTCTTAGTATCATTTGTGAATGTTAATATACAATCTTGCAAAAGCTCCTATTACCCAGAAATTCTATGGGAAGAAGATACATAGTACTGTCAAATGATGGCATACATAAAGCAAGAATAATTTATTTCTATAATGCATATTTCTTCTAGTGAGCTCGGCCTATAGATAATGCATATTATTAATCCCATATTATACAGGAAACCTTAAAGAACTCGGATTTATTTTAGGGCCATAGAGAGATTTTGGCAGTGTTAGAAAATAACTGAGAATTTACGTTTCTATATTTCCTTTCTATATTTCTCAGAATCCCCAAAGACAAAGATGTTGTACTCAAAGTCCAAGAACCGAAATCATTTACGCCCCACAAAAAAAAACCCATGAACAGTGTGTCTGTTACATGGATAAAATTCCATTATTCAGAACTCTCTAATCTTTCAGGTTTAGCATAATTGCAGGTTTGTTATGACTTGGTGTGTAGAATACCACTAATCAGAACCTTTTGCTTTAGCTGCATTATATAATAACAATAACTTCTTTCTGTTCACTGTATGAATACCTTTCAGGTTCCAATGAGAGTGAAAAGTGTTTCCTAAGTGCATTACGTGGAATACAAAAGCTGCAGCCAGCTTTCACCCAACTTCCTTCAAATCCAATTATTAAACCAGGGTGGGAGGGGTAGCTAAGGGAAAAGAGTGGTTGTGAATCCCTCATCATTTTCTGCAAACAATAATTTATGTGCAGAATTGTGTTCCAA
This sequence comes from Eumetopias jubatus, assembly GCF_037043125.1. Classification (NCBI taxonomy): domain Eukaryota; kingdom Metazoa; phylum Chordata; class Mammalia; order Carnivora; family Otariidae; genus Eumetopias; species Eumetopias jubatus. Next base: position 26,157,424 of record NW_028274809.1, read on the forward strand.
TTAACTCAGTAGCTCTTCCATCTGTGAAACTGTCATTCCTCCTCCTTCAAGAATACATGAATATCTAGCAAAATGCCCTAGTCAGGTAATAAAAGCAGTTTTCAAAATAATATTAAAGATAAAATTTTTCAGCATATAAATCTTGTACATGTTTTTTGTTTGTTTTTAGGTATATACCTAAGTATTTTCTTTTCTTTTGGAGTGATTGTGTAAAAGAAAAATTATTCTGACACTTGTTAAAATGATAAGGAAGATTCTATTCAAAACTGTTGCAATAAAGGTCAACTCTATTACAATAAGGAAGAAAGACTGATCTCAACTCTAAATACCAAAACAAGTGGGAATTTATAGCCAGTGAGCAGAATGAGGGGGTCAGCGGATAGAAAATTATTAAGAGGAGACACCAAGGGAAGTGGGAATTCTTGCTAACCTGACCCAACAGGAATTTTACTAATGTTAGGACAAGGACATATACATCAAGAGTGAGGGATGTTGAACTTGATCAGATATCAACCGTGATCAGACATCAAGGGCAGAAAGATTCTTGCTAAACTGACTTACCAGGATTCTTTGCTGCAAGCAGGCCAACACTGAGTCCTAGTCAGGAAGAGCGCTCAGAGGAGCCAAAATAAAAGTGGGTCAAGGAGAGCGCCTTTTTCCATTATGAATGATACTGGGTTTTTAATTTTTGCTTTTATATATTTATTATTAGTATATAGAAATGTGATCAATTTTCATGTATTGAATTTATATTCTGCAGCTTTGCTGCACTCATTTATTAGTTCTAAAAACATTTTTATGTGTATAGGTTTCTCAGGATATTTTTAATGTAGACAATTATGTCATCTGCCAATAGGAATAACTTATTTCTTCCTTTCCAATTTTTATGCCTTTGTTCTCTTTCTTTCCTTATTTTAGTGGCTAGAATTTCCAACAATGTATTGAACAGGAGTGGTGAGATGACCACCCTTGTCTTCATATCAGTCTTAGAAGGAAAGCATTCAGTCTTTCACACACACAACATATAATGTTAGCAGTAGGGTTTTAGTAGGTGTTCTTTATCAGGTCGAGATAATTCTCCTCTATTCATAATGTGCTGAGAGCTTATTATGAATTTTGGATTTTATCAAATGCATTTTTTGTGCAATTGATATAATCATATTTTTCTGTGATAGTCTGTTGATATGGTTGATTATAATGCCAGATTTTTGAGGTTGAGCCAGCATAAGTAGAATAAATCCCACACGGTCATGATGCATCATTATTTTTATATATTGTTGGATTCAACTTGCTAATACTTTGTTATAGATTTTTATACCTATGTTCATGAGAGGTATACCTCTGTAGTTTTCCTTTTTTGTACTATGTGTTCGGTTTTGGTATCAGAAGAATTCTGACTTCATAAGATGTGTTAGGAACCACTTTCGCCTCTTCTATTTTTTGTGTGACTTTGTGTAATATTGGTGTTAGTTATTTGTTATATATATTTGTAAAGGTCCTCAGTTAATCCATCTGGGTGTGGGGATTTCTTTCTTGAGAATTTCTCATTTTTTAATTTTTAAAAAAAATTTTAAAAATTTTAAATTTTTTGAACGTTCTTTTAAGATTTCATTTATTTATTTATTTATTTGAGAGAGAGAGAGAGAGAGAGAAAGAGCACACGAGTGAGGAGGAGCAGAGGGGGTGGGAGAAGTATCTGAAGCTGAAGGACCATGAGATCATGACCTGAGCTGAACCAAGAGTCCAACGCTTAACCAACTAGGTCACTCGGTCACCCCATAATTTTTTTTAATTTTTAAATTTTTAAAAATTTTTTACCTTTTAAATTATTTATTTATTTATTTTTGCTTTGAGAGAGAGAAAGTACAAGGGTGCAAGCAGTGGAGGAGGGGCAGAGAGAGAGAGAGAGAGAGAGAGAATCTTTCAGTGGGAAGAGTACTCCCACTGAGTACAGAGCCCAATACAGGGATTGATCTCATGACCCTGAAATCATAACCTGAGCCAAAATCAAGACTTGGACCTTTAACCAACTGAGCTACCCATGTGCCCTGGGAGCTTTTTAGTTACCATTTCAATTTCTTTAAACATTTAACCATTTGTGTTATTCAGGTTATTTTTTCATTTTGGTTGAATTTTAGTAGTCTGTAGTTTTCAAAGAATTAGTCTATTTTATCTACATTTTTTAATTTATGAGTGTAGATTTTTTAATGTCTTCCCTAATTATTCTTTTATTGGATGAAGGATCTATGGTGATAACTCTTCTTTCACTCCTAAATAGACTATTTAGAAGTGTGCTTTCTACATCTCTTAGCATTTAGAGATTTTCCTTTTATACTTCTGTTAGTGAGTTCTAGTTTGATTTTGCTATAGTCAGAGAACATACTCTATGATTTAATTTCTTTAAAATTTTTGACGGTTTGTGTTATTGCCATGATATGGTCTATTTTGGTGAATATTCCATGGACACTTGGAAAAAAATGTGTATTCTGTTATTGGCTGGAGTATTCTATATATGTCAGTCAGATTCCATTGGTTGATTCTTCTGTTCAGATTTTTATTGCTGAATTTTTATCTAGAAGTTCTATGATTTGCTAAGAGGGGGTGTTAAAGTTTACAACTAAAATTGTGGACTTCTTTATTTCTCCTTTCAGCTCAATCAATTTTTGCCTCTTGTATTTTGAGAATCTGTTACTTGGTGTATACACATTTAAGATCAGTATATCTTACTTGTCCTTTTACCATTATGTAACTTTGTCTCTAGTAATTTTCTTTGCTCCGAAGTCTATTTTATCTGTTTTAATAAAGCCGCACCTATTTGGTTTCTTTTTTAAATAATTTTGGCATAATATGTCCTTTCCACCATTTTGCTTTCAATCTCCCTGTGTCAGCGAAATTCACTTGAGTTTCTCTTAAATAGCAAGTATGGTCAATCTTCATTATTCACAATTGTGTGTTTCTAAATTCGCCTACTTGCTAAAATTTATTTGTAACTGCAAAATCAATACCTATAATATTTTCACAGCCATTTGTGGATATGTACAGAGTGCAAAAAACTTGTCACTCAACATTGAAATAGGTGAAGGGGATTAAGTGGTATGACCTTCCAGTCATAAAATAAATAAGCCACAAAAATGGAAAGTACAGCATAGGGAATACAGTAAGTAATATTATAATAATGTTGTATGGTGACTACACTTATAGTGGGAGCACTGAGTAATGTATAGAATCATTGAATCCTTATGTTGTACATCTGAAACTATGTCAACTGTACTTCATAATATAATAATAAAAAATTAAAAAACAAAAACAAAAAACTTGTCACTCAACATACACCGTCCCTGCTGGAATAGAATAAAGTGGTGCTCTATCTTCTTGTTTGGCTCTCCTACTGTAAACAAATATCTTTTTTCTGCTTTATTTAGTGCTACATTTTTTTTTTGTAATTTTGTGCTTCCTCTTGGTGATTTCACTGTTTATAATAGCCAAGCACAGTGCAGAAATGCTAGTGTTCCCAAGTATAAGAAGGCTGTGACATGCCTTATAGAGAAACTACATGTTAGGGGTGCCTGGGTGGTTCAGTTCGTTAAACATCCAACTTTCGATTTTGGCTCAGGTCATGATCTCAGGCTCCTCAAGTGGGGAGTCTTCTTCAGGATTCTCTCTCTCCTTCTGCCCCTCCTCAACTTGCTCACTGTCTCTAAAATAAATAAATAAATCACTTTTTTAAAAAAGAAATTATGTATTAAACAACTTTCATTCAGGCATGAATTGTAATGCTGATGGCCATGAATTCAATGCTAGTGAATCAACGATATATATTAAATAGGTGTTTTTAAACAGAAATACAGATAAAACAAGGTTATGTTTGATCAGTTAATAATAAAAATTTGTGAGCCTAGGTTCACAGGAACCTAACACTGTGTTTCCCCTAGAAGCAATGGTTTAGTATTTACAGTGACTTTATAGAGCATAACTGCTGTGGATAATGAGAATTGACTGTAGTTGTTTTGTGTTTTTTCCAAAATCAATTCCGCCTTTCAATTAGTGTATTTACACTATTTACATTTAAGGGAATTATTGATATGTCAGGGCTTTCAGAAGTCTCCTTTTGTCTTTTTTGTGTGTGTGTGCTACTTCTAGGATTTGTAATTGTACTTAGTGGGACAGAAAAAAAATAAATCTATACCATTTGTCCAGTACAGAAGTCTGTAACATAACAATTTAAATATTTTTTTAAGGTATAAGAAGAATCATACAACTTCAGTGTATTTTTAACTGAATATAATCTATAAATAAGAAAATAGACAAAATTTCAATACAGTGGAAAATGCTATGACATTGAGTAATTGGAAATAAGTATTATATATATTTTATATATTTATACATGTATATTATATATATTTATCATAGTGGTACTCAAAGATAATCAAATTGGCCACATATTATAAGATATTAGAATCACCTACTGTGCTAGGCTGCAAAAAGAGAACTTATAAAAGAACCTCTGAAACAAATAACACATTATATGTTAAAAAAGAAAAGAGCATAGTAGGAAGGGAAAACGAAGGGGGAGAAATCAGAGGGGGAGACAAACCATGAGAGACTATGGACTCTGAGAAACAAACTGAGGGTTCTAGAGGGGAGGGTTGAGGGGGGATGGGTTAGCCCGGTGATGGGTATTAAAGAGGGCACATATGGAATGGAGCACTCGGTGTTACATGCAAACAATGAATCATGGAACACTAACATCAAAAACTAATGTGTAATGTATGGTGATTAACATAACATAATAAAATAAAATTAAAAAAAAGAAACAAGCTCAGCAAATTGTATTTTTAATTAAATTAAAAAACCATCAAAAGAAAACCATATGGCTGATCATTTGCTTTAAAATAGATTCATAGGATCTAGAAAACCATGTCCTCTTGAGTTGATTTTATTTATGATTCAACATCTTTGTTTACAAATTATTTTTTAGGTATGCAAAATTCTACACACAATTTTGAAGCTAGTTTCAAAATTTGATACTAAGGGTGCACTCCAGGAAGGCTGGTTTGACCAGTTGGAGCCCTAAACATTTACCAAGGCTTTAGATTCTTCAGGTCAGGGTCTCAGAGTTGACCAGACTAAGGAGGCTGAGGTGGAGAAAACCATAATTCTAACATGGGTAATGCTTTGTGGTGACACAGTAGCTCTGTTTCTTGACTGCCATAGTATTAATATAAATTTAACCATGTGATAAAATGACATAAAACCCAATGTACATAGTGTAACAATGTTAATGTCTTTGTTTTGATACTGATTATCGTTAAATAGGATGTGACCATTAGGGTAAACAGAGAAAAAAGTACATGGAACCTCTCTACTCTCTTCAAATTCCTGTGGATCCATAATGATTTCAAAATAAATGCTCTAAAATGCTGTAGCTTTATTTTAATTTATTAAGGGTGAGTACCCCATCATTATTGTTATTATTTTCAAAACTCTGTTAGACAATGTATGTATTCTTTGAAATGAACATTAGAATTATTTGTGAAGTCCTAGAAATGAAAACAGATTTTATTGGTATCATATTACACTGACAGATTATCTGAAGGGTGAAATTGAAAACCTTACAATATTGCCCTCCCATCCTTGTAGTTACCAGGTGGAAGGGACAATCCCCATGACCTCCTGGACACTGTGGCTTCAATGCTGCATGCACAGAAGTCTAGCAGATGATATATATGCGACTCAATTCACTATGGAAAATAACATTTTCCTTTCATCAAGAAAGGAGTCCATGGAGTCAGATAAGTCCAGAAAGAATTAATAATAAACTATAATTAATGTGTCAGAAAAGGTAAAGCATATTTATGGAATTGATACTTGGTGAGATGAGATGTCCTGGCTCTCCTGTGGAGATTTAATAAAATTCTCTTTATTAATAATAACATTATCACAAATCATAAAATATTTGATAGAAATAAATGGATGGAATTTGTAATCTCCTAAAAGTCATAGTCATTGCTGTGTTCTTTCTCTAGCTCCATGATTCCCCATGCTCTAATTTTTAGACTAGCATTTCAGTTATTTAAATGTTTTGTGCCTTCTATAAAAGTGTGGGATCTGGAAAGTATGAGAAACATCCACTGAGCATACTTTTAAGCAATGATCAAATTCCCCTTGATTAAAACTGTCTAGTCATTAAGGAGAATTAAACCCATTCCTTGTCCGATGGTCTGAAACATCCTGTGAAATCTGGCTCCTGCCTATCTCCTTGATCTCACCTCATTCTGATCTTCCTTTCATTCTACAAAATTTGTTGATTACTAGCTGGATGTCAGTTACTTGTCTAGGTGCTGGGCCCCAAGTGAAAAGACAGGCACCATGATGTACCATCTCTCATGGAGTAAACTTTCTAGTAGGGAGAGTTAGATCTGTCAAATCAATGAATGTTTGCTTGTCTATGCATTTATACCTATAAAAAGTTATTGAAGAAAAAATTACTTACTTTATGCCCAACTGATTGCCAGTTTTTATCTGCAGTCTTTTGAACAAAGGAATTCAAGGAGATAATCTTAACACTGCCGTTAGAACGAACCAGGTACAAACATCTTGAAACTTTATATTACTATGTTCAAAGTTCAAGGGAGTCTCTGATTGGTGTGACATTTTGTCATGTGCCCACCACTTGGCCAGAAGAATGTGATTTCTTTGAGGAAGTGGTCTGTATCTTTAATTAGAGTCTTAAAAAACCTTTGACCAAAAAATAAAATAATAATCATAATAAAAGTTAAGGACTACTGCATGCATACCGCATCTACTGAAAGAAAGTAAACAAATATGAGTCCTGTACCACTCTGCAGCTCACATCTTTCTCTTTCATGTTTGAGAAGCCAAGAGATTTTAAAACTAAGTCATGAGTAGAGTAATGCATTTTACCATTTGCCACTAGTTTAGGATGATTTACATTTATGCTTTCCAGGAAGCATCCCATAGGAGTGCATCTGTTAAGAAAAGGGCTGCTTTGTTTGAGAGGTAACAGCAAGGGTCTACTCACTTCCACAGTTCTTTTGAATCATCTCCATGTGAAATCACAAAAGATTCACATTTAGCCTCTACTCCTTTTAATATCCACAACAAGATGGAGAAGAAGGTTGCCAATTTGTCCATTACTGCAGACCGGCTTGTATCCTAGCTTGTATATTTGCCTCCAGAGAGAGCTAAGTGCTAGAGGAGATTAGCCTTAAAGTCTGTACTTAAGTAATTAGATGGGAAGAGGGACTGGACTGGAGACTTATCCTTCAATAAACTTGGACTACTTTAAGAAATATAAGTAAGTCGGGGATTCCCCAAGAAACCAAAACAAAGCATTTTTTCTCAGTTCTAAATGTAAAATTATAAGTGTAACAGATGTGAAAGTGCTTTGGAAAAGTAGTTAAAACACTGGAAAAATGTGAAGGTTTATGATCCCCCTGCCCCCTCCCCAAAATGCTACATTACAGTTTTGCGTGCAAAAAACTGGTAGTAACAAAATGCATAATTGAATAAGAGCACATAGGCAGGGGGTGATTAAAGGATGATGAATATTGCAATTAAAAAAAGAATTAGCATACTTCGGTAGGATTATCTAAATTTATTTTTTAAGTGATTTTTGTTTTGGATACTTAAGAATGATATTTTTCCCTCTGGAGAACAGAGGTTATATAGGTTAATTCTATTTGCATCTGGCTGAGTGTTACAAGACTGTTCCTGTGGGTTCAAGAATCAAGCAAAGATGAATTTACACAAAGCCCTTCTTTGTTGGCTCAATATTCATTTCTGACTTCTTACCCCTAGATAATAGTTAAAACTCAATTCTCTGAGAAAAAAAAAGGGGAGGAGGGCTACTGTTCCAGCTTCAGATTTCTTTCTTCTTCAGTTTTGGCATCTGTTGGATGATTCAGGAGAACAGGATTTCTCCATGTATTCACTTGTGATTTCCTAAGTGAATATATTATTAGACTGAGGAATCTACATCTATAAGCCTCAAAACTGTTATACGCCCAAAGGACGTATACAAGGGACCAAAACTGATGCAAAATTGGAATTATTTCCCTTCCTGCATGTATCCAATTACACACAGGTATAACCAACCACTATTCTTTATGATCTTTCCCAAGGCCACTTCTTACTTTGTAGATTAACTGAGCCCCTTTTTCATTAGGTAAGATTTGTTTTCCCTTAGGAGACAGAAAGGGACTAATATAAGTGGGCAAATACAGTGGGGAAGGGAAGGATGGGTGATGCTGTGGTTACTATATTTTTACAACATTTGCATATCCTAAGCATCGTTATTGGAGATCTATTAAAAATAAGCCGCGCTACAAGAGAGGGTACAGTCCATCTAGAATAGCAAGTGAAATACCCTATAGCAGTGGTTGTCAAAATGTGGGTCCCAGATCACAGCAGCAGCTCACTGGGAATCTATTAACAATGCACATTCTTTGGTCCCACTCCAGGCCTACTGAGGATCAGAACTCATAATTTCTGTTCTAACAAACCTTCAAGATGATTCTGATGCCCACTGATGTTTAAGAACATCTGCTGTATTGAAGAGCCATCTTTCCTTTCCCTTAAGATACCTGTATAAATATTTTTAATAAGGTTAATTTACTTTCACAAGTCTTTTAATTTTAATATGACAATTTTTGGTTAAATCAATATTCAGCTTTCATCTTATTTTGATTATATTCACATTGTTTTCTTCTAGGCTGTGTTCTATGATTATATTTCCTTCCTTCTTTTTTTAATTTCCTGAAGGTAATTATTGCCATTTCACTTGCTTAATTTCCTGTGTTCCATCAGTAATTCTTCCCAAGCTAACTAAAAGAATTACTAAGCATCTAAGAAAATGACTCTAAATGTTATTTTGCGCTTGGTCACGTACACCCACCTCTGTTCCCACCTTCCCAATGAGGCTTTCCTCCAGAAGCCCTCTGTGCTCCTACTGGAATTATTGTTATCTGAGCCTTAGGCAGAGCTCAGTCTTGATTTTTCTTTGTTCTCTCCTGTAGATTTTCTTTCTCTCACATCTACTGTTTTTCATCTTGATCAACCCCTGTCTCCTCTCCCTTCCTTGATAAAAGATGAATGCAAGGTAAAAGATGAATGCGAGTTAAACATTTTGAAACTTTTTTTATGGGAAAGTGCTTTTATTCTGTTCTTACACTTGAGAGTTGGCAATTCTTTTGTTGTCCATTCTTTTAAAAGCAAACCATTAAAAAATGGCATGAAAGCTTTGTGTTTATGGAAGAACTTGTCCATTGATGGGCGTTGCTACGAGAAGAATTGATCCAGCAGAAACTCAGTTTATTGTTAGGGAACCCTCCAAAATCACTATTTGTCTTTTCTTGTGGGCTATTCAGTTTCCCCTCATAAGATTCTTTCAATTTCTTCTACAAAGGGAGAGAGAAGGATGGTGGTTTCATGCCTGATTACCAACTACTCACTGGAGCCAAACAGAAGCAGGGAAAGGGGGCCTTTCAAGGCATACACTTCCACTTATCACTACGGCACCTCTCCCATCACTCTACTGCATCCAGATTCCCCAACTCAAATGTGTACTTTAAGTTGATTTGAAATATTTCATACTTGAGTTTCCTAATGGAGTTAATTAATTCAATAGCTAAGTAATATGAGGCATAAAAAAATAGATGCATGAGATATTAAGAAGAGAGGACTGACAAACCATGATGATTAGATGAGGAGATGGAGGATAAAGAAATCAGAGACAAATATCAGTTTTCTGACTTGAGTGAGTATTTCTCAGTAGATGATGTTGGAATTTACTGAGCTGGACAATAAGAAAGAGTGGGTTTAGTGTGTTGGGAGTAATGGTACACTCAGTTTATAATATGTTCATTTTGGGGCGCCTGTAGGTCTTTCAAGTGAAGAGGTCTAATAGTGAGCTATTTAGTGAAGATGTCTAATAGTGGTTGCCCATAAAGTGGTTTGGGATGGAGATAAAGATTGTGGATATACTAATAAATGGAAACTATATTTTTATATATGGAAGCAAATAAAATGAGTCATGGTATAAAGTAAAAAGAGTGGAGGATGGAATCATGGGAAACATTAACATTTAAGGGGACTTGATGAAAATCCTATAAAATAAAGAACATGTTAGTTTGAGTTTTCCAAGAAGCAGACTGAATTAGATGTACAAAAGATTTACTGGGGAAAACATCTGTAAAGGGTAAAAAGAAGATTGAGAAGGAGTAGGAGAGGGGATATTTCACACCAAGATGAGGATCGGACACCTGGGAAAGCAGAGAGAGAGAGAAGGAAGGATTGGGTAGGGAGAGTCTCATACTGCAATACATCTCTCAAATAAGTTTGACCAGACCAAAGGGAAGTCCCTGAGTAAAGTTATCCTTCAGATGAGCACTGTTAAGGCAGGGATGGGTGGGCACTCATATCCCTGCCATGTTCATTCATGAACTGGGAACAACCCAAGGCAGTGTGGACTGATGCAGATCCGAAGGTGCAGTGGCTAGGGCTGTCAGTCATCTAAGTTTCTTGAAGCAAGGTTTTTTTGAAAATCTGAAAAGCAGATCTTAGAAATAGGAAACTAGAAAGAATGGTGGTACCAAGGCCACAGAGAGAATGTTGTAGGTATTATGCTCATAACTTTGCTGTAATGAGAAATGATGGATAAATCATCTTTAAACTGTAAATTTGAGCCTGAGACTCTTCCCTCTGAAATCTGTACTTAATAGTCACGTGCAAAAATGTGCATAATTGGAGGAAAACATAGTTCTGAAGGAGATGATGGGTTGGCTTTAAAGTTTAGAACCATTTATAATGTTCAAATGTGCACTTTGAGTTGATCTGAAATATTTCATACTTGAGTTTCCTAATGGAGTTAATTAATCACAGCTGATTTCGTTGCAAGCACAGCACCAAGCAGAAACAATGTAGCCATAGCACAAGTGGAAATCAAGGCATATCACTCCTACGTATTTAGTGATGAGGAAGGGATTTTTTCTAAACTTTCATTCTTACCTTATTAATATGTTGTATTCCAATATACTTAGAAACTCAGTTATAACTATCAACTTTTTATAACCACAACTGCTCGATTTGTATACTATCTTTGGGAATTTTTAAATTATCGCATTTTTCTATTATTATGGACTTATTCCTTACAAAAATGGGTCCGCATCTTATAATCCCTACCTAGATCATATAACTGTCAAACAGTGGTCCAAAAGCAGGGATCCACTTTCAGAAGTACTTTGTATTGTGTTCATTTATACACAAAAGCACGAATATGGATTTTAGAAAGAACAAAGAGAGAGTGGGAAAAATCCCTATTTATTGCAGGCCACTTCTTCACCCACAAAGCTGAATGATGACCTTCCTGATGACCTCCCTCATGACTTGAGAGTGTGATTGGGGAAACAGATTATGGGTGGGAGAGGAATCTAGAAAGAAAACCACAAAACGTTAGATGGCCAAGTCCTGGAGTGGGAAAAGAAAGGAGATAAGGGAGAGTAAGACATTCAGTTCCCTGAGGGTGGGTGTTTTATCACCAGCACAGTCCTGGGCTCTTGGCATAAGTCAATAACTTGCCATTCTAATGTTCAAAATTAAATAGACTTTGTTCTCAAATTGATTCATGTTTTAAATCTAATTTCTGCAACTAGCTCAGACTAGACAGCACCCCTTTCTTTAATTTGCCCCACAGAGTTAGCCCTGTTCTGAACACAGTATAGGTGTTTAAGAACTATTTGGTGGAACTGAATTTTTCACAGTTTTATAGTTAACCTCTGATACATTTAGCTTCCCTAATATGGTCACTGTTCACATCTTTTGTTTCTGGATGATCAAAATCTAGTGCTGACTCTTGAGGAGAAAGTCTCTTCTGCGTTCCTCTATGTCTAATAGCTTTGACACTTTTCCTCACAACTCTAAGTTAAAGGGGGTTGGCCTGGGACCCTTTTATTAAAATCCAAACTGCGTCATTATATGCCTGACGGATATACCAGCCAACCAGACCTAACAAACTCTTCTATATGAAATAACTATATGATGAAAGACATCCAAGAACTGGACAAAGTGTGTCCCCACATCCACCATAATCAGAATTCTGCTTGGCATCCACACTTCAGGGCTTACACAGATCTCTTAAAAGCACCAATTTAACAGAATCATATTTAATTTTTAGAACTTCTAGAATGTGTTAATTTTGAAAAACTGGAAGAATGTATGGCTAGCATCCAAAAAGAGAATACTTAGGAAAGATAACTTGGGGGGGGGTGCCTCGGTGGCTTAGTCAACTAAGCGTACAACTCTTGATCTCAGCTCAGGTCTTGATCTCAGGGTCATGAGTTGAAGCCACATATTGGGCTCCGCACTGGTCATGGAGCTTACTTGAAAATAAAAAAATTAAAAAGATAACTCAGCTCACCAGTGATCTCCATTTTCATTTTTCTAAAAACCAAAAAAGTGTGTGTGTGTGTGTGTGTGTGTGTGTGTATGTGTATGGGAATGTTATATAGCATGTAAATGAATGTATTATATATACATTTATACATATGCATATAAATATACAGTTGACGCTTGAACAATGCAGGGGTTGTGGGCGCTGACCCCCTGCACAGTTAAAAATTTGCATATTACTTTTGACTCCTCAAAAACAACTACTAATAATCCACTATTGACAGGAAGCCTTACTGACAACATAGACAGTCAATTAACACATATTTTCTATGTTATATAATTATATACTGCATTCTTACAATAAAGTAAGCTATAGGAAAGAAAATATTATTAAGAAAATCATAAGGAAGAGAAAATACATTTACAGTACTGTACTGAATTTATATAAAAAAAAACCCATGTATAAGTGGACCCGTGTAGTTCAAACCCGTGTTGTTCAAGGGTCAACTGTATACACACACACACACACACACACACACACATCATAAAATTGTGATAAACTTCTAGATACAAACCACAGTTGCAAATTTTTTTAAAAATATGATTAAGGATGTATTGTGTTCAGGTTGTTTTTATTTTTGATACTTGCACAGATTCAAAATATTGAAGCTGAAAATAATTATTTTTGTTACAACAGTGAAACATATGAAATTAGAGTGCTTTTAGGGACATGTGATGATGAAAACAATTCAAGTCATTAAGCTTCAGTGAGTTTATTAAAGGGTTTACAGATCAAGGTGATTTTGTTTTTAGCTGAATTCAGGTATATCTCTAGAGGTGGCATCAGTAATCCATCTGAATTTTCCAGGACTGCTAACACTGAAAAAAAGTAAGAAAAAGGTAATTAAAATTATAACTAAACCAACGCTGAGAAATAACTTGAGACAGAAGAAGTTTATAAGTTTACACAAAAGTTTTCTTTTTAGAAAGGCTTTCAGATTTTCAAAGATACAATAATATTGGTTGGATATTGTGCATTCTTCATGATGATCAAATATTCCCTGTTGACTTCCTGTAGACACTGCTACAGGCATCGCATTGAACATGCAAGTTTGAATTATTTCTAGACTTCCACATTATATTAAATGACAAAAGAACCTGAACAGCATTAGTTGTACAATTCCTTTTATGTATCAAAAAATGTTATTACTAGTAATATAGATATATAGACCTATAATTCTGTATACACGGATGTGTGAGGAATAAAATATTAACACTTAGGTAATAGTATTAATCCTGGAATGGATCCTTGTGGGAGGTGATAAAAAGCTTTCTAATTTCATGTTCTCCTTTTAGTGCTCTGAATTTTTTTGATCATGTATTCCATTGTTTTTATTTTAAAAAGTCAACAAGGACTCTGGGCTCCTTTTGGTTTTCATCTTTACATTTCTTTTAAGATAAAGAAGAAGGGTTTCTAGTACTGTTCAAAAAGAATTTCTCCTTTTTAAAAATACTCTAATTTCTTTCCTAAATCCTTTCAAATTGTTATTTCTCCATTAAACCGGCTGTAACACAGTTTATACGTATGGAATTTGAAAGACCTCTCACTAGGGAAAAGAGAAGTAAGATTTGTGAAGGATAGCCCAGAAAAGGGAGGGCATCAACAGATTTAGGGATAGAAGGTACAAGAAGAAAAGAACGTTTCTGGGATAATGTGGCATGTTTCTTCCCCTCACAACACCAGGAATGACTGAAGATAATGCAACAGGTGAGTTTGCTTCTCTGAGGAAAATGACGGTTGAAGGTGCATTGTGTAACTTTCTCAGATGCATGGCAATTGAGCTCTCTCGTGGAGGCTCAAGAAGGAAATGTGTTTCGTCGTACACAATGGATTAAATACACAGATCTCTACTCTCTCAAGACACCATTATGCTAGTAAGTGGAAGGAAAGAGGTAGAAATCCTTCAAAATGAGGAGATAAGAACAGACAAGAGATAGAAAGTAATTTTATTTATTTTTATCCAATAAAGTGGATGGAAGTTTGCTGAGGAAGGTGAGTAAGTGGCTGCCAGGAGGCCTACAATGAGAGGCAAGCCTATTCATGTTGCAGAATTCCAGAAATTCTCAAGAATTAGAGACATCATTTAATGCAGACATCCCATGTGAGGTGTGGGGTTGAAATGGGAGATTGTTTGTATAAAGAGAGCTTTAGATCTTCCTCATCCAGGTGACTGCCAGAGCCTGGGGAACATTTCACTGTACCAATACTCAACTCCCATGCCCAGAAATTCTGATTTAAGTTCATCTGTATGGACCCTGGTATGTATTTTTTTTTTAAAGTTCTTCAGGTGATAATGAGAGACAGGGGTGAGCCAGGAGTGAGAACCACAGCTCCCATACAAACGGACCATTGTTCCGAAAAGGAAACACTATGATATGGTGACTTTACCCAAGATTTCCTACCCAGGAGGACTGATCCGGAATGAGGAATGGTTCATTCCCTCTAGATTTTCTTTTCATTGGCTGTCCTGCCTCCAGGCCTGCCTGCTAGAGGTGATATCACCTACCCTCAGCTTATCATGGCACCAAGTCTCCAGATAGTGCAACCCCAGCCAAAGAAAATTTTGTAAGTAGGAAATTATTTATATAATTAAGAAGAAAAGTCCATTTTCATGCACTATTGAATTACAATCCTGAATATCTTTTTTCTCTTGTTTAAACATGTCTCTGGGCTTCATGAGAAAAATAAACAGTACAAATGAAAGAAATGATGCTGGTGGTCAAGAAGTAAGATGCCCTTGGTGTTGATTTTAACACCCAGATCGCTACATTTAAAATTGAGAATGCAGGGTTTTTATGCCATGCATTTTCATGTCATTATGTTTTCATACCATGAGAGCAATTTTGATATAAATCAATATTGCTCTGAAAATAGAGTGTTGTCCCTCAGAATGAAGGCAAATGAGGATTTAGAACCCTTGCAGGTTGTACTGTCAGTACTAATTTGAGTGCTAAAGTTCCATTTGCAAACCTAAGTAAACAGGAATGTAGACAGCTTGAACAAGATGAAATTGTGATATTGCCCAAAGGAACATGCTGATCAGGGAAAGCTCAGCATGAATTTGAATCAAGCATCTGCAACAACTTTAACTCTGTTTCATGCTGTCAGGGCTGGACCGTGACAAGAGAGGTTTAACCCATAACACCTGGGATGGAGGGGCAGCGAGCCATACTCTAGCCATTGTGATAGACTCTCCAGATTTTTGCAGCACGTGGGGGCTTGTGCTAGACTATGACTACATCCAATTCTTCTGCAGCTGTCGATCACAGTAGGTACTGGCAAATTCGGGTTCCTGAACTCATCAGCAGCAATAAATATTTATTGCATGCTTTAGTGAACACGTGGTAGAGAGACTGAATTTGCACTAAATTTGAGTATTAATAAGTCTACCAGTTTAGCCAATACACATAAAGACATATGACAGAATTCTTTCCTAAAGAAATGATAAATAGCTGCTTATATAATAAAAGGCCTGAGCCCAGTAGCACCCACGGTCTTCTGTGATTGAAGGAAAACCTATGGAAGCCACAGAAAGATTTCCTCTTTACATGAAGATTTTGGCCCTGTATAAATCCAACAGTATTATCTCAGTTAGCTAGAGCTCTCTGCTTGAGTAGACACCCTAACTAAGGTGGCAAAGTGGTATTATTTGGACTCATAAGTTTTAGTTTTATAGAAAGCACCTGAAAATGGTTACCGAGGCAGGACAGAGAATCAGAGGGAACAGATGTGACTTCCTACAGGGGCAAGGTTTGGCTTCAGGGGGCATCAGATAGTGTTTCAACAAACATTAATCCAACAGGAGTAATCAAGTTCAAGAGTGAGATACACGCTAAATATCTCAGTTCCCTGTGGGTGATGGAAATAAAGCCATCCCATACACACATAGGCAAGAATTAAATAAAAATCCTCCTCTCTCCTAAGGGATCCCAAGTCTCTTTTATATAACTCTGTGTCCAGAGCTATGTGAAATACAAAGTAATGGTTCCTACTAACTAAGAATGACCTTTCACTGTGACACTATAGTCTCTAGGAAGAAAGAGAATCTGCTTTGCTAAATATTTTTTCATTGTATCTTGATCACTGCTGGCAAATTGAAAACATGAACAAAGAAAGAAACAACTTTCTGAGTGGAAATGGGATTGAGAGGGGAATGAAAACTAGTCCCAGAATAATAAGATTGTGATTTTTAGTTATCAGAATTTCTTAACTTGGTGTGGTGGCCATGGTGGGAATGGCAGGGTGTGTGTGTGTTTGTGTGCGTGTGTGTGTGTGTGTGTGTGTACTCATTTTTATTCTTGTAAGTTTTCTCTGTGCCTACTATACAAAAGTGGTCAGATTAGAAGTCCTGAAAAGCACGGCAAAAACCAGTAACACTTAATGGAAAACATACCTTGCCAGGCAGACGAATTAGAAAAAAAAAAAAAAAAGTCTTCATTCTCCAGGCTAAGGACAGCCCAGCTAAAAGGTTCCTGAGTTGGTGATGTCAACCCTCACCCTATCTCCATTTCCACTGCCAGGTGCTTTTGCACGAGGCACACCTTAATAGTCTTACTGGTTTACCCTCCTAGGGAGCAAAATTCGTGGTTGTCCTTTCTATTGTTAAATTATCTTATGGAAGACAAAAACAAAGGAGCAAACAAATAATACTACTTGATAAATTTTCCCACTCCAAGGGGTGACATGGTTAAATAAGGGTATAAGCCAGAGATTCTGAACCTAAGGCTTTAAGTGCCCTTGGAAATAAAATGTCTTTTGCATATGTACATTTGCATTTTTCTAGGGAAAAAGGGTTTGCAAATGTGTCAGTGATTCAAAAAAGTTAAGGCTTGAACTAAAGTATGGTGGAATAAGTAATTTAGAAACAATCATAAAAGAATAAATTAGTTTTAAAGGGTGTCCCTGGATTATTCAGATGAATTTCTAAGACACTAAGGTCTGATTACACCAAACTTACTTTTTTTTATTGTTTTCTTCATTGAAAGTATTTTTTTCACTTTTTAAAAATTTTTTTTATTTAAGTTCAATTAACATAAAATGTATTATTAGTTTATGAGGTAGAGGTCAGTGATTCATCAGTCTTATATAACACCCAGTGCTCATTACATCACGTGCCCTCCTTAATGTCCATCACCTAGTTACCCCATCTCCCCCAACCCCCTCCCCTCCAGCAACCATCAGTTTGTTATCTATAATTAAGAGTCTGTTATGGTTTGTCTCCCTCTCTGGTTTCATCTCGTTTTATTTTTCCCTCCCTTCCCCTATTCTCTTCTGTTTTGTTTCTTAAATTCCATATATGAATGTGATCATATGATAATTGTCTTTCTCTGATTGACTTCATTCACTCAACATAATACCCTCTCGTTCCATTCATGTCATTTCCAATGGCAATACTGCATTTTTTTGATGGCTGAGTAGTATTCCATTGTATATATACCACCACTTCTTTATCCATTCATCTGTTGATGGACATCTGGGCTTTTTCCATAGTTTGGCTATCGTGCACATTGCTGCTATAAACATTGGGGTGCAGGTGCCTCTTCGGATTACTACATTTATAACTTTGGGGTAGGTACCTAGTAGGGTAATTGCTGGGTGTAGGGTAGCTCTATTTCCAACTTTTTGAGGAACCTCCATACTTTTGTCCAGAGTGGCTGCACCAGCTTGCATTCCCACCACCAGCATCTTTGCCAATATCTGTCGGTTGCTGCCTTGTTAATTTTAGCCATTCTGTCTGGTGTGAGGTGGTATCTCATTGAGGTTTTGATTTGAATTTCCCTGATGCCAAGTGATGTTGAACACTTTTTCATGTGTCTGTTGACCATTTGTATGTCTTCTTTGAAAAAATGTCTCTTTATGACTTCTGCCCATTTCTTGATTGGATTATTTGTTCTTTGGGTGTTGAGTTTGATAAGTTCTTTATAGATTTTTGAATACTTGCCCTTTATCTGATAAGGTATTTGCAAATATGTTCTCCCACTCTGCCAGTTGTCTTCTGGTGTTGTCAACTGTTTCCTCTGCTGGGCAAAAGCTTTTTATTTTGATGAAGTCCCAATAGTTCATTTTTGCCTTTGTTTCCCTTGTCTTTGGAGATGTGTCTAACAAAAAGTTGCTGCAGCCAAGGTCACAGAGATGGCCGCCTGTGTTCTTCTCGAGGATTTTGATGGATTCCTGTCTCATATGTAGGTCTTTCATTCATTTTGAGTCTGTTTTTGTGTATGACGTAAGAAAATGGTCCAGTTTCATTCTTCTGCAAGTGGCTGTCCAATTTTCCCAACACCATTTATTGAAGAGATTGTCTTTTCCATTGGATATTCTTTCCTGCTTTGTCAAAGATTAGTTGGCCATAGAATTGAGGGTCCATTTCTGGGTTCTTTGTTCTGTTCCATTGATCTATGTGTCTATTTTTGCACCAGTACCATACTGTTGTGATGACTACAGCTTTGTCATATAGCATGAAGTCTGGAATTGTGATGCCACCAGCTTTGATTTTCTTTATCAACATTCCTTTGGCTATTCAGGGTCTCTTCTGGTTTCATACAAATTTTAGGATTATTTGTTCTAGCTCTGTGAAAAAAGTATTTTGATAGGGATTGTATTGAATGTGTAGATTGCTCTAGGTAGCATAGACATTTTAACAATATTTGTTCTAATCCATGAGCATGGAACTTTTTTCCATTTCTTTGTGTCTTCCTCAATTTCTTTCATGAGTGTTTCTATAGTTTTCTCAGTAAAATCCTTTGCCTTATTGGTTAGGTTTATTCCTAGGTACCTTCTGGTTTTTGGTGCAATTGTTAGTGGGATTGACTCCTTAATTTCTCTTTCTTCTGTCTCATTGTTAGTATAGAGAGATGCAACTGATTTCTGTGCATTGACTTTATATCCTACCACATCGCTGAATTCCTGTATGAGTTCTAGAAATTTTGGAGTGGAGTCTTTTGGGTTTTCCACAGAGTATCATGTCATCTGCAAAGAGTGAGAGTCTGACATCTTCTTTGCTGACTCAGATGCCTTTTATTTCTTTTTGTTGTCTGATTGCTGAGGCTAGGACTTCTAGTACTATGTTGAACAACAGTGGTGATAGTGGACATCCCTGCCATGTTCCTGACCTTAGGGGAAAAGCTCTCAGTTTTTCCCCATTGAGAATGATATTCGCTGTGAGCTTTTTGTATATGGCTTTTATGATATTGAGGTATGTTCCCTCTATCCGTACACTGTGAAGAGTTTTAATCAAGAAAGGATGCTGTTACTTTGTCAAATGCTTTTTCTGCAGGTATTAAGAGGATCATATGGTTCTTGTCCTTTCTTTTATTAATGTAGTGTATCACATTGATTGATTTGCAGATGTTGAACCACCCTTGCAGCCCAGGAATGAATCCCACTTGGTCAAGGTGAATAATCCTTTAATGTACTGTTGGGTCCTATTGGCTATCTTGGTGAAAAATTTTGCATCCATGTTCATCAGGGCCATTGGTTTGTAATTCTCCTTTTTGGTGGGGTCTTTGTCTGGTTTTGGGATCAAGGTAATGGCGGCCTTATAGAAAGAGTTTGGAAGTTTTCTTTCCATTTCTATTTTTTGAAACAGCTTCGGGAGAATAGGTACTATTTCTTCTTTAAATGTTTGGTAGAATTCTTCTGGGAAGCCATCCAGCCCTGGACTCTTGTTTGTTGGGAGATTTTTGATTACTGCTTCAATTTCCTTGCTGATTATGGGTCTGTTCAGGTTTTCTATTTCTTCCTGTTTCAGTTTTGGTAATTTATACATTTCTAGGAATGCATCCATTTCTTCTAGATTGCATAATTTGTTGGTATATAGTGGCTCATAATATGTTCTTATAATTATTTGTATTTATTTGGTGTTGATTGTGATCTCTGACCTTTTATTCATGATTTTATTTATTTGGGTCCTTTCTCTTTTCTTTTTTATAAGTCTGGCCAGGGGTTTGTCAATCTTATTAATTCTTTCAAAGAACCAGTTCCTAGTTTTGTTGATCTGTTCTACTGTTTTTTTGGTATCTGTTTCATTGATTTCTGCTCTAATCTTTATTAATTCTCTTATCCTGCTGGGTTTAGGCTTTATTTGTTGTTCTTTCTCCAGCTGTTTAGGTGTAAATTTAGGTTGTGTATTTGAGACCTTCCTTGTTTCTTGAGAAAGGCTTGTATTGCTATATATTTCCCTCTTAGGACTGCCTTTGCTGCATCCCAAAGGTTTTGAACAGTTGTCCTTTCATTTTGATTTGTTTCCATGAATTTTTAAAATTCTTCTTTAATTTCCTAGTTTACCCATTCATTCTTTGGTAGGATGCTCTTTAACCTCCATGTATTTGAGTTCTTTCCAAATTTCCTCTTGTGATTGAGTTCTAGTTTCAAAGCACTGTGGTCTGAATATATGCAAGGAATGATCTCAATCTTTTGGTACCAGTTGAGACCTGATTTGTGACCCAGTATGTTATCTATTCTCGAGAATGTGCCATGTGCACTCAAGAAGGTGTATTCTGTTGCTTTTAGGATGGACTGATCTGTATATACCTGTGAAGTCCATTTGGTCCAGTGTGTCATTCAAAGCCCATGTTTCCTTGTTGATTTCTGCTTAGATGATCTGTCCCTTGCAGTGAGTGGGGTGTTAAAGTCCCCCACTATTATTGTATTACTATTAATGTGTTTCTTTAATTTTGTTATTAATTGGCTTATATAATTGGCAGAAGGTATATTTGAGCAAATTGTAGCTGAGAAATCTCTAATCTGGGGAAGGTAACAGGCATTCAAGTCCAAAAGGCACAGAGTACTCCCCTCAAAACCAATAAAAATAGGTCAACACCTCAACATATAATAGTGAAGCTTGCAAATCTCAGAGACAAAGAGAAAATCCTGAAAGCAGCTCGAATAAGAGGTACCAAAAAAAGAATATAATCAGACAGATGAACAGAACAGAGCAGTACACTATATCCTGGGTTTATTTTGGTCTGTTTGTTAGAAGAAACTGCAGCCAAAATTGTAAATATTAAATACAATGCAAGGATAGACTGTAACTGTAAAAATAAAAATTAAAAAAGACTTAAAAAAGAGTTGATAAAATAAGAAATTGGTTAAAAAGGGAAGGGAAAAAAATTAAAATTAAAGACTAAGGAATCATGAAAGAAAAACCATTAATTCTGTATACTATTTTCCACTAGCACTTGAGTTTTGCAGTTCTGTGTGATGGGTAAACTTGGTCTTAGCCAGATGTTCTTGCTGATCTTCTGGGGGAGGGGCCTGTTGCGCTGATTCTAGGTGTCATTGTCCCGGTCAGAACTGCATTGCTCTTGCCAGGGGCCCAGGCTAAGTAAGGCTCTGGATTGCTCTCTGTGGTTTCCGTTCCCTGAAGGCTTTCTTGAGCCACTTTAGAAGATGAGAATGAAAATGATGGCCTCCCAATCTCCGGCCCTGGAGCTGAAAGCTCAGGGCCCCACTCCTCAGTGCACCTCAGGGAAAAGCAGACAATCACTCCTGCCTCCCTGGCCTCCCTCTGCCCTCCATGCTCACCCAGCCTATAACCAAGAATTTCTATCTCAGGCATGCAATGCCAGTTCAGGTCTCCAAATCCTGCAGACTCCTGAGGCACACACCTGTCCCACTCCTCCTGGGATAGGGAGGAGGGTCTCACTGTGGTTCTGCCACTTGCTGGTCCCCTGCTTGGAGAGTAGCCATCTGATCACATCATGGTTTGTGATTTATGGCACCCCTTGCTGGTTGCAGCCAGCCTCCCTGCTCCAATGCCTGGGAACTTTGTTGCACTCAGGCACCCCCATTCATTCTATGACCCTGGGGATCCTGAGACCACACTGTCCCACCTAAGATTCTGTCCTGCTTAGCCACCTGAGCGGCATCCCTCACTGGAGCAGACTTCTAAAAGCTCTGAGTCTGCACTGTGCTGCTATATCACTTTCCAGTAGCCAGGTGATGGAGGCTCCTTCCCCACCGCCATGGTTTATCGTCCCATATATCACCTTGGATTCACTTCTCTTTACCTCCTACCTTGCAGAAATGGTCACTTTTCTATTTGTAGAATTGCAACAATTCTGTTCTTAGATCTCCAGTTGAGTTCACAGGTGTTCAGAATGATTTGATAGCTGTCTAGCTGAATGCCTGGGACCAGACAAAACTGAGGTCTCCTACTCCTCCACCATCTCAGAAAGTCTGATCGAAAATATTTTTTTAAATGAGGGCAAAGTATTTGGATACAAAAGTATGCAAGATACACAAAAAGCTGAGAGAACATCCCCAGCTGACTTGAGGTACAGTAACTATTAAACCGAATTCTTCAGGCAGAGGGAATGTGACACTAGACAGAAACTTGGATCTACATCAGGACTCCTCACCAAACTTACTTGAAACATTAAAAAAAATAATTTTAAGGATTATTTTAAATGAAAATTTTGTTTTTATTTTTTTAAGATTTTATTTATTTATTTGAGAGAGAGAGAATGCATGCATGAGAGAGCATAAGTGGGAGGAGGGCTGGAAGGAGAGGGAGAAGCAGACTCCCCACCCAGCAAGGAGCCCAGTGGTCACGGGGCTTGATCACAGGCGTCTGGGATCATGACTTGAGCTGAAGGCAGACGCTTAACTGACTGAGCCATCCAGGTGACCCTGAAATGAGAAGTTTTAAAGTGGTTGTTTATGGTCAAAAGTTCTAATCTCAAAAGCTAAATAAAGATCCTTGTCTCTTATAATAAAATCGGTGTTTTCTCCCACTTATTATTAGTGTATGGCTCTAGTTTCCCTTTAGCTTCTAGTTTTCCTTTTAATTTCTGGCTTCTACTTTGAAAAAAACTATTTAGTGACTGAAAAGTTCCATGAATTTCAAGTGACTCTATGTATATTCCCGCTATCTTAAGAGAACCACAGATTTGGAAGAGCTTGAAATCCCTTGCCATTTTTCTACTTTATGAGAGATTATAGTCACTTGGGTGGATTTTCTTTTCCTTTTAAAGATAAATTATTTGGGGCACCTGGGTGGCTCAGTCATTAAGCGTCTGCCTTCAGCTCAGGTCATGATCCCAGGACGAGCCCCCAGTCGGGCTCCCTGCTCTATGGGAAGCCTGCTTCTCCCTCTCCCACTCCCCTTGCTTGTGTTCCTTCTCTCACTGTGTCTCTCTCTGTCAAATAAATAAATAAAATCTTTAAAGAAAATAAAGATAAAGGTTTTCCTTCTGTTTTTATACCACATAAACCAAGAAATATATTTCACAAAATAGTATATTAATAAATTAGCTGTTTTTCCATATGAAATATATTCTGTTGTCTACATTGTTATTTTAGAACTCTCTAATTTCCCTAAGTATTAATTAATCTTTGTTTCATAAAATATCATTACTTTTGCTTCTACAATTTAACTTTTATAATTTTTCTGAGAGGATAAGCTTGAAGTTAACTGGTATGACTTTATAATATCATCTTTGCTTTTTTTATTTACTTAACATTTTTTTTGATAGATGGAGTAATTAATTTCATAGACATCCCTATATAAAACAGAAAATAATTTTATTGAATTTGATAGAACTCATTTGATGCATTTGTTTCCTGTTTTTTAACAAACGAGCAAAAATGAGCTTTATTCTTTAACCTCAAAATGACAAGCAATAGCTTTACATAAATATTACTTTCTACTCATATACATATATTTTTCAGAAAGAATTAAAATACTCTGTAGATTTTTTAGAATCCATTCTCTCAAAATTAAAAAGAAAAGGGGTGGTGATGAGAGAGAGCATCCAACAAAACACAGTATATCTTCCTTAAAGGTCTCTAGATGAAGATTTCTCTTTACCGCCATTCTGATGAAGATTAGAATTCTGATGATCTAATTAAACTCTCTCTTTTCTTCATTTTACCCAATTCATTATTTTCTAATATTAGAATTACATAATTAATGTGTGTTTTTTTAAAGCATGTCATTTAGGCAATGTGTTATTTATAATTGTTAGAAACCAGATACTTTTAAAATATTTTTAAAGTATTAGTTATATATTAGTTTCAGGTGTACAACATAGTAATTCTGTACATTACAAAATGCTTGTCACAATAAGTATAGTCAACCATCTGTCACCATACAATGTTATTACAATATTATTGGCTGTATTCCCTGTGCTACATCCCTATCTCCATGATTTATTTATTTTGTAACTGGAAGTTTGTACTTCTTAATCCCCCTTTACCTATTTTGCCATTCCTCCATCCCCCCCTCCCCTCTGGCAAACATTAATGTTTATTTGTATTTATGGGTCTTTTTCTGTTTTTTGTTTGTTTTTTTGTTTTTTAGATACCACATATTAGTGAAATCATATGGTATTTGTCTTTCTCTGTCTGACTTATTTCACTTAACATAATACCCTCTAGGCCCATCCCTGTTGTTATAAATGGCAAGATCTCATTCTTTTTTTATGACCGAGTAATAGTTCATTGTATATACACCACACTTTTTTTATCCATTTGTTTATAGATGGACACTTACATTGCTTCCATGCCTTGGCTACTGTAAACAGTGTTGCAATAAACATAGAGATACATATATCTTTTTGAATTGGTGTTTTTGTTTTCTTTGAGTAAATACTCAGTAGTGGAATTACTGGATTGTATGATGTTTCTATTTTTAATTTTTTTGAGGAACCTCTATACCATTTTTCCATAGTGGTTATACCAATTTACATTCCAACCAACAGAAAGTATGTATTTTTTAAAGGTTCAAGAACGGTTTACCTGGGAAAGCAGGAGGAGAAACTAGATGGGGTAATACCAGGCATCCAGCAGTGTGCAGTCTGACGCTTCCCAGGCATTCCCCTGTACTTCCTTGTTCTCATTTGTGACCTCAGCCATCTTGGGCTTCCATTTGCCCAGGTGCACTGACTTCTGCATCCTAACACCGGGGCGATGGCATCCCATCTAGGCTTGATCTACTTTGATGTTCTGACCTTGAATATATATCTGCCCTCTAAAACCGTGTTAACTTAGTTTTGGTTTCCTTACAGTTTGGTATCTAGCTTGGAAGTCTAATCCTCTCTGGATGTCCCTTTTTATCCAATCTCAAGTCTATCCTACTTCCCTACAGAAATACCCATTTTGGAATTCAGATGCTTATTCCCAAATTGGGGCCCAGTAAGGCCAGAATTGCTCAATATTTATTTCAATCATGTGGGGAAACACAAATATAACATGTGATCATCTATCAAGTTTGTTTGTTTCTTTTATTTTTTTTTGAAGATTTTATTTATTTGACAGAGATACAGTGAGAGAGAGAACACAAGCAGGGGGAGTGGGAGAGGGAGAAGCAAGCTTCCCGCGGAGCAGGGAACTGATGCGGGGCTCGATCCCAGGAGGATCATGACCTGAGCCGAAGGCAGACGTTTAACGACTGAGCCACCCAGGCGCCCCTGTTTGTTTGCTTATTGTTAAGTTCTTTAATTTGACAAATACTCAGAATGCATCAGATCCTATCCAAGGAATTATCCCTATTGAAAAAAAGAGAGAAAGAAAGAAAAAGAAAGAAGAAAGAAAGAAAGAAAGAAAGAAAGAAAGAAAGAAAGAAAGAAAGAAAGAAAGAAAGAAAGAAAGAAGAAGAGAAAAAGAAAATACATTTTATTCCAATTCTTAGAACCAGGTAAGGGAATGCTATGGACTGAATTATGTTTCTCCTGAATTCATGCATTGAAACTCTAACCTCCAACATGACTACATTTGGGGATAGGTCCTATAAGGAGGTCATAGAAGTCAAATGACATATGGTGAGACCTTAATCTAATAGGACTGATGTTATTTTAAAAAGAGGAAGATACCCGGCAGAGTTCTCTCACTTTCTCCATATGTACAGAGGACAAACCATGTGAGGACAGTGAGAAGGGGGATGTCTACAAGGAAAGAGGAGAGCTTTCACCAGAAACCAACCCTGACAGCACCTTGATCTTGGACTTCTAAACTCCAGAACTATGAGAAAGTTAATTTTTGTGGTTTAAGTCACCCAGTCTGTGATTTTTTGTTATGGCAGCCATAACAGACCAATATGTGGAAGATAAAAGACACAAAAAGTTGTGATTAAAAATAGTACTTGAAAAATAGTGTAAGAAAAGAGAACGGGGCACATAACTAGGTTTCTTCCTTTCCCGAAAAGAAAACTGTATTATTTCCTTTCCCATACCATTATTTCTCCTAAGTATCAAGGCTAAAAAAATGGGGACCTGGGTGGCTCAGTAGATTGTCTGTCTTCAGCTCAGGTCATGATCTCGGCGTCCTGGGACTGAACCCCACATTCAGACTCCCTGTTCGGTGCGGAGCATACTGGTCCATCTCTCTCTGCTCTCCACACCCAAACCCCCTCATACTCTTTCTCGCCCTCTCTCTCTCTTTGTCTCAAATAAATAAATAAAATCCTTTTTAAGAAAAGGCTAAAAAAACCTTCAAGAAACCAGGAATAAAAGTATATGCTCATCTTACCTCCATTCCTTTGCTGTTGCTGTTGTTTTTCTTGCTGTTTTCTTGTTGTTTTCTCCCTTCTCCTGCAGCTTTATGTATATGTGTGTGTGTGTGTGTGTGTGTGTGTGTGTGTGTGTGTGTGTGTTTTGTTATTGCCCTCTCAGGTACACATGGAAGTCCAAGTGTACAACCTCATTGTAGTTAAATGGATATTGATATGTGATGAAATAAGCAATTTCTTAAAAGGTAGGGGTCTTGAAACCAGGAGAAGTTGTCATCATCTCTAGTTTGAACACTGTGTGACTTCTATACTTCTCTAAAGGCAATTTCTCCATTAGAGTGGAAATGCCTAAGAAATAAGATGGAGTAATGCCTGAACTAAGAATTAAATGAAAAGGGTCTTATAAAATTTTAAAAAAATAGTCAGTGATAGAATTGGTCATCTCCATTTTTATAAAATCGGGCACTGTTTTGCTTCTTGAATTTCCTTGACCTTTTCTCCCATATTAACATTCTGATGGAAATTATGAGCCTGAGCCTTTGAGCTAGAATTTTGAACGGAAGGCAGCATCTTTGCTGGTGTGGATCGAGAGTAGATGGCAGTATGGCCGTAGTGTTCAAAATGAGAAAAACAAGGGAGATATCAAGTATGACACAGAGAAGAAAGTATGGATTTTTTTATCACCTGGGTTAGGATATGAATTCAAATTTATTTGGAGGTGTGCATTTGGCAGGGTTTTTTTTGACTTTTAACATTATTGTTTCTTTCACAAAAAGTAATCCTGAGTGATAAACTCAAGAATAGCATTATTTTGAGACTTCAATGTTTGCTTCATTTTGAATTCACAATAAATAAAAGTTATACTGTTACCTGTTTCTTTTGATGGAGCATTGTGAGCAGTGCCAGAGTATTTAAGAATAGTCAATTACCTTTGATGGATATAATTAATCATGAGTTACTCCAAAATTCAAAAGACCCTTGGGACTTAATCATTATCATTTTATTGTTTTTTATTTTGATCTATTATTTTTTTAATTCAAGACATTTTTGCTAGTATTTTCAAAAAATAATGTTTTAGTGCATAGAAAAATCATTCCATTTCTAAACATTTATGAAGATGGAATGTAAACAGAAATTGTTAAGTATAAAAATCATTGGACTGATATATACTGTAATTGATTAGTGACTCCATGCTATATCACACAATAATGGTTCTTTAATTTGTTAAGAAGGAACAATGTCATTTTTATCATACGATTTGCCTCTGAAATACAAAGCACATAAAGACTAGGAAACTTGGATAAATGAATCAAGAACACAAAAGCAAAAGGATTAATAGCCACTTTTCTGGTAAATTTGATAAATTGAGTTGTCTCCATAAATTATTAAAAAACATTTTATTATTACTTATTATTATTAATTAATATTATTAATATATTTATTGTTAAAATATAAAATATTATTTAAAATAAATAGATATGAAATTTTAAATTATTTTAAAGTAAAATTCCTTTTATTTGAAAAATGAAACAAATTGTATCTGCTATGATAGAATCTTTACACTGATAATTTTAGTCATTTCTCCTGCTATCAGGAAAAGTAGTTTGTTATACACAGGCATTTACTTAGAAGAACACACTCCAACCTTTCCTCTTGGGTAAAATGTTTTTGATAGTACTCTATACTAGACAACTATAGAACAGATAATTCTTACGTACCTTATTAGAAAATTCTGAGTA
This sequence comes from Eumetopias jubatus, assembly GCF_037043125.1. NCBI lineage: Eukaryota > Metazoa > Chordata > Mammalia > Carnivora > Otariidae > Eumetopias > Eumetopias jubatus. Next base: position 26,186,078 of record NW_028274809.1, read on the forward strand.
ACACATTTTTGGTGCTCTAGATAATTGACCCTGGAATTCTCTTAAGAACTCTATTTTCTCAATGTTACTTCCTTTCTTTTGCATCAACATCGGTGCCTCTTACATTTCTAGGAAATATTGATCATCCTTAGTAAAATAAGTTTCCCAGTGGTTACAAATGACTTGTGGATGTGGTGAAAGAAAGTTCATTGATCTCAAATCCAATAACCCCATATGTGCAGACAGAAAACTTTATGAATCCTATTTATTTATAGGTTTCTATTAAGTCACTCAGCTCACAGGACTCAAGGTACTGGTTTATCATTATGACTGTGACTTTGAAGCCAATAACAAAAATACCAACAGTAGATTATGAATAAAATCAGTTTTACTTAGGCCTATATTCATACAATAAAACTATCCCATTAAAATAATTGGTTTCTTCAAATTTCAATAAAACCTTGTTTCGTTGGTGTTTTCATCCATGTGGTAAGTCATTTTTCCTAGAGCTTTGTTGTACCATACACTTATTTAAATTAGAGCCTCATCTTTTTCATTATCCATCTTTTATTAAAAACAAAACCAAACCATGAAGAAATGTTCTTAAAAACTGTAACATCACCTGAAACTATCTGAAGAGCAACATTCATTTATGATAATGTCCTAATAGTATTTGAAATAATTAATTAATTGAGAGAACTAGTTTCTGCTCTAATACACTTAAAAAAATTTATGTCTTTTAAAAAATTCACTTTCCTTCATAGTCTGTCCTTCATAATCTAACATTTTAATGTTAGAGTGAGAGATATTTAGGTAACAAAAAACTGTTACTGAGAAGGTATAACTACCAGAAAGACTAACTAAACAGTGAGTTTATTCCTCTAAAGATTCAGCTGACTGGCAAATTCAAGACACGGTCAGAAAATAAATGGCCTTTATTGTGCTCTAATTGTCTATTAGTCATCTTGCCAATGAAGTCCAGCTGTAGTGTTCTCGGGGTGACTGAACATGACCCCTGGGGTACATCTGCCATTTCAAGGCAAAGGAAAATTCCAACCCAAATAATTGATAGTCTGGGGTCTCTTCCTACATCTTTGCTTGTTTTTCTGCCCTGATCCTTTCAGATTTAATACTCAGGTTGAATGCTTTGTCTTAAAAATATGTTTTGCTTATTCCTCCATTGCCTTTCTTTTGCTGCCATAATTCTTCATCTGTGAGGAAATAAAGCTCACATTATTTAGACCCCTTTTCTGTACTGACAATGAGGTGGATGTAATCTGTAGTTCAGTCAAGATCTGTGTTCACAAGCTGAATCTCAGCTGAACTGCCAAGATGCATTTCTCTTAGTGACAACATTGGAACAAAATTGCAATGTGTTGCAATCAGCTGTTTTTCAGAGACGTAGCATATTTATTTGAGGAGTATACATTTATTGCTAATATTGAAAAGTTAATGTTAACAAAACTATTGCATGTAAATATTTCAACCACTGTGCAAATGTACAGAGTTTTTAAAAACATAATTATAAATCCAGACAACTCTGCTCAAATATACTGTCAAAACATGAAAAGGCAATACGATTAGATAAAAAACATAATAAAAGATAGGTCATGTATTATAAATATATATCATACCATATTGAGCACAAACGGGATTTGAGGCATAAAGATAATTTATATCAAAATTATTTTGACTCGACTATCAACTAATCAGTCCTTTAAGAAGGTTATGCTGCCAAATGAAGATTCTAGGCTGCTGTCAGCAAGTATTTGGCAGGCTCTGTCCCTAGTTCTGAGCAAATGGCAGACATGGCCAATCAATCATGGTGTGCTTTCTTGCTGAGCCCAGATTCAGCCTTAGGTATCATCACAAGGGCCAAATCCATTGCTATTTATAATAACTGCCTGAAGAATTGTGTTGCAAAATATTGCATCTGCAATTGTAGTTTTGGGTAGCTCTTCTGGGTTACAACAGTTGAAGATCGCTGATATAAACAAGATGGCTCATTGTATATAAAAAATAATTCAATTTCAGTATCTTGCCAATTGAAAGGGACTAATTTACATATGATAAATAACCAGTAATACCTTCTGAAGTCCCAATTACCCATTTTTCTCCCTTGTCATCATCTACTTTTCTTGCATCTTTTTCACAGTCCAACCATCTGAGACAAGTTTCTTATATGTATTATCTATATTTCCTGACATCTAACCCCCTAACTTTCTCCCATTTGGCTTCCATCCCCAGCAATCAACTGAACTTTCCTCACTTAGATCATCAATTACTTCTATGTAATTAAATCTAGCAGATATTTTTTTAAAGATTTTATTTATTTATTTGAGAGAAAGAGAGCATGAGAGCACAGCACAGGTGGCAGGGAAGGGCAGAGGGAGAGGGAGAAGCAGACCCACCTGAGCAGGACCCTGAGATCATGACCTCAGCCAAAGGCAGACACTCAACCAACTGAGCCACCCAGGCGCCCCATCTAGCAGATAATTTTTAATCTTTATTTTATTTCCAAGCAGCCTTCAGTACTGCTGACACTTCTCCCACCTTTAACCTTCTCTCTCCTTAATATTCATCATACCACATGCTACTAAATTTTTTTCTTTCTTTGCCTTTCTCAGTCTCTTGTCACCTCCTAAACCTGTCATAAAATTTAAGTGATTATTCTTCAGGTCTCTGTCCAAAGGTCTTCTTTTCTTGTCCCTTTGTACATTCCCCCCCTGTACATCTACACTGTATCTTCAATTACCTCTGTACACCAATATCCCCTAACTCTATATTTATAGCATGAACATCTCTCCTGGCTCTGATTTATATTTCAAATCCTTACTTGGTAACCTTACTTGGTTCACAAGTACCTCAGGCTAGCCTGAGGAATGTTCTGTCTTCCTACAGACCCCTGCTGTTTCTTCAGTGCACCCTGTCTCAACAAATGCACCTGCCTTCTACCAGGCTTCTCAGGCCAGAAATGGGAAAACTTCTTGTTTTGTTTTGTTTTGTTTTTTTCCCCTCACCTATCGCTGTCTTTTTAATCTCTTCTGCCCCTTCCACTTTTTTGTATTTTTCATATCAATCCTTTTCTCTCAATTCCCATGACCACTGGTAGATTTGTCTTCCTTTTTCTGCTTGTGCTCCATCCAAGCCATTCTTCATATTGCCACCAGAGTGATTGTTGTAAAATTCAAAAGCCACATCACTATTTAAAGCCCTATGATAATTCTCCCTTGTCACTTATATCAAACTCAAAAATCCTCATAGGATTCTCCCTGGCCTGGCTCCTCTCTAGGTCTTTGGCAGCATCTTTCAGCTAATCTCTTTCTCCATTACATCTATATTGAGCTTGTCTCTGTTGAGTAACAGAGCCTCATTTTCTTGCCAGAGTTACATCAGGCACATTTTGTTACTTCATCCTGATATGCACCTTACCCCCATCCCCACCCCATTCTTTAGGCAATCCTTAGTCATCTTTCAAGATTTAGGTTATATGTATGTTCTTCAGGAAGGCCTTCTCTGAATACCCAACTTGAGTTAGTTAATTCCATTGTATGGTTTTATAGCAGTCTCTACTTGACTTTTGGGAACAATTACCACCTGTATCTTTTATTAACTCCATCAGGGCAAATTTTGTATTTGTCTAGCTCTTGACTGTATTCTCAATGTGAGCACTTCAGAAATATTTTGGAAATATTGGTAGTTCTGGGAATTTGGCAGAGGAATTTGAAAATACATTTTTTTTTCTTAAGAGCAGCACTTTTGCTTTGGAGTAATTGTCTCTTTTCCATGGGATGCAATCCAATGAGACTGTAAGTCAGGGACCTTGCCCTCATCTAGTCCAAGATTGGAAATGAGACCAAGTTTTTATGATTTGATGATTCCCTCCTGGAAATTGAATCTTGAGCAGTGTGGCAAAGAATGTAGAACATGAGAGTTTGTTCCACCATAAATACTCTTCATGCTCCTGTCTCTCAGCTCCATATCTTCCCATTTCCAAGAGTGCTATCCCCACCCTGATGTTACTTCTTGGGGCTCCGTATTTGTACTTCCTATTTCTTAAATTATCTAAAGTTGTTCTCTATTATTTACAATAAAAGAAACCTGAGAGTTTTTACTTTATTCTTTTCTTTTAACATGTCAAAAATACATGATAATTTGCTGAGGATTCAGAATTGGGGTCCTGAGTTTTTCTGTAGCTGGTATTTTAAAATGGTAATTCTCAACCTATATCCTTAATCCCTCCTTGCTTAGATGTTACGTGGTTTTTAAACATCTCCATTTCTGTCAATCCTAATTCATTCATTCCTTTACACATTTCCCCCCACAAAATATTTATTATACTCTCTCCTTATACATCAGATAGTGGCTAGACACCAGATATACACAGATGATGAAAACATATCACTTTGTATCAAAATATTACTGATAAGATACACTAATAAATAATTTCAAACTCTCCAGATATGATAAATGTTACAAAAAATTACATACAAAGTAAGTATCCTATTATGGGCAATGGAGGACTAAGGTTCTGTGATAGCCTGTGGTATAATGGAAGGCTTCTCAGTGGTGGGGCAATCAAGCTGTGAATGTCAAGAGCATATGTTTTTAAACCAAACCAAACAATATAAACACACACACATCATGTTAAATCTCTAGATATAACTAGCAGTTTATAGGGAATACAGGAGACAGAAGAACATATTAAATGACATCACAAAGATGCAATCAGCAAAATTCAAAATTTAGAAAACTCCACAGAAGAAAATTTGTTTTTTATATTAAATAAAGAGCCAGTAGAAATCAGAAAGGAAGAGAATCTATAAATTAAAAGAAATTTAAATTATAAATTAAAATAATCATATGGAATATTTGGACCTTGTTTAGATTCTGATTCAAATAATCCAGTAGAAGAGTACAACCATGGAAATTTAAATAGTGACTGGATTTTGAGGAATAATTGCTAATTTGTAGCTTTGACAATGGCATTCTTGCTGTGTTTAGGACATATTCCTTATATTTCAGAGATACATAGAGAAATATTTATAATAAGTAATATGCCTTAGATTTGCTTCAAGATAATCCATTTGCAAAGGGAAGTAATATGGGATTGTATAAAAACCAAGAGTGAATGTGAGATGTTGATGAATGAACACTGGATAGTTAAACTACACTAAATTCATATTGACATTTTTAAGAATAAAAGTAAATAAAAATCCTGGATCTGCCACTTACCCACGGACCAGCTTGTGATCTTTGACAAATTATATAGTCTCTGTTTTAATTTCAATTTTCTTTATTTATGAAATAGGGACAATAGTAAACTACCGCATAGGATTATTGTGAGCATTAAATCAACTAGTCTATGCGATGTGTTTAGCGCTGTGCCTGACCTGGAGTGGACTATATAAGTATTAGTTGTACCAGCCTTTTTAGTTATAGAGCAAGAGGATGAATTACATGGGGAAGAAGGCTAGAAAGGAGACTGAATATACTAGAAATCTAATATAGGGATGGAAGTTAATAAGGTGAGAAATTAAGCTTTAAGCAAGTATAATGATATTTTTAGGGAACAGTGAATACATTTGATCAATTCCTATATAATGAACTCTAATTCTAGAGCTTGAATTCAGTATATAAGAATAGAGAGAATAGAAAAATAAATAATTTTATCCTGTTTATTTTAATTTGTGCTAAACTATAATACCTCTAGAAAAACATGGTGATATACTTACTTTACAATTAACATGGTTTGTTCATTTAAAATCTTATAGCACATTTCTAAAGGGAACCAGTTTCACTATGATAAAGTTTTTCAATATTATTGCTTTCATGAGAACCACATTTCATAGTTCACTACCCATGATGCTTTTAATCTTCCAAGTTAATGGCTTTACTTAAATTCAGTCAACCTGTATAAATCATGGAAAACATATATCCCTTTCCATGTGAAGTATGATTTATTATATTATTACTATTAATATTATGATGATGATAATTACCTCTCTATACATTGAGTCTATTTTCAGTTTGGAATGTTTTTGTCTATTTGTTGTGTTGTGATAACTTCAGTAACCACCTTAGTCACTACATCACTGATGAGCTTGCATGCTATTGAAATGATTCTCCAGAGGTAATGTGTTTCTGGCCTAGCCTGTCTCATTGTTTTATTGAATGTATGAGAAATGTTAGAAATAGCAACACTTTAAATTAACAAAATGACCATTTATAGTTATGTGGGAATACTGAAGATGAAAAGCAGCAAAATATGGCCACATGCCTAGAATAAATATATAGACTTCTTTATTTGCATGCAATATATTGACTAATTTAGTATTTATATAATGTGTCTAATGGAGACTGTGGAAGTGATTTATAAATTGTTTTTAAAAGCACTATTAATTTTATTTTTAAGTTAGTTCAGCATATTTTTGCTTTAAAAGAAACTCGATATGATTTTTGCTTTCTACTCAGAAACATACTAAAAGTTAAACCTTTATAAATGTATTAGTGAAATCTTTACAAATAGAAATATTAAGACGTCTCATTATTTAGACATATTACATAATATAAATTTAAGTCAAATTAAAATTAAATAAAGTCATCTGTTTTATGTTATGAACATCTCACAGATACCATGAAAATTAACAATTCTCAATATAGACATAAAGATGGAGGAAAGTCCACTGATGGACTTGTTAATAATTAATATTAATAATTACTGCTATAATTTACAGAGTGTTAATGATATGGCAACCCTGTGCTATGTGCATTATCTCAGTATTCATCCCTGCAGTGCTATTAGGAGTCATATAACCTTTCCCCTTAAACAATATAAAATAGAATCCAAGTGAAAACTGTGCTTGTTTTGGAGCTTTAAGGAAACCTTCCATTCCCTTCTCCATTTGCCATTAGGTTGTTATGCAAACCCCTCTATGTAGAAGGTCTCAAGCCACCACTGCCTATAATGGAGATGCTATTAGGACATCTATTTTGCAGAGCGGGAGGCCAATTCTGAGAAGATTAACTTGTCCAAGGTCGTACATCCGGAAAGTCAGAGATGATGCTGGTGTCACCACACAGACACTTTCTCTATCTAATCTTCCTTCCACTTGTGCTTCTATTCTCCTTTCTTCTCACCTGCTGCAGAAGGTAAATTTTGCCAAAGTTCAAATCATTAATCATCTAGCTTTGCTCATCCTACAAAAAAGCTGCTCTCATTTGTGCAATTTTTACAACTCAGGCATATTTTCCTCCTCCTCCTCCTCTGGAAGCTACTACAGTAGCTTGATCCTTTCTGGCTCCCTAGGTGCTTTCACACTAGTATTTTCCAGCATTAGTCTACCATTCCTGAAAGCAGGTGGCAGAAATCAGGTGAAGGGTAAGTGCTGAGGCTCCAGAGTAGCTCCCAGCAAATATAAGTGCAGTGTAATGACTTGAGACAAAACCCACTTTTAAAATTTTATTCTGTGCATGTGTGTGTTTGCAGTTGAGGTATTTGTGTCATCTTCCTGTTTTATTTAAATGGACAGTAAGATTGGACTGGCCAGGCACCTGTGAATTATAAATGCTTTAAAATCAAACCTACTTTTTGTGGATGAGAGCTTATATGCAGGACATACTCTGTAATGCTTTATGGATCTAAAACATAATGAGTTTAAACATTCTTTCAGAATTATGAGATTATTCTAATATTTTTAGAGGACGTACTCCTTTTACTCTTTCTCAATATTGTTACAAAATGATACGAAGCCATTCATTTTGAACAGTGATGCGTTTTTGCATGATATGGTTATCTAAATAATAAAAGTAAATAAAATAAAAACAAAACATACTTAAAGATTGATCTTTTGCTCTGCTCCAAAAATGATTATGATCTTTATATGTAAATCATAGAATAAGGAAATAATACAGCATATATAAAGAGGGAGTGGAGAGGAGAGGCAGTTGGGAAGGGAAAATAATGAGCAGAATAGAACCCTACAGGAACGGGTAGAATATATACTTTCTCAGGAAACCTCAACCCTGGTTTTAAAGCTTTCCAATAGATTCATTTTGGTCCACCCGGATTATCCAAAATAATTTCCCTTACTTAAAGTCACCTGATTATGGGATTTAATATCTGCAAAATGCCTCCACAGAAACACCTAGATTACTTTTTGAAGTAATCTGAATAACTGGGGACTGTAGCTTAGCTAAGCTGTCACCTCAATAAAGCCATCACATCTGTGAATTCCCTATCCTCCTTAAGAGTAATCACATTGTCAGATTTGAAGCTGTCTCTGAGCTTCTGCCTGCTCATATTCTCTTGCTTTTCCTTAGAGAACCATCATATTAAAACACCATATCAGATTAAAAAAATATTATCTTTCTTTTGTCTTGCCTTTGAAATTTATAAAAAGTGGTGCGACACTATGTATTTATCTGAGGGATGCTTTTCCCACTTAATGTATTTCTAAGACATACCCAATTGGGTGTGAGTAACTGCTATCCTTCCTTTCTAATGCTATTCATTGTTGGATTATTTGAATGCACCAATTATTTATTTATCCATTCTCCTATTTATGGCTAGTTCATCTGTCCATTATCATTTACTACTCGAACAATAAATTTTGAAGCTTTTCATACATATATATTTCTTCACTTGTTCAAGGATTTCTCTGGGTAAGTACTTAGAATTGGAATCCCTGGATCTTTTGCTGTAAATTCGGGTTGAATTTACAAAATAGTTATACAATGGTAATATCAATTCACTTTGCTTCCCTTAGAATAAAAATGTAGAGCTTTATCAACACATGATTTTATCAGACTATATTAAGTTCCTATTGGAGTTGTAATAAATTACCATGATTTAATGGCTTGAACAATACAAATTTGTTCTCTGAGGATTCTGGAGGTTGTAATAACAATATCAGTTTCTCTGGGCTAAAAAGTCAAGGTGTCGGTAGTGCTGATTTTTTTCTGGAGGCTCTGAGGGAAAAATGCATTTCCTTGACTTTTCAGCTTCTCGTAGCTACCTGTATTTCCTGGCTTATGGCCCCTTCCATTGGTCTAAAATTAATATATGTCTACATAAAATACCTCCATAGAATGATCAACAGTTTTTCTGAACTTTTGGGTGCTGTATGAAATTCAACACTATATCATTATTGAGTGTTTGTAAATTTTTATTTTCCTTTTATAAGTGTATTTGCCTTTAGTTGATTAGTGTAAGCAAATCTGAATTTTAAAAATCAATAGATTCGGGTGTCTGGGTGGCTCAGTTGGTTAAGCGACTGCCTTCGGCTCAGGTCATGATCCTGGAGTTCCAGGATCAAGTCCCACATTGGGCTCCCTGTTCAGCAGGGAGTCTGCTTCTCCCTCTGACCCTCCCCCCTCTCATGTGCTCTCTCTCTCTCATTCACTCTCTCAAATAAATAAATAAAATCTTTAAAAAAAATCAATAGATTCTATCATGATTTCATGAAACATCTTAAAATTATCACTTATTTTTTTAAATGAAGGTAAATTATATGCAGTGACATTGCTAATGTAAATATAAATCCACACTTATTTTTAGTCCATGGATTTATTTCTAACATGCTGAGGGCATTATTATATTCAAAAGGTTAAAAATTAAGGAAGGAAGGAAGGAAGGAAGGGAGAGAAAGAAAGAAAAAAGAAAGAAAAACTAGAACTGTGACTACAGGTATGGCTCAAGGGAAGAACATTTGATAGTAATTCAAAACAGCCCCGTTTCAAATCCAGATTCCCACTAATAATTTTTGCAAATGGATCGCTCTGTTGGGAAAGACTGCGGAGCTCATGTGCTTGACCTTTTCTTGGTTTTGTTTTCATTTTTTTCCATGTATTGTCATTTGGAAACTTAGCAGAGCAATTAATTTGTTGTTAGCTCACAAAACAATTTTTATAAAGCTTTTTTATAGTATCTGTTGTTGTAGTCAAGACTTCAGACCTTGCAATACATAGATAGAAGTCAATCCCATCTCTATCATTTACCACATTAGTATTTTGAAGCAAATTTTGAACAGTAAGTCTCATTCTGCTTATGGCTAAAGAAGAATAATTATTTCTTCTTAGAGCTCTTGTATTCACAGTGTTCATATTTTACTTAAGCAATAGTTAAAATTGAGAAGAATATTATTATAGTTTGTGGATTTATTATTTGGTTGTGTTTCAATTCAGATCATTGAAAACTAACTTTGTGGCACCTGGGACTCAGTAAAACCTCCAAGTCTTGATTTTGGTTCAGGTCATGATCACAGGGTTTTGAGATCAAGCCCCACATTAGGCTCCAAGTTGGGTATAGATCCTGCTTAGGATTCTCTCTCTCCCTCTCCCCCTGCCCCCCCCCGCCTCTCCCACCATCTCTTAAAAAAAAAAAAAATCTAACTTAATAGTTTTAACACAAAGAATTGAAGAGAAAAGAAAACAAGGCAAAACAAACCAACAATCAACAAATAACCACAAAAACCTGAACTCCAAATGAACATAACCACCTACTAACATGTAAGACATTTGCAAATTATGTGTTGAGATGTAAAACAAGTTCCCTTGAAATTGTGAGAACAAAACCAGATTTTGATTTTGAAAGTATGACTAGAAGTTTATATGTGCTGTTTTCATTCATTTTAGGACCTAAACAAGTTTTTGTACTTTCTTTTTTTAAAAAGTCATCTTGTTACAGGGAAATCACACCTTTCCTTTAGTCACACACATTATCTCTAATAGTGTTCAAGAAAATAGACCCACTATTGTCAGCGTCAGAAATAATTAGCAGATCACTGCATGTCTTTTCCTGATAGAGTCCCCAAATTCCACAGAAGGACAGCTTGAAATCATCTAAGATAGAAACACTGGACTGAAACTACCTAACTTCATAACTTTATCATTATAGTGGCTAAGTTTGGAAAAATAAATGCTTATCCCTAATGCTAAGATAAATGCTAGATTGAACTTGCAGGTCTCTGACTATTCCCTAGTTCTTTCAATTCAGATCCTATGTCTCAAAATATTTGTAAAGAAAATGGTCATAATAAATAACTAATATATATTTTGTTTGGTATAATGAAGAGAACTTAAATTGTTTTGCCGCATTTTCTTGCAGAAACCATAAAGGGCTACTAATTTATTTTTAAAATCAGGCCATTTCAGCTAGCAAGATGAAAATACAGAGTTTAAGTGTACTAACCAGAAAAAATAAAACAAAACTCAACTTTGCTCTCCAAGGAGCAGAAACAACTTTAAAATCTAAAGAGTAAAGCAAGACTTTTGTTTAAATACCAAACCATATAATACCTCTATGCAAATTAGTTTGTTAGCTGTGTTATGACTTGTAAGAACTATAAAAACAAAAAATTTAATAGTGAATCTAATATCTATTTCTCAATGAGGCCATAAGAGGATTTCTTTTGCTTGTTTATATATTTTTAAATTCATACAAAACTACTCAGTGGAAATTAGTATAGCCTTTTTGGAGATCAGTTGGAAAATTTCTATCCAGAATCTTACATAAGTTACACCCTTAATACAATAACTCAACTTCTAAGTTTTTTTTTTAAAGTAAACAACCAAGAATTCATTAAAAGTTGCACATTTAGGGTTTTGTTCTTTTTTTAAGATTTATTTTTATTTATTTGAGAGAGTGTGTGTGCACAAGCAGGGAAAGGACAGAGGGAGAGAGAGAATCTCAAGCAGACTCCCTGTTGAACTTGGACACGGGGCTCCATCCCAGGACCCAAGGATCATGACCTGAGCCAAAATCAAAAGTTGGATGCCCAATGGACTGAGCCACGCAGGCACTCCAGGGTTTTGATTATTGTAATAGTCTAAATAGAAATAGCTTAAATGTATAGGAACAGGAGATTGATTAAATATAATTTCTTCATACAATGCAATACTGTAAGTATATATCTAAAGATTATTTACGGTCATGAGAACACACTCACAATTTATTGATGATGAAAAAACAAATTTTCAAAATGTTATATACAAATTATAAATCACTCATCTTCCTATATATACAAAAAACATGATAAAAGTGGAAGAAAACTCAACATAATTTTAAAATGCTTAGGCTTAAGTGGAAAAATTATAGTTAATCTTTTTTTTTACCTTTCTGCATTTTCCAAATACTATATGACAAATATGTGTGCTAATTTTGATCACCTGGTGAAAATATTAAATTAAAAATTTTAAGTATATAAAAAAATTAAGTATTAAAAAACACCCCAGCCTCTCTAAGCATTAATTTTGGATATCCTTCTCATATCATGTATAAATATAATAAAAATCACAGAGCAGGACTAAGGGGCCTTAGGTAAGCCATTTAACCTTTGTGTGACTTAGTTTGCTATTTATTATTTATTTATATTGCTCTCTGGGGTGAATGAAAATGAATAAATCTTGGCCCACAAACTCAGATGGACAATAAATAGCTTTTATATTTGAACTATCTTTCCATTTCATGTACCTTAACATTTCAGAAAAATAATGTTCCCAGCAGACTAGCATCTAAATCTCAGTGGACAAGGTGTTTTTATATAGCATCAAGGTATTGGTACAAAGGAAACTTAATTTAATCCTAGAGACATCCATGATGAAATCCACTCTCTCTTGTTTCCCGTCCACCCAAGTTGTCATTAAGTTGTCCTTTTTCTCTTTTCCAAGACACAATGCCTACAGGTTCTTCTTCTCTTCAACTACCTTCTTTTCCCTCCACTCTTAGCTCAGTCCAATCTTTTCTTGAAGTGGAATAAATATGTTAGTTTTGAGCGAGATTATACTTGGTTAGAATCTCAACTCTGTCACTAAATGGCTGTGTGACCTTTAGCAAGTTGTCATCCCTGTGACTCAGTTTTTACGTCTTTAAAATGGGGGTAATTACAGTGTCTATTTCATTGGATTACTGCAAGTGTTACATGAATTAAGTGCCTCGTCAAGTGTCTAGAGTCATGTTTGCAGAGTGATGAGTACTCATTAAGTGTTATTATGTGTATTCTTATTAGTGTGGTAAAGGAAGTGGAGGTAGGGAATGAAAGGGACAAAGATCAAAGGATGTTTTCATAATGTTCTTATTTAGTGGTGGTTGTTTCTACTGAACTCACTACTGTCCCTGCATTTCCTAATGCCTTTGCCCTGACACACACTTCTCTATTTACGGCTTCTCTGTCCTTTATCACTTACCATGTTGGTTGTATGGGGTTCTTTCTACATTAACAACTTCAGTTCCTTCGAAGCTCTCAAAGGAAGCCTGGATCTTGAAAAGAGCCTCCTTGTGTGGGAACTTGGAAGGCGTTCTTCTTACTATTCTTTAGCTCTATGACATTCTGTCCCTGAACCACTGTCTGGAGGCAGGGTATCTCCCAACACCGGTTACCAATCAGGGACTGGAGCATTCTTATTACCCCTTTTTCCTTCAGAAGGTTTAATTCTCGTGTCCAGGGCTAGATAATTGGGCAGTATTTCACCCAGAATAACCCACAATAGGTCCCAGGTCTTTAGCGGATAAGATTGTTGATGATTCCCATTGATAGCCCAGAGTTTCTTAAAGTGGTATGTAAATAAGTTTCCCCTCAGCCTTTTGGTACTAACAATAGTTGTAGAAGGACACACACATATTTTTTTGGAAAATACCTTCATTATTACACAAAAACATACAATTTTACACAAACATTGTTTTTATTCAGAAATCACCAATGTTTGAAGTCTTTGTAAAGTATAATTTGGACTGGCTACACTTCTTTTGCAATTTAAGTCACCCAAATACCAGTTAAAGTGAAGATCAGCAGTCAATATTTGTAGAGAACCATCTGTGTCTCAAGTCCTGCAGTAATCAACAAACATTGTAGCAGTTAATCCTTAATCAGTTAATCATTATAACATGTCTCTGAGATAACTGTTAATTTTCCCATTAATGATTTTCTCCCTAAATGAGGAGGATAAGAAACGGGCCAATATTTAATTGTTGGTAAATAGTAGGATCAAGGATGAAACTTAGGTCTGGCTGGATTCCAAACCAGAGTTTTCATCCATCTCATTTTACTGCCTCTCAAGTATTTATTTACTGCTTACTATGTGCAAGGCTTTAAACAAAGGGAGATGTGAGAAGGAGTAACTCTTCCAGAATTCATATTTACTGGGAGATTTTTAAAAAATCAACTAGCTGCGCTAAAAGTCAAACTTTGACATGTGTTTTAGTAAAGGATTAACAAAATTGTATAATAGAATACAGGAGAGAAAAATTCATTTTAGTGATTGCAGAAGGTTGCATCAAGGACATGAAATTTCATCTGGGCCTTTGAGGTAGAGGATGAATGGACACAGAGAAGATTGGCAAAAAGGAATGAAAATATATGGAACAGGAGCTGGGTAAAAAGTGTGATTCAATCAGTATTAAGCTATTAAATAAGGATGACATTTTGTGGGGCTCAAAAGGAGTAAGGGAATATGTGTTATAGTATAACCATGGTCTAAAAAGTTAATTGACCACTTAGCTACCCCAAATTCTTGGCATTGTTAAAGGTATCTCAGGTAAGAATGTTTTTTTTTTGATGGTAGAAGATAAAAAGTAGAATAAATGATAGAACAAATACAGTTCTTAAACCAAACTCTTTGATGTGACATAAAGCTTCTTAAAACATTTTTTACAAAATATTCATTGCAAACACTTCTCAAAGAATGCTGACTTGAGCGCTTAATGTTGTTTCCCACTTTCTGACCTGAACAAAACCACGTTTGGTTTAGAAAAGGCTCTTCCTGCTAATGGAGTGTAATTCTTATTTTCATCAATGTCTGATATTAGTAATGTTTAGAACATAGTGCAATGCCACGGATTCAGGTGTATGATGTCTTTTCATCATAAGGATTTATACATTTTCTAAAAGTTGCATTTTCACTTTGAGAAAAAGGCTGATGATATAATGTATGCTTTGTGTAAAAGTTGGCAAGTGGGGAAGGGAAGGGAGAAGCTGAGTATGGCTAAACATTAAAGTGTTAGGAACATAAAATTAGTAAATACCCTGACCCAAGTTATGAAGGATTTTGAAACAGTAGAAATGTGGCATTTTTATTAAAATTTAAAATATGCATACTTAACACCAAATAAATCAATGATGGGTTATTACAGCTCTCATAGCTTGAAGGCAAATGTACCAACGATACAGAATTTGCTTTGATAGAGCAATAAAGTAGGAATTCAAATTGTATCAAGCTTTCCAATTAACCAGTAAGAGTCCTATATGAGCTGCTCTGGTTACAGTGATTCCACTATAGACTAAAACTCCAAATAAAGTAAACCTTCAAAATTATGTTACAAAGCTGAAAAAATCATCCCCAGATATTAAAATGAGTAAGTCTGAAAGATGGCATTCCTCGTTTCAACAAACAGGTTCACTTAAGAGGTTTAGAATTGGAGTGTTACTGAGAATGGGATATTTCCAAATTTCATCAGGAAAGCTAGAGCCTTGTACATTGGGAGGCTGTTCATTTGCACATTAGCTTACCTTTTACTCCAAGCACATTAGCTTACTTTCTACTCCAAGTACATTAGCTTACCTTCTACTTGAAGCACATTCGTTTTGATAGTCAACCTGCAAATGCCTACTTCCTCTTCAGGGCAGCTTAAATTCTTCATTCTCTAGAAATTCTTTTCTAAGTCTCAGATGGTTTTGTTTTTTCTCCTGTGATTCTACTGATTATGTTTTAATCGCTATAGCAATTACGATTGGAAATTAGAAATGTTTGTGTGCTTACCCTTCTCTTTCCTGAGTCATTCACTTTTTGAAAGCCAGGACTAGTTATTTTTGTCAATGCTTAAAATGGCAGGCAATATGAGTTTGTTGAATGAATCTTAAATGCGCATATAAATTTTTCCCAAGCACAACCAGGTTGACAAAGATTTATCCTGAGACCAGGTGAACACACACATACACACACACAAAAGAATATTTTTAAATATATCAAAACATATTCAAGGTAACTTTGAGCAGTAAAAAAAGAAGGGAAGTTACCTATATGATTTTGTAATTATTTTCATTTTTAAAGAGAACCAAATAGTAGAATATGCATATGTTTCTACAGTTCTAAAAAGGGAACATGTGGCAAGTTTTTAGGACCAGTGTCAGTTATTTGGGCAAAAATATCTTTCAAGCAAAAAAAAAAAAAAATCAAATTATGAGTCATATGTTGAAATATCCCTAAACTATATGACCCTTGTTTTAGTCCAAGGCACACAGATTAGTCTTCTGATCTATGATTTGGTCACCCTATGTTGATTTACCCATCAGAAGGGAGAATCCAAGCAAATGACAGGTGCTGTTTATCCTGCCAGATATCTCAGTCATTGTGAATGTAAATTGCCCTTCTGGTTTATCTATCTCCTTCTTTGTGAGATTAGCCACTGAATCAGTTCCTCAGTGCATAATCACTTGTGGAAGGGTTGATACCGCAGAGTTCTCAGGCTGAATACATAAAGACTGAATGATAGATTGTGGAAATACTACTATAGAGCCTTACCTGAAGCAGTGGACCAGCCTGCCAGTCTCCATTTATAGTAGCTCCTGAAAGCAGCAGATGGTAGCTGAATGTTCCAGTTTCCAATCAAAACTTATGCAACATAATTTCTCCCATCAAAATTTCTTCTTCTTAAGCCTACAGATGTTTGTAAAGTGTCCTTAATTGCAATTTCTGATATTATAAAGGATCACTATATATTGCATATTGAAACTAATATTACACTGTATGTTAACTAAGTGAAATTTAAATAAAAACTAAGAAAAGGAATTACTACAATGAACATCCTTTTACATGTCTACTTAAATATATACATGTATTTAAAATAAATTTTTAATATTTTTACTATATATTACATATGTGATATATATATAAGATTTAGTCAGAAGATACATTAAGAAGTGGATTTTTTTTGCATCATAGGGATGATATCCAAAAGTGTTAATAACCTGCATGACAGAGGTATTTTCAATCAGAATAGCTGTCAGCCAAGCAGGTATAGGGAGTAGGACCTTAGTACTAGCCCTAGATTATGATTCTGGAGTTAAGTATCAATTTTTCCTTCTTAGTATTTCAATGTAGCATTGATAATCAATATCTAAATGTTTCTGTTTTAGTCCTGGTTCAAAATGCTATTCTTTTATTGTAATTTTTTTTTAATTACACTCCAGATGGGTCAACCCAAGTCTCATTGTTTCTTAACATCAAAGTGAACATGCATGAATATTCATGGATAATCACAATATTATTTCAGGCTATGATCTTGTATAGTTTTCATGCTTTTACTATATATTTTATTAAAATCTTTCTAATTCTGATTTTTCAATTACAGATGCTCAAGATAGATTTTTCTAGAACTGGATAAGAGCTACTTAACAAGATCAGTGTCTGGGTCCTGGAGTCACTTCAAATGAGAACATCATTACCAAAGAATTCATGGTATAAGGCTTGAATAATAAGATCAGAAGTCAAGAAACAGAATCAGACTCCAAAGCCTACAAGGTAACCAGTGAGTAAACTAGGTTAGTGGGATTAGACAACAGAGGAATCAAAGAATGAGAAGGTTCAACCATTATGAAACAAAAATAAAGAGTGAAGTACATATCAGTAAAATAAATTTTTTAGAACAAATACCTACTGTCCATTGCAACTTTTAGTTGATAATGGAAGATAGGGTTAGATAAACTACGTAGAGATTTGGAGAAAGATATATAAAGACCTAAACTAAGAGATATAAATATTTCCAGAATAATCAGAATGGGACAGTGAGCTTATATTTAAGGTTTTTTTTTTTAAGATTTTATTTATTTGAGAGAGAGAGAATGAGAGATAGAGAGCACGAGAGGGAAGAGGGTCAGAGGGAGAAGCAGACTCCCTGCTGAGCAGGGAGCCGGATGTGGGACTCGATCCCAGGACTCCAGGATCATGATCTGAGCCAAAGGCAGTAGCTTAACCAACTGAGCCACCCAGCCACCCCAAGCTTAAGGTTTAAGTCATCCTTGCATACCTCCAGACATATGGTTATTGTAAATATAAAAACAAAATAATGTTCCACACAGGTAATCAAAGTATAATTTTCAAGCTGCTTCACTATGTCTACTATAAATAATTCATAGCTAACATATTTCAACCCCAAAGAGAAACTTAAAGTTAGTCTACATTATTCAGGATGCAAAATTCATTATTAACTTCCTAGTAATCACATCTAAAGACAATAATTAGAAATTTCCCAAAGGAGTTACATTGCAACATTCTATATTAAAACTCACTGGTCCAACTCTGGAATCAAATGAAGCCTTGTTTAGCTAAATACATTATTTTTAAAGGCAATATGGCTTTAGTTATCCTCAAAATAACATAGGACCTGAGTAAAACAGATGAGTTTTTATTAAATTTATTCTGTTATTAATTAGTGCTACAGGCATTCAAAAATGATATTTTGATATAATTAACAACTAGAAACAATTGCTTCTATGGAAAAAAAGTAGAATATAATTACTATTTTTTGGTGGATGGTCTCAACTAAAAAGTTGAAGGGTAACAATAAATTATTGAGTGAAATGTGGAATCATATATTGAGATAAATATTGATTCAAATGTTTCATTTGGCTAGAGGAAGATAAAATTCTTGGGTAAAATACCATTAGTTTATGTTTTTCTTCTAGATTTCTAAAAAACAAAATATCACACATTGAACTCTAACATGGGTGAAAATAAGATAAATTTCCCCCTTCGGGAAACACTTTTTTTTTTCTTTCTAGGAAATTGGATTGGGTTATCAGCATGAGTTAATTAGTAGAAGTAATTACATAAAGAGGAGTAGCCAGAAAAACAAAATAAACAAAAACTAATTCTTAACTCCTTATCTTCTCTTGCTGATGTTGAAATAACCAGTATCCAATTCTTAAATCACCTAATCATGTCAATTCTTTATTTCTTTGATGGATGTTCTTTTCCTGGTCTCACCTATGTTGAGTACAATGAAACAAATGAACTATATTAATACATTTAGTATATGCACAAGAATTAAGCTCCACTTTCAGTATTAAAAATAATCATATTGTTAGTTTTCAATAAAATATAAGCATAAATTCTTACAATAACAAAACTAAGTTTTAAGTCATTATTATAGCATTTGGATAGTATTACCTCAAGGTAGGTTACCCTAACACATTCAAAGTGTTCATAATTCCTACTTAAGTAGAATAGAATCTGAAGCTCAGAAAATATTTATGTTTCTGCTTAAAGCCATAAAGGAATTAATGAGAGGATCTAAGAGGGATCTGAAAATTTGAGATGCTATTATATCAATCATTCTTTATTATTTGAAAGTTAAAATCCTTTGGGGGAGGCCAGATAATAAAGGAGAAAAGGAATGACCAAGAGAGAAATAGGAGGGTTGGGAACCCTGTAAAGTTTGAATGGATTCCCAGACCAAGTTTGTAGCTCCCATTTCAGTCTTCCGTGATCAAGGTTTGTGAGTGACAAGATTTCTCTCTCGTCAAATACTGTCAATTTTCCTAAAAGTTTTTTGAATGAGATGGAGAGTTACCAATTGCTTTTCCCAATATACAAGTTATTTAAAAGCATATGTTGTTTTGGAGTTAGTACACTAAATAGTTTTTCAAGTCGGACTCATATATGAATGTTTCTTAAAACTTTTATTTAGCCTTTAAAAGCATTAAGATGCTTCTGAAATAATTTATGCTTGCAATATGTAATTATATTAATTGACTAACAAAACATTTTAAAGTGGATAAAATCTCCATTTTATAAATATAGAACATAGTACCTGTCAAAAGAAAATAAAACTTTTTCTGTATTAAGATGTTATATAGATAACTTCCATTTTCATTCTTTAAGTGCCTTGATAATGTCTTTAGGATGCTAACTAACATACTTCTTATTTATTCCCCATGGCAATTTTCACTATCTTCCAAAGTATTACATGGCTTTAAATCTTTAAGCGTTATTTCAGCTTTTCTGAATTAAAAATTCACACTTAATGGAAGTATAGAAAATATTTTAACTTAACCTTAATTACATAATTGAGGCAAAAATATCAGAAACAACTATTCTTGATAAAGTGTGGAAACTAGGGGCACCTGGGGGATCAGTCAGTTGGGCCTCAGACTCTTGATTTCAGCTTAGGTCATGATCTCAGGGTGGAGTCTGCTTCTCTCCCTCTCCCTGTGTCCTTCCCCTGCATGTGCTCTCTCTCTCTCTCTCTAAAATAAATAAATAGATTTTTTTTAAAAAGTGTGGAAACTATTCCTCATAAAATGAGGATTCAGGATACTTTTATATGCCAAAAACATTGGTAGACCCAGAAATAAAGTAAGCAATTATATTTGAAACATTTTTCATTGTTTAAAATTTCAGTTGCTTCCAGAAGTAGAAAGTGGTCAGAAATTTTAAAGAACAATGGTTATATTTCATTGTGCCTTTGTCCTCAGTGAATATATGTACGTACACACCACACACACAGGTATATATATATATCCATATATGTATACATATATGCACACACATATCTTTCTCCTCCCTTAACCTTATTGTATTACACATCATGAAGTCTAATTTTATGCTTGTGAATAACATAATTCATTCCACTAATGCTTAGTGAATGCCTATGCTATGATAGGCATAATTCTAGATAATGAGGATATAGCACAGAGTATTTATGATTAGAAATGCAGTTCTCCAATACAGTTAATGTTCAATAATACTGAAATAATGATTTTTTTAAATTTTTTTATTGTTATGTTAATCACCATATATTACATAATTTGTTTTGGTGTAGTGTTCCATGATTCATTGTTTGTTCATAACACCCAGTGCTCCATGCAGAATGTGCCCTCCTCAATACCCATCACCAGGCTAACCCATCCCCCCACCCTCCTCCCCTCCAGAAACCTCAGTTTGTTTTTCAGAGTCCATCCTCTCTCCTGGTTCGTCTCCCCCTCTGACTTACTCCCCTTCATTCTTCCTCTCCTGCTATCTTCTTCTTTTTCTTTTTTCTTAAAATATGTTGCGTTATTTGTTTCAGAAGTACAGATCTGTGATTCAACAGTCTTACACAATTCACAGCACTCACCGTAGCACATATCTTCCCCAATGTCCATCACCCAGCCTGAAATAATGATTTTATATGTGTTTCATTGTGGCCCTTTTGGTTGAAAGAGAACCTAACTTAAAATATTTTTTTTAAAGGAGGAGTATTTAGCTCATGCAATTGAAAAGTCCAAAGATGGATTTGAATTAGGACCCAGCTGGATCCAGGATTTTGAATGTTGTTTTTTGGGTCTTTTTTCATCTCCAGAATGAATGCTTTCCTTTTTATGTAAGTTTCCTTCCAGAGAAGGCTTTTTCTACATGGCAGGAAAAATGGTAGTTGACAGCCCCAAGCCTATATTTCTATTGCTTTGTGAGTCAAAGAGTGAAAGATATTTTCTTGTTTAACATCGTAAATCTCAGGGAAAGTCTTGCTGTGGACCATCCTTCAACCAATCACTTTGGAAAGAAGTATCTAATTGGCTGTGTCTGGATTACATGTCTGGTCTTGTGGAGCCAGTAGAGAAGAAGAAGGAGACTGTGAGACGGTCCCTTCAAATTGTAAAGATAGATTTGCCATAGGAAAAAATGTTCAGAAATCAGTATCAGTGAGGAATGTTAGCCAGGCACAAAACAATAGTCATTCTGTATAGTAATTTCAGCAAATTTTAGATATGATCATTTGCTCCTCTGTTATTCACTTAAAGTGCATACCTCATTGCCTTTTCATCAAATCATATGTAAGTGCTATTATAATTATGCATTTAGCTATTGACTGGTATTCTTCAGAAATCCCAATTCAAATTGTTGCTCATATTGCAAATAAAAGTTATATAATTTGATAATCAAATATATATTCTTTATCTAAAACTAGCATGGAAATAACAATAAACATGAAATAATCTGTAGGTATGAAAAATAGAAGCAAAATGAGGAAAGGGTGGGGAAAAAAAACTAGTATTTTTAAGACCAATCATTATATACTAGATCACAGTCTAGGCAAATGTTTTACATTATGTCATCAATTTCTGACAATTACCTCACGAGAGATACATTGTCACTTCAGTTTTCAAATGAAAAAAGTAGATCTGGACAGAGGCAGACATCTAATACAGATTAATCTGACTCTCAAATCCATGTTTTTTCCTCTATACAAGAGAGTGAGTTTAAGAATATAAATCTATTTGAAAGTGTGTGTGTGTGTGTGTGTGTGTGTGTGTGTGTGAGAAAGGGAGAGAGGGAGAGTAGAGTGAGAGAGAGAAAGAGAGAGAGAGATGAGAGAGTTAGATCTCAACTTCAGAGTTCCCAGTGTGATCAGTAGGTTCTCTTGACACTAACAGTTCAATTTATTTTTCTGCGTAATCTTGTTTCCCTCACTTCTTTACAAGTGTTATTCCTGAAAGCACTCTTCAATAAACCACTTATGTGCAAATCTCTATCTCAGACTCTGTTTCCCAGGAAACATAACTTATGATGGTTGGTGCTAAGAGTAATACTAAAATGAAGAATCTAAGACTTTGAAGTTGAGTAACCTGCTGGCTGGTTGACAGCAAGAGGACCCTATTACTGGCAGTAGGTGGAGCACAGATTAGCCCCTTGCACAAGGTAGCAATTCAATTCTTACACCTTTCCCTTTTGGTTAACTGGTATAATACAGCAGTGAAAGAAAATGTAACTGGAAGGTGTAATATTTCAGGCATTAGAGAGATCTAAGGGAAGTAATAATTATGAGAACTATGAAATTAAATGTTCCTTACTCAGCAATGGATGTACTAGATAAAGACAATGGAAGGCTGAGGTTGATTAATCAAACTTTTTCGAATAAATAAAAAACTGAGAAAGGCTAAATGTGATAGATATGAATAGATCATCATATATGGCATCTAGAAGACAGAAAAAACTCAGGATCAGGCTTAAGACAGGCATAAAGAATAGCAGAGCTCCAGAGACAGTAAAATTCTTAACACCAGCAAGTTGGCTATGTTAGGATTATATCCTGAAGGAGTACCCTGATTGTGAAGGAGTGGGACCCAGAGACATGAGATGGGGGCATCTGGGTTTATGCACTCAAAAATTTTGAATTCTCAGTTTTCCCTGAACACCTGGTCCTATGGAAGTGTTCTCTTCCTTTTTAAAAACTTGTGCTTCCTTTGCACTGCTTGAAGATAATGTAGAGAAATCTACTTTACTAGGCAAAATGAGCCCCCTCAAGATCTTCTTCCTCTTCTGGACACCAGATCAAAAACTAACATTAAGTCTAAACATAATCTGGTCAGGGAAGTGTTATGTCTTCTAAGGGAAGAAATGAACCACAAAGAATCTATAGAACCTAGCCAAAATATACCACCATGCATAAAGCAAAATACACAAAAATCATTTTGTTTATTTAATAAAAGTCAACTTTTAAATTCACTAACTCAACTTTGTTCCTTCTGTCCTGGAGGAGGAAAGCATTCCAACAATATTTTCCCAAAAGGGACTGGATTCAAAGACCTACTAAAAGGAATAATCATCAAGGCACATATAGAAGACCTTCCTGGGTTGCTATATCTTTTCTTTTCCCTCTTCCATGGAAGTCTAATAATTAATGATCATTAATCAACCCAAGTTGGTTTTTTTTTTAAGAGTTTATTTATTTATTTGAGAGAGAGAGAGAATGAGAGAGAGAGAGCACGAGAGGGAAGAGGGTCAGAGGGAGAAGCAGACTCCCTGCTGAGCAGGGAGCCCGATGTGGGACTCAATCCTGGGACTCCAGGATCATGACCTGAGCTGAAGGCAGTTGCTTAACCAACTGAGCCACCCAGGCGCCCAACCCAAGTTGGTTTTGAACTAAGATCAAAGTGATGGCTTCCGGGATGTATAATTATCAAATGAGTTGTTCTCTGGCAATCAGCATTCATATGGAAAGTTGGTTTTAGTCAGGTAAGCTGTGTAAAAATGCACATAACATGAATAAAACTTTAGTTTTAAAGGTCACAGTTGATAGAATTTATAATACCTAAAGTACTTATAAATTTTAGACCTAAGTAGTTTCAGATTTATAGACATAAAAGATAATCAGTCATGTTCATAGTTTTAGACTTTCTCATATGCCATTATTGTTGACTACATGATGATTTTAATATTGTCTTGGCTGGGGAAAGATATCTGAAAGAGCATAATCCCTTATAAATAATTGCATTCAAATTTTACAGACATGAAAATGAAGACTGGTTCTGTGAATTCAGTAACTACAGTATTATACACCTTCCAGGTCATCCATAGTAATCATATTTTAATTGTAATACAAAGTGAATAGCTTTTATTCTAATAAGGAAAGCATTAGATGTTAATAAGCATCATGTAAGTAGACTTGATGAGCTCACAATTTCTGAACAAAATTAAGTCTTTGGTTAGTTCTTCCAATAACTTTCTTTGTTGAAAGTTTGGGCAAGTTATAGAAATAGGGAAGAAACAGGGAAATAGACAAAATTCATGATGAGAAGGAAGGAGAGACTGCGTTTCAAACTGATGCCCCCATATAATAGTCTTCCTATGTTACAATGAATATGAGGAAAAGCATTTTTATGAGCAATTTTTATAATTAGTGATTTCTCACACAAGGTAGGAAGATGCTGATCATTTGGGCCCATTTATAAATAACAGCACTCAAAACAGTAAGGAAAAAATGAAAGGTAATCTTAATTACCATGGAGGTTAATACTGCCATGACTCATTAGATATTTTCCAAAGGTAAAAGTTATCACAAATTTCACCTACCAATGCCTATATTTATAATGAAACCGTGATTAAGCATGTTTTTTCCTTCTTTACAAAAGTTTCTGCTGTCCTAAGAAAGCCTATGAAATGCTTAATAGGTTTATGACTCTGAAATTCTTGGCTTGAACTGTCCTTGTAGTGAATAATAGTCAGGACCAGTTGGATTATTGTCTTTTCTCACTGGATAAATAGAGTATAAGACTATTTTATCAGCATCTCCAGAGACCGGTGACCTTATCATTTTGGACTTTATCACTTTCTTCAGTCTCCCTAAAGATAATTTTGTTTTCCAAATTACCTCACTAAAGTTTCAGGAAATTTTACTACAGTTGATTTCCAAGAAAAAGGTTTATAAAAGGAACTACAGTATGAGTATGACAGCAGTATAATTCATACCTTCTGCCTTTTTCCTCCCAGAAGTCAAAGCAAAACAGAGGAAAAACAGTAAGGATAAAAACACCACTACCACCTCTACCAACTTTAAAACACTATTTTCTGTGAAACTACATTGTTGATATGAGTGTGAATTGATACATTTACAGGGGAATTTGGCAATATTTACCAAAATTTTAAATATAAATACCCTTTCAAATGAAACATCACTTCTGCAAATTTATCTTGCTATTATATGTATACATATAACTCATGTATATATAAAATTATTTATGTTAAAACTTACAACAAAAAGTTGAAGTAATTTTAATGTTCATTAAAAGATTAAAAGTTATGACAACCCCCCAATTTTTATAATGTCCTTGAAATCTTTAAGTGACAAAAACAACCAATAATACATTATATGTTAATTAATTGAATTTAAATAAAAATATGTTAAAAAATAAGAACAATGTACTTTGATGGAAAAAAAAAGCTGCTTACATGCAGAAACTCTAGAAGTTCACTCAAAGAATTAATTAAGGTATTTTCCTGGGGTGTTGGGAATTGGTAGGTAGAAGAAGCCTCATAAAACTAATGCAGTTATTCTCAACCAGGGGCAGTTTTCCCCCAGGGAATATTTCACAATATCTGGAGACAACTTTATCATAAATGGAGAAGCAGTGGTTCTCATATCTAGGAAGTAGAGGTCAGAGATGCCGCGAATCATCCGAGAATATAGAGAGTAACCAGCACACCAACAAAAAGGAATTATCCAGTCCAAAATGTCAATAATGCCAAGTTCTCAATGTTACACTAGAGTGAGTAAATTACTTTATGCCCCTGTATATAATTTTATCTTTTTATATTTTAAAAATTAAAAATATGATAATACTCTAGTCTTCAACCCCTGTATTTTATTTCTAAGCTAATATTATATTAATAATACTTACAGATACAATAATTAAACGGGGGACTTGCACATAATCGTCAGTTTTACAGAACTTTATTTGTAAGATAGTGTCCTACTTTATGTGGCACATGTGGAATAATTGATGTGTCATTTTAGACTTACTTAGGGTATCAATAAAAATTAAACATTAGTTCCATAGAATTATCTTGTCAAAAAAATTATGAGCAAAATTGATCTTTAATATGTTCATTACTTTGTGTATTAGATTGGTTTATCTTAGATAAAGTTTGGCTTCATTTTTATTCTCAATCAACATTAGAATCTAGTTTTAACCTAATTCTACATGACCCTAATAGCAAGAATTTGGTGTTTGACATACATCTTGTCTAGCGTTCCATTCCTTTAACAGCACTTGGTCTTTCTTGGATAAAAGAAAATAGTGAGAATGCCCATACTCTTTAACAGGCAGCTCAGTGAATCTCAGGCTTCTCTTGCAGATGTCAAGGTTGAATATATCACTGCCAGATCCTTACACAGAGTGCAGCATTTTGAACCAGCTTTTTTAATATAGCTATGGGGATATCTTGAGGTTGAACCCAAAGCATTATTTTATAACCAAGCATTGTGTGTAATAGATGTTTTTCATCAGGAATGAAATGGACATCAGGCATGTTATACACAAAATCCAAATGTATCTGGGCCTTAATAGAGTTTGGATAAATATGAAGACTCTTATACCTTAATATGCAAATTACCGTCATTCTTCAGCCCTAAATCAGTAACAGCCTTCCTTCTTAGCCTTCCTTCACTGTCCACTCTAGGTTGCTCAAGATTATAGGAAGGGATATCTTATTTGTATTCACAAATTAACACAAGCTTCCATTTGCAAGTGACCTGACTCAGAACCACCATCAGCACTTCCAATGACCTTGGCTTTATTTAAGAAGGTATTACTGCAGACACCAATGTTTTCAGTCTCCAAAGTGTTACATAAGTTTGGCAGCATCTTAAAAAGAAAAGGAGTGACTTCTTCCCTATATTTGTTATTCTCAGCTGGTGGAATTGAGGGAGTTCAGAGCACTAAATTGTTCAGATTTTAGCCAGATAGCGCTTGTTCTCTTTCATTTGCCATATGCCATTTTGTTTCCCAGATCACAGATGATTTCACCTGCTAAGAGTCATACATTACCTGAAACTAGTACCCTCCTGTCACATTTTATTCTCTGTACCAATCTAAGGGTCAATAGCACCCGAATGTTAAGGTCTCACATACATATAATTGAAGTTTCAAAAGAGAGAGTGTAGTGGGAGAAATATAATATTTGAATATTTAATGTTGGGAATATTTTTTCTAAAAAGGTAAAAGCCATAAGTTCCCATATTTATGAAATACAGAAACATAAAATTAGAAACAAATTGCCCATAGACATATTTTAGTGGAATTGCAGAACACAACAGACAAAGATGTAATCTTAAATTCAGCCAAAGAAAAGAGAAAGATGCCATCAAAAGAAAGATCATATCAAGTATCAGTTTTCTGAAGGACACTGATGAAAACCATAAGATAGTGGAGGAATATTTTCAAAAGCATAAGATAAAATGGTTATCAAACTAACGTAGAATTTGCTTCTAAATATATATGAACAAAGTATTCAAAAATTTAAAAAGAAAAATATTAAAAATTCTGCATCAATAGTAAAAGAAATGATCAAGGGTGTACATCAAAAAGAAAATGAATCTAGAATGAAGACATGAGACACAAGAAGGATGAGTAGCAAAACATTAGTAAAAATATAGATAAATTAAATAAATAGAACAAACAAACATGTTATTGTCTATTTTTTGTGAGAAATATAAATTGGACTACAATTTTGAAACAAGTATATATAAAAGAAATAATTAGAGTTCAGTCCTTTGAAATTATTTTATTGATCTGAAGAAAACCTGAGCTATTGACTAATACTAGGCTTTTGTGTGAACAATAGTAAGTATGACAAATAAAAACCAGAAATAGAAATAATAACTTCCAATTTATTAGAATAGAAAAAAATAGAAAAATATTTTTAATTACAAAAGAAAGCAGGAAAAATTGTATTATGGGCAAATCAAATAAAAGCACAAATTCCAAAAATGTTAGCAGTTACTATATTTTTTTTTAAAGATTTTATTTATTTATTTAATTGACAGAGAGGGAGAGAGAGAGAGAGCGTGAGAGGGAACACAAACAGGGGGAATGGGAGAGGGAGAAGCAGGCTTCCCGCAGAGCCGGGAGCCCGATGCAGGGCTCGATCCCAGGACCCTGGGATCATGACCTCAGCCACCCAGGCGCCCCAGCAGTTACTACAAATACGAATCACTAAATATGAATTCACTAGTCCATAGGTCAGCTAACTTTTTCTGTCAAGGGACAGATAGTAAATATTTCAGGCTGTGATGGTCATATGATCTCTGTCATGATGATAAAATTATGTCATTGTCGCAGCAATTGGCAAAATATAAATGAGTGAGTAGGGCTCTATTCCAATATAACTCTATTTACAAAAATAAACAGCCTGCCTTACTTGGCTTAAAGGTCATAATTTGCTCTAAATCCACAAGTTAAAAGAAAAATATTACCTAGTAATTTTTCTTTAAATTTCAGCTAAATGATGTTTATAAGAGAAAAAAAACATGAGGCACAGAAAATTTCAAAATAAAAGAATAGAAAAAGATCTGCCAAATGTTTTAAAGTAAAAAAGTTGTTATATTAACATCAAACAAAGGAGATTTTAATGTAAAAAAAAAAAATTAGGAATAGAGAATAGGATAAAAGTCCAGACGAGAATGATATATAACTATACATATGGCTAGAGCTAATAGCATTGTCTCATATGTATGTCCATGTGTACATAAATAATAGAAATTGATCATCATAATGGAAGATTTTAATATATTTTTCTCAGTAATGGAGAGATGAGGTGGACACAAACTTAATAAGGATATGGAAAATTTGAGCAACACAACAACATTAATCTAAAGGACATATGTGGTATCCTGCAGCCAACAATTAGAAAATTGATATCTTCACAAGCACATGTGGAATATATTTGAAAACTGTCACATGCTATGCCATAAAACAACTTCAACAAACTGCAAAGCTTGGTATCTTAAAGATAAATTAAATACAATATAATAAACGTGATATGATAAATTGGAAAACAATAAACAATTAAAAATAAAACACAGCATGTATTTGGAAATAACAAAACACACTTTTTAATAACACAAAGAAGTATTCAAAATGAAAGTCAGAAAATACTTCAAATTTAACAATGAAATACAAAATACCAAAATTCTTGAAATATAAATGAGTGGTGTATAACAAGGAGGGAAATTTACAACAACAAACACCTATGTTAGAAAGAAAGACTGAAATTAACAAATTATTCTGTTTTAAAAATTAGAATAAAAAAGAGAATAAAACTCAAGAAAATTGAAAGAAGAAAGTAATAAATATAAGAACAGAAGTAACTATTACCTACAAAATAATAGTACAACAGAGAGGCTTAAAGCCAGAGGTTGGTTCTTTGTAAAAACTGTTTGGTCCTACCCTGAAAGCAGGCCCTAAGACAATGGGTAATTGTTCTACATTTTATTAGGGAATGTGATCCCGGAGTACAAGAGTGAGGGGCATGGGGACTAAGGCAACCAAAGAGGAGACATGGGTGAGATTATCCTATTTAACTGGCCACAGAGCAGAGTAATTCACTGATTCCATAGACCATTTCTCAGAAGCCTTATAAACTGCATCTACTGATTCCTATAGCCCTTGGGTTTTGGCTTAGCCCTTTCATCTTCCTTTCTCAACTGTATATTCACAAGTACCAAATGTGGTCCTATCAAGTCCCACAGCTCAGCACAAAAGACAATCTTAGAACAAGAGGCAAGAAGTGCAAACACCAAGGCACTGTAAGGTTGAAGTTGGTCAAACTCCCATGTAGAGCTGGTCATTGTAGCAACTGAACAAAGTGGCCCAAGACGCCCGGGATGTTTCAGGCCAAGAGCATCTGAAGTGGTATATATCAACTATCTGACAAAAAAATAATTAAGAAAAGACCTTAACTCTAACAAAGTTTTATTCAATGAAGGAGAGATAAAAACAAAAGTAAAAAAATCAAAGACCATTATGCCAATTAATTTGAAAAATAAACAAAATGCATAATTTCTTAGAAAAATATAATTTATTGCTCAAAAGGAATTAGAAATGCTGAATAAAGTCATACCCATGAAAACAAATTACATCCACAGTTTAAAATCTGTCCCCCAGGAGCACCTGGGTGACTCAGTTGGTTAAGCATCTACCTTCAGCTCAGGTCATGATCCCAGCATCCTGCTCAGTGGGAAGCCTGCTTCTCCCTCTCCCTCTGCTGCTCCCCCTGCTTGTGATCCCTCTCTCTCTCTCTGTCTGTCTGTCAAATAAATGAATAAAAACTTAAAAAAAAATTTAAAAATAATAAAATCTATCCCCCAAAATCAGCTTTATAAAATAAAATAATCTAAACCAAATCCATCTCTCCCTATATATGTATTTGTTCAATTTAACTCAGGAATATAAAGACATGTCAACATTATAATAGATTAATGCAATTTATCAAATTATAAAAAATAAATGTATAATGCTATATGATTATCTCAATAGATACAGGAAAAGCACTCAATACAATTCAGAAATAATGAGAAAGAAAATCAATTTAGTGGTTATTGGAATGCAGAATGGAATATGGAGTCAGGAAGTATTTCTCAGGTTGAATAGATAGTACTTGATAATTTATTTGATCCTGAGAGAAGGAGTGGGTAAGGAAAAGGAGAAGCAATTTTCCATCTAATCTACTGGCTGAATATTAATTCTTTTAGCATGAAAGAGAATATAAGAAGAAACTTTGAGAAAGAAGATAATAACCATAATTTTAGTAGATGAGTACAGAGTGTGAAAGAATCAATTGGAAGTAGCTAACAAATAGTTTAAAGTATTGGTTCCCAACTTGGAAGACAGGGTTGTGGTGTAAATCTATCTATATATATATATATATAATTGTTTGAGGTGAGAAGAGTAAATAAGAATGCCCAGAAAATGCAAATTGTAAAAAAAGATGAGGACTACAGAAAGAATTTCATTGTACATTGAAATGTATGGTTCAGGCTGATTAAGGACATAAACCAAGAACCACAGGGAGCTGTCTAAGAGGAATTCAGGGAAATATGGGATTATGTACCAACAGAAATCTTAAAAGGAAGGTTAATCTGCTTTGTCAATGCAGCAAGATTATTTTCCTTTCCTTTACACTTTCATCATTAATTCTAAACAAATGTAATACTTGGGAACCGTGAATCCTTTCATCTTTTATCTATGTAGTTAGCTAGTTAATTAGTTAGCTCACAGAATAAGATTTTGGAACATAGGCATGGACTATGTGAAACACTCATGGATAACTTTGTAACTAGGTCAGATTGATATTTAAATGAACTAGCCGAATCAAGAATTAAGGCAAAAAAGTTGTCAAGAATATAAATTGAAAATAATCAGTTAATATTAACATTATTCAACATTAGCCAATCAGTTAACATCAATGTCAAGTCACCAAGCATGTAAAATCATGTCCTCTTAATCATGCGCTATCTCTGGTTCAGATCTTACCCTTAACAAGTATGGAGGCATAGATAAATTTAAAACCTGAGTGTGTCAGTTAAATCTAAAAATCCCAAGTGTAAATCATTTCTCCCTTGAATTTGCTCTGATGAGGAAGATATGCCTACTGGAATTTTGTCAAAATAATTTCCATGGTAACCAGCTATAATGATACCTCTTTAGAAATATTATGCCATATGCTTGTGCAGAAATTATACATATAAATAACATATACATAGAAAATAATAATAAAAATATTCTTAATTCATTTATATGCCAATTTGCCTTAGAAAACAAATAAACAAGTGAAAATACCTGCAAACTTTCTTTACTAGAAATGTTCTGCAAAAACCTTTATCACACCCTCTCCTCCTCCAATAAGAAAGCACCCTTTAAAGAGCAATAGTTCAGAGACAAAGAATTAAAAATTAAAGTATATCTGAAGGCTTGACAACACCTTTCTGTGGCAAACAATTTGATCTCTTGGCATTGGGAGGTTCAATAACAAACAATTAAAATATTCATTGTAATATACAATCGGTTTATTAAAAATCTACTTCAGGGATTTATTTTGCCCCTAAGGATTTGAAGTGAACTTTCCACTCTTCATTGTTATTCAGACTACCAGGCTTTGGGGGATAATCAGTTCATTAGCTGGGCTTAGGAAATGACCCTCATGTCACCTTCTTTGTTTGGTTGTGCAAAGGTCACTCTGCAAATGTGCATGCCTTGCACCAAGATAAGCTCAGAGAAAGGGCTGAAACCTGACTTGTCTTTTGGCTCCGTGACAAGTTCTGACCCTTCTTTCCCAAAAAGTCCTAACTTAGAAGGGTACATACTTTGAGGGTACAAAAAATGTAAAAAGAGCAGGTGAGGTTGCACCTAAGAAATAAACACAGGTAGAAATCACAGGGCTTTTTTTCGATATTAATAACAATATATTATAAATTACAATTTAATACAAGAATATACAGTTAAATATCACTATCTGCACAGTTTTTTCATAAATATTCAAAAGATGACCCATTTATCTTAGCCCACAGGACAAATTTAACTGAAGTAATCTCTTTGTTGTAGGAAACCATAACCTATTATATGGCTTCTCAGCTGATGAGAGCAGATGAACAGATGAAAACAGTGCAATGAAAATAGAAACTATATGCTCTTTTTGAACTAGTGATACCACTGTTTTGATCTATATGGCAACATAAAATAAAGTTATTGCAGTTATTTAGAAAATTCAGGCCTTTAAACCTCAAATCACTACTTTCATCAAAAATTACCTTTAGAGAGTAAAAATGTACTTTTGTCTACATTATCGGTAAAATTCCACAACATGTCTTTAATTTATAAAATATATCAAAATACTTGTCTTGATGGTTAACAATAGCAACAACAAAATAATAATATATTTACATCAGAATTGATCAAATCATGAAGAAACAAATGAATTCACATAAAATGAATGATTGGAACAACATTTTTAAGAAGTAACTTATTATCAGGGGGCCTGCGTGGCTCAGTCGGTTAAGCCTTCAACTCGGTTTCAGCTCAGGTCATGATCTTGTGGGTTGTGGGATTTAGTCGCACCGCCTCAGGCTCTGTGCTCAGTGGGGAGTCTGCTTAAAGATTCTCTCCCTCTGCCCCTCCCCCCTACTCTCTCCCTCACAAATAAACAAATAAATCTTTTTTTTTAAGTGACTTACTATCTCCATGCTATATTCTTTTTAACTCCTAAAACATCTGGAAAATGAAATAAGGAAAGAGGGAGAGTATAAGAAATTTTTTCAGTTATTGGGAAACCTTTCAGATATTCAAAATAGTATAAAAAATATTATTATAAAATCCATGTACGTATCTTCAATCCAGCTTGAGAAATAAAACTTTGTAATAATTAAAACCCCTCCTCCCTAATCACATCCTGGTTCTTGCCACTTCCACCCTAAATCAATCACTATTCTGCATTTTGCATATATTATTCAATTGTTGGATTATTAAAGACTGTCTTACTCTACTGTTTAATTATGTTAACCATGAACATTTTAAACTAATAATTACAATTATAAATACATATATCTCCTTTTTGCTAGGTAAAATATTTCTCTAACAAATTGACTAGACCATTTATTTGTTTAAATTCAGAGTATTATGTAAATAAACATAATATTAAATAAAGGATGAGTTTCCATCTATAAATTCTATGTAAGTTTGCTGATTGTTGTAATATGAAACTTCCATGTGGGTAATTTTCAGCAGAGTGATGGTGATTGATTGAGAGATACCCACAGATACAAGCAAATGGCACAAGTACTTTTTTTTCTTAATTGAGATATAATTGACATAAAATACCCTATTAGTTTCAGGTATACATCATAATGATTTGATATCTTTGTATATTATGAAATGATCCCCATGATAAGTTTACTTACCATCTGTCACCATATAAAGTTATTACAACATTATTGACTATATTCCCTATGTGGTACATTACATCCCCATGACTTTATTTATTTTGTAACTGGAAGTTTGTACCTCTTAATCACATTCCCCTATTTTGCACGCCCTCTATTACCCATCCCCGCAACAATTTGTTTCCTGTATCTGAGTCTGCTTCTGTTTTGTTTTGTTCATTTTGTAGTAGACAAACATTTAACTTTTTGAAAATTGACTATAAAGAAAGAGTCATACTTGGGGCACCTGGGTGGCTCATTGGCTAAGCCTCCAATCCTTGATTTCCGCTCAGGTCATGATCTCAGCATATTGGGATCAAGTCCCACATCGAGCTCCACATACAGCGGGGAGTCTGCTTGAGATTCTCTCTCTCTCTCTTTTTTTTTAAGATTTTATTTATTTATTTGAGAGAGAGAGAATGAGAGAGAGAGAGCACGAGAGGGAAGAGGGTCAGAGGGAGACACAGACTCCCTGCTGAGCAGGGAGCCTGATGTGGGACTCGATCCCAGAACTCCAGGATCATGACCAGAGCCGAAGGCAGTCACTTAACCAACTGAGCCACCCAGGCACCCGAGATTCTCTCTCTCCTTCTCCCTCTGCCCCTCCCCTCACTCTCTCTCTCTCTCAAATAAATAAAATAAATCAGAAAGAAAGAAAGAAAGAAAGAAAGAAAGAAAGAAAGAAAGAAAAGAAAAGAAAAGAAAAGAAAAGAAAAGAAAAGAAAAGAAACAAAGAAACAAAGAAAGAGAGAGAAAGAGTCATACATCTTAGAAGGAAAAGCATCCTTTGCTTTTAAGTCCTGGCAGAGCACCATGACACATCTAGACCTGCTGAAGACCTCATCATTCTGCCTGCTCTTTTTTCTAATACTCTCCTGACCCCTTCTGACCAATTTTGAGACTCCCTTTGCCTTTTGTTCCAGGGACAAGGAACTAGTAATAGCTCCAGCATATTCCTCAATGTTTTGAACAGAATGAGTGAATGTAGCGTCAATTTTTCAGGGTCCATTACTAAAAGCACATGTCTCTATTGCTCCCCTGACTGATACATATTTCTGTTAAGTGAAATATATGTGTTTTAACAGTTAGATATCCTGATAGCTGTCAATAAAGTCTTTAGGTAGAATGAAAGCTCAACCAAATGAAGGAAAGATAGTGGGCCAAGTACCAGGTAGCAACCAACTCATATTCCATTTTAAGATCAAATTTAAGTGGCACCTGTTGGTGATGTTTTCTTGATCTACCCGGGAAGACTTAGTTCCTTATCTCTATATTATATTGTTAAAATAACACCATATTGTGCTAATTTATTGTTTTCCTCCATATGACTATGTGAGAGAGGAAATGCCTTTGAACTTCAGTGCATAAGGCAATACTTGACATACAGAACCTCATGAAATAACAAAGAAGAAGGTAATTGGAGGAGATGAGTTGGAGGAAGAGAGAGGGAAAGGGAGGAAGGAAGGAAATAAGAAAGGAAGAATTTGCTTAAGACAGTTCTACTTTGCAATGATAAAATTTTCATAGGTGTGCTACTGTGTCTTTGGATTTCCTCCACATAGTAACTGTCAAAGCAGTCCAAATTAATGTTAAAGTATGTGACAGAGGCTGATGATTGGGTATCAATATCCATTCTGTTCTTCTTTCTTTAGTAATAGATATTCTAATTTTAGAAGGTCTTATGCTAAAGTCTCTATTTTCTAGTCTGTGTTGCAGCTAGGTGTGGTCATATAATTAAGTTCTTATCAGTGGGGGAGGAGAGGAAGAGATATGAGCAACTTCCTGGTCATCAGTTTTAAAGATTTATTTATTTATTTGAGAGAGAGAGAGAGATCGCATGAGCGGGGGGTGGCACAGAGGGACAGGGAGAGAGAATCCCAAGCAGACTCCCTATTGAGCACAGTGCCTCACGTGGGGCTCAATCTCATGACCCCGAGGTCATGACCTGAGCTGAAATCAAGAGTGGATTGCTCAATGGACTGAGCCACTCAGGTGTCTCCTGGTCATAGTTTTAAAATGAAACTTTGTGTCCTCCACTGTTCTCTCTCTCCTGCTAATATTGCTAGAGGAGTCATTTAAACTACAAAGTGGAAGTTGAATATTAAGGATGGCAGAACAAGAAAGAACCTAGATGCCCAAAATTGTAACTACAAAACCTGCCCACACTGCTTAAGTTTGGACAATTACGGAGAGAAAAATTCATTTTTATCATATATAGCAGTCACTTGGTCTTTACCTTAGGAGTCAACTAATTCTGCGCCCTTACCAATACAGAGTTTAATGTATATTTAAAACACACATACGCGTATGCACAATTCCTTTTTATTCTAGTATTAAGGCATCAACATTGCAATAGAGATACAGTCATAAGCAAGTTTAGGTTAACTACTGTCATTTTAGGTAAATGTTTCAGAAAGTAAAATAGAACAGAGGAATCATATTTTGTTTCATCTTAATATCACAAAAACTAGAGAAATATAGAAAGGTTGTTAATTAAATCAGACCCCCTGAGATAAGCATTCTAAAACCTTTGTGAAACACTTAAAATTGGAGTTATCTGATTAAAAGCATTCATAATTAATCCTAAATAAAAATTAATAAGATTCTGTGGTTTTGTTTTTATCAACCTCTCCTATACGAAACTGAATTGGTGCTATGGGATTGTTTCATTCACTGACTTGGCCACACAGACCATTAAGATGCATCGTATTGTTGGCAATTTTGCCCTGTCAGTAGCAGCTGTATGATTTCATTGAGGGCAGTGCCACATTAATAGTCCCACGTGTGTGAAAATTTGCATGAAATAAGCAGTCATCATCAATTATGATTTGCCAGGAAATGATTCTTTAAACTCTTCTCAAAGCCAATGACAGATGTATGTTTCTGATTTGGGGATCTAATTTACTGAGCACTGGGCAGCAGTATAAGGAAAACACATTGCATATCTTACAAATCAGTTCACCTAAGCATACTAAAGGCACGGCTTAGCAAGAGAATAAATGCAACAAATAAATCGGATGTTCTTATTCAACAAGTGTGAAAATGATAAACCTCTGTTGCTCCCAAGGCTGAACGAAGACCTGTATATTATATATATATATATATATATATATAAAGAGAAAGAAAGAGCACCTAAATGTTTGAGTTCTTTATTCAATAAATAGAAAGACCCAGAGGGCAGCCTATAGAACTTAAATCATTAAGTCTACCTGCCTGGTCACATCACCAACAAAATATTCTATATTTATCATAGCCAACATGTCCAAACTGTATGCATTTTCAGATAAACATGAGCTCAGGAAAAGAAATGACTTTGAAAGGCTAAGACCTAAATCTGTTATTTTTTCTTCAGCAGGTCTGAGCATGCCTTTGGGGACTGCTGGTAGTGTTTGTTTGCTTTCATGGTTAAGAAAGTCCAAGTAATCCTTTCTGATTATATGTCAGGAGTGAAAATAGCATAATCAGATAGTACAGTTAAGATTTTTTTTTTCCCCTACAGGGGGAGAAGTTTAAATAAAAAAAGGGGAATAAAAAGATTCACCAGTTTTCGAGTAGAACATTAGTGAGTTAAGTTAGCACAGCATGATGTTGGTGCTGATTCTGCAAAGGGCAAATCTTAATTTTTCAATTCTTCTATTATATTATGTGCAAAGTGAAGGTAATACAAAGAGCATGAATATTCCCCACTTCATTGTTGAGAAGATTAGACAATAATAATAATTTTCAGGTTTTCTTTTAATGTAAAGATTTTTTAAAAGATGAGAAAAAAAGGAATAATTTTCTGGTATCTACTGTAACTTACTGGCACAGATTTTACTTGGAAATAATGGGCATAGCAAATTTCAATTAGGAGGTATTTTAAACAAACCCTGTTCAACAACCAACATGTTTTGACCCCATTGTTTCACTAACATACATAACTGAAAGCTGCTCACGTAAAGCATATTCTTACACAACAACCCGTGTTTACCCTGGAGCTGGGTAAAAGAGGTTAAAAGTTTCTAAGTAACAAATTTATGCTAAACCAGTGATGAGCACATCATAGTGCTAAAGAAAGAGCAAGACTCTAGCAGGTTCTCAGTCTGGTCTGTATGACAAAGGCACTGAATTTAGTCCTTCTTTTACAGCTCTGGTAGAGGTTGCAACCATTCACAGATATTCAGTGTGCTAATCAAAATAATGGCCCTCCAAAGATTTCTACATCTTATCCTTGGGATCTGTGAATATGTTATCTTAAATGGCAATAGGGACTTTGTGGATGCAGTTAAGGATTTTGAGATGGGGAGATTATCCTGGATTATCTGAGTGGGACCAATACAATCACACAGTCCTTATAAGAGTGAGGTGAGCGGATCAAAATCAGAGAGAGGAGAGATGATGATGACAATGGAAGAAGAGACCGTGAGTTAAGGCATTCAGGTAACTTCTAGGAACTGGAAAAGCCAATATTGTCCCCTAGAACCTCCAGAAGGAACACAGCTCCATGGACATCTTGATTTTAGCCTATAGGACCCATTTAAGACTTCTGGCATCCAGAACTGTAAAATAAATTTGTGTTATTTCTTCTACTGAGTTTGTGGTAGTTTGTTACAATAGGAATATTATTACAGTCTATACAATAGACTAGTTTCCTACAATAGAAAATTAATATAGCCTATAAAAGAAGAGAAGGAAGATCTCATTTGCATTCTTCTTAAGAAGGAAACATGTTTTTACTCTTCTAAAGACCAAGAATCATATAAAACTCGTGTTTTGTAGACAATGCCTGGTTCTTTCCTACTGCCCTAATATAGGCTATTCCCCCTACATGGCTGACTTGCAAGAGTCCCAGAGTGTGCCTGATGTATGCCCAGCCTTCTCCAAACCACCTCCACTGCTGCATTCAGGGATGCAAACCTGATCCTACCACATTCTCTTTAAAATCTTTTGACATCTTCCCCAGAGCACTCAGTTGGAATGCACATACTTAAGATTCCTCCTGAAAATCCTCTCTAGCTTCCTCTACTCCTTTCCTCTCTAGCTCTCAGCACACACAAACCTCTCTCACTCTCACTCTGTGTGTATGTGTGTGTGTAAATTCTGATATAGAATATAGAATTAATTACTTGTAAAGTTATTTGCCTTTGGGGATTTATACTGTTTTGTAGCTTACTTCTAATTCTTCAAAATTAAGGTGTCATTTTTCTCAAGGAAGCTTTGTTGCCTCATCATGATTATTATAAGGTAAATCCCCATTTTTCTCTTCCCACGGATCCTTTTACATCATTATGATAAGACTTATCAGTTGTGCCTGCAACAAGGCATAATGTGTTTCTTTCTTACAATTAATTCTCTGATAGCCATTATTGAGTCCTTCTCAATTAAAAAGAGAGGGGAAAGGACTTGGGGAGTTGTATAAACACACATTCTTGAGTTGCAAAGATCCTAGAAACGTATTGGCCTTTATAAAGAATGTAGAACTTCGTCAGGAGAAAGCAAGGTGTGTGAAGATGCAGTGAGAGATGGGTTCTGGCTAGATGGGAGGATTTGAGAGGAGAACCTGAGATAAATGGAACCATTTCTTGCTTATTACTATATGCTAAAAACTTAACTGTACTTTGTGACATTATTTTATCCCGGATAAGAATAAAATTATTATTTCTTAGTAATGAAAGATCAATTTGTCTTTCTTAAAAGACAAAAATAGCTCATCACACTAAAAAATACCTCCATAGGGTATTGCTCTTACATTCCTTATTTTAAAAACAAAGACCCTTCCTTCTTGTTCACACAAATAGACTATGGAAAGTGGTATAATCAAAATCTTAGTTTTGCTCTTTATGGATAATTGCAACTTCTTTATTTGGAGGCAAGTAGATAATGTTACCTTTAACCAAATGTGTATTCATTCCATTTCAAATTCGTTGCTGTAGGTAAATAAAGACTGGAAAAATTCCCTTAATGTCTATAGTGGGATCATTCCTATCAACCCGCAAACATGGTGAAATGTCTCCCATCTGAATAAAAACTCACCCTCAATCATCCTCCACTTCCAGCTCCCCACCAAACATATCTGCTCTATAAAAGGCAAACATTCTCAAAAAAAAAAAGATTATTCTAAATAACTCTACTTTCTTTTTCTTCATTCTCCCATTGAGTCACTTAATTTCAATGACTCCACTGAAGATTGAATGACAAAGCTGCCAACAACGTTTATCTTGCTCAAGTCAATGTTCACTTATTAATCTCCATCAACAAAAATGATCACACCTTCCTTTTAGCAATACTTTCCTTGGCTTCCAGAACATCAGACCCTCCTGTTTTTTCTCCAACTGCACTGGCAGATCTTTTTGAGTCTCATTTGCTGATTCTTTTTCTCCTTCCCAACCTCAAAATCTTGGAATGTCTTGGAATATCTCAAGTTCTTGGAATAATATATCAAGGCTCTGTGTTTGGCTTTTTTCTTTTCCTTAGGTGCACTCACATTTTATTTGGTCTTATCTGGTCCTGTGGCTTTAAATCCTATCTAATCTTATTTTGACTTCCTCCAGAATTCCATAGTCATAACCACTGCCTGTACCTCTACTTGGATTATAATAATGATAAATCCTTACAATGTATTGGAAATCAGTTTTAGATTTTTTTTATATAGATTAACTAATTTAATCCTTACAACAACCAAGACCTATTATTATAACTATATTTAGTAGAAGATCTAAATAAGGCACAAAAATGTTAGGCCACTTGTCTAGCTGATAAGTAGTAGAGCAGTTAAACTCTAGAGTTCCAATCTTACATTATTCATAGAAGTCCCAAGTTTAACATGTTCAAAATTGAACTGCTGAATTTTTTTTCTTCTCAAGACTGTTCCTCTTCAGTCTTCTCTATTTCTTTTTTTTTTAAGATTTTATTTATTTATTTGAGAGAGAGAATGAGATAGAGAGAGAGCATGAGAGGGGAGAGGGTCAGAGGGAGAAGCAGACTCCCTGCCGAGCAGGGAGCCCGATGCAGGACCCGATCTTGGGACTCCAGGATCATGACCTGAGCCGAAGGCAGTCGCTTAACCAACTGAGCCACCCAGGCGCCCAGTCTTCTCTATTTCTTTAATAAAACTCCAGGTTGATCATCCTTGACTCACTTCTTTCTTTCACAATCAACATTCGACCCATCAGTCAAGCCTAGTCCCCTTGATTTTTTAAAAATTCCCAATTTGACTTTAAACCACCTCCACTGCTACCACTGTCTTTTAAGCCATCAGCATCTCTTTCTTGGATAATGTTTTGCTCTCACTCCTAACTTATCTCTATACCTCTATATTCCAGTCTCTCTTTCGTTTTCAGTCCACTGTCAGAATGCCCTTTAGAAATATCATAAAATGACATGGATCAGATTATATCACTTCTCAAAAGACCCCAATAACTCATGAGTCAATCTCATAGCATACAAGATACTACTTAACTTAGAAGCTGTTTATCTTGCTAACTCCCTTTTGTTCCGGCCTTCTTGATGTTCTTCAAATGTTTTTTATGGTTAACATTTACTGTCGTTTCACTCATTGATTCCTTCACTGGAAAACTACTCCTTTAGATATTAATATAGATATTAATAGATATTAATATGATAAGTCCATGTGTGGAGGGATGGTTTGTCATAGACTTAAATTCCCTAAGAAAATACAGTTGGTAAAAGTTTATTCATTCATTCATTTATTGGCTCATTTATTCATTCAACAAGAGAATTAAATATCTCATATATGTATTACCTAATATATATAGTATATATATTATATATTAAAACATATTAAAATTCTTGGCATATATATATATTATATATATATATGCCAAGAATTTTAAGTTATGAAAGCCTACAATAATAAACAGGCCAGCTCTCAAGGACTATATCGTCTATGAGCAGCAACACAGTTCCTCAGTCATTGGCAATGACTTTTTTCTGAATAAATAATAGAGGCATAGATTTTTGTATTTTTTGATCAACTTAGGGAAAAATATTACAACAGGATCCAATAAAATGCCAGGGAATCCAAGTGGCACCCATGGAAATGTAAAGAACACCAATGCATACCTGTGGACTGTTGAACAAAACTCTACCTATAGCTAACAATCAAGACTACAGGAAGAAAAGGTACAGGTAGAAGAGAAAATGACAGGAGAAACATCCTTAAAGCACCAGTAAGCAGAGGGTAGTAATGTCTGTATTACAGTATTTTTTTTAAAGATTTTATTTATTTATTTGAC
The DNA here is from genome assembly GCF_037043125.1 of Eumetopias jubatus. Taxonomy (NCBI): domain Eukaryota; kingdom Metazoa; phylum Chordata; class Mammalia; order Carnivora; family Otariidae; genus Eumetopias; species Eumetopias jubatus. The sequence goes on from NW_028274809.1 coordinate 26,228,516, forward strand.
AGAGAGAGACACAGCGAGAGAGGAAACACAAGCAGGGGGGGTGGGAGAGGGAGCCCGATGCAGGGCTCGATCCCAGGACCCCGGGATCATGACCTGAGCCAAAGGCAGACGCTTAATGACTGAGCCACCCAGGTGCCCTATAGTATTTTGTTTAATTCAATGACTTCAATCGATCCCCAAATATATACACATAAAAGTTTGAGGCTGCAGTTTTCATGCTTTAGGAACATTTTTGTCTTTGTGATTTTTTTTGTAGAGAAGGAAGATAAGGAATAACTACCTAACAGAATCTTTTGATTACAATAAGTGCTATGGTAATTCGTATGGTAACTTATAGTCTTGCACATTTAGCTTATGCATTTATTAAGCAGAATCATTCTTGCAGGAGTAGAGAATAAGCCCAGCATTTGAATCCCCCCAAATTTTTCCAAAGCTCTGGAGTTCAGCACTCCTCTGTCATGTCAGTCATTCATATCCATATCTATATCTGCATCTATATCTATTAAGTTGGGCAACAGAAATAGCATATGAGACATGGTAAAATATGAGATCAGATAATAGTAAAGAATGATTGGAAATAGGGAGCAAAAAGAGAGAACTTTTTATTTGCAAACAGATACTTAGGCATCTAAAACATTGGTCTCCTGGGCACACTTAGACACTCTCAGAGCTCCCCAGGGGATACAACACACAGTTAAAGAAATACTGATATGATTAACATGTGGTCTTTAAGGCCAATAGCAGCAAGAGAGGGAGCAGCCCCAGGAAGCATTTATCGACAGCTGCTATGCACTACACATTGTGTTAGGCTCCAAGGAGATACAAATAAATATGAAATTTGGTCAATGATATCCCGATATAGCCATAGATTGCCCAATTTGTTAGGATACTTATAGCAATGGAGATTCATCATTTGTAGTGCTGTGGTAAGTATATATAGATTAGGTGATGCTATAGAAAAGTATATAAAGCTTTTTCTTCTATTAAGAGAGTTGGACTCAGCCAAAGAAAAAGAAGTTGCATTCCTCATTTGGGAAATGTATCTAATAAGTGACAACCACAATACATTTTGGTTCCTCCTAGGTGTTAAGTACTGTAATATAGTCTATTCAGTCAGTGTGGCAGTTGACTGAGGTGCATGTGTGACCTTAGCTGAGACCAGAGGATCTGCTTAGCATACCCTACTGAGGAGAAGTTGTGCAATAAAAGCTAGCTGACACACAAAGTAGAGCTCAGAAGACATTTATGAGTCTTCCATGTCCAGATGATCGAGTCAAGAGTGCCACTGTGATATCAGAGACAGAAAGGAAGATGAAGATACAAGAACAAAATGTTGACATATACCTATACCTAAAAAAGTAAAAAGAAGAAGGAAAAGTGGCAAAATAGGAAAAGGAGTCAGTGGGCATCTCTCAAATGCATTCTGATTTTATTTAGCGTGTTCTTTGCAAAGGTCCAAACACATTTCTTCTTCTTCTGGTAACCCTACCACAACATTTATCTGAGAAACTGCCCTTCCCCTACCAGAATTTCATTTGCCTCAGGTTTCTAGGGTGGCAAGCATGGCTAGCCAGTTGAAGACCCCCACATTCCCTTGGACACTGATTGATTAAGGAAAGATTGACTGGGAAACAGACTCATTTACCAGGAAAAGGATTACATTTTGAACCCCTGGATAATTATCATTTTATGATATAACTGCCATTTTATGACAGCCGAGGAAATTTCTTCCTTCCTTCCTTCCTTCCTTCCTTCCTTCTTTTTCTGCCAAGGAAATTTCTTATGAATTCCTTTTTCTTAAACCAATTTTCTCTTTGTCCCACACAAAAGACTTTAAAAACCTGAACCTATGCCATCATTTTAGATAACTATTATTTTCAAAGAACATTCTTTGGAAACTTGAAAAAAGACCATAAGCAACTGGGGGAGGTTGTGTACTGAAAAAAGTACAACCCCGTATAATATATTGATATAATTATCAATAACATCCGGGTGACCCAAGGTCAGTAAAATGTGAATCACTCTAAATCTGGGGAGATGCTTCTTTAAAAAAAAAAAGATTTATTTATCTGTTTGAGAAAGAGAAAGAGAGAGAGTGTGAGCTGGGAGGGGTGGGGGGGAGGAGTAGAGCAGGAGGGCATGAGCAGACTCCCTGCTGGAATGGAGCCCAACATGGGGCTCAATCCCAGTACCCTGAGATCATGACCTGAGCCAAAATCAGGAGTCACCTGACTGACTGAGCCACCCAGGCGCCCCTCCCCAGATGCTTCTTAAGCCACCTTAGAGTACAAGATTATGTTTTATTTTATTTTTGTGTCCCATATTTTAGTAATGATGGGCCATTTTCTGGTTTTAAGGTTACAATTGCTTGTTAAACAATTTCTTTTGGGGATCAATATTTCACAGACTTTTGACTGGAAAGTGGGTACTCTGTCATCACAGTAGAGTACTCACCAGGTGCTCTCTCTGGGTGCATGTGCTCTCGTGAGGCTGGTTTGGTTGCAATGAAGAAGCAGAGATCTATGCCCCTGACAAACCTGGCAATAGAAGTCATTAGCCTACTGCTGCCAGACTCAAGTTAATACTTGCAGGAAATAAAAACTTTCATATTTCCAAAACGCAGAGTAAACTATTACTTTTCCAAACCCAGAGGTAATCTTCACTTTGTCCCACCTATTGGCATTGCTATACATGCTTCTTAAAACAAACCAAGTCACAAAATTGTTATCCATAGTAGGAATATCGTTTTGACCATGAAGAGCCAACCCAAAGTGATTTATAGTCGGGAAGCTGCCCTTTAAAACGACTGACAATTTTCAAGACTTTTCCCCAACATATACACATTATTCGCAAGGATTTGTTCCCCAAAGTATTCAGGTTTCCACTCCACCGCCCCCATGTTAGAAGGTAATTTAAAAATGAAGCGTATTAGAGGACTGTAGGTCCTTAAACTCCTCTAACAGAACAGTTTTCACAAACTGAAGCCTTTAAATTGTAGCTACAAGCTGGATGAAGTTTGTGTCTAAGGCAACAGAGAATATTCAAAAAGGAATCAAGAATAAGTGAGGCAAAATAATACTCTTTTTGCTTTCCAGCTGGCAAGCATTGAAGGGAATAGAGCCATAATATTCTAATGATAGAGAAAGAAAAGACAGAAGCCAAATCATTCAGGAAGAATTGCCATATGGCTAGAGCTGAAAACAAATGTGGGTGTGACTTACACATTAGGCAGTTAGGCAGGAGCTGTGCCATCGATAATTGCGGTCACCACGACTGAGATCCGTAGATTCCATTCCAAATTCTTCCTCTTTTGAGTTTCTCCTTTCAAGAAGCATTTATTATTTTCTTGGAACAGAGTTAATGAGAGTCAAAAGAAGTTATTTATATATAAACAATTAAAGTTGGCATCACACACTTTTAGATTGTAATTTGCAGCCAAGTGTACTACATTTTTAACAGCTGTATTTTCCCATTTTTAATCAATCTGTGCTCTTAAAATAACAAAGTATTCTAGAACTACAAAAACTGATTCACTTTGACAAAGTACCCAAACTGAAGCAAATTCAAAGATTACCAATAACTCTATAATTAATTAAATCAATGTTTAAAATAAATTTAACTTTGAAAATAATTTTTTTTTTTTTTAAATCAGGTACCTGGGATTTGAAATCCAAACCTTGGGAATGCATAAAAAAAAAGAAACTTCCATTATAGTTTATCTGATGAAGTAGCTTGTTTTATATATAGCTGTATATGTATAAATCTAAAGCTGTTTTTCCCCTCAAAGTAAAAGAATATTCATACAAGGAAATAAGCTTCTAATTTAATAAAATTCATAAGCTTATTGTTTTTCTTTTTAAAATAATTTTTCAACTTTTTAAAATCTTTTTTTTAAGTAATCTCTATACCCAACATGAAGCTCGAATTCAGAACCCCGAGATCAAGAGTCACATGCCCTACTGACTGAGCCAGCCAGGCACTTTTCTTTCTAAAATAATTTTTTAACCTTTCTTTGTAAAATATTTATTTTTATTTATTAATAAGTGGTGCTGTAAGACATATGTATTTATATAATATGTAATATATAATATATATATATATATATAGAGAGAGAGAGAGAGACATGATTTTTGTTGCTTATAAGGGTGATTAAAATTTTTTTTAAAAAAATCATGAAGGAAATGGTAGTTTTTGGTTTCCTGGGAAAGCTCCCAAACAAAATAAACATTTTCTTCTGTGGTTTATTTGTGAAGGCTGGGTAAGGTTGGGTAGACAATCTCTTGAGGTTCCTGCCATCTCTATTGGTCAGAATACTTTTGACACATTTTCCCCGAAACAAATGTTGCCCAAGAAGGAAGAATACACATTTTATAATGTAATGAACCAAAATTAAATGATAGCATAATAATAATGATAATGACAACGGTCGTAGTAGTGGCTAACCCTTACTGAATACTTATTATGTACCAGCTACTTTTCTAAATGTATTTCATGAAAAAAACAAAAAACAACAACAACAAAAAACAAAAAACCACTTCATTTAGACCTTACCCAGAAGCTAGGACGTGAGTACTATTTTTGTGATGATCTTACACATGAGGAAATGGAAACAGAGAAATTAAATAACTTTGCCTGAGTGATATGGCTAGTAAGTTACAAAATCTGAAATCCAATGCCCATGCTCTTAAGTACTGCTGACACTGCCTTCTCCATGGTACTATAATAAATTTGCTAATTAAATAGGACTAGGATAGATATTCTTCCCAGTCTTAACATAGCTTGATTTTATAGTAAAATAAACATGTTTAGCGTTTAGGTATTCAGTTTTAAAATAACTTTTAGTTCAATTCAATATAATTATGACTCAGCTTTAGAAAATAAAAAGAAAGATAAAAGAAGAACATTTGCAGCTCTGAGTATCAATTTCTAATTTTCTTAAAAAGAGCAAGTAGAGGGGCGCCTGGGTGGCTCAGTCGTTAAGCGTCTGCCTTCGGCTCAGGTCATGATCCCAGCGTCCTGGGATCGAGCCCCACGTCGGGCTCCCTGCTCAGCCGGGAGCCTGTTTCTCCCTCTTCTGCTTACTCTGCTTGTGTTCTCTCTCTCTCTTGCTGGGTCCTGTGTCTCTCTGTCAAATAAATAAATAAAATCTTTAAATTTTTTTCTTTTAAAAGAGCAAGTAGACCAAAAAAAAAAAAAAAAGAGAGAGAGAGAGAGAGAATGAAAGCAGACAAGAATGTTGCATTCCCATGAAATACACAGGCTTGGGGTTTTAAAACCTTCCTGTATTTTGGGGAAACAATGTAAATCAAGAAAAACAAAGCCAAGACTAGTGGCAAAGGATATTTTCCTTATGCAGGCTGCACACAGAAGCAAATTTTCACCCCAAAAATGTGACTCTTTGGAAAACTCTCCAAAAAGCCATTGAACTTCTGCCAATAAATATCCCTTAATGCTCTGGAATAAACAAGAGCATCTGGCACTACTCTGTGTGAGCTGTCACCTTTACTCCGCCTGTTCATAGACTTTCTGGAAAAGAAGGTGATGCTTCCATCTGGTCACAGCAGCAAAGGAAGCAAAAAGCACTAAAGTGCTTCCACTGAGAATCTGAGACTAAATCCTGCAAGACTTTATAATCTGAGGGGGGAAAAGAGAGCATTGGATTCTTCTCATAATGAATAGTCCCTAGTCTAACCCCTAGACATGGAGTGCTGGAGTGATTACAGAGGGTTACTAACAATTTTCTCACTTTTATATAGCTTCAGATTATACAAATTCACAAACTTAACCATTTGTGATTTTCTTCTTAGTAGTAGCATAAAAACTTTTGAAGTATTCTGAGGACTGTTAGGTAAACAGTTTTATCAGCTTTATTTGGGCCACTGAAGCTTTAACATTTTTCTTTAAAAATGTGTTAAAATAAGTTAAAAATAAATAAATAATAGATAAAGAGATGACAGATGATAGATGAATAAATAAAATAAAGAAGAAGGAAAAAAAAGGTTGGTAGAGAATAAAATAATTTTAACCTTAAAATTGAACTCTACTTTGGCGATAGAAGTGATGTTTAAGAGGGATTGTTAAGATTTGAGATCACTAGTTGTTATTTCTGGGATGGCATATTGAAAGCATTTACTTCATCTGAGGGAATATAACTCCCATCTGGAGTTATGTGTTTGCTGACACAAAATTCTAACCATGTTTCCTAGAGTAATAGCCATATGTTAGGGGCTGCTTTTTTCTCTTCCATTTCTAACCACTTCCTTTACACCAAACATTCTTAACTTTTGGCCTTTGGGCTTCCTGTAATTCTATGCAAAATTTGCATGAGTGAGTGTGCACATTGTGTATGTTCATTTTTCTGCAGGAAGGGTCCAAAGCTTTATAAGGCACCTGGGTGGGCACCTGGGTGGCTCAGTTGGTTGAGTCAGGGGACCAGTTTTATTTTAGTATAAGCACTGTCACTACCTGGATGTATAATCTAGGACATGTCCAGTTCTCATCTCACATGGAAAAAGGTGAGCAATTTTTTTAAAGTTCTTCTAGTTATTTTATGATTTAATAATAACAGTCATGGGATCTTAATCATTATATTTTATGATTTTTAAAGACCCCTATATTCATTAGTGCATTTGATTCTTATAACCACTTTTGCTAAATGGGCAAGAGTTATAAATATTTTTATTTTAAAATGTTATTTTATTTTATTTTGAAGGTGTAAGTGTGATGTTTAGAGGGATTTTGCCATGAGCACCAGATTAAAGAGTAAAAAGTAGAACTAGAACCTGAGGCTTGAACTTTCTTGCTTGAGGACCCATACAACAGTCCTTCTGACTCTTCTTTGACTTTCTAACCCTTTGATTTAAAGTTTATTATAATAAATAGAAGGTATAGGCATACTGCTTGCTTGCATTTATATACATGTCTATAAGTTTATTTGCTCAATATTCTTCTTAAATATTAAATATTTCTTTGGAGTCATTCTTCTTATTCATGTAGTATATTCTTTAGAATTCATTAAGTGAAAGTCCAGTGTCTATAAATTCTCTTTCTTTATCTGAAGTGTGTTTATTTCACCTTTGCTCTTTTTTGAAATCTCAGTTGACTATCTCAATAAATTTTTAAAATATTTTTTTTACAGCTGAGATCAAAACATAGAACCCTTCTCCTATCCTAGAAAACTTGCTCATGTGTTCTTTGAGTGCTCCAAGGGTAAACCCCATTCTGTCTTCTAACACTGTAATTTTGATTATTTTTGAAATTTGTATATATAGCAGGTACAATTTTGTCCTTGATTTCTTTCACTAAACATCATGTCTGTGGAATTATCTATGCATTTCAGTGTAGTAGTAACTTATCTCCATTCATTGCCATGTAGTAATTTGTTGTGTAAATATACCACAATTTTTACCTTCTGTTGTTGAGATAATTCAGGTAGTTTCCAGGTTTGGATAACTACAACTATATCTACTATGAACATTCATGTACTTTTTTTTTTTTTTTTTTTTTTTTTTGGTTAACAAATAAACTTATTTATCTTGGATATATGTGCAGGAGTGGAATTGCTGTGTTACAGCTGACATGTAAGGAATATTTTGGTTGAAAGCATTTTCTAAATTCTTTCTACCAATCATTTCTACAATTCCACAGGAAATGTAAGACTTCCAATTGATCTGCGGCCTCACCAAGACTTTATATACCCAGCCTTATTAATTTCAGCCTTTCTAGTGGATGAGCAGTGGTATTTCATTGTGGATCTAATTGATCTTTCTCTGATGATAATTTCCATATGCTTATTGTCCTTTAAGTTATCTTTTTGAAGTGTCTGTCCAATTTTTGTACATTTAAAAATTGGATTGTTGACACTTTTATTGATTTAAAATAATTCTCTATCTATTATGGTATAAGTACTTTACCATATATAAATATTGCAAGTAGTTCTACCTCCTGTATGACCTAACTCTTACCTTTGTAAAAATATCTTTGGATCATCCTGATATTTATCTTTCAATCCCCTTTCCCTTTAGTAATTTCTAATAGTTTGTTTAAATTATCAGTTGAGAATTCTTGTTACAATTTTATGTTTTTTTAATTCTAGAGGGTTTTTTTTCCTTTTCTTTTTCAAATGTATCTTGTATCTTAGTTTGCTCAGGTTGCCATAACAAAATATCGTAGACTGGGTGGCTGAAACAATAGGAATGTATTTCTTTACAATCCTGCAGCCTGGAAAGTCCAAGATAAGGTTCGAACAGAGTTAAGTGTCTGGTAAGAATTCTCTTCCTGGCTAGCAGATGGCCACCTTCTTTCCATGTCCTCCCATGGCCTTTCCTCTATGCATTTGATGGAAAGATATCTCTCTCTCTCTCTTCCTCTCCTCATAAGGCCACCAATTCCGTAGGATTAGTACCCCACCCTTATAAACTCATTTAATCTTTTCTTTTTAAATTTTATTTTATTACGTTATGTTAATCACCATACATTACATCATTAGTTTTTGATGTAGTGTTCCATGATTCATTGTTTGCGTATAACACCCAATGCTCCATTCAATACGTGCCCTCTTTAATACCCATCACTAAGCTAACCCATCCCCCCACCCCCCTCCCCTCTAGAACCCTCAGTTTGTTTCTCAGAGTCCATCGTCTCTCATGGCTCATCTCCCCCTCTGATTTCCCCCTCTTCATTTTTCCCCTTCCTACTCTCTTCTTTTTTTTTTTTTTAACATATAATGTATTATTTGTTTCAGAGGTACAAGTCTGTGATTCATCAGTCTTATACAATTCACAGTGCTCACCATAGCACATACCCTCCCCAATGTGTATCACCCAGCCACCCCATCCCTCCCACCCCCCACCACTCCAGCAACCCTCAGTTTGTTTCCTGAGATTAAGAATTCTTCATATCAGTGAGATCATACGATACATGTCTTTCTCTGATTGAGTTATTTCGCTTAGCATAATACTCTCTAGTTCCATCCACACACAAATGGCAAGATTTTGTTTTTTGATGGCTGCATAATATTCCATTGTATATATATATACCACATCTTCTTTATCCATTCATCTGTTGATGGACATCTAGGCTCTTTCCATAGTTTGGCTACTGTGGACATTGCTGCTATAAACTGGGGTGCATGTACCCCTTCAGATCACTACATTTGTATCTTTGGGGTAAATACCCAGTAGTGCAATTGCTGGGTCATACGGTAGCTCTATTTTCAACTTTTTGAGGAACCTCCATACTGTTTTCCAGAGTGGCTGCAACCTCATTTAATCTTAATTACCTCCTAAGAACCCTATCCCCAGACACCATCGCCATGAAGGTTAGGACTTCAACATATTTGAATTTGGAGGGACACACTGGGAGCCCAATTTGGGAATGTTTTCCTCTAGAGAGGATCTGTGTTTTCACCCATCCAAGAGCCTCCCTCATCTAAGACCACATCAGCTCACTTTCATTTTCCTCGCTTAACGGAGGAGTGTTAAGGTCAGTACCACAACCTGCTGCTGTTAACTTGTGTCTCCATGAAACGATGCATTTGAAGTGTGCTTACAATTCTCTGCTTCCTGCTCACTTTTTGTTGTTGCTGCTAGCAGAGTAAAAGTTTCCAAAAATTTCCCTTTCTTTACTTGCTTTGAGCCTAGCAATGCCTTAAAGGGTCTAATTTATCTAAAATTTGGTTAATTTGTAGCAGGACCTGCCTTGGAATATATGTCATTCCATAATACTGGAATGTGAAATTTAGGACAAATTCTGTATCTTGCAAATTCTGGATGGTGCTCATTTTGTCTCATAAACCTCGAACCTTGCAAATTCTGGATGGTGCTCATTTTGTCTCAAAAACCTTGAACCTCATGGTTGAAATCAAATTTGGGCAGCTGACAATATTCCTATCTGACTAAACTTAGTTTCCAGGGAATGCAAAAACATATATCTAAAACACAATGAATGTATTTGTCCCACTGGCTTCACCTTGAAGGAATATCTTGAAGACAAAGGTCAAAACTTATACTAGAAGAAAAAGATTACATCTTCATAATAATGAAATTGATCAAATAAGAGCATTCATATCCAATAGACATGAGTGAATGGAGACAAATGGGCTTATCAAAACTCTATCTGCTCATTATATTTTTTTTTCAAAATTTCATAGTTATCTTATCTATATACAGACATTTTGGAGAAGGTCACAAAAAAGCATCTTTAAGAAACATAGTTTCTTGGAGGACCCTTGACCTCTGACCCAGGATGGCGGCGCCCGAAGCTATCGCTCTTGCTGTCGCCTTGAGGTGAACTGAGGCCAGGAACCCCGCGTCATGTCGAAGCTGAATCGGGCCACTCGGGCCCTCAGGAAGCCTGAGGCCGGCGGCATAATCTGGACCATCGTGCGGGCAGGCCAGGCCATGTCCGGGCCCCCACTAGGTCCCATCCTGGGTCAGAGAGGTGTTTCCATCAACCAGTTCTGCAAGGAGTTCAACGAGAAGACAAAGGACATCAAAGAAGGCATTCCTTTCCCCACCAAGATTTTTGTGAAGCCTGACAGGACATTTGAAATCAAAATTGGACAACCTACTGTTTCCTACTTCCTGAAAGCAGCTGCTGGGATTGAGAAGGGGGCCCGGCAGACAGGGAAGGAAGTGGCAGGTCTGGTGACCTTGAAGCATGTGTACGAGATCGCCCGAGTTAAAGCCCAGGACGAGGCCTTCGCCCTGCAGGATGCGCCCCTGTCCTCTGTGGTTCGATCCATCATTGGCTCTGCCCGTTCCCTGGGCATTCGTGTGGTGAAGGACCTCAGTTCAGAAAAGCTGTACCAAAGGGGCAGAAGGGAGGCGACACCAAGCTGATTATTATTTCCCTGACTTTAAATTATATATTTTTACATGTATGACAGTCTCAAGAGATAAAGCTTAAATAAACAACCTTTTGTCACCCAAAAAAAAAAAAAAAAAAAGAAACATAGTTTCTTATCTATGGTGTATGGCCTTTCACATGGTTTGCTCATATGGGAATCATTGGTTTTCATTTATGATTTAGATTCGGAAATTAACTTACATAGAGAATGGAGCATATAACCTTACAGGATTTCGAGGATTAAAATCAAATTATTGTCATTCAAAAAAATGAAGGAACAGTTTGCTAAGCAGTTATGTAATAACTGGAAGTGGTTAAGTATGTTGCAAAAAATACTCTCTCACTTCAGAGAGAAGCTTGACACAGGTAATTGGCTGAGATTATGGCTACTTTATTATGGTAGGCTCTTTTTTTTTAAAGGCATATTTGGTATTTACAATACAATTAATGTTGAATTGTCACTATATTTTCATTTCTATATTAAAAACTGAAAAGACAAGTTAATGTATAAAGCAAAAATCCCATTTATTTTTAAGAAAACAACTGAAAATTACAGAAATGGTTTTCCTCTAAAACTTAGAGAAAATCAATACGTTGACTTGGAGACCTTGACTGAATACCAGAGTCATTCTAAGAAAAGAATGTGTTCAAATTAAACCCTATTCAAACTTCCATTTTAAAAATGTTAACATTTCTTCTTGGAATAAGTTCTAATTTACAGAAAATTTGTGTTACTGAGAAAGACCATATACTCTTTATATGGAGTCCCAAGTTTTGAACATTTGCCACATTTGCTTTTCATCTTTTCTGTATGTATATATACATATGTAAATCTATGTATATATATATATTTTTTTCCTAACCATTTCTAACCATTGGACAATTTTTCTACACATCAGAACTCTTTACCCTTTAACACTTCAGTGTATATTTCGTAAGAAAAGGGTATTGTCTTACATAAATACAGTACAGTTATCAAGTTTGGAAAATTTTACAGTGGCATAACACCTTCAACTACCATCATAGTCCATTGTCTGTTTCCTCACATATACCTATAGTGTGCAGAGACTAAGGATTTCTGTTGCATTTCTCCTTAGTCTCCTTTAGTATGGAACAGATTCTCAGTCTTTCTTTGTCTTTTCACTATAGTATTTTTGAGCAATACAGGTTATTTTGTAGACTATCTCTTAATTTAGGACTGTGAGATATTTCCCCATGTTTAGATTCAGATTATGTATCCTGAATTGTAGTACTATGTAAGTCATAGTGTGTTCTTTCCAGGACATCATTTCTGAGAAGCAATTAGTATATGTGCCTCATTGGTGATGTTATTGTTTTTGTCTTCTTATTTTATTAAGATATAGTTTGCATATAATAACATGAACACCTGTGTTAGAGTACTGTTTGGTTAGTTATGACATTTATATATATATATGTATATATATATACACATATGTGCATATATGATACGTAATCACAGCAGAATCGAGATATAGGACATTTGCATCACCTCAAAAAGCTTCCTTTTTTTTTTTAAGATTTTATTTATTTATTTGAGAGAGAGAGAGTACGAGCGGGAGGAGCAGGAGAGGGAGAAGCAGGCTCCCCAGTGAGCAGGGAGCCTGACGCAGTACTCGATCGCAGGACCCTGGGATCATGACCTCAGCTGAAGGCAGACTTTTAACCAGCTGAGCTCCCAAGTGCCCCTCCATCACTTCAAAAATTTCTTTGTGTTTATTCTCTGTCAAATTCTCCCCCATCTCGTGGCTCTACTGGAAACTACTGATCTGCTTTTTGTCTCCATAAATTAGTATTGGCTATTTGAGGATTTTTCAAAAATAGAATCATACAGTGTCACATTTTGTGTCTGGCTTCCTTCATATAACCTGATGGTTTGAGATTCATCCATATGTTTTATCATCAGTAATTCACTGATTTTTAATGCTGAGTAGTATTATACTATAAAAAATAATTTGTCTATTCTTTCACCTACTTATGGATATTTGGCTTGTTTCTACTTCAGAATTTATAAATAGAGCTTGTAGCTTCTATAATCAGCATGTTTAAGTCTTTGTGTGGACGTTTATTTTGAGTGTATACGTAGGAGTAGAATGGCTGGGTCATAAGGTTGTTGCATTTTAGCTTTTTAAGGAATTACCAAGCTGTTTTCCAAAGTGTCCATAAAATTTTATATTCCCACCAATGGATAAAAGTTCCATTCACTCCTTATCTTTGCCAATCCTTTGCATTATTAGTACACATATTTTTAAAATTTTGGTCGTTTTAACTGATGTGTATTGGTATTTTATTGTGGTTTTAATTTACATTTCCTTGGTGACTAATGATGTTAAACATCTTCTCATGTGCTTATTGGCCATTCATATATCTAATTCTGTAAAGTATCTGATCAAATACCTTCCTCATTTCTTAATTAGGCTGTGTGTTTTATTAGTGAGTTATAGGAGTACTTGATATAATCTGGATACAAGTGCTTTGCCTAGGTATGTAATCTGCAAATATATTCTCTCAATTTTTTTTTTTTTTTGCTGTTTCATTTTCTTTGAAGTTCATTTTGAAGAGCAGAAGTTTTTAATTTTCAAGAAGTTGAATTAACTACACTTTTCCTTTTTTGGTTTCTATTCATATCTTAATTAAAAGTCTTTGCCCAAAGTCACAAATATTTTCTCCTATTTTTTCTTACAGATGGTTTTCCTAGAAGTATATCAAATAAATTTCCTTGTTTATTAGTGCCACATGATTTTAATCATAGAGATTTTATAGTATATTTTAACCCCTGGTAGAAATGGTCCTCTATAATAATCTTTTTTTTTCAATTTTCTTGTCTATTTCTGAATATCTTTTTTTCCATATGAATTTTATTATAAACTTGTTCAGTTTCACTGACATCTTTATTGGGATTACATTATATTTATAAAATGACTTCGGGAGAACAGACATCTTTATAATGTTGGAATATTCTAACCAAGGACAAGGGAGGCTTTTCCATTTGTTCAAGTCAGCTTCTTGTGTCTTTTAGGAGTATTTTACAGTTTTTTTTTTTTAAAGACTTTAAGACCAGTCTTATTAGATTTACAATAATATTGAGAGAGGTGCAGAGATTTACCATATACTTCCTGCTCCTACATATTCGTAGCCTTCCCCATCATCAACATTATTCACCAGAATGGTACTTTTTTTTCTTTAAATTTTTTTGTTATGTTAATCACCATACATTACATCATTAATTTTTGATGTAGTGTTCCATGATTCATTGTTTGTGTATAACACCCAGTGCTCCACGCAGAACATTCCCTTTAATAATCATCACCAGGCTAACCTATCCCCCCACCCCCCTCCCCTCTAGAACCCTCAGTTTGTTTTTGAGTCCATCGTCTCTCATGGTTCGTCTTCCCCTCCGATTTCCCCGCCTTCATTCTTCTCCTTCTGCTATCTTCTTTTTTTTTCTTAACATATATTGCATTATTTGTTTCAGAGGTACAGATCTGTGATTCAACAGTCTTGCACAATTCCCAGCACTCACCATAGCATATACCCTCCCCAGTGTCTATCACCAAGCCACCCCATCCCTCCCACCCCCCACCACTCCAGCAACCCTCCGTTTGTTTCCTGAGGTTAAGAATTCCTCATATCAGTGAGGTCATATGATAGATGTCTTTCTCTGATTGACTTATTTCATTCAGCATAACACCCTCCAGTTCCATCCACGTCATTGCAAATGGCAAGATCTCATTCCTTTTGATGGCTGCATAATATTCCATTGTGTATATATACCACTTCTTCTTTAACCATTCATCTGTCAATGGACATCTTGGCTCTTTCCACAGTTTGGCTATTGTGGACATTGCTGCTATAAACATCAGGATGCATGTACCCCTTCGGATCACTACATATGTATCTTTGGGGTAAATACCCAGTAGTGCAATTGCTGGATCGTATGGTAGCTCTATTCTCAACTTTTTGAGGAACCTACATACTGTTTTCCAGAGTGGTTTCACCAGCTTGCATTCCCACCAACAGTGAGGAGGGTTCCCCTTTCTCTGCATCCCCACCAACATTGGTTGTTTCCTGACTTGTTAATTTTAGCCATTCTGACTGGTGTGAGGTGGTATCTCATTGAGGTTTTGATTTGGATTTCCCTGATGCTGAGTGATGCTGAGCACTTTTTCATGAGTCTGTTGGCCATTTGGATGTCTTCTTTGGAAAAATGTCTGTTCATGTCTTCTGCCCATTTCTTGACAGGATCACTTGTTCTTTGGGTGTTAAGTTTGATAAGTTCTTTCTAGATTTTAGATACGAGCCCTTTATCTGATATGTCATTTGCAAATATCTTCTCCCATTCTGTTGGTTGTCTTTTGGTTTTGTTGACTGATTCTTTTGCTGTGCAAAAGCTTTTTATCTTGATGAGGTCTCAATAGTTCATTTTTGTCTGTGCTTCCCTTCCCTTTGGCGATATTTCTAGGAAGAAGTTGCTGCGGCTGAGGTCGAAGAGGTTGCTGCCTGTGTTCTCCTTTAGGATTTTGATGGACTCCTGTCTCACATTTAGGTCTTTCAACCATTTGGAGTCTATTTTTGTGTGCAATGTAAGGAAATGGTCCAGTTTCATTCTTCCTCATGTGGCTGTCCAATTTTCCCAACACCCTTTTTTGAAGAGACTGTCTTTTTTCCATTGGACATTCTTTCCTGCTTTGTTGAAGATTAGTTGACAAGAGAGTTGAGGATCCATTTCTGGGCTCTCTATTCTGTTCCATTAATCTATGTGTCTGTTTTTGTGCCAGTACCATACTGTCTTGATGATGAGAGCTTTGTAGTAGAGCTGGAAGTCTGGAATTGTGATGCCGCCAGCTTTGCTTTTCTTTTTCAACATTCCTCTGGCTATTCGGGGTCTTTTCTGGTGCCATACAAATTTTAGGATTATTTGTTCCATTTCTTTGAAAGAAGTGGATGGTATTTTGATGGGGATTGTGTTGAATGTGTAGATTGCTCTAGGTAGCATTGACATCTTCACAATATTTGTTTTTCCAATCTATAAGCATGGAATGTTTTTCCATTTCTTTGTGTCTTCCTCAATTTCTTTCATGAGTGTTCTATAGTTTTCTGAGTACAGATCCTTTGCCTCTTTGGTTAGATTTATTCCAGGTATCTTATGGTATTGGGTGCAGTTGTAAATGGGATCAACTCCTTAATTTCTCTTTCCTCTGTCTTGTTGGTGTATAGGAATACCACTGATTTCTGTGCATTGATTTTATATCCTGCTACTTTACTGAATTCCTGTAAGAGTTCTAGCAGTTTTGGGGTGGAGTCTTTTGGGTTTTCCACATAAATTATCATATTATCTGCAAACAGTGAGAGTCTGACTTCTTCTTTGCCGATTTGGATGCCTTTGATTTCTTTTTGTTGTCTGATTGCTGTGGTGAGGACTTTTAATACTATGTTGAATAGCAGTGGTGATAGTGGACATCCCTGCCACATTCCTGACCTTAGGGGGAAAGCTGTCAATTTTTCCGCATTGAGAATGATATTCGCTGTAGGTTTTTCATAGATGGCTTTTATGATATTGAGGTATGTACCCTCTATCGCTATGCTCTGAAGAGTTTTGATCAAGAAAGGATGTTGTACTTTGTCAAATACATTTTCTGCATCTATTGAGAGGATCATATGATTCTTGTTCTTTCTTTTGTTTACGTATTGTATCACGTTGATTGATTTGCAGATGTTGAACCAACCTTGCAGCCCAGGGATAAATCCCACTTGGTTGTGGTGAATAATCTTTTTAATGTACTGTTGAATCCTATTGGCTAGTATTTTGGTGAGAATTTTTGCATTCATATTGATCAAGGATATTGGTCTTTAATTCTCCTTTGATGGGGTCTTTGGTTATGGGGTCAAGGTAATGGTGGCCTCATAAAATGAGTTTGGAAGTTTTACTTCCATTTCTATTTTTTGGAACAGTTTCAGAAGAATAGGTATTAATTCTTCTTTAAATGTCTGGTAGAATTCCCCTGGGAAGCCATTTGGCCCTGGGCTTTTGTTTGTTGGGAGATTTTTTGATGACTGCTTCAATTTCCTTTGTGGTTATAGGTCTGTTCAGGTTTTCTATTTCTTCCTGGTTCAATTTTGGTAGTTGATACATCTCTAGGAATGCACCCATTTATTTCTTCCAGGTTATCTAATTTGCTGGCATAGAGTTGCTCATAATATGTTCTTATAATTGTTTGTATTTCTTTGGTGTTGGTTGTGATCTCTCCTCTTTCATTCATGATTTTGTTGATTTGGGTCCTTTCTCTTTTCTTTTTGATAAGTCTGGCCAGGGGTTTATCAATCTTGTTAATGCTTTCAAAGAACCAGCTCCTAGTTTCGTTGATCTGTTCTACTGTTCTTTAGGTTTCTATTTCATTGATTTCTGCTCTGATCTTTATTATTTCTCTTCTCCTGCTGGGTTTAGGCTTTATTTGCTGTTTCTTCTCTAGCTCCTTTAGGTGTAGGGTTAGGTTCTGTATTTGAAAACTATCTTGTTTCTTGAGAAAAGCTTGTATTGCTATATACTTTCCTCTTAGGACTGCCTTGGCTGCATCCCAAAGATTTTGAACAGTTGTGTTTTCATTTTTATTTGTTTCCATGAATTTTTTAAATTCTTCTTTAATTTCCTGGTTGACCCATTCATTCTTTAGTAGGATGCTCTTTAGCCTCCATGTATTTTGAGTTCTTTCTGACTTTCCTCTTCTGATTGAGTTCTAGTTTCAAAGCACTGTGGTCTGAAAATATGCAGGGAATGAACCCAATCTTTTGGTACCAGTTGAAACCTGATTGGTGACCTAGAATGTGATCTATTCTGGAGAATGTTCCATGGGCACTAGAGAAGAATGTGTATTTTGTTGCTTTGGGATGGAATGTTCTGAATATGTCTGTGAAGTCCATTGGTCCAGTGTGTCATTTAAAGTCTTTATTTCCTTGTTGATCTTTTGCTTAGATGATCTGTCCATTTCAGTCAGGGGGTGTTAAAGTCCCCCACTATTATTGTATTGTTGTCAATGTGTTTCTTTGCTTTTGTTATTAATTGCCTTATATAATTGGCTGCTCCCATGTTCGGGGCATAGATATTTACAATTGTTAGATCTGCTTGTTGGATAGACCCTTTAGGTAGGATATAGTGTCCTTCCTCATCTCTAATTACAGTCTTTGGTTTAAAATCTAATTTCTCTGATATAAGATTCGCCACCCCATCTTTCTTTTGGTGTCCATTAGCATGGTAAATGGTTTTCCACCCCTTCACTTTCAATCTGGGGGTGTCTTTGGTTCTAAAGTGAGTCTCTTGCAGACAGCATATCAATGGGTCTTGTTTTTTAATCCAATCTGATAGCCTGTGTCTTTTGACTGGGGCATTTAGCCCCTTTACATTCAGGGTAAGTATTGAAAGATATGAATTTAGTGCCATTTTATTGCCTGTAAGGTGACTGTTACTGTATATTATCCGTGTTCCTTTCTGATCTATGCTGCTTTTAGGCTCTCTCTTTGCTTAGAGGACTCTTTTTCAGTATTTCCTATAGGGCTGGTTTCGTGTTTACAAATTCCTTTAGTTTTTGTTTGTCCTGGAGGCTCTTTATCTCTCCTTCTATTTTCAATGACAGTCTAGCTGGATATAGTATTCTTGGCTGCATATTTTTCTCATTTAGTGCTCTGAAGATATCATGCCAGTCCTTTCTGGCCTGCCAGGTCTCTGTGGATAGGTCTGTTGCCAATCTAATGTTTCTACCATTATAGGTTACATATCTCTTCTCCCGAGCTGCTTTTGGGATTTTCTCTTTGTCTCTGAGACTCGTAAGTTTTACTGTTAGATGTCAGGGTGTTGACCGATTTTTATTGATTTTGAGAGGGCTTCTCTGTGCCTCCTGCATTTTGATGCCTGTTTCCTTCCCCACATTAGGGAAGTTCTCTGTTATAATTTGCTCCAATGTACCTTCTGCCCCTCTCTCTCTTTCTTCTTCTTCTGGGATCCCAATTATTATAACATTGTTTCATCTTATGGTATTGCTTATCTCTCGAATTCTGCCCTCGTGATCCAGAAGTTGTTTATCTCTTTTTCTCAGCTTCTTTATTTTCCATCATTTGGTCTTCTATATCACTGATTCTCTCTTCTGCCTCATTCATCCTAGCAGTTAGTGCCCCCATTTTTGATTGCACCTCATCAATAGCCTTTTTGATTTCTACTTGGTTAGATTTTAGTTCTTTTATTTCTCCAGAAAGGGTTTCTCTAATAACTTCCATGCTTTTTTCAAGCCCAGCTAGTATCTTTAAAATCATCATTCTGAACTCTAGGTCCAACATCGTACTAATGTCCGTATGGAGTACATCCCTGGCAGATGGTACTACCTCTTGTTCTTTTTGTTGAGGTGATTTTTCCATCTTGTCATTTTGTCCAGAGGAGAATAGATGAATGAGAGAACAAAATGCTAACAGGGTAACAACATCCCCAGAAAATATACTCTAAACAAATCAGAAAAGACCTGAAACCAGGGCAAAAGAAAGGGAAAGAAAGAAAAAAGAAAGAGGAAAAAAAAAGAGGAAAAGATAAAGATAAAAACAAACAAAAACAGAACAAAACAAAAAAAACAGAATATGAACAAATATGATCAGGCTGGTGCATAGATCAGTGCTACACACTAGATTTTGGGTGTATTTTTGTCTGTTAGAAGAAAGTGCCTCCCAAAATTTTAAAGAAAGAAAGACATATATGTACAAAATAAGGGTTGATACAATGAAGGGATGGAATATGAATGTAAAGATGAAAATTATAAAAAAATTTATAAAAGGAATTGATAAGATAAGAAGTTGTTTGAAAAAAGAAAGAAGAGGATTAAAAAAAAGAAAGAAAGAAAAAAAAGGGGGGAGAGAATGTGATCAAGCAGGAGACTAGAACAAAGCCATACACCAGAGATTTAGGGTATATTTTGATCTGTTAGAAGAAACTGTATCTCAAAATTTTAAAGAGAGAACAACTTATATATATATATGCCCAAAATAAGGGTAACTACTATGAAGGGATAGAATATGACTCTAAAAATGAAAAATAAAAATGTTTTTTTGAAAAAGGGATTGATAAGATGTTGGTTGAAAAGGGAAAAAGAAAAATTCAAAAAAAAAGACAGTTAAAAAAAATTAACTTTGAAAGACTAAAGAATCATGGTAAAAAAGCCATGAATTTTATGTGCAGTATTCCCCTAGCGCTGGAGTTTTGCCGTTCTCATTGATTGGTAAACTTGGTCTTGGCTGGCTGTTCTTGCTGATCTTCTGGGAGAGGGGCCTGTTGCCGTGGTTCCCAAATGTCTTTGCCAGAGGCGAAATTGCCCCGCCCTTGTCGGTCTGGGCTAAGTAATCTGCTCGGGTTTGCTCTCGGGAGCTTTTGTTCCCTGCAAGCTTTCAGTACAGCTTTGGAGGATGAGAGTGAAGATGGTGGCCTCCCAGTCTCTGCCCCAGAGAAGCCAAGAACTCGGGGCCCCGCTCCTCAATGTGCCCCCAGAGAAAAGCAGTCAATCATTCCCATCTCCCCAGTCTCTGGCCACACTCTGTGCTCACCCGGCCTTTGACTGAGCGTTTCTATCTCTGGCACCCAACTGGGTGTGAAGTCTCCAAACCCAGCAGATCCCTGGGGTGCATTCCCGCACTGCTCCTCCCAGGGGAGGAAGGGGAGTCTCTCCAGATCTCCTGCTTGTTGGGTCTCTGCTGGAGGAGCAGTGGCCCAACTGTGTCACCAATCAGTTTTTTGGCAACCCTGAGCTCAGAGCCTGTGCCTCAGCTCCATCTCTGCAGCTGGCTTCCCCGCTCCGATACCTGGGAGCTCTGCCGCACTCAGGCACCCCCAGTCTTTCTGTGACCCTGAGGGTCCTGAGACCACACTGTCCCGCGAGGGTTCCACCCCCCGCTTAGCCACTGGAGCGACGTCCCTCAGCGGAGCAGACTTCTACAAGTTCCGATTTTGTGCTCCGTGGCTCTATCACTTGCCAGTAGTGGCTGACAGAGGCCCCCTCCCCCACCATCTATCCTCCTGAATATCACCTCGGATTCACTTCTCCACATGTCCTACCTTACAGAAAGTGGTTGCTTTTCTGTTCAGTTGTTGCTATTCTTTTCTTCGATCTCCTGTTGAGTTCGTAGGTGTTCAGAATGGTTTGATCCCTATCCAGCTGAATTCCTGAGACCAGACGAAATCCAGGTCTCCTAGTCCTCTGCCATCTTGCTCCACCCCTATTTTATAGCTTTTTATGGGTAAATTTTAAATATTTCTTGTTAAGTTTATTTTTTCTTCATTTTTTTTCTATCTTGAATGGGGTTTCTGTCATCTTTATGTCTTCTAAGTGGTTTTTATTTGAGTATATGTATGCTATTGATTTTTATATGTTAATTTTTTGTTTGTAAATTCTGCTATTTTGCTGAATATTTTACTGTTTGAGTTAGTTTTATCATTGGTTCTCTAGCATTTTAGGTATACCATCATGTCATCTGAAAACAGTTTCATTTCTTCATTTCCAATTCTTAAGTCCCTTGTTTTTTCCAGTTTTTAAATCACATTGGCTATTACCTCTATAAAAAATTTATTACTAGAGACGCCTGGATGGTTCAGTTGCTTGAGCATCCGACTTTTTACTTTGGCTCAGGTCATGATCTCAGAGTTGTGGAATGGAGCCCCATGTCAGGCTCCACACTCAGCATGGAGTCTGCTGGAATTTCTCCCTCTGAGCCTCCCCCATGCTCTCTCCTCTCTCTCTCTTTCAAATAAATAAATACATTTAAAAAAAATTATTATTAGTGGATATAGTAAACATCCTTGACTTTTTCCTGACCAGGGTGAAAATATTTCTAGTGTTTCTTATTACATAGAATGGGCCATACACTTGATCATGCTAAGGAAAAAGCTATCCATTCTTATTTTCTCAAAATTATCTAATATAAATGGGTGTTGAATTTTGCCATAGGCCTTTCCTATATCTATGAAGATAATCATATAATTTTTCTTTTTAAACCTATTAATATGGTGAATTTATGTTAATAGATTTTCTAATATTGAGTCATTCTTTCATTAGTGGTATCAAATCCTACCACATCATGGCTTATTTTCTTTCTATGGTTTTGTAGTCTGTTTGCTAACATTTTATTTAGAATGTTTGTACCAATATTCATAAGTGATATTAATTTGCAACTTTTTGTTCTAGTTTTATCAAGATTACCTGTATGTATTATACTTTGAAGTTTTCCTTCATTTTTATTTATTTTTTTATTATAAGATTTTTTTCAAGACTTTACTTGAGAGAGAGCAAGAGAGAGAAAGACCATGAGAGAGCACAGAGGGAGAGGGAGAGGGAGAAGCAGACTCACTGCTGATCAGAGAGCCTGATGCAGGATTCGATCCCAGGCCCCTGGGATCATGACCTGAGCCAAAGGCAGACATTTAACCAATTGAGCCACCCAGGTTCCCCTTCCTTCATTTTTAATACTCTGAAATGATTTATATAGTTCTGGGATTATCTATCAAGTCTTAGTTCCGAGTTCAAAAATTTAGCACTTAGGGTCTGACATTCTCTGGGGCTGATTTTGTCTCAGTATTACCTAAGTTTTCCTCTCCCCTCTCCTCTTTTGTGTGGATTATCTATGCCTCATCTTTTCTGCTCTGAACTCAAAGTCTTGTAGTAGCAGCCAGATCTTTCAGTGGTAGCTGTTGGAATTTGGGGTTTAATCTCTACTTATAAGTAATTTGAAGTGCTTTATATTCTCTGGCTCCTAGTAATGGTGAAGGGTCAAGTATGGTTTTATTTGCATTCCTTTTTGGTCCAAGATTCCTTATTTTGTCAGATGGGGAGAGGGTCAAATTCAGATAACCACCATTATCCTCCAGACATTTTAAAAAGCTTTTAAATAACTCCATGCAGGCATTTAAAGGAAGAGTATTTTTAATAATCATAAAATCTGCTTGGAATTTATTAATTCTTTATAACTTGTTTAATATGTTGTTTATATCTCCCTACCCATGATAAATATAATGAAAAAAAATGGGAAATTTGAGATGAATCTTTCAAGTTTACCAACATGATAGTATTATTTTATTTTGTTTTAGTTTGGGAGGGGGAGGGGATGGGGGAGAGAGAGAGGAGGAATCTTAAGCAAGCTCCACATCCCAACCCAGGGCTCAATCTCACAACCCTGAGATCATGACATGAGCTGAAATCAAGGACGCTCAACCAAATGAGCCACCCAGGCGCCCCTATATTCTATTTTTTATTTAAGGAGATACTCATGAGTCACATTTTCACATTTCAGTTTGACTACCACATTCATAAATTCTAAAATCAGTTACCTATGTCAATAGTCCTTTATCACTGTATTTAGATACTTTGAATTTAAAAAAAAAAACCTGCTGTTTTCATGTTCAGTAGAAGATTCAGAATATTTATTTTGACATATATTTAAGAACTGATCAAGCATTCTTCAAGCCAATTAAAATATGAATAATTATTGTTTGGTTTTAAGATTTAACTTTCAGCAATAAAATTACAGTATTTAAATTATCTTCTTGGGGTAACTCACTCAGTTAAGCATTTGCCTTTGATTCAGGTCATGATCCCAGGTCCTGGGATTGAGCCCTGTGTCAGGCTCTCTGCTGAGCAGGGAGCCTGGTTCTCTGTCTCCCTCCAACCACGCCCCCCCCCACAGCTTTTGTTCTCTCTCACTCTCTCTCAAATAAATAAATAAAATCTTTAAAATAATAAATTATCTTCTTTCTTTTGGAGAACAAATAGTTTTTATAAACATGTTTATTATTATTCAACTAAATGTCTAATATTAGGTTACATATGACATTGCTGATACTAACTATGATAGAATAAAAATGGCCACAATTTACTGAAATCTCCTCCACTGAGTTGTGGAATATATTTCCCTAACCCTTGAATTTGGACTGACTTGAACCAAACAATCCAATGAGACAAACGTGAAGTTATGTAACTTCTGAGCAAGACTTCCAAAAGCCTTGCAGTTTTTACGTTGTCCTTTTATGATGCTGCTATCCTCATGGAAAGAGTCATTCATATGTCCTAAACATACAAACAAATATATCCAGGACCCACCAGCCCTCAGTTGTCCTGTCTCCTAACTGCAACTGTGTACGTGATCTAAGAGAGTTCTGCTTAACAACCACCCAGCTAAGCCCAGCCCAAAATGAAGACACATGCAAATAAATGCTTTTTTTAAATCACTGTTTTGGAGTGACTGCTTATACAACAATAAGACTGATCATTGATATTGACAAGAAAATAATCATTATTTTGCTGTTTTTATTTAGGAGTGGGTTTTTGGTAATTCTCTAAAAAATACCTGAAAAAGGTCAATGGGAAATTTTGGTATATACCAGAAAAAGAATGTTGGGGCTGAAGGTAAATTTTATATTAACATAGAATTTTGAAAATGTCTGGAAACATTATTTGCTAAGTAACTTAAAAACAATGAGTTTAAAATCAGAAAAGTCTTTTTCCCAATTAAAAAATAGAATTTTATAAATACATATGCATTCTTTTGATGTATTTAGTCCTTCTAAACTTTGTGATATATGATGGAATGAGTTATTTTAACTTGCCTATTGAATTTCACTATGCTTATGTGAATTGAATATAGTCTTGAAAAACACTTCTAGGAACTGAAGTAACATCAGGAAGTGAAAATCTACATTATTGCAAATAAAAATGGTAAACATCACAGATGAGAAGGCTACCACAAATCTGTAACAAAAAATGTATATTGATTCATACTGTTATGTAGAGATAGTTGTTAGACTATTGGTAGCCCACTTACCAAGTTAACTGCTTCAATTTCTTTATTCTCTCAAAATGGCAAACTGATGATACAGTCCAAGTAACTGGGTAACCTTGACCAAATGCATTTTTTTTTTTTTTAAGTAGACTCCATGCCCAGCATGGAGCCCAATGCGGGGCTTGAACTCATGACCCTGAGATCTAGATCTGCGCTGAGACCAAAAGTCAGACGCCTAACTGACTGAGCTACACAGGCACCCCAATATCTTCTTTATTAAAATAAAAAATAGGGATGCCTGCGTGGCTCAGTTGGTTAAGCATCTGCCCTCAGCTCGGGTCATGATCCCAGATTCCTGGGATTGAGCCCCAGGTTGGACTCCCTGCTCGGCAGGGAGTCTGCTTCTCTCTCTCCCTCTGCCCCTCTACCCCACTTGTGCTCTATCTCTCCAATAAATAAATAAAATCTTTATAAATAAGAAAAATAAAAGAAAAGAAAGGGAGTAGGAGAGAAGATATATTCATTTTATTTCTTAATGTTATATTAAGAGGGGGACCATTCAGTGCTGCTTAACCCCCTCCCTGAAGCCACCTTTCATGTTACCTGAGGTTCAGTCTGCTATGACTCTGTTTTCTTATTGAAGAAGACTGAGAACTTCTGCTCAATAAAAAGAACTTCAAATGTTCTTCTACTGTGGGAACAATGAAGTTCACAGAAGTTCATTAAAAACGTGCTGCAGTGCTGCATGGATAGGATGTGGGTTACTGAAGTGACAGGGACACAATGACAGGAAGCCCACCTCTGAAGAGTTATCACTTGGTGTTCAAGGACAACTTCAGGAGAGACAAGGGTGATATCTTTCTTTTCTAATTGAACAAGACAGATAATTGATCATCAGACTTGTTAGAGATGTTGTGACAATCAAGATACATATCTATATCTGGAAGAAAAGTTCATGCTCAATAGCAGCACTTGAGGGGATAGTATATTATGTCCACCCTGATTTTTATATACATCACTATTAACCAAAGTGGTATTTTTAGATTTTCAACCTCACGACAACAAACATTTTGGTGAGCTTCCTTGAAGTCATGACCATTAAGGTTTGTACTCAATGGGGTATTATCTGCAAAGCAAACATCTTTGTTGCAGACCATGCAATTTGCATGTGTATGGAAGCTCTCTCTTAGATCTGCTCTTTCTGTTATTTTTTTCTCACATAACTGGTGAAAGTAAACCATGTACACAACATAACTTTACCACTTATTCCTCAGCTCTGCTTGCCTGACTTCCAAGATGCCTCATATTTCATCTCAGTGATATGACATATCACTGCAACTTTATATAATGTTTACTTTAAGTATTTGTCTTACTTTAGATGATGCAACTTGAGTATATTGTTATATCCCTCCCTGGGGACAGTAGGATTCACATGTGATAAAAGTGGTTAAACCCAGAAATTCTTCCCCTCTATAGGCATTTCTTGGTTGCTCCTGTCTACTATCCATTCCCTGAAAAGACCACCAAAACAGCTTCTTGATAAAGCAAGATAAAGTTACTAACTTGTAAATAAGATTGTTGCTTGCCAAATTAAGAAAGATCATTTCATTGGTAGAGTCTTAATAGTGCCTGGAGGTGCGAGGGAAAAAAACAAAATATTTATGAGGTTTTGAGGATTGATTTAAAGCAGGTCTTTCACTGTGAAAGTCTCTTTGGGATTGGGCAGAATTTGATAATATAGATTTGTGGACACAGTGAGCCCAGGGTTCTAAATCAAGTCTTGAGAAGTAAACGGTCAGTTGATGAGCCTAGTTGAGCTAGCTATTGTTCTGAGTCCTCTTATGAGGGCTGGCTGAGTCTTCTAATACTCAGATAAAGGGATTTTCAAAAATACCTTGAAACAACCAATAAAGTTATTTGCAATTTCATCTTCCTGGATAAGAAAATTGGGGAATAGTCAAGTCATGTTATTGTACATAATTAGCTGAGTGATAGCAGATGACTTCTCTTCTCACTTTCAGAGATCAGAAGAAATCAGTTTTTTACAAACTTTAGAGAGAAAATAGGTACAAGCCTATCTGAAAGTAATTACGTAGAAGTGTATTCCCTCTGGAATTTTTGGACAAGCCCAGGAAATGACTTAAATTTAACCTAGTACAAAAAAAAAAAAAAAAAAAAAACACAATATCAAGAGCAAAGGGAAAGAAACCACTATGCTATGAAAACTCTTCAAAGTCCTGTATCATTTGTTCACTGAGCACTCAAGGCTATATAGCATTATTTGTTATTGACTCCACAGACAAGGAAAATATAACAAAATGTTTTCTGAGGAGGCAGCTTGTTCCAAGGTAAGACTGAGTTTAATAAACAACATTGTTCTCGGCCCAAATGTCAAAAGCTTTGTGTTCCTCTTCATTGTAATTGAACTAGTACTGAGACACATGAAAGGTTAAGAAAAGACATTGGAAAAAAACAAATACAGATTTTTGCTTGAATAAAATTTAACTTAATAAAAGAAAATTCTTTTGAGAATCACAACTCATTTCAGGGCAACCTCACTATAAATATGACCAACAATAACATAGAATTCATTTGAACACAACTTCTCTATCCAAAAAAGATTTAATTATTGAGACTATTGCAAGTATTTTATAGCAGTAAAGTCTTAATTGCAATATAGCCAGATGAAATAATTAATCCTAAGTATAATATTATAGTACATTTACATGATTCCATTTATACCACTGAGACCCCTCAAGGGGCATATTTAAGAAAAACAGTATCCACATTCTGCTAACCTAATGTTTTTGTTTGTTTGTTTGTTTGTTTTATTAAATGCAGTGTTTTAACCAAGGAGAAATGTTGCAGTGAAATAGAGAGAGAGGATTTTAGGCTGCCTAGGAAGAAGAATGAGATACTCTGACAACCTGAGAATAGGAACTTTCCGGAGGTGGGGATGGCAGGCACAGAAATCAGAATTGTCAAATAGGTTGTCATAGGCAGCCTGTAAGATGACCCTCAAAGATCTAAGCCTCCTAATATTCACAACCTGTGTAACCACCTCCCTTGATGGTGGGCTCATTTTAGAGACTCACTTCTACCAGACAGACTAAAGTAAAGCAAAGAGATGTCACTTCAGGATTAGATTATGGAAGGACTGTGGTTTCCATCTTGAGGGATCTGTCCTCTCTTTCTCTTCAATCCATTGGTCTTAGAGAAGCCAGCTGTCATGTTGGTGAATAACCCTACCAATGTGGTGCAAACTGATGCCTCTGGGGACAGTAGTCAGTGAGAACCTGCCAACAACCATGGGAGTGAGCTTCGAAGCACCTCAGCCTCGAGGTGACTGCAATCTTAGCCAATGTCTTAATGGCAGCCCTGTGAGAGACCCTGAAACAGAGGCACCCAACTAAGACATGTCCAGATTCTTGGCTATGAGGGGAAAAAAAAGTTAAATTTTAAGCTAATTAGGGTTTTTTGGAGTAAACTGTTATAATATAATATGTAACTAATGCATAGGTATTTGATTAAGTTTTGCTATGTAGTATTTGATATGAATTCTCTTTCCCGTTTCTCACAACTCCCAAATTTAAATAAAAGATCCATCCCTCATTAATTGATTTTGGGGTGTGCAATGAAAAATGGAGTAATTCCTCCATGTGAATGAGACTTTCAAGAGAGGCTAATTGCATCTAGAATATACATCTCTAGATGGTTATTATAAAGTCCAAAGAGATCTTTTAGGGACAAAAAAAGGACAAGGTAAGTAGCAATGTCATTTTTGAATGAGTTGGCAAGTAAGATGTGGTTTTATCTTGCATAAATCTCCATCTGACCTTTTACATTCTAAAGTTTAATCAATGCTTTATAAAGGAGCAATTACACTTACTAAATAAAACAAGTCGCCGAGGCAGCAGTGATTTTTCTCTTTACAGCTTA
Source organism: Eumetopias jubatus (assembly GCF_037043125.1). Lineage (NCBI taxonomy): Eukaryota > Metazoa > Chordata > Mammalia > Carnivora > Otariidae > Eumetopias > Eumetopias jubatus. Next base: position 26,257,115 of record NW_028274809.1, read on the forward strand.
TAAGCAAATGGTCCTAGAATGTCGCAAACCTAAGGGTAATTATCACCAGCATCCTACATTTTTAAAATACAATAACTGAATTTTTATATTAGGTAAAGTAATTAAAAGCATGTCTATGGCAATGAATAAAGAATGTTTTGGTTTTCATTCTGAAAATAATTTACAAACTTAAAAAAAATAAATCTGTGGTTTTTGTTAGAAAAAAATCCCACAGTATAAAATTATATGGGAGAAAAAGCCAGACACCCATTCCCCAGAGGTAACCAGTGGAAAGTAAAGATCATATCCTTTTGGACACACCCTATGCCAAGAACCATGAATGGCACAAAAAAGGCACTCAATAAATATCTGTCAAATGAGCACAAAATATATTTGCTGGATTTTAACTGAGAGTTTTTATTTAAATGTGAATGTTATCTGAAATCGCAAACCCTTAAGACAAGTAATCTCACATTCTTTTTTTCTTTCTCTTTTCAAGATTTTATTCATTTATTTGACACAGAGAGAGAGAGAGAGAGAGCTTGCATAAGCAGAGGAAGCAGGCAGGAAGAGGGAGAAGGAGAAGCAGGCTCCCCGCTCACGGGGATTGATCCCAGGACTCTGGGATCATGACCTGAGCCAAAGGCAGATGCTTAACTGACTGAGCCACCCAGGCGCCCCTAATTTCACATTCACATTCTTAAAGAGAGGTTCTGAATGACCTGCAGAACATGAAATAGAAGGCATGCTCCACAATTGTGTCTAGAGGTTTTGGGGTACAGAGGAGCAAGAGAACCCTCTGCCTCTTGTAGGAAGGGCTGTGCCATTTCCCTCCCATTCACTGAGGTGAGGAGGGAGCTACTCGTTCCTACCCACCACCTCATCTTCTATACCTCCTCAACACCCAACTTCACCTCCAGCCCAGCGAAGCTTCAAAAAAACCATGAGTAGAGACTGGAGGGGAAACTTAAGGCTTGCTGAGCCTCCTGGCTAGATGCCTGCTAAGCTTCAGGCCATGGGACCAGAGCCGGAAAAGTTTACAGAATTCTTGGTCAAGTTTGAACTGTTTTCCCTGGAGTTTGGGAATCCCCCAAAAGAGGACTTCACACAATTCTCACCTGGAAAGCCTAAAGGAAAGAGGTTAATTGGAGCTGCTTTGACCCAAGAAGGGAAGGTGATAGTTGCTGTGGGAGAGGCCCAGGGTCTCTGATCCTGGCAAAGTCAGTGTTCTCACAATGTGGTAGAGAGCTGGGTTGGAGACACCTTAAAGCACTCTCCTGTTGTGGTATCTGTGTGACATTATGTTTACATTGCTTAGTTTCAGCTTTTTGTTTTGTTTTGTTTTCTCCAGGATGTCTACGAGGAAAGGCATCTTCAGGCAGCCTGTGCAGAGCTGGGTGGTCCAGAGGGACATAGTGCTGCAGGGGCTTGCAGCATGAGTAGAAGATCAAGTATATGAGGTATTTCGAAGGCAGCCTAGGGAGGCTGTGTAAAAGTCGGAGAAAGGAAAGAAGAGCCTTAAGAAGTAGACGGAGCTGTGGAAGGTGCAGAAGATGCTTCCCAACTGAGGGTTGAACAAGGTCTTTGGGATGCCCCTCAACTCCTGCTGCTCCTTCTTACAGGCATCCCATACCAACCTTCTTTTTCACACTGGAGATGGAACAATCCTGTGGAGCCTAAGTCAGATAATTTTCCTCAAGACCTACCATTGGTTTTCCATTTTAATCAAAATAAAATCTAAAGTTCATGGTATGATTCATCCTTCCCCTCTTTCTCCTTCTCTGGCCCCATTTTCTACCACACTCAGGCCACAATCTCTCCGTTCTTTTCATATTTGTCTCTCCTTCCCCAACTACACTGTCATTCAATTTCTAGATAGACAGATGGATACAGAGAGAGAGTGATAAAGAGAGAGACAGAATGATAGAGAAATGATAGATAGATGATAGATGTTTTAGTCTCTTCAGACTTATTTCCAAAATTAAACATCTGATTTTACCCACAAAACATATGCCTCTTATAGTTGTCCCCTGAACTATGTCTGAACATATGAAGTTCTACATAAATGTTAACTATTGATGGTTATAATTTTTTTTCCTAGCATAATGAGAAGGATTCTATGTTGGTCACTTTTGCATTTCAATGTTTAGTGTAATGTCTGGTGTGTTGACTCAAATATATTTTGAACAAATGAAAGTCATGTATTTGCTTTTTGTGTATGCAAGGTGCAAGGTTAATTTGTGATAAATTAATGCATGTGGCTATTCCTTAGGGTAATGTCATTACAAACAAATGTAAGAAGAAGAAAAAGCAAAACATGACAATTTGGGCCCTGAAACAAAAAGAAACTTAGCTTTGGTAAAGAAACAGATGGAAGAGAACCTTGCAAAAGATTATTTGCAGGATGAAGCACAGTGGGAAATCTGCAACTACATTTACAGTAAATTTTATACCAAATGTCTAATGTACGTATTCCAAGTTCATTCCAATTTGCTTCACAGTAAGGGGATGGTAGGATGCTATTGTGTATTACCACTGACTGGCTTACTTCGTTATGAATTATATTTAGGGCTATCCTGAATAAAATTTTTCATTTTGAGTCAAATATGTCCCTGCTGTAAATGTCAAGACCTTCATGACCTTTAGAATGTGATACTATGAAAAAAATGAAGGTCCATACTCCCTCACAATGGTTGGCATTGATAATCTACCATTCATACTTGGAAAGTCTCAGAGCACAAGGAGATGGTTGAGATTGGACTGCTCCATTCTTCTCCTATTTCTTCATATTTCTCAGAAAAAAAGATCATAAATTCTCAGGAATGTTTTTGTGTATCCTAAAGAATAACTTAAAAAAAAAAACAAATCAGAGCCTAGATTTTCATTATTCGGTATGGTAGCCCATACCCACATGAGATTCCTTAAATTTAAATAATTTAAACTTAAACAAAATTTAAAATTCAGTTATTCAGTTATCCTAGCTGCATTTCAAGTGCTCAGTAGCCACATGTGGCTAGTGACTAATGTATTGGACAACGTTGATAGAGAATATTTTCATCATCACTGCCTTATTGGACAGTGCTGGTCTAAGACTATAAGCCCACTACTCCCAATTTTTGAAGAGTGTAGAAGTGTAATGTTAAAAATTCAGTCTTGGGAGTCAGAGCTTGAGTTCTTGAGTTTGAATTCTAAGTCCACTTCTTTACCAGCTTTGTGACCATGGGCAAATCGCAATTCTTTCTACACCTTAGTTTTCCTGTCTTTTAGATGGGGATGGTAACAATAACCTACCTCATAAGGTAGTTTTGGAGATTAAATGTATATTATATACAAGGTGTTTAAAGCACATAGGAAATGCTTCTTAAAAATTGAGGTGAAATTCACATGAAATAATCATTTTAAAGTGTACAATTCAGTGGCATTTACTACATTCACATTATTGTGCAACCCCGCTTCTAATTCTAAACATTTTCATTACCCCAAAATAGAACTCTTTTATCTATTAGTTAATTAATTAATTAAGCCATTATCCATTATCCTATATCCCTAGCTCCTATTGTCCCTTTATCCTGGCCTCTAGAAAGCATGGGCCCCCACCAGCATGCTTTCTGTCTTTATGGGTTTTGCTGTTCTAGATATTTCATATAAACGGAATCATATAAAATGTGGCCTTTTGTGTCTGACTTATTTCACTTAGCATGTTTTTAAGGTCTATCCATGTTGTAGCACGCACCTCTGATTTATCCCTTTCCGTGCTTGAATAATATCCCATTGTATGTATGCACCACTTCCTGTTTATCTGTTCATCCATTAATGGACATTTGGGTCATTTCCATCTTTTGGTTATTGTGAATAATGTTTCTATGGATGTGCTTGTACCAGTATCTGATTTCAATTCTTTCCAATATATTTAAAAGTGGAATTGCTGGAACATATGATAATTCTGTGTTTAACTTTTTGAAGAAAAAAGCAGTTTTCTAAAAAAAACACTTTTAAATTGTTATTACTCTCTCCTATAAAAGTCTTATTTTTAAATATTTTTTAGGTTCCTTTGTTGAAACAAATCACAGGGGAATAATCTTCCCTTGATAGGGGTCTGCCCCATTATCATGCAGCCTCATTAATTACACCCCTTTCCCAACCTTGGGAAGAACCTGGCCATGAGGCCATCTTTATCCATTCACATTAAAGCTTTTCTCTTGCTTTGAGAATCTCATTCATTTGTTTAGGTGATCCACCAGTAAGATCCATCACAGAATGAATGACCAGGACCAATGCTCGCAACCTCTCTGATTTCTAATAACTGTTCTAAACTTGGATAGAATAAAATTTGCTTTCACATCTATTACAAAGCCATTTCACCTACAGCACTGGCTTTCTAAGATCAGGGGGACCTGGGTTAAAATCCCAGTTCTGTATTTTACAAAGTTTGACTTTAATCAATTTACTTAACCACACCAAACTTAAGGATCAATGTTCTCACATATAAAAAAAGACTATCCTTTAGAAAATTTTTCATTGCAAGCAACAGCCATTGACTGTGTAATTTTAAGCAGAAAATGATTTTGTTGGTTGGACATTGAGTAGCCTAGGAAATCAATGGAAAGGCTGGTGATTGAGGCTCAAATAAAGCAGTAACTGTATTTATCTAGCAGCTAGTAAATATGAGGATCTTGTCTGGGTACCGTGGCTATTAAATCACTCCAAACAAGATTCAAAGTTCTGGGAGGAGTACAACTCACTTAGCTTGGGTCATGTACCCATCATTTAGTTCAGTAAGGACAGAGTCACTTAAGAACTCCTTCAAGCCGGAACTGACCCAGAGAAACAGAAATCCTCAAAAAGCAAATAGAGGGGCGCCTGGGAGTTTCAGTCAGTTAAGCGTCTGACTCTTGGTTTTGGCTCAGGTCATGATCTCAAGGTCCTGAGATCGAGCCCCACATCGGGCTCTACACTTAGCCCAGAGTCTACTTGTCCCTCTCCGTCTGCTCCTTCCCTCGCTCTCTCTCTTTGGAATAAATAAAATCTTAAAAAAAAGATAAAAGCAAATAGAGGCACTTCGCCTAATAGAAGTAGGAATGACTTCTGGTTTTTAATGAGAATTAAGTGAGGTTATACATGTAAAGCATTTAGACTTACCAGCACCAAGTAATTACTCACATGTAGCTGCCGTTACTGCTGGTATTACTACCACACTAGTTATACTACTAGTTACAGTAGTCAGATAGTTTATGGAGCTAGTAGATGCCCTGGAGTGAGCTCCTTCAATGACTAAGATTTTTGCCCCGGAATATGGTGAAGGATTATAAAGATCACATTCTGATGGGCTTTTAGGATAGATTTGAATGTTTATTTCCTGTAAGATATATAAAATTCAGAACACACCTATATGCTTGATCTTAGATCTCTTATCTGTTCTTTGTGAAGGGAAGGAATTTGGGCAGATACAAGGCAGGGGCTTTCTCTTAAGATACTTTTATTTCTTTCAAGTGTTGCTTTCTTCTCTAGTAAAACTGAACATGATTATTTTAACCCTTACCTTCTCCTGGCAAAATATATTCTTTCTGCTTGGACATATATTAACTTTGGCTTATTCATTACAGAGCCAACCCCCTCTGGGGACCTGAATACTGGAATTGGCAACCTGTATGTTGGGATTCCATCTGGAACTGTTGTGTAATGATTGATTAAGTTGCTGTTGGCCACACGGACAATTATAATAACTTAAATTGAAAATGTGTTGCCAAACTTACCTAGAAACAGAAACTAGTGGTGGGTTGTAGCAAGTGTAAAAAACCTGAGGAGTCTACGTTGACATTTTCACCCTGGATGATAGCATCACAGATTAAATCATAGTTAGTCCAGTTGGTGTTTATTGCTACCTCTAGGTCAGATATTTTGGAGACTGTAGAAAGCAATCACTTCTGCTTATTTTTATTCTTGCATTAACTGCTCTGGAATCCATTAGAACTCATTACTGGACTGGGAAGGTTAGTTGCTGAGAAGGGTAAGGTGGCCTGAGGGTTTTAAAAACTCAATTAGATAATTTATACTCGAAAAGAATATCTTAAACTTTCACGCAGTTGCTTCAAGAGAGACATTTCTTGTGAGTTATGAGCTCTATATCATTCAAGGCCCAGCCAGGAAAGCAGAAAACATCAGATATTTGTAAAAGAGATGATCTGATACAAGGACTAGGTTATACAAATGTGTTTGAAAGCTGCAAACGTAAAAAGGATGCTGAGGTATTCTGATATTATTAACCACAGGAAGCAGCTACTTCTCCTCTGGTCGGAAGAACTAGAGCTACCAGACGGCTGGAGCTTAAAAGAGGGGCCCAACGTGTCAACCTTTGAGGAGGGCAGCACCCAGATCCTAGGCCAAAAGAAGCCAGAGGCCATAGCAGTCCTCTGCCCTTGGAGGGAAGTGACAGAACTTGGAAATGGGAGTAGCTTCACTTTGTCCTTTATCCAGCCTTCCAGTTTCCTGTGAGGGGCTCTCACTAGCAGAACCTAACAGAAAGCCAGCCGTCAAGAAAGTGTAGTAAATATGTTTTGGAGAGTCTAAATCCTAGTATCTCACAAAAGAGTATAGAAAGATGGACTTTGGGCTAAGAAGCAACAGCTAATAGCTATATAACTAGCACTGATTCTAAGTGATTTACAGGTATGGTCATACTTGGTTGAACTGAGGGGATAGTTATATATTTTTTAAGACAAAAATGTTACTATTTCCAAATCATCTTCTTCTTGCCTTATTACAAATTTAATTTAGAACATTTACTCTCCCATTGAATTTCATTGGTGCTTTCTGTTATAAATCAAGAAGTTGTGTACGTTTGGCTCCTTTTCTGGACTGTCTTCTGTTTCTTTCAAGTATCAGTCAATGTTTAATCAAATATGACACTGTTTCCATTACTACATCTTTAGGATTGGTCTTGGTGTCTTCTGTGTTCTTTCCAATTTCATATAAATCCCGGAATTTGCTTTTATACTTCTACATGTATTGGATTTGGGGATTGCATCTACCCTATTTAGATAGAAATTACATGTAGCAGTTTAGACTTTCAAACCATCAACATGGAATATCTTCCTATTTATTTAGATCTTTAAATATTTAAAGATTTTTTTCTATATTTCTTTTTTCTATATATCTTTTATCTATAGTTTTCAGAAAAGCCTTGCATATAGTTTATTAATATTATTTCTAGATATTTTGTTTTTGATGAAATTGTAAAGGTTATTTAAAATTTTTTTTAATTACCCAATTTTTTGTAGATGGTTTATTGAAATACAATTAACAATGTATCCTGTAAACTTCCTAAATTCATTTATTAGTTCTTTTTAGTTACTTTTTTTTTTTAAGATTTTATTTATTTATTTGACAGAGAGAGACAAAGCGCTAGCTAGCACAAGCCGGGGGAGTGGCCGGCAGAGGGAGAGGGAGAAGCAGGCTCCCTGCTGAGCAGGGAGCCAGGATGTGGATGCAGGGCTTGATCCTAGGACTCTGGGACCATGACCTGAGCTGAAGGCAGGTGCTTAACCAACTGAACCACCCAGGAGCCCCTCATTTATCAGTTCTTATAGTTTGAAGATTTCTTTGCATTTTCTGAATTTACAATCATGATGTTTATATATAATGACAGTTTTACTTATTTTTCACTTCAGATTTCTTTGTCTCACTCTCAGAATCTCTGTCTCTCTCCTTTTTTCTTTCCTTCGTTTACATATTCCATGAACTAACACTTCTAATACAATGTAAAATAAAAATTATTATCATGTACATTTTTTCCCCTCACCTTAAGAGAAAAGTTTTCAATATTTCAATGTTAAGTCTGATGTTACTTGTAGGCTTTTTGTAAATACTCTATCAAATTGAGGAAGGTTCCCTCTATTTCTAGTTTGCTGAGAAATTTTTTAGTGGAAGTTGTTAAATTTTGTTAATACTTTCTATAATCTAAGAAAATCAATTCTTTGCTTCCTTTATTATGTCACCAAAGGTGAATTACATTAATTATATTTTTAATGTTAAACCAAACTTGTAGCTCTGAAATAAACTCTACTTGGTAATGATAATTTATGTTTTAAAGGTACCACTAAATTCTAATTGCCAGTACTTTAATATTTTTTGATTAGCACGTTTTTCATTTATGTTCATACGGGACGTGGACCTGTAACTTTCTTTTCATGTAATATCCTTGACAGGGCTTGGTATTAGTAATTTACTGGACATATAAAATGAAGTGGGAAATACTTTCTCTTTCTTTTTTTTTTTTTTTTAGATTTTATTTCTTTATTTGACAGAGAGAGACACAACGAGAGAGGGAACACAAGCAGGGGGAGCGGCAGAGGGAGAAGCAGGCTTCCCACGGAGCAGGGAGCCCGATGTGGGGCTCGATCCCAGGACCCCGGGATCATGACCCGAGCCGAAGGCAGATGCTTAATGACTGAGCCACCCAGGCGCCCCATACTTTCTCTTTCTTTGTGTTCTGAAAGAGTATGTGACAGCATGGAATTAATTATTTTTCTAAAATATTTTGTAGAATTCACCAGTAAATTCATCTGGGTCTGGAGTTTTATTTATTTGTTTTGAGAGGGGAATTTTTTGAACTACTGATGAAATATATAAAAACATTTAGCAAACGTCGGGCTGTTCAGATTTTTTTTCATCTCTCCAGTTTCAGTAGGTTCCATTTTCCAAGGAATTTGCACATTTCCAAATTAGTTGTGAAATGTATTGACATAATTTATTTATGGTATCATCTTGTTATCCTTTTATGACTATAAGTGGTGAGTTTTGTCTATCATTTCTGATTTTTCTGTTTTTCCACACTTTTATCTTGTTGCTTCTGATAGGGTTTTACAACTTTTTATCAGTCCTTACAAAGAAAGAACTATTGGCTTTGTTGTCTCTTTCCTATTTTATCTACTTCTGGGTTCTTATTTTCATTATTTCTGCTGGTTTACTTGGATATCTTTGCTGTTTTTTTTTTTTTTTTTAGTTTCTTGATATTAAAACTTAAATAATTGATTTTTTTAAGATTTTATTTATTTTTTTGGCAGATAGAGACACAGTAAGAGAGGGAACACAAGCAGGGGGACTGGGAGAGGGAGAAGCAGACTTCCCTCTGAGCAGGGAGCCCCATGCGGGGCTCGATCCCAGGACCCTGGGATGGACCATGGCCTGAGCCAAAAGCAGATGCTTAACAACTGAGCCACCCCGGCACCCCTTAAATAATTGATTTTAAAGGGCTTCTTTTCCCTTCTAATATGTGCATTTAAAGAGAAAAGAGATTCCCCTCTAAGCACTGCCCTAGCCGTATCCTAAAAACATCAATATGTGTGGGTGGTTTTTTTTTGTTATTTCATTCAAAATGTTTTCTATTTTCATTGTTATTTCATCTTTGGGAAATGGATTATCTAGAATGTATTGCTCAATTTTTAAACAGATGGGTATTTTTCTAATTATCTTTTTTGTTCATGATTTCTCCTTCAATTCTTGGTAGTAAGAGAACATATTCCATATAATGTCAATTATCTGAACTTAATTGAGATTCGTTTTGTGACTCAGCATGTTCTTTCAGTGAATATTTTATGAGTACTTAAAAACAACTCATATATTGTAGTTGGTTTATATACATATAAATGTGAATTTGGCCAACCTATTTAGTATTCTATAACTTTCTGATATTTTTGTCTGTTTACTTGCTTAATTTTTGAGAAAGTTTTTTTTAAATTCCCAACTATGATTATAGTTTTATCTATTGCCCCTTTCAGTTCTACCATTTTTGCCCTATATATTTGGAACCTTTGTTATCAATTAAGTACACATTTAAGATTGTTTCTATTTTGAGTTGATGCTTTCATCGCTATATAATGTTACTCTCCATAATTGGTAATTAAATTATCTTGCACTAAAGTAAACTTTGTCTGTTATTGATATAGCCAAATGAGCTTTCTTGTAGTTAATTTTGCATGGTATATCTCTTTCTATATTTTTACTTTGTCTGTCAGTATTCTTGTATTCATGTAAGCATCTTCATTCTAAATAACATGTTGTTGTTGTTTTTAATTCAAACTGAAAATCTCTACCTTAGACTTGAGAAATATATCAGTTTTTTTATTGCTGCTGTAACAAATTACCACAAAGTCAGAAGCTTAAACAACACAGATTTATTATTTTATAGTTCTGGAAGATAGACAGCCAAATACAGGTCTCACTGAGCTAAAATCAAGGTGTCATCAGGGCTGTGTTCCTTTTAGACAGCTCTAGGGAGGAATATTTTTTCTTGCCTTTTCCAGATTCTAGAATGTACTTACATTTGTTGTTTTACAGTCTTATTTCTCCATTCTGAGAGCTAACAATATAGCATTTCTCTGACCTTAATTTCATCATCACATCTTTTTCTCTGACTCTAGCTGAGAAAGGTTCTCCACTTTTAAAGGTTCATGTGATTATTTTGGTCCAACCCAGATAATCCAAAATAATTTCCACATCTCAAGGTCCATAATCTTAATCACATCTTCAATATCCCCTTTGCTTAGTAAGGTAACATATTCACAGTTTCCAAGGATTTGGCGTAGACATCTTTGAAGACTATTATTTTGCCTACCACGGAGTATTCACTTAACTTTAATGTACTTATTGATATGGTTGAGTTTAAGTCAGTTATTTTTATAAACTTCTCTATTCAGTTTCTGTCTCAGTCGGTTTGGGCCAATACACTAAATATACATAAACTGGGTGATTTAAACAACAACCTATTTCTCACTGTCCTGGAGGCTATTGAGGAGACACAAACATTCATTCCATAGAAATTTCCTAGTAACTCTTCTGTTTATAATTTCTTATGGTCAGATTTGAAAAATTATATTTTTAGAAAATAATTATTTTAATGAAGATTTTTATAGTTCTATTTTAATATAAGTGGGCCACATAAACTCTTAAATGTACTCTAATTCTCTCTGAAACTCTTATTTATCCATTTTAAAAATTAGTTAATTCGTTTGTTCGAAGTTTCTCAAAACCTTCTTGCTTTGGTTAGACAGTGGGCTGTATAAGTAACTATATATTCATTCCAAAGAGGAAGCTCTTTAACTGATTTCTTCTACATTTTTTTGTCCCTAAAGCATTACTTTTAATGCTATCTTTAATCCTTCATTTTTAATCTTGTAACACTTTCTTAAGGACAATCCTGAATCTTCCCAGTGCATGCTTCTCCCTTTCTCCAAGCAGAAAAACAACTTCTTTCTATTTATCCTTCTGTCTTCAGTTACTCCAATTTAACAATGGCTAGATTAACCATCTGTTCCACAGCCAACATAGAATAGCTGCTCAGCAGATAATTGCTAGAGAATGTGACCTTAAATTCATTTCTTAGCAATACTTTAGGGAAACAATAGTTTTGAAAGAGTTCTTGAATGTCAGCCCACCTACCCATTTCTCTAAATATCATAAGCTCTCCCCATGGATAAAACAACAGACCTACAGAGAGTTACATACCTGGGTCATATCATTTTTGACCCTCATAAAACTGCTTTCAGTGAATTCACTTTGGCATGATGCTATTGACCAACACAGAAGAATGTTAAAAACAGTGTGTGAAGCATGCAGTAGTGTTTCCTCCAGAGGTATGTTTGCAGACACTATTTACTGCATTTTGTACAGTTCTTACATGAGAAAACAAGAGACTAGATTTTTTTCTCTGGAATCAGTATGACAAATAATTTTCCTTCTGAGCAAAGGCTTAGTTTTTATCTTAAGAATATTTAGTATACACAATTGGCAATGTTTTCTTCTTGCTTAGACTTCCAGAAAGTTCTTCATCAAAGTCGAGGCACCCTTTAAATAAATTATGGCAACATGTACACCATAAATTCACTAAAAGTGTGCCCTCACTTTGTTGTGTAGTACCTATTCTAAATTCCATCTTGCCTTTATCTCCATTTTTTCTTTCATTTTCTTCCATGATTTTCAAGCACAATGGACTTTTTTCTTCTATTTACAACTGAAAGCATTCCTGATTATTACACAAATTACACATTAAATATAAGGTAATTCCCTAATAAAAGTAATTTCCTTTCCAGTTTTCTCATTTGTTTTTAATTTTCATAATTTATATCTTATGAATGAGTTAAGGCAGGTAATTGAATTAATAATTAGAAAGGTTACTATATTAGTTTGCATTCTTAAATTGCAAACTCTAGAAATTGATTCTGGCTAACTTCAATAAGAAAAGTAAATATAGTAGCAGTTTATACTCACAAACTTTAAGAGAAGTTTGGTTTTTGGAAACTGATAGAAACTAAAGCAACATTGAAACAGGGACTACAGAAATAATTTTATAGCAGACGCAGTCTGCCATTGACTCACATGATCTTCACATTATCCCTGTGTCTTCCATCCCTTGATCAAAATTCAAAGCTCTAGAGGAGAGCATTTGATTGGTCAATCTTTAGCCACAAGTCCACCCTGAGATGTGATAGGGTGGGGAGCAGAAGTACCCAGCCACTTCAGCATCCATAGTGGGAGGCAAACACTGGTTTCAGCATTCCACTAAGACTATACACAGAATGAAAGAAGAAATCTGGAAAGAAATCGATGTGCTGGTAGGAAGAAGCAATAGACCCTGGGAGAACTGGAACAAAAAAGGTCTTCCACAATAAAGTAAGATAACTTTGATTACAACTTTTGTTTGACACCATTGGTAACCAAAAACATATGAAAAAGCCCCAGAGAGGAAAGTTAGAGACACTATATATGAAGCATTTCCTCCCAGGCAACTCAAGAATCCATAGTCTGAAGAGACAACAGCAAGACAGAAAACAGTGCTATATTATCTTCGCTGCAAACCAGAAAGGACTTTACATGCTGGGAAATTGTACTTATGGAGGCAGAGAGAAGAAGTAGCAAAAGCACATGGTTTAGAGTCAGAAGCTAGAGATTTAAATTCAGGCTTTTTCTTTAATAAACTCTTTGACTTTGATTTAATTATTTATCATCTCTGACCCTCAACTCCAACAAGTACAGAATGGGGACAGGACAATACTCACCTCAGTGGCTTATTGCGAGAATTTAATTAAATTCTTGAGACATAGAAGCTGCTTTCAATCCCTGCCACACATCTGACCTTCATTTTTGCTTGAGATGGAAATTCATATATATATATACACAGATAGTCCTTTGCTCATGAACTTCGAACTGACAAGACTTTCACAGGTAGGTTCCAGGATAAAAACCTGTGCAATCTGCCCTCTATCCCACGGTATTAGCAGTCATCTGTGTTGGTTTTGTTGCTTACTCTCTCTAGGTATTGTTGTATTTAGTCTTATTTTTAAGGGATTTTACAAAGAGTATTAATTCCATCATATTCAATGAATACAACAGCGACGTTAGTGCTGCCAGTTCCATAAGAAGAAGCTGTAATGATAGAAATACAATTAGAAATATTTTCCATGAAATCAGTAAGAGAAGGTCAAATGTTGCTGCTTATTGTCTCATGAAAATTTAGGAAGATATGAGCTAACAAATTGCATAATTAAAAAATAAGACATCCAATTTACCAAAGTTTCAGGGGAAAACTTAACATGTAATGAAAGATAGAAATTTGCTCAGCCCCCAAAGACCAGATTGTTAATACCTCTAGAATATGACAGAAATGCCCACCTCGATTTTTTCCTGGTTTAATTCTCAAAACTTAAATGTAAATAATGTTTAGATCTTATTCATACTCTAGCTTTCTACCTAAAGGAGGAGGCTTTTTTTTTTTTTTAATCTCTGTTGTCAGTTTGGCCCCATATTACCAGACCCATAAAATATGTATCATGGAGGGGAAGTTGGGAACTACATTTCCCAGAATCCCTTCTCCATCTGGTTTCTATCGAGAATCAGCCAACAGAGACCCTTGCAAGAAATCTGGAAAGTGAAAGCAAGGATAAATCATTAATCTCCAGAGACAGTTGTGGACAGACATGTGGGCTGGGGTCAGAAGTAACATTTGAAGTAAACTGCAGGTTAACTCCTTAAGAACTGGTTGCTTAGGTGACATAGATTAGGATAGCTGGTGACAGCTTTCCTAAACTCTGTTCCCTTAGCCCTTACATTATTTGAGCAATTCTTTATTTTTCTCTAATTTTACATCCAAATATAAACCTGTATCATTGGAATGCATAAAATTGTTTCTTTTTTCTTGATGGATCCCTGACTGCAAACAAAACTTCCCTTCTGTTAAAATGAAGGAGCTGACTGCTGATTTGACTCTTTAAAATAATTTCAGCAGTGGAAAATAACATTAAACAAAAAAGAAACAGAACTGCAGTAAAATGCAACTGTGTCCACTTCTGTTCAAGTCCTGAAATCCTGTTACTGTTGTACTAAGTCTGGGTGAGACCCAGAGTGTGCATTTCAGTTAGCTCTCCAGGATGATTCCCATGCAAATGACCTGAGATTACCATTTAAGAAAAAAGCAATGTCAGGCTTTGAGCTCAAAATTCAACTCTTTCCATAATGCTTTAGGTCTTTTCAGTCATTTCTTCCTTCAGGTGAATGAAGTGAGAGAAGGATCTTAAACTGGTTGACAGGAGACTGTAAGGGGTGGGCATGTATGCCCTGGGAACTCGGTGGGTGGATAAAAAAGAAGCTCAGGATTACAGAAATTGACTTCTTTCTTCTTCTTCTTCTTCTTCTTCTTCTTCTTCTTCTTCTTCTTCTTCTTCTTCTTCTTCTTCTTCTAATATTTTACCCATCTATTTGAGAGAAAGAGAGAGAAAGCAGAAGTCGGGGAAGGGGCTAAGGAGAAGGAGAAGCAGACTCCTTGCTGAGCAGGGGACCCTGGGATCAAGACCTGAGTCGAAGGCAGATGCTTAACCGACTGAGCCACCCAGGTGCCCCTCCAGAGATTGGCTTTTTAACGTTTCCCACCCCCTCAGATAAACAGAGAAAAAGAAGTTGGACAACTAGTAGCAAGAAAAGTGAAAAAAATATAAGTAATAACATATTTCCCTTGGGAGCTTCTAGAAGTTTTGAACTAGTCTGGAGGAAAGAAATGTTTCCATCTACTGACACTTGTCAGTGTCCATTGGGTCACCGGAGTTGAGATAGGAAGAAAAGCTTGAATTTAGAAACACCCCTACGGAAGAAAGAAAGAAAAGAAAAAAGAAAAAAAAAATAGAAACACCCCTAGGTAAATTATCTTTTGCCACAATAATGCTGCGTGACAAACAACAACAAACCCTCAGTGACATAAGGTAATAAACTCTTATTTTAGCTCATGGGTCTATGGATTGTCTAGGAAGTCCTCTTGATTTAGGCCAGACTCAACAGACCCTGACTGGCCAGATTTGTTATGCGTCTGCGTCAGCTGGTGGGTTGACTCAGGGCCACCTAGTCTAGAATGATTTCAGTCAGCTCTGAGTTCTGCCCCATGAGGTTTCTCATCCTCCACCAGACTAGCTGGGGTTTATTTGATTGGTTGAGGTATGTGTTTGATAGAGACAGTAGATGATGTAGGTTTTGAATATAGGTGAGGTTTGGTGGGGTGAGGTCCGGAGCTGACGACCAAGAAAGAATTCTTGAGACTTCTTTGGTGCAAAATGATGGTTTTATTAAAGCAGGGGGATGGGACCCATGGACAGAAAGAACTGCTGCTCCCTGCTGCCCTCTGCTGTCCCGGGATTATGAGGAGTAACTGATTATATACTTTGGGGTTGGGGGAAGTAAAATAAGGGGAATTCCAAAAGGATTTTCATATGCTAAAGACAACTCACAGGATACAGGAAGCCTTGCTTAAGTCAAACCAAGATTGTTTTTCCCTCTAGCAAGGCATTAACATTTAGAGAGTTGGGAGCTTCCTGGAGGAAGTTTATATATACCCTGCCTGCCTCCGGTACTTGTCAATGGGGTGCAGGTTATAAGGACATTTAATTTTATCTACATTTCCTTCTGCCTTTGTTTCCCACGTCAGTAGAGAGGGAGAGGCAAGGTGTTTTGAGGTCTATGCTTAGAACTGGAACACCATCACTTCCATCACTTTTTTTTGGCCAAATCACGTTAAAGGTTATCTCTGTTTCAGAGGCAAAGAAATACTCTTGATGGGAGTGGCTGCAAAGATGTTGCAAAGATCATGGGTGATGTGGTTTTGGAATATAGGTGAGGTTCGGTGGGGTGAGGTCTTGAGCTGACTACCAAGAAAGAATTCTTGAGACGTCTTTGGTGCAAAATGTGATTTATTAAAGCCTGGGCACAGGACCTGCTGCCCTGGGGTTGTGAGGGGTGGCTGATTATATACTATGCGGTTGGGGGAGGTAAGGAAAAGGGAGGTTTCAAAAGAATTTTGGTATGTTAAAGAGACTTGCCGTTGTCAAGTTAAGGCTGTTTTTCCCTCTAGCAAGGCATTAACATGAAGATAGTTGGGAGCTTCCTGGAGGAACATTATACTCTGCCCGCTTCAAGTATTCGTCAATGGGCTGTAGGTTATAAAGACATTTAATTATATCAACATTTCCTCCTAGAAGCTAGGTTATTAATAGAAATGCTTTGTTCTTGTAGATTGCTAAGACATTTGTAAACTGATTGTGATCTCTATGAGTTAACTATTTGTTTTTCCTTTCCTTTCCTTTGCTTTAGGGCAGCCAGGCATGTATGAAGAATGTCACATATATCCCAGGGAGGGGGTTTGTGGGGTGTCAGTCTCTGCTTTGCCCTCAGCTTGCCTCTGCTCCCTCATCAGTGGATTTGGGGAAGAAGACTAGAACAGTTTTGTAATCAAGATACTATAGTCCAGACCAGGTTATATTCTAGAAAGAATGTCCTGGTTATACCATAACCTTTCTCTGTTCTTCATATTGCATTTACCTCCTGGTAATCCAGAAAAATAATTTTCGTCATGTGTGTGACTATAATTCAATAAAATGATTTTTCTGGTCCAGCTAATAAAAAGATGAGAGAGAATTGAATAATAGCACTCCGATTCCTCTGAATATGTAGGGAAAGAAAAAAAAATCACATGTCATACATAGGCTTCAGTGTCAAGTTGACAATAACTACAAATAACCACCCTCTGCCAATAATTCACATTCGGGTCTAACTGCCAGATGATGATTAGACCTCTGAACTATGTTAAAGTTTAGAAACAAGTGTAGTAGAACATTCTTCTGAAAAATCAAGAAAGTTTTCAGAAGATCTGGTTTATTTACTACAGCAAAGGGTTAGTAGACCATTGTAGCTTGTAGCTCTCTCAGCTTGAGTTGTTTGTTGTTGTTGTTTACAGTATAAATTCAGTCTTTTATTCTAAGGAATTTTCTGAAGTGAAATTCCCTCTCCTGAACTTCAGCGTCCATAGGATGCATGTTAAACTAACCCACGCCTCCTGAGAGCAAACCCGAGCAGCTTCCTTAGCCCGGACCAACAAGGGCGGGGCAATTCAGCCTCCGGCAAAGACATTTGGAAACCACAGCAACAGGCCCCTCCCCCAGAAGATCAGCACAAACAGCCAGCAAGCCAAGACCAAGTTTACCGATCAAGGAGAACGGGAGAACTCCAGCGCTAGGGGAACACTGCACATAGACTTCATGACTTTTTTTTACCATGATTCATTAGTTCATCAAAGTTAATTTTTGTTAACTGTTTTTTTTTATTTTTCTTTTTCCCTTTTTCAACCAACATCTTATCAATCCCTTTTAAAAAAAAAAACATTTTTTATTTTTCATTTTTAGAGTCATATTTTATCCCTTCATAGTAGTTACCCTTATTTTTGGCATATATATATAAGTTGTTCTCTCTTTAAAATTTTGAGATACAGTTTCTTCTAACAGATCAAAATATACCCTAAATCACTAGTGTATGGCTTTGTTCTAGTCTCCTGCCTGATCACATCCTCTCCCTTTTTCCTTTTTTTTTTCTTAAATCTTCTTCTTTCTTTTTTCAAACAACTTCTTATCTTATCAAGTCCTTTTATAAAATCTTTTATAATTTTCATCTTTACAGTCATCTTCCATCCCTTCATTGTATCAACCCTTATTTTGTACATATATGTCTTTCTTCCTTTAAAATTTTAGGAGGCACTTTTTTCTAACAGACCAAAATATGCCCAAAATCTAGTGTGTGGCACTGATCTATGCACTAGCCTGATCATATTTGATCATATTCTGCTTTTTTTGTATTGTTCTGTTTTTGTTTTTATCTTTTTTTTCTTTTTTTTTTCCTCTTTCTTTTTTCTTTCTTTCCCTTTCTTTTCCCCTGGTTTCAGGTCTTTTCTGATTTGTATACAGTATATTTACTGGGGACGTTGTAAACCTGTTAGCATTTTGTTCTCTCATTCATCTATTCTCCTCTGGACAAAATGACAAGACGGAAAAAAATCACCTCAGCAAAAAGAACAAGAGGTAGTACCGTCAGCCAGAGACCTACTCAATAGGGACATTAGTACGATGTCGGACCTAGAGTTCAGAATCATGACTTTAAAGATACTAGCTGGGCTTGAAAAAAGCGTGGAAGTTATTAGAGAAACACTTTCTGGAGAAATAAAAGAACTAAAATCTAACCAAGTCGAAATCAAAAAGGCTATTGATGAGGTGCAATCAAAAATGGGGGCACTAAATGCTAGGATAAATGAAGCAGAAGAGAGAATCAGCGATATAGAAGACCAAATGATGGAAAATAAAGAGGCTGAGAAAAAGAGAGAGAAACAACTACAGGATCACGAGGGCAGAATTCGAGAGATAAGTGATACGATAAGACGAAACAACATTAGAATAATTGGGATCCCAGAAGAAGAAGAGAGAGAGAGGGGGGCAGAAGGTATATTGGAGCAAATAATAGCAGAGAACTTCCCTAATGTGAGGAAGGAAACAGGCATCAAAATCCAGGCGGCCCAGAGAACCCCTCTCAAAATCAGTAAAAATAGGTCAACACCCTGACATCTAATAGTAAAACTTACGAGTCTCAGAGACAAAGAGAAAATCCTGAAAGCAGCTCGGGAGAAGAGATACGTAACCTACAATGGTAGAAACATTAGATTGGCAACAGACCTATCCACAGAGACCTGGCAGGCCAGAAAGGACTGGCAAGATATCTTGAGAGCACTAAACGAGAAAAATATGCAGCAAAGAATACTATATCCAGCTAGGCTGTCATTGAAAATAGAAGGAGAGATAAAAAGCTTCCAGAACAAACAAAAACTAAAGGAATTTGTAAACACGAAACCAGCCCTATAGGAAATACTGAAAAAGAGTCCTCTAAGCAAAGAGAGAGCCTAAAAGCAGCATAGATCAGAAAGGAACACGGATAATATACAGTAACAGTCACCTTACAGGCAATAAAATGGCACTAAATTCATATCTTTCAATACTTACCCTGAATGTAAATGGGCTAAATGCCCCAGTCAAAAGACACAGGCTATCAGATTGGATTAAAAAACAAGACCCATTGATATGCTGTCTGCAAGAGACTCACTTTAGAACCAAAGACACCCCCAGATTGAAAGTGAAGGGGTGGAAAACCATTTACCATGCTAATGGACACCAAAAGAAAGATGGGGTGGCGAATCTTATATCAGAGAAATTAGATTTTAAACCAAAGACTGTAATTAGAGATGAGGAAGGACACTATATCCTACCTAAAGGGTCTATCCAACAAGCAGATCTAACAATTGTAAATATCTATGCCCCGAACATGGGAGCAGCCAATTATATAAGGCAATTAATAACAAAAGCAAAGAAACACATTGACAACAATACAATAATAGTGGGGGACTTTAACACCTCCTGACTGAAATGGACAGATCATCTAAGCAAAAGATCAACAAGGAAATAAAGACTTTAAATGACACACTGGACCAATGGACTTCACAGACATATTCAGAACATTCCATCCCAAAGCAACGGAATACACATTCTTCTCTAGTGCCCATGGAACATTCTGCAGAATTGATCACATCCTAGGTCACAAATCAGGTCTCCACTGGTACCAAAAGATTGGGATCATTCCCTGCATATTTTCAGACCACAATGCTTTGAAACTAGAACTCAATCACAAGAGGAAAGTCGGAAAGAACTCAAATACATGGAGGCTAAAGAGCATCCTACTAAAGAATGAATGGGTCAACCAGGAAATTAAAGAAGAATTAAAAAAATTCATGGAAACCAATGAAAATGAAAACACAACTGTTCAAAATCTTTGGGATACAGCAAAGGCAGTCCTGAGAGGAAAGTATATAGCAATACAAGCCTTTCTCAAGAAACAAGAAAGGTCTCAAATACACAATCTAACACTACACCTAAAGGAGCTGGAGAAAGAACAGCAAATAAAGCCTAAACCCAGCAAGAGAAGAGAA
The DNA here is from genome assembly GCF_037043125.1 of Eumetopias jubatus. Classification (NCBI taxonomy): domain Eukaryota; kingdom Metazoa; phylum Chordata; class Mammalia; order Carnivora; family Otariidae; genus Eumetopias; species Eumetopias jubatus. The sequence goes on from NW_028274809.1 coordinate 26,277,423, forward strand.
ATAATAAAGATCAGAGCAGAAATCAATGAAATAGAAACCAAAAGAACAGTAGAACAGATCAACGAAACTAGGAGCTGGTTCTTTGAAAGAATTAACAAGATTGATAAACCCCTGGCCAGACTTATCAAGAAGAAAAGAGAAATGACCCAAATCAACAAAATCATGAATGAAAGAGGAGAGATCACAACCAACACCAAAGAAATACAATTATAAGAACATATTATGAGCAACTCTATGCCAGCAAATTAGATAACCTGGAAGAAATGGGTGCATTCCTAGAGATGTATCAACTACCAAAATTGAACCAGGAAGAAATAGAAAACCTGAACAGACCTATAACCACTAAGGAAATTGAAGCAGTCATGAAAAATCTCCCAAGAAACAAAAGCCCAGGGCCAGATGGCTTCCCAGGGGAATTCTACCAGACATTTAAAGAAGAATTAATACCTATTCTCCTGAAACTGTTCCAAAAAATAGAAATGGAAGGAAAGCTTCCAAACTCATTTTATGAGGCCACCATTACCTTGATCCCAAAACCAGACAACGACCCCATCAAAAAGGAGAATTACAGACCCATATCCTTGATGAACATGGATGCAAAAATTCTCACCAAAATACTAGCCAATAGGATCCAACAGTACATTAAAAGGATTATTCACCATGACCAAGTGGGATTTATCCCTGGGCTGCAAGGCTGGTTCAACATCCGCAAATCAGTCAACGTGATACAATACATTAACAAAAGAAAGAACAAGAATCATATGATCCTCTCAATAGATGCAGAAAAAGCATTTGACAAAGTACAGCATCCTTTCTTGATCAAAACTCTTCAGAGTATAGGGCTAGAGGGTACATACCTCAATATCATAAAAGCCATCTATGAAAAACCTATAGCGAATATCATTCTCAATGGGGAAAGGCTGAGAGCTTTTCCCCTAAGGTCAGGAACGCGGCAGGGATGTCCACTCTCACCACTGCTATTCAACATAGTATTAGAAGTCCTAGCCACAGCAATTAGACAACAAAAAGAAGTCAAAGGCATCCAAATCGGCAAAGAGGAAGTCAAACTCTCACTCTTTGCAGATGATATGATACTGTATGTGGAAAACCCAAAAGACTCCACCCCAAAACTGCTAGAACTCATACAGGAATTCAGTAAAGTAGCAGGATATAAAATCAATGCACAGAAATCAGTGGCATTCCTATACACCAATAACAAGACAGAAGAGAGACAAATCAAGGAGTCGATCTCATTTACAATTGCACCCAAAACCATAAGATACCTAGGAATAAATCTAACCAAAGAGGCAAAGGATCTGTACTCAGAAAACTATAAAATACTCAGGAAAGAAATTGAAGAAGACACAAAGAAATGGAAAAACGTTCCATGCTCATGGATTGGGAGAACCAACATTGTGAAGATGTCAATGCTACCTAGAGCAATCTACACATTCAATGCAATCCCCATCAAAATACCATCCACCTTTTTCAAAGAAATGGAACAAATAATCCTAAAATTTGTATGGAACCAGAAGAGACCCCGAATAGCCAGAGGAATATTGAAAAAGAAAAGCAAAGCTGGCGGCATCACAATTCCGGACTTCCAGCTCTATTACAAAGCTGTCATCATCAAGACAGTATGGTACTGGCACAAAAACAGACACATAGATCAATGGAACAGAATCGAGAGCCCAGAAATGGACCCTCAACTCTATGGTCAACTAATCTTTGACAAAGCAGGAAAGAATGTCCAGTGGAAAAAAGACAGTTTCTTCAACAAATGGTGTTGGGAAAATTGGACAGCCACATGCAGAAGAATGAAACTGGACCGTTTCCTTACACCACACACAAAAATAGACTCCAAATGGTTGAAAGACCTAAACGTGAGACAGGAGTCCATCAAAATCCTAAAGGAGAACACAAGTAGCAACCTTTTCTACCTCAGCCGCAGCAACTTCTTCCTAGAAACATCGCCAAAGGCACGGGAAGCCAGGGCAAAAATGAACTATTGGGATTTCATCAAGATAAAAAGCTTTTGCACAGAAAAAGAAATAGTCCACAAAACCAAAAGACAACCGACAGAATGGGAGAAAATATTTGCAAATGACCTATCAGATAAAGGGCTAGTATCCAAAATCTATAAAGAACTTACCAAACTCAACACCCAAAGAACAAATAATCCAATCAAGAAATGGGCAGAAGACATGAACAGACATTTTTCCAAAGAAGACATCCAAATGGCCAACAGGCACATGAAAAAGTGCTCAACATCGCTCGGCATCAAGGAAATCCAAATCAAAACCTCAATGAGATACCACCTCACACCCGTCAGAATGGCTAAAATTAACAAGTCAGGGAACGACAGATGTTGGAGGGGATGTGGAGAAAGGGGAACCCTCCTACACTGTTGGTGGGAATGCAAGCTGGTGCAACCACTCTGGAAAACAGTATGGAGGTTCCTCAAACAGTTGAAATTAGAGCTACCATTCGATCCAGCAATTGCACTACTGGGTATTTACCACAAAGATACAATGTAGGGACCCGAAGGGGTACGCGCACCCCAATGTTTATAGCAGCAATGTCCACAATAGTCAAACTGTGGAAAGAGTCAAGATGTCCATCGACAGATGAATGGATCAAGAAGATGTGGTATATATACACAATGGAATATTATGCAGCTGTCAAAAGGAATGAGATCCTGCCATTTGCAACGACGTGGATGGAACTGGATGGAACTGGAGGGTGTTATGCTTAGTGAAATAAGTCAATCAGAGAAAGACATGTATCATATGACCTCACTGATATGAGGAATTCTTAATCTCAGGAAACAAACTGAGTGTTACTGGAGTGGTTGGGGGTGGGAGGGATAGGGTGGCTGGGTGATAGACATTGGGGAGGGTATGTGCTATGGTGAGCGCTGTGAATTGTGCAAGACTGTTGAATCACAGATCTGTACTTCTGAAACAAATAACGCAACATATTTTAAGAAAAAAGAAAAAGAAGAAGATAGCAGGAGAGGAAGAATGAAGGGGAGTAAGTCAGAGGGGGAGACGAACCATGAGAGATGATGGACTCTGAAAAACAAACTGAGGGTTCTAGAGGGGAGGAGGGTAGGGGGATGGGTTAGCCTGGTGATGGGTATTAAAGAGGGCACATTCTGCATAGAGCACTGGGTGTTATGAACAATGAATCATGGAACACTACATCAAAAACTAATGTTGTAATATATGGTGATTAACATAACAATAAAAAATTTTAAAAAAATCTAGAAAGCTGAACAATTTATACTCTGTCCCCTGATCTTGCATAGTCCCTGGTTATGCCTATCTAAACAAAAATAATCATTACAGTGCCAGGGAATTTGCATAACAGATATTCTTCAAGTTGATGCTTTATAGAATTGTATTTAGCCTTGGAAAGAGAATAGCAATTAGTGGGATGGACCAACCTGTTCTGATTAAATAGAATGTTAATTTAGAAGTGACCTGAAAGTGAACTCTTTTGGAAGCCAGGAAAGTGTTTGTACTAATTTGGGATTTTATTTTCAATTTCTTTCTGATATAAGAGACGTTGAAACAGCAAGAGCCAGAAACTGTCTTCACTGAATATCCATCTGGAAGAATAAAATGATAGAAATATTGAAAAAAAAAAAAACTAACCCATGCCTATTTTTTTAAACATGATAATATTTATTGCTAGGTTGTATGTATCCAATGTCCATAGCCACAGACCATTTAAAAACACTCGTCTCTACTACTATCAGTGGCAAATTCTTCCACTTCACAGCCTTCTTTTTTGTTCTAGTTTTCCAAACAGCTTCCTATGTGTGGTATTGTTGACTTGTTCTTTTAATTTGGTATTTTGAGGAAGACGTTGATTACTGATGCAATGAAGCACAGTAATGTCAACTATGTCTTCAGTTCTCCCTACTGTACCCCTTCTTCCCGTCTCCGATCCCCCACCTTATCCCACAGCTCTCAGTCTTTTATCCTAACATTACTGTTTCTCATAACATCAAAAATAATAATAAGGAAAAGAATAAGCTTCACACAAAGTGAGGTGCGATTGATAACAAATGACATCTACACTTGGTGTTTATGTGCCTGGAATGCAGAGTCCTAAGATAAAGAAATAAGAAAATTGCTGTCATCCACAGAGACCTCACTAGGCTGTAAGCTACCTTCAAATGATGATAGATAGATAGATAGATAGATATTTTAAACATGGAACATATTTTTGTTGTCCCTCACTCCACATCCCTAGTCACTCTCATTATTTGGGTATTTGGCATGAGTCACATAAATACGGAGAGAAATAGTCACTCGTGTGGTCCTGCTCCTGCCCTCTGCCCTCCCTCTCCTCAGAACAGAGCAGGAAGAGGGATGCCTTGGTGGTTCAGTTGGTTGAGTGTCCCGACTCTCGGTTGGGCTCAGGGTCCTGAGATAACCCATTTGGCTCCACGCTCAGCATGGAGTCAGCTTGAGAGTCTCTCTTTCCCTCTGCCTCTGCCCCTCCCCTGTTTGCGCATGCTTTCTCACTCTCTCAAAATAAATAAATAAAATCCTAAAAAAAAAAAAAAAAATAGGAAGAGAGGCTACAGATCTGGTTCAGCTTTCACTTACCTTCAGAGTATCTCAAACTAATAAATTCCATAATTCATCGATCCACAGTGGTCCATAAAATGAAGAGGTACCTTGTAATCAATGGCATGTTAGATTCAATAAACTACAGTGTTAGAGCTATCATTTCCTGTTCTTTTCTCTCTCCACCAATATCCCCCCAGTGACATTAATTGCAAAGCAACATTGCCTCACATCAGATGGAGGGGATGTGTGAGGGCGCTGTGCACTGATTCAAGGAAAAAATGCATAATTAAAAAAATGATACAGCAACATTTAAATTATGTATAAATAAATAATTTAGCTTCTATTTAAATAGTAGATCTGATTGGAATCTAACATGTGCTTCTTTATAAAGACTGAGTTTGGTTAAGACACAGTTGTGGAATGTTCCCCCAGATTATGTATCTAAGAGTTTCTGAAATAGCAGTTCAGCCTGTCCCTCCTGTACAGTGGTACTGCCTTCATATTTGAAGGGCTCTAGGGCAAAAGATGAATTATTCTGGGGAGTTCCATAAACGTATCTGAGAAAAATGCACATTAGCTATGAGTACATGGATTTCGGATCAATATAAAATGGAACTTTCTAGCTTTCTAGACATGGCAGTATAGAGAGATCTTGTGAAATTGTGAGGTCCTCATCTCTTCAGGTATTTGAAGCAGAAGCTGTCTGCTTCTCTCGGGCATTACACAAGCTGATTCCTGCTTGGGTGATAAAAGTAGAACTAGAGGGACTATCCCTTCCAGACTCAGAATCAAAGATTGTGTGGCATGACACCAGGTCAAAGGTCATACATTCCATAATTACAAAGCAAGTTCTAACCGTGAAAACTATATAGTTGCCATTTCTTGAAGGAAAACAAAAGAACACAATCAACATTTTTTTTTTTTTACTATCTGTATCCGTTTTACATTCAAATATGGCCCCATTTTTTCCCCGTCTTAAACCCATGTCTAACACTAAAGTGTTAAAAAGTATACCAATGAAGATGGGTCTTTAAAAACAGCTTCAGGGGACGCCTGGGTGGCTCAGACATTAAGCATCTGCCTTCGGCTCAGGTCATGATCCCGGGGTCCTGGGATCGAGTCCCGCATCGGGCTCCCTGCTCGGCGGGAAGCCTGCTTCTCCCTCTGCCTCTGCCCCTGCTTGTGTTCCCTCTCTCGCTGTGTCTCTCTGTCAAACAAATAAATAAAATCTTTAAAAAAAATAAAATAAAAAAATAAAAATAGCTTCAGGGTACCCTGTAGAAACCGTTGACTTCACTAAAATAAAAATAAAAGTAAAAACTATAACTCCTGAAATAGGAGCAACTGCTGTTCAGAATACTGCCTTGATGTGGTTGGGGAAAAATTTAAAGTGTGTATTACTCTGCTGGTAATACCAAAATATAGAAGAGTGTAACTCTAGTGGGTAATAAAATTCTCCCAGATCCTGACGTGCATTTACAGCCTCATTCACAGTCTTCCTAGTTCATTTCATTCAATAAAACACATGAATTGAGCTCTTATAAATCCAACCTTTCTGGCTTCTGTCCTGTTTGTATTCTTCTATATTCCCTTCCCACCTCCCGCCCTTAGTGCCTAGATTCCTGTGTTTATCAGTCTGAGCTGTGCAAACGTCTGCCATCAGATTTGCTCCCTGAAACTTGTCTTATTCAATCCCGATTGTTACACATTCAGATTTTAACCTGATCTATTCAAGTGGAAACGTGATCCTGCTCCGGGTGGGAAGAAAGCACCTGACTGAAGACAGCTGACCATGCCCACAGGTAAAGCACCTTTTCCAGATAATCAGCTTTGTCAACAGATGCAGAATAGGGGAGCTGAGTCACGCTGACCAGCCCCGGACAAGACTGGCATATACACTCTAACGTGACTGTATTTACAAGGTCAAGCATAGTTGCAACCTAAATCTCTGCTAAGAGTTTAGAACATTCTATTGTGTTTTCTGTGGAATGGCCAAAGGGACAAAATACCTATCATGAAGGGTTTGTTTGTCTTTCTTGATAGAATCTACAAAAAAAACAAACAAACCATGAAGTATCTGTACAAATTTCTAATAAGTGTAATCAGCCCATTTTATGGATCTTGAGATCCATTTTTCTTTCTCTTTTTTCTCCCGACTTTATATTGCTTCTCCAACATCTTGTATTGAATCTGATTGGTTACAGGATTCTTTCTAGGGTATCTAAGCTGAAATTTCCCTGATTTTGCTGAAAGTAGCATGTGGTCCACCAAGGCAAATGCAAATAACTGAGTTCAACTAAATTCCCTCCACTGTACCCCAACTACTGCTTCAGGCAAAACCTTGCTTCTCTGTCTCCAGAACGAGGCCTCTAGAATCAGAATGGTTTGTTTACAAACGAGGATCACAGTATGTACAGGATGACTTACAAACCTATCTTGAAAATAAAGCATAGAATATATCTGGTGCTTCTGAACCCCTGTAGGGGAGTTTTGATGCTTCCCCACAGGGTGCCATATTTGGGGGCTAGGTGAGATGTCTTCCCAGGCATTGGTTTGTGTAAGAATGGCAGAGGCCAACTCACAGGAGGGGGAACTTCCCAGTGGAGATCCATGAAGGGTAGGCATGTCTGGCTTGTGTTAAATTCAGGGTGGAACTATGTAGTGGGCTTTACTGTACTTGCAGTTGACTGGCTTGTGCGGGCCTCATTCAGGGGCAAGCAATGGTTATGGATTTGGGAGTCTTTGGAAATGCTGGTTAATTGTCTAGTTTCTGTGGCAGTGAGTAATAGTAGCTCACCAAGTATTAAACACTCTCAATAACGAGTTGACCCCCCCTTTTTTTTTATCTCTTGCCATACAAAGCTTTTTAAAATGTTTTGTATCTTGAGATACTTAAATTTTTGAGTTTGAGTTTTTAATTTTAATTTTTTTACTTTCTATTATCTATCGCCCTCTGATTTGACCTTACAAATTGTTACTGGAAAGATCTGAGGTGGACGTCTCTGGCAGCTGGTCTCATAGATGGCTGCTTCTTTCTCCAGGAAGTCCAACGGACCTCGCTGGGATTGGGTTTGGCCTCCACTTGTGCAATGGTGGCCTGATCATTTGGGATGGCCCCTAGACCCCCATAGTGTTTTGGTGGTTGGTGCTCTGCAGCACTAGGCATCTCCTAGGCCATGTCTATGGGTGGTCTACATTTAATCAAGAGCTTGATAACATCCGTGGGTGTTTGAGGTGGCACTAGCAGGAGGTGCTCACACTCAGGCCATTAGATGTTGTGCATGCAAGAGTGGGACCCATAATAACCCCAAGAGTATGGGGATGCAGTGACAGCAGCAAGGTATGCAGCAAGAAAGGGACTGTAGGCTCATGCTGCAGTTAGCTTTGCCCAGAGCCAGGGCTTCTGCAGCAAGCATGCCCTTAACAGACAGGTTAGGACTCAAAGTCCTGTTACCACATGCAAACACACCAGTCAAGGAAGGGGAGTCTTCCTCTCCTCCCAGGGCACCATCCTGCACCTTTATTTGGTAGCCCACCCTTGGGCAGGAGTTGCCATTTGCATGTTCTAGGCCGTTAACTAACGCAATGAGACCTTGTACAAATCTTAGCAAGTTTGGCTAACGGTCAGCATCAGGGTCTGTGCTTCAAGACAGGAAATACTCCAGTGAGTCTAACACCTGCTGGGAAAATTCACCTCCCATGGGGTGTTAGCAGGTGGAAGACCCAGCTGCAGCACCTCATGCCAGCTCCAATGAGCATGCTCCGGGGTTCTGGAGGACTCTGGTGGCTTTCTCAGCTACACTTGGGGATAGGAAGCCATGGCAGTGCCATGCATAGGCAATACAGTGCAACACAGAGTAGCACAGAGGAATGCCAGCAAGTGGGGGACCCCTTCCAGATAGAATTTGCCCACCTGCAAATGCAAGCTGGTGCAGCCACTCTGGAAAACAGTATGGAGGTTCCTCAAAAAGTTGAAAATAGAACTACCCTACTTCCAGGCAATTGCACTACTAGGTATTTATCCCAAAGATACAAATGTAGGGATCCAAAGGGGCACATGCACCCCAGTGTTCATAGCAGCAATGTCCACAATAGTCAAACTATGGAAAGAGCTTAGATGTCCATCAACAGATGAATGGATAAAGAAGATGTGGTATAGGGCGCCTGGGTGGCTCAGGCGGTTAAGCGTCTGCCTTCGGCTCAGGTCATGATCCCAGAGTCCTGGGATCGAGTCCCACATCGGGCTCCCTGCTCAGCGGGGAGTCTGCTTCTCCCTCTGCCTGCTGCTCCCCCTGCTTGTGCTCTCTCTGTGTCAAAGAAATAAATATTTAAAAAAAAAGATGTGATACACACACACACACACACACACACACACACACACACACACACACAATGGAATATTATGCAGCCATCAAAAAATGAAATCTTGCCATTTGCAATGACTTGGATGGAACAAAAGGGTATTATGCTAAGTGAAATAAGTCAATCAGAGAAAGAATTATCATACGATCTCACTGATATGAAGAATTTGAGAAAAAAGACAGAGGATCATAGGGGAAGGGAGAGAAAAATGAAACAAGACGAAACCAGAGGGGGAGACAAACCATAAGAGACTCAATCTCAGGAAACAAACAGGGTTGCTGGAGTGGTGGGGGATGGGAGGGATGGGGTGGCTGGGTGATAGACATTGGGGTCGGTATGTGCTATGGTGAGCACTGTGAATTGTGTAAGACTGATGAATCACAGACCTGTACCTCTGAAACAAATAATACATTATATGTTAAAAAAAAAAAAAGAAGATAGTAGAAAGGGAAAAATGAAGGGGGGGGAAATTGGAGGGGGAGACGAACCATGACAGACTATGGACTCTGAGAAACAAACTGAGGGTTTTAGAGGGGAGGAGGGTGGGAGATGGGTTAGCCCGGTGATGGGTATTAAGGAGGGCATGGATTGCATGGAGCACTGGGTGTTACACACAAACAATGAATCATGGAACACTACATCAAAAACTAATGAGGTACTGTATGGTGACTAACATAACATAATAAAATAAAATTAGAAAAAAAGAATTTGTGGGAGAGCCAGGTAGTCAGCTATTTGCCCCTAAAAGGCATTTCCCAGGTCCACTGCCAGTGTGACTCTACCATACTGCTCAACACCAGTGGTTATGACTTTGTTAAATTAATATTTGTTAAGTAGAAAGGGGGTGCTGGATGGTGAGCCTCGTTCAACAAAAGACTATGAGAGAAATTTAAATAAAGAAGTTTATTACTCACAAGTCCTAGAAGGAATATAGGCAAACCTGGAGGGGTGCCATAGGGAAATCAAGGCAGAGTGGAGAGAAAGACAGAACGTGGGGCACATGCCTTTATTAGGGTCTGTGGGTGGAGTGCTTTGGGCTACCTACTGTGGCCAGATTGATCAGTTCAAACTGAAAAGAGCAGGTTTTGGTAAGCCCCACAGGGTCTTACAAAAGGAGTGCACATGTTGGGAGGGGGCTGCAAGGGACTGTTGCTCACAAGGGCTGTTAGGGGAGTCATATAAGGAATTTTTTGCTTTTTGCTTCTGATTCTGTGGACTCTTATCTAGGGCATGGGGTTGCATGAAGGGCTAGTGTCAGCTTAAGATTCCCACAAACCCCTTGGCCAGACAGAATGGATGCTGAGGCAGCAATACCATGGAGTAGATTAGCTAAACTCTGGACATGCCTGTTTTTATAAATAAAGTTTTATTGTGACACAGTCTTACTCATTTGTTTACCTACTGCCTCTGGATGTTTTTGTGCTATAAAGCAGAGTCAAATAGTGGTGATATAGCTTGCTATATTCAAAATAGTTGCTACGAGCCTCTTTCCAGAAGAGGTTTAGTAATTCCTGTTCTAGAAGTAGGGCACGAGACTCACATCACCAAGCAGAGTGGGTGACACAAAGCAGTTGCCAGCCGGCAGAGGTGGGTGTCTGAGCCAACAGCCGAATGAACGGCCACTAGCTGTTCCAGCCACAGCTGCCAATCTTCTTGTCCACATCTTGCACCAGTTTGCTTTGCTGTCCATTTCTCCCCCCCAACCTGCTCTGCTCTGTATGGCAGCACCCCTGCCACCTTCTAAGTCAGCTCGCTTTCAGCTAGGTTAAGACATGAAAAGAACTTGCTGGGGGGGGGGGGGGTTGGTTAGAGGGAGAGAGAGAAGCCTGGGTATTTCTCTACCTCCACTCTGCTTCTGGAAGGTTCTTGAGCAGTGGCTGTCCTCTTCCATGAATCCAGCTCCTGACAGACTCTCCTGTGGTTGCAGCTTTCACCTCTTGGCTTCAGGGCATATCCCTTCTTCCTCGTGCTTCCAGTTTAGGTGTATACTAACTTCTTGCTGTTGCTAATCTTAGGGTTATTCATGGTCCCCTGTTGGATTCTCAGTCTTTATGTCACCTAAGTAACTATTCCCTTACATTAAATTCCCTGTGTTGTTAATAATTGAAGTGATATCTACTTTTCTTGACAGGAGTCAGCAGATGAAGGGAAACAAAGCAGCTCCGCTTTGTGGTGTGATACAGGATTCTAGCAGCTTCAGGCATCTGGCTCAGCTACCAGGGATAGTGAGTGATAACCAGGCTTAGTTTATGATACATTTAAGTCACATCTCGAGGATTCTCAGAAACACTTGTGGCATAATAACATTCCTGCGTGAGCAGGTGAGAGCTTGGTTTCAGTGAGACTCAGGCACAAATATTAACGTGACCTCAATTATGCTAATGGAGTAGAGAAAACCGGGATGTTAAGGTTACAAAAAACCTTCCATTTTGAACTGGAGTGCTGTAGATTTGTCTTTATGTCTGATGCCAGTCAACATCTTCCTTAAAGATAATTAGCAGGGTTACCATTTCTCCTGTGAAAAACAAAAGGAGAAATGGAAGGGATTTCAATCTGATTTTATTTTCGTAATTGTCATTAAAGACACACATGAACTTTCAGATGCCAATATCTATTCCCAGTTCTCCAAGTCTGGAAGAGTCTGGGGACCTGCAGAGGCTGCTGTAATTTCAATTCATAGTTTGATAGGAACAGTCAACCCTAGTTAAATGCCATCAATGGCTAATGCAGTTTGGACAGTTTAATTATGTACTTGTCTGAACACTTGTCACACTTCTGGTGACTTCAAAGCAGTGTAGTTGTCTTTGGCACTAAAATTTGCAAAGTGTTTTATAATCATTTTTATTAGTGCTTCCTCACATTAGATCACTAGACAAAAAATGAGGTATGAAGAGGTTAAGTAACTTGACCAAGACCAGACTGAATTGACGAGAAAAAGTTGAGAACTGAAACAATTAGCCAAACGGTTCACCTAATATTAAAAGCACATCTTTTATTTTGGGGAGGTAGAGGGGGGAGGAGTTTAAATTACTAAGCTAATTATCTGGCAATCACTGAACTCTCAGATCTAAGAATAAAATTCCTGGTCTCCAGTCATTGTTAAAATACTTAATGTATTGCTCAATGAGATTTTTTTTTTAAATTAAAATTGTGAACCCTTTGCATTGTATTTAGAGTCAGACGCCTTCTTTTTGAAGTGGAACATATTTATATCGCCACCTAGTGGACTGATTTGTAATGAAGGCAGGCGTATGGCTTGGGGAGGAAAAGGTGAGGAACAGATGCTGCTCCAAGCCATCCATCCCTAATGGACATCTTATCTCTCAGTTGCTTCACCTCTAATGTTGAACCTGAAAATTTTGTCTGCATATCGACTCCCAGAGAAAGAAATTCAGAGTCATGTTATTAACAGACATGCCTTGCCTCCTCAAGGAGAAACAGATGAATGAAGTTCCCAGTGGCCAGGAAAACATGAACATATGTTAAAGTCATTAATGGCTGTGTTGCTTCTGTTTAGCAGCAAGGTATAATGACACAACTAATTTGCCTTTTCCTCATTATGAGGTGTTAACAAGGAGAGTAATTATGACAGAGAAGATAGAAATGGTGGTATTCTTTAAATTAGAAGTAAAGGGTACATCTAATAGACAACACATTTCTTCTGATAAAACCAATCCATTTCATAGAAAATTGATTCTATATGACTATTAGGAGATATATCTATTATGTCCTTGGAGATTAATTGGGATTCTGTCTTTGTGTATTCTTTCTCGCTTTTCTATAAGCACTTTGGGACAGTGGTTTTTACTTAAATAAGTGGCTTATATCGGTTTGTTTCCATGTGAGACAATTTTCCAGGTCATTTCTGTAAGATATTTTTAAAAATGTAATACTTCTTGTCAAACAGTTTTCCAGGGTCATTTCTGTAGTATATTTTTTGAAATGTAATATTCCTCCTATGTCCAAGGTACTAAGAGCTTATGCCTTTGCCTTTAGAGACAATAGTGTTCTTGTAACTGACAGTCATCTTTAAAAGAAACAAACTTCTTTCTTTTGAATCAGCCCCTCTACATCTGTACCACTCCTTAGGTTGAGACGAGAATGACTCAAGACATCCTCTGTATCATTTAAACTTTTCCAGCAATTATGAGAGCCAGTAAAGGAGCCAAATCCTCAACATTTACTTTGTGATTGTTGGGTTATTACCAAATTTTGTCTTAAAAAATGGAAGCTATTTTGCCTCATCAAATTGCCATTTTACACACATTTAAAAAAATATTTTATTTATTTATTTGAGAGAGAGAGAGAGGGAGAGGGAGCATGAGCAGGGGGAGCGGCAGAGGGTGAAGCAGGGAGCCCAACGTGGGGCTGGATCCCAAGCCCCTGGGATTATGACCTGAGCCGAAGGCAGACGCTTAGCCAACTGAGCCACCAGGCACCCCCACACACATTTTTTTCTCATATATTTTTCACTCCTTTTCTAATTATTATTAGTTAATTGGTTAAGCATGTTAAAAAGTCTAACCAAGAAGTACCTGGTAATTATAAGTTACATAGAATATTGGAAATTTAAAATCACTTGAGACATCAGGCAAAGATTTCATACCCAGCAGTTTTCTTCAGTGTGCTGACCTGAAATAAATACAAAATGTGTGCATTTGCATTTGGAACTACTGGTATTTGCTACTGAGTGAATGACTTTTTAAAAGGATTGAGGTCTGGCAATGCATCTACTTACAAGGGTGTCTACTTAGAGATAAATTATTAATTTTAGTCTCACCCATGAGGACATATCTTGGATAATCTCACATTTATTATTCAGAGTGAAAATAGTTCTTTTGGGTAATATATTTTAAAAAAAGAATATATGTTTATAACAAAGAATTCCACAGAATGTGAGACATTTAAAAGAAAGTTGGAATACATAAAAATTTGTTAACCCCTTTGGGGTTTCCAATAGGCTGTGGAATGTGTATGTGTGTGTGTATATGTATGTGAATATACATATTCAGTGCTTAAAAAGTTGTGGATATTGCAAATATGTATTTAACAAATGTTTGATACTATTAATTGGCATCCTACTAACTTACACTCTGGTGATAATATTTTTCCCTTTTTACCCAAAACTTTTCATTTTAATTTTAGCCTTAATTTTAAACAAAACTATAGATGTGAATCATTTAAAGATCAAAAGGTTTTTTTGAAAACACTGAAAAAGTGTTTTTTGTTGTTTTTTTTTAACCAAAGAATAATAGTCCTCTACATGCTTGTTCCTATTTCCCATTCCCTGGAACACAACCAGTTTGATCTCTTACAGATGATCATTTTGGTATTTACATTAATGTCTTCAAATACTGTGCAGTTGTGTAGGAGGAGGTCATCAACAAGATGATCAGGATATGTGGAAAGACATTTGAGTCCATCTGCAAGAGTCTGAGACAGTCCTCACTGTCTTCCACATCCCAGCTCATAAGGCATGGACACCCTGTGGCAAGCAGGAAGCTGATGCCCTGCTTTGGATATGAGCCCTAGCAAATGACCCTTCAGTAGATGCAGCAGATTGGGTGCGTACAAAGAGTGGCCATCATAGTGTCCAGGTGGGATGACATATTGCCAAGGATGCTGGATTGCCCTTGAAATACAGTGAGTTGGTTAATGCCCTAACAGCATGTCTTGCATGCTCTACACAAATCCAAGACAACTGTCAAAAAGAATCAGGGGCCATCCACTGGAGTTCCCAACTGGTGAGGGATTAGTAAATTGGTTATATTGGTCCCCTCCCTGCAAATGAAATTTCTAAATATGTTATGGTTTGTGTGGACACTGTGTATGGTTTAACCCAAGCTGTTTCTTATTGCCATACAAACCAGGTTGCCACCGTTAGGGGATCAGAGAAGCTGCATAACTGTGTACAGATACCTTCATGGAATAATGATCAGGGGTCACATTTTAAAGGTCATGATGTATAAGACTGTGCAAAAGAACATGACACTGAATGGAGGTTCCATCTCCCCTATAATCCTCAAGCAGTATGGTTAGTAAAAAGGAAAACTGAAATATTAAAGCAGCAGATTAAATTACTAACAGGTAAAACCACCTTGGCTGTGTGGACTAAAGTACTATCTCAGGCTTTGCTACATATGAAGGACCAACTGGTAGGGACTGTTGCCCCACACGCTGGGGACCTCCGCTGAGGCACCTGATACTGTAAAGTGGTAGAGGTCTCGGGAAATAGTCATTGTCCCGACTCACCATGGATCAACATGAGAGGCTGCTGAGAACATGCATCGTGCCTGGGAAAGGAGTTATCTACTGGAATTTGCAAGGGGATCCCCTCGGGGATGGGTGAGCTACTTTGCACCCCTGGGTGAGGGGGACTACTCAATCTCCCCTGGGACCCTTGTCCTACTGCAACCTGAACCTGTTGAGATATACTCTACCTGGAAGGGAGCACGCACCAATGAAAGAGGGGAGAGGGTGGGGACTCTGGTCTTGCCTATCCCATCGTCAGGCCCTCTCCTCACACCTGCCTGCCCCAGCCAGCTTGCATGGTGTATACAAACAGGTCAAGTTCTGAAAGCTGCCAACCTCCCTCTCCTCAAGGCCAGCTGATCAAGTTCTGTTTCTACTGGTCGATCATTTGGCTGCTGTCTTTGTTCCCTCCATTGGCCCAGAGGATATCAAGCACACCTAGAAGCTCTCACTAAATTCACCCAGCAAGCCTGAAATGATAACCAACAAAACCTGTTTTTACTGAACGCTGAACTGTCTCTAAACAATAAAACTGTCCTCTGAAATAGAAAGGCCCTTGGTCATGATTACTACCGTGAAAGGAGGCACAGGTCCCATTATTCAAAGAGAATGTTTTGTGTTCATACCTGATAAGTCTGTTAATGTGCCATTTTTATTGAATCCCGCAAGGACACAAGTGAATAACTTGAGCTATCTGCCTCCCAGCCTGGGGGACTTGGTAAATCAATGGTCCGGATCATGGGGCTCTTGGTAGAAAAAGTTGTCACTGATCTGGGGAATTATTGTCTTAACCTATGTCTTCTCTTCCATGTGCCTGCATTTTTGCTATGGCCTCTGCCTCCAGTGTGGCCAGGTAATTGCCACGGGAGCCACCTCTCTGTTAGTGAAATCCCTTGCTGACTACAGGGCACATGTTGGAAGAAGGTGGTAAGTGAGATTGTAAGGGCTGGTCATGAGGGATGGTGTTGGAGGAGGTCATCAAAATGATGTGACCACCCATTGACCAGGAAGCTGGACCTGGGCATCTGGAGGCCCCTTATCTCCTTTCCTGTTCTTGAAATGTGTGTTCGGCTTGCCTTCTCTGCTCCCAGAAGCTGCCTCAAGAACATAGCCTTGAGATAGTGATGTGGCATTGAGACCACCTGGACAGTATATATGTCTAACCCAGTTAAGGCCTCTATATAAACTTTTAAGATTTGGCAGGTGGGTGCGGAGATTTATTTGTCTTGTGGCTGCCTAAGACAAACCTCTCATGTAAGTTCCCTTGCTTATTAAACCTGCCACCTACCAATCTGGAATGATCGGTCTTTCTTCACTCTTCCTGCCCTCCATGTAATGGCACTTTCATATTACACCTGGGAACCTCCGGAGGTTGCAAGCCCACAAATTGATATCCTGCTATGGAAGTGAGAAATCTGTCCTTTCCTTCCCTCAACCCCATAGCCTGAACTTCCTTGCCATACTCTGCACTCACATTCATAATATCCTAACATTGTCATTTTGTATAGATCATTTTCCAAGCTTACATTATCCTATGTTAATTATTAATGACAACTGAGCAATGTGGTTAAGAGATGATGACATTTATTTTCCTGGACAATTTTTTTTATCTCTCTCCTGAGGGGGATTAGTGATTGCCTTATTTCTTATTAGCTTAGTTTTCTATCATTTTTTATTATTATTATTTTTTAAGATTTTATTTATTTGGGGCACCTGGTGGCTCAGTTGTTAAGCGTCTGCCTTCGGTTCAGGTCAGGATCCCAGTGTCTTGGGATCGAGCCCCGCGTTGGGCTCCCGGCTCAGCGGGAAGTCTCCTTCTCCCTCTCCCACTCCCCTGCTTGTGTTCGAGAGAGGGGGAGTGGGAGAAGAAGAAGCAGGCTTCCCACTGAGCCGGGAGCCCGATGCGGGTCTCGATCCCAAGACACTGGGATCCTGACCTAAACCGAAGGCAGACACCCAGGTGCCCCTCTATGATTTTTTTTTTAAATAATCCACCTCAAAGCCTTTAGCCAATTGCCTATATATTCTCTCAAAAGTCCATATACATCAGGTATTCTACTAAGTGCATCTTCCCCAAGAATTCTCTCCCAGAACCTTCTGTCCTACCTCTATCTAGCATCCTGAAATTTCCCTTCACCACCTTCCTGGGTCTGGATCTTGTCTTCCTCTAACCCTGACTTCTTTCCTTGATAACTCTTCCTATTTTGTGTTGTGTATTCTAAGAAAGGGTACAAGGGAGGTAAAATTTTGAGGCTTTGCCTGTCAAAGTACTGTATTGTTCTCTCACATTTGATTGATAGTTTGGTGTGTGTATAATTCAAGTTTGGAAATGAATTTTTCTCAGAGTATTGAAACCATTCTTCCACTGCCTTCTGGCTTCCACTGTCCGTAGTGAGAGGTCCAAAGGCATTATGATTCCTGATCTCTCGTATAAACTTGTAGAAACTTCTTGCCCTGAATACTCTAGATTTATATGACAATAGGCTTTGTTGCATGTCAGTTTTAATCTATTGGGTGGACATTTACAAGCCCTTTAAATCTGAGAAGTTACTTCCTTCTGGGAGAATTTCCTCAAATTATTTTTTTGATGTTTCCTTCCCCTTTTTCTCTTACGTTTTGATGTTAAACTTCCTGGATTGATACTCTAATTTCCTTATATTTTTTCTCTGTTTTCTATCTTTGTCCTTTTGTTCTATTTCAAGGTGATTACTTCAATTTTATCTCCCAAAACTTTTGTGTTCTCTGAAGGAATCTTTACTGTATTATTCTGTTCTTATATTACAGCTGCAAAATCTGTTCTTATCATTCTGAGAATATTAGTGGCAATCTTTTTTACTATTGTTTCCTAAGCAGAGTCTTAATTTTTTTTCCAATGTTCTATTTTTCCCCTCTATTTTTAATGTAAAAGGATTTCCTCAAATATCCAGTAATCATTGGTTGCCTGTTTACATATAACACTGGGATACCAACAATTGATGAGAAGGTCATGAGAAGAGCTTGCAATGTGTGGTTTGCTATAGGATGACTTGGCTGAGCCTTTTAGCTGAGGAACTTTAATGTCAAACTTAGGCTGGTTAGATACCCCAGAAAAGAATCTTCAAGTCTCTTGCTGGAAGGATACACTGTACCCTGTGTTTTAGAAGTTAAGGGGGAAGGGAAAGCTGGGGAATGTTAGCATCCAGCATACGTGCATCTATTTAATCCTCAGTTTTCCCTCATACCTTTGTGTTGATGTTTTCTGGACAAGCAAAGAGCTATCTTACTCTTTCCAGAAAAAAATAAAGCTCCACTCTTTTTTTATAGTAAGAGTGTGTCAACATCCTAGTTTGGAGAACAGTGGATAATTACCTGTTTCATAAACAGATTTTTTTTTTAATGTATTCCCCTCATTTCCACCTTTAGAAGTACCTGATATGGCAGCCCCCGCACTGAGAGACGAAGCTCATGTCCTCTCTCCTTGACTCTGAGTGGATTTGTCATTGAGTCGACCAATAGAGTATGGGAGAACTGAGGGCCATGTGATTTCCAAGTCTAGATCATAAAAGGCTTTGCAGTTTCCATTTTGCTGTCTATACACTCCTGTATATTCACTCTTATAGTCCTGAATCATCATATAAAAAGTCCAACTTCCTTGAGACCGCTGAAGAGGCCATCTGTAGACATTCTAGTCAGATATTCAACCCGAACCTGTCTTTGTCTAATCCAGCTCAGCCATTAGGCGGTAAGTGAAGAAACCATCTTGAAAGCATGTTCTCTAGCCCTGGCTGTTCTGACTTCCAGCCATTCAAGTCATCCCCATTTTTGTCCCAGACATCATGGAACGGAAACATCCATCTTCACTGCACACTTTCTGAATTCTTCATCTGCAGAATTTGTGAGCATAATAAAATGGTTATTGTTTCATACTACTAAGTTTTGGGGTAGTTGGCTATGCAGCAATAGATAACCTGCACACCCAGGACTGCTGATTTATGAACCACTGAGAATTCTGGTCCAGGACAGGTTGATTCTTGGAGTTCTTCACCACAGGCTTAGGATTCAGTTGGCATAGGTCTGTTGAATCCTTCATCGCTAGTATAACTATGGTTTCCAAAGCCTCTTTTCTTGAGTTCCCAGTCTTTGCGGGTATAGGCTTTTAAAAATAAATCTCTTCACACTCACTTTAGAGGAGTGCCCAAAGGATGCATAGTAGGTACATACATCTCACCCAAGAGTCCACTATTTTTTTTATTTATAAATATTTTATCTGGCTCAGATATAGTCTGCTTAATTAAACTGCACATGTAAAGCTTACCATGAGGTTTATTCTCTGTCCTATTTGTGGGGTTGAGTGCATTTGGTGCCAAAGAACCTCCCTACATTCCTGGTAGGTGTTGCTGCTGATCATCCTGACACCCTATTTACTACTGTAAAAGGGCTTTCTTTATTTGAACTACATCTGATACTTAGAGATATATTATGCCTTATAAAATTATTTTAATTTTGAAATAATCCACTGAAAATGTTTCAGATAACAATATCATTGAGGTGTGTGTCCCCTTGTTTGTTCTTTCTCACTAAGACATTAAAACACCTCAAACAGTGTATATATTGATTTCATCATAACTTTCTTTTAAAAGAGAATCTTAAAAGCAGTGTATAGATGCCACCATTTCATTTTCTGGAAACTCCCCTGAGACCTTTTTCTCTCAGGTTACACTTCAACTTGGTAACCAAGTTCTATGACAGCTAAGCTCATTCATAAGATTTAACCTGAAATTTCACTTCCTTCCTGCTGGTCAAATTGCATCTTTTTAACAACATCTCATGTAAGATAATCTTTCAATCACATTTTTAAATCCAGCTCAAGATGTATTTCTTCTAAGAAATCTTATATGGTGGAATAAAGAGAGCTGTATTTGTCTCAAAAGAGCTAGGTCCATGGACTAGTTTCTCCTTTAAATCTTAGCTCATTTCCTCTGAGGAGTGGGGTAATTTGTTATCATCTCTGAACTTTGGGATTATCATTACTCATCTATAAATGGAAACAGTAATCCCTCCCTTAATGTGTGTGTGTGTGTGTGTGTGTGCGCGCGTGTGCACGTGTGTGATAGAGAAATAGAATATACTGGAAATGATAAGGCTGTTAAAAAACATCTGTACACAAGTGTAATGAATTATTTAGTTTTAAACCAAATGTGAGGTGACCAACAGTAAGTGTCTAGATCAGTATGCTATGTATATCTACCTCACATCTGGCTCCATTTCATATTTTCACATTTGTTTTACTTGCCTCAAAAAATTCATGTAAACATGTTTTATTTTATGTGTCCTTGCAAAAGTTTTGATTAAAGATGGATGTAAATTTTAAAATATATTAAATTACTTAAAAATGGTTAGCCTACATATTTTGCTTTAAATTCTACTAATATTTATATTTCGAGACCCTCACTAGAGAATGAATGCATTTTAATGTCTCTGCGTGTATAATGACATGTATTTATTATGTGGCCTCAGAATTATTTCCTAAATGCATCATATGTGTATTATATTCCCAAATTAATTATGATCAATTTGAAGATAGAAAAATTGCATCATGTACTTTGTTTTGTCCTTCTTCCAAGTCTAACTGGTTTCAGATGGGCAATAAACAATTTCTAAATGCACACAAAATATATCTGGCAAAAAATTTCCCAGCAAAATGCCAGGTAGGGAATTGCAGGTAGAGAAAACCCGTTCCTCTTATACTTCCAACATGTGACTCAATTTTACACCAATCTGGTTTTGCCATTTTTAGTTCTGCAGTTTCTCCAACATCCTTACCAAAATATATTTTCTACTAAATACATTCTAGCTTTATATACAAATATCTACTCTGGCCTCAAGTGAGTCACTGTCAATTGGTCTGTAGTTGGGTGAACATTTGCTTTTTTATTCCAAAACAACTTCCAACACAACTTTCTGACTCTGTCCATATTTTTTCTACTGAACGTGAAGCTGAGTATTGACATTGGTCTGTAAATTTGAAACAAAATGGGAGCTGGCAGAAGTTTGCAAATCAACCACAAAATACTATAAAAAGGAAGAAGTGATCCTACTGTCTCAAAATATTTAACCTCTGGCCTTATCAGCCTAATGATGTAAATTACCTAGATAGCTTTTAAAGTGGGCTATGGTGAATAAGCAATCCATCCAAGTTAGATTTTACAAGGTGATTTTCCTTGGAGCAAATTCATAGAGTCAAGAATTGACAAGAAATGCTTCCATAATCTTATTTATGAAGGAGAATAGAACTACAGACCTAAATAATCACAGAAGCTTAATATATGATGCACGTTAGTTCACTTTCTGGGTGGCCAGCCCTAAAAGTGCCTTCTTCTCCCAAAATGTGTTCAATTTTTCTTGCTCCAACTTTCAGAATGGAGAGGTTCAAAACAGAGGCTGTCTGAGAAAGCATCTCCAATTATTATGTATCTTGTGAACTTGTGAATGGCTTAATCTACCTTTATTGTAGGAATGTAGTTTTGGTAATCACAGACTTTTTTTTGGCAATAGGTGATATACAAATGCAAAGAAGTATGAACTGCATGGCACAGATTGATTGTTAGGGCCCTGCTACACCACTCATCTTCATGGTGCAAGCCTCTAGGCTTAAGTGGATTATAATACAATAATCTAATTCAATTAAAAGTGCATCTGGAGAACAATGTAAATTTACATTCAGTGTTCATAACTGGCTATGTAGCTTTTAATATTTAGTATCATGTACTATTCATGACTCTCTTTGTACCCTACCTCTCAATATTTTCCTGTTTCTCATGCCAGTCATTCAATTTAAATTTTTAGCCAAGTGTTTATTTCATGTGAGTAGCATTGAATGTGGAGAAAACAAACCACATACTTCCCTTACTACAGAGATTACATTTAAGCTTTTTTCAAAACAATCCTTGTGTGAGATTAATATCTAGTTAGTGAAAAGTATGACTTCTTTCTATCAATATTTAACAGAAAAGAATTTGACTTTGCATTCTATTCCCCGATAATTAACACTCACTTTGATATTGTAGACGAAAGGATTTTGTATTCATTTTGTCGACAGAATGATTTGAGACCAAGGAGGAAATGCTGTTTGACAACCTCTGCATATTCTTCATTCTGGGGAGAAATGTATTCTGCTAGCTGTCCAATCAATTATGTAGACAAAATGAATTTCATCATAATTCTGTCAACAAAATGCTAACTTGTTTAAATTATTCTCTCCACAAAATGAATTAACTTAAAAATCCTTTTGTCCACAAAACAGATTTAAGCATTTAGTGGAGCCTTGTAAATACTATCGTCTGTTAGTTTAGTATGTGTAATGCAAATATGTGGATTGGCTATGTCAGCATTTCTAGTTCTTTAGAGGTTACGGACCTGTGTGTTGTAGCTTCCTTTTTCACTGAAGGTCAAGTGGAGAGCAAAGTCAATTATCCAGAGAATAGCATATGATAGATAAATGTAGCACTGTCCAAAACTACTATAAGTTAGATCCATTTGAACATTATGCATTTTTAGAAAGTATAATTTAACAAGCTTGCCAACTAATTAAGTCTTTAATTAGGGTTTCAAATTCAACAAGTCATTTCAGGGATAATTCTTCGTAAAGAAAAGAGACTGATGGTTCAACTTCTTGACAAGTTACAGCTAAAGAAAATAAACTGTTAAACATATTACAATATATCATTTAAAAATTATTCTGTATCACCTTCTGTAATTTTGTTCTCCTCTTTGGACATATAAATATTTTAAAATAAACGCTTTGGTAAATGTATGAGATGTGGACGGTACAACGTATTTCTTTTAAATAAAAGAAATTATTCGTTGGCTTCCGCTTACATTACTTGATAGCAAGTTTTGAAAAGCACTGTTCATCGATGTGATGTCCAAGAAAATATGACATTCATTTATTTTAAAGCATTAACTTGTTCATGAAAATGTGGAATAGTATAGTATGAGTAATATTTTCCCTTTTGATTACTGTATCTAACCAATCATGTAAAGTGACATGTTGCACCAAACCTAAATCCAATTAGAATACATAATTTTAAAACTATTAAATATTGTCTTTGATTTCTATAAAAATTGTATTGTATTTGGAAAGACAGTATTGTCTTATTCCAGTAGCTGTCAAATTATTTAATTTGAAAGATGGTCATGTTTCATATTGCATCTTCATAAGATTCTTCTTTTATTTGACTGAAATAGAATAAGCTAGACAGAAAAAAAAAGAGTTAATAGGAAAATTAATAAGATAGTTTCTTTTTTTAAAGAAAGATTTATTTATTTATTTGAGAGAGAGCAAGTGTGAGAGAGAGACAGCGCAAGCAGGGAAGGGGCAGAGGGAGAGGGAGAAGCTTGCCCGACCAGGGAGCCCGACACAGGGCTCGATCCCAGGACCCTGAGATCATGACTTGAGCCAAAAGTAGATGCTTAATCGACTGAGCCACCCAGGTGATAGTTTGTTGCACAAAATATTGTTCATGATTAAGAAGCGTAAGATTTAGGAGAGTTATAATTTGTGACAATATGAAAAAGAAGCAACCTTCTCAAACAATGCTTTCTTAAAATTAATAAAGTCATGCTGTTTTTAAAAGCAAAAAATGGTATGACAATTTTGTACCACTTAAAAATATAATGTTGTCAAGGTTTTAACTGTCAGAGTGAAATAGACATAATGGTGTAGGGACCAGCAGATTTTTTTCTGACTAACAAATATAAGTCATAGAGCCATTAAACAGAAATTATGAACTAAACTTTCCCACTGGGTGTAGAGTAGAAGCAAAATGAAAATCAGTAAGGGAGATTTTTTTAAATATAGAACTCCATTGCTATATGCCTAACATGAGAACAGTGACTGGCATTTAGATGATCAACATATTTGTTGAATAATCAAAGAAAGTATCATAAATTTCCCTTTGTTCAAAGTACACAAGATTTTATGTAGCTTAATCAAGATATATAATATTTTGCTTTCCCCTAAAAATGTTGATCTCTTGTCATAAATGACAGCAGTGTGTGAAGAAAAAGTAACATGGAAAAAAAATGTATTGCCAGACTTGTCTATTTTTGACAGAAGTGGCAAAGTTCTCATTTACAGAAATAGAACCTAGCATTCTAATGTGATTTGCTCCTGTTTGGGTCACATGTGTGTATTATGAGTCAAGGTCTCCTTAGTTTTCAGTGATACCCTTTTGTAATTTGTTCTGTATAGAAGACACACACTTTTTTAACTATTGGATTTAAGAGAGTTCCAGAGAATACATAATCCAAGACATACTACAAAGGATAACAAAGTTAACGGACATTGACAGAGAAAAATATGTAAGTGATTTGTAAAGCACAAACTATGACAATGGGCCAGTTGAGTCAAGTCTTCTGACACAGTTCATAAATTCTAGCAAGAAAGAATGACTAGCTAGAAGGTCGTGGGCAAGATCTGGATGTACTTGGAATAGCATCGTCCTCAAACTTGAATACTTTGAAACACTATTATTCGAAACTATTATTGTTATTCTCAAGATCTTTGCTAGAGAGACCATATCCTCTTTTATTATTTATAGCCACAAGTTAAGAATTAATGAACTGTATAATACATATCTTCCTCAACTTATAATGGGGTTATGTCCCTACTGAAATCATAGCTTAGCCTAGCCTGTCTTAAAGGTGCACAGAACAATCATATTAGCCTACAATTGGGCAAATTATCTAAAACAAAGCCTATCTTATAATAAAGTGCTGAATATCTCATGTACTTTATTGGATTCTGTACTGAAAGTGAAAACCAGAATGGTTGTATGGGTACAGAATGGTTATAAGTGTATTCGTTGTTTACCCTCATGATCACAGGCTGACTGGGAGCTGCGGCTAGCTACTGATGATGCCCAGCATCCTGAGAGAGTATCATACCACATATCACTAGCCTGGAAAAAGATCAAAATTCAAAAATTTGAAGCACAGTTTCAACTGACTGCATATGGTTTTCGCATCGTAGTAAAGTTGGAAAATTGTAAGTTGAAGTAAATCAGGGACTGACTCTATGTACAAATATAATGCTAATTAATTATCTTCAATAATTAATGCATAATTGATATGCAATATATTACCCATGGCTATAATATGATATATAATTAATTAATATACAACATAATATATAATATTCTATGTATTCTATGTATAATTTTATCTATACCCAGAAACAAAATAGGATATAAATATATAATTACACAAAAACAGATAGATAGATAGATTACCAGAAGAAGTCTATGAATCACTAATGATTAAATGTGAATTATAGGATATCTGGATGGCTCAGTCGGTTAAGCATCTGTCTTTGGCTCAGGTCATGATCCCAGGGTCCTGGATGGAGTCCTGAATCTGGCTCCCTGCTCAGCGGGGCATCTACTTCTCTCTCTCCCTCTGTGTGCTCTCTCTTTCTCAAATAAATAAATAAATAAATCTTTTAAAAAATGTGAATTATATAGTCCATGGGCTGATTCAAAACATATCGCATAAAAATGCAAAATATTTTATCTTAATTTATACTATAGATGATCAGCATTGTGAAAATGATTTTATGATAATGGTTATTCCTGTTTCTTTTTTGTTTTATTTTCCTCATTTATATTTTCAGTTTTCTTACAGTAGTACATGATGCTTTTTAATTTTAAAAAGCATTCACAAATAAGATATATATTTTAATACACACATTATAGTAATATATATACAATATAATACATATTTTAATAAAGGACATTAACAATAAATTCTTTTTCCAAACTCATATTTTATAGCACATATGAGATTATGTGAGTATCTTTGTAAATGTGTTGCAGCAAGTGCAATCAGGAGAAATTTGAATGCTTTTGTATTCCATAGAATAAAAATATTGATCACCATTTTATGTAGGAATAATACCAAAGAGCTTGTAAATTTTAAGGGCCAAGTATGTTTAATTTGTGGCTATATTATCCCCCAACCCAGGGTCTGGAATACAGTGGATGGAACGATAACCCTTCTGTCTCTCGTCCCCTGGACACACATATATGAGGGACAGTAAAGATCAGCATCGCCTCACCCTTGACTCAGCCCCCTGGCGGCTGCTTCTTCTGGCCATGTGCTTTGCTCCTTCCCCTCACTCTCAGCTTTACTCTAGCCAGCTCTTAATTTCTTTTTGGTCAACCCTGAAACTCAAGGACTTTGTCCCCCTCTGGTGTGACTTGTTACTGCTCTGGTAGTGTTCAGCATAGGTGTGATGTTGAAAAGTTCACACTTCTACCATTTCAGTTTCTTACTTCCTCCCGAATCACCTTCTACAGCTATTTTGGTAAAACAAAATTTGCCAAGGCCTGGAGTTACTGAAGGCAAACACAACATAGGGGAAAACATATCCAAGTGTAAGCTAAATACAACTGTGACATTAGTCCAAGAGAGTGGAATGAAAGGTAAAGTTAGATTATCCTGCAGCCTTGTTCTTCTGTCTTAAGGACAATAACTTCCTTGGAATCCAAGAGAGAAAAGAAAAAGTCTTTGTTACAAAGGTTTTGCCCTTCCTCAGGAATTCTTTCTTGTCATATAGCTTGGTCTTACTAAAGGATTGTTTTAGGTTATTTCCTTGGAAATCAGACTCAGCGGTGGAATTTTGCACACAGGATACTTATGAAGAGATGCCCTCCAGAAATCAGCTCCCATATATGAGAGGGAAGGAAGCAGGAGTGGGCAAAAGAAAGAGTGAATTTGTGAAGCAGACCTGAAGACTGGACAACCCCATAGGAAGCTATGGAGCTAGAATGCCCTTTCAGTGTGGTGTCAAGTAGAGCCAGGACAGACTTCTCTATAAACTTGTGCATCAGTCACGGATGATGGGCCTCCCAGGGTAGAGACATAACCGTGAGCAAAGTTGCTCTCTGAACCTAAAAAAATCCCTGACAAGGCTGTCTGCTGACAACTCCCAGCAGATGGGGAAATAAGACCTTCCTTCATTGACTGGGGACCTGGAATGAGCAACATAAAATCCATAATAGATTTACCCCAACCAATTCAATCTTTCAACTCTAACAATATAGAACAAAAAATGTTCTCAGGACCAAGTGGTTTAGTCTAAAATGAAATACACAGTGCTGTGTTTGTTTGCATATGAGAAAGTGTGAAGGGCAGGAGGTCGGTCGGGGTTTTTAGACATGCATTCTTGAACAGGTTTGAGTACTCTAAGACCCCATATTTTCTGATGTTCCCCACCAAATTTGACATAAAAAAAAGTCTCTCTTCGCCTTTCCTAGGGTTCTGGGTTATAATTATTAGATTAATGATGCTTTCATACCTAGTTCCCCAAACCAATAATTCATGGAGATGGTAAAGTCTAAATCCATACTGAGAAAGGGAAATAATTGTCCTAATTATAGTATTAGCTACACCTATTTCCACCAAAAAAATAATAAAAGTTTATATTACCATATTCACCAGGGTTGGTCCCTTATATTTACTCTTCTTCTTTCAGACTGTGCCTTAGAAATGATGCATAATAAATTATGTCACCCCAACTTTATATCCCTGGGGAAATTATATTCCTTCTTCAGGACCCAAGCTAGGTACCATGCTTCTCCAGTGAGCTTTCCCTGATTCTCAACATGAATTGAAGCTCCCTCCTTTGTGTTCATACAGTAGTCAGTGAATAACTCCAATCATTTACCTCATCAGCTAAAACTGCCAGTTTGTGTGAATTTATTATTCATTGAAATTAAATTCCTTGAATATATGGTCTGTATTTTATGTATTTTTGGCTTAATAGTAACTGGGCCACCAGTTGTCACAAAGTAGGCACTGAGCCAATAGGTTATTTGTTATTGAAGGAGAGAATGGCAGATCTTGGACTACCTCACTCCTGGATAAAGAATATACTCTCAAATAGAGGATTTGGGGGAAAGAATTCATTGTGTAATATCCAGTGTCCATTTGTTGGAAGCCTACTACTATATAACGGGCCGGGAAATGGTGTTATGTTATCATTTTCATCCACAGATCAATTCTGTGATAGACCTGCCCAATAGATGTAGAAAATTAGGCTTAAAAAGGTTTAAAAAAAAGTTGAAGATAATATTGTTAATGAAGAGCAGATACAGAGCCAAGTGACTTGACATAGTTCTGCTCATTACATGAGGCAAGACCTGAGTGGAGCTGCTCAGCTACCCAAGATTGGTGAATTGTATTATTGATTCTTTAGCCAATATGAGGGTCAAGTGAATAATTGCATGTGGAACTGGTTGGCAAGTGAAATTTTAAAGTTCTAAAATTCCTAGTTGTCATAGTTATTTTTGTTTATTATTATTCTAGGAAGCCTTGCACTTAAGGCTTTTATTATTGAAATAGCTTCCATAACTAACGTCCTGTTCCGTAGGAAAGAAGAATCTTGATTAGAAAGCCTATTTCTATTATGCTTTCTATCTTCACCAGAAAAAGAAGCAAAAAGTGCTTCTACACAAATGTTCTCTATTTTGTATTATAATTACATCCATTCCAGAAATTGCATCTTTGAAAGGAATAATAGAAAAGAAGCATGCGATGGTAAGCAAAGAAGCATATTGGTGATAACTTCATGTGAATAGTGTCAGTCTTTTGAGTTGCGAGCATTACACAATAAATACCATGTGGGAGCTAATATGATAACTTGAGATTGGCTATATTATATCACTAAATACCATTTCTCATCTACATCTTTTTTTGTATAAGCTGAGAAGTTAATGTTTAGCAGAAGTGAAAGTGAACAATAACAGGAGCAAAATGTTGCATTAATATTTAATGTAATGCTTTTTGAGAGTATAAAGGGAATAAAACCATTCAAATGCAAAGTAATCTGCAAGGATGCCTTCATTTTAAATGTTTTGCTAGGAATACTTTTATTTTGCTGGAGTTTTGCTTGTGAGAAATAAGAACACTGTAAATATGGTTCTCTAAAATAATTCCTAGACCTTTGGATTTCACATACCAGTTGTAGGTTTGCAAACTTTTAATTTTCAGAAATAAAAATGCTTTTTTTCAAGAAGCTAACATATAATTCCAACCATAATTTTATTAAATAAAAGAAATTTTAATGCAGTATTTATCCAAAAAGATAATCCTGTAATTGAATACATCTCCTTTTATAAAACATTATTCAAATAATTGTCTTTTTTCTCCTCTTATTAAAGGACAAAATATCTAGGTTTGGCATATAGAATAATTCACTTTTTCATCTAAGTTGAAAAAAAAAAAAGATTCACAGTTTGACTCTGGACTTGAGATGGGTGTGTTTCTATGGCCTAGTCCATTTCCAGTAGTAATTTATGTTATATTTTAATTAAGAAGTTAAATACCTGAGAGATTTCACTTTGCTTGATGTTTCCCAGGTGTTACTTAAATCAGAATATATTCTATGCCCCTGCTTCCTTGATTGCATATTTCAAAAAGTGGATCCTTACTGAAATGTTAAATTTCAATGAGAAACCAATGCTCTATAGAAGAAATCAATTGAACATTTTATAACTTAGGAAAATGAACTATTCTTTTAAGGGATTTGAACCAGAGGGTGCTTTTTAATGATAAAATTATTTTATCTTTTTCTTGTTATTTACAGAACCGAATGAAAAAGCCTGCCTAATTCCCCAAGCTACTATATCACAACATCTGAATTCATGCATATGTTCAAAATGGCTTCACAAGCTTGCAGAGAAGGACAATAATGCCAGTGGGAGGTATGATTCACTGCTTTAATATGTTCTCTTTATGGATTTCAAGACAAATAAAACATATATGGTTTCTAGTAAGCAACTGGGTAAATAACATTTGAAATAAAATAGTTAATTTTTTCCCTATTCTCTGTGATTCTGATAAACTCATTGCTGGAAACTATGTTCATCCTGAGGGGATGGGGAATAAGAAAGAATCTGAGAGATGAGCAGAAATAATAATTAAAGATCTTGATGAGAAAAAAGAGATGAAGTAAAACTAAAACACTTGGTCAAATGATAACCAAGCAGAGGTGTGCATTAACAATTATGATTTCTTGACAGACACAAATACCAAAGAGGAAAACAATTTGTCAGAGTGCATGGAATCATAAGTGGAAACAGCTAAATTCCAAATGGTTTCTAAAGAAGTTTGGAAAGATGAATTTTCTCTCAAAGACTATAGAAGCAGCCAGTACTGAACCCTGAATCTAACATTTCTGTTCCAGGAGATTATGATTTCTCATTATTCACATAACACCAGCCAGAAAAAGAGAAGTCAAAGAATGAGTCTTTGAACTTTTCCTATTCAGAGTTTGGAGCTTCGGTACTTACAACATTTACCCGCAGGTTGCTTGCAAAGCAACTCTGGTGAGGAGCTGGGCATCCAGAAATCCCTTAGGGCAAGACCTCGCCCTGCTGTACTTTTGGGAATGACTTCAGGACCAGGTCATGCTAATTCAGTGTGGTCAGTCAGTAGCCGAACTAACTTTTCCAGGAATGGCTGGGATCCAGAGAGCAGACAGCTGAAATAACAGGTCAGAAGTAACAGGTATTTAGAAGGGAATTGGAATGTCAAGCTGTAAGAAAAGGAGATGATAGAGTCAAGGTGGAATGTCATCCATATTTGAGATGAACAGTAGATAATGGCAGAAACAGTGATAATGGAGCAGAACACAGGATTATTACTTTTAGGTGCAAGGAAGAGAACTGTAAAAATTTTCATTTTCAGTAAAAATGAAATTCCTATAAAGACACCTGGTCTTGTAAGAGTATAAGAAAGACCTGGGATGGGGCGCCTGGGTGGCTCAGTTGGTTAAGCATCTGCCTTGGGCTCAGGTCATGATCTGGGGTCCTGGGATCAAGCCCCACATTGGGCTCCCTGCTTAGGGGGGAAGTCTGCTTCTCCCTCTGCCCCTCCCCCCTGCTCATGCTCTCTCTCTTTCAAATAAATAAAATATCTTAAGGAAAAAAAGACCTGGGAACCAGAGTAGCTGAGACAGTTTTTAGGGGATCAAAGCAGTGAAGTGAGAATGTAAGTATAGACTGGAACTGCATTGCTGGGAATACAGGAAAGAAAACTGGGGCTTAGTCATGGGAGAATAATGCAAAACTCAGAACTAGTCACAGCAGATGCAATAGTGGCTGAAAGAAACAAGGCTAATTCATAAGCTATTAAAATATTATTCTGAGTTTTCTTACTTGCTACCCTTCCTCCAGTCTAACCTGAGCTCAGATCTGTGGCAACCATGAACCGGAAAATGAGATTTAACTGGCTCCATCTCTGAAGATTCTAATCTTCATGTCAGTAGCCCAAAAGGTTTGTAATATTCCTCACCAATCCAAAGAAGCAGTCTTCCTTTCAGCGTTCAAGTTATCTAACAGGAAAGCAAATTGGACATTACACAATTCTTCCCAGGGATCTACTGGCGGAGGGGGAAACTGATCATAGGTAGAATGCGTAATACTAGTATAGAAAGTACCCTATAAGCAGCATTACTTTCTAAAGCTTCTGTACTAGCATGAATTGATATACAGCTACAACTTACCTGGTAAGTGTACTGTTTATATTGGGAGTATTCTTACCTCTGAAGAAAATATTGAAGAGAACTGAAATTAATTTAACTCATTTTATTCAATTCACATTTTTTGATTATGATTATGTGACAAGCATTGCACTAGGGCTTGAAATATAAATCTCAACACTAGGAAATATAATATGAATAAAACAAAATCACAGGTCTCGAGAAGCTTGAGTCTAGTAAAGAAATACACATAAAAATATATTCCAAAGCACGTGTTTATGAATCAGTTATAAAGGCAGCAATAGAACTATGCACACAGTAACAAACTCACTAACAAGCACAAAAGTACAGAATGGAAACGATCAATTCTGTGTGAGGAATATTGAAAGGGTCAAAAATGAACTTCACCATCTGACATTAAAAATGTCCTAATCTCCTAAAAAGGCAAAATTGAGCAGAGTCATAATATCATAGGTTTTATTATTATTTTTTTAACCAGGGTGGGGGGTTAGGGGACTTGAATTATTTTGTTAAATTTTAGAAGTTAAGAATAATTCACTAGCATTTCCAGACTATTGCTGTCTTATTCCTTTTGGCCATCCACTTTGGCGCCATAAGTCATGATACTATTTCATCCAAAGCAAATGCAAAAAAAGCTCATAGTTCATTTGTAGTGTCTGATCATAGCCCTCAGCTGTGGAATAGGAAGTTTCAGGAAACAAAAGAGGTATTTAATGGACAAAGAAGGCAAAGCAGGAAAGGAAATCATGAAATCCCTCAATTCTTGATACAAAAGAACTGGTTTGAAATTCTATTTTTCCTTTTGTTTTAATAAGTACAATTTAAAACTCTTAAACAAATATGATTTAAATTTGTAAGACTTTTTAATTAGAGATCTATAAATCTGACTAGGACCAAGTGCAGTGTTTGGTATATAATATCTCCTAATAAATATTCATTGAATCACTTAACGGGTGAATGAGTTGAACAAAGAATTACACTGAATAACACACAAAAAAATTGAGATCAAAAGGATTATTTTAATATCCCTAACTCATTCTAATGGGATTATTTTTGACCTTAGGAAGACCATCAAAGGGGTGTGTGATGGCAGGATTTTTTATAGCAAAAGAGATAGCCTTATTTAATTCAGGGAGGTGGGTAGAGCTGATTATGCTTTATCAGACTGTTCAAATGAAGAATGCAGAATTATACTCTCTGACCTGCTGCTGCGCTGTTTTTGAGACCTTGTTCAAGTCACTTAATCCTGGTTTCCTCACTGGGCAAAGTACATAGAATTGACAGGCAGTTTAATATTTGGGTAGTTTTACATCTCAGTATCTTATGCCAAAATAAATAAATAAAGTTGTTAGTGTTTAAGAACCTCTGATGGAAAGGTATTAATAGTGGCTAGTTATTTTTAATTCATTATCATTTCTTAGTTGTAAATATGGAATTTGTTTGTAAATTCAGTGTGAAGGTAAAACAGTTCCAAACAACAGAATTGGTGTCACCATTTTGAAATTTTCCTCCACAAAAACTTTAATGGGCCCATCATTTTAAGTTCATGTAGAAGTGGTCTATTCCAAATCAAAAAATATTGACCTTTTGGAGATTCCAATTAAACTCTAGAGTGGAAAAGAAGCAAAATTAAGTTACTGAGTACACACTGTCATTAAAAGGTTATTTGCATTTTCTGCAAATGGACAGTAAGAAGGCAAAGCGTGAGTCTCACCGAAGATGCAGTGTCTGGTGATCAGGCATAGATTCCCATCTCATCTTGCACTCTGCTGTTGATTGCTATTCTTTGTGTTGTGGCTACAAAATCCCAGAATAACAGTTAACAGGATGAAGACGCCATCAGAGATTATAAAAATGAATTTGACTTTATATAGCATCCTTCATGTGCCCTGTGTTTTAAAAATGGAAAAGAGAACTCGTGAGAGATACTTTGAATGACAGAAACAGAAACGAACAACACTATTTGCAGAACGGATAGAGTCCAGTCCAATGGCAATGAAAACTTTTCCTACAAGGATAAGTGAAACATAGGCTACTCTAGGGTCATTTGTACACATTGAAAGACCTCGGTCTCTATGAACACAGCCTTTGGCTACATTCTAAAACTGCTAATAAGACTGCTGAGATCATTTTTGTTTTATTTTTATGTGGGCAGCGTTCCATAGAATTGTTTAGAAAACACTGTCTTATTGACTTCCTCATTGTCAATCAGTAGATGAAAATAATATCCACTCTGGATTTCTAGGAGTCACGACAGGACAACAGGGAGAAAAAGACAGGACTCGGTCTAATGAATCCCAATGATATTCCTTAAGAGCTAAAGTTTAATTGCTCATCATTGAACCAATTATATTAATACTTTGTAATACCCAACCATACCATTTTTAATTCTTCAGCAAGCTAGAGAGGGGATTGGAAAGTTCCAGTATAAAGGGGCTTCTCTTGTCCTTGTCTTGTAAACCATCATAGAAGGTATTTTGAGAACAAAGAAAAACATAATTAGATGACAAAGTGCCTTTTGCTGGAAACAATGAGATAATATTGACTTACTCATATGTATATTCTTCAGGATAACTTTCTCTAAACACCACCACCCCTCTTATGAGGTCGGGACGCCTGCTGTGTACTCTCAAGACACTGTACTTCTTCATTGGACTTGAAATGATTATAATATTACATCTGATCAGTCTGTCTTGCTATTAGACTGTATCTTCCAGGTTTTGTTTGCCATTGTGTCACCAGTTAACTAGTACAGAGTACATTCAGTTAATATTTATTGAAATGATGAATAAATTATTTAAGAAACAAGCACCCTCATCTCCTGAAAAACCACAATTGTCATCTAGATCTTATTTGTAAATATATCTATTTCAACAAGAAATTATCTTCATTTTAGATCCTGGAATTTAACCATGTTAATTAGAACAAATTCAGTGAACAACGGTATCTAAGTCTTTAAGAGAGAATTTCCAGTCAGCTCACTTTCTCTTCCTTTCAGATTTTTATTGTCAATTTGTGCATACCCAACTCAGAAAGGTCAAGTGCCCCTAATCCAGCTGCTTTCCAAAGGGAGACACTCTGCTTCCCTGAGAGATCATATTCAGCTCATTTAAAATATTTCTAGACAGAAGGGGAAGAAGCAGTCAGGATAGCCAGGGGGATTCACCTACAAAAAGATTTCCCTGTAAGTAACAAAAATTTTAGGACAAAACTGTGGTAATAATATTTTAAAGATGTAATTATAATTATGTGGTGTTTTTCTGCCTAGGGGTTCAAGACATTATTACATTTGTCCTCTCAGGTAGCTTTTATAAAAATTATAAATGGCTCATCACACAAAAGCCAAAGGAAAAAGAACAATATTAACACTCAAGGGCCGTTTTCTGGATTCATGTAGATTATTTATCTTCCCGTTAAATCTTCATCATCCAAAAGACACCAATTGAAAAAAAGACACACTTATTCCTACTGTTTCTTAAATAAAAATTATCAGAATCCATAGCTCATTTATCCTAATAGTGATTTTTCATCATTTTCTTTATTCTTTGTCTCAGATTCTCTACCAAAAAAAAAATTATACTGACAAAAAATGTCTAGGGATTTAAGTGTATGTATGTTTTTATTTATGTTTTAAGGAGAGACTGAAATAGAGGTAGAGACAGATGATAGATCGATCAATTGATCAATCTTTTAGGATTCAACTTTGAGAAAGCTTCATTCATAATAAGGCTTAGAGCAGCATAAAAAGACCTCATTTTAAGATGGACCTCCCTGGTATAGACACTGAGTAAGAATTATAGAGAAATCAAGGTGTTTCAATTTTCCAATGAAAAAATTAATTAAGAGCTTAAACTTCTCTTGTAGCATTCACAAAGCACTCTTTTACCTAGATAAGGCCTCCTAGTCCTGTTTACTTATTATTCACGTCCTTAACTCCATAACTTTTCTACTGTCTTCAGTGTTCTGTGATTACTTCACCACAGAGAGATCTTCTATTTCTGCATCTTGTTCTATTGTTCCATGCTCCCACTTTTGCAAACTTTATGTACTTTTTTCGAAAAGTCAAAATGTTTCAGAAAATTTTACTTATGTACTTATTTGGAATAGGAAGAGCCGGAACATTGGTTAGGCTTTAATTAGGAACATTTTGACTTATTACTCTCCAGTTGGAAATATTCAGTTTGTTACTGTGATTATAAGCAAAGCCCTTGCCAAGTTTTGAAAGTGAATATATTGGCTGCTGACATCATTTGCCTTCATGAACTTCATACCCATTCAGTTTTTCTACTACTGAAATCAATGCAGAAAATATCTGGTTCTTCCACAAATGAAGAAGCAAGCAAAGGTGACCAAATTAAGAAATAGGCAATGTTGATCTTCATTTCCGTAGTATGTCTATTCAGCTAGATTTTTTCTTTTCTATTCTTTGGAACTACTACCAAATACCCCTAATTATATCCTTGTAATCCTAATATTTTCTGCATCATCAAAATAGAGAAATGTACAAAATCTGTCATTTCCCTTTGATTAAAATGCTGTCAAACATATTTGAAAGATGAATATTTAATTGTGTGACAAAAGCAAGAAGATCATCAAGGAGGAAGTAAAACAAACAAGATCTTTGATTTAACATTGATGAAAAAGCAATACTATCTAAGTGACAGCCACTGTGTTATGAACTTGACATCCATGATTACGTTGAATACCTAAAATAACCATGTGCAGTAACTATAATCATCTGTATTTTGCAAATGAGAAAACTGAAGTTCAGTGAGGGTAAGTAGATTTGCTAAGATTACAGAGCTGGAAAATGGTGGTAAATCATGAAGTCTGATTAAAACTTAGCGTTGTGATTTCAAAGCCTATACTTTTAGTCACTGCTTTATACTAAATGACCCAGAGAAAGCAGGACTCTTTGTTATCTATTTAGCTGCTACTTCTTCAGTTAAAAAGAAAGCTCTTCAGGATATAAAACCCAGAACTACATTGGTACCAGAGACCTGAAACCCAAGATCAGAGAATGGATCTTAGGAAGACTGGGCTGCCTGAAAGGGCTTGTCTTCTGGGTCCAGACTATTCACACTCTTAGGATACCACTAAACAATCAAAATCACTGACTTACTTTTTATGACATTGGATAGTTTAGGATATTGAGGCAAGCTGAAAAAAACTGAAGCTAGAACAAGTTTTGTATTTCTAAAAAAGAAGTGAAAACTTTTCACAAACTATAGCCTAGTGACCTTGGCTTTGATGCTAGGCAAGATTATCTAACACTAATAGAAGGATAGTTTGTGAACAGCAAGGTGAATAATCAGTAATTAGCAGGACGCAAAAGAGGTCACATTCATGTCTACCTTTTTTTTTTCCTAAATAAGCAAACATATTGTTAGACCTGGAGAAACATGGTGGAGAAGGTGTATTTAGAGCTCAGCTGCATACTTATTAAAATATGTAATATCTTTTCAGCCAAGAGGGAGTGATATGAGATGTTTGAAGGGAAAACTCAACAGATAAGTACTTGGGTGAAATAGTAATCGTATGTTAATCAAACGAGTGTCCTATGGCTTGTCATATGGCTCTGGACTGAGCATTGCCATAATAAAAATTATCTGGGTTTTCAATGAGGAGACTGCAGATACATACATCAAATTTAGAGATGAAATAATGCTGAGATGGTTTTACAATAGACTGAAAGAAAATTTTTACAGACTGTACTCCTTTCCTGAAAGGAGTCCAATAAAATGAGGATTACAAGAATAAAATGGATCTTGGAACACTACGAGGGTAGAATTATGGAGGTATGGCTTAGCAATTGAACACGTCGGAAAAAAAGAAACTCAGGGATTTTTGTCCATACTAAATTCAGTATGAGTAAAGAATAAAAGAGGACTGCAAACACTGATAAGGTGATTAATAAGATGCATTAATAGAAGTCAAATATCTAGAATGATTCAGGGAAGGGTTCTGCTCTTTTTTGTGTGATTCTAACTTGTCCTGGAATATTTGATTCAACTCAGGGCCCTACACTTTAAGAAGGGTTTAGATAAACTAGAAAGTCTTAAGAGAGACAAAAGCAGAATGAGGAGAATAGAATCAAATTATATAAAAAAAAAAAAATGAAACAGGAGTTTGCTTAGTTAGGAATGAAGGAAATTTAGATAGAAATATACAGCTATCTTTGAATGCCTTGATGAAGTGCCATATAAATGAATTAATGCAGAGTTAGGAAACTGTTCTGTTGACATGGAAAAATTTTTAGAGTTAATTTAAGTGGGAAAGGAAAATGCTGGAGTGCTTTAAATTCCTATGCACGTGACTCTACACTTTCCACTCTGCGGGTGTACCTCACTCTAATAATCAAAACTCTCGAAGGAAGTAACAAGCTTGGAGTTTGCATGTTCTCCATCAGGAGGAGTGTTTAGGCCTAAATGTATAATCTGGAAGACCACTTGACAGTGTTACTATAGAGAGGATTTAATTATAAAGATGGGTAGGATTATTTAAGTATTTCTCAATGGGAATGCTATCGGATTTTTGGAAGAATAAGATTTTGTTGTACAAGACTGTCCCACACATTGCAACATGCTGGTATCTCTACCTCTTGGGGCATCAAATGCCAGTAATATCCTCCAGTCCTGGTGCTATACAAAAATGCCAGTAACCATTTCCAAATGTGTCTGTGAGTGGGTGTTCTTCTCATGCTTGAGAACTGCTATAATACTGACCTTTAAAGTTCTTTTCAATTCCAGGTTTGATTGTAACCAGATTGTCTATAGAGATATTAAATTTGTACTTTGTTATAAATACTTAAGAATACTGCCATGTCTTTTCATTTGAGTTTTGTCTGTCCAGCTTTCCTTCTTTCCTTTCTCCCTTCCTTCCTACTTTTCTTCAGATAATTAATTGAGAGCCTGATATGTGAAGTCACTATCCTTAGTGCTGGAGATACAGTACTGAACAAAACAAAGAGAAAATAAAAGCTGCCTAATGAAATATGCTTTTTCATTGCCTATGGGTTAATATGTCTCCCTGTACCCCCACACCACCAATGTTGAAACTTACTTTGAAAGGTTAAACCTATCAAAATATTAACCTGGCTACCCTAGAAGACAAGAGTTGAAGGCTGAGTAAGTTGTTGGTTTGAGAGAATGTGATTGGATCTAGGAAACTGAGAGTCAGTGACAGGTTTTCTTGGGTGGCAAGGATTAGGGATTGTTCCAATTCGGAATGCCTGAAGAAGGCCGTGAGCATGGCCATGAGTGTATGGAGGTAACACCCTACCTGCTAGGGCCTTCTGTTGCTGCAGGGTTTAGCCTGGAGGTCGCTGGTACAGTCAGAGAGGTACCTGTTTTTCTATGGAACATGCAAGTCTAAGCCAAGCGAAAGAGTCTAGAAGAGTTGCCTAATATCTGAAGACAGAAGATCCGGTCACTTCTTTCAACTGTATGAGCCTCAAGCTTTTGGTTTTGTTATTTTGTTTTTTGTTTGTTTTCTTCTCCAAGAAATAAGGAAAGACTTACCAAATGACCGATATGGGACTTCCCACTAATCATCATGGATGGAAATTAGGTTAAATTTTATTTTGATTAAAAAATACAATGCTCTTGCATCTGATTATCTTGAAGAAATTAACTATCATTTTAAAATATGATTTTAAGCATGCTTGTTTCCGATTAAATGAGTTTCATGAATTAGGTAGAAGTTGAAGAGATATATAAGGAATAGAAGAATATCCTCCTTGCCTTTAAATCTTAGAATGTTTAAGACTAGGCCTGAAAGTTAACTTTCCTTACCAGTTTAGGTTACTGACATACAGCTGATGAGGGCATGAAAGAGTGAATGACTTGTAAAATGTCCCTATTTTTTCACAGAATGTGTGTGTGGGAAGGGGGTATTTAAGGTTCACTCTATAATTTGGTTATCTTCCTAAAAGATTTTAATTAAAGCATAAATATATGTGTACTTAATATGGTTTTTATATAAGGAGAAAAAAGATAAAAATCCATATAAATATAGGGAGACAATCATATCAGAAATTCTAAACAAAATGATCACTATACTTAAACATTAAATTTAGCTCTGAGGTCTCTGAGGTCCCAGTGAAGTTAAGAAGACAAATAAAGATGTCAGTTCAACAAATAAACATTTTTGACATTGTTCTTCCCTGAAATTAGTGATTTTAACTAGATCATTTATTGAGATATTACATTTGTCCCTTAAATTTTGGGTGATTTTGTAGAGAAGGCACTATAATAAAAATATGCCCCAAAGCAGTTAAATATATGGGCATGTTTTATAGGGCATTTCCTAAATCAACTTTCAATCAAATTATTCTACCTAAGATACTAAAATAGCATAATCATGTTTAGACATTATTTTTGTATAGTATTTTTCCCTTGAAAAGCCTACAGTAATTTCCTGTTATTTATTTAATCTTCTCAGGTTAGAACTTAAAAATTTCTCCCATACTGGATTCCCAAGTCTAGCCATGCACATCTTTATTATTCTTCAGCTTGATTTTTGTACTACAGTGGATATGTCTTATTTAGCTATAATTATTATTTTTTGAAGATTTATTATTTATTTGAGAGAGAGTGCACACACAGGCAGGAGTAGAGGGAGGGGCAGAGGGAATGAATCCCAAGCCAGACACTGACTCCCATGGATCACTGAGCCCAACATGGGCTGGATATCTGGTCGCTGAGATCACCACCTGAGCTGAAATCAAGAGCCAGATGCTTAATGGACTGACCACTCTATTCTATAACATCACTATAAATAAATAGTGCTCAATTACTTTTTTCTTTTATCTCTAAAAATAATTTTATATTTTCTCTATGTTTAATTTTGAAAAGGCATATCTCTATTATAAATCTACTACACTTCTTTCAAGACTGGGTTCAACATTGCCTCTTCACGCAAGCTTCCCTGATTTGCCATAAATCCTTTAACTTCACAACTATTTAGCCCTTCTATATGTATTCTCATTACAAATGGTTTTATATGTTTGAAAAACACGTAAGTTTGTTTGCACACTGGTCTTTGAACAGGAAAGTCAAGGAGAGACTGAAGAAAGAGACAGATCATTCCAGATTGGTAGGTGGCACGTTTAATAAGCAAGGGAACTTACTTATGAGACTTGTCCTATGGGGCCACAGGATGAGCCACACTTGCCTGACAGAATCTTGAAAGTTTATACAGAAGCCTTAGCTGGGTTCAGTCACACAGACCATCCACATGGTCTCAATGACACACTGCTCTCTCAAGGCTGTAACCTTGAAAACAGCTCCCACTGTGAGAATGGTGGGCAGAATATACATTCCAAAAGCAGGGGAAGGGGTGGTGGAGGTGAGGAGCTTCTGAGGAGCTCAGTTCCAGCTCCAGGATCAATTGGAAGTCACATTCTCTCAATGACCTCCTCCAAGTTTCTAAAGATGAAAGTCATATATGCATCTCTTTTGAACCTTGTTTCCCTGGTGGGTTTTTTTTTTTTCATTTTGTTTTTTTCTCCACAGAAGACATCCAACAAATGTTTGTTGATTAAAATTTACATCAAGCAACTTTAACTTCTACTGGAACTGTAGACCTTATTTTTTTCATGAGATTTTTTATTAAGAATACTAAATTCAGTTCCCCAGGTAACTAAATCTTTGTTTTTCAAAGAAGCAGAAAAATAGTTGCAGGTGAGTGGAAAAAAAGTTACTGATAATAAGACAAATAAAATTAATTCCAGAGTAGGTCTGTATCCAATCAAGCAGTAAGTTGTCTTGGCATGAGCAAAAAAAAAAAAAAAAAAAAGGGGGGGAAAAAAAGTTTGATGAATTAGGTGTGTTGAATGATAATCCCTAAACTAAAACAAAATTTAAAAGTTATCAATATTCTTTTATTAATTTTGCTTCTAAAATTTATTTATTCAAGACTCAACAGTATTTGAATTCCCATTCATATTCAACTCTATTTTGCT
This sequence comes from Eumetopias jubatus, assembly GCF_037043125.1. Taxonomy (NCBI): domain Eukaryota; kingdom Metazoa; phylum Chordata; class Mammalia; order Carnivora; family Otariidae; genus Eumetopias; species Eumetopias jubatus. The sequence continues at coordinate 26,319,130 of NW_028274809.1, forward strand.
GCTCTTATGATTTGCAGCCCTTAATCTCAAGTTTCTCATGTTTTAAAACATAAGAATCATAATAAGTAATATTTTGGCATGTAATTTGATTTGGGAAGTTTTTATTAAACCCTTAATAAAATATCAACTTAACTCCATGCCAAATATATCAGAGATAGAAAAGAATTAGAGTCCATAATATCAAGAATTTATCATATTTTGGAGAGGTTAAGACTTACATAAAGTAATTATATTAAAACAAATAGAAATATTGACACATATGATATAAGGCAAATTTTAGCAAAATTTAATATCTGTGATATCTGGTTGCTTATGCAGGAGAGTTAGCCACACCGATAAGGAAAAATGAGGTGTCCTCACAATGACAAAACTAGACATAGAATTCTGAGTTTTGCTGAGTTTTGAAAAAGCAGAAAAAGTGCATGTGTTAGAGGTAGGATAATTCCATGCACTAAGCACAAAGATCCAAATGATCGTGGTGTATCTGGGAAAAAGCAAGGAGCCTGGACTGACTGCAGATGTGGTAGTGATGGGAAGGGGATGGGTCACCTGGTGGGCTGGTAACTAGGGCCAGAATATGAGGGAGAGATCTGTTATACCAGGACCTGCACAATCTGGGGGCAACAAGAAGCAAATGGAAAGATTAAACCCTTCCGTTCCCCCACCTCCCCAATTGCCAAAGGTTTAATTGGGGATTTCTGTAGCAAAGGGAGTAGCCATAAAGAGATCTTTGGTTCAGGGATGGGTATTTTTGTTATTCCCTGGAGATCTAAAGGGAGGAGGTGAGTTCTAGGGTGGGTGGAATGAACTTTTCTCAAGATAAAATGCAAAATACTAACAGCATTGTTTAAGAAATGGCTTTAAAAATAACGCATAAGAAAAGTTTCTCTTCCTTATTAGAAGTTTATGTGTTGTGTCTGAAATTTAGTTTGGTCCTTGTGAAGGATGTGCTTGTGAGTGTGCAGAGACAAAAAAAAGGAGAGTAGCTTTGGAAACATGGGTACAACATACTAAGAAGACCCCATGAAAAGTTGCTTTTCTCGGTGCAGTGCTGCACCTGACTTATTAGCTGGTCAAAGCCAATTGGTTGTGAATGTCTCCTCCCAACTCCTTTTCAGTGTTAGCACATAGTCAGTTATCTGTCTAGATAGTTAGATAGATAGATAGATAGATAGATAGATAGATAGATAGATAGATAGAGATAGATATATATTATCTGTCACAGTGGGAGGATTTGCACCACAGATACGGACAAGTCCAACAAATCTGGATTTCTTTATTTGGAAATCAGTTGTTAAACATTTGCCATCATAACACTGTCTCTTGGGACTTTTCTCTTGGACTAGGCAGGGGAAAGTCATATATGATGGATTCCTTTGCGTATTGTATTTCTGCCATTTTCCTTAACATTCTATAACATTTGATATGTCCAAACAACTTGGAGGCTGTGTTGTGGATATAAATGAGGAAGAGGGCAATGGAGATAAGCCTGTGATAACCAATATTAAAAGAATCAAGAAAAATGTTTTTGTAGCTATTTATTCTGGTATATTGTCTATGAGCTACGATGCTGGAATGATTACATGAGCCCTTAGGCAAGAAATAGTCTTTTCCTCATCTATCTCTTCTTCACCAGCTGCCAGGGTCTGCTGTTTGCTTCAGGGTACAGAAGGCAAGAGCACATATGAAAAACCAAAATAGCATGCTTTTTCTGCTCCTTTGAGCACTTGGTCACAAAAACTGAGGTAGTCATTACTCACTATTTCTGCATCTTCACTATCCCATCTCGTGTTAAGATTGCATTTCCCTGTCCTTTGTGATTAGGAATAGACAAGGCATTCCTTGTGAATAGTTCTGGCCAATGATTTGTAAGCAGAAGTGGCATGTATCACTTCCATGTTAGTACACATAATTGTTAATGTGATACTCTCTAGAGATTTCTATCCCAGTGGCGATATTCAAGATGGTGGCTGCTCCACGACCCTGGATCCCTGAGGGGCTATAATGAATAGAGTCCCTCTACAGACCTGCAGTGGACATGGAGGACAAGTAATAAATAAATCTTCATTAGGTTACTGAGATTTCATGAAAATTTGTTATTGTCCCATAATCTAGCTTCTTTTGATCGGTGCTCTTGTCTGGAGACCTGCTGCATACACAAAGATACCAAGTTCTAATTCTGCTGTCTCTGGGAAGTCCTGTTCAAGAGGAAAATGCTCAGTCCATGAAGAAAAAAAAGGTTAGTGAAGATAATCCTGTAATAGATATAATTAAGGCTCCTACTCACTTATGTATGAAACTTTAAAATTAACTTTGATAGGCTTTTGGTATCCTCTGGTATTTAAAAAATTACAAAAAGTCCAATTTTTTTTACAGATAAAACATAATATATTATTTGACTTTAGAAAGTTTATCTCATAATAAACTTATACAGAAATAGCATGAGATAAACACTAAAACAAACAGTATGTATCATCTCCTTTCCCCAAATAAAACTATGGAGTGAAATTTGGGGTTCAATTTCACTCCCAATGCTTTGGCTGTTCCATTTCAGCAAGGTAAGTGTGAAATAATATAAAATAAGTGAGAATTTATGAGGAAATTAACAATTACATTCATAATAAAAAGGAAGTAGGGGAAATGGTTATTCATTATAGTAGATGAAACATTATTATATATTTATAAATTTTATGGCAACATATATTTCCTTTCTTGATTGATAAGATATAATCTTCAGCTCCAAATTGGGAAATATTTTGATCAAACACTGGGCTTTTAAAAAATATATAGCTTCAGGGCACCTGGGTCCCTCAGTCAGTTAAGCATCTGCCTTCGGCTCAGGTCATGATCCCAGGGTCCTGGGATCAAGCCCTGCATCGGGCTCCCTTCTCAGTGGGGAGCCTGCTTCTCCCTCTTGCTCTGCAGCTCCCCCTGCTTGTGCTCATGCTCTCTGTCAACTAAATAAAAAAATATTAAATATATATATAACTTCAATAGCTAAATGACAATTTCAATTATATATAGAAACATTTGAACTCAGAAAATTTTCTAAAAGTCAATATATTTGGTCTTCTGCAGCGCTGCTGGAAACACAAATGGACAAGACTGTTCTAATTGCATTGAATAGGAGTCAGGGCTTGGAGAGTTCAGCAAGCATAGTACATAGTACATCTAAGTGCCTTATAAAAACTCAAACCTGTTGAGTGGTCTTAAATTATGCAGTTTATAGCTGATATTTGAGACACCACATTAGCTTTTACTCTCAAAAGTTGTATTGTCAGCCTCAAAAAACATAGCTTAAAAAAATCACAAGTTAATAGTTAACAGACGCCCTAGAATAAAAAAAGGAATACAAAGTATATACATGGGAAAAATAGTTTTAAGGACCTTTGGCTATAACTCTCACATTTAAGAAAAACTTAATTAAGGAAATGACCAAATCATTAAATAATAATAGCTCCTGCTTCTAGGCCCCTGGCTTCAGGGATTTTCCAGAATTTGACAGATTTTTAAGTCAAGAAACTACTGTGAATGATGTCAAGGGAAATAATTATTTTGTTTAGTTTGAAGAAATCGATGTACTTGGTAAAACTATGTGTATGTGTATGTATATATGTATGTGTGTATGTATAAATGTATATTGTACTTACAAATGTAGATGATAGATAGATAGATAGATAGATGGAAAAATTTATCCCCCCAGGACAATTTGATTGTTTACACATAGCAGATGCTTTTTTGTTTTGTTTTGTTTTTTAAAGATTTTATTTATTTATTTGACAGAGAGACACACAGCGAGAGAGGGAACACAGCAGGGGGAGTGGGAGAGGGAGAAGCCAGGCTTCACTCAGAGCAGGGAGCCTGATGCAGGGCTGGATCCCAGGACCCTAGGATCATGACCCAAGCTGAAGGCAAACACTTAACGACTGAGCCACCCAGGTGCCCTAGCAGATGCTTTTTTAAAGGGTGGATACTTTTATTCTGACTTTATAAAAATGAAAACAGGGACAAAGAAATAATATTTGCCCAAGATCAAACAATGAAGTAAATGGCCATACATGGAGCTGAACTAGAATCTGTCTCCGAAGTACAATGGCGGTTGTCAGGGGCTGGAAGGAGGGGTTAATGAGGAGTTACTGGTTAATGGGTAGAGAGTTTCAGTTTTTCAAGATGATGAGTTCTGGAAATGGATATTGGTGATGGGTTGCACAACATTGAATGCACCTAACATCACTGAACTGTACACTCAGAAATGATGGAAGTGGTGAATTCTGTGCTCCGTATATTTCATCACAATTTAAATAAATACAAAAGGAGACACACAACACACAAATCTCCCTCTAATTCCAGTGATTTCCCACTATATTTCACAGAGAACCACTAACCAATTTAGCTTCCCTACTAGGGTCCATGGCATCTAAATAGGAAAATGAGGGATTGCCTAGCCCATGCCCCCTCATACATGAGGACGACACTTTGTTCTTGTATTTGATGATGATAACCAGATCGGAACACACACACAGTGTGATGAGAGAGGCAGTTTTAGAGAGCACCAAGTTCCTTTTTTCCTGAGACTTGGAATGGAAATGCATGCACTTTGTATTGAAATTAATGTCAGGTTAATAAAGACGGCAAGTAAAGGGGCAGAAGGAAAAAGGCACACATCCCTAACTTAACATGATGGCATACCCCTGATGCATAGACCATTCTGGCTGAAAGAGAATGTTGATTATTATTTAGTCCATTCCAAAGGAAACCTTCTGAGTTCTGTAATCAAATGCATGTGGAGAAATACTTGCCTAATTTACCCACCTCTCATCTCTTGGAGATTCATATTGAAAATACATTGTCAAATATTTGGGAAAATGCTCTGAGCAAAAACAAAAATGCAAAACAGGTTAAACTGGCATTTTTCAAACTTTTTTTCTTTTTCTTTTTAAACAAATGTTTGCAAAGTTCCAGGTAACCCAGTTATAAAATGCTTTCTAGTAGAATCCTCACACTTTCTAGATAAGACTGTTTGATGGAGGTTTTCAGTTATTCAAGGCAAAATATTCAGTTACACTAGAATCTAATTCCCTAAATTACAATCCATGTTATTTTTACTGGACAACACACCACCTTATGTTTGATACCTGATGGCAGAAAAATCTAATTTTTAGCACAATTTAAGGTAAATTCAGAGAACTTGTGTTTTCACTCTCAAAAAAGTATATAATACATTACTGATGTTTTACAGGATACATATCAAATAGTAACTTGGTAATATATTTTCATTGATAAAGATGTCTCTACACAGTCCATTTTATTTTCATTAAAATCATCAACAGAACAATCACTAACCACTCAATATCATCATAAAATCACTAGTTTTCTTCCAGAAAGTTCCATTTTCACTAGCCTCTAACAGAGTTTAGATGATTCAATTTTTATTATTAGTAAGATCATTAATTATTAATGTTAATTATTAAATTATTGATTTCAGTTTTCATTTACATATAGTGTATGATACACTTAAAAGTCATAAAAATAGTCAAGGGGTAAGCAGGCTTTCTTTAAGCAAAGACTTTGTAAACTTGGTCAACTCTACCCTCTGTGGGATGCATTCTTACAGTAAAAAAATAATAACAAATGTGTATAGTATAAAAAGTGCAAAGCTTTCTTGAAATATATAGCCCCACTGTTGTATCATACTAAGGCAGTAATTTCTTTTTGGCAACTTGGTTTGGAGTTTTTCATACTGTTTTTTTTTTTTTTTTGCCCTTAAAAAATATACACAAAGACATGCGTTTTGTGTTTATTCATGTTTTATACATATTTTTACATTTTAATATAGTTTATACATATACTTGTTTTATATATTTTCTGCAGTCTGTTTTTTAAATTATTTTGAAAGAATCATAGATTCACAGGAAGTTGCAAACAACCTACTTTTTATTTATTTATTGTTATTATTTCTTGGCTTAAAATAATAGAAATTTATTGCCTCATAGTTCTGGAGTCTAGAAGTCTGAAATTAAGGTGATGGGCAGAGCCATGCTCTGAAATCTATAAAAGATAATCTTTCCTTGCCTCTTCTAACTCCCGGTGTTTGCTAGCAATCTTTGGTGCTCCTTGGCTTAGAGATGCTCACTCTGACCTCTGTGTCTGTTGTCACATGTCTGTTGTCTTTTCCCTGTGTGTCTCCCTTTCCATGTCCTTCTCCTCTCTTTATAAGTATACCAGTCGGCTCAGTTGTTGAGCGTCTGCCTTCAGCTCAGGTCATGATCCCGAGGTCCTGGGATCGAGCCCCGCATCGGGCTCCCTGCTCAGCGGGAAGCCTGCTTCTCCCTCTCCCACTCTCTCTGCTTGTGTTCCCTCTCTCACTGTGTCTCCCTCTCTCTCTGTCAAATAAATAAAATAAAACCTTTAAAAAAAAAATAAGTATACCAGTCATATTGAACTGAGGTCCACAGTAATAACTGTATCTTTTTTAAAAGTAGAATCTAGTTGGCACACAACATTACATTAGTTTCAGGTGTACAACATAGTGCTTTGACGAGTCTATATATCATGCCGGGCTTGCCACAGTGTAGCTACAATCTGCCACCATACAATGCTATTACAATACCATCGACTCTATTTTCTATGCTGTATCTTTCATCCCTGTGACTTATTCTTTCCATAACTGGAAGTCTCTATCTTCCACTCCCCTTACCCATTTTGCCCATCCCTCTACCTCCAATCCCTCTGGCAACGATGTCACAAATGACAAGATCTCATTTTTTTTTTAATGGCTGAGTAATACTACTGTGTGTGTGTGTGTGTATGTGTGTGTCTACCACATCTTCTTTATCGATTCATCTATCGGCAGACACTTGAGTTGCTTCTATATCTTGGCTATGGTAAATAATGCTGCAATGGACATGGGGTGCATATATCTTTTTTAATTAGAAACAACCTACTTTTTAAATTTAAAATGTGATTGGAGCTTTTTCCTTAAATCTGTAAAATTCTACTTCATCCTTATAAGAGCTGAATACTGGTTAATCATGTGCATTGGCTATGATTTATTTAATTGTTTTCAATTCTTCATGTGAGAAAGACCTGAGGGATAACATCCCTGGTAGATTAAACCATGGATACAAGGGATTGCATGCCTTGAGCTGGTGAAGGGGATGGGAAACCTTAGGAACTGACCAAAGGCCATGAGACTAGAGAGTAAAATACCATAAGGGGCAGAGTGGTATAAGATGAGAAGGGAAGTTGAAGCAGGGGACAGATCATGCAGAGCCTTGGAGACCATGGCAACAAATTTAGATCTTATTCTAAAGGCAATGGGAAACCATTCAAGAGTTTTAAGCAGTATTGCAACATAATCTCCTATAAACTTTTTAATACATAGGTATGGCTTGAGTGTGGAGAATGGACTGGAGGGAGGCAGGAGTAAAAGGGGAAACACTGGCTAAGAAGCTAGTCCTGTGATCCAAGCAGTAGATGATAGCTTACACTCAGGTGATGATAGTAGAGACATTCACGGATCAGACATATGCGCTTTGAAGGCACAACTAGTATAGATACATTAAATGCGGGAGACCAGAAAAGGAAAAGGTCAAGAATCACTCCATTTCTAACATTAGTAACCGTGGCAATGGTGACATTTATTTGAAATATAGAAACAGTGGGAATAATTAGATTGTGCAGGTGTGAATGGAATGGATGTGTTTTGTTTTCAGTGTGCAAATTTGGAAATTCCTCTGGCACATTCAAATAGGCAAATTAGAAGTGTATATAAATTTAGAGCTCAGAAAAAAGTCTGGATAAGAAATATAAGTGTGAGTCACTAGCATATAAATGATTTTGAAAGCCACAGAAATGAATGGGATCACATAGCCAAAGGTATTGTAGAAAAAGAAAATGCAGGCCAGGACTAAGCCTAGAGTCATTTTAATATGATTAGTTAAGTGGAGAAGACAGCAAAGGAAACTTAGAAGGAGCAGGGTAATAGGAAGAAAAAATAAGAAAGCATGCTGTCTCTAAAGCAGAGAGAGGGAGATATTTCAAGGAGGAAATAGTCATCTGTGTGAATCATTGCTGAAAATCTAGCAAGGTGATGTCAGAAAACATTCACTGAATTTGTAGGTCATTAGTGTTTTTAACAAGGATGTTAGTTGAAATAGGGGTATGGAAACCAATAAAAGAGTAGATTAAGAGCAAATGAGAAACAAAGAAGTGGAAATTGTGTGTAACTGTGTGTGTGTGTGTGTGTGTGTGTGTGTGGTGTGGGTTAAACATTTTTAACAAAGAGTCTAGAAATGCACCTGAAGGGGGAATTTTTTTAAGTTAGGAAATGTATGAGAACATGTGTTTATGATGTTCGGAATGTTATAGAGTGAGAAGGGGTAAGGACTGATAATGTAGGAAAGAGAAAAGCTACCTCAGGAAAAAGTCTTTTGGTAAGTTAGAAGGAATGGCATCAGAATAGGATGCCCATACACTCTGGTTTACCTGGAATTGTTCCAGCTTCCACTTGCTGAACTCTTATTAATAATGTCTCCCCCCCCCCCACTATGCAATTGGAGAAATCAGTTTCTTCTGGTATACAAGGAGAAAATGGGTGAAGAAGCAGACAAAAGCATAGATTTCGTGGTGGGAAATCATGGGATTCAATGGTGGGAAGTGATGTCCCAATCATAAGACATATAACAAAAGCTGAATTTGAAGGCTGATGCTTAAGGATCTTTCCTTCATAACATCCCACCCTGTGGAAACCTGTGGACTTTATGGATTCTTAGTCTGAAAACCAGTGTAAGCATGCAAAACACAGTCCACTAAATTCATTGGTTACGGTAACCAGAGAAAAATTATCCCTGTCTGTACTCTGGCCTTGGTAAAGTTTCCAAACACTGTGGCAGGAAAAGACAAATGATTCTAGAGAAATAGATACTCCAATAATTCTGTTGTTTTGTCATCTTCTAGGAGTACAATCCTCAGTGCTGGTCAAACCTGTATCCTGACGCTTGAGTAGGTTTTTCCAGAACACTATTTCATAGTGGTGCTTACTAGTGAGTCTTCATGTGACCCTCAAATATTTGAGCTCTTATCAGTATATCTCTATTGATGTATAGACCACGTAGAGGATACTTTTCCTACATTTAGCTTACCTTCTTGGCAAGACTACCTTATCTATGATATAAGGATATAATTTTATTAATAGCTCCTCCTTTAATTTTCGTAATATGTAGTGATATCAGTGCATGAAGTAGAGCCGTTTCCAATCCATTATAGATAATAAAGGTGCTTTATAAGATATAGTATTAGGCCACTTCAGGAGGAATTCTGTCTACAAAGCATTCCCTCAACATGGCATCAAAGCGATCACCAGATTACAATGTTGATACATATGGTTCAACTTTATCGTATAAGCAGCATTATCTTTTTCAGGCTGTTCTTTCCATCCATGAATAATAAATCTCCAAACCACAATTGAAGACTTGTAACAAGTAGTTTTTCAAAATTGCCAAGTCTCTGTGTTGCCTCAAGATAAAGAGGAAATGAAAGATAAAACAAGTTATTAGGCTATCTTGATAATATATGTTCCAGTTATCTGTTGCTGTGTAAGAAAACCACCCCAGAATATAGTGGGTTGATAGAATAAGGTGACAATTTGTTGTCTTGTAGTTCTGCGGGTTGACTCAGGGGCTTCTCATTTTTGGTTTCTGATGCAGTAGCTCTCATACAGCTACCAGATCTGGAGCTAACTGAAAACTTTCCTGGGCAAGCATGACCAAGACTGCTCATTTGCATGGTGGACCAGTTCTGAATTTATTGACTCCGTTCTAAATTCTCCCTTTTTTACCTGCTCTGCAAAATTGGATCTGGGTCCTGTAAATATTTTTTGTTTGCCAGCTGGCATTGAAGCTTTGTCAGTGGAAGTCACTGGAGAGACATTGCAGGAGGAATGGGTTTTGCTTCCAATTCCTGTGTGCTTGTAGGCTTCTGTAGTGTGTACAGATCCTCTAACACCTGGCTCCTGCAGCACACGGTGGTCAGCAGCTCCCAGCAAAAGCAGCTTTGCCCAGCACACCTCTGGAATAGTGTTTTAGTGGAGCACTTCTGGCAAGACATTTCCCTGTGAAGTTTTCCCTGACTCCCTAGAGGACAGATTTCTGGCAGTTTACAGAAATTCTCTGCCATTCAATACCTGTGTGTTCTCCAACAAAGTCTGGAGATCTCAGCCCAGGCCAAGGATGGGGTGGGAAAGAGAGCTGGCTCTACTTTTGGCACTTTTTCCCAGCCCTAGGGAGAATTATTATTACATATGACACTAAAGGGATGCCTGGGTGGCTCAGTCGTTAAGCATCTGCCTTCAGCTCAGGTCATGATCCCAGGGTCCTGGGATCAAGTCCCGCATCAGGTTCCTTGCTTGGCGGGGAGCCTGCTTCTCCCTCTGCCTCTGCCTGCCATTCCCCCCCACTTGTGCTCTCTCTCTCTCTCTTTCTCTCTCTCTCTGACAAATAAAGTCTTTAAAAAAATAAATAAAAAAGGAAATACATATGACACTAAATAATATATCTGATATTGTATGTTATGTTGTCTCTGATATATTCTTTATTCTTTATATTTCTGTTTTATACTAATCAACCCCTCATATCTTATATCCTTTGTTATAATTTATAATTCTTTTTTTTAAGATTCTATTTATTTTTTGACAGAGAGAGAGCACAAGCAAGGGGAGCGGCAAGCAGAGGGAGAGGGAGAGGACCCTGGGATCATGACCTGAACAGAAGATAGATGCTTAACCAACTGAGCCACCCAGGCGCCCCCTAATTTATAATTCTTTTTTAAATTTTTAAAAAAATTTTTAAAAGATTTTATTTATTTGACAGAGAGAGACAGTGAGAGAAGGAACACAAGCAGGGGGAGTGGGAGAGGGAGAAGCAGGCTTCCCGCTGAGCTGGGAGCCCAATGTGGGGCTTGATCCCAGGACCCTGGGATCATGAGCTGAGCCGAAGGCAGACACTTAACGACTGAGACACCCAGGCACCTCTAATTCTTCTTTTTAAACATTTTATTTATTTATTTGAGAGAGTGAGAGAGAGAGGCTGAGTGGGGAGAGGGGCAGAGGGAGAGAATATCCAGGCAGACTCCTGGCTGAGTGGGGAACCCAACATGGGACCCAATCTCATGACCCATGAGATCCAGGACCTGAGCAGAAAGCAAGAGTCGGATGCTTAACCAATTGAGCCACCCAGGCTCCCCATAATTCATAATTCTTTGTTTTTAACTTTCCCTGTTCAAATACTTGTGTATGTGTGTGTGTGTGTCTTCCCTCTCCTGATTTAACTCATCCTGATACATATGGCCAGAAATTGATGCTTTTTTTTCTTTCTTTTTTTTTTTACTTATGGGCTCAGTTGGGGTTATCAAAGACAGCCAGTGTATGGTATCTTCATGTGGTTTAGACATCTCATGGCATAGTAACTGAGCTCTAGGAAAGAGTGTTCCAGGAAAACCAGGCAGGATATGCAATGTTTCTTATTTGCTAGCCTGAGAAGCCCAAGAATATCACTTCAGCATTCTATTGGTCAAGCAAATCACTAAGATGAGAGTTTCATCACATCATGACAGAATTTCAAAGGTAAAGAAGTAGCAAAGAATTTGTAGTCACCTCATTTGTATCTACCATTCCATATGAGGTTCCATATGGTAGATATTTTTACATGGATACATAAAGTTAATAAATTAGTTCATTCATCGGTTATTCTAATTTCATTCATGTTTCCTCTGATTCTTTAATTCATTCAATAATCTTTATCATGTGTATTCTCCAGGCCCACTTCTGGAGAGATTCTTCCCAAAGTATGAATGCACTGGGATACCCAATCTACCCTGAATGAGCTTTAAATATTGTCAGGCAGGTAAAATTCCTGCATAATTAGAGCGCAAAACAATAAAGTATACCACAAAGTGTTAAAGTGAATGCAATAAAGTGCCCAATGCATAAAGTTGCAACGAGACCAAGAACAGATCCCAGGAGTCCTGACTTGCAGCCCAGTGTTTGATTTACCAAAAACAAAACAAAAATACAGTATCTAATTGAAAATAAAAGGTCTGGTCGCTGAAAAATTTCAGCATGGGCATCCATCATTTTTGCATGTCACAACCATGTCAAGAAGTCCCGAGAGAAATTTTTTTCTGTGAAAACATTGATTTCCTTTCCTTTGCTAAAAATTGTATCACCATCTCAATCAACAAATACGAGAACTGTTGTGATTAGAAGCTTCTCTTATAATCAACTGGCATCCAAACCATGTCCATTTTTGGCAGACCATATTTTATTGACTTTATCATTTTTAGCTCAAAAGCCTGAAGGGACTAAGAACCACTACTACACTAGCTACAGCAATTTTAGAGATGTAGGAAAAGCAAACTGCAATGTAGACCCAAAGACAAAATTCCAAGCATCAATAGGCATTTTTCAGTAACAAAACTAGAACTAAAACTGGGGAGGAAAAGCTATTTAGCTTTGCTAAGGCCATTATTTTCTTTACATATATTCTAGAGAGTAATGAAATTCCAAGCAGCATTAGAGAGCTCTTTTCTCACATCAGTGATAAAAAGACTGGAAAAAATCCTATCATATGATCTGTGTCTAAGTGAGGAGATAAAACTAAATTGTAAAATGAGAGCCTCACCTGAGACTCCTGCTAGAAATAAGGCTTCTCTGATTGAAGATCAGGAAATCATCTTCTACTAAGGAAGCTACCTGAATTCCACTCAGGGAATTTGTTCTAGGACACAGTTGTAAGGTAGACACATTAGCATTTAAAGAAGCCCTTTTGAGTCAGAGTGCAGAATGCCACCAAAGAATGATTAAATTTCTCTGCTACAGGCTTTTGTGAGTGTGGGTGATGAAGAAAAGAATTTCCCAATATATTAGGGTAGCACACTGGCTCCCCAGATGTATCCTGAAACCTTGGCCAACCTCAGATTGCTACAAAGACTCTTTCCATCTCTCTTCTTTCATCTCTCCCCATTCCCTACCTCCTGAATATCGTAAAATACCAAATGCATTTTGAAACATCATTTATTGTGTATTGCCCTCCATCATCATTAAGTATGGCACAATTCTCAGAAATAAAGCCTGAATTTGGGCTTCAAATAAGCATTCATTCAAATTCTAATTAAATTACTTCGCTGAAACCTATTTGAAACAATTAGTTGCCCGAATCAGTAGTAATAGAGTTACATACACTGAATTTTCATGCAGGTCAGGATTTTGAATAGGCTGTACAATATAATAAAGAGGACTACTTAGGAGGCATTATGAAAAAAAAAAAATGTTTCCCTCTTCAAACTGGTCTTTATAGTGAATGTAATTTCAAATGTGATCAGATCTCATGTGTGTTGGGGGCTGGAATGTACAGGTGGAAGGGGTTTGGATGGGCAGGAAAAAAAGGAATAGAATGAATAGAAAGCCTGTGTGCTACGCTTAAGGGAGAATGGAAGTGGCATGGTCAATTGAAAGCAAGAATGTGACTGTGATATAATGACACTTGTCAAGAGGCAGTACCGGGAGCAGGGAAGTGTTTCCATGCTCCCCCTGGAGCTTAACCATGGCTCACTCAGAATGTTGGAGGCATCCATGTTCCCAATCGGAGTGGTTGCAGAACTAAACTGATGGCTTGTTTTTACTTTAAAAATGTTGACAAAGAAAGTCATCATTTCTTTCCTTCCTTCATGCTTTGGGCCCTCCGGTACTTGTCCAGCCAAGTTTTCTTAGCCATATGAGTTCATATAGCCCAAACTGGCTCTATAAATATTGAAGGAATGAAAAGCCATTCTTTTAGTAAGAAATTAAATATGCAATTCTTCCTGGCAAGAATGAGTTCTGAAATAGATATTAAAAGATGTGAGAAGGTAAAAATTTAAGAGGACATATTCAGGAAGGACATTAAAAATGAGTGAGGATAGAAAACACAGGTGTTCTGTCAAGCTATTAAGATCAACTAACTCCTTTATTAAAGATTTTATTATTTTATTTTCTAATATCCCCCTGCCTATCTCAAATGGCTAGAATACTTAATGACCACACTTGAAAATAGCCCCCCTTCTTGCTCTTGCTTGTAGCTTCTGCACTATCTTCCACTAGATCATGTCCTACAGCTCTGTAAGCCTCTGAAGTTATCCAGAAAGATGTAAATCTAATTGAGATAAACTCAGGGTCACTTATTATGGTCTTCAATGATATCCCATAATGATTAGGGGTCACAACATGAAATTTTGTTATCATGGAATTTTCCATCACTGTTACAGTCACGTTTTTATAAAAATCCTATATGTTAGCTAGCTAATCCCATCTGTTACCTATATCTATCTCTCAAGATAGATGAATGGAGGGAGGGAGGGAGGGAGGGAGGGAGGGAAAGAGAGAAACACTCTCTTATATACACAGTTATTCCTTGAGATACTTTCTATGAAATGTATGTCTATACAACTTCCATCACATTTGTTCTTACCTGTGTAATATTCTGATTCTCTTAACAAGTGGTCAAGGACTTCCTTGCTCTAGTAAGTTCTCTCCTTTAAATAGACTTTACTTTTTTGAATATAAATATGGCTGGTTCTCCGTAATGCATTTTGAGATATTTTTTTTACCTCATTCCTCTGATTTATTCTTTGGTTACAGACACTCTGGGACTTTCTGAGAATTGTACTTTCTGAAAGAAACAACTGTCAACTACAGGCTCCAACTGAAACTTCAAATACAATCTAAATAACGGGAAAAAGTCAAAAATAGTGGAAAATTACTATTACAAAATTCACAGAGATTGCGCAATTAGAGTGCTTTCTGTGAACCCCTCACATATGCAGATGTTTATTTGAAGTCCAGAAAATGATGAGACAATGATTCAAGGGACGCTGAGACTCTCAATACAGCTATTTTCACTAATAACCTTATCGGAGGCTTCACCACTTTGTCTCCTCATCCACTGGTTGTGGCTTTTCCTTCCTTCAGGTTCAAAGTTTGAAGAGGAGGTTCACTCCAAAGTCAGACTGTTCAAGGCTCAGTATCATGAAAATGCACTGAGTCAGCAATTAGTAAACAGATTATGTAAATACAACTCCTGAACCAAGTGCTGACATTTAAGTACCGATGTTTACATAGCCCTGGGCTCTTCAATTAATTGCAGCAAACTGAAAGGTAGACTGCTAAATCTTTTGATTTTAGAATGTATCCTGGGTTTATCCAGAGAATATATTAACCTGTCCATGAAAACTTTTGTGTCACTGCCATGTTGCCAGGCCAAATAAGGAAAAGAAAAAGAAAAAAAGTGAAAAAAAAAAAAAAAAAAGAAAAAGCCTTTCAGTCAAACATTAAAATCAGAGGCTCCCTATAGACAAAGCACAAAAGCAGTAGGCTTTTTAAAGGCAATTTAAAGGTGACCTGTTCTTAAAACACTTTCTTTGCACATTTCACACAGATTTCAACTTCTGCCACCTCAGGAGTTACTTTTTCTGGGGTTATAGTATTCAGCTGTGCCTATGTGTCGTCTGGGGCATGCAAATCTCTTTCCTTAACACTATTTTTGGTCCATGAATAATTATAAACCATTCACCAGGAACCTGCACCATACCTGCACCATAGGAAAAAAAGACATTGTTTTACACCATTAAGAGCCCTCACTTTTTCTTTTTGAAATCCTGGAAGATTCTATATTAAGGCTGGAAAACATATTCCTTTGCTACAGAAGAAAGACCTATTTCTTAACAAATGATGATTTATCATTTTAGAACAGAAAGCTGCATTAGTAAACCAGTGAAAATGGCTAAAAGTGTAACCACTTTGCCTGGCAATTATATATGTGACAGATTCATTTGTCTACCTGTATAGAGCCTTAATTTACGCCAGCACTTAACAGCTAATTGTTGAAGTGCACTTTTCTGCGATAATAATGGAATTTTTTAGAGTATCCTGAAACAGAAAACACCTTTAAATAAACACTTATGTCATTAATTATCCGATCAAAACAGCACTGAAAAATGCCAGAGAAAAGAGATAACAGGAAAAAAAGGTAAAATGCCATTTGTGTAAAGAAATTAAAACATCAATTATTGAATGAGTAAACGATATCATCATGTTATTTCCGGACAAATGGATAATGAAGTTCACAAACGAACAGTCCTTGCAAGAAACTTCTTTAAAAAATCTTCATAACAATGGTAGTATTTTTACTTGTTCATATTAATTTAGAATTAAAACATGACTAAAAATCTTTAAATACAATCAAAACCTTATCAGCACTTGCAATATTCTATATTCGTCTCCAGTTTTCTATGTACACTTGATACACCTTTCTATATATTGTGGTTTTTTTTAACTGTTACTCAATGAAACTCTGCTACATAAACGGATTAGTTATAAGAAAGGTATCCCATCAATATCAGCAACTTTCATGCTGCTTGCCTAGCAGACATAAAATATGGGGAAGGGATTTTATAAATTCCAAAATTGTTTACATATCAAGTCAGTAAAAATTATAATCAGAAGAATTTGAATAAGATAAATATTTAGAAGTTTTTCATCATATTTAGAAGCCTCATTACGAATTTTAAATAACACATTCCCTGGGTATTTAATGAGTACCTTGGAGGAAGAGGCGGGATTCTCAAGGTGATAAAAGGTGGTCTGAGAAACTTGGGGCCAGACAATGTTGAACATGAATGCTGACTTCAACTTATTCTCTGAGTAGCCATAGGCAAATAACTTGAGCTCTACAAGCTTCAACTTCCTCAACTCTAAAAAAAAAGGTAATAATTCTTTCCACACAGGTGGTGTGTATACGCATATGTGTGTGTGAGTGTGAGAGAGAGAAAGAGACAGAGAGAGAAAGAAATGAACTATGATACTGCAAGCCACCCATTACAGTCCCAGCTGCTGCTCAATACAGGCAATTATCATGGCCTCCCTTTACCACGTCCCTCAAATTTCCTTCCTTTAAGATTATCAAAAATTCAACCAACAGATAATGACTCTTACAAGCCAAGAGTCTAGTAAGTCCTACAAAGATTAATAAACCATCATCTCTGTACACAAAAGACCCTCAAATTGTCTGTCTTCTGCTTATCTACCTTTTCCCCTCCTTCCTTGCTACCACTCCTGAATGTATTTTCCCGGATCTTTCCCAGAACTGCCAATTATCTCCTACTGTGTTGCCTGTCAGTGAGCAAGAAGCGACCTTATTGCTTCTTCAAATACTTGCTGTCCTCTGCTCTTGATCCAGTGCGTGTCTCCACACTCCCATTCAGCTGTTGCGCTTTATGAGTCATGCTTCACTCTGATCCTTTCTCCTCTAGGGGCAGATGGATGTACCAGGTGCCCCAAGGATCAGAGATGCATTTTTCTTGCCCAGAGCCATTATATCAAAAGCAGAATCCAAAGCCATATCTAAGGAAGACAGAGAGGGAAACTGAATAGTTCACTCGAGCATTTAAAAGAAGGCTAAACTTCCTTGCTATTGAATATACCTTTTCCCCTAAAGCAAGCTTTTAATATGGGTCCCAAGAAAGCAATAGATTTGTATATCCATAGAGACTGAGCTGGCTTATTGATTTTTTTCTACCATCTTTTGATCTATAATATGCATATTTACTAAATTCTTCTTTAGTTTTTAAATCAGGACATTCAACCTTGATAGAACTTCGTATGTCATCTGAAATAAATGCTCATTGTATGGTTTTAATTTTACTATGAGGAGATTGAGCTCAAAGAGACAAGAGAGAAAGAAGCTAAATATCTAATTTGTACAAAGCATTAGAAGACTGGCCTATCGAAATCTTCATTTTACAGATAAGAAAACTGAGGTTAGGGGCACCTGGGTGGCTCAGTCGGTTAAGCATCTGCCTTCGGCTCAGGTCATGATCCCAGGGTCCTGGGATTGAGCCCCACATCGGGCTCCCTGCTCAGTGGGGAGCCTGCTTCTCCCTCTCTCTCTGTCCCCTCCCCTGGCTTGTGCTCTCTCACTCTCTTACTCGTTCTCTCTCAAATAAATAAATAAAATCTCAAAAAAAAAAAAAAGAAAGAAAGAAAGAAAAGAAAAAGAAAACTGAGGTCCATAGAGCTTCTGGGACATCTCTAAAGTCATATAACTTAACAAACCAATAAACAGAAGAATTGGAATTTGAACAATGTGATAGTTAAGTATTTTTGACATTGACTTTTGACATTGACTTTTGTCATAGGAGAAATTTACTACTTAGAGAAGTCACATGTCTTGTCCTCAAATATTCTAACTAGTTAGGATAAAGAGATGAAATCTGTAGGTTCAGTCTGCTGTTCTCCATTGCAGCGCCTACTCCACCATGCCAAAATGCCTGAAACTTTTAATTTGGAGATAATTCAAAAGCCACAATCACCATATTATAAACTCTAACAAATCTATTTTTTTTCTTTTTGGAATTTTCTTTACTTGATTTATTTTATACAAGTTTTAGAGCATAACTTTTCAATGTTAGTTTGTTTTTAGGATTTGTGAAAAGGGTTATTTAAAAATACAATTATGATTACCTTTTATTAGACCTTAAGTTTTTGACATGGAGAAAGCTACAAAATATGCTAATTTTAGGGATAGATGGTCATTATATAATCTTTGTTGAGGCTAGAGACATATTACAATTGTATAGACAAAAATGTCTATTAATGAGATATTTACATACATTCCACTATCTTACTTATTTTTTTTTTAATTTAAATAGCTCTAAGTAGCGAAAGTCTTTTAAAAATGCATTATTCCATTGCTATGGAGAATTTTGAGGATTTTTAATTCTGATTTTTGGCTCTTATTCAGTGTCTTATAGATTTATTTGAGGAATAAATGAGAACATGTAAAGCTTTTAGCACAGTAGCACATGTATGGTGCTCAGAAAAGTTTAGTTTCATTCATTGGCTTACAAAATATATTTGCAGGATCTTAAATTGCTAATTATAATAACACAATTTATTAAAACTGAAACAAATGTCAAAAATCAAAAGAATAAAGTTGTACTATTATCTCACTCCATATACAAAAATTAAGTCAAAATGGATCAAATACCAAAACATAAGAGCTAAATCTATAAAACCCTCAGAAGAAAACATAGGGACAAATCTCCATGATTTTGAATTTGGCAATGTCACCGTTAAGTACAAACAGCAAAAAAAAAACAAACAGATAAATTGGATCAAAATTTAAAACTGTGTGTATTAAAAGGCACTATCATAAGAGTAAAAAGACAACCCACAGAATGAATGAAAATCATTTACAAATCACATATCTGATAACATGATTTATAAATAATATATCTGATAAGACTGTAGTATCCAGAATATATAAGAAATCTTATAATTCAACAACAAAAATACAAGCAATCCAGTTTTAAGATGGGCGTAGGACTTGAATATATATTTCCCCCCAAAGAAATGATATGCAAATTGCCAACAAGCACGTGAAAAGATGCTCAATGTCACTAGTCATTAACAGAATGCAAATCAAAATCACAATGAGATAGCAGGTCACATCCACTAGGATGACTGTAAACAAACAAACCCAAAGCAGGAAAAAACAAGTATTAACAAGGTTTGGGAGAAACTGGAACCTACCTAACATTGTTGGTGGGAATGTGAAATGGTGTAGCCACTGCAGGAAAACAGTTTGACAATCCCTCAATAAGTTAAGCATAGAATTCCATATGACCCAACAATTCTACTCCTAGGTATACCTGGAAGATTTTTTTTTTTAATCTTAAAGCAAAAATTTGTACATAAATATTTAGAGCGCAATATTCACAATAGCTAAAGGGTGGAAATAACTCAAATGTCCATCAACTGACAAATGGATGAACAAAATCTGGTATATGTGTACAATGGAACATTACTCAGGCTCCAAAGAAATGCAGTATTGACACATGCTACAACACTAAACTTTGAAGACATTATGCTAAGTGAAAGAAGGCACAAAAAGCCATATGCTGTATGCTTCCACTTACAGGAAAACTCCAGAATAAGTAAATGCGTGGGAATGGAACATGGATTAGTGGTTGCCAGAGGCTGGGGAGAGGGAATGAGGACTGACTGCTTAATGGGTACAAGGTTTCCTTTTGAATTGATGAATATGTTCTGGAAATAGATTGTGGTGACGGTTGCACAACACTGTGAAGGTACTAACCACCACCAGAGTCTACACTTTAGAATAGTTAAAATTATAAATTTCATGTTTTGTATTTTACCACAATTTCAAAACACACACACACGCACACACCTTTATGTATGTAATATATATAATGTATATATTTTATATACTACCTACGTGCATACGTGTATGATAATGTAAATGAAACCCCCTATGATAGTTACTGATAACATGATAAGAATGTTTTATCATAACAGTTCATTATTTCTCCATTTAATTGATGATATGCTGTGATAACTGATCTTTCCACTATAGCTAATCTTAAATTTCAATTATGAGTTATAATGTCCGTTAATACAACTTGTTTACATTTAAATACATGAGTCACAGCAAATACCAAAGACAACAGTAGAGTTTTGAGAATTTTTTAAAATTTTAGATGAATAATTATTCCTGCCATTTTATTAATAGGGACATATAAAATGGTATATTGATAAATTGAATATCCACAATTAAAACTTTGTTTTCATCTACTCCTTATCTGATATTTTTCCTCTAGTACTTTTACCAAATATTATCTGCTAACATTCTTTTAGGAATCAAATACATGCAACATAGTACCCTGTTTTAAAAGATGTGAGTATATTTTATACCATAAGAGCACAGTTCACACCTCTAGTTTTGTTAACTTAATCTTAAAAAGCTATATAAGGAAAATCTGTAAACACACTGCTTTTGACACTCATCCAGGTAGATGTTTTTATTACTGGATTAAGAAAAAATAAAAGTAGTGCATGCTTAAAAATATTTTAAATACAAAAGTGTATATAGTAAAAATAAATAAATAAATAAAATGTACTTCCATAAACATGTACTCATCCACATGTAATATTTTTAAACAATCATTATAATAATAATGAATACATACCATCTATTATGAACCAAGCACTATTCTAAGCACTTAATATAACTATATCTGATTTAATCTTTATGACAATTCTAGAAAGTACTTAGTATTATTATCATTTTATTTACATGCAAACAAAGTCAAAGGAAAGTCATGAAAGAAATAAGTTTCTGAAAATTGCTCTTTTTTGAACTCAATTATATTTCAATATTATTCTTCCAAGTAGTATACCAATAGCTGCTTTATTTATAGTATGTTTAGCAAAGGCTGTTAGTTTTTTACCAGTATCAAAAATCCCTTTGTTTAAAGTAATACAATTTTTTTTAAAGATTTTATTTATTTATTTGTCAGAGAGAGAGACAGTGAGAGAAGGAACACAAGCAGCGGAAGTGGGAGAGGGAGAAGCAGGCTTCCCACCAAGCAGGGAGCCCGATGCAGGGCTCAATCCCAGGACCCTGGGACCATGACCTGAGCCAAAGGCACTTAACGACTGAGCCACCCAGGCACCCTTAAAGTAATGCAAATTTTAATTGGTCAAATGACCATCAAGAATGTTGTCCACACCCTTGGCTATGTGACTAACTTCTGACCAGTAAGATGTGAACAGACATATTTTCCTGCAGCTTCTAGATCATTCTTAACACAAGCCTTGATCCCTTACCCTTTTTCCTCTTCACACATTACTCCAATTTACATACTGAACATGGTTATTTCCAAGCTGAACCATGAGGATGACAGGTCACACCACATGGATGATGGGGCAGTGAAATGGATAGATTTTGTGTCCCCTAGGAGTTTCATGAACTAGAGATGGCATATAAACCCAACATTTATATGAGAGAGGAACTGAGGGTGCCTGGCTGGCTCAGTCAGTAGAAGATGTGACTCTTGATCTCAAAGTCTTAAGTTTAAGCTCCACGTTGGGCATAGAGCTTACTTAAAATATAAATATATATATATATACACACACACACATACATGACAGAGGAATCTATTTCTAACTCATGCCATCCATTTCAATTTTATTTTTGTTTTGTGTTCTTGCTTTTTTGTTTCCTACCACTTGCAGCAGAATTCAATTTTAAACAGTACCAATGTATCAAACTTTATTCAAGGGGCACCTGGGTGGCTCACTTGGTTAAGCAGCTGACTCTTGATTTTGGCTCAGATCATGATCTCAGTGTCCTGGGATTGAGTCTTACATCAAGCTCCATGCTCAGGAGAGGATTCTCTCTTTCCCTCTGCCCACTCGCTACCTCTCTCTAAAATAAAATAAATAAATATTTTTAAAAAGTCCCCTCATTTAAAAAAAAAACAACTTTATTCAAACATTCCCCTATTCCTGGATATGTTATCTTCAGTCTTCTTTTTTTCTGCTAGAAAATATGTGGAGTGAATTTT
The DNA here is from genome assembly GCF_037043125.1 of Eumetopias jubatus. Lineage (NCBI taxonomy): Eukaryota > Metazoa > Chordata > Mammalia > Carnivora > Otariidae > Eumetopias > Eumetopias jubatus. The sequence continues at coordinate 26,341,588 of NW_028274809.1, forward strand.
CTCACTTTCAAACTAATACCATAGTATCCTAGTAGTCTACTATTACCGTTATCTAGTGTTCCAGAGTGGATTCTTAGAAGTGAAACTACGAGGATAAACAACATGCAACTTTTAAAAATTTGATAGTTCTGTTCTTCTAAAGGTGGTCCCAGTTCCAGGAGATAAACCCACTTTCCAGATTTCCCAGCTGCATATATCTTTTTAAATTTTGTTTTCACTTCCGTGACTCTTGACAGATAAAAATCTATTTTGTTTATTATTTTAAAATACTAAATAATAAATCAGAAACACTCAAATTCCTAGTAAAAATTAAGATTTCCTATATCTATAGACATTTTTACTTCTTAATAATTTCCTATTCACCTCTTTGACTATTTTTATATTGCACCGTTTCGAGATAAAGTTAGCTATTTTTTTTTACTTATGTGTGAAATTTTATTTATTTTTAAACTTTCTTTATATATCTCTTACCATCTTAATGTTTTGAATTTGTATTTGTATTTTTTCCTTTATAGCTTTCTGTTAAGCTTAGTAGAAAGAGAATTATAATGTTCTCCTACATTATTTCTCAGTACATTAAATTTATTTTCAAATGTAGACTTTATTGACCTTTTTGGGGGGTGGGGTGCAAAGAGCAAGACAATGATCTACTTTTTTTTCCTCGACTAGATAGATACTCCAGCACAATTTATTGACCAGTACCTTTTTCCCTACAGATTTAAAGATCTCACCTTTATCACATATATTATCGTACAATGATTTATTAGTCTGAACAGTGCCATGTTTATGGATCCTTATAATACATTTTGGATATCTAGTAAACAAAAAGCTTCTTCCTCATGAGTCTTCTCTTTCCATTCTGTCTTGGTAATTCTTGATTAATAATAAAATTTAAATATATTAATTATATTCCATGATCATCTAAATTTTGTACTTTACTTAAAAAAGTGCACTCAAAAATATCTTATTTACAATCAATTAACTTTTACATATATGGCATTGGAAACCAAAGCAAATGTTTATGCAATAAGTGGTACATGTTACTTATTCTATAAAAAACAAAGGGAAATCAGGCATCCTTGGGTCAGCTACCAGAGTCTCTTAAAAAGATATCTTCACAGTATATCCAGCGTCAAGGGCTTACTCCTCAGTCTTGAATTATTGATCTTGTAGATTCCTACCATATGTGTGTATATTTCATAGATATGCCAAAATATATATAAGGGAAACCTTTCAATTTACCTCTTCTTCCGGCCATGGTGGTTCTTACAAGAAGGGCCACAAGTCAAATAAAAAAGCATTTGATCATGGTTCTCCTCTGCTTTGACCTCTTCTCACTTTCTAGATCCACTATCCTCCTAGAGAGACTACATCAGGGGCAAGGATACTGGGCAACATCTCTAAGAAAACCTTCAGCTTTACATGGACAGTCCATTTCAGCAGTATGTATCAGCACTATACACTCATACCTCCTAATACTCAATAATAGGACAGTTTTTTCTTACTGTAATGAAAAAAATAATATCTGGGTTTGATTCTTGGTTCTGTCACTTGCTAGTTGAGTGAACTTGGAAATACTTGTGACTCTTTAGAACTTCAGTTTACTCATCTCTAAAATAAGAATGATAATGTCACAGCCTGATAAGCATATTAAATGAAACAATAAGCTTAAGTGCCCACTACAGTGCCAGGCATATGTCACACTCAACGTACATACACACAGATATTATTATGCACTGTGCATCTTCCCAAGCCTATGCCTCATATATAAGTTTGGACATTGAATCCCAGGACTAATCTCCAAGAAAAATAAGTTAAATGATTTTATTATCACAATAAATAAAATATGCATATAATATATATATATAAGGTATAAGAAAAATTTGAATTTTCAGCAAGTTTAATTTTAAGTCAGAATTTTGTTAATTTCTAAAGAAGATTTTAAACTCTCAAGTTTTATGGAGATTTAAACATTTTGAATTCAACACCTAGTAGCAAAGAATAAAACATAGTTATGTAACTGATGATAACTGTACCATACAAAATTTCACAGAAAAGAAGCAAAATACACATTTTTATTGTGATGGTGGGGCAGAGTGTAGATTTTCCAGAAACTGGTATTGATTTGGAAACAGCATGAGATCCTAAATTGAAAAATTTAGCTTCAAATAAAAATGTACAGGTTAAAAAAATGTACGGGTTAGAAAATTTGGAGCAACCGAACCTTTCTGAGATTTGAAAAGGTGCACTTAAATGATTTGCTTTTCATCATTCAAAATGACTCTCTTAAAAGTTTTTTAAAAAATAAACTTGGGACTTCTAATCAACTATGTGTTTATGGGTGACTAAACAGTTATTCCAATTCCATTGTGTATATTGGATAGAAAATACACAATGAATAAATTATAATATTTTACATAAGTTTATAAAAACTAAATCAAGTGCATGATGAAGAGTTCCCAATATTTCTCAAAAAGAAAAGAACATCGCTGGTACATTCAGACAATGGAATATTATTCAGCACTAAAAAGAAATGAGCTAGCAAGCCATGAAAAAACATGAAGGAAACTCAAATGCATGTTGCTAAGTGAGAGAAGTCAAACTGAAAATGCTACATATACTGTATGATTCTAACTATGTAACATTCTAGAAAAGGCAACACTATGGGGACAATAAAAAGATCAGTGGTTGGCAGGGGTTGGAGGGGTAGGAGATGGATAGACAGAGCACAGAGGATTTTTAGGGCAGTGAAAATACTCTGTAGGATATTATAATGATGGATACATGTCATTATACATTTGACCAAACCCATGGAAGGTACAACACCAAGGGTGAGTCCTAACGTAAATTATGAACTTTGGGTGATTATAATGTATCAGTGTAGGTTCATCCTTGGTAAACAATGTATCATTCTGGTGAGTGCTGTAGATAATGGGAGAGGTTATGCCTGGGATAGGGGTAGGAGTTATACAGGTAATCGCTGTACTTTCTCCTCAATTTTGTTATAAACCTAAAACTTCTGAAAAAAAATAAAGTATTAAAAGTTAACATTGGGAAAATGCTATAGGAATAGAAGGGAAAGGAAGAAATCACATTTATATCTTAAATATATCAGTGGGAGATTTTTTTGTATGTGGGAGGTACAAACAGCTAGGATTTTCAGATTTTCACAGAAGAAAAAAAAAAAAATACCCACAAAGCAGTAACCTTGAGAGACCGGCATCAAAGCTTGTATTTTTCTTTTAGATATGGCATAATATAAATAATTAGTGCAATCCCAAGGAAAAAGGATTTTGTTTCTTCTTGTTTTGCCTTGTTCAATTTCCTTAGTAGAACAGAAAGCCTTCAAAAGTCTTTTCATTTTAAGTACTCACAAAAAGAGTAATCACCTATAATTTTTGCCCCTGTTCTCCATAATAAGGTTAAGTTCAGTTCAAACTACTTATATAAGCAAAGTCAATATTTCATTGTCCAGCTTTTGCCCATAAAATCGACCTGGGTAGTCCCTTTTGTAACACATGTCAGAAAAAACAAAAACAAAAACACAAAAACAAAAAAAACCTAACATTCCACTGATACCATGACAAAGTCTGTACTTTCAATGAGCACACTTTTTACAAACATTTTAATTTTGCTTTGCAAAACTTTATATTTAGAGTATCTGTATTTGAAAGAAGAATAATCCTATTAACATTTTCTTAGTAGATCTTAAACTCCCTTCAATATTCTCCATCTCTACCTTCTTCGTGCTTTTGTTTTATTTTAGGTTTGCATTAGCCATTTTTTTAAACCGTAAAATGAACATTAGTGAAGGCTTGTTGTCTTAGAAATTGCTTGCTCCTGTCTTTCCCTCCCTCTCTCCCTCCCACTGCTGCCTGATGATCTTTCTAAAACCTTGCTCAAGCTCTTTCATTGCTGTGGAACATAAAAACTCCTGATTCCTTCACCTCCCCTAGCAACACACACACACACACACACACACACACACACACACACACACACACACTGCCTAAAAGAGTCAAAAATTCTTATATGGCAGAAAATGCATTTTCAGCCACATTTCCCATAACTGCCTCAGAGGCAAGTCTTTGCTCCAATCAAGTTGATTTGCTCATTTTTCTCCAAACACAGCTGGAATTTTCAAATCACTGCGCCTTTCTACATCTTGTTCTTATTTCCTGGAAGTTTCCCTTTTCCTTATGACAATCACTTTTTCTATGGAAATATCACAGACTCCAGCAGGCAGTATTGTGTGTCCTTTCCTATTTTCCCTAATTGTATTTGCTCATCTGTGATTGCATTTATCACATACCTTAGGTGGTTTTATATCAAAACAATTGTTGCCTCTTCCTGATGAGATGGTTTCTGAGGGACTCCCTATTGTAGTGATCACACGTTTGGCCAAGCTATCTGCCTTATCCAATGGAATGAGAGGGGCGTGGGCACTTGCCACTTCTAAAGCAGAACTTTGGCAGAGGGCAAATAACTTTCCCTAATTCTCAATTTCCCCATCAGCAATATGAGACACAAAATGAAAGGTAATATAGCCAAACTGCTTAACCTAGTTCTCAGAACATAGTAGTTGCTTAACAAATTCTTAAAATATTTTAATAATTATATAATGATAATCATTGTTTTCTAAGTTTAAAAGAAGAAAAAAACATAAAACCCATAAATTCAGTCAATAGAAGAATAATAATTATCTGTGACTACTCATCATTTTTAATGCAAATGTTGTGCTTCTAATAATTTCTAGTTAGGGTATCTTATCAGCGTTTATAGGAATTACAAAAGCCCTAACAGGGCAGTAGGAATAGTGGATTGGGTCTCTAGTGAATCTGTAAAAAAAACAGCATAAAAAAATTGGAAGATCTCCTAGCACTGTACTCTAGTATTGTACATGTGAGGACATATGGGAAGAGCTATCCTTTGGTAACAATACAATCTAGTATTTACCTTTAACATTAATCATATTTGTTCACTGAATGCCAACATTTGCATAAGGTAGGAAATTAAAACCAATCCCAATTGATCAGATCTCAAATTCACTGTTCAAAGTAACTTTCAGCTTTAAGATCTGGCAGAACTTTCACACAATGACGTGCTATTCAACATCTCCCATAGAGCATGGATTGTCTACTCTCCTTCAAGCGAAAGAATGATGAAAAGGAAGTAAAAGCAGACTTGTTAAGGTTCTATAATACAATCCATCTTCTGAACCAAGGTCATGCTTGGCAAGAACAATCATTGTCCAGAAAACAATAAAGCCAACTTATGAAAAATGTTCTTGGTTTCCAGCATACACTGAACTGTAAATCACTATTTATGAAGTATCCAATTTACACTGGTATTCTACAGGATCACCATAGTCAATAACAAATAAAATAGTTTGAGAAACTAATTTAAGTTTTTAGCACTAAAAGATGTGATTCCTATTTTTTAACAGAAGAGTCACTGCAAAGCTTATGTATGTAACTAATCTACAAGATGGATATACATACTTTTGTTTTGTCACATAATAAATTGAAATTTATTTCATGCCTTCAAACAGGTGTTTAGAACTGATTGGAATCTGGATTGAAAAATCAGTTTTGGTTAAATTAGCTTTGTTTCCCTTCAAACAGGAAGAGAGTGCTCATTGGTTATAATAATAAATTTATTGAAAATCTATTAATCTATACTCCACATTCAGTAAGGTATACTGAAATCACAAAAGAAATATCCTTTTTTAATTCTTTCTTTATAGAGAATCAATAAACAACATTTTACTTGTGTATATTTTTATCCTAACAGTATCATATTATATGTATTTGCTGGATCTTGGTCTTCCAAGAACATGAATTAATCTAAGGAAAATCTCTCCCTTTCTCTCTCTCTATCTCCCTCTCTCACCTTAAAGGACATGGGTGGGAAAATGAGGTTCTCTGAGCAGGATGACTTAGGAATCCATGAAGCTGTGCCAGTTGAGACCGTGATAAGAGAACCTCATTCATGACATATTCTGAGATTCAGTCTAAGAATGCCACTAGAATAAGGTGATTCTGGACAAGAGAACTCGCATTAAATCATTAGCATTCACTCTCTGCCATCTTGTGGTAAATATTGCCAGCCACCTAATGTGGGATTAAGGTTATGAATCAATCAGCGATATTGATAATGTGCAATGTTCCTATCATAGCACTTATTAAAATGAATGTGTATTTGTATTAAAATATTTTTTTCATTTTCTTTTAGTGATACTTTAATATAATTTTAAATGTGACTACTTTAATTTTGCAATTGTCTTATTCAGACCACTAACATAAAAGTGCCTGATTGGAAATAAACCAGGAGATCTAATTACAAGCCCCAGATGCTGAAGCGGTCTTCCACTTTTCTGTTCACTGTAATCAGATGGCTTTGTCGTGCCATATAGCAATACAAAGAATTTGAGAGAATTTGAGTGTGTTACATAATCGCTGCATTTATCTACATTTATCTGTTGTATTTTGGAATACTTTAAAGCTGGACAATTCTGCTTTGAGGGATAGATTTATTTTTTTAGACATTGCTTTTGTTCGAACATTAATTGAATGTCTACATTTCTTTGTAGAGCACACATATAATTAGTAGCACTTTGCCGCCCTCCCTTAAGGAAGGCCTCGTATGAGAGCTTTATGAAGCTGCTTATGTGATATGATTACAGGAGTAATGGGCATTGTGTTTTATAGGCTTCTGTCAGGAAATGCTTTTCTTACCTACGTGCTGGTGAGTGCAATGCCACAACTAACAGATTAATTTTCCTGATGCATCTCCAACATTTAAGAGGCTACGTTCCCAGGAGCGGTGGGGCAGAATGCAGGGGAAATCACACGTGCTCTCTTGCCCCACCTCTTGCTCTCACTTTCTCTCCTGCTCTTTTGCTGTCACCCTCTTTTTGCTCCCCAGCCGCTGCCACCCCCCACCCCGAACATTGTATGATTCGATTTGTACACACAATCCTTGTGTGAAATGACTCCTCTTTACAATGGACAGGACAGGCTGGGGCTGTAAATATTGTTGCCTGTGGCCTTTCCAGCAGCAAGGAGAGTAAAGAAGTTCCCCTTCTGGGCTGGGGCAAACAGTAGCTAATGGTGCTTGCAATTTATTAAATATGGGTGAAATAAAATCAGACTTCAGCAGTTTATGATAAAACTTGCTAACTTATATTGTTTGTGACTTAGTTCATTTCTTCTCTGCCCTTTTTACTGGCCATCCCATGCTGTTTCTATTCACTTGGTTTCATTCAGGAGAAACCAAAATCTCAGCTTCAAACAGCAATGATTTATGTCTCTCTCACAGCACATGCCCACTGTGTGTCTGCTAATCAGTTACCCAGGCTGACGGAGCAGCCTCCCTCACGATCATTGCCAATGCCAGAGTGAGAAAGAGCCGTGGAGGCTCCCACTCCAGCAATTAACTGCACTGGCCAGAAGTGGCATAAATAACTTCTGTTCACACCTCATTGGTCAAAACCACAAGGGCCTTCAAAGTACAGTTTTATCATATCCAGTGAAAGGACAAGTGGAGGGTCTGTATCCCAGGGTGGTGGGGTTAAGAAACTCCCAAAGTGGTGATATTTGAATTGAAGTGGAGAGATGCGAGATTATTCCATTAAGAGTGAAAACATGTTCAACTGCAAAGAGACATGATAAATGCAGACACTTGTCAATTATTCAGCATAGCCATCTAAAAATCACCTTTTCAGAGTGTCTGATTGCGTGTGTCCTGGATCATGTGCCTATCATTTAGCCAAAGAGAGCAGACCATCCTGATTGGCAATAACATCAACTCTACTTGCAGTTAAGAGGTTTACCTTTTACCAAATTCCGATGGATAGATAGATACGGGTAAATGAGAGAGAGGGAAAGAGAGTGAGAAAGAGAAATAGAGAAAGGGGAAGAGAAAGAGAGACAAAGAGAATTAATGTCGGTCAAGAAAAAAATACATAATTGTCCACTATAGCAAAGTGGTAATAGAAACGACTAAAGTTTTGTATGTTCCATCGAAGTGTCTAGAATTCATTCTCAAGGTGAAGTAGGACCAACTAAAGTAATCCAAGAACTGAGTGACAAGTCCAAGCTCTAGGGAGGCAAGGTCTTTCTCCCGCAGTATTACAGAAGATAAATTCAGTGGGACTTGAAGCTATTGCTATAATTTAATTGAGATGTGGGGAGGCCATAAAGAAAAGCATCAACAGAAGTAGGAGCAAAGAGGTCAAAGACCCAGGATAAGTAGAAAATATATACTAGGTAGCACTTAAGGATTAGTAGCATGATGTTAGTACAAAGGAGCAACGCAAGATGAGTAGGTTTTCTGCCTCTTGGAGATGCGTGGTCCTGCTGCTACAGTGGGCAGAGGAAAGGAGAGCAGGTTTCCACGGGATGGTGGGGGTGGCAGTGAGCTCAGTCCCTCATAGCCAGTCCTCTCTCTGCTCTTTGCATGCCGGAGGGATATATCTCAAACAGCAAAATTATTTTATTATTAGTGATATCTGACAAACAGGACATTAACCTGGCTCACAGCATTCCTGGGGATGAGTTCCATGTTGCAAATTCGATTTGTGTCAGATTAGTTTAGTTTAGTTTTTGGTTTTTTTAAGATTTATTTATTTTATAGGAATTGGGGAGAGGGAGAGAGAGAGAAATCTTCAAGCAGGCTCCCCGCTGAGCACGGAGCCCAGTGCTGGGTTCCATCCCAGGACCCTGAGATCATGACCTGGGCGGAAATCAAGAGTTGGACACTTACCTGACTGAGTCACCCACATGCCCCTGTGTCAGATTAGCTTTTAAAAGAATATACAGTTTGCAGGTACTATAAGATTTAGAAGAATATTTTCAAAGAAATAACCTCTGGAAACAGCTTAAAATCACCAAAATATTGAGTGCTGATATATAGAACAGTAATTGATAAGTAAAAAGCATAATTTTCAAAAAGGAAAGAAAAAAAATCCTTTCATCTGTACCCCTACCATCAAAAGCAGAGCAGTGTGTTTCAACCATCACAGTTTTCACTAAGAGTCCCTGCAGGCACTTCCAGTGTCAAACATTTTTATTCTTCCCTTTAACTAATTTCATAAATTAACATAAATCCCAAGGTAAATGGGCTTCCTCGACTTCATAACCAATTTTTACCTTTCTCTTTTATGGACACACTTGGCCACAACACTGTAAAACTGGCTATAAACTCTGCCTATGCTGAGAGACAGCGTATGACTTTCCTACATTTTCCTATATTTCATGGCCGTGTACCTAATAATCAGAGTCACCTTAATTCCATTTTAAGGCACTCTAGTGTATTCAGAAATAATCATTTTTTAACAAATTCCAACATAACAGAATTAAGCTTCATCTTGGATCTAACTTTTTTTTTTTAAAGATTTTATTTATTTGACAGAGAGAGAGAGAGAGACACAGCGAGAGAGGGAACACAAGCAGGGGGAGTTGGAGAGGGAGAAAGCAGGCTTCCCGCTGAGCAGGGAGCCCAATGCGGGGCTCGATCCCAGGACCCTGGGAGCATGACCTGAGCCGAAGGCAGATGCCCAACGACTGAGCCACCCAGGCTCCCCTTGGATCTAACTTTCAGTTGTGATGATTTGAGTTGAATTTAGGAAAATAAATTCATCTTTCATTCATGTATTCATTAGTTCAGAAAATATTAAGACCTCTCTGTGTAAAACACTGGGAAATAAAAATATGATGCAGAAAGTAAAATATAAGGTATGTATTTGAGTAATAAAAATATGACATAAAATGTATACTGAGTAACAATTTGAGATAGCAATAGTAAATTCTGTTACATCAGCTACTCCCCAAAAGGAGCAAGTAACTCTTTCAATTTATTGAGAGACACCATGCAGTAAAATTTGTTTTGGTTTTTGGAGAAATTTTTAAAATGAGGCAGGAAATGAGGGAATAGTTTAATTGTGGTGAGGCCTTGGGGAAAATAAATGTAAAACTTTAAGACATGGTTCACATGAGCCCTTTTAACAGACCACAAGCACACTTACACCAGTGCCTTACTTCAGCCAGGAAGTAATCAGGTTGCCTTAGTCAGGTCAGGCTAGTATGACAAAATACTACAGACACAGATCTCACAGATCTGGAGAATGGGAAGTCCAGAATCAAAGTGCCAGCAGAGTCTGTTCTTGGTGACAGTCCTCTTCCTGGAATGTCTGCTCACCTTGTCTCTGGATGCTCACATAGCCTTGTGTTGACATGTGCTGAGAAGGTCGGTCTCTGGTCTTTTTTTCTTTAAAGAGCAGTAATCCCATCATGGGGGCTCTACCCTCATGACCTCGTCTAAACATAATTATCTCCCAAAGGCCCCACTTCCAAATATCATCACACTAGAGATTAGGGTTTCAACACAGGAGTGGGGGGGGGGGGGCGGGCACAAACATTTGATCCATAGCACAAGTCAACATAATTCCCCAACAGACAAGAATGAAAATGAAAAGATGACTTCAGTGTTTGCAACTAGTCTTAATTTGGAATATGCAAGTCTTTAAGAGGCAAGGGAGCTTTGGTCAAATGAGATATAATTTATCATGTAACGCTATCTATACAACACAAAACATTTTTAATAAATTCTTATGTTGACATAATTTCAAATGTACAGGAAAATTGCAAGAATAATATAAGGGGGCGCCTGGTTGACTCAGTCAGTTAAGCGTCTGCCTTCGGCTCAGGTCATGATCTCAGGGTCCTGGGATGGAGCCCCGCATCGGCAGGGAACCTGCTTCTCCCTCTCCCTCTGCCCCTCTCCCCCAACTTGTGCACCCTCTCTCTCTCAAATAAATAAATAAAATAAATAAATAAAAATTAAAAAAAAAATAATGTAAGCACTGCCATATACATTCCATCCACCCATGTTCACCAATAGTTTGGCTATTGTCCGATTTGCTTTGTCTTTCTCCTCCTCCTGTTATCCATCCTCTCAGTGTCTACATCTCTAGATATCAATATACAGATATACCTACATATATGCATATATTCCTTTTCCTAATCTATTTAGAAAAGTTGGAAATGTTGTGCCCCTCCATTGCTAAGGACTTCAGTATGTATTTAAAATTAGACATTCTCTTGAATACAACATAAAAATATTAAATTGCTTTTCTATGACCTTGATATTTTTGGAAAACATGTAATATATCTTCCATATATCCTTTGTAAAGCTAAAAAAAAAAAAAAAAACAGTTGGTTAAAAGAATTATCTTTGGGGGCGCCGGGGTGGCTCTGTCGGCTAAGCGTCTGCCTTCGGCTCAGGTCATGATCCCAGGGTCCTGGGATTGAGCCCCGCATCAGGCTCCCTGCTCAGTGGGAAGTCTGCTTCTCCCTCTCCCTCTGCCCCTCCCCACTGCTCGTGCTTTCTCTCTCTCTCTCTCTCTCTCTAAAATGAATAAATAAAATCTTTTAAAAAAATAAATAAAAGAATTATCTTTGTTTGCAAGTAGGATTTATCTATCATTTAAATTTGTCTATTATTGGGGTGCCTGGGTGGCTCAGTCGTTAAGCGTCTGCCTTCAGCTCAGGTCATGATCCCAGGGCCCTGGGATCCAGCCCTGCATAGGGCTCCCTGCTTGGCGGGAAGCCTGTTTCTCCCTCTCCCACTCCCCCTGCTTGTGTTCCCTCTCTCAGTGTCTCTCTCTGTCAAATAAATAAATAAAATCTTAAAAAAAAAAATTGTCTATTATTTGAAAGCACCTAGGTTATTAATTGGGATTTGGATGGAAAAAATTTCTGTGATCAACAAAGTGTAGGCTATGGTCAGTTATTATAAACTGTGGTACATAGTTTATTCAGCCTTCTGCCTGTCTTTATAAAGTTTTATTGAAACACAACCACATCTATTTGTTCCAAGTATTTTCTACAGCTGCTTTACACTACCAATGCAGTTAGTAGGTACAACGGAGAATGTATGGCCTGGAAAATCTAAAATAGTTATTATCTGGTCTTTACAGAAAAAAAGTGTGCTAACCCCTTGTTTAAACCAAGCAGGTTTTTTTTTTTTTATTGTTAGAATTCACAGAGCCTTTAATTAGGCTGCCAATTTCTAAGATGTGTTTAAAGAAATATTTTTTTAAAAAGCCCACAAAAAAACTAGATATTCTCTTACTTAACAAGAACACAATTATCAAAATCATAATATTTAAGATTAATACAAAAAATATCTAACCTATAGCCCACATTTAGTTTTTAATTACTCCAGTAATATTTTGTGCTATTTTATTTTCTGGTCAAAAGTCCAATTCAGGGGTGCCTGGGTGGCTCAGTTGGTTAAGCATCTGCCTTCAGCTCAGGTCATGATCTCAGGGTCCTGGGATCGAGCCCCAAATCAGGCTCCCAGGGAGCCTGCTTCTCCCTCTGCCTCTGCCTCATTCTCTCTCTCTCTGTCTCTCGTGAATAAATAAATAAAATCTTTTTTTTAAAAAAGTCCAATTCAGATTCCTACATTGCATTTGACATATTTCTTTAGTTTTCTTTAATCCGGAACATTTCTTGTCTTTTTTCTTGACCTTAACGTTTTTGGAGGATACAGTGCAGTTATTTTGAAGATGAGTAAGCATGCATAAAATTAATGCTGTGTTCACTGTATCAGGAGGAACATAAATGAATATTGATGGTAACTCTGATCATTGGGTGAAAATGGTATCTTCCAGATTTCCTCCCAACATATTTTTATACATTATTTTTAATATTCTCTGAAGTTATTTCCAATAATAAGTTGTAGAAGATGATTACTGAGTTTCAATTACTTCAGGAAACATTAAACAAAAAATTCAACACATTCTACTGTGTGGCTATGAAAACATTCTGATAAGTAGACAAAGTAGTCAAAAATAGGCTACTTTCTGGTGGTTCAATTCAATTAGACAAATACTGAGGGCTGCTCCATGAGAGACACTATAGTTGTTTAAAAGATATCTTGAACAGGTTATAATTCAGTAGGGAGCAAAACAGGTTTGTGAGTATCTACTCTGCCTCATGTGAGTACTAAGTGCTTCAGGAAGTAGATAAGTAAATATTATAAATAATTTTTAAAAAGACAATAAGTTAAGACACAATCATGTCATTAAAATATGGGTTGTAGGAGAAAAGCATTTCAAATGTAGTAGAACACAGCAGCAAAAATAAATTAATTAATTAATAAGTAATAGATAAAATGGGGTCTTAAAAATATTTACAAAAGAGATAATCCAGTTAGAGAAGTATGCATGTTACATGTTCTAGAGTAAACTTGGAAGGATAGGTTGAGAAGAGATAGGTAAAGACCTTGGCTGATAAGAATATTAACCTACACTTTTTCACAAAGCAATGGAGAATCATTAAAAGCATTGGACCAGAACAAAACTGTGATTATTTTTTTTAAAGTTTTATTTATTTATTCATGAAAGTCAGAGAGAGAGAGAGAGAGAGGCAGAGGCAGGCTCCCCACCTAGCAGGGAGCCCGATGCAGGACTCGAACCCAGGACCCTGGGATCATGACCTGAGCCGAAGGCAGACGCTTAACCATCTGAGCCACCCAGGTGTCCCCAAAACTGTGATTAGTGTTGTGCTTAGAAATAGGAGAGAGTTTAGAAGAAATTAATTGGTGGAAATCAATTATTAGAGTATGACACAAGCCCAGGTGCTATATGATCAGTCATTACTATGGTGGTAGCAGTGGGAATAATAAATATCTTACCCACTGTGGAGTTGGACAATTGAGGAAGGATGTGTGTATGTAGGTGTAATAGATAGGGTAGTGCTCACAGACATCCCATTTACATGGCCAGTACACCTACCCATCAGCTGCTGTAAATACCAATCTCCTAAAAGCTCACAGCTGTTATGTCTCAGGGGGCTTGCCTTCCATGGAATGGGAGTGAGTATTCCTGGGAAGTTACCCACTCCATCTCTGAAAGGGCCTATAGTCGTTTACTGATTGATACTGGAGCACAAAAGGCCAGTTCCTGTGCTCAAGGGCAAACGATTCTATGGTTTGGTTTATACTCCAGAGCCTCACCACCTCCTTTACGTAAACCACATTTTTGCTATACTCCTTTACCTTTTCTGTTTTGCTTTTTGCATGTCTCTACAGATGTTCCCTGAAGAGCTCTCCCTTGATAAACCACAGCATCAAATCCCTGCCTCAGGCTCTTCTTCTCAGGAGCCCATTCTAATACAGTGGATGTGTGTCACCTTTGAGGGTAGAGAAACTGGAATGCTGAATAATATTGTTGCTTTCAATAGAAATGGAAATAAAGTTCTAAAGGAAAAAAAATAAAAGTTTAGGGATGGGCTTTTGAAGTACACATTCTGAGATTTAAAAATGATACTTGGAAAACAAAGACCTAGATATCTTGTATGGGAGGTTGGATACAGAGAGGTGGTGAAAAAAAGAATAATAATAAGAGAAGAAAGGATCTCCAGAGACTATTAAGAAAAAAAAAAGAGAGAGAGAGAGTAGATTTTGGGGTAGAATCTTAGGGATAAAGTACAATTTGGAGATGTCAAGACAAAAAGAAGCCTATGTAGGCAGTTCAGAAAATCAGTCTCCAATGAAAATGGGATTTTCAAAAAGAAACAACACAATCTATTTTAAAGAGGAGTCAAAAAGGATAAGATCTGAGAAAAGGTGAATACTTTGGGCAATGAAGAGGGATGTAGTTACTTTGTGTCTAAGTGGAGAAAAAAAACCAAGGCTGCAAGAGATTGCATGCACTGTAAAGATGGAAAGCAACCAGAGTGATCATTTTTGCCAGAAATTTACTGGGTTGCCAGTTCAGAAAACTCTGACGTGTTTCTCTAGCAGTCCTAGGACAAGAGAACTTGAAGTTAAGCAGCAAATGGGCAGTTTATAGAGGTATTGGAAGGCTCAGACTGATTTATTCTCTGTGGCTTCCGAGAGAATATCTCAGGAAGTCTTTAGGTCCTGAGGGTATGCTTTCAGATTTATTTGTACCATCTTGATTCCCATTGTCTACTCCTAATGTTTCTTGTCTTTGAACAGTATCATAAGGGGACACCATAAAATCATGCCTTGTCAGAGTTATCTATATCTTTCGTGTATAAGGAATTCAAATAATCTCATCTTTTTCCCTCAAACTCTTTATAATACTCTGTAATTTAAGACGAGCAAAAAATGGTTCATTTTAAAGTGGCCTATAACATGAACTTCAAACATTAAAATATAATCTCCTTAATACACTAGTTCATCTTTAAACAAGCATAATTTCAAAAAGGTCAAAACAGTGAAAGTCATGTGTTAAATTTTACCAGCAACACAAAGGCTTTTGTAGATGGACAATTATGAAAAATACCCAAAATATTTTCATATGGTACAGAAGTAAATTAATTTGCCTTAAAATTCTACTTTAAAATGCACACTCTCTTCTGTCTCATCTCTAATATTGATAGCTTTACTCTTTCTGTGACCCAAGACTTTCATAGCATTAGTACTGCCTTTAAATAATTGTTCAACACATTTCATACTATCCAAACCTTCAACAAAATCAGTTTTTTGTTTGTTTCAAGAGCTGTAGTAGTAATATAAACAAAATGCCATCCTCATTTCTTGAGAACAAATGGTTAATTACTAAAGTGCCCCAGAGTGAGAGGTCTCATAACAAAACCTTTCCTAGACCCAAGGTTTCACTCAACATTTCCACCAAGAAGACGTGATAAAGAAAATGTCCAGCGTTAATCTGAAGACATGGATTTGCTCACCTTTAAAAACTGATAGCTACAAATAAAAAAAATAAATTTCTCTTTTGCTCTACAAACAACAGCCCTGTTAGTTTTATTCCCCCAGGATCAATACTAATCATGCCATATAACCAACCCAGAGCACTTGGTAACAAGCAGGATATTGTGAATTCAATTCCATTTGTGTGTGTGTGTGTGTGTGTGTGTGTGTGTGTGTGTGAGAGAGAGAGAGAGAGCTACGAGTCAACATGTTCTGAAGACAAATTAAAAAAAAATCTAATTTTTAGGCAAGGCTATAATGGGAACACATTTATAATACATCACTCTCAATATTTATACAAAGACATTGCATGGGTCTAGTTAATGCTAAAGTATTATACTCCTCACTGTCAAATGTAACTTATCTTTCAATGGTGAGAGATACCATTCTATCTGGCATATTATTTCAAAACATGTTTCCGTGGCCTTCGTATGAGTGGGGAATACTTGAGGTTGGAAAGGTTAAAGGGCTGCAAGATCTTGGAGTAAAAACAGGGAGGTCATATGTAGTTTGGCAAATGCAGGAAAGAGAACAATAGGGAAATGGTGGAGTTAGAAGGAAATAAAACGCAACTTAGGAAGACAAACCCAGTGGAGGAGAGCAGAGGGTGCTGCTGAATTGATTTTACCAAGAAACATAGGTCTGCTCCCCTACACACGCTCGCAGTATCAATGGATTCAGTGTTTACTGCTTTCCTTTCCACGTGGAATGGAAGAAAGCACACTCATTAAACTGCATGAACTTTTGGGAGAATTTCAGCCACACGATCTCAGCCACCAAACCTGGAGTGCTGTGGACATGATGCACAAGTGATTTCCATTCTATTTGACATTTGATTGGTACATTTAACATTTTTTACCTTTCCTCTTAAAGCACAAACTGTTCTTAAACTTATCATATTGACCTAATGAGTCTCTCTTCTTCAAGAACATAAATAAAAACAAAGCATAAAATCATCACCTGGCCCTGCTGCTGTCCTCAGAGCAAGCAATATTTCACAAGTTATTCCTGTTTTGCCCCGAGACCTTAATGGTCATCACTTCTAATCTCCTCTGGTATCACACTTAGTCATTTAAAAGTTCCTACCTTTACTTTGATTCACTAAGTTTAACTGCTTTCAACTCTCTCCTGTTTTAAGTATCTCCTGTATGAGATCCTCTAAAATCATTAAAACTGACTTTTGGTCTATTTTGCATTCAAGGACTCTAGTGGATGGTTGGGGAATAAAAATACTATACATCTGACTATTCCCTGGTGTGTTTTCAGACAATGATTCTGGATTTTCTTTAGGAGGTAATCATTTGCTGGGTATATCAGTGTGGGAGGGATGCAGAAGGGGGCCAATTTGACCCCGAGGACTGATCAGTTGAAGCAATCATGCAAAGGGTTTTCAGAAGCATTCAGAACAGATCGAAACAGTCATTGCCTGCCTGAAGCTGCTAAAGCACCATCCACACCACCCTTAATGTTCACCCTAGGGTAAGCCCCTGCAACGTCTCTGGAAAAAGCAATATCATATAATTTAGAATATAAAGACAATATAAGCAGAAATTTCCCTTGGATTTATAAAAAAAAGAGAGAGGGAGAGAGAGACAACAGAAGAGAAATTTCTTTTAAAGAGAAAAATATTGCATAGTTTTTTTAAAGGTTAGCATCATTTGTGAATATTATGAAAAATATGCCGATTTGATTTGCTTTAGAAAACCATGTCATAGTGTTTTATATGCATTAAGAACTTTTTTCTCTATTCCAGAGCTTTAAAGAAAGATATTATTTTTAACATATATTGCATAAAAACAAATTACAGTCACAGCACAATTCACCAGATCAATTTTCTGAAACTTTACCTTACTTTGTTTTTCAGCACAACGTCTAAAATTAAGGTTATCAGATCCATTCAATCTGAGTGATGATTTAGCTTAAGCTCGCATCCTACTCAAATTCTTATCCCACATGTGTACCCTATCACATCAAATGGAAAGTAAAGATAAATTACGTTCATTCTCCATTCACAAGAAAGTAGATGTACACATTTTATGAAGATTGCGAATAATAAGGAATGAAATAAAGAAGCTTTCTGATTTATTATTTACCCAGAAAAGAAACTTAATCACAGCACCTGTTCCCCATGCAGGCTAGCTAGTTGATGTTATATTACATTACCTGGGATTTCTCTAGCTGCTAGTGGATATCAGAACTACTGGAAACAGGTACTGTACTTCCTAAAGCAACACAAAACTTGCAGATTATGGACTTGTTTTCAGAGAGAAGGATAAAAACAAAACAGTTCATCCTCGAATTCTTCAATATTGTGTCTTCAATGGACAATAAAGAAAGCTTTCTTTCTGTCTTGTAAACTATACAAAGCTCACAAATATAAACTTGCAAAGATCACCGATGACCAATAATTATGCCTTAACAAACTGAATGGTGTCTCTTCACATAGTTCTGCTTTGCAAAAGACCACCGCTGACTATACTCTTTAAAATTAGGTTTTATGTCAATAAAACCTAAAACTTAAAACTTCCTAGGTAAGTGTTGCTGGCCCTCTCTGAGGCTCAGTTCACCCACAGGGGGCCAAGTTTCTTTCGGTTCAAGGCCTTACTCACATCCCACTCACATACCAAATTTTTGGTTTACCAAAATGTTTTTGGTTTATTCTTGACTTTAATTCTCCAACTCTAGCTCATCCTATAGGAACTAAATATATCCCAGGCTCCCACATAGCTTCTCTGAATAGAATCATATCTGAAGGAGCACTGTCCATAGCAGAAATTACTTTACAAGCATCCCGTTTAGCATGTACCCCACTTTTCTCTCTTCTCCAACTCACCTGCACCCCAAAACTCTTCCCCCAATTTCTTTTCAGCACCAGCTATATAGTTTCTCTGTCCTTCTCATTCTAGCTCTCTTAGATCTTTATTAGGTTAATATCTCCAACTTCTACTTAAGTTCCCTTTCTTTTCTGGAAGAGTTTTCTATTGCTGCTAATGAAGGATAGTCGGAAGAAAGGCACGCAGGGACAAACTTCCGCCCTAAGAGGAAACCACCCTTAAAAGGACTCTACACCACCCTGGAAGGAGCTCTCCACCCTTTCCCACATGAACAACTTACCTGATAGGTAGATGAGCACATGGACAAAACCCTGATTGGATGACAGGCGCCCAGAGGGTTAATCAGATTAAAAAGAGCCCGCCAACATTCTCATAAGAACCCTTAGACTTAGAAACTATGTTTCAACCCTGTTGGGTCCCTTCCCTCTTCAGGAGCTTTGTACTATCACTCAATAAACTTTACTATTGCTCAATAAGTTTTGCTTTACTGTCCACCACTCTCTGATCTACCTCTTCTTTCTTCGAAGCGGCATGACCAAGGACTGTGGGTACCAAAGGAAAAGAAATCCTGCAAGACTGCCATAACAAATTACCATCAACTTCACACCTTTAAATGATATATATATTTATTACCTCATAGTTCTCTAGATCAGATGTCCAGGCTGAACTTGGGCAGGTCCTTTGTTTAGGGTTTCACAAGGCTGGAATCAAGGTGCCATCCAAACTTATCAGGTGACTGGTAGAAAAAATCCAGTTCCTTAAGATATAGGATTGAATTCACCATAGTCTTACTGGCTGCTGGCCAAATGTTGTTTTTCACAGGAGGACGCCCCTAGCATCCCTTGGCCTGGGGCTCACTCCATCTTCAAAGCCAGCAAAGACAGACCCTGCTTATGGAACAAGAGGAAAAATCTAAGCACACTGAATTCTTCTCATGCTTTGAATCTCTCTGTCCCTTCAGCCTCAACCATCTAACTGCTTTAGTTTTTAACAGTTTATGTGATTACATTGGGCCCCACCCTGGTAATTCAGGATAATCTCATTTTAATATCCCTATCTCCCAACTGATTAGTAACATCAGCAATGACATCTGCAAAGCCTCCTTAGCCATGTAACCCCACCCAACCATGGTTGTGTTCACAGAAGGAAAAGGCCATGGGAGCCAAAGTTCTGCCTACCACATCTTCCATTACTAGCTTTTTGTCTCTCCAGTTCTGTCTCTTTCTGCCTATTCTTTCAAGTCAGTATCAGGAAATGCTGGGAGCCCAGACTCTTTAGAGAATGAGGAAGGGAAGATGTAAATTGGCAGTGACATGTGTCTCCTTAGACAGTGAGGAGACAAGGAAGGGAATCTTTTGGTAAATATTCACATATTATTTGTTTTTCTTATCACACTAATGATGTTGGCAGACTTTTTACAAAATAACTTTTCTTTCTTTGCAACTTTACTATTTTTTAATCATAAAGCTCTGTCTGTGAATTAAAATACAACCCAACTCTATCCTCCCCAGATAGTCAAATGACCCTGTTTTCACTGAGAGTGCCAAATCTATTTCTGTTCTAGTTTAAAACTCCAAAATCAGACAAGATAGTCCCACTACAGCAGCATAAGGCAGATGGGATGAGGAATGGAATCAAAACCTGGACAGAAACTCATCACCAGAGTGAAGAAGAAGTTAAGGATAACTCCTGTCATTGTATATAGAACATGGTAATAAATCAATAAATGTTTAATAAACAAAAGTGGGAAAATATGATTATAAATTTAGCTTGAAATGTCAACACATAAGAAAAGCATCCTGTCTAAAGGACAGCAAGTATTTGGAAGGCCCTATTGGATGCTGACATTTCAGAGGTAAGAGCTGAGTCTGAGTCTCCAGGCTCACCTTGCCTAAGTTATTTACTTCCTGTGCCTGTCTTCACTTGTATAATGGGAATAACACTGCATTAGCCAGATGTTTATTACAGTAACGCAATTTAAGAAACAATCCGAGAATCTCAATGGCTTACAATGATAAGCATACATTCCTCAGCCGTAAGTCTGCAGGTAACCTGAGTCAGTTCCCTTTCAACTGTGGGTTACATCCAGGACAGCTCTGTGGCTCTCATTCTGGGATGCAGGCTTGAAGGACATCAGTTATTCAGGGTACTTTCTTATAGTGGAGGACAGAAGCTTTTTAAGAAGCCAGCAGAAACACATGATGTGTAAGGCCAGAGAAAAGTCACAATGCAAACCCAACATCAATGGAGCCCTGGTTGAATTTTGCCAAGAAGTCTTTCTTTTCATCATCTCCTCCCACAAAAGTTAAGAGAAAAGGAGAGACTGGTTGCTGAACTATAATAGAGTCACCATAAGCACTGACCTTGGAAGTTTGTCATTTGTAAAGCAAGGTAGTGCTAGACTTACATTCAATCAAGTAGGTAGAACATAGTGGAGAATATGAGTGAGAAGCAGGTGGAGATAGTTGTCCTCCGGCAGATTTATCCTTGGATAGAATGAGAAGGGTGTGGGTCTAGAACATGGTCTCCAGGCCTAAGAGGAGGATAGAGCAGCGTGGCTCTTGCAACTGTGTTAAGTTAGGGCAAGTCTCCCACAAGTAAGGGAAAAAGGAAAGGAGTCAAGAGAATTGATTGGAACCTTCTCTGAGACAGACAGACAGGGTTGGAGCCGCATGCCAGAGTTTCGAATCAAAAGCAAGGCTGATGTATATACTCCTGTAGCACCAGGGATATGGGCCTGATTCTCAATGTTGAAAATTTGGGAAGCCAGTTCTGCGGAAGCAGCTTAATTTAACTTTGTCCATTAGTGATAAAAGGGGCTGAGCTTATTGATAAGTATGTCATATGCACATTTAATTTAGGTGAATTCAGAAGGGGAAGGAGGAGAAAGAAAGAGGGTACAGGATGAGCGGTTGCTTCTAGCTCTTTCCTTCATGCGTGTAAGATTCTGAGTGGAAGGTGCTGGTCATGAATCTGCTGTTTCCTTGGACTGTCTCAGAGACCGGGTGGTTCTCATAGAGTATTTACCATACTAACTGGGATTCTAGTGTTTTAAAATACATATATTTCATACAATATGACTCTTAAAGGTAAGTTAGTGCTCAAATCAAGCAGCAGCACTGTTTTCTAACAGTGGGGAAGAATTCTGTTTGTAGAATATACTGAGAATTTGTACAATATGGCACCTTTCCAAGGGATTTTCAAGGGTAATGGGCTGACCTTAGAGACTGAAATTCATATAAAATCAAGTGTAGTTATACAGTTCTTCCGCCAGTCGAGAAACCAATTATCTTGAGTTACTCACCACCTTTGTGACTGCCACCGTAGCTCAGTTCACTATCATTTACTTCTCTACATCCAAGCAAAATAGAAATCCTGTTGGCTCTACCTTCAAAATCTATCAAGCTCATATCCAACTTAGGATGTCTAAGCTCCCATTCTCTTGCTTAGACTACTACAGTGAACTCTTAACTAGTCTCCCCAGAACCTTCTTAAGACATCAACCAAAATTTTAAATTTCTTGTAATGGCTTATCAAGCCTCACGTGATCTAGCCCTTAGCCAGCTCTTAGTCCCATCTCCTACACCATCACTTCTCCACCCTCACTCACTCTGCTCCAGACACACTAGTCTTCAGGTGTTCTTTGCACACACCAGAAATGCTCTTGTCTTAGGGTCTTTGGCACTCTTCCTGGAGGTTTGTCAACATTGTTAGTAGTTTCAAAAAATATATATATTTAATCCTAATAATTCTATTTTTGTATGTTAATTTATTCACTCTTCTTTATCTTATTTTAGTTGATTCTACACAACTATTATTTTTCTAACTGCTTATATTGGATGCTTACTTTATTTTCAATTTTTCTTTTCTTATTTATGGATTTCAGGTTATAAATTCTTCACAAGAACTATTTTTTGCATTCCACAATTTTGCTAGGAAGTATTTTCATTATCATCCAATTCTAAGTATAATTTCCATTGGGCTTTTTTCCTTCAGTCCATCATGTATTTAGAAGCACTTTTTAAATATGAAATATATGATTTTAAAAATATTCTTTTGGTATTGATTTCTAACTTAGTGTGTTTAGAAAATGTGGCTGGCATTATACTGAGTCTTGGAAATTTTTTTTAATTTGCTTTATGCTTAGAATGTGATTAAATTTTTAAATATTCCACAAGTGCTTGAAAAGTTTTTGGGTTGCAATGTTCTTTGGATGTCCTATTTGACTAAGCTTGTTAATTGTGTTGTTCAAATCCATATTCTCATTGATTTTTTTGGTCTGCTTGATCTATCAATAAGTAAGAGAGGTGTGTTAAAATCAATTTTTTTTCAGTTCTCCTTTTAATTCCTTCCATTTTACTTGATAGGTTTTAAAACTATACTATTAGGTGCATAGAACATTAAGATTGGAATATCGTCCTGATAAATTGAATCTTTATCAAAACAGAGTAGACTTCTTTATCTCAATTAATGTTATTCTGTGCCCAAAGTCTATTTGGTCTGATATAAACACAGAAGCCCTGGATTTCTTTTAGTTCTTATTTACTTAACATATATATTTGCCCATATATGTTTGCCTATTATAAATGTTTGTTGGTTTGTTTCAAACTTCCTATGGCTTTAAAATTATTTATGCCGGGGCACCTGGGTGGCTCAGTCAGTTAAGCGTCTGCTTTCAGCTCAGGTCATGATCTCAGGGTCCTGGGATCGAGCCCCGTGTCAGGCTCCCTGCTCAGAGGGCAGTTTCTCCCTCCCCTCTCCCTCTGGCACCCCAGCTTATGCTCTCTCTCTCTCTCTCTCTCTCACTCTATCTCAAATAAATAAATAAAATGTTTAAAAAATTATTTATGCCTCTTCTAAGGAACATATAGCTAATTCTGAGAAAAAAATTGTATCTTTTTCTTTTAGTTGGACACTTCTTATCTTTTAGGTGGAATGTTTATTTCATGTACTTTATTCCATTAGAGCATAAGCTCCATGGAATCATGAATCTTTGTTTTTTCTTCATTGGAGTCTCCACAGTGCCTAGAATAGTACTTTGCACAGAGTAATGGTTTAATATGTATTTGTTGAATGAATGAGTGAATGAATGGTTATGGTCCATTTGGAGTTATTTCTACCCTGCCTCATTTTTACAGAAAGGCAATGTTTTGGTGGTTAAGAGTGTGCCCTGGAGTCAGACTACATGGGTTCAAATTCCAGCTTTGGTACCGAGCGGTTCTATGACATCGAGGGAGTAACTTTTTCTCTCTGTGCCTCAGTTACTTCATGTGATGATGGGGATGGAACGGCACCCTCATCCTACGATTGTTCTGAGGATTAAATAATTTAAACTATGTAAATCATTTAGAATAGTATCTTGCACATAGTATCTTGCATATCATGTAAGTGTTAGCTCTTATCCCCTCTCCTCTCACTAAACTGCAAGTTATACCATTTGTAAACTTCATACAATTTTAACTTGCCTACTTAACCGTACAAAGTCTAATGTTAATTAATATCAACGAAATGTGACTACCACCCCCAATATATCTGCAGTTTTAATTCAAGAGTATAAATCTAGCTTACTTTTGTGAGCCTTACATTAGACATAATTTCTATTGATTTATACTGTCACTAGGTATTTATATATGTACATATTTTTATTAATTTTTAAGACAACCATTCTATTTCTTTTCTCTCTCTCTTTCTCTCTACCCCCAACTTCTTTGAAGATCTCAATTTTTTGGCACTTTGACTTTTACTTTTATTTGATGTGCTTAATTACAAATTTCTTTTTAATTTTGTATGCTTAGCTTTCATTGCACTCCTTGAAACTGAAGATCCATGTATTTCATCTGTTCTGGAAATTTTTAAGTCATTCTCTCTTTAAATATTGTCCCTCCTCCCCTTTAGTCTCTTCTTCTAGGACTCTAATTAAATGTACATTTTACTTTCACTCAATCTTCCAACTTTTTTTCGCCTTTTTTTAATATGTACCTTCTTTTTGTCTGTCCGGGCAACTTCCTTAGATCTTTCTTCAAGTTTACTAATACCCTAGATGCTCTACCTAGCTATGCTCAACATGTTCATTTAATTTAATTTCTTGGCTTTTATTTCTAGGAATTCTAGTTTATTTTTAAATCTGTTAATTGTTTTGTTTTATAACTTTTTGGTTCCTTCTTAGCACTTTTTATATTCTCGTTTACTTACACAATAAAATAGGCAAGTGCTTTATACTAGAAATATTCTCCCTAGATATTTCATTTACTTATTTCCAGAAATAGACATTGTATTCAGTGTGTCCTTTACGATCCCTGCCCTTCACTCTGTTGCCCTTCACAGGGCTTGCAACGGCAACAACCTCATCATCCTCTGGCCTATGGATCTGCCAGCCTCTCTGCCCACCTCTGGATCCATGACTTTGGCCTTTGCGTGCAGGTTCTGCTTCAGAGTCATTTTCTCTTTTATCTTGAAGGGTAACAACTGAGTGGCTCCATCAGCCTGTTTCCTGCCTGTAGAATTCTGGGAGTCTGGCAACTTTCTTTCATTTCATCCTGACTCGCTCCTTTTCCGTCCAAGCCAGCAGTGTTTCTGCTGGTGTAACACTCTCTAAAACTCTGTGAGTCTCACATGTGTGTCATAAAGATCCACACTGTTAGGCAAAGGATTCCACAGGTCTTTCCTGGATAACCCCATTTCTATTCCTGGCTTCTGCTGAGATGGATGGGGTCCATTAGTCACATACCTCATCTCTTCAGCAAAAGCTTGTTCAGCTACAAACTTGGTTCTCTCTCTAGGGTATACTTTTCCAACAATACATTTCCTAATTTTAGCATCCTTAGCAATCTGGATAGACTGAGGGTCTCCTAAGTCATCAAATGCTCATTCTTTTTTTGGTTAACGATTCCTTTTTCAATTTATCTCTTTCCTTTCTCATTTTACACTAAGCACAAGGAGATACCAGGCTATACCTTCAACACTTTGCTTGAAAAGGTCCTCAGCTAAATATCCAACTTTATTTTTTACAAGCTCTGCTTTCTACCCAACAGAATACAATTCGGCCAAGTTTTCTGCCAATTTACAACAAGGTTTTCCTTTCCTCCAGTTTCTGATAACATGTTTCTCATTCCCCTCTGGGACCTCACCAGAAGCACCTTTAATGTTCATATTTCTGCCAACAGTCGTTTCAAGACAATCTAGACTTTTTAATCACACACTCCAAATTCTTCAAGCATCTGCCCATTACTCAATTCCAGGCCATTTTCACATTTTTAAATATTGTTATAGCAGCATCCCACTTCCATTAATAAAATCTGTATTAGTTTCATAAGGTTATATAACAAATATCCACAAGGTGATTGTTAAAAACAATAGAAATTTATTCTCTCATAGTTCTGGAGCCATAAGACTGAAATCAGTGTGTCGGTGGGAAAGTTCTGGAGGGGAAATCGTCTTTGCTTCTTCCAACTTCTGGTAGCTCCAGACGTTGTTTGGCTCATGGCAGTTTAGGTCCAGTCTCTGTCTGTCTTCACTGACTCTCTCTCAGTCTCTCCATAATCTCTTTTTTTATAAAGACACCTGTCATTGAATTTAAGGCCCACCCTAATTCAGGATGATCTCATCTTGAAATCCTTTCCTTAACTATATCTGCAAAAGCCCTTGTTCCAAATATGGTCACATTGTGAAGTTCTAGGTAGACATGTCTTTAGACACCATTCAACCCACTGCAGATATTTTTGAATAATGCATTTATAAAAATAAATTTCAGGTAGATATAAGCTCACAATTAATGAAAATATCAAAGACAAAACTATCTACATTTACTTCTTCTGTTTCTCTATAACATTACAATAGAAAGATCAAAGATTAAAATTTAATAATGACCAATATATGAAAATTCAGGTCTGAAAATTGAAGCTAACTAAAATAAAACTTGAGGGGCTTTATGATTTTTATTTTTCTAATGTTGCAATAACATTTTTAATTACATTCCTAGGGGCACAGGTAGAAAAATATCCTAACAATATGACAAGGCACAGTAAACAGAAATGACTAAGGTCTAACAATGTGACTTCTTGAGGACACTGAAAACAGCAAACCCCAAGTCACCTATTCACACTGAGATACAGCATTCTTGAAAATAACTTTTTTTTTTAACAAGCTTCTACTGCTTCAAGGTATTCAAAAGGATTTCACAACCAACTCAACTCAAAAGGATTGTCTTTTCCTTGAGATAATGAAAGGTTAAATAAAAGTCCCTTTTACTCCCATTTTAGTGCTTATTATGGGAATGGCTATCATAATGCCTTCAATATGATAAACTCTTGGAGCTTTGCCTGGCATGTGCATAGGTCTCGCATTGTTAAGAGACATGGAATCCCTAATGGGAATTAACTATGTTGTGCTTGATTCAAGAAGTCAAGAGCACAAAAAGTTAAGAAAGTTAAGAAGGCAGAAGAACTTGTCCATGAATTGACTCTTTTAATCCTCATTAGTAGCTTTACAACACAGCAAGTGAATCACACAGAAAATAATGACAGATGTTTCTCAACGGTAATAACTGTCAAATATAACAAACTAAAGACACACATCTAATTTATACCTCAACAATGTGAAGAATGCTACAGTCAGAGCCAGTCTAAGGGAACTGAGGAGTTTGTCTTTGATACCCAGTATCAGTTGATGACCCCCTTTCCCCACCTCATGTCTATTTTACAGAACCCATTACCCTGACCCAGGTTATTCATGTTATTCCCCAACAACCCAAGGCTATTGGTAAAATATATATTCAAATAAGTATTCTTCATATTTGATTCCTATCATTATTCTTCCCTCCTATCATGGACTTCTCATTTCTTCTTGAACTAGAGAAACACCAATTCTCATGTCAATGATAATTTACCTTATTAATAAGCAAATCCTTGTTAATTTAATAATTTTATAGTAATAGCAGTGATTTTTCTATCCTGGAGAAGGACAAGATTACCATGGGGCACAAGGAAAATTTTGAGAAGTGATATATGTTTATTATCTTGGTTATCATCATGGATTCACTTATGTGAATAGACATGCATGCAAACTTATCAAATTTCACACATGAAGTATGTACAATTGATCATGTATCAATAATAGTCCAGTAAGATAAAAATAAATATATATTAATTAAAATTATCAAAATACAGTAAAATAAAAAATTGATTCCCCAGTCACACTAGTCATTTTCAAGTGTTCAAACGTATGACTATGATCTACTATGTTGGACAAAACAGAGAGAACATTATTATCATTACAGAAAGTTTTACCGGACCATATGGGTTTAAACAGGACATGAGCCCCTAGATAATGTATCAGCTTAACAGGGGACTATCAGCCAAAAACTATGAATATGACATAAGAAGGTGAGTTAGGATGGGAGATGTCAGAAGATTGAGTTAGAAGAGAAGTCTAATGGGAGGCAGGTGAAGAAAAAATGACATTATAAAGATAATATTGAATTTTCTTGTCCATAGATATGTTATATCCTTCCATTTAACTAGGTGCCTTCTAATTTTTGTCAATAATATTTTATAGTTTTTAATCTAGCAGTCTTGCACACATTTTTTTGGATTTATTGCAGGTACTTTTTGCTTTTTGATGCTATTTAAGTTATTTCATTGAATTTATAGTTTCTATTTTAATATGGAAATACAATTAATTTGTATATTAATTTTGTATCCACAATCTTGCTAAATTTATTTATTAATTAAAATAGTTTTCTGCATATTCTTTTGTTTTTTTTCCTCTAGCTTTCTTAGGCCGTTTTTGTGTGGTATATATTTTCTATCCTTTCCATTTAAACTACTTTATTATTAAAGTGATTTCTTACAAGTCACATCTCTATATTTGATTTAATGATGATTATTCAGCTAGGCAGTCCTTTTCAGTGTTTGGTTCATAGTTCCTATATTCACAGGAATACTGCCAGAATGAGGTGTAGTAAAGGGAAGAACTTATTCTAATAATGTTTTTTGGAACCAGTTCCCTGAGAAATTTTTGTAAGAGAACACTGATACACATGTAAAGAAATTTTAATTTCTTTAAAATTCATAATTGTAAGAAATGTGATTTTCTGATATTTTACTGCAAAATATTAAAAAGATTTGGAAAAAAACCCTGGGACCAAAGAAGAGTTTCTCTAGTGGTTACAACTTTTTATGAGTGATGGCTAGTTGATAGCATATTTTGGGTTTGTTGTGATTGTCCCTAAAACCATACTCACATTTTATCATAAGAAAAAAAAAAATCTGTGGCTATGTGTGGTGACGGATGTTAACTAAACTTACTGTGGTAATCATTTTGCAATGATATCAAATCATTATGTTGTATGCCTGAAGCAAATATAATGTTGTATGCCAATTATACCTCAGGAAAAAACAAAAACAAAACTTACACATGTGACCATGTGATGAAGTCAGATATCCACATCAACACAGGGATTCAACTTCAGGTATATTTCAGGTATATTTCAGAGTAGTGTCTATAGTCATATTTACAATTCAATGGTCAAACACTTCCTGAAAGAGAAATGACAAGGGAAGTACAGTGTAAATGAAAACAAATGTACCACAATGGTCCAAACAATTTACTTGTTTCTACTTTTGATAGCTAATTGTGAATGAAGAGAACAAAATGGCTTTTTTAAAAAGATGGGGTTTGAGATATATTTATCTTAGAAGAAACTCTGACATTTTAAATTTTTAATAAATTCTATATTTGAGATTTGCTGCCTGTCCTCATAATCATTTTATACAAAATTTTCCAAAACTTCCAGCAATGTGTCTGAAAAAAGAGCTCAAGAGGTAGGTTGGGACAATGCTGAAAGTTC
Source organism: Eumetopias jubatus (assembly GCF_037043125.1). NCBI lineage: Eukaryota > Metazoa > Chordata > Mammalia > Carnivora > Otariidae > Eumetopias > Eumetopias jubatus. The sequence goes on from NW_028274809.1 coordinate 26,371,015, forward strand.
AAATAGTGGAGTTTTTGTAGGAATTGATGTGATTGGAAGTCTACTTTATGGGAAATTGGTTTGTCAATAATGTAGAATGAATACAAATGAGTTGAGACCAGTGATGGGCAAACCAGCTGAGAAGTTACTACAGATATTGACATTGAGATATATCCAGGTAAGACGTAATGACATATGAACTATAATGATAGGTATATAAATGCGACAGAAGAGAGAGAGAGAGGTAGAGGGGAGATTGTGGAAATAAACCTGTCTGATTTACAAGATTTGGCAACAAATTGAGGTAAAATCCTGGGAGTTTGGGAATATGATTGTGCAATTAATGATAATTGGGAAATCAGAAGGAAGATACTACCTAGGGAAGAAAATAATTACTTTTTATCCACATATATTAAGTACAGCAAGAGACAGGGCCATGGTTTTGGGGATTAGTTTTTTGAAGTCAAGAAAGTCCATCGTACAGTTGTAATACAGAGGAGAAAGAGAATGGAAACATATAGAAATGTTTGGAACTTCCATCACTGTGGGTGGTAGAGATAAAGAAGAACCTGCAAAGGAGGCAAATAACACAAGCTCACATGAAAAAAGCAAAACCCTGTGTCTTGGAATTCCTGAAGTAAAAGAGTGGAACACATAAAGTATCATGTCATCTGCGAAGAGGGAGAGTTTGACTTCTTCTTTGCCAATTTGGACGCTTTTTATTTCTTTTTGTTGTCTGATTGCTGAGGCTAGGACTTCTAGCACTATGTTGAACAATAGTGGTGAAAGTGGGCATCCCTGTTGTGTTCCTAATGTGTTGGATAATGATATTCGCTGTGGGCTTTTCATAGATGGTTTTTATGATAGTGAGGATGTTCCCTCTATCCCTATACTCTGAAGAGTTTTAATCAGGAGTGGATGTTGTAACATAATAAAGAATAAATAAAGAAAAAATAAAACCACAATGAAATACCAAAAAAAAAAAAAAGAAAATTTTAAGTGGTTGTTGAAATAGTTTTAAAATATTTAAATGTTAAATAGTAAACAAGTAGTTATCCTGGATTTATTTTTTTAAAGCTGAATAAAATATTACTTTCCTAGAAGAAGAAGAAGAAGAAGAAGAAGAAGAAGAAGAAGAAGAAAGGAAAAAAAAAAAATGGAGTGGAACAACCCTTATTCTCCAGTAATGATTTTAGCAGAGTGAAGAGCTTGCAAAACAGGTTTCAAAGATCACTGAAAAGTCTGTAGAAGGGGGGGTTGATAGCATAGATCTCTCTTTTTTTTAAGTAATTTTGGTTGGAATCTGAGAAAGTATCAGGTCAAATCAAAGTGTTTTGTTTAGCTAAGATGGAACTGAGTATATCTGCAAGCAGAAAAGAAATAGAATCTTTCAACAAATTGTGCAGGAACAATTGGATAGCCACATGCAAACAAACAAACACGAAAAAACACTCCACAAATTTAACTCAAAATTTCACGGGTGGACTTATAAAATTCTTAGAAAATAATATAAGAGAAAATCTAAATAACCTTGAATTTGTTGATAACTTTTTAGATACAACCCTAAAGGCACAATTTATAAAACAAATAATGGATAAATAGGACTTCATTAAAATTAAAAACTTCTGCTCTACAGAAAACAGTCAAGTGAATGAGAAGAAAAGTCACCAACTAGAAGAAAATATCAGCAGAAGACTTAGGTCATTAGGGAATTGCAAATTAAAACAATGAGAAATTGCTACATACTTATTAAAATGGTCAAATCCAGAACACTAACAACACCCAATCATGGCAAGGATGTCAAGCGACAAAAATTCATTCATCACTGTTGGGAATGCAAAATGGCCATTTTGGAAGACAGTTTGGCAATTCCTTACAAAACTAAATATATTCTTACTATTCAATCCAGCAATTGTGCCTCTTGGTGTTTACCAAAAGAAGTTGAAAACTTATGTACCCACAAAAAATTTCATGAGCAGTGTTTATAGCAGCTTTATTCATAACTGCCAAAACTTGAAAGCAACCAAGATATTTTTCAGTAGGTGAATGGATAAACTGTGGTACATCCAGACAACAGCATATTATTTAGCACTAAAATGAGCCATCAAGACATGAAAAGATATTACTAAGTGAAAGTAGTCAATCTGAAAGACTACATACTATATAATTCCAACTATTTTTGGAAAAAAAGGCAAAACTTTGGAGACAGTGTAAATTCACAACCTCGGGAGCTTCCTGAGTATAATCTGAAACCTGGCTCCGTACACAAAGGGCAAGGAGAGCCTGAAGAAAGAGCAGACCACTCCCTCTTGGTAGGTGGCAGGATTAATAAACAAGGGAATTTACATATAAGGCCTGTCTTGGGCCACTGCAAAAAGTAGATCTCTGCACCTGCCCACCAAATCTTCAAAGTTTATACAGAGGACTCAACTGAGTTCAGTCATATATATTGTCCAGGTGGTTCCAACCCCACATTACTATCTCAGGGCTATGTCCTTGGGGAACCATCACAGAATCTTTTTTAGAATAGAAAAAAAAAAAAAAATAAAGTTGTCGACCTCTGAGAGTTGGGGACCTGGGGCGGTGAAGGAACTAAGAAAAAGAGACAACAGTAGAGCGAGGCACAGGGGACCCCGAGCGAGCGACCCGAGGTGCTGAGGTTTATTTTCCGTACTCTTATATACCTTCTACAGCAATATAGATCTATAATGATTTACAGCAGGGGCGCAGGAAGGCACATTCCTCCATGTATACAGGATTAGTCAAGCACATAAGCATCTTTAAAACAGAATAAAGGAGCAAAGAGGGGAGGGCTCAGTGTGCTGTTTACAGCTGGTTTCCTATCTACTAAACATCTTCTGCTGCATACTTTAGAAATGACCACACACGTTCCAAGGGCATTTTACTCTGATCCTTTCGGGTTATTTTTAACCCTGCAATCTCAAGTTTTCTCAGAGATCTCAGAGTCTGAGCGAACATGCACCAATGGTCATTGTGACGTTCTGTTTCCCACATAAAGTCACCTGATTTTCCAGGTGTATCAAGTAGACTGAAAAATTATCTTATTAAAAATATATATAGGTGCACCTGGTTGGCACCGCTGGTTAAGCATCCAACTTTTGATTTAGGCTCAGGTCATGATCTCAGGGTCCTGAGATTGAACCCCAAGTCAAGCTCCGTGCTCAGCGGGGAGTCTGCTGGAGATTCTCTCCCTCTCCTTCTGCCCCTTCCCCTGCATGTGTGCACTATCTCTCTAAAATAAATAAATAATCTTTAATATATATATATAAATATCTGTATTTCAGACTGAATATAAAGGAAAAGGCATGGGAAGCAGACAAACCATTGTCATAGAAGATAGCAATAGTATTGAAATAATCCTTTGCTGGGGAGTCTTAGAGATCGTTATAGGATTTAGCCATTTGGGATTAAAAATCAGAATTGTTATAGTGAGTATGTAATAGGCACTGGGATCAAAAGTATCAAGTTTCAAATCAATGAGTTAATCAAATCTTCCCAGGATCATCCCCCAGTTACTTAGAAGCCATTCAACTGGGATTCAATATTCACTGTATTTTAATTTCAACTATGTTCGAAATGTGGATAACTATGGCTAAAAATCATAGCAGCTTAGACTTGCACAAAATGTACAATATGCAAAATGCTTTCACATATGCTTTCTTATATTCGCAAAATGCTTTCACATATGTTTTCTTATATTCTTAATAAAAGATAATTACCTTTTGTCCAGTCCATTTTCCTGTCCGGTCTTCTGCTCTCTCTTACTTTGATACTTGTTCTCTATCTCCTTCTCTTTCTCTGCCCCCACTTCACACACACACACACACACACACACACACACACACACACACAACACTTATACAGACAGATATATTACACACACTCAGGAACAATTATTTTCATAGCTATGATTCTAAATTAGCTTCCTTACATGGATTTTCTCTTTGGTTGTTTTGGTAACAATTGCATTATTTATAATTGCAATATATTCGTTTAGATAGGGCAAACAGGTGACCCTAGTCTGCTTTTTGGAGAACTTCAGTTTAAAAAATAGAAACAAAATATATTTTGTGTGTGTTTTTTTACTCATTTCTCTATATTTCTCAATGATATTGTGCTTCTGACAGGTCACCAAATACTTGTTAAGTGGAAACTAAAGGTGTATATATATATATATATATATATATATATATATATATATATACACACATACACATATATATATGAAATACTTCTATAAAGCTACAAAGCAATATATGCATAAACATTTTAAAATATAACTCTCTTTAAATTCAGATAAAACACTAACCATAATAGTGATTTAATGGGAAGTTTCATAAAAAAAATTTTTTTTTTGGAAATGAATAGAACCTATTGGTTACTAATGAATGTGGTTAATGGATATGAAATGGGCATCAAAGTAAAAATGTAAATAGCAGCAGTGGAAGCAAAAAAACAATAATTAATAAAATGTATTAGGTCCTAGATAAGCACAATGCATGTGTTATGTCATTAAAAAAGGCAATGCATTTAATTAGTTTTATTTTGCTTTCTTTTTTTGTGATTTATTAGTAAATCATATTACATGTGAACATGTGAATTGAGGCTACTAAGAAAGAAAATTGGAAAGATGTTTGATAGATGACAAACTAGACAGATGATTGATAGATATGCACATAGATAAATGGATAATAGTAATATGTAAGTGATTTCAAGAGAAAAAATTATAAAACATGATAAGAAATGTTTCAAAACTTAAATACATATTGGATAGGTTTACTTCATTAGTCAGTTCTTGACTTAAATTTATATGACATGATTTCAGCTTGCAGCCATGATGAAATGACAGGGAATCTATCTGTCTTCAGCCTGAAATGACTAAAAAATTAGAAACTGGATCAAATGTATGAAACAAAGCCTTTCAGACATTGTGCAACAGGCAGCTTGGGTGCAATGGCACCAGAGAAAAATGAAGAATTATAACCAAACCAATTTACTGCATGTGGAGAATTTCCAGAACACAAAGAATGAGGGGGAACCAAAACAGATCCCAGCAGTTATTGTGCAGATTTTGGAGAGTCAAGATAGCTTATAATTCAGAAGACAGAGCACTGGAGTGGAGAGTTTTATAAGTAAAGAGCTTTATAAATTTTCAGTTTCCCTAAAAATTTCAGTTGAATACCCATCACGGCATGCACAACAATAACCAAGGAAAAATAAAAAAGGAGTACACAGAACAATCCTCAGATGTCACATATGATTAAGAATAGTTTATGCTCTCAATGGTTAGTGAGGAGAAGTCTCATAATAGAGCTTTCAGTTGACTGTTCAGGAGGGTATTGGGTAAACAACATATAATATGTAGTATATATTTTATCTATATTTATATGTGTATATAATATATGCAAATATTACCTATCTATAGTAAAGGGTAAACAGTATATAAATAATTTTCAAGTAACTTTACAGTGTTTGGCAACAAAGCTAAAGTACATTTTAAGAGAGACCAAAAAATACAGTGCCCAGTGACATAAAATTTGTGTCTGGCATCCATGTAAAATCTAACAAGTATATAACAAGCTGGAAAATAGGATCAACAATGATTAAGAAAAGCGATCAATGGAAAAAAATCCTAAAATGGCAGAGATGATGAAACTATTAGAAAGACTTTAGTACAGCTATTATAAAAGTATAGTTCAAAACTATAAGGAAAATCATGACTTCATTAAAGAGACATAGAAGGTTTAAAAAAGTCTAATGGAACATAAAATGCCTAAGTGAATAGGCATGAGATGCCATACAATGCCTAAGTGAATCATACAGGATATGATTACCAGCACATTAGATCCTATAGAAGGAAAGATTATTGAACCTAAAGACTTAGCAATGGCAGCTCTGAAATGAAACACAGAAAAAACAACTGAAATGTATAAACTGAGTTGTAAGAAAATTTCATATAAATAATATTTGACCTCATATAAATATATTTGGAATTACAGAAAGAGTGGAGCATGGGAAAAGAAAAAAAGATAAGAAGAAATAATAACAAAAACTTTTCAAATTTGATGAACACTACAGTCACAGAAACAATGGGTATAATGAACTTCAAATAGAGTATAAAATGTGCATCAAAATTAAATGGCAAAACCAGTGATAAAAAGAAAATATTACAAGAAGCCAGAAAGAAAAGATATATTACAAAGAAGCATTATAATACAAACTGTAACAGACTTCTCATAGTAAACAATGTAAACTAGAAAACAGTGAAACGTCTTTAAAACCATGAAAGAGAAAAACAGTCAACACAGAATTCTATGCCAATTGAAAATATCTTTAAAAAATAAAGGCAAAATAAAGATTTTCCCAGACATTTATAAGTACCAGAAATTTTCAGGGGACCAACAGACCAGAACAACTTGAAATGTTAAAGGAAATTCTTCAGGCAGAAAGAAAATGATATGAAGAGGAAATCTGGATCCAATCAAAGAAATAAAAGCAATTGGGAAAATCAATGAAACTAAAAAACTGGTGTTTTGAGAAAATCAATAATATTGATGAACGACTAGCCAGGCTAATCAGAAAAAAAGGAGACAAAACACAAATTATCAATATCAGGAACGAGAGAAGGGATATTAGTACAGATTCTACAGATATTAAAAGATAGTAGGAGTAGCTTAGTAACAGTTATACGCCAATATCTCTGAAAACAGGTGAAATTTACAAATTCCTTGAAGTTCACCCCAAAAGAAATAAATAACCTGAATGGCCCTATATCTTTTAAAGAAATTGAATTTGTTGCTTTAAATCTTCCCAGAAAGTAAATGCCAGGAGCAAATGGCTTCATTGGTGAGATATACCAAATGTTTATGGAGGAAATAACAGTTTAATACACAGAGGAGGGGGGCGCCTGGATGGCTCAGCCATTAAGCATCTGCCTTCAGCTCAGGTCATGATCCCAGGGTCCTGGGATTGAGCCCCATATGTCGGGCTCCCTGCTCCACGGGAAGCCTGCTTCTCCCTCTCCCACTCCCCCTGCTTGTGTTCCCTCTCTCACTGTGTCTCTCTCTGTCAAATAAATAAATAAAAATCTTTAAAAAAAAAAAGGTAGAGGAGGAATGAAATCTCTCCAATTCATTCGGGAGGCAAGCATTACTCTGATGCCAAAGTCAGACAAAGACATTACAAGGAAAATAGACTATAGAACACTATAATTCATGAACACACATGAATTAACAGAATTTTAGCCAATTGAATTCAACAGGCCTTAAAAAGGACAGTGCATCATGAATTTCCAGGTCCACAGTCTCTTAGCCAGCAAAATTGACCTTGGGGAAAAGGGGAACATACCATCCTCTCAATTGCTTGCTGAGAAATTTTTCTGTCAAAATAGTTCATGGTTTTTGTCTATTCCTCAATTTGTGAACTATTGTTCATTCTTTCCCATTATTCAATTAGGAAAACACTATGAAGCTATATCAAAAATCTTCTGAATGTGTGTGTGTATGTGTGTGTAAGGGAGGAGGGTTGACATAAACTGAATAGATTTAAGTTGTTGGAACTGACCATGTCATTCTTCTCAAGTTTACAAAGTTATTCTATTAAGTAGCCACATCATAAATCTGATTTTGTAATTCAGTGTCAACCTCTGGCCAGAAAGGAAAATTTGGAGAGAAAAAAAAGATGGCAAAAACTCAATGGGTATTATATCTGTGAGGAAGTAAAAAAAGGCAACCATATAATTTATTCTTGTTCTTTTCCATTTTTCCCAGGTTTATTGAGATAGTATTGTCAAATAACATATATAAGCTTAAGGTATACAGCACAGTGATTTTATACACATCATAGTCTGAAATGGAATTCCATAATTAGGCTAGTTTTCTTCCATTTTTTTAAAAAACAGCAATGAATTGTGATGTAAAGTTGCTGAGAGAAAAAAAAAATTAGTTTTCCTGACTCGCTGACTTTTCTGTAATCCTACCCACTGATAAACATCAAAACACAGTGAACCAGAACCATGTATATCAGCTAACACTTTCTCATGGGTCCAGTCCTGCAAGGGCTCCAACATTAGACTAGACTAATTTCTGCAGGTGTTTTGTTTCATCCAGTAACCCCTCCCCATGATTTCAGAAAGATACTCTGCTTGGCTGCTCTGGACCAAATTGCCCCACTCTTTAACACTCCATAAAGGATCTCTGTTCCCAGCTAGTGGCAAATGCACATAAGGCTCAATATCCCTGTTCATTTATATTTTGGCATTATAGAATTTTAAAAAATCTGATATGTAGCAAAAACATATTTTCTGTTCTTAATAAATGTCAAACTTAATTTTGTGACTTTTTAAAATGTATGCCTCTAACATGTTGAAATATTAAATAAATCAAAGGAAGGTTTATACATGGAAGAAAAAAGTAATGGAATCTAAGGAAGTATGCAAAAACTTAAGTGAATTCCCAGGTTTCTCTTTGGATCACAAATATAATAACAGGGCATGTTTACTAAGTACTATATTTTAGGTACTGGGCTAAACACTTGCATGCAATATTTTACTCAACGCTCAGACAATAACTCACTGATGATATTATTCTCTTTGTGCTTGTAAGAAATTTGAGGTTTAGTGAGTTTAAGTTACTTGTCCATGCTTATGCAACAAATAAGTGATGGATACAAATCCAGTCTGTCTGGCTCCAAAAGCATGACTCTTAACGACTAGACTGTTCTGCCTCCTAAAAAGACGCCTAACCCAAGTACATTAAGCATTAAGAGTGTAACTGCTAATAGAAAAACAAATTGGTGTGCCAAGAGTGATGAAAGATTACAATTAAAATGATCTCTGTAAAAAAAAAAAAGAAAAAAAGAAAAAGAAAATTACCTCCACCAACGAACAACTTATATTTTTCCTATCACATAGACTAATAATTTATAAACATTTACTGTAAATTGTATATAATTGATTTCTAAAAATGACATTGAGTATTATGAGAACGTTGGTGTTCTATTATTTCTTATTACTTAAGCATTATTCACTATCCACTCTCTGATTTCTTCTTTACAGACATTTCTACTGAATTTACTAAAATACTACTTAATTTATTCACCTGAAAGTTTAACATCACTAGGTCTTTCAAGGATGCATCTAGGCTGCACATATTTTCTAAGGGAACTTTTTATTTATTTATTTATTTATTCCATTTTTTTTTTTAAGATTTTATTTATTTGACAGAGAGAGACACAGTGAGAGGGAACACAAGCAGGGGGAGCGGGAGAGGGAGAAGCAGGCTTCCCGCAGAGCAGAGAGTCCCATGCGGTGCTCAATCCCAGGACTCTGGGATCATGATCTGAGCCAAAGGCAGACACTTAACGACTGAGCCACCCAGGTGCCTCCTAAGGGAAATTTTAAAATATTTAAAATATTTTAAATGAAATATTTAAAATGTCATTTCATGTGTGATATTTTTAACAAAACTAAAATTCTACTGTACATGTTTATTCTCTATAGAATGCATTACTGGAAACTCAGACAGTAACTAGAATATAATGAGTTATAAACATAACTTTACTACTAAATTAGAGCACTCAACATCCTCCCTGAGCTCTTCATTATCTCATTATTTCCCTCAAATATTCACACTTGTTTGGATTATAGCTCATGAACAAAAGAGGCCTAAGGACTGAGTTTTGGGGTACTCATAATTTAGAAGTCTAGAAAATAAATAAACATAAAAGCAGAATGGGAAGAAATGACCACAAGACCACAGAAATTAAGTGTCTGGAAGCCAAGTAAAGAACATGTTTCAAAAGGAAGACTGATCAAACTATATGAAATGCAACTGACAGAGGAAGTAAAATGATAACTGAAAATTGACCATTGAATTTAGCATCCTAGACATTGTTGATGACTTTGGTAAGAGTTTTTCCAGTAAAGTAGTTAGGATGAAAGCCTGTGTGCAGCAGAGAATGAAAGGAAGAGAATTAGAGTGTGTAAATATTAAAAACTCAATAAATGTTGTTGTAACAAGGAGCAGATAACTGGGATGTTGCCTGGAGGGAAATGTGGCCTCAAGGAGGGTGACCAACAGACCCTGTTTACCCAGGACAGAAGAGTTCCTGGGATATGAGACTTTCAATGCAGTTGGCAGTTGATAAAAGAAGTACTGTTTCATATTTTTCATTATGAAATTGGATATATTACAGATTGTTTGCACTTTGGCAGTAGAGAGGGAGAAATTTTTGCTGGAGTGATAAACCTCGAGAAGGGGGAAGGAGATAAAATTTGGTACATAATGACCATCCGGGACAGTTAAAACAGACAGGCGATATAATCATGGCTGCAGATGCAGCCATGTGGAAACTCCCTTCCGGTGGCTTTTATACTCCCAATGACATGGAAAGCAAGGACATCTGAGGAGAGTAAAAGGGTGAGATTGTTGAAGGTTGAGGAGAGAGGAGAAGGAATGAAATCATAGTTTCAGAAAATGGAAAAGGCAAATGTAGTATGACTGTGGTTCAACATGAAAAGCCTCTGGACAGAGGTCATGATTTTAAAGTGAGGTTACTTCATTTTGTTTGTTTATTGTCCATCCCCTCCACTTAAAAGTAGATACCATTAGGGAAGAGATTTTTATGGGTATGTCTTTCTTACTATTATAGCCTTGTTGCCTAAGAGTGTGGCATAGTAGAAACTGAAATATTTGTAAAGATTTATTTATTTATTTATTTTAGAGAACAAGAGTGGGGGGGGAGGGGCCGAGGGAGAGGGAGAATCCTGAAGTAGACTACCCAGTGAGGGGGGAACCCAACCCAGGGCTCCATCAAAGGACCCTGAGATCATGACCTGAGCTGAAATCAAGAGTCAGCCATTAAACTGACTGAGCCACCCAGGCACCCTGAAACTCAAATATTTGTGATATATTTTCTGACAAATATATGTAATTTTTCCTTTTATTATTTTAACTTAAAAGTAATCTATCCTAAAAAAAATCCATCCTCATGTGTAATATTCTCATAGATATATTCATTAAAAAGTATTTAAAGAATAATTGTCTGATAAATTAAAATCCTTATATACCATTTACATTATCTCACATATGTGTCCTGGGTTATTATTGAGAAATCCTTTATTTTATTGTTTTAAGTCCAATTACACTGGAAGGAAATTTTGAAATGAAATCAATGTGATTAACTGTCAACTGCTAACCGATTATTTGATTGACATATTGGTACATATAATGACTTTGATAGGAAGAGGGCATCTTTTGAGATGGAGCAATGATATCATAACTCTCAACTTTTGCTCCAATTAGAATCACCTAGAATTCCTTAATGAGATTCTTTAAGAAATTCCAAGGCTTCATCTCATACCAATGAAATCCGATTTTCTAGAGCTGGGGTCCTGCTATCAGCATTCTAAAAGCATTCTAGTGTGCAGCTAGTGCTAAGAGTTTTCATAATTACTGTTATTATGTTCCAGGATTCAAATGGAAATGATTATTTTATGTATTCAACTGGTTGTAGAAGATAGAGTTTAAAATCTAAAATAAATTTACTCCATCTATTGACCCCAGGTATATCATCTTCCCTAGGAGGTAAGTCAACTGTCAATGCATTAATCTCTTAAAATTTGCCCCTTCAGTCTGGTTAATACAGAGAAAGCACTGTGATCAAGTGGGTGTTGGATAACAATGTTATTATGCCTAAAGAGCTATCACTGGTGAGGTACCCCTTTCCCTAGTCTAAAAGATGCTCCAAGCGTTTTGGAGCCCAAAGTGCTAGGACACAGGTGTCCCAAATTTCTCTACCTCTTTGTGCTAACACCCTAACTGTAAGAATGTGTGATGTTATGTGCACGTGTTAAAATCTTTCACCTTGTTTTTGAGAGCCTGAGTGTCAGATTTGGCAGGTGCTAACAATCAAAATATACATAGTTAAATTTCTATTTGACATGAGTGATTTCCTTGCAGTGCTGCAATCTGTAAGACAGAGTGGTTGGGTTTTATATAGAGAAGGTTTAAAACTTTATCTTCTTTTCCTTTGGGCAACTTTAAAACAATATATTTTTGCTTACTAGTTTTTTGAAGGATCAGTTCTCTCTGGTTAAATAGGAAGAGCCTCACTGAACTCTTCTATTTCTTTAGTGGCATATACTCTCCCACTAACTCTTAGTAAAAATGAACAAATGAGAACTTGACCATGAATGAAAGTGTGGGTGTAGAACAATCTGATAGAATTTATGGACACCCTATGATGAAAATCATCTCAAATTAACAGCTATCATTTTGCTGAATTCTAGACCAGTAACAGCCCATCTGCATTTAAGTCCCTGACTCAAAACACTAATTGGACATAGTACTGTTTGTATCAAACCCCAGTTTTTTCATTATAGAACTTCAGAAAACCAGTCACTACTATTTAATTGAAGTTGGCACAGAAGAATAAAACTATTTGCTATCTCAATATCAGAGCGATTTGAATAAATAACCAGATACAAGAAAAAGATGTCCATTATTGTCACAAGCAATTAATACTCTCCTGACATTTTAGGTGATTCGATATAAGAATAAGAAAAAGAGGTATTAAATATTGGAAAGAAAAATTTAAATTAAGTGTTTCTGGAATAAGATGGGGCTGCCCACAAACAGAAGAGACTCCAATTAAAAACTTTAGAATTGACAAGCAAGTGTTTAAAAATGGTCAGATATGAGGGGGAGGAGCAAGATGGCAGAGGAGTAGACCTAAATTTCGTCTGGTCCCAGGAATTCAGCTAGATATGTATCAAACCATTCAGAACACCTACAAACTCAACAGAACATCGAAGAAAAGAATAGCAGCAACTCTATGAACAGAAAAGTGGCCACTTTCTGGAAGGTAGGACATGTGGAGAAGTGAATCCGAGGCGATATTCAGAAAGATAGACCACGGGGGGGGGGGGAGCCTCCATCAGCTGCTACTGGCAAGTGATAGAGCAGCAGAGCACAAAATCGGAACTTTTAGAAGTCAGCTCCACTGAGGGACGTCGCTCCAGTGGCTAAGTGGGGGATGGAACACTTGCTGGGACAGTGTGGTCTCAGGACTCTCAGGGTCACAGAAAGACCGGGGGTGCCTGAATGTGGCAAAGCTCCCAGGAATCAGAGCGGGGAAGCCAGCTGCAGAGACGGAGCCAAGGAGTGGGCTCTCAGCTCAGGATTGCCATAAACCATGATCCGCGGCACAGTCCGGCCACTGCTCTTCCAGCAGGGACCCAACAAGCAGCAGATCCAGGGATACTCCCCTTCCTCCCCCCGGAGGAGTGGCACAGGAGCATGCTGCAGGGATCTGCTGGGTTTGGAGACTCCAAACGGAGTCGTGTGCCAGAGATGGAAACGCTTGGTCACAGGCTGGGTGAGCATGGAGTGCGGCCGGAGACCGGGGAGACAGGAGTGATTGACTGCTTTTCTCTGGGGGCTCACTGAGGAGTGGGGCCCCAAGCTTTCAGCTCCACCAGGGCAGAGATTGGGAGGCCGCCATCTTTACTTTTGTTCTCCAAAGCTGTACGGAAAGCTGGCAGGGAACAAAAGCTCCTGAGAGCAAACCCGAGCAGATTACGTAGCTGGACTGGCGAGGGCGGGGCAATTCCACCTCTGGCAAAGACATTTGGGAACACGGCAACAGGCCCCTCCCCCAGAAGATCCGCAAGAACAGCCAGCCAAGACCAGGTTTACCGATAAATGAGAACAGCAGAACTCCAGCACTAGAGGAATACTGCACATAGAATTCATGGCTTTTTTCCCATGATTCTTTAGTCTCTCAAAGTTAATTTTTTAAATTTTCTTTTTCTTTTTTTTATGAGTTTTTCTTTTTCCCTTTTTCAACCAACATCTTATCAATCCCTTTTTAAAAAATATTTTTTATTTTTCATTTTTAGAGTCATATTCTATCCCTTCTTAGTAGTTAAACTTATTTTTGGTATATATATAAGTTGTTCTCTCTTTAAAATTTTGGGAAACAATTGCTTCTAACAGACCAGAATACACCCTAAATCTCGAGTGTATGGCTTTGTTCTAGTCTACTGCCTGATCACATTCTCTCCCTTTATCTTTTTTTTTAATTTCTCTTCTTTCTTTTTTCAACCAACTTCTTATCAATTCCTTTTATAAAATCTTATATAATTTTCATCTTTACAGTCATATTTCATCTCTTCATTGTATTTAGCCTTATTTTTGTACATATATAAGTTTTCTTTCTTTAAAATTTTGGGAGGCAGTTTCTTCTAACAGACCAAAATACACCAAAATCTAGTGTGTGGCACTGATCTATTCACCAACCTGATCATATTTGATCATATTCTTTTTTTTTTAATCTTTTTCTTTTTCTTTTTTTTTTTCTTTCTTTCCCTTTCTTTTCTCCCAGTTTCAGGTCTCTTCTGATTTGTTTAGTGTATATTTTTCTGGGGTCCTTGTTACCTTGTTAGCATTTTGTTCTCTCATTCATCCATTCTCTTCTGGACAAAATGACAAGACAGGAAAAATCACCTCAACAAAAAGAACAAGAGGCAGTACCAACTGCCAGGGACCTAATCAATATGGACATTAGTAAGATGTCAGAACTAGAGTTCAGAATGACGATTATAAAGATGCTAGCTGGGCTTGAAAAACGCATGGAAGATACTAGAGAAACCCTTTCTGGAGAAATAAAAGCACTAAAATCTAACCAAGTTGAAATCAAAAAGGTTATTAATGAGGTGCAAACAAAAATGGAGGCTCTAACAGGGAGGATAAATGAGGCAGAAGAGAGAATTAGTGATACAGAAGACCAAATGATGGAAAATAAAGAAGCTGAGAAAAAGAGAGATAAACAACTACTGGATCACGAGGGCAAAAATCAAGAGATAAATGATACCATAAGACAAAACAATATTAGAATAATCGGGATCCTAAAAGAAGAAGAGAAAGAGAGAGAGGGGCAGAAGGTATATTGGAGCAAATTATAGCAGATAACTTCCCTAATTTGGGGAAGGAAACAGGCATCAAAATCCAGGGGGCACAGAGAACCCCCCTCAAAATCAATAAAAATAGGTCAACACCCCAACATCTAATAGTAAAACTTATGAGTCTCAGAGACAAAGAGAAAATCCTGAAAGCAGCTTGGGACAAGAGGTCTGTAACCTACAATGGTAGAAACATTAGATTGGCAACAGACCTAACCACAGACGTGGCAGGGCAGAAAGGACAGGCATGGTATATTCAGGGCACTAAATGAGAAAAATATGCAGCCAAGAATACTATATCCAGCTGGGCTGTCATTGAAAATAGAAGGAGAAATAAAAAGCTTCCAGGACAAACAAAAACTAAACGAATTTGCAAACATGAAACCAACCCTACAAGAAATATTGAAAGAGGTCCTCTAAGCAAAGAGAGAGCCTAAAAGTAACACAGACCAGAAAGGAACACAAACAATATACAATAACAGTCACCTTACAGGTGATACAATGTCATTAAGTTCATATCTTTCAATAGTTAGCCTGAATGTAAATGGGCTAAATGCCCCAATCAAAAGACACAGGGTATCATATTGGATAAAAAAATAAGACCCATCGATATGCTGCCTACAAAAGACTCAATTTTGACCCAAAGCCACCTCCAGATTGAAAGTGAGGGGGTGGAAAACAATTTACCATGCTAATGGACACCAAAAGAAAGCTGAAGTGGCAATCCTTATATCAGACAAATTAGACTTTAAACCAAAGACTATAATAAGAGATGAGGAAGGACACTACATCATACCTAAAGGGTCTATCCAACAAGAAGATCTAACAATTGTAAATATCTATGCCCCTAACATGGGAGCAGCCAATTATATAAGACAATTAAAAACAAAAGCAAAGAAACACATTGACAACAATACAATAATAGTGGGGGACTTTAACACCCCCCTCACTGAACTGGACAGATCATCTAAGCAAAAGATCAACAAGGAAATAAAGACTTTAAATGACACACTGGACCAAATGGACTTCACAGATATATTCAGAACATTCCATCCCAAAGCAACAGAATACACATTCTTCTCTAGTGCCCATGGAACATTCCCCAGAAAAATCACATCCTGGGTCACAAATCAGGTCTCAACCAGGACCAAAAGACTGGGATTATTCCCTGCATATTTTCAGACAACAGTGCTTTGAAACTAGAACTCAACAACAAGAGGAAAGCCAGAAAGAACTCAAATACATGGAGGCTAAAGAGCATCCTACTACAAAATGAATGGGTCAACCAGGAAATTAAAGAAGAATCTAAAAACTTCATGGAAACAAATGATAATGAAAACACAACTGTTCAAAATCTTTGGGATGCAGCAAAGGCAGTCCTAAGAGGACAGTATATAGCAATACAAGCCTCTCTCAAGAAACAAGAAAGGTCTCAAATACACAACCTAACCCCACACCTAAAGGAGCTGGAGAAAGAACAGCAAATAAAGCCTAAACCCAGCAGGAGAAGAGAAATAATAAAGATCAGAGCAGAAATCAATGAAATAGAAACCAAAAGAACAGTAGAACAGATCAACGAAACTAGGAGCTGGTTCTTTGAAAGAATTAATAAGATTGATAAACCCCTGGCCAGACTTATCAAAAAGAAAAGAGAAAGGACCCAAATAAATAAAATCATGAATGAAAGAGGAGAGATCACAACCAACACCAAAGAAATACAAACAATTATAAGAACATATTATGAGCAACTCTATGCCTGTAAATTAGATAATCTGGAAGAAATGGATGCATTCCTAGAGATGTATCAACTACCAAAACTGAACCAGGAAGAAATAGAAAACCAGAACAGACCTATAACCACTAAGGAAATTGAAGCAGTCATCAAAAATCTCCCAACAAACAAAAGCCTAGGGCCATATGGCTTCTCAGGGGAGTTCTACCAAACATTTCAAGAAGAATTAATACCTATTCTCCTGAAACTGTTCCAAAAAATAGAAATGGAAGGAAAGCTTCCAAACTCATTTTATGAGGCCACCATTACCTTGATCCCAAAACCAGACAAAGACCCCATCAAAAAGGAGAATTACAGACCAATATCCTTGATGAACATGGATACAAAAATTCTCACCAGAATACTAGCCAATAGGATCCAACAGTACATTAAAAGGATTATTCACCATGACCAAGTGGGATTTATCCTTGGGCTGCACGGTTGGTTCAACATCCACAAATCAATCAATGTATTACAGTACATTAATACAAGAAAGAACAAGAACCATATGATCCTCTCAATAGATGCAGAAAAAGCATTTGACAAAGTACAGCATCCTTTCTTGATCAAAACTCTTCAGAGTATAAGGATACAGGGTACATACCTCAATATCATAAAAGCCATCTATGAAAAATCCACAGCGAATATCATTCTCAATGGGGAAAAACTGAGAGCTTTCCCACTAAGGTCAGGAACACGGCAGGGATGTCCACTCTCACCACTGCTATTCAACATAGTACTAGAAGTCTTAGCCACAGCAATCAGACAACAAAAAGAAATCAAAGGCATCCGAATCAGCAAAGAAGAAGTCAAACTCTCACTCTTTGCAGATGATATGATACTGTATGTGGAAAACCAAACAGACTCCACCCCAAAACTGCTAGAACTACAGGAATTCAGTAAAGTGGCCGGATATAAAATCAATGCACAGAAATCAGTTGCATCTCTATACAACAACAGCAAGACAGAAGAAAGAGAAATTAAGGAGTCGATCCCATTTACAATTGCACCCAAAACCGTAAGATACCTAGGGATAAATCTAACCAAAGAGGCAAAGAATCTGTACTCAGAAAACTATAGAATACTCATGAAAGAAATTGAGGAAGACACAAAGAAATGGAAATTTGTTCCATGCTCATGGATTGGAAGAACAAATATTGTGAAGATGTCAATGCTACCTAGAGCAATCTACACATTTAATGCAATCCCTATCAAAATACCATCCATTTTTTTCAAAGAAATGGAACAAATAATCCTAAAATTTGTATGGAACCAGAATAGACCCTGAATAGCCAGAGGAATGTTGAAAAAGAAAAGCAAAGCTGGTGGCATCACAATTCTGTACTTCAAGCTCTTACAAAGCTGTCATCATCAAGACAGTATGGTATGGGCACAATAACAGACACATTGATCAATGGAACGGAATAGGGAGCCCAGAAATGGACCTTCAACTCTATGGTCAACAAAACCAAAAGAAAACTGACAGAATGGGAGAAGATATTTGCAAGGGACATATCAGATAAAGGGCTAGTATCCAAAATCTACAAAGAACTTACCAAACCCAACACCTAATGAACAAATAATCCAGTCAAGAAATGGCAAAAGACATGAACAGACATTTTTCCAAAGAAGACATCCAAATGGTCAACAGACACATGAAAAAGTGCTCAACATCCCTCGGCATCAGGGAAATCCAAATCAAAACCTCAATGAGATACCACCTCACACCAGTTAGAATGGCTAAAATTAACAAGTCAGGAAACGACAGATGTTGGCGGGGATGCGGAGAAAGGGGAACCCTCCTACACTGTTGTTGGGAATTCAAGCTGGTGTAGCCACTCTGGAAAACAGTATGGAGGTTCCTCAAACAGTTGAAAACAGAGCTGCCCTATGACTCAGCAATTGCACTACTGGGTATTTACCCCAAAGATACAAATGTAGGAATCTGAAGGGGTATGTGCACCCCAATGTTTATAGCAGCAGTGTCTCCAATAGCCAAACTATGGAAAGAGCCAAGATGTCCATCAACAGATGAATGGATAAAGAAGATGTGGTATATATACACACACACACACACACACACACACACACACACACACACACACACACACACTGGAATATTATGCAGCCATCAAAAAAACGAAATCATGCCATTTGCAATGACTTGAATGGAACTAGAGGGTATTATGCTAAGCGAAATAAGTCAATCAGAGAAAGACATGTATCATATGATCTCACTGATATGAGGAATTCTTAATCTCAGGAAACAAACGGAGGGTTGCTGGAGTGGTGGGGGTGGGAGGGATGGGGTGGCTGGGGGATAGACATTGGGGAGGGTATGCGCTATGGTGAGCGCTGTGAATTGTGTAAGATGAATGAATCACAAACTTGTACCTCTGAAACAAATAGAACATTATATGTTAAAAAAAAAAAAAGAAGATAGTAGGAAGGGAAAAATGAAGGGGGGGAAACTGGAGGGGGAGACGAACCATGAGAGATGATGGACTCTGAGAAACAAACTGAGGGTTCTAGAGGGGAGGCGGGTGGGGGGATGGGTAAGCCTGGTGATGGGTATTAAAGAGGCACGTTCTGCATGGAGCACTGGGTGTTATACGCCAACAATGAATCATGGAATACTACATCAAAAACTAATGATGTAATGTATGGTGATTAACATAACATAATAAAATAAAATTTAAAAAATAAAGAAAATGGTCATATATGATTATATATGCATATTTTTTCATTTTAGTAGTTTTCCTAGGACCAAAAAAAACTAGTAAGAAAATGTAATCACAAAAGATACCATTTCACAAAAGCAATAGAAATACAAATATTCTAGAATTAAATTTATTAACTGTAGAGAAACAATGTAAACAATACAACTCTTCCAAGAAATATAAAATAACACTTGAATAAAGACAGAGAGCTCCCATAGTCTGTATGGCAATAAAAAGTATTTTAAATAAACCCCTAAAACTTGCCTATAGATCTAATTCAAATCCAAACAAAAATCCTAGTAATATCATTGAGATAATATAAAGGTATTTCCAAATATTATCTGGGAAAAAATACACAGAAATAGGCAATACAACTGTTTTCAAAGACTAATGAAGGGAGCCTTGTCTTACTAAATAAAATAAAATATTATAAATCATTGACTATCAACCTGTAGGCATCAGGATAGAAATCAGAGCAGTAGGTGAAAATATAGCAGGAGAGCACATATATATTTGCAATAATCACAGTGATCCTTTTAAAACATAACCAGAACATATCACCACTCTGTTCAGACCCTTCCAGTAATGCTTTCCTAAATCACTCTGAGTAAATGCCAAACTCTTTCTAACGTCCTCAGCATCCTACATAACCTGGCCCCTTTCCTACCACGCTGACCTTCACTCATTGTTCCAGCTGATGATGCTTCTACCTCAGGCCTTTGCCCTTACTATTATTGCTCTGCCATGAATGCTCTTCTCCTAAAAAGCCCATGTCTAGCTCCCTTGGTTTATTCTTTGCTCAAAAGTCGTTGCAACAGTGTAGATTTCCCTAACCGTCTCTTGTAAGACAGCACCCAATATCCATCTCCCTCAGTCTGCTTTATTTTTTCTTGGCACTTATCATTGTCTGAGATGCATATTTACTTGTAAATTATTTGTCCCAGCTCACTAAAATGTAAGCTCTATGAGGCAGAACTTTTGTCTTTCTTTCTTACAACTCTATGCCAGCACACCCTATAGTACCTGGTGCATATTAGGCAATATAAATATAAATGCATATTAGGCAATAATAAAATAATCCTTATTTGTGGAATAAGTAAATGAATGAATAAATGAATGAACTCCAACAGCTGATCTACAGCAAAAAGCAATTAGCTACCTACTTTATAGCTTAATCCAAACTAAATTCCAGATGAATGAGAATTTTACATAAAAAGAATGATATTAACAGAAAGTAATTAACATGCATACCATAATGAATATGGTAAAATCTTTTGAAGAAGAGATAAAAAATAGAAACAAACAAAAAAACCCTCATAACTTGGTTGTTTAAAATTTTAACCTGATCCTCATAACATTATAAGCAAAATAAAAGGCAAATCAATTAATAAGCCTATAAAGAATTATGAATTAACTGTTGGGTTAAAATTCTCATAATCATTTAAAAAACTCTTAAGATCTATAAGAAGCAACGGAAAACTAAAATAGGAATCATGTAGAAAGGGTACTAATAGAGAATTCACAAAAAGAGAAAAACTATCAATAAATTTATTACAAAGCTTACCTTTAGAGATAATGAAAAAAATGTTAATTAGAATAGAAATGCCATTTCTAGCTACTAACCATTTCAAAAAATCAGAAAACACAGAATTAATAAGAAGCCAAGAAACAAATACATGGTGGGAGTATAAAATGACCCAGCATTCTAGATGTCAGTTTCTCCAAAAGTATTAAAATAGCTCCATACTTTTAGTTCACCAACGCCATTTCTGGAAAAGCACCGGATTAAGGTCACAGCTCCAAGCCCCAGTCTCTCAGTGACCCTGAGGGATTCTAGGCTGGCCCAGGTGCTGGCAGCAAGGAAAATTCAGCTGTACCCTAAATACAGAGCTTTATTATGGTACTATATTATGCCCCACTGAGCATTAACAAAAATTAATCCTCAAAACTGTTAAATAGCTACATACTCCATCAAGGATTAACCTTGGTTTTATTTTAACTGGTTCATGCCTACATCCCTCCATTATATGTATCTCTAAATGTTAAAAGTGATCACTTGAGTGATGGAATTAAGGATGAGTTTTGTTTGTTTTCCTTTTATTTCTATTTTCTACATCAAATATGCATTTAAGTTGTAATGAGAATAAAATTATAATTATAAAATTATAAATCCAATTCAAAAATAAGACATGAATACAATAATTGGAACCAAAGAAAATATATTTTAATATGAATCTCATTACAAAGACCTCCCCTACTTTATATTATGCAGAGAGAAAGAACAGAACAGAGGTGATGGAATGAGTTTAGGAATGATGCCAGTAGGGCTGGCTCTGTAACAATAGGAACCAGAAAAGATGATGAGATGTTCATCGAGAAAATATCATCTAATCATTTCATCTGCTGCTTGCATATATCCTTGACTGCTTCTGACAAGTGTCCCATTCGTTCTTGATATGATTATTTTGAATATCTCTTTCTCATTTTTTCTTCTTGCCTTCTGCTAGAATGAATTATTCTGCAACCATTGTCTTTTGTAATAAATGACTCAACAATATCAATACATGTGTCTGCCCCCCCCCTTTTATTTTACAGTGGAAAACAGCGACTGTGTGAGGAGAACTATAAAGAAACTTCCTTTATGTGAGAAAAAAAAAAAGCCAGAAACAGCAGACCAGGGACCAAAAAAGGACTGATAGTGGAAACATCACATCTGGAAGAAGGGGTCCAGATCATCGCCAAAAAAAATATCTTTTAAGATTTATTTAATTATTTTTAGGGATGAGAGGGGCAGAGGTAGAGGGAGAGTCTCAAGTGGATCCAATGCTGAGCATGGAGCCCGACTGGGGCCTCGGGGCTCGATCTCATGACACTGAGATCAGGACCCTGAGATCACAATCTGAGCCTGAGCCAAAACCAAGAGCCGGGTGCTTAACCAACTGTGCCACCCACACGCCCTGTTCCAGATCACAGGTAAAAGACATAACCCTAAAGTGAGAAGGAAAGACTAAAACAAACAAAAAAGGACAAACCAGCAACTAATTCAATTTCCATACCTGTGAATACCAGGAAAAAAAATATTTTAATCTCATTCTGGTTGATTTTCAGTTTGTTCTGGAGACTTTGCATCATACTTTTTTTTGGTATCTTTATATCACTTTTTCCCTTTCTAATGGTCAGAATTAAAAGAAATATCACTATTAAATGTCGTAAGAAATGTATGCTTGCTGTAGGAAACTAAAGAGGGAGGAACAGTCGAGCATGTACTTCTCAACCCCGGGACTGAGCTATTTTTGCAGTTTCCTGCATCC
The DNA here is from genome assembly GCF_037043125.1 of Eumetopias jubatus. Lineage (NCBI taxonomy): Eukaryota > Metazoa > Chordata > Mammalia > Carnivora > Otariidae > Eumetopias > Eumetopias jubatus. The sequence continues at coordinate 26,393,779 of NW_028274809.1, forward strand.
CAGTAGCAGCTTCTGCTTTGCATGATCTCTTCTTCCTCGCCACCAGAACAGCAGAGATCATGTTTCTCTGGCTAGCAGACAAAGAGGCATGAGTCTGGCAACTCAATGAAGTCTAAATGAATTTCTAAGTATGTCTTTCTCATCATAAAGGCAATACATGTTCATAGTGGAGCATTGGAGAATATATAATGAAGAAAAGAAATATACTAGTAATCTCAAAATCCCCAGAAAACCACTATTAACATTTCAGCACAATTTCTATTTTCTTTCCCTGAAAGCACAGATACATACTGTACAATTGAGATATGATCACTATTGCATTATGTAACATTTTCCACTTAATATTTTTATATTAACATTTTGATTAAATGGCTGATTTAGGTCCTGCCAAATTCAGCTAGTATTCCCTTTCAGGGGTGGATCTTGGTTTAATTTTTCTTTCTTTTTTAAATAAAACTAGAAAGGAAATTGCAGGAGACCAAAAGACAGAAACCAGTCAAATGTTCCACTCTCTTTTGGATGCGTATGAAATACTCTGCCAGAGATGGAATTTTTAGATAACCTGAACATTCTAGGACATTGGAACTGCAGGAATTTGTCTGTAGTCCATAAACAAGATCCTTCAAGGCAATAGGACCAATATCTTCCTTACCAAAGAAACTGTATGTCCTGAGGTATTCAATTTTAACTTTCCTTTAAGTTATTGGGATAGAAAGGGACTAGTTTTAATCTAATTTACTTATAAAGACATAAATTAAAAAATTAAGCAGGGAAGACCTCTAAATCAAAGGATCATCAGGCAAGTGTTGCAAATTATCCTCTGATATCTCATGAATAGTGGAGATATCAGAGGGTAGCATGCAGGGTGGGGAAGGGGCAGAGGGAGAGGGAAAGAGAGAATCCCAAGCAGAATGAATCCATGCCCAGTGTGGAGCCTGAGGCCGGGCTTGATCTCACCACTGGAGCCAAAACCAAGAGTTGGACGCTTAACCAACTGAGGCATCCAGGCATCCTTATCCATCTTATATTTATTGAAAGGTCAAAAGAAACTTAACATTCATAGCTTTAGAAAAATAAAAAAAACTATAAATTATGAATTAATTCTGCTCATAAAAAAAAAGATTGCGTGGTGTTTTCAGGAGACATCCCATGACAAATTCCTTGAAAATACAGATTGGCCATGAATATGTGATATTTTGTGATGTGATGATCATAACTTACTTCATAACTTACTTTCCAATTCCTTTATTTAGCTAGGTTCCAAATTTTTGTTACAGTTCTATAATAGTAATAGTAATAACTAGAACTTATTTTGTGTTTACTATGTTGTAGGCACTGTAACAAGCACTTTGTATCTCAAAATTTACATAGACTAGCTCACTGAGCCCTCACAATAGTCCAATAAGGTAAGATCTACTATTTATCATCATACTATAAATGAGAATACTGAAGCACAGAGTAGTTTGTTCAAGGTTACATGGTAGTGGTAAGACACATAACCAGGGTTTATATATAATATTAGTTATGGAAAAAATTAAAAGCTTTAATACTATTATTTTCAAATTGGTCTAGTTTTATGAACTGGTTATTTTAAATGTTTATGTAAACTTAGGCCCATATTATAAAATTTGCTCCAAAATATTGGGTAAAGATGTAGGAATATATTATAATTTTACTTTATCAAGCTACTATAATTATATGTTTAAAGTCTGATAAAAGGAAAGAAAGGGAAAACTGTGGTTTAATTTTCCTTATTATAAATATATAGGCAAAAATATTAAATATAAGCAAATTGAATTCAACCCCCTAATCAAAAAAGGTTTATCTGTCAATTTACAAGGATGATTTAGGTTGTTCTTAAAATAAACCAGAGAATCTTATGCAGATTGCATAATTTATTTGGGCAGGATAGCACATGAGATATAATCTTCCTCAAGGTTTGTCTGATCTACACTTCTGTTTACAACCTTTTTCTTAGGAGAAGAGAAATGCACCCTTTTAGTTACCTCTCCTTCCTACCATGTTTACTCTAGGAATTATCCCTGAATAGATACATAGAAAGAGACAGAAAGGTGCCAAACTGCTTCCATAAGACTTGAGATATGACACCAAACTTTTGTAAGCTTAGGATATTGTCCCTACTCATATAAATGAGGGTGCCATATTGGTGTCATTGGGTCTATTTTCTTCACCCGTTATTTAGTATAATAATAAAACTGAGATGCAAATGACTTATATAACTTTCACTAGTCCCATCAAGTGGCTTCTTTTTTTTAAGATTTTATTTATTTGACAGAGAGATAGAGAGAGCACAGGTAGGCAGAGCGGCAGGCGGAGGCAGAGGGAGAAGCAGGCTCCCTGCTGAGCTGGGACCCCCCCCACCCCGATGCGGGACTTGATCCCAGGACCCTGGGATCATGACCTGAGCTGAAGGTAGCCACTTAATGACGGAGCCACCCAGGTGCCCCATTAAGTGACTCCTTAACGTAAGGTCCTTTCTGAAAAAGAACCTGAAATTGGGTGTCTGTGAAGATATTTGTTTGGCGAATAGTTTCAGGCAACAGTCAGAGTAGACTGGTAATAGTGAAAAAGAGAAGGAAAACCAATGTCCGGGTGCATTCTTTGGTTGATCTCCACTAGGAGCAGCTAAGGCACCATCCCACTCCCTGTACTCTTCAAGGAATGGTATAAAATGAGCTTCAGACTTGTTGACCTCAAGAACAAAAGAAAGAAATGTTTACCTATTAATTTGAACACTACCCCTTTGAACAATGATTATCCTATGGGGTTTAACATCTTTCACTTCCAGGGTGCACATGGGTGAGTGCCAAGTATGATCTCTCATGTGTCTCCACTCCAATGTCTGAAAAGCTCTGGGGTAGAAAGACAGAGATAGAAGACTCCTCTGAGATGCATCTACACAAAGATGGTTACCTCATTTATGGCCAGAATAAAAAGTATGCCAAGACTCTTTGCTGGTACTGCAAAGTGCAATCCCATTTGTAGAATTACTCTTCTTACTTCTCCACATTGTTCTCATTCACACTTGGTATAATTATTATTTCATTAAATATTTATTTACTCTATTGTGTCATAGGCTTTGTAGGTAGTAAGGGTTAGAATATAAAGGTAAACAAGAAATAGTTTCTGTCATTGAGTGATTTACAGTCTAGTGCAGAAGGTGACAAGTAAAAATAAAACTACAACATGGAGGGATGAGTGCCAAAGTAATTGTGAAATTCTAGATGCTATGAGAGAACCAAAGAGGGGTAACTAATTGAGACTTGTGGGAGTTAGGAGAGGCTATTCAGTTCACATTAAGTCCATATTACTAACTTCTTACGTCATGGGCCATTTTGTTCATAAGTATTTCTGAACTTTGAAAATAGATGAAATGCCACCCATTTTAACCTATTTAGAACAGCATAAAACTCTGGTAGAATCACCTTCACCTGGCACATCTCATCTCTAATGTGTAGAAAATTATAGATTTTACAATTTGGACATGAAATACCTTTTGAAGTATAACTATCCACCATTTTCTAAGTATGTACATTTCAGATGAAAGAAAATGTTCTCACCCCTTTGGCATTTTAGTATGTTATCTAATCAATTTGACTTTCAAAATATACTGATAAAAACTGTCCCTGATACTGGTCTATAATTTTTAAATGTATTTTTACATTACAAAAATCTCTAATGTAAAGCACCTTATCCACATTCAAAGTCAAACATGAAATTACCAAAAGAGTATCAAAATAATATTTTGGTTATCAAAATGACCATCTATGATTATGCATTTTACTTTCTGAAAATAAACACTTCAACATAATGAAAATTACATATCAAAATTATTCATCAGTAAGGAAATGTATTTAACCTGTAAAGTCATTATATATGTACATCTTATAAATAAAAAATTAGATGATAGATAGATAAATGATGATAGATAGATAGATGGTAGATATCAGTGGCTGCAAACATTTTGTTCTTGCCCTCAAATACCCCCTTTACATTAGAATATACTTCACTTAAATCCTCACTGTTATTGTCAGTACATAAGAAAAATCACAAATGCATATATCTCCTTTAGAAAAAAACATATTAAATAGAGAAGTGTTTAAGTTTAACAGCATCCCTTTTTAAATGTATGTTTTCTTCTAACACTATAAAGGTCTTAGTTCTGTAAATTGGCACTTGATAAATACACTGTAGAAATTAAAATTATGGTATAATTTATGGTTTCAAAATAGCTCTCTTTTTAAAATTCTTTCTATGGTTACATCCAGAAAGGAAATAATTTGTAAAATTGCTCTACATGAGAATATTTTATTGACAATGGGGTGAATTTGGCTTCACTACTTGTCAGAACTTTGGTAGCCCAAAGAGCCACTAAGTTGAATGATTTATAGGAATTCTGAGGAATTAACAGAGGTTCCGTGGTTAAAAACAAAAACAAGCAAAAATAGTTGCTTCAGATTATCAAATTGTTCATCTCCTAGTCGCCCACCTAGACTTAACATCTGGAAGATTCCATGTGTCATTCTGGCTTTGTCCTATAACCTCCTGTGGCAGTGTAGTTTTCTACTATGACCTTCTGTGCCAGCACACAAAGTAGGAAAACTTAAAGAAAGGTGGAGCTCAGGACATAGAGATTGTTGGATGTTTGTGCTAAATCAGGTACAGAGATGCTTCAACACTATCTATGGATATGCTCAGACCTTAGTATCTGACCCCTTGTACTTAAAAGGAAATCTTCAGGAAGAGAAATTCAGGGAGATAGCATTTTGGAAGCTGCTTCTTTCAGAGGTGGCAATGAAAACTTAAAGGTTGGACACATGCTCTCCCATTAGTTCAAAAATACCTCCCAAGTATTGGAAAGTTTGGATTCACCCTCTGATTTGTTCCTTGGCTCTACGAATTCTATTCCCCACACAACAGTCAGAGTTATCCTTTTAAATGGATCATTTCTTAAGCCTATCCTCCAAAACATCACTCTGGTCCCTTCCCATATTAAAAAGGGAAACCTCAAAGTCTATAGACTACATCGCCCAAAGCTGCCTCTCCAAATCTTATTTTCTACAATTCCCCCGCTTCATTCTCAACCATAGTTAAAGAACAAATGCACAAAGCAACTCACTGTTGGTTTCCTCTTCTTGGAATGCTCATTTCCCAGGTATCTTCATGGCTTCTCCTTTCATTTATTCAGATCTGTGCTCATTTATCTCCTTCATGTGGGAACTTTCCTGCCCACAGATACCAAATGTCATCCTCTCCATCACTTCCTATGCTTTTCTCTGCTTTATTCTTTACAGCACTTATCACCTAACATAATAAATATGTATTTATTTGTTAGTGTCTTTTGGCCTTATATAAATTGGAAGTGCCTTGGGGGCACTAACTTCATCTGTTTTGTTCAATGATATTTATACCACTAACTTCGACAACAGCAACTGCTCCATTGTTGGTGCTCAATAAATAGCTGCTGAAATATAGAAAAGCATGGAAGGAAGGGAGGGGTCTCTAATGAAGCTGCTCTATTTTAATACCATCAATAAGCTGATAGCCTCATTGGTCATAGCAAATACCATAATCATTATGAAAATTCCCGCCAGTGGGAAAAGTGATCCGCAGAGCTGTTTCAGTATGAATTTCATTTCCCAAAGCCATTATCTCCATTCAGGAGATAGGACATTTTACTAAAGCATGATCAGGGCATCCTATCCCACATAAGCTTAGAAACAGCCATATCATGACTTCAGGACACTCTTAATATCTTTCTGGGTCACTGGATATGTTTGATGCTAAGTGTAACACGATAAAACTTAGCTTTATAGAATTTTCTAGAAGCATGGGCTTTTGTCTAACTGGAACAATGCCAGTGATTGGAAATCCATTCATCATTCATCTATATGGGGCACTGACAGGAAAATGCCTTTGATTGCAAAATTGCCCACAGTTTCTCTGAAAGAATCCAGCAGTATAGAGGTATCCTGTGTTTCCACTTCAGCAAACATTCTATCAGGAAGACAGAAATGGAATTCCTCATTCTGGACCCTGTATTTTATGTTCTGGAAGACATACTATTTGTTAATACTCTAACAGCGTGTCCTAAATAAACATGAAGAGAAAATGGTAGAATTACAAGGATGTTTGTTATGCATGCAGGACTTGGTCAAATATTTAAATTACCATCCAGCTACCTCCATAGGATGCATTAAGCGTTACAGAAGAATAATTTATAAACTTGTCTTTCAATTTCATTATTAATAATTCGTAATATGGGGCTGAAATGAGATGTACTTTTTTGATCCAAAATTTAAATTCTGTAGTCAAACAAATAAATAATCCCCAGTAGAAAGAGCACTCATCTTGCAATCAGAAATCTGAGATTTATATTTCCCTAACACCAGGTTACAATCTGAGAAGGAACAAACTCTTTTGGCCTATGGAAAAAAAAAAAAATTCTACCTTGTGGGGTGGTTGAGAAGGTCAGATTAGTGATGTGCACATAAATGATATGCGCGTGCCTGGCACAATGCAAACTATTCCAATAATGTCAGCTAATTTTTTTCTCATTATTTAACATCACATTCTAAATTATTGCATGGAGCCAGAAGGATTTTATAAAAAAATAGATGGTATAGAGCTGAACAAACCCAGCTCTCCTATTATGTTCTCAGGTCAGCACTGGTGATGTGCTTTCTCTTTACTGATGTTTTATGCACCTGAGATTCATGGAGAACCCTAGTCTATTAATATGATCCATGATGAGGACAAATGCATTGTGAAATGAACTGTTCATAATACACAATTATTCTGTAGCAGAGCTCTTCCTGAAACATATTTTTTATTCATTTGAAAAGGTCTGTAATGCAATTTATTATCTTTATTGCAAAAAAAAAATATATTAGAAAATAATTCACTCCCTTACTCCTTCTATCCTCTTCTCATCTCCAAAAGTCATTGGGACGGAGCGAAGTTGTAAACCTCTGGCAGCCTGTGGTTGATTTCTGAGGTGACCTGGCTTCCTTTCTCATTTTTCTTTGTGGTGATCTGCCTAGAAGGGTGACATTATTTTCATGTTCACAAGTATGCGCGGGTGGCATGGAGTTCTGAGAACTCTTCTGGCTGCTTTTGTCTCAGACTCATCTTAGGAGATCATTCTTTAGGCTCATTGCACTGTAAAACCACGCCTTCTTCATGTTAGAACAACTGATGTGAAATAATGATTATCAATGAAATTGGCATCTATTACTTCTACTTGATATTTCCCAGGCAGTCATTTTTCTCATTAAAAGAGACTTTTTGCCCCTCAAAGGGAAGTTGGATTGGGTATTACAGAAAATAATTTGTAAAAGTTGACTCTAATTTCATTGTTAATAAATCCTAATATGGGGCTAAATTATGGGAGCTTCAGGTGCCCTGACCGCCATTCATCTTAACTTCAATCCATTTACTACCTATCTTTACTCACATATTTCGCCTAATAAAGGAAACTATTAGATGCAGGAATCCCTACCTTAACAATGATAACTTACAACTATTGATGTTAATGGGTGCTCATATTTGTATAAAACTCATACATGTTAAACACATATGCAAAACACAATACAAATATATTTATGTGTTACACACACACATACATGTATATATAAACATTCCATTTGATTCAATAAATTACAAGTAAATTTTATTATCATAAACCATAACACAGTGTGCTAATAGGTAGAGAAGGGGCATCATGGTTAGAGGAACCCCAGAGGAAATATATATATATATATAGTTGCCAGGTTGCCACCAGTCCCTATATTCAGATGTGTACATTACTTCACCCTTTACTTTTCCCTGGTAATTCTAGAGGTTTTGTTTACATATCCTTCAAAGTAAAGTTCAGGCAGACATCTCTTTCCATTGCTCAAAGAAAGCCCCTTTAAAGACAGATTGTGCAGTGCACATGGCTTGGCAGCTTGGAAAATGTAGTTTTGCAAGGCTCTATTAGTTACATATGCCAAATCTGTAGAACAAAAAATCCTCCATCCTGAGTCATCCAGAGGATAAAATGAGGGAAATGGGTACCTGATTGTTTTTCCCCTGCATGACTCAGGATGAAGAATTTATTTTTGTTCTTTTTAGTTTTTTCCTAATCAAAATCATCTTTATCTGAATAATCTAATCTTTGCCAAGGTGCATATCACTAATAAAGTGCTTAAACAGTTATATTTTCCATACTCCTCTAATATAATTTAATCTTAATGGAACCCCAAAAATCTCTATATTCTGCAATTTTAGATAGAACAGAAAGTCAATGGAGAATGTATTTACCAAGAGTGCTTTTCTTTTAGCTGGATTTGTTGAGATAATGATCATTTCCATTTATTTGCAATAATTTCCCTCCAAACCAAGTCAATAATGAGATTATAATCTAACCATTCTGTCTTAGTCTATTCAAGCTGCTATAACAAAATACCATAGACTGGATGACTTATAACCAACAAAATTTATTTCTCATGGTTCTGGAGCTGAAAGCTCAAAATCAGGATGCTGGTATGGTTGGGTGAGGGCCCTCTTCTGGACTATAGGCTTCTCATTGTACCCTCATGGTAGAAAGGGCAAGCAGCCTTTCTCAGGCCTCTTTTGTAGAGACATTAATCTTACCTCCCAGAGCTCTATGTCCTAAAATTATCACATTGGGCATTAGGACTTCAATATATGAATTTGGGGGGAGACACAAATATTCAGCCTATAGCACATTCTATAAATTGCTGTCACTGTTTCTATTCACTATTAAACTACAGGTCCTGGATAGTATATTGAAAAGTTAGATAAACAATAGTTGAGTTTCCATTTATAACAACATCCAAAATATAAGGTGCCTAGAAACATACCTGCAAAAGGTGTGAAAGATCTTTACTGATATAAATTTTAAAGCTTTATTGAGAGGTTTAGAGAAGATATAATTAAGTAAAGAGATATATTTGTTCCTGGATAGAAAAACTCCAGAGGTCATTCCTCTCCAGATTTATCTATAGATTCATTGCAATTTTGATAAAAATTCCAATAGGAGTTTTTGTGGACTTTCACAAGCTGTTTCTAAATATTATATGAAACATCAAAGGGCCAAGCACAGATAAAGTTTTATGAAGAGGAGAAGGATTGTGGAGGGAATGGTTAAAACAGCTAACATAGCTTATTTATAAAACTATAATAATTAAGGCAGTGTCCTAATTGTGCAGAGCAGGACAATTGTAAACATGAAGAGAACCAATGAAATTTGACCAATATATATATGAAACTTGGCTATGGCCAAGTTGGCTTTGCAGGCCACAGGAGTAAAGATAGATAATAAATGGTACTTAGACAATTGGTTTTCTGTTTGTTTAGGAAACAAAAATAAATCCACATTTCATACTACATATGAAATTTATTCCAGGACAATTAAAGACTTAAATGTGAAAAACAAAACTTTTAAAACTTTTAAATGTAGGACGAGATGCTTTCCTAAGTCTGATACAAAAAGCATACACCATAAAGAAAAAAAAAGTTACTCACCATGAAGATAATAAAAAGACAAGTCACAAACTAAGAGAAAAATCTCTATAACATGCATAACCAAAAAGGCTTAGCATCTTTTGAATCAACAGGAAAAGACCAATAGCCCTCTTGAAAATGGGCCACAGTGTAAGCAAATATTTCGTGGAAGAAAACCAAATGTCTAATAAATACATGAAGGTGCTCAAATCCACAACTAATCAGAAAAATACAAACCAAAACCACAATAAGACACCATTTTACATACACCAGACTGGCAGAAGTGAAAATATTTGACAACCCCAAACATTGGGGAGAAGTAGAGCACTAAGACTTCTCACACATGGCCAGTAAAAGTGTAAATTGGTTCCGTTCAATTAGGGAATTTGGCATTATCAGGTAAAACTCACATTGTGCATTCTCTAGGATTCTTGTTTACATCCTAAGGTAAATCTCAAAGAGCAAACCATGTACATATTCACGGCATCATTTTTTCTTTCCGTTACAGAAAAAATAATCTTATATCCATCCAAAAATCAATTAACAAGAAAATGAAGTAATAAAATGAGATTTGTACATAAATATATAAATAAAATGAGTCATATGCCATAAAAATAACACAACTGTTGCTATAAGAATCAACATAGATGCATGTCAAAAATGATGAATGAAGAAAGCAAATTGTAGAATACACAGAATGTGCTATAATTTATATAGAAAATTAAAAGAATGAGAAGTAAATCACAGATTGTTAAGGATCCATACAAGTGTAGCAAAACTGTCATGTCAATGAAGTTAATAGTGAAGACAAAGATCAGAATTATAGAACTCCTGGAAGGGGGTGAAAGTGATGAAATCAGGAAGGGGCACACAGGTACCCATATAATATAATTCTACTCTGTAAAGCTAGGCAGTGACACATAGGTGTTAATGTTAGTAATCTCTGTACTAGTTACATATGTTTTATATATATATATGTATATTGAATGTTTCATTGTGATAAAAGCTTTAAAATTCTATTTTGTTTTAATGGGTGAGTTATCTTGTGGATTGCATGGATCTAACTTATTAAATATCTTAAACTATATTGTTTTTCTTTTTGAAATTGCACATTTAATAATAATTTTCAGTGATAATAATGTTCTTATTCAGTTTACACTTTTTAACCAGTGCCATAGTTTTCCATTGCCTTAAATAATTCTTCTAAAGGAAAGGTTTTCATTTTCTCAGGGTCAAGGATACGTTCAGACAATGCAGCATGTTTCAGTATGGCTAAGTAGAACCCTTTAATACTGTGGTAATAGATGACATTTATTGAGAGATGTCAAGAATACAAAAGTGAACAGTCTTACAAGTGAACAGAGTAAAAACTCAATGACAATAGATCTATAGTGAATGTTTTATACTGATGTTTCAAATCATGATGTTGAAACTGTAACCCATAATCATTTAGGCTATGTTAGACTGGAGTCAGTCAATAACAAAGAGCTTAAAAATATTCTGTGACAGGGGTGCCTGGGACGCACAGTCAGTGAAGTGTCCAGCTCTTCGTTTCAGCTCAGGTGTTGATCTCAGGGTCATGAGATTGAGTCCTGCGTGGGGCTCGGCACTCAGCATGGAGTCTGCTTAAATTTCTTTCTCCATCTCACTCTGCCCCTCCCCCCCGTGCTCTCTCTCTAAAATAAATAAATAAATCTTAAACAAAAATATTCTGTGACAAAATTCCATGACACAGTATCTTTCTCTTAGAAGGCAAGATTCAAAGAAGAGTAATAGGTAAATGAATAAATGGTGAAAGGCTATGGCGGGGTAATCCCAGGCAACTAAAACCTGAAGGGTAGCAAATCAAATCCACTTTGAAAAACTAATCTGAGCATAACACAAATACCTTTGCCATGCAAAATAATTAATCTCTTCTATAACTTTTTCTTACTCCTATTTTTTTCCTAATACAACATAGAGTGTTTTGATGCGGATTTGAGGAAATAGGAAAATGTTTAAATTTAAATGTAACCATAATCTAAGTAATCTAGTTATTTAGATTCTGCTTCTAGTGGTTTTCAAGTGTCTCCCCAACATGTCATTTTAATCTAATCGGCAGGTCAGAATAGCGTAAATAATTATTGAGAGGGTTATAACAGCAAGAGTAAAAATGAGGTTCAGAAAATAAGCATGTTTAAACAAAAACACAATAGGGTAAACATTGCAGGCAGAGGAACAATACAGCCAGTTTAAAAAGGCAGAGACTTTCAACCCTATATTAACTTGCATTTACACTCACTTCCATCTCATTCAACAAATGTCATAAAGAAAACCGAGGACCTTGATTACAGTATTACTCATTATCAGGCAGGTATTTTTACCATAGGCAATGAAATTTGAGGGGAAAAAAATCAAAAGCAATATAAGAGAGGCTTCTGAGAGATTTTGCTTTCAAAGATTTTTCAATGTCATTCCCTCCACACAAACAATGCACTATTAAAATATGTTGATTCTCATAATAATTTCAAATGTTTTTATGTCCCTAAGACAAAATGTAATTTCTTGTGGTAATATCTACTGACTGAAGGATTTTGTTTGTATACACTTTCAATTTGGAATGCTAAAAGATATATTTATATACAGAAGAGACTCTTCCCTGATTAGAGTGACTCGGAGGCCACACTAAGAAGAAAGATTTATTTAGATGGAGTGACATTTCAAAGTCACTCTTTAGATCCAGATGTAGGCAGACAAAGGGGACTTCATTTTGAGAGAATGGCAATGGGTGTAATATAGTAAGCCATGAACTATGGGACACCTGTCACTGTCATTTACCAGAAATGTGACCTGAAACAAGGAAACCTGCCCTGAGACTCAAGTTCCTCATATGTTCAGTGGATCTCAGACAACAAATGAAATAATGTTTGCAAAGAGTCTTCATAAATTACTAAGTGCTCACAGGGAGTCAGGAATAGGCTAAGGTTTAGTTTGGTAGCAAACAACCCCACAGTATCAGGACTTATACTATAAAGGTTTATTTCTTACACATGCAAAGATCCTTATGGACCTAGACAACTTCCCAGGGTACCTCTCTTCCTTGCAATAACTCAGGAAACCATATTGCCTTCATTTTTTGTCTCCATCATCCAAAACAAATTTTCCTAGTTTGCAGGGACAGGAGAAGAGAGAGAGCTGAAATAGCCTAATGATCAGAACTAAATGTGGGGGCCCTACAAACAGCAAGAGGGCTGGGAAACAAGATAATGGAAATGCAATTTTAGAAAGTAACCACTGCCTTTCATTCAGTTTTAAAAATAATGCAAAATAATCCTTATAACAGACAAATTAGATTTTAAACCAAAGACTATAATAAGAGACGAGGAAGGACACTATATCATACTTAAAAGGTCTTTCCAACAAGAAGATCTAACAATTGTAAATATCTATGCCCCTAACATGGGAGCAGCCAATTATATAAGGCAATTAATAACAAAAGCAAAGAAACACATCGACAACGATACAATAATAGTGGGGGACTTTAACACCCCCTTCACTGAAATGGACAGATCGTCTAAGCAAAAGATCAACATGGAAATAAAGACTTTAAATGACACACTGGACCAAATGGACTTCACAGATATATTCAGAACATTCCATCCCAAAGCAACAAAATACACATTCTTCTCTACTGCCCATGGAACATTCTCCAGAATTGATCACATCCTAGGTCACAAAATCAAGACTCAACTGGTACCAAAAGAATAGGATCACTCCCTGCATATTTTCAGACCACAGTGCTTTGAAACTAGAACTCAACAAGAGGAAAGCCAGAAAGAACTCAAATACATGGAGGCTAAAGAGCATCCTACTACAGAATGAATGGGTCAACCAGGAAATTAAAGAAGAATCTAAAAAATTCATGGAAACAAATGATAATGAAAACACAACTGTTCAAAATCTGGGATGCAGCAAAGGCAGTCCTAAGAGGACAGTATATAGCAATGCAAGCCTTTCTCAAGAAACAAGAAAGGTCTCAAATACACAACCTAACCCCACACCTAAAGGAGCTGGAGAAAGAACAGCAAATAAAGCCTAAACCCAGCAGGAGAAGAGAAATAATAAAGATCAGAGCAGAAATCAATGAACTAGAAACCAAAAGAACAGTAGAACAGATCAACGAAACTAGGAGCTGGTTCTTTGAAAGAATTAACAAGATTGATAAACCCCTGGCCAGACTTATCAAAAAGAAAAGAGAAAGGACCCAAATAAATAAAATCATGAATGAAAGAGGAGAGATCACAACCAACACCAAAGAAATACAAACAATTATAAGAACATATTATGAGCAACTCTATGCCTGTAAATTAGATAATCTGGAAGAAATGGGTGCATTCCTAGAGATGTATCAACTACCAAAACTGAACCAGGAAGAAATAGAAAACCAGAACAGACCTATAACCACTAAGGAAATTGAAGCAGTCATCAAAAATCTCCCAACAAACAAAAGCCTAGGGCCATATGGCTTCTCAGGGGAGTTCTACCAAACATTTCAAGAAGAATTAATACCTATTCTTCTGAAACTGTTCCAAAAAATAGAAATGGAAAGAAAACTTCCAAACTCGTTTTATGAGGCCAGCATTACCTTGATCCCATAACCAGACAAAGACCCCATCAAAAGGGAGAATTACAGACCAATATCCTTGATGAACATGGATGCAAAAATTCTCACCAGAATACTAGCCAATAGGATCCAACAGTACATTAAAAGGATTATTCACCATGACCAAGTGGGATTTATCCTTGGGCTGCACGGTTGGTTCAACATCCACAAATCAATCAATGTATTACAGTACATTAATACAAGAAAGAACAAGAACCATATGATCCTCTCAATAGATGCAGAAAAAGCATTTGACAAAGTACAGCATCCTTTCTTGATCAAAACTCTTCAGAGTATAAGGATACAGGATACATACCTCAATATCATAAAAGCCATCTATGAAAAACCCACAGTGAATATCATTCTCAATGGGGAAAAACTGAGAGCTTTCCCACTAAGGTCAGGAACATGGCAGGGATGTCCACTCTCACCACTGCTATTCAACATAGTACTAGAGGTCCTAGCCACAGCAATCAGACAACAAAAAGAAATCAAAGGCATCCGAATCAGCAAAGAAGAAGTCAAACTCTCACTCTTTGCAGATGATATGATATGATATTTATGTGGAAAACCCAACAGACTCCACCCCAAAACTGCTAGACCCCTACAGGAATTCAGTAAAGTGGCCGGATATAAAATCAATGCACAGAAATCAGTGGCATTCCTATAAACCAACAACAAGACAGAGAAAGAGAAATCAAGGAGTCGATCCCATTTACAATTGCACCCAAAACCGTAAGATACCTAGGGATAAATCTAACCAAAGAGGCAAAGAATCTGTACTCAGAACACTATAGAATACTCATGTAAGAAATTGAGGAAGACACAAAGAAATAGAAAAACATTCCACGCTCATGGATTGGAAGAACAAATATTGTGAAGATGTCAATGCTACCTAGAGCAATCTACACATTTAATGCAATCCCTATCAAAATACCAATGATTTTTTTTAAAGAAATGGAACAAATAATCCTAAAATTTGTATGGAACCAAAAAAGACCCTGAATAGCAACATTCCTCTGAACAGAGGAATGTTGAATAAGGAAAGCAAAGCTGATGGCATCACAATTCCGGACCTCAAGCTCTATTACAAAGCTGTAATCACCAAGACAGTATGGTAGTGGCACAAAACAGACACATAGATCAATGGAACAGAATAGAGAGCCCAGAAATGGACCCTCAACTCTATGGTCAACTCATCTTCGACAAAGCAGGAAATAATGTCCAATGGAAAAAAGATAGTCTCTTCAACAAATGGTGTTGGGAAAATTGGACAGCCACATGCAGAAGAATGAAACTGGACCATTTCCTTACACCACACACAAAAATAGACTCCAAATGATTGAAAGACTTAAATGTGAGACAGGAGTCCATCAAAATCCTAAAGAACACAGGCAGCAACCTCTTCGACCTCAGCCACAGCAACTTCTTCCTAGAAACATCACCAAAGGCAAGGGAAGCCAGGGCAAAAATGAACTATTGGGATTTCATCAAGATAAAAAGCTTTTACACAGCAAAAGAAACAGTCCACAAAACCAAAAGACAACCAACAGAATGGGAGAAGATATTTGCAAATGACATATCAGATAAAGGCCTAGTATCCAAAATCTATAAAGAACTTATCAAACTCAACACCCAAAGAACACATAATCCAATCAAGAAATGGGCAGAAGACATGAACAGACATTTTTCCAAAGAAGACATCCAAATGGCCAACAGGCACATGAAAAAGTGCTCCACATCGCTCGGCATCAGGGAAATCCAAATCAAAACCTCAATGACATACCACCTCACACCAGTCAGAATGGCTAAAATTAACAAGTCAGGAAATGACCGATATTGGCAGGGATGCGGAGAAAGGGGAACCCTCCTACACTGTTGGTTGGAACGCAAGCTGGTGCAACCACTCTGGAAAACAGTATGGAGGTTCCTCAAAAAGTTTAAAACAGAGCTACCCTATGACTCAGCAATTGCACTACTGGCTATTTACCACAAAGATACAAATGTAGGGATCCGAAGGGGTATGTGCACACCTGTGTTTATAGCAGCAATGTCCACAATAGCCAAACTATGGAAAGAGCCAAGATGTCCATTGACAGATGAATGGATACAGAAGATGTGGTATATATATACAATGGAATATTATGCAGCCACATCTTGCCATTTACAACGACGTGGATGGAACTGGAGGGTATTATGCTGAGTGAAATAAGTCAATCAGAGAAAGACATGTATTTTATGATTTCACTGATATGAGGAATTCTTAATCTCAGGAAACAAACTGAGGGTTGCTGGAGTGATGCGGAGTGGGAGGATTGGGGTGGCTGGGTGATAGACACTGGGGAGGGTATGTGCTATGGTGAGCACTGTGAATTGTGTAAGACTGTTGAATCACAGACCTGTACCTCTGAAACAAATAGAACATTATATGTTAAAAAAAAGATAGCAGGAAGGGAAAAATGAAGTGGGGGAATCAGAGGGGGAGACAAACCATGAGAGACGACTCTGAGAAACAAACTGAGGATTTTAGAGGGGAGGGGATAGGTTAGCCTGGTGATGGGTATTAGAGAGGGCACGTTTGGATGGAGCACTGGGTGTTATATGCAAACAATGGATCATGGAACACTACATCAAAAACTAATGATGTAATGTATGGTGATTAATGTAACACAATAAAATAAAAAAAATTAAAAAATGCAAAATAATATTACTAGTTTTCACTGTATCAGAAGTGATGTGATATATAGAAAATCCAAGGGAGTAAAACAAAAATAATTTCTACTCTTCAGAAATGAATTTAAATTTAAATGTGTGTCACTTTTTAAGGAGGCATTTGACACCTATCAATGCTAATAATGAGACTAAAATGATTTGACTAAGCTGAAGAGCTGCCTAATACCCAAAATAAGATCCCTTCCTTGAATAGTCATTGGAAAGCTTTCTCTGTGGATTTTAGAGCGGTGTCAAAAAGATTACCATCAGGATTGCAATATAATGAAGACTATGCTACAACATCCTTCCACAACATTACTTCTTGTTAGTGCTGCTATATTCAGGAATATTCTAGGCTTCCTTCCATATGGGGAAGAGACAATCTTTTCCTCTACTAAGGAAGGCAGAGTTAGTGCAGGCCAAAAGATAGATAGATATCATAAGTATAATATTAGATAGATATTGTTTTCTCAAATATGAGGAGAGTTTAGCAAACACCTTAAGGAAGAGTAAAAAAAATAATAATAAATAAAATGATGAAGAAAACAGAAAGCAAGCTCATGGAATCATTCTAAACAAATCAACAATATTATGTGGTAAAAATGGTTTAGTTTCTTTGTTATTGTTTGGAGGTAACCAGGAAGAGAGAAAATACTTCAAAATAATCCAGTCATAAGGTCAAAAAATTTAGATGCCTTTGCACTTTTGGCACATTGAGGGATAATATTCGTTATTGACTCTTGGGCAATAAAACTGGAATCCCTCATGTGCTGGGACTGATTTCCTAGGTTCAGTATAGCTTTAGCTAATGGCTTATAGATTGTAAGATCGTCAGACCTTGCTGAAAGAGCCTATTAAGTCTGGCGATGGAAACCAAAGGTCAGTGGGCCAGGGCCAGGTGAATAGATTTCCTCAGTCAGGTAGGGAAAGCACTCACTAACAAGGTACCTTACTTCCTTAAACCCAGATAAATACAGACACCCAAAGAATAAGGCCATAAAGAATCCCCGATCATTTATATCACTGGGCCTCTGTGACTAAGGAAGTCTTAGATCACAGGGTGCTGGCAGTGCTACTTGGGACATAAAATAGGACCTGCCCCAGGGAGTTAGGATGATCTCAACGGATTCACACAGAAGCAGAGCTGACAAAATAGCCCTTGTACTTAACTCTCTCTGTCACCTCCCTGCAACCACTCAGCTGGGAGAAATTGATGTATGTATCATATATACACAATGTATTTGCCCTGATGGTTCAATGTAAAGGAATAGAGAAAATGGGGGAAGGGGTATAAAAATGATATGCTTTTGTAAGTTACTCCCTACATTAAGAATACCAGATATTGTCTCATTATTGTAAAATGCACATCAAAAATTTGGAATGCTAATTTTTATAAAAAGGGAAACTTTTTTCCCCCAAGGATATCTTGATAATAAATATCAGAACTCTCAGTTTAGCATTCTACACATTATTCCCTAAAAGAGTTCAAAAACAAATGGCTATGATTTTAAGTTGTGGATTAGAAAGCTGATCCAAACATAACACCCAAAATGCTCAACATTAATTCTGGACCTGTAACCATTAAAAGATTGAGAACACTCTGAAATACACTAGGCTCCAAGTTTTAAAGGCTGCTATGCAGTCTCTGTGTTTGAATTGCCCACATGATCAAAACTCCTAGTTTGGTCCAGTCTTACCCATTTTAAAACAATTTATTTATATCACAAAAATACACAGAAGAAAGATAAGATGTCAATAATAAAAACAAAAAAGTAAGCATATTGAATTAAACCATCCTTACTAATGCAAAATTGATCTCTAAATGTTTATAATCTAAATAGCTAAATATATTCCTCACTTAGTTGGGTCCTGGCATTATTAGTTAAGCACTATTCTAAAGAGATTCCAGTAAAAACATGGGTCATACTCTTAAGACAAAGTAAATTCACGGAAAATGTATTTCTCGCAAATTCTTGGATATTTACATAGTATTATAAAACGGTCCAAGCAAACACAAAATGTCAATTAATATAAATTAGATGCCAAATGATAACCCACAGTATCACCTATTAATGGTCTGAGCATTATCTTGATAATGTTACAATGTTACATCTTTCCTCTTTTCAAGACTCATAAGAGATTATATACAGTCAAATAAGAAGGTAAATACTATTTTGTTGACATTTGGGAAAACAATTAATATCCCCCACTTTAGGGATTCTCTGGTAAACTATGCTCCATCACACAAATAAGGCTATTTCTCTTTCTTTCTTAGTATTGAAGGAAAAAAGATGGTTGGTTTCTCTCAAGTAATCTAGTATTTACTAATGTTAATATAGAAAATATGCTCCATAAAATACCACAAAATAGAGCAATTATTCTTGCCCAACACACCTGGATTTGTAGATGAGACATATTATTGATTAAGGAAATGAATAATTTTTGAAAACATTACTTAGACTTTGGTCTGTGCTCTGAAAGAAATGTTGAATAAATGGAAAGCCAAGAAATATCATGGAAAACCAGTTATACTCTTGGTAATTGGTGTGATCTCACTTCCATTGTTGAACAATGTACAAGAGTGGTTGTCCATCATACTTTGGCACCAAGTCAGAAAGTGGTACTTCTAAGAGACACTTCAAGATTTCCATCTCAATAATAAATTATTGTATTGTACCCTAGGGCTTATCTGCTATAAATGTTTAAAACCATAAACAGATACAAGTTATAGAAAAGTATTGAACAATAATATCTATGATAGCAGGCCATTCTTGCATTTCCTTTGTCCAAATATCTCAAGCAGATAAAAAAAGATACTATAAAGTAAATAAAGTTTGTACAAAATGTTGTATATAAAACAATGATTATTCACCATTTCATATACGAGTTTAGTCAATCAGACTTGGCATACCAAGTCTCTAAAGCTTTTTCTTACTCAAGCTCACTCTTCATTAATTCTGATTTAATAATTAAGTGGGAAAGACTTAACAAACTATTTAATTTAAATAGGGAGATGTTAGTTTCAATACATACACACATCTATGTGGAAACTACTATGTGTCTTATATTTCTAGATTCTAAGGGATTAAAAAAATGTATAAAACATGTTTCTTACATTTAGCAGTTTTTACTACATTTAACATGTCTGTATGAGTTTGTAACAATCACTACAGGCCAAAGAGGAGGCCTTGAACAAGATGAATCACAGCCATATAGAGAGCTAGCTGGTGGGGTAAAACCAGGGAGCCCAACTAGGCAATTCCAGTCAGGAGAGTATGGCAGTGGGAGAAAGAGGGAAGGACCAAGTTCAATGAGCTATATTAAATTTTCTGCAAATAAAGCATTTCAGTGGCAATATTTTCAGAAAATGCTACATGTTTACCCCCCATGACTCATACTTACTGGCATATTAAAGTTCTGAGATGTCCTAAAGTAAATACACTGCATACCTTTGACTTAACATTTCTCAAATTATTTGGCTACCTTTTTTTCCCACCTCAGGACACTCATTAATATTTCAAGGAATGTTTCATGACACTCAGTTTGAGAAATCCTACTGTATGCCAGGTACTTTCGTATGTGATGGTTTATTTACTCATCCACATCACATTTCTATATGAATCAAGTAACACTCACAGAGTTTTACTAATTTGTTCTTATTTGCACAGTAACTATGCAACTGGAATGAAATTTAATAGGATTCTTGATTCTAGCACATGATTGTAGTATATCTGAGAGAAACATTAAAAGTGAGGCAGAATTCCAGAAGGACTAGTAGTAATGCACAAATCAAGTATAGTGGGAATACCTTATAGAGAATAACATGGAAGCCCACTTATGGTAGTTGGGGCACATGCTGGAGATCAATTATTATGAACAAGGTATTATCAAATTATTGGTGTGGGTGTGAGATTAGGAATCAGCTAGCAATTACAAATTCCTTGCATTGCAGTAGAGTCCCTGAAAATAAAGGTGACTACTTTCTGGATTGGTCCAAGATATTAAGGTCAGAGTCAAGCCAATGAATCACTATAAATGGTATTGATTATTAGGAAATAGGAAAACAAAAGAAGTCTCCATAGGAATGGGCATTTGGGGTTAGGCAGTCTGACGACAGTTATGAGGAGACTTACAAATTTGTCAGAAGAAACCAGTCTGAGAAGACTAGAAGCTACATACCATATGATTCCAACTGTAAAACATTCTAGAAAAGGCAAAACTACTGAGACAGTAAAACTATCAGTGTTGCCAAGGTTGTGGGAAGGATGAATAGTTGGAGCACAAAGGATTTTTAGTTCAGTGAAAACATTCTGTACAATGTTATAATGATGGATACATGCCATTATACATTTGTTCAAACTCCCAGGTAGTACACCAACAGTGAACCCTAAGTAAGGCAAACTATGGACTTTAGGTGATTATGACATGTTTACGTAGGTTCATCAATTGCTACAATTGATGGCAGGTCAATTATGGAGGAGGCATGGATGTGGGGAAACAGGAGAGTATATTAGAAATTTCTGTACCTTTCTCTCAATTTCTTGTCAATTTAAACTGTTCTAAAACAATTAAACCTTTAAAAAAGTTGTCAGAAAATTAGGGACTCACTTTGGGAGGTAGGCATTAGAGAGATATGGCATATTCTAGAGTGATGAAGGAGGGGTTTTAGGAAAATTAGCAGGGTTCAGGATGAGTAGAAAGAGAGAGAGAGATTGGAGTCAGTTGAGAAAGACAGTAACTCAGGAAGAGGGAATGCAGATTAGGGTAAGATTTATGTAGACACAGACGGGTGGAAATAAAGAGCAGTGAGTGAATCCTAGTCATTGCATTAGTGACAAGAACTTAAAAATACTGAATACACAAAAGAGTGAAGAATTATAAACATGTTTCTTATAAATGGATGTTAAATGACATAACTCCAAAATTTCCTACAAAAATTTGGAATATTTTTGGAATAATATTTGGAATAAATAGCTGCCAAAAAAAAAGCCAATTTGAAGAGAAGGAAGAGGCAGTTGAATTTGATCTTGCACATGTTAAATTAGAGGTAACACAGGATATCCAAGCATTTTAAGTTTTTTACTGAGAGGTAAGAGTTGAATTTCTAAAAATGGATGAATTCATACTTAACTCAGGGAGAAACTGCAAGAAAATAAAAGATAAAAAATTGTTTTAATGTTTTTAGTTATTCCACTAACATTTATCAGTTAAATCAGGTTTATTTAAAATAACAAAGATGAAAACAGGCAGTATTTTTGTTAAAGTTTAGCTCAGCATTATATTAATAAGGAGCATCAACGTATTTTAGGCTGTTATCTCTGAAAATGAAACAAAATATACAATTTAACACCTGCCTTGTGTTATTTTTTGTAACAGAACCAGAGGTTTTTGAATTCCCCAAACAACAAAATGCAAAATAAAAGCATAACACCCAAAACCTCCTGCTTTGAATTAGAATTCAATGTACATTTCTTCTAGTTATAATTTTCTTGTCTATCATTCCCCAGATCCTAAATTAGACTTATTTGGCACCATGCCAGAGGACGGGTCTTTAAATCATAATGACACTCAGCTTTTACATACAGCAGTATTGATGGTAGGAACAGCAAAGCTGGGCAGTGCTAGAATGGAATGGGTGACAGATGTAGTTCCAATTCTGGCAGAGTGATTTAAAAAAAAAAAAAAGCCCTCAATTTTAAATACTGTTTAAAGAAATTAGATACACATTAACCATCAGTAGGGAGGAGGGAGCAAGTATGAGACAGATAACACCAAGTTAAAATATTTTGTGGGGGAACCATTCCAATGCTGTACTTTTTAAAAAAATTCTGTAAAATCAGTTTTATTGTAGTTAAATACTCTAAACACTGTGCAAAAAGGAGCTAACATTTGACCTTATAAATCTGAATTGTGGATTAAGATAGTCCATAGGTTTTTAATAATAAAAATCTCATAGAACTACTCCACACTCAAAAATCTTCCCCTCTGTTCAGATTAAACCAGATGTCGAGTTGAAATAAAGTGCCCTTAAAACAAAGTGTTGATATAAGCTGGAGCTATCAGCAACTGTAAAAAGGGAATATAAGAGACTGGTATCTCACTTTTTTAGAAAAATAAAAAAAAATTTAATGATTTTACCAAAAAGATGATTTCAGATTTCAGAACAGCCTTATAACTAAAAAGTATTTAAATAACATCTATAATTTCAATTAGTCTTTTAATTGATTTAATAGTCAATTAATATTCCATTTACCATTAAAATCATATCAGTTTAGTTCTATTCTTTACACTTTTTTAAAGATTTTATTTATTTGACAGATTGATAGAAAGAGAGCACGTAGACAGAGCAGCAGGCAGAGGGAGAGGGAGAAACAGGATCTCCAGGGAGCAGGGAGCCCGACAAGGGGCTCGATCCCAGGACCCTGGGATCATGACCTGAGCCAAAGGCAGATGCCTAAATGACTGAGCCACCCAGGTGCCGCTATTCTTTACAATTTTAAAAAACTAGTATATACAAGTATGCATGTTTATGGAAATATAAATCCTCTCAAAAATGAATTTAGTGTGGCAGATTTTCTGTGGTATTGATAAACATATTTGTGTTATTAAGTACATAGCCAAATCATACAGACATTTACCATAAAAACAAATAGCAGAGGGGCGCCTGGGTGGCTCAGTTGTTAAGCGTCTGCCTTTGGCTCAGGTCATGATCTCAGGGTCCTGGGATTGAGCCCCGCCTCTGGCTCCCTGCTCCTTGGGAAGCCTGCTTCTCCCTCTCCCACTCCCCCTGCTTGTGTTCCCTCTCTTGCTGTGTCTCTCTGTCAAATAAATAAATAAAATCTTAAAAAAAAAAACAAAACAAATAGCAGAGAGTGGCCTTCTGCCATGGGTGCATCCCAGTGTGACTTGATGACAAAATAAGGTAAAAAATATTCTTCTAAGGGCATCCCAGGAATGTAATGATGAAAAGGTTGGTAGGGTATCTCCAAGAAACATAGTACAGAGAAAGGGGAGGGTTTTTATTTTTTCTTGCTTTTTAACTATATATATATATTAGGATTTCTGCCTTTATTTAACCATATTTTTAACCTTATTTTAGGGAGTGCTCTTGTCCATATAAATGTGTATAAGTCACTTGAGTCCTGTATTGGGCCTTCCAAAAAATAAACTCAGGAGACATTTCATAATGTCATAGTGATAAAATCTTTAGTCCAAAATACTTTCCAAATGCTTTATTATTTGTCATTGAAAAGAAGACTTCAGAATCATGGAAAAATATTCAGGATTGAAAAATATATCGGTGTAACAATACAGCAGGTACAGAGATTGACTCATAGATAAACTACATTGTAGAGAATCACTCCGGTACAAATTCTCCTTGTATTTTGTCCATCATGATTTGATCTCTAGGTTGTTTTGAAATTGTTTTCAAAATTCCTCACAAAGATAACAGAAGACTATTGCCTCATTCTGTAAGCACAATCTCTACAAGTACTACCAAAGATGTTTAGGAAGGGTGATTCCAAGAACAGGAATAAAAGAGGTTTAATGTGGAGACAGCCAATAAAGTAATCCGTGATTAAACCTGATACCTACCACCAAGGGTGAATAAGCCTCAATCCCGCAGGGAAATTTTGGAAAATGGTGCAAAACACATGCATCAGACTCTCCCCACCCAAGGGACAAGAGAGCTGTGTGATATTTATACAACTCCCGAAAGTCATTTAAATGGGGTTTCTGGGAGAGGGTGTTAATTCTTTGGCACTTTGAACTTGCTGTGCACATGGGCAGTATGACTGTCTTAGGAGTACAAATCACGGCAATTGGAAGGTGGCTGGAATACATGAAAAAGTCTGAGGAATACAAATTGAGCACTTACACCTCTACTAAATCTTCCAAAGGGAATAGAAAATATCCCTATGCTTTTTCTGTCTTTGCTGTTCTTCAATTCTTGGGAAAAATCAGAAAACAGAAACTATATCTGAATATGGCCTGATTTAATTTCACTGAACTTTAAAACATGAAATATATGAAGCCAATTCTCTATTATAGAATAAACAGGCAAATATAGCATAACATTTCATGGTTTCTTTCTCATGGAGCCTAAAATTCCATATTCAGACTGACAACACTTAGCCCAAGAAATCGTGTTTTAATTCACAATTGTCCTTTCCCAAGTTCATGAAAATACATGACTAACTGATGAGCAAAAAAGGGGGGGAGGGGAGGTTTCCATAAGTTTATTCTAAAACTGATTATTTTTCTTTATTTTCAAATTCAAAATGCACAGATTTTAAGTATACAGTCCGTTTGGGCAAATATATACATTTATGTAACCACCACTCTAATCGAAGCATAAAATATTACTACCATTTCAGAAAGCTTTTTTATTCTACTTGCTAGTGCATGCTCCCCTTCCCTGCATTCATTGTTCTGAGTTCTAACATCTTATCTCAATTTTGCTTGTTCTAGGACTTGATAAATGGAGTTAGATTTTATGGCTTCTTTTGTTCATTGTATGGAGACTCATCATGTTGTTGCATGTTTCAGTATTTTGTGCCTTTTTTTATTGCTCAGAAGAATTCAACTGAGTAAATATACCAATATTAGTTTATCCATTGTCATGCTGGTAGGCATTGAAGATACTTTCAGTCTCTGGTTATTATGAATAAAAGCTGCTATGAATATTTCTGTCAAATCTTTGGTGGACCTATGATTTCCTTCTCTTGAGTAAATATTTAGGAATGAAATGGCTGAGCCACAGACTAGGTGTGTTGTTCCATTGATTTATTTCCCTGTTTTTATAAAATACTACTTTCTAGATTACTATAGTCATCAGGTAGGATGAATCCTCCAACTTGGTTGTTTTTCAAGATTGTTTTGACTGTCATAAGTCATTTACATTTCCATACTTTTTTTTTTTTGAGATTTCAAATGCTATAACAAAGCCTGCTGAGATTTTTATTGAAATGAATTGAATCTGAGATCCAGTTAAGAAATATTTATGTCTTAAGAATATTGATTCTTCCAATTATTAAAAATGGTGTAGCTCTCCATTTTTATAAGTTTTCTTTAATTTTTCTCAGCAATGTTTTGTAGTTTTCAGTACAATGTTAATCATGTGTAGTTATATTTGTTGCTTAATTTCCAAAACTGTGGAGGATATTCTAGATTATCTTATTAAATTGGTTTATGGGGCACCTGGGTGGCTCAGTCAGTTAAGCATCTGCCTTTGGCTCAGGTTGTGATCTAAGGGTCCTAGGGTCAAGGCCCACATTGGGCTTCTTACTTAGCAGGGAGCCTGCTTCTCCCTCTGCCTCTCCCCCCACAACTGCCCCCCGACTTGTGCTCTTTTTCTCTGAAATAAATAAAATATTTAAAAAATGGTTTTTAATTTAGTTCTTAATTTATTTCTATTGGTGGCCAGAGAACAAGCTCTATATAACATTAATATTTTTAAATCTGAGACTTCTTTTATAGCTTAGCATATGATCTTTTTGCTGACTGTTCCATGAGCAGTCATGCAAAACAAGGTGCATTTTAGTGTTATATTAATGTCAATTTGGTCAAACTGATTGTGGTGTTCAAATCTGCTATATAGTTATGGTTGGTTTGGGGTTTTTTATTTTTTATTTATTTACTTTTTTACTCATTCTATCAATTATAGAGAAAGAGGTGTTAATGTCTTCCATTTCTTTTGGTTCTATTCCTTTACTCTGTTTATTTTTGTTTCATATGTTTTGATAGCTTGTTATTAGCTATGTGTAATTTTAGGATTATTCCTACTGAGTTGGTTCGTTAAAATAGTTCTTTGTCAGTATGAAATGTGGCTCTTTATCTTTGTCAATCTGTGTCTTGAAGTCACCTATGATATTAATTTTGTCATGACAACTGTCATAAGCTTTCTATTTGCCTGATACATCTTATCACATTCTTTTACCTCAACCTACCTTGTCTTTATATTTAAAGTGTCTATAGTAAATGGCACATAGTTTGGTCTTGTTGTTACAGGATTTTCTTCTCCGTCAGTGCCCACAGTTCTTGGTCACGCCACTTCGAAGAAAGAAGAGATAAACCAGACAGAATGGTGGGCAGTAAAGCAAGGTTTATTGAGAGATAGCAAAGTGATACTACAAAGCTCCCAAGGAGGGAGGGGACCCAAGAGGGTTGCCACCAGAGTTTCTAAATCTAGGAGTTTTTATGGGCTTGTTAGTGGGTCTTTTTAATCTGATTAATCCTCCCTATGCTTGTCATCCAATCAGGTTTTGTCATCTATCTATTGCATGGGAAAGGTTGGGGGCTCCTTCCAGGGTAGTGTAAGATCCTTTTAAGGGTGGTTTCGTTTTAGGGACCCTTGTCCCTGCCTCCCTGCCTTCCAACTATCCTTCATCATTGTTTTTTATCCAGTCTGATAGAGTGAATAAAACACTAATTATAGTGTTTTGTCAACTTAATTTTAATGTGATTATTGATCTAGTTAGATTTAAAACTACCATCTTGCCACCTCACACTGGTCAGAATGGCTAAAATTAACAAGTCAGGAAACGACCGATATTGGTGAGGATGTGGAGAAAGGGAAACCCTCTTACACGGTTGGTGGGAATGCAAGCTGGTGCAGCCACTCTGCAAAACAGTATGGAGGTTCCTTAAAAAGTTGAAAGTAGAGTTACCCTACAACAGAAAAATTGCACTACTAGGTATTTACCCCAAAGATACAAATGTAGTAATGGGAAAGGGCACCTGCACCCCAATGTTTATAGCAGTAATGTCCTCAATAGCCAAACTATGGAAAGAGCCCAGATGTCCACCAACAGATGGATGGATAATATATAGATAGATAGATAGATAGATAGATAGATAGATACCCACAATGGAATACTACTCAGCTATCAAAAAATTGAAATCTTGCCATTTACAATGACCTGGATGGAACTAGAGGGTATTATACTAAGCAAAATTAGTCAGTCAGAGAAAGACAATTATCATATGATCTCACTCATATGTGGAATTTAAGAAATAAGACAGGATCATGGGGGAAGGGAAGGAAAAATAAAAGAAGATGAAATCAGAGAGGGAGACAAACCATAAGAGACTCTTAATCATAGGAAACAAACTGAGGGTTCCTGGAGGGGAGGAGGGTGAGGAGATGGGGTAACTGGGCGATGGACATCAAGGAGGACTCGTGATGTAATGAGCAATGGGTATTATATAAGACTGATGAATCACTGATCTCTACCTCTGAAACTAGTAATACATTATATGTTAATTAATTGAATTTAAATTTTAAAAATTGAAAAAAGATCATCTTGCTATTTGTTGTCTATGTGTCCCTTCTGCTATGTAATCCTTTGTCCTCCCTCTTTCTCTTAGAACATATTTGGTCAATTGAGGACATTTAGCATCATTTCTCTTTAATCAATAGAACTCACTATATTATTTCTTTTTCAAATTCTTGTTCAGTGAAAAACATCATTTTTTCTGCTTCACTATTGAAAGTTTTTTGTTTGTTTGTTTGTTTTTGTTTTTTCCTGGAGGTACAATTTTGGGTTAACAAATTTTTGTTTTATTTTGTTTTGTTTTTTTCCCTCCTGTCATCCCTTCACATTTGCTGTTTTATTATCTTATTTTTGCTTACCATTGCTTCAGATTAAAAAAAAATCAGCTGTCATTTGTTTGTTCAATGTCTTTCTACTCTGGATGTTTATAAGGGCTTGGTTTTTGTTTGTTTGTTCGTTTTTTCTATCTCTGCTTTTCAACACTGTGATGTATTAAGTTTGATTTCCTTTGTATTCATCCTACTTAGGGTTAACTGAGTTTCCTGGAACTGTTATTGGTTGTGATTTATCAAATTACAAGTTATTTCAGTGAATATTTCTTCAAGCATTTGATTTTCCATCATTTCCTTCCTTCTCTTCTAAACTTCCAACTATATGTTTGTTAGACATTTGATACTGTCCTTTGTGTCCTTGAATCTTTATTAATATATTTTTAAATGTCTTTCTCTGTTCCATAGCTTAGATAACTTCTACTTACCTGTCTTCAAGTTCATGATCCATTTTTCTCTTTTGTCTAATCTAATGTTAAACAATTTAATTTTTCCTATATTATTTTTTAATTCTTGATTTCCATATAGTTCTTTTTAATAATTTTCATATATTTCTATAAATTCTCCATCTCTTAAACTATCTTTTTCATATATATTTCATTACATATTTATCAGAGTTGTTTTCAAGTCCTTGCCTAATAATTCCAATATTGAGATAATCTGGGTTTCCATTTCTATTGACGAATTTTTCTCTTGACTCCCCCCCCTTTTTGGTATATTAACAAATCTTATAACTGTAAAGGCAGAAAAGTCTTCCCTCCTTTCTCTGGTGGACATTTAGATAGTTGTGTGAGGCCTAGGTTGAAGAGGAAGCAGGGAGAGAGGGAGAGAGGATGTTGGCAGGAGACATCCAAGACCTGCATTAGGCATATCCTACCCAGATGGCCAAGGGGAATGCCAATACAGAAGTCACAGGACGCATAATAGCAATGTGGTGTGTCCCCACAGCCCCCTCCTCAACCCACCCGTTTTTTAAGGGATGTTTGGTAATCAGTAAGACAAAAGAATTTCTCACAGGTGCACCATGACAAGGAAGAAGCCTTCTTTTGTGGCTAACTACTGGGAAGGTCAGAGACATGTCCTGGCAGTGCTCCAAAGAAGCTGGATCAAACCAGACAAACTTGAGATGGTGGATGCCATGACAGCAATCCCCTGAGCAAATCAAGAAGAAAAGGGATGAAATCCTGCTCCCTGCCCCAAGTAATGAGTATTCCATCCTCTAGTTAATAAAAACCCTGGGACCAATTCTGTTTGGGACACCTGAGTCTCTCTCAAGCTGCCCACTCTCCCCTCTTGTTAACATACTCAATAAATTCTGTTTGCTGTGCTTTCTGGTCTCTTGCCTGAATTCTTCTACGCAAGAAGATAAAGGACCAAGGCCATATCACCCCAAGTGGTGTTAACATTTCTTCTAGGTTCTTTGGCTAGTCTAATAGTTAAATTGATACAAGACAGAGTAATAGGAAAAAAGCAAACAAAAGTTTAATAACATGTCTACCTCTTATATACATGGGAGAGACTCAGGAAAACCGAGTAACTTCAAAATTGCCAAAACCATCACCTTAAATGTCATCTTCATCTGAAGACAATAGAAGATGTTCAAGGTGGGGAATTAGTTAGGGGACATCACCAGGAAAAGCACAGTAAAAAAGGATAAGATTGTTACATAGATTTAAAGTCTTATCTTTTCCATTGATTTCCATTGAGTTTTGAGAGATTTAGAGTCATCACCTTTTTCCTGGAATAACAATGGACACACTTTTACAAATGGACATATTTCTTATTCATGTAAAAGTCTCTTACAAAAGGGTAACTTCTATTTGGTTTTCAGAGCTTCTCCTGTGTTTGCAATTTCTTAAAAAATAATCAGCCTAAACTAATCTTTATGCCAAAGAGACATTTCCTAGTGGCAAATTCTGCTCCCTACATAATTGTGGATTATATTTTCCAGTGAGTATGGGTTCCTATATCTTCCTCTAATGATTAATGAGTTTTGTTCTATCAGCCAATTACATTACTAATGAATCATCTTGATCTCGTGATGGCTTGGTTTAATGCTTTGTAAGTAAGTGTCTATATTAGTTGTTCCCTTAGTCCTACAATCTCTTTAACCCAGTTACCCAATTCTCTTTCCCTTACAGGGAGCAGCTGCTAAAATTTCTTTCTTTCATCTGTTCAACTTTTGTCTTATCATTAGACTACTTGTAGTCTGTCCCATTTATGCATAGATTAGGGATCAGCCAAAGATTTGAGGGTTTTTATGCATGGATCTGAGGCTACCCTTTATGAAGCTCTCTCATTTTTGTGATATTGCCTATCAATATCCAGCTGCTTTTCAATCCCATGCTCCAACCATTTAGTTCTCAGGTCATAAAACTACGACTTTATGTTTGAGCTCTATTCACAGCATGTCATATTGATGTGACTTTGAGACAGGGAAACTGAAAAGACCCAATGAAAGACTGCCTTTTTACTGTCTCTATACTTACTAGGACCTACACCCCCACTCTACACATGCTTCATGGTGCAAATAATGAATGTCCTCCTTGTAAAGTTCAAGGAGTGAATGATTTCTTTGGAGTCTTCCAGCACAATAGATAACATCTAAGGAGTGACAGGGTGATCATGAATATTTTCCAAGACCACTGTCTCACCAAGACCCTTGGCTCCAGAGCATAAGTGATTTATGGAGAACTCTTAAACACTCATCTTTGTTTCTAGATTACTGTGAAGATATGTTACAGGACCACAATCCTCAGTAAAAACCTGGGGCCCCAAGCAAAGATGAGACTCACTCTTCTTTCCTTTCTGAGTCTCCCAGATGCTCTATTCGTATCTACACTCTCTATATATTTTTAATAAACTCTGCTCTCACTTCCTTTCAGTTTGTGTTTGATTTCTATCCTGCACAAAGCCACAGACCCCCTTGGCTGGTCTTGCGGTGCCTCCCCTCTGGGTCCTCAGACTCAACCAGCCTACACCAGCTTTAACCCAATATTTCTTTCTTCCTGTCAATGAGTGAATTCCCAACAGTTTCTGCCTAATTTTGGTCACTCCCCAATGCCTCTAAGTAACTCTGTATGTGTGTGTATTTTACATATATTTTGTCCAACATAGATAATTGGTTTTGACAAAAAAGGTAGTTCGATATAAGTATTACCGTACATCAGAGTTTTGATGTTGTTGTTCTTTGTATTTTTATTTTAGCTTTAGCTTGTGTGTGCTATGTGTGTAGTATATGTTTCAAAATGCATAACCATGGTAAAGGTACTATATAGGTAGAGCATTAGGAAAATTCTATACAAGTATGTGTTAATCCAGCATTTGCTTATCTATTCACATTCACAGAATTATCAGTAGAATTATTAGTTTTTCACTGGAATTTATTGCTACAATCAATAGTCAATGTATAAGTGATTGTTGACGATAACAAGTAGAGCAAAGGAGGATTTCACCAACAATTAGCTTTTCTAACACAAAAGACATGTATAAACATTCACCCATTTGGGATTCATGTTAGGAAAGCAGACAATAAGTGAATATAAATGATTGAATATCCATTTTTCAGCTGAGCAATGATGTATGTGACCTAGGAATTAAAGAAAAAGAAGTTTATTACACACAGAAAGGGAAATAGGCATGTGCCCCCTGCCCCATGTTGGAAGTTCAAGCAATCCAATTATGTAGGCAGTTTAAAGTGTATATGATCAAAACTTACTACCATGAGAAATAACAATGCATCTACTACAGTAAAATATAAAGGTGAAATGAAGTATATAAGATAGTGGCTATGATATTGGGCTAGAAAAAATATATGTACATTAAGAAAAGTATTCACAAAGAAAACAAAGGTGTGAGGCACAAAACATGTTATTTACTCAGGGATCCAATCAGTCTAGAATCAACTATTCTTCTGTATTCTAGCAACCTCTAAATTCATATCTTTTAAAAATCCCACCTATTTCCCAACTAGATTTGTCTCTAAAGGGAATTATCAATTTCATAATATAAACTACAAAGGATATTGTCATTTCTATAAAATAAATATACCTGAAGTTCATTCTTATTTGGGGCTTAAAGTACATTCTATCAAAAGGCTATTCAAAGTCAAAAGTTCGTTTATTATTGGTAAAAAATCAAATTATCGTATTATTTTCTAACTATCTATCTAAGAAGAAAATACTAGAAATATCTTGAAGACAACAATCTCAGGAATGGACTGTCTATTCATTATTATCTTTAAAATATATTTTTGGAGAAACTCTTCTATTCTCACATCTGTCTCATAGTTGATACTAGCCAAAGAGCATGTACTGTAGTCCCCCTGTATTCATGGTTTCATTTTCTGTGGTTTCAGCTGCCCATGGTCAACCACAGTCTGGAAGCAGATGAGTCTTTTTCTGAGTAGCATCTGAAAGTCAATCATAGCCTAATGTTAGGTCACAGTGTCTATCCCTTCATCTCATCACATAGACATTTTAATCATCTCACATCATCACAAAAAGAAGAAGGCTGAATACAATACAATAAGATATTTTGAGAGAAAGAATATATTCACATAACTTTTATTACAGTATATTGTCATAATTGTTCTATTTTATTATTAGTTATTTTTGCTGATTTCTCACTGTGCTTAATTTATAAATTAAACTTTATCATAGGTTTGTAGGTATAGAAAAAGCATGGTATATTTAGGGTTCAGTACTATCCCACAGTTTCAGGCATTCACTGGAAGTCTTAGAACATATATCACCATGAACAAGAGGGGACTACCACAATGCAACCTCAAAATACTCAATCCACACAGACCAGACATACTGGATCAATGGAATTCCATTGATATTTCAAAGTTCCTTTCAGAAAGTCCAATAATCACAAAGCTTTGATTACAGT
The DNA here is from genome assembly GCF_037043125.1 of Eumetopias jubatus. Taxonomy (NCBI): domain Eukaryota; kingdom Metazoa; phylum Chordata; class Mammalia; order Carnivora; family Otariidae; genus Eumetopias; species Eumetopias jubatus. Next base: position 26,427,162 of record NW_028274809.1, read on the forward strand.
ACTTTGCTTTCACTCCATGTCAATTTAGATTCCAAGCATCAGTGGTGTCATTAACATAAATTTGCATACAAATAAAGATTACTTAAATGTCACTGCAAAGCTAGTACAGAGCAAACAGAGAGAAATAGATGAGTTCTGAACTGAAACTACTTTCAACACCCTTTTCATTAGTAGCAGGTTCTAACCGGCTACTGCATGAATTCCTCTAATAAAACTTTTCAACTAGATGTTTCATCTTCTTCGACATGGAATATTATTATGTATGTAGAGCATTCCTAAGCACATTCTCAGATTTGGGGATTCCAAATGTCTTTTTCCCCACCTCCAATTTTCTCTATTAACCATTACAGGGAGTGTAATATTATACTATGATTCTGTGTAAGATATTGTCCTAATTGCACAAATAAGTTATAGATTTACAGTAATGTAATTTGTGCCTTGACATATCAGCATATCCAAGACTTTTATTATTAAACTTGCCAACAATGGTAGTGCCGCTCTTTGCTTTCTTACTTTGGCTTCTTCCTGAACTTGTGTTCTGGTCTTGATTCCCGTTCAGACAGAGAAGACTCCCAACAATAATATACCAAAACTCTTTCCCAAATTCACTATTACTTAAAACTATCCTAGAAGATCTATCAGTCAAAATTAATCCACTAGAATTTTAAAGAATGTTTTCTTATATATGTGATCCTCAGGATGATTTCACCTTCCATTTTGGATTTTCATAGCACTTTTAGATTTTCAATTATACCTAGGGAAATTATTTGGCTTCTATCCCACACTTCACCTGAACTTGCCTTCTCATTGTCACCAAACATCCAATTCAATGCCCTTTTCTATTCCTCATCTCAATTATTCTTGTGGCCAGATTCAAAAGAGTTGATTGCTCCTCCTTTTAAAAACTCTTCTTTTGACATCTGAAGCACTACACCTATAGTTGTATTCATCTCCCTGGCTATTATCCCGGTCCTCCTTGCTGGCTTGCCTTCCTAAGATCTACATTTTGGATGTCCCAGGGCTCAATTCTGTATCCTATTCCATCTATGTTCTCTGCCCATGCAGTATCTTCCGTTCCCATGGTTCCTAATAACATATATTTTCTGATGACTCTAAACTTATATCACCAGTCCTGACCACTCTCTTGAGCACCAGAATCCTATAAAGGATAGGATTTTTACTGCTCAAGAATCCACCTGAGTATTTCATAGGCACCTCAATATTAGTGTGTTCAGAACTGAACACTTGAATTCCCCCTGAAACATACTTTTCATGAGTCTTTTTCAATTAAGTTATTATGTCACCATCTGCCCAGCTACTTAGGCCTATAACCTAGAAATAATGCATAATTTCCTGTTTTTTACCTTACTCCTGTACAATACATCAGTGAGTCCTGACGAATCAACTTCAAGAAGTAGTTAAATCTATTCAGTTCTCAATGCATCCACCGCTACCCTTCCAACCCAAACTACTATTATTTTTCATGTAGACAGTAATTGTGTCTTACTCAGTATTTCTGCTTTCCCTCTTGTTTCTTTTATTTTCTACCATCAGGTTTATTTTTATAAATATAAATCAGATTATTTAACTGTTTTGCTTAAAAGCCTTCATTTGTTTTCTGTTGCATATAAAAAGTTCAAATATGGTGTTTCATAAAGCCATGGGTGATCTGATCTTTCTAGGTCTCTCAATTCATTTCCATCTTCCCTTCTCTGGCCCTGCTCATTAATTACTGTCCACACAGAGCTTCTTTCTTCTAATCAAACACACCCAAACTTCTTCTACCTCAGGACATTTGTACTGACTGTTCTTCCTCCTTGAATGATTTTTCCCCAGATCATCTCATGACTGGCATTTTAGTATTATTTGGATCCCACCTAAAATATCAAGAGGCTTTCCCTGAGTACTGAATCTAAAGTAATCACCTAGACTCTCATTTCCCAAACTCCTTAAGCAAAGTATATCATCACACTCTAATTTATTGTCTTCAGAAAACTTACAAGCATCTAAAATTATTGTATTTATTTTATTTTTACTTTTTTTATATTTGCCTTCCTCCACTGGAAAGTAAACTCTGCAAAAGCAGAGATTTAGCACCATTACTGCAGAGCTTAGAACCATGATTGTCAATCAGTAGAGGTTTAATGAATAGTTGTTCACTAAATGGATGAATGCATTTTATGAATTTAAAAGCCTATAGAAATTAAATTTCTTAAGATGAAATATCTAATAAATAGCAGAATAAATATATTACCTACAGTGCCTGCATGAAAATACTAATCTGACAAAAATGTGTGATTGGAATGGGGAGAGCTGGAGTCTCAGTTATGAAATGAGAAGTAATTTTGACCAGAAAGAAAAAATTCAAAGATGTCTAGGACCAGGATGTAGCAAAAAGGAATGAAAAGTGGAAATGGATGCAAGAGCCACAGGAGAAGCAAGCCTAACAAAAATTGTTAATTTGTTGCATATAAAGACAAGAGAGGAATCAGTCAAACCAAAGCTTTCCACTCTGAGTGAGAATACAAATACTAGTTTTCTCAGCAAAAGACAAAAACCTAGACATGAGAGATGTGTATGAGATTTAGTATGGCAATGTGTTTAAGTACTTAGTAGTAATCCAGGTAGAGATACATGGTCTTTAGTCAGCTGAAAATACAATCGAGCACACCAAAGAGAGATTAAGATTGTATGTGTATGCGTTTTAGTTAGGAATATTAAAATATGATTGAGATAAAATAAAATTCAGTTTTTTAAAATGCACCATTTAGGGCGCCTGGGTAGCTCAGTCAGTTAAGCGGCGGCCTTCAGCTCAGGTCATGATCTCAGGGTCCTGGGATCAAGCCCCGCATCAGGCTCCTTGCTCAGCGGGGAGTCTGCTTCTCCCTCTCCCTCTGCTGTTTCCCCCACTTGTCTCTCTGGCTCGCTCTCTCTCTCTGTCAAATAAATAAATAAAATCTTTAAAAAAATAAAATAAAGATAAAATGCACCATTTAGTGATCTTGAAAAATGTATACATTCATGTAACTACCACTATATTCAACATATAGAGTAGTTAACAACATCTCAAATTTTTCCTCCATACACTTTTGTAGTTAAACTCCTGCTATCACTGCTAAGTGATAGCAATCACCTGTATCAGATTTTTGGTCCTAGAACTTTACCTTTTCCATAAAGTCATATATATGGAATAAAATGAAGTTCCAACTTTTAATGTCTGAATTCTTGCATTTTGAATAATGCCCGTATAATTCATCCATGTATTTTTTATTACTTAGTAGTATTTAATGATGTATCTGCATCACAATTGATTTGAAGCTATCAGCGATAAAATTTTTAGTATTAGTGTACAGGTCTTTGAATAGACATATGTTTTTATTTCTCTTAGGTAAAGATGTATGAATGGGATTGCTGGGATGTATGGAGAGTAAAGATTAACTTTCTATGAAACTGTCAAACTCTTCTGTAAAACAACTATACCATGGTACATTCTCCCAGCAATATATGCAAGTTCAAGTTTGTCTACATTCTGCCAGGACTTGATATTGTTGTATTTTTAATTATAGCCATCCTAGTCGTTTGTAGTGGTACTGCACTGTAGTTTTTTGTTATTTATTTTTTTAAGATTTTATTTATTTATTTGACAGAGAGAGAGCGCGCGAGAGAGTGAACACAAGCAGGGGGAGTGGGAGAGGGAGAAGCAGCAGGCTTCCCGCTGAGCAGGGAGCCCATTGTGGGGCTCGATCCCAGGACCCTGGATCATGACCTGAGCCCAAGACAGATGCTTAATGACTGAGCTGCCCAGGCGCCCCTTGCATTGTAGTTTTATTTTGCTCTTCCCTAATAACGAATGATGTTGAACATGTTTTTATGCACTTATTTGTTCCATGTATCTCTTCTTTGATGAAGTGGCTGTTCAAATCTTTTACCCATTTTTAGTGAGTTGCAAGAGTTCTTTAATATATTCTGATTACAAATGTGTTACAAGACACATTTTTATAAATATTTTCCCCAGTCATGGCTTACTTTTTCAGTTTTTTAACAGAATTTTTCAAAGGACAGGAGTTTTTAATTCTATTTAAAACCAGTGCATCAAACTTATTTTAGTGGTTTTTTTTGTGTGTGTATGTTCTATATATGAAATCTATGCATAATTCAAGGTCACAAAACTTTTTCTTCTAGAATTTTTTTAATTTTGCCTCTTATATTTAGTACTATGGCCCACTTTGAGTTAACACTTCTGTGTGTGGTAGGAGGTAAGGATAAAGGTGGTTCTTATTTGTTTAATTTTTTGCATAGAGGTATCCAATTGTTCAAACACTATTTTTAAAAAGCAATATATATTCTCCATTGAAATACCTTGGCGTTTTTGTTGAAAATCAAGTTACCATCTACATGTGTTTTTAGATATGGGTTCTCTTTTTCATCCATTGACCTATATGTTTATCTTTATGCCAATATGTTATGATTACTATAGATTTATAGTAAGAATTAAATTCTGATAACATAAACTTGTTTTTACAAAGTTGCTGTAGCAATTTCAGGTCCTTCACACTTGTATATGAATTTTAGAATTAGTTTGCCAATGTCTAGTTTTAAAAGTCTCCTAGTGTTTAGATAGGGATTAAATTGATTCTATAGACCATTTTGGGAAAAAAATGACATCATAGCAATATTGAGTCCTCAGAAACATGAACACAGTCTATCCTTTCATTGTTAGCTCTTCTTGAGTTACTCTCATTGATGTGTTGTCATTTTCATCATAAACATCTTGCGTGTTTTGTCAGATTTATCCTTAAGCATTTCCTATTTTTTATAATAAAGCAAATGGTAGTTTTTATTTAAATGTATTTACATTTTCAGTTTTTCATTGCATAAGGGTCTAAAAAACTCTGATAGTTTCAATATCTGCATTATCTCTTAGTTTCTGTTCATTTCTTTATGTCTTCACAGTGGGTTTTTTCCTATTTCATTGTGTTTTTTTCCTGTTATTGGTATTATAACTATTAGTATTATGGCTTTTTTGTGTTTCTGGTGATATTTAATAATCATGTTTGAAATAACAGTAGACACTGAGGCAAATGGGAATTATAGCTGCAAACAAATTTTGCAGACCTTTCTTCTGTGAGGCTGTTAGCATAGGAGGTTAAATCAGTTTAGATAAGTGAGTGGAATTTGTGCTTTGATGTTGCTATAGTCAACCTCAGTGTCCTACAGGTTTCAAAGGGCTGCATGACTTTGTGTTTAGAGAGCAACGTGTGGTACTGGGAGCTTTACCTCAATATCCCTGCTCTACACCAATTTTGCTTTTGCAAAATCATGAAGTTGGTGCCAAAGAGAAGGGTCTTTCTCCACACTCTTGCCTTTACCCAGAAGTAGATTGTTGTTGCCTGTTACCCAGTGCTAGACTTCTGGTGGGAGCAAGAATTTTCTCTATTCTCCTGGTACAGCTTCAGTTTTTTTTTTTTTAATAATTTTTTATTGTTATGTTAATCACCATACATCATTCGTTTTTGATGTAGTGTTCCATGATTCATTGTTTGTGCATAACTCCAAGTGCTCCACGAAGAATGTGCCCTCTTTAATACCCATCACCAGGCTAACCCATCCCCCCACCCCCCTCCCCTCTAGAACCCTCAGCTTGTTTTTCAGAGTCCATTGTCTTTAATGGTTCATCTCCCCCTCCGACTTACTCCCCTTCATTCTTCCCCTCCTGCTATCTTCTTCTTCTTTCTTTTTTTTTTCACATATATTGCATTACTTGTTTCAGAAGGACAGATCCGTGATTCATCAGTCTTGTACAATTCACAGTGCTCACCATAGCACATACCCTCCCCAATGTCTATCACCCAGCAACCCCATCCCTCCCACCCCCCACCACTCCAGCAACCCTCAGTTTGTTTCCTGAGATTAAGAATTCCTCATATCAGTGAGGTCATATGATACATGTCTTTCTCTGATTAACTTATTTCACTCAGCATAACACCCTCCAGTTCTATCCACGTCGTTGCAAATGGCAAGATCTCATTCCTTTCGATGGCTACATAATATTCCATTGTGTATATATACCACAACTTCTTTATCCATTCATCTATTGATGGACATCTTAGCTCTTTCCACAGTTTGGCTATTGTGGACATTGCTGCTATAAACACTGGGGTGCACGTACCCCTTCAGATCCTTACATTTGCATCTTTGTGGTAAATACGAGTAGTGCAATTGCTGGATCGGATGGTAGCTCTATCTTCAACTGTTTGAGGAACCTCCATACTGTTTTCCAGAGTGGTTGCACCAGCTTGCATTCCCACCAATAGTGTAGGAGGGTTCCCCTTTCTCCACATCCCCGCCAACATCTGTCGTTTCCTGACTTGTTAATTCTAGCCATTCTGACAGGTGTGAGGTGGTATGTCATTGAGGATTTGATTTGAATTTCCCTGATGCCAAGCGATGTTGAGCACTTTTTCATGTGTCTGTTGGCCATTTGGATGTCTTCTTTGGAAAAATGTCTGTTCATGTCTTCTGCCCATTTCTTGATTGGATTATTTGTTCTTTGGGTGTTGAGTTTGATAAGTTCTTTATAGATTTTGGATACTAGCCCTTTATCTGATATGTCATTTGCAAATATCTTCTCCCATTCTGTCGGTTGTCTTTTGGTTTTGTGGACTGTTTCTTTTGCTGTGCAAAAGCTTTTTATCTTGATGAAATCCCAATAGTTCATTTTTGCCCTGGCCTCCCTTGCCTTTGGCGATGTTTCTAGGAAGACGTTGCTGTGGCTGAGGTCGAAGAGGTTGCTACCTGTGTTCTCCTTTAGGATTTTGATGGACTCCTGTCTCACGTTTAGGTCTTTCAACCATTTGGAGTCTATTTTTGTGTGTGGTGTAAGGAAATGGTCCAGTTTCATTCTTCTGCATGTGGCTGTCCAATTTTCCCAACATCATTTATTGAAGAGACTGTCTTTTTTCCATTGGACATTCTTTCCTGCTTTGTCGAGGATGAGTTGACCATAGAGTTGAGGGTCCATTTCTGGGCTCTCTATTCTGTTCCATTGATCTATGTGTCTGTTTTTGTGCCAGTAGCATACTGTCTTGATGATGACAGCTTTGTAATAGAGCTGGAAGTCCGGAATTGTGATGCCGCCAGCTTTGCTTTTCTTTTTCAATATTCCTCTGGCTATTCGGGGTCTCTTCTGGTTCCATACAAATTTTAGGATTATTTGTTCCATTTCTTTGAAAAAGGTGGATGGTATTTTGATGGGGATTGCATTGAATGTGTAGATTGCTCTAGGTAGCATTGACATCTTCACAATGTTTGTTCTTCCAATCCATGAGCATGGAACGTTTTTCCATTTCTTTGTGTTTTCTTCAATTTCTTTCATGAGTATTTTATAGTTTTCTGAGTACAGATCCTTTGCCTCTTTGGTTAGATTTATTCCTAGGTATCTTATGGCTTTGGGTGCAATTGTAAATGGGATCGACTCCTTGATTTGTCTCTATTCTGTCTTGTGGTTGGTGTATAGGAATGCCACTGATTTCTGTGCATTGATTTTATATCCTGCTACTTTACTGAATTCCTGTATGAGCTCTAGCAGTTTTGGGGTGGAGTCTTTTGGGTTTTCCACATACAGTATCATATCATCTGCAAAGAGTGAGAATTTGACTTCTTCTTTGCTGATTTGGATGCCTTTCATTTCTTTTTGTTGTCTGATTGCTGTGGCTAGGACTTCTAATACTATGTTGAATAGCAGTGGTGAGAGTGGACATCCTTGCCGCATTCCTGACCTTAGGGGAAAAGCTCTCAGCTTTTCCCCATTGAGAATGATATTCGCTGTAGGTTTTTCATAGATGGCTTTTATGATATTGAGGTATGTACCCTCTATCCCTAGACTCTGAAGAGTTTTGATCAAGAAAGGATGCTGTACTTTGTCAAATGCTTTTTCTGCATCTATTGAGAGGATCATATGATTCTTGTTCTTTCTTTTCTTAATGTATTGTATCACGTTGATTGATTTGCAGATGTTGAACCGGCCTTGCAGCCCAGGGATAAATCCCACTTGGTCGTGGTGAATAATCCTTTTAATGTACTGTTGGATCCTATTGGTTAGTATTCTGGTGAGAATTTTTGCATCCATGTTCATCAAGGATATTGGTCTGTAATTCTCCCTTTTGATGGGGTCTTTGTCTGGTTTTGGGATCAAGGTAATGGTGGCCTCATAAAATGAGTTTGGAAGTTTTCTTTCCATTTCTAATTTTTGGAACAGTTTCAGGAGAATAGGTATTAATTCTTCTTGAAATGTCTGATAGAATTCCCCTGGGAAGCCATCTGGCCCTGGGCTTTTGTTTGTTGGGAGATTTTTGATGACTGCTTCAATTTCCTTAGTGGTTATAGGTCTGTTCAGGTTTTCTATTTCTTCCTGGTTCAGTTTTGGTAGTTGATACATCTCTAGGAATGCACCCATTTCTTCCAGATTATCTAATTTGCAAGCATAGAGTTGCTCATAATATGTTCTTATAATTGTTTGTATTTCTTTGGTGTTGTTTGGGATCTTTCCTCTTTCATTCATGATTTTGTTGATTTGGGTCATTTCTCTTTTCTTTTTGATAAGTCTGCCCAGGGGTTTATCAATCTTGTTAATTCTTTCAAAGAACCAGCTCCTAGTTTCATTGATCTGTTCTACTGTTCTTTTGGTTTCTATTTCATTGATTTCTGCTCTGATCTTTATTATTTCTCTTCTCCTGCTGGGTTTAGGCTTTATTTGCTGTTCTTTCTCCAGCTCCTTTGGGTTTAGGGTTAGGTTGTGTATTTGAGACCTTTCTTGTTTCTTGAGAAAGGTATGTATTGCTATATACTTTCCTCTCAGAACTGCCTTTGCTGTATCCCAAAGACTTTGAACAGTTGTGTTTTCATTTTCATTGGTTTCCATGAATTTTTTTAATTCTTCTTTAATTTCCTGGTTGACCCATTCATTCTTCAGTAGGATGCTCTTTAGCCTCCATGTATTTGAGTTCTTTCCGACTTGCCTGTTGTGATTGAGTTCTAGTTTCAAAGCACTGTGGTCTGAAAATATGCATGGAATAATCCCAATCTTTTGGTACCAGTTGAGACCTGATTTGTGACCTAGGATGTGATCGATTCTGGAGAATGTTCCATGGGCAGTAGAGAAGAATGTGTATTCCATTGCTTTGGGATGGAATGTTCTGAATATGTCTGTGTGAAGTCCGTTTGGTCCAGTGTTTCATTTAAAGTCTTTATTTCCTTGTTGATCCTTTGCTTAGATGATCTGTCCATTTCAGTGAAGGGGGTGTTAAAGTCCCCCACTATTATTGTATCGTTGTCGATGTGTTTCTTTGCTTTTGTTATTAATTGCCTTATATAATTGGCTGCTCCTATGTTAGGGGCATAGATATTTACAAATGTTAGATCTTCTTGTTGGATAGGCCCTTTAAGTAGGATATAGTGTCCTTCTTCATCTCTTATTACAGTCTTTGTTTTAAAAACTAATTTGTCTGATATAAGGATTGCCACCCCAGCTTTCTTTTGGTGTCCGTTAGCATGGTAAATGGTTTTCCACCCCCTCACTTTCAACGTGGGGGTGTCTTTGGGTCTAAAATGAGTCTCTTGCAGACAGCATATTGATGGGTCTTGTTTTTAATCCAATCTGATAGCCTGTGTCTTTTGATTGGGGCATTTAGCTCATTTACATTCAGGGTAACTATTGAAAGGTATGAATTTAGTGCCATTTTATTGCCTGTAAGGTGACTGTTACTGTATATTGTCTGTGTTCCTTTCTGATCTATGCTGCTTTTAGGCTCTCTTTTTGCTTAGAGGACCCCTTTCAATATTTCTTGGAGGGCTGGTTTTGTGTTTGCAAAGTCCTTTAGTTTTTGTTTGTCCTGGAAGATTTTTATCTCTCCTATTTTCAATGATAGCCTAGCTGGATATAGTATTCTTGGCTGCATATTTTTCTCATTTAGTGCTCTGAAGATATCATGCCAGTCCTTTCTGGCCTGCCAGGTCTCTGTGGATAGGTCTGTTGCCAATCTAATGTTTCTACCATTGTAGGTTACATATCTCTTCTCCCGAGCTGCTTCCAGGATTTTTTCTTTGTCTCTGAGACTTGTATGTTTTACTATTAGATGTCGGGGTGTTGACCTATTTTTATTGGTTTTGAGAGGGGTTCTCTGTGCCTCCTGGATTTTGATGCCTGTTTCCTTCCCCACATTAGGGACATTCTCTGCTATAATTTTCTCCAATATACCTTCTGCCCCTCCCTCTCTTTCTTCTTCTTCTGGGATCCCAGTTATTCTAATGTTGTTTCGTCTTATCGTATCCTTATCTCTCGAATTCTGCCCTCGTGATCCTGTAGTTGTTTATCTCTCTTTTTCTCAGCCTCTTTATTTTCCATCATTTGGTCTTCTATATCACTGATTCTGTCTTCTGCCTCATTTATCCTAGCAGTTAGTGCCCCCATTTTTGATTGCACCTCATTAATAGCCTTTTTGATTTCGACTTGGTTATATTTTAGTTCTTTTATTTCTCCAGAAAGGGTTTCTCTAATAACTTCCATGCTTTTTCCAAGCCCAGCTAGTACCTTTAAAGTCATGATTCTGAACTCTAGGTCCGACATCGTACTAATGTCCGTATTGAGTAGGTCCCTGGCAGACGGTACTACCTCTTGTTCTTTTTGCTGAGGTGATTTTTTTCATCTTGTCATTTTGTCCAGAGGAGAACAGATGAATGAGAGAACAGAATGCTAACAGGTTAACAACGTCTCCAGCAAATATACTCTATACAAATCAGAAAAGAACTGAAACCAGGGGACAAGAAAGGAAAAGAAAGAAGAGAAAAAAAAAAGGAAAAAGAAAAAGATAAAAACAAACAAAAACAGAACAAAACAAAAAAAGAACAGAATATGATCAAATATGATCAGGCTAGTGCATAGATCAGTGCCACACACTAGCTTTTGGGCATATTTTGGTCTGTTAGAAGAAAGTGCCTGCTAAAATTTTAAAGGAAGAAAGACTTATATATGTACAAAATAAGGGTTGATACAATGAAGGGATGGAAGACGACTGTAAAGATGAAAATTATAAAAGATTTTATAAAAGGACTTGACAAGATAAGAAGTTGTTTTTAAAAAGAAAGAAGATTTAAAAAGAAAAAGAAAAAAGAAAAAAGAAAAGGGAGAGAATGTGATCAGGCAGGAGAATAGAACAAAGCCATACACCAGTGATTTAGGGTATATTTTGATGTTAGAAGAAATTGTATCTCAAAATTTTAAAAAGAGAACAACTTATATATATATGCCCAAAATAAGGGTAACTACTATGAATGGATAAAAATATGACTCTAAAAATGAAAAATAAAAAGTTTTTTTTAAAAAAGGGATTGATAAGATGTTGTTTGGAAAAGGGAAAAAGAAAAATTCAAAAAAAATAGTTAAAAAAATTAACTTTGAAAAACTAATGAATTATGGAAAAAAAGCCATGAATTCTATGTGCAGTATTCCCCTAGCGCTGGAGTTCTCCCGTTCTCCTTGATCGTATACTTGGTCTTGGCTTGCTGGCTGTTTGTGCTGATCTTCTGGGGGAGGGGCCTGTTGCCGTGGTTCCCAAATGTCTTTGCCGGAGGCGGAATTGCCCCACCCTTGTGAGTCCGGGCTAAGCAAGCTTCTCCGGTTTGCTCTCAGGAGCTTTTGTTCCCTGCAAGCCCTGGAGGACCAGGGTGAAAATGGTGGCCTCCCAATCTCCACCCGGAGGAGCTGAGAACTCGGGGCCCCGCTCCTCAGTGCGCCCCCAGAGAAAAGCAGTCACTCCTGTGTCCCCGGTCTCCGGCCGCACTCCGTGCTCACCCGGCCTGTGACCGAGCGTTTCTCTCTCTGGCACCCGACCCCATGTGGAGTCTCCAAACCCAGCAGATCCCTGCAGTGCGCTCCCGTGCCGCTTCTCCCGGGGGAGGAAGGGGAATCTCCCCAGATCTGCTGTTTGTTGGGTTCCTGCTGGAGGAGCAGTGGTCCGACTGGGCCGCGGATCACAGTTTATGGCCACCCCGAGCTGAGAGCCCGCGCCTCAGCTCCGTCTCTGCAGCCGGCTTCCCCGCTCCGATACCTGGGAGCTCTGCTGCACTCAGGCACCCCTGGTCTTTCTGTGACCCCGAGGGTCCTGAGACCCCACTGTCCCGCGAGGGTTCCACCCCCACTTAGCCACTGGAGCAAGTGACATCCTTCAGCGGAGCCGACTTCTAAAAGGTCCGATTTTGTGCTCCGCGGCTCTAGGACTTGCCAGAAGCGGCCGATGGAGGCCCCCTCCCCCGCCGTCTATCCTCCCGAATATTGCCTCGGATTCACTTCTCCGCACGTCCTACCTTCCAGAAAGTGGTCGCTTTTCTGTTCAGAGTGTTGTTACTATTCTTATCTTCGATCTCCTGTTGAGTTCATAGGTGTTCAGAATGGTTTGATCCCTATTCAGCTGAATTCCTGAGACCAGACGAAATCCAGGTCTCCTACTCCTCCGCCATCTTGCTCCGCCCCCCCAGCTTCAGTTTTAAGCATGCTTCTGTATCTGCAAGCTTGGAGTGTAGATTTTTCACCGTTCATGTCTCTTAGCCACAGTCTCTGTTCGTATCTGGGGAGTTCCTGCACAAAAGAGTGTTGCTTGCCTTTATCCCATTGGTAGAAAACTTATATTTCACAATTCAATATCCTGGACCCAAGAGTTTTTCCTGTGCCTTCCCTAGGATCACACATTTTGCTTCTACGTTTTCTCCCAGATGTAATGAGTTTTTACTTATGCTCTGGTGGCCAGAAGATTTTCTACCCCTTTCCAGATGAAGTTGGATTTTGTTCCTACTCCATCAAAAACAGTAGCTCTTTGCCTGGGTCCTAGGGATGGAAGGATTTCCTGCCATTCCCCAAAAGATTAAGGTTTTGCACCATATGAGAGGAAGGTCCGGGGCAGGGTTTTGGGTCTGACTCCAGTGCCAACCAGTTATCAATAAAACCTAATTAAAAAAACAAACAAACTGATTTAGCCTAGCTATAATTCGCCAACCTCTGTCTTAAGGAACTCAGAGAGATGTGAGATAAAATGCAGAGGAAAAGAGATGAGAAAAGGGGCTTCATGCTCTTTTATGTGCTTTCTTAACAATACATAAAACCTTATTCCCACCCTCCCCAAAAACCATCTCACATGATTCTAATAAATAACCAAGTATATTGTGAAGCCTTCATTTCTTAATCATGCATCCCCCTATTGACATTTACTTCCCTGTATTATAATTATGAGGCTACACATCCACTTCACCTAACCTATTCTGATGTCCTTGAGAGAAGACGTGTCTCATTCATCTTTGTATAGATATTTTTAGGAATGTAACCATGAGTCTGGAAAGAAAACTAAAAAAACATATGAGCAACAAAAATGACTTACCTGATGTACTCAATCAGTTGTGACCAAATCAGCCTCATTTTATTATGTCCTTGAGCAATTCTTGGTTGTGAGAAAAATAAAAGAATGTCCAGGAGGCAGATGATGAAAAAAGGAATCCATAAGTGGGTAACTCCATGAGTTCAAAAACGTGGACTCTCGAGTGGTAAGTGTCTAGTGGTGGCAAAGGTGGTGACTACAGGGAGAAAAGAAGTACAGTTTAGATAATGTGTAAGAAGGAAAGAAAATAAGATTTAAAAATCGAAGATTATCTTTGTAAATTTACTTATGTCTATATGTTAATTTTGTTCATCCTAAATGGAAAACGCAAATACAGTGGAAGTTCATGGTGACATAACTAGGTTTCTAACCCCTCAGGGATGGAGAAAGTTGTCTCTACTAGGCAGAATGCAAGGTATTGAGAAGACGTTCAATAAAAATGTCGACTGATGGGTGAAGAGTCCCCCCCTTTAGGTATTTCTAATTGTTTCATCTGGTCTGTGCCAGTTGAAGGGATAAAAAAGCAGGAAAAGCAAGACAGGATGTTTCTGCTACAATAACAATTGACAACACTACTGCTACTGACAAGAGAAGAATATGGTAAAACCTGTCAAGTTCTCCAAATTTAGAAAAGGTGTTCAATATAAAGTGAGCTACATATTTCACAAAGTGTTTTCGTATTTCCTTTGAGCAATTCGTGGTAAATAGATTCAAGCTTTTTTAGTCTGTGTCTCAAAATTCCAATTCTAATGTGGCTTTTTATATTCCCCAGTGTTGCCATGTTTCCAGACCTTTCATTTTTCTTCCATCTTATCTCAAGGCTGAAAGAAGTTTATCATATTATTAGACAACAGAGCAGAACAAAACAATACATCAAGCCCCAGCACTTAGTATTGCTTTGCAGAGAAGATCAGGTGAATTCTCTTACTGTGTGGTTAGAGAAACAGAACAGGATGTCCCAGATCCCATATTTCAGAAATTGCACAGAGTTGATGTGCCTAATTAATGTTAAGGGAACAAAAGTATAGCAAACAGATTAGAAAACAAGAAATTAAAACAAATACTGAAAGCCTAAGTCTTGACAGAAGAGTTTTAGTAAACCAACCTCAGGAATATGTAGGGCAGAAAGAAATTCTGATGTGATATATGAATTAGACACATAATAAAAACTTTCATTCGATCATTTAAGAGCGGGACTTTGAGTCCAGATGTCATTCTTTTACACGTCAAATGCTATCACTCTTATTAACATAAAGATATGTTACAATTTAATCCCACAACTCACCTATGTTGATCATTAAATGGTACTATTAATTTATAAAGTTGGGTCTTCTCTGAAAATAGACATCTGAAATATCCATAACTGCACATTTTTAAGGAATAATCATACAATAGTACATTTGTAATCTAAAAATCTCAATTAAAAACGAACATAGTGAAAACTTTTTTTTTTGTTATCACTCAGGTAAGTTTCAAGAGAAACTAGGATCAGTATTATTAAATCTTTGGGAATGGATATTGGGCTTGTTTCATCTTCAGTTTTGGAAATAAATGCATTTTAGCTATGATACATGAACTCAATTGGCCACATCGAGCTTAAAATGTGTGAGAAAGATTGTCCTGTGGTATTTGCAGTAATAAAACACAGCTGACGTGATCATTCAGCTACATGTTCTGGACGGTTATTGCATGCCTCAAGTGGGCAATGTCAGGCACCAGAAATGTAAATCCCATGAGAAATGTAGTCATTTTCCCCACATGCAGGACCTGAAGCGCCACTTGATTATAAAATGCAGGGTACAAATGACAGAAGCAGCCACAATCATGAGCCTAGGCTCTACAAATGAGCAAAGCATCACAGCAAGTGTGTGCTAAACACAGAGCTAGGCTTTCAGCAACCCAACTTCCCTCGCTTTTTACCTTTAAACTTACATTGTGGTCAGTTGATAAGTTCCTACCTCTTATGCTTTTCATAAAAATTTTTAAAGGGTCATCATAATTCTTTAGAGTATCTTTCTTTTCTTTTCTTAAGCTTTTAAAAAAGGCTTAACTTTTTTTTTCTTGCATATGCTATTATGAGGAATTTTCTTAAAGAGGACTACAAAGAGGAATTTCCTTTAACTGGATTCAATTAAATTTTTGTAGATCGACGATATTAGACTCTGGAAAGTTACTCTCATGGAGCTTATTATCTAGCAAGGAAAAGGAAATGAATCTTGATATTAACAATAAGATAAAATTCAGATTAGCTGTTAAAAATTTTTGAATTAATAAAATGATAGCATTTTAAGTATTTATTAAGAGGTAATGTAGTATGTTACTTTGGAGCACAGGCATTGTGGGGAGGAAAATAAATGTTGATTATTCTACAGGGTGTTTTGGTTTAATGAATAGAGATTAGTACATTATACTTAGATCACTTTTTTTAATTTAAAAATGAACACTCAGAGATTCAGAGCATTTTAAAAGTTATTTTTTTTTATATTACTGGCATTAAATATTAAGCAAGTCGAAGCTATTTGAGAAATTGTGTTTGCATTGCTAATCTACACAGCCATTCTGTTCTTTCTTGAATCTGTGCATTTCCAGATAAGATTAAGGAAGGAAATCAACATGCGGGGGGTAGTGGGGGGTGGGGGGTGGTGTAGTTGGTAATTTTCTCAAATTGGCTGATGTGAAGAATTCTTGAAAGAGAGAAGGGGGAACAGAAATGGGTGGGCTACCTAGAAGCATCATCACAGTTATAAAGATGTAAAGCATGGGAATTGAGAATAAAGGAGTCTGTAGTGGCTGGAGAATTAGGAGTACTTTGTGCAGTACTTTAAATAAAGGGTTTTTTTTTTTCCCCAGAGATACAAAATTTTGTCCCAGTTTGTTTGACTCAAAGCTTACAGAGTCAAGCCAAACTGTTCAAGACAAGAAGAAAAGCTTTGTGATACTGAAAGAAGCCAAGTCCTTTAAAATCCTTTCAGTGCGTGGAATACATTTCAGGGCTGCTTCTGGAGTCAGCCAGCTTATGCATGCTAAAATTGCCCAGTCTTATTTTCCACACCAAATGCATTAGAAATCCTTGACCACACTGTACATAGTATTAAAGTAGAATAAGACTCTCAAAGTGGCCTTATATTTTGTTCATATTGTCCTTGAAGTTTAAATGACAAAAGTAAATGGAAAGTTTAAGTCAATTTTTCATACGAGAATTTTCAAAGGCACAAAATTTTATTGTTCTGTGGCATGGTCCATATGTTTAGACTAGAGCTTTTAATGGGTCAGCCAGAAGACAACAGAATAGACAGTCATATTTTACTTTCTTTCACTACTTTCAATTGTTTATTTCTGTGTTGCCTCCAGTTAACTACACTTACTATAGGAAACGAATCATACTTATTGCTCCATCTTATGTTCTTGCTGAGTTTCACATAGAAGTTTCAGTTTCTGTAGAAACACGGTGCTACTAAACTCAGGATTCCCTTTGTAATTAAATCAGACTTTATCACAAAATCAGGACTGAAACAGTAGCAACCATTTTGCATTTAATCCTGTCATATATTTAATTATTACATCCTTTAAAGCTGAGATAGAAAGAGATGTGTCCAAAAGAAATGTGTTATTACCTCAAACATTGAAATTAGGACCTTTGAGTTCGAGTTTTATATTATTCATTCCTCCCCAAATTTTCACAGTAAAAACATCTCCTGTGGCAAATTTGAACTTTAGTAAGATGTAGAAATCAGACCACATCGCTGGAACTTCTTCATGCCTAAGGTCACTATGGGGAAAAGCCGGTCCCTTTCATTAGGCTTAAAAGTGGGATATCCAACCCTTGCAGAAAGTGGCACTTATACAAACTGAAAGACATTAACTTTTAGTAGAGACTTTTGTGGAAGATGCCAATGTAGAGTATAGTCATTGCCATGGAAAAATCTTCTATCACTTTAACCAGTAAGTAAAATTAAAGACTTTTACTAAGTAAAAAGTTAAGGTTCATCTCCTCTAGTAATATATTATTGTATACCAATTTCTGGTTCCAGGGAAAGAAGACGAATTTGAGAAGTCCCTTCCCCTCATAATTACCAGTGGACCAAGGTTAGAAAGACTATATACTTCAGATAAATAATATATACTGCCTTGGAGAGAGAGAAAAGTTTGGGCATAGGGTAGCATCATGCAGCATGGAATATAAACTCACTTAAAGGTTTTTTTGAATATAGTACCTATGTAGGTATCTTGGAGTCATTGGCTACAGATCTCCCAAAGGAATGTTTTGCATTAATCAGATGGTCTAACAAATACTCTGTGGATTTTGAAGAGATGGATTTGAATTGCTAAAATTGTGTTCAGAATTTCTGCATCTATGTTCATGAGGCATACTGATCTCTTGTCATGTCTTTGTCTGGGTTTAGTATCATAGTAATACGAGTCTCGTAAAATAAGAAGTGTTCACTCTCTGTTCTCTTTGCTGGAGGAGGTTGTACATGGCTGATGTTATTTCTTTTCTTTTGGGAGAATTCAATAGTGAAGCCATCAGTCCCGGAGTCTTCTTTGTGGGAAGGTTTTTAACTATGAATTTAATTTCTTTATAGATATTAGACTATTCAGGTTATATATTTCTTCTTAAGAAAGATTGTGTAATTTGTGTCTTTAGGGTATTTTCTGACATAAAGTTGTTTATAATAATCCCTCATTATCCTTTTAATATCTGTAGAATCTACATTGTGTCACCTCTACCTTTCCTGATAAAGAAATTTATTTTATCCTTGATCATTCTGGCAAGAGGTTTATCCATTTTATTTATCTTCTCAGAGAACCAACATTTAGATTCATGGATTTTGTGATTATTTTTTTATTTTCTGTTTTACTTTTATTTCTGCTCTTAATTTTTTCATTTTTAATTTGTTCTTTTTTTTCTTTCCTTTGCTTACTTTGGGTTAATTTGTTCTTATTTTCCTAGTTTGTGGAAGCTAAAAATTGATTTTAGACTTTTCTTCTTTCTTATTATAAGATACAGGTGCTATCAGTTTCTGTCTAAACACCAATTTAGTTATCTCCATTACACAAATTTTGATATGACTCCATTTTCATATTTATTCAAATACGTTCAAATTTATCCTTTGGTTTTTTTTTTTATTTGACCCATGATAATATAAAAATATTCCCAAAATGTATTTCCCAAAATGTATATACATACATTTTGGGATTTTCCTGCCATCTTTTGGTTATTGGTTTCCAGTTATTGATTACTGAACTTTAGTAGAAAGTAGAAATCAGACCACATTGCTGAAATTTCATGTGAGAATGCCATGCAGAAAGTAACTATTATTAAATTTCTAAAAATTTTGGAATTTTTCAGATGTCTTTGATTATTGATTTCACAATTCCATGGTGGTCAGAAAGTATACCTTGTAATACTTGAATTCTTTTAAATTTATTAAGATTTATTTTATGGTCTACAAAGTATTATATCTTGGTAAATGTTCTATATGTACTACAAATAAATGTGTATTTCCCTCTTTTTAGATGGAGTGTTCTATAAATATAAATTAGATAATTTGGGTTGATAGTTTATCTTCTATATTTTTATTGACTTTCTGTTTACTTGTCCTGTCAATTATTGATATAAGTATATTAAAATACCCAAGGATAATTGTGTTGTCTATTTTTTACTTGTTTTGTTGATTGTTGCTTCATTAATTTTGAAGTTATCTTATTAGGTACATACATGTTAAAGTTGTGTCCTTTTAATAACTTGCTGGACATTTCTTTTGTCAGTTATTATTATAGACACTTCTGCTTTCTTTTGATGTGTGTTTGCATGCTTTATGTTTTTCCATCCTTTTACTTTTGACATATTTATGTTTTGTGTTTAAGGTAGATTTCTTACAGGAAGCGTATAGTTGGGTCTTACTTTTTTTTTTTTGACCTTTGAACTAATTGCACAATCACTGTCATAATTTGGGTTTTTAAAACTATTGCTTCAGTTTATTTATATCTATCACATTGTCATCTGTTTTCTTAATTTTCTAATTTTGTCCTCTTAGTTTTTTGTTCCCTTTTACCTCATTTCTTGCATTCTTTTGGATTGAGTGTTTTTATGGTCCCATTTTATTTTATTTTTTTTTTTGGATTACTAAATATTACTCTTTGTTTTCGACTATTTTTGGGTGCTTTAGAATTTAGAGTATAGATTCAAGTAATATGATGAATAAAAAAATTAAACGTGACTTAAAAAGTTAGAAAAATAATTACAAAACAATGGAATAAAAGTTCAAGGAAAGAAAATACTGAATTGGAAAACAGTAATATTGATAAGTTAATTTTAAAACTTTGCTCCTTGAAAAAATAAAATAAATAAACCATTAACTAAATTTATTAAAAATAAAAAAGAAATACATACAAAAGAATAAAGAAAAAGAAAAAATTACCAGATAAAGAGAGAAATTTTTAAAACGTCATGTGAAGCTATTTTCACAACTCTGATAATACCCTTGAAAGCCTGGATAAAATGGATGGCATTCCATTAATTTGTAATTTACCAAAATTTACTCAGGGAGCAAGAGAAAATTTAAATAGATCAGTTCTCATAGAAAATAATGAAGAGAAAAGACCAATTTCCAAAGAAGAAATACTCTAACCCTTTCAGAAAGCTTCAATCTGGTTTCATAAAGAAAATTTTCCTAACCTCTGGGATAAATATAATTCCAATCCTATTTGTTTAAACCTTTTAAGGATATAATATTTTGGGGGATGCCTGAGTGGCTTAGTCGGTTAAGCGTCTGCCTTTGGCTCAGGTCAGGATCCCAGGGTCCTAGGATCGAGCCCCACATTGGGCTCCTTGCTCAGCAGAGAGCCTGCTTCTCCCTCTGTCTGCCGCTCCCCCTGCTTGTGCTCTCTCTCTCTGATAAATAAATAAAATCTTTTAAAAAAAAGGATATAATAATTTTAATTTCTTATAATAATACAGAATAAAATGGCAAAACCTGACAAAGTAATTCAATTTCATTCATGAACAGCAGTGCAAAAATCCAAAATAAGATCTTAGCTAATAGAATCTAGCAGCATCTAAAAAGAGCAAGTGTAGTTCATGACCGAAATCCAAAGATTGTTTAAACAGCAAATCATTAATATAATCTCTAGGGTCATTAAGGAGAACTATAGATATATCTAAAAGTGGTAAGAGGTTTTGAAAAAAAAAATCTATTCCTTTTAAACACATCCAATAAAATGAAATACATGGATACTACCTAACCTCAGGAACATATATTTAGATGATCTTTGTCTTAACTTCCAATAAATATAGAGTTTCACTTATCTAAGCACATTGTTCTAATGAATGCTAACATCGGAGATAAAACATGCTTTCAGATTTTGGAACATAAAAGATTTTGGTAAGTATTTTAAGACTGATCCAATTTTAATCCACTCTACCTTATTGTTTAGAGAAGTAAGCTGAAAATGATAATATAAAAAACAATAGTATAAAAGACAAAGGTATAAAAATTGGTATTCCTGAGAAATGTAAATATCTAAATGTATAAAGAAAGAAATATCCCCCCTGAAAAAAATTTACATATCAAAATGACATACCATGTAGAGAAAAAATTGATTCTAAACTATCAACACCATAACCTCCTATACGATGTATCTTTACAAATTTACTGAACTATAAGAAAAAAGAAAAAGTCTTGTATGCATCTAAGTAAAAAATATAAATCATACAGGAGGCATATTAATTTGACTGGAATCAGACATTTTTTATAGCAATCTTCAGTACTATGAAACTGTGTTCAAAACAGAGTAACAGGCCCCCACATGGAGTCATTTATGCTAAGCCCATGTCACCAACTAAGATTTAATTACAGTTTCAGCCTCTTCCAGAAATGGAATCTCAAAACCCAGTCAGTCAGGAATAACCTGGTCAGCACTAGTGAAGTAATCTTCCTGATAGACTCCCATCATGACCTAAAGTGACCTTGCCACAACCAATCCACTTTGCTGGTATAACTTCTTTGCTCTGCCTACAAAAGTCTTTCATTGTGTACAGCTTCTGCTCAATAGGATGATGCCTGATTTGTGAATCATTGAATAAAGCTAATAAAAGTTTTGAAATTTACTCATTTCAATTTTGTTCTTTAACATATTGAAGTAATATTTATAATTTTTTAAAGATTTTATTTATTTATTTGACAGAGAGAGACACAGTGAGAAAGGGAACACAAGCAGGAGGAGTGGGAGAGGGAGAAGCAGGCTTCCCGCGGAGCAGGGAGCCCGATGTGGGGCTCGATCCCAGGACCCCGGGATCATGACCTGAGCCGAAGGCAGACGCTTAACGACTGAGCCACCCAGGCGCCCCGAAGTAATATCTATAAATTGAGAGAAAAATAAAATGAAACTCAAGAATAGTCAGATTTTCCTTTCTGTAAGGAAGAAATGAACAGGATAATTTCCCTTTGAGCCCTTCCAAAAATAAAAATATTTTACTATAAAAATACTTTGCTGTGGAAAATACGAGGCTATCTGTATTAGATTCATTTATACATAGCATTTAGGCTAACCAGCTATGGAAAGCATGGTTTCAAAACAGAATGTAACTTTGATAAATGTTCAAAATGTGAAAATAATGTTTAAAAAAAGGAAGAGAAGAGAGAGTAAAGATTTGAAGAAATCATAAGTGTGGTTATTTTCTCATGTTCCACAACATACAGTCGATAATGTTATTGAAAGTTTAAATAGTCCAGCTTATGGAATGTTTCATTTTAAGCTTTAAATAATTTAAGAAACGAATGCTGATCTATTGTAAAATCATCTCTTAGTTGTCCAATTCATACTAATATCTAGTTCTTCTGTTGAAATTAATTAATTTAAAATGCAATATTTTATTGGCATAAAACATATAGAATGATCTCAATCTTGCAATCTTATCAGTCATCTCTCTCTTAAATATTTATTCTTCTAACTGTTGATATTCAGAATCATGTACCCCAAGTGGTTATGTCTGGAGAGTAGATTTGGGTGTAGCTCTTTATTTCTTCTTCCTATTCTAATTTATTTGAATTTTTATATGGGGCATATATTATATTTTTAGAAACTTAATGGAGTTATTTTTAAAATATAAAGACATTTGTCCAAATGAAGAAAAATACCCGGTTATGTAAGATCCACCACAGAGCTGTGATAGAATTGCGTAGCAGGTGTAGGTTTACTCACCCAGAATAATACCGCCAAAGTGCAGAACACAAGGATCATAGGACATGAATTAGTATCTGTTTCTCAAAGTGCAAACATACCGGATGGCCACATGTATAGTAATATGTATGGTAATAATGATAGAATATCCAAATAATATATCCATTAGTCACTAAAAACAGAACTGAAATCAATGATTTTTTTTTTAAATCTTGACAAACGATGTAGTTGGATATCTATATTTTGTGTAAAAGCTACAGCATTTAAAGTCCAGCAGCAAAACACTAATAAATGTACAATGCAAACATTTATCTTTTCTGAACAGATATTTTTCTGCCAATATCAATAACAGCAGTGTAAAATCCCTTTTATTTTTCCAATACATGTGAGAAGCAAGGGAGTAGAGGGTGGATTTGTATCAATTTGTGACTATTACAGATCATGCCTAATTACATGAAAGAATATTTGCAAATTTATGAACTATAAAGCTGTATATTATGATTACTAAAAGGACAATCCATCAATTAAACAGCCTGTGTCTCTTATTTATAAAAATCATTACATGAAACTTGACTGAAACTGACCCTCATTATAAAAATCATGTCACATACCAAAATAGTTGTAGAGACCTGAGAACCTTAACATTATCTGAGAGACACTACTTTAATGAAGGGAGAGGACTTGAATTCAAATGATTCTCATGGAAAAGAAAAGTCCAACAATCTTAATTAATCAATTCACTTGATTAATTCACAATATTCAATGATAACACTGACCCCTGTTTTAGTTCTAACATATATAAAAAAATAAATAACAAGAACGATTAGTGATCTCAGTTATTTGAGTATGGGTTCTGTAATTTTGATAAAAATAACTTACTTTTAGCAACTGAAGATCATTAAACAGTCAAGTCTACGTTTTAAGTCTTTAATTTGAATAGGTCAATAGACTCAGATCTTCTGTTTATTAAAGTAACTAAAATGGACATATCACAATACCCCTGGTTGTTTAGTAATCTCCATGTTATTATGGAACTAATGAATCAAAAAAAGAGGGACTTCTCAACAATTCATTGTACTCAGACCATTGCATTGTACAGATTTGTACTTAAACCCTCCAGGTTTGCCCGCTTTCATTCTTGTTTTATGTATCTCCAGAGATATGTGTTCATGTTTTCTCTGCTTTAAAGAGAATATTTTTTCAATTGTCATTTATAAGATGAACAATGCCCTGAGTATTTCAATCAATCTTTATCTTTTCTTTTTTCATTTGGCTTTAAAACTTTTTAACTAGCCAATAATCTATGCCATTTTCCTTTCTCTGTCACAGAGGTGGTTTTTTTTTTTTTGTTCACCATTTTCATAATTGGAGAATATTTTCTTTATACGTCTTGGTATATATCGGGTGCTTTATCTCCTTTACATACTTCGACAACCCTAGTTATTTTCCTACATAGCTGAGTTGTTGTTGGTTGTTATTTTTTTAATCCACTGTGAAAAATGTTTCTTACATCTTTAAAAATCATTTTAGAAATCTCGCTGTCAAGAAAAAATATGTAATTTGTGGCAACACTTTTTTGTTCTGAAAAGCGTTAATCTCCATTTCATCCGCTAAATGATCACAGTTTACATGTAGTTTAACGGGACTACCTATGCATGACGGGTATTGTTAAATTATGTAAATCTCATAATAAGTTTATCTGGTAATATGATCAGAATAAGACAATGCTTTGCTTGAAACCCCATGACAAATACCACGAGATATTGGAAGAAACATAACTTTAAGGGGTTTTTTGTGGTAAGAAAATTAAAAGGAACATTTTACATAATACATATATGCATAGTTCTTACATTGAGCTTTATTCTTCTTTTTGAGCTAAAGGAGTTGTTGGCTGCGTATTCTGAAGGACTTGAAAGCTAAGAAAATTTACATCTCAACAGCAAAGCTAATACATAGAAAGGAAGGACCAAAGACTGGCCTAGAAACTGAACAGCCCACACTTTAATTTTACACTTTTGTGAGAATAGAAAACCCATGCTCTTTGCATAATGAGCATTTGAAAGGTTAAAGCTTAAAGTCAACTCGGTTCTATTGTCTAGGTCAGGCACTAGTGGGCAGGTAAGGCAGCTACTGAAGTGATGTGATTTAAAGGATCCTGAAAGGTAACTATGCCACCCACCATCCCCCTACCCGAGGAACTTTTATTTCCTCACCATCCTACCACACCTGAAATGTCTAGTATTATCCTAAGCCCTAGAATTGGCAAATGTTACCTTTAATGGCAAAATTGGCACATGTAATTAAATTAATGATCTTGAGATGGGGAGAATATCCTGGGTTATCCAAGTGGGTCCTAAGTGTAATCATGTGTCCTTATTAAAGGGAGATGGAGGGAGATAAACCAACAGACAGAAAAAAATACAATATGATGACAGAAACAAGATGCTACCTTGCCGGCTTTGTCAGGAGCCAAAGAAAGCAAGGAATGCACCTCTAAATGATGGAGGCCAAGAAACTGATTCTCTTTAAGACCCACTGGAGGGAGCTCAGCGCTGATTTGGGACTTCTGATAAATTGTGTGTGTGTGTGTGTGTGTGTGTGTGTGTGTGTGTGTGTGTGTGTGTGTGTATTTAAGCCATCAAGTTTATAGTAATTTGTTATAGAAGCAATAGAAACTTAATATATTTAGTAATCCTATGGATGACTTAGACACTTGAATCCCATCTATGTACATGCATTCTAATTAGAAATGGCATGAAGGAAGCATAGAACAGGAATATAGATGGTATTAGGTAAGATTTTATTCTGGAGTCAGAAAGAAGGCTGCCTCAAGGAAGCTGAAGGCTTGGACAGAGCACAATTGAGAATAGCACAACTTTTATCCCACCTCTTAGTACTGTATATCTTATTTAACTCTGTCCTAACGTATTTTATCACACTTGGTCATATAATCTCAATAACGTAAGCAACTTCCAACTTGACAGTGGCTGGAGTTTCAGCGTCTTGTTTCTTGCAGAGCAAACACAAAGAACAGTCTCATGCTAGGAATGCAGAAAAGAACTGCTATGACACTCTTCCCTTTCAAAGCAGTGGGAAAAGGACCTACCCACTTCGGATATTCAGAGCTTTTTCCTTTTCCTTTTATTTGTGTGGGAAACAAATACCTCCTACCAAATCCACAGGGCTTGTCACCTGACTTCTTGTGTACTGTATTCAGAAGGACATAATGCTTACTGGGGGTTACAAAAGAAAGAAAACTAGCGTAGTCAGAGTTAATAATCTAGTTACAAAGGTAATAGTATCCTGTGATGATCTAAATCTATATTCCATTACTGTTCATACAGGTTTGAAGGTCTAAGATATATATGCACGTATGTATTTGAAACCTTCTTTCAAACCAGTGTACCAGAAATATAATTTAAAGCAGTATTTACCAAGGGAAGAGGCCGAACAGAAGTAATTGACTGCAATTAATCAGGAAAGTTTCCTGGAAGAGGTCAATTTTGAGATGTGTTTTAACTAAAAGAGAGTCATTGACTGGCAGAGAGGAACACAGAAATTTCTACAACTGCAGAATCCAGAGCAGTCAGGTCACAAAAAGCTAGGGATCTTCCCACAAACCAACATTAAGTAACAATGTAAGTGACACTTCTATGGTTTAAGCTGGATGTAGCAAGTAGAATCTGAGTACATTTTAAACCCTATTATGGCACTTTGTTTAATGGCAAGTGTGAAACACCTCTGCTAAATCATTCCTGGCATAATCAATGTAGTCACGGCCGTGTCTAACTGCATTTTCATAGGTTTGCTGCCTTAGCACATTTCCAGCGTTATTCCTTCCTCTCCTTCACCAGCTCTCTACTAAAATGCTCTGGTAATCATCCTTTACTGAACTTGAAGGCTGTGTCCCCTTCAGAATGTTCACCTACGCCAATAGCCTTCTGAGTTTAATGGCATGTAATTACTGTTCCCTCCTTAAACTGTGTAACTTCCATAACTGTAAAAGTAAGTAGTATTCTGCCAAAATTCCTTCCCTCTAGGAGAAACATGAGAATGAAGCAAGGTTATTGGCATCCATGCCAAACAGAAAGAGACTGACAAAGCTGATTCATCCCCTTGTCTGCAGAATCAAATTAAAGGCACAAGCCAAGGCTTTTCTTGAGCCTTGACCTGACTGGGTCAAATGTGAAATAACCTCACTCCTCATCTGTGTCAGTTGAAACAGGGTTGTTTTGAGAGTGAGCCATTTGGGCTATTTATTTCTGTTAGTACAATCAATTATTATGATAGTTCATCAGGGTTGTGAGTGAGTGAAATTTCTAAAGATGCTGGGTCTAGAAGAATTCAATTATGAGCCGTTCTGTAGATTAGCATCAGCACACTAATATTAAAACATTCTTGACTCGTCGCATATAAATACATCCAAGTGTAAATATCTGTCAATCAGTCGGTACATATAATACGTCAAGCTTCCACACAATTTTTGTAACATTTAGGTAAGCTTCTCTACTGACAAATAAAGTATTTGCAGAAACACTGACAAATACAGTTAGTGGTCTTTTTGGTAGGTGTTGACTGTCAATAAAAAATGAAAATGCTAAAGAATATCCCCAGAGCAAATAAAATATTTTTAAAGTTAATAAAATACCTACAGAACAGTAAGATTTTATTCTCAATATTTACATTTCAATATTAATTCTGATACTAAAATACTTGACACAGAGAGAATACAACTGTAAAAAGCCTTCAGGCTACCTCACACATTTTCCTGTTTGTGTCTGCCCTAAGATGACATTAACAAGTATACATCAAAGCATTACCTTCACAATGGAGTAGGGATTAAAACCTCCAAGGTAAGATTCTTTCACACAGGGCGCCTGGGTGGCTCAGTTGGTTAAGCGACTGCCTTCGGCTCAGGTCATGATCCTGGAGTCCCAGGATCGAGTCCCACGTCGGGCTCCCTGCTCAGCAGGGAGTCTGCTTCTCCCTCTGACCCTCTTCCCTCTCGTGCTCTCTATCTCTCATTCTCTCTCTCTCAAATAAATAAAATTTAAAAAAAAAAAAGATTCTTTCACACAATGTCAATTTATCTCCAGTTGTCTTCTTCCCTCCACCAGTGAAACTGTACATATTTAAGATTGGATTTCTCCTGGATTAACCAAGATTTTTTTTTTTTTTTTTTGCGGGGGCAGGGGGTAGGGGAGCAATCATCAAAGTAGAGTGCCCAGATAGCCCTTTGAGAAAACCTGCCTGGCAAGCACAGGTGACAGAGAGCCCCCAAATGCTGTGACTTTGTATGTACCAGTGTGCGCCAGCCACTCCCCGTCTGCTGCTCCCAGTCAGTGACGAGCATGGCAGGAGCGGAGGCAAGTAGTACAATCCTCACCCACCCGAGCATTCTAACGGGAAAGGGGATTCTTCTAACCTGCACTTTTGGCTACAGGATTTGCTATCAGCCTGCCTAAAAACTCTCAGAACGACACCGCATTCTGAGGCTCTTCTTATCTGATCCTTCCTTTACTAATTTACAATTGAGATGTGAAGCCTCTTTCTGCCTTCTCTTGGCTCCTTTCCTCCACAGTCATTTACCTAATAATCTCTGGCACATCGAGTACAGTCTTGTGGTACTGATTCTTGAAAAGCCCAAACTGAAACAGGTGGTTTCAGGATTAGGGTGAGTGATGGACTGACCATCACTCCCAGTGACCCCCCTGGGGACTTTGAGCATAACTCTAAGCTTTGCAGGGTTAGAAGCCTTGGTCATCAAGAGGAATACACTCTTGTCAGGGGATATAGCAAGAGTTTCATTGAATTACAAGCTACAACCACTGCCAGGGCACTTTGGACTCCTTACATTAGGGACCAGTAGGCAAGAAATAGTTACCATGTTGGCAGGGTAAATTGAGTAGGTAGCAAGAGGAGATAGGGCTGCTTTTATATACTAGAGGAAAGGAGGAATAATTTGAAACCGGGTCACGGTTTCCTGGTGCTTCTAGATACTTCTTTGTTCAGTTGTCATGGGAATAGATGTATGAAGCAATCTGGTACTGAGAAAAGTATGATTACCAAAGGCTCAGACTCCTCAGGAATGAATATTTGGGTCATATCTCCAGATACGCTATCAAGACCTGCCCAGGTAACAGGCAGGGGTGAAGGGAATTCACAATCTGGAGGGTGACGATGCATCTTGCTAGCTACTAAACATCCCTCTTCGAAGTTTCCTTGCAAGAATAATGGGCCACCAGAACCAGGGAATAAGTGCCCGCATCTACATGGAGAAGTGGATCTCTGCAGCCAAAAGGGACTTTGTGGGTGTCCTGCTCAGCTTTCTCTTCAAGGAAACCTGCTGTGGGAGCATAGCTGGTTGAGAGACTTCAGCTCCCACAGCTTTGAATGCCCATCCACACTTCCCCTTGGTGGTCCCAGCCAATGATGGAGCGCTGAGGAATGTACTGGAACCAGGTAATGCCTGCCCCACATGGATTAATGGGCAACTTTCATTCAGGCACTCCTGACTCGCTTGGACAAAACTTTCACAGAACCGTGCTTCATGACATAACATTTTCTACCCAATGCTTTCTTAGCTTCCTCCTTTCAGATTCAGACCTGCATCCTGGTCTGAAGGCCCTCCCACCTACTTTATATGCCCAAGAAATTCCCTGATAAATCTCTCACATACCTAGTCCAGTCTTGGCATTTGCTTCTCAGAGGACAGAAATGACACAATTTGTCAATAAAAAAAGTGTTGCACTTTGATTCAGCATCCCATGTGTCACCTCCTTCCCACACTCTTTCAGTCAGAAGCAGTCCCAATTGCATTACCTTCCAATGTCCTTACACAGTTAAAAAAAAAAAAGTGAATACTCTTTTTAAAAAACTTGTTTCCAGAAGGTGGAGCAAGATGGCAGAGGAGTAGGAGACCTGGATTTCATCTGGTCTCAGGAATTCAGCTGAATAGGGATCAAACCATTCCGAACACCTACGAACTCAACAGGAGTTGAGTAGAGAAGAAGAGCGTAGCAATAACTCTCTGAACAGAGAAACGACCACTTACTGGAAGGTAGGGCGTGCGGAGAAGTGAATCCGAGGCGATATTCGGGAGGATAGATGGCGGGGGAGGGGGCCTCCGTCGGCCGCTTCTGGCAAGTGCTAGAGCCGTGGAGCACAAAATCGGAACTTTTAGAAGTCGGCTCTGCTGAGGGACATCGCTCCAGTGGCTAAGCAGAGGGTGGAAGCCTCGCGGGACTGTGTGGTCTCAGGACCCTCGGGGTCACAGAAAGACCAGGGGTGCCTGAGTGCGGCAGAGCTCCCCGGTATCGGAGCAGGGAAGCCGGCTGCAGAGGCGGAGCTGAGGCGCGGGCTCTCAGCTCGGGGTGGCCCATAAACTGTGATCCGTGGCCCATCCGTGGCCCAATTGGGCCACTGCTCCTCCAGCAGGGACCCAACAAGCGGCAGATCCGGGGAGACTCCCCGTCCTCCCCTGGGAGGAGCGGCGCGGGAGCGCACCACAGCGATCTGCTGGGTTTGGAGACTCCACTCGGGGTCGGGTGCCAGAGATAGAAACGCTCGGTCACAGGCCGGGTGAGCACGGAGTGCGGCCGGAGACCAGGGAGACGGGAGTGACTGCTTTTCTCTGGGGGCGCACTGAGGAGTGGGACCCTGAGTTCTCGGCTCCTCCGGGGCAGAGATTGGGAAGCCGCAATTTTCACTCTCCTCCTCCAAAGCTGTACCAAGAGCTTGCAGGGAACAAAAGCTCCTAAGAACAAACCTGAGCAGATTGCTTAGCCCAGACTCACAAGGGAGAGGCAAATCCCGCCTCCGGCAAAGACATTTGGGAACCACGGCAACAGGCCCCTCCCCCAGAAGATGAGCATGAACAGCCAGCAAGCTAAGACCAAGTTTACCAGTCAAGGTGAACGGGAGAACTCCAGCGCTAGGGGAATACTGCACATAGAATTCATGGCTTTTTTTACCATGATTCATTAGTTTTTCAAACTTAATTTTTTAACTGTTTTCTTCTGAATTTTTCTTTTTCCCTTTTTCAATCAACATCTTATCAATCCCTTTTTTTAAAAAAAACATTTTTTATTTTTCATTTTTAGAGTCATATTTTATCCATTCATAGTAGTTACCCTTATTTTGGGCATATATATATAAGTTGTTCTCTCTTTAAAAATTTGAGATAAAATATACCCTAAATCACTAGTATATGGCTTTGTTCTAGTCTGCCTGATCACATTCTCTCCCTTTTTTTCTTTTTTTTTAAATCTTCTTTCTTTTTTCAAACAACTTCTTATCTTATCAATTCCTTTTATAAAATCTTTTATAATTTTCATCTTTACAGTCATTTTCCATCCCTTCATTGTATCAACCCTTATTTTATACATATATAAGTCTTTCTTCCTTTAAAATTTTAGGAGGGACTTTCTTCTAACAAACCAAAATATGCCCAAAATCTAGCGTGTGGCACTGATCTATGCACTAGCCTGATCATATTTGATCATATTGTTTTGTTCTGTTTTTGTTTGTTTTTATCTTTTTCTTATTCTTTTTTTTCTTTTTTTTTCTTTTCTCTTTCTTTTTTCTTTCTTTCCCTTTCTTTTCCCCTGGTTTCAGGTCTTTTCTGATTTCTATACAGTAAATTTGCTGGGGACGTTGTTAACCTGTTAGCATTTTGTTCTCTCATTCATCTGTTCTCCTCTGGACAAAATGACAAGACGAAAAAAATCACCTCAGCAAAAAGAATAAGAGGTAGTACCGTCTACCAGGGACCTACTCAATACGGACATTAGTACGATGTCGGACCTAGAGTTCAGAATCATGACTTTAAAGATACTAGTTGGGCTTGGAAAAAGCGTGGAAGTTATTAGAGAAACCCTTTCTGGAGAAACAAAAGAACTAAAATCTAACCAAGTTGAAATCAAAAAGGCTATTAATGAGGTGCAATCAAAAATGGGGGCACTAACTCCTAGGATAAATGAGGCAGAAGAAAGAATCAGCGATATAGAAAACCAAATGATGGAAAATAAAGAGGCTGAGAAAAAGAGAGATAAACAACTACAGAATCACGAGGGCAGAATTCGAGAAATAAGTGATACGATAAGACAAAACAACATTAGAATAATTGGGATCCCAGAAGAAGAAGAAACAGAGAGAGGGGCAAAAGGTATATTGGAGGAAATTATAGCAGAGAACTTCCCTAATGTGGGGAAGGAAACAGGCATCAAAATCCAGGAGGCACAGAGAACCCTTCTCAAAATCAATAAAAATAGGTCAACACCCCAACTTCTAATAGTAAAACGTACGAGTCTCAGAAACAAAGAAAAAATCCTGAAAGCAGCTCGGGAGAAGAGATATGTAACCTACAATGGTAGAAACATTAGATTGGCAACAGACCTATCCACAGAGACCTAGCAGGCCAGAAAGGACTGGCATGATATCTTCAGAGCAATAAATGAGAAAAATATGCAGCCAAGAATACTATATTTAGCTAGGCTGTCATTGAAAGCAGAAGGAGAGATAAAAATCTTCCAGGACAAACAAAAACTAAAGGACTTTGCAAACACAAAACCAGCCCTACAAGAAATATTGAAAGGGGTCCTCTAAGCAAAGAGAGAGCCTAAAAGCAGCATAGATCAGAAAGGAACACAGACAATATACAGTAACAGTCACCTTACAGGCAATACAATGGCATTAAATTCATACCTTTCAATAGTTACCCTGAATGTAAATGGGCTAAATGCCCCAATCAAAAGACACAGGCTATCAGATTGGATTAAAAAACAAAACCCACCAATATGCTGTCTTCAAGAGACTCATTTTAGACCCAAAGACACCCCCACGTTGAAAGTGAGGGGTGGAAAACAATTTATCATGCTAACGGACACCAAAAGAAAGCTGGGGTGGCAATCCTTATATCAGACAAATTAGATTTTAAAACAAAGACTGTAATAAGAGATGAAGAAAGACACTATATCCTACTTAAAGGGCCTATCCAACAAGAAGATCTAACATTTGTAAATATCTATGCCCCTAACATAGGAGCAGCCAATTATATAAGGCAATTAATAACAAAAGCAAAGAAACACATTGACAACAATATAATAATAGTGGGGGACTTTAACAGCCCCCTGACTGAAATGGACAGATCATCTAAGCAAAAGATCAACAAGAAAATAAAGACTTTAAATGAAACACTGGACCAAATGGACTTCACAGATATATTCAGAACATTCCATCCCAAAGCAACGGAATACACATTCTTCTCTAGTGCCCATGGAACATTCTCCAGAATTGATCACATCCTAGGTCACAAATCAGGTCTCAACTGGTACCAAAAGATTGGGATTATTCCCTGCATCTTTTCAGACCACAATGCTTTGAAACTAGAACTCAATCACAACAGGCAAGTCGGAAAGAACTCAAATACACAGAGGCTAAAGAGCATCCTACTACAGAATGAATGGGTCAACCAGGAAATTAAAGAAGAATTAAAAAAATTCATGGAAACCAATGAAAATGAAAACAAAACTGTTCAAAATCTTTGGGATACAGCAAAGACAGTCGTAGGAGGAAAGTATATAGCAATGCAAGCCTTTCTCAAGAAACAAGAAAGGTCTCAAATACACAACCTAACCCTACACCTAAAGGAGCTAGAGAAAAAACAGCAAATAAAGCCTAAACCCAGCAGGAGAAGAGAAATAATAAAGATCAGAGCAGAAATCAATGAAATAGAAACCAAAAGAACAGTAGAACAGATCAACGAAACTAGGAGCTGGTTCTTTGAAAGAATTAACAAGATTGATAAACCCCTGGCCAGACTTATCCAAAAGAAAAGAGAAATGACCCAAATCAACAAAATCAGGAATGAAAGAGGAGAGATCACAACCAACACCAAAGAAATACAAACAATTATAAGAACATATTATGAGCAACTCTATGTCAGCAAATTAGAAAACCTGGAAGAAATGGGTGCATTCCTAGAGATGTATCAACTACCAAAACTGAACCAGGAAGAAATAGAAAACCTGAACAGACCTATAACCACTAAGGAAATTGAAGCAGTCATCAAAAATCTCCCAACAAACAAAAGCCCAGGGCCAGATGGCTTCCCAGGGGAATTCTATCAGACATTTAAAGAAGAATTAATACCCATTCTCCTGAAACTGTTCCAAAAAATAGAAATGGAAGGAAAACTTCCAAACTCATTTTATGAGGCCACCATTACCTTGATCCCAAAACCAGACAAAGACCCATCAAAAAGGAGAATTACAGACCCATATCCTTGATGAACATGGATGCAAAAATTCTCACCAAAATACTAGCCAATAGGATCTAACAGTACATTAAAAGGATTATTCACCACGACCAAGTGGGATTTATCCCTGGGCTGCAAGGCTGATTCAACATCCGCAAATCAATCAACGTGATACAATACATTAAGAAAAGAAAGAACAAGAATCATATGATCCTCTCAATAGATGCAGAAAAAGCATTTGACAAAGTACACATTTTTTCTTGATCAAAACTCTTCAGAGTCTAGGGATAGAGGGTACAGACCTCAATATCATAAAAGCCATCTATGAAAAACCTATAGCGAATATCATTCTCAATGGGGAAAAGCTGAGAGCTTTTCCCCTAAGGTCAGGAACACGGCAGGGATGCCCACTCTCACCACTGCTATTCAACATAGTATTAGAAGTCCTAGCCACAGCAATCAGACAACAAAAAGAAATCAAAGGCATCCAAATTGGCAAAGAAGAAGTCAAACTCTCACTCTTTGCAGATGATATGATACTGTATGTGGAAAACCCAACAGACTCCACCCCAAAACTGCTAGAACTCATACAGAAATTCAGTAAAGTAGCAAGATATAAAATCAATGCACAGAAATCAGTGGCATTCCTATACACCAACAACAAGACAGAAGAGAGACAAATCAAGGAGTCGATCCCATTTACAATTGCACCCAAAACCATAAGATACCTAGGAATAAATCTAACCAAAGAGGCAAAGGATCTGTACTCAGAAAACTATAAGATACTCATGAAAGAAATTGAGGAAGACACAACAAAATGGAAAAACGTTCCATGCTCATGGATTGGAAGAACAAACATTGTGAAGATGTCAATGCTACCTAGAGCAATCTATACATTCAATGCAATCCCCATCAAAATACCATCCACCTTTTTCAAAGAAATGGAACAAATAATCCTAAAATTTGTATGGAACCAGAAGAGACCCCGAATAGCCAGAGGAATATTGAAAAAGAAAAGCAAAGCTGGCCGCATCACAATTCCGGACTTCCAGCTCTATTACAAAGCTGTCATCATCAAGACAGTATGCTACTGGCACAAAAAACAGACACATAGATCAATGGAACAGAATAGAGAGCCCAGAAATGGACCCTCAACTCTATGGTCAACTCATCTTCGACAAAGCAGGAAAGAATGTCCAATGGAAAAAAGACAGTCTCTTCAACAAATGGTGTTGGGAAAATTGGACAGCCACATGCAGAAGAATGGACCATTTCCTTACACCACACACAAAAATAGACTCCAAATGGTTGAAAGACCTAAACGTGAGACAGGAGTCCATCAAAATCCTAAAGGAGAACACAGGTAGCAACCTCTTCGACCTCAGCCACAACAACGTCTTCCTAGAAACATCGCCAAAGGCAAGGGAGGCCAGGGCAAAAATGAACTATTGGGATTTCATCAAGATAAAAAGCTTTTGCACAGCAAAAGAAACAGTCCACAAAACCAAAAGACAACCGACAGAATGGGAGAAGATATTTGCAAATGACATATCAGATAAAGGGCTAGTATCCAAAATCTATAAAGAACTTATCAAACTCAACACCCAAAGAACAAATAATCCAATCAAGAAATGGGCAGAAGACATGAACAGACATTTTTCCAAAGAAGACATCCAAATGGCCAACAGACACATGAAAAAGTGCTGAAAATCGCTCGGCACCAGGGAAATCCAAATCAAAACCTCAATGACATACCACCTCACACCAGTCAGAATGGCTAAAATTAACAAGTCAGGAAACAACAGATGTTGGTGGGGATGCGGAGAAAGGGGAACCCTCCTACACTGTTGGTGGGAATGCAAGCTGGTGCAACCACTCTGGAAAACAGTATGGAGGTTCCTCAAACAGTTGAAAATAGAGCTACCATCCGATCCAGCAATTGCAGTACTCGGTATTTACCCCAAAGATACAAATGTAAGGATCCGAAGGGGTACGTGCACCCCAATGTTTATAGCAGCAATGTCCACAATAGCCAAACTGTGGAAAGAGCCACGATGTCCATCGACAGATGAATGGATAAAGAAGAGGTGGTATATATACACAATGGAATATTATGCAGCCATCAAAAGGAATGAGATCTTGCCATTTGCAATGACGTGGATGGAACTGGAGGGTGTTATGCTGAGTGAAGTAAGTCAATCAGAGGAACACATGTACCATATGACCTCACTGATTTGAGGAATTTTTAATCTCAGGAAACAAACTGAGGGTTGCTGGAGTGGTGGGGGGTGGGAGGGATCAGGGGGCTGGGTGATAGACATTGGGGAGGGTATGTGCTATGGTGAGCTCTATGAATTGTGCAAGACTGTTGAATCACAGATCTGTACTTCTGAAACAAATAATGCAATATATGTTAAGAAAAAAAAGAAGAAGAAGAAGAAGATAGCAGGAGGGGAAGAATGAAGGGGAGTAAGTCGGAGGGGGAGACGAACCATGAGAGACGATGGACTCTGAAAAACAAACTGAGGGTTCTAGAAGGGAGGGGGGTGGGGGGATGGGTTAGCCTGGTGATGGGTATTAAAAACGGCACATTCTGCGTGAAGCACTGGGTGTTATGCACAAACAATGAATCATGGAACACTACATCAAAAACTAATGATGTAAAGTATGGTGATTAACATAACAATAAAAAATTAAAATAAAATTAAAAAAATAAAAACTTGTTTCTATATGACTCGTCTTCACTCTGACCCTAAGAGGAAATGAATGAGTGTCCTCACTACTTCCATAAATGTTCTCCTTTGTTTTCCACAAAAATAAATCTTCATCTTCTCCATGAAATATTTACTTATAATTCCAAGACAAAATTTTTTTTTTCTAAATTTTTATCCTGCCTAAAAGTTTATGCCATAAAATCTGACAATAGGATGCAACTTCTCAATTCGTGCTTTAAATCTGTATTTTATTTACAAAATTGATTAGAACCAAAATTAATTTCAAGTTTTAACACTATGGCCAAAGCTTTCTCTTCACAAATTTGGAATTTTAAAGTACATATGTAAGAGATTTATTTTAATTAAAGAAAGAGTTCATTTTCACTGTAGGATAACTAGAAAATCCTTAAGTCCAAAGTAGAAAATAACTCGTAATCCCTGAACATGGTTAATTATTATTGATATTTACTATATAAACAGGTTGTATTTTTCTAGGCCAACATAAATACACAATATATAAACATGTAACTATAAAAATGTAACATTTATGTACAGAAGTTTCCGTGTTTTACACATACTCTAGGCTGTTAATTGATATTTTGTTAAGCAAAGTTTTATTAACATTTGTTAAAATGTAATGATTAGAAGTATTAGAAGAAGTATGATTCATTTAGCCAATTCTGTAGTATTGCAAATTTAAGTTTCTTTATCTAAAAATAAATAATAAATAATTCTACAAGATATATTTTTATACAAACATCTTTGATGTTTCCCTCTGGATGAACTTCTAGAATTCTAGATCAAATTACTTTATAATTTTTTTTATACTCTTGATGTATAGGACCAGGAATGTATGTTGCTAAAAAAGTTCTGTCAATTTAAATCATCTAAGTATTATCCTGATCTTTAATAATAGTTTCTTTTTTTTTCAGTTTTTAGACAACATGTTTTTGTGTTTTTATTTATATTCATTTATTTCCTTAGTGAACTTTTTTCACAATTATGCTGCTTCTAATATGAGGGGGAGAAATAGTGAATGGACTCTGGAGTCTTTCAAACCTAAATTTCAGCTCTGGTTATGACATTTAGTTTTGTGACTTGGAGCCAGTCACTTAAAGTCTTTAAGACTCTGGGCTGTTTTTGTTTTGTTTTGCTTTGTTTTTAAGTAGGCTTCACAACCAGCATGGAGCCCAAGCTGGAGATTAAGACCTGAGCCAGGATCAAGAGTCAGATGCTTAATGGACTGAGCCACCCAGGCATCCCAATGAGAAACTTTTAATACATTGTCTAGCATATAGAAAGTGATCAAAAAAGTTAATTATTCTTAGCATATAGATCTCGAATCTTTTTGGTGGTTGTTAAATTTCTATTCATATTATTGTTCTCGCTGAGGCACAACTGTCAATTCAGACACACAAAAGTCAGTGATTCTATCCATTATTAAGCTTTATTAATAATATCAAGGATGCAGGTAATTGCAAGGCACTGGCAAAGGATAAAGGAGTCTGGAACCATCAGTGCTACTCTCCAGGTCCTTCTTTTTTCAATTACATTGTGCCTTCACCCAGATGTAATATAGGAGGTCTCTAAGTTATGCAACCAGGATATTACTTACACAACAGAAAACAATTTTGGCTCTGAAACACTCCCAATTTATATTCGTTTATATAACTAATGTGATATTTTCTAGAGAGCTATGCCCCATAAATGCATAGATTCTAGGTTTGAACACCTTAAAAAGTAGTCCTAGACTATGCACATCCTACCAAAAACATTCCATGGACTCACCCACCAGTAAATGTCATTAATGTGTTTGTTAGAACATGTGTTATTAGTCTGTTTACAAAGAAATTACACAAGAATTAAATTTTACTGTTGCTATTTTGATTTGTAAAAGTTCTTGATATAATCGGAAAAAATATCCAACCCTTTATCATATATGTCACAAAAATTCTCCCCCCAGGATTTTATTTTCTTTTGAATATTATTAGTGGCATTTTCTGATCAACAGAAGTACTTTTTAGTGTAGTAGTATTTTTTCTCTTTAGTCAATCCCATCATTTCCTTTTTATTTAAGAAAAGATTTTAATTAGATAGCCACAGCCCCTTTTAAGATCAAATGTTCAACATTAAACTTTGATTTATGATTTATTTATGATTTATTTATTTTATTTTACTTATTTTTTATTTTTTTGGTGGGCAGCAAAAGCAAGGTTTATTGAGTACAGTAAAGCAAAATTTATTAAGAGTACACAGCTTCCAAAGAGGGAGGGCACCCAGGTTGCCCTAAAATTATCTTTTAGAACTTGTAATACTAAAGCATCTAAAAATAATTTTGTTATAAGCAGTGAAGTTAGGATCCTTAAAAAGAATGTTTCCAAAAAATTAACCAATTATCTCATCATTATTTAACATTATAAATATTCCTTGTTCTCATTTATCTGAAATAATAGGACTATCAGATCATAAATACAATATACATAATTCTATATTGTATTTACAATGACTTCCTATTGTTGCAATGAATTCTCTTTTCTCATACCAGTCTTCTCACACCCTGTTCATTCTAGAAATCTATACTTTTGTTTAATATCTAGCACAGTATCACTCCTCTCCCCTCACTTCATTATTCTTTAGTTGCATAATTTCTTTTGCTAATCTTTCTTTTTCATGCTTATAGATGACTTTTTGGTTCATGTTGTTCAGTAACTCCCAAAATCCTACTGGTATTTTGATTAGAATTTTATTGCTTCGATATATATTTTGGAGGAATGTAATTTTCCATTTCTCAGCCTTAGTATCCAGGATATGGTACCTTTCTATTTATTCAACTGTTTTATGTAATTCAGAAAAATGCTGAGTTTTTCTTACAAATATCCTATCTATATCTTGCCCAAATTTTTTCCTGTATTTTTATGTTTTTGTACTTATTAAGAATGGTATACTTTCCCATTATATTTTTTAAATGGTTATTGGTGATTGTCTGAGCTAGAATTTTATTTAGTTTACCTGTGTCTATTTTTGATATTTTCTTCCTACATACACTCTTTGTCATATTATCATTCCAAAATAATGATAACTTTGTAGAAGGAATAATGAGGTTTCCATTTTTTTTTCTATGCTGTAGGGCAGCTTTAACAGTATAAAAATTATCTACGACTTGAGCATCTTCGATAAGCTCATTCATAAAATTAAATAAAAACGCTGTTATTTCAAAAGTAATGTTTTGAGTGGCACCTAGGTGGTTCAGTCTTTAAGCATCGAACTCTTGGTTTCAGCTCAGGTCACAATCTCAGGGTCATGAGATGGAGCTCCGGGTAGGGGTTCACAATGGGCATGGAGCCTGCTTAAGATTCTTTCTCTCTCCCTCTGCCTCTTCACCCTCCCCCCTACAACCCGCTCACGCATGCTCTCTTTCTCTCTCTCAAAAAAAGTGGTTATTTACAGATTTTTCAATATTGACTATGATATTCTTCTACTATATCAAATTTTATATTAAAATTTTAAAATCACTCTGTATCATCACAAAAGACTGGATTATCAAACAGACATTCATGAAATACACATTATAAGCCACACTAGGTTTTACTAATAATTAGCTTTTGCTAATTATTAGTACAAGAAAAAAACAACAGCCATCAATGCAGCATCTGTATCTGTACCAGCCAACACAGATTCCCCAATGTCCCCTTTCCACACCAAAACACATTTTGGCGTTAGAGTGACAGATGATCCTTAATTATGTGTGTGGTACAAGCTCCCCTAGGGAATACCAGATACTACTTAGTATAATGGTATATCCATTGTCATAATTTACTAGAGACATAGCTAAAGAACCTATTTGAGCAATATCCATTCAGATATGCAAGTGTGCCTCATAAATTATAAATCCATCAGCATGCTTAGAAGAAAGTCTGGTCCAAATGGAGTGGGTATTTCCAATGTGGTCAAGACCAAGATAATTTTTTCTGTTGCAATCAACACAAAATACAGCATTTAATGATAATTATCAAATTTCCTCTACATTATTGACTGTGTCATCTCCCACATTCTTATTTTTCTCTGTATGTATTTTCTCTTATTTCCTGCTTAGACTAGAGATCTTGCTTAATTTTACATTGTTGTTTCAAGAACCAGAACTTTTCATATAGCAACTCTATTATAATTTAAAAGATTTTTTATTTATTTACTTGACATAAAGAGAGAGACAGCGAGAGAGGGAACACAGGCAGGGGGAGTGGGAGGGAGAAGCAGGCTCCTGGCTGAACAGGGAGCTCGATGCAGGGCTTTATCCCAGGACCCTGGGATCATGACCGAGCTGAAGGCAGACGCTTAATGACTGAGCCACCCAGGTGCCCCAATTCTATTATAATTTAAATCATTTTCTATACCGATACAGTTACTAACAAATGTTTATTCAGTGACTATTAGATGACATGGAGTACATAAGTTTTTATTAATATATTAATGAACAAGATAGATTTTTAAAATTTCCTAAAGATTGTTTTGTGGCCCCAAATGTGGTCTGTTTTGGTGAAATTCCTATGTGCACTTGAAAATAAGGTATTTTTATTGCTCTTTAGTGAAGTGGTCTATAAATTTCAGTTAGGTCAGTTTGGTTGTAGTGTTGTTCAAGTCATTTATAGCCTTACCGCATTTCTTCCTACTTATTCTATAACTTGGAGAAGGACATTGAAATCCTCAACTAAAATTGTTGATTTATTTATTTATAATTTTAATTCTCTTATATTTTGCTTCATGAACTCAGAATATTTTCTATTAGATGAATACACATTAAAGACTGTTATGTATCCTTGAGAATTGAGTCCTTTGTCAATATGTAATATTGTCTTTATTCCTGATGATACTTCTTATTGAAAGTCTACTTTGGGGGCACCTTTGTTGCTCAGGTCATAATCTGGCACTGGGCTCACCTCAGTGGGGAGTCTGCTTCTCCTCTCTCCCTCTGCTCCTCCCCCTGCTTGTGTTCTCTCTCTCTTGAATAAATAAATAAAATCTTTAAAAAAAAGAAAGTCTACTTTGATATTAATATAGTTAATCCAAATTTCTTCTGTTCAATGTTGGCATGGTATATTTTTTCATACTTTCACTTTTGACTTATCTATGGCTCTACGTTCAAAGTGGGGTTTGTGTAGGCAGCTCCCCAGAATTGGTGAAACTGCAGTTTGTGAGCACAGTCCGCCATAAGACAACTCTCACTTCTGACACCAACTGCAAGTTCAGGGATTTCCCAAAACCTCCCTCGAGTTTAGTAATTTACTAGAAGAAACACTGAAGCAAAAATATTCTTTCTGGGAAATGGGCTCACCTCTATTTCAGATAGGTCTTTAATGCAGGGGTTGAGTTACTATAAATAGGAGGCAGGCTGTCTTTGAAGTATGATCCGCCTGTGTTCATATTCAGTATGTTACAAACTTCAGTTTTCTCTTAGCAATACCTTGTGTTTAAGCTGGTGACTTCTTTTTTGTTTTGTTTTCATTTGTTTGTTTTTAAAAAATCTGGTCCACACTCAGCTTTAATCTATCCTTTGCACTGCACCATGGGAAAGGTATGTTTTGTACAAGTTACTTGTTATTTGATAATATCCTGGCAGTGGGTGGCA
The DNA here is from genome assembly GCF_037043125.1 of Eumetopias jubatus. Lineage (NCBI taxonomy): Eukaryota > Metazoa > Chordata > Mammalia > Carnivora > Otariidae > Eumetopias > Eumetopias jubatus. The sequence continues at coordinate 26,469,360 of NW_028274809.1, forward strand.
AACAGGAGAGCATTCTATGTGGATTCTATGTGATTCTTGTCCTGTGGGTCTTGAGGGTTTGGTTTTCTCTGTGCTCTTTCCCTCCATTGGCCGAGCAGGTATTCCTGTCTCTCTTCTAGTGATGAGGAGTTTTCCCTGTTCCTTTTTTCTAGCTGCAACTGATTTTCTCCAGTGCCTGTAGGACAAGAGTATTTGTTTACCCCTCCCTTCATAGGCAGAATTTTGTTTCTTCGGGGTAGTAAAAGTGAACGTGCTCCAGTGGAGTTCTGTGTCACTCTCACAGCTGTCCCCTCTCTGAAGTTTTCACCATTAGGGAAACTTTCTCAAGACATTTCTGTGTGCGTGTGTGTGTGTGTGAGTGTGTGATCACCTGGTGGATTTCATGCAGGGAAAACTTGCAAGAGGGTAAGGACGATCTTTTTTTCAGCTATCTTTCCAGTGCATATTTGACTACCCTCTAGCAATTTGCCAATCATTCTAGGGGATCTCTACTTACCAGGGTCTGGCTGCATCTGGCCCAAGTAAACAAGAAGTTATGCTTCACTTCCTGTAGGTGCTTGTCTCTCTTTATATTTTGAGCCATTTGATTGCCTTGTTGACTTCAATACTTCATGGGTTCAAGAAAGGTCCTGAACCCAAGGTTTGTCAGGTTATTTTTTGTTGTATGGTTGGAGATAATGTCCTTGTCAACCCTCAGTTTCCCTAAATGGAAACCAGATGTCCCATATCTATTATTTTTAAGTGTCACATTAAATTCTATAAAGGAAAAGTTATACTACACACCAATAGTTTTTACCATTATAAGATGATTCTTTACTTGTTTGTTAGGTCAGTCAGTAACTGAGTATTTGTTTGGTGTCTCTTCTGAACAAGGACTGTCCTAACAACTCTCTAGGACATATAAATAACCTCTATAAATCTAAGATTATGTATATGAAAATATTTTAAGCGCTATAACAAAAAGAGGGGGACAAAACCTCAACATGATTTCTATCATTAAAATACGGACTTATCGGTCCAACATGGTTCATTTGACTCAAATCCATGCTTGATAAATGAAATTGTGGAAATTAACTATGAATTAAGTTTTACATGTTCATTTCTTGTAAAGTGAGAAGAAGCAAAGACTCAGAGTTGTATTAACTATAACTTAACTGATACTTTGAGGAAAGAAACAAAAAGAGCTTCTAGATAATTTGAGAATTAATTATTAAAATAATAGTGTACATTTACATTTGTAAATAAATTTGATACTAGATAACAAAATAAAAAGTTACTCAAAGTTATTTGCTGAACGACTTTTCTCCTGTTACAATCATCAAATGGCTTTTGACCCGACACTGTCATCATTATTGGACAAAGATTAAACATCCAATGAGTCAGGACATAAAATCAAATGTCACAAAAGACTGTTGTTCAGTACATGGAAGAAAAAAATGTAGACAAAAATACAAAGTCATCAGCCATATTTAATCAGGGCAATTATCTGAGTAAATTGGGAGTATCTACCAAAGTACCAAACACATATATGTATTTAATCTTAAAGTTCAGTGGAAAACAAAAAGCTTCCCAAAGTCTGCTAGGATACTTATTTCAAAAGAAGAAAATTGTATCAAAAATAGACTGAGCCCTGAGAAAAAGCAGACGTGACTAATTTTATCCTGTTATTTTGTCCTAAATCCATATCTAAACTTACTGCTTAAAGATTACCAAATAGTCTCTACTTCACAAGCAAAACCAGGTCTAGGCTCAGCCTACAATCAACTATCATTTGGTCAAACCAAGAGCAGAATGTGGCTTTATGTCTGAGCAATGTATTTAGTTTTGACAACCCGACTTCTTAGGGCTTCACTCATCAAAAGCTCAGCACATAAACACACTGCCTGCAGCCCTGCATTGATTGTCAGCACAATTAATTGCCAGGAAAACTGCAGCTTTATTAAGTATACGGTACTAACAATAAAAACATCACTATTTATAGCACAGAGCATGGCGGGATATCTATACAGATAAAATATAACAATAATAAACAAAAGGCCAGCCAGTAGTCCCACAGAAGAACATCCATGAATCTGTTTTAATGCCAAGCCACAACAGGATACTCAAGTGTCCCTGGGCATAAGACACTGCAACCTCTACTAAAAGACAAGAGCTTTTTGTGATCTCTGCAGTGTGAAAAGTGGATGTCAACCAGCCTCTTCAGAATTACTTTTTATGGTTTCAAATCTCCACTCCCCCTATGCCCAACTACAGAAATGGTGTCTGGGCAGGAGACAGACAAGAAACATCACAGGGTACAATTATAGTCAGTATTGAAGAATATTCCAGAATTTGGAATATTGCCATCAGTGATGGCATTTAATTTTTTTAAAGATTTTATTTATTTGATAGAGAGAGAGAGAAGGAGAGCACAAGCAGGGGGAGTGGCAGGCAGAGGAAGAAAGAGAAGCAGGCTCCCTGCTGTGCAAGAAGCCAGAGGCGGCCCTGGATCCCAGGACCCTGGGATGATGACCTGAGCCGAAGGAAGATGCTTAGTTAAGCGCCTGAGCCACCCAGGCGCCCCAGTGATGGCATTCAAAAGTTGATACATTTTGATACATTTTGGGGGACTATAAATGGCATACTGATAGCACTGAGGAAGCTTCAGTCTGACAGTAAAGACTGAATACTGTCAGCTGCATTACATCTTCAGCTTGGGGTTCTGAAATGAAGGTAAAGTAGTCTTTTTCTATACCCTTTCATTCAGATAGATATTCATTACTGCAAGTTGGCAGTGTCAAGTTGACTAAATCATAGAGACCAACGTTTTTGAAAAGGTAAGGAAGAGGAACAAGAGTGTAGGGACTAACATGTATGAATACTGTCTGAAACATTTGGGGACCAATGATTTCCTCCAACACAACATTGGTTTGTTCCATCAGGCAGCAACATGGTGACTACTATGGTCAAAATGCCTAAGCAATAAAGCATGTCTGCACTAGGAAGCCTTTAAAAATATGTTCGGAGCATTAAATTAAGAGAAACAGAATTCGTTTTATTTAACACCCATATTTTTATCATCATTCTTCAAATGGTAATTGGAGTTTTATAGAAGTAATATGTGCAACACCACTGATCTTGGGAGTAGTGGTGCTGAGAATCTAACCCCATTCTGCTATATCGGGTTCAATAGACCACAATACCTTGTGTAATACACAGAAAAAGATGGATTGCTTAAGGCCACTTAATTGTGATGGTTAACTGAGTTAAAATGTAAGCAGATATTTCCTTTATTACATATGCATTAGGAACTTTGCTAAGTGCATTATATGCATTATAGACTTTAATGCAGACCTTCTGGCTCAAGCAAAGAAGCAATTTCAAGTATCAGTGCAAAACAAATCCTGAATTTACTGTGAGAAACCTGAGACACAGAGAGGTTAATATGACCTGTCCAAGTCCCCTTGCTAGTTGGAGATAGAAGCAGAGTAGTACTATCTTTATCCTTTTTCCCTTAAGCTATGTAGCATGCAACAAACCCATATTGAAGTAACTATTGTCCTTGATTCCATTACAAGCTGTAATAGTAGAGATATGTTAGAGAGAGAAAAACGTTTGATTTGTAACATGAAGAACTGAATTGAGGTTCAACACTTTTTAAATTGTTTTAAGTTGTTACATCACAAGGACCCAAAACTCCTTCAGCAGAGGCAGCTGTATCTTAACTCATCTTTGTGGTTCCAACACATAACACATCTGCAAGTACCGCGTGTTTCCAGTTCTTTCTGGTAGCCTAAATCGTTCACTTATATTCATCCCTTCCAATTGAGAAATTTTCAGTCTCTTACCTTAAAATAAATCCTCTGGATTAAGGATTTCCTTTAGAAAGAACTTGGAATGCCATTCTGCCGTTATCACACTTGTTGGGGAGGTGGAGGAGGTGGGCAGCAGAAATCCTCCACAGCGGCTCTGAGGAAAGGTTTATAACTCATTCTGGGTTATCCTAAACAATTCTCAGACATCTACAAAGTAAACAAGCAAAAAACAAAGTAAAATAAAACTAACCTTTGACAAAAGAGAAAAAAGTTGGGACAAAACATCACACAAACACACACACACATGCATTACCTGACACTGAAAATACGATTAAGTCCTCTGCACCCTGGGCACCTAATCTAGCTCCTGAGTTTAGACAAAAGCAAACTTCTATGACAAAAGTAAGAACAGAGGAGGTACAGATAGATCCAAATTCTAATTTTTAACTTGAAAGATCATGTCTAAATTGAGGATGAGACCACGTGAGAAATATTTTAAACTGTTGAGCTACCGGCAAATTTTTAACATAATTGCCTCCTCTGGTTGAATATCAGCAAATTGTTAATCAATGAGAAACTTGATTTCTAAGCATTTTTCAATCAGTCAATGACTATAATTTAGGGACTATTATTTTCCAGGCCCTGGGCTAGTTGGAGGAGTCACAAATAAGTCAGGGTCCATTGCCCTCAAGAAATTTAGATCTTTGAACTAGAAACACTTCTTATTTGGGCTAATTTGGAAGCCAGATTGGCCTGTTACCTTAAATAATTTAAGGTAACTAATATGTATTAGGAATATGTATATTCTATATACACGTATACTTTGTGTGTGTGTATATATATGTATGTATACACACACATATATAAAGTATGTAGTATATAGCAAGTAATATATATTGTATATATGTATAAATAAATGTATAAATATCTAGTACATATTACATATATATTATATATTAAAATATATGAAATATTTAATACATACTATATATTATGTGTGTAAATAAATTAAATATTCTTATATATTAAATATATAATGTATTGATATATATTAAATATTAAATATATAATATATAATATATATTATACTCTGTACAGTATATATGCACATATACACATATACAAAGTATATAGTATATAGCAGGCAAATAATATTTTTATATATGCATAAATAAATATATATATAATGTATAGACATTTGTACTTTTTTTGTTGTTTTTGGCTCTGAGTCAAATTCAAGCTTGGAACCATATCCTCATAGTTATGTAATCTTGAACAGATGTTAATTAGTCTTGGCCTCAGTATTCTCATTTGTAAATTGTAAGACTATTCATAAAGCCTTTGCGAGAACTAAGTGAAACAACACTTTATAAGTGCCAGTCACATAAAGAATACTCAATAAATTCTGGTACTTTTCTTAAGAATTGAAATTTTTGCAAAAGTTAGGCTTTTCAGAAGCATCAAAACCTCTGGTAAGCTGTTGATTCAATTTACAAAATGTTAAGCCCATTGTGAAATGACTGCCAATCTTAAGAAAGGTACTTCGATTAATTCCACAACTTAAAAGAAATTTCTTAAGATGAAGAAAATACTGTAGTATATTTTGTGGCTCCACAAATTGTGCAGAGAACACACATATGATGGTATCTTTTTGTTTTGTTTTGTTTTCCTTAAGACAGAACAAAAATCTCACAGTATATGAACCCTAGGAAACAATCTGCGTCCAGTAGCCATTTTAACAAAAAGCTACTCAGATTCTATGCACAAGATCATATCCAGTAACATGTAAAAAGTTACGTTTCCCGGACTACTTTGTCCAACTGTTCCAGCAGCCTTATTCTCGTTGCTTGAAGTGCCTTGTGTTGAAAAACAAGAAGCAAGCTAGTGAACCGACCTTCCACAAGGTGGCCTTTATTGCAGCAAAATTACTGCACTAGTCTTCCTCCTTTAAACCGTTATGGCAGGCAACTGTGAAACCAAAACAGAATAAAATGCTGTCGTTGTAAAACTGTAACATTGGGCAGAAATTCATCATCATATCTTTAAAAAAAAGTTTCATGGGTGACATTTTCTTATTTCAGAAAAATATATTAATGCTTAAAATTCAAATACCATATCTGTAGCCCTGCCTCAAAATATATACCACAGACAGATGACTCATATTATGATCTGTGATTACACTAGGCTCCAAAAGTGAATTTTTCATCCTCTTGGCTTGAGCGTTGTGATGGCTTTCCTTTATCTGTATGGCCCCTTTCCTATGTGCTGAAGCAATCTCCTTGTTTTGGGACTGTCTCTGGTGATATTTTTGGCCAACTGGAAGCATTGCTTTCTGGAATCTGTGTTGAGCACCACGGAGCACCACACTCCCCTTAATGCTGGAAGACATCCGAGTCCCACATCTTTTACTCATTTATGCTACTGACCCAGAAGCTGGGTCAGAAGAATGGGATTAAGAAAACCAGGGTGCTGAACCATTTTTTTCCTTCTCTTTTTTCCTCACCTCTACCATGTTCCCATCTAGCAGGTTTCTGACTACCAAATGATAGAAAGTTTATTAGTTGTATCTCTTAACTGACACTATATTGGCCAAACATTTTCTCTAAGTCTTTAAAGAACTTTGACTTTCCACATTTTTAACTTTGTTCTTTAAAATAAAGTTTTTATTTTATTTTATTTAGGGTTCTTTTTTATTGTTGTTCCATCCTCAACAATCTGAGGAGGAAAAAAATGATATCTTGTTATATTTCCTTCCATTTTTTTAACTGTAAGATTAAATATATTTGTATTTCTTCTTTATTAACTGTTTATGACTTTTGGCTATTATATCTGATTTGGTAATCTTTTCTAAAATTTAAATTTCAGTTCGTTAACATACAGTGTAATATTAGTTTATACAATATAGTGTACAATATAGTGACTCAACACTTCCGTACAACACCCGGTGCTCATCACAAGTGCACTCCTTAATCCCCATCATCTATTTCCCCCATCCCCTGCCCACCCCCCCTCTGGTAACCATCAGTTTGTTCTCTGTAGTTAAGAGTCTGTTTCTTGGTTTGCCTCTCTCTTTGTTTTTGCCTTTGTTTGTTGTGTTTCTTAAATTCCACACATAAGAGAAATTGTGTGATATTTTTCTTTCTCTGACTGACTTATTTTACTTAGCATAATATCCTCTAGCTCCATCCATGTTATTGCAAATGGCAAGATTTCATTCCTTTTTTGTGGCTGAGTAATATTCCAGTGTGTGTGTGTGTGTGTGTGTGTGTGTGTGTGTGTGTGTGTGTATACATACAAGATATAATAATAAAGATGTGAGATATCTATCATCTATCTCTCTATCTATCATCTATATCACATCTTTTTTCTTCATTCATCAGTCAATGAACACTTGAGCTGCTTCCATATCTTGGCTATTAAAGGTAAACTGCTATAAACATTGGGGTGCATGTATTCCTTTGATTTAATATTTTTGTTTTCTTTGGGTAAATACCTCGTAGTGCAATTGCTAGATTATAGGGTAGCTCTATTTTTAACTTTCTGAGGAAACTCCGTACTGTTTTCCAGAGTGGTTGCACCAGTTTGCATTCTCACCAACTGTGTGAGAGCATTCCCCTTTTTCCACATTCTTGCCAATACCTGTTGTTTATTGTGTTGTTGATTTTAGCCATTCTCACAGGTGTGAGGTGATACCTCATTGTAGTTTTAATTTGTATTTCCCTGATGATCGGTGATGTTGAGCATCTTTTCATGTGTCTGTTGGCCATCTGCATGTCTTCTTTGGAAAAATGCCTGTTCATGTCTTCTGCCCAGTTTTTTAGTTGGATTATTCTTTTTTTGGGTGTTGAGTTTTGTAAGTTCTTTATAAATTTTGGATACTAATCCTTCATCAGTTATGTCACTTCACTGTGTAGCAGCTTTTTATCTTAACAAAGTCCCAGTAGTTCAGTTTTGTTTTTGTTTCCCTTGCCTCAGGAGACATATCTAAAAAGAAGTTGCTATGGCTGATGTCAAAGAAGTTACAGCCTATGTTCTCCTCTAGGATTTTTATGATTTCAGGTCTCAAATTTAGGTCTTTAATCCATTTTGAATTTTTTAAAATTTTATAACAGTTTTAGATTTACAGGAAAATTATGAAGTGACTACAGAGTTCCCATATTCCCCATGTCCAGTTTCCACTTTTATTAACATCTTACAGGGACACCTGGGTGGCTCAGTTGGTTAAGCATCCAACTCCTGATTTTGGCTCAGGTCATGGTCTCAGGGTCATTGGGCTCTTGCTCAGCACAGAGTATGATTGTCTCTCTCCTTCTGCTTCCCCAGCTCCCGCATGCACTCTCTCTCTCAAATTAATAAATAAAATCTTTAAAAATCTTACACTAGCATGGTATATTTGTTATAGTTAATGAACTACTATTGATACATTATTTTAATTAAAGTCTATACTTGATTCAAATGTCCTTAGTTTTTACCTAGAGTTGTTTTCTATTCCAGAATACCAACCTGGATACCACATTATATTAAATGGTCATTCCTCTGTAGGCTCTTCTCGACTGTGAGTTTCTCAAATTTTCCTTGTTTTTTGATGGCCTTGACAATTTTGAGCACAGGTTAGATATTATATAGAATGCCCTTCAAAGTTGGTATTTGTCTGATGTATTATTCCTCATTAATCACAAGGAATTAAATTGGAGTTATTTATTTTTGTAAAGAAATACTCAAAGCTAAGTACTATTTTCCTCACATGATATCAAGAGTACATACTATTAATATTAATTATGACTGTTGGTTAACCTCGATCCTCTGTCTGAGGTAGTGTTTGTCAGGTTTCTTCACTGTAAAGTTACTCATTTCCCCCTTTCTACACTGTACTTTTAGGAAGGAAGTCACTGTACACAAACCATATTTAAAAAAATGGAGAGTTATGCTCCACCTCCGTCAAGGAGAATACCTACATAAATAATTTGGAATTCTTCTACATGAAATACTTTTCAGTTCTCCTCCATTTATTTAATTACTCAATGATTTATATCAGCATGGGTTCATGGATATTTCTTTTATACTTTGAGATATAATCCAATACAACTTTATTCATTATGTTGCTCAAATTGCTACAGGTTTGGTCATTAGGGGGTTTCTCAACTGCAGCCTTTTGACACATCCCTTTATTATTTGTTTTCTCTTTCTTTTTTTAATTTATAGCACTTCCTCACTTGCTGGGACTACAAGATGCTACAGGCTTATGTTTTACATTTCCTGTCCCAGTCCTAGAATCAACCATTTTTCCAAGAAACCTTGATTCCTTTTATTAAATGATATCAGAACACAAGATATGGATGTTATTAGGAGAAGTCATTACTTCTAGATCCTCTCATTGAGGACATATTTGTGTGTATACTAACCAGTACATAAGCATGTATCTGTGTTTCTATCTATACCTATCTATTCATTATAAGCTAACTATGAATTCATACTGATGTCTTCAACTCTAATCCATTACCACATGGATCAATCTAGCCTCTTCACCTAACTTATCTGTTACCAACAGTGAAAAACCTGACTTTCACCATCTATCATCCATTTACTTACTTGCACAATTCCAGCATTAGCACATAGTAGTGTCAGAATTGTTAACTAATAACGACACAGGAATATAGATTTTTTGGACTGGTTTCTTTCACTTAGCAACATGCACTTAAAGTTCATTCACATTTTGTGTGGCTTGATACATCACTTCTTATCACTGAATAATATTCCATTGTATAGACATAGCACATTTTGTCTATCCATCCACCTAATGAAGGATATCTTGATTGCTTCCAGTTTTTGATGACTACAAAAAAAAGTGTTACAAATATTTGTGTGTGGGTGTTTAGGTGGATATAATTGTTCAAAATAATTGGGTAAAACTACCAATGAAATGAAATCACTGGATTCTATGGTAAGACTATTCTTAGCTTTATAGGAAACTTCCAAACTGTCTTCCAAAGTGGACATACCATTCCGCACCCTCACCAACAAAGTATAAGAGCTCCTGTTGTTCCACCTGGTCACCAATAAATGGTAGTATCAGGTTTTTTAGATTTTAGCCATTCTAGCAGGTGTAAAGTGGCATTTTATTATTGTTTTAATTTGCAAATCCATAATGACAAATGATATTGAGCATCTATTCATGTGTTTATTTGCTATGTGTATATTCTTTTTGGTATTTTATCCATTTTTTAGTTGGATTCTTTGTTTTCTGATTGTCAAGTTTTAAGAGTTCTTTGTATATTTCACATATAAGTCCCTAATCTGATATATGCTTTGCAAATATTTTCTCCCAGTCTGTGGCTTATCTTTTCTTTCTTATAACAAAGTCTTTAGTTGGGCAGAAATTTTTAATTTTAATAAAGTCTAATGTGTCCATTTTCTTCTTTCATAGGTTTAGATTTTGCTTTTAAAAACTCATCAATAACTCCTAGGTCACATATATTTCCTTCTCAAAGTTTTATAGTTTGCATTTTACATTGAGAGCTATGATACATTTTGAGTTAATTTTTCTGAAAAGTATAAGGTCTATGTCTAGATTCATCTTTTTACATATAGACATACAATTGTTCAAAAAATATTTGCTGAAAAGAATCATTTCTTCATTGAATTGCTTTTGCTCTTTGTGAATTATCAGTTGACTATATTTGTGTGAATCTATTTCTGGGCTATCTTGTTCCACAGATCTATCTTTCTATCTTCTATTGATTTATTTTTTTAGTCAATATTATGCTGTCTTATTTACTGTAGCTTTATAGTAAATTTCAAAACTGGGTAGCGTGAGTCCTTCAACCTTGTTTTTTTTTTTTTTGTGTGTTGGCTTTTTAGATCTTTTGCATTTTCATACAAATTTGAGAATTAGTTTATTGATATCTACACAATAACTTGCTGGGATTTTGATGGGGATTGCAATGATTCTACAGATCAAGTTGGGAAGAATTGACATCTTAACAATACTGAGTATTCCAATTCATGATCACAGAATATCTCTCCATTTATGTAGATTTTTTATTTCTTTCATTAAAATTTAATAGTTTCCTGTATATATATCTAGAATAAACTTTGTTAGATTTATACCAAAGTATTTCCTTTTTGGTGCTGTTATAAATGTATATAAATATATATCATTTTTAAGTTATCAAGTCCAATTATTCATTGATGTTATATAGGAAAAAATTGACCTTTGTATATTGATCTTGTATTCAGCAACCTTGTTATACTTGCTTATTATTTCTAAGAGTTCTTTTTTTTAATTCTTTGGGATATTCTACATAGACAACCATATTATCTACAAATAGAGTTTTATTCCCTCTTTGTATGCATTGCATTTTTTTTTCTTTCTATTGAACTACCTAAGACTTCCAGTACAACGTTGAATAGAGTGGCAAGAGAGGACAGCATTGCCTTATTCCCAGTCTTAGGAGAAAATTGTTCAGTTCCTTATCAATATGTACAATGTTAAAAAAATATGTATGATGTTAGTTATAGGTTTTTTGTAGGCTTATGTTATCAAGTTGAGGATATTAGCCACAATTCCTACTTTGCTAAGTTTTTTATCATGATTGTTAGATTTTGTCAGGTGTTTTTTTTTTCCCCTGTATCAATTGATATGTCTTTTTTATAATCCTGTTGATGTGTGTATTACCTTTTCCTTTTTTTAGTAGACTTTATATTTTATAGCACTTTTAGGTTCACATCAAAAATGAGAGGAATATACAGAAAGTTCCCATATACCCCATATACACACAGTCTCCCCCACTATCAATATCCTGTACCTGAGTGGTATGATTGTTAGAATTGATGAGCTTACATTGACACATCATTATCACCCAAAGTCAATAAATTATGTTAGGTCTTACCCTTGGTGTTGGGTTAGGACTTACTCCAGGGGTTTTGACATATGTATAATGACATGTGTGTACCACTATAGTTTTGTGCATAGTAGTTTCACTGACCTAAAAATCCCCAGTGCTCAGTCTATTCATCCTTCTCTCCCCACAACCTCTGGCAACTACTGGTAATTTTGCTGTCCCCATAGTTTTGCCTTTTCCAGGATCTCATATAGTGTGGAATTATATGGTATGTAGCCTTTTCAGATTGGCTTCTTTCACTCAGCAATATGCATTTGAGTTTCCTTTATGTCTTTTCATGGCTTGATAGCTCATTTCTTTTTAGTGGTAAATAATATTCCATTGTCTGGATATATTATAGCTTATTTTTATCCCTTCATCTACTGAAGGGGGTATGCTGGTTGCTTCTAAGTTTTGGCAATTATGAATAAAGCTACTATAAATATCCTTATGCAGGTTTTTGTATGGACATAAGTTTTCAACTCCTTTGGGTAAATATCAAGGAGTACAATTGCTGGGTCATATGGTAAAGTGTTTAGTTTTGTAAAAGACTTCCAGACTCACTTCCAAATGGCTATACCATTTTCCCACCAGCAATAAATAACAGTTCCTGTTTCTTCACATCCTTGCCAGTATTTGCTGTTGTCAGTGTTTTGAATTTTAGCAATTCTAATAGGTGTACAGTTTTAGTTAGCAATTCCTTAATGACACATGATGTTGAGAAACTTTTCATGTTTATTTGCTGTCTGTCTATCTTTTATGGTGAGGTGTCTATTCGGGTCTTTTACCTGTTTTTTTTTTTTTACCCATTTTTAAATTGAGTTCTTTATTTTCTTATTGATGAGTTTTACACTGATTGATTTTTGAATATATAACAAGCCTTACATATTTGGAATAAATCCCACATGGTCCTGGTGTATAATTTTTTGTGGATTCAATTTGCTAATATTTTGTTGAGGATTTTTGGATCTGTGTTCATGAGAGATGTTGGTGTGCAGTTCTTCTTTCTTGTAATATATGTATCTGATTTTGGTATTAGGGTATCACTAGCTTTACAGAATGGGTTTGATAGTATTCCCTCTGCTTCTGTTTTCTGGAAGGTATTGTGGAAAATTGGTGTCATTTCTTACTTAAATATTTCATAGAATTCACCATCGAGGCCTGGTGCTTTAATTTTTAGAAGGCTATTAATTATTGATTAGTTTCTTTTTTTTTAAAGATTTTATTATTTATTTGACAGAGAAAGACACATCAAGAGAGGGAACACAAGCAGGGGGAGTGGGAGAGGGAGAAGCAGGCTTCCTGCAGAGTGGGGAGCCTGATGCTGGGCTTGATCCCAGGACCTTGGGATCATGACCTGAGCCGATGGCAGACGCTTAATGACTGAGCCACCCAGGCACCCCTATTCATTAGTTTCTTTAACAGATATAGACCTATTCAGATTACCTGGTGTGGGTTTTGGTAGTTTGTGTCTTTTAGGACTTGGTTCATTGCATTTAAGTTGTCAAATTTGTGGGACTAGAGTTCCTTACAGTATTCCTTTATTATCATTTTAATGCCTATGGGTTCAATATGGTGACCCTTCTTTGTTTATATTGTTACTTTGTATTCTTTCTCTCTCACTACCTCCCTCCCTCCTCCCTTTCTCAATCCCAGTAGAAATTGAGATGGTTAATTTCATGTGTCAATTTGTTTGGGCTATGGTACCCTGATATTTAATGAGGCATTGTTCTGGATGTTCTGTGAGGTTGTTTTTGTATGAGATTTACATTTAAACTGGTAGACTTTGAGTAAAGCAGATTGTCCACCATAATGTGGGTAGACCTCATCCAATCAGTGGAAAGTTTAAATAGAACAAAAGGAATGACCTCCCATTCAGAAGAGGGAATCCTCCATTAGACTGCTTTCAGACTTTGTCTACATCAGGCTCTTCCTGATTCTACAGCACACTGTTTTTGGACTTGACCTGCAACTCTTTCCTAAGTCTCCTGTCTACCCGCCTCCTCATCAGATTTTGGACTTTCTACCAAGCCTCCTATTGATCTGTTTCTCTGGAGAATGCTCACTGACACAGAGGTTTACCAATTTTATGGACCTTTTAAAAGAAATAGCTTTTGGTTTCACTGATTATCTCTACTGTTCCTGTTTTCAATTTCATTGATTTCTGCTTTAATTTTTATTATTTCTATTCTTCCTTTTGCTTTGGAATTAAATTGTTCTTCTTTGTTTAGTTTCTTACAGCGGAAACTTAGGTTATTGCCTTTATAGCTTTACTTTTTCTGCTATATATATATGGGTGACACACAACACACACATATCAATTTCCCTCTAAGCACTGCTTTTCCTTCATCCCAAAAATTTTGACAAGTTGTATTTTCATTTTCTTTAGTCAAAATATTTTTAAAATTCTCTTGAAAGTTCCATACAAGCTTGAGAAAGCAACGTATACTGGTGTTTCTGGTTAGACTATTTTAATAAACCTCAACTAGATTAAGTTGATTGATAGCACTCTTCAAGTCAACTATATTCTTACTGAATGTTTGCCTGCTTAATCTGTCAGTTACCGAAGAAGGAATGTTGAAGTCTTTGACTATAATAGTGACTTTTTATATTTATCTTTTCAGTTTTATCAGTTTTTGCCTGATCTATGTTGATGTTTCATTTAGATGCATACTCATTTAGGATTGATTGTATAACTTCTTGGAAAATTGAGTCCTTTATCATTATGTAGTGTCTCTCTTTACCTTTGATAATTTTTCTTATTCTGTAGTCAACTTCTTCTGAAATTAATCTAGCTATTTTAGCTTTCTTCTGAGTAGGGTTTGCACGGTATATCTTTCTCCATCCCTTTACTTCTAATGTTTTTGTAGACAATATATAGTTGGGTCTTTTAATCCACTCTGATATTCTTTATCTTTTAATTGGTGTATTTAGACCATCATATTCAAAGTAATTATTGATATAGTTGGATTAATATACAACATGTTTGTAACTTTTTGTTGATTTTGCTCCTTGATTCTTTTTTTTTCTTTTAAAGGCTTTATTTATTCACTTGAGACAGAGAGAGAGAGAGAGAGCACAAGCAGGGGGAGAGGCAGAGGCAGAGGGAGAGGGAGAAGCAGACTCCCCTCTGAATAGGGAGCCTGACATGGGGCTCAATCCCAGGACCTAGAGATCATGACCTGAGCCGAAGGCAGACACCCAACCATCTGAGCCACCCAGGTCCTCCTATTCCTTGATTCTTTTTTCTCCTCTTTTCCTACCCTTTTCTGGTCTCAACTGAACACTTCACACAATTTTATTTTTCTACTTTCTTAACATAAATTATATTTCTTTTTAAAAAATTATTTTAGTGACTGCTCTAGAATTTCCAATGTACATGTTTAAGTAATCAGTTTCTTTCTTTCTTTCTTTTTTCTTTTCTTTCTTTCTTTCTTTTAGAGAGAAAGAGAGAGAGGGAGAGAGAGAGAATCTTAAGCAGGCTCCAGGCCCCAGCGTGGGGTTCAATCTCACAACCCTGAGATCATGACCTGAGCCGAAATCAAGAGTCAGATGCCTGACCAAGTCAGCCACCCAGGCACCCCTTTAACTAATCTAAATCCACTTACAAATAACTCTATACAGCCTCATATGCCACATAGGTATCTTATTAAAGGATATTCCTAGTCCCTCCTACTTTTCCTACATTTCTAATTTTTATTGGATACTCCTTTATCAAAAGGTTTCTTCTTCTCTAATTTCTATTCTCTCCACTTTGCTTAAACTCAAAAGACATAGACTTCTAATACTGAGGTGATAAATATTTAGTAATATACATGGATATTTTAAGTTCATAACAAAAATATGAAGAGATCAGTGGGTTGTAAATTGTTAAATTCTGATTAAGAAACTATCGATACATGGGGGGCAGTCTAACTTGGCTCTCAGGACCCTTATATATCTTCGGGATATTTCTGAATGGTCTCTGTACCTGTGCTGGGGCACCAGCTGGCTTCTCAATATGGCACTGTTGACTCATACCTAGTTTTGCATGTGGTAACAGACTGAAAAATCTACCTCAGCCTCCACAGCTAGTCACACACTTTGGAAGAAAAACAAGAGCACAACAAGTATTTGAATATATGAGAGTTTGTGGTATAATTACCTCTTTGACAAATGCCCTGTATTTTTATCAAGGGTGTTGACTGGGCATAAGCTAGAGATATGGTCTAACCCACCACAATGAAAACTGTTGTCTTCCCAGACTCCTGGTTTATCTGCACTCATTTTCACTGTTGAAATGAAATCTTCCTAAACAACAGATGAAATATTGTGAACTTCCTCTGATATACCCACAACTTAGTCCCCTCTCCTCTTTTTGTCTTTTCTCTTCTTTTCACTCTCTACTTTCTTCCAAATAGCCTTTAGAAATGTAAACATAAGAGAAATTATGCTGCAAGCTTGTTCTTCATAAAAGAACAGCTTTTAATTAAATTAGAAAAAAATACCGCCATAGGCAACACTTAAACTGACAAGGAATGCATTCTGTTAATCTTTGCAGAGAGGCACTGTACACTGCACTTAATTTAATTAGGTAGAGAAAAGGCCTGTTGAGTCCTAGGGGTTTACCAATGTCCTTTTAAATTGAGGACACAGCATTTATATAAAGTCATTTTAATATCAGGTAATACATTTCTAAACAGTAATTTAAAAATATTACTTGCTATTATCAAATGATACCTTCTTGCAGCTTCTCACTTCATGAGACAACTTTCATTTCACAGAGAAATTTCACCCACCAACAGGCCTTTTGCTAGCCTCCAATAATTTATTGACTTTGAAAGTGTTAAATAATTAGGACTAGGTCCCCTGGAAAACAACTGCGCAAGGGAAATACACGTCAAAGCTATATTACAATGGATAATGTATTTGGATTATGTTTCACTTCTGGGCCATGGTAGTGAGTGATAACAAATAACTTTTATATTAAAAATCATATTACAGTGGAGAATTAGGTTATATTCTGATGTCACTCCTGGCACTACGGACACAGAAAGGAAAACTTCAGACTATTTTAGTCATTTTTTTTTTTAAATTTCAAATCATACTCTCCAACCCTTTAAAATCTTCATTGAGTATCTCCATCCCCCCCCCTTTTTTAAAGATTTTATTTATTTATTGACACAGAGAGAGAGATAGTGAGAGAGAGCACAAGCAGGGGGAGCGGCAGGCAGAGGGAGAAGGAGAAGCAGACTCCTGGTGGAGCAGGGAGCCCAATACGGGACTTGATCCCAGGACCCTGGGATCATGACCTGAGCTGAAGGCAGATACTTAACCGCCGCCACCCAGGCATCCCATCTGTACCCCTTTTGACCACCCTAAGAAGCTAGATAGGTTACTAATCTGTCACACTCACAAACTATAATAGAAAATCATCTAGGGATCATACTGAGTCACCAAACACAAGCCACTACTGTTCAAAAAGCAAATTTTACACTAAGAAATGTTCTATTGCACCCAGGTTTTATTTATTTATTTATTTACCCAGAATCTCAGGGAATACTGTTGCCATGCCCCTAAGGAACATTATGAATCAAAGTGAGGAAATGTATTTTTAATTCTTTGGATTTTGTTCATTAGTTTATCCATTCATGAAAGTAGTTAAGTATAGACACCAGCCTAGGTGACAGTGATTTGAATTAGTGAAACCCAGTTCCTGGCAGCCTAAGGGTTAGAATGCAACAGTCTTGGGGGTTGTTTCTTACTGTGGTTTCAGGTTTAGGTCAGAGCAGTCTTGGAGTAATAAAGGATTACTGAGTAACGGATTGAGAGGAAGTATGCTAATCTCTCTTTTGGTTATCTATTGATACACCAAAACATCTTTTCCAATTACAAGGATCATATATGTCGACGAAATTAGTCCACCACAAGTGGTGCAAATTTACTTTCAGCAAAAGCTAGTAAGCATCCAATTTTCAGTTCTAATCTGACAACCCAAGCAGACTTCTGATAAAATTACTGTTTGGGGACAAATTAAAAGTTCATTTTCAGGCAGAATGTTTCTTGGTATTCATTTGCACAGAGACTTATATAACTGGTCCAAATTCATCCCCCACTTATATAAGAAGAATTGGTTGTTAAGTGCTTAGCACAGAATCAAGACCAAAAGAAGCCTCAACAAATGCTGGGTATCATGACTACTTGGGAGATACCATATCTGGGTTAGGCACGTGGGTCTTGTTGCCAGGAGGACCTGGATTTGAATCCTAGTACTGTCACTTATTAGCTGAATCATCTTAGGCTTATTACTTAAATTCTGGAAGTTCAGATTCTTTGTGTTTAAAATAATAACAACCATGCAGGAATGTTGCTTAAAGACTGAATTTTAAAATATAACCAAAATATTTATTATTAAGCTTGCAGAGAGTAAGTACTAAATAAATATTGGATGTTATTGTACTTAATGGCAATAAATAGGCCTTCAAGACAGCTTTGTATTCCTCAATGATTAAGATAAAATGTTTTTTCCACAGTTAACAGAAAATCTGATTCAAATGATTTTAAAAATAGACAAAATGAATCTAGAAGTTATAATTATTTCAAAAGTTTTTATCATAGTCTTAATAACATCTTTAATAACCCAGATTTTCTCAATATTTGTTTTTGCTGTCACACTTAGCATTGATTTTTGTCCTCAGACTTGTATCCTCATGACACAAGGTGACTGCCACAGCTCTGCCCTCACAATTTCACAGGACATGGACATTGTGCGATGGCCAGAAATTAGAAAGAGAATGTCAAGAATTGTGTGAGATCTGAGATTTAACATTACTTTCAGGCTAACAAATTAGTCTGACACAGTTTCATGGATGTTGACCAAAGACATAAGACCCCTGAGTAAGTCAGAGATAGACAGTTTATTACTCATAACAAAAGCAATGGCCATAGTGTCATCACTTCTTTGAGCTATTTCCAAAAGGCATAATTCCTACAAGGGCAATAAGACAGAGGTCTGGTGATGCCTTCATACTCTGTGGAGTGTTTTACAGGTGAGGAACCCCAATATTGGGAAATTCTAGTCTTTTATTATGAGCTATAAGCAAACCTGCTTGACTTTTGTGTTAGAAGGAGACATTATCTTTATTATTCTGGACAGTAAGCAAACCTGTCCTGTGTGCCAAAACTATTTCTGTCCTTGAAGACTATTCACTATACAAATTCCTTAAGAAATAGTCTGGAACAGAAGGGCAGTGAGTAGAAAAACACTAGAATTCTCACAGTGAAAGCATACCCCATCCTCATGCCCCTTGTAGAAGTAACAAAATCTTTTCCAAAAGATTCCTGAAAGTCTTTGCTTCATTTAATATATTTGAACCTCACTTACATGCTTAGTTCCAACACTAGCAAGGGAAACAGGAGTGCCAAAATTGACTTTTATTAATCAAGATTGAATTCCTAGGACTAAGGAACAGCCTATCCTCCCCTACAGCACATGCTGTCCCAAATCTGGATTTCTTAAAAAGCAAAAATGGGGGATTATGACAAGTAACCAACCAATAGGAGCTGTTACACCTGGTGTGTGTGTGTGTGTGTGTGTGTGTGTGTGTGTGTGTGTCCACATCAATTAGGATAAATTATCCTTTAAACAGAATTTACAAGTCTTATTTGTAAGTGTGGCTGCATTATGGCAATTGTGTTAGGTGGGCAAATGGGCTCCTTTTACTTTGGGGTATTGAAAAATGTGTGTGGATGTGTGCAAACACATGCATGAAAGAGAGAGAGATCATATTTTTAACAGTGGCTATCTATGAATAATTATATTATTTTGCTGTTATTTTCTCTGCGTTCTCTTTCCACACTGAATACATATTATAGTACCTGATTCACAGTAGGTGCTCATTAAAAAGTTATTAAATTAATTAATAAGTAATTTTTTAGCTTTATAATAAAGGTTATCTATGTTGGGATACTCTCCTAAAAAATCTTTGAGTATTAAATTATGTTGACACTTTACTTTGTTTCTATTGTTGTTGTTGTTCAACATTAATCACTTTCTTAAAGCATATATTACTAAGAAAACAATATCTAATATAATTACCCTATGTCAGATGATACTTTTATCATATACTTTGGGGTTTTATTCATCCTCAAGTGTTTTTTGGCAAGATCAAATGGTCAGCACTTTAGATAACCCTGTGTATCAGTGTGGGGGTCAGTAAGGAAACCACCTAAGGAGCTCTCACATTCCATCTATAAACTATAAATCTGTATTATCTATACATCTTTCAGATGCTTTTTTCTTCAAGTGAACTATTTCCCTCATTGCAGAAAGTGTTGAACACATTATCTTGGCTATTTCTTATGCAAAAAATAAAGGATAATTCACATGAAAGAATCAGCTGGATGCTATCCTCATGGCCTGAACAATTATACCATTGAAAAGTTGAACAATGCATATAGTGCATTCCAGGTTAATAGACTTTTTTTTTTCCTCTGTGAACTCACCAAGAAACTACTGGTCAAGAAGCCATTTTGATTGGGGGAATGTTACTTTTGAATTGTGGAGAGGCTTCAAAATGGTTTAAACCAGTTCAACATCAAAGTCCTGCTAGAGTATCATAGGCCTCTGCAAGTTCTTTGCTACTATGTCTTCTTAGAATGCACTTAATTATTCATTCCACAAACATACAATGAGTGCTTATTATAGCTTGTGGATACAAAGATGACTAAGACATAGTTTCTGACCTCAAGGGCATTCACACAGAAAACTGCAATTAAATGACATTCTTCCTGTAATAAAGATGCAAAAGGGGGATTTAATTTTACCTGTTGATCAAAGAAAGTTCCCGAAATTTATCTCCACCCTATGAGTCTAAGTTAGCAAGGTGGAAGGTCAGGGAAGAACCTTCTAGTATGGGACATCATGAAGAAAAGCATGGAGACTTGAAAAAATATAATGGAGGATTAACTACTTAGAAATTGCTATGCTAGTGTCCTGTAGGAATTTAGAAAGAGAGGAAATAAATTTTCCCTGCAAGAGTCAAACTATAAAATTAAAACTTAAAGGGGTCTATAGGTGTGCCTGGGTGGCTCAGTCGGTTAAGCGTTTGACTCATGATCTCAGAGTTGCAAGATCAGGCCCTCCATCTGCTTGAGATTCTCTCTCTCCCTCTCCCCATGCCCCTACCCCCCTCTAAATAAATAAATCTTTTTTTTTTTTTAAGTGGGGGGTGAGGACCCCTGGTGGCTTAGTCAGTTAAGCGGCTGCCTTCGGCTCAGGTCATGATCCCAGGGTCCTGGGATCGAGTCCCACTTCAGGCTCCCTGCTGGGAACCTGCTTCTCCCTCTGCTGCTCCCCCTGGTTGTGCTCTCTCTCTCTCCCTCTGTGTGACAAATAAATAACATCTTTAAAAAAATTAAAAAGGGGGCCTATAAAGCCAAAGTATTCAAAGAAAACTAAATGATTCTCAAGAAAAATTGCTTGTATTTTCCTTGAAATTGTTAGTATACATGAAGAAAGAAGGTTTTGATCTTCCCTGGAAAGGTAGGGCAAAGATGCCAAGAACAAAATTTGACAGATATAGTGCTTCTTTGTACACAAAATCAGGACTCTATGCTTAAAAGTCTGAGGGACAGAATTTTAACATAGTAAATTCAGCAGAGTAATAACTATCTCCTTGTGAGGTCCCTTAAGAGAAAGCCCGTGAAACTTTTACTCTGGTAGTCACACTTAGCTCCTTCCCAACAAGCATGTGGGCATTTTGAATATGAAGGTGATGAGTTTAAGGAATAACGGGAATCTCATTGCTTTAGTTTTGGTCCTGGCCAAATCAGACACTGAGGCAAGAATTTGGGAGGCACAGATCAGCAAAGGGGAAATGTGATGGTAAAGGGAGAGAAACAAGGACAACAAAGATGTGTTCATGAACAATTTGCTATTTTAAGCTACCAGTGTTAAATTCAATAGGGTCCATCTAGGAAACCAGGTATAATTAGGTATCAGGATTCTCACTGAATGATGGGACTCTAGTCTGCCATTATTGAGGGTTGCCCCAGGGCCATGAACTCTTCCCACCCCACACATCCACACACTTCTGGGTCACCTAAGTGCAGAGAAGCAAGTTTGGGATAACCTTTGAGCAGAGAAGTGAGAGTCAAGTACTTAAAATAGGAAGCTGTCAGCTTGCTGGCACCAGAGTTTCAGGGAACTTGGGTGAAGTGAGGGAATGTGGGGTGGCATCTGCATCAAAATACCCTTGTGTCTGTGCACCTGGGTGGCTCAGTGGTTAAGTGTCTGCCTTCGGCTCAGGTCATGGTTCCGGGGTCCTGGGATCGAGTCCCGCATCGGGCTCCCTGCTTGGCGGGAAGCCTGCTTCTCCCTCTCCCGCTCCCCCTGCTTGTGTTCCTGCTCTCGCTGTGTCTCCTTGCAGTATAGAAACTACTATTTTGTCCACTGGTCTCTTAGCATGAGGATATAAAATGTAGCTTCTTGTTACCTCCTATACCCCTGAAGAAAATGTTACCCCAGAGACCACATCCCATAGCCCAGCAGAACCTGGGGAATTCATAGGGGCGGGAAACACAAATTCCACACCTGGATCATTTGGACTGATGGTGAGAAGCGCCCATTTGTTCCTGGACCCATGTATTTTAGCTACTGGGAAAATAAGACATTGTAATGCCTGTTGTTTAATGTATATAATGCATCCTAGAGAACATACAAGAAGTTATCCCCAAGCTGGTACCTTGAGTGAGACTTTAAGAGGCTATTTCCAAATTCTTCTATGCTGGCAATTTCTAAAAGATACAGCGTATGGTAGAACCAGTTGATCCTATGATTCTGTACTCATTGTTATACCCACTTTGCTTAAAATGTATCGCTTGATTTGAGGGGATATTATGTAAAACCTCATGTTGCAAATTAAATAATCTGTGAACTCTTAGATAGTGATGCTGACAAAGGCACTAAAGACAAAGAAGACAAACTCATTCTTGGAATAGTATCAGTCCCAATAATGATGAATCACTGCCCCCTCTAGTATAAAGGGGTCGTGTGTAACTTGCCATGAGTCTCCTCGAGGTACCCTACCTAGAACTCAGGGTTGGTCTGTTTCTGGCAGGTTGAACATTCAGCAGCAACAGTAGTTGGATAAACCTTCATAAGAGAGAGTCCATGCTGTTAGGCTGATGTATAGCTTCCATTCCTGGCACTGCCTATACCCTGTTCATGGGCCTATTGTGCAAACAAGGGTTGAAGTCCGAAAGGCTAACTAACCTTGACTAAAAAAGCCATCTTAACAACCAACTGTCCAGTGCATTCTCTACAAAAAAAAAAAAAAAAAAAATGCTTTCTTTCAGGTCAGAAACAAAAGATATACACGACTTGAACCCAATCTCATAGGTTCATCCATATGCCTTTTCCTGAGACCATATTCACCCTTCCAATGTCACTCTCTCCAGGATTTTATGACCAGCCAAACTATTTACCACTGCTCATTAACCATGTATATTCCTTACCACAGACCCCTTCTCCTTTCAAAGTTGAAGATCCAATGTACTGTTTTGATTTCTGACTCCTGGGAGGATTTCTGCTCACCACTTACATCTATGACTACGCCTAAGTGGACTATCATGTAGCAACTGTTCCTTTTCAATGACAACATATCCAGAGATCCATCTATAAAGTAGCTCAACTGTCTCATCTTCCATCAGTTAGTTATATAAAACTCTTCATAAATCCATAAGTATAAGCTAGGAGAGTTGTCAGGGTAACACAATAGGTGATATAGGAGCCTGTGCCACCTATTTGTGTAACTTGAGTCTTCTGGACAAGCTTAGGCTTGATTCCAAATATACCATTTCTGTCTCATGATAGATTGTTTGGTGGTACCTGCTATTGCTTATAAATTATTGCTTATAGATACCAAGGTCAGTGATAGATGGCTTTGGTTGCAATATCAATTGATGGTATAAGGTCAGGTGCTCAGTCTCTGCTCTTCTTAAAAGCATATCAGGAGCTTCTTTTCAAACAATAAGTGATTAGCTACTTTAGAATATATGTTTTTGCACTAAAACCAAAGGGACCTATGTTATATCTCTCGTGTTTGGACTTTCCAGAGACTCCATACAGTGTATCTTCCATGGACACCTATAACACCATTAGATCTGACAGGTCAGATGGCTCAAGTAGCAGTTTGCACCACAGTCCATAAATGCTACAAAGGCCTCCCTTGCTTGAAACTTAATCCCAAATTATCAGGCTTCCATGTCATTCATTAAATAGTCCAGAGCAGTATTGGTAAGTATGGTATGTGCAAAGAAACAAATGAATTGTTTAAATAAGCATTACTACCTCTGTAACCTTTCAAATCTTTCAAAATAGCATTAATCTCTACAATTCTAATATACTTGCAATATTGCTTCTGATTTATTTTTTGGCTCATAAAGGTAGTTTCAATAGTTTGTATGTGGTTCTTCCATCATACACTCTTATTCCAGAGCTCAGAACCTCAAAGAGTTCTAACAGTTGCTATGAATATTCATCCTGATTATGCATTCAGGGATCAGAGAGATGGAGTTGGGCCATATTCTGTTTATTACTTGGACTACATTTGCAACCACTCTAATAACAGAACCATGGAGGTGTCTTGGGATCCCTTGGACACTACATACAATGACTCATAATATTTGGGTATTACTTTGGTAAAGGGGTACAGGTTTCTTACAGAATCATAGGGGAAGTGTGATAGGATTGGGTTTTTATTGTAGATAAATCTATCTAGTAGCTGTATGAAAGGTCATCTGAAAAGGCTAATCCTGAAAGCAATGATCCTAGATAGGAAACTTTTGTTATTAGCATGTGTTAGAGATAACAAAGACCTAAAGAATGAAAGAGATGAAAGAGTAGGTCTGCCTTTACCTCAAATAAACATAAAGAATCCAGGAACAAGATCATTATCTTTACAGTTACTGGCCATGTTGAAAGGATAGTTCACGTTTTCAGAAGTACTGGAAGTGTACAGTTGGAAGAAATTGAGAGAAAAAACACATCAGTTTTCTTAGTTATTGTATCCTTTCATTTTTGACGATAAAAGAGAGTCTCATAAAGTACCCCAGCAGTGTTTTTTAAACTGTGATATGAGTACACATCATCTGGGGATCATATTAATATGCCAATTTTCATTCAGTAAATCTAGGGAGTGGCTTGACAGTCTACATTTCTAAGATTCCAGGTGACACTTATTCTTTTGTCCTGAGATCACATTTTAAGTATCAAGAGCACAGGCTGGGGTGCCTGGGTGGCTCAGTCGGTTAAGTGTCTGCCTTCTACTCAGGTCATGATCTCAGGGTCCTGGGATCTAGCCCAGCATAGGGCTCCTTGTTCAGCGGGGAGTCTGCTTCTCCCTCTGCCTCTCACCCTGCTCATGCTCTCTTTCACTCACTCTCTCTCTCAAATAAATAAATCTTAAAAAAAAAAAAAAAAAAGAGCACAGGCTGTTTTAGGATGGCCTTATCTGCTCTTATTCAAACTTAAGTTAGAAATTAAAAATAAGAATATATTTTGAAGTTTTCTCTATTCTTATCCACATTTTATGTACAAATTTGTAATTTTATATTACAAAATTATCTATTAGTTAGGGTATACACAGCTGAAGCAAGGTGATTTCCTATCAGTCTAATTGAAATCAGGCCTGTATTAATCAAAATTCCAGGACTCACTCACAAAATGAGATCTCATGGGTTGAACGAATAATAATGGAACTATTTAAAACACCTCCTGCAAGAATACAGAAGCTTTTCTCTGGCCATCTCATTGCTTAAATGAATTTATTGAGTATTTTCATGTCAAATGACTTATATACATCATATCTACAAACTCAGTGAATGTTAGATCTAAAACTTGAGTTCATGTCATCCAATCTCATCAATGTGGCACGTAGAACACAAGAGAGTGCTAAGAAAATAAGAATAATAAAAAGGCCATCATCTTTCAGGTTAAAGTTTTTAACAAGGAAATTATGTCAGCTCTACTATGTAGTTGTTTTTCAATAGTATATTCTGTTCTTTTGCTTACGTGCCTGTTGGTTTCACTAATGACTTTAGGAGTCAAAAAGATTAACCAAGCCAGATTGGTTTATAAAACACTGCTGGGATTCCCAGTTTTAGATTCCTATTACATTTGATATATTTAAATCCTTTCCATCACTAAATTCCCTAAGATGTATTTAGATAAGGACATCTATGTCAACTCTGGAAACTAGGATGTCAAGGAATTATAGCAAGACACAATTCAAGTGAGACAAAAATTGGGAAATGGCTGAATGAATCACCGCCACCAGGAAAGGAAACCCAGCTGGAAGAATTAATAAAGATGACCTCAGAGCAACTAGCCCGTCGGTGCGGAGAAGCAGTGCAGAATGTACCCAAGTTTATTCAGAGGGTCAGTTGATGAAAAGGCAAACCTTCAGCCAAAAGTGCTTTACTTTAGAAAGCACACAAAAAGTAGTCTGTTCACAACAAATAAGAGAACTATGGGGAACTTATTTTTAGTTCAGAGTTGGTGTCCACAGAATTCTATGTCTACCTTATTTCTGACATCTAGAAAATAAGGACTCTAGTTTCAAGATGACAGACTGAGTACCTGCACCAAATCTTTCTACTGCCAAATACACACACACACACACACACACACACACACACACACACACTGCCTAAAAAACCAACCAAACAAACAAAATGAACAGTTATTGAGTCATAAACTGTGAGTAATCCTTCCAAAAGGATAGAAACACAAGGGAAAGAGCAGAGGAAAGCAGCACCTGCGACGCTCACAAGAAACTTCTGTGTCACAGAAGGTAGGAGCAAGAGCGTCAGTGCTACTCATGTCAGAGAGGGGCAGAAGCTAAGATACAAAGGAGCTGCAGAATCAACCAACAGAGCAGTTAGTTACCATAGTTGGAGTAATTTTGTAGTTCTCACCATTTCCAGATAATAATCAATGGGAATCGCAATGCAACCCTACATATCAAAACCTATGAGATGCAGTCAAAGCCAGGGAAACGTACCATCTTAAATACACTCGTTAAAAAACACGGAAAGTTGAAAATAAATGAAATGTGTTTTGAACTGAAAGGCCTGGGAAAAAAACAGCCAAGAGAGAAATTGGTATCGATAATTAAAACCAAAATAGATTTAAAAAAGTAAGAGTAGGCAAGAATATTTTTGGAAAAGAAACAAAGAGAATATCATTACCCAGCCATATGTTAAAATATACTGTAAGTCTTAAGTATTTAAAACATTGCAGTATTGACACAATAAAAGACAAATAGATTGTGAAAACAGAATAGCCCTAAAATACAAAGGTATAAATGAAAAGAGTAACACATCGGACTATACAAGTAAAGCTCCAACATGTCTAAAAGTACCATAAAGATGACTAATAAGTGACTAAGAGATCGCAATATATGCAATAAAGGGGTAATAGTCTTCAGACATCAGTAATTCTTACAAATAACAACAACCTAATAGAAAGAAAGAGAAGGATAGAGACAGACAATCCCCCCCCAAAAAGAAAAAGAAAATACAAATGACTTTTAAACCTGTGACAAGTGCTTAATCAGAGAAGAAATATGCAAATGAAGAGTAAAACAATGAGACATAATTTTTCCTTCTCAGTTTAGCCATAGTGTAAATGTTTGACTATTTCAAGTTTTGGCAAGCAGGGAGGAGAACTGTTTAACACTGGTTTAACACTGTGGAGGGTAGTACCATTCTATCTGTTAAGTTCAAATATACATTCTTTTGACTATACACTTGCAAAACTTGATTAATAACCTAAAGCAATAGTGCTACAAGCACAAAGAGGCATTTTCAAAATACGTTCATAATAGCATTGTTTTGAAAGCAAAAATTTAGAGAAAATCTAAAGTCAAAAACTAGAGGATGGGTTAAATTGGGGCATTTAAGAACAATCAAAACTATAGATATTAGCAGGAAAATGTCTCTAAGACTCATATTGTTGAGTGAAATGAAGTATATATACACACATGCACACATGCACATAAGTAAAAAAATACTGATAACAGTATACAAAATCTATTGTATGATAACAGTTCTTCTGGCTATGATTTAGAATATCTGGGAAGGTAGTGCTAGAAGTCAGCCAAGAAGACATTAGTTTATCCACTTCTTCAAATATACATATCTATATCACCTATCTATCTATATATATGTGTATATATATACACATATATATATGTATACATATTTTTTTTAAAGTAAGCTCCACATCCAACATGGAGCTTGAACTCATGTCTTCCTATATTTTTCAGGGAATGTTTTTAAATGTGTAGCTACCTTGATAATTCTTAGCTGAAAGGATTGGTGATCTTATAATCTGTAACATAATTTTTGTACTTGTATTACTTTAAATGTGTGCTTAATTACATTAGCCATAAGTAGACACTGTTTGACTAGAAAAATCTTAGAGAACCTTATTGGCCGATGGGCTCACCTCCCATGGTATATAAGTCACCCACCACTACCCCACCACCACCAAATATACTCTGTTGTCCTGAACCACCTTGAATCCAAGCAAATATTTTGTGAATGCCAAGTCCTTTCATACTACATGCATTAACTCCTCAATAAAATTCCATGACTTTCTCATAAACAACTATATGGTAGAAAGTAGATGGTGAAAAGAATTTCATCAGCACCAGGGAGAGGCAGTTTGCTACTACAACTTTTCATTTTGGCTCAAGAGATCTGGTCATATCCATTACTATTCATAATAAGGTGGAACCACACTCATTGGTGTCCCATGCCAAATTTCAAAAATCTTAAATACAGTACTATTTGGAAAAAATACAAACATATCACCACCCTACCCTTAACCTTTCTTTGCAGAGTTGCTATAACTAAACACAAGGTTTGGAGGGTAGAGTGACCAACATGTTGTGCTAGCTTGCTGCTGAGTCAGACATCATGACTTGCCATTTTCCTTAGCGATGAAAGAGGGGAACAAGGATTGCCTTAGACTTCTTATTATTAATTAACATCAGAGTTCTGTAGGATTAATATTACTACTCAAGGACTATTGGTACTATTTTTATATAGTTGGTTGAGGAAGGTCTCTCTAAGCATTAAACCAAAGGCAAAAACTAATAAGTGAATACATATGACTACATAAAAATCAAATATTTCCATAAAAAAAGAAAAAATTCAGTTCATTAAAAATTACAAAATATGGAGTGTCTGGGTGGCTCAGTCGTTAAGCCTCTGCGTTTGGGTCAGGTCATGATCCCAGGGTCCTGGGATGGAGCCCCACATCAGGCTCCCTGCTCAGGGGGAAGCCTGCTTCTCCCTCTCCCACTCCCCCTGCTTGTGTTCCCTCTCTCGCTGTCTCTCTCTCTCTGTCAAATAAATAAAATCTTAAAAAAAATTACAAAATATACCCAAAGCTTAATTTCTGAATACCATTCTTCAACAAAACGAATCAGGGCTTCTCGGAAAAGTAATTGATTCTAGTGCTGTACCCCGGAGCATCTAGTTGTGCCAGAAAGCAAGGAAATGCTCAAATAATCAAAAGAGTCAACTTCAGTAGTTCCCAATGGCTAAAGCTGGAATAATTTGAACACTTTAATAAATAACCATATCACTGGATTATAAGTGAAAGAATACAATAAGTATCCATGAGTCTATATTGGTGTAAATAAATGATTAAATAAATAAAAGAGGGAAAATAAAATTTTTAATTTAATTTAATTTTAAAAATAGAAAGAAAAGGATAAGTTCTCTTTATTTTTTTAAAGATTTTATTTATTTATTTGACAGAGAGAGACAGTGAGAGCAGGAACACAAGCAGGGGGAGTAGGAGAGGGAGAAGCAGGCTTCCCGCTGAGCAGGGAGCCCGATGTGGGACTCGATCCCAGGACCCTGGGATCATGACCTGAGCTGAAGGCAGACACTTAACGACTGAGCCACCCAGGTGCCCAGGATAAGTCCTCTTTATAGAAAAGCTACAATTAGTAACTGTGACAGGAATGAAGGAAGTGGAAAATCACCATTAGGATGCCACAGTGATCATTTCCTCAGGCAAGACCCACAGGTGAAGGCCAAAATTAGTGCGCAAAACTTTAGGATAATTTACTTAGCTTTAAAGTGCCTTCCCCCAAATACATTAATTACTGTGGTGATTTTAGCACTTCACCACAAAATCTTTTATATTTTTGCCTGCAGAGGGTGAAGCTTAAATTCCATCCCCTTGAGTGTGAGCTAGACTTAGTGATTCTCTTCTAACAAATAGAATATTGAAAAGGAAGAATTTTAACTTAACAATGGAGAATCCTATCAAACATGACCTTAATCAAGATCAACATCACCAGTATTAACTTGTGTTGAGAATGGATCTTGAAAGTTGGAAGGTTGAATCTTAATCTACTTCTAACATGAAGGAGAAGAGCTAAGAGATTACTGTAGTTAGCTTATATGAAAAATTACTGATCCTGAGCAAGAAATTTAGTCTCTCTACATGAGTCCATAAAATGGAAATTATACTATTTTATTGTTACCAGAAATTTTATATGAAAAAAGCATAGCAGTAGGTATTAGAGTGATCTAATTTTAGTATGCCCTTTGTATTTGCAAAAGCAAAACAAAACAAAAACATTTGAATGAAATAACCTATCTTAAGGATGTGTGTGTGTGTGTGTGTGTGTGTGTGTGTGTGTGTGTGTGTGTGTGTGTGTTGAGATTGCTAGACTAGGAGGTGGGAAGGAGAAAAGAAATCAAATAAGACTAATTCTCCAGGACATCCCAACTCCAGATATACAAATATGAAACATCAGCAATGGTTAAATAAAATAATAGACTATAACAAGACCCTCTGGTTATATAGCTTCACAATCTTACATAGTTAGAATTCCCTCATTTGTTACACTGAGGAAGATATGTAACAATATACCTACAGCTTAAAAAATACATGTAATTCCTATTTATCCATTTAAACATTGACCTTCATTTTTCTGTGTGGCCAACCATTGCCTTATAGAATCTTAGATCTAGTCACATTCTGATAAACTACCTCAGGCAGGTCAAAGCCTTCCTTGAGAAAAATGTATTTCCACTGCCATAAACTCTGCTGTTTGAACACCACTTTGCTAATATTACTCCCTCTCCTTGATCTAAACTTATCCTCCCTCTTTCTAGAAACACATCTTTATGATTTTATCTATGTATTTTATTATTACTCTAATTGGTTTTTTCACCTTGGCAAGATCTCTCACATTGTGTTATAAAGAAGCTTTTCCTTGAGGCTCAGTTTTTATATATGAGCCACAGAACAAATACTTACTATTAGCCACATGCCAAATGGAAGAATGCTAAAATAAACAATAAAATACAGCTAGGCAAACATGCTGATATTCAGACAAAAAAAAAGTTGAAGTATAAGGGAAAGCACATATTGCAAAATTAAAAAATAATAATAATCAAAATAATCACTAATCATCCCATCAAAGAAAGGCTTTGAAGTATTTTGTTGCTAATTCTCTAGTGAAATGTCCACATCTTCTTCCATTAAAGGTTCATTTATAACAAAATAACATAAAATATTTATACAGAGATCATTTCAGGTAGATAATTTACCTGGGTGCTTGTAATATAGTCAGTAATATTTCAATCAGGAAAGAAAACCTTAATGGAATAGAGTCTTTTTATTCTACCTAATGGATATTTCTGCCTTTAAATATGTTTTAGCAAAGTACTAGAAACAAATTATCACAATGCTACATACTGAGATTCAGTGAACAGGTGTGTATGAGCTCCATCCTTGATGAAAATAACTAGAAAATAACTTCCTTATTTAATTGATAACTTACCAGTAAAGTTTTAAAATTTCAGCAGTTTTTGTTTCAGAGGAAATGAAGAAGAATTTCAGGTAATGATTTCGAAAAAACACAGACAATAAGCTTTCCCCTATTGGTTTTTTTTTCTCCTGACTGTTTTGATTACACTGTCATAGAAGAATAATTTAATGAGATATTGATTTTCCTACATTTCTGATGTAATCCCTTCTCATTTCTTTCTCCAATAAGACAGGTCCCTTGTGGAGAAGTTTGTGTGTAGTAGGTCTTCAAAAAAAAATACACTTGGTTGGTGTATCAGGGTTAGGTGGGGAGAGCAGAAGGTAGAAAGGGGAAGGAAAGGAAGAAATAATATTAAGAGAAATGGGAAAGATTCCAAAGTCTGAGTAAGGAACAGAATTAGGTGGAGTAAAATATAGGTATCTTGTAGCCCATCAGAGACAGCCCTGAGGAAGTGTCTCAGGACCAAAGGCGATGGCTATGTGCAGAATCCAGGTGAGCTAGATTCTGGTCCCAGGGCTCAGAATGTCTGCAAAGATGCCTATGCCAGAATAATAGAAACAGAGTTGCTGAATTGTGTGGGACCACAAGGGCTTAGAGAGTAAGGATGTTATCAGTGGGATATAGTAAATATGAAAGAGCTCTTGCCTTGCTTATTAGTAATCATACTACCTTCATAGCTCTTATGCAATCCCAAGGTTTAAGAGTGCTTCAGCCTCCACCCTTGACTAATAAAGGACTGTGGCATTACCTAAGCACTTGTGTTTGGCAAGTAAGACTCAGAATGTCGTCACATGTTTATATGATCACAAATTAACTTTCCAAATTTTTCTTACTATTTCTTATGCTTCATTGATTGGTATATAAACATCTTAGATAGTCATCATGGTTCTGTTAAACTCCAGATTTCTTCTTGCCCATAATTTATCAACCTGTTTTCTAAAACTTTAAAAGTTCCAACTCCAACACACACACACACACACACACACACACACACACACACACACACACACACACCCTCTACAGCTTTTGTCCTAATGCTCCTGCACATGGACTATATGGATTCCTTTCCCTTCAAATTAATGTAAGCTGACAATTATAGGCTAGTTTATATCTTTGCAGTAGTGCACTGCCATCCATTTTAAAGTTAGTGCAGTGTCTACAAAGGATTTTTTCCTTGTACTAGCACTTCCTAGTTTAAGAAATCAGAAAAACAAAAAACAAAAAAACAAAAAGAAAAGAAAGAAAAGAAACCAAATCAATTTTTGTAGCATTAATAGTGTTTTTTTTTTCCTTTTTAGAGATTTATCTATTTGAGAGAGAGAAAAAGAGAGAGAGAACAAGGAGGGGGGGCAGAGAGAGAGGGAGAGAGTCTCAAGCAGACTCCCCGTCAGATGGGTAGTTGGACCCTGGGCTTGATCTCACCACCTTGAGATCATGACCCTGAGGTCACAACCTGAAGGCTGAAATCAAGAGTTGGATGCTTAAATGACTGAGCCACCCAGCCACCCTAGTGTTGCTACTTTCAAAAAGAAATCTCTCAGCAGAGTACAGTAGAAACACATAAGACAGAGAAGAGAACCAAAGCATACCACTTTGGAAAACCATTAATTCACAAAGAAAGCAAAAGAGAAAGAAAGGAATAGGGAACTAAAAAACATCCAGAAAACAATAAGATAGCATTAAATCCTTATTTATCAATTATTACTTTAAATGTAAATGGATTAAATTCTTTAATCAAAAGGAATAGAGTGGCTGATTGGATACAAAAACTAGACTCAACTGTGTGCTGCCCACCAGAGATTCACTTCAGCTTTAAGGACACACAGAGGCTTAAAGTGAAGTGGGGGTTGGAAATATTCCATCCAAATGGAAACCAAAAGAGAGCAGGGGTAGCTATTCTTGCATCAGACAAAATCAACTTAATAAGTAATAATAAATAAAAGAAAAATCATATAATGAGTTCAGAGAGTTAATCACTAGTACAAAGTACAAATAATAAAATTAAACTTGCATTCATCTTGGAAGAGTAAGTAAAGCTCATAAATGGACGAATTATTGGTAGATTTTTATAAGAAAAATGTGCTTTTGTAAATTATGTCTTCATGCAATAAAAGAGGTAACTAATCATTTGCACACTGACCTATTTTCAGTATTGAAAAATCCCCCCCTCAATATATCAATATATCAATATATAATGAAAAGACAGCATAGAGAGAGAGTGAGGACACAGGTTCCAGAGCCAGCTGGCCCTGGAGCTGAATTTCCTACTTAAATTACCTGCTTTACTTAGACTGCAAAACAGATGAAAGAAATACTAGGTATTATCACCCCCATTATGGGGCAGACTCCTAGCTCTTTCCTCAGATCTGTCCTTCCCTTCCTCCAGAGTGATAGAATTATTTGCTTACATGGCTCCAAGACATTTACATGTTTCAGCTTCCCAGTTGCTTCCCAGCTTTGTGCTGATTGACCATCATCAACCTAACTTACCCTAGTACATTCATTTGCAGTACTGTGGCATAGAGTACTTAGAATCGTTAATGTGATTAACCATAGTAATTTACAATATGCTATTTCTTTATATGTAAGCCATTATTCCGTGACAGTGTAGCATTTACTCTGTGGTAAGTTGTAACTTATTCTTACTGTTCATTTTCTAAATAAATTTGTTTATAATGAAGACTTAAAAAAAAAAAAGTAAACTTAGAAATTAAGTGTAAAATGAGACTGATCCTGTGTAAGTGTCAGAATGGATGATCGTGACCCTTGGATTCCAGATGGATCATTAAAAAAGAAATCCTGCCAATTATTCTCTAATTTCATACTGTGCACTCCATCTGTTAGCTCACTTGCTCTGGTTAGGGGCTGCTTGTCTGGCTTATTCTCTACCACTCCACAGAGACAAAACTCAACTGACATATACACATATTATGTGTAAGCAAATGTATCTACAATGTACATTAGAAGAATTCAAGGACAGATTACAAGCAAGGAAAATAAGACATTAAAAATACAACATTATTAAATATAGCTTACCAAGTCTGGGAAACATAGAAAAAAACAAAACAAAAAACAGACTAACCAAACAGAACCAAATTTTTGGAGGAGATATTCAGCACTTGTTTATTCACTTAACTTAAGTTAGAAATCAGATCCAGAGCATTAATGTGTTTTAGCTTGAAAGCTACTGAATGTGTAACAAAAGCTCTTAATGAACATATAGTCAAAAAACACCAGAAATGGCATCTGGAGTCAGTCCCTAAAAGGCAATCAGATTTGGGCTTAAAACCCTAATTTGGTGAGTCAGCTCAGTGTTTGAATCAAAATTGTTATATAACAAAATCTATTGTTTCAAGAGCTTAAAGGAAATTTCCACAAATATGTATGCCTCCTGTAATATTATAAATATTAAAGTACAGGTACCTGAGTCAGTTAAGCATCCAACTCTTGATCTCAGTTCAGATCATGATCTCAGGTTTGTGAGGTCGAGCCCCATGTAAGGCTCCACACTCAGGGTAGAGTCTGCTTGGGATTCTCTCTCTCCCTCTGCCTCTGTCCCTCCCCCTTTCTCTGTCTCTCTCTCTCTCTCTCTCTCTCTCAAAATAAATAAATAAAATCTTTATTTTTTTAAATAATGAAACAAAAAAATATGTTTTCATGCCAGACAGTGACCTCTTTAATTTCCCACATCCTCATATTACCTGACACAAAGGGACTTCCCCATTAATGTATGCTGAACTAGTGATCTTAAGCAGAAACTATATAGTTAAATCCATGATGTTCACTAGGACAATGAATGAAACATAGGGTAGCAGATTAAAAGGTGAGATAGTTATTCATGCTCTTTACTATTTATTTTAGCAATGTTTTCAAGGTTCTAGACCCACTTCACATTCTGCTCTTTCATCAGATATGCAGTTGCAATACAGACAGTAAGAATTAGAACAGTTAGAGTAAGAACACAGTTCAAAAGCCTAAGTTGCGTACTTTTATGTCACCATTGTAGAATGTATTTTAAAGGACTCCTGAAAAACATCACTCATAGGGCTATAGTTGCTGCTACTTTTTCTCCCTTCTCCTCAAACATTCCTCTTCCAGCATCAATCTTCAGCTTGCACACGGTTAGTGAATCATTCAAAGTGCAAAATCTATTTTAAAAGGGAAATCTTTAGGCATAAAATATGTTCAGAAAGGAAATCTTTTCATATAAAATATAACCAAACCAAGAGAGTGACAGGTATAGTGAGGATACAGGCTTTGTCCACTACTGGATTCAACAGTGACATTTACAACAGACAGAGGTTAATGATGAGAGCTGAAGACAGTAAGGAAGATAAAATGTTTGACTGGGAGCTAATATGTTGGCTCAGGTCCAAGGATTCCTATCTGAACTCTATGGGGCTGCAAGCAGAGGTCTCTCTTCACCCTGGAATAAATTGCTTTGCTGCCCAAGTAAAAATGTGCCCCGAGTGTTGATGAACTATAAGGCTTTGGTGCCCAGAGAATGTGTCAGGAGACAACACCCTTGCCAACAATTTCAGTGATTTCCTAGAGACTACTAGCTGCGGTGGTCGTCATCAGTGGACCACAGCTGATCTTGTTAGCAGTGGTCAGAAATTGGAACCAGCATGGGGGAGCATAATGGATTATGTGGTAATAGAAATACTCTTCATGAATCCAAAACAAATATGCTCAAGGACTCCCAGAAATAACACTGTAAGAATTTGAGAACTTTCATCAGCAATAGGCAGATTGAGGTAAAAATTGGTGACACATTGCTTGCTATAAAATAAATGGAAGTTTGGGAATTCAGCCAGAGGACAAGCTAGAAAATCTGAGGGTGAATGGTTTTTGCTAAAGAGTTTTCAAATTATGGCTTGAGAAAGAAAATAAGCAAAGGAAAATAGTCAGACATTAACTTATGGCAATACTACATTAAGAAAAGATCAGAGAACTTAAAGCACTAAAATACTCAGAATTCAACAACATATCTAACTTAAATATTATCAGGAAACTTCAAATTTAAAAATATAGAGAAAATAAGAAGCAAGAAAACAATTAAAATTGTATTAATCCCTAGAGAAGCTTCAATCAAGGTGTAGCTGGGGTTATAGCTGATAAACCCCACGTGGGATTCCAGCATATAATGTTATCAAATAAAGGATTTGAGCACACAAAATGTTTCATTTTTCTCTGAAATATAACAGGGACTGCTTTCCCTGTATTTTGAACACATTCTTGATGACACTCTGTTGAACTAACTGGACTATTATGAATCATTCCTCTCTGGATAGTCTAGGACCTCGGGTATACCAGGCAGCAAAGGTTGGTACGGTAATAAATGGAATGTATCTGGTACAATATACAACAGAACTTTTGATATTCATTTGGTCTAGTAAAATATTGGGTCCCAGAGTTTTGACTTAAAAATTCTCTGTATTTCCTTCAGACCTCAAGTGGATTTCAAAACATGTTATCACTGACTCACTTCCTCCTGGCCACACATTGTGCCTTTGAGTATAACCACTATTCCCCCATATAGATTTCTTATTCTCCATACTACATTTTTTTAATTTACAAAAAGCTACTAAAATAAGATAAACCTTATTTTTAGAACAGCTTTAGGTTCACAGCAAGATCAAGAGGAAGGTACAGACAGTTCCCATATTTGAGGAAACTCCATGTCCCCATACATGCACAGCCTTAACCAGTATCAAAATCTCACTCCCGAGAGATACATTTGTTATAATCAGTGAACTTACATTGACTTATCATTATCACCCAAAGTCCATAGTTTACATGAGGATTCATTCTTGATGTTATACACTGTATCAGTTTTGACAAATGTATAAAGAGATTTATCCACCATTGTAGTATCATATAGAATTGTTTCACTGCTCTAAAAATCCTTTGTGTTTTGCCCATTAATACCTTCCTTCCTCCCGTCCCCTGGCAAGCACCAACCTTTTTGCTGTTTCCATATCTTCGCCTATTCTGAAATGTCCTAGAGTTGGAATCATACAATATGTAGACTTTTCAGAGAGTTTCATTCAGTTAGTAATATGCATTTCAGTTTCCTTCATGTCTTTTCATGGTTTGATAGCTCATTTCTTTCTAACACTAAATAATATTCCATTGTGTGGATGTAACACAGTTTAATCTCCATTTACCAATTGAAAGACATGTTGGTTGCTTCCAAGTTTTGACAATTATGAAAAAGCTGCTATATACATCCATGTGCAGGTTTTTGTGTGAACATAAATTTTGAACTTTTGGGATAAATACCAGGGAACACAATTGCTAGTTCATATGGTAAGAGTATGTTTAGTTTTGTAAGAAAGTGCCAAACTGTATTCCAAAGGGAACATTGTGCATTTCTCCCAGCAATGAATGAGACTTCTTATTGCTCTACATCCTCATAAGTATTTGTCACGTATTTTGGATTTTAGCGATTCTATTAGGTGAGTAGTGATGTCTCATTGTTGTGTTAGTTCGCAATTTCCTAATAACATATGATGTGGAGAACTTTTTCAAATGCTTATTTGCCATCTGTGTATCTTCTTTGTTGAGGCATCTGTTCAGATCTTCTGCCCATTTTTAATTGGGTTGTTTATTAACTTTTTGTTGAGTTTTAAAAGTTCTTTGTATATTTTGGATAGCCATCCTTTATCCAATAATGTTTTACAAAAATATCATCTTCCAGTCTGTATTTGTCTCTGTATTAGTCTCATCCCATCTTTAGACTCATCCCATCTTTTTATAATCAAGTTCATTTTAGAAGTAAAGTCAACAAAAACAAAAATAATAAAAACATAAAGTGTCTCCTAATGCATCACTTTTCTCTTCTTACTCACAGAGATAGTGACTTCCCATGTACTTTCAAATATCCCATGCCTGATATAAAATCTCTCAGCTTCTGTAAGGCCACTTATTAAATTGTAATTTCCATTTTTGGTTATCCTTCATCATTCATCTGGAGAATTCTAGTTTCTTGAAAACCAACCTCCTCTAAGAAAGGTGTGGTTCAGAAGGAAACTGCAAATATTATGTGTTTGCTTTTGAACTAAGGGAGGCCATGCAAAATGGCAGAAAGAACACAGACTATGAAGTTGGGAGATTGGGCTCATTCTCACCTCTGCATCTACTGACATCAGGATTCTTGGACAAATCTCTCAACATCTTTACACCCCTATTTCCTTATCCAAATAGGAATTCAAATAACTTCAAATTGCAAGGCATAAATATGTGCCTATCTTAGAAACTGTAAAGTGTCATAAAATTTTAATTATAATTATTATAAATACATAATAATGTGTCCCTAAAAGCATTTTCTAGGCCAGCTGCTTTTGCATTATAACCCCTCTCCCCAGTATGTAGGATTTCTTCTGTCATGTTTTCGGCCTCTGACTGGCAAGCAATT
Organism: Eumetopias jubatus; assembly: GCF_037043125.1. Classification (NCBI taxonomy): domain Eukaryota; kingdom Metazoa; phylum Chordata; class Mammalia; order Carnivora; family Otariidae; genus Eumetopias; species Eumetopias jubatus. The sequence goes on from NW_028274809.1 coordinate 26,508,301, forward strand.
ACAGTGAGTAATTCCATTTTAGGAGAAGATAATAAAACGTGATATCGTAACTACCCACAGAGCTTCAAAAGTATTTATGTTTCCTCTAGTACCTGGTATGATGCTGTTAATCTTGAGAAAGGCTGCCTGGAAGGTGCTGGGGAGCTGAATCTTCATATTCTCTCAATGTTTGCTGACTCTTCCACAGGGAAGAATCCAAGCTATTAAAATGCAATGGCCTTGCTCTATTTTTAATTACATTTAGTTTATTAGAGGAACAATCAGATGCATAATACTGGGAACAGGCTTCCCCCATTACCTGAATAAAGGCTTAGAACATTTTATCATTTACAAAATGGGTCATGGGGAGCCATTCCTTCACCTCTCTTCACCGAGAGAAGCTAAAACACAATTTAAAGGAGTAAGAGAAATGCATCACTCCACAGGTATCTAATTCTTCATTGATGATTTTCCCTTCCACCCAGTTAACTTTTTGTTCTAAAGCTCATCATCATAACCTTTATGTAAATAAGTAGGTACTGGCCAGCTAAACATAAGGATGGAAGCTCCAAACTGGTCTCTTCTGTATCAAGTTCAGAGTCTCCATAAAATAAATCATAAATCTATAATATGTAATATTTCCTTTAGAAGAACTCTGCAGGTGATAAGGTATCAATAAACATAATTCTCACAGTTCTGAAGAAAACAGATTGCGTTCTTTGGTTGACCAAATCAATCCAACTTCTTTCAATACATGGCATTATAAAAGCTGTAATTTCATGCATTATTATGTGCAAATAGAATTTAAGAATGCCTTCCATTTTATGTATAAAGAAAGGTATATGACATAGAAAAAGAATAACATATTCCCCACATTTATCATAAAGTTGTTTTCCAATCCCATTTGTGAACTTAGTCTATATTTTGGGCAAATGGCCATTATCATTAATCACCTAGAGCAGCCAGAACATGGCAGGGTGTGAAATGTAGATTATCTTTTTTTTTCCCTCCCTTTCTATTTTGAGAGTGGGATTGTGTTATAGTTTCCAAACATTGTGTAGGACTATTGCAACATTGAAAGCACAGATGCAAACAGAACAAATGATTAAAGAAAGTATTAAAGAACAAGACCAAGTAGGAATGCTTGGTTTGAAAGTGCCAAACATTGGGGTTATGTGTTTATTTTGTTTTGTTAATATTAAATACTACTCTAGCAGATATTCTAGTTCCTCCTTAAACTCCGGGAATTCCTATTTAAAAAATAGTCAGTGACCACCGTACTAAGTTGAGTTGCACTTGAAAAAGGGCAGTGGGGGGGAACCATTACTTATGAAGGGTTTGCTTTTTCCAGCGTTGGAACAATGAAAAAAATTATTGAATATGCTCAGATTTTTGATCTGTTTAACTCTAATTTCCTCTAGATTTTGTAGAAATGTTCTGGTTTTGTTCACTTTATCTTCTTCCAATCTTGAAGAATAGAATGACAACAAATGAGGGGGAAATTGAGGTAAGTAGACATATGTAAAAAAAAATACATTTACCATATATTTTAATCAGTCAAAACAACTAATAAATATTCCTGTAGATTCCATTAATACATTCAATGACTATGTATACAGCGTCTACTATATACAAGGCAATGTCATCCACTGGAGATAAAGTAGGGGGAAAATAGAGTCTCACTCACTATGGAGCTTGTAGGCTCATGGGGAAAAAAATGGAAATTAATTACATTTTGATAAGTGTCATAAAAAATAAATAAAAAGAGCTACTGAAATTATAACAGTTTGAGTGGGATGGGTAAGGGGGAGAGTTAAGGAAAGATTCATTAAGAAAATTATAAATTAAACTAAGACTCAAAGAATAAGTAAATTGCCCATGTGAAGAAAAGGTTCTAGGAAATGGGTTCTAGAACAACAGATTAACCTGTTTGAAAGCCCTGAGGGGATAAAGCAAGCACATGGCATCTGGAGGAACTGAAAGAAGGCAATGTGTCTACAGTTTAGGCATGGGTGGCAGTAGATGAGGCTGGAGAAGGAGGCAGTGACAGATCACACAAGGCTCTATGGGTCATATGAAATATTTGAGATTTCATAAGGACAATGAAAGGACATTGAAAGTCTCTAAGCAAAAGAATGACTAAATTAGATTTTATAAAGATTTACTCTGGCTTCATTATGGGATACAGAGGGAGAACAGAGTTGTTACATAGATTCCTATTAGTGAAGAACAGCAAAATTCCCCCATTGTGCAAGTATCCGGTGATAATTTCATGAAAATATATCATCTTTGATATTATAATTTTCTAAGACTTCTATCTATATTAAGTAACAGTGGCTCTGAAAAGGCTGTTCAGTGAAAATAGAGATAAGCACACAGAATAGAAATATATTAATGAAACTGAAAAACAAGACTTGGCAGCTATTTGAAGAGGGGGGAAAGAGTAGGAAAAAGTCAAGACTAGTCCAGCTTTCACACTGAGGGCCTAAGAGCCATTCGATCATGCTGGAACAAGAGGTAGTTGGGGGAATTCCTGTGTTTCTCCCTGTGATTAACATTACAAAAAAAATGGAAGACAAGTACTGGCCCTCATAAAATTAGTTAAATGTCTGAATCCAAATTCTAAACACAAAATAGACTGCTTAAGAGGTAAATGCTACAATACTGAGTTTATGGATAATGCAAACCCCGAATGAGCTGAAGTAGTTAGAAAAGGAACATTATGGAAATTATATCACTTGAACTGTGCCTTGATGAAATGACTTTGGAATTGAGTGAAGGGACAGTGGATAGTTACATGTAACTGGAGTACAGGGTTCCTGTGGAACAGAAAGGGTTATAAGAATGAACAGTCTTGGCAGATTCTGGATGGCCTTGAAAGCCAGAAATAGAAGCTCAGACTTGATAAAATAGATATTATGAAATGATAGTAGCAGGAAATTTGATGTTCCTGCTGATGGTAGTAACTGATAAGCTGGAATCGACTGGCAGAAGATCAGATTAAAGGCAAAGAATGTAGAGAGTATGGCTGTGTCCGAATTCCAGGCATAAATTGACACATTTCTGGATCACAGAAATGTTAGTGGAAATGGACAAGGAAGGTAATTATTTTAAAAAAATATATTGTTAATTATTTCAAATGAACAGATACCAATACAAAAGTGAGAAAATGAGCCTCTATGCACCCACTACCCCAGCTTTATCAAATCTTACTAGTATTTTTTATTTGCTCCTGATCTTTTTTCCAAAATTTTTCAAAGAACATATACAATTGATATTCCATTTACTTCTTTCAAGAGACTGCTGTTGTAAATTGAGTTTTATCAATTACATGAATCTATGTCTATTTTTACATATTTAAAGTGCTGTAATTTAGCATTTTATTGGTTTTTATACTTATTACAAATGGCAGAAAACAGTATATATTATTCTGCAACTTATTCTTTTCCCCCAAACCTATCTATTTGACATTTCACCATGTTGATAGATGATGCTTTTTCTTTTTAGACACTGTACAGTTAGTTTTATGCTACAACTATAATGTGATTTAGATTTATATTCTTCATTGATAGCCATCTGGGATGTTTTTAGTTTAGGCTATTAAAGCAGTGCCCCAACATTCTTGCATCTCATTTCACACAGGTTTTTATGCATTTTCGCTACGGATGTACCAAGCAGGAGGAGTGGCCGGCAGAGGGAGAGGGAGATGGAGAAGCAGTCTTCCCACTGAGCAAGAGCTGATGCTTGGGCTGATCCCAGGACCCCAGGATCATAAGCTGAGCCAAAGGCAGGCACTTAAGGACTGAGCCACCCAGGTGCCCCAGCTATTGTTCACTTAATCTCCAAAATTGTGGTTTCTATTTTCACCAACTGCATCATGTATGTGTTAGTGGATATATCCACTAATTTATTTTCATAATTGCAAGGCTATAGGCCTATTTTTCTTATTTGGCTTCTCCCTTTAGAAATTGTGATTAAATGTATATCTATTTTCTTTATTGTTTGCGCTTTTCTTTATCTTATTTAAGAAATCCTGTCTTATTTAGAGATGTTCAACTAAATTCAACTGTGCATATTTAGCACCTTAATCTACCTGAAAATCATGTTTGTGTGTGGTATGAGAAAGACATCTGATTTTACTTTTTCTATTTTTCTGTCACTATGTATAACATAATTTACTATTTCCCCTCTTTTTGTAATGCTAACACTGTCATATATTAAATCATTTTATATGGGTGGCTCTGTTTGCAGATCCTTTATTTTGTGCCATTGGTGTATTTTTCTAATTCCGCAGTTCTAATTAGTATAGTTCTATAGTATGTCTGCATACTACATCTGGTAGACCAACTCTTCTTATCTCGCGCTTCAAAACTGCTATCTCTTCTGCCTATGTCTTTTAATACATGAATTTCAGGGGTGGCATTACTAATTCTATCAAAAAACCATTGGTAATTGCAGTTAAATTAAATTTCTATACCAATTTGAAGAAAACTAGTATTTTGATGATACTGATATTTTTCAATCCAAATACAGATACAGGTTTCTCCATTTATGTATGTATTTTATGGCCCTCATCATTATTTTGTAATTTTGTTCCCAGAGGTTTGAACATTTTTAGTCAGGCCTATTCCTGGGAAACATCATTTTTATTGCTATTGAGAACTGAGGTTTTACACTTTATATGTTCCAATTAGTTTTGTCTCTGTATTATAAGGTTTTTGTATGCTGAGTTTGTATCCTGAAACCTAAATCCTAAAAACTTATTAGAAAGTATCAACTCTCTAATAAATTCTGAGTGTGAAGATTATTTTGAATATTCTATGAAAATAATCATATTATCTACAAATAAGGATAGTTATATCCCTTCCAACTTTTTCTCCTCACATAAGTATTTATATTTTTAATATAATGAAAATAACTCACTAAATTATAAGAAATTTGAATAACAGCAACAAAATGGCACATAAAATGAAATTTGCTACCTGAGGCAAAGCTTAAAACAAGTAAAACGTTAGACAAAATGTCACAAAATAACCTTTTCAATAGCCAGTAGCTTGTTCCAAGGACTCTTCCGATGGATGAGTATGTGGTCCTTTCCCCCCAAGTCTTCCGGTACTTATGTTGCTTGTCAACACATCATTTGCTTAAGAGGACACCACTCCTTCCTCCCCAGGAGATTCGGGAAGACTCTAGGTGGCGACCTGGACTTGGACTCCCTCTTGGCCATGGGTGGAGGAGTCCTGGACCTAGAAGTGCACCTGGACTGCCAGCAAGATCTGGAGATGGACGAGAACTTGGACTTGGATCTTCACACTGATCTGGACTTAGAGGTTGACCACAATGTTGAGCCGTGGTGTGGTGAGTCCAGCAGGCTGCCATAGTGTACCATCTGCACAAATGGTTCAAAATTTTAGTATTATTATTTATCCCTCTATAGCAGGTAGACTTTACAAGGACCCCCCCCAGTGATCCTACCTTCTGTATTTATGCCTAATTTATGTAATCACTTCCCCTTGATTCTCCTCTAATGAGAACACAACAGAAGTAATATATGTCACTTTCAAAAATAGCTTACATAAAAAGATTGTGGCTTCTGTCTTAGAAGTGCTCTCTCATTCTCTTTTTTGAATACTCACTTTGGGGAAACCCAAGTGCCAGGTAGTGCGGTAGCCCTGTAGAGAGGCCCAGGTGAGTCAGTTTGAAAGATCTTCTGAAGCCTACTAATGGCCATGTGAGTGACCTTAGAAGTAGATAAGATTCAAAAATGATGACAGGATGTTTCAGATAAATATGGAACTGGAATCTAAAAGACTCTTTGAAGAGACTAGGAGGTATCAAGTGAACAAGAATAATAAAAGCAATCCACATATGAGAAAAAGTTTAACAATGGGAAAGCAAATAAGAAGTTTAAAAAGAACTTTAAAACCAAGAGGAAGGATCTAGCTGCAGAAGAAAATTATATGATGTGAAATAATATACTGGGCACTACGGATCAAAAAGTTGGCATAGTCAAACTTATTTAGCTCTTTAAATTAAAGACTTCATGCAAATGCAGACCTATTGAAATATCTGCTTGAGTTCTGAGTTTTGTGATAACTGAGAAAGCAACAAAATGCTTTGCTTACTTTTTACTTACTTTTTAAGCCCAAATCACTTCCACAAGATTTTGAAGTAGTTTAAGGAAGTTTATGACTAATATTATATTTGTTCTTAATGAAAATAATTATGTCCTTAATTTGTTTTTAGAAGAGAGTTTGTGGAAAATTAAGAAATATAAAAGGTGTGTGTGTGTGTGTGTGTGTGTGTGTGCGCTTGTATACACAAATTTTTTTGAAAAAAAGATTTGTGTTCTTTTTGAAAGGACTCATAATAAACCAAATAATTATTTCTTGAAACATAACATTGCAATCTAATGAGATGTTTCATTGCTGCTAAAGTCAGCTTATGAAAAAATGGTTGTGACAGAGAAAAACAATAATTTCTAAACTAGAATCTTGCATAAACCATTTTAAACCAATAAATTGTTTCAATTAAAACCTTCAGTTCTCATTTAAATCATAAGTTTTCATAAATGAATGCAATGTTTTGTTTTCATGTTATTCTTTTTTAATTTAGCCCATCCACTGTTTCCCTGATAGGTTTGAATTCAATCAATCGTTTTTATAACAACATAAGTTCTCATAGCATAACACCTTTCCTACACTGGAAAAAAAAATATTCTTCAAAATAGAAAAATGACATTCTAGTTCATAAATTTCATCATTATTATTTTTTTAAGATTTTATTAATTTATTTGACAGAGAGAGACACAGCGAGAGAGGGAACACAAGCAGGGGGAGTGGGAGAGGGAGAAGCAGGTTTCCCACAGAGCAGGGAGCCTGAAGCAGGGCTCCATCCCAGGACCCTGGGATCATAACCTGAGCCGAAGACAGACGCTTAACCGACTGAGCCACCCAGGCGCCCCTCATCATTATTTTTTTATTTTAATTAACCATATACTGAATGTGTGTGTGCCTTTTTAAACATTTTGCATTATTTCCATCATTCAAGAAGATCACATTGTATAATTTAAACAAAACAGACTAGCACCTGTCACATTAACAGTAATAGTCTTTAGCTTAATAGCAGAATAAACAATATGATAACATGAAAATCAGCTGACGATTCCCTCTTTGCAAAAATAATTGTGCTGACTCTAAAAAACCTGGAATGTAATATTCCTAACAAAAAGCTGGCATTCTGCATGTCCTTGGGCAAGTCAAATGACCTTCTGTATTCTCAAGATATTAGTAATTTCTTAATAAAGCATAAAATCCTAACAGTAATTATAATTTTGCTATTTTTATTATCTCTATTTTTCACTGGATATGTGTAACATGGTAGATTATGTGATATGCAAATTTTTTATCCCAAGATATTTCTTTCCCTATTATGCAATCACTTTATAATCTTTTTGGCAAGGCCCAACATTATGTATACAAATAGGGAGTAATAGGTAAACTATTCCTTTAACTGGATGACATTTGGTAAAATTGACTTTGAACATTAGAGTGCCATAAGCATAAGAATTTTTGTTTTATTTACTGATACCTCCCCAAAACCTAAAATGATGGCTGGCAAGTAGTGGATGCTCAAGAGATATTTATTGGATGCGTTGTTGAATAGAAGACAGTTGACTGGTGGCTGGTGCTAAGTCATTATTCTTCTCAGATCTCCAATCTTCATTCAAGGGCTATACTATTAAATGTGTTTAAGTGGTATCTCAAAAAAACATTAAAACTCTCTAAAATTCCAGCTTTAAACACCAAGGTAAGAGTGTAGCCTATGGGGGCACTGGGGTGGCTCAGTCGTTAAGCATCTGCCTTCTGCTCAGGTCATGATCCCAGGGTCCTGGGATTGAGCCCTGCATCGGGCTCCCTGCTCAGCAGGAAGCCTGCTTCTCCCTCTCCCACTCCCCCTGCTTGGGTTCCCTCTCTTGCTGTGTCTCTCTCTGTCAAATAAATAAAATCTTTAAAAAGAAAAAAAAAAAGAGTGCAACCTATGTGTGACTAACAATATGGAAGTTTGTCCTGTTTACGTTGTGAGACGGGAACTGTATTGCCATTTGTTATACAAGGAAAACAGTGTCCTCTTAGACCCCAAAAGACTGTCTAGCACTCTAGTTTAGCATACTGGTAAGAATTCTTCATTGTTAGCCTCAGTCAGGACTCCTTGGTTAAGCAGGGAATATTTTAAATTGTGTATCTATAATCACTTAGCCAAAGGCAAGCACAGAAAATGTGTTAATTTACAATGAAAGTTGACCTAGATTACTTGTGTTTAAATATGCAAAATAAAAAATATGTAAATGAAGGTACTAACATGGAGTTTCATAACCTATAAAAATTCTCACTTAAGTATTTCAGAGATAATTCAGTCTTAGGGCCTTTAATTTACATATCTAAACTAAAATATAAAAAAAATTTACATTACTAAATTAAAATGTAAAAATATTGGAATACAGAAGGAACTCATGAATACTTAGTGTTTACTAGGGGTATGGCACTCTATACCTATGATTATCTATCTACCTATCAATCATCTATGTAGCTATCCATCATCTATTTAGAGAGATTGAGACAGAGACAGAGATGCAGAGACAGAGAAAGACACCACACCTAAGTGTAATTTCTAAAGGTCAAACAGCTTTCTTTTGATCACTCTAGCTAATATGATGAAGTATTCAGAGATGAAATGAAAATCATACCTGTTCACTTACAAGCATTTCACTGGTGACAGCAAGTGACTATAGAATCATATACATCTCCAAATGTTTACTTACTCAATCAAAGGTCCAAACATAGCAGAAAGGGCAAACAGAGAAGAACCTTGGAAAAAGAACTCAAAGAAATCAAAAATTTAATGAAACTTCAGAGAAGCCATCAAATGGACTGCAGACTAAAATGAAATTCAATGACAACAAAGACAAAGATTGAGGAAAGAGACAATTAGAAATGGAAAGAAGAGCAAAACTCAGTGAGCCTAATCAAATACAAGTCCCAGATGTGAGTAATCAACACGCCGTAATCAGCATGGAACAATATTGCATAAGAAATGTGTTACAACTGCAGCACAGCGGGGCTGGACTCTCTTCTCATGGAGCCGACTTCACTTTATCTGATGTTAATACCCCTTTCAGAGTCAAAGGAAGACTGTTCATGGAAGCTGAGTCCTTTCAATAATGATCCAGAAATCACAGGCACAGACCCCAGGCAGAATCTGCTATCTGCTTACACTTTCTGAGACCTGTATAGAGTCACAGACAACTATATGTTACCCTTTTAAGAATTCAATATTTAGATTCACTTTGCATTTTACCTGAAAATGAGAATTTTTGTTGTGTTTACATTAAATAAATGTATATGAATAATTAAATTATTTATTAGTAAATATCAGTTGTTTAAAGTAAATAACGCTTTCCTAAAGGGATACCATAAGCATGAACATTTAAGATCTTAAGTGAGTTGCCCTTAGTGCAACTATGGAAAAGGCATAGTAGCCTTGACAAACGTTGCTTAGTAATTGACCATAAGTTATCAGTCTCATCAGTTCCACAGAAAAAAAAATAAATTACTATGTAGTAGGGCCAAGGAAATAAGGACTCATCTTCTTGAGGTTCAACCTTAAGATCCTGTCACCCATAAGAATATATTTTAAGGAATTAATCAATGAAGCAAGCAAATGTGTACAGATAACCATTCCAATGTTGTTTGTAGTAGGAAAAAAAAAAGGAAACGACATACAATTCCTCTAAACAAAAGAAATGTGATAAAATAAGTTGTACATCCACATTATGGATGCAGCCACTAAAATGAAGCTTTTGAAAATCGTTAGTGACATGGGAAAATACTCACATATAAGGTTTAACGAAAAGTTTATTATACAAAGTCAATAGGATATAACAATATTTTCTTAAAAATATATGTATATGTAATAAAATGTAATGCATATGCAATAAAAACCTGAATTTTTTTTGAAAATGTATGTTTTTTTCCTAGAAGTCCACTTTAGTTTCATGAATGTAAAATACATCGCAGTCATTACCTTGGAGAAATGTGTGAAGACAATATTTACCTGACTGTGAATGTGATGTAAATTATGTATATTTTTTAAGCGGTTTTGTTTCTAAATACTTTTTTGTTTCTTTGGTAAAAGTGTCATAGCTGTTTAAAGATTTAGAATATTCAATACCTGGATATTTTGTTTATTCTCCTGGACAGAAATGTGCGTGCATGTGTATGTGCACGTGCACATATATATGCACCCACGTGCATATGCACACATATTTTTGTTTAAACAGTTGCTCCCGGAAAATCTGGAATTGAGATTTTGAAAACCAGAGGAAGTATATAGAGAGATATAAGAATGACCAATTCATGGAGGATATAAGACTAACCAAAGGAATCACAGTGGAGTGCTGGGCTCTATAAATATTTAATTTTATCTAATCAATACATACTGGTGTTACATGGGGTATTTTGATGGTTCTGTCTGGTCAAAGAATTGGGACCCAACTAGGTCTACAAAATGAGATCCTCTGAAAGAGGATCTTAGGATATGGCAAATCCTAGCATAAGAAATTAGAGATGTAAAGGTAAACTTTAGGCAATGAGAAAGGAATTTCTTTTGCTTTCTGGGCTTTGGACAGTCCTGCATGGGCACAATCCTTTATAAGAAGGAGAATTGCAGAGTGGCAAACAGGAGCTGGGCAGAGAGGTATCTGACCAGGGTTTCCTTGGTCTTATGTCTGCAGACCCCAAGAGTAGCCTAATCTAATAGAACTTTATAAGTTATCCTCTATATTTTACTTCCTGGCATGTATTCCTGAACCTAAGTAGAATTTTGTAATGTGTGAAATCACTATAGAACCATAGGGAATGAAGAAGAGAGTCTGTCCTGCTCTTGGGCTGGAAAGGCAAAGAATAAACACACTCCCCTCTTTCAAGGCCAGGGATGGTAGCAGAAGGACCAGATTAAAGGAAGGGATTTTAGGCAGCTCTTCAGGTTTCCAGTCTAACAGGCCCCAGCACTGCTCCAGGGCCAGAGTTGCATCACTTGAAATAATATGCACAGTTACCTCCTTGAGCAGTGCTAAGGAATTTAGAAATGATCACCAGGAACCAAATCACTGGCCTTCTCAGAGTGTCTAACCCCAGGACTGCTGGAGCTGTAGAAGTATAATGATTGTCCCCCCCGAGCACAGGACAGACTTGCAGAAAAAGTCATAAAAAGAAAGACTAAAATTAAGGCTTAAACACTGTAATTCCTGGTATTGAAAGTTAATGACTTTCTTCCCAGATCAATTCCCTGACGGTGGAGATTTGGGGATTCTGTTCACTGTTAGGCCCCTAGTGACTAAGACAATGCATTGGACATACTAGGCATTGATTTTATTTATTGAATATATGAAAGTGACCTCATTATATACTCATGTGCTACAAGACGTGCTTAGACATTTGGGCTTAATATATAAGTGAGTTATATAGACATTTGCATGTATATATGCATATGTACCATACATATCTCTGCAGAGATACTCTAAGGAAATTTGCCAAAATATCAGCAGTGTTTATCCCTGGTTCAAGTTAGTATAGGTCATGATTTTTTTTTCCTTTATCTTTCCTTTTTCATATTTTTCTTTATTTGTAAACTTCCTACTTAATGCTAAAAGAAACGCAATTCAAAATCCATAGAAATATATCCTAACAATATGAATTAAACAAGAATACTTAATACATATAATTATAATTATAAATGTGTTATGTTTAAAACCTCCTGGTATCCCAAACCCTGTTCCATGTTTCATAAACACAGGTCTTTTACATGTATGACTATGAAGTTCTGTATCAGAAAGGAGCAATTGTAAAAGGCAGAGATTTAAAAACTAATGGGGGGAAAGAGCATCTACTATTTCCTTTTATCCTGCGGAGCGGAAGTTAAAGACAAATAATGGCCAAAGTACCCTAGCTGGGGCTTAAGCCCCTATAAGTGATGCATTTGCCCCCATCCCACCCCCGACAGCAATTAGAGGGTCATTGACAACTATGCTTTTGTTTCTGCTACATTCTAAAATAACCAACCACACCACTAATGGACATATTCCATTTTTTGCTTTACTAATACTTTCAGCCAGGAATAATTTTATAATTTGGGTTTGAAAATAATTTCATCTTCCTAAATGGAATCTGTGTATTTTTGCTCTGATACTTTATCTGTGGATGTAAAATTTTCTGAACTTTCTTTCTTCATAAATTGTCTCTTCATGTACTGTTCAAAAAAGACCTTCTACAAGGAAGAACAAAGAGATCTATGCAGATCGGCCATTTTAATGAAAAGGACTTTTTATTCCTTAGTCTGATTCCGCTTTGATATCTTTCACAAATGAGTTAAAGGGCAATAAAATGTCAAAAGAAAGGAGGACAAATACCTTCTGGATTTAATGGCTGTCTCACCTCCCTCCAGACATGCATCTTCTTTAGGAAGGCAGGCATATACTTTCTGAGGAGTGCAGAGAAACTGGGCAAACATCAGGGTTGCTTCCATGGGTCTTCATTAAAATTAGTATTTGAAGTATCAGAGAAGGTACTCATCATCGTGATTTCTATAGCCCCTGCATTCTGAATTCTTTAACTGGAAGAACTTCCTGGAGATGCCCAGAACTACTGCACTAACAATGACTTCTGAAAGTTGCCCACGACTTTCTCCTAATACTGAAGCAAGCTTAACTTACATCTCTCTTATTAAGAATCATTGTTTCAGAAGCAAAATTGAAAGAGGACAAGTAAATCTCCCAACTCTAAATTCTTCCTGTAGAGGTCTATTTCTCTGTGTTTATTCATACAACAAATATACACTGACTGCCTACTCCATGCCAGGCATTGGATTTTTGGTGGTTGACAAGGGAGATGAGATTAATATTCTCACATTGAATACATTCTAATGGGACAAGTAGAGAACAAAAGTAAACAAACAACTGACAAAGATAATTACAGCCTGGAGTTGGGGTCCTGGAGGACACAAACAAGATGTTATGGTAGGGAGGGAGAAGAGCAGCAAGAACATGGTTGATCAGTCAAGGCAACTCTAAGGGGTAGCCCTTATTCATCAAATGCAGGATGGTGGGTGGGTGTAGAAGAGTCCAGGAGGAAAGCACTAGCAATGGGATCATTTGGGGGTGAACAAATCATTCTTTTAAAATTCTATTCTAAAATGTGCTTTATATATTTTGGATACTAACTCTCTATCAGATATGCCATTTGCAAATATCTTCTCCCATTCTGTAGGCTACCTTTTAGTTTTGTTGATTGTTTCCTTCACTGTGCAGAAGTTTTTATTTTGATGAAGTCCCAATAGTGCATTTTTGCTTTTGTTTCCCTTCCTCAGGAGACATATCTAGAAAGAAGTTGCTACAGCTCAAGTCAAAGAGGTTACTGCCTGTGTTCTTTAGGATTTTTATGGTTTCCAGTCTCACATTTAGGCCTTTAATCCACTTTGAATTTATGTTTGTGTGTGGTCTAAGAAAATGGTCCAATTTCATACTTTTGCAGGTTGCTGTGCTGTTTTCCCAACATCATTTGTTGAAGAGACTGCTCTTTGCCATTTGACATTCTTTCCTGCTTTGTCGAAGATTAATTGACCATATAGTTGTGGGTTCATTCTTGGTTTTCTAGTCTGTTCCATTGATCTATGTGTCTATTTCTGTGCCAGTTACATCCTGTCTCGATCACTACAGCTTTGTCATAGAACTTGAAGTCCAGAATCATGATGCCCCCAGCTTTGTTCTTCTTTTTCAAGGTTGCTTTGGCTACTTGGGGTCTTTCGAGATTCCATACAAAGTTTAGGATTGTTTGTTCTAGCTCTGTGAAAAATGTTGGTGGCATTTTGATAGGGATTGCATTAAATGTGTAGATTGCTTTAGGTAGCATAGACATTTTAACAATGTTTGTTCTTCCAGTTCATAAGCACAAATGTCTTTCCATTTCTTTGAGTCATCTTCAATTTCTTTCATCAGTGTTTTATAGTTTTCAGAGTACAAGTCTTTTATCTCTTTGGTTAGGTTTATTCCTAGGTATCTTATTGTTTTTGGTACAATTGTACACAGGATTGATTCTTTAGTTACTCTTTCTGCTGTGTCATGATTAGCATATAGAAATGCAATATTCTGTATGTTGATTTTGTATCCTGAGACTTTACTAAATTCATTTAATAGTTCTAGCGGGTTTTTTGGTGGAATATTTCAGGTTTTTTACATAGAGAATCATGTCATCTGCAAATAGTGAAGTTTTAGTTCTTCCTCGCTGATTTGGATGTCTTTTATTTCTTTTTGTTGTCTGATTGCTGTAGCTGGGACTTCCAGTACTATGTTAAATAACAGTGGTGAGTGGACATCCCTGTCTTGTTCCTGACTGTGGAGGAAAAGCTCTCAGTTCTCCCCCACTGAGGATGAAATTACCTGGCATTTTTCATATATGGACTTTATTATGTTGAGGTATGTTCCCTCTAAACCTACTTTGTTGAGGGTTTTTATCATGAATGGATGTTGTACTTTGTCAAATATTTATTCTGCATCTATTGAAATGATCATATGGTTCTTATCCTTTCTTTTATTAATGTATATCACATTGATTGATTGAGAATATTGAACCACACTTGCACCCCAGGAATATATAAAGAACTTAAAAAACTCAACACCCAAAAAACAAATAATCCAATTAAAAATGGGCAGAAGACATGAATAGACATTTTTCCAAAGAAGACATACAGATGACCAATAGACACATGAAAAGATGCTCAATGTCACTGATCATCAGGGAAATACAATGAGATATCACCTCACACCTTTCAGAATGGCTAAAATCAACAACACAAGGAATAACAGGTATTGGCAAAGATGTATAGAAAAGGGAACCCTCTTACACTGTTGGTAGGAATGTAAACTGATATAACCACTCTGGAAAACAGTATGGAGTTTCCTGAAAAACTTAAAAATCGAACCACCCTATGATCCAGCAATTGCACTATTAGGTATTTACCTAAAGAATACAAAAATACTAATTCAAAGGATACATGCACCCCAATGTTTATCACAGCAGTTTATGTCTACAATAGCCAAAAATATGGAAACAGCCAAAGTGTCCATTGACTAATGAATGGATGAAGAAGAGGTGGCATATATATGCAATGGAATATTATTCAGCTATAAAAAAGAATGGAATCTTGCCATTTGCAATGACATGGATGGAACTAAAGAGTGTTGTGCTAAGTGAAATAAGTCAGTTAGAGAAAGACAAATACCATATGATTTCCCTCATATGTGGAATTTAAGAAACAAAACAAATAAGCAAAGGGGGAAAAAAGAGAGAAGCAAACCAAGAAACAGACTCTTGACTATAGAAAACAAACTGCTGGTTACCAGAGGGGAAGTGGGTGGAGGGATGGGTTAAATAGGTGATGGGGATGAAGGAGGGCACTTGTGGTGGGCATCAGGTGTTGTATGGAAGTGTTGAATCACTATATTGTACACCTGAAACTAATGTTACACTGGATATTAACTAACTGGAATTCAAATAAAACTTAAAAAAATAATTAATAAATAAATAAAATGTGCTTAAATATCATACATTAAATTCACCTGTAAGTAGGCATGGATTTAGTCTGTGCACTTTCCTAACAACTCTCTGTAAGAACTTTTAGGAGAGATCTTACAGGATAACAGGAGCCTGAAGGAGTAATTTAAGATGACTTAAAAGTTTGTATCAACCTCCACCCTCAAAAAAGGTGCAGAACCCATGTGATATGTTTCTTCCTTCAGTTTTCAAAAAGAGTATGACTACGTCTTCAAAACCAGAGACAAGCAGATCTTCCACAAACTGATTCTGCATCACTGGGACATCCTGGTATCCCCAGAGCAGTTGTTTTCTATTTGTAACGTGTGTAAGAACACCCTGATAGGCCTGTAAAAGATTGAAGACCTGGACCATACTCCTACATATTTGAATTCTTCGAGTTTTAGTGTGGGTCCTGGAATTTGCCTTCTTGGGTTATTCTGGTGCAGATAATCTTAAGACCATACCTTGAGAAAAACTCAGAATCTCTTCTCCTCAGCAGTGTGGCCTAGACTTTGGCTAAGACTTGACATCATTGGTGGTTAAGCCTACAATTGAGGTTGGTACAGCACACTTGGCCCTGCCACTGCTAATGCACAGATATTTCTGTGGGTGTTAGAAAAACTTTCTCCCATCTAGGTGGAGGTTTACAGAAAGGCTCCTTATTCCAGCAGAGAGAGATCTGAACCAGGGTGTACAGTTTGGCTAGAAGAGAATAGACTGCATTTCAGCTATATGGACCCTCTGTACTAGATTGGGCCTTTCAACGGAGGCTGCTGAACTGCAGGCTTCAGTCCTTCCATTATTCAAGGGCACATAAATCAAAATCAAAATGTACATCAGAACCAAGAGTGCCAAGTTATTTTACATGCAACATGGAATTAATTACTTGTAAATATTGTTGTTTGTCTTTTATTTTTCAGGGACTGTAGCTAGTTTTATTGGTTTTGTGTTGCCAATTATATGTTGGTATTTCATATGACAGCATAATTTATATAATGTGAAAGATACATTTGGAGATATTCTGTATATTCTAGACGTTTTACTAACCTGAATCCAGGAAATCCTCAACTCTTTCTTAATATCTTTTACAGATTCTCTCTCCACTAGCCAACCTCACATTCTTTAGGATTCAATCCAAATCCCTTTTCTCTTATCTCTGTGGTTTCCCCCCCTTGGGTAATCCCTCCATTCCCATGGCTACAAGCAACATCACTATCTGATGACTTAGAAATTCATAACTCACAATCTGGTATGAATCTGAGACCTCTTAGATGTTTGCATTTGAATGTATCAAGACCAGCATGTCCAAAAGTGAATTACTGACCTCTCCTTTTCAAATCCATGCCCAATCTCTGGGCCTAATCAATCAAAATCAAAATTTGGGTGACATTCTTGATTCTTTCCCTTCTGTTTCTCTACATCCTGTAAGGTTAAACCTTAAGGGAGAAATCATATAGGCGCTTATAACAAAGGAAATCCAATGCAAGGAATTGGTTACACAGGTAATAGAAGAGCTGAAAAGCTAAACAGAAATTGGTGATGCAACAAAAAGATCAGCAGCAGAGTCAAGGAGGGATGTGGTGTCAATGGGGACTAGAGCCTAGGAGCATCTGGTAGAAGCTGGAAACAAAGTGGGCCAGTATGGAGTTAGCTGGAACCATGGGCAAAATTCTATACCTGTGGTAATGTTCTCTTTCCTTCCAGTCTCCAACGAGCACCTGTGTCAGTGGAAGCCACATACAGAAGGAAACCATCTGAAATGAAGAACAGGAAGGGGGAAGGATGAGCCATGGATTTGAGGGCACACCACCAATATGAATATTCCTAAAATCTACCTGTAACCTTCATCCAAGCCAACTGTATTACTCCTGCAGGCTCCCAACATGTCCTTGTCCATTTTACGATCCATACAGTAGCCAGAGGAATTTTTTTTTCAAATATAAATTGGACCCGTTTCAATTGCAACTGTCCACCTTCACAACTTTCCCACCTACTTAAAGCACATCAATGACTTCTTACTTACTTCAAGTTGCAAACTCTTAATCATGGCCTGTAAGACTATCTAATCTAGGCTCTGCCTATCTTTCCAAACTCATCTCTGACCACTATCCATCTCACCCACTCCATTCCAGAGATGCTAGCCTCCCTTTAGTTTCTGGAACATATCAAGTTCTTTTCATCCTTAAAGCTTTAGAAGTCTTGCCACTGCTTCATTATTGATTGGTTACCGTCTTCTTATCCTTCAAAGCTGACACAATGCTACTGCATTAGATGGCCTGCCCAGAGAACTGCATTGAAGTAGCACCTGCCCCTCCATCCTGTCTGTTACCTTCACAGCTCTCTTCTCATTATATTTTTGTGTTTCTTTATTTGTCCCCATCTTCCACCATTGAACTATAGGCACCATGAGATTAAGAGACCATACAATCTCAATATCCATTATATATTCAGAATATAGCAGAATATTTGGTATCACCATTCAAAATGATTATTGAAAAAAAGGAATGAATGTATGAATTTAGGGAGATTTGAAGAATAACTGGAAACTAAGTTTATTATTTAAGAGAAAATAAGTATATTATTTTAAGAGAAAGTGCCAACATAAAATAAAAGAAAAAATCTGGCCAGATGTCTAGTATTTGTGTTCTCCTAAATAATTATTACTATGGTACATGACAATTACAGTATTAAGGATATTAAGTATATCACAAATATTATGAAAGGAAAAGTTTCCTGATGTGTTACAGAGATCCAATAATCATTTGTACTTTTAGTGGCATAATAAGTCATTGTTTTTTGTCTTTGTTTTTGTTTTTACTTCCAATAGAGCAGGGTTTCTGAAAATTCTGGTTCAGTAGGTCTAGAGTGGATCTGAGATTTTTTATTTTTAACAAGCTAGGTTGTGATCTAAATTCACTAGCTACTGGTCCAGGGACCACATTTTGAGTAGTAAGAGAGCCATCAGGTTGATGAATCAGATTTACATGGATATTTTCCAATGTCCACACCTTTGAGCTTCTCTGCATTCTGAGCTAGAAAGTAGAAAGACACCACAAAATCAATAAGATGAAATGTCCAATTAGTCTAACCAGTCTCATGGCCATATTTGTTCACCTGAAATTATGGTCTCAACCTCTATTTATAACAGCATTTTCTAACAGATTTTGTAGTTCAAATTCCCATCATTAAAGCATTAACTAACTCTTGTTTGGAGACAAACAATTAATGTACAAATCAGTAATGCTAACCATCATTTGTATAGTGCTTTACTGCTTCCACAGAACTTGCAGGTACATTATTATGTTTAATCCTCACAGCAATACAAGATGCAGCCAAGACAAGAATCATTAACTTTATACTATAGAAAAGAAGTTGATGTAGAGAGACATTAACTGTGATAATAATCAGTAATATGTTCATAACTTTAAGTTTATAAATCACTTTAATATGCATTAGCTCATTTGATTTGCATAATGATCCTCAAAACTAGATAAATATCTGCACTTGGTTATTGGTCATATGCAGCTGCAATGCCCCAAAACATTTTTTTCACATCAGTTTGTTGTGTCTGTCTCTTTAGCTACCTTTAAAGAATGTAGATTATGGGAATCTGAAAATTTGGCTTGGAATCTTTGCTCTATCATTCACTCCCTGTGAAACCTTGTGCAAGTGACTTAACTACTCTGAAACCAGGTGATCTTATCTGTAAATTGGAAGAAATAATAACTTTTACTAGCGAGAACCACATTCCTCTCTCCCCAGGTTTACCACCAGCTGATATCCACTCTACTCCCTAGGAAAGAACAGTTTTGAAGCAACACCTTGTAATTATCTGTCTCTATACCCCTTATGCTATATACATCTCCATGCAGGAGGTAGAAACTGATTTATCTGATTGGACAGATAGGAAGATTCTGACAACATTGGTCACATCCTTCTATTGGGAAGGGTTAAGTTATTAAAGTAACTTCCCATCTGTTGTCCACAATATCTTGGGTGTAGAACTAAAGCATTCTCTTCCTGTATTCATTAAAGCTCCTGATCTGGTTTGAAGGTTTTCTTCCAGCAGCAGAGTTAGAGGTCCAAGTCAGTCAAAATTTAGAATCTGGAGATGTTCTGAGTTCAGAGTGTAGGAGAGACAGAGTTTCTCTCATGCATCTGACAAGGTGTCTTTTCTGAGTATTTTATCTACCTGCAGGTGGGGAATGTGGTCCAAATTCAGCAGGTAAAGTACTATACCAACACGCCCATTTGTAGTTGCATCATCCACTTTTGCTTTCCAACTAAAAAGCTGATATTTTAATCCCTCTGAGACACCTCTATTGCATTCTCAATTGGTTTAGTGCTTAGACAGGAAGTAGCATGTAATTAATTATCATTTTTCAGAGAAAATCCAACTATACTTTGAAGAGCTCTTATGAGAGCTAAAGATAGATTGTGTTGCATTATACATAACACCCAACTAAAGGAGCTACCATTGTTAGTATTCCCACCTTAACTGGCTCATTTTAATGGGAATACATTTGCATGTCAAAACAAATAAGGGAGAAGATAAAAAATAAAGAGAACTGAGACTATATGAGAGGTACTTCATTATTTTGATGATGTGAGTATTGATGCTTAATTTTGGTTTAACAAATCAACAGAACAAATTTTTGAATATTATCTTTAGCTGTGTTGAACAGTTTAGGATTGAGAAGCTCAAACAATGATTTTCCCAAGGCCATATATTTGGTAAGTGTCAAGGCTAAGACTTAAAGCAATAATTTTTTTTAATTTATATGTGTGCTTTTTCTATTTGTGACTCATTGCCTCTTAATTTCAATAATCTCATTATCTCCACTGATATAAAAAATAACCAAAGTATAATACATAAACAAAAAAGTGTATATATATATATATATATATATATATATATATATATATATATACACTCCCCAGTTACATGCTTTGAGATCTTTCTATTCATCAAATTTCATTTATGGGTACCATGAATTTTTTTCTTTTTTTATATATTTAATTTTTCAAAATTTATCTTACCTTATAAATTACCCACAAACTTTACTGCTTACTACAACAATTATTATCTGTATTTGCATTAAATGTCATCATGAGTCAGAGATTAAATAAAAGGAGAATAGCAATAAGGATTATAACATAGGTTCAGGCCCAGAAAATTGATAAACTTCTAAGACATCCCCTAATGGGAGGTCCATCTGCTTTCCAAACAAAAAACACTAAAAACAAAAACAATGGGGTGACCATGGGCCATTAGTATTGATGACTGTCTCTGGAGAAGTGACCAAACATCCACCAGGAATAGATCGGTTCATGGTCCCATTAAGGATAGAAAGGTTCTACTGAGTCAGAAATACCATTGATATCACATAACTGAAAAAAAATCCCGTTTTTAAATTAAAAACCTAAACACTTAAAAGAGAAAAAAGGCCAAATATCTTTCCTCACTAAAATCTAGATCTAGAACAAAGAAACTTTGAAAATGGGCTACGAGATTCATGAAAAAAGTAATTTGTAATAAAACTGTCCAGGAACATGCAAGGTATGTACATTGAGTTTACATGTTATCTTTCATTTCACTTGTGAGTATTTATACAGAAGGGTATACTGACTCTGCTAATATTAGCTCAAAATGTAGATTTTCAATACCTTGTCACATTGAGTACAGTCTTAATAAATATTCAGAATTTAAAGGATCTGTTAAATTCCTGATGCATCTATCTGAGGTGAGTCTTGGAAGTGAATAAAGTGAATAAAGAGGAAAAGGGGACAAATAATCCCTTGTAGTATTATGATTATTTTCCAAAGCATTTTATCAAGCCACCTCATGGTTAGGTTAGTGAATGTCCTATTTAGTTCCTTATTGCAATCAATTTAATGTAATTTGGCAAATGTATGTTAAGTATACACAGGATAAACAAAGATGACCAAGACACAGTTGATTTTTGAGGCCACCTACATTTTAAAATGGGAGTTGGACCTTATAGCAATTTACTACTATCTAAATACTGATAGCATAATAGAGGTATAGAAAAATTATAATAGAATCAACCAGGAAGAGGCATGGAGAAGGGGGCATTGCATGTAAAGAAAGCACAGCACAATTAAATAACATAAACACAATTAAGCAGATGCAATTCTCAAATGCTAAACTTCCTTTGCCTGGATTACCCATTGAATCACATAGTCTCGTTCTTTAAAAAGTTCAAATCACAAAATCCAAGCGCTATGACCTAAATCTGGGTGGGGGTTGGGGTTTCCTGGAGTAACTAACACACAGTGTATCACACAGTCAGAAGGGACTCACTGCTATCTACTGCTGGTAATGATGTCATTAATAGGTTATTTATATTGCAAATGTTTATAATTGTAGATCGCTGATTATCAAAAAATAATTAAGTGAATGTTCACAGTGACTTACAGAAAAAAAGATAGCACACAAATAAGAAACCAAAAGAAATCTGTTAATCACATGGGATGACCTAGGAAATAGAGCAGAAAAGCATCAATGTCATGAAAGGCATAAAGCAAAGTAACGGGCTAGCTTCTGTGCAAGCATTTTCATTAAAACATGCCAGGTCTGGAAAATAGTGAGGAAATTGTTATTTTTAGGGTGCAGAGAGCATATTCTCAGGTCTTAGAAAATGGTGTGAATGCAGTGAGCTTCATTGGAAAAATCCATTACATTACACAGAAAGCAGAAGACAGGGGAGTAAAAGCTTTCCATATTTAAAAAAAAGAAGAGGAAAGAAAGAATAAAAAATCCTCATTTTCCCAGGCTTACTTGTATTTATTCACTAAAATATAATGCAAAATGAGTAATACTAGAAATCCCCCATATCTTTCTTTTCAGAATAAAAATCATAATATATTCACTTTAGAAATAAATGTAAGACATGTTACTTTAAAATTCTACAATAAATTCAGAAAAAATGAACTCTAATAAGAGGTTGAACATGAGAAAAAAATGTTTTAAAATAAAAATATTAATTCAAGGAGACAGTGACTTTAAATTTTCATGTTTCATGATATGAAAAATATATCACATTATTTGAGGTAGAGTGAGCAGGTATTATCTGATTTTTTTAAAAAGAGAAATAAATGAAAGAAATTTAAATTTTTTGAGCATCTTCTCCTTCTGGTAATATTCCTATGAAAACAAGTTGAGAAGCTGTGTAAAATTAAAAGAAGAAAAAGAAACATTCAAAGGCATCAAATATCTACCTAAGCAGCCAGGACTTGAGGGTTCAGGATCCCTGAGAAAAGGAAAGTCCATTGAGATGAGTTCAATATTTGGGTGTGCTTTACCTCATGGAACCTGCTGATTGATAAGGAGCATAAATCTAAGAGGCTAAAAAGTGGAGCAGAGATTAGAAGCAGAGAGCCTGGGAAACTGAGACAAGTTTTCATCAGTCTTAAAGGGATACAGAGGGAAACCCTGGAGTTTGGAGTTTTCAAAACAACCCAGATTTGAGGCCAAGACACTGGGCAAATGGAAAGTGCGATAAGGAAGCCCAATATTCTGCAGCTATTTTCCCCTTGAGGCATTTAACAATTTATAAATAGCACAGAACAAGAAGCTAAGAACTGAGCAGTGATGTCTAAGAACCAGGGAAGATAGGAGTAGCTTTCCATGGTCTCACCAAGCATGGGACACTAGGTCCCACAAAGAAAGAGCATCCCTGATGAGCACCCCTGACATTCTAGACTTTAAGTTTGGATCCGAAAAGGAAGAGAGTACCAATCAGGACCTCATATTATTTGTAGAATTTTCATACACAGATCAATTATTCATGCAAATACAGCAGGTGATTTTCGCAAAAATTGATCTGTGAAGCTAACATTTACATGAAAATAGAGTGAGTCAAAATACTCATCTAATTTTAAAAATAAAAGTTGGATGATTAATACAACTGGCTCTCAGGATTTATCATATAACTGTAGTTATTCAAAGTGGTAATTATAGACAAATAGGCCAATGGAATGGAAGAGAGAATTCAGAAGCAAACTCACATCTATTTAGACACTTGAGATATAACAAAAGTAGCCTTGCAGTGTAGTGTGGCTAGGATGCTCTTTTCAACAAATGGTACTGGGTCAATTGATATATATATGAGGAAAATATGATCATTATTTATACCTCATATCACACACAAATTGATTCCCAATGGATTTTTGATCAAAATATAAAGGGAATACTATAAAGTTTCTTGAAAATAACGCAAGAGAATATCTTCATGACCTTGGGATATCAAAGGTATCTTAAACAGGACACATGCATGCACATAGACACAAAAGCACTAAACATAAAGGAAAATTGATAAGTTGGGATGCATTAAAATTAAGAATTTATGTACATCAAGAAATACCAGTAGAGGATATGAAAATAAGCCACTGAGTGGGATAAAACTTTTGAATACATAAAAAAGGCAAAGGGCTCAGAACAAGAATATTTCAAGAAAAGGCAGACAACCCAATTAAAAAAAAAAATGGACAAGAGGCTTAAACAGGCACTTTGCAAAATAACTGGTAAACATCTGAACATCTGTGTTTGCAACCACAATAATCATCAGGAAAATGTAAAGTAAAATTACAATGAAATACCACTACCTACTAACTAGAAGGACTGACAACATCAAGTGTTTGTAAAAATGTAAGGAAACTGGAATTTTCAAACACTGCCTATGAAGTATAAAATGATACAGTAACTTTGGAGTATATCAGTATCTACTAATGCTAAATGCTCAATAAACCCTACCATGCAGCAATTCAAAATTTGACATACACACATATGTTCACGAAACTACAAACACAAGAATGCTCATAACAATATTATTAACAGCCCCAAACTGGAAACAATCCAGATGCTCATCAACTGTAGAATAAATAAGTAAATTGTACCACTTTAACGCAATGCAATAGAGTACACAATGAAAATGAAAAAATTACATGCAAAAACATGGATAAATCTCATCAACATTACATTGAGCAAAAAAAGTGAGGCACAGAAGGGTACACATTTTTAGATTCCATTTATATGAAGTTCAAAAATAAGGTCTTCAGGCAGGGCTCCATCATAGATGACGTGGGGTAGATGACCCAGGATGTATCAACCTTAAGTCAGGATTCATTGTGTCTTTTAAAAGCAGTTTTTTTGGAGCATAAAGTGCCAAGGAGGCAAATACCAAATTCTTATACCCCCAGCAAATAAGGTATGAAACTAATTCTGGTTCTAAAATGAGATTCATGCTGTGGGGCAGAGCCTGGGATTTGGTCAGGAAACCAGCACGAATCAAATAAATGTTAGCAGGAATCAGCAGAGTTGGGGGACACACCTAGACATTTATTTTTAAACAATTTGGACACTCATGACACCTCAGTATCAATGGAAGGGAAATTTAAAGAGAACCATACCAACCAGAAGTAACAGGTGTTCTTGATAGGAACATGGCATGTGTGTATAAAAGAGATGCAATAGCAAAGAGATGTCCTGTAATACTGAACAGGGTTTTCTTCCCCTGAATTTCCCAGCTGCCAGCCCCATCTGTGTTTTCATTTTCAGTAGAAGTCCATGTTGTAAGGCAAAAGCAGACTTCTATGAAATAACTTATCTTCCTGTGCTGGGGAAAGACTAACCCACTGAGGAGATTGTGGCCAGTGTCCAGAGAAGAGAGAGGAAGGGAGAGGGAGGGGAAGGAGTAGAGTTTCTGCAGCCCAAAACGGAGGAAATATCTATGAATTCTTTTTCTACTCCTTCTCGGTGTCCTGGGCAGGTGGCTGGAGTGAAATGGCTTCATAGTATACCTCCAGATGTTGGATTCCTGAGCCTTGGTACATTGAAACAGCAGAGCTATGTGATTTCAAGGGGACCCATAGACTACAAATGGTAATATATCTGAATATCTCAGTGTTTGCACATTGGTAATATTGCTTCAGTAGTGTCAACTGTGAAAAATGCAGGACTCACTCAGTCACAGGAGAAAGGAAAGGAAATTGTACTATTGCACTACACTTAGGAAACATTTTGGGGATGGTATTCAAAATATTCAATATCATGTATGGCACAGGCATCTCCGTATCAGGCAATGACCCTGACCAATATGCATGCATGGGTATCAGTTGTAAATAACCAGTACAGCTAAGTTGGTGTTCCAGGTGAATCTTAGCCTTGGGCATGTGTCTTACAAATATATGATTTCTTTTATTATATGGGAAGATAGAAATGTGTTCCAATAAACATTTTATTCTTTCAAATAAACTTTAACTCTTATCTGTATACATCTTGCGGTTCATTATATAGATAAATCCTAGGTTCAGAATAATCTTAGGTGAAAAAGTCTCTGGCTATTTCATTCTGAGAAACACCATCTAAAATAACATTCTAGGGGTGCATGGGTGGTTCAGTCAGTTAAGCGCCTGACTCTTGATTTCAGCTCAGGTCATGATCTCAGGATTGTGAGATCTAGCCCCCGATGGGTTCTGTGCTGGGTGTAGAGTCTGCTTAAGATTCTCTCTATCCCTCTGCCCCTGCCCTCACCACCTCCCCCCACTGCCCCACTCACACACTCCCTCTCTTTCTCTCTTTCTCTCTCTCTTAAAAAAATAAAAATAAATAACATTCTATTAAAAAAGTATCAGAAATGTTCTTATTGGGGCGCCTGAATGGCATAGTCATTAAGCATCTGCCTTCGGCTCAAGTCATGATCCCAGGGTCCTGGGATTGAGCCCCACATCCGGCTCCCTGCTCTGCAGGAAGCCTGCTTCTCTCTCTCCCACTCCCCCTGCTTGTGTTCCCTCTCCCACTGTGTCTCCCTCTGTCAAGTAAATAAATAAAATCTTTATTAAAAAAAAGAAAAAAGAAATGTTCTTATTAAGACATACTGAGTTTCAGAGTTCCCACCACAGTTTTCACTGTGGTGAATATGTCAGTTTCGTAGCCTTGAGGCCAAGATAGTAGGACTACATACTACTCACACTGTGGAACCACAGACCAGTTATATCATCATGCAGAATTATCAGCCGTACTGCTCTTTTGCCCTCCCACTGCACCCCCCCACACACACACATTAATTTTGAGAAGCCCTGGTCTAAACAATGACATGAGCTTGGCCTACTTAAAAGAATATATGATTTAGCTACCATGCTCCCCAACTATTCCCAGATTTCAACTCAATTTGAGGTTTAATTCAGTCCCTTGTATGTGCAAGGGACTTGCACTTTGTAAGTCTTCCACAGAAATAGCCCAAGACAAGGTCCAATTCACTGGGGTGAAGCAGCATCATGAGACTGAAGATTCACCAGCACACAACCTCAGTGGCTAAAAACTTGCATAGGCTTCAAGAACTCAGACTACAGGGGCACGTGGGTGGCTCAGATGGTTAAGCGTCTGCCTTCGGCTCAGGTCATGATCCCAGGGTCCTCGGATCGAGCCCCACATGGGTCTCCCTGCTCAGCGGGGAGCCTGCTTCTCCCTCTGCCTCTCTCTCTCTCTCTCATGAATAAATAAATAAAATCTTTTAAAAAAAAAAAAAGAACTCAGACTACAAAAGACAGGGCACATACTGGGTTTGTATTAATAACATGAAGGTAGTTTTATGTCCCCAAAATTAATGCTTCCACAGAGAGTTACAATTAAAGATTGAACTAGGTGAGTAGTACAATGAATTTTTAATCACTGCAAGCATGACCACCCCATCTGTGACATACTTAGGGCCTTCGTTTCTATGAATTCTACCTCTTACTTCCCACCCCTGTTTTCAAACTCTCTAGCACTTTTAGAAAAGGAAGGAAAACACATATCCATAAGGAATGCTATTAGTGAGAAATTCTGATAAAAATTTTTGCAATTCTAATTTTGGCAAAGGCTAAACAAATTGACTGACATAATTCTGGAATATTTACAGTTTAATATGCCGGTTTTGGCTTTTTTTTGGCATTAGAATCATAGAAAATTGGGATTAATTACCCTAAAGAAGAAGAAAACTGTAAAAAAAAAAAAAAAAGGAGGAGGAAAACCAAAAGAAAATCAAATCAGAGAAGTAACTAAATATATTAATCATCTGGGGACATACAGGGAGAAAATAAAAAATTGATCATTCTTCAATAACAAGAGGAAATACAAAATCATTTTAGCTCAATTTCTAAATAGCCACATATCTAATGTTGAGAGGATCTCCTATATTACCTTCTCATTCTATATTTTGTCATCAAATCCAAATATTATAAAAAAATTATTTTGAGAGGGTGACTGGGTGGCTAGTTGGTTAAGCATCTGCCTTCGGCTCAGGTCTTGATCCCAGGGTCCTGGGAGTGAGCCCTGCATCCTGCTCCCTGTTCAGTGGGGAGTCTGCTTCTCTCTCTCCCTTTACCCCTCCCCCAGCTCATGCTCTCTCTGTCTCTTTCTCAAATACATAAGTAAAATCTTTTTAAAAAATGATTTTGAGATTATAAAAGAAATACTTTGTTTTTGCCAGTAACAAATGTAGACATCAAACATATATTTGAATGTGGGATATCTCGAAATATAAAAAAATCTAGACTCTTCAAGCCTTCAGAGAGTGGAATCTATTAGCTCTGCTTCTTCTTCCCCCCATCCTCCTTCTAATGTCATCACTTCTTGTCCACATCATTATGTCTTCTAGCTGATGGTCAGCCTACAGCTACCACACTCCCACAGAACCACCCTACATGCATTTGCCAGAATAATTCTTATCTCAATTCTAATGGTCTCATTTTTCTGCTCAGAATAAATTAATACATAAAATATTCTCTTATGGTTTAAGAAAATTCACCTTCATTTCAATTCGCCTCTGAGTCCCTTGGTTTCTGAGCCAAAATTATGGCTAACATTAATCATTAGCATTTATCGATTTGCTTACTCTGTATTAGGCACTATGTTAAGTACTTCATATGCATTATACTAAGCAGTGCTCCTTAGAACCCACTGAGGTTTTCTGGAGAATTATCACAGACAGATTATGGAAAACATATGTCCAAGATGGAGAAGTTGCTTTCACCTGGGCTGCTGAATCATTGCATAAAGCAGAGCCTGCTTACTACCTTGTTACATGAGTAAAAAATAGATTTCTATTTTATTTCAGCCATTACATTTTTGCATTTATTTATTTCAGCTGTTTAGCATACCCTAACTAATACAGATAGGTACCTTTCATTATTCCCTTTTATTAGAGATGAGGAAATGGAGTCTGAAAGAAGTAAAGGAATTTGCTCAACATTTCACAGTGAGTTGGTGGTAGAACTCAGATTGAATTGAGGTTGGCTAAGTCTAGAGCAACTGTTCTTAACCACCACATCACGGGCTCCAAATTTGTAAGGCTCCCTACAGAGAGTCCAAACTCTTATCTGACATTCATGACTCTACATTATTTAATCTCAATCTCACTCCCCTGCATTCTTATTTTCCTGTCTCTTTGCCTTTCGTGTTTTCCACCTACAATGCCTTTTCTGTCATTGAAATATTACCAGTTTCTCAAGCATCTGCTCACATGCTGCTACCTCACTGGCTGACCTGGCACTCTAGCTGACCCTTTCATCAGCTGCCTTTTAACTATTTTAGGCTACATGACGATCTGTCTTGCTTTCAATTTATTTCAAATGATCATCTCCCTATTAAATTATGAAGGATTTTTTAAAGATTTTATTTATTTATTTGAGAAGAGAGAGCATGAGCAGGGCGAGGGGCAGAGAGAGATGGACAAGCAGATTCCCCAGTGAGTGCAGAGCCTGATGCGGGGCTCTATCTCACAGCCCTAAGATCATGACCTGAGCTGAAATCAAGAGTCAGATGCTTAACTGACTGAGCCACCCAGGCGCCCCATGAAGGATTTTTTTTTTTCCACTTCTTTTCTGTGTAAGGTAATCCTGTGTTCTCTCCATAAACACTCCCTCTTCTTTTTTAATATCAGAGCTACAATTTTGTTCAAGGGGCAAAGTGCCCACTCCAGAAAAAAAAAAAAAAGATGGTAAAGCCATGATAATCTTCTAAACCAATTATAGTTACTCTTTGCCCTTTTTCAGCTTCTCACCCTCCCAGCTTTCCTTGCAGCTAAGAATAGCCAGGTGACATGGTTCTGATTAAAGAAAAATAAGGGAAAGTTGGCTAGGAAAGCAGACTTGTTTGTTCCAGGGAGGATTTTCCTCTTGACTAAAAAGAGAGAGAGATCAAGGAAGCTAATATGTTCCCTCCTTTGTGATTTGGGGCCAGATGTGTGAAGATGTGCTATTTATAGTTGTAGAAGCCTTCCCAACCAGGCTAAGGACCAAAATCCACAATTCTTGGGTTAGTAGGACAGAAATATGAAAAGGGCCTGATCCTTTATAACAGTCTTGAGCTCCCACATCATCTCAGACTTCCTTCCTACACACTCTTATTATGTGAAGTAACTGAATGTCTTTATGAGCCACTCCTAGCCATAGAAAGCTAAAATCATTCCTGATACAAATTCACACCTGAGGGCGCTTGGGTGGCTCAGTCGGTTAAGTGTCTGCCTTCGGCTCAGGTCGTGATCTCAGGGACTTGGGATTGAGCCCCATGTCCAGTTTCGCACTCAGTGGGAAGTCTGCTTCTCCCTCTCCCTCTGCCTCCTCCCCTCTGCTCATGCTGTCTCTGTCTGTCTCTGTCTCTCTCATAAAAATAAATAAAATTTTAAAAAAAAATCACACCCAAAATAGTGGCTGACTATAGTCACAAGATTGGCCATATTCCAGTTCTCCTCCTTCCAAGTTCATAGCAGAATTATACTCCTTCCCCTATTTTGTAGTTAGGCATATAGCCATGAAACTTGCCTTGGTTTCCAAAATGCAAGAAGGCATGCAGTTCACCTCCAGTGGAAGCTTTAAGAAGCATCATATACATGGGGTGCCTAGGTGGCTCAGTCGTTTAAGTGTCTGACTCTTGATTTCAGCTCCTTTCATGATCTCAGGATCCTGGGATCATGCTCTAATGACGGACTCTGGGCTCTGGGCTCTGTGCTCAGTCCAGAGTCTGCTTATTCCTCTCTCTCTGCTCCTCCCCTTGATTGCACTCTATTTCTCATAAATAAATAAATAAATAAATAAATAAATAAACAAACAAATAAAAATCTTAAAAAAGAAGAAGAAGAAATATCATATACAACTCACTTTAAGTGCTTTTTTCTCCTGGCCCAGTGATTATGTGCCTGCATGTAAATTGAGTCTCAATTCACCTAGGTTACTAAATAACTATGATGAGCAGAGCTCCCATATTGACCCATGTTGGAAATATAGATAAGCAAGAAACAAACTCTTGGTTTATTAAGCCACTGAGATTTTGTAGTTGTTTTATGTGTAGCAATACTTAGCCTGTCTTGGCTCATTTTGACATAATAAAAGCAATGGTCACAGGGTGGTGACCTAGACTTCCTTGCCCCAGGATCTGCTGTAGTGATTTCATTAAAACATGTTAAAAATTAGAAGAATTGAAACATAGGATCAATAAAAACAGTTTAAAGAATTATTCAGCAGAATATTCTTGTGCATCCTAAGGTATGTTGTTAATATCATTTCAATTCATACTCTTAAGGAAAGTAGGGAGCTAATATTTAATGAATGCCTACAACCAGAAGACAATAAAATATAAATTAAAGATTCAAGAACATAATGAATATTGTTCCAAACACACACACACACACACACACACACACACAAAATGATGGTTTTTTCATTAAAATAATCTCTAAA
This sequence comes from Eumetopias jubatus, assembly GCF_037043125.1. NCBI lineage: Eukaryota > Metazoa > Chordata > Mammalia > Carnivora > Otariidae > Eumetopias > Eumetopias jubatus. The sequence goes on from NW_028274809.1 coordinate 26,539,665, forward strand.
TGAGAACATTTTAAGTGAAAATTCAGGTTGAAGTTCCCAGAAATATTATGAAATATTAAGTAATCCTAAACCAAGACCACTGGCCTTTCTTATCACTGTGGAAGGATTGCCAATCAAGTTTTGAACCTTGATATAATCAGGGATAGTACCAACAAAATCTCAAGAAGTCTTAATTATGTTACAGTGATCACTAGCCCCAAAGAATTTAAGTAGAGACTTCATTACTGTAAAAAGATTTAATTTCAAAATCAAAAAGACTAATTTTATATTAAATTGTATTGACTTGTGTTTGCATCACATAAGCCTTTGAAATTTTCAAAACCCAATGTCTTTGGAATTAAATGACATTTTTTCAGAAGAAAATCAACATAAGAAGTTAGAACCCAGGTGTGATGGTTAATTTTATGTGTCGACTTGCTAGATTAGGGTGCCCAAATGTTTGGTCAAACATGTCTAGATGTTGCTATGAAGAAAATTTAAAATGTGATTAACATTTAAGTCCATACACTTGGAATAAAGCAGATTATCCTCTATAATATGGATGGGTCTCATCCAATTAGTTGAAGGCCTTAAAAGAAAAAGACTGAGGTCCTTGGGAATAAGAAAGATTCTGCTCCATACTGCATTAAGACTCTCCTTGGGTCTCCAGTCTACATGCTCGCCCTACAGAGTTTGGATTTGCCAACCACCACAATCACATAAGCCAATTACTTAAAATTAATTGATCTCTCTCTGTCTCTCTCGCCCACCCCCCCCATATGTGTAATTGGTTCTGTTTCTCTGAAGACACCTAACACACCAGTTATTGTAAATTTGTTATCTTATGTCTTCAAAAGTCCTATTAGCTAAAAAATACCCCAGCCAAAATAAGTACCTATATAAAATAGAACCTTGGTAACACAGCCCACAAAATATGAATTAGCCTTATGTCTGAAATCTCAGTGTTGTAAGGATGCCAGGTTATGAGGTTTATATATACATAAAGACATCCACAGCAAGAACCCCTCAGGTTGTAAAACTTGCATAAAATATTTCAGCAGGCTCCTAGATCATGTTACCCAATTTGATGACCAAGTAAGGCATCCCTCACAAATCTGTTATAGGTAATTTATGAGCACTAAACCAAAGGTTGAAAGAAATGAATAAAAGAGACATCATGATATATTAAAGCCTAAACTTTCTCTTCACTGCAGAGAAAGCATCAAACTGAAGAGATTTCCGTTACACCATAGATTAGTTCCTGGAATGACACTGCTGGAAAATGTTATTTTTAACATTACTATCATTTAGAAACCATATTGTTATGTGCCTGGGCATATAAAAGGCATTCTCCCAGGATTCAGTGACAGAGAGAGGAGAGGCAGATTTTAATGTAAGTGCATGTTCAAAGTCAATCATTTCCTTTGAGACTTTGTAGACTTTAGTTCCAGCAACATAAATGTCACTTTTATGAGTTTAGTTCTGTCTGGTAGAAAGAGCAAAGATTTTCAAATCAGTAGCCCTGAGTGTGAGTCTCTGTCCTAAATATTTGGTCAATCTAAAACCATGAGAAACTACGGCACATCTTTGTTCCTCAATTTCTTCATCTATGAAATTAACGGGGAGAAGTATTTTCCTTGAAAGTTTAAGAGAATTAATTAGTTAATATGTGAGAAAGTAGAACCCATAAAAGATGCAGATATTGAGTAGAATGTTGAATAAAATCCCAGGATGGTGTCATTTATAAAGAAGTAACAAATATTATATTTCTTGAAACAATGTTAAAATTTTCTTTAGAGATAAACTAAAAGGAAATTATAATAGAAAAATGTAGCCCAGTCATATCATAAAGAAAAAAGTTTTACATTTCATGATATAAAGGAAAGGAGAATCAGATGAGATGTGGAGCCTGGGATTTAGAAAATCTTGAATTGTCAAGAAAATTATTTTAGCTGAAATTGATAACACATATTGAACAGGGTGATGATGTTACAAGAAGGTATGTGGGGACATATCAGAGCAAAAGGTAGATACCCTAAAAATAAATACAGAAGCTCATACCCTAGTAGAACAGTCTGGAGAGTTTTCTGACCTTAAAAATATGAGAACCTGAAATATTCTGGTCTTTACTGGTTACTTGACTAAATTTGTATAAGCACACTTCACAGAGAATATTAATACTTGTGCTTCAAAAGTAGGTTTAATGTGGGTGCCATCTTTGAATCAAAATTATTTAGAAAATTTAGCCAGATAACTGGAATATAGTTAAGAAAATAACCACATCAGGATGCCTGGGTGGCTCAGTCAGTTAAGCATCTGCCTTCAGCTCAGGTCATGATCCCAGGGTCCCGGGATCAAGTCCTCCATCAGGGTCCTTGCTCAACCAGGAGCCTGCTTCCCCCTCTGCCTGCCACTCCCTCTGCTCATTCTTTCTCCCTCTCTTTCTCTCTCTCTGTCAAATAAATAAATAAAATCTTAAAAAAAAAAAAGAAAGAAAATTACCACATCATCCTATCTTAGGCATATCTCTTTGGAGGGCTTTGGTAAAATTATCAACAAACTGGGTAAAAAAATAACAGTTTACTTAAAAAGAAGCAAAAAAAAATATATGCAAGCTCTCATTCTGTAAGTATAGCAAGAACACAATCATTGAGTCATCTGGTTATCTTATGGTTCATCAGCAATCCTAGCCTAGGATCTCTGGGAATTAGACACATTTCAGAGAAAATAGCAGAAGGAATTAAGGCTTAAGGTAAAATATACATTGCTAAGCAGAAAACTGCTTTAATCAACAAGTCAAGCAAAGAAAATAGTTACTAAAATAGTAGAGACTATTCTAGACATTGGAGAGAGAGCTCTAACAAATAAGATTCCAAACAAAAACAAAAACACAGAAGTGACTGTTTTTCAAAGAAACAGACAAGAAAATGAAGATGTTGGGTTGAACATTTTACAAAGGTGGATTTATACCATGGGGGCTAACTGTCCCTCATACCCAGAAGCTCCAACCCAGTTAATAGTCCTTAGTGAGAACTACCAACTAAGGAGGCAATGATAATAATGATAATGATAATAGCCCATCTTTATTAAGCATGTATTATATGCCAGGACCTTGCATAGCACTTCCCAAGCACTGCATCCATTAAATCCCAGAAACTCAATAGGGTAAGTCCTGTTACTATTCCTCTTCACAGGATTCTATCTTGAGAGTAATAAAGGTCTCACAGCAAGTAAGTGGTAGACCTGGGATATCCAAGTTTTTCAGTTTTTTGTCTTTTACTTCCAAATCCTATATTCTTAGCATTATGTAGTCACTATATCATCTCTTGCTTCAGAGAAACTATACAATGAGCATGAACATACAAAGAGAGTTTTAACATTCTTTTTTGTTGTTGTTGATAAAAACCTATTCCACATTAAAGCAGCATTATGACATTTCCCTTGTACCATTAAATAACTGTTTGGCAAAGAATAGCCCCCAGGCTATTCTTTTTAGTTTAATTCATTTTAGTTTATTTATTTATTTATTCATTTATTCATTTTAGTTTAACTAGTTCATGTTAATCACATGCATATTATCGTCCCTCTTATAAATTGCTGATGTCTTCATCAAACCATTTTTCAAATCACAGCAGAATTTGCACAAACTTGAGAACTAACTAGAACACTGACTACATTCATACACACAAACTACAAATACATATGCAGTTAGACACATACTAGAAATACATATGCATATATACATTTTAGAGAATACACACCATGAAAGTTGAGTAAGCTCGATCTTAACTCATTTTGTTGGTGTTTGTCCATTGTAATGGAATTGCTTCTTCTTTACCATTTCACACAGGCAAAGAGGCGCACTTCTCCCCACTGCTCCTGACAGTGATGCTTTGTCTGAATGTCTTGTTCTACACCTAAAAAATTATTTAAAGAGCACAAATAGGGGCGCCTGGGTGGCTCAGTTGGTTAAGCGACTGCCTTTAGCTCAGGTCATGATTCCAGGGTCCTGGGATCGAGCCCCACATCGGGCTCCCTGCTCAACAGGAAACCTGCTTCTCCCTCTTCCACTCCCCCCTGCTTGTGTTCCCTCCCTCTCTGTCTCTCTGTCAATTAAGTAAATAAATCAAATCTTTAAAAAAAATAAAGAGCACAAATAACAACTCTGTGAACTCAAATTAAAAAGACCTCACCTTGCTATAGTCAAAATATTGCAGAGCATATTAGAGGGAAGCAAAGCCTTATGCAAAAATCAATTCTCAGTTGTCAGAGTCTGTATTTTGTGCAAATTTATAAGCAAAATCCAGATCTGATAATAAGTTTATAAAGCAAAAACCCAGTGAAATGAGATCACAATAAAGGAGATGCTACAATGTATCCCAGTTGTAGCAAGGCCATTCCCTCAGTCACACTGATTAAGGGTTACAATTAGTTCCTTAGAGCAGGGGAATAGGAGACTACTTGGATATCTTTTATAACTTATTACATAGGTCACTATCTAAGTAAATGCAGTGTTATTCTTATTACACACAGTGTGACCATTCTCAACAAATCCTATTTTCTTCCCTATAAAGCCCATAGGCAAAGAACAATGTCACATAAGATTAAATAGACTGATGAATCAGGCAGAAAATAGGTCTCTGCTACAGAGGGGGCCAAATTGGTACACGATACTTCCAGAAGGCAGGCTGGCTGTATGTCACATGACAAGAGCCTCTCATGAGAGATAAACATATATCAAGTATTTTTTACTTAAAGATCAGAAACCTTTATTTTGCCTTTAAGGAGTCTGTAAACCTCCCAAAGTCAACTGTGTATGACAATTGTATGTGTATGTGCATTTTTCTGTAAAGAGAGCCCCAGCTTTTATCATTTTCTCAGAGGAATCTGTGACCTCCCCCCAGAAAAAGGTTAAGAACTTCCAAACTATAGTATTATACCTATGAAAGCATATATGTACCAATTCAAAAGGCAACACTGAAAAGCAAAGAGTCCCTCACTTACCATCTTGTGTAAAGAAAAAAGAACATGGTAAAATAAGTATTCATTGTGGGAAGAAAGCAAAAGAGGAGAAATATTCCAAGAATAAATAGTCATAGAGAAAAGAATATTTCCCTTAATGATGTCCAGAGCCCAAATTATATTATTCTCAGATTTTTTTTGATTTTTTTAAAAATTCATTCAAAGGGAAATCAGTCACCTAAAATGCAAAGGCAACAAACAAGCAGAAGTAATGGTGGACTTATAATTGTTGCAACATGTTTTTATTTTTAAATGTTATTAAAATATTGTTTTCTTTCAAAGCATATGAGTGAATAGATTCTCATCTCAATTATTTTTTCAAGAAAGATAGAGAAGTGATGGCTGATTAAACCATTTAGCAAACATAGTAGACAGGTCAAAGAATAAAAATAAGCTCACTTCAAAATTTAAAAAAGAAAGAGAAAGGAAGAAAAACAGAACTGAAAAAGATTAGGCATTTAAATTGCAGTGTTAAACTAAATATAATTAGACCTAACTTGGCCCTTCTCCCAGAGTTCATAAACCCACACCAAGGAGCTCTTCAGGGAGAAATACAGTCAAACTGTGTCTCCCTTTATTGACTCATTTAAATGGCCAGCCCTGTCCTACCTGCTCTCAATTTTTCTGTTTATACCATTCACCTTTCCTTTATGTACTTGACTGTTTGCCTGGGTCTGAAGTGTTTATTAGAGCAGCTTGAACCAAAGCAAAATAGATTCTACAATGTCTCAGGTTTACAAATAAAAGGACTTTGACTATAATGTTAAGATCAGCCACTGTTGTCCATTCCAGTCCAGTCCAACTAAGTCCCCACTTCATTTGATATAACTATGAATGTAACTGTGATGTAACTATGGAACAAAGAGAGAAAAACTAGAAATATGAGGAAATATCACTGAAAGGAATTTAACTGGAAAAACAGGTCTTACTAATGAAGGGATTTTTTTTTCTTTTAAATAATTAAGCATTGCATAGGGGAAAAAAATCTAAACTTCTAAGATTTAAATCTCAACCCAGACTTCTAGTTTCAGCTCCTTCATATAAAGAGCTTGGAAGTTATCATTCATCCTTCCAAAAACAAAACAAAACAAATAAACAAAAAAAAAATTGACAATCAGTGTCTTTGTTTGGACCTGTCAGAGTAGTGAGGTCTCAGAGAAAACCTGAAATCTGGAACCACACTCGAGAGCTGAGATCTGCTAACCTGGAGGAGGAGCTGCTGGGAGCCACAGACTGTAGACAACTTAAATGGTAATTTTCACAAATTGATGAAGGCTGAACATGGACTAGCTTGAATGTGAGAACTCGTAGGGGCCTACAGTCTTAGAAAGAATCCCACATTTTCATGAGTTTTCTCTCCAAGTACCTCACAAAGTTCTCATAATAAAGATTTTCGAAAGATTCCCTTATGGCTCTTGCAAGGGGAGGGAAAGTGTAATCGTTAAGCCCAGTGTAAAGCCCAGAGGATTCTCCATAACACAGACCTATTCTCCAGAGAAAAAGACTTTATCAGAGCCTTAATCCAGCTAAAGGAAGGGCAGTTCTCCTCCATACCAGCCTTAACTGGCCTTCCTGCATCATCTAAGTAGAGGGAGAGGGGATCTACACCACTAGAAACAAGATACACAGATTCACTAAAATCATAAGATTACAGAACATTTACGCTCCCCATCCCTTACCACCACACACCGACAGGGTTTGAGTACTGTAGATTACAGTTAGAAGAGCTGCAAACCAGAGACTCTCTGTGAAGAGGAGTACTTGGGGAAACCCAAATTCAAAAGGGAAGGCAAAACAAGGACATTAGAAGCTGGCACCTACTGCTACAGGAAACATTTTAAAAAGCCCAACTCCTAGCTTCACACTAAAGCCCTATTTACCTCAATTCTTATTACACAATACAATGTTCCTGGTTTCCAACAAAAATATTTACAAGGTATTCAAGAAGATAGAAAAAAAAAAAAAAAACCCACAGTGTGAGGAGACAATGACACAGATGTTGGAATCATTACACAGGGAATTTAAAATAACTACAATTAACGGGCTAAGGGCTCTCTAAGGGAAAAAATAGACAACATGTAAGAGTAAATGGGTAACATAAGTAGAAAGATGGAAATTCTAAGAAACAATCAAGGGAAATGCTAGAGATCAAAAATACTATAACAGAAGTAAAGAATACCCTGATGGGCTCATCAGTAGACTGGACGTGGCTGAGAAAAAATTCAGTGAGCTTGAAGATATCACTAGAGACCTCTAAAACTGAAATGCAAGGAGAAAAACAAATTAGGGCAAAATAAAATTCAAGAACTGCTATGGAAATTTTTTCAAAATGTATTAACATGAGTATAATTAGACTATCAGAAATAAAGAGAAAACAAAACAGAAGAATTATTTGAAATAATAATCCAGAGAACTTTCTAAATGTAATGACAGACACCAAACCACAAATTCAGGAAATGTGAAGCACCACAAGCAGGATAAAAACAAAACAAACAAAAACTACACCTGAACATATTAAATTTAAGCTTCAGGAAGCCTAATCAAAGAGAAAATCCAGAAAGATGCCAAAGGGGGAAAAAAGAATGCCTTAGCTCTATAGGAACAAGGATAAGAATTACAGTGGACCTCTCATTGGAAACCATGCAAGAAAGAAAAAAATAGAATGCTCTGATATTTTCCTATTAGCACATTTAACTGGAAAATTGGAGATGTGATGTACTTGAGACTAGATTAATATAACTCCGCAGGTTTTATGTATCCCTACCTTTTCCAAGGGAAATGACTCAGGCTACATTTGTTGGCACCTGTACAGAATTTCTCTAAGAATAAGCACAAGAAAGCAAGGAAGAAATGATATACGAGCTCATTTCTTCCAAGAAGAGGAGATTGTTTTTTGGAAGTTAACATGGCTTCGACAATAAGAGAAGGGAAATTTTATGGTTTGGATCTTAATTTCCCTTTTAGGAATTAAAAATGAAAAGAAGATTTGAGACCTTTATTTTGTAGCTATACTTTTTAACATAATACTTCTATAATGCTCTTTATAAAACCCTCTCTGATGATCTCAGACAACATAACAGGCCATAGTTTGAGGTGAGAAATAAAATAGTGAGTGAATCTTCAACATAATATACGATATACTTTTCATTAATTATTAATTATTATAAGCTGCTAACTCAAGCTTCTAGGAGATAACATCTGAACTGTTCATTTCTCTAGTGTCCCTTACTGGATCGTGGCTATGCCCAGCAAGCTTCACTGAAATTTCAAATACACTTACTTAATGGATATTAAGAAATAAATATGGATAATGAAATAAATATAGAGAAAGAAAAAAAGAAATATGGATAAATGTAACTGGCACAATGATACATTCTTTCCATGGTGATGAGGTAGAACCTTAAGGGTTGGCATATCCTCACCACAACCTAGAATAGTATAAAGGCAACAAATCTGCAGGGTTGGGTTTTTCTGATCTGACAGATTCCTCACCTCATTAAGAACTGCTATGAGAATCAAGAAATGAGCTGAGAGGTACATCTTATTACCTGAACATGTATTATTTGATCTTATGTTTGGCATGACTCATTAGATCATTTTCATAATAAAGATAAAGTAAAATTAATTTCATCTAGGTTTTTAGTATTGTATCCTTACCAATTCTCAAATCTGGTCCATCCTTTGGGTGAGTCTAGTTCATAGATACACAAGAACATCAGTAAATATACCAAGTTTCATAGATGCTGGAATAAGACTTACCTGGAACTCTGTTAATATCATCGGCCAACAGAGGCAGCTCATCTTTGGATCTTCAGAATCTTAGCAATTGGGTCCAGGAAGCCAACAGAAAGCACTGAAAAATAAAGAAATGGAGGGAGTAACAAAAATCTCCTCTCCCATCACCCTCCCTATGAGGAGAAGACATCAGGCTGGTGTACTGCCTTTATTCTTGGTTGTAATTCACAGAATTTTAGATCATAACCAATTAAGAAAAAAGAAGGAAGTTATGTATGTACATGAGAGAGAGAGAGAGATGTATATATATATACTATACTATATAATGGTGTGTATACTATATAATCTGTGTGTTTGTGTGTGTGTGTGTGTGTCCACACAGCTTATATAACTAGGAAATACAAGGATTGAGTTGTCAGGGGGACTGCTGAACCCAGCGTCATTAGATTTTACTCCTCAATCTGTTTTGCTTCCCTTTCTTGCTACAAATAGGAGAGAATTAGATCAATTCTCAGACCAAAAAAACCCAAACAATACAAAAAACAAACAAAACCAACAACTCATCCCTACATATGGTACAGAAAGAAAATCAGACATATCTGGATTTGCAGAATTCCAGTTTAGTACCCTCATAAGCCTCTCTCTCCCTCTTTCTCCTTCTCTCTCTCTCTCTCTCTCTTTCTCTTTCTCTCTCTTCCCATATGGTAGTGTGGCAGAGGGATAAACTAAGCCAGAAATTTTCCCTCAGATAGGCACAGATACTTCATTCTCTATCCTTCAGTCTCCTATCTCCTATAAATAAGAGAGTCAGGGACTGCATGAAAACTGATTTAACTGCCCCTCCCCAACCACGCCCCCATCAAATTATGTTCTCTGAACCTTTTGGATTTGGAAGTCACTGGTGATTTGGAGAGCAAAGCATATTTGCGCTCTAGTCAAATGTCCCAGTTCAGTTTACCAGAAAACTCTGTATTGAGTCACAGACACCTGACTAATAATAAAATGGTACTTTTTTCCCCATTTGCCATGGTCCCTTATAGATAGGGTGAACATAGGTCCATTTTCAAAAGGCAGTCCTAGATTTCTCAGCTCAATTATTAACAGTATTCTTTTCACACACAAGTATTCACTTTGGATGAAAAAAATTTTGATCAACTTCCCTATAGTTGGTAGTCTTTTCCTTAGAAACCTCACAAATTGGGTTACTGTATCAAGATGGGAGTTGGACCCTACTGGGTATCCCACTGAGCCCTGACCATATTGAAAATTTGTAAGCAAATGCAAAATAGTTGTTTTAGGCCCCCCAAATTTGGGGTGGTTTGTCATAAACCAATAACTAACTAAAACATCAAAACCTAAACTGCATCCTTAACATTAGCCAATTCTCTTCCATGATGACTTTTTGGGAAAGAACTGGCCTTAAGTCTGAAACACTTCCTTATATATAAACATTTCCTTCCAGATATAAAGAGTCCTTACAGCTGTGCCGGGCTTATCATGTTGTGTGGGGATATCTTTTCTTGTCTCTTACTCAGCGTGTGCTCTTTTGTTCTGTTTACAGTATGTGCATCATATAACACCTGGTCAACTTCACGGCTCTATGGGGTAAGGACAGGGTTCCTTCTACTCCGGCATGAGAAGAATGCTTGTGAAAACACACTGACAATGGGCCATTGATGCCCACCTCTTAATGCTGATTTTGCTCTATTTCTTCTCTTCACTCATCCAGTGCCTGACTGTGTTGTGTTTTCTTCAGTGATTCAGATACCAAGATGCAATGGTCAGAAGTATTTGGACATCTGTTCTTAGTGGTTGGCAGAGAGATGATCTTTGTTATCCTTCATGACTTTTTTGTAAATACCAATCCTTCCCTGGGATTGGCAACCAGTGCATGGTACTCGGTTCAAGAATGATAGGTGGCATGATACATTTATATCTTCTGAAGTTTCATTTATATCTTCTGAGGTTTTTTTTTCCCTCAAGTACTTGTACCATAACGAGCACCCTAAGGCATTAAAATTCTTTCTCCATGAATTTCTAATATCTTCTTTCCCCCAAAGATTAGATGAGAGACTAATGAATTTATAGCTAACCTCGGGAATAATTAGGCTCTTTTATTTTGTTACATTTCTATTACATTTGTTAGTGTATTGCACAGCAAAAATAACCAACACATTTCATGTGTCTTTGACTATCTTAATACAATGAGAAAAGATATAAGAATTAACCTATCTCCTGTAACACTTTGGCAATACTGAAAATGTATTCAAAATTTTCTTTTCCTAATAACCCAGAATTTGAGCATAAGTTATTCAGATAATTTATCAGATAATTCTTTATGAGAATAATTTTTAATCTTATTTTGTTTAAATTAGAAAAAAATAAAGTACTAATCAGGTAGAAAGTATTGAATTTAGGTAGCAACTGTAATCCCAAAGAATTAAAATGATATGAAAGAAGATTTATGAGAGTAGATTAAAGGAAGAGTATATTTTATCTGGGAAAAGAGACCATCCTCCAGGTAAATTAATAATAATTATTACACACATGATAGATTATGATATGCAAGATGTTGACCAGCTGTTCCTTATTTCCACTGAGTACTGACTATGAGGAAATGCATTTTAAAACACAGCAGAATTTTAAAAACAATAGTAGCAGAACTGTTGCAGAAATCCCTTTTTAAAATGTAGAGTGTCTCACTGATACGAGGAATTCTTAATCTCAGGAAACAAACTGAGGGTTGCTGGAGTGGTAGGAGGTGGGAGGGATGGGGTGGCTGGGTGATAGACATTGGGGAGGGTATGTGCTATGGTGAGCGCTGTGAATTGTGTAAGACTGTTGAATCACAGATCTGTACCTCTGAAACAAATAATACATTATATGTTAAAAAAATAAGAAGATAGTAGGAAGGGAAAAATGAAGGGGGTATATCGCAGGGGAAGACGAACCATGAGAGACTATGGACTCTGAGAAACAAACTGAGGGTTCTGGGGGGGTGGGGGGATGGGTTAGCCCAGTGATGGGTATTAAAGAGGGCACGTATTGAATGGAGCACTGGGTGTTATAGGCAAATGATGAATCATGGAACACTACATCAAAAACTAATGATGTAATGTATGGTGACTAATATAACATAATAAAATTTTTAAAAAAATAAAAAAATGTAGGGTGATTATTAACATTTAAAAATGTAATTATAAGGACTATAAAGCTTCCTTTCTCAAAAGATGTGTTAAAAATTCGAACAGAGACTAAATCTAATGTCCTAACACATCATGGCCAGTAGAGTCCTTAACAAGAAGTATTTTACCTTCTCATGTTAAAGTTTTGTTTTGTTTTTCCTGGAAGACTAAACATACTGTAGTGTACAATGAAAAACAATGTGATTTACTTTAATGTTCAACTTTTTGAGATGTGCTATTCTTCTTGAATGGTCCATTATTATTATCACATTGTCACATTTCATTTATTTGTGATCTACCTGCCTTTTTTATAAATAGGTGAGGGGAAATACCTTACAAAATCACACTGAGCCCTGTATTACTTGCCACCTTGCCTGTTTTACTTGATACTCTCCTAGTAGCCCCATTTTCCATCCAGTCCAGTCATACTGGCCTTTGCTATGCTAAGAATAAGGCAGCACTGGCAGCTCCTTCTGCCTGAAACTCTCCTTGTACATGGCATGGCTACCCCTCTTTCTTTAAGGAGATTCCTGAAGTGTTACCCCTCAGGAGGTGTTTCCTGACAACCCTATTTTATTCAACCCTCTCCATCACAATTCCCTAGGCACTCTATTCTCCTTTCTCTATATTTCTTCTTCTTCCCTCTCTTTTTTTTTTACAACATTCATCACCTTCTAACATATAATATTTTTATTTATCACATTTACTATCTATTGTCTGATTTTTTCCCCACTAGAATGCAACATAATCTCCATATATTTAGGAATTTTATTTGTTTTGTTTGTTGAAACATAGTACCAAGTGCCTAAAGTAGTGGTTGGCACTTGTTATATATTCATTAAATGAATGAATAGACAAATGGATATAAAAGATAGAGCCAATTGAGTATTTGCCCAAATCAAGTCATGGAATACCTGATTATATATAACTCCTGATTATATGTATAAATGTCTTCTCTGCTGTTAAGCCATAGCAATTTTGTGGTTTGAGTAAAATGAATTGCAGGCATAAGAAGTAGATGGACATACACATATATAGAAACACATAAAATAAATACCTTAGGATCAAAAGATAATGGCAGGCCTTGCTGATAGACATTATATAGAGACTTTCAAACCCAATTACCTAGAATATTATGTTAGCCTTGATATCTCATGTTATATTTACTAGTTCCCGATACTATTAATCTCAACTCACATATTATGATTGCTTATTGGCAAGTCAAGGAGGGATATTATTTTTAAACTTAGAACTATTGACTCAAAGGGGAAAAAAATTTGTAAGTGTGTCACACAGAAACAGTGCTAAACTAGGTTAACCTAGTCAACCACTGCTTGCCCTTTGCACCCACTCTTAAGCCATGCTATTCTTTAAGGTGCACTTTTTACTGAAATTTTCTATAAACCAAGAACTAAACTCAATGCTTTACGTTTATTATCTCTGGTCCTCTAGTAATTATTCTAAAATACACAGTTTTATCTTATTCTACGGAAGAAAATAAAGATTCAAAGAGGTTAAATTCTCCAAACTCACACAGCTAAAACATAAAAAAGCCTGGATTCAAGCCAAGGTGTTTGGGTTGTTTAAGACCCATGTTCCTTCTACTACAGCAGGCTGCCTCCCTCACTTTTTGATTGTTTTTGCCACTGTCTGAGAGCAGGAACACTGCTACAGATTATCAGTTCAATAGTAATTTGGCTTCCTGGTAGCCACCATGAGAGTGAACTCGGGGATGTGGGGAAAAAAATCGGAAAATCTTCAGTCCCCTTTGCCCCTGTCACATCATGAGTTTTGACGAGACTCCAGATCATCAAATCAGTGCCTCCTCTGCATGTGGACCTTTCTGGCAGATCAGTCAGTACTGCAAGCAAAACAATCCATAACCTACCATGAAGCATGTTCTAAGAAGGTTTGGTGGATCAAGCCTCTGGGCAACAGCACAGTTCCTGGTTCTTAGCTCTACCTGGAAAGCATTTTGGTTTTTGTTTGCTTTATTTTCTTGCAAATTAACCATAAGTTCTCATTGGGTACATATGGACATTTCAAGGCCGTATAAAAACTGTCAAAATATTACATGCATACTACATTGGTGCATTTCTGTTCTTTTCTCCATTTTTGTTTTCAAAAAAACATACTCTGTAAATATAGGGTCTGCAGCCTAAGGTGTGAAGTAGGACCATACAAATTTCTCTCTGTATTCCATCTCATTCACCAACCCCACACTTTAAGCCCTGGATTTAACCTTCATATTAAAGAGTGAAAGGTTGTTTCAGTTACTTATAAAAGAGTTACCCAAACGTCCCAGTTCTTTGACCAGGCTTCCTGCTTCCTACACTTTAATTCATTTTCCAACTCTGTAACATCCTAAAAATTAGCTGAATGGGTCCAATCACAAATGATATATGCAAATTGTAATGTACCAATATAGTAGTGTTATCAGCCATTTATTACATACCTTCTTATTCCAGATTCCCTTTCTCAAACTCCCAGCGGGCACCCAAACACATAAAATATCCCAGAATATGCACACAATGTTTGAGGCTGAGTGAGCTTAAAAACAAAACAAAACAAAACAAAACCCACCAGTCAGCTTTTCCAAAACATACAGACTTCAACACAATGAAATATATCCTCACCAGAGACTTTCATGATAGTGGTGATCAATTTTTTAAAAGGTTAACAGAACTCTCTTTAGCTTTTTAACAGAATTATCCCAGTCATCAAAGTTGTGCAGGCCAGAGACTCCAGTGTGTTCAGTTTCAAGATTTTGTAGAAAATCCCTAGTTTTTGAAAAGAACTGAGCATCTCTTACATGATCACACTTATTTATTTTGGCCACACACTGATGTGTTGGTGTGTTTACTGAGGAAAGTTTCTGTTTTATTCTTTCTGGCTTGGTGGCTTCAAAACACTCTCTGGCCCCATAGGAAGCCATTTCGATCTAAAGAAGCCACTCTCCAAAGAGCATGGAGCTGCTGCAATATTTATGAAATCTAAAACCTCTCTTCTTGATCTTTTTAATAAAGATCTTAGAGGAAGGTGTTGAGGCTAATAAAGAGAGAAGGGAGAAGAAAAAGCAGCTTGTAAGGGAGTCTAACAGTGCACTCTCAGCAGACTGCTAAAATGTAAACAGAGAGGTGATCAATGACGGACTTTGTTTCTAAATTAGGTCTTAAAATGCATATTAATGAATGCTTTTTTGGAAGAGTATATTACATTGAGAATGACACTTAGGCAAATGAAAGCTACTTTAATTTTAGATTCAGCCTCCCACTCAGCTGAGTTTCCTGACTAGGAAATACATGCCAAGTTAGTGGGTAGAGTTGTATGGTTCATTTTTAAAGTAATCTGGAAAGAGGATTTAAAAAAAAAGAAAACTTCCCAAACATAAACAGGTCAAATATGGCTCTCAACTCGTCCCCGAAGGGTCTCTTAGAAAGATTCACAGCTGTTCAGTTTTATAGGGCCACCTGCCATACTGATGAAAGGGATGGGATTGCTTTGAATAGCAAGGGAAAAAAGCCAACCTCCTGGAAATAAGCATGAAAAACTGAAAAGATCAGGATTCAGTATCTCGAATCTATGAAACAATGGTGCAACGTAAAGCATATTCATGAGTCCAAGAAGAAACAAAATTAGAACTGGTCTAATTCAAATCGAATATTCTTCTGAGGGCAGTAGCACAGTGAAACCCCATCTTTCCTTTATTAAATAAGTGGCTAGATGAATGTGATAGAGCATAAATTAAAAGGCAGGAGAATTTTAAGGAATGAGGCTGGTGAGCTGGTCAGAGGCTAGGTCATGCGGAGGGTTGCCAATCTTGGATATTATGCAGGCTGATGGCTTTCAGACTTTTAAAAACAGTCAATTCCTTTCCTTTCTTTCACTTCCCCCCATCCTTTTACCATCACCCCCCATGTCATATGGTACTATAATATATAAAACATATATATATATAATAGATTTACTCTGGTTAAGAATGGAAAATAGAGTATAGATGTGGTGAGAAGCCAGGAACTGGATTGTTTCTGACTGCATAAACTCACCCACCAAGCCCCACCATCACTACGTGGACCCACAGACATTTCCAATGAACCTTAGGGCTTTCAGAGAACAATGTTGAAAACTGCTTATGTCAACAATGAAGTGTACTTGAAAGTGTTGAGCAAAAGATGAGCACATCCCAATTATGATTTAAATGCTGAACATCATTCTGAGATGAGTAAGAAGACAGATTTGAGCCTGTGAGCTGGAAGGCAGGGCAAGAGTTGGGAGACTATTGCAGTTGTCTAGAAAAAGAAGGTGAATGGCCCAAACTAGGACAGAGGTCATGAGAATAATATGTAGAGGTGATATGAGAAGACTTGGTGATTAATTGGATGTGGGAAATTCAGGGGTAAGGAGGATTGAAGAATATATGTTAGGGTGGTTCCAAGCACCATAACTGGGTAGAGGTGTAGAGAATGCTCGCGGAACAAATATTTATTTGGAGGGTAGGGATAAATTCAGTTTTAGTTATTTTCAGGTTGGGGTGCTTGAGAGGTTAAGTCAGAAATAACATATATGAATCTGAGTCTTGAAAGACAATTCTAGTTTGGATATTTATAGTTAGTGTCATTAATGTATAAATAGAATTAAAATTTAGCAAAGCAGTAGACAGAAAAGAAGAATCTATTTAAACTTGAACTCTATGGGCCAACATTTAAGGGATGGATAATGCAAAAAAGGTATATAATAGAGTCAAAAAAGATACAGTATGAGAAACAGGAACAGGGAGGGGTGCCTGGGTAGCTCAGTTGTTTAAGCGACTGCCTTCGGCTCAGGTCATGATCCTGGAGTCCCGGGATCGAGTCCCACATCGGGCTCCCTGCTCAGCAGGGAGTCTGCTTCTCCCTCTGACCCTCCCCCCATTCATGGTCTCCCTATCTCATTCTCTCTCTCAAATTAATAAATAAAATCTTTTTTTAAAAAAAGAAATAGGAACAGGGAGAATATCAAGAAAACCACCAAAAGGTTTTAAGAAGAAAGAGATTAGCATTGTTAGATGCAACAAAGAGGTCCACAAAGACAAAAAAGGAAAATATTTCTTTTGGGGTTAGCATTTAAGAAGTCATTTAAGGGACTGCCTGAATGGCTGTCGGTTAAACCTCATACTCGTGATTTCAGCTCAGGTCACGACCTCAGAGTCTGAGATCAAGCCCCCCCTCCCAAGCTCCACACTCAGCGGGGAGTCTGCTTGAGCTTCTCTCTCAAGTATCCCTGTCCCTCTCCTGCGCATGCTCTCTCTCGCTCTCTCTCAAAAATAAATAAATAAATATTTTTAAAAAAAGAAAAAGGAAGTTGTTTGGGATAAAAAAAAAAAGAAGAAGAAGAAGTTGTTTGGGACCATGACAAAAAAGTCAGAAATTGGGTTACACTAGTTAACAAGTGAATGCAAGGTTAAAAGGAACCAGGGACTACTACAGACAGGGAGGGAGGAAGAAAAATTGGACAATAGAAGAGGATTTATAAGATGAGTAGTGGGGCATGCAAAACCATGTCTGGCAAACAACAGGTATTCAATTAATACTGAAGGAGTAACTGACTGAATGATTACCAGAACGAATGAAGGAAATAAATGAGGAGAATAGTTAACGGTAAAATTAAGGAAACATAACATGTTATAATGATTATATTTCTCTTACATTCTTCAAGCTGCTTCCAATCCTTTGGATAATTAAATGAGAAATTAATGATTTAATCAATCAGGAATCCTGATAGTATTCAAATTTACCATGAGTCTTGCCATGTTTCCTTATCCTTGGACTTAGAAGGAACGGGATGAGAAAGGAAGAGAATTGAGCTAACATTCATTCATGGAGAGTACTTCGCTTGCATTATTGCATGTGATCTTTGAACAATCCTGTGAGGCAAGTATTATTATTTCATCATCTTACAAATGAGGAAACTGAAGTTCAGAGGAGTTAAGTGATTTGCCTGAGGTCTTACATCATTATTTATATGGTACTATTCTCAGCTATCAAAATCAGCTACTATAAATACTGTATAAAAGAAGAAAATAGGTCTGTGAGTGCAATTTAAAAACCATTCTGACTGGAGAAATTGAATGGCAATAGAATGTGTTTAGAAAAACAAGAAATACTTCAAACGTGGGAAGCAGGAAATACTTCAAACACTGAACATAGAGGATGAGAATGTAAGTTTTGGAATCAGATTGTCTATGGTCTATGATGTTGGGCAAGTTATTTATCCTTTTCATGCCCCGATGTCCTCATCTGATGAATGAGGATTAAAATCTTTCCTCCCTAATGCATGATATAATTTATGCAAAATACTTGGCACAGTGCTCACCACATGGTTAATACTTAATTCGTGAAAGTTATTTTTCATCCTTGGTATCATTATCTTTTATTAGAGTGACCTAAAAGAGAAAAATCATAACTGTGACACTCCCTTTTAAAAGAGTTCAGAGATAGTATGTTTAAAAAGTACAAAAGCTAATGCTAGGAAACTTTGTCTTAGAGTATGTTCATTTGGAACAACTCCAGCAGTCTCGTGAGTGAAAGACATATGTGGGCTGCCAAAGAATATGAGAGTTGGGCCAGATTTTTCCAAGATCTATGCCTGAAATTCATTAAAAAGCAAAAAAAAAAAAAATTCTCTATTTACATTATAGAGATTGTGGAAGAAAACATCCTTGAGCTCTGTAGCTGAATGATAAGGTGACTTGATTTGGAACCGTGCTTCTGACAGGTTATCCTGCTGTGGAATGAATCAGTCCTCTTGTCTTTGAAAACTCTCCTCTTCTGACCTGAAAACTCCAAAAAAGAGAAGGCAACTCTATTTCTTTGGATGTTCTAGAGGACAACTATCCTTGAAAGAGTGACATGAGCACACCACCATGCTAAAGTTAACCATCAAATTATCTATTCTGACCATGATATGTGCGTCAGCCTTGATGCAGTCACCCATCTTTGGAGGAATCCAGTCCCAGGAAGGGGGTTTCAACCGTGAAGATGATACTTCTCCCTCTTAACATTAATGGCGCTGGATAAATGAATTGAAGGGAGGATATATATATATATATATAATTCTAAAGTCAAATCCACATGAAAACAAAAGTTATTTATTGAGCACGGAAGCTTGACCTTTGAGTGGCAAAGGCAGCAGAGACCATGTCCTGTAATGGAAAAAATTCCTTAAAGGGTGCCTATGGGAGTCCAATAGCACATAAAAGTAAAATATAGCTGAGGGCTAGAAATGATGAAAAGATGACCTGTGGTCCCTGAGCATAACTTCAGTCTAAGGAAACATTTTATTAGATTGGGATAAAAAGAACAGCAAACGATTTTCTCTCCCTCACTTCTGTTCTACCTCAGAGTGTAAATATCACCTATGGACAATGAACAGAAATACTACAGAGAAGCATAACTGGTTAGAAGAGTATGAAGGAATTTAGTGTAAAAACCAGAATAAAGAGAGATATAAATGCAGTTTATCTCTGGCACAACTATGAGAGGAAATATATTATTGTGTGTCAGAGCCTAGACACTATCATCAAACCACCTGGGACTGAATCCTAACAGGTGTTAGCAGGGTGGTCTTTGGCAAGTCATTTAATTTTTCTCAGCCTCAGCTTTTTAATCTGTAAAATGACGATTACATTGGTACCTATGTCATGGCATGATGAAGAAAAGTGCTCTTCTTCTTCCTTAACTATGAATTCTTTGAGGGCTCAGAGTATGTTTCATGAAATCAGCTTATATACCCAATTCCTAATACGGTGTCTTTTACTTTCCATAGAAAATAAAATATTTGTTGGATAATATATGGAATAAATTATTCCTTTAATGCAACCACTACATTACCTAAGAATTTTCCTAGGATACACCCAAATTCATGTTTTACCTAATACCAAATAGAATCAAGGATAGTTTACATGATCCTTAGCTTGCATTTCTGAAATATTATTTAATAAAAAGCATAAACACTGTAATCAAATTTTGGTAAGCTATAAAAGATGGGGATCGAAAAGAACTGTTTATTAAAAATAGTTTAACATGAAAAAATCTAATGGACATTCTAAAATCACATCGCTCCTTAGTGTTGTTATCAGCTATATAAAATTAGGCTGTCAAATGCTGCTTTATGAATAGTTAGTAAGGAAGAAAAAGAAATCACAAGGGACAAATCACTGTCATTCACAGAAGACTACCTGGCAGTCTAAGAATTAAGTTCACTCTTCAGGGCATGCTATCCTCAGCTGTTATAAATATGCCAGAATGCCTCTGTCAGCAGGCTTAATAAAGAGGCCACCTCCACCAATATGGTGCTTGTAAGGTGCAGTCTGTTGCTCAGAGGGAAAGGGAACAAAGACATTTTGTTTTCAATTATTGTCACTTTGCCTTTTAGCTCAACTGAGCAATTCCATGACCAGTAAGACAGACAGGATTCTCAACAGTAGAGTGAGTAAACAAAATCCCTCTAATTAAATGACACTTGGCAAGGGCCGAGGACCCCCAGAGTCTAGTTTAGAGCAAGTTGTCTCTACATGGAGTCAGTAGCTTAGCATTTAGGGGTTAGGAAGGACTTTTACATTTTCAAGGATTCCACTGCCTCATTCTGAACTACTTTTAGGCCTTAGCCTAACTTAGGCCTCACTGGTTTATTAATCCTTACAATATGTCATGAAATAAATAGAAGTCTTTGATACAACCATGGTCTTTTACAAGTGGTGTACAATTACAGTCCCCTTATCTATTTTTTTGCCTTCTCTTCTACCTAAATACTTTATTAACCTACATCCCTGGCATCATTTGATATTCTCAAGTTTACATATTTAGCCTACAAGTTTCCAGAGGTCAGAAAGTGGTTTATAGACCCAAGATTTTCTTTAAGTCATGGCAACGGCAGGCCTGTGTGATTGTAGTAGAGCCAATCTGTAGCTATCCTTTAAAGTCCTAATTCTAAAATCACAGGAAGTTCTGGAACTCTGAGATCTAAGAAGCCCCAGGGCCCAGGGCAGTAAATGAATTGCAATACATGGCCAAGTGGTCTCCATGGACCACTTGTTGTGCAAAGAGAACATAGTTGTACAAATCAGAAGATAAAATATCAGTGATTATATTCTTATAGTCATTTGTGGAATATATATGGATGTTGTTCTAGAACCTTCCAATGGAAATCACCAAACTATTTCCTACTTAGGAGTCATAAATCCCTGGGGAATTCAGTGGAGTCATTAAGGGTCTTCAAATCCAAAGGCAAAGGCAACATTGTTAGGAGAATGAATAACACATCTTTTGTACATAAATGTACTTTCAAATGTATACTGACACTAATAAATACACAAATGTATTTAAAATATTTCCTGAAAGCATAGTATCTACTGAAAATTTCATTTTTTATTATTAACTGATTCTAAAAGTTGAACTGACAACAAGATTGTGAAGAACTGTAAAAAATGTTGATAATCAAGTGAGTTCCTCTCATTCCAAAGAGTTTAGAAGCACCTCCAAAGAGAAAACAATAAACTTAATATGTATGAAAATTGGAAAAAAAGGAAAAGTGTTTCAGCTACCAAATTTTCAATCCAAAGAAGAGATCTAGAATTACTGAAACTTACTCCAAGTGCACTAAAACCTATCTACCTCCATACAGTACCAGCATTCTGCTGTGAGACACATATTAATGTGACTTTCTGATTAGTACTTTGATGTTTTTCACCTTATTCTTCCTTTACGTGTCAGAGAGATCTAAACACTAAATTTGCTGATCTTCTATTGCAGCATAACTTTTATGAGACTTTCAGTATGCCATTATTCTTGCTTATTCATTCTTTTCTTCTTTCACCTTCTAGCTGTAGTTCTTAGTCATAGATGGGTGGCTTATGCTGACATGCTGAGATTTTTTTTTAAACATTTATCTTGTGATAGGTGAAATGGTCTACACATTTTAATATCTGAATATATCCTCCATGTCTAATTCAATTCCCCAAGCAATATAGAAGATGCAATCTAAACATTTCAGGTAGGAGTGAATAATTTACATAGAGAAATAGTTCTTGCTAATAGCACCTAAAATGATTTATATTTTACTCATTGAGACATGAGATAGAAAGCTGTCTCTACTAATGACCTTCAATTATGATATGGATCTTATGGAATTTAAAAATGTAATTATGAACTATAAATCCTCTAAAGGCAAAAATGTTAGTCTTTTTGTTTTTCATATTATGTTGTTTCATTACCATCTAACACAATAACTGGTATATTATAGATGTGTGTTGGTTTTTGAATGAATAAATGAATGAGTAAATCATTGAATTTTATTAGTCATTTAATAACTCAACAAATTCACTTTGGCCTGAAATAATTAGCTCAGGGGTGGAAATAAGGGGTAGCTTGGAATAGGGGAGAGGGGGCCTTAGAATCCATACCTCCATCACCTCTTCCCCAAAGTCATTTCAAACAAATATGAAATCTAAATTGAAACAACTTGCTATCTTTCTACATGTAGTTCAGTTCAAGATTTGTCAACTGCCACATTCTTCCAAGAAGACTACCCTAACCCAAGTTTGTTTTACAATGAAATTCTAGAGTTGGATTGAATCAGCAACTAGCCGAATCCATAAATTGTTCTTCATTTTCCTCCCAAATATTTTGTTAAAATTTCCAAAATTCTGTATAAGTCTGCCATAGCATTGCCTTTCTCAATTACTCTGAATCACTAGAATATAAGCTCCACAAGGACAGACTCTTAGCTCAGTTTATTTAATAATGCATTCCAAGCACCCAAACAATGTTGAGGGCATATAATTGACATTAAGTATACATTTGTTGAATTTTTTAATGTTTCACCTAACTCCGTTAAATACACCATAGCCTTTGATGCTTCATGCCACTGTGTGATTCTCTGCCTACATTCATTCCTTGTTATTGGACTTGACACCTTATTGTCTAAATTATGTTCTTCTTACTCAAAACCCATTTACCAAAAAAAAAAAAGACAACCCCCCCCACTATAATCAATACAGTGGAGACATTTAGTTATTAATTAGACGCCTACTTAGACACCATTTCTTTGGGCACCCAATAGTGAAACACTGTAAGATTACCATTGAGTGGCAAGAACAAGAAGGTGCCAAAGCAAGAAGGCGAAATAGTCACCCCTAGCCACAACAGCAGTTACACTTTAGAAATCACTTCTCCATACACGACCTTATTTGATAATCTTCATAACTGTTTTTGTAGAGTTAGAAAGATCTTATTTTCTCAATATTGAGGAAAAGAAACTGAGGCTCAGAGAGGCTGACTTGCCTGGGTACACACAGCTAATAAAAATTTGACCAAGTCCTTACCCATTCCCCTTGAAAATTTGCTTTCTATCCAGCACTTTAAGTCCACACGCATTCCAGAGTTATTATATACTTAGGAAATGGAGAACAAACCAACAAATACTAAATAGAGGCAAGGATATATCTCACATTTGCCACATTGGATTGCTGTGTAACAGCTGCAATAATGAAACTGATGAGTAAAATGAAAGAAGGAACAAGCCTTAATCTCATAGAAACAAGCCCTCCAGTGGAAAAAGTCTATGTGCAGTAAAAATTGGAAAACTGTGCAGAAGACAGAGAAGTCTGTAAAGGCACAAGTGGACAACTGTTCAAAGTGAAAGAGATAATTGTAATTCTGCAGGGACACACACCCTCCAGACCATGTGGCGGCTGCTTTCCAGACCTCTGTCACACTCTGTGCTGCATGCCCCTGAAGTCAGTGGGGGAAGGAGGGCTTCTTTCCTTTCTCACTAATCATCCTTGACATCCAGTTGGCACACCCATCAGAGACAGTCTATTTGTGGCTTTCTAGGTCAGCGTGGCACTGTGCGAGTAGAGTGTCAGTATTTATAGGTAGCCTAAGGTTGTAATTAGACTCACTTTGCATTGTTTGGGGAGTTCTGGGATACCTGTGCCTTCCCTGGGATTCCATTTGCAGATGTGTTCCTGTGTCCTTTGAGGGAGGCAGATTCGATTCAAGCTTAAAGAAGCTTATGCTGTAGGACCCCTCACTTGCACGGGCCCCTTCCAAGACCCTGGCAAAAGGTCCTAGTAATACCTGTACATAGTCATGTATTTTGTAAATTTTATAAAAATTGCTATATTTTTCTATTCTATCTCTTCTTCTATTATATTTCCCCTTATGTCTGGTGGCTTTAGAGTAGCTACTGGTACATTTTGAAACTGGCTACAGGTGGATTAAATTGGAGATACATTAATTTGGGTTTATAAAATATATTTGTGTAGTTTACAGACACTTTCCTGTATAGTTAAGTTACTGGTAACAAAGTTGTTCAGCTAGTGAAGGTAAGATAATGGAACTTAAACTGACCTTTGTCTGACTCCAATGGTAATGAATTTAACACTATACCAAATGGCTCTTCATATGCATAGTGATCCAGCAATAGGCATTTGATTCCTTAACCTAAAGGCAGGAGGAGAGAGCTTTCAGCTACTTGCCAAAATCTGACAGGAGATCACATTTCTTTACCTGACCCTGACACACTTGTCTAGCCTTATCCCTGATTGCTCCCTTGGTATATACACCATAAGTACGCCACAATTTCCTACATTCTACTCATATAGGTCTTCTTGCACACACTCTTTCCTTGGCCTGAAATAGCCAGACCCAATAATATTTCTACAGATTCTTACTAAGTTCTGATTGACTTAACATAAAGTGCTGACATTGACAAATATAAAAATCATAATATACCACTACTAGGAGGATACCAAAGGCAATTGCTTCACGAGAGTTATCAAATTAAACAATATTTAAGAATATTCCTGGTACATAGAAACTTGTAATGCTCTGATATCTTACAATTCAAATAAGAAACTTTTTCCTATGTCTAATAATTCCAAAAATTTACATGACAAAACCAATAGGGTTGAAAAGATGAAAAGAACTTTGCCATGTTGTCAAAATTAAATATAATCTTATGAACACTGGTAAAGAAAAGATTTAATCATATTTCTCTTTTCTCTGTAGAAACTGGCACTGCAAAACTGTTGTCAAAGATTATACAGCCAAAATGCAGGCCAAAAGGTATTATAGAGGTGTGTTGAGCATTTAATTAACAAAAAATAACATGCTATTTTTCTGGATTTGGTGCTTCTTATAGCATTTTTTCCTTTTTCAGAATTTGTACTTTGTTGTGATTTCTTTTTTTCATTCTACATAAAATATTTATTTTGTTTAGGTAATTTTATATTCTTTTTCTTAAAGAAGAACCCCAAATTGTATAAGCTTCAGACTCCACAAAACCTGAGTTTGGTTTTGTGGGAGGAGGACTTTTAAAGAAATCACAGATTAATGATGTATCTAAAGGTCTGAATTTAGATGCCGTCAGGACAACACAAGGGGTCTCCCTGGCAGTACAGCGAGAAGAAATTCACTTAGAGCTAAAGGAACGTAAAGGAAGCCGTGGGGAGTTAGGAATGCGACACTCTGTGATGTTGCATGAATTTGTTTCCTTAGACAATCACAAACAGTAGAGAAAGAATTCTTAGTAAAGTTGCTCTCAACAGATTTGCATTTCAGTGGTGCTGATGCTGGATAGCTCAGTGGGGAGATGGTTCTGTTCCTTCTCTAGAAAAATTGGGGGAAGTGCCCAGAGGATAGCTTCAGGGAGTTACCAAGAAGGCCTGCTGAAACCAGGATTATCTGAAGCCCACACTGGCAGGTTAATAGTGACAAAGGGGTCAAGAAGTATTTTACTGAAGAAGTCATTGATCCACAGGATGCTAAGCACAGGATGAGACCGAATGCACAGAGCAGCAATTCTCTGTGGGAACCATGTCACACATAGGGGTGTTTGGGAAATGTGTAGAGATATTTTTGGTTGTTGCAATGATTGTGGAGCACTGATGGCTTACTGGTCAGGGATCCTAGATGGTCTCCAATGTGCAGAACGTTCAAGCCTAAAAAGGACTACTGTATTTTATGTTCTGAACTAATTTCAAATGTGCTTCTGGATATTGATGTCGAATGGGTGATTATCCTATTTGTAAGTATTTGAGTCTTTTTATATAAATACGATGTACTTTTGTATGGTTCCAACATAAACTAGATTTTACACCATGTAAATAATGGGAATTTGTTCATAACTTCCCCACAGTTTGTTCATCCCTTTCAGATAGCCTGTCTGTCTTGGCAAAGGAGCATGTATGTGTCACTTCCATTACCAATATATCATGCCTAAGTCATTTTGTATTTGCAGTTGTTGCATTTATGGAATTGTATCCATACACAGAAAAATACTTATATTTCACTGATTTCAAATTGTCAAATGTAAAACAAAGTTATAAAAACGTATTCACTATCAATATGCTCATGTTCTTATTTCATCATTTGTTCTATTGTGGCAGATCCTGAACATGTTCATAATGTCAAAGAATGGTTCAGAGATGTTTACACAGTTATTTTGCTTGCTAAAAATTGGTTTCTCAAATATGAGAGAGTAAGCTTGTAGGTTGAATTAAGTAATAAAGGCAAAAAGAGAATTTATAAGAGGAGGGAGGCGCTAGCCTGGCAACAGTGAATCTTGTGTGTACAAATTGTTGGTTAAGCCTGTTGGCTGGAAACCACCGTGGGAGCATTTGGACTTTGAAGAGGACAACTAAGATACAAAAAAAGACAATTTCAATGATTATGGATTCCCTAGAAAGCCTTGAGAGTTTTAGATGTAAGCATTCATGACAGGTTATCTGTGTTAGGTCCCCTGGGTTAGGTCTGCCCCATATCCTTCACTAGAGTTTTTAAATATTGTCATATATAATATTTTATTTTAAATTACTTTTCTTTTATATTACTCTAGGGCTATTATTACGTTTTCAGGAGTTAGGTAAATAGATGGCTTACATTAGCTATGACTTTTATATCAGGAGAAGACAAGAGTGTTACAAAATGTTCACTATGAAAAAGCATGGAGCAAAGCAGCAGGACGAGCTCATGCTTAGAAGCCTTTGGCTTGGACTCTCCCTTTGGCCATAGGTCTCCCACAGGTGGAAAGGGGTCCCTAGCAGAGTGTCTCCCATATGAGAGACATTCAACTCTTGTTTAACATATAGATGGATGAACTTAAAAAAAAAATAGGTTTTATAACCCTCACATGCCTCTGGAAGGAAAGTAGAGTCTTTCATTTTGTTTGTTTGTTTCTTTTAAGTAAATGATCTACTGAATAGAAGGGTGATTTGGGAAGTTTGTGGTTTCAGAGAAATTATAGGTAAAGAAGCAAGTGAAAAGAACTCAAGATTTCCCCTCAGAAACCTTTTAGATTTGGCCTGAGGAAACTCAATGGAGCATCTTTTTAAAAATCAATAATTTTAAATTTTACTAGGAATAAAAACAGAAGTAGATTCCTAAGCCATGAATTCTCTCCGGCTTCTAATAATCCAGAATAGCTAGGCCATGTTGGATATGCTTGCTGCCAAAAAAACGTATGGCTTTATAAAATAAATGGCCAAATCAATGTGGGTATTATATTATTCCAGAGAGGGTGTTTCCCATATTGGAGTGCAGACATATCAGCAATTCACCCTATTACTAATAGTAGTTACACCGTGATTTTTCTTAGCATGATGGAGATTGCCATGCTCTCTCTCTACAGTCATCAATTCAAGTGGCACTCTAATGGTACAATGCTTACTAAGACAACTCCTGAAGGAATTCCTATTTCCCAAATCACCTGTCCATACCAACACCTACCCATACCTTCTCTTAATAATATGGTCATAGTAAACTTTCTACCAGCACTATAAGTAAACATAAATCCCAGACAATATCTCATCTTAGTTTTCTCCTATATCTAAGTTGTGCCCCTATTGGAATAAGCCTCAAAACCAATTTCTCTCCCAGACTCAGCCTCTCTTGCCGGCTCTTGGCTTCCTGCCTACGGGTGCTCTGCTTCCCTCTACAACTCACTAGCAGTTCCAATGATAGGTACAGGTGGATGGAAAAGACCTAGCCAAAGTCATTCTATCTCTAGAAGTCTCACAAGTTTCTCAGCATTATCATATTCAGATATATCATAGGATGGCATACTAATGACTTCATTCATTCATTCACTTATTCACTGTTGGCTGAGTGTTTGTGCTGTGTTTTAGGTGTTGAAGGTGGTTTAAAGACCTATCACCTGGTCTCAGAACGAACACAGTCCCATCATGGGGACAGCTATTTTCTGTCATTTGTCAGTCTGCTGCCAAGGTGGCAAACACTGCAGAATAATGAACTCCCATGAAAATCATCAATAATTAAGAGCCACTAAAAACTCTCCTCAGCCTTTTGAAAGTTATGGAAAACGATGGGCAATTTAAAAACTGGCAGTTTTTAAAACCTTTTCTGTCTCTTCATTAAGACTTTGTTAAACAAAATTTATGACTAAAAATCCTAAACCTCCTTTCCGGAATGCAAACTGTGGTGGTAATGGCTTAGAACTACAACCACATGAGAAAATGTGTTAGGCACTAATGTGTATGCAAGCAGAGCATCAACAAAATATTCAGTTTCATAAAAAGCAGTACATAATTTCTATGCTGCTTTTCATTCATATGTTTGCAGGACTTCTTCTTTAGCCTAAACACAGTAACCCTGCTTAACGATAACCATGCAGGATGTTACTTGCTACTTACAACAGAATTAAAATAAAATAAATGCACTGAATTGGATTATTTGACTTCAAAGTGCTTATACCACCAATCTTGCCTTTCCAGCAGCAGCTGGAGAGAGGCAGGGACAACACCATGCTTCAGTTCAGCTTTACTTTACAGCCTGACTGACTCCAGATGCTAGGATTACTCTGGAAATGTAATTAGTTTCAATTAACTAACATCTGGCCAAATCTAAACATATTTGGGTTCAGGTAAAGAAAAGCACATTCATACAGAGCAAGCTGGTTTACTAAACAATTTGAAAAAAGGTGAAGAAATCCTATTTAGGTTCATTGAGAAAGAACTATTTTATTAGAAGTGGCTTTCAAAACATATTCTTTACAATATTCTCCATCTTCAAGTTTCTGGTTTAACCTCCAATATAATTATAAGAGCCAAAATCGGTTTATGTAATACCAAGTCAAATGCTATCCCATCTGAAATCCTGCATCAACCTCAGCCAAGAGTTCATCTATTTCAAGGAAAAATTTGCATCTATTTTCAACATGACAAAAGCAGCATCTCCTTGGAATTGGCTGTAATAGGATTTGAATTGCACTTCCATGAGATATTATGTATGAGGGAAGAATCTGGCTTCATGATAGCTGTAAGCAATTCTTTACATGGGAGCTGTACATAACGATACTAATGATAAATCTCTAAATCGATGTGCAACATGTAGAGATCAAACCAAATACTGCCAAGCTTAGTGGGAATAAAAGTCATGTTTCATTAGAGAAATTCTTCTGCACATGTGCTTATGGGGCCATAAGCACTACACACTTCTATTCAAATTTGAGACTTTAGAAAATGTAGACTTGCGAATGGCTTGAACATTGTCAACATAGACAGAAGACTTCAACCTGCAGCTATAAAATGGTAAATAACTCACATCCTGGAAATGGGAAAACATTTGGTTTCTTGCTCATTTCCATGTCTGTAATATTCAGATAAAATTGCCTTTAATCATCACCCATAATAAAGAATCAAATCAAAAAGCATGTCCAACCATAGGAGGTTGAAAATTTGATGATAATGTAGCCTCAAGTTTTCTACGAAATAAATGTTTTTAAAGCACTTTGGAACTCTATCTTCCTGTACCAGAAAGAGTTAGACCAACTGCTGGTATCACATTTTACTTCCTGAAAGTAGCTTTTTCACTTCACTTATTCTATGTATGGAAGAAAATTGTCATCAGTAACAAATTTCAATCCAGTCAATGAATTAGCATCATTCCCCTATTCCTTGCAGCCTGGTTCAGATAACGCAGATCGTACACATAGAATACGAACATAGGCAATAGTGACAAGATATGATTTTAAGTTACTAAAAAACAACTTCAAATTTACTTACTATATATTTCCTTAGCATTCTCTACCTCTCTCTAATTCATAGCCAAAATTCAATATACATCGACTTTCTCCATTTTCTTATCACTCTCTCAATCCTCAAACCATGCTCTACTTTCATGACTTCACTGAAAAACAAGTGTTTCTCAATGCTTTTCTTAACATTATCTCTGTGACAAGTTGAACACAATGAATTTTCCCTCCATATGGAAATATTCTGCCACCTTGGCTTTCAACCTACTAGACTCTTCCTTCTACTCCCCCATTCCCATGCCTTCCTTTCCTGTCTGCTGGCCCTCCTTCCTCTGTATAGTCCTTAAACGTTGGTGTTGCCTTGGGTGTTCTCATGCTATGTAGTCTCCATGGCTGATCCCATTTATTAATTTCAACCACCACCTCGATGCTGACAGCTAATAAATCTATACCTTTAGCCCATATTGCCTTGCCAAGATTCATAATTGTATTTCTCACTGCCTACTACTTACTAAGTGATAGGTGTTGTCTAGATATATCAAATTCACTCTATCCAAAATGAACCTCCTTAATTCTCTTCTTTATGAACTAGCTCCTCCTACTGAATTCCCAATGTAATGTGTCCTATCATTATCTAAATAATTTTCCAAAACAGAAACATGAGTATCATCTCAATTTCTTCTGTCTTTCTGATTATTACTAATGCTTCAGTTTGGGTCCTCATCTCCTTTCATTTGGATAAATAAAACAGCTTCATATCAACCTCATTGCTTTGAGACATGACCTCCCCACTTTGAACTCCAGGCCTTGACTATCTATATTTCATAGTCCAAATGCAAGTCTGATATCATTGTCTTGATTAAAAACTATAAATGGCAATAAAATGTCAATTTTCCAAGAGTTGTATACCATGAATTGTGGTGTGATAGATTTGTTTTTTAGTCAACTTGGTTACACTAGGAACTGTTTCCTATAGGGTTCCAGGTTAGAATTGACCAAAAGTGAGATTGCAAGAGATTCGGGAGGCAAAAGTGAAGCAACTGTCTTTACCTTGTGAAGGTCATTGTTTAAAGATGATGAGACAATACATATGTGCTGAAAAGTTCCATTTGGTCTCTTTTGCGTTCCACTTCTAGCTGTTCTTCCTGATTGCCAACCATGCTAAGTGACAGAGACCTCAAGCCAATGAGCAGATTCTATACTACAAACTTATAGAGATGGTAGTCACCAAGATTAACAAATGTCCATAGACTTTTATGCAATTTTAATCTTGTGTAAGGTCTAATTCTTATGATAAATCCCTTATTTCATACTACTCCCTGCCTGAACCCTAACTAACACATCTGGTGCACAGCCCCAGGTACAATAATGTTGTAGCTGAGGTCCTCCAAGCATGCCCTGCTCAGAAGTACTTGTGCCCATGCTCTTCCCCATCTGCTATTTATCTCCCTATACTAGTCTTCTTCCTAGGTCTCCCAGACTATTTCCTCTCAGTCTCAGGTTCCAATCCATTATCACCTCTTGTTGGAAGGATTTCCCCACTATGCACATAATAACTGACATTATTATATTAATCACTATGACATATAATTACTAATTGATCTAGTCTTTCCCATTACTAAATTATCTCATTTATCTCCTGTTACCTGCACTAGATTGTGAGATCTCTGAAGGTAGGGACAATGTTAATGTAGTACCTTCAAAACCTGGCACAGAACTTATCAATGAGATCTAAAATAGTAGCCTGATAGGAAACCACCCCAACCAACCAAATCATCTGACATATGGAATAAAACTCTTCATTTACAAAGACCTCAAAAGGTCCAACCTTAAAAGAACCCAAAACAATTGAGATGAGACCTTTGCTATCAAGTAGAGATATTTTGCTGAGTTCAAAACTCAAGTTCAGTGCCCAAAAAACTGGTATTCTTACTTCCATTTCATTTTATAACCTGCTTAAAACTCTCCAGTCATACTTCATCCTCTGCCACAATGGTTTTCAAACTAGATTTCTGAAATTGTGAGGTTTCTTTGGAATTGCTTCAGTGGTCCCTGTGGGGGAGAAGGAATTAGTAAACCCTACATAGGACAGTGTGAGGTCACTTACTCTCTACTCTTATTACATGAGATTCCCCTGCAGGCTTCTGTTGCAAAAACAAAACAAAAAAAAAACAAACAAAAAGATGTTCTTTTTTAAAAATAAGTTAAAAATCACTGGCCTACAGAATAATGTCAAAGCTCCTTAGCAAATCTCGTCAAGATCTTCATGAACTAGCTCCTACCTAACTCTGTAGATTCTTCTCTTGCCACCTCCTCTATACCTTTACATTCTAGTAGTTCGCAACAGAGAGCATGGTTTACTCTGATTCTTCTTTGGTTCATGCTGCTGCCTTTGCCTAGAATGTTCCTCCCACTTCTCCTCACTTAACTCATTTCACTCTTGTATCTAAAATGGGCTCAGACATTGTCATCTCCAGGAAGTCTTTCCTGAGACCACAGGATAGGGTGGGTTTTCATTCTCTCCACTCTTGCGGTACCCAAAATACAACTCTATTGTACGATAGCATTGCACTGACATTATCTTCTTAACCAACTTTTCCACATAGGACTGTGAGTGTTGTGAGATGTGCTTACAGTGCTTAGACCAGCCACTGGCATAGTCAGTGTTCAATAAATTACTGTTCAGTAAAACTCTCCCACATATAAAGATCATAATTCATCAAAATATTTTAGATTAAAGAAGAGAAGGAGCAAAGGAAATGGAAGGTAATTCTGTTTATTTAGAATGTGCTACCTGATTTCCATACATAGCCTTTGTGAGCCTCACAAGAACTCTATGACAGTGCTATTATTGTTTCCATTTTACAATCAGGAAATCGCGGCTCACAGACGTTAGGCAAATCATATGGGATTGGCTATCTAGGAAGAGAGTGAAAAGGATTTGATTTCAGTGTTGCCTGACTCCAAAGCCGAAATCTTTATGCCATACTACATGTGTGATGGTTAATTTTATGTGTCAACCTGACCGGCTAAGGGATGCCCTGATAGCTGATAAAACATTATTTCTCTGTGTGTCTGTGAGGCTGTCTCCAGAAAAGATTAAGATTTGAAGCAGTAGATTGGGTGAAAAAGATTGACCTCACCAATGTGGGTGTTATCATCCAATCCCTTGAGAGCCTAAATAGAACAAAAATGTAGAGAAAGAACAGATTTGCTGCCTTATTGATCTGGATTTTAATTTTCTCCTGCCTTTGGACATTAACACTCTTGGTTCTCAGGCCTTTGGACTCAGACTGGGACTTCTATCATCAATTATCCTGGCTCTCAGGCCTTCAGATTTGGACTAGAACTACACAACCCGTTTTTCTGAGCCTTCAGCTTACTGATGGCAGATTGCAGGACTTCTCAGCCTCCAGACCACAACAGATTTCTTTCTTTCTTTCTTTCTATCTATCTGTCTATCTATCTATCTATCTATCATCTATCTATCTATGTATATATCCTATTGGTTCTGTTTCTCTGGAGAACCCTGATTAATAAAACATATAAATAACATATGTTAATGCATATTAAAATGTGACACCAAAGAAAACTGACCAAGAGAGTGTGACTGCTCTACCAAAGTCCCCCATAATATTTAAGCCTGTTTGTTTTACCAAGATTTTAAAATAAAACATTCCTTTCAAAGCACAGCAGTCTATTTCTAGGAATATGCCACCTACTCAGTCAATTTAATAAACATTTATTTAGCACCAACTAAATGCAAGTCACTGCATATAGCCTTAATGGAGATACAAAATGAGAAAGGCATGGTCCTTGCCCTTCAGGAGCTCATAATCTAAAAATATACATTAACAACTCCGAATGGAGGCAGATGGTGATAAGTGCTATAATAGAAGCACTTACAACGTGCCAAGGAAGCATAAAGCAGGGAGAGATTAATTCCAACCATGGAGTAATAAAACACCTTGGTAAATGTATCTTTCACTATATACCAAGAAAGTCTTTTATGACCCAAGCCAAAGGATGCATTTCTTTGGGAACTACCAGAGCTTATTCAAGAAACTAATAGACACGGCTTTTGTTAGCAAGAATAGAATTTAACAACAATAGAGACAGCCCTACCTATGTGTGTTTCCCAGTAGCAATCAGAGGAAACCCAGGGGCCTATTTATTTAAAGGGCTCTCAGTCTGTTTGGAAGAGACTGTACGTGCTTCTGCCTATAAATCCATGTCCATTCATAGCATTTCTTTTCAGTTCACTTGTGTGCTTAAAGTGAAACTGTGAATAGTCAATCTTGACGTAGGAAATGTAGATTTTAGAGGATACAGCTCAGGCCTAACCAATGAAGGATGAAGGAAACGAATTTTTTCTTTTTTAATAAGAAGCAACTACAGCAACTTATCTAGTTGAAACTTTGATTCAAAGGATTTAAATGACTGTGACTGAGGCCAACAATGCTAAATGACTTCCTCGATGTGCCAAGTAGATTTATTAGGTGCTGGCAATGCTGTATCAGACGAAAGTCATTAGACTAGAATTAAAAGTGAGAGCATAGACAATTCATACAATTCCATCATGAAAGGATCAATGTGTAAAATTTGCCCTGTTGTTTACAGATTGATAGTATGCTGTATCGATAAAGGAAAATATAGATCATTCACACTAATAGTATTTTAGAATAAGGAAATTCTTACTTAATGTAAGAAAAACACATATGGTTTATTTTACATATGTTCCTTTGTAAAAATTAGCAATTTTCTTAAGGAAGATATATCCACCGAAAAAATGTAAACTAATAAAAGGTCAATGTCTTGTTATTTTTAAAAGCTCTCTCCATGGCAGCATATTTGGATCATAGAGGAGAGAGCAGGTAGGATTTGCCAAAAGTCAACAGGCCAATGAAAAGTTCTGCTTTTGCGAAATCTTGAATTTGCTTTAGACAGAATGAATAACTGATGAGGAAGTCCCCATGACTTTATTACCTCCCTGTTTCCTTGAGCCATTCCTCTTTCAGCTACCCCACGTCTCTAGCGTTCTCCATCTTTCATTCTCCAATATCAAGTTCCCCTCTAGCTTCAGAGATGAAAAGCTTCTCCTTGCCTCTGGGAAAAAAATCCTTTGCTACCAATGTATTCTTCTATTATCAAAGACATATATTTTGTCCTTTTCTTTAATTGGAACTAGTGGTTTATAATATTTGCCTTTACCTTTTCACCAATGTTGTGCTTAACGTGTTTAACCTGACCTTTGTCCCAGCCCATTATGCTAAAACATTCTCAGTATTTACCAATTATACCCTCCAGATCTGATAACCTGGTCTTTGTCCTTAGAAAGGTGCTCTCTCTCTTTTCAACTCCTGACATCTCCTTCCTTTAAAAAGGGCTCAGTTAACATGACTCTGGGCTTTGATCCCATACTGCGGAGGTGATGTGACTTACCTGACTCATAAATTTGGGAGGGAAAACTAGGCCTATTGAGCTAATCTCCAGCTGCTTCTTCCTGGCGGTGAATCTGCCTGCTGAGAGCTTGTGTTCTCTGCTTCTCCTTAGCTAAGTCTTATGCATTCAGGTACCCACATCAGCCTATCCAGATATAGAATTGACTGTGATCAGATCAGTAAATTGGCTTACTTTTAGAATCCTGTTAGGAAGTCCATTTGGACTCCATTTGGCTCAGCAGTAGTAATGCTGTTATTTTTCTTTCTTTGTTCTTTGTTTTATTTTCAATTATTTCAATACCTAGATTTAGAAGAAAACCCCAATCACATTTTGCTACGAAACTCTCTCCTCCCGTGGCTTCTGGTACATACTTCTGTTTTTTCCTCCCACCTCTCTAATTGTTCCATCTTTGTTGTTCTTTTATTAGGTTTTAATAATTCCTTTTTTTCTTTTCACAAAAACTTTACATTGAATGTATTCTCTTTTCAGCTTTTTTCTCTCCCCCCCACACATCTCACGCATACATACATATATGCTCATACACACACATAAACATACATATATATTCTCACTGCACACATAGAGGAAGCTCAGTATGTTTTTCTTGCGTTGAATAAATCTTGAGACTGCTCTTCACTAATACTCACATTTTGTGATTAAAAATTACCATTAAACCAGGCATTCCACATCAAAAAGTGAAGTCGTCTTAGGCATCTGTAATTTAATTCACTCTATTCAAGCATTTGCTAATAACTGACTTTTTACAACTATTAACTTTCAGAGCTTTGTTTATGTATTCTCAATTAAATCATTATCAATAAATTTCTAAGTGTTTATGGAAAATCTATGTGCCAGCCACAATAATAGATGAACAGAAGAGTAATGTATGAAACAGACATGGATTCTATGATCAGGGAGCTTACATTTTAGAAGAGGAGACAAATACTAAATACCCATAATGACAAAATGTGGTAAGTGGTATGGGGGGGTGCTATTATAAAAAATAGCAAAAGAACTGGTTTACATTGGTAGGTGAGGAAATGGCTTGCTGGGGAATTGACATTTGACCTGAAAACTGAAGAATGGATTGGATTATGTGTGATAGGAAGAAATTATAGTTTGTAGAATGAGATCATACATGTTTGTTTTAGTTTGCTTCATAAGCGACATACAGGTAACATATATTCAATTTCAAGTTATCAAAGTTATAAAATAAAAAGAAGCTTTATATACAAGCTTTTTATAGAATTATAGGATAGATGGTATTTATTAAAATTGTAAGGTTATATATGTACATACACACACACACACACACACACACACACACACACACACACGTTTCTTATAGGAACCCCATGAGCTTAACAAGCAGCTAGAATCAAATCAGTCAAGGGCTCTTGGTATCCAGCTTTAAAAAATCTGAATCTTTGCCAACTGAGAAGTTTTCAAATGGACTTGCGACAAGAGCTGCAACATACATGGCTTTGATCACCGTATAGCAATTCCTTTGAAAATGGGTTTATAGTAGGAAATTGACTCCAAATGCATAGATTCCAAATCCTATTCCCCTTAAAGTGAAAATGATGAAGATGATGAAGACAACTGCAATCTCACGAGGCAGAGCATGAGCATTATATTCAGATAAGCCTAAAATTATACCTCAGGTATGGTTTCTCTTTCCTCATAAAACTGAACTCTAAATTTAAAGAAATGTTTATAGTATTCTGAATGCAACCTCTAGACAATATGTTTATTATATCCCAGAACAGCACATCCTAACTTCGCCACCTCATCTGGCAGATGTACAGCCGTGAAGTCACAGGGGAATGCCTCACAGTTGCTACGTGTAGCATTTTATGTCTTAAAGCAGCAGCTTAATTATTCATATCATTAGCATTGCTTCCCTGCAAGACTTTTTAAGTTTAAATTTCGAAGGCTTCTGACAAATGACAAAATTATTATATTAACACTAGTGCAAAAGACTTAATGACATTTATTGAAGTTTAAATGGAGATTCAGAGAATGTGTGTAAAACAGTCAATGAGATAAACATCAAACTTCATTTTTAGCTCAATATATATTTTGTAAGTTTTGTTTTCCTTAGAAAGGAACATGTGCAATTTTTCAGATATGAAACAAGTAGTAGCTGCATTTCTTACATTTGTTAAATTGCTATTTCTAAATCTTTTAACCAAGTAGTGATTTTGGTTGCCATTTAGGCAATTTCCAATGTGCATAGGAACCATCTCAGAGCAGCCAGTTTTCCATCTAGATGTCACGCCCCTCAGTAGCTCAGACTAGAGCTTCGTCCTAAAGGGACTGGTGCTCAGAAAGTATGGCTCATTTCCCATAACACTAGTTAAGTGTTTCAAAAACAGAGGTAAGAATGAAAAATGAATAAATTGGACCTGCCAGAGCCTGCATCGCCAGTCAGAGAAGCAGAGGGAGAACAAAGAGAAAAAACTCATGTGGCCTCGTCCCATTCCAGGGCAATGCACATGGTTTAGGAAAAAACCCTTTGCTTCCGTTTACCCACCATGAAGACTGATGTTGTAGTTCTGGCAGTGAGGGGAGACATACACAAGGGCAAGCAGTCTGACGGTAGAGGACTGCCACAAAGTATCCCTCAGCTCACTCTATCCTCCTCTAAGGCAAGACTGCATAGAGACTGCTGACAATGTCACAGGCTAAATTCATTTTGTGCTTTGGTGGGCATGATTTGTTCTCCCGATAGAGACAGGAATTCACTAGGGACACACATGAGACTGTCACACTCATTCCATTCGTGTGCTAATACAGATTGGCATGCCAAAGGTGGTGAGGTGCGGGTGGTACAAAGTAGTTGCAGGATCACTCAGCCTCCTTTCTTGGCTGAATCATGGGGCATGGCCAAGGCAGTCATCCTTCCTAGCTCTTACTAGGGAGAAATCCTCAACAAACACCACCAAAGGTGGAGAGGAGAGGAGAGGAGAAGGGAGGGAAAGAAAGGAAAGAAAGAAAGGAAAGAAAGGAAGGAAGGAAAGAAAGGAAGGAAAGAAAGGAAGGAAAGGAAGGAAGGAAGGGAGGGAGGGAGGGAGGAAGAAAAGAAAGAAGGAAGAAAAGAAAGAAAGAAAGAAAGAAAGAAAGAAAGAAAGAAAGAAAGAAAGAAAGAAAGAAAGAAAGAAAGAAAGAAAGAAAGAAAGAAAGAAAGAAAGAAAGAAAGAAAGAAAGAAAGAAAGAAAGAAAGAAAGAAAGAAAGAAAGAAAGAAAGAAAGAAAGAAAGAAAGAAAGAAAGAAAGAAAGAAAGAAAGAAAGAAAGAAAGAAAGAAAGAAAGAAAGAAAGAAAGAAAGAAAGAAAGGAAAGAAAGAAAGAAAAGAAAGAAAAGAAAGAAAGAAAAGAAAAGAAAAGAAAAGAAAGAAAGAAAGAAAAAGGAAAGAAGGGAGGGAGGAAGGAAGGAAGGAAAGAAAGAAAGAAAAAGAAAAAGAAAAACCCATTACAGTTCTTTCAAATTTAGCTTTAAAATGCTTTTGGGAACTCAGGCTGTTATTTTAAGCAGCACCATCCCACTGTGCAGATGAATATAGATTTTGATTCCTCCGTGTCTATCAAGCACCTCTTCATAAAATACCCTCCTACGCTTCACCCCCAAGCATCCCTACATCCTCTCCCTAAAAAGCAATTAAACCCCATTACCCTTCAGCAGGGCCACTCAGGCACGACGGACACTGACAGCCTGTGAAATCGTCATCTGATAATCACCACCAAGGTGGCTCAGCTTCTGTCAAGAACAGCCAGCAGTATTCAGCCTGGAGCCCAGAAAGCTGCTCTAGCACTCTCAGGAATCCCACCTACTCTCAGAGAATCCTGACTCAGGGGTTTTCCCTAATGATTAGTCGTTACTGCAAGAAAGTTTTCTGGGACATCCCTTAGGGGAAGGAAGCCGCCTGCCTTGTCCTTTCTCCCCCGTATTACCTGCCACCAGAATGGGAGTCCTTAATGTAGGTGACTCCCAGGACCCTGGAGGGAGTCAGAGTTATTACCATCATTTACATATCATTAAAGAAAACCCCACGGCAAACCACTAGATGCTATTGAATCACCAGGAATGAGTCATGAATGTCCTGTGGCAAATCCCAGGCTTGTCAGTCTTTCTTTTCTCTGGGTACCATTTGGTCTGAGAGCCCAGTTTAGGGACCCCCGTAGTATGTTCTGTTCAGTGTTCTTTCTTTACCACTGACTTTGTAAGGTGTGAGGACAGTTTTCATAAGTCATGTCAGCCTATTAACCTTTAGAATATTGGCATTTTCCAGTCTTGCAGGTAAATGAATCTTGTAAGAAGTGGAGGGAGACAGTCCCCAGTGTGCGCTCAGGCAGCGGCATTTGAAGGCTTCCAGACTGGCTCAGAAAGGGCAGCCGCCTCTAGCTTCCCTCAGCACAACCTTTCAACAGGCAACCAACAGGAAAAACTTTTAAGAGTTCCACCTTTTTTCCTCATGTCAGAGAAACACAGAGAAGCGGATCAATGGGCTGTAATTAACAAATGTTCACTGAATGCTCCCTGCATCTGTTTCGTGCAGACAAAGGAAAGGGGGAGCTGTGAAGGAATTCTTCCCACAAAATTAAGGAGGGAAAAGGAAAAAAAAATAAAAGCAAAAACATGCTTGTTCACATATTTATATGTAATGAAGTCTATGGCCTTTATATCAGCAATAAATTAATTTTATGAACTCATGGCTTATAAACATTTAGAGGAAAAAATTGTAAGCTAAATATTACCCAGCTC
Source organism: Eumetopias jubatus (assembly GCF_037043125.1). Classification (NCBI taxonomy): domain Eukaryota; kingdom Metazoa; phylum Chordata; class Mammalia; order Carnivora; family Otariidae; genus Eumetopias; species Eumetopias jubatus. The sequence continues at coordinate 26,579,821 of NW_028274809.1, forward strand.
GTAGGCTAAAGAGCTGAAATGACCCTAGAGATTATCTTGATTAAGCGTTTCAATTTACCAGTAAGGGAAACAAGAGCTCTGGGAGGGAGGTGGCATAGCAAGCTGGAACACAGCAGGGGACAGAGTAACCACATCTCCAGCTGGCCAACAAGTGGGCTGGCACAAAATTAACCAGAAAGTTAGGATCAAAGAATTAGAGTGTCACTGGATTCCCAAGCCTGTTTGTTTTCTTTCACCATTTTTAGATATAAATTACTTGGCTTATTTACGCAGATAAAAAGTCAGAGAACCACTATAGTAGTACAATACTTATTAATAGACAATAAAAAGACAATTACAGAGAGAAGGGGAGGTAATAAATAGGTGCTATAAAATCTGGCTAATGCAAAATACAGGGAAAATGGGCAAGGAGAACTGACCCATTTGGGTGAAAACTCTTTTTATATAATTCAGGTATAGAAATACAGCTAATAATATTGTCTTATACAGCTACTTCCAGATCAGCTTTAATGAAAACAAGCATTATATGTGGGTGTGCCTTCTAGAAAGGTAAGTGATGGGGATGCTATTTTGAAAAACTTCCAGGTACATCTTATTTCTTTTTAATACAGATTTTCCCCTTCTCCTTAAGCTTTGTATCATTAGGGGCAGACCAAGAGACTATTGCCTAAGAGAAGAAAGAAAAAGATGTTGTATGGTCATCTACCTCAGAGAATAAAAACTAGGGGGGAAAAAACTTACTTTGGGGAGAGTAGCTATCTATGTTTTGGAGGAAAGTGTGGTAGAGCCTGGGGAGGAAAAGAATGGCCGGATGAAGGGGTGAGAACCGTTTTCACTGTCTTCAGCTCAGAGTATAGAGAGGGGAGGTGGTAGAGGATGAAATGCTAAGTGGTAGATACAGCCCAGGTGGGGTTGGGGAATCCAAACACAGAGACCAGGACCGCACTGCTCCGCACAGGAGCCAGGGGAAACGACATCTTAGGAAAGCCTTGGTTTGGGTTGCAGTACTGAATCCAACATGGTGTGACACTCTCTCCATAATGTAGCTTGGCTGAGCAGGTGCCTGAGTGCAGTCCCCCGAGCCACGCACAATGCAGATGAACATGTACAAAAACTTAAAGGATGTGTGTGTGTGTGTGTGTGTGTGTGTGTGTGTGTGTGTGTGTGTGTGTGTTGCGGGACAAGCATGCATTGGGCTCATAGGTAGTGAGAGAATTAATAGACTAGAGTAGACCCTGAGTAAAGACAGGGTAGGCATCCACAGAAGCTTCCGCAACTCTGCTTCTTCATATGCAAATCCCTCTATTCAGATATTTCTCTAGATGTCTCCTTACTTGTTGAACAGAAACCTGGCTCTGCCTTAAGGACACCGCGTCTGAGTGGTGGTGGTTTTCCCTTCCATATTCTCCACATGACTGTCTCTGGAGGTGGGGGAGGTGTTCTTTTTCCTCGAATCCCCTTAAAAACCCATTCCATCTGATACACCACCCACGTACACTTCCTTCTCACAGTAATCCACAGACTCCGATAACTGGGGGGGATGAGCTTCATTCCTTTTTCTTTCATGAAACTTCAGATGCTGGTTCACTGACACTCTTGCGAATGTACTTGGGTCATGAGTGGTATTTCCATTTCCACTTTGTTACATAAGAAGGCTTCCAATGTGCTTGCCTTTTAATTCCCTGACTTGTTCCTTGATTTACTCATCACTGACCTGTTCAACATCTTCCAGTTGCTCCTGCAAATACTAGAAGTATGTTGACTTTTTTATTCCCACTGTCCTGTCCGCTTGTTGGGTATGGTATCTAGGTCACCTCCAAGTAGCCCATATGTTTCACAGGGTGCTTCCTGGGGTGGAGACGGGAAAGTCCTGGTTAACTGAGCCAAACTGCACATCCCCGGCCACACTGATTGGTTCAGAAATGGGAACATGATCTATATGGCTCAATAAATATAAGGAGATGTTGTGGAGAAAGCATCTTTCTTGATCCTCTGAGAAAACCACCTGAAGAAGCTCTTATTCTTTTTCAGGACAATGTGGTATAAAGATTTATCATCGAGAACTGCTATGGCCAGTTCTGCTATGATACCATACACTTCTAGATCAAATCATATATGAAATGAGCTAAGCAACTAAGTCTCATTCTCTTCTCTACTGATGCACAAAGCTAAGAAATGGTCTGGGCAAAGCAGAGGCCAGAATTACTAAAATAAATAAATAAATAACCAAAGCTTTGATTGGCTGAGACATACCAGTAAACCTTCAGAAGAGGCCCCTTTATTTCTCGAACTGTGGATTGGTAAATTCAGTAAGAAACAGATAAATGACAATTTTTTTAGTGGCACTCCCTTGAAAAAGCTTATGACTGGGGCACCTACCTACATGGCTCAGTTGGTTAAGCATCCGACTTTTGATTTCAGCTCGGGTCATGATCTCACACAGGGTCATGAGATGGAGCCCAGTGTCAAGCTCTGCACTGGGCATGGCGCCTGCTTAAGATTCTCTCTCTCTCTCCCTCTACCCTCCTCCTACCCCCTGCTTGTGCTTTCTATTTCTCTCTCCCTAAAAAAAACCCCAAATAAATAAATAAATAAAAAGTTGATGATGACCTGAAAACTTTAACTGTGTTAACCACTCGAGGGTTTGTATAGCAGCTGGCCCTATCCTAACTGGTATGCCCTTGTAAGTCCTGGTAAGAAGTCTCGGTTCTATTCTTCATGCAACAGGGGAAAGTCATAGGAAGGTTTAAAAAAAAAAAAAAAAAGAAGTTCTGACTAAAAACTGGGGCCTTAATATATAGACAAACGCATTCTAAAAGGCTGCATTCCCATAAAATGATCATCGTGTTCACTCTATGATTTCTAGGTACTAAGCCTCCCCCTACATTTATTTTCGTCTTCCCCTGATAATCACTTAAGGCAATAATTGATTCAGAAATACAACAAAGGCAACTTTCAGGCATTCTTTTTATAACAGCACTCAAATAATTGTATTGTTCTGGCTTTTTATTCAAAATAGGTCCTCATGGGGCACCCGGGTGGCTCAGTCGGTTAAGCGTCTGCCTTCAGCTCAGGTCATGGGATCGAGCCCCACCCACATCGGGCTCCCTGCTCAGCAGAGAGTCTGCTTCTCCCTCTCCCTCTGCTGCTCCCCCCTGCTAGTGCTCTCTCTCTCTCTCTCTCACTCTCTCTCTGTGTCAAAAAAATAAATAAAATCTTAAAAAAAATAAGTCCTCATGCTTTCTATCGTTCCTCCTTGGGCCATCTCTATAGACATGCAACGTGTGCAGTCACACAGGCCACAGGCTAGGCAGCGTCCCATGGTTGGTTTAAGGCTCTTTTGTTGCTCTTTTTAAGTTCTTAGTAATATTTGAATGAGAAAATCCATATTTTTCTTTGCCCTGGGCCCCACAAATCATGTAGCCAATCCCACTCCCACCTAGTCACCACTACGCATGATTGCATGTGCACACCCATGCACGCTTTTACCCCATTGCACCCCTACTTCAATAATAACAAAAATAGCTGAGGCTCCATAGGTTTATTCCTATTACGCACTAGACACTGTACTTAGCACTTTATAGACATTGTCTTGTTTCATTTTTATAACAACCCTGTAGGGAAAGACTTTTATTATTCCTATTTACAGGTAAGACAAGGAGAGATTAAGTCATTTTTTACCCAAATTTGCCCAACTTTTAAGAAACTGGATTAGGACTTGAATTAAAAGATTCTATCTTTTAACTGCTATGTTATACTATAGACTTTTTCTTTTAAGTAGACTTCAAATTCTGTGTTGAGAAACAGTTGGCGGGGGAGAGGAAAGAACACATTCTACCTAGTTCTGCTTTCTAGAAATCAGCATCACTGTTTTGGATCAAAGCCATATAAGGTAGTCCATATGAGTATTAAAAGCCACCGATAATAATGACCTTTCTTGAGTAAAACATTTGGATATGTGGCTTCAGTAAGAGAAATTTATTTTAAATTATACACTACTAATATTCTACAAGGCAGCTATGGAAACTAAAATACATGCACAATATTCCCCTTAATCTCCTTAAATATCAAATTTTGACTCATCCAGTTGTTTAACATTCATAACATAATGTTATAGGAATTGCAGATGAATTATTAATCAGAATCTGAAAAAAATTTATAATTACATATTTATAAAAGTAATCCCTATCTTTGGTTCTACACTTACTGAGAAGAAAAGGCAGCTGAATCTCGGCTCGAAGGAGCCAGCTGCCAGCTCTTTTCATTGCAGCAAGAAACAATTACAGATGTGATGCTTTTTAAATATGCTTAAAATGCAAATTTTAAAAAAATTCAGTATTTCTAAAAAATAAGCTGAGAAGTATTAATAAACTCTGGTGTTACTAATAGCAATTGGTTAGTAAGAAACAAAGACCACTTATCCATTAAAGAAAAAAAAAGCAGGTTAATTTCTGTGGATGTCTCAGGTTGACTTCACTTAACATAGGGTATATTTTTCTTCTCATTTTGGACACTGAGACAAGACAAACCACTCCCCAATTAGAGACAGATGATTTTTCGACCCTGCTTTGTCACCTTCTACTTTAGGATAGATGCTCCTTTCAAATCATCACTTCATCTGCTCCTTACTTTCAGAAGATGAACCACACTTATTCTGGTAATAATTCATTTTGATTTCCACTTTAATAATGTAAAGATTCCAATGAGTTTCATTTTCCCACACTATTGCATAGCAACAAAAATTTTTCATTGCATTTGTCTTCAAACTATTCATGTTTCTTATAATCAAATTTGTCCTCTTTGGGGATTATTTCTTTTAAATTTTGATTACATTTCTCCCATTCACAATAAATCACATCAAAATGATTTTGTTTCCCTAATGTACACCCATGACATTAATCTCCCCTTGTTTGAATAATCTGGCAAATGAATCCCATCCTTCCAAAATACTTTCAGAAGCACCTTTTTTTTTTTTTTTTTTTTAAGAGGGAGAGAGTGGAGGGGAGGGCAGAGGGAGAGGGAGAGAGAGAATCTTAAGCAGGCTCCACACCCAGCATGGAGCCCAACACAGGGCTCAATCTCACAACCCTGAGATCATGACCTGAGCTGAAATCAAAAGTTGGATGCTTCAGGTTCCCTGCTCACTGGGGAGTCTGCTTCTCCCTCTCCCACTCCCCCTGCTTGCGTTCCCGCTCTTGCTGTGTCTCTCTCTGTCAAATAAATAAATAAAATCTTAAAAAAAAAAAAAAGTTGGATGTTTAACTGACTGAGCCACCCAGGTGCCCCTTGGAAACACCTTTCTTAAGACTTCCCTACTCCCGGGGTGCCTGGGTGGCTCAGTTGGTCAAGCATCTGCCTTCAGCTCAGGTCATGATCCCAGGGTCCTGGGATCGAGCCCCGTGTCAGGCTCCCTGCTCAGCGGGAAGCCTGCTTCTCCTTCTCCTGCTCACCCTGTTTGTGCTCTCTCTCTCTCTCTCTCTCTGTCAAATCAATCAATCAATCAACAAATCCTTTAAAAAAACAAAAGACTTCCCTACTCCCATCCTTTCCTAACCAACACTGTGGGGACCAGATGCCTCTCGTAAGTTTCCTTTCATTATAGCTCTGGCTACAACATATTGTGTAGTATTTGCATGTTTTCCCATGTCTTTGATCTCTGTTCCATAGAAGCGGAAAATAATTTTCCCTCTACTCTTCTTAGTTCTTGGCTAAGACCCCCATAATAAAACCCAGATTAACAAAAGAAAAACAGAAGTTTATTAACATATGTACCTCATGTATACATGGGAGATGCCCAGGGAAAAATGAGCAACCCAATGAGGTGACTTTAGAATTCAGGCTTAAATACCACACTAGGAAAAGGGAAAGAGGCCTTAATAGGGAAATGTAGGTCTCTTCGGGGTACATGAGTTTTAGGAAAAATGAATGGGCCTTTTGAAGAATAGATGGGAGGTGTGATAGTTGGTGACAGACTGGGTGTGGTGTCAACTTCTATTTTCCTCTCCTGTGACAAGAATCAATCTTCCCTGGTAGATGAAACCCCCGGGGAGAAGACAGTTGAGTTCTTTTTGAAGGACATGTCTTTAGATAGATAAGGAAAGTTCAGAGAAAGCTTCTCCCTGCATTTGCTCTTTTTCAAGTGCCCCCAGCTCAAAATCATTGGTATGCCAAAGTAGCATATTTGGGGATGGCATCTCCTGAATTCCTGTAGTCATATTCTGCTGTCCTTCAGTTCCTATCACAATCCAACACATGGTCATAAATGTTTGTTTTAAGAGTGCTGAAGAAAATACACATTTCAGGGAATTTGGGGGAGTTAGCATCAGTGTGTGAGGGACTTTCTATCATTGTACAAGGGGTTGAATCACTGCACAGTGTCAGTACACGCTGTATTTGATAACAAAACTCCTAACGAAAGCCCTGATGATGATCAGAAGATTCCTACCATGACTGAGCAAGATTTCCAGCCTTTGTTCCGGTTGCAGGAGCCACCCACGTCAGTCACCTGGGGCCGCAGCTACTGTGGGTCCGAGCAAGGTTTCTACTCAGTATTGGAGAAAATGTCTTTTCAACAGCTTGTCTTCTGAATCCCTGCTTCATTTTACAAAGGAGAGATGCTAGAAAAAATGCCAACAAAGTGAGTTCCCAAATAAGTTGGGCTTGTTACATGGTGTTTGATTCCTACAGTTTGACCCTTAGGTCTTTCGTTGGAATAATTTAAGGTCATTTACAAACTGTTTACTTGCAACACCAACCATCTTACAAAAACACAACCTCATGATTCCTTTAGGAAAGACTCGAGTGCTCCTGATGCCTGGCACTTACCCTTCATCCCTGCAAAATCAGCATGATGAACCTTTGTTCTTCAAAATATTCCTCGTATAATGGCATGCAGGTTGTCCTCATGCTCTAAACTTTACCTGGGCCACCTAGAAATGTTGAGAATTTATGGATTCACTACCAGAGTTCTAAAATGGTGTTTATTTGGGAACAAATAAATTAATTAACCTGTAATTTTCAGAGCTTCAAATGTATATGTGCAATAATATAAGGTTCAGATATATAGTAATTGCTGAGTAAAGTAATAATACTTGAAAGAATGGTAAATATGAAATCTTTATTATTTGCTTACATGTTCACAATAAGTAAATGATATCTAAGCTTGCGTGAATTATGTCATGCTGCATCTCCTATAAGAAAATTTGTCTACTTCCTTTTAAAATTCTTTGCTCACAGTTTTCTTCTTACTTACTCAGTTTTATAAAAAGCTAAATTTCTGTTGGGCTATTTTTATATTAAGCCAAAAAATGCCCAAACATATTTGCACAGGTTTGGAGTATATGGGGAAAATATAGGCTACAAAGCATTCTCGAAATTCTCTCTTTGAAACACATGCGAGTAGGCTCCTTAAAAAGAAAAGTCAGCAGCCTTCAGAAAAGGTGAAATTGGGACACAATCAGAAGAGCTACAATATTAAAACGCAAGAAAAAGAAAGAAGTGGCTCCAGCTATAAGCCTCAAAACTAAAGTTTCAAGGACAGATGTTTTCAATTGCAGGTCCTTATTTTCTATCTAAGCTACTTCTCCCATGGGCAACTGTAAATTCTGAAATGAGTACCAACAGGGGCTGATTTATTTAAAGACAAGTAATGCTTACCTGCAATGCCAAGAGGACAGCTAGTCTGATAAAAATTTGGAGAAATATGTAAACACAAAAAATGAAGTATTCAGATGAAACCTACTACTACTTTGGAAAATAGATTCGAACAAGCTCAATATTCAAAAAAAAAATTAACCCACCAGTTTTCATTAGTAAAAGGATTCTTTCTCTTTCATAGTCATTTAAAATTTGGAACATCCCGTAATTATTATTAAGTATTCTGACTGGTAAAATGTGTTGACAAATCAGTATTTTCACTTTATTTAAGTGACCTAATAATCTGTCATTTGTATTTTGCAAAACGGCAAGAGAATTTAACATCTCACCAGTTTAACTGTGGATCCAGATTCTTTTATGTGCCAGTAATTTTGATAATATTTGCTCATAGAAAACAAATATAAAGCTTGTCCTCATTTATATGAATAATCACCAACAGATTATGACTGTGATGTAGCCTCACAAATCCGTGGGCTGTAAAACTGAGCAGACAAATTAAATCCATCACACTGGCCGAATTCAAACTCAGCAATCCGCTCTTCTCCCTGCAACTGACATTAAATTGCACAAGGTCATTTGACTCACCCTGAGGTTCCCTGAATTACCCAAGTAGTAACTACTGAAATCCTTGCTGCCTTTTAGCAAAATTAGCTGCAGCAGTGGCCACTCTTGAGACATCCATTTGACTTTGACTTGACACAGTCCCTTAACAAAACTGCAGAATAACCCAATCTGGCAAACCCAGCAGGGGAGGAAAGACAGCCTATTGACAGATCCTGCTGGAGGAGTGGCTTATGTTTCATAGCTGTTAACAACACACAGCTGTAACTTCCAATATTCTTGCCAGACCTCATGTTCTAAGTTTCTGGTTATAAAAACAGAATCATTATAACCCAAAGAATCCCTATGAATACAATCCAATTCTAGGTGCCTGGTATTTTGGACTCTAAGAAAAAGATGAATGTGTTTTCTATACATCATGCTGTGGTTCAAAGTTAGAGCTCTGATTCCTTGGGGTCCTCCCATCACTCACTGCATGCTCAAGTTAAGGAAGAGGATTAGCCAAGAGTAATTTTTACGGCACAGAGGTCCGTTTCTGAAAGCTTGTTCATCTTTTGCCTCTTACACTGTTCCAACACAAAACAATTCCTAGCTACAAAGCTAGAGCCTCTCTTCTATTGAAGAACACATCACCCAGAAATCAGAATATATTGCAGCTCTTCCTTAAGTATCTTGAGAATTTTGCTAAACACGAAATTTTTAGTTACTTTTACTTTCTAGCTCATCCACTTTCAGTTTGAGCTTTTAAAAAATTTTTTTAAAAAATGTTTTAAGAGAGAGAGAGTGTGTGCCAAGGGGGGAGGGGCAGAGAGAGAGAGAGAGAGAGCGAGAATCTCAAGCAGGTTCCATGCTCAGTGCAGAGCCAGACATGGGGCTTGATCTCAGGATCCTGAGATCATAACCTGGGCAGAAATCAAGAGTTGGATGCTTAACCGACTGAGCCATCCAGGTGCCCCTCAGTTTGAGTTTTAATGATTACTGATCAGATCAAAAAAATGGTAAGATTGACCCAAAACCTATTTTCTTTTCCAAGGTCACTCTCAAACTCTACATTTGGTCTTAAGATTCTTAATCACTTCTTCAAATGGATTGGCTTCTCCACAAAGTTTATTCACACTGTGTGAACAGGGGATGATATCAAACAAACTTCTTTGTCAGCTTATAGCAAATATTGTCACCAAATTTCATGAAGTTCCTACTTTAGCCTGAGGAGTTTCTACCACAACTAAATAAAGCAATGTTAAATTGGCCAGTATACATGCGAAAAGTGGGTTTGCCTTGCCTTTAACAGGAATACACAGGCTCAAGCCCCCCAAAAGTAAAATATATCACTTAAAAAATAAAAATTCAACAAAACCATAATTATAATCAATTTAATCAGAAAAATCACATTAAACCATTTTTTCATTCATTTATTCATTCATTCAAGAATTCATCCACTCAGCAAATGTTTACTGAGTACCTACTTTGTATCATTTTATAGGTTCTAAAGACAAAGCAAAAAATAATTTGCAAACTTTGCCTTTAAGAATTTATATCTTAGCAGAAAAAGACAGAATAAACTGACTAAATAAAATAGGAAATATGTCAGCTGGTAATCAGTGCCATGGCAAAAATAAAGAAGGGAAGTGGAGTACAACATGCAGGGTCAAGGAGGAAAAGGGGCAAAAGGGAAGGACCCCCTGAAAGGGGGGCAGTGAGCACACACTGAACAGAGATGAAGGAACAAGCCATGTCATTCCAGGAAGAGAGGGCAGGTATGTGTCTGGAGCCAAGGGAGCCAGGGCAAGATTAGACGGAAATGACGAATGGGTGACAAAGATGAGGGCAGGTAGGAAGAAGGAGCACGAGCTCGCAGAGTCCCGGGGCCTGGCCAGTCATGGTAGGCATTCTTAGGGAGCTGGGGCACCATTGAAGGGTTTTGAGTAAAGGAACGACATGGTCTGCCTTAGGAGTCATGATGGCTGCTGCTGGGATGAAAAAAGCTTTGGAAGGACAAGGGCAGAACAGAGCACCTTCTTACTGTCCAGGACTGGTGGGCAGAAGTTTTCATCCATCCTTTTCTAGTGAGAACTCTCAGCATCTGTTTCCTCATGTGGCAAAGACAAGTGTACCTGCCGTGTCTTCCAAAGCGAAACTCCTCCACAAATACCACAGCAACTTCCTGTGTGTTAAGAGTCATTCTATCAGTGCAACCAAGGCTCCCTCTGGGCCGAAATACTTTGAGAGAGCTTCTTAATTGGGTTTAATTAAAGAGCATGTAAACAATCTTAATTTGAGATGCCTATGTGAGGATGGATTTTAATTATTTAATATTAAATTTAAAAACCCTCTTTTACAAGTGGAATTTTTTTCTCATATGAAAGATGGATGTAGCTACATCCTCTGGATTAGACATATGGTGAGGTAGTTTTATAACTAAGAAAATATAAGCAATTTAAATCTGACACATGCTTAGAATTCTATAATATTGGTATTAAATGTTATATACCTTAAAATTCAGAATTATAGAAGAAAAAAAATTTAAATATCTTTGTGTTTCAGGAAGGTTTCTTTAATCTACAAATCACCATCGGATTCCATTAAATAGAAAGCTCCCATAGTGAATTAATATATTGATGTCAACATGTTTATAGAAATGTAATTATATTTTAAAGATTGAGATTTCTAACCTGGGTTATCGGGGCTCATTATTAAGTTTCCTGAAGTCTGCAAAATTTCTGAAATCATCTGCAAAATTCTGTGTTTATGTGAGTGTGTGTGTGTGTAATATGGATTTTTCTGGAGTGGTCATGGATTTCATGCAAGTTTCAAAGAGGATTTTTACCCATCATATTTAAGAACTATGGCACAGTCAGTAGGAAGAAAAGATTGTAGCATCAAGAAAAATAAGAGTTTAAGCAGATATTTTAGTGTTTAATCTGAGAGACTTCTTTAGGGTCTTCTAAGTGCAGAGTACTTGTAATTCTCACAAAAAAAGGATCTAACTCTTCTAAAACTTCTGTTCTTCTCTAGAAGATAAATAAAACTTACATAAAACAATTCAGGGAGAAGTCAGGAAGTGAACTGAGCAATGATCAGAAACCTAATCATTCTAAGCAAAAGGGAATGCAATACAAGGAATCAGAATTGCACAGTCCCCAACTGCCAAAAGTACGCCCACCTGGTATAGGAACTGACAGGTCTTCTCTTGTTCTTTTTCTCTTTTACTCTCTCCAACATATCTGATCTATTCTTTTGTCTGCCAACTATCTCTAACAGGCTGATAATTTTTGTTCCTCCAAACATTGGGTTATGATTGGCTTTGGATCACCATGATGTTGAGGCTGAATTATCAATTCACCAAGCTTCTAAGCCTCCAAGTTTAATAAATCATATTCAGCTTCTGTTTCTTTTAAGAATATGTCAGTTCTTTAAAAAAGAGAATCTAATACTCTCAGCTTGGATTCTGAATCCATCCTACCAAGAGGTAGCATTACCTGGTATAAGCCTGGCAACATGGGCCGCTCCTTCTTTTCTCTGGAGAACCCTGACTAATACAGATTTTGTTACTGAAAGCAATTCTAGAGAACCAGAATTGTCAAGGATGAGTTTTCTAAATTGGTTCTGCGGTTTCTGGAATTGCTATTCTGATTAGATTTGAAGAGATGAATGACTCTATTTCCAGTAGTAAAGATAGCAATGATAGTTCATAGTGTGATGTGGCAACAGAGATACAGAAAATATCACCATTGGATATTCCTAATGAAATACTTAACAAGAGACAGGCTCTAAGTGACCATGTATTTGATAACTTAGAACATTTTTGCCAAACTAATGAGTATTATGAGATTGGCTGTTCGCTCCTAATTGTGCTGGGTGAATTGGAGAGAGAAAAGGATGAGCTCAGGGATTCAAATTTCCTGCTAGAGCACTGTATAAATGATCTGCAAATTTCTAGGTCTACCCTGAAAGAAACACTTATCTCCCTATTGCTGCAGGACTGAGCTGCCAACTAAATCCAGAATCTCATTCTGTGAAAGGCCAAATTACAACACAAGTTCCTAATCTCAGTGGGTATCTGCTGTTAAAATGAGGGCATGGACTGGAAAGGAATGGGATCCTGAAAATTAGCTTGGGGACATATGGGAAGATCCTGATGAAGGTGAAGACACTGAACCCCTAAATTCTTTGCCAGTAGAGGCAGCCATTCAACCCCCATTTGAGGAGAATAACCCTGCTTTGCCTGAGGAAACTGAAATGGCCTCCCCTAAGGTACTGTCTTGCAAGATACTCCAGGTACACCTCAGGACCCATGCCCATCATTCCTCTTTGCTTCTAAATCTAAGCTAAACTCAAGTCCCAGCAGGCCCAACAAGGCTACCTGTAAATCATGACCCACGAGGAGGTGAGCTACACTCTAAAAGAACTATGTAATGTTTCCAGTGTATATAAAACAGAAATCTGGGAAATATGTGTGAGAACGGAAATTAAGGGTGTGAGATGGTAGTGCAACATAGAGTTGTATCAGGCCAAACTTATTGATATGGGCCCACTAAGTGGAGATTTGAATTTAACGTTACAGTTTGGTGGATGAGAAATAATTCTAACAGTTTGGTTGGTTGGTTGGTGGGCTGAAACATGGACCCAAAGGTGGCCTACAATAAATAAAATGACATGTAAAAGTTGCCATGGTATATTATAGAGGAAGGGATCCAAAGGCTTAGGGAGATTTGAAGGTTAGACTTACTATTTAAGACCTAATCCTAATAAATAGAAATTAATAAAAACATAGCCTTTAAGGCTACTAATAAACCTAATTTGGTAGACAGTTGGAGGCAGGAGGAAGGAGAGGGAGGTCATATGATAACCACAAAGAATTTTAAGGCTAATGTTCTATACTTCAGTGTGGAACACTGAGGCTTGGTTTACCTTACCTTTTGCTCTTATTACATATAACAAAGGAAAATAGAAAAAGAAAATCACAATTTTAGAAAAGATCAACTTCTTGTGATATAGTTTTTCCCCCAACCTACTGTGCTCACCTTTGATCTGCGCAGTAAGCTTTGAAGAATAGGAAAGAAAGCGTTCTCACTAGAAAGTTTAAGATCATAAATCTTTCCTTACTCCGATTATAAATTTGTTGGGAAAAACCCATCATAGACTCTTGACTCTCTCTCTGTCTCTGTGAAACTAAGATGTAGCAGTACTTTTTCTGACCAGTATTCTCAAAAAATATGACATCACTAAAGTTTATTATGACAACAACAATAAAAAAATAATTGGGCCATGTAAAGTTACTGGTAAGATCTTTATCTCTACCAAGCAAAGATCAAATAGATATGTAATTGATATTTTCCTGACTATAAAAGTAATTATATATTGGCAAACATATAATTGCTGGTTTATAAAATACAGAAGTAAACCACAATGTACCAGAATATGTAAACAATGTATAGCTAAATCCAAGATAAACAAAAAGGAATTAATGTGATTGCTTTATACTCAACCTAAAATTTTATTATTTATCTAGTATTTACTAAATATATACCATTAAATATTTATGTAACAAAATGAAAAGGTTTTGTCATGCAGTAAAGAGTAATTTTCAGAACAGTAAAGAGAGTTAGATACATGCTTTTTGGGGTTTCACTGCTTTCTAGTATTTTCTAGATATGAACACACATACCCAAGACTGCTAGGGTCTTGCTGACACATCCAAATAATTCCTTAAAATTGTACCTGATCCATATGGAACATATTTTATGTTATCACTATTACTGTATATGTACAATAAAAATTAAGAGAGTTTTAAATGCAGCGACTTGGGCATTTGAGACAGAGGTTATATATGCTTTCACTTAAGCTCGAATGCCCACAATGACTAGGCAGCAAAATGAGCAAGTATAAAGAAATACAGAAGGCACAGACTGTTAACATGGAGAATGTGGCCCATGTGAAGTGGGACAAAAAAATCTCTGCATTCTAGTTGGAATTTGCCATTTGGGAACGGAGACCAACCATTGCCCAACACCTTGAATTTTCAAGAAAGCCAGAAATCCAAACTTCATATTATTTTAAAGTACCAATAATGTACAATTTAACATTCAAAGCTGTGTGCGGTGGCTAGACGGGTAGGTAATGGGAACCTGGATATGCCCCTGCTTCAGACCTCTGGCCACTTGTTTGCAATTTCTTGGTCAAACAATACTTAAAATTAATTTCCTATCATACAGCTTCCTTAACTAATGGGAACAGAGTGCTACACATCTCAGACACTCTGACATAAAACTGTGAGCTACGATTCAGTTTATGAAAGCTAATACAGGAAATAAATCCAATTCCTGTTGTAAAATTATGCAAACTAATTGAGCAATATTACCTTACATGTGCAATAGGATTAGGGTGGGCTTATTTCAATTAGGCAAACACACAGTGCTCTAGAGGACAGGCAGAACAATTTCTAAGAAAAATATCAGGAAAAATCCTATATAAGCAATTTGGTTATGATCACAAACTGTTTCAAATCAACATCATCAATCTGTTTTAAATAAGCAATAAACAACTAATTAAAACTAGAATCATAACAGATTCAACAGTTAAAATTCTTGCTGCCAAACCAGCTATTTTTTATCTAGAAATAAATCTTCAGTTGGCATACACATAAGTTATAGCTTCTAGGCTTCTATGCACCTGCCTCCCTTTTAGAAAGGAAAAGAAAACATCATTTCATTTTTTTTTTCACAAGTACAACAATTACAGGATGCAATCCAGTCAAAAGTCCCGTTGACTTGCTAGCTTGGAAATACTCAGAGGCTTCACTAGTGAAGTCGGCGTTATTGTTCATTCCTGTACCCTGTCTGTCGCAGTCCCTGATATTCATTGTTTCACTCTGGAAATGCAAAGTTTACTCTCACAGGGAGGCTGGCATGACTGTTAACGGTATTTAAAGCAAAGTTTAAATATGCAAAGGAATGAACATTTTCCCCAAGTGCAACATTCTGAAAATGCCTTCCTGCTTCTAAAGTTCCAGATGAGCCTCTAACACCTAAGCTTTTTATTTTCTTTAGTGATGGAACTAGTATTTATCTATTTGTTTAGTTTTTTTATTGACATATAACTGATACACAATGTGACATTAGTTTTAGGTGTACAACACAGTGATTCGACACTTAACCTTCTTACATAGCCCTACGCCTATATCTTTTGGCCTGTGCCTCAAATACAGCATTATTATAGCATTTATTTCAAGTCTTGCCTTGTTTCTGAATAATCTGTGTATGTGTTTTTCTTCACGGATTCATACCAGGTACATGGAAAGCAGTAATTTGGTCTTATTTATTTTTTACTGTTTGGTGCTCGCTTCGGCAGCACATATATTTTTTACTGTTTGTCCACAGAAGACCAACACATCATAGGGCCTTACATGGAGTAGTAGATACTCAATGGATATTTACAAATTAATTGAAATACAAGGACTTGGAGATTTAGACATATGAAAGTCAATCATCCTTTCCCTGGTACTTTTGTTTTTGATTAGTATCAATAACTGGCAGCAGCTGCCAACCAATAATTTTATAAGATATATATCATGTTGTTGTTGAATTATACAAAGAGTTTTTGAGTTTCCCACTTGCCAGCAGAAGTTATCTCTTAAGAATATGAGGATGAGACATATACATATATTTACCCTTTAAATGGAGTATAGAAAGTGATAAGACAAGAGCAATTACTACAGTATATGAAAATCTGTTTCTCTCTTTGCTAGAATACAAATCCCTCAGGATAGTCATCATGTCAGTCTCTTCATACTTGTAAAACTAAACACAACACAGGATTTAACACTTAAGATATGTTCAGTAACTATTAACTATCTGTTAATAAAATAATCAATGAAAACTCAATTTGAATAAAAATGGCAACACCACTCTCACAATCATACCCAATAAAATATAGTAAAGGAACTTCTAGGTAACCAAGATAATGGTAGCTGCCTAAACCCAAGCTCCTTCACACATCCTCCAAAAACCATACCGATCAACAAAAAGAACAAATGAAACCACACAGATTCTATGTTTTCAGCAGAAGTGGAAGACAGTGGGGCACCTGGGTGACTCAGCTGGGTGTTTGTCTATGGCTCAGGTCATGATCCCAGAGTCCTGGGATCAAGCCTTGCATTGGGCTCCCTGCTCAGTGGAGAGCCTGCTTCTACCTCACCCTCTACCGCTCCCCTGCTTGTGCTCTCTCTCTCTCTCTCTGTCAAATAAATAAATAAAATCTTTAAAAAAAAAAGTGAAAGACAGAGAACATAACAAACTTCAGATTAACTAAAAGTAGAAAAATAAATATAAATTTCCATCAGAACTATTTCTTGAACCCCTGTCACAATCTTCTGTAGAGAGTTGGTGAGATTTGGAAATATAGTCCAAAAGAGAGAAGAGGGGATGGAGATAAAACATATTCCCACAGAGAATTAAAAAAAAAAAAAAATACCAGAAAGGAACAAAACAAAACAAAAAAGAGTCAGACTACATCAGAGCAAGGACTTTAAAAGTTACATAGTGATGTCAGCAAAAATGGCAGAGTAGGTAGCTCCAAGGGCCCATCCCTCCACAGCATTATTGAAAAATGAAGTATAACTATTAAGAAACAACTTAGTAAGAATTCTGAAAAAAAGTCAAAGGTTTTCCAAACCTACCGAACCCTTAATCAAGAAAAATACAACTTAAAAAAGGTAAGAAAACTTTGCAGCATTTTTACTTGCTCTTCTCCCACATGCCTTCACAGTTCAGCGGTGGCCTTGAGACACAGCCCACACTCACAGGGAGAGACCTTGGTCCTGGGTTCTAGAGGGAGCAGATCAGATCTTATTCTCAGAGAATTGTGTTTGTCTGTTCTAACCTACCTGAGTAGCTGAAGAAGGCATTTGCTTTTGTTTTGCCTAACTCAGAATGTGCTCAGGAAAGAAAAGGGGCAATGCAGAGAGCTTCCCAGTAAACACTGTAGGCAAATGGGCAAGTGAGGCCAACAATAGACATGTAGAAAGTATGGGGGAAGAAACTGAGGAGAAAGTTCTGGAGAGAGAGTCCCTTTGGGAAATGAGGGCATTCGAAAGCACATGTGTGTATACTAGAGAATTTTAAAAGCTCTGTTCATGTGCAGGGCAAAATACATGCCCAGAAAAGACTTGAGAAGACCCTAAGATTTCAGTCTCTAGCTATCTTTGAGGCTCAGGTTGAGCACCAAGTTAAGGCTAAGGCAAAGTGGTAAATGACCTGACCAAGCATTGAAGGAGATCCAACCTGCAAAGATTGGAAGAGTTTTCCTTTCCTTCCTTTCTTTTTTTTTTCTTTTTTTTTTTTGTCTCTTGGCCTTCAAGCAAATCTTTGTCAAAACACTAGCTGAATATATGCTAAAAGAACAGAAAAACAGACACATGACCAAAAAAACGGACTTTACAAAAGTAGGTTAGAAAAATCACTAAAAAGTAAATAGGTACAGCCCACACACAATAAGCAACATAAACCCTGAGGAGGAAAAGAATCTGAGTTCTGCAGGTACCACATTATTATATTTAAATATCAAGGTTTCAACCAAAAAAGTAGAAAACATGCAAAGAAACAAAAAGTGTGGCTGATTCACAGAAGAAGGTAATAGAAACTATCTTTGAGGAAGCAGACGAGGAAGGAAAAATAAAACTGTCTTTGTTCACAGAGAATATGTTCATCTATGTAGAAAATCCAAAGAATTGACAAAACAGTCCTGAAATTAATAAGCAATTCTTGCAAAGTTGTAAGATTCAAGGTTAACGTGCAAGAGTTGATCACTTTCTAGCAATAAACAGGTAGAATTTGAAATTAATACAATTTACATTAGTACCAAAAAATTAAATACTTAGTTATAAGTCTAACAAAATATGTGTAAGATCTATATGAGGAAAGTTACAAAACTCTGATGAATTAAATCAAAGAACCAAATAAATGGAGAGATATTCCCTGTTTACAGATAAAATAACTCAATATTGTCAAGATACTAGTTCTTTTTTAATTTGATCTACAGATTTATCACAATAAAAAAAACAGCAAGTTATTTTGTAGATACTGACAAACTTAGTCTAAAGTTTATCTAAAAAGGCAAAAGTCCCAGAATAGCCAACATGATATTAAAGAGAAAGAACAAAGTTGCAAGATCCTCAAGATTCCAAAACTTATTATAAAGCTAACATAATAGACAGTGGTATTGGTAAGAGAATAAATAAATAGATCCATGAAACTTAACAGAGAGTCCAAAATAGACTGATAAACAGAGTCAACGGATCTTTGACAAAAGACCAAAGGCAATACAATGCAGCAAAGAGTCTTTTCAGCAAATAGTGCTGAACAATTGGGCATTCACTTGCAGGAAAAAAAAAATGAATCTAGGCACCGACTTTACACACTTCACAATAATTAACTCAAAATGGATCACAGATTTAAATGTAAAATGCAAAACTATAAAACTCCTAGAAGACAGGAGAATGACCTTGGTTATGGAGAGGAATATTTAGATGTAAAACCAAAAATACAGTTCGTGAAAGAAATGATTGATAAGCTAGACTATTAAAATTAAAAACTTCCGCTCTGTGAAAGATAATGTCAAGAGGAGAACATAAGTGCAGACTGGCAGAAAATATTATAAAACACATTATCTGATAAAGAACTGTTAGCTAAAATATACAAAAAACTCCGAAAACTCAACAATAAGAAAAGGAACAACCCAATTAAAAGACAGTTGAAAAACCTGAATGGACACTTTATCAAAGAAGATATACAGGTAGCAAGGAAGTATATGAAAAGATGCTCCATATCATATGTCATTAGGGAATTGCAAATTAAAACAACAATGAAATACCATTACATGCTCAGAATGGTCAAAATCCAAAACGCTTACGACACCAAATGTTGGCAAGTATGTGGAGTAACAGGAACTCTCATTCCTTACTAGGGGGGATGTGAGTGGTACAGCCATTTTGGAAGACAGTTTGGCATTTTTTTACAAAATTAAACATACACTTACCCTATGATCCAGCAATCATTTATATTTACCCATATGGTTAAAAATCTAGGTCCACACAAAACCTGGACACCGAGGTTTATGGAAGCTTTATTCATAATTATCAAAAGTTAGAAGCATGAAGATGTCCCTCAGTTGGTTCATGAATAATAAACTGTGGTACATCTAGATAATGGAATATTATTCAGCACCAAAGAAATGAATAATCAAACCATAAAAAGATATGGAAGAACCTTAAATGCGTATTACTAAGTGGAAGAGGAAAATCTGTAAAACTTCATACTGTATGATTTCAACTAAATGACATTCTGGAAAAGGCAAAACCATGGAGATGGTAACATGATCAGTAGTTGCCAAGAGTTAGGGGGAAGGGAGGGATGAATAAAGCAGAGAGGATTTTTAGGGCAGTGAAACTACCCTGTATGATACTATAATGGTGGATACATGCATGCTATTACACATTTGTCAAACACCATAGAATGTACAACATCAGGAGTGAACCCTATGTAAACTATGAAGTGTGGGTAATAATAATGTGTCAACGTAGGTTCATGATCATAACAAATGTACTACTCTCACATGTGAGACTTTGATAGTAGGATCAGAAATAAATGGGGCCTCTGTGCTTTCTGCTCAATTTTGCTGTAGACCTAAAACAGTCCTATAAAAATAAAGTCTATTTTTTTAAATGTGGTGGTGAGAGAGAAAGGATAATATATAAAAGTTTTATGTTCTGAAGAGTAGAAATAATGCAACTAAAAGCCAGTGGAATAAACAGATATAAAATGGAAATATGGGCGCCTGGGTGGCTCAGTTAAGCGACTGCCTTCGGCTCAGGTCATGATCCTGGAGTTCCAGGATCGAGTCCCGCATTGGGCTCCCTGCTCAGCAGGGAGTCTGCTTCTCCCTCTGACCCTCCCTCCTTTCATGTGCTCTCTCTCTCATTTTCTCTCTCAAATAAATAAATAAAATCTTTTAAAAAAATGGAAATATAATAAGACAATTAATTGTTATATAGGCAATAGGAAGCAGCCAAAATATATTATTAAATACCAACAAAAAGACATTAAAGGTTAAATTTTAAAAGCAGAGAAATAGGGCATAAAAATATATAATTATAAAGGTAATCACTAGAAAAATGGTATACCCTTAAATATAAAAGTATACTTTTTTAAAAATGAGAGTTTAAAATACTGATATCAAAGTTCAATTAAGACAAAAAGTGAATAAAAGAGAACAATTTGTTCTCAATTGCTAAAAATCACAATAAAGTCGAAACAGTTGTGACTATACATTAAACACAGTGACCACGGTTAAGAAGTAAAAACTGCAGAAGATTCTAAGAGACATACACTAATAGATTTTAACATACTACTCTTTTTTAAAAAATATTTTATTTATTTATTTGAGAGAGAGAGAGGCAGGAAAGGGGCAGAGGGAGGAAGAGAGAATCTCAGACTCTGCACTGAGTGTGGAGCCCAAGCTGGGGCTCTATCTCACAACCCTGAGATCATGACCTGAGCTGAAATCAAGAGTTGGACGCTTAACCGACTAAGCCACCCAGGCATCTATAACATATTACTTTTAATACAAGAACAAGGACACAAAAAGTAAACATGAACAAAGAAACTTTAAACAATATAATCAATAACATAGGTTGTGTGTGCATTTGTGTGTATCTAAACTTTATACCTTTGGGACTCCTGGGTGGCTCAGTGGGTTAAGCGTCTGCCTTTGGCTCAGGTCATGATCCCAGAGTCCTGGGACTGAGTCCTGTATCAGGGTTCTAGTTCAGCCTAGAGTGCTCTTGTCATTAGGTAATACACAGTAAAGTATTTTAGGATAAAGTGGCATCATACCTGTAACATACTATCAAAGGGCTCAGAAAAAGTAATTGTGTGTGTATGTGTGTATACCTATGGACTCAAAAATGATGAAGCAAATGTGGTAAATGTTAGCAACTGAGGAGTCTGGGTAAGGAGTAAATGAGAGTTATTTGAATTGTGGCAATTGTTCTCTAAGTTTATTTCTCTAAGTTTATTTCTATAAGTTTATTCATTTCTATAAGTTTTTTTCTTAAGTATTATTTTGAATATTTTGAAATAAAAAGTTACAAAAAGTAAAAAAACACATATTAAGTATGTAGTAATAAATGGTACAGTATTAGCTTGGAGAATATGGATATGCAGTAGGTTGTAAGAATGACCAATTCCGATAAATCATTTCCTTGGTTGGAATTAAGGAAAAAAAATGTAAATAGAATGGGCCCTTTCCCAATGCCTACTGTTCTCCATGATTCACTGAAATAGAATGTTCTGAGCATTTCAAGGCAGTACCTGACCTATTCTCTCTTCCTTATTCATCTCTTCTGAAGCCACATTTCAAGATTCTCTTGAGGTTTGAGTTACTGTATTTCTTTCTACCTCAGTATAATAGAACCCTCACCAATTCATGGTAAAATACAGGATCATGACATGTCTAAGCAGAGAAGCTTCTATTTAAAGCAGTTGATTCCTGATAAGCCTCTCAATTTGAGGTACTACAAGTGAACAATTTATATTGTTATTTCAGTAGTATATAATGGATTTCTGACATAAACCTATATAAATATAATATCAAACACTAAAATATGTAACAGGTATATGTTTTTAGCATTAACTGCCTAAAACTCAACCAATTGTTATAAAAACTGAAAATATGCTACATATTACAGAAGCAGTTTAATACAGAGAGAATCAATACATATCTTTCTTACCAGTTACATATGCTAATAGTCTAAGGAACTTGAAACTGTACTCAAAATTACCATCACCTGTCTCAAAAATTTCATTGTCAATTTGATTTTCATGAATGTCTCTAAAATCATTTGGATGATGAGTTCTGGGAGAGGGGAAGATTCTGTTGCTGTTATTTCCTCTTCAATAATTTCTTACTTTATAGACAAATACTTGAAGTAAGCAATAGCATCTCCATTAATAATTTCAGCTAACTGTTGTGGAAATTCTTCAGTGTATCTATTTGTAGCTTCTCCCTAGACTTTGTGGCTATTCTGGTCAGAATTTCTAAGATCATCAAATACTCATTCTCACAATAACTGCTAATTTCTAAACAAAGCAAAAGACTGCTTTGTTGGAAGACAGATTCAGCTAGCCTAACCATGCATCCATGGAAAGTTATGTTTTCCATATGATTACATGACTCATCATGTTATCTTATCACCATTTATTTAACTGATCAGAACCAGTTAACTGATTAGACATTGGTTTAGTGCCCACATTGGTCACTTTCACTGGTAGTTGTAAATATAAGTTACGAGAATCACTGCAAAGGGTTTCAGAACCAGTGGTGTACAGTCACCTGCTCTGACCTACTAGCAATTATCAATTGTAGGATAAGAAAGTTCACATCAAAAAACAAAAAGAAAGTTCACATCAAAAATGACCATGCATTAAGAAAAAATATTGCAATAGATAACCAATCTACTAGTAGTATTAGTATTTATTGGTTCTCTTATTGCATATAGTCTTTAGAACAGCTGGATGCTAACAAGGCTTTCAAAAAAATGAGAAACCCTGCACATAATACATTTCAAACAGACCCTGCAACTTCACAAGACTGCCATTTTGTCAATAATTTTCCAGTAGAAACTTCTAGGAAATGGAGACTATGCGCAAAGGACAAAACACTTACAAGGTCAACACAGAAGCAATTCCAAAGTGTTTTCATTTGAGATAATAGGTAAGAGAGTAAAATCAATCTGTCTGGTTTCAAAGTCTGTCTCAATCAGATACTTGTCATGTAGCCCTTGGGCTCGTTCCCTGACCTGAGGCTCAGTTTCTTTATCTGCATAATGGGAATATCACTGCCTTATAGGGCTGTCATTTTTTATAGGAGTTAAACCCCATATAACTGATTTTTACTTTTTTAGGTTTTCTTTCTTCTTTTTTTCTAACCATAAGAGCAATTAACAGAGTTAGAAGGGGGAGTAATAATAATACAGGAGAAATAATATATTGGTCGAGAGTTTAGGCTCTAGAGTTACAAACACCTGGTTTTATTTTATTTTGTTTTTTAATATTTTATTTATTTATTTGACAGAGGGAGATACACAGCGAGAGAGGGAACACAAGCAGGGGGAGTGGGAGGGAGAAGCAGGCTTCCCACGGAGTAGGGAGCCCAATGTGGGGCTCGATCCCAGGACCCACGACCTGAGCCGAAGGCAGACGCTTAACGGCTGAGCCACCCAGGCACCCTCAAACACCTGGTTTTAAAACCTGGCTCCGATACTTACTATATCGACGGGATGCTGGGCACATTACTTCATCTCAGTGTTCTAACCTATATAATATACATACATAAAACACAGTGGGAACCATGGACATAGTAAATATTCAATAGAAAGTCATTTCAAGAAATATATTTTACTCTTAGAAAGTTTGTATGCCAAACAAGTAATCGATCATAGTATGAAATCAATATGCTACAAAAAAAATAGGTACTGAAGAATTGATTATAAAGCATTTTGCCAAATGATTTGCAATGATGGTAGCACAGGTCCAGTCCCTTAACTAAAATCCTTGGGCCACATTTCAGAATTCAGAATTACTCAGATTTTAGGAAGGTAATATACAGCACAGTCTGCATATTTCATACGTCTAGTGAGGACTGAGGCAGCACCCCATAATTAAACATATTAATATTCTGTAGTGAAATGTATGAATATTCAATTTAAGTATAGCTTTAAAAAGATCATAAGTCACCTCAGCTCAGTTGAGGTCAGAGTTTACAGCCAAATGACTTGAAAGAAAGCTTTCAGTTTTCTGAGATTTAGAATTTCAGAATGATAAATAGGGAATCATGGATCTGTATCTGCATACCTAAGAGAGCTGGGCATACAGAGAATTCTTTATGTACCTGTTAACTGGGTGATTGCCTGATAATGAGAAAATTTTCATGAAAACATTCTTGTTTTCATGAAAGAGTCAAATTTGCACATCACCCACATAAAGTTCAGTGAGTCAGCTATGAACTCATATGCTTTTCTAGACAAAAAAGATCTGGTAGGACTAGGAAATGGGGCTACTGGTTGCCCAGCAGGTGCCTCATTAGGAGATCTGTAATAGTTTCTATGTCTGGAATGGGTTCTTGTTAGGATATTCAGTAGTTTTGCTTCAGTTCTTCCCAGATTCTCAAAATACAAAGGAATATAGAAGTAAAAAGGATTTCATAAAAAAAAAAAAGAAGAAGAAGAAGAAGAAAGGCAGAGAGGAGGAAGAAAAAGAAAAAAGGTGTCATCTACCCAGATTTATTGGGACATTTGCAATTCAGAATTTACTCCCATGATAATGAGTATTTCATAAAAGTTTTGTCTTAATTGTTACATACAATTCTCCTTAATGCTATGAATATAATTCAAAACTGTGTAAACTTTATCCATTTCAAGAAACACATGTTCAAATAATTTTTTAAATGTCACTGGTATGAAGAGTCTTCAGAAAATGTTTGTTTTAAACAAAAGCTCAATTAATAAACATACT
Organism: Eumetopias jubatus; assembly: GCF_037043125.1. Classification (NCBI taxonomy): domain Eukaryota; kingdom Metazoa; phylum Chordata; class Mammalia; order Carnivora; family Otariidae; genus Eumetopias; species Eumetopias jubatus. The sequence goes on from NW_028274809.1 coordinate 26,604,606, forward strand.
TTTGTTTGTTGTTCTGTTTTTCTGTATTTCCCCTAATTATTTAACTCTCCATGTATTTAATTAAGATGAGAAATGAGTAGAATGCTTTGATTGTCTGGGTGAAAGGTTTCATAATTATGCTGACCATTATTATTAATAATTACAATAGTAATTCAGTATAACTTAATTTAGCATGTATTAAAATCAATGAGAAAACCACATACTGATCCTGCAGAAATGTTATTTATAATCAATTGTAATTTCCTTGTCAGCAAATTTACTTTTATATTTGGCATACATACATTGAAAGCTATGGATATTTGAAGCTCAGAAGCCCAAAATTAAGATGATAGAGTCCGATAGGCATTTTCAAAAGTGAAAATCATTTCTATTCATAAATGGATAATATCTCATCACTATCTAAAATCCCATATCCTAATTTGGCCAAAGTCACTTTAAGAAAGATAATCAATGAAGAAAGATAAATATTGGGGGAAATGTTCTTTTTCAAATATTAAAGAGTTTTCCAGATGCTGCATAGTACTCTTGTCGATCCATCTATATGGGGTTTTTATTATCACCTTCCAGGGTAAATCAGAGGCAAGGAAAACCAGTAAATTTGAACTTGACTATTCTCTGTCTAATTGATACCCTAAAAATCCATCAGATGGATTCAAGTGTTTTAAAAACAACAACAGAGCTGCTTTGTTTTCAAAGCCTCGTGCTTTACCCACTACATCCCATAAGAGTGATTACTAGGAACCATGTTCCATGCCTTTAAATAGGTTCCTCCAGAGCAAAGTTTCAAACTTAGTGAGAGAAGAGGATGCTACTACCACTACTCTACCTGACCAGGCTGGGAAGCACTTCTGTACCGTGCTTAAAGCTGAGAAACAAAGCTTATCTTTTCCCAAACCAAAATAAATCACTCAAAGTCCAGTTTGATGCTAACTACAAAAGATTTTACAAAAGAAGTCAAGGGCCTCTTTGGGTTTGCTGAAGGAAAGGAAGCAACATCTAGTTCTTGTGAGTGCCAATTGCCAATGATTAATGAATCGACAGAAACTAACAGGAAAGAGAGTAAATCAACACAGAAACAAATAGTCCAGATGTCAAAAGACAGAGCAAATAGGCCATTAGTTGTGATGTTTATGGAGGATTTTCCCAGGGAAGGTTACAAAGTACCGTGATGGCAAATAGAAGAGGTACGGAAACTCTTCCATTCACCTACAGGGAGGATCTTTGTTCCTGCTGGATGCAGGTAAAAGCATCATCCTTATGTGCTTGCTGATCTCTTTAGAGGAAGTGAGGTGGTGTCTGGAGAATGCCTTATCTCTACTCTAGTTTATGGGAGCAGATGAACAGATATTAGACAGCACAAAAAAATACTCAGAGAAAGTTGAGGGGAGAGGGGCCAGGAGGAATTCTAGAAGCTGAAACAGAATGAACAGAATATAAACCACCTTAAAGTAAAGGGAAGAACATGAGAAGAAAATCTGCATCTCTGTTTACCAAAGATTCAAAGTTTTACAGGAATGTTAATAAGAAAGTCACAGGACCATATCCTCTATTGAACATAAACAGGGACTTCTTAGGCCCCGGCAGGCAAGAATCTCTATTTTACACATATAGGTGAAACCCTTTTGAGGAAAAGAAAGACTGTATTCGTACCAGTCATTACGAAACACCATTATTGGTCTGGCTAACCATTATTACCAGGAACCAGTGTTTTTCTGCAGAGACAGAGCAAAAAGACTGCAAACACTTACCTAACACACAACCTGTGTGTTCCTCTATCTCAGGAGAGTGAAAAACACCTCCAAAAGAAATTTGGATTGGCACCTTAACGCAAGAGTATTTAATGTAGGGTCCACAAACACTATTAGGAAAGCCAAAAATCCAACCCCACTCCCTGCCACACACATAGTGTACTTTGTTAATCTGTGTGCATTGTTCTGAGAATCTTATAGCTTCCATCAAATTCTCAGATGATCCTTAAAGGGTTAGTAACCACCAGTGTAATACCCTCCTGATAAGGCCAGAGGAGATAGAACATACTGAAAGGAAGAAAAAGCAGTGACCATCCATTTAGCCAAACCCAAGAGGAGGGCTTATTTCCGGGAATTCGTGTGTGTGTGTGTGTGTGTGTGAGTGTGTGTGTATTGGAGGAAAGAAAAATTGAGGCAGAGTCAAAAACATCCTTGTATTATATTGTTAGTATTAATAATCACATAATTCTTATCAGTTTTATATCAGAGTAAAGAATTTTAGCAAGTAAAAGGAAGAATATCAAAGAGAACAGAACAGGGAGAACATGTTAAGTAGGGTACTTGCTGACTCATCAAATGTCTTTAAACAGAAATTTGAAGGAGAGAGAGAAAGCTGTTTTACAAGTCTACAAGCACATACCAGGGGAGGCATCAAAAGAGAAATTGAAAGACCAAACTGGGAACACAGAGTTGTGCAAATGTCCTCCAAATATCATTGTTTTACATAAATTGAATAGTTACTAAAGAGTTCATATTTTGCTTCTTTTTCATTCAAGTGATGAATTATAAGCTAAGTTACTAAAAATCAAAGTTTTTCTCATGAAATGTTCATGTGAGATTCTTCTATATGATAAGTGGACAATAACCTTGCATTGAAAAACTTGCTGGGATTTAAACCAGTTAACAAAAAATAGTATAATATTCACACGAGAGAGAAAGTAGATTTAATAAAATTCTATCTTGTTTTTATCTTTTAAAAAATGCAAAATGAATTTCAACATGGAAAGAGTAGGAATACACATTATCAGAGATAACTAAAAGCAAATATGATATGGATGAGAAGATAGTTTCCTTCTGGAAAAATAAAATCTAGGAGACAGAACTTGTAGATGAGGTTAATCACTTTTTGAATCTTCAAATTACAGAAATATTCAGAAGAGTATTATAATACTGAACACTATCAAAAATCTTGATTTTCAGAAAGAAAAGATTGTTGAATTCTGTACATCCCGACTGTTTACACAGGCATTGTTCCCTGGCCAAAGTTCAGGACAAGTTATTAGACAAATGGGTTTTGAGTACATAGAAAGTAAAGTGGGGTTACTAATGACCATCATGAGTTCACAGGAAATGACGTGGATGTGAACCATCTTCCTTGAGACAGAGCTTTTGCTAGTGCCCACCTGGAGACTTCAAATATTCAAGCAGACTTTGAAGTTTTCTGATCCATATTTCTTATCAATGAATGGGAGTGAATGCCTAAAAATTTCAGAAGAAAAATGTCTGACTGCATTGGAAGGAATGAGGGCAGTTATGATAGTTAAAAGATTGAAAAGCACAGATAACCCGTGGGAACCTAAACATAAACCAGGCAAGCTCAGCATGACCCCTGCAGGATAGGTAGCTGTCAAAATAAGCAAACAGGATCTAAATGCAGTTTAGGTAACATAAATAATGTAATAAGCTAGAGAACAACAGATACTCAAGAAGTAGATATGATTAGTGAAAAAGAACGCATTGGTCATGACAATGCAATCTTTCTCACACTGTGCCTTGCGGGGCTAACCTAGGAGGACAGATGTAATGGTCCACCAAGTTCCTTGGTTCTGTGAGCTATGTAACCCCTAGATCTGGACTCTGAAACAGAGATTGCAAATTCAGCAACCCAGGGTAAGACAGCAAGAATGATGGGGATGCTGGCAAAGCAGGGGGCACATGCCTCTCATGGGGCAGATTCATTCTGCTCCAGCCCGTTGTTGTCAGCAACAAAATAGGGCCAGGTGGTCAGATCTTCCAATTGCTCAACAGAAGCCAGAAATCTACATCTTTTTATATGCAATCTACTGATTTCTTAAAATATTGTCAATTAATTTGATATTTTAAAAATAATTGTGTAAATGATAGAAAAAACATGAATGGGTAAAATATACGTTAACAAGTTGCTCTAGATATTCTTTGTTATGAGAGATGTAAAGAGCTCTAGGCATAACCTCCACTAAGCCTTCATGTTAGTGCTAGTTTTTTTTTAAGATTTTATTTATTTGAGAGAGAGAGCACAAGCAGGGGGAGCAGCAGCAGGAGAGGGAGAAGCAAACTCCCCACTGAGCAGGGAGCCTGATGGGGGGCTCAATCCTAGGACCCTGGGATCATGACCTGAGCCAAAGGCAGATGCTTAACCAACTGAGGCACCCAGGTGCCCCTACTTTTTTTTAAGTTTTTATTTAAATTCCAGTTAGTTAACACACAGTGCAATAACGTTAGTGCTACTTTGAACTTATTCTTGAGTTTCACCATCTCTCTCTTTTCTTGAGACAAACATCTGGTGTGTCCTCACTCTACCAACCAGATTCCTACCCTGGTTCTCAGATCCTGTGGAGCTGGTCTATCTCTTGCTCTTCACTCTGCCTAGAGTCCTTCCTGAGACTGTGGAACTTTGTTGAACCTAGATTTCTAGAGATGTTCTCTATCATAGGGCCTTCTCTATGGCCCACAGATGGATATTCCTCTCACTTCTGGGCTGGCATCGTTGCATATTGGTACCAAACAATTGTCTACCCTCTTAGTTATTCTGATACTTGGAACACAGATTAGGGTCACTTGGTAATGTTGGTCAAGTTGTACAAGGTGCACCATTCATGTCACGGTCTCCCTCTATTTGTAATTTATTTTGACAGTTTTCTGGCAGAAGGGAGTAAAATGTCATGGGGTGGGGACGTCTCTTTCTACTTCACACAAAGGCATCAAGTGGGATTGATGTGGACTTCCCTACTGTTGCAAACCCTATTCTCCCATAGATTTTATTGTAAAGTGTGTTAAAGTTGTATTGGCTATAATTAATAGAAATGAATTCAAACTGGATTTAGCAATATTAAAAAAAAGTACATAATATGTCAGTAAACCCCAGAAGGAATGCAGAACATGATAAAACAATCTAAGTATACTATAAGTACATGAAACCACCTCACTGAAATGACTGGGGGAAAAGATACTGACCCAAGTAACTTTGGAAATGAGCAGTCTATAAGACTAAAGGCAAAACAAACTGTACATAAGGACTGTACTCTAGTTTATAAAATTACTTCCCATTGGGGATACAGGTTAACCATTCTGATATTAAAATGCATGTGTACTGAAATTGAACAATTAAATAAATGGATGGCAGATGGGACAGCCAGATTTTTAACTATTAGAATACAACATTACAGGTAATCAAAGGAAAGAAGATAGAATGATCCCTGTGGTAATGCATTTAGAGGTGAACACATCAGTATAAATTCATATTCTGCTTAATACAGATATAGATGGTTTCATATAGAAATATTTGTAGAAATGTACATGTTCACAGGCTAGAATATACATATGCTTCCTTGCTCTGACAGCCGAGAGGGCCTAGAAGCAGTGATATCCCATCAGATATGTGCATGTCGAGTACCCAGATCTTGGTTTCTAATACTATTACCCCCCAAAAAGGAACTAGGGTTCCTTCAAGAAATGGCTGATTCTAGGACTGGGGCAGGAAATGTGCAACATGAACCTGAAACATCTTGTAGTACCAGAAAGCACAGAAACAGTTAAACAAATAAATACATAAACAAACAAACAAAAAATACTATAATAGGGTTTTGTCAGAAGGACAGAGAAGCCAACTGAAAGAGCTCCTACTGACCATATCTGGAACAATTTGAGCAACTAAATAAATTACACTGGATTACAAACTACATATAAAATAAATATCCATGGGGCCACATTATATGAATAATTGATAAATAGATAAATGAGAACAGAAAAATACCCCATGCAGAAGAATCCCAAATCATTTATGTACATACTCAGTCCTAAAAGAGGTAGAATGTTCTATCCTTTAAGTGTGGGCTACGCATAGGGACTTCTTTCTAAAGATGGTGGTATAGAAAGGAGGGGAGAAAAGAGTAACCTTATAATTGAGACAGCTAACAAACATTACCTCGGTCAGGTGATTAAGGTCAATATTAGCAATATGCACCCTTGATACAATGCGATAAAATGGCACCTTATTGATGGTATGTACCGTTGATATGAGGTGATAAAATGGCATTTTACCTCTCTAGTCTTGCTGCAAAAAATGCATAAGATCAGTTTAAGGATGATGAAAATAGTAGGACAGAGGAAGTGTGAGACATTCTAAGAAATACTTGATTAGTACTCCCCAAAACAGTCAAGGTCATTAAAAACAAAGAAAGTCTGAGAAAAAGCCAGGAGAAGCCTAAGAGACATGACAATCAAATGTAATATGATATCCTAGAGGAGATCCTAGAACAGAAAAAGCACCTTAGGCAAAAACTAAGGAAATCTGAATAAACTGTTGACTTTAGTTAATAAAAATCTATCTGTATTGCTTCATTATTTGTAATAAATGTATCATTATTAATAACTGGACAAAATGGGTATGAGGTATGCAATAACTCTCTGTACTTTGTATTTTTTGGGGTGAATCTAAAACTATTCCAAATTAAATTTTTTATTTAAAAAACAAACACATGATTCTAAGGATACAGGAATAGATTACTAAAGGCAAGGGAGACATTTAAACAGTCAGACCTCAAGAAAAGCATGAAGTAGAGCTCAGTGGACTTCAGTACAGGAGTTTCTGACTTCCTCTGGTTTACTGCCAGTAACATAATTCAGCCACCAGCCTCGGCCTTTCTCTTGTCAGAATTCCTACTTCCCAGAAGAGGAAATCTGATCAATTTGCATAGATCAGATAACCAACCTGGACTTAAGTGGCTATAGCTCAGACAGTAGTGCTTTAGTGACATGCCTTCATTCCATATATTGTAAACAGATCATAGAAATAGGGAATGTGTGGTTCAGTTATCCAAGAATCCATTCTTTAAGGAGGCTTGAAAGGAGGCTATACAAACAGAACTGGACTGAGCTATACCAACACCCAGATGGAAGGATAGATGAAAGCAATTAGCATTTAAATTCTGCTTTACCATTTTGGGTTGGTATATCATTTAAGGTTCAAGTTAAGTGATATGACAATAAAAGTTAAAAAAAAAAATCTACCTACTCAACAAAATGGAAGTTTATTTTTCTCACACATAACCATCCAAATGTGATTAGTCCAAATCTGGTGAGGTGTTCCTGCCACTCTCAACACTTGGCTTTGAACTCGAGACCCAAGGCAGTTTTATTTTTTTATCACCATTTCCTAGCTGGTGTGGAAGGCTTAAAAAAAATAGGGAGCAAGAAGCTAGAAGCAGGAGGGAGGAAGAAGAAGAGGAGAGGAGAAAGAGAGATTGCACATATCACTTCCATTCATTCTGTACCTCACCCCCACTCTCCACCAAAACATTCATTCTACCTATTACAGGCCATGCCTAACTGCCAAAGGAGGCTAGGCAGTACAGTCTTTAGCTATATGGCTAAAGACTGATATATGCCAGCTAAAACTTACAGAATTCTGTTATAGAAAGAATTAATACTGGGGATCATTAGTTAGCTTTTCCACTGCCAATAATCAAACTTTTACTCCCATGTATAATGTTTTCCATATCGTTTAATTCACCTTACTAATATTTTATGAATCTCCACCTTTGTTTAAAAGATATCCAGTGAAAACTTCCATTTTATTCCAGTATTTTTATAGCCTTTGTGATTAGACTATTGCTATATAGTTTGAGTTGGGATGATTTAATCTACATTATTGTAATCTGTGGCTACAGGTTACAGGTAAATGCCACAGGTGTTGGGGCTGCTCCCCAAAGGTGACACTTAAGAAACTTCTGGGAGCATGAGTCAATTCATGGCCTTGTTACTTAGGCCAGTTTGAGTTGGGCTTTCTGTTACTGGTTAGATAATTCATATTGATTAAGAATTTTTACATCTATCCTATCAATTGCTTCTGGACATTAAGGACAGTTTGCCTATGAGCAGCATCTTGTCAGGGATACCTAAATCAACAGAGGACTGTCAAATCCTGGTTGGCTGGTGTGCCTTAGAATTTTAAGGGCTCATGAGGAAGTATAAGACATCTGGAAAACACCCCCATGAGAAATAACTCTGAAATGAAGACAAAGTTTGCATTTGTTGACTTGCTCTTTTGACTTTTCTTATCTTCTATGCCAGGGACCTCACTGCTTATACTGGAATGGGTGCTGTGATGATGATCAGAAAGTTAAACCATGAAAAGAGATTTGTTCTAAATAAACTTGTGCAAGTTTATTCCTTTGAATTATGCTTTGAAATGCTATCACATACTCTGTTGATACCAACATGGACCCTAAAGTCAGTAGATCCTCCTAAGATTTCCAAGAGAGCCATGTCTACAGTCTGTGACATAGAGTGGGGGCAGGGGAGATGAATAGACTTTCAAGTCAATGTGTCAGTCAAAGGTTAAAACCAAATAAAAAACAAAGAAACAACAAAAATATACAGAAGGTCAGAAGGAAAGGGGTGGGGAGGAAAAGGAAAAGCCAAGCCAAAGTGCCTGGCTGAACCAGACTAAACCGTGTTTTAATTCAGGTGAGGCGAGAGTGTGGTCATTTCCTAGTAACATTTAATTCTTACGCTCTTTCATGGGACTGGACTGCAAGTTTCTATAAGGATGAAGACCACAATTTTACATTTCTTTTAAAACTGACCTGACTGCACTGCTGAGCTTCCACATTCCTCACACAAAAATTACTTGATGAATGTATTTTAGTTCAGAAAATCCAAAATTGAACATTTCTTCTATCATAAAGACTACCTGATGACTTATTTTACTTTCCCCCCCTACTTTCAATAATTTGTGGGCTATAGTTGAGATGCATCCAATAGAAAGCCAGTACTTGTAATTGCAAAATCCACCTGAATGAGAAAAATTAAAAACAAAAGCACTCATTAAATTTAATTAGGTTAGACAGAGTAGACTGATCATCCCGCTTCATTTACTGAATTATTTGAGCTTGAGGAAATGGTAACTCATTAAGCATTTCACATCGCACTTCAGTAATAGCTAACAGATACTATTCCCTCCATATCATGATTATAACAGAAAAAAAAAAAAGATAAAATAAAAAGAACTGAGAAAGAACTGAAACTTGAAACAAAATTTCATGGAGATTAAGATGTGGCTTTTTCCCCCCTCAGATCAGATTTATAAATTCATCACAGAGGTTCTTTTCCAGAGTTTGGTAGAAAGGTCAGACATAGTTACATAGTCCAGTAGTTTCCATCACTGTGTGTGTGTGTGTGTGTGTGTGTGTGTGTGTGTGTACATTGTTTGGGTGCAAGTAACAAAGTACAACTCTGGCTACATTAAGAAAAATGTGGAAACAAAAGTATAGTGGAAGGCTCCTAAAATCAAATGAAAAGCTAAGAAAATATCTAGCTGAGAAATTGGCAGGAACCAGAGGTGTTCTGCAGCCCACAGCGCAGGCAGTTCTCCATGGTCTCTTCACAAAAGAATGAGCTCCACCTATGTTCTGTCTTTAGGTCACTCAAATCAACATTCAAATCCCAGAGAGGAAAGTCCTGTGGACCTAGCTTAGGTTAATGGATTGGAGAAGTAAAGGAGAGGAAGCTAGAATGACACCAACATTTTTGCCCCCCCCAACACACACCTCCAAATTTGGGATCCTATTACTAAAACAATGAATGTCAGGTCATTCTAAAATGACAGATATCCACTGCAACCACTAAAGTCTGAATCAGTCCCTATCCCCCAAACGGTGGTTGGCCCAGCAATGAGCATAGAATCCAAGTTGGATCAACCAGGGTCCTTCACAGAGACTTTATGTACATAAGCCTGCTTCCTTTGGGGCTGTTAGTCTGAATGATGCAAGTATAGAAGAGTCACAGCCTCTTAACTTCTCCTACCACATGGAAAGACTTTCTGTGGTAAGGAGGACAGACCACAGAGGGAAACAAAAAGACAGGAAGAAAAGGGGAGTAGAAGAAACTGAAAAATATCTTACCTCGTGTGAGTTTCTGACACTGATGTGACCATAGACTTGCCAGCTATTTATAACTCCCATTTGTGGTAGGAGGAGGGGGGTGTTAGGATTGAAGTACTTTGAGTTGAGACTGCCACTTATTTCCATCAGAAATCTAATAAACCACTTTATAAAATAGCTAGTCCCAAACACTAATCATTTCAGGCATACTCTCTACTTACAACCCTCCCAGTTTTTGTAGATGCTTTTACTAAGTGATAAAAGAAAAAGGAAAAAAAAAAGTCTATCATGTGAAACCTCCGACTTTTTGGACCATTCTAATACTAACATGTGCTCAAACCAATTCTATCCACTATTATCATTCTCCTCTTTGGTACAACCTCGAGGGGAAAATTGCCAATCTCCTTTCTCAAACTAAAGTTCAACCTCTTCGTTCATTCATTTCTTCAATAAACGTGCATTGCACATTTGTTACTACTCACGGGACAATGACTTTGGCTCTGGAGATAGAAGGAGGATTAAGACCAGTTCCTACTCTCAAGAACCCACAGCCTAGTAAAGCACACATACATAGAAATGGGCAATTGATTGTTATTTGTGTTAAATGAGGTGATAAAGACATGCAAAGGGCATGTGGGGGAACAAAGACAGTTCTCTAACCAAACATGCAACGGAAGGAAAAAGTAGTATCTAGGAAGACCTGATAGAAGAGAGATATGTTAAAGGTAGTAGGTAAAAATAGGCATAAAGAATATTCCCAACACAGAAACCCAGTCTAGAGGGCATAGAGAAAGCAGCAGTATGGCATATGCAGTGATCCACTGTCCCAAGTGAGTGACAAAGCAAAATTGAATCAGAGGGCCAAGAAATGAGATCCTTTATAGCCATTGTAATGAATATAACTGAGGGCCTACCATGTGAAGGGGCATGACTGAGGATTTGAACAAAAACATGACTTGATAAAATTTATCAAGTCTGAATAAGTCCCTAGCCCCCAAATGGTCATTGGCTTAGCAATAAGCATAAAATCCAAGTTGGATGAACCAGGGTCCTTCACAGAGACTTTATGTACTTAAGCCTGCTTCCTTTGGAGTTGTTAGTCTGAATGCTCTGGGTTAGTCACTCTGGATGCTCTGTGAAGAAAGGCTAGAGAGGGGTAAGGGCTAAAGCAGATAAATCAGTCAGGAGGATATTTCTGGAATCCACTGGAGAAACAATGCTGCTTGGACAAGGGCGAATGTGGCAAGAAACATTTTGAAGAAAGAGCTAAACAGTTTGGTTAATGGATTGGAGAAGTAAAGGAGAGGAGGCTAGAATGACACCAACATTTCTGGCCTGAGCAATGGGGGAAATGGAGATAGAACTTATTGGGCTGGAAAAGACAGGAAGGGAAACAGTTTCTAGAAAAAAAACAAAGACGTTATTCATGACCACCATATGATAAAGATGAAAATTAGACATTCAAATAGAGATACCATGTAGGCAGTTGGACATCAAAGTCTGGATTAAGAGGAGTGGTGAGAATTGAAGATACAAATTTAGAATGCATTAGCATACATACATCATTTCAAGGTATTTAGCTATGTGAGATCACACATGGAATGAGTATAAATAGAAAAGAAGTCTCAGGACACAGGTGCTTCAACATTCAGAGGTTGGAAAGGAGGATCTAGCAAAGGAAATAGAGAAGGAAGAGCTGCCAATGAGATCCAAGGAGTATCAGAAAGAAATAGGTGAGAATAAGTTTCGAGGAAGAAGGAGTAATCAAAGGCTATTAAACACTTGATTTTCAAATTTAGGGTTGAAAACCGTTTTCAGCAATTCCATTCTATCGTTATTCTGTGTCCCACTGGCCTTAACCCTTATTCTGTCTCCAGAGTCACTCCGTCTTCTGACAACTGGTTCCCTCCTAGCAACCAGGAAAGTCACCCTTTTCAGTTTTAGCATCTCTTCCTAAAGACAGGGTAACTAAATCACGTTTAATATATATCAGGGGGGCGGGTGCCTGGGTGGTTCAGATGGTTAAGCGTCTGCCTTTGGCTCAGGTCATGATCCCAGGGTCCTGGGATCAAGTCCCGCATCGGACTCCCTGCTCTGCGGGGAGCCTGCTTCTCCCTCTGCCTTTCTCTCTCTCTCTCTCTCTGACTCTCATGGATAAATAAATAAAACTTTTTTTAAAAAAAAAAATATATATATATCAGGGGTAATGGTTTAATAGTGCAAGAGATAGCAGAAGCAAAGAAAAATAGTCTTAAGCAATTACCGTGGACATAAAATTATAAGCTGTTTAAATCAGGTGAAAAATTTTGCAATCGTTTACGCTTTTCTAATAGTCTTGCCTCTAGAGCTCACTGTGGCAGCATTACTCGTAGCTCAGGGATTCCCCCAATTTAGGAGCTTAGTTCTTCCCGTTTTGAAAGTAATTCTGATTGATGGTATTAATATTATAATGTTGCATCAGAAAAGCTATCAAATATTTATTTTTAAGTATTTGTAATCCCAATTTTCATTACGTGGAATGACAATAAAGATTGCCTAGGACAATACTGGCAATTTTACAAATAAATTCCAAGATTGATCTAAAGTTGTGCTGGTTTAAATTTGAAAGCAGAGAGCAGGTCATCATGTCAGTCAAAGTGGTTCTTAAAATGTGGTCCCTGGAGCAGAAGCAGTGGCCTCACCTGGGAACCTGTTAGAAATGCAAATTCACAGGCCCCACACCAAATCCACTGAACCCTACACTCTGGGTAGAGGCCAGCAACCACTGTTCTTCACAAGCTCCCTCGTTGATTACAATGTACAGAAGAGTCTGAGACGCACGGAGTGAAAGATAGGAAAGGGGGAGGGCAAGGGACCCAGAGGAGGACTAGAAGGGGTGAGAGGAAGAGAGAAAGGAGAGAAGAGAAGGGAACAAGACAGGGAAAGCAAGAAAAAAGGTAAGAAAGAGGGAACACTAAAGAAAACCATAGTTATCCTAAGATAGTAATAAGCAACTAAGTGTCTACCAATTAGAAGGGCATGAAAATTACCTCAGAGTACTGCTGTAAGAACTGAGAAAATTAAAGTAAAACACTTTTCCAGGTGCCCTGGCACCTAGTGTTGGTAACATCTGTCTAAAATGACTGGCCACAAAACAGCTCAATGTGAAGTTTGCTCAACGCGGCCACGTTCTTAACCTTCACTGTCCACTGTTATTAATAACTGTTTTCATTTTTTGTCTCCAAGGCAAGTACTTCCTAGAAGTCCTAATCCCCATCTAATCCAACCCTTGGCTTATTTTAACTCTGCTTTCATTCTAGACACTTCATGACTTCCCTGAAATCCCTTTCACTGCCTATATTGGAACTCATCCACCTGACTTCCAACTACCAGAAAAAGTTGCCAAGGCCCAGTTGAGGACGGGTGAGACTCAAGACTGCCACAGTGGAAGGTTTGCCAGTGAGACACGATCTTGGCAAAGAATGGTAGAGGAGATTGATGTTTGTTCAAGCTGAGACAGCAACACTTTCGGTTTCAAAGAGAGAGCCAGAGAGAAGAGCAGCCAAAGAGTTTTTTAGTATCGTTTGACTTCCTTATGGAGACTTGAAGATTTCCTGGAGTTTTATTACCAACAGAAAACACCTGAGAGGCCAACTAATTCCAAAGATTCAGCTCTTCTTCGTTGTTTAATAAAAACCATAAAATCCAGCTGGCTAGGAAATTTAAAGATAAAGAAACAACTAATTAAACTTAATTGGGTCAGTCTAGGCAGGCTGATTACCCTGCTTGGCCTCAGGAGAATCTGATCTTGGATTCACTGAGCACAACTTGGCAAAAGAAAGCCTAAAGCCGAGACAGGTGCTATATTTTTGTCTGGAGATGTAATTTTTAGTGAGGAACACAAAAAAGAGGTTAAAAAAGGAAACAGTATACTGGGGCATGGCATAATCAACCACAGACAAGTCATTCCAGATCCATTCTATTTTCTCAGAGTAGAGCAGAGGGAATTATTATAATAAGACAACTGGCTTATTTTATAGGAGGCCCTGGATTTCCTTCACCTGAATTAACCAAATTTATTTTATCAGGTTTTCTTTGCAAGTTCTTTCTTGCTTGCAACCCAGAAGAGAAATCGGAAAGAGCTATGTGCCGTGAATTGAGTATATGGATGAAGGCCCAGTTTGTCTGAGGAATCCACATCACAGTCTGCCATGGAGAAGACTGTTGATTCCTAGAATCTGAGGACAATCTTATGCCACCAGCATACATCCGATGATCATTTATTCTGAAACCCTTTATTTTGAATGTAGTAATAGTTAATCTGGCAAATATTGGTTTCGATTACATCAAGATAAGAAATGGTTTTGCACACAGAAATTATTTTTCCTCCTAGGAAACAACTTTAGAATTTCAGTCCTACATTTTACCTGATAAAAGAACTCAAAGAATTAATTGAATTTTCTTCAAGGATCTACAGATCTCGGGCTTCTCAAAGTGATCTGTGGAACATCTGCATTTAATCCATTGGAATCATGGGTTAATAATGCAACCTTTTAACCCCCCACCCTGGCTACTAAATCAGAATCATCTCTGGTAGTAGGTCCAGAGAAAATGTATGCCAAAAAAAAAAAAAAATGCTCCCCGGGTGGCTCTTAATAACTCTAAAATGTGAGAAATGTACTTTCAGTGTCTTGTTGAATGGCAAAGTAGTTAAGAGTTTGAATGCCAGCTCCATCAAGCCAAATGATGGTGGGACTTACCTTAAGCAAGTCACATTACCTTTTCTTGTGTGCCTTGTTAACTAAAATGAGGATATTAAGAGTACCTGTCCCAAAATGTTGTTTCAAAGATTAACACACAGAAAGTGTTTAGTACAGTACCTGGCTCAATAAATCTTGGCTCCAGTTGTTATTAACAGTAACGTTACCTAGATAATAATAGTAAGTCATTAAAAAAAGCGGAGTCTCAATGAAATCCATGTGGTGACCCTGTTGTACTATTGCATTTTTGCAGTTTTTGCAACATGCTAACTGTTCTACATTAAAAGCTAATTTTTAAAGTTTTTTAAACTTCTGGGGCACCTGGTTGGCTCAGTCGGTAAAGCACATGACTCTTAATCTCAGGGTTGTGAATTCAAGCCCACACTGGGGGCATCTATGCAAAATTAAAAAAAAAAAATTAAAGGTTTTGAAACTTCTTTGTCTTTTACCATCTTCCTAATATTGTTAATCTCTTGAAAGAAAGAATAAATAAGCAGACAAGGATATTTTCTATCACACAGGGATGAAACGAGACCTAACCTTTATGAAGTGTCTACCATGTGGCAGCAATATCCACATATGACTGTAGGAGGAATTAGGTGTAAACTTATGACCCTTAATTACCCAACATAATGGCTGATAACCCAGGGGGGGGATATCTGAGACATTAGCCACAACTGTCAAAAAAGGATTAAATTAGTTATATATATTGTGAAATATGTTTCTCATTACTCTGGGACATGTAGAGTAAATTTTTCATTAAGAAAAGAAGTAAAGGGGCACCTGGGTGGTGCGGTTGGTTGAGCATCCAACTCTTGGTTTCAGCTCAGGTCCTGATCTCAGGGTCGTGAAACTGAACTCCACACTCAGCTGAGTCTGCTTGAAGTTCTCTCTCCCTCTGCTCCTCCTTCCTGCGGTCTCTCTCTCAAATAAATAAATAAATCTTAAAAAAAAAAAAGTAAAAACACAGGAAGCTAATGAGTTCCTTATCATGCAAAGGCCACATCCAAATTATCTGTGCTTCATCAACCATACTTTTTATGCTATTCCTACAGACTGATATGCATGATCTCATTTAATTTAGTTCTCAGGAAACTGTGCAAGGAAGATATTTCTTTTCACATGGAAAGAAAATAAGGTTAGTGAGATTAAGTACCTTGCCCATGGTGACACTGCACATTCAACAGGTGGCCGGCTGCTTCTGGTTCCAGACTCCTGCTCTTCATCCCTCCACCTGACTAAGAGATACAAAGGAGCCTGCTGAGTGCCCCGTACTGAACTAGCAGCTGAGGACACATGCCTTCATGGAGCTTTCAGTCTAGTAGAGAAGCTAGAAAATAAATACATCCTGATCAGCATTATAAGTGCTATGGCCCATAGGAAATATAAGAAGTTCTAAGAGCATGTCACGGGAACCTAATTTTACTCTGAGGATAAGGACAGGACTCCTCAAAGAAAAGGCATTCAATCTGAGATGAACAGTGAGTAGGATAAGTAAGGGAAAGGGAGAGTGCTTGTAGGGAAGGGGGCAGCAGGCATGAAAAATTTGAAGCAAAAATGAGTCAGATACTTTGAAGAAAAAATGATATCCAGGAAGGCTGCAGCACCTGAAGGGAGGACTGGAGTCAAGGAAGAAGTAATGGGAAGACTTACAGGTCATGTAAGGTTTGAGCAATTTGTCCAAAAGGATAAAAACAAATGACAGAAATGAAGCAGCTGAAAGCTATGAGCAGATTTTCTTACTGAAGAGGCTCTCCACATCAATGACTGGCACAGACATATTAGAAGACTAGCTGGAGTTAGCAGTTTTCAGCCTCTACTCAACATGCTTTTGAGCAGTAGATCCAGAGCTCTCTTCAAGCTATCCTCCTGCCAATTCAACGAATGCACCACAAACACAATAAGTACTATAAATACTCTGCAATTTCTACTAAACTGTAGCTCCAAGCACCACCTCTTATCTTGATCTCAAGATGTACATCAGCTGTTCCCCTTGGCTTATTGTCTGCAGCTGTGTAATAACACCCAAAGCACCCATTAGAGTCAATTTTATTGGTAACTTCTGCTTACTTAGGACGACCATCATTAATCAGCTTCTGGAAATCAAAGCCAACCACAGCCTCCGTGCTGACACATACTCGCAGTCCAGTGAGGACTAGAACCACAAGGAAAGAGAAATAGCCTTTTTGTGTTGTGTTGGTAAGTCACTGGCTGCCTTAATAAATTTTAGTTGGAGTCCCCACTGATTACAGAATGAAACTCATCATGTTAATCTTGAGTAATGCCGTAGCCTTGAATGTTCCTCACACCTTCTAAACTTTCCTTTTTAACATTTCATTAACTGGTTCACTGGCAATTAAAAATAGGTGTGAGAGTAAACAACGGAGCTGGTTTTATTCCTCTTTGGATTTGCTCCTGAACTATAAACAAGATTACAAAGTCTGCCCTTTTGTTCCCTGCCGATTCCTGTTCTTCTTTATCTTATGTATGCATCTGTCTCCTAAAATCTTCCCCTGGGCTAACCCAGTCCTGCTTCTGCACACCTTCCCTGGTCCAGAGTGCCTCCTCTGCTTTTTAAAGATTTAGTTTAGAACTCAAAGTTTCCAAGGATATACCCTACTCCTTAGAGGCTGACGCCACAGAATATAAAGTGGAAATAGAAAATAAATAATGTATATTGTAATTTGATGTTGTGATTCCCATCAGAGCCTACAGAGCAAATACAGAAAGGTCAGGGCACTGCCCTGAGAGAAGGGATTCTGCATCAGGGAGGTTTGGAAGGAAGATGTTCAGCAGGCTTTTCTCCGTGAACTGATTGTTCAACTAGTAACCTACCACGGGACTATTCTAAAATTAAGTAAAAACCTTGTGTACTGGAATTCCTTTAAAATATTCCTAGTATGGAAAGATTTGGTGGACACACCCTAAAGTGACCCCGATGAGTCATACCCTTGTATAACTGCCTCCTCTTGAAGGTGGGTGGAACCTGCTAGTGCTTCTAAATGATGGATTATGGCAAAAGAGATAGGATGTAATGCCTTTGATTAAGTTACTTTATATAGCAAAGGTGATGCAATGTCACTCCCATGAATATGTTACATTATGTAAGACTCTGACTTAGAAGACTAGAGAGAGAAATTCTCCCACCTACGGTGAAGTAAGCAGCAATGTTGTGAGGGACTGATGGGGAAGCTCCCACAGAAAGGAACTGTGAGAGGCATGCAGACCCCAGCCAACAGTGAGCAAGAAAATGGTGCCTTCAGTGAGTAAGGGACAGGCGGGGCTAGGTAGGGATAGATAGGGGCCTATGTGATCAGGCTCACAGAAATCCCCCAAATGTGAGGTGTTAAGAAAACCAGAGATAAGGGAGCACACCAGACCACCCTGCCCTAGGTGTCCAAGTTGGGGAGATCTTATTTATGACAGATCTTATTTCTGTAGGGTCAACAGAAAATAACCAGACCCTAAAAAGAAGTAAGCCATTAAAGATGTTACCACTAGTCCTTAATCAATGGTGCTGCCAATAGAGAAGTTAAAAAGATTTAAGTTCCCTGGTTAGCTTTCAATAAAAGACCAACCCTAAAACCCCTCAGTGGCCACCCTGTCGGTACCCGTCTCACTCCTGAGAGCTTTTTTCTGTGTCCTTGGTTGATAAAATTTGATGGCTTTACTCACTCTCCTTTGTCCATGAGATTCATTCTTTGACTCTGTGAGACAAGAACCTCGCTCTCCGGCTTCATTTGTTCCATAGCTACAAGGAGGTGAACTCTGTCGACAACTGGAGGGAGCTCAGAAGCAGAACTTTCCTTAGTCAAGGCTCTGACGAAAATATAGTCTGGCTAATAACTTGTTGCAGATTGTTTTGAGACCCTGAGCAGAAACCCCAGCTCATATGTGTCTCTACTCCTCTCCCCCAGAAGTTGTGAGATAATAGTGGATTTATTTTTGCCTTTTCCTTTAATACTTTTTAGTAACATTCCATTATCTTCTGTAATTGGGTTTCTGTTGCCAAAAGTATAACATAAAACTGATTTGGGGTCCTTTGTAGGTGACTTGCTCTTGTTCTTTTTGTATTTGTTAGAATTTTCTTTTTGACTTACACGAATTGACGTATGTACAAGTTACCCATTCTTCAGGGCACCTGGGTGGCTCAGTCGTTAAGCGTCTGCCTTCGGCTCGGGTCATGATCCCAGGGTCCTGGGATCGAGCCCCACATCGGGCTCCCTGCTCAGCGGGAAGCCTGCTTCTCCCTCTCCCACTCCCCCTGCTTGTGTTCCCTCTCTCGCTGTGTCTCTCTCTGTCAAATAAATAAAATCTTTAAAAAAAAAACAAGTTGCATTCTTCCCAAGAGAATATGGATAGGGATACATCTGAAATAGCAATATGAGCAGCTCTGTTGACCCTACTGATGTAGGAAATGTTGGGGTTCGGAGCTGATGACGAAGGAAGAATCCTTGAGACATCTTTGGTGCAAAAAGTGGTTTTATTAAAGCAGAGACAGAACCTCTGGACAGAAAGGGCTGCACTGGGGTTGTAAGGAATGGCTGATTATATACTCTGGAGCTGGGGGGAAGTAAAGACAAAGGGAGGCTTCCAAAAATACTCAGAGGATCCTGGAGCTCTAGCTATTATGAAGCTAAGGTTTTTTTTCCCTCTAGCAAAGCATTAACATTAAGACTGTTGGGAGTTTCCTGGAGGAATGTTATATCTGCCTGCCTCAAGTATTTGTCAATGGGCTGCAGGTTATAAGGAAATTTAATCTTATCTACATTTCCTTCTGCCTTTGTTTCCCACATCACTATCACCAGTGAAACAACCATAACTGGTGAAAATTATTGACAAAATAAATTAAGTCCCTGGATATTGTCCTATGGGCATATAGAAAATGGAGAAACATTTATTTAAGAAAATCTATGCAATCTGCATAAAAACAGAGAGTCTGTAGCATTTTGAACCTTTACTTGCCCTTTCCCCAGCTCACTGTGATCATAGCTCTACTCCAGGCAGGGGTAGCCAAGAACACAGGGATTTGTCAAGGGTTACACTCTCTCTCTTGGCAGAGCAAACCACTAGTACTCATCCTACAGCTCTATGTTGCAGAAGCTTTATTCCAGGCAAGAGTGGCTGAGCAATCTGGGGCTCCCTTTCTCCACCCAGCCCTCTCTCAAATGGTGGAGGCCCTATTCCAGGTACATCCAACCAAAAATACTGATTCCTGATTGCCTGTCTCTGCTCACCTACAGGTGGGATAGAGTTTCTATGCCTGAAGAGGCAAGCCAAGATCAGAAGTCAATGCCCCACTTGCAAAGGGATGTCACTTCTAGAGAAGTGAGTCACTTTCCTTACCCCAAGGTCTAGAGCAATGATACAGAGGTTTTGGTGGAGAGCAATTAAAAGAAGGCTGATAACTCCAACAAGCTAAACTACAGAGCAGGTAGAAGTAACAGAAAGGACCAGGGAAAGAGCTAAGAAGATTCCTTTTGGGGTCAGGACAAACCTCAAAGGCTAGCTTCAAAGACTACCCCTGCAGAGACCAAAATTTAATTGGATTAGACTGGAGCGATATAAGCCCCAGGACATTGTTGAAAACAATAGAACAATCAGCCAGCAATTAGAGGAAGCTAGCAGCTGGATATGATACCACTGGAAGCAAACAGTTTTAACAGAGAACAGAGAAAAAGACAAAGAGAGCCCTGCTAAAGTCACTGTCCTCCCCTGGTGACTATGTGTGTTGCCAAAGGTGCATCCTCTGAGGCAGGACACTGTGGGGGACACAGATTTCACAGAAATAATCCAGCCAAGCAACTAAAAATATGAACAAACATCAACAACTACAGCAAGCCCTGGAGGAGGCACACCAGTATTCAGAGTTGGAACCCATATAGAAAGCTGGTGGAAATGCCAAGTGGTGTAGCCACTTTGGAAAACAGGTGATTCCTCAAAAGTTTAAATATACAGCTACCATATGACCTAGCAACTCCACTGCTAGGTATATATCCCTCCCCTACAAAAGAAAACATATCTCCACACAAAAATGTATAAACAAATGTTCATAGTGATGAGGGAGTAGAAGGCCAGCTAAGGACAAAGCACAGGCTGACACCCTGCAACCCCCGCCCCCCATTCCTGGGTGGGACATGTGTGACATTCTTCCAGCAAGCTCCCGACTATCTTGAGGTTAATGCCTTGTGAGGGTAAAACAACCTTAACTTGACAATGGCAAGGCCTTGGGTATCCTGTGAGTCTTCTTTAACATAGGAAAATCCTTTCGAAACCTCCCTTTGCTTTACCTCCCCCAACTCCCAAGTATATAATCAGCACCCCTCACCATCCCGGTGCAGCCGCTCTTTCTGTGCACAGGGCCTGTCCCCGGGCTTTAATAAAACCACGATTTTGCACCAAAGACGTCTCAAGAATTCTTTCTTGGTCGTCAGCTCTGGACTTCACCCCACCAAATCTCACCTATATTCAAAAACTACATCAATAACATTATTCATAATAACTAAAAAAGTGGAAACAACCCAAATTGTTAGACTAGGCACCTGTCCAGGCAGCACTCCATAGGAAGTAGGATCAGACCAGATAGGCCCAAGATGGCGGGTGCCATGACCCAAAACCCCTGACCAAATAAGAAAAAAAAAAAAAGGTTGAAACTCTGCTTCCTTGCTCAAGTAATGAATATCCCACCCCCTAGTTAACAACTACCGATAAAAGGATAGAAACCTGAATCCCAGGGACTCAGCTTTCTCTCCGTCTTGAGCTCACCCACTCACGTCTTCAGAGCGCACTTTTGCTTTAATAAGCCTGCCCACTTCACTTCTGTCACTCCTCTGCTGTGTTGTGTGTCTGCCCTTGAATTCCTTCAGGAGAGGAGATTAAGAATCTTCAGGGAGCCCTTTGGGACTGGCTGGGTAGAGGGCCCATGGTCTCCCCAGTTCCCCTGGCAACAAAATGTCCATCAACTGGTAAATGGATAAATAAAATGTGGGATATTCATAAGATGAAATATTATTTGTCGACAAGAAAGGATGAAAAACTGACACCTGCTATAAACATGAATGAACCTTGAAAACATTCTAGTGATACAAGCTAGCCACAAAAGACCACCTTTTGTCCCAAGATACAGAAAGTAGTGGTTGCCCAAAGTTGGGGACATTGGGAAGAAATGGGAAGTGAAAACTAATAGTTGTGGGGTTTCTTTTTGAGGTCATTTAGATGTTCTAAAATTGATTGAGGTGATGGTTGCACTACTGTTGAACATACTAGACAACTGAGTTGTACACTTTAAATGAGTGAATTGTGTGCTAGGTAAATTATATTTCAATAGAACGTTTTGTTTTTTTAAACTGGAAATTTACCTTTCTCACTGGACTAATGTTATATTTATAGTACAGATTTTATCTAAAGTTTTGTGTTTGTCCAAGAATTCTTAGAACATTCCTTTAGTTGTGTGGTGGAGGGAGGGGAGAATTTTTAGTTGGCCTCTGCGGATTTTTCTTTTCAATAATAAAGTATATGTTGCTATAAATGAATACAGAGCCAGGAATTGAGAGGTTTAATATTGCTTAGTAATATGGGGTTTGCTTCCAAAGATTCTGAGGCTTAGTAAATAGAATCCATATTGTCCTTCCTGTTCCTAAATCAATGGTTCAGTTCATTATTATGAGTGATTCTATTCAGGCACACAATGTACTTCTACACTGTGTTTTTAGTTTAGGAAAGCCAACCTTTAAAATTAGGCTTATTCACCACTCAAAAACACCATACCTGCAATTTTAGCTCACCACACCACATCTGTGCTTTTAAAGAAGCAGAGGGTAGTCATTTATATTTCAGAGATGAGAAAATATCTTTTGTTACTGAAACATAACTCTTAATTAAAGCAAGTAAATATAAGTAATATTACCCAATAAAACATAATTCTTTTAGAGAAAGATTCCTTTCAGAAATAAAGACCTATGGTATATTTCTTAGTAACTACTTTGAAGGAAAAACAAAAAAACCTCTGTCATTTCCCTTTTAACACACATACTCGTCTCGGCGTGTAGTTAAAAATCTCACCAGAAGTTTATTCCCAACCATCCTCAGCATTTGAGTGTCCCCAGATTCCCTTAACTTCTCTGTCACAGGCATGGACTATTAATCAGAGCGTCCACATTAATTAGGAAAAAAAAAATGGTTTACCTCTATAACCTACTTGTTTTTAGAACTTCTACATCCTTCTCCACATGTAGCAGAAGAAAGAAACCTCTAGTCCTGTCCTTACATCTACCACATGGTCATGGTCACCCTGAGAACCTGCTTTCACGGGGAGCAGGGCTGTCCTTTCTTTTTAACTTCCTCCCAGCAGTTATTTGACGCCTAAACTGGAGCCAGATCTAGCTTAATTGACATATATCTCTTTACATTTTGAAAAATAACTTAAGGTGGCCCCCATCAAGAAAAAAAATTGTAGAAACTATTCTAAAGCACTGACATTCTCTAAATTATCATAATATTGTGAGAACAACTTAAACAAGACTTTTAAGTAGAAATAGTGCTTGTCAAGTTTGGCAAAATGCTGAACCTTATAGGGCATGAGTAAGAAGCCTGCAGTTAGCCAACCACATCCAATTCAGGAACCAATTCCTCTTCTAGCTCCTGGCAGCGGCAGTAAATAGATGGCAAAAATGGATCATTAAATTCTGGTAATTAGTGGGATATTATTCCGTCTATCAAATTTGAAGTATAATTGATTAATCCCTTAACTTTGAGATACGTCACATCAATTTATTTTGCTTGTCTCAATAGCAATCTTGCCATGTTCTTAACACATTTATTCCAAAATTATAGATCAAGCAATCAATACATATTTACAAGTGCCATAAAGGTGTGAGTTTTTACAGTAGGCTTTATGGTGGCTACAAGGATAGATAAAATCTCTTTTGTCACCAAGGTACTTAGATAACTGGGAACCAAATACACAAAATTATTTTGTAAGCAAAATAGAGAGAGAGAGAATAAGATGCAATAAGTATGCCAAATGAGTAGTTCGAATCTCTTTGAAACAATGACCATAATTATACCGGTTTTCAGATTGTCATACACTGGGTTTACAACTCACAATGCTCACACTGGCTGTCCAAAGCCTTCATTATACTCGGTGGTAGAAATAAGAATATTCTTATTTTCCTCAAAGATGAAAACTACAAAACAGCCTAATTTCTTTTTATTTATTTATTTATTTATTTATTTACCTGAGAGAGAGAGCGTGCGTGCGTGCACGATGAGGGGGGGGTGGATAGGGCAGAGGGAGAGGGAGAAGAACAAGCAGATTCCCCGCTGAGTGCCTGAGCTGGGAGCCCAGAGAAAAGGGGTGGGGGCCTCAACACAGGGCTCCACGTGGGCTTCAATCCCAGGATGCCGAGATCATGACCTAAGCCAAGTAGGTGATCAACCTACTGAGCTACCCAGGCGCCCCGAAAACAGCCTAATTTCTAATGACAGAGGTAGTTTTTTTGACTTGCCAATATAAAACATTGGCCTTTAAATTATTCACATAAATATTTCTTAAAGCATTCTGATAATTAAATTATTAGTTTCTGCATTAGGCTGTCATTTTTATTAGTGAATATTCTGACGACAAGGTCTAGATACATCTTTTTATTTTGTTTTTGTTTTTGTTTTTGTTTTATTGTTATGTTAATCACCATACATTACATCATTAGTTCTTGATGTAGTGTTCCATGATTCATTGTTTCTGCATAACACCCAGTGCTCCACGCAGAATGTGCCCTCTTTAATACCCATCACCAGGCTAACCCATCCTCCCACCCCCCTCCCCTCTAGAACCCTCAGTTTGTTTTTCAGAGTCCATCGTCTCTCATGGTTCATCTCCCCCTCCGACTTACTCCCCTTCATTCTTCCCCTCCTGCTATCTTCTTCTTTTTCTTTTTTCTTAACATATGTTCCATTATTTGTTTCAGAAGTACAGATCTGTGATTCAACAGTCTTGCACAATTCACAGCGCTCACCATAGCACATACCCTACCCAATGTCTATCACCCAGCCACCCCATCCCTCCCACGCCCATCACTCCAGCAACACTCAATTTGTTTCCTGAGATTAAGAATTCCTCATATCAGTGAGGTCATATGATACATGTCTTTCTCTGATTGACTTACTTCACTCAGCATAACACCCTCCAGTTCCATCCACGTCGCTGCAAATGGCAAGATCTCATTTCATTTGATGGCTGCATAATATTCCATTGTGTATATATACCACCTCTTCTTTATCCATTCATCTGTCGATGGACATCTTGGCTCTTTCCACAGTTTGGCTATTGTGGACATTGCTGCTATAAACAGTGGGGTGCACGTACCCCTTCGGATCCCTACATTTGTATCTTTGGGGTAAATACCCAGTAGTGCAATTGCTGGATCGTAGGGTAGCTCTATTTTCAACTGTTTGAGGAACCTCCATACTGTTTTCCAGAGTGGTTGCACCAGCTTGCATTCCCACCAACAGTGTAGGAGGGTTCCCCTTTCTCTGCATCCCTGCCAACGTCTGTTGTTTCCTGACTTGTTAATTTTAGCCAGTCTGACTGGTGTGAGGTGGTATCTCATTGAGGTTTTGATTTGGATTTCCCTGATGCCAAGCGATGTTGAGCACTTTTTCATGGGTCTGTTGGCCATTTGGATGTCTTCTTTGGAAAACTGTCTGTTCATGTCTTCTGCCCATTTCTTGATTGGATTATTTGTTCTTTGGGTGTTGAGTTTGATAAGTTCTTTATAGATTTTGGATACTAGCCCTTTATCTGATATGTCATTTGCAAATATCTTCTCCCATTCTGTTGGTTGTCTTTTGGTTCTGTGGACTGTTTCTTTTGCTGTGCAAAAGCTTTTTATCTTGATGAAATCCCAATAGTTCATTTTTGCCCTGGCTTCCCTTGCCTTTGGCGATGTTTCTAGGAAGAAGTTGCTGCAGCTGAGGTCGAAGACGTTGCTACCTGTGTTCTCTTTTAGGATTTTGATGGACTCCTGTCTCACGTTTAGGTCTTTCAACCATTTGGAGTCTATTTTTGTGTGTGGTGTAAGGAAACGGTCCACTTTCATTCCTCTGCATGTGGCTGTCCAATTTTCCCAACACCATTTGTTGAAGAGACTGTCTTTTTTCCATTGGACATTCTTTCCTGCTTTGTCAAAGATGAGTTGACCATAGAGTTGAGGGCCCATTTCTGGACTCTCGATTCTGTTCCATTGATCTATGTGTCAGTTTTTGTGCCAGTACCATACTGTCTTGATGATGACAGCTTTGTAATAGAGCTGGAAGTCCGGAATTGTGAGGCCGCTAGCTTTGCTTTGCTTTTTCAACATTCCTCTGGCTATTCGGGGTCTCTTCTGGTTCCATACAAATTTTAGGATTATTTGTTCCATTTCTTTGAAAAAAGTGGATGGTATTTTGATGGGGATTGCATTGAATGTGTAGATTGCTCTAGGTAGCATTGGCATCTTCACAATGGTTGTTCTTCCAATCCATGAGCATGGAATGTTTTTCCATTTCTTTGTGTCTTCCTCAATTTCTTTCATGAGTATTTTATAGTTTTCTGAGTACAGATCCTTTGCCTCTTTGGTTAGATTTATTCCTAGGTATCTTATAGTTTTGGGTGCAATTGTAAATGGGATCGACTCCTTGATTTGTCTCTCTTCTGTCTTGTTGTTGGTGTATAGGAATGCCACTGATTTCTGTGCATTGATTTTATATCTTGCTACTTGACTGAATTCCTGTATGAGTTCTAGCAGTTTTGGGGTGGAGTCTGTTGGGTTTTCCACATACAGTATCATATCATCTGCAAAGAGTGAGAGTTTGACTTCCTCTTTGCCGATTTGGATGCCTTTGACTTCTTTTTGTTGTCTGATTGCTGTGGCTAGGACTTCTAATGCTATGTTGAATAGCAGTGGTGATAGTGGACATCCTTGCCGTGTTCCTGACCTTAGGGGAAAAGCTCTCAGCTTTTCCCCATTGAGAATGATATTCGCTATAGGTTTTTCATAGATGGCTTTTATGATATTGAGGTATGTACCCTCTATCCCTAGACTCTGAAGAGTTTTGATCAAGAAAAGATGTACTTTGTCAAATGCTTTTTCTGCATCTGTTGAGAGGATCATATGATTCTTGTTCTTTCTTTTGTTAATGTGTTGTATCACGTTGATTGATTTGTGGATGTTGAACCAGCCTTGCAGCCCAGGGATAAATCCCACTTGGTCATGGTGAATAATCCTTTTAATGTACTGTTGGATCCTATTGGCTAGTATTTTGGTGAGTATTTTTGCATCCATGTTCATCAAGGATATTGGTAATTCTCCTTTTTGATGGGTCTTTGTCTGGTTTTGGGATCAAGGTAATGGTGGCCTCATAAAATGAGTTTGGAAGTTTTCCTTCCATTTCTATTTTTTGGAACAGTTTCAGGAGAATAGGTATTAATTCTTCTTTAAATGTCTGATAGAATTCCCCTGGGAAGCCATCTGGCCCTGGGCTTTTGTTTGTTGGGAGATTTTTGATGACTGCTTCAATTTCCTTAGTGGTTATAGGTCTGTTCAGGTTTTCTATTTCTTCCTGGTTCAATTTGGCAGTTGATACATCTCTAGGAATGCACCCATTTCTTCTAGATTATCTAATTTGCTGGCATAGAGTTGCTCATAATATGTTCTTATAATTGTTTGTATTTCTTTGGTGTTGGTTGTGATCTCTCCTCTTTCATTCATGATTTTGTTGATTTGGGTCATTTCTCTTTTCTTTTTGATAAGTCTGGCCAGGGGTTTATCAATCTTGTTAATTCTTTCAAAGAACCAGCTCCTAGTTTCGTTGATCTGTTCTACTGTTCTTTTGGTTTCTAGTTCATTGATTTCTGCTCTGATCTTTATTATTTCTCTTCTCCTGCTGGATTTAGGCTTTATTTGCTCTTCTTTCTCCAGCTCCTTTAGGTGTAGGATTAGGTTGTGTATTTGAGACCTCTCTTGTTTCTTGAGAAAGGCTTGTATTGCTATATACTTTCCTCTCAGGACTGCCTTTGCTGTATCCCAAAGATTTTGAACAGTTGTGTTTTCATTTTCATTGGTTTCCATGAATTTTTTTAATTCTTCTTTAATTTCCTGGTTGACCCATTCATTCTTTAGTAGGATGCTCTTTAGCCTCCGTGTATTTGAGTTCTTTCCGACTTTCCTGTTGTGATTGAGTTCTAGTTTCAAAGCATTGTGGTCTGAAAATATGCAGGGAATAATCCCAATCTTTTGGTACCGGTTGAGACCTGATTTGTGACCTAGGATGTGATCAATTCTGGAGAATGTTCCATGGGCACTAGAGAAGAATGTGTATTCCGTTGCTTTGGGATGGAATGTTCTGAATATGTCTGTGAAGTCCATTTGGTCCAGTGTGTCATTTAAAGTCTTTATTTCCCTGTTGATCTTTTCTTAGATGATCTGTCCATTTCAGTCAGGGGGGTGTTAAAGTCCCCCACTATTATTGTATTGTTGTCAATGTGTTTCTTCGCTTTTGTTATTAATTGCCTTATATAATTTGTTGCTCCCATGTTAGGGGCATAAATATTTACAATTGTTAGATCTTCTTGTTGGATAGACCCTTTAAGTAGGATATAGTGTCCTTCCTCATCTCTTATTACAGTCTTTGTTTTAAAAACTAATTTGTCTGATATAAGGATTGCCACCCCAGCTTTCTTTTGTGTCCATTAGCATGGTAAATGGTTTTCCACCCCCTCACTTTCAATCTGGGGGTATCTTTGGGTCTAAAATGAGTCTCTTGCAGACAACATAGTGATGGGTCTTGTTTTTTAATCCAATCTGATAGCCTGTGTCTTTTGATTGGGACATTTAGCCCATTTACATTCAGGGTAACTATTGAAAGATATGAATTTAGTGCCATTGTATTGCCTGTAAGGTGACTGTTACTGTATATTGTCTGTGTTCCTTTCTGATCTATGCTGCTTTTAGGCTCTCTCTTTGCTTAGAGGACCCCTTTCAATATTTCTTGGAGGGCTGGTTTCGTGTTTGCAAATTCCTTTAGTTTTTGTTTGTCCTGGAAGCTCTTTATCTCTCCTTCAATCTTCAGTGAGAGCCTAGCTGGATATAGTATTCTTGTTTTTTTTCTGCATATTTTGCATATTTTTCTCGTTTAGTGCTCTGAAGATATCATGCCAGTCCTTTCTGGCCTGCCAGGTCTCTGTGGATAGGTCTGTTGCCAACCTAATATTTCTACAATTGTAGGTTACATATCTCTTCTCCCGAGCTGCTTTCAGGATTTTCTCTTTGTCTCTGAAACTCATACATTTTACTATTAGATGTTAGGGTGTTGACCTATTTTTATTGATTTTGAGAGGGGTTCTCTGTGCCTCCTGGATTTTGATGGCTGTTTCCTTCCTCACGTTAGGGAAGTGCTCTGCTATTATTTGCTCCAATATACCTTCTGCCCCTCTCTCTCTTTCTTCTTCTTCTTGGATCCCAATTATTCTAATGTTGTTTTGTCTTATCGTATCGCTTATCTCTCAAATTCTGCACTCGTGATCCTGTAGTTGTTTCTCTTTTTCTCATCCTCTTTATTTTCCATTATTTGGTCTTCTATATCGCTGATTCTCTCTTCTGCCTCATTTATCCTAGCAGTTAGTGCCCCTGTTTTTGATTGCACCTCATTAATAGCCTTTTTGATTTCCACTTGGTTATATTTTAGTTCTTTAATTTCTCCAGAAAGGGTTTCTCTAATAACTTCCATGCTTTTTTCAAGCCCAGCTACTATCTTTAAAGTCATGATTCTGAACTCTAGGTCCGACATCGTACTAATGTCTGTATTGAGTAGGTCCCTGGCTGACGGTACTATCTCTTGTTCTTTTTACTGAGGTGATTTTTTTCATCTTGTCATTTTGTCCAGAGGAGAATAGATGAATGAGAGAACAAAATCCTAAGGTTAACAACGTCCCCAGCAAATATACTCTATACAAATCAGAAAAGACCTGAAACCAGGGGAAAAGAAAGGGAAAGAAAGAAAAAAGAAAGAGAAAAGAAAGAAAAAAAACAAAAAAGAAAAAGAAAAAGATAAAAACAAAAACAGAACAATACAAAAAAAACAGAATATGATCAAATATGATCAGGCTAGTGCATAGATCAGTGCCACACACTAGATTTTGGACGTATTTTTGTCTGTTAGAAAAAGGTGCCTGCTAAAATTTTAAAGGAAGAAAGACTTATATATGTACAAAATGAGGCTTGATACAATGAAGGGATGGAAGATGACTGTAAAGATGAAAATTATAAAAGATTTTATAAAAGGACTTGATAAGATAAGAAGTTGTTTGAGAAAAGAAAGAAGAAGATTTAGAAAAAAAGAAAAGGGAGAGAATGTGATCAGGCAGGAGAATAGAACAAAGCCATACACTAGTGATTTAGGGTATATTTTGATCTGTTAGAAGAAACTGTATCTCAAAATTTTAAAGAGAGAACAACTTATATATATATGCCAAAAATAAGGGTAACTACTATGAAGGGATAAAATATGACTAAAAATGAAAAATAAAAAATGTTTTTTAAAAAAAGGGATTGATAAGATGTTGGTTGAAAAAGGGGAAAAGAAAAATTAAAAAAACAGTTAAAAAATTAACTTTGAAAAACTAATGAATCATGGTTAAAAAAAAGCCATTAATTCTATGTGCAGTATTCCCCTAGCCTGGAGTTCTCCCGTTCTCCTTGATCGGTAAACTTGGTCTTGGCTTGCTGGCTGTTCATGCTGATCTTCTGGGGGATGGGCCTGTTGCCGTGGTTCCCAAATGTCTTTGCCGGAGGCGGAATTGCCCCGCCTTGTCGGTCCGGGCTAAGTAATCTGCTTGGGTTTGCTCTCAGGAGCTTTTGTTCCCTGCAAGCTCTGGTACAGCTTTGGAGGACCAGGGTGAAAATGGTGGCCTCCCAATCTCCACTCAGAGGAGCTGAGAACTCGGGGCCCCGCTCCTCAGTGCGCCCCCAAAGAAAAGCAGTCACTCCCGTCTCCCTGGTCTCCGGCCACACTCCGTGCTCACCCGGCCTGTGACCGAGCGTTTCTATCTCTGGCACCCGACCCCGTGTGGAGTCTCCAAACCCAGCAGATCCCTGCGGGGCGCTCCCGCGCCGCTCCTCCCGGGGGAAGAAGGGGAGTCTCCCCAGATCTGCTGCTTGTTGGGTCCCTGCTGGAGGAGCAGTGGCCCGACTGGGCCGCAGATCACAGTTTATGGCAACCACGAGCTGAGAGCCCGCGCCTTGGCTCCGTCTCTGCAGCCGGCTTCCCCGCTCCGATACCTGGGAGCTCTGCTGCACTCAGGCACCCCCGGTCTGTCTGTGACCCCGAGGGTCCTGAGACCACACTGTCCCATGAGGGTTCCACCCCCTGCTTAGCCACTGGAGCGAGCGACGTCCCTCCGCGGAGCCGACTTCTAAAAGTTCCGATTTTGTGCTCCGCGGCTCTAGCACTTGCCAGAAGCGGCCGACGGAGGCCCCCTCCCCCGCCGTCTATCCTCCCAAATATCGCCTGGGATTCACTTCTCCGCACGTCCTACCTTCCAGTAAGTGGTCGCTTCTCTGTTCAGAGAGTTGTTGCTATGCTCTTCTTCGGTCTCCTGTTGAGTTTGTAGGTGTTCAGAATGGTTTGATCCCTATCCAGCTGAATTCCTGAGACCAGATGAAATCCAAGTCTCCTACTCCTCCGCCATCTTGCTCCGCCCCCTAGATACATCTTTTTAAAAGTTTAATCTACTAAGCCCACTAATATACAAATTGTAGACTTGTCAATACTTCACATATCTGAGAAGCAAAATAGTGACAATTTGGAAGTTTAAAAATAAATATTAGTCAAAGCATTTACTGTATTTTCATGGCTCAGTTATTTTCATTTTCGCTGCTCTTTTAGAAACAGAAACTTTTCATACCACATTATATAATTAATGATGGATGTGTGACCCTGTGTACCTTTTAGTCCACTGTGATCTCTGGCTACATAAATGATTTATATCAAGGAAACTGTTCATATACAGGAAAAGGAAGCACTGACCTGCAGCTCCTTTATCGGTTTCATCTCTAGTAGGTGTCATATCATAATTCCTTCTTCCATCTCCTTTTAAATTTGATTAAACAAAGAACAAATATGTTACTGCTGGGCAAGGGTGACACACTCATTAATCACAATACAATTTACAATTATGAGCTACATTTGTTTATTATACTAAAATAATAGGTGCCATATGAGTAACTAATCTGATAATAATATTTTATTAAAAGAATTCAATGTTACATTATAAATCTACACTACAAAGAGAATTCATAGTGATTGGAGAGTTATTTTGTTCCAAAATAGAAGATGTCATATGTCAGCTGTTATAAGATGGTCCATCCAAAATACATAAGGCACTAATTCCATTGTGAAGGTACCTGTAGGTAAACACAGAAATCTTTCCTTTTATCCTGTATCATTTTAATTTCAGTTACAAAAGCTGTTGTGTAAGGAGTACATGAAGGCTTACGGTTATTAAAGCAATATGTTTTATCATATGTGCACAAAGATAAAAGTAACTACCAATGTCTGACTTGTAACTCATGCTGATAGTTAGGAATTTGCACTTTATCATGAATTCATGTTTCTTGCAGATAACAAGCTGCCCTGGGGAAAAGGGCCCTGGGAAGAAAAGGGTAGTAGCCATTACTGGAAGTGTGCCGAGTAGTGCACTCTATTAACACTCCTTGTTCCCTGGGAGCCTGTCTCTGACAGCTCCGGAAGCCCAGCACTAACACAAAAACCAAAGCAGGTGGATGGTGGGAGGTGATACAGACATTGTTGCATTGCAGAAATAATACAAGTCTGAAATCAGACAGACCTGGGTTCAAATCCTGACTCTGCCACTTACTTACTAACTCACTGTGGCCCTGGGTAGATGACAACCTCTTGAGTTTCAAGTTCCTCACGTGTAAAATAAATAGAGTATTATCTACCCTCCAGATAAAATAAGAGATTGCACATAATTATCTGGTAAATCATAGGTGTTTGATTAATTAAGCTAGTATTTATTTGAAACAGTTAAGTTCTACTGTGTGACAGGTACTATGACAGGATGCAGAATGACTTAGGGTGACCAGCTGTCTTGGTCTGTCCAGGACTTTCCTGGTTTTAGCAAAGAAAATCCCATATCCCAGAAACTCCTCAGCCACAGGTAAACCAGGACAGTGAGTCATCCTACCAGAACATTCCATCTAACAGACTATATGTAGATGTGAGGGAGGATATGACCCCAGTGTGAAACTGTAGTTTCAGAGAGGAGTCAAAAGGGAAAGCAAAAATATCAGCCCTCATCCAGATCTGAAGTGAGCATGAGAATCAGAGAATTCTAAAGGGGTTGGTAAGAGGATGAAGAACTGGATTACAAACAGGGGTGCTGGGGAATCCTCTGAGTAAACGGATGACAGAACCAAAGGAGAATCCTTGAAGCTCTAACCAGTCCTTGAGGAAAACTTTTATAGTCTGTGACCTACAGGGAAACATCCAATGGTGAAAGGAAGTATAAAGGAAGCCATGCAAGTGTGTAGAGAACCATACCACTTGGGGAGGAGACAAAACATAAAATATTTTGCTAGAAAGGATCTGTGGACAAAGCCTGACTGGACCACAGACTTAAGTATCATATAGTCTTACATAATAATACCTCCACAGTCCTTCCATCTAGTAGTGAAGAAACTAAAGCTCCAGACATTACCCTCAGCCTCACGCTTCTGAGCCACTGCTTCCAATATGAACACCTCTGGTTTTCTTTCCTTGCCTGGACTTTTATCCCAATACTGCTCCAGGCTTTCTGCCTCCAGTGCTCCCTCCCAGGCTGCCCCGCCAACCAAATCTCCCGAAAGCCTCCAGATCCCATTATTTTTATCGGGAACTCCCATCAGATTCTATCTACTTCATCAGCATTCCTCGTTCATCCTCTGCTCTCCATTTCATTGCTGTTTAGTTCACGCCTACATCACTGTTCTTAAATACCACGGCAATCTGTAACTAGTCTCTCTGCTCCTTTTCACTCTTTGCTAATGTAGCTGCTGAAGCTGGCAAAGCTGACAGCATCCAAAACTGCCAGAGAAAGTTCTAAAAGGAACATCTGATCTGACCATGTCTGTTCCTTGCTTTAAAATCATTCACCTCAAGGTATTTTCTACTTTCCCTTTTGATTTCTTCTTTGACCCAATGACATTGAAGAGTGTGTTGTTTAAATTCCACATATTGGTGAATTTTCCAGTTAAATTTGCTAAGAAGGTAGATCTTATGTTAAGTGTTCTTATCTCACACACACACACACACACACACACACACATACAATTATAATAATAAAAGGGAAGTGCTGAATAGGTGGCACAATTTATGGCATAAATTGTGGTGATAGTTTCACAAGAGTGTACTTAACTCCAAACACATCGAGCTGTGTACATTAATATTTTCACGTGCAAAATAAGCTTTGAAAAAATGTTTTTAAGAAAATTCTGAGTTTAGAATCACACTAAAGGAAAATTTAAAGAAAGTATTTTAGATCAAAAGACTATGATTCTACATTAAAAATACAGCTTTGCAAGAAATAATGATAATTAAAAGTATTGGTAAATGGGCTGAATTAATCTCAAAAAAAAAATCATTCAACAGTCCCCCAAGATGTTCAGGAAGAAAACTGAAATTCTTGGTTTGGTTTACAAGCCGAATTATCGTGGCCTATTCTCCCATGGAGCATGGTTCTATTACTGAAAGTGTTGTACTAAAACAAGAATTTCTGGGCGCCTGGGTGGCTCAATTGGTTAAGCGACTGCCTTCGGCTCAGGTCATGATCCTGGAGTCCCGGGATAGAGTCCCACATCAGGGTCCCTGCTCAGTGGGGGGGTCTGCTTCTCCCTCTGACCCTCTTCCCTCTCGTGCTCTCTATCTCTCATTCTCTCTCTCTCATGAGAATGAATACCTGCAATTCTCTACTTGAAATTCAATTTAAAGTGCTTTTTAAATACCATCATGTGCCTAGCTGTGCGGTAGGCACAATAGATAAAGAAGTACAGAACACAGACTTCCCTTCAAGGAATTCATGATGTTCTAAGCTTGATTTTAAGAGGCTATTTTCTTAATACTCACATCAAAACATTTAAAATGTGCTACTTCTCAAATATTAAATTTACATGTCTAAATCTGTGTTTAGAAATGAGTCACTTATAAGGCAGTATATTTTATAATACCCTGGGTATTATATAAATACTCTCTCAATGAATAAAATCTTAAAAAAAAAAAAAGAATTTCTTTGGTACGATAAGTTTGGTATTAAATAAAATTCAATAGTACAGGATTTCTTAAAATGATAGTATGATCATATCCTTATGAATCTCCAGAAGAAGAATATAATTTATTTTGTTGCCCCAAATCAACTGAATCTGAAAACGTTTTGTGTAATGCTTATAGCAGGACTAACGTTCCCCAAAAGCTATTTTGGAACATGTTGCTCTGGTCTCACCTCCCACTATCCCCTACCTGCAGTAGCCTTTACCCAATGCACATGGAACTGCCGGAACCCATCACGCTCCTAACACTATCTCATCTTTGCATGTGATCCCTCCTCCTTCTGAAATGTTCTGCTTTCACTCTTTCTCCGAGCTAATTGATATGGCATTTTCAAGACTAAGTTCAAATGTGCCTTCTTGGGCTCCCTTCATCTGGCTTACATGCCCTTCCCCAAACTGGCAGGGCATCCAGTTCATTCCACTTAGCACTCTGTATTTTTCCAAGGAGAGAGGCCTTCTTACTCACCTTGGTTCCTTCAGTGATTAGTGCAGTATCTGACATATACTTGATGTTTGCCAATTGTTGAGTAAATGGAACGTTGAAGTTGATAGGGAAGAAATCATTGAACCAAAATTTAATGGAGGAAATTGGACCAGTAGTATAGCAACTGCCTATCTGCAAAATTAATAAGAAGAAACAAAGCTGTCTTTCTGGAGTGCTCTAAGTACAGGAAAATGAACTGTGTGACCTGTGGGGTCTTCTACTTGCCTTTGGAGTCTGTGAAGTTCTGGGAGAATAATACATATCTCTATGAGTTTGATCTAGCCCTGTCAAGTGGATTTATTATTCTTTATTTAAATAATGTATGACTTACACTTCCAGCTGAATATCAATACGAAAAACAAATCTGATCTTAGATTTCCTAATGTCTCCAAGTTAGAATGGCATTCAAATTCAATGAGATTAAAAGAACTTAGATAAAAATTATTTGGGATTTCTCCCCAGACTTTTAACTGTCACTTCCATGGCCTTTTTATGTCTATTTTCACTTTCCAAATCCTCTTACAGAGATTTTAAATTATCCTTTCTTGACTTGTTTAGTGAAAACATTTGAATCTACAGAGAAAATTTGCCATATTTATAACCATCTTTTTTTCCCTGTCAGGTTTTTTTCCTTATTCTTTTATGACTTCTTTTTTTTCACTAATCTACTCTTGCCAGGGATTTTGACAGCTGAAATATGTGATTAGTGCCATTTTGTATCTCAATGTATGGATTTAAATTTAGTCACAGTGGTTCTAGTTGAAGTTTTGATTTGTCAAAATATTTTGGTTTTAAATGAAAGCTACCCACATATACCTTTTATAAAAACAATTCTTACACAAAAAGATTTACAGTACTCTTCCTTCTTAGCAATTCTGCATAGGTCGCATAGAGCAGCTGAAAACTACCGGCTTTATTTCATTCTTTGTACTTTGGGTTTGGGTATACACAGTAAAAATTTTCATGCATACCCATACTCAAGATTCAATAAAGGAGTTAACTTGCCTCCTGGAAAACATTGTCTGCTAAGTTCCCTGCCTCCATTTCCTATTCCTACTTCAACATACGCAATTATGGCTTAACAGTTCCCCACCTCATGAAAACATTATTTTAAATGTTTTTTTAACCTGTATGACATTCCTCAGTATTGTCTGAGAAATAGGGAAAGAGAAGGTGGTTCAAATACTGATACAGGGGGTACCTGGGTGGCTCAGTCATTAAGCATCTGCCTTCGGCTCAGGTCACAATCCCAGGCTCCTGGGATGGAGCCCCACGTCGGGCTTTCTGCTCCTCTCCCACTCCCCCGGCTTGTGTTCCTGCTTTCGCGCTCTCTCTCTCTGTCAAATAAATTAATAAAATTAAAAAAAAAAATACTGATACAGATAAGAAAAAAAAATTTTAGAAAATTGGAACTTAGTCTCCATAAAAAAAAAAAAAAGGAAGAAGTATCCATATATATTAACCCTTTTACCTATGTCCTACAAAGGTAGTTTGCTGTTCTTTCTAAGGAGCAGTATTACCCAAATACCAGCAAAACCAGACATTTCTAAGCCTGATTTGTTATAGAAACAGGGTATTATAAAATATACTGCCTTATAAGTGACTCATTTCTAGACACAGATTTAGACATGTAAATTTAATATTTGAGGAGTAGCACATTTTAAATGTTTTGATGTGAGTATTAAGAAAATAGCCTCTTAAAATCAAGCTTAGAACATCATGAATTCCTTGAAGGGAAGTCTGTGTTCTGTACTTCTTTATCTATTGTGCCTACCGCACAGCTAGGCACATGATGGTATTTAAAAAGCACTTTAAATTGAATTTCAAGTAGAGAATTGCAGCAAACGACTGTATAATCAATGAAAGGCAGATTTTTAATTTCTTACATCAAAATCCACCTGTTGGCCTTTACAATCACTGGTCCATGGGGAAATTTTATATGAGAGTAAAGTCACTTTAGATGGCATATCTACCATAAGAGTTTCTCAGTTAAACAACAAAGGGAGCTTGCTCTACAGGGATAAAACTAGCTTCCCTGTGGTCAGGTATTAAGTACATTGGAGAGAGACAACACAGAAACTCTTTGCGCCAGACTTTGTGCCAGGGTCATCCATTTCATCTTTCTTTTTCAAGATAGCTTTAAAGTACCAGAGAAATATAATGCAATGGGGCACATATATGGCTTCCAAACTTATCAAGGACCTCAAGATTGCCTGGCTCATTTTCTAACTCTCCATAGTGGTCTTTTTAAGTCTTCTGCATTCTCCCTAAATCCTGACCCTTCTCTACCCTCTGTAATTTCAGTGGACAATCTTCTCTCTGAGTTTGCTATAATCAACAAATTAGAATCATAAATAAATGAAAATAAAGAGATCCATCATAAGGGAACCCACATAGGCACCTGGATTCACCTCTTTCTCTACTTTGAAAATGGAGGAAATATCACCTTACCTGATGCTTTCTCATAATTCTGTGGCTAGAGGTTGTCCCTGGCCTCTCTGCTGAATATTTCCCTGTACTAGATCCTATCTTAGCACTTAAATATGCTTTAATCATCCCCTTACAAGATTAAAAAAGAAAAACAGTCCTTGGACCCCATGTTCTCCTAAGCTAGTCTTCTCTTTTCTCCTTTTCATGCTCATAGACAGTTCTATATCTTTCTTATCTCTACTTTCTACTGACTCTTCAACCCATTCCAGCGTGGCTTCTGCCATACCACCAATGAAAACACATTTCAATACAGCCAGTATACTTTGTGACTCTAAAAAAGTTTTGATTCTTCATTTTACAGGACTTCTTAACAGTATTTGACATAATTGGCTTCACCCTCCTCTTTAAAATACTCTCTCCCTTGAATTCTGTGAGCTCAGATTCCCCTGGGTTCCCTTCTGCTTTCCTATAACCAGCCCATCTCAATATTCCTTGATAACATATTCTCCTCCCCCCAACTTTTTTTTTAATAAAGACTTTATTTTTACATAATCCCTATACCCAATGTGGGTCTTGAACTTACAACCCTGAGATCAAGAGTCACAGGCTCTACGAACTGAGCCAGCCTCTCCCCAACTTTTAAATGCACGTGCCTGGAGGAATTCCAGGTTCTTCAGAGCACTTCTCACTTTTCACTCTATTCCTAGCCAATTTCATCCACTCCTACAGTTTTAAGTGCCTCCTATATGATCACACCCAAAATTATGTCTTCAGCTCAAACATTTCTTTCTAAGCCTCAGATTGCCAAACCCATTGCTTAACTGAGGCATGCACTTGGATATCTCACAGGTAACTGAACCTCAATATGCTAAACTAAACTTAAGATTTTCACTCCCAAACCTGCTCCTATCAAATATTGTCTGCATCACCTGGGCATTATACCATTTACCTTATAGGGAGAAGTTAGGACAATCAGAGACAGGAAACATTCTCACTGGGAGGTTAATTTTTCCCCGCCATCAAAATGTACATATCTGCTGGTAATAGAGGAGAGGACAGTTATGAAATATGGCTTACCCACTTCCAGAGACTGTCAAGGACACACACACAAATCCCAAATTCCAAACAAGTTTCTTAACTTCAGAGTCAAGTAAGGATTGAGGAATAGTGTAGTTGGTCTGTCTTCCTCAAGCACCCGGTAGCATATCACATGCATACCCTTAAAGCCACAACCCTTCAGCTGCGCAAATAACACATCTCCTCCATCCCCTCCCCCTTTCAGCAGCATCAGCCCTTTTTAAGCACTATTTATTCCCA
Source organism: Eumetopias jubatus (assembly GCF_037043125.1). NCBI lineage: Eukaryota > Metazoa > Chordata > Mammalia > Carnivora > Otariidae > Eumetopias > Eumetopias jubatus. The sequence goes on from NW_028274809.1 coordinate 26,643,822, forward strand.
AAGTCCCAATATCCTCTTATGCCACATCCCCTACCATGCTTAAGTCATTCCCTGTTTCACCCATTTCCACCGCTAGATAAAGAAAGAAAGATTTAGGGGGCAACTGGGTGGCTCAGTCGGTTAAGCCACTGCCTTCGGCTCAAGTCATGATCTCAGGGTCCTGGGATCCAGGCCCACATGGGGCTCTCTGCTCAGCGGGGAGTCTGCTTCTGCCTCTCACTCTCCCTCTGTGCTCTCTCTCTCTCAAATAAATAAATAAAATATTTTTTTTAAAAAAAGGGAAATGAAAGAAAGATGTATATCACAAAGTAGGAGGACATGGGGGAAGATTCCATCAACTTATTTATACTCTGGGAGAAAAATAGTCAAGGTTTTCAGACATGGCTTAATATTGAGCCTATAATCTTATTGACTTACTTTTTTATTGAATAAAAAATTGACAATTTCACATTATAAAAGTCACTACTATTTTCTCAAATATGAGGAGCATGAGACTTAAGAAAGAAATATGATGAAGACAAATCCATTGTTATGAAACCATTCTCTTAGCCAGTGGAATCAACTTTCACATAGCTGCTTATGCCAGAAATATGAAAAACATCCATATCTCTTTCTACTTCACTCATTATGTCCAATCAATTAACTCCTGCTAAATCTGCTATATATTTTTGGAATTCTCACACTTCTCACCATTTGTACAATTACCACCCAAATACAAGCCATTATCATCTATCACCTGGAATATTTCAATAGCCTCCCGAAAGGTTTCTGCATGTCTAATCTCATGTTCTTGCAAAATATTGCCATAGTGTAACCAGAATAATAAGTTAAATCATCTCTTCTCCCTCATCCTCTTGGAAATCACCCAATACAATAGGAAATAATACCCCAAAATTTACCTTTAATGAAATTCACAGACATCTGTAAAAAAAAAAAAAAAAAAAAAAAAGAGGAAATCTGTCAAATGCAATAAAGGTAAAACAAATGTGTAAGAATCCACCAAGAAGAGAAACCTGTAGCTGCTTATCCCAGACAAATTTCACGGTGTGTTGTCTAAAATATCCCACTAATTTAAAATAGATGACAAACCCCAAAATTCAAAACCAACATTGCTCATCAGCTGATACTGTCTGTTTGCTCTTACAGATACACTCCATCCCTATTCTAATCTGCTCTCTCCTTCAGTCAGCTGACTCTGATGGACTGATTAACCAGCTGCCTTTGCCTTCATCTTCACCATCAAATATGGCCGATAGGAAATACCTCAGGAGATGGTAGGGTGGCCAGAAATTATGGATGATGTATTTATTCTGTTAGTTGTCTTCTTACCTAGCCACAGGTTGGCAGCGCTTTATTCCTTCACCAAAAAACACAGCTCCTGTTGGGAAGCCAGCTTTTACACCTATAGTTTCTCTCTCTCTCTCTCTTTCTTTCTCTCTATCATCCATCCATCCCTCCATCCCTCTATCTCTATCTGTGTGTGTGTGTGTGTGTGTGTGTGTGTGTCTTTCCATAATGACTTCATTTCACATACCCTCCTGCCCTTGGAAACCCTGGCTCCCTGTAAGAGTTAGCCATATAGGACTTCATCATCTCTTCGTGGTTTCTCTTAACTATGACTATGTCCTTGTAAATAAACTCTTTACTGATTTCTCCAACTATTGCATTTAAATGGGCCACTTGATTCTTATTGGGATACTGACTGATGTATACTGTTTAGAACAATATGAAAAGAGTAAATGAGTAAATGGACTGGGGTCTGGTCTTTCCCTAGAATAAATTTGGTACCACAGAATAAGAACACACAGACATGTCATCTTTATAGAAAGTAGTCTGCAGGTGAGTCTAAAGAGTCTGATTTCTACTCATTTTTGGCAGCTGAAAAACCAGTAGATCATGTTGGAACAGGAGGGCAAAGAGAGGCTGAACAACTCACATACAAATTAATCACTGCCAATTCTAATATTGCCCAGGCACCTTCCCACATAGGCTTTGTGCAAAGAGCTGACACAAATGTGATTTGTCACCTCAATCAAGATTGTATTATAGGGGTGCCTGGGTGGCTCAGTTGGTTAAGCGACTGCCTTCGGCTCAGGTCATGATCCTGGAGTCCCGGGATCGAGTCCCATGTCGGGCTCCCTGCTCAGCGGGAAGTCTGCCTCTCCCTCTGACCCTCTTCCCTCTCGTGCTCTCTATCTCTCATTCTCTCTCTCTCGAATAAATAAATAAAATCTTTAAAAAAAAAAAGATTGTATTATAATCATTTTTTAAAGGATACAGACAGAATCATTTAGAAATACTTTTAGGATAAAAAGAACAGAAAAAACAAATGGCAGGCCAAAACACAATAACTAGAAAAAATATTGCCACCAAGCAGATAAAAATGTTGGCCAGGCATATTGCCATGAATTCAAAATAACCAAGTGAATTAATCAAAGAGTTCAAAGAAAAATTACAAGAACTCAGGGAAAAAAAGGCAGTGAGACAACAGAGCGAGATGAAACATGATCTTGCAGATCTCACAAAAGAAGTAAGAAAGAATCACAAAAAATGAGATCTATCAGAGAAGCAACGAAAAGGAGACGAGACTGTTAAAACACAGTTAATTATGTGAAGGAGAACGTTGGGGAACATAATTAAAATGAATTGGAAATGATAGGAATGATAATTGGGAAAAAAAGAAAAAGAAGCACATAACACTGATTCCCTCAAATTTCATATATAGAATGTAACATATATTTTTTAAACAGTAAATAAAATAAGGAGAATAAAAAAGATAAAAAAGGTAAAAAATATATAACCTAAGGAAAATGATGTAATCCATAGAAATCATTTCATAGAGTAGAGGATAAAAAGAAGGAAATCTGTACTAATTTCATTACTGCTCTGAGAAGTAAAACGATGCAGGTCATTAGATCATGAACTCAGAACTGCAAAATACAAAAAGAGAAGAGTTTCAAAGAGACACTATAGGTAAAATAAACTTTTCTTTTTCATATTCTTACTTGAGTTAAAAGACAGCTGTTTAAAGTAATAATGGCAACAATGTATTGGGTGCTTATGAATGACAACAGTGTCATAAAGGTTGGGAGGATTTGGGAATACTCCGTTGTAATGTTGTAAGCTACCTGAACTAATGAGTAGTATTGTGTTACTTGGAGGTGGATTTAGGTTAATTGAAACTGTATTTTACAAACTCTAAGGCAACAGATAAAGAAGAAAATGTATAAAAGGAGTGTAATTAATATGCTAAAAAGGAGAGAAAATGGAATCAAATAAAATGTTCAATTCAAACACAAGAAGGCAGAGGAAACAAATAACAAATAAATAGTAATAACTAATAATAAAGAAATAAATAAAGTAAAACATTGTTAAACTAAAGGTTTATCAAAATACGCCATTAAAATTCTGAAGAAAAGCCAACCGCAGAATGGAAGAAATTTGCGACACAGAGACACACATTCACCTATATTCAACAAAGGGCTCAAATCCAGAATATATAAAACACTCCTATAAATCAGTTAAAAGAAAAAGGAAGATGACCCAATAAAAAGTAGATAAAAGACTTGAAGAAGGAGTTTATAGTAAAGGATGTCCAGATGACCAAAAAGCACATGAAAAGCAGTTCAGCTTGATCAGTCATCACAGAAATGCAAATTTAAATTGTATTGCAATGAAGAAGAGCCAAAGTACAAAAAACAAAAACAAAGACCAAAAAACAAGACGAGTGTTGGTGAGGGCATGGAGCAAATGAAAGGTATTTCCTGCTAGCAGTAGTGTACATGGGTAAAATGACTTCAAAGTATGGCAGTATGTACCAAAGCTAAGCATATATGCTCACTCTCTAACTCAGCAATTCTTCCAGATAAATGCCCAACATAAATAAACATGTATATTCACCAAAAGACATGGACAAGGGTATCCACAGCAACATTATTCAGAATAGCCAAAAACTAGCAACAATGCAAATGTCCAATAGTAGAATGGATAAATAAGGAATGACATTCACACAATAGACTGTGATTTAACAATGGGAGTAAGTTACAGCTACATGCAACAACATAGATGAATATTATAACCATATTTTTGAAGCAAAGAAGCCAGTCATAAAAGAGTATATGTGTATGATTCTCTTTATATAAAGTCAAAAGCAGCCCACAACTAAGCTATGGTGTTAGGAGCACGATAATAAGATAATAGTCCCCCCTTGTGAGGAGGTAGAGACTGGAAGGGACTTCTAGGGAGCTGGTTATGTTCTGTCTCTTGGTGTGAATGATGATTACATGGATATGTTTACTTTGTGAAAATTTGTCAAGCTGCATATTCATGATATGTGCACTTTTCTGTATATATTTTATATTTCAAAAACAAAGTTGAGGGGCACCTGGGTGGCTCAGTCGGTTAAGTGTCTGCCTTCAGCTCAGGTCATGATCCCAAGGTCCTGAGATCTAACCCTGAATTGGGTTCCCTGCTCCGTGGGGAGCATGCTTCTCCCTCTCCCGCTACCTGCCGCTCCCCACTCTCTCTCTGTCACATAAATTAATTATTTAAAAACACACATGCACACACAAAGTTTACTAAAGCTAACTTTTGGAACAAGATAAAGTAAACTTTGTATAGAAAAACTAACATCAAGAATTCGCTGAATTTTTTTTTAATTTCACAATACATACAAATATTGAATCAGCATGCTGTATACTTGAAACTAATATAACAAGTCAATTATATCTCAATTAAAAAAAGAATTAGGTGGGAAATAATAAAGTTGAATAATAATGAGAAAGGACCAAACATTTATTAAATCATATTTCAAAGTTATAACAATTAAAAACATGATACTATAAACTGGTCACTGTTTTCCCTTCCAGATCCATTATCTGTCTTTTTCTACGCTGCTCTGTGCCCTTAGGGAACTGGAACTGTGAACTCACCAACAGGCAGGCTTCTGGTTGGTTGGGTTCCACAATAGTTGGCACTAGCGGGAGACTGGAGGAACAGAGGCGTAAGAAGTTAAGTAATTACTTGCTTGGCTCAGCTCCTTCTGTGCAGGGGGCTGTAATTTTGGAAGCAGCTACATTCTTTGACAGCAGCTCTTTCTGGTCCAGCCATTTATTTCCATGGAGGAAGGCCTTCCTGAATTAGGCAACAGTGTTCCCACTCTTATATCTTGAGGTTTCTGGAGATAAAGGGCTTCCCATTGTTTCTACTCTCTGAGGGCTTTACCATCCTTGTGGGGTCCCTTAAATTTGTCCACTCCTCTGTAAATAGGCCCTTTGGTAACCTCTTCAAATAAACTTTTGAGTATATCATCTATTTCCTACAGGAGGCCCAACTGATACATACTATCAATATGAATAGAAATATAGCTTTCATGAAAGACAGATTATTGGAACAGATAAAGAAGTCCAGAAACTTGGGGGTGCCTGGGTGGCTCAGTCGGTTAAGCAACTGCCTTCAGCTCAGGTCGTGATCCCAGGGTTCTGGGATCGAGCCCCACATTGGGCTCCCTGCTCAGCAGGAAGCCTGCTTCTCCCTCTCCCGCTCCCCCTGCTTGTGTTCCCTCTCTCGCTGTCTCTCTCTCTGTCAAATAAATAAATAAAATCTTAAAAAAAAAAAGAAGTCCAGAAACTTACAGAAATTTAGCATAAGATAAATGTAGCAAGCATATTAGTTGGGAAACAGGACTTATTAAATACGTAGTGTTGGGGTATCCAGATACTCTTCTAGAACAAATGAATGTTAGCTATCTCCCTCATTCCTAAATCTCCAAATGGATCAAAGATATAAATATTGAAAAACCATGAAACCATTAAGTAATATAATAAAACATGAGCTTTTCATAAGTAGTAATCTCAGATAGACAAAATACTTTAAGTGTACAAAAAACCCTTATCATCTATGAATTTGAAAACTTAAAACTAGACTGCTCCTTAACAGAGAAATAAATAAAAATCTACCACAGATAAACTCAATAATCAAACAAAAAAGTCAAAATGGGAAAAATAATTGAGATGTAAATAATACACAAAGGCCCAATTTCTTCTAATTTCAAAAGCAAAGCTTCTGCAAGTTAATTTTTGTTGATGACCAAAGGACATGAAATTGCTTATCAAAAAGGAAAATAGTCATACAAATATTTTTATGAAGAGGTAAATTCTCTTTCTCTACCCCTTAATCTGGTTTTGGTAATGCAATTGGTTTGACCAATGAGATACTAACAAATATGATGCATGCTGAGGCTTAAAACATGCTTGCACATTTTTTCAACTTGTTTCCTTCCAAATAGGATTTGAGACAACTTACAGAAATGTGTATAGTACCATCTAGTAATTAAATAAAATAAAATGATAAAAATGATATTATGCAATGACTCTAAGGGTGAGTTCAGGACTCCAAATGTGAGCCATTCATTTGTCTGGTTTTTGAAGATGGGTCTCAGATTTAGTCCTGGGCTTCTTGGCAGCCAGGGATAGAAATGAGATACGGTAAAAGAGATATGTGATCCCAGATCAAAGTACACAAGTTGCTGGTTGCTCTGGTGTATAAATATGCAAGATAAATATCTCGTATAAATCCCTTAGAGGAATACTGTGGGATATAGTAGATTAAATCCTCAATTTCTTAAAATTGTTTGACAAGAAATAAAGCTCAAAATAGATTTCAATTACCCTTTTTTCTAGATACTCCAAATCAAACAACTTTTAACCCATTGCCCTTAGAATAAATCCATGTTTTACCGTAAGTTATATGCCTGCTTCTCATTTCTTCTCAATTCCTCTGCCTCTCATTCCTTAAGGTTCAGTCATTCCAGCTTCCTTATTATTTCTCCAACTCACCAAGGTTATTTCTTCCTCTCTCACCTTGCAATTAATGGTCTCTCTGCTTGTAATGTCTTTCCTCTTAATCTTGCCAAGACTGGTTCCTTGTAGTTATTTAAATATGCCTCAATTATCATTTCTCAGAGAGGCCCTCCTCATCTTCCTGGTTACTCTCCATCACATAATCCTGCTGTATCATCTTCACAACGCGGATCACTATTTGAAATGAGTTTCGTGATTTGTTCATTCATTGCCCATTTTCCAAACAGTTTATCAGCTCTGAGACCTTACCTGTCTCATTCACCAGTCTATCTCCAGTGTCTAGAGCAGGGTCCAGGACATAGCAAGTGCTCAAAAAAAAAAGACTTTAAATATTTCTTAATTGAATAAATAAAAAAAAAGCTAGATTATCAGAGTAGTGACCTACATTAAGGGACAAGCAGTCATAAAATCTAGTTTTTATATCGTACAAACAATTTTAAGGATTTAATCCACTATCTTCCTCAGTATTCCTTTAAAATGTTTAAAACGTCTTCCCATTGCTCATCATTCTTCATCTGCAAATCCTTCAAGTGCTTACCCTCTTCTAATTAAGGTGGTTCTTAAAGTCCATGGGTTACTGTTCAGTCTTTGATCAAATACTGGTGTAGTATGTTCTAGTTGTTTCATAATATAGATCCCATAAGATTTTAAGTCCTTATGAATTTGTGTATGTTCTCCACAGCATCTGGAATAGTGCCTGCCACCAAAGGGGTATGTAATAGGCCTTTACTAAATAAATGAACAAATGGCTTAATATGTTATACGGCTCAGTGAAAGAATAATATTATTTTTAAAGCCTAAAAAGAATGAGCAAAATTAGTGTAATCTTAATATTCTGGAACCATACCTAACAAAGCAACAAAAAATTAGAAAAATTTGTGTCTAATAGGTTTCCTACAAGAAGAAAGAAAGTATTGATGATGTTCAAATACATAAATATTAAGAGACAGCCTATGCCATGCTTTCAGGATACAGAATTTTACTAGACACAGATTCATCAACGATGCAGTGCTTTTGTATTGATTCTAAAGTGCTTTTTGGATGAACTTTGAAAGCCATTTGCTGAGTGTGGGATTTTGTAGGCTTGGGGTTGTCAATAAATGTGTTTTGCTGTAATTAATAACTATATGTTCTTGCACCTGTGGGGAAGATGAAGGATCTTTCTAATTTCCCATTCAGCAATAAACACGAGCAACTGTCTGCATGTTTCCTCTTTTGATTTTAGCTGCCAACAGCTTGGAATTCTTTGAGTCCAGCTAACTCTACATTCCCTCATTAGCTGGTGTCCCCATTTATTTTTCTGACTAAATGGGTAGAGAAGTCATTTTGTTTAGCTCATTCGAATCTGTTGAGAAAGATACCAGCAAATCAACACCTGTCACTTTTCAGTAAATCCTAAGAGGAACTGGGGCTTTGTAGCAGATTTGCCTTGGCAGGAAATAAAATGCTCGAGGATTGCAGTAAATGACTGGATTCTATGAAACTGCCATCTCCTCTCTTGAAGTAGGGAAAGAGCATCAGTCTATTATGGACATAATTAATCCAAATCACTTATAAAACAATAAAATTTAATTATGGATTCTTAAAAACCGAGAACCCACCAATTATTGTTAATAGGCTTTTACTTGATTGTAGCTAGTGAGTTAAATTTATGGAAGCTATTTTTCCAACAGTTAACTTTTTAAAAATATTTTATTTTTAGATAAGTAGCTTTGGTATAACATTGCTTTACAGCGGTAGATCAAATAAATCCATTGATTTCAGGGTAGTTTTTATATTTTGGAAAACAATTAGTTAAGAACTAAATTCCTGAATGGGTCTCTATATAATTGACATTCTCTGCACCTTCAAGAACTTCAGTCTTTAATATCTGTTAAGAAAAACATTTCCCTCTCATCTCTGAACTGGATCTCTGTCTTTACATTGATTTTTAGGTACCTCTGTGCTTGAGAACACAAACATGGCAAAACATTTCAAAATTCATTCTGATTGTGTCAGATCCTAGAGTAGGTCAGCTATTGCTTGTGAATGAGACCTTCATCCCTTGAAATTGTATTAAAGGACATTATGGATTTAATGATGCTTCTATCCACAAAGAGCTAAGCTGTCCCTAGAAGTCAGTGGTCTATTCTTAAAAAGTAATTATAAGAACGAATATTTATTGAATTTTTGCTCTGTGTTCAGTACTTTTCTATAACAGTCTACATGGATTGTCTTATTTACCTGTAGTACAATTCTATAAACAAGGTACTATTGCTCCTCTTTACCAATGAGAAAACTGAAGCAAAAGGAGTTTTTAGATAGCTTGCCCCAAGTCATGCAGCAAGTCAGTGGTGGCGACAGACTTCATATCCAAGAAATACAGATTTTAATCATTACACACACCAGTACTCTAACCTGATCAGAGGGTAGAGACTGTGTACACATATGCATGCTCTCATTTCTTTAAAGCCTATCTTGTGCTTACCATTGCAAAGCACTGTGATCAATACCGTGAAATCCTATATGTGTGTATAGTACATGTAGGTGCCTCTTTGGTAGATCACATCCAGAGTAGTTCTTGTCAAGCAGAAATATTGTCTGCTCCTGGTTCTAGCCATCCAGCATTTCCGAACTTCCTGTCTGTCTTTTCTAAACCTCATCCAAATGGATCTTTCTGGCAAAGATTCTCTGTTTTGCTTTTGAGTCAGTCAAAATGACTATCATTACACACCTTGACCCCAGGTGACTTTAAAATACCACCTAGTCTTCAACAGCAAAATATTATTTTGCACTGTGGGAGACCTAGGTATATCTTCAAATAAGAAAATGTTGTTCATACATTGCTGATGAGATTTGCACTATGAATCACTGGTGTTTACAGCTGTGATGGTAACTGTGCAAATAAATTTTCAGCCTCTTAGATCAATTGAAAATATTTGCAAATTATCTAATTGGAGTTAGGGGTGTGTGATTAATTAAATATGGCTGTGAATTCTTTGCTACTCCTTCAATTGAGAGGTGGAGTTTAATTCCTCCCTCCTGGAATCTGAGCTGGTCTTAGGGATATATTTGCCAATTTCAATGCAGAGGAAGTGACATTCTGAGAATTCCAAGGATAGGTCATATGAAGACTTGCAGCTTCAATTTAGGTCTTTCAAAATCCTTACTTTGGGGGAAGCCAACTGCCATGTATGGAGTTCAACTGCCCTGACACCACCACATTGGAGACAGATATAAGCATCCAGGTCAACAGTCTCAGCTGGGTCCATGTTTCCAGTCATCCTTCTCAAGTCACTGTAAATGTGAGTGAAGCCATCTTGAACCTTCAAAATCAGCCCAACTACCAGTTGAATACACAAAATGACCTCACCAATGCCACAAAAGCAGAGGACTCATACAACCAAGTCTGGTCCAAATTTCAAACCTACATAATTAGGAGATATAATAAAACAGTGTTTTAAGCCACTAAGTTTTGGGGATAGTTTGCTATGCACAATGGATTACCACAAAACAGTATGACATCCGGCTCTGCCACAGGGAATCAAGCCTGACATTCTGATTCAATCATCACAGAGTCCTACAAACCCCAGCCTAAAGAATTCATTTCACATTTATAAATTGATTTTACTTCCATATTGGGATCCAGCTAAATAAGCAAGGACCTCTGACTCTCCCCTATGCCTGGCCCCTCAGAGTATACTTCCAATGTAGAAACAAGTCCATGCAAGTTGGCTGCTCCCCTGGCACACTTCTGTATCCTCTCGGTCCACTGAAAGGCACCAGTTCCCACAGATTTGACTTTATCTCATGGTTTCATGAACATGTTTACAAGGACCCAAAAATCAGTTCATGTGACTATATAGGTATTCAGACAAAATCCAGTTCTTCCATCTTTTGTCCATTTCTCCTCCCCTCTGTCTTAACTCCTTTTGACCTCCACTTGCTCTTATTTACTGTCTCCCCTGCAGCTCTGTCTCCTTCTCAGACTCACTGTTCTTCTCTACCCTCTCCCTTGCTTGTATATGAATTGAGCAGTCACCCTCTCTTCACACATGTAAATTGGGGATGCCAGGAGCATTATAATAAGATAACATAATTTAAATGCTAATATAGCACTGGATAAAGAGTAAGTGTTCAAAATGTGCTCACCATGATTAATATATTACTATTATCGTTCAGCCTAAAATAGTAGTGTCCTTGCCAGGCAACTCATGCCAATAAACACCTGTTTAACTACCAACTACAACCTGCCATCACTCCTTCCCATAAAAATCTACATTCCATTTGGGCTTATCATGACCAGACCATCTCTACCATAATCAAAATCTTCAAGTCAAAGTAACCACATTGCCCAGAAAATCACAACATTGTCACAGTGTGAAGAAGTATAATGTCCAACCCCATCATACGTAGAAATTGTCTGCCAAACTGTCACTGAGGCCATTCAAAAATCCAAACTTGAACAACTAAATTATTCTTTATAATTGTAAAGTTTTGTTCAATATAATTATATTATTTCTGACAGATATATCAAAATTATTTTAAAGTGGGGTAATCTGATCTTGCAGAACATTAAAACTTGCTATGTTAGTCCATGTAGGATAATATGGTACTGAAATACATTTTCTTATATAACAAACAAGAAAAATAACAATTTGTAATTTTATCTTCCTAGAATATGTTTGTTTGTTTTTTCATTCAGGGATTTCTAAACAGTTTAACATTGCATGAATTTCACTTTTAAACTGCTAAGAGGTCAATGATAACTATTAGAACGTCTCATTTTAGGGACTTTTGTTTCCCCCGGAATATGATAGATATTTAATAAGATATAACCTTACCCATGGACTGATCCCTTTCCAGTCTCTAAAACTGATTATACAACTGTCTGCTAGACAACTCCATTTGGATGTTCCATAAAAATAACAATAATAATAATGGCTGACACCATAGCACTTACTCTGTACCCAGCACTTTCAAAGTACCTCATTTATATTTTCTCAATCTATGCATCACAACAACACTTTGGGTAGATAGATATTCTTTTTTTCCATTTTTACTGAGGAAACCGAGGTACAGAAAATTTAACCTGCTCAAAATCACACAGCTACTGAGTGTCAGAGCCTGGATTCCAAACCCAAAAAAACTCATTCCAGAGTCTGGCTTTTAGTCACTGATTGTAAACCGTTTCCATTCTGTTTCTCACAGACCCTTGAAACTCAAATGCCTGAAACAGAACTTAACATTTTCAACCCTAAACCTGCTCTAACTCATGGGTTCACCTGTGCCAAAAACATCACAGGACCTCTCTCACCTATTTGCCTAGGGCAACAAGATGGAGCTCTGAATCTGAGTACCCTCCACGCTCACCCAGACGCATCATGACAGTTTTCCTTCCAAACACATTATTCCTCAAATTGGTTTCTCTTTCCTAGTCTAGTCCAAGGAATCCTTTCTCTCTCTCTTTCTCTCCCCCCCGCCCACTTTCTACCTCCTTCCCTTCTCCTGGATCACTGCAATAGCCTGCCTCCAATCCTGGTGCATTCAATCTATTCTTTATCCTGCAGTCAATCTGAGTTTTCCAAAAATGCAAAAGTATGTCATCTTCTAACTTAAAACACTTCAACAGCTTCCTATTATCCTTAGTCAAGTGTTCAAATCCCTTAACATGGCTTACAGGGCTCTTATGATTTAGTCTGTGCTATTTCCCTAGCCTCACCATCAACCCTGGACTCACTGCTCCAGTCAGACTCCACTTCCTTCAATTCTTCAAACGCAGTATGTTTTCCTTGCCTCAGGGTTTTCATGCACCTTGTTTCCACTGAGCGTCTGCACTATAGAATACACCACACTTCTTCACCTAGCAAATTCTTACGTATCCCTTGGGTTTCAGATTAGATATTACTTCCTTGTGGAAGCCTGCCCTTACCTGCCCCAGGGATGTGTTTATATGGCTCCTAAACTTCTCTTACTATAGCATGAATCAGGCTAAAGGCAAAATTGTTCTATTTTATTCAACATAGTTACTCAAAAATATTGTGAAATTAATGAATAAAGTTTGACACAAAAAGGCTAAAGAGAAGTGATAGTATATACAAGCAACTACATACTCCTAAATTAAAATATCTATTTTCTACCCAAAAAAATAGATTTCCACAAATATTCTGTGTGAAATAGTCCATAATAGGAAGTTAAAAAGAACTAAAAGGAATGGTAAGTGACCGTGAACAAACTATCATAGAGAAAGAATAAATGAAGGCCAGATAAATATAACTTTTGGAGCTCAATAAATAAGTGTTTATTTAATATCGTGGGCATAGAGATATACACAAACTTTCATAAGATTACTGAAACAATAAGTAAGATTGAAGATAATTATTTTGATCTGTGATAGTCTTGAAGAGAAAGTAGATTGAAGATTTGGGAAATTAAGGTTGATAGGTGTTCCCTTTACAAACTGCTCCAGCCTCCTAAATACATGAAGAGCAAAGTTAAGTCTGGAGGCCAGTGGATACCGGACAAGGTCCCCGTAGCCAAGAGAGGAAACAGGAACCCCTAAATTAAGAGAAGACAGGACCACAATCATTCTGATCAAAAACTTCTTACCACTATTATTTTTTTTAGGATCAAAATATTGTGGATTCAAGTTTGGAACATCTACTATCATTTAGGTTCCTGAAGTACAAGTCAGTAAGACAGTATCTCTCTGCTTTCTGTAGACTCCACTTTCTGCAGCACCAGAGACTCATGATTGGCCCTCAGCTCTAGGTTCAGGTTAAAGAAAAAGGATGCTGAGATGATCTGGAATTATTTATAATGGGGTAACCTCAAGGGATCAAAGAAAACCATCACTGATTAACACCAACCCCGTCATACGGACATTAGTACATACGGACATTTAGTTACTATATGTGACCGAAAAATTCGTGTGGTTCATGTACTTCTGAGAATATCTGCTTAAAACCAGCCTTCCACGGAGATTAGCATGGTAAAACGCCAAGAGAGTAAGTCAGGGGCCATTCCCTGATGGTTCAGTCTACAAAGTACCATCTGTTGATGTTCAGAAGTCCATGGGAAATTCAGGTCCACAGATTTCAACAGAACCGGGCACTAGAGTTAGCAAGTTACTTCCTAAGCAAACAGGACCTCACACAGTACCCCAAGGCAGGTAATGATACAATTAGCACAACCTGATTTTTTGTTCTGGAGGCCTCTAATGTTGGGGAGGGTCAACCCAGTGTTGCTTTATCTTATTCTGATACAATAAATAAAGTATGAGCCTAATTTACATCAAATACTTATGCCTCATGGTTTAAAAAATCTCTAAACTCCTATTCATTCATATTTTAACTGCAACACCACCATCTTTCCCCAGAGGATCCCTATATATTTGAATTATGAGTCGGAAAGAAAGTATATCAAACCTGGCAAAGAATATGACATTATGTCCTCATTTTAATTAGAAAATATTTTTTTTAAAAAGGATCCATATGTAAATCCTCTTGAATGGAGAGATTAAAATAAATGTTACAATCTAATTACATTATTTCATGTAAATTTCATTTGCAGCTTTCTATGTGGAAATTTGCAAAGAATTATAGAAAACACTTAGCAGAATATTTCTGTTATGCTAAGACCTCAAAGCCCTGCTATTTTTCATCCTTAAGAATCTTGCATAGGGAGGTAGAAAGGAGACTATGAAAGAGATTGTCAAATGCCCTTAAGTTTCAGAAAGGAAAATACAGTCATCTAGACACTGGCCATTAGAATGTTTATTAATAAAATATGTACACTTTTTCAAGTTATTTCTCTTCTTTAATAACACGTTTTGAGCTTTTTGGATTCTCTCCCCTTTCTGCATGTTGATGTCTGTCTTCCTTATGGCTGCCAACAGCACCAAGCTTTGTGTGGGAAATTGTCATTTGGAGACACAGCATCTTTGACTCTCTTCTGAGACTGCTGGTGTTGCTTTCTTTGATAAACAAAAGCCCTTTTCTGTGGTTTGTGTGGTGCTTCTAGGGAAGGCCTTAAAGAAATAATTAGCTAGGCTGGTAGTTTCAGGAGAGAGAAAGTGGACCTTTAATGCTACCAGAAAAATCTATTTTTTGTTTTGGTCAACAATCAATAGGTTTTTTTGTGTGTGGCTACAAGTCCTTTATAAAATGAAAGTTGTCAAGACTCAAAAAATAATCTTTAAGCAACAAGAAGCATGCACAAATGGTGCTAATTTTGACTTGCTGAGGTTTTTTCCCCCATTACCAGACTGATCTCAACAGCTGTAGGTACTTAAACTCTCTTTCTGGAAACCTTGCACCCTACATTATGCACAAAAGAAGTAGGGACGATTATTACTGATTTTTCACAGAGCCCTGGGAGCCACTCAGGAGGAGGATAGACATTCTTCCCCCTTCCATATTACCTTCACGCTCACCGGTCGCACCAGCTTCTCATAAAATAGCACAGTAAGATTCATTAGGAAAGATGGAATTTTTATGTATAAGAACATAGTGAAAAGAAGTGGTAAGAGAAAGAAGGAAAGAAAGTTGAGCTAGTTTCTTTCAAGCTAAGGGTGCCTCAAATGATATGTAATGAAAGGTCTTTGTGGATTTGATTGGGTGTGTGTGAGCATTTATGGCACCTGTGCCTGTGGGGGGGGAGGTCCGCACCAGCAGTCATGTGGTAATACTGGTGTGTAATTACAGAGCACTTAACTGCATTCAGCCATGGTTTGTTTCTCTGATAATTTCCACTTTCATTGTTCAAGAGGCTGTGGACACTCGTAGAAGCTGAAGTTCAAGTACCTGCAGCTGTTGAGATAAATGAATGTCGTAGCTGTTTTTAAAAGTTTCCAGTAGGAATGCTGTTTTAAGAGGGAAGTTTGACAGAAGTACAGTTAAAATATTCTACTTACCTTTCCAAAGCCATAAAATCCTAAATCTATAAACGGATCATTCTTTATTCCTGTTCTTCATTTCACAAGCTGGCTGAGCTCCTTTTCTCCCCACCCAGTAGTGCCGGTCCTCCTCACATGCTATTAAATTCTCAGTATGGAAAAAGTTACTTCGATTTTCTATTCAGCTCCACAGACATAGTCTCTTGGTTGTCTGTCTGCACTTGTGATATATAACAGATTCAGACATTTAAAAAACGCGTTAACCTGTTTATATGAAAGAATCAAAATGTTCCAAAAGGACAAAACCTGGCCAAATCTGAACACAAATCTGCTTCCATTTCCTTGCATTTCCTTCTGCCAACCAAAGCTCCTGAATGCATTTTCATTTGTGTTTAAAGTATCAAGTTTGAAACATTAGAAAACAGAAAGGTAACAAAAACAAAAATTAATGTAATTTCATATCAACACAAGGGAGAGAGTATATATTTTGTCTTCCATTTTCCAAAGACCCTTTATTTCACCAAAAAAAAAAAAAAAAAAAAATAGGGGCTTTATTTAGGAATAATGCTGCTTGATTCACTACTATTATTCTTTTTTTTAAAGATTTTATTTTATTTATTTATTTGAGAGAGAGAAAGAGCACAAGAGGGGGTAGGGTCAGAGGGAGAAGCAGACTCCCTATCAAGCAGGGAGACCGATGCGGGACCCGTCCCGGGATCATGACCTGAGCCTAAGGCAGTAGCTTAACCAGCGGAGCCAGCCAGGTGCCTTCATTACTATTATTCTTCTCATTTTATTGTATTTTACAAATAGTCTGTTCAAATTAATATAGAAATTAAGAACCTTTATTAAATTCCCACAGTACAAAACTTAACTATTGTTTCCAATGTCTGGTCGATTCAGTGAGCAATACTGTCTCAAACTATGAATTACATTTCTAAATTGGTCACTAGCAGCCTAATTACTTCTGGTTGAAGTGTACCTTTTCCCTTCTCCTGTGTGCATGTGTTTAGATAGAGACAGATGAAGATGATGGATACATACATACATACATACATACATACATAATACAAAAATGTTAAATAATAGGGGTGCCAAGCTGGCTCAGCCAATAAAGTTTACAACTCTTGACCTCAAGGTCATGAGTTCAAGCTCCATGTTGGATGTAGAGCTTACTTAAAAAAAAAAAAAGTGAGAAAAAGTAAATAGGGTAAAATATTACCGATAGGTAAATCTGGGTAAAGAGAGTACAATTTTTATTTTTGCAATTTTTTTAAGTCCAAAATTATTTACAAACAAAGTTTTAAAAATTTACGTGTGGCTTACACACAGACAACCGAGATTCTGGCCTCATCTTCTGACTCTTGCCCTCTTCCTCCACACATACCCTGAGCTTATCATACAAATTACTTGTAATTTCCTCCAATGGACGTCCTGTTTCATTTCCCTGGGGAATTGTGACATGATGTTCCAGATAACACATGAGGCCATCTTCCCAGAAAAGCCTTTCCCTGCTCTTTGCAGGCAAGTTAAGTCTTTCTTCTTTGTGAGAAATGTATTTATTTTACATGTTTGTCTTCATTATAAGACCAAAAAAAGTGAGACTGCGCTGGGTGTGACCTTGGTCATGTCACTTTACTTTCGTATGCCTCTGTTTATTTATAATATGGAGATGACAGCACCTACTCTTAGGGCTATTTAGAGGATTAAGTGGGTTAAATCATGTAAAGTGTTTAGAGTGGTCTGAGGAATAGTAGGTGCTCCATGATGTTAGTTATTATGGGGGTGTGATGGTGATAAGTGGTACAGTATCAGAAAAGTACTAGAATGATAGGAGGGAACATGGAATATCCTACACCAACCATTGCAGAAACTTACTAAATATTTTCAGGTGAGTGAATGAATGGGTGCTCAGGGAGTACATTAATATTAAAGGGAAGAAGTAATGAAGGTTTCAACCACAGTGGTAACAAGGAGGAGAGAAGGAAAAAACGAATTTGCAAAGCCTTCATGTAAATCTATATCAAGTGGTAATCGCTTGACTATGGGGTGAGAGGGAAAGGATACACACTATTACGCCATCATTATCTTAGGACCTTCACAAAGCCCCATTTTAGGTGGTATTTCTGGGATATGGTTACAATGGGACCTTTAGCACTATCTCCACCAGGCGATACAGATCAGCTTCTGATAGGGTCAAGTACTTCTCTATGTTATGCAAGACATTTGTTTAAAAGTTTATTATATCTATGTGGCAATCTTTAGTCAGTGCGGGGTTGTATATATTTGAAAGGATTCAGATCAAAGACAATATATAACCATATAACAACATAATAAATTTTAATGAGACTTATAAACAAGGTGAGGGAAAAAGAAAAAAAAATGTAACAGCCTAGGTATCATTATTTTTAATATTAATTTCCTCATTTATATCCTATATGGCTTTTAGAGAAAAAGCGGCTCAAAACCGTGTTTCATCAGAGAAGTGAACTGATTTTGTTAAATCAGTTAAATCGAAGTTAAGAAAATAATAAAATAAAATGCAAGAATACAAACATATCACCTCTTAATAGCATTTTATTTAAAAGTTTACAATTAGAGCACTTGTAATACACAAAATGTTTAAAAGTTACACAGGCTGCCCTGTAGGAAGGACTTTTCTTGTAGGCAGAAGGAATGGGGACCTGGTGTTTAAAATGTGTGGAATTCATAGCGCAATATGGGGCTCGTAAATCAACAGAATCCATAATCTGAAGGGAGTGGACATAACTTCCAAGTTATTCCAAAGTTGGGGTGGGGGTAGAGGTGGAGAGAGATGGTATCAATCTGAAGATTTCACTTGGCTCTGGTTTAAAATCCAAAGGAAAACAAGAACAGAAAACCACCTCAGCGGTATCTACTATCCACTGACATACTCCAAAACACAAAACGGCAAACCAGTGTCCTTTAAAGAAATCCATACTTTAAAGACCTCTGCCACTTCTCAAAGTCAGTACTATGAAAAGGACTAGGGATATTCCTGGGTGAGCCAGAGAATTGGGAATAATTATCAAAAAGATACATTACACAAACATCCTGATGAAGGGGTTCATAAATTAAATCCATATTTCGTTTTAACAAATTTTTATAGTATTCTGGCTTGTTAAAATGTCCTGAGTGTGGCAGATGCTATTTAAAAGGAATGACAATAGTGTCTTGAAAGTATATATAGTAATAGTTCAGAAGATAGAGCAGCGACATTTTCTACCTTGATCAACCCTAATCAGCACCATAAAATATTAGCTACAAAGAAGCGCGTAGGTACTTCTTGGTACCTTGGCCCACCAAAAATAAGGCATTAGAAAATAGATGAATTCTCATATAGAACAAGTTATTTAGGAAGGAGTTTAAGCAAGGTTTGTAAAAAGTGACGGACAACAATTTGTGAAAGAAAAGAACATTAAGGCATAACCAAGTAAACTGAAATAGTTTGGTATCAGTATTTGTCTCTATGGAAGATGGTTGGAGAGTCAGTTCCTTTAGATCCAGTGGGGCTTGGGTTGATTTCAGCTGGAGCTGAGTGTTTATGCTCTACGCCATTTTCCCAGCACTGAACTGCCTGTAGTGGAAAAGACTCTTGGAGTCCACATTGCGGGATTTCTGCACAGCTTCAGCAAAAAGTTTGGTCACCTGAAAATGTAAGGGTGGTAATCTTAGTGACCCACATACCACGAAAGTGAGTATTTAATGAAGCAGGAGTGAAAGGTCAGTTTCCGCTCCCAATTTCCAAGGGGACGTGATGAAAGACACAAAAATTTTTATTTATTCGGGACTTTCTCCTATATTTCAGACCTTACCATGAATAAGCTAATCCCTGCCCCTCAACTCCCCCAGGGATTAAAACCGACTCAGGGGGAAAAAAATATGATGGGTAGAAAGTTACTGAGTCTTGAAGTACAGTTCTTCTCCGTGATAAATTTGGTGGGTCATGTCCAAGTGGAACTAAGCATACCTCATGTGATCATTTTCTGTGAATTGGACAAGTGCTTGCACTGTGTCTGGATCTTCAATTATCATTAACCTGTTGCTCTTTTATGGTGCCTTTCATTTAGAAACAGTGGAATAAAAGTTTGTATCTTTATTCCATGCCACACCACACTTTTTATTTAAAAGATAATTGTATGGCTAATGAGAGAGCATGGCTATCCATGGCTTTTGATTATTTCAATTGCTTGGTCACCAATTGTCTCAGTTAGGCCATGACCTACCCTAATAGCACCATTATTTTAGATTCTATTTAAAAATCCTTCTCCATTCTTAATGTTACAAGAAGGGGAGAAGAGGGATGTGCATATGCTGATGAATACTCTTAAGGGTGACACAGAAATAAAAACCTGCACGTAGCTATATTTAAGGAAAAGAACATACCTGGAAATTAGTGAGGAGAGCAATTCCACTGTCAACAGCTGTCCTCCGAATCACATAATTATCATGGACAAACTTAGTGTTGTTATTGGGGAGGTTAATCACCAGGTCAATGCTGCCATCTCTAATCAATCTGGAAGAATAATCAAAATAAACAAAAGTTTGTAGGTGGCAATGTATATTTTATAATTAGTTTTCAAAATACTGAAGTAATTATTCTCTTATGCCACTCAAGTCAATGCCATACTGAGTTGACTGCCACTTGCCCTCTATTCCTAAGTAGATGTTCAAATTACACTCATTTGGGGGTTATAATTTTTTATTGTGTTCTTGAAAGAATTCTGGTGAAAGTCTAACTAATTAAATGGAAAGATTTTTCTTTCTCAAATGCTTCATCTATCCATAGAAGAATTGGTAATTTGATAGGTATTTACTCATTTTACAAGGTTTTTCTCCAGTATTGAAGTCCATTCCACCTCCATACTCCCAACTCCCAGATTAACTTTACCTCACTGCCTTCTTCCCAGTGCCTCCAGCTAATGGTAGGAGAACACAGATCACCTGATTTGGAATTAAATCACTTCACATTCTGTTGCTGGGCTGCTATACATACTAGGAGACATTTAAACATCAAAAACATGAAGTAATGCTAATTGTTGTTTTACAAAGTCCTAACCAAGTGCTTATAGCTTCATTGGAAGTCTACTAAGGTCTGAACAATTTGCCCTTCTTTTATTAATTTGATAATGATTTATAGGTTGCCTTCTTGAGAGCCCTAACAAATGGTAGCCATCTACTAGATTGTAATATCCTAGAACAACTAAGAATTATCTCTTATGTACCTATGCCACATATTTCTATAAGTGTTGATGTAATGTAGTCCCTAAAGACTCACATAGTGCACTAAAATAATATGTCTTACCAAATCTAATGATGACATAGCCTGAGGCATAATAACCAACCAGATCAGAGAATAGTAAATTAGGTAATTCAATGGATGGCATTATCCTAGCACTCACCACAGTCTCCTGCATATAGCAAGTGCTCAATAAATTGGACTGATTTATTGACGCACAACCTCAGTGAAATGCAGCAGGTCAATCTTATATTTGATATACACATCTATATACAATATAAGCTTGATGTAAAATATAAAGCGCTGCATTACATTCTTCATGTCTCTGACTCTCATCACTGAGATCTTGGTGTCCATCCAGAAAAGCACCCTTACTAGAAAATATCTTGAAAGATGCTATGTATCACCACGTAGACATATGGCATTGTATGTTATAGTAACAGAATGGTTCATGAGAATGAAATTTTACAATAAATAATTCAGATGAATAAATCCACAGATTTATTCATCTGAAATGGCTAAGAGGACTTTTAGAAGACTTGCAATAGGGTGAAGTGAAGTATTCACATCATACTAGTTCCCGAAGGTAATCCTCTATCTGTAGGAGGATAGAACTCTGCCCAGTTCTTACTTTCTGATGGAAGAGAGGCTGGGATTCTGTCCTTCCTGAGAGGGCCATGCCACTGGGGTGGCAGGGACATTGTTGGCATTGAGCCAGTCTGACGTGGCTTCCGTGGCAAAGAGCTGCATTTAAAATGGAAAAGTCAGTTACTGTATCACAGGGAAGGCTTTCATGGAGCAAAGAAACCTACTGGGACACATCTGTCATTTAAAACATAGAGTATAAGAAAGTGGTGTATACGAGAAGCAATAATATCATGAATTGAGATTTGGACTCTCTGTCCAGAGTCATGGGCACTTTAAGTATTTTTAAAATGGTCTAAGGAACAATTCAATGACCTCAACTTTAACTGTTTTTGTAGAAGAAAAAAAATAATTATTCATGGCTGAGGATTCATTGTTATCAAATCAACAAAGCCCCATGACCACAGGCCCACTCTGAGCCTTGGGAATCATTTTGTTTTACTGATCCGGGCTTTGCATGGAGGTATTTGTGGCAAAGAAGTTTTGCCTATAACTGCAACAGCTGGAAACTATGACTTCATACGGAAACAAGAAAAGGAAAAAGGAAAGATATATTGGAAACGCACTGGACCTTTGTCCCAATTCTGCGTAAACTAAACTTTCTAAGTTTTTAGCTGGCAACTCCTGTGGAGCTTATGGTACCTTTGTTAAAACTTAAAACTAGTCTTTCTAATAATTTTAGTCTATTCAAGTTTTGAAATTAATCACGTTAGTTAAATCCTTCAAGTTGAAAGGATATATTTTGAGGTATTTCATTCCTTAAGATTCATTAATATTCTCTTTTGTGAATAGATTTCAATGCTTATAGAAAACGACTTGGAAAAAATTAATATTACATACCTTGAAGCCTTCATTGTGTAATTGTTCAGCCACACCAAGGAATCTGGGACGGAATGATTGCTGAAATTAAAAGAATTTGACAAAATTCACTTTCTAGATACACTGCTTTTTTTTTAGTCACATGCAATATGGTATTTACTCACACCATCATCCAAGGCAATGCCATATGTTGCCAGGTGCTTTAGATTCAAAGGTGACAAGTTCAATCCTTTAATCCTCCTATAGTAAGTATGAGTTCTTACTTATTTCTCTGATATAGATAAGATTACACCCACATTGTCTCGCTCTCTACAGTCTGACTTTTCACCTTGCCCTCAAATTCCTCTCTACTCTCTACTTCATCCACTTAGTCTGTCTGCAGATTAAGATCCACCTCAGTCCTATAGGGATCCTTCCCCAGGTCAGGGAGAATTTAAAGACACCTGGGGTAGGAGTCCAACACCAGGTCAGCCTTGCTAATTGTTCTGCCTGCTCAACCGGCTGAATTCTAACTTGGTGCTGCTCTTAGGAGACTGGGCCCTGTCCTAGCAGCTTGTGCAAACCTCCCTTCAATAAGTCAACCATTTTGGACTCAATTTTGCATTAACTTTAAAGTAAAGAGTAAAAGAATGGGCTCTGGAGTCACTAAGCTGCCTTTGAGATCCTGGCATTACCATTCATTTTTAGTGTGTCCTTAGAAAAGTTGTCTTTTGAGTCTCCATTTCTTCCTTTTTAAAATGGCAGTGAGCATAGTAGTGTATCTATTTCTTGGGACTCTACAATAAACTGTGTGACCTTGAGCAACTTATTTAACCTCTCTGTGATGTACTTTCCTCATCTGTTAAATGGAAATAGTAACAGTGTCTGTGTCAACAGGTCCTTGTGACTATTCAATGAGTTAATTCATAAGTAAGCATTACTTAAGTGTCCATGTAGGAACTTAGTCCATTAATAGTTGTTGTACAAGGTTACTTGTCCATTAATAGTTCTCATTAAGTATTCATTGTTATTATTAAGATATTTGTTTCTTCAGCCTCCCAGAGGCTAGATTCCTGCCCCTGCACCCTAGTTTCCAAGCCTGGCTTCCTCTACTGGCTGTCATACTTCAAATACAAGCCAACTTCCTCCTCACATATATTTTACTTCCAGACAAGCTTCCCTCATGTTCCATCTCACCATTCAGATATGTTCTTAGAGCCCATCGTTGTGAACTTCCTAGAGCCTCAGCAGGACCCATCTGGTTTCCAGGTCCTGCTTTCCCTGGACTCCTACACATTGTCACCAGAGTTCTTCCAATCTGAACTTACCCCCTTCCTGTGACCACAAGCCAGTATTTGCAAGACAGTGGTCAGGGTGAGAGAAAAAAAGGGCTAAGTGGCCTACCCCAAAGTCAGTCCCTTACCTTGACCTCATTAACTTGAATGTTTGAGTAACTGAGATAAATAGAATATGAAAATCATACACAGTTAAAAACATATCTATTCTGCCTTTTGGCTGCACATTTTGGCTGTTTTCCCTTGTAAAAAGTTTATAAACAGATGAAATAATTTGGTTACTTCGGTAAATGTTTTATAATCTATTTAGAAACCATATTAGTAACGGCTAAAAAAAAAAATCAAGGAGATGATCTTATTTCAGAGTCTCAAAGAAACCAAGAATTGCGATAATAAAACATATCAAGATCCTTGCACAATTTTGATAATGTTCAGCCCATAAAACCTCCTAATATTTACTTGCAGAGGCTTTCTGAGAACAGATCTAAATCCTAGGAAAAGACTCCAAAGACTATGTTCAGATATAAAATTCTTTCAGATTCAGGCCCTCTCAATCCCAGAACTGCAGTTTTATGAGAGGAAATTATTGGCAAATAGAAAAGATAAATGCAACTGGATGAATCTCAGCTAAGGTAGGCTCAGGGGTTATTCATGGACAGTTTTCTAGAACACAAGTTGTAACCATGCCCAGGATAGTAGCTTTCCATTCCTGCTTAGGACCAAACAGGAAGAAATGGGCCTTAGGTGCAAGAAGCTCATGGCTAGACATAAAAAAAGGAAATAAGTAAGTATAAAATCAGAGTAACTCAGTGACATTAGTGTAATTTAATGAGGCATATGGCAGTCTCCTTAAGAATAGGTTAGGCAGCAGAAGAGGACAATGACTTTTCAAGTTTGATTCTGCTTGGAAAGCAAGGGACTGAATTGGATGGCATTTTAGGTCTCTTCACATTTTAAGGTTCCTTGAAATGTAGTAAATATGCATGAAATACTCTAAATGAACTTCTGAATTTTGTCAGATCTCCCTGATTTGGAACAATACACTGCAACCTTCTGCTAAACACAAGACAGACTTAAGTAAGCACCAGAGCACAGTAGAAGATGCAACATAAAGTTGTCCAACCACTTATTTATTAACTGATGCATTACGTATTGAACAAACTATTCTCAATTTCTTAAATTTTCCCCTAGCAAAATGTCACTAATAATATATGGCCATGTGATAACATAACATTGAAACCATTTTCTAAAATATCATTTCAGGGGCACCTGGGTGGCAAAGTTGATTAAGCGTCCAACTCTTGGTTTCAGCTCAGATCATGATCTCAGGGTTGTGGCACTGAGCCCTGTGTGGTGTTCTGTGCTCAGCTCAGAGTCTGCTTGAGATTCTCTCTCTCCCTCTCCCTCTGCCCCTCCCCCCCCAAACTCTCTCTCTAAAATAAATAAATAAATCTTTAAAAAATATATCCTTTCACAAGCACAGTGGTCCTCAAAATGTGGTTCCCCAGAAAATCAGCATCACCTGGGAACTTGTTTAAAATATAAAAGGGGCACCTGGGTAGCTCAGTCAGTTAAGCATCTATCTGCCTTTGGCTCAGGTCATGATCCCAGGGTCCTGGGATCAAGCCCCGCATCAGTCTCCCTGCTCAACAGAGAGCCTGCTTCTCCCTCTCCTCCCAGCTCCTGCTCTCTCTCGCTATCTCTGTCACTATCTCTCAAATAAATAAAATCTTTTATAAAAAAGTATAAATGTGGGTCCCTGGGTGGCTCAGTTGGTTAAGAGACTGCCTTCGGCTCAGGTCATGATCCTGGAGTCCCGGGATCAAGTCCCACATCGGGCTCCCTGCTGAGCAGGGAGTCTGCTTCTCCCTCTGACCCTCCCCTCTCTCATGCTCTCTCTATCTCATTCTCTCTCTCAAATAAATAAATAAATAAATAAAATATTTTTTAAAAAAAAGTATAAATGTTTGGGTCCCACCTCAGATCTGTGGAATCAGGAACTCTGAGAGTGAATCCCAATAATCTGCATTTTAACAAACCCTCCAGGTGATTCTGATGCACACTTAAGTTTAGGCATAGGAGGGAAGAGGGACTAGGAGACCCATCCTTCACTCATTTTGTAATCTGAGGTGAAGATCCATTAACTTTGGCCAAAGTCACAATGAAAAATGTTGAGGAAGGAGTACCAGAATGTAACTTTTTTCTTTGCTATTTTAAAGTAAAATAAGTCAGCAAGTCCTCTAAGACCTGCAGACACCAGTCAGAACCTCATTATGGAGCTGTTTCAATGCTGTCCCCCAAGTGGAAAAGATAAATATCCGACATGACAGTATTGGCAGTTCCCAGCCGGGGAACCACTCTGCCGTCTGGTCTGGGGTGTTGGCTTTCATAGCCACATTATAAACTTCTATCAAACATGTATTGAACACTTGTGACACATAAAACAGCCTCTCTACAAAAAGAAATTACAGCTGTCAGCTTGCATCTGAGTAGCCCCGGATTTAATAGCTGATTGAAAATACCTGGGTAAGAAACCATTTGTTACTAAAGGTGAAAAGTACAAGCTGATTTATTCCCTGGAAAATGTTTATAAGAAAGTCCTTTTAAAATGAAAAATATATATACATTTCCTCCAATTATCATTTTCACATTATTCCAACTTCTGGCTGCAGAACAGAAAGCCAAGTTACTATTGTGTGGTGCTGTGGACTTTATAGGGACGTCCGCATCAACAACTCTATGGCTGTTCCTAATGATTCTGTACTGAAGATAAAAGGTTATTCATGTCACTTGGAGTTGTCTTTTTCAAATAAAATGCTTGCTTTGTGTTTCCGAGCAATGCTGAAGCGCAGATGTCAGGATGGTGCTCGCCACTCCACAAACATCGCTGAATAGCCCAATCAGAGGGGAAAAAACAGTGAGTGCTCTTAATGTGCTCTAGAGTACATCATTTATTGTTAAAGGGTGTTCCAGAAAACTTCAAAACAGGGCAGAGTGCCTACTCATAGCAACTAAAAATAAATCCTGATAGGATGAAAGGAGTCTGGAAATATTGCAGGGAAAACAAGGATGATTGTGTTGCCATATAAACCTACATTATGCCTTTCTTATGTTAGGATCTAGGCCTATGGAAAACCTCTTGTTAGAGAACCAGGGCATGTAATAGTTAAGTTGACAAGAATCCTTTGACAAAATCTAAATCTTGACTTTTCCCCCCGCCGCTAAGTTCTAGTTATATACAATTGATGTTATGAATATTTCAAATTCCCCAGGTGATTTGTCCCATAGCATTTAACTTTGGGAGGGCAGAAACAGAGTCTGTGTGTATAAAGGAGTAGGGTGGGAAAGAGAGAGAAAAGAAAAGGTTAGGAAGACTACAGTATAACAAATTAGCATGTGTGTGCCCCCCCGACACACACACTCTATTTACTAAATGTTAAAAAGTGGCTGATACTTGTTAGTAATACATTACTATTTAAAATATGTGTTGGGCGCCTGGGTGGCTCAGTTGGTTAAGCGACTGCCTTCGGCTCAGGTCATGGTCCTGGAGTCCCGGGATCGAGTCCCGCATCGGGCTCCCTGCTCAGCGGGGAGTCTGCTTCTCCCTCTGACCCTCTCCCGTCTCATGCTCTCTCTTTCTGTCTCTCTCTCATTCTCTCTCCCTCTCAAATAAATGAATAAAATCTTTAAAAAAAATATATGTGTTAAACTACCAAAAATAAGAAAAAAATGTTTCCTGGCTCCTCCGTAATTTCTCTTTTCCCCCAATTTTCTCTTGCAACCTGTTGTGAAAATGAATGAGTTATCTTCAATTAAATCCTTGTGTTCATAGCAGGAAGCTGGGTCACAGTGGGGAGATAAAGTGAAAAGGCCTTTCCTTCAAATAAATGGGACAGGTCCTGACTATCCTCCTCACTTCTCCATGAAGGAATAATAAAGCAAATTAACTGCAGTGGTGCTGGCTACCAGCACTCCTCTGTGCATGAATTCTACGCAGCATCAGGCTAAATGATTATCTTAAGAAATCAAAATGCAGTGGTGGATTTCTTTCTTAGAACTTCCCTCAAGAACTCAACAAAATGTGTTCCTTTGTATTTACTGGCCCTAAAGCCCATTTATACATTAGCAGTCCTTTTTTCAGGTCGTTCTCACTTCTGACTTTATATATTTGAATGAGTTTATGTGAATTATTCTGACCATGCTGAATCATGTTAAATAAAATGATTTTTTAAAAGTACAATGCATACTGAAATATGGAACCTTAATTACTTTGTCCACAGTTTCTAGGAAGCCTAGGTAAAAGGCTGGGGTTAGACTTGGTCCCATGCTATCTGAGAAGACACCCAGTGAGTTTTCTAGCTATTAATGCTCCAGTTAGTATACACTGTCATGTTGTTAGGTTAAATTTATGATGCGTTTTTAAAAGCCACTCTCAGTGAAAATCCACCAGATGGTGACAGAGAGGCTGTCCTTGAATGGCTGGAGCAGCAGCTCTTCCTTGCCGCCCACAATGAGTAGGTCAGAAAGTGACTCTTGTCCATCTCCGGCTGATCAAATCTACCACAGCTACTAATATTTTATTAAATATAATTTTATATTAAACATTTCTTTATTTTTTTTGAAGATTTTATTTATTTATTTGCCAGAGAGAGAGCACAAGCCGTGGGGAGCGGCAGGCAGAAGGAGCGGGAGAAGCAGGCTCCCCGCTATGCAAGGAGCCCCATGCGGGACTCCATCCCAGGACCCTGGGATCATGACCTGAGCCAAAGGCAGATGCTCCACTGACTGAGCCACCCAGGCATCCCTTAAACATTTCTTTAAACTTTGTAATTAAAACAGACACATATCTAAAGCCCTAACGTTGTGCACTCACACACAAGTAAAAAGTTCTTTGCAAGAGCTCATGTAGCTGCTGCAATACTGATCTCTTTTAAAAAGAATGTACTGAAAGATAAAAACTTCAGTGGGCAGAACCTCATTCCTTTGAGAAAACTCTTTTTACCCTACAAAACCCTCTCTTTTTTTCCACCCATAAAGCAAAAAGTTCTGTTCACTGATGCCAAAATCACACAAATACTTCATAGGGATCGAATTAATTTTTGCTTAATATCTCCTGCAGCACTAGAACCAAACAGGCACAATTTTATACATCACTGCCTTCTTAAACTGGTATTTTATAATGTTAGCACTATTATGATTAGTTGTGAAGATGGGGACTAAGGGCATGGTCTCCTCTGAATGCCCCCAGGTCTCACATTAAACTTTAAGCCGTAACTGGAAGTTGGGCAAATACTCTCACACTTGTGACTTAATAATACTTAATACTCATCTATAACATGATGAGACTCTCATATGGTGTGATGTGTCTCCAAACTGCCATTATGCTTCACAATTGCAAGTCATCTTGTTAGCCTCTGCTCTAACTGTTCTCCATCTCCCTTTTGGCACCTTTATGAAGCAAAATTCCAAGCTGCTCTCTGCAAAAACTTCTCCAAAGCCACTACCCATCCAGTCTCCAGAGTCTAATTTGCTTAAGACACCCTAATGAGATGGTATCTATAATAATCACCCACAGGCTTGAGAATACATGGTACTGCTCTAATTATATTTTTATTGATTTTTATGTAACCATGCAGGGTTTGAGCTTATTAAAAGTACGGCAGGAGTGATATCTAAGACCATCTATTGTTTTTATAGGACCCAAGAATTACTAATCTTAAATGTAAGTGAATGACCAGGTGGAAAGCATTTAGTATTTTTCAGGAAATTTATAAACAGAACAGTCTGTACATTCTTGCAATAGTTATTCCAGGGAGTAATAAAAGTTTCCTGACTACCTTTTTGCCCTAAGATTTCTATTTGATGTACAATAATAAACCAATAATGCCCTTTTCATTGTATAAAGATATTCTCTTATAATTATTTCACCTTGCTTTGACTTAGAAGACTTACCAAATAATGATATTCAAGAACCTCCCCAGTGTATTGTGGGCTGGGCTCTGCTAACTTTCTTAAAGCCCATTAAGCTACTTCCCTTCAAGAACTTTGAATCAGTCCTAGAGTGAGAAAATCCTTCAAGTAATGCCCATGTCTTCTTCAGCTTTGGATCTTTGACATTTACCAAAGGTCCTCGACTTGAAAAAGTTCAACTCTATAATAGTGAAAGCTATACACATTCAGTACCAACCCCATACTTCGAATTTCGAATGTTGATCTTTTCCCAGGCTAGCGATACGCAGTAGGATTCTCTGTTGTGATGTGGGCTAGCGGCAGCTCCCAGTCAGCCACACAAGCATGAGGCTAAACAACCCATACACTTACAACCATTCTGCTTTTCACCTTCAGTACAGTATTCAGTAAACTACATGAGGTATATAATACTTTATTATAAACAGGCTTTATGTTAGACGATTTTGCCCCACTGTTGGCTGACATAAAGTGTTCTGAGCACACTTAAGGTTGGCTACACTAAGCCATGATGCTCAGTAGGGTGGGTAATATTAAGCACATTTTTGGCTTCTGACATTTTCAACTTATGATAAGTTTATTGAGGCATCTCCCCACTATAGGCTGTGCAAGATCTCTAGTAGAAATTGAAATATGAATGAATGAAGGCAAAGAAGGAAGGAACACAGGCCAGGAAGGGATCATACAGCTTCAGCTGGGGATGTGTTGCGGTTGAGACAGCCAGAGAGAGGTATCCAGCAGATGGTTGGAAATACGGGATGATGATGGATGAAGATAAAGGTGACAGTTATGGATGGGACAGTGGATACCACAGACATGAGCTGGCAAAGGGGAAAGTCAAGAGACAGATGGAGACAGAGACAGAGAGAAAGAAGAGGTGAGACCCAGCTTTATGGAAAACATACGTTCAGGGGCTAAGGAGGAAGAACTAAGAGCTGAGCACAGAGAAAAGATACAACGAAGAAATAGAAGAGATTCCTGTTTAAGGCATCCTAAATCCTTTTCAGAACAAATACCCTTTTCACTAGAGACTTGTTTCTTTATTCACTTATTTGTATTGATTGCTGCAATGGAAAAAGGCAAAACTCAGGGAACATATAGAGAACAAACGTCCATTTTTTCTATTAGTTGCTGTTTTCTTTAGTGGAGCTTAAAACAAATCTCCCCTCTTTTATACCACAGTTAAGGTCCTTTCCCAGCCACTCCTAGCATGTGCCCAGCGGCATGCATGCAACCAAACACCAACTTACCTGGATTCCAATCAGGATGCCTTTCTGGGGTATCTTAAACCCTGTGGAAAGCATTGCCTTTAGGAAAGCTGTGTGAATACCTTCACCAAAGCAAGCCACCTGTTTAGAATAAATTAAAAAATAAAATAAAAAGAAGCAAATACTAGTCAACAGCTCTTACCGATAAACAAATACAAATGGAAAGCTCTTTACTCATAGAGCCCTTTGCTAGATTTTATTGAGTTGCCCAAAGACCATGCAGTCTGAATCCTGGGATTAAAAAGCTGGCCAGGGCAGATGTATCTTATGTTTTTAATTAAGCATAAAGAAAGAATAAGCAATTCTTTCTCTATCCAACAACACTCCATGGAGCAACATAACTGGATTCTACTGTGAATTATTTGGATACAAATCACAGCTTCTGGTCCATAATGTGGTAAGTTACCAAATGTTAATATGACTTAATGTTTAAATAACGGTATATGTTATGTATGCGATGCCACAGTGAGTGAATTCATGGGTCAGTAGCACAAATGCATAACTGCTGATCAATTGGTTAGGAATCATTTTGTACAGCTTATGAGAGAGCTTTCTGAGAAATTCAATAAATCCATGAAAACCTCAAGGACCTTTTTTTAAAAAAATCATTTTCATAAAATGAACCAAAATACCCTGCTTAGACTAGTTCTTAATAGCACAGCCATATGTAAAAACAAACAAACAAACAAAAAAAACCCATTCCAAACTAACATATAACGTTGGGATGCACAGAAGTTTCAGCTAGGGTAATTGTGCTACTAGATAACTACAAGTCAAATGGACCCCATAACTATAGAACAAGTGGTATATTTGGGCATGATGGGAATAGATTCTGCCACACATATCATCATTTGGCACAGGTACAGAACCACCATTACAGTAAATAACACTGATGGCTAAATTCATTCTTTAAGCAAATGACTCCCTTCTTGTGAAAGAGATGTTCTCATGATTATGACCTTCAGCCAACCACCAGTACATGCTGCTTTTCACTCTACAGCGAACTCTTTCTTTGGTCAATTAATGGCCAACTACACTCAGTAATATCAACCTCAGTTAATGAAACCCAAATTCTACTGACAGGACCAGGCAATCCCATCATAAAAGCAGATACAACAACACGCAAGAGGTTTCAGCAGTTTTCTCCAAAAAAAAAAACAAAAACAAAAACAAAATAGTCAGATATTCAAGTAAGCTCAGGTCTAACATCCTTACCTTGCTACTAAGAAAATAAAACAGCCTTTACCTAGATCAAGAGGTAAAGGTTTATTCAATCCCACAAGCCATTTGGACACTGAAAATGTCTCTTCAAAGCATAACCGAGATTTCACCTAAGCTAGAATTATTATTCTGATTTCAGTTATGAAATAGACCTTGTAACATCACACTCAGTGACACCTGGAAGTATGATTCTAATAAGGGAAGAAGAATTAACTCTATACTTCTGAAATAGATCACAAGAAAGGTGACCTGAGCTTCTAAGTCTTTCATGTTTTCATAACAACTCCAATAATGTATTTCCGGAGGCAGAATGGACATAGGCAGTGAAAATAAGTTTACCACACTAGAGAAAACAGCACAAGGGAAACGAGATCTCTCCCTGATCTGAACCCTGGATGTGCTGAAAACAGCCCTGCTACCAAGTGACCATAAGATCACGGTGAACCTGAAGAGCAGCTCCTTAAACAGCAGAGAATTATAAGGCAGGCCCCTCATTTTAAAGCTAGGTTTTCTCACCTAGTCAATTAAAAGCAGCCGCAAAGGAGCTAAGAGAAGGCAATCGTCAGTCCAAATACAAATAAGATAGCCATTTATTCCTCACTACCTGCCTTCCTGTCTCCCTTGACTTCTCATCACAGATGTTGCTTGTAACCAGGCAACCACATAAACATCACGTATTTATTGTAATTAAATATTTTCCCCTTTCAGGTGTTCCTTAATAGCAAGAGGAAACAATGATGCCTCACAGTCTGATGTTGCCACTCTGATGTGCACTGATGAGAATCTGAAGGTTGTATCTAGTAAGTCTGTCAAGGGCTGGGTGATTCATAAAATATCCTGACACTGACATGTACGGAACTTTCTAGAATCTGACAGCTCTCTACAAGAAACACAGTTCACATTTTTAAAGAAACCTTCAGCTGACAAGAGTCCCAACACAAGTGAAGAGGGACATCCAGTGGCCAATCCCATTATAGGTTTTAGATAATCCCCAGGAGGTTCAAGTTGCTTTTGAAAGTTGTTTTGGGATTTTGCATTTATCTACAGATTCCACAATGTTTAGGTCCATGATCTTTCTAATGCTGTACAGTCATTCTACATATTGCTGGTAAAAATCCAATGATTTAATTTCATAGTAGCAAGAGGTTCAGGGGGGTGGGGGTGGGAAGTGCTGTTACAGAGAGACCTTGAAATGAAAACTTAAAATAAAGCTGAAAGACCCAGGAGATACCTACTTAGACATCTAAAGAAATATTTTGGAAGCTGTTCTCAATGTGTAATGTGGAAATGAATTAAGAACACATACATTAGATTCACAAGTTAAATATAAGTGAAAATTTAGACTCTGGTCCACAAAAGTACAAGATTTTTCTTTAGTTCAAAATTCTTAAGCCTTTTCAGACTTACTCTGATAACAGAAGTTTGCGTCCCCCTTAATATTTAATAACTTACTTACTGTATTACACCCAGACCATAAAACCATAGATTTCAAAGTAGATTTAATGAAAGCATTCAGGGATCATTAACTAGTTACCTCTCCAGTGGAAGCCATCTCACAACGCAGAATGGGGTCAGCATCCCTCAACCGGGGCCAGGAAAACATTGGAGCCTGTCAGAAATAATGGGGAGGAAAAATATGTGAGAGAAAGGTATAAAAGGAATAAGAGAGGATAAACATATTTAGTGAACCATCTCTCACAGGATTCATTTAGGCTATGGTAGACACATAAAAAATCTCCTTGGTCCAAGCATCTGACTTGAAAAATAGCTTTAAAACTCTGTTCCAAGAATTTCTTGAGCTCTTGGCCAAAAACTTGGGTTAAATAATCACAAATTATTTCTGTAAATAGGGCCCCTGTGACCAGTCTAGGCCAGTGTTTCTAATCTGGCCTACACATATTCTTATTGGAGTGATTTCAGACAAAGTCTACTGGGCATTGGTCTCCCCACGCACAGAGTTCAAACACATTTTTTTCTTGGTAGGCTTTGGAAACATTCCTCTTCTTTTTCTGATCATTTGAACTTGCAACAGCCAACCATGCCAGAAATGTCTGTCTGTAAGCTGACTTCTGAGACATTAAACTGTTGTTGACACCTCTTAAAAAGCTTTGAAAAACATTCTGCTTGGGAACACTTTTGCCCAGAGCTTTCATGTGAACTAGAACATAGATAGGAGTGTTTCTTTTTCATTTATTTTATCAGTACAATTCACCAAGAACCAAATGCTTGTTTCTTGCAACTGTCTGTCTAGTGTGGACGCTTCTTCCTTGGATTCTGGCACCCTTCCAAGTTATCCTGGGAGTTCTAGCTTGGGGCCATTTCACGAGGTCATCCTCAGTCAAGTTATTATACATTTCTGCACTCTCACTTTTCTGTGCTCTCATCTGTGGATGTCCACCCACCTTACTAGGCCTATGTTAAGATGGACTATAAAGAAGTCATTCTTCTTTAAAAAGTCAAGATTCATATACAATGATAAGTAGGAAAGAAGTAAATGGGAAGATACAGTGCATTTTGAAAAAAGTGTATCTATCCATCAATACTGTTTTTAGTTGGATATTGTTTCATACACATATGTGTGTGTATATTTCTGTGTCTATGAATTGAGAAACATGAATTTGAAATGTATATATAGAATTTCCAGTGGAAAATATTTTTCAGGGCCTTCTACTTATTGGTCTCAAACAAAGAAATCCTATGTATTTTTTTACCTATGTATAATTCCCACTGAAAGCTTTAACAATTTATGTTGTGTCATAGTCTCCAGGAATAAAGTGCCACCCTTCCCCAATATAACAAGTGACATTCCATCTCAATGCACTATAAAATCCAAGTCATCCTAAATTATTAAGCTAAATAAGATTAATAAACATTTTTTGATTTATAGCTTCAACTTAAAGCTTCCACTATAAAAATCAGAAGTCAGAGTCTCAGCTGTAACATAATTATGACTGAGGTCACTAGTACATGTAGGAATGGAAATCTTTTGAAGGCATCCAAAATATATAAATGTCACATAAATATATCACACAATATAAATTGATTCCATCAGATGCTTTTTCTAAAATATTCAAATATATTTATATAGTATCTCACTAATCCTCATGCTTGCCCTGTGAAGTAGTTAAAGGTCATAATTATAAATAATCTGTGCATGGGCATACTGAGTTAGCTAGAGGAGAACAATGGCTTTATTATTAAGGTATTATTAGAAATATAATACATCTATATTGGAATTTAGTGAGCAAATCTTAAACTTTTCTGGTCGATCTTCATAAAGGTGCCATCAATTTCATTCCCTTCATGGCACCACCGTGAACAGCAATTGCTACTTCAACTTTCAAGTGGAAAATTGTGCTGCTGAAGAAAATAGGAACTAAGCAAGGTGGCCAAGGTAGTTAGAATTTAACCAACACCACAGGGTAACACTTTTACAAGATCCATGCATTCCTGAAGTCTTGGAACAATTCCAAAGGGGCACAATTCAAGCCTTATCCTAACAAAATATGCCCAGAATTTCTGTTTACGAACTAAACCGACACCACCGTTATCAGTCGCATTAACATAGTTTATAATTCACTCAGCTAGTTGGTTTTGAAGTTATGTAATTCTAAATGATTTTTTTGTTATTTTTCAAATGGATAAAATATCATATAAAGTTGCCTGTGTGCATTATACAAAGGAAACATCGTAAATCCCTGGTCCGGCACTTTAGTTAGAAGGTTCATGAAGTATCAAAATTATTTTTTTTTACTTCTTTTTTGAAGTTTTTTTAAAAAAGTAAGCCCCCAATGTGGGGCTTGAACTCATGACCCCCAGATCAAGTCACATGCTCTAATACTGACTGAGCCAGCCAGGCATCCCTCAAGATTATTTTTGATGAAAAATTGTTCCTTTAATTTCTTGAAACTTAAAAAAAATGACTAATAGATTTTTTTAATGTTACCTTAATTGCAACATAGTCAGCAGGAATTATGGGATGGTCCAATGTGGGAAGAGGTTTCTCATCAATGCTCTCTCCAATCATCACCTTGGTGGCCACATCAATGAAGTCTACCCCCAGTGTCTTAGAAACAAAGGGGAAGGATCGAGAAGCTCTCAGGTTACACTCAATCACCTGGAGAAATAACAAAATTCAAAAAAAGAGAAAGGATGGTGAGAGCCAATGACAACATATTAACATTCTCCCTGGCACCTGGGTTCTAGCTGTTTTTCACTGGGGTCAGCTCTTCTTTTACCAGCCTCTTCCTTCTCTCCCCACTGCTTGCACTTTTGCTAACCAGTTTCTTTTTAGTCGGTATCTTTGAATTCTGACTTTCTTCCATCCACTTTCCACAACTTCATCCCCACACACCGCTGATGGATTTTAATGCAGAACTCAGATAATGCCACGTCCCTACCAAAAAGCCTTCACTGGGTTTCCACTAGCCATCAGATGAAAGTCTGGTCCTTGAAGGCTTTTTATTCGTTTGCCTCGATATATCTCTCTATGTTATCTTGTACCATTTCCCTGACCCCAATTTTATTTTCCAAGTTTGCCTTGCACTATTTCCCTAGAAAAATGATCTTGCTAAACTGAACTAGTCGCTATCTCCTAAAAAGTGCCAAATTTTCTCTTAGATGTTCTATGTGTAATGTCCTCTCTACCTTCCTTTGCTTGTCAAAATTCTAACCATTCTTTAAGATCCAGCTTAAAATACAAAATCTCCCTTGAAACCCACCCCAAACCGGGTATATGACACTCAAATACATGCTCAGGCACACACATGCACATGTGTGTGTACGCACACATGCACACACACACAAACACACTAGGAGATATGCTCTCTCTGTTCTATGATGCCAATACCATGTATTTGTACATTCCTTCCAGCAGCTATTATATTCTAACTTATGTTATAGCTGTCTACAAAGTCATCTTCCCAGTTCTCGCCAAACTGAGTATCTTTAAGAGCAAAGACTGTGGCTTATACATCTTTATTGCCACCATATGATTTCACATAGTAGATGCTGCTGAACCAATACTGGTTACTGATTGGTTACATTAAATAGCGACTAAATTAATTAAGACTAGTCTAGTTGATTTAACATTTTTTGTATGTAAATAGTATCTAAAACTTCAGTGTTTACAATCGATGACTATTCTACACATTCAGATAGTCATTGCGTCCATCTCTACTGTACTGTAGATGGCAGACAGCGATCCTCTTTCCAGTGGATCAGAGTGCTTTCCAGAACTGGGACTGACATAGCAGTGCCACCAAGGACCTCTGCCTTCAAATAAGGCAGGCATTATATGCTGTGCAACAAGCCACACTCAGACATGAATAGCTGCAGGAGTCTCAGCTACTCTGTCTGAGCTCACCAAGATTACCAGAGGGACACAAAACAACATAACCTAACACAGCTTCGTGTCCTCTCAAGCACCTTGGCATTTCTTACCAAGACATCGTTTCCTTTGACAAGAAACTGGACGTTGAATGGGCCAGAGATGGCAAAAGCCTTTGCAATCTTTCGGGTAGCATCCTTCACCTAGATCAAAAGGACAATAACATAGAGCTAAAGAGCATACCTTGGTTAGAAAACACCACAAACTTAGATTTCTTTAATTTCTCTTGACATAGAGCTACACCTCCACTAATAACAGTAACAGTCATAATGGCAATAATAATAATAATAATAATAATAATAATAGAAGCCACTAGCAGGCATCTATCAATAAAATAATAATACATACTAAATATTCATAACAAACTAGCAAGGAAAAGAACAAATAATTTTACAAAACTATCTTTCTGCCAAATGTCCCTATCTACCTGCCGTTGTATACTCTGGTTTTACTTTGAGGGCTAAATGGAATTCTTTCAGTCCAGTTGCTTCAGCACCAGAAACTGCAGTCCAAACTTCCTATCACTCTCCCGACCTACCTGCTGAGAAGAGCAGGCCCTGAAATTACATGGCACTGCAAAGAGACCAGAGACACTGCTTTGATGTGCTTTTCTGCTGCCCTGGACTCTACCTGGGTAGATAGTATGGTCAGAAAGAAAATACGTTTCCTTGCCAGGAAGCTTTGCATGTCAAATAGATGAATCCCTGCATCCAACCAGAGCCAGAAGGTACCCATGCAATGAGGAGCCACTGACAGCAAGAAACAAGAGCTCCTCATTCATTACTTTTACAAGAGTGATTCGGCAACTTAGTTGGTCATAAAAGGGAGCAGGGTCCATGGCACATCAAACTCTGAGAGATCTGGAAAAATCTGAGTTCTTGAGGTCATTTATACCGACATGATCAACTAAAGCACACTTGAAATCCAGGGATGTGGTTCTCTTAGGCAGCTGGTGTTACAACATGCCCTGCTACCTTCACATCTAGAACAAGGTAAGATCTTCAGAATCCAGCCCAAAGTACAGCCAGACAGACAGACTACCTAGATTCGGATGGCCCAGGATTATTGGTAAGGCTCACTGAACAAGCCAAGCCTGACCTAACATACCTAAAGAGTAAAGGAACATCCACATGAATTATTTAAGATGATGGTCTCCGAGGCCACCTAGCAGTGCATATTGAGTACTGAGGCATCATT
This sequence comes from Eumetopias jubatus, assembly GCF_037043125.1. Lineage (NCBI taxonomy): Eukaryota > Metazoa > Chordata > Mammalia > Carnivora > Otariidae > Eumetopias > Eumetopias jubatus. The sequence continues at coordinate 26,682,597 of NW_028274809.1, forward strand.
CCTGGGAGGTCTTTAAAGCGATGGTTCCAAAAGAGAGGTTGAAAGAGACATGTCAGAAAGTGCTGATTGGAGATGAGGGTAAGGGAGGATATTGAAAACATAGGTTCCAAAATGTTCCTACATGATTGCTGCATACCTGCTTCTAATTGAGAAGCATAGCTTTATATGCTACTCATCTAAGTGGCTCTCAAACATGAGAACCATCTGCAGCAGTGTTCTCCAGATGGGGTCCCTAGGTCCGCAGCAGCAACATCACTTGGGGACTTGTTAAAAATGCAAATTTGGGGGCCCTGCTCAGAACTACTGAGTCAGAAGCTAGGGATGGAGTCCAGCAATCTGTAGATTAGCAAGTTCCCCAGGTTGTTATGACACCACTGAAGGTCAAGAACCACCGCACTAGCACACAACCAAGTGGGCTCAAGAGGGCAGGAAGGAAATTATTATCTCTAAAACACCCAGTAGACTCAGAGCAAGAAAGTTCCCTTCATAATTACATTTTGCCTGGGGCATGTCCTACATTGCTACCTAGTTAAAAAAATTTTTTTTATCTTTGCTTTTTCCCCTTCCACTTTTCTTGATAAATGATGACCTTTTCAATGGCTCCTTGGCTGATGGTTTGTGTGGGCAGCATCAGAGTAGCATCTCCTGAGTGGACACCTGCATCTTCCACATGTTCAGACATAGCGTGGGAGATAACCTGGCCGAAAGAAGATTTTAGAAAGAGTTGTCAGGTATCTTACTTCAATGAAGCTGCCTCCCACCTCCCCACCCGCCATATCCTAACAGATGCCTGGAGCATTGACCAGTTTCTTTTTGAGCCCTTGATGAGGGAATACATAGAGGCCTGCATGTAGACGTCACTGCCTCCCTGTGCAGTGACAGACGGCCCCCGGGGCAGCTGACAGTGGTTGAGCTGACCTCCCTCCTCCATCAATTAGAATGGGTTCGAATCAAGAAAAGAAGACAACTGAACTGACTCAGGTTGACTTTTAAGAACGAATAGGAAACAGACCCGTACCTCTGAAACAAATAAGGCATTATATGTTAAAAAAGAAGAAGAAGAAGAAGAAGAAGAAGAAGAAGAAGAAGAAGAAGAAGAAGAAGAAGAAGAAGAAGGTAGGAAGGGAAAAATGGGGGGGAAATTGGAGGGGGAGACGAACCATGAGAGACTATGGACTCTGAGAAACAAACTGAGGGTTCTAGAGGGGAGGGGGGTGAGGGGATGGGTTAGCCTGGTGATGGGTATTAAAGAGGGCACGTTCTGCATGGAGCACTGGGTGTTATGCACAAACAATGTATCATGGAACACTACATCAAAAACTAATGAGGTAATGTATGGTGATTAACATAACATAATTAAATTTAAAAAAAAAGAAAGAATGGGAAAATAAAGCATTTGGGAGGCACTGGAGGGATCTTTATCTTTTCCTTCCAGATTAGGTTTTAGACACTGGAAAAGAAACAATGGAAGAGGTAAATATCTAGTGAGGTGCATGTGTAACTTAGGTGGACCAGGAAGAAGACTTAAGATCTGGAGCAAGAGATTTTTAAATTGAAATTTGAGAAAGAAGGGGAAGCAAGAAAAAAATATCCTTATCTTCTCTTACAGGTAAGGAAACTAAGGCAAGATAAGAAATAATCCAAGTGCATGTGACTACTGTATGGCCAAGTCAGATTTGAAGACCTTATCTGTCACATTCCAGAGTTTATGGTCTCAATCACCATAGCCTGAATGCTAACACTATGTGTGTCTTTGGGAAATGATAAAGCTGACAGTCAATGGAAAATAATTGGGTAACTGTAAAAGACTTACATATATTACAGAGATAATTTTTTTTATCAGATTTATAAATGACTTTAAAGCAAAGTGGCATTTGAGTCTCCTGCTGTCACTTACCAGCTCTGTGACCTGGGCAAGGTACTTTATCTATTCAACCTTGGTTTCTGATAAGGCAGTACTAACAATGGTATCAGTCTCATAGTGTGTTTGTAAGGATAAGAGAGAACACATGTACAGTGTCTGACATGGTATTTAGTGCATAGTAAGCATTCAAATTTTTTTATAGTGTCTAGAAAGGGGGAGGCAACACTCCCACCAAGCTCCGAAAAAAATCATAATATAGCTGAGGTACTATGTCCATTTAGGAGTGTGACTATTTAAAAATTATGTGAATAACCTGGAACATTTCCAAAAGAAGGAGTCCAGGATGATAAGCAATGGTTGATGTCTGAGAGAAGCTGAGATTAAGAGCATATCCTAGCAAGTTGGAGCCAAATCAGGCCAACAGACCCGCATTATATTTGAAAAACCACAAACATCTCTAGGCTAGTCTTACATTCTCCACATTGACACTGGTATGCTCACATCCCTCTCATTTTATACCTGAGTCTCCAATACTTAAAATGTTGAAAAGCAGGAAAGATTAAACATACGCTTTACAATTCCGGAGGCCAGAAGGTCAGGAATGAAAAAATTCTAGGGAAGCAGACTTTACTTCAAAAGAAGGAATAAGTGAGATGTTATTAGATCTCTCTATACAGCTATCTATATGACATCCTTCAATCTGATAACTTTCTGTGCTCTGTACAACCAAAGTTGTTCAACAGAAAATAAGTGACCACTTTCTGGGGATGCTGTGAAGAAAATTCTCATCCTTTGGGGTGTGGGGTTGAAATAAATGATTTCTAAGGGTGCTTACACTCAGGATTATATGATTCTGTAGTAAGCAGTCATCACTGCTGTGTGTGTGTGTGTGTGGTGTGTGTGTGTGTGTGTGTATGTAAACAACCCTACTTTGAACTGTTAATCTGGAAGACAAAAAGCCAAAAAGATTTAACATTTTAGTAGTGTTCTGAAGTATCTACAAAGTAGAAAATGAAGGAAAGTTGGTTTTTTTTTTAATTTTTCATTAAAGCAAATAAAATGACACGGACTTCCTAAAACGTAACTTCCTATATTCCAAGATAAATCATAAATACCTTATTAGTACAACTAGCCAACTAAAGGAAAGCATTCTTCACATTGTCATTTTTCCCTGAAGTTGGAGGCATTCATTATACTAGCAATACAAGATGTGATTTGGTAAGCTAATTTTATGTTATTATCCTTACCCACCCTACTCTGTTTAGTTTTGTCTTTATTAACACAATAAAAAGGTGGAGGCTGGGAAATCAAGAGAGGAGAAAAACTAGGGATTCAATTAGGAACTTCAGAAAGACAAGTATTGGATGTTTTTATAATACTCATTGAAACATAAAAGGAAACCCACAGACAAAAGAAAATGAGAGAGAAAAATCTATTCAAAAAGAATGATGAGTATAGGATGATAATTAATTTTGAATATCATCAAAGAGAAATTCTAACAGTATGAAACACAGGATATATGATACCCATGACACATCAACTAAATTGTTAGTGAATTTGAAAATTTTTTGGACTGAGCAACTCTTCCACTATTTTCAGAGGCCTGTTTTGTGGAACTCATGACCTCTAATCTGTGTTGTTTCAAAACCGCCAAGCAGGGGAAAAAGAAACTTGATGGGAAGGCAGAGACCTCAGAGATGGGGATAAAGCACTTACTCTTCCATCTTTGCCAACAGCATCCATTTCCACTTCCCGGGCCCCCTCAATAAATTTTGTCAGCACCACTGGGTGTTCCTGTCATTGAGGTAAACAGAAGGGCAGAATCCTTAGCTGACATTATGTGTATAGTGTCAAGTAAAAACTGCATACCTTAAGTAAATCCCAGTGTAATACTTGCAAAGACCTTAATGCTAAACATACTACATAAACTCATTAGCTAATTTGTTGGGTAAGAACAAGGTCATTCTCTGCTTTCAGTGAGGCAGAGGGTCTTTCTTCAATCCTGAGTACTCAGTCAACTGAACATGAGTGCTAAAATTTCAAATAATAGACTTTTAAGTGAGTGAGAGGAAAGAGGGGGCTAAGGAGAGGGTCGAATGGGGGAGTTATGAATATTTATTTTAATTATAACTGTGTATTTTTCTTGGTTCGAGTTCTTTCTCTCTTTCTACACTCATCTTTTCCAAGTGCTGCAATTTCCTAAATTAGTTCTCTCTCCATGAGACTGTGAAAGAAATTAGGAGGAAAATCTCATTTTGTTTTGGTTTTGTTAGGTCAGAGATGGAATCCATTACTTGGAACTGACATGCCTTGAACAACTTCTAAAGCATGGCATTTGCAGCATTTCTCTTTATTAATCTTAAAAAACATCCTTCCTTTTCTGCTGTTTAAGACCGGTTTCCTTCTCGAAGTTCTCCCCACTCTCAGTTCCTTCACGACGGTGCAGTGATGCCCTCCACACTGGGACCACTGCTTGCTTTTTCCGGACGAAATGAAGCAGTTGACTGAAGAGTTCCAGGGTTCATGCATCTCTTCTCCTCAAAGCCCCAGGCACCAGCAACCAGCACCACCTGCTTTCTTACCAGACCCTGCTTTTCCCTGTCTCTATGCCTCTCTCCCCCACATGCACTCCACCTTCTCTCCTCAGCCCTCTCATTTCAAGTCTCAAATCATGCCTCAAGATCTGGCACAAAAGCTACCTCCTCCCCTAAGCCTTCCCCAAACATCTCCTTTTCTTCTGAACGCAAGCCCCTTTTGGGCACCATCATGGAGTTCACCTCATGCGTATGTGTTAAATTTAATTTATCTTATCTCCTTTAGTAGAACACTTGAAATTGAAAGGAATTTTGTGGAAAATTCAAAAGAACCAGTGTTTTATGCCATCAAGAAGCTTCTCTTTTCTATTAAATGAGGCAAATTTCCATATTTCCTTTTCTTCAAAAGCCTACTGGACATGCAACTGTTTATTAGCTAAAGGAAAAAAAAGATTCCTTTCCATCTCTGTTCCTTCTTCTTTAAATATCTGATATTTACTGTAGCAGGCCTACTGGAGCTGTGTTGAGACCGATATGGGATTTTTTTCTAATTGTTGATGATAATATCATGATTTCAAAAAAAAAAAAAAAGACAAAGTTTACCAGCTGTCTTAGCTTCTCTAGCCAAGCCTGAGACAGGGATCCTTGTTCAAGTGATTTATGGAGGGAGTTGGAAAAGCAGGATGGGGCAATAAGAAAAAGCTAGTATGTCTATGATCTCAGTGGAGACTAAATTTGGCTTTACCCCACAGGGGCCTCTGGAGGATGAACTGCAACACAGACTAAGTCCCACCTTGAGGCAAAGGTTACTCACTGTCTAGTGTTTTGCGGGTGGTGCTGAGGTGAGGGATCTTGCCTCCTTGTTGATGAAGCTCCCATTTGACTGAGAATAGTTACCCAGAGAAGAAGTACAGCTGGTAAGTGTTATCAGCTATCACAAGAGTTAGGGACAGGTGCTTCCACAGGTAAAGGAATCTGAGTGGGCCAACAACGGCATCCGCCATCCTGGCCATTTGGACAAATCTATGAAATAGGCCTTACCATGTTGAGAAAGAAAATCTCTTAATAAATTTCAATCTTTCTGCAACATTATACATTGTTGGCCTTGATATCCATAAACTACCTTTTCCTGCTTCTTTGTCAGGCTCCTTCATGTTTCCTCTACTCAGCCCTTAAATACTGGTATCCCTCTAGTCTCTGTCTTAATTATTCCACTTCCTCTGTTCTCTCTCCTTGGTGATTGCTTCCATCATCAAAACTCTAACTAAAATGATATGCTATTTATTTCCAAAACTATATGTACATCTCTATCGCTAGACATGACCTTGATTCTCAATTTAAAAATCGGTATAACCCACTGCTTTTGAAGCATCTGCACCTGGATTTCTCACAGGCACCTTATACAAAAGGTCAAATATTAAATATAGGATTTCCTTCTCTAAAATTTCTCCTTCTCATGTTACCTATTGTAATAAATGGTACCACCACCCATCTAGCTGTCCAAGGCAGAAGCTCAGGAGTCATCCTTTATCCGATACACTTTTACCCTCTACCTCCATGCACTCACCAATTGCCTTCAGTGAACATTCTAAATATTCTAGAATACATGTACGTCTTTTTTATCTTTACTATCCTCACTCTGCTCCAAGGTGCTGCCATCTCTACCCTGGGCTACAGCAATAGCCCCTAATGTTTTTCCATGAATGCAGTCTGGCCCCAAACTCATTATAACTGACAAGGTTCTCCTTATCTATTCCCTGCCAACTCTATCTACTCTTCCACCATGGAAGTGTTCTAGCCATATACTAAATACTTTATCAGTTTCTAGAAACTCCATTCTCTTTCTCAGCTTTGACCCTTTACCTGTGCTGTCCCTTCTTCCTACTCACACCCACAATGTAAACCTTTCAACCAGTTAATTCTAAATCAACCATTTTAAATTAAGTTAAAAAGCCCTTCTTTAGAAGGGGAACCCTCCTACACTGTTGGTGGGAATGCAAGCTGGTGCAGCCACTCTGGAAAACAGTATGGAGGTTCCTCAAACAGTTGAAAATAGAGCTACCACACGATCCAGCAATTGCACTACTGGGTGTTTACCACAAAGATACAAATGTAGGGATCCGAAGGGGTACGTGCACCCCAAGGTTTATAGCAGCAATGTCCACAATAGCCAAACTGTGGAAAGAGCCAAGATGTCCATTGACAGATGAATGGATAAAGAAGATGTGGTACATATACACAATGGAATATTATGCAGCCATCCAAAGGAATGAGATCTTGCCATTTGCAGCGACGTGGATGGAACTGGAGGGTGTTATGCTGAGTGAAGTAAGTCAATCAGAGAAAGACATGTATCATATGACCTCACTGATATGAGGAATTCTTAATCTCAGGAAACAAACTGAGGGTTGCTGAGTGGTGGGGGGTGGGAGGGATGGGGTGGCTGGGTGATAGACATTGGGTAGGGTATGTGCTATGGTGAGCGCTGTGAATTGTGCAAGACTGTTGAATCACAGATCTGTACTTCTGAAACAAATAATGCAACATATGTTAGGAAAAAAGAAAAAGAAGAAGATAGCAGGAGGGGAAGAATGAAGGGGAGTAAGTCAGAGGGGGAGATGAACCATGAGAGACGATGGACTCTGAAAAACAAACTGAGGGTTCTAGAGGGGAGGGGGGTGGGGGGATGGGTTAGCCTGGTGATGGGTATTGAGGGCACGTTCTGCGTGGAGCACTGGGTGTTAGGCACAAACAACGAATCATGGAACACTACATCAAGAACTGATGATGTAACTATGGTGATTAACATAACAATAAAAACTAAAAAAAAATACATAAAATCTAAAAAAAAAGCTCTTTAGGGATGGACCCCAATACATTGACATTCACCCTCAGCATCCTATATTTTCTTATTGCAATGCTCATTATATTTTATTGTAATTATTTGAATTCTGATGTCCCTAGTAAAGAGTCCTCTGTGAGAGCAGACCCTATCTCTCTTTGTATGAGTGTATCCCCTGATACTGAGAACGATGCCATTATACAGCAAGTGCTAAACATGAATGAATACATAAATAGATGAATGATTGATGGGGTCTAATTTTATTCTAGAGTCACTGAACTGAGTATCCCAGATTCTGCTGTGTTTTGAAGGGAACACTTGAATCAGAATGTACTCAATCAGGACATCTCCATTATAGACTTTGGTCCAGTAGGGGTTTTACCCATATACTAGCAGAAAAAAATATATTTTTGAAACTCTACTATGAGTAGTTTAAAACTCTTCTATGTGGGATCCAGTGTCCCAGGCAGAAAAGAGAGGACACCTGCCTCCTCACTCACCCAGCACAGCTGGGTCTAACTACTCGTGTTTTAAAAGGGGAGCATGCCCAAATCCTTGGCAGGAAGTCAGAGAAGAAGACAGTGTCTTGCTCCAGTCCACATTAATGAAGACTGGCTCCCTGGAGAGATTCCCTCCTCAGCAATCTGACTTTCACACAGAAGTGAATTCAAAATCTACTTGGTTTTCTGTTTTTACACTCTTTGTCTTTCTCACCCTTAATCCTTATCCACTCTCTTCACTGACCCAATGTCCTGGGGAGCAACCACCATACAGAAGGGATGTCTGTCTTCATGAGCAGGAGCAGTCCATGCTCGTTCTTCCTCTTTGAAATGCTTCTGACTTCACTCTTTAGCTCCCTCCAAATTCCACTTGCCTAACATCAAACTCTTCTCTATGAGTCGTGCTCTCTCTCTTTAAACATACACACACACACACACCCCCAACAAGCTTCTGAAAGCTTTTAAAAGGAAAACATCACTTTCATCCTTTACAGTACAAGGTCTGCAGATCAATAACCTCCCTGGGTAAATCTTAAATGGATCACACTGAGGTAATACCAAGGGAGAAGTAAAAGCTGAGGGCAATGGAGGAAGGTGGTTGAATCACCACAGAATTATAAACATTTTTATTAACTGACAAATGGAATGTACCAAAATGAGAAAAAGTCAAAAGGTGAACAAAGGGGTTTACTATTAAAATTGCAGGGTTAACTAAGGCAAAGTGTCTCCAAGTGTGAGACTTAAAAACCAGGAAAGCCCTCACTGATACGTGACGAGCTTGGCTGGGCAGTCCTCGAGGCTGGGAGCCCCAGGGATAACTTGATCAGCATCTAACTTATGAACAGACAAGGATGCTTATCCAGCCTAACTCCTGGAGTCTAAAACCAGGTCAATGTTGTGATCAAATATGTACTGGTCTTCTTCGTCTTCCACTAACCCAAAGGATCTAAACACAATTAAATGCATTTGAGTTTTCTTATTCCCATATATAGGAGACTAAGGGGTAGGGAGAGAAAAAAAAAAAATAAAGGGAAAACCATCCTGACATAACGTGAAAAGAAAAACATATGAAATAAGATAGCAATTAACAGAAGTAAAAGTCACCAGGAGGAAATCAGACACTACCTGAGACACTCTAGTGGCCTCCTCTAGGAATTTTTTCATCTCATCCTCAGAGAATACCACATTCATGGCCGATCCACTGGAAAGGAGAGGAGGACAGGTCAGTTTCTTTCACCACTTTGGAAGAAAAGCATGCTAGACTTGATTGCTTCTCAGAACAGTTCCAGGCAATCTCTAGCTTCAGTCTGGACTGAGTAAGAAGATGCTTTTTCCCAAATTGAGTCTTTACTCCACTTAATCACCAGAACAATCAGTCAAAATAAAGAGTCACCCAAGATGGGGGTGAGAGCTGTGATGATGTCCAAAGAAAACCACGTAAATATAGAGATAGCAGTATCCCAAAGTTTGTCCTTTCTGATTTCCTGCTTTCACTCGCCTGGTTCCAGGTAATTCTTAAACCTTAACAGAATTCATCCTAGGATCTAGCTATTCTTTTTTTTTTTTTTTAAGACTTATTTATTTATTTGAGAGAGAGAGAGTGGGTGGGGGAGAGAGCACAGGGGGAGGGGCAGAGGGAAAGAATCTCAAGCAGACTCCCTGCTGAGTGTGGAGCCTGACACAGGACTTGATCTCAGGACCCTGAGATCATGACCTGAGCCAAAATCAAGAGTCAGACCCTTAACCGAATGAGCCACCCAGGTGCCCCAGGATCTAGCTATTCCTACCCTGTTCCTTCAGAGGTCATTGACAACGGCTGATTTTAACCCACAGGTCTGCTGTCAAAGCAGGTCATTCTACTACCAGCCAGGTCACAAAAGCATAGAATTTTTAGTAACATTTGCAAATATAATGTACAGTATCTGACTGAAAGGCATTCAACTGTGTCCTTCTTATTAATTGCTTGAGAAAGAATGCTGATTTCAATTTATGCTGAATTTTGATATTTTCAAAGTGAGATGGGAAGAAAGAAGGAGGAATAAGAAGAGGGAAAAAATAAGGAAGAAAAATACTACTTTCCATTTCTTTTTAAAAGTAGCATTCTTTACGTTTTCTACTCTATTACATATTTTTGCATAAAGAACTTTCAATGCATAAAGAACTTTAAATAGATGAAGATCTATTTAAGACAGGAAGGCTAAGTCAATAACATTGATAATTCACAGTATAGGAAACTGGAACAAAGAGACAGATTGCAGAGATGAGAAAGGAAGCACAAGAGTCAAAGCTGTTTTCTGCAACCCTCCCTTAAATGTCTGTGTGTTGTTTAAATTAACTTACATTAATACCTCAAAGAAGAAGTACTATTTGACGGTGATTTACACAAAATGTCATTTAAATAAAAAGGAAGGTTTTCCACCTCATTTCAAATTTTTCATTATTTTAAAGGATCCCATCGCAAATTCCATTTACACTTTCAAATTGTGCACAGCAAATTGTGTTTCTCTTATTATCCCCTGTTCAGTGAAGTCGTTCCTTACATGTGGTAACATCTGAAGAGAGTAAGTGATAATTCACAACTTCTCCTTTGATGATAGAACTTCGTTCCAAAGTTTAATATAAAAGATCCTCACTATCCCTGTCCCTCACCATTATAATTCATCTACTAAAAAATGTGATCTCAAAAACTCAAAAATTCAAACCAGAGGCACCATCGGAAGGTGCTGACAACGGTCAGAGATAAGCTGCCATTTCTGCTTACTAGAAAACAGATACTGGAAAGAGATGTCCCAGGTTTGTTCTGGTTTTGCTTTTTGGGTTTTTGAAATTGTTCTCTTCTCTAATGTAAAACTACCCTCCCTCAGTTTGGCAACGAGATGCCCTAAGCCATGCTTCTAAGATGGAGGACCGTGGACTCTTATTCCGCCCTCTGAAAGAAAAGCAGTAGGCTGAAGAACCATGCATACGTCCTCACTCTGGCCATGTTGGTTTGGGGACTGTGGACGGATTTACAAATCACTACACATCAAAGCCAAGTGCTATTAGCATACAGCACACAGTTCTGTATCTACTGATTTTTAAATCATTACCGTGGAAAACAACACATTACCTCAAAACATAGGAAGGTCTCAACAAGCAGGGGTAGCCCACAGACTTTGCAAATTCCAGTGCTTCATTCTAATTGAGAGAAACAACAACAAAAAAGTGCATGAATAGTTTAAAATACTCAGTAGAACTGCAGAAAGGCATCTTTAGAACAAATGGTAACACAACTCTTTTTATTCTTTCTCTCAAAAGACACCATTAAAATGTAAATTGGACATTGAAACATATAAAATTCCTAGTTTCTAATTGTAAATATCAATCAAGCTCTAAAATAGTTTGAACAGTTTTCATTGTCCGAATCTTAATGAGAATACTCTTAACAATTTATAACCAGCATTTAACTGCAATCATGGAAATACACCAACTTTAAAGTAAAGTCACTGAGCATAAGTGCCTTCTATCTGCCCTGAAGTTCACATCTGCAATAGTTAACATTCAGGTTACAACTCTTCAAAAGTGAACATTAAAAACAGACAAGTGTTTCTCTCCTTACCAAAGTGTTAACGGCCTTCCAGGGTGCCTGAGCCACCTTCAGCTCATCCAAGACAGCTGAGAAGATGGAGCGATCCTCGGCCCTGTCGATCTGCAGAGGGCTCGTGCCCATGATCTTGACACCATTCTTGTACAGAGGGACTGCCAGGTTGTTTGGAATCTGACCCCCAACTGAGATGATGCAGCCCCCACATGCCTGGACAAGACACCACAATATAAGCCGTAGGGGTCACTCCATGATGAATGAACAACTGCTTCACATGTTGTGATCGTTTCATGTCTCCCATCAATAGGCAATATTAAGTTATACCCCCAAAGAGATAAACAAACTTTGTTCTTACTTTCCAGGCACTTACCTGCTAAAATCTATGTGAGAGTTCCATACAACTACATATGATTACCACATCAGACTTCCACACAACTACACATGAATGTGTGACATTGACGTGCATGACGATTAGAAAAAGGAAATCAAGACAATTAATATTTTCACCATGTACTCTACTGTAATCAAGTGCTGCTTGGACTACTGCTGCAATTTCCTAAACGGACATAGATCTTTCCTTCTAACGCTCACCTCTCCTGTTCCTTTCCACCCCAGCCCTTCACATTCAGATTAATCATCCTACAAAACTGATTCACCGAGTCCCTCCTGTGTGAGTTGAAGCTTTGAGTTCTCCAAAGTTTCCCAATGCCTAAAGGACAAAGTGTAAGCTCATCACCATCAATAAGACAATGAAGGGTCTCCAACCTTTTTTGTCACCATTCTTCTCAGCACCAAGAAGACCTCCTACTCAGTGTCCCCAACTATGTGCACTCCCACTAGCAAGCTTTCTGCCCACTTAAACTTACCCTGCCTTTGTTACTTCTCACCTTTTTCCCTCTCTCTTATCTAAACTCCACCATCTCTACACTACAGTCCATTCTAAATCCTACCTCCCATTTTTACATCCTCTCTCCTTTACGGTTACCTTGGCTCTTGTCTGCAGTACCCAGTAACAGATTTTAGTCCCTGTTTCCTTCCTATTTGCCCTACAAGCAGTGTCTGAATCTTTAACCTTAATCTCCAATTAGGAGTCAAAACTTCCAGATTTTTTTTTAAAGATTTTATTTAGTTATTTGACAGAGACCACGAGAGAGGGATCACCAAGCAGGAGGAGCTAGAGAGGGAGAAGCAGGCTCCCTGCTGAGCAGGGAACCTGATGTGGGACTCGATCCCAGGACACTGGGATCATGACTCGAGCTGAAGGCAGACACTTAACGACTAAGCCACTCAAGCGCCCCAAAACTTCCAGATTAAAAAAAAAAAAGAAGTTCCTTCCCATCTTAATTCCCTCCAACACTCAGTCCTCATGTCTGTAAAATTAGAATAATATCTGTCTGCTTCACAAGGTCACTATATAAGTTAAATAAGATAATAAACATTAAAGGCCTTACAAATTATAAGTGCATAAGACACTGTTATTAATATCGGAAAATATTATTCTATCTGATAGACCATTGATCTTGGAATAATTTGTATTTGCCTTAATAACCTACCAATGAATATTGGAACTGCTGAAGTAATAGATATGTACCAAATGTATTTTATCATTATTTGAAATAATTCTGAAATAGTCTTAAAAGGGATAAAAGCTTATTTCTCTTTGATGAGAGCAGTGATAGTAGTGCCTAAGCAAACACCCTACCATTGAGTACTTAAATGCCTTGTGAACAGTATGGAAAACAATAATCCACAGTTCTGCATATTTATAAGTGCACCTAAGCTGCTTTTATCATTTTTTATGTTCAATATACATCTTCACAAAACCTTTAAGAAGATTTATTCTTTGTACTATAATAATATTTTTGTTTATTATTTTTAGTTTATTAGCAGAGTTAATATTTTAGAGGCTTAAAAACTAATTCTTCAATTAAATGTATACAAGGATTTCTTATGTGAAACACTTCAACATAATTTCTAAAATAAAAAGAGAAGTAACAACCTGTGAACAAAAATTGGGGTCCATTGCACTAAATGGGAGCTCAAAGTTGAGTGAAAAGTCTTTAATAAAAATACTAACATTTTTCAAAATGTTCTATGAAATTGCTTTTTATTTTTCAACAAATTAGCAACTTTCAAAACAGTAATAATATAAACCGCTACTATTCCTTAGGGATATTATTATTTGCCCTACACCATCTGTTTTGACCTTCACTGTATCCCTCTGAGGCAGTTATTACTCTCCCCATTTTACAGCTAAAGAAACTGAGGCTCGGTGAAGGTTAAATGACTTGGCCATATTTCTAATCTAGCAAATACAGCCTAGTACTAGAACTCAATTCTCCACACTGCAAAGCAGCTATGTTTAACTAATAAGCCAAATCTTTGAATCTTAAGCTAACTCTATTTTTCTGCCTGATTTCAAGGGTAGTTACTGTTAGAGGTTGCAAGAAGAGCTATTTCTAAAACATTCTTTTTGAAAAGTGGTAGAAAAACTTCCTCTGCAAAACCCCATTCTCATCATTGACTCCAGAAATAAAGATCATTCCTGGAAAGACAAGTACATTCACAGGATGTTTCAGAGCAATGGTTGATGATGTAGTGTAGTTTTGCCCACACAGCAAAAGGAAGTCAGTACAAGAGAACATGTTTGTAGGATGAAGTTAATATAGGACAGTTTTGTGGAAGAATTCATCTTAAATTGGCCCCAACTGCAAGCACAGAACTAGCAGGGACTTAGGGAGAAGAACTTGGTTTCCCACATGGGTAAATTATCATTACCATAATCACTTAAGCCTCAATAGTTTTAAATAACTCACTGACATAAAATATTCTAAAATTCAGATTTGTTTCACAGATTTCTAAATACTTTAGGCTGAAAATAATTCCATCAGGGTCCCAAAGTTCCACTGACCTTACCTGGATTTGTTTGTATCTTTTTCCTCAGTTTAGTTTCCTATTTTTTTTTAACTTAGTATCACTAAGCTAAGACAACACCACACAAGAATATTTCTGAAACAGTATTCAAATGCAATCACACCACAAATGTATTTTTAGTACTTTGGTTTGTCCTTATTTTCATGGGCAAATTAAATGCTATATTATAGACAGAATGCAAGAGAGAAAATATATCTTACTAACAGAAGTAACATTTAATTCATTAAAAGATGACCCTGATTTTTGTAATTTCGTGTATTATCTCTAATTTACAAAACTCTACTCTTTGTACATCTGTCTGTGAGATTGATTTATTATCTTAACTGTGCTTTATTATCTTAGTAATTCACATTTTAGTAAAACATTTTCAATACTTTAGGCAGACCCTTAAGATTATATTTAATTACAGTTAAATCAAATGCTAGGAATGAAACCCAATTCTAGTTTAGAGTCACGCAATCTCTAATGGGTTTTGTCTACATTAATCAATGTTTGTCATTCATTCATTTAACTCAAATTGTGTTATAGAGATGCCATTGTATATGTATATACGTATAGCATTAGGTGTTAAAAATAGAACCATTACATCAGTAATCAGAGTACATTTTTATGGGGTATGATCCAGTAAATTATTCATAAATCAAGAAAAATTAAGGACTCAAACTAGACAGGGACATCATAAGGTCTCAGGTATATTGCCTGGCATTTTTAGACTCAATCTGGTTTTTAATGAAGAAATTTAAAAAAAAAAATGAGAAATGGGTCTTATGTGGATCTGGGATATAGAAGAAAATTAATGTTCATTTATATAACTTTTCAAACCATGAGATCAAGAGTTCATGCTCTATTGACTGAGTCAGCCTGCTTTACTCACAGGGCATGTCACTTTTCTGACACCACCCCCCCTTTATGTTTTCTTTAGAAGTGCATCCTTATTGCCATGGGAATACCATTGGTCCTGAACTAGACCAAGAGACCTATCATCCTATGTAGCTATGTACCTTATTGCCCTTCTAAAGTGACTCAAATGTGTGCTTTTGAGTAAGTTTAGATGTGCTTCCAATTTTCTGCAGATTTACTACTGAATGTCTCAGTGCCTTTAGCATCACTAGGGACACCCACAGATGGATTATGGCAGTCTCCTGGAGGTTGTGAAGAGATACACGACAACCTCATAGAAGGAAACATACACACATATGTACATGTATGTATGATATGTGAATATGTTTTTTAACATTTCCTGTGGGATAGTCTAACAAATACATCAATGGAATATTGTTCTTATATTCTGACATTTAAAAATATCTTACATAGTAGCACTCTAAATGACAATCAGTTTCAAAGAAGGGCCAATTTATTTTTTACCATCATACTGAATTCAGTTATTATAAAAAGATCTCATTAATATCCATGTATAACCATATCCAAAGGCAGTTGTAGAAGTTTTTAATCTTTCCTTAAACCATTTCATGGGGAAATAATTAATTATGTGTAAAATGCCCGCTGCAATTCCTTGTAATCCTTGTTAATATATTTTAAACAATTATGTAATTTTTCATATATTTATGTTATGGGTCCCAGTTTTATTCTTTTTTAAAAAAGGATTTTATTTACTTATTTGATAGAGAGAAAGTGCACGCACAAGCAGGGGGAGCGACAGGCAGAGAGAGAGAGAGGGAGAAGCAGGCTCCCCAAGGAGCAGGGAGCCCGATGCGGGACTCGATCCCAGGGCCCTGGGATCATGACCTGAGCCGAAGGCAGTCGCTTAACCAGCTGAGCCACCCAGGCGCCCCTCCCAGTTTTATTCTAATGTTTTGAAGGTAGGGAGCTGGTTTTACACCTCCCCATCCTGCTGAACCTGGTATTTAAAAGGTATTCAAGATATATTTGTAGCACTTGTTTTGATCCCTACCTGAAATGAATCTTAAGAAATTATTAGAAAAACCATGTCAGAGAGAAAAATAAAAATCCTGTATATTCTACCCAGAGGTTCAATTTCATTATATCAGAAGATAAGTGGGTCAAACCCAAATGGATGACTATGATGATATACCCATCCTAAGTTTTTCTATTTTTCTTCACTGTAATAAAATCATCACATGTTCTAGCACTGAACTTTACACTTTCCAATGTGGTTTCAGCCACAAATCTCCTTATCTTCACAGTACCTGCATGTAGCACATATATACGCTCATCTGGTTCATTAACCAAAAAAAAAAAAAAAAAGAAACACAGAATTTAGGAAGTTTGCACAACTCAATGAATTGTCAAGTCAAAACTTGAACTTAAGTACTGTGGCCCTAATTCAGTATTTTTTTCCCTAAGTGACCATATTTTATACATAGGGATGATTCTCCACAGTAGGGAGTTAACTGTAATGACATCAAAAGACACAACCACTAGACATCACTGTGAAATCTTCCAGCAATTACTGTTTTTAAAGATTTTATTTATTCATTCATGAGCAACAGAGGGGAGGAGAGAGAGAGAGAGAGAGAGAGAGAGAGAGAGAAGCAGAGGAAGAAGCAGGCTCCCAAGGAGCAGGGAGCCCGATGCGGGACTCGATCCCAGGACCCCGGGATCATGACCCGAGCTGAAGGCAGACACTCAACCATCTGAGCCACCCAGGCACCCTATTTTTTTTTTTTAACTGTAAGATATTTTAACTTGTCCTATAGACTTACAGTAACCTGTGGTCATAAGAATCCAGAGTAAAGATATTCTCGATAATACTAGAGTGCGGGTGGAAGAACTGTCAGAGAAAGCTAGAAAAGTACCGATATTGTTCAGAATGAACTCATGGATCTTAGACTGAAGACTGATGGCTTCATCTGATGGCACACAGAATTAACTGGTCATTTGTAAACAACTCCCCTGGGGACCATCCATTATTAAACCGCAACAACACAGGAACTAGAGAGAGGCGGCTTATTGTATGTCTAGATGATCAATTAAATCATTCTGCAAAATATTTTGGAGGGTTGTCTTGTACTAGCTAATATCTGTCTGGCACACGTTACCAAGAAGAGTCTTCAATCTAGCTGGAATGCTTAGAAAGAAAAAAATAATCTCTCTGTGCCAGGGCCTCAAGACTCTAAGGCTGGGATCATTTTTTTTAGAGTTTCACTACAAAATTAGACAGTGGGAGGCACTGGCAGCTCTTTCCCCTAAGGGGAGTTACAACATAAATCTATGTACATGTATCTGCATCTATAAAGTATGCACTGCATATATTTTTCTTCTTTTTTTCCCCTTTCTTTTCTTTCTTTTTTTTTTTTTTTCCTCTTTTTACCTCCTGATGGTAGATGTCTAGGATTCTCTCCAAAGACAACTCTTCAAAGTACAGTTTGTCACACTCATCAAAGTCTGTGCTCACGGTCTCAGGGTTGCAATTCACCACCACTGTCTTCTTGCCAAGCTGACGCAGTGTGCGGATGCTGGAGACAGCACACCAATCAAATTCCACACTGCTGCCTGCAGAGAGGGTGAGATTGGGAAGAGGAGTAAAAGAAACATGAAGTTACAACACAAAGAGCAGCAGAAAGCTATGGCTAAGGCTAAGGAAGCTAATACCTCTCATTGCAATTTTTAAAACTCCAAAATGTAAATTTCAGATCCGTTATGCACACTACAATAATAGTAGGAAAAGCAGGGACTAATTAAACAACAATGACATGTTGGCTTATTTTGTATGCTAAGTTCTGCAATAGGGAATCTCCATATTTGAAACATTCAAATTCAAAGTTAATGGGAGATCATTGTAATGATTTTTTAAAAAACCCTCGTTTGCAGAAAAGAACTCAAAGTGACCATACTGACCTCAGAACACAATAGTCCAGCTAGTGATCAGAACACTGGAGTTCTCGTTTTAGTTAATCCACTTACTCTGCTGTCTGAGGTCTAAACCCAATGATCCCTGAAGTGCCTTGGAGCTCTGACACATCTTGATTGATTGGAAAATCCTGTGCTTTCCAAGCATATCCCTTTTAAGCTTGGCAAGGCCACCCCATGCAGAGTGAGTGACCTTCTAAAAAAGAATTTGAAGTACAATAATGGCCTAAATACCTCAAAATATCACCTCTACTGGGATGCCACAGAACTGAAAGTCCTGGGATTTGTACTAATCCTTTGCATTAGGATTTTGTCTCTTAAAAATCCTTATCAGAACAATAATTATCCAAATATAGTAGCATGCCAATTTTCTCTATCAATTAAGTATATACTTGATTATCAGCCTAGTTAGTCTTCCCTGAGTCCTAAGGTAATGCAGAATTGTTACATAAATTAGGTAAAATTTGAATAGGAAGGAAGAAAAGTCTACAGAAGAGAACGGCAGGTCCTGGTGGAGGTGTTCAGGCCATTTAGCCTAAGATAACTAAAGGGGTAAAGATATAAACACTGTTGACCTACTTCAATATTTGACCAAAGATTGCTGAAGTAGGATATCCTGAAGCACTTGATTAATTGTAAAACCTAAAATAAACTATGTTTAAAGTAACAGAGTAAGACTACATACATTTTAAATTATGTATTTCATCATTTCCATACTAGAATACTTGTGAGACTAAATGTTAAATACACTTGTTGAGAAATATCATTGTCTATTTAAATATATACTTGTAACTGTAAATTATGATTATTATATTAATGTTATTAAATGTCTAATTTTAAGTGACTGGGTGAGCTGTAACAATTTCTGCTGAGAACATTTTAATTAAATTATATAATGCTCTGTCTATGCACCAGTGATAAAAGCTCTTTGCGTTCGATATCAACAGAAGTCATATATTCACAGATCTCGTCGTCTACAAATGTAATTTCTGGTTGATATATGAAGTTCTTGAGCAAATATAAATCTTTGCGTAAAACTGTGCCAGATGAGAAAAGGTCAAAGTGTAATTCATTCCCTAATCCCAGTGAGAGGCTCTGTTTATTTCATGAGGATAAAAACATAAAAGGGGGGACATGGTGAAACAGGAGAAGGAATTATAGTTGAGACTTGCATCTGAGTCTCACTTCTACCATTTAATAGCCATATCAACTTGGGTTTTACCTATCTGAACCTCAGTTTCTTAATTTGTGAAATACTTATTATAACAGCATCTGTTTTCATAGTTCTT
Source organism: Eumetopias jubatus (assembly GCF_037043125.1). Taxonomy (NCBI): domain Eukaryota; kingdom Metazoa; phylum Chordata; class Mammalia; order Carnivora; family Otariidae; genus Eumetopias; species Eumetopias jubatus. The sequence goes on from NW_028274809.1 coordinate 26,701,974, forward strand.
AGAATAATAGAATGAACATGTGTGAAAAGTACTATATGAACTATAAAGTCTTATGTAAATGTAAGTTATCACTTTACCAATGTGATATGGACCACAGCCCAACACCATCATTCCATGGTCATCAAAATTGATATCATGCTCCTGAGGAGAAAAAAAAAAAAGACACAGAAATTATTGTGTGTTATTCTTCAATCTAATTAAACTCTTTGTCCTGTCACTGAGTCTGTCTTTCTCATTCTTCCTCTTATTGCCGTGTATCCTCTACTAGTCTCTGGGAGCTCATAAGTATAACATATAAGCTCTACTTAGTCACAAAAAATAAGTTCAATATTTTTTAATTAAATAGCCATGAGAACACACCATAATTGTATGTTCATGTAACTGTTATCCTTATTATATTTTTACTTGTTTGATTTCACCATCTTAAGGCAGTTCTGAAAAGACTGAGTATGGAAAGACATTATCACATCTGACCCACATTATGTCATTTTTAATACCAAGATTACTAGATAAGCAAAAACACAAAAATTATATTCCCTCATTGTGGACCATTTACTAAATCTAGAGCTTTCTGCATATAGCAATTTGGCACTTCCTACCTGCCCATTGTAGGTAACATAGAGGTAGTTTGTTACTGATGGGTATTCTGCAGCCAGTGTATCGATCTGCAAGAGAAAATAAATAAATAAATAAACTGGGATTTTATTCCCTGTTGTATTTTTTTCCAGAATAAAAAAATTGTACTGTGTTCATATTCCTTTAATGCCTCTTACTATCAGATACAAAGACAGATAAAAAGGTAGGTACAATTCAATTACTTTCTAATTCTGAAAATGAGATTGGGTGGAGGAACAATGATATAATCTAGTTATCATTTGAGCAATAAATAACAATACACACCCCAGAGCATCACTGATTGATTACAGCAGTACTTTTCATGTACACAGCAAAATGGTCATAGTGAACTCGTTACCAGGAAGATTTACCCAGACAGCTATCTAAAGCAGCTCAAATCAGAGCAAAACGACCTATATGTAAGAATGTCTTTGGTTTGCAAATTAATGCATAGGATTTAAGTTACCTATGGCACTGAGCAATGAGATGACACAAATACCTTAAAGCATGGGGAAGAGGGGAAGGAGACAAGGTCTCACTGAACATATTTGGAAAAAGTAAATCAATTCAGTTCTCTAAGGCCAGGAGCTCAGCTTAGTGAGCAAGAATTCAGGGCCAACAGGGCAGGCTAGTGTAAGGCAGGTGAGAAGGAAGAAAGATAATTGCTGACTAGAATATATTCAGCATCAAGCCTGAGACCAAAGGGTATGCATGTGCCCCCTGAGCATGTGGAGAAAAGTCAATGATTTTTAAAGGACAAAAACCAGCTGGTGGTACTTTAAGCCAAAGCATACCTCTACTAAAGTCCAAAAAAAAAAAAAAAAAAAAAAACCCCACAATGGTACACCTATGAAAGTTCTTGTGTGATTGCCATGAATACTAGATGAGCTCATTATGCCCAACCCTATCACAATGAATACTAAATGAACCATAATGATGGGGCACTTAAAATAAAGTATTACCCTGTAAAAAGTTAGTGCCAAAAGAGATAACTATTCTTTTCAAGAGGTCAGCCACCATACTAGGGTATTTCAAGTCCCTCCATTACACTAAGGATTTATCTTATCACAGATATATTTGCACATGGGTCAAAAAGTAAAGGAGAGGTCATTTTGATGTTTTTTCATTTAGGCAGAGAAAACCACATACTCACTCTTAGCTTTACGTCCCAGTACCCCTTCAACTTTTCCCTTTTAAGCTTAAATCAATCCTGTGCTGAATAAAATTGGTGGCATCATGGGCATCGATTAGACAAGTAGAATCATTTTTTAATTCCATCCCTCTTTCTATTGGCAATGGCTCTATGAGTTGGTGCCTATGTTTCCCCCTTCGAGGAAAGGGAAACTTTTACCTGTTTCACCCAAGGATGGATGTTTTTCTTAAGCCTCAGCTCCCTTGTCTGGGCCTCAGTCAGCCCAAGGCATTTTGAAATCTGCTTGTCTGAGAACCCAATCTCCTTTGACTTTTTCAGGGTTTCTTCTGTAATGGACTCACTAGGATTTAATGAAAAAGAGAGATTCGAGTTTAAACAAGACACAATAAGGACCAGTGAACTGTGTTCAATTTCAAAAACACCAAAGGCTCCTTATTTTCTATCTTCAACATGTTTAGATCTCCTGTCTTTAAAAAATGCACAAATAAATAGCCCACTAGATCTTCTAGCCTCTATGAAATCTTTCAGTATTTTCAATGCTGACATTTCCAAACATGTGGTTTCTAGCGCCTTCTTCTCTTATTTCCTGAAAAATGGCTTTTGCGTTGACTCTCTTAATGGATCTCCTCTTTCAAAATAATCATGGGCCTTCCCCTTATTAAATCTAGGAAACTTTTCTCAAGTTTCTTCTCCTCAACCTGTCGACATATGACCTGCCTGATGCTTCATTCTTTAAAGATAATCTTCCTCTGGCTCTGATAAGTTGCTGCTCATCCTACTTTATAATTCACAAAAATCATTTACTGGTTTTCTCCCCCACCCAAGGCTCTATCTTTTGTTACCAGATTTAAGACTAAATGTCTACCTTCTCTCTCCCTCTAAATTTCACCACTGTCATTGGCTCAAGCAGCATAAGTAGTCAATAATTCCCAAATCTGTAGCTCCTTCTCTAATGCCTGACCTATGCTCTGGTCTTTATGTACAGCATCTTCAGGAATCACCTTCACCTAGGAATCCTAACATTGTGTCAGACTGGGTATACTCTCCATAAACTGCCCCTATTTACTAATATCACATGTCTGTCTATGTCGACAAGAGAGTTCTCTATGATTATTTCCTACCGGTAGTATAGACTGTATTTGTGTTGTTTCTCTCACCTGTAATGACTTTGACATTCCTATTACCTACCCAGCTGCTCCCCAACTCCCAGCCACTCTTTATAGGTCAACTAGAGCCATGTTTCACCCATGAAGATTTCTCGGTCTGCCCTCACCCATAGATCTTCCTGGGCTCTTCACTGACTCATTTGCTTGGAGCCAGGAGCATAGTTGGAACCATACTACTTAGCATGTCAATAGTGCCAATATTTTTAATGTTTCTTAGCTTTTATTCACCAACCTGACTTTTTTCCTGCTAGATTCATGTTCCATGATGACAAAGAATACATCTGGCTCATTTACCAGATCATTCCCAAAGATTAGCAGGCTAGTCCACAGACAACATTCAATAAATATTTATTAAGTGAATAAGGGAAACTGGACTTCAACAGCTTTTATAGAAAAGACAAAGTTATTGAAATCAGCTTGTAACTGGAATTCAAAATGTACAAAAAAATTTGTAAAAAGCCAAGGTACAGAAGAATAAAACATTTCTGTAAAAGTATATCTAACTAAATAGCTATGGGCCAGCTATTTCAAGCAATAGTCAATACAATAAAATTCAATTATAACAGTCTGATAGTCAATACAACGAAATTAAAATATAACAGTATGTTCTCAGAAGATCTAATAATAAATAAAACATTTTCATTGAAATTCTGCTAATAGAATGTAGTTGAATTAAACCTATTGCATTTTGTTCATTCTATTCTTCAATCTTCTTTAATTAATTCATATTCTGAGTTTAGAGAAGAGAGAATCAAGCTGGTATATTTAATAGCTATTCCTCTGGCTTTTGGATATCAGTATTAGTTTGGGTTTTTACAGCTATGTCTCTTCCTAGTCAATTTGCTTTTTCTAAGGCACTTAAATTTCCTTCTCTCTCTCAAGTTAATTCATTATTTCTTCCCAATAAATTTAATGTCTCATTTTGATTTTTTAAAGGCCCCAAGTATTTGATAAACATTCTCCCAGAGCAACACGTTTTCCTGTCAAATTCTTGAACATAATCTGCATTAAGTATTATTAGTCACTTGCGATGGGTGCCAAGTACTGGGCCTCATGCTCTAGAACTATGTTATTCAATATGGTAGCAATTAGCCACATGTGACTACTTAAATTATAAATGTTAATTAATTTAAAATTTTTAAAATTAAATTTTAGGCTCACAGTTGCACTAGCCACATTTCAAGTGTTCAATAGCCATATGTGGCAGTGGTTACTGTTACTGTATTAAATGGTGCAGATTACAGAATATTTTATCGTCACAGAAATTTCTACCTAGGCAGTGCTGCTCATGAAGATACAAAACAGTATTTGAGACAATGCAATGATAGAGAGCAATTCAAAACATTTTATGGAGAGATAAGCTGTGTGGTGCAATGTGAGGTCAGAGAAAAGAGATAACAATGTGAGTGGATGTAGTGGAGAAATACTATGGCAGTAGAGGGAAGAGAACAGAGTCATAAGGAAAGTTCAGCTTTATATGGATGAAGGAGTTGACAGATGTACTATAGGCAAGGGCAACTGCATCTGCCATAATTTGAGACCGTGGTGGGCATGGCAGGTATAGAAAACATACTGAGGATTTGTAGTTAGTAGAAAATTATGAATGGTGAAAGTGGGGCAACGTTCACTGTCATTCTTACATCAGTGCTTTAACACTTAGTGAACACGCACTGTGTCTCAGGCTCTGTGCTACCTATTTTATTTTTAAAAATTCTTTATTTAAGTTCAATTTAGTTAGCATAGAGTAGGTTATTAGTTACAGGGGTAGAATTCATCAGTTGCATATAACACTCAGTGCTCATTCCATCATATGCCCTCCTTAATGTCCATCCCCCAGTTACCCCATTCCCCACACCCACCTCCCCTCCAGCAACCCTCAGTTTGTTCTCTATAGTTAAGAGTCTCTTCTGGTTTGCCTCCCTCTCTGTTTTTATCTTATTTAATTTTATTTCTGTGCAACCTATTTTAGTGATGGAGAGATAAAATACCGAATCTCTACATTCAGGGAGGTCAGAGTAATCAGGACACAAACAAATAACCATCGATGTGCCTGCACTGTGAGAGGTGCTGAGGAGAAAATGTATGTAAGAGAAGGCTGGGGCTCAGGGGAAATGCTCCCAGCTGCCACTGGGAAGTCTGGAAAGGCCTTACCCAAGGGATGACTGCTGAGCTCCTGAGGGCTTTTGAAACACCCAAGTTTCTGGTGTTTACCTTTAGTCTTGCAAAAAAGAAAAAATTTGAGACAAAAGCAGGAGAAGAATTTGTTTGTTGCTATTTGTTTTGGAAATGCATATTTTCACTTTTTGCCAAGATTATGTTCCTAAATCAATTGCTCATTTGTTTATGTGCAAGTGTGCATTCAGCCTCAAAGTGGAAGTACTTGATAAATAAGCCATTTTTCTAAATTAGAACTATGCATGATGTTCTTTTTAAATAAATATATTTAATTGTGAGTTATGAAAAATAAATCATATTAATGTTTACCTGCATGGTGAAAGGCTACACATTTTTTCTGTGATCTGCAATTTTGTTAAAAACATAAGTATGAAGCTTGAGTTAGGTGGAGAAATACTGTACATATAACATTAAGCCAATTCTTACCCTTAGATTTTTCTAGCTACTTGCTAGAACATTTTCCCATAATTGTGCAATAGCAGTAAAAGAAAAAATATAAACAGATCTCCAGTAAGACATTTCTTTATTACTGCAATAACTATCTGAGGCAAAACCCATATTATGTTACTATATCAGCAGCCACACTAACTTAAATGACTAAATCCTAACCTGAAGAGCAGTAATCCAGACACACTTAGGAAATATGCCTTGAAAAGAGCCATCACACCTGTAATTATGACTACGGACTAGTAAAAATGCAAGTTCTTCAAGTCCAAAGATAACCAGAAGTAATATATTTATCTCGAGCTCTTTGGGTCATGTTTTTTTTTCCCTTGCCTTGAATGATTTATTTTTATTTCTTCTTATAAGGAATATCAGTGAATTCTTCAAAGGTTGCTACATGGCTTTAAATGAAAATTATAAATAATGGTATTAAACAAACACAAAAAACCCCATTTAGATTCCTCACATTTCTATTAGGGATGAAATATATTTGCATTTGTTTTGTCCACATTCAGCAGTGCAGTCTTTTCTATTGCTGAAATATGCATAATTCCTCCTATTATTCCCCACCAAAGAGTCCAGTAGAGCATATAAAGACATCTCCAGCAAATATGCAAAGTCTTCCTCCTCCACTCACCAAATAAAATTGTACTCTTACCGACAAGCAAATAAAAAAAGAAAGAAAGAAAGAAAAAGAAAGACTGATTGATAGAATTGGCCTCGTGCATAAAAAAGTAAAGTGAATTAATTCTGTGCTCAGCTCTGGTGGCAAAAAACAGCTATCTGTCACTAAGACTAACTCAATCATCACTGCTCCCCATAGTATCCCCACACCAGAGAGTTTTCATTATTTAAAGGGGATGCCTGAGAAGAGCAACAGTAACACAGAATAATGAGTCACAAATGATAGAATTTCAGAATGGGGCTGAAAAACTACTTCTCCATAGGCACCCCCACAATTCATACCAGGTGAGATTTCCAAAACAGATGTTATCAAGCCAGACTTGCAGAGTGCATGCTCACAAGCTGATTCCCAGAATATTTTCTTGGTGAACCCAGAACAGCTTTTTAACTTTTGCTCAATCTTCAAATAGCTAGATCAATAGCATGATATGACATTTTTAAACATCTTGAAAATTAGGGTGTATTAAATTGGAATGGCATATGAATGTAATCATGTTCATCTATTTTAATTTGAATGCAAATATTGGGTAGGTATGTTCATACGGAGTTCAAAGTGATGTATCTTCTATAGTATTTTATTTATAATTTCTCTGGTTATTAATTTCTACTTTCCAGGCATGTTCATGAACTAGTGTAAAGCATTTCAGTCCTCCTCACTGATAAAATACATGTTGATTCTGACCCAGCACAGCAGTTACAAAGACATGGATAAACTAGATCCCTTCCCACATTCAGTGCTACCCTAATTCTGTGGGGTACCCCAAACTCCAGGACAGGAAGCAGGTAGGTAGCCTCTCTCTATATTTCCCTCATTCACTCTCTCTGCTGCTTTTGCAAACACAAAGCTGGCCAGCATGTCATTACATAGGGAAGGAAACTGACTCTATTCCCTACTTGTTCTGATACAAAATTATATTTTGAGTTCCATTATAATAAAATAAAAGAAGAGACAGTTTGAAGACACGATTCATTAGCTTTGGGCCAGTGATTTAGATAAGGTTAAACCTCTTCAGAGTCAAATGCAAGATGAATAATCTTAAGTGAACATAAAGCTCATTTAACAATGTAGAGATTCAGATACATGCTCCTCATCTTTATCTGCCCACATTGGGCTGTCCTCCATTTTGCCTGCTAAAAAGAACTTCCATTAGAGGGAGACTTTCTTTTTTTAAGAAATCAAGTTAGATGAAAGCTTATTTTAGGGACAGGGCTATAATATGTCTATTTTTCCAAAGGAAAATAAAAACCTTAATTTGGAACAAATTCAAAATAGAATAATTAGTAAAAGAAATATAAATGCTGAATTTGTAATTCAAAACTGCCTTTTGAAGCCTCAATAGGGAATGCTCCATTTATATTATTTTGTAAATCATGGGAGCATTATACCAAGCAAGAATGTGATCAGCTGAATGGAGCATATTGCACAAAAGCACTCAGTTTTAAAGTATGTACAATAAAGTATCCTTCTGTTATTTGGTATGTATGTGTGTGTACTAGTATGTTCATGTTGATCTTCACTGCATCCTTGAAAACATGCCTTATATATAACTTTTCTCTCCCCTCCCAGCTTATCTTGCCTTCAGAGTTCAAGGGCAAACTCTGCAAAGGTTACACTTCCATCATTGCATAAAAAAATCTAAACAATAACACAAAGAAACATCAAATAGCTGTGACGCTAGTCTTTTCATAATCTTCAGTTCCTCTCTACTTAGCAGCACAAAATGACAGTTCTGAAATTTTGGGAGGGGGAAAAACACCTTAAAAACAGACAATCAGACTTTTACACACTCTGCCCTAATCTTTTAATGGTTAAGACAGCATGGCTTAGCTTCTACGGCAGGAAGTCTCTTGTGTGTTCTCTGGTTTTATAAACAATATGAGCCTTTCTCCTGTCTCTCCGACTTCCAATGTAGATTTTGTTGTTGTTGTTGTTTAAAATTCTACCCTGTCATCTCCGAAACTTCCTCCACTCACACTTAGTCTTCAATAATAAATGATAAAAGGAAATGGAATAAATTCCCCTTAATGAGGAAATTTTCACCTGGCTTAAAGGAGCTGGGGAAATCTATTAACTGACTGGAGGAACGCCTGCAGCATCGAAATTACCAGGAGAACCAGCACACTTCACACAGTTCTCTCTTCCACTTGACTGGCTTTTATCTGATCCACCAACTCACAAGTAATACTAAACAAATTTCCCTCCAGATTGCACAAGCTCTAATGTGAAAATGAGCACTCCACTTGGCCTACAGTTACGGGATGGGCTTGTGATTTTATTATTATCTTCTTTTTAAAAATCCCCGAAAAGGCAGAAGCTGAGAAAACATGAGGGCCTGATGTTCAGTAATGACACCTGCTTCGATAAGAGCGGAGAACCGAGTAAGATCTGTGTTCTCTGTCCCGAGACCCCCCATCAGCCTCTCCCCTGACTTTTACACGGCTTCACGGATTCTTTTTGGCATTTCACAGGTTCAAGACCGTGCCCCAGGGCGCCTGGGTGGCTCAATTTGTTAAGTGACTGCCTTCAGCTCAGGTCATGATCCTGGAGTCCCAGGATCGAGTCCCACATCGGGCTCCCTGCTCAGCAGGGAGTCTGCTTCTCCCGCTGACCCTCTTCCCTCTCATGCTCTCTCTCTCTCATTCTCTCTCTCTCTCTCAAATAAATAAAATCTTAAAAAAAAAAAAAAGACCGTGCCCCAGGCCCAATAAGCAGGGAAGTTATTTGTCTTCTCATCTTTTCTCTCAAAGAGACAGGTCGTTACCTCTTTCCTTAAGAGAAATGCAAAAGACATTTTTCAAAAGCAGCAATCATGTTTAGAAAAGCAAAGGATGAAATTTAGGCCATTGGGTAATTACCGGTATTTTCTCTTAATTCTTCAAAGCACGATGCTTTGTTACTATATAGTTGTGAGGTCTTTGGAGGACTTAAAGAACACCTTGATCTTTACCACTCATCTACAGGACAAACAATACCCAATGATCCCATGTTCATGTGAAAGCACACCAGCATGAAAATTATCTATTAGGATCTAGGTCCACCTGGCACTATGGCAATAATTCTACGATATTACAAGTGTTGATTTTCGAGGGACGAGACACTTAAAACTGTATTTCACCTTAAAGGCTACTAAAAACAACAGAATCAAACAAAGAAGAAAAGCTTATGAGCAAATGATACTGTAGATATTTTTAAGTAGGCAATTTTTAATCTATGAATCTTTTTTACCAATATTTAGTGATTCCAATAATCCAGAATTATTATGAAAAACAAACAGAAAGCACCCTATCATAGTAAGTCATGTCTATTAGTGTATAAGAAAGTGTTCTGTTGCATTCAAAAATCATGTTTTTACTAATCAAGCAGCTTTCACCCAATCAGATTGAACTAAAGGGAAAAGTGCATACTATAGAATATTGCTTCTCTTACTTCTGATTAATAAATTTTCTTATAATTTTAAATCTGTTCAATAGATCCTTTCCCCCAAATTAAGAAGATGTATTCAGTAAGCAAAATCCTGGCTTTTCCCATAAATATAGGTTTCTTATATGTCCAGAATTTAAATCCAACAAACAAAAATTAATACTGTATAAGGCCTCAGTAGAAAATTGAGATTAAATGAGCATTCTTTGATGCTTTAAAATCTGTTATTTCACAAATAAATTTATTTGGAAGTCTTATATTTTAGAACCTCGCCATTATTTTTGTTTAAAGGAAGTCATGTTTCAACAGGGTAGTTTTCCACCTATCAGATGTGTTGTTGCAAGAAACAACAGTATAACTTTCAATATATAACTTTCTTTGACTTCTAGAAACTATTACTTAGAATCGTATTAAAATAAGTTACTTAACTGAAGCCTGTCTACTGATAATCGCATAGATTTTTTTTTCTTGCTAAATGTAACATACATAGGAATAATTTCTGACCAAATCTTTTAGTTCTTGAATGAGCAAATGTAAGCCCTTTCTAGAAAGGAGGTAAAATGGAAAGTCATTTCTAGGAGGATGTGAAAAAAATCTAGTTTTAAATTCCTGATGACTATATCGCATTAGATCTATGTCAATTTGAGGATTACTACCTACATGGAAATCAAAATTCTTTACCACTGAGTGTTTTTCGGAAGAAGACATAAAAATAAGCATTAACACCCAAGACAGCAAAAATTCTCATTTACTTCATGCTAATGACTATAGTCAAGAGCAAATTGAGTAGCTCTCCCTTTAAGCTGCCTAGAGCAAAGGATGGTCAATTGAATCAGTCCATCCGCTGAAGAGTAGGTGGTAGGGTAGGGTTTGAGGCATGGCCACTACCCTACACTCCTCAGGATGAAAATCATGCATTTCACCTCCAAGGGCAGATTCAGAGGCTCTACGCCACCACAAAGACACTTTAGGTATGAATGAGCAGGTGAAAAAATTCTGGGGGCCAGTGAGTGATTATCTAGCTTCTGTAACTACACCTGAGCCAGACTCTTTTGTGTAAATGTAATTTCCATTGTACACTTCAGATTTTTACTGACCTGCATTAACATGGAGGATAAGGTGTTTGCATCTTATTTAAAGAAAAAATACATGTATATGTATGTATGTATGTACATGTATACATGTATATAGACAGTCTTCTATTTGAAATATGGCAAAATGTAAAAGGAAACCCCTTATCCCAGCTCTCCATACCCATGAAAATTCTGTTTACATCTTTTAAAGGTGACTCGCCAAGGCTTTCTCCCTGCCAGGCCCCTGCATTTTCCCCCCAAGAGTTCTAGAGAAGGGCACATCTCTTACAATGCTTCTGCTCTAAGTGGGGTCAACAATTCAGGCAGGAAAACACACAGCTCACAACTTGATAGCTAAGGAGGAACTGATCTCCAGCTGTCTGATTTAAAAGTCATATCTCTAAAAAGAAGCTTTTGAAAAGGGTTAGTGACTAGAACCACAGGCAGAAGCCCTGGGCTAGATTCCTTGCTTTCCTCTGACTGCTGTGACAGAAAGCATGACACACACCTCAATGTGACTCAGTTTCACCATCCACAAAAATAGACTAGTGATATTTTCCACCCGCATTATAATGGAAATGCACCTTTAGGTCACCAGAGAACTATAGATCTCTGTCTTATAAATAATATATCTTTTTTGCCTTAACCTTCTTCGCTGGGTAATTAAATTAGAACCTTCACCACAACTGTAAATACCAGTGAATATTTCTCACAACAACTTTTAAGAAAATTTGCAATTTTGAAAACCCAGATAGTTTTCTGTTTTTAATCAAAAATATAAAAATTTTGGCTTGTTGTCAACAGGCAATAGAGATTTTGTAATGTACATATAGGTATTATAATGCTTCCAGTGTATATAAATCTCCATTTGATAATATAAGACAATTAGATAAATCCCCTTTTAGTAGAAAGCAGTTTATTCAAAGTCTTCCTACTTAATCAGTAGATATATAGTCACTTAAAAAAATGAAAACATAGAGATGCTGATTTACAATGTTTTCCAACCCATTGGACTACATATTTCTCAGGTAATCATTTTGTGGGCCTCTTGAAGCAACCAGGTAAATCTATTTTTTTTCTACTCCAATTTCCCTTCTTTGTCATGACTAAGAAATTCTGATTTTCATTTTCTACCAAGAATATGTATTCATTTATTTAATGGGCATATTATCACACAAATATTTTTGAGTGTTTGTTCAATGGAAGACACTCTATGCCAATGCCCAAGAAAATGTATGATCAATAAGAATTGGAAGCCATTCATATCTGTTTCAGAGCTGATGCTATGCCTTAGTACAGTGAACTTCATTCTGTGTTCACACGAATCAGCAAAAGCTCTTAAGAAAAGATTATAATAAAAACCTATTAAGACATTATGATATTTGAAATTTGCCCTAATGGAATTTACAATTTAATTGGAGGATGGTACCCACATGTATCAAATAATTACAGAACACTGAAATGAAACTATGTGGTTCCAACTACTACCTACATTGAACAAAGAGGTAGATAACATCCACTTTAATTTCTGTTCATAGACTTAATTTCTTTACAGTAAGATTCTCACTTTTATGAAACATAACAAAGTAAGAGCAAACATGATTTGTTGCTTCCTAAGTAAAATTCATTCATTTACCTGCTTCCTCTCTTCTTGCATATTCGGTCCTTATAGTCTAGTTCCTGCTCCTTCCTCCAGATCACCAAATTTGGTGGACTTGCTCAATTCTCTCCCTAACTACTCTCCCCAAACCATGCAATATTATTGAAAATGTATTCCCATTTTATTTATTTTCTTTTAAAAATCTCTCTTTTCTTGGCTCTCCTGGTACTGGGATATATTGAAGGACATATATGGGAATATATTGAAGGGATATAGGCAGTCCTTGGATTCCGCAAGTCCTGAACTTAAATCCTGGCTCCAACAGGCACTACCTCTGAAATCTTGAAAAGTTTGAGTGGACATAAAGTCAGAGGACATAACCTATTTTCTGCAAATCAAGACAATGGGTTCCACTTATAAACTGTTTCATTTATAAGATATGAGGTAGGGATGCACACCTTCTAGGAACTCTTAAATTAACATTTACGTGAGATAACATAGGCAGAGGCCTTAGAGCTTTTGTTTTTAACCTCCATTTAACTTTCCTGGCTTTGTGTTCCTGCCTCTAGTTGGTCTGTTAAAAGTATCTGTCTTCTGTATAGCCACGTGTATATATTTAATATTCAAAAATAGATTATAAACCCAGTGAAGGCATGTTAATGACTAACAATTATCCATAGACAAATGGCACTGGACCTAGTACCATGTCTTGCACAGAGTAGGTACCCAATAAATACTCATGACTGAGTAGATGAACAAATACCATATGGCCCAATAAGAGCTCCTAATAAAGAGAAATGCCATCAAGTAAATACATAACTCATCATGCTGAGATCAGAGATATCGACATAAGCTTTGTCTATTAATTCTTGACTATTAATAGGTACATGCAAATTATGAGTATATGTTATTTTAATTCAACTTAAGATTTTTTTGAACTATCAAATATTTGAGAATCAATACACAAAAATATATAATATCCATTTTATGAATTATCTAAATATCACTCTGAAACATTTTGAGTAAAACATTTATTTTGCCCATGCCAGAATCAAGTTCTCTCTCACACTTTCAAAATACACATTTGTAAACACTATTTAAATAGTGAATTCAATGAAGATTCTCAGAACGTTAAATATTTGCTGCAAACTTTTACATTCTATATGATTCAATAAATTGTTAGTTAAAAAAATTAATGGCGGCCTATCAAATCTATGATATCACCTAAAATATCTTATCACATGGAACATAAAACAGATTTAAAATAAAATGTATTTTTGGCATTAATTCACAGAGGCATAGAAATTCCCACAGTAATACTCCTCTTTCAAATAGAAAAAAAAAAAAAAAAAAAAACAACTTTCTCATGTAAGCTCCAATTTTTAGTATTCTTGAAGAGGTTTATTAGATAAGTGGTTTAGGGTATGAAGACTAAAACCATAGAATGGTAATATGTAATAATTGATAAAACTGTTTTCCTTTAGAGTTAATTATTTCACACATAATACACTTATATATTCATCTTAGTTGCATGGCTTCCCAGTAAAATAAGAACGGAGTTTGCTTTTTCTGTGTTGTTTTGTTTTGTTTTTAACTAGAGAGAAACTAAAACTCAGAAATACAGTGTGAGTTGGTAGTGAGGTCAGAGGACATAACCTATTTTCTGCAAATCAAGACAATGGGTTCCACTAAAGCATCCAACCATCACCATTCCCTCATTCATATATACTTAGTATATATATGAATGTTCAGACTGGAGTGGAGAAAACAACTAATGGCATCACAAACATATGTCCAGAGTAAAGTATCATCAAAATTATAACACGCAATTATATGTTAGATATAAGGAAATATATATATTTCTTTCCCTAAATTATTTCTATATTTAATGCCCTTTAAGACTAAAGTTTCTCATTATTAGGGTTTTCTTCTATCAGAAATGGCAAATTATCATTGGAAAGCAAAGTACCAACATTTTTCTGTCTTATATCTAAGTTTTAACAACTTTTAGGTGACACTTTTCCCCAAAAAAACTTTAATCAAATAAAAGACAAAATGTTCTTATCTGGTTTTGCCATGCCTCATGAGCAAGTTAAATAAAAAGCCAATAGAAACTAACATGTGTAGGAGAGGACATTCAAAGGGAGTGTTCCAGCTAAGGTGACACCTGCATTATTACATCTGCCAGAAGTTTGTGGCTGCAGGAAAATGGCCAACTTTACTGAGCTCAATTTAGCACTTGAATGCCCAAGTGGAACTTACCAGGTTTGCCCTAGATTGTTTTCCTAAGCAATAAGCACACCTATGATTTTTCAGCACTCACCAATGGACACAGTTTATCACACTGAACATAGTGATGTTCAGATGACAATTGGTCCCTTCAAAATTGTACTTTACTCTTTTATGCTACATTGAATATAGCAGTAAGTGGCAGCAAAGGAGGAAAAGAATATTATCAGAATTAAAATAGTAAAAAAAAACAAAGAAGCCTATAGAATATTGGACAAAAGGAATTCCTGCATAATTTGTACATTAATCTACAGTAAATTAAATTTATACCAACAATTAATAAAGAAATAGATCCAAATCTTAGCCTCCTATTCTTACATGGTATAAACTGTATGACAATGGCCATATCCCCTATTTTTAAACATCTAAATTGGACAACAACAGATTCCTTTTGATATGTCAATCAGAAATAGCTAAAGCACCCAAAATCAAAATAAGGAAATAAAAAAATTAAAAAGACACAAACATACGATAAGCAGATGCTCAAAGCTGGTAATTAGCACCCTCACGATTTTTTTCTTGCCTGTTCATGTTGTTGTTGTTTTTTTTAAGTATCACTATTATCTTTCAATCTAAAATTGCTAATTCAACTTGATGTTGTAAATTTAAATGTTTGGGGTGTAATGTCCTGAAATAGTCCCTGCTCATAAACAAGCTTTATTACAGTTGACTTCCTTCCTTACTTATAGCAGAAGGGGTTCAACTGAGAGATCCTTGTACCTGTGCTTGTCTATTAATTACTAACATAGTTGAAAACTTTGTGCTAGTTCTATGGTGATGGGACTGTCATCCTTCACTGAATATCATTACTATATTGAAAGTGTCTATTTTATGTAAACTTATTTCCCTCAGATGCTCTTTAATTCACCTTTCCACACCCCTCAACATACATGTATACAATTATATGTGTGAATACATATATATGTATGTATTCATATATAGGTGTGTGTATATACATATACACACATTTACATACAGCAAAGGGGTGAAATATCAAACATCCTGAGCTCTGGAGTCCTGCTCAGGTTTGATCTCACATCTGTCATTTATTAGCATGTGATAGCAAGGAAGTTGCTAAATATCTCAGTGCCTCAGCTTACAACTGTAAAATCAGGATAATTACTGATCTCCTTAGGTTGTGGTAAAAGCTAAATGAAATAATGTGCTTAGAACAGTGACTGATATGTAGTCAGTAAGTTTTCTGATTGTCATCTTACACTTGAAAGGCACTCAGAATTGTTTGACTGAATCAAAATTCAGTTTTCTATATTGAAAGATATAATTCTAAATCCATTCTTTTGTTATCTTAGGGAATCAGCTATATCAGGAGAACCTGGCTGATGAAGACATTTGACATTTGATTTATTTGATTTATGGTACTTGTACTTTTGCCCTCCAGGTCAGGTTTATTTGCATGATCAAAATTGAATCTCTCTATATGCTAATGGAGGCAAGGAATATAGGTGAGGTTTTTGTAATTTTTAACAGAGCAAAATAAGCATATTTTTTCTTGTAGTAAGTATTTATGAAAATGCTACATGGGAGGAGCATTATGTGTGAAAGAGTCGGTGTTGGTAAGATGAGCAAGTGTGGGGAAAATAGACATATTAAAAAGTGGATAGCTCAGTTGTGAAAGCCAACGGATAGAGCTTATGCAAACGTTGCAGCTCCACTAAAAACTCTGACAGACTCAACTTTTCTTAAACTCCCTGCAGAGTGATCCAGTAACGTGAAGTTAACAGATTAACATCTAAATCCCAGCGCATATGCATTACAGGCATTGGAATCCTACATGATACAACTCACATCACATGGAGTAAACAGAAACTTTTCAAAACCTAAAGAAATTCACTGTAAAATATGTTATCACTCTAGGTCGATTAATGCTACTACACCAGCTTATAAATTTGGGGAACTGCCTAGAACCATCAACATTCCTAGCATGCCCTTGGGCAGCAATAAACAATTTAAGAGGAAAAGGAGAAAGTCAGTGAATTCAAGTGGGGAAGAGAAATTTTTGCTGAAGCTGTCTGAATCACGGCTCTCTATCACCTGAGTTGGTAAGAATGGCTATTGCTCTGGAAGTCTCCCGTGGGCTGCCATTGCTAAGCTCATGTGCTGGAGATGGCAAACTGAGTTCTGATGGGAGCAAGCACTAGCAGCCTGGACGCTGAGTCGATAATTCTAACACTAGTCTAATGTCTTGTCACCCTGAACTAGGCTGGGATTTCATATATCATCCTCAGCAAGACACATGTTCAACTCCACCCTTCAAGGAAAGGAATTTCTATAATTTTCACTTTCTCATGGACATGGAAAACTCCTCAGTTATTTCCATAATGCCAACCTCATTACAAACATTGTTTTGTTTTCCCCAGTCCAGTCTATGGACATTCACATATATACTAAATACATGGCTATATTCCATTTAGGAGTCAAATTCTGAACTTCATCTCAGATGACTATATGTAAATACAAGTCACAGACTGGCCATCAATCTGAATGATGTTCTCATCCTGTGCTAGTAAACATTATTTATTGGATTTTAAAAGAATTTTAGCATGATTAACAACTGTAGAGTGGGAATTTTTGTTCATTAGCATAATGGAGTGTTATTGATCTTTTGATAAGAATAGCATTTGTATTACTTGCTATCATTGCTTCTTTTAAAAAAATAGGTCTGGTATTAAAACAAGTAAAGTGACAGTGCATCATCAAGAAAGTTAAGACATGACATATTGTAAAATATATAAGCAAATGAAAATTGTGTAGCTCTAAAGACTACTTTAAAAAGTAGTCTTTAAATGTATCTATCTGAAATCACAAAATACTCTTCATTATAATAAGTAGCATTTTCATTTTCAGGGGGAAAGAGGGAAAACCATCTTGGGCATTCACCCTGTGCCAGGTGTCCTTTATATTTATATTGTTTAACCTTCACAACAAAACTATTAAGCAGACATTAGCAGAAACCCTGTGAGGCCAGAGAAGGGAGGGAAGTGACGTGTAATTCCACGGGGGTGGGGGGGCTTCCCACCTATCTATCCGATTAGCTCCAGACCCTGCGTTCTTTCCAAGTGGAAAGGAACCAAGTGAAACTTAATCCACATCTGGCATTCTATACTTCATCCCTTCTTTAAGTTTCCGCTTTTCTCTCAGCTGAGATCCCCACTGCCTGTTTTCCCAGGGACCTATCAGAAAAGTGCAAGGGGACCTGGGCACACTGGCAGCAGAGAGAGGCTGAGGCAAGAGAATTTGCGAGCCATCTCAAATCACACCAAATAGTTACCTCCTCGGTCTACAAGGAAAGTCAGCCTTTCCAACACTGGAACAGTTGAAATTTTGAAACAAAGTGAACCACAGATAAATGTAAAGGAAAAAGAACTGATCTTCATAAACTTTCTGCAAACTGGCAATGCATAATTCAGCTATATAATGCCAACTGCCAATGGAGAGTTATTACTACTGTTGGAGCAGTATCTGCCTTGATGACTAAGCCTTCTTGGATATGTAGAGGCTGGGAAAAAGCAGAAGACATCATAATCCAGGGTAACGGTGAAGATAACCAAAATAGCACAACAAAACTCAAGTCCTACACACTTACATTCCATCAGCTATGATATCCATTCAGTTTCAGACCTCTGTGGACCACACAATGATTAAGACAGGTAGCTTTAGTGGCCATCTATTCTTTTTATTTTTTTTAACTTATTTAACACTTCTAAATAACAATCACTATCAAATTGCTCTGTGTGCATCTAGGACACTCCAAAATCAAAAAACAAAAAACCAAACAAACAAACAAAAACCAAGAAGAATTAAACAGTAAAGTATCATTCAGAAAATAATGAGTTCAAGGTTTAGGTTTACTAATACCATGGATCACCTATTGAGTTCTTGAGACAAAAGACAACTTTAAGTATAATGTTTTAGACTATTTTAAGTTATTAAAAGCTTTATATAAAAAATTTTAATGTTGATCATTATGAACAATAGAAAATATCTCTATTTACAAATATGCTTATGCCAGAAAATGGAAACTAAAAATGTTAAATTATCAGCAAATAAATATAACAGAACGTGGAAATCAGAAAGATAAGTGATCTGTAACAGTAAGCGGGTCTAATCCTCCAAGGACATTTTTCATTCTCAATATACACTTGTTTCTGCTTAGTGAGAATCTCAACCTGCCTTCTGGTTGTAACAAAAACTATTCAATTAAAACACAGAATTTGTCCAAAAATCAGAATGTATATCAAGTGAAAATTTAAATCACAACAACATCTGCTATTTTTCACCCCAGGTCTCTCCCACAGCTACAATTGGCATACTGTAAGTTTCTAGCACCCTCATGTGGTTTCATAGGCATTTGAAATCAGTTGTCTGAAACTGGAAACAGTAGAACAGACTATAAATCAACATGGAAGTTCTGTTGGCCTCATAAACCAAGAAAAAGAAATCTCCAGTCAGCAAAATTCTAAGATGAATGTACAGGCTCAATTCTTAACGTATTTGCTGTCTAGTGTTCATGTTATGCGATCACTAGAAGGGATGACTTTTAAGCAACCGCAGCTAGTTTCATTTTTGGCAGATTGGAATCCTCCACTTCCAAAACCAAACATTTGTTGTGGGCAACTGTTCAATTGATGAAAAAGAACCTCATTTTGCTCAAGAAGAAAAGCAACTGTTATTACTGCCCAGTTCGTGTGGGCATCTTGATTAGGTAAACACAGTAACCCAATTATACGTCACAGATGTAGGCTTTGAGAACTTCCACTGTCTTCAACAACATTTTAAGTGATTAATATTTTTATGTTTTCTCTAATCATTTGAGAATAATTTACACAAATAAAACATTTCCTTCTCTCTAAACATATGCCTAGGCTTGTAGGTGAGACTTCTTTCAAATAATTGTGTATTTCCCAACCCTCTTAAAAGGGGAGAAGCTAAAGAGGATTATACTCTCTCCTCTAGATTGGTAATAAATGTTCCTCTTATCAAAGATCCATGTTTAAAACCTCTCTGTGATTTCATAAGGCTAAGGTGCCCCAACAAATGGTCTTGTCATGAAAAATAAAGAAGTAGATTTTAAAGCACTGACATTATCAAAATATTCCAAACATGAAATGAAATTTTAAAAATAATTGGCCATGAAGGAGATAAAAATGTAAATTAGTGAGAGCTAAAGAATCTATTAACAGAACTTGAATGTGGCTTATTTGTATGTTGAACTGGAAGTCCCAATGTTAAAAATATCAGTAGAATGCAAGAGGAATACATTGGCTCATCGACATACAGCAATATATAAGTTGATATTAAAAGAGAGAAACAGACTTCAGAACTTAGAAATATTATAGAAAATAAGAATATCATTCATTTAATTATTGATTGATAATGTTTTGATCTAAGTAATTTGGGGTAAGTTAAATAGCACATGAATTCATAGATGTACACCAATTTTTTAACTTCAAAAGACCTAATAAAAATATCACTGTGTTTGATGGCAATGGAAGGGGTGCAAAACGGTTAAAAATATCAAGAGATACCTTTCAAAAGGTAAACATCTAAAACTGCCATTTCTTGTGGCCATCACTACTGCTTACCAGCCTTGGCACTATTTACTTCACGGAGGCAGAATCTTGGCCAAATGCTTAAGGGTAAGAGGAAGACAACAGCTGCACAGAAGATATCTGGAGTGAATCAGAGCAACACTGCCTTACCTGTTGAGCCCTTTCAGCGTCTTTTCCATGTTTAAAATGTCACGCATCTTATACAAAAACCACTTGTCAATGGATGTGAGCTTCATAATCTCATCAAGGGACATGTTGTCTTCCAAGGCCTGCCAAAAGGAGAAGAGACACTTTCTTTGACAAACATTTTATAAATGTCTTATTTGGTTGAAAACATATAGCAGCCATTCCTCTCTACATTATTCAGAGAGCTTGAGGCTATAGGCTGAGAATGGAACTGATATAATATCATTGATGTTCCTCCCAATAAACCTACCAACCCTGCCAACTATACCCACAAACGGCGTACCAAGGAGGTGTCTTTTTTTTAATTTATTTGTTTATTTGACAGAGAGAGACACAGTGAGAGAGGGAACACAAACAGGTGGAGTGGGAGAGGGAGAAGCAGGCTTCCCGCGGAGCAGGGAGCCCGATGCAGGGCTCGATCCCAGGACCCCGGGATCATGACCTGAGCTGAAGGCAGACGTCAACGACTGAGCCACCCAGGCGCCCCCTCAAGGAGGTGTCTTGAGTTAATCAGAGCTGTGTGTGCTCAGAAAAATCCCCCTAATAGGCTCTGCTTCCCTGCTTTTTATATAACCATGTTGCTAATTATATCCTAAATTTGGTACATCTCTTTGGAATTAAAGAGAATCTCTTGAAACTACAGTTAAGCCAAATTGGTAGGAACATCTAGAATCAATATGATGATCATTTAACTTGTATTTTGGATAATTACCCTTTGGCAAATACCATAGTTTTTTTTTTTACCTCATTCCACACTCACACAAACCAGTCAGTGAAAATTTATGGATCAAATCTGACTTAGTGTTATTTCTTTAGAATATTTCCTCAGAGAAGACTTCAAACAAAAAATTATTTTGAATCAGTTACTGTGACTTTTGTGCTAAGAAAGGCATTTTACAAAATCCTAATATATTCCAAAACAGTATAGTAATAACTTCTGTTCTGATAGGCAGCTCAGCTCTTTCCTCAAGCTTACTTTAACAATTTCTCAGAAGTAAAATTACAACTATGGGTCATTAAGCCGAGTAGAAAAGGCAACGGAAAGAAGAGATAAATGCTTAAAACCCAAACCTTGATATTCAAAAGTTGTCCACTCTTCTTCTTTACTATTTTTAGATATATGTTTATACTCAATGAAAATTAATAATCAGATAATACTCCAAAACCACATATTCTAGAAATGGCACATTATATTTTTAAATCCCATTAAGAAATATATGTAACTAGTCATTCTGCTATTATATTTCAACCCAAGGAGCTTAATTTTCTTTAAACCTTCACTGATTTCTAGCACCAGAGAGACAATGAGACACAGCACAGCTCATAATTCTGTTGACTAGCGTAAGATGACACCTAATGGAAATACTCAAAGGCATGCTCATTTCATACATCTATTCATGTTTCTTTTGTTTAATTCTCCTTATATATAGCCAGGTTCCCAAGGACTTAGTGTTCTGTCTCATTTTCCAAGTGATTAAAGGCTCAATTAGCTGTTGGCCATCAACACTATGAGGGGGACAGAACCTTAAGTTAGTGACACTTTTGACAGACCAGAGGAAGTTTTCACATGATCACACACACTCATGACCCCACGGTTGTCAGAGAGCCTAAACTCTTGGATTCATTTCACTGTGAGGAAGGACAATTACAGTCACACCCACCGTGTCTAACCGAAAGCCAAATCTTCCCCATCTTATGACCTCATCTTCAAGCACAGCAGCTTTGACGAAGTTCATAATGACCCCAAACAAGTTCAAGGTTACTCTAATGTTTCCCAAATCAAAAATAATGCCCTGTATTCTCCCCAGATCAAAAGAGGTGATGATCAAGTCATCCTGAAATAAGACTGCAGCAAAAATCAGGCCTCAGAGCAACTTGCCCTTTTGTAAGGACCATGAAAGCGAGCGAAGATTTACTCACGCCTTTCATTTTTTCCCCCTTCAGCCCTCCACGGTCCTCACTCTCTTTGTCAAAATCACCAAGTTCCTGGTTGCTGGGGCAATGAACAGTAATGACGACCTCTAACAAACAGACATCAACAAACAGTTCCTTCTGCCGGCACTCTGGCAGACAAGAATTTATACCTCAGACCCTGCACTTTTTGCTCATACATAGGGGGCTCTTGTGAGAAAGGACCTCCACACGTTTCCCCTGAATTCTCATCCTTTATAAGTCTGTTAGAAAAGAATGAGAGATTTGCTTGAGCTTTACAGCCTCGCCCAGAACTTGGAAATACTTCCCTTTTTCATCCACCTCAAAATGGCAGAAGTAGGATTACTACGCTTAAGGAAAAAATCCATTTACTGCCCTTTGTCTGGAAAGAAAACATCATATGTATATCTACACATAAGAATATGGCAGAATGCTTTTTTAAAACAAAAGACTGAAATAAGAACAATAAAGAAGGTAAAATGGCTCACTGAAAATGTTAATTCTCTATTACCTTGAAACTCAATATTGAGAAATGTCCATCAAAAGACACTAGCATCTGCCAGAATTTCAATGGAACTTAATATCCCACATTTAGAAACTATAAAGGTGAGGAGAGTATACATTATATGCAACGAAGGAAACATTCCCTCCCCTTCTCCCTCTCAGCAGGACTCTCAGTACATGGACGGGAAAGTTGCAGTGAGTTCAAAATCACTCACAGCATTTTTCTGTTGCTACAAAGGCAAATTACAAAGACAGATTTCTTCTTTAAAGACAAAATTCTTATTTTCATCAACTCGTCCCACATGCACACACGCACATATAAAATGGTCAGCAGGGCTTTGTAGCTCCAGTGTGGTTTGGTACTGTTGGAGGATTAATGCCTAAGCTTCCTTAAATGTCAAAAAGCCATTCAGGGATTTCTGACCAGACAGGTCCCAGCTGCCCAAGTCACCTTTTATAAAATCAGATGAGCTGAAACTTCAAAACCCTACGCATAGTAAACATGAAAGGAGATTAATATGGCATTTAATTTGCATAAAAGGGAACTAGGGGGTGGAAGTGAGAAATGTGGGGCTTTTTTGTTCTAAAAGTAAGACCAATAAAATAATTACACAGAAAAGCCTATAATCATGGAAGATCTTTATAGTCGTTGTTGTTTAAACACAGAGAAAGAAGCAAATAAAGATTATTCTAAAGTCTGAAGTAGCATATACTAAATGATACTATTTTATGCATCTTCCTTTCTAAAATATGATTTTATACATTTTCAAGGAACGAGTAATGAGAGGGACAGGAAATGGCAGGTCAATATGATCAAACCTACTTAAGAATATCAATAAGATACATATATATAAGGAAGGAACATTTATCTGTGTGATCATCCTCTAAACCTGCAACGTGTCCTTCAGTTCAAGCTCGAATAAAATTTCTAAAAAGGGGGTAATATTTCATTAATTATAGAATAACCTGAAAAAAGCCACAGAAGTCTCTAGTATAATACTACTGAAGAAAATTAAATTTTTCCCCCAGATCCCTGAATTCACGACCACTTTGTGTCTCAGTTTTACTTTAAAGTCCAGGTTGGCAGGGCGCCTGGGCAGCTCAGTTGGTTAAGCATCTGCCTTCAGCTCAGGTCATGTTCCCAGAGTCATGGGACCTAGCCCCACATCGGGCTCCCTGCTCTGCAGGGAGCCTGCTTCTCCCTCTCCTCCCCGCTCATGCGCTCTCTTGCTATCTCTATCTCTCTCTCTCAAATAAATAAATAAAATCTCTTAAATAATAAAAAAATAAAAAAAATAAAGTCCAGGGTGGCTATATTCTGAAGAAAATAGTCACTCTGGGCCCCTTATCACATATTACCTTGGCAATGGCATAGATACGGGTGCTGGATGGCTCAGCCAGCTCTCTTCTGAGATCTATGTTGGATGGCCATTCTTTGTTCATAGGGAGACGGGAAGTGAAACCATCTATAGATGGGTGGCACATTCGTAAGGCTTTCTGGAAACTCTCCTCAAAGGTGCGACCAATAGCCATGACCTGTAATGCACATTTAAGAACTTGTATTTTTTAAAAAGAGCTTATATATTTTGAATTTGAAACAGAACTAGAAACGGAATGTTTTTTAGAAAAGACGTTGGAACAAAACATATAAGAATACTACCCAAATTTAGGTGTTGTTATTGTTATTTTTCTTTCTCTCTCCTTTTCGCCATGGTTTTGATATAATGGGTCTTTAACAATATTAGGTCAGTCTTTTACCACACCAGGAATGTAGCTTTATTTGCTGAGACTGATGAGGAAATTATCTGCAACTGCTCTGAACCATAATATTAAACTAAGAAATACGTGGAAAGAACATATAGATCCTTCCTTAATAAAATCTTGCTTTTACGCAGATTTTCTTTAGAAAAGAAAACAAATGAAGAGAAGCCAGACATATATTAACATAAAAACAGAACTATTTCTAAATGGGTTATCAGTCACAATCTAAGACAGATTGGCTTTCTTCATAACGAAGCATTAATATTAATAAAACCTTCAGAATCATAACACATACTGACAGATTCAGATTTTGAATGTAGGTGGAGTCTAAATTCCCCATGACAAATTCGATGTGTCTTCCCACGATCTTTACAGCTGATTGTACACTAATCAATTAGGAAGACCATGTGGTGATTTCATTTGGACAAGTTACAAGTCAGAACTAAACTTAAATTGCCTTCAAGCCTAACCAGTTATTTTCAGTGGATAAACACTGTCTTTGAATCTTTCCACGGAATCATAGATTGCTGTGCATTTTGGGTCTCCAATTTAAAATAATAACAGTGATAATGCTGCCTTCAGTAAACCTCTGTGATTCCTCAAATAGACCCAGATTCCCATTCATGTCAGTTTGGTAAACCTTCATGTCAATTGTGTGACAAGATACATATTCAAAGATCACTAAAGCCAAACAGATAACCTTTCACACTGCCCCCAATTTAATTAGAAGTAAGGAAGATTCTCAAGAGCAGAGATGAATAAAATGTTAGTCCAATTCAGATAGGCATAGTGGTATTTAAAGGGTTACACAATATGGTCATAGACTTGCTAGCCAAAGCGTGAGAGAGACTGCCAGAAATGAAAGATTTTATGGTTCTATCAAATTAGGAAAATATTTCTGGAATATTTAAAACAACTTACAAGTATTACATACTTAAAAGTTGGCCATAAAGTAACTGGTTCTATAAGTTAACTCACCATAAATTATTATTTGTAAGTACACTGTACATAACGGTATATGGAATATGTTCAATAAGAGAAAAACAAACATACCTATATAATGATAAGGGAGTACATAACTGTGTTTGCTCAAAATTTGTGCTTTTTAATATTTTATATGATTAAAATTCACCTTCATTAAGTGAAAATTTCACCATTTTTCAATGGACTAACTGACAGGACCCTAACCCTATTCCCTGACCCTATTCTCCATTCTCAAGGCACCTGTATGTAAACACTGTATCTTAACTTTCACCGCAGTTGAATTCATATTACATTTAGTTCTACTTCTGTATTCTCAACTTACCAACTGCAGATAACATGTAACAAATATTTACATCTTATTCACTGTATCTTGCACGGAGTAAAAGCTGCGGAAATGCTTCCTAACTTGAGTTGAACTAAATGCATGATGGGAAATACCCACTGACAACAAATGTCCCTTAGATAGTAAGCCCTAAATGAACACATTACAGAAATTATATCATCTTCTTTGGCCTATAAATTTTACTGTGAGCAATGTGAAAAGGATACTTCCCATAAAATAAACTAAATAACAGCTATTTATTTGGCAGGAGAGCTACCAACAAAACTTTCCATGGCATTTGAGTTTTAATTCTATTGTGTTCCGTGAAGCATGAGAGAAAAAATAAGATTTAAAGCAGCTATGAAGGACTACCGGTTTTTTTTGTTTGTTTGTTTTTGTTTTTTTTACAACCAGTAGGACATTTTAATTTAAAAGGTCAAGTTTTCCTTATCTGTCATTACTTTAAAATCTTGCATTAGTATCTTGGAAACTAAGGAAACCAAAATGGTAATAATTCTCCCTTTCATGCATGAATCTGATTGATCAGTAAAATGTCTTTTTTTTTTTTTTCTTTTCTCCTGCATTGCTGATAGATTTAAGCTGAACTTCCTGTGATTGGTGGTACGCATTTCTGTAATGGCTAGTCTGAGGACAGCTATAATCTGTAACACAGGATAAATAAAGGCCAACATAGAACAATATGTCATAAAGAGTTCTTTGCCCTGTAATCTAACCAGCTTAGATATCTAGGCATAGACCAAGAGCTCCTACATTGGCCATATAGAGACAGAGATGAGATAAAATGAATAGATAGATGATAGATCAATAGGTCGATAGAGATTGAGATTCATGCATACTGCTGGTAATCAAAAATTCTACCCATAAACAATGACAACAATACTGATGAAACACATTTATTGAAAATTCATTATGAATCTACCTTAAAAGACATTACTAAAGATTTACATGTATTAATCCTAAATCTTTTAAGAACCTCCCAAGGTAGGTATTATCATCTCCAGTTTTCAGATGGAAAACCTGAGGACCAGTGTCTTGCATGAGTGTCTCTAACTAGTAAGTGGCAACTCGAAGAGTAAAACCCAAGCTCATGTGGTTCAAAGACTCATGCTCTCTCCACTTAGTTGGCTCTCATCCAAGCCAACTGGATGCAAGAAGAAATAAACCCCTCGGTGGGGGAGGGAAGAGAGTGACAGTCAGAGGCAGGGGTCTGAATTCCTTTCTTTCCGCCTGTATAGAGGAGCACTGTATCTTTGAAGATGGAATAATCAAAAGCTAATTTTAACTTCAAATAATATAAAAAGGGACATTATGAAATATCTAAAGGTCTTAAAAGCTTAGACCATTTCAATATAATGAAAGAGGGCTTCATATCCCATTGTGCTCTTCTCAATTTTAAACTTTGCAGCTAGATGGGACATGAGAGATCTTCTAGTCCAGCCCTTTTCTTTTAGACATGTAGAAAGAGAGGTCCAAGGAGGGTAAAGCCATAATTTGTGTGAATAGATTAAAATTAAATTCTTAACCTCAGCGCCGTGGTCTTTTTGGTATACCATTTTATATCATGTTATTTTCTAGATTTGTTTATAAAACACATTATAACTCAGTTATTTATGAAAATATGTTTTGCATATGTGCAAATACATTATACATCCACATATACAGCCTCTCCTTTCAATTAGAAGCTTTTAAGATCCATTAAGGGGTCATGTAGCAAGTACCTTATATTAATACTCAGAGAGATGTTGAAACACCATGGAGGAAATGAAATTCCCATATATCCTCCAATCAAGAACCCAGTATCCAGGCAACCTGAATACTTTTAAGGATGTTAAGGAATTGACAAAATAGCTGAGAACAAGAATAAATAGAGGAATAAACCACGGACTCACCTCTCCCACACTTTTCATAGAGCTACCAATTCGGCTAGACGTTCCATGAAAACGATCAAGATCCCAGCGAGGAATCTTGGTAACCATGTAATCCAGGCTAGGTTCAAAGCAGGCTGATGTTTTCCCCGATACAACATTCTTGATTTCTGGAAGTGGGATTCCTAGGGCAATCTTTGCAGCAATGAATGCCAGTGGGTAGCTATAAAAGAGGAGATATTTTTTTTTTCTTTCAGCAATGAGCATTAAAAACAGCCCAAAACATAAATTGGTCTTTCTTAGAAATTCTGGTATTATTCCACATTAGGGTATAAAACACATCTGGTTCTCTGTTCTGTATGAAGATTTAATAGCCGCTTATAAAATAATGTGAGTCATGATAAAGTAGAGAGACACAGATCATGAAAGAATTCACTCTCTATGCCTGACATTCAGTGCAACAACTGCCAACCTTCACCTCTTTAATCCAAAATCAATGACTTTCTTGATAAGGTGCCCACTTTTCTAGAGCCTCCACTAAGATAAGAATTTGCAAAATATTCTTTTGAAAAGATATATTGACGTCTGCACCTAGGAAGACAGTGGAGTTAGCTGGCATTGTGGGGTATGCAATGGTCAGAAAATGTAGTCATTGCAAGCTTGGGTCCTTGCTTTGTCTCCAAATTATTTTTGAACATGGGACCACTTACAAAACTAAGATTCTAGGAACTTAACTGGATAGTTTTGGTAATTATATTTGAGAATATAATTCACAGAACTGTAGAATTACATATGTTTCTTTTAATACATCTCCCCCATCTGACAGATGAGGAAACTGATAGGGACAATAAGTGATATATCCAAAGTCAATAGGAGAATTGGAAGGAGAACTCAGGTCTCCTGACTCTTGCTTAGGGCAACACTTCACTGCCACTCCATGCAGCACTGCGGAGCCATATTAAGCAAAAAAACTTTACAGGTAATTATTTAGTTCACTTAAATGCCATGTAATTTAAATGCCATATGCTAAGTATATTAATAGAAAAACGTGCTAATGTTCCCTCAATTTATGTTTGCCGGCATTCTTAAATGGATAGCAAATTCATTTATTTGGTTGCAATATTTATCTATAGAAAAACCCTACAATGTTTGGTCCTGTGGAGTTTTGCTAAAATAAAATAAATTATTGAATGCTTGAATCAAGTAAACTATACTATTTGCCTACCATTTACTATACACCTGAAGAAACCGGTTGAGGACTAAAATTGAGAATTAATTTTCACTTTTTAACAATATCTGCAAAGTGCAATTAGGAAGCAGATTTTTTGCAGCCTGCTTTGACCACCCAGATTTTGATTAGTTTATGATTAGCCAGCAAACAAAGCCAGCTAGCAATATCATTTGCTTCAATCTGGCAGCAAGCTTATTAATAACCATGTCCTAAGGGTCCTAAATGATTTGCAGCCAGCAGACAGAAATGGGGACTATAGCTTATAAATGCAGCTCAGTCTTCCACTAGCTGTCAGTTTTCCAAAACTATCTGAGAAGAATCTGCAAATACATGGTCTATCACTCTGATCTTACCCAGTGGCCTTTGAGGCCAGGGCGGAGCTTCGGGACAATCTGGCATTCACTTCAATGATGCAGTATTCCATTGAGGTAGGATGAAGGGCAAATTGAATGTTGCATTCACCCACAATGCCCAGGTGGCGAACAACATTGATTGAAGTACGTCTCAACATCTGAAACTCCTCATTGGAGAGAGTCTGGGCAGGGGCCACAACAACTGAATCACCTGTACATCCAAGCAACACTTGTTATTTGGTAGCATATCTAAATAACTAACTTAAGCGACTTAATCTATTTGTGTGATACAAGACACAGATTAGTCTAAGGGTTTGTTGGAAAAATAACTGTCTCAAGGCAATACATATAAGGCACATCAGATACTCTCACTCTGATTCTTGTTTTGCCTGTATTACTCTGACACATTATTGACAGAAACCCCTCTAACCTTTCCCAAGTTCATCTAGCTATCAAGACCTCAGTCATCTACAATTTCAGAAATCTACAATTTCCCTGCTCTTCATCTCAAAATCTCTCTTAAGTTCTCCCTTCTATAAACGATCACTTCTTCTTCACCCCGACTGGCTCAGCCACATCTCATCTCATCCCTTCCCATTATCGTACTCCTCTCTAATCATAGCCCTTGTATCTTCAATCTCTTAATCTTTAGTCACCATTCCTCCAGCCCACAAACATCCTCAGATTTCTCCTGGCTCCAGAAGCCCCACCCCCTACACTGCCAATCAGAAGAACATCTCTCTTATTCTTTACAGGACTAAACTTCTTGGAAGTTTCCCAATTCTGTGTGTCCTCAATTGCCATTTAATTCTTTTCAATATAGCTCCCATAAACAACTTTGCATTGAACCTGTCCTCTTGAACATCCAAAAACCCACATTAAAATCCTAATTCTTGACCTTTCCTGGCATTTGATAAAGCCAAAACCAAAGCTCTTTTATGAAATATTTTCTTGTGTTGGCTTACTTGTGTACCATCCTGGCTTTCTTCCTAGCACTCCCTTCTTTCTCTTCAACATTAACCCTTCCTCTTACTCATGCCCTGTAAATCTAAGCAGTTCCCAAGTTCATTCCTTGACCTTATTGTCTTTCTTTCTATGCCTATGCCCTTGAGCACTTAGTCTATGCTTCCAGCTTCAGTTACGTCCTTCACATCAATGACTCCCAACGACTTTGTATCAACTTCCTTATTTGTATGCCCTTTTCTTGAATTCCAGCTCCATATTATCAACCCTCTTCTTAAGAATTCCACCCATGCCTCAAAGTTAGCCTTTCTAAATTCTAAGTCATCATTTTTGTCCTCTCATCTAACTAGTTTCTCTTCCTAAAAAACCTATTTCACCTATTTCTATTACTTGTGGCTATTTTTTCATTCACTTGGTAACTAATACCCTCATCTGATTTAAGGCTTCTTAACTTCATTTCTTACTTTTCAACACCAATTCTTACAGATTTTACCATCACTACATTGCTTACATTTGACCTCTTCCTCAAATGAAGTCAGGATAATACCTGCCTTACTTCACGGGGGTTTTGTGATCAAAACGAATGTGAGGTTATTTTCAATACCATGAAATACTATTTTGTGTAAAATTTTGTCGCTAGTCTATCAGCTAAGAATAGTAATTTAAAGAAAAGAACTTAATGAAGATGTCTATGGGGTCATCAGAAGCATGAACTGAAGGCATTACTATAATTCCTGAAGATTCTTTGTCTACCTGTATGAACACCCATGGCATCGACATTTTCCATGTTACAGACAGTGACACAATTGTCATCAGCGTCTCGGACCACTTCATATTCTATTTCCTTCCAACCTGTCACTGACCTCTCCACCAGAATCTGGTTGGTCATAGCAAAGGCCTGGAAATGGGTGACAAAAGATATCAAAGAGTAAGGAAAAGCACTGGTTTAAACATGGATATTGGGCAAAATGCCCTGGCTTAAATCCTGGTCAGCATCAAAGTCTGAAGCCTAGTCTCCATCGTCCTCTATGCTCCAGAAGGCACAATGTGTCAGAAAATCAGTGAGGTACTAGGAATAGCATCCTGCAGTGAATATGCTTGATTTACATTATTGAGGCTTGCCATTCAAAGTGCTGATATGACATTAAATCAAACTAATTTAGGAAAAAGAGAAAATAATTGAGCAATCAGGCAGAGGGAAATGGAATTATTTCAGCAGCAAGACTTCTGTAAAACCAGAAAATGTGATAAGTGTGAATAAATATGGAAATATAAGTCTAAAGACTCTGGTTTTCTCTAAAATAGCTGAGAGTGCTTTGTACAGTGGCATACACAATAAAAGTCAGTTAATGTTGATGAGGAGAAGAAAGGATAATAATGGTTGTAAACAGTTAGCCAAGATGGCATACGAAACTTGGGAATTAGAAGAATCATATGCAACTATTATTATGGTTAATCACCACCTAAGTGCTTAAATACCCTAAGTCATATATCATATATGCCTGATTAAACAGATATGAATTAGTATATAATTATCATTTCATATTTATTGAGTACCCACTGGTGGGTAGAATACTGAACCCAAAATATGGAAGAGGCAGTCTCTGACTTTAGGACATTTAGTGGCTGAAAATCCAAGACAGAAATGTCTCCCTTTGTCTTGTAATATTTTTGATTTGCAATGGCAGCAAGAAAGGAAGAGAAAACAACTGGGGGAAGAACTTTGAATTTTTTCAAATTATTAGCAGGCAGTATAATGAAATAACTCAATGTTAGTTGGGTGGTGTGTGTGTGTGTGTGTGTGTTTTAAATGTGTCTTAACACTATCTTTTTAATCTCAGTGAACACTACAGGCTCCTCCATGTGCAACTGAAAATGTAACACATTTGTCCCCACAGCTGCCTATGATGAGGTTTTCAAAGTGGTTAGAAAACTCTGTAGCCAGCATTAACAATTTAATAATGATTCATTTGTTATTAGGATTGCATGCTAAAAGAGGAAATCTGGGAAACAAAGGGCATGGATCCGGGAAAGCTCTCTGCATTCTAATGGACTAGGCTGGATGTTTGGACACAGGGACAATTGAGATCAAATTCACCTGTTGCCTTAATTTCCTTCTTTCCAGTCTCAGATTTTATACAAAAGACTAACTTTGAGACCAAGATGAGTTAATGCAGCTTCTAAAGGTGCAAAATATAATCTCAAGAGAATAAGGAGTAGTTTAGGAATTAGTGGTAAAAGTAATTACTTCAAGGGAAAAGCTAGGTTTTCAAAAAAAATTCAATGCCCTATTGATTATCTTAAGGCATTTAAATGATTAAAAACTATCCCATTTTAAAATTGTTTTCATTGTAAACATTTTTAGACAATTCAGTATTCAGAATTTTTACACTGTAAAAATATATATTTTAATAGAGAATAAGTATACATGAATACTAGTATTAAAAATATTGGGAACATCTAATATACCAGAGGGGGAAAAAATATCACCTCTATAAACATCTTTTCTTTAAATACATGATTCATAAGTCCATAATGGAAACAAGAAATATTTTTATGGATATATTTTCCTTTTTGGGGGGGTTTGTTTTAGCAACTCTAGAAACACTAAATCCAAGTTTGACATGTAAGTTTGTCATTATAGATGTTTAAATATATTTAATTTTATTTATCTGTTCTCAAATCCTATGTCAATTCAAGGGCCACATTTTGTTTCACTCTAAAGAGTAAGTAATGACAGATAGAAGCTGTGCTTGGTATTTACTCAGCACTCTCCAAAGTAGCCCTTATAATAATCCTATCCAATTCAGGTCCACAACCACCATGTAAGGGACATGGGCCTCTCAGCTCTACACACATTCATTCATTCAGCCAGCAATTACTGGGACCCTACCTCACCAGGCATTGTTCTATTCGGTGAGAAGAGAGCGTGGGCAAAATTCTCTGCTTTCGTGGAGCATGTTTTCTTTGATAATGTCTAATTTACTTTTTGGAACATATCTTAATTTTCTTTTTAATACTTAAGAAAAGAACTATTCCATAATATGCTAAAGTGATTTTGATAGCACATAGAATTTGAACACTCAAATCTCACTTTGGCTTGTATGAGTGTGTGGCAGTTGGCAGAGAGCTCACTCATTTATTATACCAAGAGGATTATATTGTATATATTTTAAACACCTGAATTTGAGGGAAAGCCAATCTATTGAATGTGTTTTGTTTCACTTTAGATGTCATCCATGTCATATTATTTCAAAAAATAATAGAAAATGGGATATTATATTCATTTTTCTAATCACTAAAATATATTTTAGCATGATGGGTGTTTGGGAGCAGATTTTGAAGCAGAGGGAGATGGAACTGAATTGAGTTTATACCACTGAAATCAAATAGTACAATAAAGATGGAGTGACCATCATCAGTTAGAATGATCACCATTAGTCAGAGCGACCATCAGTTTTCCTAGTACCGTCTGGGTTAATGCTGTGTTTCAATGTAAATAACTGCACTGCATTTCCCTTCCAAAGGTACTGTCTTTTGGACAACACTTTTAGAAAACATGACAGTGGTTTAATAATAGAGAAAAGGTCATTTCTCATATACAGAACTTTCTCTAACTGAAAGGGCATATCAAATCCGTTTTCTTGGTTGGTAAGAATTTGGTCTGTGAAAATACATACTTTTGTGCTGAGGTCCAGTAAGATCTCCTTAGTGGGACAGATGCCTGAGCCTAACCCACCCAGGGCATAGGCAGAACGGATCATCACTGGGTAGCCAATGGTGTCTGCAGCTTTCAGAGCATCCTCGATCTATCAACAAGAAAGACCCAAAGTTTTAAAAGCTGACCACACTAACAGAAAAGACCACACCAAGAGAGTATAGCAAATCAGGTAAATCAGTTTCTTTGGGGAGAATGACTATAGAAATGCTGTATTATTCCTTCATTTCCTTCTGAAAAACAAGTGCTGTTTTACAAATTTTAAGTAAAACTGTAGGATTTTTTTAATACACAGTAAAGGCTTTCTCTTATCTTTTTGTTGTAAATTTCATTCTGCCATATAAAAAAAAATGAAACAATGGCCCAAACTGAAATAATCATTATGAATTTGAGAATGGGAGCCATATGGAATTTTTAAATTCAGTTTAAAAGTCTTCATCTCTTAATGATACAAGGTTTTCTACTGCTGAAATGAACTTGATATTACTGCAATAGGCCATTAGGAATACTGTATAGAAAAAGAGTTTTCATTTTTCAAGTTCAGTCAGAGAGTAGTCTCAAAAGCTTGGATTTTTTTTTTTTTTTTTTTACCTTACAGAATACAACATATGGTGGCTATATTTTTCTGTCATGGAATATTATTACACTACCAATGGGAATGTAATTACACCTTTCCCATATGCCTGTTTCTCATCCTGAGGAAGCAAGGACATAATTAAATCTGGCAATGAAAGAATAAATGTATGGCAGGAGCTTTCCAAATGTTCAGCAGAGCTATCCTGAGACTATTCCTGACTGACAGCTCTGCAACATAGTATGTACTTGGTAGCATTCTTTTCTAAAACGTACATGGCCCATTTTACTTGTCCCAGCAGTACTTGCCCTTTTCCCTAAGGATTTGCCTACTTTTGCAATGGGAAAGTTGCATCAAAAACTGCCTCCAGAACCCCCACTTCATTGACTGCATGTCTAAAATCAAGAATAAAGTCAGGGACAAAAACAGATATATAGCAAGCCAACTTTATCTTGGTGCCTTGTAATAGCCTATCAATAGGCACAGGCTACAGTTGAAAATGATTAACAAAAAGGAGAAATAATCTTTCCTCTCTAAACATCTAAGCCACAAGTTTCTCAGTCATGAATCTCACTGATTAGATGCAATGGCTTTTACTAGGTGATTTCATTTTTAGATGTTTAGTCCATTCTAACAAGAAAATTTCAATCCCATCATTCCCCATTTGCAGGTCATTTGCACACACAGGATACATAACTGATCCCAGAAAGTAAAAATCACTTTGGCATTGTAGGTTGACATGGTTCTTTATTTTAATTCAGGAGATTTGATATTCAGTGGCACTTCATCCATTGATAAACCACTTTGTCTCTGGGCTTTTGCTTCCCTTTTCATAAAATATTAATACCTATCCCAAACATTTCAGCATAAACAAAGTCTCTGAGGTACTAACACATTTCTGGAAGATAATACATGCAAATATAATAATTTAACTATTATTTTTATTCATGACAAATCACTCTCCCTATAACATAAGACAAAATAATGACCTTGTTTCTCCAGAACAAAGATTCCTTACCGATTCCACTGCAAAGCTTGGAGCAATCTTTTCATTAATTTCATTCAGTTTGTCTGAGAATAGCTGCCTATCTTCTGTGGCCATAATGGATTCAACTGAGGTCCCTAGGACTTTCACACCATACTCCTTGAGTATACCTCTCTTGAATAGTTCCACTCCTACAGAAGAACCAAATATAATCAGTCTTTAAAATCTCAAACTTTTATGTCTTTTTAAACACATACCTGAAATACAACTTTTTTGAACCTTAAAATTAACTCCAAGAAGCCATCACAGTCTACAATAGAATTGTACTTAAGATAAAGAAAAAAAGAAAGAAAAATTTGAAAGAGAAATTCTGAAGACATTCTAGCAAAATACATTGCTAGTGACATTACTTATATTACCACCTTCTCCAAACGGTTTTTATTATCCTCATTAATAAAAATCATAAGATACAGTGAACCTCTAGATTTTAGTATATTCCCGTTCCTTCTAAGGTCCAATCTTATAATGAGATTCTCTTATTTAAATAATCCCAGTGATGTGGATATCTATCTGGGTTAAAAATCATCAAAATAATGTTTCCATTTAACATGCCATCTGACCTTGGCTAAGACTTTTATATGTGACATATAAATTACTTCGCCAACTGCTTACCCTGACTAGCTCATGAGATTCTCATTCATGATCTAGTTCCATAGATTTGAAGGCTTGTAAAAAGGACAGAGTATTGGGCTCAGCAGATGCATGAAGGGATGGTAGAGAGATTGATCTATGTTATCATGAAAATATATGTGAAAGCCAAATGCTACCGGGCCAACATGTAAGAGCACGAAGCATTTAATCAATGTTAAATCTCATTTTTTATTCATAATATTTCTCAGGGTCTCACTGGTAACAGAGAAAAGCAATATGCTGAAATGGAGCAGGGAGATCTCACTTGGCCACCCCAGAGCATTAAAGTAAAAGGTTTCTTTTTGTGCCTCAGCTGTTTTGTGAAATAAACCAGTAATATTTATCATATGACATTTTCAGGTGGCTGTTTGCTAACTGCTTCCTCACATATTAAAGAAAAGCTTTTATGAACACATAGAGCATAATTGTTAGATAGAGTCAAACAAAAAATATTACACATAAATGCATGGGCCAAAACTCTGCAATTAAACTTAAAAGAACTCACCACAGTTCAGAGCTGTCTGGCCACCCATGCCTAGAATTAACCCATCTGGCCGTTCCGCCTTGATGACCTCAGTGACAAACTGAGGGGTGATGGGGAGAAAGTAGACAGTATCTGCTTGCTTTAAGCCCACCTCGTTGGTTTGCACTGATGCAATATTTGGGTTCATCAGGACAGTTTTGACATTTTCTTCCTGAAAGAAACAAAAGGATCGAGAATTTGAACATACGGTCTAAAGGAAAGAATGACCATATTCAAATGAAGGGTCTGTACTGGGTGATAAAAATTTTAGGTTATTTTGTGGGCTGTAGAGATCAGTAATAGGGCTGGTGAATGGGATGGAGGGTAGAGGAACATTTAGTGAGAGGAAGGAAAAAATTGCTTGAAAATAAAACTATTCAAAAAGAACTGGTTGCCTCATGAGGTTCACCCTGAATTCCTTGCTAGAGGTCTCAAGCAAAACTGGAGTTAATTTCTATAGAATTTGACTAGAGGTCTATGAATACTACTGAACTTTATAGCTCTACTGACTGTAAAAGACTAAAATATTTTAAATTAATTAATTTTAAATTAATATTTTAAAAATTAGTAAAATATAAAATGGAACCAGAGACAACATCAAAGAAGCTTCCCTTTCCAATGTTTGTCAGAGACCAACATGGAGGGCACATTTAAAATGCAAGATGATGTATTCCCTTGCTGGAAGCACTGAGAGCCT
This sequence comes from Eumetopias jubatus, assembly GCF_037043125.1. Classification (NCBI taxonomy): domain Eukaryota; kingdom Metazoa; phylum Chordata; class Mammalia; order Carnivora; family Otariidae; genus Eumetopias; species Eumetopias jubatus. Next base: position 26,739,473 of record NW_028274809.1, read on the forward strand.
TCTGCTGGATTCCACCTTTTTAGATTTTCATGCCTGCAATAGTGTTTTAACAAAGAGCATCATACAACTCTTGATACATACTATAGTAAAAGAAAATGACCATATGGCAAAAAAATAAAATAAAAAAGTCTGTGTGTCTGCGTATGTATAAAGGTATTCATAGCTCTATCTTTTTCTGACATCTGGAGAGACCTCAAAAATAATTCTTCATGTAGGCTATGAAGGATAATAGCTTTATAAACTAGGATGAGGGCGATACAGCAAAATAATTATTATAAAATATGGCCATATGGCTCTTATTAGTTTACCTATTACCACACCAATTTTGAACTCTTCTAAAACATCAACAAAAATTCAGATGAGAGTATAGAAATCATCCTTGAAAGCCCTATATGTCCTTGGGGGAGGATCTGAATAAAATATTAAATATTTCATATTACTTTAAATTCAAACAGTGCCTTAAAACTTATAATGTACTCTTTTATCAATTTATTTGATTTTTATACCAAGACTACAAGAGACATTCCTACTTCACAGATGAAAAGATTGACATTCAATAAGGTTAAATGACTTGCCAAAGATATTCTAGCTGATCAAATGGCAAAATTAGGACTCTAATCCAAGTCTTACGATTCAAGTTCTATGCCCTTTCCTCAATATGAGTCATCTCTCAAGATTTTAAGAAATTGGTTTTTAAAAAGTATTATTAAGAAATTTTTGAACACATACAGATAAACAAATGCATTTAAAATATAGCTTGGAATTTAAATAATTAAGTCCAAACTGAGAACACGCCATCAATAGAAGTTACAGAAGGTCTCACTACTAAAGAATAGCACCAAAAGACTTAAGTATATTTGTAAGTATTTTCCTGAATGTGTTATACAATGAATATAGCTATTTTTGTAAATCAAATTATATAGGTAAATGACTGTGATGAATGTCCATATATTTTAAAACTTAAAATTATTTCAAACTATACATTTTATAAAATATATATATTTATATTTTATATATATATATTTTTAATATAGTTCTGGCTACAATACATGCACCATCTGATTATTTTTAAATATTTAGTCCATAGGGGTGCCTGGGTGGCTCAGTTGGTTAAGCATCTGCCTTTGGCTCAGGTCATGATCCCAGGGTCCTGGGATCAAGCCCTGCATCCCGCTCCCTGCTCAGTGGGGAGTCTGCTTCTCCCTCTCCCTCTGCCTGCCACTCCCCCAGCTTGTGCTCGCTCTCTCTCTCTCTCTCTCTCTCTCTCTCTCTCTCGCTATCTCTCTCTGTCAAATAAACAAATAAAATCTTTAAAAATATATAAATAAATAAATAAATATTTAGTCCATAAATTCATTTCTACTAACTTCCTAATTCATCACAATACTATCGCTAATAATTCCTATTCTTCAGTTAAAATATGTAACTTCACCTAATGGATGTAAAGCACACAAAAAAATGCAAGCTATGAAACTATATTAATTCTTTATAAAACTACCAAATAGGATAGAAAACCATATGCTACTTAAATGTATTTACAAACCCTGAACACACTCATACTGTGTTCTAACCAATCTAAACCACTGGACATCCTCTAATTATATAAAGAGAAATTGAATCATAATACAATGAAGTAAAGTACTCCTTGAAAATGTGCACGAAAAACACATGTGCATATGTGTGTGTACCCATGTGTATGGAGAAGAGTATTAAAAAGTAAAAACAAATGGGAAGAAGAGTAACATAATTGGGGACTGCATTCTATTTTTTTTTTCAACAGACATCTGTCAGGTGAAAATCTTTGGGTATAGCTTATGAATACAACAAAAAGAAAAAAATATTCTGGCCAATTGTTTTTCTGTGTTTGTTGTCCTAGTCTCCTGCCACCTGCTCTGTGTGGCTTCCTCCGAGCCAGGTCTCTGGTGAATGTCTTTACACTGCAAAGCCAGAGGCGGGGTCACAGAAGAGCTCTCATTGCCCCTGGATGGCCGATTAGCACCAAAATGGGGACTATACAAGGAAATAAGGACAGCAAAGAGAAGCCAAGCTAGCTCTTTCATAGAAATACTTTATAAATACAGTGAAATGTTTCTAAAGGTTTGCTTTGCTATGACAAAGGGTTGGGGAGATCTTGAGAGGCTTTGAAGGGACAGGGAGGGTGTTCTTCCCAACATGAATATCAAACCCTCATTTCCACATGAATATTTGCCAAATCATTCTGGTCAGTCATCCAATCCAAGTCATAGATGGGAAATTGGGTCCCCTAGTGACAGGTAACAACTTCTAAAGCTGGATAAAAGGCATTTGTTGTCCTTGCTACCTCAACTTGATCTTGCCATTTCAACCACAGAAATGCCTGAAGCATCCTCTAGAACATTTATGACATCTTAGAGCACCAAGAATCCCCAGATTCCCTCTTTCATACAAAAGACAAGTATATTTTAAATGCTCACTGCCTCAAAAGAAATGAGTAATATCGTAAACATGGCTTTTTTATGTTTTCAGTATAAATAGGTGGTAACATAGATAATTTTGGAGATCACTCTTATGTTCTTGATTTGCAGGTGTACAAAAAAGTTTGAGAAAGTTAAAAATTTCACCGGTGATCAAAGTTTCTTTAATATAAGATGTGTGAGAAATAGTTGATAAAATCAATTACAGTGACTTTGAAAAGAGGTAGTGCCATAAATCTAAATTATAAAATACTAATTAGACTCATTAAAGGAGTATATTAATTCTTACAAAGATCTCTCACCTTCATGGCTTTTACAGCTTGTGATCCTGAATAATCAAATTCACCTGCCTGACCAATGGACAGACCTCCCGATCCTAGGATAAGGACTTTGGAAACCTGTAAGCAATAAGAAAATGACATTGCTCTGATGAGTAAGATGGGGAAAAAAGGCAATTTCAAGAGCGGGAAGTCTAACTATATTGTCTAGGTTTACATGGTGATTTAAAGTACAGTGTTTCGAAAAGTATGTTAGGAAAAAGACTCACAATTTTTTTAATTTAAATTCAATTAATTAACATAATGTATTATTTGTCTCAGGGGTACAGGTCTGCTATTCATCAGGAAAAAGACTAACAATGTAAACATCTCTAATTTCAAAGCAATTTCCAAAGTTCAGGAAGTTTTTTTTCACTTAAGTAAATATTTCGAGATGAGGTCTACATTTTATTTAAAGATACATGAATATCTATATATAACTACATAAATATAAATGTAAATATATGCATCTATGTGTGTGTGTGTGTGTGTGTGTATATATATGTAAGAATCTCCCCAAAATTTAAATGTATTACATTCAACATTCCATGGTTTTCTTCTGGACAAAGCAAGACTCTGGGTCTTCCATAACAGACAAATGAAAACAGAAGGCAAGGGGACATGGGTGCACCTTCATAATCACATTTTCACCTTTACAGTTTGTGCCAAAAATATTTACATAAAATACAATAAGAAAAGGCTCATGCCTTGGCAATATACTAAAATTCTACAAATCGTATATAGAATTTCAAGCAGATAATGATTCTGCTTATTTTTTAGCCAAAAGTGTCAAACCCTTCAGAGGAGAAAGATATTCCTGGTCACTGCAAAAGACAAGGACTTGGGAAACCTGGTTTGCCTCAACAAATATTTATTGGATGCCTACTAATGCAAAGGCACTGCTGAATCCCAAATTATATCTTTTTTCTCACCATTAACAAAAGAAAAGCATCTGAAGAATGTGATGTTCTGAGAAGAACACTACACAGTAAGCACATGACTTCTTATGCTACCAAGAACCCACAGTTTGATTCCACACTGAGTAGGTGGATTACCTCTAAACTTTCCATCTCAGGAAAAGAGGCTGCCATGGAAATCCTTAAAACAGATCCTCCAACTCAAATTATCATTTCATGTAAACATGTAATTCAATTTCCTTTATTTATAAAAAGAGTCAATATGTATATATATATACTTGAAACTACATATACGTTCTTCTAAATTTTATATAATAATGATGTGGGTATATATGTGGAGTAACTATGAAGAAAATGGGTAGAAACCTTATCACGTTAACCTATACATTTACACAAATAAGGACTCAAGTTTGTGCTATAGCACTACTTTATAGGTAAAATCATATTATTCTATTCACGATGTTGAATAATAATTTTTGTAGTTGAAACAAAAAAAGTTCTATCGTCTATAATGATTCTGTAATCTGAACTGTATCTCAAGCATACATAAGACCATAGTTTATTAAGTAATAGAATGTGTCAAATTCTAAACTAAAAGCCTATTCTTTATTAAATTATTTTATTACAAATTTCTAGAAGAAGTAAACTATAAAAGATATGATTTTTAAGTCAAAAACACGAAAATTCCAATGAACACCAGCAAGAACAGACCAAATAATTAGATGCTAAAATAATGGGTAATTACAATATTACCCATCCTCTTTTACAGACATTAAAATAGTTAACATCATTCATTAAAAATATTACCATGATAGAGAAAATCAAAAATACATAAACCAGAAAGAAGCCCACATATACTGACCTCAACTCGACTTGCAACTAGTGCTGGTTTTGGCAGAACTGATGTAATCGTGGTACCTTTCCCTTTCTTTATCAGTGAGAAAAAAGAATCAAATAGGTACTAGAAAAAAATAGAACCAACTAGTTATAAGTCGCAAAAATCATAAGGTTGCTAGATAAAATACACATGCCCAGTTAAATTTGAACTTCAAATAAGCAACAAATAATTTTTTAGGATAAGTATTCATATGCAATATTTGTTTTTTGCTTTTCTGCCAAAATTGGCAAAACTAAATATTTACTACTGTAAGAATTAGATCAAATAAACATTTCTAATTGTTCATTTCAAATCCTATCAAAGGCAAGTTTTCAGCAGACAATGAAGATTTCAGATCACGCCTTCTGAGAATGTCAAGCTTTCATCCCCTTAATTATGAGTTATTTTCTTCTAAATGGTTTCTTCTAAATAAAACTCTAGTTATACAAAAGAAATTAAAGCTCTATTACTTATACATCCTAAAGTTAGAAATAACTGGATTTTGAAAATTTCTATCAGCTCTAAAAATATCTCCAAAGCTTATTCTTAAACTTTACCAATGAATTTACTTCTATAGTTTCACTAGACATGACAAATTTCAACAGATACTCATTTTGCAACTATCTGGCAGGACAGAAAAATGATTAAGCGCTACTCAATACCACAGGTCTTAATTTCAGTGTTCCTAATCTGAAGTATTACTATGGGCAAAATATTTAAATTTTAAATAAAAAAAAATAGTATTCAGCATGCATTAGGCAACAGATGTATGTAACCAAATTTTCTTTATGCATTTCATCATGGGTTGATAATATCATACTGATTTGGGCTATTTAGAATCATTTCCCAAAAACATTTTAAAAAATGAACAAAACATATATATCTGAAAAGGCAATTCAGGGATGAGAAAGTAGAGTTTACAGAGGGAAAATTCTGATTCTCCTCATTTTACCTAGGTCTGTTTTCTGAGAGTATCTGCTGATGGGGAGGAGCTTTCTGTATTACTACCGGGAGGCCATAGGGTGGGGGAGAGGAAGTCACACCAGACTTTCCAGAATTTTCTGTGTCACCACAAGCTCTCGTTTGAAAAGGTGACCTTGAACACTGAACCAAAGCTCACACACACAAAATAAAAGTATTTAAATTACAAACAAAACTCCTCTAAGCATTGCTTCTGGTTCTTTTCTTAAGCCAGCTGACTCATTTAATATGTGCGTGCATGCCCTCTCCCCTCCCGCATACCCGTCCTTCTTCCTTCTCCTGCTGCTGTTTATTCTCTCTTCCTGGCTACACAACCAGTTGCCATAGGGATTTTTGTGAAGTCACAGATGGGGGATTAAAATTTCATTTCAGTTATGAGAACAAGAGAGCAAGAGGGAATTCATTTGCATAGTACAACAACTGTAAATTTCAGAACTAAATATATTAGAATGATAACGACTTAAATAAAAATAACATCACGTCAGGTTTCTTCAGGGCTTTCCCACTTTAAAAATTTTTAAAAAGACAGAAATTTCCTCCATGATATTCATGGGGGAAATCTTAATGCAATATACGTGTGTCATCAAAGCACTCTTCTTGAAAAATATTCTGTACCCAAGATCATCTGGGTTGATGATGTTTGTTTCTCAAGTTTTCATGTAAATACATTTCTGATTAAAAAGAAAAATTAAGTGTACAATATGCCTCATTTCCTGACATACCTCAGTGTCTGTGGGGCCCGGGTTGACCTCTGGGTGGAACTGTACGCCGAAGAAGGGTTTGCTCTCATGCATAATCCCCTGAAAGAACAAGAAATAGGAAGAAATTCCTTCTGTAACAATGACTGTCAACCAGCGCTATGTATTATTCAGTGCACAATAAAGTTCAAATTTCAAAAAAACTGAATTAAATACTTAAGGACATTCTAACAGCTAACAGTCATAATAAAAATAGGCCAACAAGGACTCAACACAAATGTGGTTCCCTCAATAAAAACAATTGATTTGGTCTATAGTCTTTGGGCACCCCCTTCCCAGGGGCTGTTCAGAATAAATTCAAATCCTCTTCTTATCCCCAACTCCTAAATTACTTCTCCAAAGTTCTTCTTAAAGGCTACTTCAGAGCCAAGTGAGTCTCAGAGACCCACACAGAGGAGGCCCAACCAGATCTCCACCAATCGCCCACTAGCAATGAATGGGGAAGACGGTCACTGATTAACCACTCAACGAGTGGATCTCAATGAGCCAACTGATGAGAGAATAAGACAGAAAATGACTTTTTAAAAAAAGCAGAGGGCTATGGGAAATAACCTATAAAAAGAGTACTTACACACACACACCAAAAAACCCACACAAACAAGGTGTCTGGATAACAGAGTATGAAAGGCCCTGCATTACTCATTGCCAACTGAACAGGTTTACTGAGAGCACTTACCTCGTTGGTTTGATCGTTGACATTCACAAAAAGTGGTTTCCAGCCAGCAGGAAGGGTGTTGTCCAGGGCATAGCCATGATTCTGAGCAGTAATGAAAGCCTGTCTGTTTGTGATATTCAAAACAGGCTGATTCTGCCCTCTGGAGAGAAAAGGAGAAAAAGAATAGGGAAGAGGAAAAGTGGAGAGAAGAATATAAACGCATTCGTTGTAAAATAGTGAATGAGAAAAACCTATTAAAATGTGAAAGTTTCAATTGCTTAGTGGAAATTACTCTGGGAGAAAAGTCACAGATTGTTAATCCCAATAATTTTAGCAACAAAAATCAATTCAGGAAGCTTTGCTGTATGTTAAATACCGGCTCCATTAAACTTCTACAATCAGTGAAAAGGGAGACCTGTGCTCATAACAAAAAGTTAAGAGAGTTGCTCATGAGCTTAACAGAGAGACAAATACAAGCGATTTATGTTAAGGGAGATAAGTAATTTTAAAGCCAGAGGAATTTTTGGGAAATGATAAGGAGATGACTACTCTGTCCTAAATCATTTTGAATTACACTTTGTGAGGAGGGTGGGCCATGGGGGAAAGCACCACGTTGAATAAACTGGTCTCATGTGGGGTAAGGAAGCAAAATGGAGAGGATCTGAGGACTTCCTGGTTCTGAAGTCACACTAGAGTCTTACAACATTATCAGTGCTCTGATATCAAGCTTGGAAACGAGAACAGTTTCCTTTGGAATATCATTTGATGGAGCATAATAACCTTGATTTATGCCAAGGGAAGGAAAATAACCTTAAACAGTAGCAACATTGTTGTTAGAGAAGGCTGCCTTTCAAAAATGCAATAAAAGTGGTATCAGGTAGTCAGACAACTGCGAACCATGTAATAGTACATTTATCTGTTTTTTCTGAAGAAAATGGCATGTAAGTTCCCTAAGGCTTTTGTGTTTAGTTATTAACCATATTTCAGAGCCAGTTTGACCTCTTGGTCAAACCTGTTGGTCATACCTATTGGGCATGGACATCTTGTAGGTTTTGGCACCAGCAGCCAGCCCTGTTATTAAATTTCCTGTACTGATTCCAAACAATGGCTCCTTGCGATCACTCTCCAAAACCTAAATGAGGGAGAATTTTTATTAACCAGAAGTACCGTTTCAAAAAAAGAAAAAAAAAAAAGATGCTTCCTCTAGAGGAATAAAAATGAAACATCCTTTTTTTTCTTAATTCACAAAGTAAAGAGAATAGTAATTGAATAAAAAGCTAGACTATAAATAAGAATATGATTGACAAATGTGTAGCATTAGAATTCAAAAAAATGTACTTAATATTCAAACTAAACAAAACTTAATATTTCTTCAGAAACTCGAAGGTGTTATAGCTTCTGAGGTCATGGTGAGAAACATGAATTGTCATTTTACAATTGTATACAAAGACACATTTTGAGATTGGACTCTAGCTCTCTTAACTAGAGGACACAATCCCAGTTATTCTGCCTGAAGAAAGGTTCTTTTTCCTCTGGGACTTTCTCCTCACTGGTTCCTCCCATATAATATCTGCTGACACTGCCTCAGAGGTCACAGATAGGAGCACTAGAGAATATCTCAATCCCTAACATAGATTACAGCCTTTTCAGCTGCACAGACTCCCTCCACCTCACACTCAGATACATATTACCCCCAGGTTTACTGCACCTTTTTGACATTCTGGATTAGTGGTTGTGCAAGAGCAGGGTTCCCGGGTCCTCCAGCAATTAAAAGCCCATCATACTCCATCTTGGTGAAATCATGATTCCAGGGAACTAAATGCACTTCAGCTCCTCGCTGGAAAAAAAAGCAAAAATGATCAAGTCAATAACATTTTTCTTTGCCGAAGTGTAACTTTGTCTAGACCTTCTCTTAACTAACCACTCCCTAAAGGGGAGGGAAAAATAATACATGATTCAAACAAATAATGCAGAGTGACAAATTCCTTGGTGGCTCACTGTATTTTGTGTGATGTATACGAAGCCGATGGTCAATATAAAGTGGAGAAAAAAAACACCATTAAAGTTTTGATCCTGAAAAAATAGATAACACACTTTCCCGTATTTCAGGAGGTTTCAGAGCCTAAAGAATTCCTGACCAGGCACCCAGAGAATATAGGTTATTTTCACTAGCTGTGGTATAGAGTGACCAAAAAAAAACAAAGATAAATCCATTTTCTGTGAAATTTAAGTTGGTCCTCCTCTCACCTTTTTCAGTTTTGCTTTTTTTTAATCTGACTAAATTTTCATCAGCCTTCTTTCCTAGGGTTTTCTCAGACTATCTGTAGAATCTATATTCTGATAGGATAATTAGAACTTTTGTATATAGAAGCGGATAGGAAGATATCCTTGATGGTTTCCCTAGAAGCATTTCCTGAGACAAAGATTTGAGGGAAAGAAGTCTATTTGGAAGGGTTTCTAAAAAGTACCAATAGAAAGCCACACTGTGAGGCACCCCAATAAAGTATGCATTACCAAGCACTATGGACAACTGGAGTTTCAGCCCACTGGCAAACTCCGAGAGCCAGTGTAGACTATCCACCCTCAAGATAACTCAGTCATGGGGCAAAGGAGTTGAGATATTTACCCACTGACCTTCTCTAGTCATTGGGTTGGAGCTGTTTCAGGGATCATTAATTCTGTGGTATTTCCTTCCTACCACCAGGCTCCAACCATCTAAGGAAAGCCCTCAAGCAATGAAGTGCGGGCATTTGCAATTGGAGGATGGGCAAAATGCCTTATAATGGTAAAATGAGAAAGAGATATACACAGGACATTGACAGCATCTGCTACTGAAGAGTCAAATGCAAATTTTTATTAATAAATTGACCAGAATTTGAAATCATGATTTGGCTATCACTGATATTCTCTAATAAAGAGAAGGTGAATTGAAGAATTCCTCTATACTCACATTATTTTGATGTTATGCAAATGTCTGTGTGCGTGCGTGCATGTGTGTATTCATGTTTGAGATAGAGAAAGAGAGAGAGACAGAAACAGAAGAAATCTGTGACCTCTGAGGCAGTGTCAGCAGAAACAGAGAGACACAAACAGGGAGAGAGATGGAGAGCTGGGAGGAGGAGAAATCCCAACAAAACAGTATTTAAGAAAACACTATAATAATGGTGATATTCTCCTGAAGGACTTTTAAGGTTTAATCTTAATTGGTTTCTAAGAGTTTATATAAAGGAATGTGAAAGTTTGTACTGTATCAGGGCATGATCCCTACAAACATTTGGCACATAATAAATGTAGTCCAATGGAGGAGTTCTCCAACTGATTCCAAATTTTTGGTCATCTCTAAATCCAAAGAAAGTAAACATGGCATATCTCAGAATGTCAGTCAATACGTGGTAAGAACAGCCATCATTCTTCTCTGTGTCTGTGGCTTCTGAAGATTTTTTTAAAACATAGTCTACATGTCTAATTTTAACAGGGATACAAATGTTATTTTGTAGATCAAAGACAAGAAGAAGAAGAGAGCGGATCCCCTGACTTTCCAAAGGGAATGCACAAGTTTTCTCTGAAACAGAGAAAGGAAATCAGTTTAACACTAAGATCAATATTACAAATCCTCACCCTTGAGATGTAACAAATTACTTACCTTTACTAGTAGGCGAATTACATTGTTTTTAATCCCGCAGTCTACGGCTACCACTTTCGTGGGGTTTCCTTTGCCATACACCTTGACATCCTGCCATTTTAACAAGCAGAGAGTGAGAGGGAAGTACCAGCCTTGAGCAACATCCCAATATCATAAACACGTCTGAGGATGCTTTGCACTTATATTGGTGACGGATTGATTGCTAACTACTAGGGAGTGACTGGCAGTTAACAATCAATTTATAAGGCACAGCGAGTGCCACAAACTTTATCTTTTTTATGAGGGAAAGAGTACTTTGCTGTTTTATATAAAATGTTGATTACAGTAATAACAATGATCCCTTAGAAATTGGTTGCTTCCATAGTTAACAATAATCTCTCCCATGTTTTGCCTCATTAACAACCAGTGGCAATGGAATTTTCAAGTATTATTGCCTGATTCAGCACTAGGCAGATGTGGTGATAGATACATCATGCTTTAAATACCGCTTGATCCTCAACTTGCAATAAAGTTTGGATGGGGCAGAGCTGTTGTGCATTAGGCTTCTGCAGTGGGGCTAATGGGTAAAATCAGTGTGAGAGTCAGAGGATTGCTAAGCTAGTGTAGACCACTGGACTCTTTAGGTTATTTTGCAATCATTTGCATTTAAATGGTAGACTTCATAAAAGGATCCCCGAGCATATCATAATCATTACCTACATCTTAAGCACTGCTTGGAGTCAGATCCATTTTCACAGGCATTTACCCAGGAAGCAGTTTCCCAAAGTCATAAAAGGAGAAATAATAGAAACGGAGAGAAAGCCTAGAAGCCTGGGTGCCCACACTGATTACAGCTTTGAGAGTTACCTAGTATATTCTGAATTTAGGATGATTTCAATGTTTCCAAAAGGTTTTAGATGAAAGTTGCAACCTGGATATTTGAAAGAGCATTTTACTTTAAGTGAAACATCTATTCTCCACTCTCCACAAACTCTATAGAATGGGAAATCATAATCCTTAGACTATACTTGAAAAAAATATATGTGTAAAGTTTGTCACATTTTTTTTTCCTGCTAACTATCCTAGAGAAAAAGTGCCCCATTCCTTCCATGATCTGGGGAAATTACTGCTGAGCTGATCCATAAATTCTACAGATAATTTCATCAGATAATTTGAAAAAGTACAGATTTATTTTTAACCTTAGGCTTCTCCTATAAAATAAAGCAACATTACCATCTAGTTGTAGCTACATCAAATTGCAATTATAAGACAATGAATTAAGTTATCAACCATATCCAAACAAAACTCACAGAAAAATATAATCTGATACAAATATGCATTTTATCACAGCTACAACGAAATTATTTAATTGTGCTAGCATTAAGAAACAGGGTCAGTTTTCACTATTGCAATCTCTCTCTTGATTTGATGTAGATAAAAATACAGACAGCCTCCTTTTTGCTGGTCTCTACAGAAATACATTTTATACTCTCCATAGAGAATGACAGCAATTTTAAGCACAACCTCACAGACACGTGAACATATGAATTTGCATTATGACTCTTGAAGAGAGGAAATGTATTATGCACTGTTTTCAACCTTATTACCACAGAATTCCTTTTAAGGTGAATTTCTCTAGGTCAATGTTCCTCACATGTGTAAAATGCTGCACTAAGCCCCCAAGGTAGTTCTCAATTCTAAAAGGAAAAATAGCCTTTTTTCATGCTGTGTCTCAAATGAATCACTTCACAGGGGAATGTCTAGAAACAACTACAGGATTTAAAATAGTTCCATGCCATTTGAATGGACAAATTTTAGAATTAAAAACAAGGGAATATTGCATATGGCATGATCAGATTCAAAATATACAAGCAATTACATATCTAATTTAACATTCACTGTCTTTAACAACTCCTATTTCTTATGCTTCAACATCCTGTGAACGCATGCTGTGTCCTGCATCAGCATTCAAGGTCAGTACTGATCATCAGGGCCCCATCATCCTGGTCCTCATTTCCATATGAATAGGTATAGGAATAGGAATACCAGATAATATCAACGTGTGTTTTCTCTGAGGCTGACATGCTATTAGGCAATTTTCTGACTTTTAATAACATTTTCTTAAGGAAAGGCCCTGGTGCCCCAAAGTTCTCACAGCTGGAATTCTTCATGAAATGTTGTTCTCCATAGTCATTCTGATTGATGATGGATTGCAGCAAGTAGAAGTTACTAACTTTAAAGGCACTGATTTGTAATATATATTTTAGCAGCTATGAGATCTTTTTTTCCCCTCAACTCTGGTATTTCAGGATGATGATCTCGGCCTACGTGAAGATTTTGGTATTATAAAAAATAAAACTACAAAATGTGAAGGGAAATCTCTCACCTTGGTTGAAACCTCAGCAATCAAATTCTGCTTATTTGGATCCACGAAATCCACAGACTGACCTTCAAATTCAATCTTCCCAAGCATGGTACCCTATCAAAGAAAAAAATTAGACAGTTAAAAGGTAGCAATAGTCAAGGTGCTGACAGGATCCATTCACAGGGACTTAAACGGCTGCTCCAAGATCTCAATGTCTTTATAACTACTTATAACCATCAGCAGAAGTTCCTCATCTTAATCTGGAAAGATGAAATAATTTGCATGGTACAGTCTAAGAAACACCCTGGGAAGTACAATTCATTTTTTTTTTTTTTTTTTTTTTTTTAGGGCTGAGACTGGCACCTGGAATAAGCAATTCAAAAAGGCATCAGAATTCAAGTTTCCAAGTTCCAGGCTGGTGCAAATTAGAGCATTTAGGGTACCTATTCCCTTAGTGCATATGACCTAAAGATAGTTGAGTGGAGATATGGACAAAACAATCTTTTGAGAAGAAAATAAGAAATCTAAAAATTGCAGAAAACTGAAAAGAAGGAGAATTAATTATATTATGATAGTAAAATTCATTTACAAAATGATGTGAAATGCTATATAAGTCAGAGCCTTTGAGAAGTAGCATTGAACATGTTCACTGCTTTGGATTTGTTAATGTCCAGCTGTCCCTAAGACCCTGAACTTTAAAAAATGTTTAGACCTCTGTAAAGTTTTCACAAATTAGCCTTGCTAGCCTGAACATGGCAAATGTTTTCTTATTATTAGCTATGTCTTGTTAGTAAGTCTAGCTTTATCTATTTACAAAAATAGCATATCACATTTAGTAACCAAGACTTTGTGGGTGGGGGGGGTCAAGATAAAGTCATTGATTTGCCTTTCTCCAAGGAAATCACTGCATTGAAGGAAAGAGAAAGAAGCCTTTGTTTCCTTCTGAAATGTATTCCTTAGGGAAAGTAGTCACGTGGGAATGAGTGAGGACAGAAAGTACCAGCACGTCATTCTCATTAACATCTATTCTCAGGAAAATTATGGAGGAGGAAATAAAATCAGAAGTAGAGTGGAAGGACTGTGTAAACTCTGTCTTCCTTCTGGTCATGGGTGTGTGGCCGTGCCTCACTTTCAAAAAAAGTTCTTTTCAGAAAGCTGTTCTGTTTGCAGAGATCCTATGTCAATATACATTCTAACAAGGAGTCTACAGCAGATTTTCTTGAAGAGTCTATTTCACTTTGGAAAGTGTATCATTTCTTTTTTTCCTTTTTAAAAAAAAAAAGATTTGATTTATTTGAGAAACAAGGAAAGAGCCTGAGTGGGGGAGGGGCAGAGGGAGAAGCAGACTTCCTGCCGAGCAGGAATTTCCCCCGGGGTCATGACAGGAGCCGAAGGCACATGCTTAACCAACACAATGAGCCACCCAGGTACCCCATCCTTTTTTTATGTAATATAATTCAGTGCAAAACTTTAGTGTCACTTGGGGAATTTAGTTAACATTAGTGAGGTAAAGTTTCTTTCTGGTCTAGAATAAGAAGGTTTTGTATAGGAAAAAAAAATAATAGTGCATTCCACTTACAACCAGAAGAGAAGCAAGCAGATGGCTGAGACAATCTTAAAAGGAGAGGTCAGACGGTTCAGTAATCAGATATGCAAGCAAAAGATAAACTTATCTTTCATCACCTTGGTCATTGGTACAGTCTCAAGAAAGACTATATAACTGACGTAACGTATGCAGGGCTCATTAGACACACCCATGAAATACAACTCATTAATTTCACAAATAACCCCTTCAAGAAGACTAAACAAATAACAGCACCAGTGCTGCACACTTCCTGGTTTGCCTCTTTCAGCAGATGAGTAGTCAATTAAGGCAAAATTGTTATGCACCTGGTTACCTTCTCCACCGGTCTCACTAACCCTGTCACGACTCGCTGGCAGAGGGAACAAACAGTGAGCACTCAATAATCTGCTGCCAAGTGAATTAATCTCAAGTCCATTCAGCAACAAACATCCCAATCGAGTACTCAGTCTTGAAAATTACATCAGAAATAGTAAAACAAGATGACAGAGGTCCAAATGACAGAAATTGGTCAGATTTGTTCTTTCACATATTGTTGGATTCCTCAAGCACTGAGAAAAAATTGAATATATATTATATTTTTTAATTTATAGGGAGTATAGTATATATATATATACAGAGAGAGAGAGAGAAAGAGGGAAGGAGGGAATGAGGGAGGGAGGGAGAAACAGAGTTGGCTAAAGATGATGATCATACCTTATCCCGAATTATTTTGGTCAGCATTCTTGTATCCACTCCATAAATTGCAGGGACCTATAAGGAAAAGAATTTGTTGTGACAGTGAAATTGGAGGAAATTAGATCCAGCATATTGTTTTCAAGTTATAAACTTAGCATCATCTATCTTCTTGAGCAGTAAATAATTTCCCTACTCCTTCTTTTCTCTGACCCAGGGTGACTGTGTTGTCAGAACACAGTAAATTGCTGTTCCAGTTGGGAACAGGACTTTTAATACCCAGGCCCTGCCTTAGAATAAAGGATGAGAAATTCTGAACATCAATCTTCTGCTACAGTTTTGTTTCTTTTTACACAGGATGTTAAATAGGTAATGTTACATATTTATATACATTACATGTATTTTTATATATATAAATAATGGAATTTGTGAATTTCGTAAGCAATGATATGTAAATAATATGCAAAGCCACACTTTGAGCCAAATGTTCTGGCTACCTACTAGACACTCAACACATTTTTCTGAGGATGCTTGTTAAGTAGTCAGGCTGTTATAAGATTTGCCCATCTGATTAGGAAATCAGGCAATACCACCATTTGTTTTCCTTTCTCTGAGTAGTTTGGATAGAGACAGATGTGGTAAAATAAAAGGACAATGAGTTAGGAAGCAGCAAAACAGGTTCTAATTTCTTTTTTCTACCATTTATCTGAGTGATGTTTGAGCAAGGAGTCTTACCTCACCTGTACACAGAAGGAGGTGAACTCGTTACTATCTTAGACCCTCTTTTTTTTTTTTAAGATTTTATGTATTTATTTGAGAGAGACTGAGAGAGAGAGAGAAAGAGATTGAGAGAATGAGTGGGGGGAGGGACAGAGGGAGAAGCAGACTCCCTGCTGAGCATGGAGCCTGACGTGGGACTTAATCCTAGGACCCTGGGGTCATGACCTCAGATGAAGGCAGATGTTTAACCAATTGAGCCACCCCAGAGGCCCCTATCTTAGACCCTATTCTACTCTACGTGTCTGTGATCATGAAAGAAAATTCAAAGCACATTTCAAAAACAAACTAACAAGTCATGGATTAAGTTTATACTCAGATCATTGGTTCTGACGCAGAGCAGCTGTAATACCCGTTGCCTAGTGACACAAAGGAAACATTAAAGTGAAGGTCTCCTAAATGACCATTACAAAAATTAGCTGTCTAGGTAATGGAGGTAAATTTGGATAATAGTTGAGAATGAAATAGTAATGATTCAGGAGATGATCTAGATACCTTCTTCTTCCCTTTAAAATTTAGAAAGTATGAAACCCAGGAAGCCAAAATCAAGATTTCTGGATTTGTCAGAAAGGAGCAACATTTAGCCCCAATAGGTAGATGCTCATTGGTGTGGCAGAGCTTTCTTAGAATAATATTCTGTCAGTTAGAGGCTCTGCAGCAACAGAAAACACCAGCAACACTGGAGATGAAGCCAAATATAGCAGGTCCCTTAACTTAAAGTACGTCTGACATTCAAACCAAAGGAATCTTCTTATTTGATTAGAAAAATAATACTTAAACTAAGGAAAGTATAAGATAAGGTTTATAACCCCCTTCAATTACTACTTCAAATAAGATTATATCTAATTATGTGTCATAGAGTCATAATGTTTAAACCAAAAGAAACTTAATTGTAATCTGTTTATCCTCATAAAAGTTAAAGATTTAGAAAATATGATATGATTACATGATCTGCACAAAATCACACAGCTAGTTAATGGTAAAGCTGGTCCATGTACCCATGACTCAAGTTACATATCACAATCGTGGATATAAGGGGATGGGAAAATTAAGTGGTTCAAGAAAATAAAAAATTCTAAGATGTTCTTTAGGTCTTTTCCCCAAAGAGAAATGCTACCAAGCCTGTGTGAGTGCCACCTAACAGATTAAACTAAAAATATGTGGCCCTCGGTGTTTAGAAGAGAATTGGTCCAGACAGGTCAGCCTGCATATTTCTCACCTTTTCTTCCTGTAGCCACTGCCCAAGACTCTTGGTAGCCAGCCAGTGGTGATAGTCATTGCTATAATTCAGCACCAGCAAACCTGCAACCTAGAAAGACAGGGAGTTGGGGTGACTACAAAATATTATCCAACTCCTGTGACTTGTCTTACGAGTCCATTTGGAATTTTGAAAAAAAAAAAGCTTTATTATATCCACTGATTCAAGGCTCAAAATTCTGGAGACTTGAAGAAAAAAGATGATCAACATTTTTCTCTTAAAATATATCATTGTTATCTTAATTACCATGTCAAGGAATAGTCTTACCCCATTTGCCGAATCCTGTGACTAAGCTAGGTCCCCCATCTCAGCACCCTGGTACTTTTTCTCCATGGCATTTACCAATAATCTAATTAATAATTAGTTGCTTCATGTACATGAAGAATAAATAATTTTTAATCTACATTTAAAGGAGACTGGGATATATTGGGAAAATTGTGAGAAATAGAATTAAGCTACATGTTCAGTCCAAGACATTCAAAAATAGAGTGATGAATTTGGAGTATACATTTTTTAATTGTTTATATGGCCCACATTCCTAATAGTATCCAAATTTATCTTGATTAGGAAATTTTAATGTGTTTACTTTTAGACTGGCATAGAAGCTATCTTTTATTCATCCTCTAAATAGGGTAAGATTAAAAGCAAATAGTTGATACAGAGTTGATTACTAAAGACCTTTTAAAAGGTAATACATCACCATTTCTTGTAGCTTACTTGTCATTTAGACTTATAACAACATCTTTCCAAATCAAGTCAAGTTTCAGGCATTAAGAACAAATGCAAAGTGCCATGAAAAATGAAATTCAAAATAATGTCATGTTAAAAATTCTCATAATACGTAGGAATAAGGTCGAGAGCACAAATTTAATGGGTTGTACTACAGTATTGAGGAGAAACTTTGCCCATCCTAGATTCTTAAAAGTAAATCAACTATTCCCCCCTCCAACTGAGACTTTTGATTCATTTTTTAAAGTAGGCTTCATGCCCAACGTGGGGCTCAAACTCACAACCCTGAGATCAAGAGTCTCATGCTCCAGCGACGGAGCCAGCCAGGTGCCCCAAATTGAGACTTTTTAAAGAGTCATCACTGGCACTACCTTAATTCCATCAGACTCCAAATATTTGCTAAGTCCCAGCTTATCCAGTGCAGCGGTGTCAGGGGCTCCACCGTTCCCAATAATGGGATTGGCCATGGTGAGAATCTGTCCCTTGTAGGCAGGGTCGGTAAGAGCTTCCGGGTACCTGAGTAAAGATGCCAAAATATTACCAACAAAAAATGTATGTAACTACAAAACTATAATCTACATACATGCTCTTAATTATTGAATCCTTGAAAATGAGAGAACATGAGATTAAAATCTTATAAGGCTGTGTCTAGATTTTAGCAAATCTCAAGAAATTTTATGATAGAATATGAAAACGTATCCCATCATATGACGGATATGAAAAGACAAACTGACTTCTAAAAAAAAATTTTTTTTTTCATTTGAGTACAGCTGACACACAATGGTCCATTAGTTTTAGGCATAAAACGTAGTGATTCAACTTCTCTATATGTTATGCTCTGTTCTCCACAAGCGTAGCTCCCAGCTGTCATGATACAAGACTATTATTACAGTATCACCGTATTTCCTCTGTGGTACTCTTTATTCCTGTGACTTATTCATTCCATAACTGGAAGCCTGTACTTTCCACTCCCTTTCCCCCATTTTGTCCATCCCTCCCTCCCCCTTCCCTCTGGCAACCACCAGTTTGTTCTCTGTATTTATGGGTCTGATTCTGCTTTTAACTTAAACTGACTCATAAGTACTAAGGCATATTCTCATATAATTTTCATTCCCTCAACTTCTTAAACTTTTTAATTCCTTAAAAAATTCCTTCACAGAGTCTGATTTTCTAAAAGATTGCTCTATTTAAAGTTTTCAGGTGTCCTGAAGTTTCCCCTTGCCTACCAGACAGGAATCCAAACTGATATTTACTATTAAGGGCTGCCGGTTTCACCAAAATATTAATTGTCAAAAAATTTTAAGTTTTTTAAAAATATCTTTTAGGAAACTGAAGAGTATCCTGATTACATCACTGGTGACTGCATGGGTGTCTATGTTTATTAAAATTCATTCAACATTTAAAATGACTGAGTTAGGGGCGCCTGGGTGGCTCAGTCGTTAAGCGTCTGCCTTCGGCTCAGGTCATGGTCCCAGGGTCCTGGGATCGAGCCCAGCATCAGGCTCCCTGCTCGGTGGGAAGCCTGCTTCTCCCTCTCCCACTCCCCCTGCTTGTGTTCCCTCTCTCGCTGTGTCTCTCTCTGTCAAATAAATAAAATCTTTAAAAATAAATAAATAAATAAAATAAAATGACTGAGTTAATTTCTGTGGCAGAATTACCCAATAACATAAAGGCCATAGGTTTTTATTTTAAAGTCTGGAGAAGGGGAAAAATAAGAATACATATATTCGGGGCACCTGGGTGGCTCAGTCGTTAAGCATCTGCCTTCACTCAGGTCATGATCCCAGGGTCCTGGGATGGAGCCCCGCGTCGGGCTCCCTGCTTGGCAGAAGCCTGCTTCTCCCTCTCCCACTCCCCCTGTTTGTGTTCCCTCTCTCGCTGTGTCTTTCTCTGTCAAATAAATAAAATCTTTAACAACAACAACAAAAAAGAATACATATAGTCTATGAAAGAATTACTCAATATAGTTGATTTTAGAAAGAAGTATATAAGTTTATGAATTTATTAAAGAAGTATATAAGTTTGAGAGTTATCTACTTAGAAAAAAAACCAATCCCACAAAAATTGACCTGAAGCACTTCTGACTTCTAAATCAAAAGATTCCAAATAACTATTTTAAAGTACTGATGTAGAATTAGGGAGAAAGGCATTAGGTCTTCATTTTAAAGTTAAAAACACATATATCCTCAATTTTATGATATATATATGTATGCATATATATCACTCTTATTCTTAATATTAAGAAACATTATTTCAGTGAATACCAGGAGTTATCTTTATTCCATGCACTGGTATACAGTGCAAATGAGATTTCCCCCCACCCCTCTCATGCCCCTACCCACCCCCGCTCACATTTTCACTTTCCGCAGAAAGAGTTAAACCAAATCTTTCTTATGGATTACTACTGGTAATGAATTTAGGTGCTGAGGGCAACAGAATCAACAACCTTGAAACCAATAAAGTTCAACTCAGGCATTAGTCAACATAAATTCTTCAACCCCATCCAGACAAACTCCTCCCAGAACTACCTTTGTCAACAAAACACTTAGTCTTTCAGCTCAGCAAACCCCTGAGGTGACTAGAGTGCTGTAATATTTATCCACACCTCCATCAGCTAATTTCTCAGATGCCTCTTACCTGTCAGGAACTGATAATTTTTTAACCAAGGCTTACACATAATATAAATGCATTTCTTGAAGATGAAAAACAAAATAACCCCTTTAATTATCAACCACCTTATTGGGTGAGCCATACAACGAATGAAAGCAACAGTTCTCAGTGGAAAATAGGGTCTGTGGACTAATCTTATTAATGAAAGCCTTTTCCTACCTCAAAAACATCTTTAATTAATTTAATTTTACTTTCCTTTCTCTCCATAAAAGAACTGGCCATTCCCTTTAAACATATGCTTATAATACTCTCTCCGGTAAGTGAATAAATACAGCTTGTCCTAGAGAACCGCAGTGTTAGAAGCAAATTAATCCATCAGGTCCTGTTTGACTTTTGTGATGTGACAAGATTTATTACCCATAATCTATCACAGAGAAGAAAACTCTAGTGCCCTCCATCATTCTGATCTCTATTAAACAGTTGTTTGTTGGCAGGTATATTAACATAGCTAGTAATTAGTGCTGTCGAAAAGCTTAAATAATTGCCTGATGAAGCAAAACTTTGCAAACAGCTTTCAAACGCAGTAATTTAACGTTCTCACCAGTGGAACTATTTTAAAACCCCCCTAATATTCTTCGTTTCCAACAGAGAGCCAAGAGTTTGGAGGAGAATGTATATTAATAATATAATGGAAGTTTGGTCAGTCGATAACTTCAATATCAGTTAACCCAACATCTCCTTGTCTTTATAAGGTTAACTGAATTTTCCTAAAGAATTTATCAAATACTCTAAAGAAGTTTAGTGCACTGAATCTCTAAGGGAAACGTCTTGAAACGATCCAGTCATATTTTTTAAAGGACTCATAAATTTTTTTAATCCCAACTATAAATTACTGTCTAATCCAGGCCCCTCATTTTTATAGTGGAAACTAGGATTCAGAAAGGTTAAGTGATTTTCTCAATATCACATAATCTGTTATCATTGAAAATTAGACCAGAACTTCAGCCTCCTGGTTCCCAGTGAACAAACATTTGTTGGCTGATAAGAACAGCTACGTGATTTCTGCAGCAGCTCTGATCTTTGTTGCTGTACATCTATTAGCAGATCTTAAACACTGAATTAGGTCTCGATTGATAAATTTTGAAAATATCAGATCTGTGAACCTGCTCTCCCTTTGATTACTTTAAGACAATAAATGGATTTGTTATTTCACCTTTCTTCCTCTTGTGTGAAATTACACAGAGTACCTAAGAACTTTCTCAGCTCCTTATAGTACTTCATATCAGATGTGCAAGGTTGATTCTTAACTTCGCCAAAGGGGTGGTACTGGAGTGTGCTATCCATCCTTTGCCTTGCTCCAGTTTTTACCTTAATCAGATCCATACCTTCCCTGACAGAAACCATTTAGCAATCTCATATGACCTGCATCCTCGGGCTCTAGGTTTCTAGAATTAATGTTATGCTTTATTTTCAGGGGAATACCAGTGTCCAAGTTCTCTTTCACTTACCACAGCAGAGAGGAGTTTGTATCTATGCTGGAAAAGTCTACTTAAAAGCACAGTGCAATATCCGGACAATATGTAGTCTTATTATGATGTGATGATTTCAGCTCCCCACCATGAGTAAGATCATCTAGCTATTCCTCTACACACAGGAAGAAGAAAACCTTGGAGCAGGAGCATTACTCACCCTCCCAGGCCAGTGTTAAAAACCACTTCACCAGCGACAGAGGATGGATGGCCAAAGGAGTAACCTTTCACTTTAGTTCCATCTTCCAGGACAATGTGTGCTGTCTGTGCCTAAAGAAACAGATGCGTGAATCTTAGCAGAATACAAAATATGAGGCACAACTAGTTGAAAACTGTCCAAAGATACAATACACGAACTCATTAAATAAATGTCCAGAATATATGATGAAACCATACTGCCTATATTTGGAGTTTCTCCCCTGCTCCTTGTCACTTTTCTTCAGATGTATGGCTCTTGTCACGGGTAGGTGTTTTATTTTGTTTTGCTTGAAAGAGGAACCGAAGCATGTTGATACATTGTCTATTTTACGTCTACTTGTAGAATTACTGACAATCCAGAAATACTTCAGTTGACCTGAAATGCTATGTGTCTATCTTTTCCCCCTTAATATTCCACAGCTTTGCTCAAGTAAAGCTTTAAGGGAAGTTCATGAGTTTGCAAAAACATTGTGTATTGTACCATACAGCTCATCATCACTCTGAGGTTTAGAGCTAGAAGGAATCTTAAAGATTATCCATCAAATTGTGTTCCAGAGAGCTCTTGTGTTTGATGGAGTTGTCCCAAGGGCTGCCCCTCCACACCAGCTTTATGATCATAAAGAAGTTGAAATTTTATCACTCTATTAACACTGATACAAAAGCAAGCACTATGAAACATCTAAAAATAGATCACATTACATTTTTTAGTAGAGTTCATTATATCCATGCCTGGTTCTCTCTTTAGAGTACGAGGCATTCTGAATTTATAACTTCACCATACTAATCTTTGAACAACTTCTATAAAATTCTTGGCTAAGAAGAGGGACAATGAGAGAAACTTATCTAAGAAACAGGCATCAGCCACTCTTCAAAAATACACTAAATTCTATTGTTGAAACAATTTATGTCAAATCTCAATTTCCATAAAAGTCAGGGAAGAGAGAAATATGTTAAACTACACTTTAGGAGGCAAAATATAGACTCTGCAAAAACTACAGGGCAAAATAAGTGGAATATGGTCTTTAAAAATAACTATAAAGAAAAACATCTCTGTAAGAATTGAGGAAATTTTATTAATTTTTGGTGAAATTTTTTAAGATTGAAGATGGCATTGTGCTTATATTTAAAGTTCTTTTTAAAAAAGATATACAGTGAAATACTTAAGGATAAAATACTATGATATCTGACATTTCCTTTAAAATACTCAGGGGTTAGGGTGAATGGGTAGGGATATGAAATACATTCGGCCAGGAGTTGAAATTGTTGGAGTAAGGGAGATCAGTGTGCTCTTCTTTCTACAAAGATTAAGTGCAGCCATTAAAGAGAAACATAGGAATTCTCTCTTTCTCTCACATTTTTAGGACTGGACTCATAGTGCCTAATCCTTTCATACGCCTGCCATCCACCCCCACTCCCACCAAACAGACACACACACACACACACACACACCCCAACCTTGGTATACAGCAGAAACTCAGTAAGTGATTTCTAGACCTTTGTTACTACGCTCCTTTAGCTTTGCAACATGCACTCAGCTTTTCCAGTGTTAACATGGAAAAACCTGATTATTTTTCTGTAGTAGTCTTCTCTGTAGAAATACAATGCCTCTTTTAGGTACAAACCACACAAATCTCTTGGGATTGGAACGATTGCTCTTTAATGTATAAAGTAGTGCTTGATCATCTTTAAACCAATGTATCCTGTGCCTAAATATTGTTTATGTGTAGGTACGCATATACATGAACTTACATTTACACACCAAAATAATTTAGTATTTCCTATTAAAATTAATATGTTTAAGATACTCATCTCAATAGGAAAGTTCTTTTTTTTTTAAGTCAGAGGCACAATGCATGGACTTCAAATTTATATTTCTGAGAAAGATTGAATAAAGTGCTGGACTGCACACTTTATATGTGTTTCTATGTGCGAGTGCATATGTGTGTGTCCACAGGCAGAGTTAACCAAAAGAATTTTGTCCTTTACTTGGCTTATCAAATAATCTTTGAGATAGTTTTGTTTTATGTAGAGACTTGGAACTAGTGTTCGAGATCTCAAGCTTGATACTTTATCTTTAAGTAGTTATGGTTTATCTTCTCAGCAACTAAGCTGAAAAAGCTTTTGGAATTTAAGAAACAAAACAGATGAACATAGAGGAAGGGAAGAAAAAATAAAATAAGATGAAAACAGAGAGGGACTCTTAACTATAGGGAACAAACTGAGAGTTTCTGGACAGGAGATGGGTGGGGGGGTTGGGGTAACTGGATGATGGGCATTAAGGAGGGCACTTAATGTAATGAGCACTGGGTGTTATCTGCAACTGATGAATCACTAAGTTCTACCCCTGAAACTAATAATACAGTGTATGTTACCTAAATTAAATTTTAATTTAAAAAAAAGCTTTTGGATTTACTCAGAACAAAGGAAACCACAATATGTAATTAACGTAGTATGAGTGATGACAAGTTCTGAATTCTGCTTCTGTATACAGGAAATCAACTTAGCATGTCATTTCTTCTTATAGCATGATTTTCTTATTTTGCATTTTATTTTAACTTGCCCACTATTGTTTACTTACAATTTAAGACAGAGGTTGATGATTTTAGAAATTAAGAGTGATAATGTTTAGTGTATTGCTAAAGATTGTTACAAGCTAATCAAATGTCTACAGTGATGGTTCTCAGTAGGGGTATTTTTAATGGGAAAATTCCCTAGGTATCTCTGACATGTTTTACTAGGTGAAGCTCTTTGGTCCAAGTAATGAAAATTCACTGTCAAAAAAGTATTTTCTCCTAAAGGTATTATTTTCTGTTCTTGAGGAAGTCATGTGTAACCTACACGCTTTCACAAAATGGAAGGAGGAAAGAAAACATTTTCCTAAATAATATGTAACTTTGATAGAACCTAAAATAACTGCACCTACTTGGCAAAATGAGTACGAACTACAAATTTCAACTGTTTTCTTTACACCAGTTTATCTACCCTACTCTAAGCCATCCGTGCCTAAAATATCATGTTTACTTTTTTACTTTTTTTTTCTTTTCTCTTCTTATCTAAGAATTTCAAATTGTCTGATCTCTGGGTTAGACACCATCTAATTATTTTAAGGAAAGGTAAAAATTAACATAAGCAAATCCAATTCTTGTTAGCCTGTTCCTACAGTTCCATTTGGCATTTTTCTTTCTCTCTCCACGGGACTAGATTTCTACTTTGCTTTCAGTCTTTTAAAGATATATTTGAGGAGACATTTACTGTTGCCTGAAATAGTCCCTGAGACTGTGTTCAATATGTCTTTTTGATCCTTTAATTATATCTTTTGTTCTTTTTGGCAGCTTTTATAGATCTTCCAATCCTCTTTCTCACTACACATTATATTGTTACAAGGCTTCTGCTTATTGCCTATAGTGTCCTTTATATTCCACTTAACTACATGGGCCTCTGATGAGTTTAAAATGATGAGTGCCAATTGACTTATCTATGAATTGATAGAGGAACTCTGAACAAAGACCTATTATTTGGAATATCCTCTTCTAGCTAATAGTTCCCCAAATGCTATTTCATTGCAATGAGTCCAAAAGAAATCACCTTGTGACTATTG
This sequence comes from Eumetopias jubatus, assembly GCF_037043125.1. Taxonomy (NCBI): domain Eukaryota; kingdom Metazoa; phylum Chordata; class Mammalia; order Carnivora; family Otariidae; genus Eumetopias; species Eumetopias jubatus. Next base: position 26,765,374 of record NW_028274809.1, read on the forward strand.
TAAGATATTTTAGTAGCCTTGTTCTAGCAGAAAGAGGTCCATAGCCTAGGAATTAGATTGTAACATTAAGGGATAATTTAAGTGCTTACTGCCAGAGCCCTTGAATACTTTGAATGCTGAAAGTACAAAGGAAACCTTAAGAAAGAGAAGCCTGTACACTCATACAACATCAGGAAAAGTAACCAAAGGATATATAAATATGAATTCTACTAAGTAAAGGACCTCTATCATGACATGGTCCCTATGTGTTTAATAAAAATATATGTGCCAAGAAGACTGCTTAGACATTCAGGTCAAAAACTCAATGAACTCCTACCATGTACCAAATCCCACACTAGGCTCTAGAAATACATGGACAAATGTCCCCAGGCCCTCCACTTAGCAAAAGGGCTAGATACATGTCTGAATGGTAAAAGGAAGAAACCTCCAGAATAATATCACTGAAGCACCTGGAGATAACAAAGATAAATAAAATATCCTTTCCTTTGGTAGATTTTTCTTTAATAAAAGAATTCACCCTTTCTTTTCATCTATGCTTTAAGTAATACAAATTTAAGTTTTAAGAAAGAAATTCATGTCAAATTTTGAATTTAAAGTTCAAAATTTAAAGATTCTTTCAAGGGGTGCCTGTGTGGCTCAGCTGGTTAAGCGTCTGGCTCTTGGTTTTGGCTCCAGTGTTGATCTCAGGGTCATGAGATCAAGCCCTGTGTCAGGCTTTGTGCTCAGTGCAGAGAGTGCTGGAGATTCTCTCTTCCTTTCCCTCTGTCCCTCCCACTTGTGCTCTCTCCCTCTCTCTCTCTCTCAAATAAATAAATCTTTAAAAGAAGAAGATGCCTTCAGGTCTGCTCAAATGTCATCCATCTTCTTGGAGAGATGTACATTGACCCTCTTATTTAAAATAATGTGCCTCCCACTGCTCTATCTGTTCTTCCTTTATAGAAGTCATTGCCTCCTAACGTATCACCCAGTGTCTTATTTTTGCCTGCCTTATCCTACTGGAAAGCAAATTTCATGTGGGCAAAGTATTAGGTCTGCTTTGTACACTGGTGCACTTCCAGGGCCAACATCAGTGCCTGGCACAGAGTAGACAATTGTTCAATTTTTGTTGCATGAATAAAGATTCATTGAGTATCAATCTGAAGAAAATAACACAAGAAAATACCGGAAATCATTACTATTTCTATCATTATTATTCAGCTTTTAGTTTGTTCACGGTATGAGCTTAAAAATAAGCAAATACTTGTTTTGAGTCATCTTTCCATTATGCTTAACTAGGATAGTTAAGCCTTTCTATAACATCTTTAATTCAGTCTCATAATGTGGAGATACTATGTTGGGAAAGAGAAAGAGATAGGAGTGGCATTGAGGGAGACAAGGGTGAAGAAGGGAAAGATCAGTGGCTGGTTATACCAGCATAGGCATACTGAGCATGCTGTACGTAAGAGTACAAATACATGTTGTGCAGAGCTGAGACAAACATCATGATAACTCGAAACAAAAGGTCATTTATATCAATTTACTAGACATTTCACATGAAAGAGGCTGACGGTGCTTGAATTACTTAACAAACTGTTTCATTCCCTATTTCACTTTGCAAACATAGACAAAGAATGAGAAAGCTCTCCTTACCCAGTATATTCTAAAAATATAGGGGTATGGGAAGAAAATAGACATTGGGGAGGGTATGTGCTATGGTGAGCACTGTGAATTGCATAAGACTGTTGAATCACAGACCTGTACCTCTGAAACAAATAATACATTATATGTTAAAAAAAAAAAAAAGAAGAAGAAGATAGCAGGAAAGGAAAAATGAAGGGGGTGGGAATCAGAAGGGGAGATGAACCATGAGAGACTGTGGACTCTGAGAAACAAACTGAGGGTTCTAGAGGGGAGGAGGGTGGGAGATGGGTTAGCCCTGTGATGGATATTAAGGAGGGCATATATTGCATGGAGCTTGGGTGTTATATGCAAACAATGAATCATGGAACACTACATCAAAAACTAATGATGTAATGTATGGTGATTAACATAACATAATAAGAAAAAGAAAATTCTGTTTTATTCTATTGAATTTTAAGATAATTTATACAAATCAATCTTGAAGAAAAATTATTTTACATTTCTCATATTATTCTTGGGTATTAAAAATACGAGTTTGCCACAGCAGATTCAAGTGAAAGGTCCAAGGTAAGGTGAACTCAAAGGGATCAAAAGTTATTTTGTACACTGAAAGCTGTTTACTTCTTGATCACCAGAGTTAGGTGAATAAACATGTATTATTACCCACCTTGCTCAAGTCGAAGTTGGAGTCTAACTGACTGCTGCTGCCTACCTCTTTGTCAATCATTGTAGAGCAATGTAAGCCTGCAATAAATTCCAAAGTGAGTTTAATCTGACCCCTGCTTGGTAGAATTATGAAGGATTTTAGTCGGGTTTGCACTCACTAGACATGGAGAACAACTCTTCTCCAAAATGCAAATACTTACATGAGCATTATTTGCAGATGGCTACTTTGGATTTTTCCTTTGCTTTTGTTGTTGTTGTTGTTTTTGTTGTTGACCTGGGATGAACAGTCTCAATTCTTTTTACATGTCCTTATAGTTCTTCATTTTACTTTTTCCCCTCTGGGTCTTTAACTAGTATTCCAATAACTTTTCTCAGTAAAACCTTCAGGAAAATTAAGTTCCATGTGTGTCAGGATCCACTTAGTGGCTTAATTTTAACTGAGCACTCATTTTCATTAGTGTAATTCTTCATCACTAATTAAATGTGTATGAAATTATAAGAATATTCTTCAAATTTCAAGATTATAGCCAATAAAAAAATTTAACTTTTAATTCACTATCTAATTTTAGATTTTAGTGCCTCAAAGTCAAAAGACTAGTTAAATGTTGTTGTTGTTGTTGTTCTTGTTGTTGTTGTTAGTTGCTTTTATTCATAGTGACTCAACCAAATTGACAATAAAATGCTGAGATATAACAAAGAAATTTTGGGTCGTATCTGTACCCATCTTCAGCTTAGCAGTTAAGAGATATTTAAACTGCTTTTTATTAATGGAATGTAAATCAATACCTTTTCTCCACTCAATATCCTTTACCAACCCAAACAAGCATAGTCCCCTAAAGGTAACAAGGAGAGGAACCTTAGCACAAGGGACAGCAGAACAAGAAGCGTCTATCTGGAAATCTCATTTCAATAAGGTCAATCACATTGGACTTGCCAAATGCTTAGATCACAGATTTGAAAGATAAAATAACTATGCATTATAAATATATAAATATATATAGACATTTCAGGATAAGAGTAAGTATAATTTTCCATCTAACCAGGTAAGGAATTATTTTAAGTATAGAGGGGGTAGATTTCTGGAGAAAAGCAAGTGTTTCAAGAGAAAAAAAATTCATAGACTATGGTCAGTTACTTCTTCTACCCTGACCCCATCCATACCAATCTGTGCACAGCCCTATCTATTAGGGACTACTTAAAACTGGGCTCTGTGATTATCATTTGATCTCACTCGTATGTGGAATTTAAGAAACAAAACAAGAGGATCATAGAGGAAAAGAGAAAAAAATAAAACAAGACAAAATCAGAGAGAGAGACAAACCATAAGAGACTCTTAATCATAGGAATCAAACTGAGGGTTGCTGAAGGGGAAGGGGGTGGGCGTTTGATGTAATGAGCACTGGGTATTATATAAGACTGATGTAATGAGCACTGGGTATTATATAAGACTGATGAGTCTCTGGACTCTACCTCTGAAACAAATAATACATTACATGTTAATTAATTGAATTTAAATGAATGAATGAATGAATGAAACTGTGCTCTGTGGAAGGGAAGGAGGGTAATATAAATGTGGTTGGGTTGGAGAGAGCAATTTTGAACATCTCTCCCACCTTTCACCGTTTTGCTTTCTCTCTCCCCATCCCCACCCTTCCTGGTAAAATATGGATTTCACTGGTTTTTTGGTTTGTTTTTTGTTTGATTAGTTTTGGTTTTGGTTTTATAAATGTGATTAATTGTTGTGTATTAAAGGTCAACTCTACAGATGCCTTTGGAGACTTTGTCAGAAAAACAAGCCTTGAAGAGCCATAATGACTCAGGTATGCCCAAGTTCTCACCCTCACCCCTGCCCTCCCTTCTTTCTACCTAACTGAACTCTACCACTTGTTTGAAACCCAAGTTTGATCATCCTTGTGCACTAGCCAAACAAGCAGTAGAAGACTGGTCCCTTTCCAAGTTAAGGCTAAACAAAAATTGGCACTTATTATTTACTGCCCCATATCCAAGTATATGACCAATTTCTCCAATAAGATTATAGGCAACAACAGACAACATCAAGGACAGAGAGCCTGCCTTGTCTTTCCAACACAGCCTCACTAGCACATAACACAATGTCTGGCACATAGTGGGTGATTGGAGAAACCATTTTATACCTCCCTGAATTCATATGTTGGCCCATGAAGTTAACTTTCAGAGACTTTGGAAAGGTCACTTAACCCCTGGTCCACAAAGGAAAAGAGGAATGATTGGTGACTTTGGGAAATGGAATTGAGCAAGACTGGCTCAGCTCTTCTTAACTCTCTTTTCAAAGAAACCTGTTCTCAGTTGTACATCAAGATGGGAGAGCTGCAGCTGTGAGTGAACACACTTGACTCAGGGAATAGGAGTTATAAGAAACCTATTTCGTTACAGATCTAGGCCCCGTCTTCTAAAAAGCTTTAACAGTAATAAAGCTGATATTCAGATTGCTGTCTATTTGAATACTCTGTCTTATTTCTGTGTTGATTCTAAATATAGAGATTGAAGAGAGGGTATCATTAATTATCACCCTAAAATCTTACCAGTAGAAAGTACCTTGCAAAAACTGATTGGTTGAATGAATGAATGAATGAATGAATGAATGAATGAATCTTTGAATGAATGGCTATCAGGTGGCAAAGATGCTACATAATTCTATTTTTGCTTCTCTGGAACATAACTGGCTTGCAGAATGCGCTCCTGCTTTGCTCCAGTCGTATTTTAACTATTCCTCGTAGGCACTGCTCGCAAAGGTTAAGAAGCAACGGGCAATGTACAGCTGTCTTTAACTCCATGTGATTTATTTCCTGGGAGACTAGTTAAGGGAATAAAGAACACCTGCTTTCACAGTATTTTTCTCTGTGAAGAGAAAATATTCCACCAACTAGAGATGTAACTGGGTACAGCAATTCCTTTTTATAAAGCCAATACATCATACTTAAGCTTTATTCACACTTTAGTAAAATCACTTTAATCAGATAATATACTAACTGTTCAGCAGAGTACTGCTAAATGATAATGAATTCAGTAAAACAGAAAAAAGGAAAGTATACACTCTCTTCCAAATGATCTTCTCCATTATTTCCTTTAATACTGAAAATTATAAACTTTAATACTGAAAATAATAAACATCTATTTTTTTTCATTTTATACTTAATATAAGTTTTTACTTTTCACCACATTTTGAATTCTTATTTCATTTGTCTTATTTTTGGTTGAACTCTTTTATAAAATGTAGATTTCTAATTCAGTATTTTTCTAGTAGCAATCAGTTTTACAAATCTTTCAAGTCCAAAGATATTAAGTCTAATAGTAAGATGTTGGAGTTTCGGTGTCTCTCTCTTTGGCATCTTTTCCTAACATCCCTTGGGAGTAACAACTTTCAAATCACATCTGGTCCTACAGGCTAGATAATAAAGTTACTTAAATAATTACTACTGCAATTAAAAATAATTCCACTGTTAATGGGAATGCAAAATGATGCAGCCATTATGGGAAATGGTATGGAGATCTTTCAAAAAAGAAGTAAAACTGGACTAACATATAATCCAGCAATCCTACTTCTGGATATTTACCCAAAGAACTGAATTCAGGATCTCAAAGAGATATTAAAACTTCATCTTCATTGCAGCACTATTCACAATAGTCAAGATATAGAAGCAACCTAAACATCCATCAACAGATGAGTAGATAAAGAAAATGCGGCATATACATACAATAGAATATTATTCAGCTTTAAAAAAGGAATGAAATCCTGTCATATATGGCAATATGGATGGACCTTGAGGACATTATGCTAAGTGAAATAAATCAGTCACAGAAGGACAAATACTGCATGAGTCCACGTACATAAAATACCTGAAATAGTCAAACTCATAGAATCAGAAAGAAGAAATGTGGTTGCCAGGGGCCAGGGGAAGAGGGAAATGGGAGTTATTAACCAACAGACATAAAGTCTCAAATGTTTAAGATGAATAAGTTCTAGTAATCTGCTATACAACATTATCCCTAAAACTGCACTGTACAGTTAAAAATCTGTTAAGAGGATGGATCTCAGGTTAAGTACTCTTACTACAATAAAATAATAAAATAAAATAAAACAGTTCGACCTCATCACATAGTATCTAATAATTCATAATGACTATTAATAACTCATAGGTAGTCATCTATTTGCTTCTAGAATTAACTCCATACAACATAGGATTTTGTCCCCACCCAAGAGAAAATCTCCATCATCATTTATCATTGCCTCCCAATGGTTGCCCCTGTTTCTAAACTCTCCCTGCTTCTACCTATCTCATGCAGTGCAGTTAAAGACTATCTTTCTTAAACATTTATTGCATAACACTAATCTTCACATTCCCCCGTTAACATTCCAAGCCCCCTCATCTGGCCCATTCTCTATATAGAATCCCTTAGGCTCCCCACCCCTCTAGACTTTGTGCATAAATGTCTTCCTCTTTGCCTGTTTACATCCTGGTTATCCTTCTTAGTCCTGCTCATGATATGCCTTCCAAGATCCCCCGAGTCAGGATTAACCACTGATTTTCCTGTGCTCGCACTGCATGTGTGTGTGTACTCTTTGTGTGTTACCTTTTGTTTTAATTGCTTAAGTTACTCTTCTACCCTGCCAGATCATAAATTCTGAGACAGAAAATCCAATGCCTAATTTAATTTTCTATCCTTACAGAAACAGCCCACTGTTATTCACACAGTAAAGCAATCACTACGTACTCGGTGAATGCACAGAAATATGGGCGATCATGTGATGTTAGGATGTTGTTCACATGCTGCTATGGTTTTTCAAAAAATTCTCTGATGCCCACTGGCTACTGGGTTTTGTTTGCTTTTTTATTTTTACTTGAAAGCAAAGACAGATGTCCCACATAGGTATAGTTCATGCTAAAAGATGGAAGATGGAAGTAAAGAATAAGTTGGGACTGGTTGGCAACCCTTGCCTCATAAGCATCCTTAGATTTCTATACCAACTAGTTGTCATACAGCTAATGTCTTCAGAAGAGTCTAGAAGATGATCTCTAATCATTATCCTTTGGGTTTCCTAATGGGTTCCTTCCATTACTAATATTAATTATTATCTTAACATCAATATAAATCTAATCCTCCATCACTGGGGAAAAGGAATAATAAACTAGATGTGCATACATAGCCCAATTATTCTCCTTTCCTCCTTTACTTTTTTTAAAAAATTTATTTACTTATTTTAGAGAACAAGAGGTGTTGAGGGGGAGAGGGAGAGGGAGAGGAAGAGGGAGAGAACCTCCAACAGACTGTCCACTGAGCATGGAGCCCAACACAGTGCTCAATCTCAACACCCTGAGATCACGACCTGAGTCGAAACCAAGAGTTGGAGGCTTAACAGACTGAGCCACCCAGGTGCCCCTCTTCCTTTACTTGTCATCTAAAATACTTGCCAAATTTTACTCTATGTCACTGGCAAATTCATTTATTTTAATTCACTAACACAGTCTCATAATATTACACTTCTATACCAAATTCCCAAATAGTTTACAACTAATAATCTATTTTTATCTCCCTCTGAAAAAAAACTGAAGCTGCCATATTTTTACTGATATTGTTGCTGAGGTTTACATTTAATGCTGGTACATACTTGACACTCAATAAAGATTTTAACTAAATTTGAGAATAGTAACTAAAGATGACAAGTATACTTCAATTTTTCTCTACTTTGTGTCCATATGTTAATGTACTTCCCACTTTGTTTTGTTTCTATTTTAATTTTGGAATAATCGTTATGTTTGAAAAAAAATAAAGTATACCATGTCTTAAGCATGCCTTATAAAAGTAGATCAACCTGTCACGATCCTGTTTCTACCTTTTGGTATTGCTTTAATGAGACCCTGTTAAGGCATAAACCAGATGGCATATATAGTTATCTATGCTTATTAAAGTCTATATGCAGTTGCACAAATAAATTTTGTATATAGATTTGAATGATAAATTGTCTACTGTTCTGAGAAAGGTATTTTATTTCAAATAGAATTATGAAGTTATGTTGGAAAAATAGGATTTGGGAGAACACTGACCTCACTGAGGGCTGCACCCTGATCCCCTTCTTAAGGCCTCATTAATAATAATTAACATGATGTGTTAGGCACTGTTTCTAAAGCTATCAATGGATTTTCTCATCTAATCTTCACAAAAAACAAGGAGGTTGGTAATGTTAAGATCTCTATTTTACAGTAAAGCTAACTGAGGTTTGGAGAAGTCAAGATCATTCCACTAGTAAATGGAAAAGCAGTGGCTTCTGAACATAGTCAGTGTGACTTAGAATCCACAGTGCTCTACCCCATCATAACCCTCTGCATGAAGCCAAGTAGAAAATTTCAGTTGAAACTGAGTCATGTATTGCCCCTTTTTCTTTTTCTAAGCTTACTTCTATTTCTTCTTTCCAATTTTTTTAAATGGGGATAAAAAGCAATTCAATTACAAACTCACTTGAATTTATTTATAAGAGCTTTCTTTCAAAACTGCCGTGGATAAACCGCCAGGTGCCCAGGTGAACCGAGAACCACCTATCTGTAAATCTATAAATTGTCAAGGTGGAATGTCAAGTCATTAATCATATCCTATAATCTTAGGAGAACCAGAAGGCTTTGAGAACTTTGTACACCAATTGCAGGCCCTTGAGTTCTGAAGCTCTCAAGACTGTCAGGACTATCCGTGCTGTAAGCATGGAGATGCACCTCTCAGTCCCCCTTCACGAAGGCCCTGCTGCCCTGCTGCAAGGGGTGAGGTCAGAGGACAGTCAGCAGCAATCAGTTCCTTCAGGGTCTACTGCAGGGTAGAGAGCTGCTTCGCCACAGGCCCTGCGGGGAGAGCCACATGCCTGCACTGGTTACTGAGGTAGGCAGGGAGATGAAGGCCCAGGCCCAACACGGGAAACTCTAATGGGCAAGAGCTTTCTGTCAGGTTGACCTACGCTTTCTCAAACCTGCATCACAGTTTACTTCTTCTCTGCCCGACTCTGTTCCCTCAAACTTTCCTCCACCAGAGCTAACCCTTAATAAATATCTGGCTCCCTAAACACCATTTCAGTATCTGCTTCTGGAGAACCTAACTTATGATAGACACTTAAGCCAAACAAGTCAATAAGAATTCAAAGGCTTTGGAGAGTCTGTTTATGGGGGTTCTAGCCCAGAAAACACTAGATGCATGTGGAACACTGAAGGACACCTGAATGGTTTACTTTCTTCATGTATCCCTAAAACGTAAGAATTAGCCCAGACTTCAGGTGAATTTGGCATAATGCCTAAAGGTCAGTCAAGGTCCTTAGGCCAAAGCTAATGGTACCTCCAAGCTGCTCAATGTCCAGGAGCAGACATTCACTTTTAGGGGCCACTAAGCACAAGTTCAGCATGCAACTGCCTAAAATAAAACTCATACACACACACACACACACACACACACACACACACACACACACACACATTTCCCTATACCTTCTAAAGCTCCCTTGATTGACCTTGAACCATGTTTAAATTGTGTCTGCAAATAATAACATTATCTCCACCTCTTCACAATTGTATTTTTCTCCCATCCATGTAATTATATTTACAAAACATCCAACCAAGCCCCTGCACCTCATGCCCACCCTGCCAAATAAGGCCAGAGTTTGGAGCCAATGTGGATAGCAAGAAAAATGCATTAAAACTAGCTCATACTCAGAGTTTGGTTTCTTTTAGCCTGGAGCATACAGATATTGTGGATCTGGGAGCCGGTTAGATTATAAAATAAGGAGTCAAAAATTGTGCGTTCTTGTGACTTTATATGATTTTGCAGGATAAAGACTGAAATTAGTAGTCCCCATGTCCTAGTAATACTAAATATTACTTTTGTCCACAAATTTATAGGAGAAACATCATAAGATTGTAAATTTTCCCACACTTAATATTTAAATAGGCTAAGATGGATTTTTTCTGTGTATATTTAATTAGCCCATTTTTAATCTTTTATTTTACAATTGTACTTTTCTCTAAATTAAACTGAATTACATAAATTTCTACATCACCCCTATTCTTATATTACTTTTTAAATGGAAACTTTAGTAAACTGCACAATCTTTGGGTGCTGTACTTTCTAATATTTATAAAACCTGGTGATTCTTTCACAAAGCATAGGTAATTTCTGACAAAGATACATTTTTTGAGGGAGCTTGCATATAAGTAGAAGTTCCAACAAATTCTCTATTTGTTGGTTTGTCTGCCAAGGAAGTTGATATTGTTGTTTTACCATACCATAATTTTTTTTTTTTAATGATCTCAAAAATGTGACGCTGTAAGCAAATCTGACATTTTCCCTAAATATCTCACTCATCTCTTTAGGGCTTTTGATTTTTTCCTTAAAATTAAAATTCATTGTAAACCTACATTTATGGGTCTATTTTCATTTCCTAGTAAGATGACTGATTAGCTTTATGGGACCACAAATAAATGACCAAAATTTTATACCCTAATACTCTCAGTTTGAAATCAGGTTTAAAAGGATAGATGATTCAAAGCACTTTCCAGGATAAGAACAATGCAACAACTGTTAATAGGAGTCACACAGCTAATTTCTCCTTCAAAAAGCTTTGAAAATGTGTCCCTGGTGTTATGCTCAACTGATTTAGAGAGCTTAGGCTTAGGAAGTAACAGTCAAAAGTCAAGCATAATTTATAATTTAACCTATAAAAGTTTTAAAAGAGCCCAATATTCATTACTGTCTTTAGGCTTTCCTTTGCACTCAGTATTATGTTATTAAAAGTCATCCACTCGTTCCTTAATCATCCCACATCCCAGCATCATTCTGGGCTAACTTTGAAGATATGGGTCCTTCACTCTGAAGCAGTTTTCTTTGGATCCATTAGTTTGAGACAGTGGAAACAAGTCAAAATGAGACTTTTCTTGCAGTTTAAAATTGCTAGCAATAAACACCATCACATTAGATTTCTGCATATGTGAAGCTTACAGGACTATAAGAGAAAGAAACAAATTGAAAATTGAAAAACAGCATGTTTTGTTACAATACATGACAATATTTTGGTTGAAGTGGAAGAAATATGTCAACTATTAATAGCACTGCCCTAAAATATCCTATTTATAGAATGGCTAATTAAAGCAATAATCCTTACTAATTCTTTGATTTAAACAATCTGTTTTCCAAATGCAACAAAAAAAGGAGGAAAATAAGAAAGAAAAATAAATATGATTTATTTTATGTGGGGATAAAGTGCAGTATACAAATGGGCTCTTGAGTAAGCAATAACATTACAGCAGGAGAAGTGATTTAGAGCATTCTGAAGCCAGGTTAAACAACAACGATGGCTCCAAGTATATAAGCAGTAAACAAAATGCCAAATTAAAAAAATTCCATGTGGTGTTTGGGCCTAATTAAAATTCTAACCAGATTTGCTATGGTTATATTTCATTTGTTGTACAAAAACAGACATCCAGGGTGTCTGGGTGGCTCAGTTGGTTAAGCGACTGCCTTCAGCTCAGGTCATGATCCTGGAGTCCCTCATCAGGCTCCCTGCTCGGCAGGGAGTCTGCTTCTCCCTCTGACCTTCCCTCCTCTCATGTGCTCTCTCTCTCATTCTCTCTCTCTCAAATAAATAAATAAAATCTTTAAAAAAAAAAAAAAAAAAACAGACATCCATGTGTCCTTGTGTTAACTCCAGCACTTAACACATCCGTGAAATGGGAATAACTGCATTGTTTCTTCCCCTGAGTGTGAGTATTTACCAGCAAAATGTTCTGGATATAAAGTCTTGAGCTAATTTAGCAATAAATTCCATAAAAGACTTGAATATAAAACATTATAGTTGCAATAATCCCCTTAAGCTAGTAGTAGAAATGAAAATTATTTACTCTGGGAATCTGACTGTATTGCTGTTAAATCATTTGCTTATGTAAATTATTCGTATATCAGAAAAGTAGAAGTCCCATGTGTTTATTTCCATTTTCACCAAGGCCTAAAGCCATATAACATATTTGATTTCTGGCTTACCTGATGTTTCTTAGCTATTAGTTTACATCAATACTCATCCTCTCAAGAAATAAAATAAATCTGAACCAAGATTTAGAAAGGAAGAAGCTTAAAGCCAGAATTTATTTCAGTTATTACTACATAGATAATATGGTAAAAGTTAAAATCTTAAAGTATTCTTTATTGGTAAATTAAACCTTATTTTTCATTCTTGGAGTAGTACTATCAAAATATGGATACTTAATATTCAGAATTAAGGCACAATTTTTAAGTGTGGAATATTTAATGAGACTTCTCTGCAGTTATAATGTCTAACACTTCAACAGTTAAAAGTACTGTAAGAGCAGTAATCAATTAAGCCTTATGACATCCTAAGTTAATAGCCTTACAGCATCCTACATTAATATTAAGTTATCTGCCTTTGTTTAAACATAGGCCATTGTTGGGGGGAAAAAAATAACAAGGTTAATTTACTTGAATACTTCTCTGTTCTGGACATTTGTAAACAAATGAGTCAGATTCATAAGTAATTTTTATTCTAGTTGTTTCTCATTATAAATAAAATATAGCATTTAGAAAAATTCCCTTATAAAATATGTTCATAAAGTACAAGTTTATCAACAAATACCGTAATGAGCAACTCCTATGTGGTAAAATTGTTCTGAATCTGGGAGGGACCTCCAATACTGTAAGCTAATTTTTATTTTATGGTAATAAATTAATATGGTTTTATTTAGTTCTACATCATAGATGAAACTTATTCAGTAGAATTCTTAGTGGTACATTGACTCATCTGTTAGAACTTCATGTTAAGCCAGGGAGCTCCCTGTGAAATATAAAAGATTGATATATGACATTTAGTAAGTTGACAAAAAAAGAAAAAAGAGTAAAAGAGTCTTGAAAATATTTTCATGAGTTGAATTCATTTAGACCAGATGAAGAAAATCAAGTGGAAACTAGAGGTACTAGGACTAAGGAGTCCAAAACAAAGTCTTATGCTGGCTCATGTAACTTCTTTCCAGTCTTCAATCACTAAAAATACCCTAGAAAATGCTAGTCCCATCAAGGACATTCAGTCTTGCATAGCAAACTGTGGAAGACTTGAAGTGGGCTCTGGCATGACCATTGCTTAAGAGATACTGAAAACTCTCTACTATACCCCAGCCTTTGGTACGAGTCAGAAATGTGAAAAAGGTTTAATGAAGATGTGAGGGCAAAAGAATGTTCTCTATTTCCACAGGAGTAGAACCTAAATTCACTTCTACATGATCAGTAATTCTGCTAAGCATGGTCAGGTGGAAACTCAAATCTCCATCAGCTGGAGAAGGAAACAGGAGTCCAGGACACATGCCATTTCTACAGGCACTTCCCTTAAGATTTCTTAGCTTCCTAGAGAGGGTGGGGACTCAGATAAAGGGAGTGAAGTGCCTTTCGGGCAACATGGAAGGAGGTACACCATGGCCCTGCTAGTGAGGGTCTCCTTCAATGGTGTATTGTTAGTATCTCACTTGCCCTACCCTCATCTAGGACCTGTTTGACTCTTGCTTTTCAACAGTTTTATGGCAAGAAGCTCAAAATTACAAGGCACTCTTGATGACCAACAAATGAGTCTGTACTTTAGAAAGGCAGGGGTGGGGGGAGCAATATAAAAAGTGGAGTACATAAACAAAAATGTTCAAAAGGCAGGTTACCTCCTAATTAAAGAAATATCATTCACCCAAAATATACAAAGATGCTAATCATCCAGACTAATTATTCAACCATTCATTTGGGATTGAAACATAATCTATTTTTTCAAAAATGTGCATCATCTTGGATGAAATCCGGCCCTAAAAACATACCTATATGTAGTAAAGGTCTAATACAATAGTTATTCTTGAAAGTGTATGATAACCCTATCCCTACCCCCACCTCTAAATATACAAAGAGGCTCCGATATAATAATGAACTCTATTTCCTGTGAATGTCTTTAAAGCTACTACAATATAACTAAAGGATTCTAATTGTAGGAGTTTTTGTAGTTGCCAATTTCTAATCAAATGACAATAGCGTCTCAAGATTGAGCTAAATAGGTAGTTTTATGTTGGAAATAGAATATAAAAATCTTACAAAATGAAAACCTTTCAAAGGGAATAATGACTCCTAGGGCTCAATTGTATCTGAAGTACCAGAGAGAAGGATACTTGGACTGTTAGTTTCCTGGCTTAATTGTAACACAAGTCACCATTTTGAAAACCAAGTGGATTAATGTTAGAAGCAGTACCTATTGAACCCTTTTCTATTCATAAGCAACTTAACCTTTTCAATTTAATACCTTTGATTTCCAAATTCATTTGCAAGTAAAAATAAAACTATTTAGTCTTGGTGACTTTCCAAGACCTGTGAATTCAGAATTCTTAAATTTATGTTTCTTGAAATCAGAGACTATCCACTTACTACCCATTTATTTCCACTTATGATTCTTCCTGTATACTCCCAGGATAGAAGCTTTAAAAAAGGATATTAAGGTGTACATCCTGACTTTTGGAACTGAATTCAAAATAGTAAAGATCCTTTGCTTCATAGTTCTTGAGTCTAATTTACTATAAGCAACATCTTCCTAGAGATATGTTTAAGATTAAGGCAAAGGTGAAAAAAAGTCATTATATATATTTGAGAATTTTCATCAGACATTTTGTCATTGTAATAATTTGTAGTCCAGGAAAAACATGAAGAAACTCTGATCGGTCTACTAAGTCCTTCTACTAAAATATATAGGACAGAATTTGTTTTTAAGTAGCCAGGGTTTGGAGTGCCTGGGTGGCTCAGTCGGTTAAATGTCCAACTCTTGGTTTCTGTTCAGGTTATGATTTCGCGGTCATGAGACGGAGCACCATGTTGGGCTCCGTGCTGAGTGTGGAGCCTGCTTCAGATTCTCCCTCTCCCTCCCCCTCTGCTCCTACCCCTGCTTGCTTGCACTCTCTCTCTCTCTCTCTCTCTCTCTCTTTCTCTCCTAAAATAAATAAATAAAACCTTAAGTATCCAGGGTTTGCTTTCACAGTATTTTATAGATTTTTTTCTAAAGATTTTATTTATTTATTTGAGAGACAGCATGAATGGGGGAGGGACAGAATGATAGGGAAAAGGAAAAGCAGATTCCCTGCTGAGCTGGGAGCCAGACACAGGCTGGAGATGGGGCTCCATCCCAGGACCCTGAGATCATAACCTGAGCCAAAGTCAGACGCCTATATTTCAGGCATCTGAACAGTATTTTATAGATTTTTAAGCACTGATTATATGTGATAGTCACATAATCCTTTGAGACTAAGTCAAGAATTGTTTCTACACTACAGATGACAAAATTGAGGCTCAAAGAGGACATGTGACTTGACCAAGTTCAGAGCATTAATAAGTGCACAAGAGGGGTTAGATTCCAAATCTTTTTATTCCCCATCCAGTGTGTTTTCCACTACACAGCTACAACAGGCGGAAAGTGATATTGAGTACTGAACATTTTCTATGCTAATAGAAAAAGATTGAGGTCTCTAAAACTTCCATATCATATGGCTGTTGATCATGTATATCCTTGATATCTAATTCCTTCAGATGTAGAGTACCTTGAAATTCTTTCCTCTTCCTTAAAGGGGAATACAACTGTGTCTATTGGCAAGGTACACTTTGTAAATATTGGCCACAGATAAATACACAAGAAAGGGCCACATAAAAGTACAAGTGTGTCACTGCTGTCGTCAAGCCCACTCTGTCACCAATGGGACAAGAAAAGTGACCTCCCAAGCCATTGAGAAAGCAACTAATTTATAGGGCAATGCTTATAGATCTGCCCACAGGGTATCTTCTGCAACCTATTTACTAGCTATCTTCAGTGCCACTAATCTTCAGTGACTACTCTCACTGCCCTTCACTGACCATTACATAACCACATCCTAAGGCTTTTTAGGTGATGTCCGCCTAAAAAGAAGAAATTTGCATATAACTTTTTAAGAGAGTTGCATTTTAAAAGCGAAGGCAGGAAGAAAAGTAGGTAGAGGACTGTTCCAAAATAAGTGAATAAAACACAAGCCCCCTTGGACTGCTGTACAGAATTTTAATTCACTATTGTGAAGTTCAAGAACTTCTATTTTTCATGCCTGGCTTTCCTCCAGAACTCTGGCCAGTAATGATTGAGTGTGAGTAATGACTTTTACATCATGAAATGATGGCTTATTCCTCCTACAAATTTGTCATTCTTGTCTATGAACTTTGGCAGACCTTTAAAACATATATACCACCCTGAGCTAGAAGAACTACTTTCACTGTAGTCTATCCATATAATTAAATCATTTTGTTGTGGTTGTGATTGGGGTCATATAGAGCACTTACTATGATCATGGAGAACTGGCTTCTAATCTCAGTCATATCTATGCCATTTTAAGTAGTCACTCAATTTCTCCATTTCTGGTGTCTGATGGAGGTACACCTATCCCTGCCTACCTATTTTTGTAAGAAGAAAAAGATACTCCAAGGGACACGGACTTTGCAGTCTTAGAAGACACATTTAACCGTAAATGGTATTACTTTCACTACTATCTATTCCCTCTGGAGTGATATATGAGTACCCTTGAGATATTACTAACACTGAACTAAAACCAGTATTCACTCTCAGAGTTTGTATCTAGTCGCTGCATCTTTGATGATGGTTTAGAACATCTCCTTTCTGGCTCTCTTGTTGCAATTAAACTGAATCCAAGAAAATGGTTGTTCCTAGGTTTCTTAATTTAAAATGGTAGTTTCTGATACTTTCTCCTGAGATCTTGTGTTATTTCTCTCTCCTTCTCTCTCTCTCTCTCTCTCTCTCTCTCTCTCTTTCCCTCTCCTCACTCCTCACCTCTGTCTCTTTCTGTCTCCCTCTCTCTTCCTTTCCTTTTACTCTTATTCTTTCCCCACCCTGTCACTGGAGTCCACAAAGATCAACAGCACTGCTTAGCCCTACAGATGTCACTTGGGGCTAAATATCATACTGAATCCTGACTTGAGCAATCTAAGCAACAGAAGCTGTGGAAGCATTTGGAGGATTTTTAGTCAACCCAGTGAGCACACAAAGTATTAGCAGAACACTCAAAACTATTAGGACATATTTTTACACCAACAGATAGAGGTTGTTTTGTTTTTTTTTTTCTACTTCACTTTTTATAGCTCTTACTACTAAAGAAGCAATCTATTTAAAGCTACTGTGATTATTTAAACTTTATATTCACTAAAAATGTTTTTCATTGGCAAAGTTTCCATGGAGTAATTTCAGACTTCTCTGGTAATAAATGCCTTCATAAAGTTATAGGAAGCAACAGAAGCTCCTACTGGAATTTCATAATCCAGTGGTGGGGAAGAACACTTCATGTTCTCTTCCCAGACCTGTTTTTCAGTTATAGATACATTCAGAAGGACAGAATTATCAGAAGCTAATTGCCTCAATGTCTTAATCTGCAAAATAAAAATAATAAATATGGACTCCCAAGGGAAGGGCTAAGAGGGAAAAGAAAAAAAGTAAAGATAAGGTCTATATCATGGTTAGCAAATATCAGAGTTATGTAGATATTTTCCTTCCAAATTTTTTTCCTAAAAAATAACATTTCAAAAGAGAAAACATTACAATGAGCCAGGAAAGCATAGCTTAACACATTACCTTCTGTGCTGTGGTTCATGAACATGGAAGCAACTTTGTGTTTGAACCCTAACTGTGTGCAGTAGTGACCGGGCATGGACAGAGCCCTGATAGCCTTTAAAAGTAATTTTTCCTAAACAGAACACTTACATTTTACATGTTCATAGAAATTGTGACCCTTCTTGACATTGGGTGAAAATTGCCATAATTTTACTCAGAACAGTTGAAAATGAACATTTATGAAACCCAGTAGACTCAATATTAAGGCCAGTATTAATAAATTAGCACTCAGAACTACATGCAAATCTGTATTTGCTTCCTAAGTGACACCTTTGCTTCATGCTAAACTACACCCCATATGATTTTATCAGAAACAATAAATATGGGAATGTTACCTTGACAGAAAGGAGCCTGGTGCCAGGTCTTGAAAATTTCCATTGATGGTGTGCAATCACGTTGGTAAAGCCAAAACCAGTCCTCAGGGTCTTCACCACTTTGCAAGCTGTCAAAATCCTCGTCATTTTGAAGATGTTGATTTGTGACTAAAATTAAATAAAATTATATATATTTATGAGAATTTTAAGATTTTTTAAATTAATGTGAAAGAAAGATGGGGGTGTGCAGCCCAGTGTTTAAGGCTGACTGCACAGCAATCTTTGAATTTCCATTCATTCTGTCATTAAATGTCTTCAGCCACAGCTCCTCCTTCTCTTAACCCCTCCTCCTGAGGTAATGTCCAAAGATGTTCCATGGACATGTAATACAAATTGCAACACATCAAACACTACCTTCTCCTGCTGAGATAATGCTAGCGTTGTAGAAAACCAGTCATCCATCAAAGGAACTGCTTATGCAGCTGAATAGAATGACCTAGACACAGCGGATAACCTTAGGAATCTCACCCTAAAGAGTAGTAACTTTCTAATAATGCCAAAGATCAAAGGCTTTTACTTATCTTAGAGGTGATGTCTAATTGGCCTCAAAAGAGGTTTTGGATTCCCAAAGAAACCTGAAGAATTGCCATTTTCTGCTTAGAAAAAGATGATGCAAACCATATATCATAAAAATTACATCAGAATGAACTTTTCTCCATAAATAAAGATTGTTCTTTTTTGAGTTAATAAAGTGGTATATTACATCCTTACTATTGCATTGTTCTGTATTCCAAATCTGAAAGCAATCAGTAATACTAAGTAAAATACAACTGGAGCAAAGTAGCCTGTTTATATCTCTCTTAAGAGTTATAAGATTCAGAAGTGTATGAACAAGAGCAAGCATTGATTTTCATGTAAGTATTATTCCTAAGTCAAGATTTTTTGTTTTTAAAATGTTACATTTATAGAGTTTTTGAGCATTCGTGCTTCAACTAAGTCGAAATGAATTCATGTAGCCCTTCAATCCCATGTTTAATCAGGTAGGCAGAGGGTCTCAGTGGCTTGTGGAAGCGCTCATGTCAGTCATGTGTCTGTGTAAATCAGGAAGCACTGTAGCATCATCTTTTGGTATCCCTGCAAAGGAGGCCAAGAAATGAAACCTCCCTACCAGGGCTTCCCATAATGGAAAAGATGGCATAGAATGGCGTAGAGATTGTAAACTTCATATGCATGAGTGCCAGAACTGAGGGAGTGAGATGACTTTGTTTATTTTTTAAAAAGGAACAAAGTTTAAGTTCAGTCTTCTGTCTTCCTTAATACATTTTGTATAAACATTCTCTGAAGCCAAAGTACTTCATGGTCCCTGGTGATAGAAAACTGAAAAAATAGTCTCAATCTAGTGTATATTAAGTAATTAATAAAATAAGTAATGTTATGGTAGTGTGTCCAAATGCAATGAGAAAGTAAAGAGAAAGAGGAAAGAAAGAAAAAGAAAGAAAGAAAGAAAGAAAGAAAGAAAGAAAGAAAGAAAGAAAGAGAAAGAAAGAAGAAAGAAAGAAAGAAGAAAGAAAGAAAGAAAGAAAGAAAGAAAGAAAGAAAGAAAGAAAGAAAGAAAGAAGAAAGAAAGGTCTCCTTGCTCATGTCCAGTAAAATTAAAGTATGGGATTATGTTTTCCTGAACTATGTTATCCTAAAGGATGCATAAGTGTTCACCAAGTAAATGAAAGGGGAAAAAAACAGAAGGAATGGCATGAGCAACAGCACTCACATGAAAATCACATGGTATATGGGGAAAAAAAAAAAAGAAGAAGCTGCAACAGTCTGATAAAGCCTGGCTGCAGGTATAGGGTGGGGAAGTGAACAGGAAACAAAACCTGGAAGACTTTGTGTGCCTTAATATGGTTGGCCTTAATTCATAAATACTGTTCATGGTAGTCATGGAAGTGTTTTTGAAAAGAGATGGAATTTCTGTGAAAGAAAGAATGAATTGGAAAAAATTAATTGGAGGACATTGAAACTGGTAGAAGAAAAACTCCCAACTCAGAATACAAAGATTTAAAAACAGTACTTACTACTTACTGGCTTAGTCTAATTCCATTTTAGGCCTTGGTCTCACCCCTTGTGTTTGTGTCTCTCTCTGTCTCTCTCTGTCTGTCTGTCTCTGTCTATATATATATATATATATATATATATATATATACATATATATATATATATCTTGGCAGTGAGGCTTATCTTTCCCTACTTAGAACAATGACATATATTCATACTTACTTTGGAAAATTTTTTAAATGCAAAATAAATTTAAATCAGTCATAGTCCCATTACCCAGAGGTACTCATGCAGTAGACATCGTAGTATATTTTCTCCCTTCTTTCCCTGCACTTTGAATATGACCGTTGGGGTACTGAAGACTTCAGAGTTTGAACAAGGAAAAGACAGTAGTAAGTACCTTCATAAACATTTATAACAGTTAGCCAAAACCATGATGAACTAAACATGGTTTTTCAGAGAGATGTCTACAACTGTAGGATATAATTCCATGACTCTAGAGTCTAAAAAAAAATGTAGGTCTGAGAGTTGTAATGGGCTTTCATTTGGGTCAGTAAAAGGCCCTGGATGTAGGCTCTAGTCTCTGTTTCCAGTCATCAAAATGAAAGAAGAAAGGCAGAAGATTTAGATTTTTTTTTTTAAGTATTCTGAATTAGAGACTTAGAAAACTCACCCAACATGATTCTACAATCATCTTGGGAATTGGAAAGACCAATAAATAAAATGATGAGTAGTTTCAGATTTGAGTGTTAAAGATCGACTGAAATCTACAACCAAACTGGAAAAAAAAAAAGATTGTTCGTGAGGGAGTTTATAGATCAAAAGGGTGAGATGATAAGAGCTGATTGGTGGCAAACATTAAAGCTGGAGATGAAAAGTTTAATGGAAATATTATACTTTTATGAAAGACATTTATCAAAGCATTTTAAAAGAAAGTATTTTTCAGGTTGGAATGATTTTTTTTTTCCCCCTCTGATAGCATTTACATGGTCCTCCCCTCATGTAAGCTGTCTGCGCACAACTAAGCAGGGTGACAGGCATGCATGCATGTACACACAGGGGCCTGGGGAAATCTGTGCATTTGAAATGTGTTCTGTATGAGCCAGGATACAAATCCTCTAATCTTTTAAGTCACTCACCCAAAAAGAAAAATATTGCATATAAATTCAGCCCTTCTTTTCTATTGATACATTTATCATAGTTATCACCGTTTATAGCACTGGGCTACTTGCCCCTGCACAATGTCATATAGAAAATTAAAAGTTATTAAAACCAAACATTCTTGATTTTGTTGCATTTTGGTTCTTGAACATTTTTATCTAATGCTGAGAAAGTATTTTATTTCTTCCATAAATTGGAAAATACCTTGTGTGATATAAAGAAAAAAACGAGGGAAAGGAAGAGAGAGAGACAAAAGTATCCTTAACTAGTATAATTATTTATCATTTCTTAAGAGGAATGGAAGCATTAGCCTTCCAAAACCCTAAGAGCACTTAATTTGATAAATTTGTCATTGTGATATCTGGTATTAAAAATGGTACTATATCAGGTACTAAGTGATATTTATTTTCATTTAATATTTAAAATTTTTTTAAATATGGAAAAAATAGTCCACTGCCCAAACATAAAGTCTGTTAATATTTTAGTGTACCTTCTTCTTATTCCTATGTAAGGGTCATAGTTTTGAAACTGTGATCAACTTGCATTATGCTTTTGTGAGGTAATATTGTATCAAGAGTACATTCTATGTTATTACATGTTCTTTTAAAACCTTAATTGAAAGAGCTGTAAAATACTTGACTTTCATTGCTTCTATTGTTGCTACAGTGCATATCAATATTGCTATTTTTTGTCACTATTGCCAAATTTCTCTCCAAAGAGAGTATACTTATCTGTTACCAATTGCAATATATGAGTGTCCCTCTCAATACACCCTGCCAACATTAGGCATTATCTTTTATTTGTTTATCTAAGCACAAAAAATGGTATTTTGTTTTCATTTAACTTTGAAATTACTAGTGAGGTCGAAAAGTTCCATGTGCTTTTTATAAGTACTATTTCTTCTTTTTTACATCTTTTTGTTCCTATCATTAAATTCATTCATGTTAAAGATCAAGAATATTTCTTAAAAGGAAACATCAAGTAACACTGATTGACAGCCTATATTAGTATTTGTACTAATTTCAATGTCTTCTTCAGTTGGATGATCCACTGACATAAACAAGAGGAGATCTGTTACCAACTGGAAAAAATGAGACCAGCTCATCCTAGAGAGCAAAGCCTGCAAGAGTTGAAACAGAGAAAATAATGGTGTTAGTAATTCCTTCTTAAAAAGTACAGGAACTGCCAATTGCCCTCTTGAATTGTGTCTTGCTAGGTAATGAATCAAAGGCAATGCTAAGAAAGTGATACATCTATCAAAAAGTCTTTAATAGAACAAGCACGCAAGAGGTGCTTCTGGAAAAGTGAATGAGTAAATGAATGGATTCCTGTATACTGAGTTCCTGCCTGATCAGTTATGCTTATTTAAGCAGAAACAAAATTATGTCAATGAATATAAGAGGAAAGAAAGATGTTCAGGAATAGGAAAAAAGAACTCTCAATCAAGAATTCTACAAAAGGTTATTTTGAAGAGATAAATTTTAAGCAAGGGGCAAGGTATGTGTGGAGAGCAAACAAATTCGGAGTAAAAGATGAAGTAACACCTCCAAAAGAGAAAACTCTATTTTGTGTTTGAGTAGGGATGCCAGAAAGTAGAATGTAAAAGTAGAACTGATTATTATGTTTCAATTCTGATTTTTATTAGCCTAATATAGCAAGGAACACCATCACAAGTAAGGATATGGACAAAAAAGACTACTCTTTCAAGGAAAGTGATGTGGATTTGTACCTGCAAAAAGGCATATACTTTCTCCCATCACAGAAACCAGAACAAACTAGTAGATAAAATAAAGTTTGGCAGGGAGAAGATTTATCAATAATAACAATAGACAGATATTAGGTTATTAGATGATGGAGTTTTTCAAAATCAGATGTCTTTGGAAATCCAATCAAGTGAGACACATTCACTAAGATCCAGTTGGCATTTAGAGGGATAGAGAGTGAGGGACCAGTTTTCATGAATGTGTTTATCAATCTAACATTGCTAACATAAAGGC
Organism: Eumetopias jubatus; assembly: GCF_037043125.1. Taxonomy (NCBI): domain Eukaryota; kingdom Metazoa; phylum Chordata; class Mammalia; order Carnivora; family Otariidae; genus Eumetopias; species Eumetopias jubatus. Next base: position 26,788,905 of record NW_028274809.1, read on the forward strand.
TGAAGTGATACAAAGGAAAGTGCAAAATAAAGCTGGAAAAGAGGCTTTGTAAAAATGGTTTCACACGTAAAATCCAAGCACATGTGATTTATATCCTAGGATAATAAAAAAGCTATCATAAATGAGACCCCACTTGAAGATACTTTAAAGAAAACAGGTTAGTCCACACAAATAGCATGTATTTATAAAGAATAAATCTTGTCATACTAATTCCTACCTTTAAGAAAAGAGACATAACTACTAGACTAACTATAAATGTTAGATGCAATCTACCTTATTGCAAGAGCACTGAGTACATATTCTATACAAGCATTAGGTGCATACACATCTGCTGGAGAACATGTATAAATGTAAGAGGACACAGTGAATTAGCGAGTGAGTAAACCAAGCTTTTTATGTATTTGTGGGATGAGAACAGAGTGAATAATGCCTTAGGTAGTTGATTCAGACTTCGCAGTGACCTCTGCAAATCGAAGACATACTCAAACACAAACAGAGTAAAGTGCAAGCAAAGTGAGGTCAAGTGTTAAGTCAGTTCAAAAAGAGGGAGAAGAGCAAACTGCAAATACAAGCTATGGAGAACTGATTATATATTGTATATTATATGGAAATAGGCCAAAAAGCATATGTAGCAGTCATAAAGCATAGCAGGCTGCCCAAAGTTAATTATAGTAAGCTGTTATTATAAAAGCCACACATGGCAGTGAGATTTAAGAAAAAAAAAAAACCTCAAAGTTCACTAGAAAGTTAAATATTAAATAACTTAAAATACTAAAAATGGAATTTTGACAAGAAGATGACTATTAAATTTAAAATCATGTCATGCAGGATTCCTAACTGAAATTTTCCAATCTTCTTGAAAGTCTCCCCCCCCAAAAAAGAAGCAATTAGTGGTTAATAAATAAGAACAATTCTACAATAGAAGTTAAAACATTGGAATTTATACCTACAATATATTAGCATATACCTGTATCTATATAGAGAGATATACACACGACTTGCTATTATGTCAGTAAGTGCAAATAGGTATTTAAATAAATCCATTTTAATGGCTCCAATGATGATAAATATGATCCTGCCTGAAAGTTGAGGTATTTGCCATTTGTGGATCACCTACTAAGTGCTGAGCTAAGTACTTGGTATACATTATTTGCTAATCTTTAAAGCAATCTCTGTACTGAACATAGCGAACACTGTCTCTATATAACAAAGTTGGTGAGTGAGTCCCAGAGAGTTAAGTAGCTTGCCCAAGATCACACAGGTAACAAGCTGCAAAGCCAAGATCCAAACTCAGCTCTTAGCCAACGTCCATCCTCTTTCCAGCATGTCAATTATACCTGGGAAAAACAGAGGCAACAACATGAAATGACTTAGAAAGGGCAGGCAAATTAAGATCTAATTTCACAGGAAGACTACATGATTGTAGAGGTAGCAATGCTCAAAAATACTATGACATTACTGGGAAATTAGTAAAATATAACTTCAATAAAAATCAAATAATGAGAAGAAAGTATCCATAACATTTCTGATTTATTTTTATGTTTAAAATTAAAATAATATAAGAAATAAAGAAGGTACATAGAAGTAAAACTACACATTTTTTCCAGTAATCTATCTGAGAGAACCAATTGGCCAGGGAGCCATACCTCTTACTGGCTAACTGATTCAGCTAGACTTACCTAAAATAGCAAAAGATATTTTATATTTTTCTACCTCACATCCTATTGCTTGAAGTTCCTTATTCCAAAACCTGGATAATTTAATGCCATTGAATTTTCACAATTGCTTATAAAGTCTAGAATTGCTCAAAGAATAACTAATTCAGGAAGTATTTACTGAATGCTTTCCATGCATCAGACACTGTATATCAGGAAACAGTATTCTTGTCTGCTGAAAGATGCTTTATGGGAAATTAAAAAACTTTTTAAATGTGTTGTCTAAGTTCTCTTCAGACAAACAGAATATAAAAAAGTATGTGGATCTATGGTTTTATATAGCTAAAAGGATCTTTAAAATCATCTTTTCAATTCCTTTGTTTTATAGATATAAGAAATAAATATCTAAATGAGCCAAAGTCATCCCATTATTTTGAGTTATTTAATATTAGAACTAAAGCCTTTAGTAGAAATTACTGTAGGAACATAAGTTCCGAACAATTACTACATTTAGGTAGAAATAATTTTGCAAATGATGGCACAATTTGTGAAACAAACTACATAAATTATATCAGTCAAACTCAACACTTAATGTTGGCCTAAACATTTTCTTAAAATCGGCCTAAACATGGCTACAGCATAAATTTCATAAAATAAAATGACCAAATCATTAGGCAACTGTCATTCTAAAAAGTGAAATATTTCTAAGCTAAAACACTTAATTCATCATCAGTCTTTTTTGCACAATAATTATCATTGCATCAAAATCATCTTCTAATGTGCTGAACAGAACAAACAGCTCTGACGAGCTTGTTTTCTTAACGTTTGTTGAGGGTAAACACAAATGATTTTGCAAGGCTCTAAAGAGCAACACCAGCCATGAGGAGGGGTCATCTATGGTAATCCAGGCCATGTGCTAGGAGAGTATTGGACCCTCTTTAAATTACACATTTTTGAGGATCACAAAGAAGCAAGTTATGCAACATGTCTTGAAGTTACCGACTCCATGAAGTAAGAGGACAGCAGATTACATTGAAATGACGTAGAAGACTTTTTTCTTTTTGACTAAAAACAGGTCACCCACGTACATTCGTACTCCACCCCCTTTTATAGTACGTTTGTTATAGTAAATCTGATTTCTTCCCTGGCCTCCTATTTTCAGGAGAACTTGGTCCAGGAAGATGTATTCTGCCCTCCTAAACTGCTGTCATAAACAATAAAGTTCCATCTTCCTGAATATTATTGCAAATTCTCATTAATGGACCATACAGCTATTTCTTCCTCCAGATTAGATTTTTGAGTTGAGTCATGGAAAGACAGGGTGCCTTTTTTTATTTTATCAAGGTTAAATTTTTTTGCTGAAAAGTAATGCACTAGAGGAGAAAAAAGAAAAACAAGAAGGAGATGGAAAATGGGAGGAAGAAGAGAAGGAAAAGAAAAGAAGCCAACATCCTGATCCTTGAATTCTGCAAACAGTCAAAAGTGCTTACTTGGATTTCAATTCCTGGCACTCCCTTTGGGTGTTGAAGAATTAAATGTTTTATTCTGGTATTGTTTATTTGATGTCATTTATTTTTAACTTATACTTGACCTCATCAAGATCATCCTCAGCTGATAGGAAGAGGAAGATAAGTAATGTTGTTGCTATCTGAACTTGGATTAGGAAATTGATTATTTCAAGAGAACATTCTTGAAAACTTTATGGACTGAAAAAGCAAAGACTGAGCATTCAAAAGTTGAGGACTGTGTCAAGGTTCCAAAAATTTATTTTTTAAAAGTTAATTGACTGGGATTAGAAACTGAGGTCAAGGGGCACCCGGGTGGCTCATTTGTTAAGCGTCTGCCTTCGGCTCAGGTCATGATCCCAGGGTCCTGGGATGGAGCCCCGTGTTGGGCTCCCTGCTCAGCGAGGAGCCTGCTTCTCCCTCTCCCACTCCCCCCACTGCTTGTGTTCCCTCTCTCGCAGTCTCTCTCTCTCTCTGTCAAATATATAAATAAAGTGTTTAAAAAAAAATAAACTGAGGTCAAACAGTAAAAATCCTATAAGAAGAGTGATTAGACATATTATAAAAAGTAAGACAAATGAAAAAATAAGGCTGTATATTGGAAGAAGTATCAGTATTATATTACTTACTCTGGATGGTACACCAATACTAACTTGGAAAAAGAAAGAGTTGTCAGGTTAGAATAATATTTGTACTAAAATATGATAACTACATTCCTCAAATTACTAAAGACCTTGACTCAAAAGTCACTCATCTATAAATGTCTATTTTTCTACCATTAATTAACAGGATTAATTAGTACTTGATTAATATTGATTAATATTAATCAATATTTCCCTATTAAAACAAAACAAAGACAGATGCAAGTCCTCGGGAACATAGGTTAGTTACAAAATACTGCTATTCCCAACACAAACCAAGGATTTTCTCAAAAATATATCCAGTTCTTCTCTAAATTTGCAAGTAGAATTGTACATCTTCTAGATAAATTTATTGTGTGATAAATCTTTAAATAAAAGACAGACTTTCTATTGGGACATGATTTTTTCTTATATTTATATTCATGTAAGTTTCAAAGGCTTAAAACCTGATGAAAGTTACTGAAATCTTCAACTAAGGTCTTGCAGGAGTGTAGTTTAATTTCCCCATTTACGTGGAGATCAGAGCACCTATGATCTAATGATTATTCTGTGACACTAGAAAAAAGAATTGTTATCCACTAGGCTATATCACTCTCATTTTCTTTCACTTTTAATATAGAGGGTAAGAAAAATAAGAAATTTCTTTACAGTGAAGGTATCCCAATTCTTATCTTGATCATGCTTAAAAGCAAGATGAAATATCACAGTGAACTGAGAAAACAGTACTCAAAACGGAGAATAAACTTTTTTAATAATCCAAAATTAACGTCCTGAATTGTCTGCATTTTTTACAAATTGTCTTTGCAGCTAACTCTCTGCCTAGAGGTGAGAATCAATTTTAATGAAAATCAGTCTTTTAAAGAAAAAGTGCTGTTTAAAAATAATGTTTACATTTAAATAAAAGCTGTTTATAAGAACAACTGACAAAATCCAGGCAAATACGTCCATTGAGTACCATCATTTTGTTAACTGTTATTTTCAGTCCTTAGGGGTTTATAAGTAGAGTCTTTGGCTCAGTTTTTAAGCAAACATGATGTGGGGGAGGTATGGTAACAAACCAAGATGATTCTTGAACACTGAAGGTTCAGTTATATCACAATGATAATATAAGAAATCAAGGCTTAGTCCTATGCAAATATAAAACAAAAGAAACTAACACTGAGGGTCCAGCCTGACTCCTGGCAGAGACTAGAGCCATTCAACAAGAGGGTCCAGTTCTGCTGTGAGGTTTTTCTCCCATTCTTCAGCTACAGCCACTGGCTAGAATCCAGGTGGTTTAGTACTCTCCATCTCTGCTAGTTTCCCTTCTGTTCCTCATCCTGCCACACAGATTTCACCAGAGAAAATACTTAAAACACGACAGAAGGGGTACAAGCAACAAGAAAAGAGAGAAGTCAGAGGAAGAATGTACAATTACAAAACAATACATTTAAAATATGTAAGCAGATCTCACAGTGGCCTGACACACTGCCCGCAGTGTCAAAGCCCACTGAAGTTTCCTCTAAAACGGATTTGATCCAGAAAACTAGGAGGAATAATTAATTACACAGATTGTGAATCATTTAGCCAACATAAGATGATGCAATGTTTTACCTGATGAAGAAATTTGAGGGCAATTGTTTTGTTAGATTAATTTTCTCAATTTGTCCATATCCCGTTAACCCTTCAAAGCCATGTGAAATCATACTTTTTTTTATGAACTGCATGTATATCTTATCAGTATCATACAGTTAGCTTGCTTTTTCACATACTTTTTTTCATACACTGAAACAGCTCCACACGGCTTATTGTCTACAGTGCAAAGCTAAGAATACAATATATACACCTTTCCACAGCTTTAGGCTCCTTATGCCTCATTCATGTTGTGAGATCCTAAATTAGTTTCTTCATTGTCTCAGTGTTCCATCAACAAGTTGGAAGTAGTATCAACTGTGACCTCTCAGGGGTCACATAAGACCTATGTGATAATTAATTCTCTCTAATTCCTTTTTTCAACATTTATTGAAAGCCTTTTATGTGCCAAGCACAGTGCTAAATCCTAGAATAGAAATAAGACACAAACACAGACTTGAACCCCAAAAGCTCACTCTTGAAAAGACTTTCAGGTTTATTCTTTAGAAGAGACATGACATACATTTCCTACTCTCATGATCAAATAATAAAGAATAACAAAAAGAACTCAAGACACACAAGACCCAAGCATAACAGGCCAAATCAAGATCCCTCCCTAGCAGCCCTCCCAGGATGAAATGTGAACAACTGTTAATGCACTTTACAAAATAGAAAGCCCTCATGTCATCTTTTCATATCGCAAAGGAATTGACCCACACCCTAAGAGACACTTTAGATCCAACTTCTCAAGGGAAAAAAAGAATCACACTTTTCACCAGCCAATTTTTGCTAGAGGGTCTAGTGATCAACACTGAACAAATTAACTAGAGTAAAACTGTCAATAGCCACTGCATGTGTGACTATAAAAACAAGGTATAAACCATGAAATCTCACATTAACTTCTCCAGAAAAACAAATGCTTTCTGAAAACACATGAAAGAGAAATTCATGTTAAACTGCATTTTAAGTGAATTTAGACTAATATTGAATGCTATAAACAGGTAAGGCATAATATAAAAAACAGCAAGCTTTAAAATAAATAAAACCTCAAACACTGATGAAATTATAAATCTATAGCTACCCTCACACCCAACAGGAACACCAGAATATAATTACTAAACTACAGAGAAAAGTAAGACCTCAGACCAAAGTTATATTACAGTTACAAAAGTTTAAAAAGTCAGGAATAATAAAATTTCTCAAGAACGTCTCATCAGAATCCAAATCCAGAATCCAGCTCACCACTGTTCCTTCTTTTCCAAATCTTGAATACGAGCAGTTAAGAAAAAATGAAAATTAAAATCAAAGTAAACAAACTTTTGTCTGTTAAAGCTTATACACAGGGTGGTTGGAAACGGGATTGCCATGTCCAGGCCCAAATCAGCAAAGTCCTTTTTTAAGGAGACTAATCTTTTTCTTCAGGCTGTGCTATTTATGTCTGGGAAAATAACTACTCCACTACCTTGATACTGGACTCCGTGTTTCTTCCAGACTTAAGATAAGACACTTTTCCTTATCTTCTCTGAAGAAAAGACATGGCTTCAAAGTCCAGGAGACAGGTCATATTCTAATACCAATAGAATTAGAGGCCTTACCAAATCACCTGACATAGAAATAGTATGGGGATGGGAAAAAAAAAAAAAAAGTGCTAGACACTTCAGTAAAAAAAATTCTCCAAATTAACATATTTCCTCAGTAAATACATGTCCTAAATATCCTGATAAATTTCAAGATGAAGTATGACAACCATTCTTTTACACACTTAATGTATTACACTTCAAAATAGTACACACACTTTGAGTTAACCAGCAGAAATATGCTCCAAATTTTATTTGCAATTATAGTTCAAGTCTGATATAATTTTCTACTTTAAGGAATATCTACACTCTCAAACTAGCATAAGGGAAATTCTAAATGAAGCCAGTTGAAAATAATTTATGGCTTTAAAAAATATTTTAAATATTTTTTAATAATATACTTACACATATGAATGATTTATAAAGAGTTAAGTAAAATGTTATACAAAATGTTTCCCTAGAAGCACTCAAAGCATCCTGAGTAATCTCCCTTTGATGTGTTTTAAGTCTTAGCAATCAACAGAATTGGAATTTTTATTATTAAACATATAAACTGTTCTTCAAATGAGGATGAAAAACATAGCTGTGTTTATGAAAGTCAACCAGAAATCCCAGAATGGAGCTTTGACATGAATTCATTCTATCACAGCAGCTATGCATTTAACATATATTTGTCTGCATCATTTTCTTATAAGGAAACTGAGAAAGTTTAATGGTCATGAAAAAAGAGTTTTTGGCCTAAAGGTGTATCTCATCAAACGTTCTATGTGCAGAGGAGGACTATTTGCAGTAATACATTTCAGAAGCAAGTTTCCAGTTTTGCAAACCTACTAATGTGGATTCATCCCCAACATATTTTCTGTAACTACTAGCCAGTGTGTAACATGCTAAACTAGTCAAGAAGTGGAGGACAATTCTTTCCCTAGCTCTGTCATAAACTGATTCTATTGTTAGCCCATCAGTTAACCTTTCTTTATCCCAGTTTCTCTAAAAACTGGGCAAGCCAATGCCACGTAAATGACAAGGGTGTGTAAGAGTTAATGAGAGAATATCTATCAAGCTCTATGATCTCAGAAGAGAGGACCAAAGGACACCAATTTGATGAAACATTAAATGGCCTTATGTTGATAGCCTTAGTAGAATTGTTAAGGGAAAACTGGAAAAAAAAAAATGAGGGTTTCCTGATCCCTTGATTTTGTATGTCACATTTATTCATCACGTATCCATTTATTTATTTATTCATTCAGCAAGTTGAGTATCTTCTACTATGTACCAGATACACCACTAGGCATTGGTGGAATGAACTGACATGGTCCCACATCTCATGATACTTCATAGGAGATGCTTAACAAATATGAACAAATCGGGGATTTCAGTATATTAAGACAGCTTAGTAACCAATCATACACTATATGATTACAAATTATATTACAATATATAATTACAACTCTGCAGGAGAAAAAAAAAAGCAGAGTATTCAGCTAGAAACTAATAGTGTGTGACAAAACTTAGATTGGATGGCTAGGGACAGTCTCTCTGAGGATGCGATGTTTAAGCTGAAATATGAACAATACATATCAATTAAATGGGTGATGTGGGAGGAAAAGCATTCCAGCCATAAGGAATGCCATGTGTGAAGGCTTTGAGCTGGGAATTGACAATACTTTCCAGGAACTGATTGGTGGGACAGGAGGATGTTGAACAAAGAGTGAATATGAACAGGTGAAATCTGAGAGACTGTCAGACCCCAGATCCTATAGGCCTTGGTAGGACATGTTGAGATATGTATTTGTCATTCATAGCACAGCAGGAAGCCATCGAAGAATTTTAACATGGTTTCAGTCTGCAAGATAAATACTGTATATTGGGTGGCTTAAACAACATTTATTGCTCACAGTTCTGGAGGCCGGGAATTCCAAGAACAAGGTTGCAGTATAGTCGGGCCGTAGTGAGAGCCCTCTTTCCAGTTTCCTCACATTTCAGAGAGAGAGAGAGAGAGAAAGCAACCTCTTCCATGTCACTTCATATAAGGGCACTAATCCCATCATGAGAGCTCTACTTTCATGGCTTAATTACCTCCCAAGGGCCCCATCTCCAAATACCATCACCTTGGAGATTAGGGTTTCAACATATGAATTGTGCAGGAGGGTCATAAACCCTCTATAACAGTCTATAGCACATGAAAAGTGAAGTTATTTTATTTATGTTATAAAAATTGCTGGCTGTATAGAGAATGCATTGCACGCAAAGTGAGTCCATGTAAGAAGCTAACTGTGGTAGACCCGTTTGGGTGTCCTTCCCAGATCCCCTTTACCAGGACACCAGACTCATCTCCCAGCCACTGCAAGGGCTGACTGCTAATCAGTTATACCTGAATCCTTTTTCAGAGACTTGCCCTGGTTGATGAGTGTTGCCTTGCTCCATTTTAGGGTCATGAAAGGCCAAACTTCTTTCCCTCAGGAACATACAACTCTGTCATGTGGTTTGTGCTCTAGAGCCCTCCCCATGTGGATCAAGCCAAAACTACAATTTATTTGAAACCAGAGACCACATACTTAATTTTATGTAAGTGGTAGAGGGAGAAGTCAAATCCAAGTAGATTAAAGTTGAATGGGACGTTAAAAAGTGGAGACAATATGGGAAAAACAGAGTTAAGTAAAATACCAGAAGCTGTTTGGGAATGTGGAGCAAGGAAGGATTTTATTTGCTGGGTTTTTGGTTGGTTGGTTGGTTGGTTGTTGGTTGGCTTTTCAGATGTAAGATGACCAGGGCATATTTGATGAAAGGAAGGCATAAATTTGCATGAGAGAAAAAGAGTGTATCCAGAAAGTGAGACTTTGATAAAGAGAGTCAGGATGGAATCTAGGGAACATGGAGAAGGATTGGCTCATGATAGGAGGGGGGATATTTCCACCCTTGTGACGAAAGACCAGTTAAGAGTAGATGCATAAAATAGCCCCTCTCTTGCTGAAGGTTTCTTGATTTGGTAGTATAAAGATGAGAGCATGGCCTATTTCTACTTTATAATGAAGTAGGGTATGTAGTTTTTAACTGAGGATGGGAAAATTTAAAATAACTCCTGTGAAGAGTACAATCATGCTCTCATTGGAGAACCATAGTGAGAGCCAGTAGCATTAGATTCCCATTTGATCATGAATTTATAGTAATACCACAATGTCCATGTATGTGGTTTTCTACAACCATGTTCAAATACACGGGTGTAGGCATAGACATGGAGGATTGTTCACTGACGTCTTGAGTTTTGGCAGGCCAGTTAAAGAGAAACAGGAGTGGGGAAGTTGAGGGTATCTACAAAGAAAGGATTATAATGGCAGACTTTAAGCTGGATAAGAAAGGATATTCAAGAAGCAGTTAACAGTGGGAACACCTGAGTACATGAAGTCAAAGAATACGGAAGGGGGTAGGGGCAAAGGGATGTTTGAATTTTGGAGGCGGCGCAATTTCTGGTAGAGAGAGAGATCTAAATGTGACCACAGGAGTTAGTGGCTAAAGTCAACTTTGAGTCAAAGGAGTGGGATGGTTTGCTAAAATTGATTTACATCAGACCATTTGGTTCATGCAACTCCAGTACTCTATGGTCAACAAACACCTGCCAAATAACATGAGTTCTCTTTACAAAAATAATTAACCATCGTTACACCGGAAAGCAATCTGAATGAGTAAATTGTACTAAGTGAAACACAATTATTTCCCATTTTTTCCCTTTGAAGGAACATATAACTTCACATCTCAGAAATACTGGTTTAAATAAAGTTCTTAAGAACTTTTTTTGTTGTTTTTCAGGGCTTAATAGTACTAATGTGGCCTTGGACTTCTGTAAGTCAGCACAACTGATCAATCAGCATTTCACTGATTGCTTAATTCCCCTTCTCTACATACAAGGGGGAAAAAGCCCTTGCAAAACGTGTTTGTTCTGTTTGTTATTCTGGGCGAAGCCGATAACGAGTTGCAGCTGCTGAACACAGTGTACTGCTTGCCGAGGCCATTGCTTTAACTTATAGATAGAAGTGGAGCCGCCAGAGATGTGCCTCGGGCTGAAGCAGTTGCTATAAATAGGACAGCACTCGCCAGCTACAGTATATGCGTTTCATTATCCGACAATTTGTTCTGGGAGGGCAGTTTGATTGGCCAGGCTAGGGACTCAAAAAGAGAGATTTTTAAATATTACGACTCAGCTGAAAGAGTTCTTCTGTTTTCTAACCTGAGGAATTCGCTCTGTCAGTCTCAATAAAGATGCTTGTCATAGTAGATGATACAGACTCTGAAGACATGTGTCCCCCTGGACACGGTGCACCCCTGATGATTAGTCTTGGGGCTATGCCTCAGGCCTTACAATTCCTAGTGCTAAAGCTACTTGCAGATCGAGCCCTCCACCTGAGTTTTGTTCTGCTTTTCCGTGAGTCAAAAAGATGTGAGGTCAACTTATTTGCCCTTGACAAGTAAATAGGTGTTTATACTGAGCTAAGTAACACCATTTGTCCATTATTTGTGATTTCATTTTCTATTTTATCCTAGATTATTCACTAGGTCATAAGGAAAACAATAGTAGCCAATATTAGATAGTTTAACCCAAAGTAAAGACAGATTTCTGGAATGGAGGAATAAAATAGGATTATTATGCTTTGCATGAAAAGATTTGCAAATAAGCCACAATCTGTGACCTTGAGCAAGTTGCCTTCCCTCTTTGGGCCTTGGTTTCTTCATAGATAAAATGGGAGTAAGAAAATTGAAGATTGCTGAGAGAATTTAAGTGGAATAAGGTCTGTAAAATGTCTGGCACTGGTGAGTGAAGGATACTGTTGGTCACTCACAATGTGAGTATAAACTGGTTAGTCACTTCGTAGCACCATTTCTCATTATACGGTAAAATGTAAAATGAGCATATCCTATGGCAATTAACATTTCTCAGTATGTAACTTAGAGAAATACTAAAACATGCACAAAATGATAGCTATAGAGACATGCATTGCCGTAGAAATGAACCAGTGGAAATAATATTTAAATGTGTTAACATTCTTTTTCCTTTTGAAATTCTTTTTACTGACCGTCACCCACATACACACTCCATTTCCTTTGGGAGAGTTTAGGATTATTACAGCAGGAATACAAAGAAAGAAAAAGTTAATATTTATCTTCTGGCATTCCAATGGTATTTTGCAGTAAGACAACAGTCCTAAAAGATAAGATGTATTTTAAAATCTTTAAAATCCTATTAACTTATCAAAGCTGGCCTAGAGGACTCCGATTACTTAGCATTCTTTCATATTACAAAACAGACCAACCTTCCCTATTATAATTACTGGGCCCTGAGGTAGAGAGAAAAAATGGCACAGAAGTAGACAGCCTACCACTTCGAAGCTGAAGGATGGTGGAAAAAACATGGAAGCTCAGGGGAAAAAAGAAGGTCAGATTCAGATCCCATATTCCCAGTCCCATCTCTAGTTCCTCCTCCAGGACCACTCTTCAGGAAGTGAAAAAGTCATGGAGCAAAAATGACAGTGGCCAGCCAGCAGATGCATGAAACTGAGAGAGAGCTCGTGGCATTCCAGGCCTGGAAACTGGAGACCCAAAATCACCTAGAATCATCTTCACTGTGGCAACACAGAGGCTTTAAAGTACCAGAGGAATTATGAGGCCAGGGGTTGAGATGAAAAGATCACTGCAAGCAGACCATTTCAGACAAGAGACAAAGAGCTAAAGCCAGTATTACCCCCCCAAGAGCAGGAGGAGCATAACAACACAGCAGGATCCAGGACAGAGAGCAGACCAACTCAGCCTCTCTGTAGATATCAACAAGGATCCAGAAGACACTACATCAATTCAGTCACCCTTCCTTTCTCTACCATCGAATCATGTAAGCCAAACAACCAGACGCCATCTTGAAGAGGAATAGGGTAAGCAGGCAGAACTTGGAAAAACTGAGCATCTACATAGGTCAACCAGTCAGGGACAGAGTTGCCTAAAAGTGGTGTTTACATTACAGTATTGGGCTCAAGACAGTGTCTACCACCTTAGACTAAAGTTTAATTTTTATTAGGTGAAACAGATCAGATTAGTCATTAAAAAAAAAAAAGAAAATTAAGGGGTGCCTAGGTGGCTCAGATGGTTAAGCGTCCAACTCTTGAATTTGGCTCAGGTCATGATCTCTGGGTTGTGGGACTGAGCCCATCAGGCTCCATGCTGGGCATGGAGTCTGCTTAATATTCTCTCTCTCCCTCTGCCCTTCCCCACTCTAAAAAAAAAGAAAGAAAACTAAGCTTCATTTGCTTTGCATATCTGAGCCTTCTGTGAGTAATTCCAAACTTGCTTCAAAATAATCAACGGAGATATGACTGAACAAGCACAGTATGTCAATTCTTTGGAATATTTTGCAGCAGATTAAAAGACTAAAGTAGATCTCTACATACAAAGAGTAAGAGCAAACACTGACACAGCATTTACTCTGTGTATTGGCTTTGTTCTAAATGCATCAAACATTTCATCCTCCAAAAATCCTGTGAGGCAGGTTCTTTGTTATTCTCATTTTATGTATGAGAAAACTGAGGCACAAAAATTAAGTTGTCTTCTCAAGTTTCCCTTACTAATTAGTGATGAAGCCTAGATAGAAATATCTCTAAGGCAATACTGTGGGTGAAAAAGGCAACTTGTAAGACAATACATATAGGGTACCATTAATAAATACACATATATACACAAACCAACACTCTACAGTTTTATCTGTAAATGGAAGAGGTTTGAAAGGATATTATCAAATTAGTAATAATACTCTCCTGTAGTAGCAGAAGCATTTCTCCATAGGGATGAATGTTGTCAAAGATTTTAGTCTTATCTGTAATGTTTTAATTTTTCATATTCACAACACAGCAATGCACTACTCATGTTGCTAAAAGTTGATAATATAGATGATATAAAAATGGTGGTCTGAGACTATGGTGATAATATCTTTTTATTTTTCTACTTTATCTGCCATATGCTAATATAGAAAATTATTTTTTAAATGCATGAATAAGTATTGGATAATGTTGAAAGTTAATAAATTGCAAGCTCTTTATCCTACCATCTCCACTGGATGTCAGTGGACTGATTTTTAATCATACAAGAGCAGTTAAATAGGAATCAATGGCACTCTCTCAAGAACACTAACACAAACAAAAATGGTTACTCAAGATAAGATCGTTTCTAATGAAAAATAAAAGAATGAGAAGTAAATTATTGAAATTAAAATACATATCTTAAACATGTAAGGATATCTCATTTGAATATACTGAATACGTTCAGCCACTATAAAATTATGTTTTCCTGACTTTTTTCAATCACCAGTTGAACCTTCACTCTAGGCTGTATTGTACAGTCTGTAATATATCACAGTAGACCATTTCAAATGTGATATCATTAGGCATGTATGTGCTTAAATATGGAAAGAAATAAGGATACAGGCTTTATTATAATAAGAATATAGGCCCCTGTAAAGTTTATAATGGCCTTTAAACTTGAATAGCTTATTGGGACAAGATAGGAAATCTGAAAATGGAGCCTTATTAATTTTAAAAGGTAACTTCATTATATAATTATACCACCTCTACTCTTATTTCAAATCTTGCCACAAACAAACAAAAATGGCCATCACAGAAAAGACTGTGAACCGTGGTGCCAACCCCAAGGCCAGGAGGATCAACGCACCCATATTCCACAGGAAGAGAATCCTTTGCTATGGTATGGTTCTTTCCACCTGAAACAGATGAGTAGTACTGGAGAGGAGTGTAGAAGAGGAAAAGTAGTGTTTCATAGGATAACAGACTGCTTTAGCCTCTGTTCAAGGCCAGATTTAGCACAAACACATTGTCTGTCAACAGCACCCAATGAATCCCATCCCCACTGACCCTAAAAGAATAACAGCAGTCTTATCATTTTCATATAAAATGATACACTGCTCAGGGAAATGTGGTAGCTTACTACAAATTGATGGTATGAGACATCCACCTTGGAATCAGAGTATCATATTTGATTAAGACTATAACTGAACAGCAGTTGAATATTGCTGCTGTAATACTTAGCGAACACTCAGGCATATCAGTACTCGGTACTTCAGAGAGCTGCTTTGGCAGGTGTTATTGATGTTATTTATGTGTGGCAGGCCCATCACTGCAGGAGAATGGCAGTTCCATGCTAGAGCAAACGCACCATCCTGTACGTAAAGCCTTTACTAACCCCATGCCTATTATTCTGACCAGACTGAATTAGGCAATGATTCCTTCCAGAATATGCAGCAAATGCAAAAGAAATATACATCTATTCACATGGAAAGAATTTCACCAATTATAATTACTTTTTTCCCCTTCCCTTATCACTAGCTCTTCTCACCAGTCATTGGTTTGAAAATTAAAAATTAACCCCCTTAGCAATGTACCGTAACTGAACCTGGTGGTGATTTGAGGAAATAGAAATCCAAAACTGATAATTCATCTTTAGGTAATATGATACACCTCTGCAGTTTATCAGCATTTCAAAGTACAAGAGTTTAAGAAATTCCTATTAAAATGCCTCTGGTATCATTAAGGAAGGGAATGGTGAACTTTATATCTTTCTGGGTTTCTGGTGTGTTCATGAATATGATGTAAATTTATCCCTAACTTTCAACTGCTAATATTTCTACTACTTGGAACAGTGAAATCACCTGTTAATACTACATGGGTTTTTTTTCTGTTCACATTTATTTATCTTGTACTATTTAACTTTTTAGAAGTAATATAAAAATTATTCAAAGTTTTCATTCAATAATTCATTCTCATGTTCTTTCTTCCTTACTCTTGTTTCCCTCGTAATGGATACAAGATCCACCAGGCAATTTAAATTCTTCTCTTCAAAGGTATGACAGCAGATACTTGAAGTTGGTATTTGCAATTCCAGTGTTCTTTGAAGACCTACTGGTTTATTTTGGATTGCCAGTCCACTGGGCTTAATCAGGAGTGCCTGGGTGGCTCAGCTGGTTGGGCAGCTGACTCTTGGTTTCACCTCAGGTCACAATCTGAGGGTCCTGGGATCAAGTCCCACATCAGGCTCTGCACTCAGCAAGGAGTCTGCTTGTGGTTCTCTCCCTCTGGCTCTGGCCCCTCTCCCTGCTTGTGCTCTCTCTAAAATGAATGAATGAATGAATGAATGAATGAATAAATAAATCTTTTAATTTTAATCAGAAGGATTTTTTTAACTATCTAGAAAAAACCGTTGAGATTATTAGAAGAGAAATAATTGTCTTTCAAATTTAAAAATTGTATGTAATTTTTGAATTGTATATGCATAAAATCCTTTTGTAGGAAATTAGTTTCCATGTAATGTACTCAGGATGGATTTAGCTTGATGTGTGTGTGATCAGTCTGAAATCAACTTGAATTGGAAATGGCAATATAATGTCAACTTTTAAAAAGGTTGGATAAGAAGTTACAGATCTGGGTTTGAATTCCAGCTTTGTCACTTACTAGCTGAGTGAGCCTAGACATAATCTCTCTAAATCGGTTTTTCTCATCTGAAAAATGAAAAATCATAATAGCACCTCTCTCACCATACCCATTTTAGATGGTCTGTAGACGGGTGGCAAACTGATTTTAGAGAACAGGGGTTAAGCTACAGTTGCAACCATCTTTACCCAATAATGAGGTAGTTTCAAGGTCATCGAAGAATGGAAAAGGAAAAAGGGAGGAGAGACTGGACTTTTTTTTTTTTTTGTACATAAGTGCATGCAGTAAAAAAGAGCAAGTGTTATAGGCAGATAATATTTTTGAAATATTAATTGATGCATTTTCTCCCCCAGGATTTCCTCATGCTTCCTACCCTCCTCCCTGAATCAGACAACTACATTCGTTACTTCCAGGAGAGGATGTATATAGCAGAGAACCAAAACGTCATTCCTCAGCTTTGATATTCAAAGCTTGGCCAGTAGCTGAGAACAGAGGCTGGAAAGCCAGGGTTTCAGGCATTATTGTGAGAAAACGGATTTGTGTGTTCCAGTGAGCCAGAGCTTAAGCGACTCAGCATAGCATTGGTAGTATAAAACTTACAACAGGGATACAACATGAGGTTTCCCAATCCTAAAAGGTAGGTAAAGCCTTTAATAAGAGGTGGGTGAGGAAGGGAAGGAGATGAGCAAGATAAGAGTCTTACAGAGGTTGGGCAGATTGTCATGTGCTGATATGAGTAGATGCCAGACCCACTCTCTACCTACCTGCCCACCCGACTATGATTAAACCTCCAGAATAGAGGAGCAATTAAAACACCCAGAGCAGGGATACAAATGCTTTGTTTCTCAAAGTATAGTCACACACTGTAAGCTCTTAGGAAAGTTCCTTATTCAGCCTGGCACCAAAGCAACATGGCACAAGGGCTTCCCCATGGCTGGGGAAGGCTCTAGACCAATGAGCCAAAAGAAGCCTTCTAGAATACCCCAGAGCCCACTCTCTGCATAGAAAGTAGCCATGAGTTCCTGAGCATCCTCTAAGAAAAAATAGGGAAGTGCTCAGAGGGCCTGTGGCCTGAAGAGAGCCAAAACTGGGACATGGGTGTCGTATGGATCTCTAGACAGAGGTGCAGCCAGGCCCAAGTGTGTCAGCACCAGATGTTTCCCATAAGGCCCAAATGCTAGAAGAGGCCTGCTATACATCATTGGAAGCCAGCAAGGACCAGGGAAGACCCAAGAAACAAGACACTCCTCTGTTAATGCCAGGATGACTTAAAAGCCCCACAGCAACTTAGATCATCCCTAGAGATAATGGAAGAGGAACCAGAAAGCTACCCTCAGAATTTTACTGAATAAATTAGAAGTAACTGAACTAAGTTGGGGTGGCAAGAGTAACAGTATTCAGCCAACAAAGTAAAGAGTTTTAGTTAGTTTCAGTAATAGAAAAATAAACAGTCCTTTCTGTACACCTGAGTTATGACTGTAAATTTTGAACCCACTATAATGTCTTATCAATGCTATATTTCCATGTAAAGCAGATCCACAGAGACCTCTTGGAAATTTACTGCCTGTTTCTTCTAAGACACTTTCAAGTTAACCAAAGCATGTAATCGACGCTGTGTAGTGAAGTCAGTAACTGCCAGGAAGAAACAATCCCTTAAATGTCCAGATCTGACCCACAGCAATATTTATTAATGGTTTTTGGTAACTGTGACAAGAGTGGACAGTCATTTATCTTTCCATAATGAGCTTGCATTAAGCAGAAGAAAAATGAAGTGATTATGCACAGTCCCTCCTCCTTCAAAGGTGCCCTTCATCCCTTTCCCAGCACAAGGGAAGGGGATCACCTGAAGGGAGCAGCATATCCATTAGTCACTTCAGGGCTGGCTATGCACCTAATGCTTCTTTTAAGAAGCTGTGTGACAGTAGCAGCCGAGTGCTCACGCATCAGAACACGTGGCAC
Source organism: Eumetopias jubatus (assembly GCF_037043125.1). NCBI lineage: Eukaryota > Metazoa > Chordata > Mammalia > Carnivora > Otariidae > Eumetopias > Eumetopias jubatus. Next base: position 26,807,326 of record NW_028274809.1, read on the forward strand.
GGACGTCCAACATGGCTCTATCAGTCACATTACACTTGGACTAATCAAGAAGCAGTCAACAAAGGGCAGCTAAGGACACTGGCTTGATTCAACAGTTCACGGTCTGATTAAACCAGGCAGAGAGAGTTTGAGCGGTTGGTTTCCCTATTCCCCAACGGCTTTCCTTTGAAGAGAAGGAGGAACAAAGGATCGTTTTTGATTACTCTGAAATGAACTTGTTCCTACCGTGTTTATTAATGACCATTTGATTGATTCCCCTTGGTAGGTCACTGTCTGGTGCATTATCCCTCAGGTGCCTTCCAGAAATAGAGACCATCTAAGAAGCCCCCAAACTGCAAAGGGAGGAAATACTCCACAAATGATTCCTTTACAGAAAATAGATGAATTTGTATTGTTTTGGAAAGCCAGGTACATGGCTTGTTACCATTGTTTTCAGCCCCATGAAACTAGACAGGCACAGCTTCCACTGATGATTGTATGTCTTGGGAATCTCATTCTTCATACAGGTTGTAACTGAGAACACAGACTCGGGAGCCTGCCTGCCTGGTTCAGATCCTGGATTCACCACTTACTAAATGTGTGAACTTGAGAAAATTGCCTATTTAACTTCTCTGTACCTCAATTTCCAATCGGTATGATTGGAATAATGACACTGCCTACCTCATAGGTCATAATGAGAATTAAATAAGTGATATATAGATAAAATGCTTACAATAGTATCTAGCCTATAAGTGCCACAGAAGTGTTAGCTACGTATTTATTATTGTCGTTATCGCTATTTTTGCAAGATTAAGACATTCTACCCACAAGCAGTTTTCAGTTGTCCGAATCTCTGACCTAAATTTAGACCTTCAGAAAACCAAAAACGCTTTTAATCCTTTCAACCCAATTTGTTTTCTTTGAGTCCATAAGGCTCCGTCAATTTAAGAGGGTTCAGGGACAGTGATGGCAGACCCTGCCAGATGCTAGTTCCCTGTCCTTGGTGGTCATGCAACTCTCCAGAAAAATCTTACACCTGAAAGGTGACTTTCTTCCCTTCCCAGCATTGGTCTACCCTATCTTTCCCAATTTCATTCGGCACTCATTCTTACAGTGTTGTCCACATTAGCTTGACCATATCTGAGATTAGTTCTTGCAGGATCATCTTCTTGAAGGCCTGTTTAACCTAGAAGGCCTGGTCAACCACAGTCAAGGAGTGTGATCTTTAAGGCTGAGTATTGTATGTGTCTTATCAAAACAAATAAAAAGAAAAACATAAAATCTTCCTATTTGGCCTATTTGGAATGTGGCTCAGGCCTGTGTCAGGTTGGTAGAATTGCTTACCAGGTATAAGGCATCATGTATAGGAACCTTTTAATTAGTACTAAACTCACTGGTAAACATGTATTCTTTTATTTAGAAATAGCTACCTCCTAAACCAAAGTTTGAAATAAATAGCTTCAAACTAAATTCAACCACTTTAATTTCTTTTTTATGGCACAATATTATTAATGAAATTACTCATTCATACCCAATAACACTAAATAGTGTATGAAGATATACATCTCTTAAGGACATAATATCAAGCAATTTCATTGAGTAGAACAATTCAGAATTCTGAGCATCAGCATAGAAACCAGTATGTGGAAATCCAAAACATCTAGCTATCTTTCTTTTTTTTTTTAAAGATTTTATTTATTTGACAGAGAGAGACACAGTGAGAGAGGGAATACAAGCAGGGGGAGTGGGAGAGGGAGAAGCAGGCTTCCTGCTAAGCAGGGAGCCCGATGTGGGGCTCGATCCCAGTACCCCAGGATCATGACCTGAGCTGAAGGCAGACGCTTAACGACTGAGCCACCCAGGAGCCCCTAGCTATCTTTCTTGATCTTGCAAACTTCAATTTAAAAAGCCAAACACAACTATTACTATTGTTTGTGCACAAGTTCCTTCATGTCACCTCCCTAGCCCTACCAGGAAACAGTGGAAAGACAGAAAAATCTACATCTACTTCAGTTTTGCATAAGACTATTTCAAAACAAGAGATTAATTCAGAATTTAGGACTACTAAGTAGAAAACCATTCATTTACCATTGTATCAGTTTCTCTTTCCATTCTTCAGAACAATTTTTAATCTAATACTTTCCAAGTAACACATTCCCCTTCCAAATGACTCTAAGGTCAAAGACTAACCTTTTCTCTTTAAGTTTGGCAATGATACAGACCTTGTTGCCTTATTTTCAAGTTTGGAGCTGCCTTATAACTCTCCAAAATTAATTAGACATTCTCTAAAATGCCTCCTGGTTCTTCGTGATCTAGTCAAGACTAATGAAATGCCTAAACTTTCACTGCAGGGGCCCTAAATGAAAACCACGGTACAAAAATATAGTGTTAATCAGAGACCTCACTACAGATTACCAGAGAACTGTGGGCTTGTCAGAATTAACCAAACTCTGCACCGTTGAAAGAGACCATAACATGAGTAGATCAGAAATCCTTGCTCTCCTCATTGACTTCGGAACCTTGAGTTGCTAACTTAATGTATAGGTGTACATTTTTCCAACAATTAAATAGGGAAAATTATATTCAGGGTCTCCATCTCACAAGAACAATGGAATCTAGAAAGCCTGGTACAGCACAGAAGAACTGAAAAAACAGTTATACCTATCTATTTGTGCTTAAATCTTAACTTTCAGAACATCCTACAACATGGGCAAAGTTTTACCTCGTATCAAGGCCAAATTTATAATCTTGTTCCCCAATCCTTTTTGGTAGTGGATTGTAAACAATTGAAGCAAGCCATCTGTCCAAAAAGGATTCTACTATAAACTCCTCCCCATAAGTGGCTTCTTTTTTTCCTGCAGCTCAAAGTTACCTGAAATTCTCTAATTTTTTTTTTTTTTCTTTTCTTTTCTCATTCATTAGGCAAAGTAAAACAGAGGTTAGAGGCGTAACTTCCTCAAATTTGAACAAATACTTGAATGCAAAGCTTTGGGTGGATTGCCTCATTAAAATGTTCCCAACTGATTACTTTTATTGTTCACTTTTTCAGTAGGCATGGAATGATAAGTACCAAAGAAATAGAAATCCTAAAATAACTGGTAAATCACTGGACAATTGAGAGACCATTACACAATGCTAAATAGAAACCACAGGAGCTAACAACTGGCAGAAGAATTCTGTTTAAAATTACAAACTGAACATAGAATTATCTGTTCTGCAGAGTTCATATTTTTTTTTCCCTGTCTTTGCCTGTTACGGCTAAAATTAATTCCCCAGGGCTTTCAGCCCCAAGGCCACGATCTTTCAACTTGCATATAAGTTACTCCTTCTGTCATCATTTCTCCTATATCAGAAACCAGAAATGTTATATCATGTCCTGGAGAGTTTTCAAGCCTTGTAGTTTTATTCAACTGGTGATATGGCAAGAGTTTTCAGGACAATATTACCAGTTATTTTTCAAAATACATATAATACTTAAATAAGAATAAAGACTAGGGGTGCCTGGGTGGCACAGTAGGTTAAGCATCTGACTCTTGGTTTCAACTCAGGTCGTGATCTCGGGGTTGTGAGATTGAGCCCCAAGTCCGGCTCTGTGCTCAGTGGGGAGTCTACTTAAAACTCAATCTTAAAAAAGAATAAAGATTAAAAAGTCATTATCTCATGAACATTTTCCTGATATTAACTAAAGGATAGTTGCTCTCCAAGCTTATTGTGCTTAACAATGGTAAGGAATGATGGTTAAAATGCAGAATCTTGGGCCACATTACCAGATGTACTAAATCTGAATTGCTACAATTGAAACTGGGGAGCTGCCTTTTCAACAAGCACCCCAGTTCATTCTGAGGTAGATGGTTGTCAGCTACATACCCACAAGAACTAGAGTATAAATGGAGGTTGGGGGTAAAAACAAGTAGGGAGGCAGTGTTTGTGATGCAACTGGAAGATTCTGGAATTTGGCTGACTTTATCACCAGCACTCACAGCTGCTACCTTAAGTTAAGCTATATAATCTTCCTCTTCATCAGTTTCCTCACCTGAGGAATGAAAATACTGATACTTACCTCATCCTAGCACCATTGTAAGGTTAGGTTTACAGTTCTGAAAACACTCAATGAAATATAACTATTATACACGGGTCAGCCTGGAATTGAACACCCCTCACAGCAGGCCAGAACAAAACAGCTTTGCCTCAGGAATTGTGATGTTTATCCTTATGTTTCTCGGGTCTATATCAAACCCAACTGTCTCTGGAATGGGAGGCAAAAGTAGTCTACAATGCAGGTTCTGGATTTAAACCATCTGAATTTAAATGTTAATGCAACCTCTTATTTGAGCAAATTAATATTTACGTGCCTTGGTTTCCTCCTCTGTATAATCAGCATAATGAGTACCTGTCTCATGTAAAAGGGTTAGCGGAGTTCTAGTCAATGCTCAATAGTTTTGCTATTATTGTACCATATGAAAGGGAATTTAATGGAGAAGAGTGAAAAATTTTATTTTATGATTCAGGATAGAAGAAAAATTGATGCAAATTATTTTATTAAGGATCAACAGCATTTAGAAAAACAAATTGTTGTCATTTTCAACAAACATGATTCCAGATCAGAAGAGTCCAAATCCACTTAAGGAGTTCAGTAACTCCATCCATCAAAAATTGTATTTCCCTTAGTATATAACAATCTATTTTGTACAGGAATTTGGTAATTTTGTGCAATTTTTAAATGTGACCTCATGCCTTTATGCAGGTCACTAAATTGCCTTCAACATCAACCTTCCTATCATGAAGATAATTATAAAACAGTAAACTTTTCCAACTTACCAAGATATTATAGTATTACTCTTTTAATAAAATGTTTACAGTCTACAAGTTTTTTAAAAGTTGGGAGCTTAAAATCACTAATATTCATTATAAGAAACTTGAAATCCGTAAGAGAAGATTTAGCTGGTGACAAGATCTGAAAATCTTTTTGAGTGAAAATGTCCATCCTCATATTGAGTGTATATCTCAAGTTGAAATAGAATAGAATTGAACTGACATGGAGCAATGAATGCGCAATAAAACGGAGATAGAATAAATGCAGTTAAGATGAAACCAAATAAAATCTATACTTTATCCATCCCCATCCATCTCCATAATACTGTCACTTATCAGGGTGTCTAACCCAGTTCCTGCTTCCAGTATGAAGGAAGACTCTGTCTCTTGCTGTTGGTAGAAGTATTGATTAAGTAGTGAAGAGTAAGCAAAAATATTCTGGAATGCTATCTTTCCAGATTCTTTTTTCTTTTCTTCTTCTTTTTTTTTTTTTTTTGCCAGAATCAAAGGAAAACTCGGACTAAAATGTCTCTCACTGTTTTCTCTCAAGAGGCTAATGTTTAGGGCTTAAGCATCTATAATGCAATAAACCCAACAACCAAGAATGGGCAAATGAAAAAATCCTTCCCTAGTCTATAAACCTGACGGGAGGAAATAAATGGTGCAGACAGAGTCTCTGGTTATGGAAAGAGGTGGCCTCTAAAATAGGTTTATTCTGGCAGAGCCTTTAAAACTGAAGACAAAATTTTAAACCAATTCCAGGAGAAAGTGAATATTTCTTATCACTTCACTCTTTTTTCTCTTGACTTCAATTTAGTTTAATAACACAATGACTTCTTTTGCACCTACTAGGTGTTAAGCCTTAGGAGGCTGAATGATGATTAAGGCATGGTTCCCTATGTTCAAAGAAACTAGAAGAGTCAGAAATGTACAAAATTAACTCCAGGGAGAGTTATTCTGTTCTTATGGCTACATGGCTATGCCAAGACTGACTTTATATTTCTAGTTCTATTTCACTATAACTCCCTTTAAAAATCTTAACTTGGACTTCTCACCATCATGATAAATTCAAATATGCATAAAGCCAAATGTATCATAATTCCATCCCTCCCACTCCCCAACCTCCAAGAAAAGCACTCAACATTCCAAATTGTCCCATGGCATCACTGTTTTCCCAAGCAACCTAGGCCGTAAAAGATATACTTTCTTTGATTCATCTTTTTCTCTCCTGTCCCACTATGTCCCACAGTTAGCCACCATGTCTTGTCAAATTTCGCTGAGGAATTTATCTCAATATAGTATTTTTCCTTCAATTCCTACTACTAACTGCACCTTATTTCAGAGTCCCTTGATCTTTTCTATTACAGTCAAAAGTAAATAGGATGACAGAGATCTGCCTCACTCATACCCATGAAACTGAAACTAAATGAATAATAATGCAGTAGACACAGGAGTACCTAGCTGGCTCAGTGGGTAGAGCATGCAACTCTTGATCTCATGGTTGTGAGTTCAAGCCCGACATTGGGTATAGAGATTACTTCAAAAAAAAAAAAAAAAAAAAAAAGAATGTGGTAGACACAGTTGGAACAGCTTCACAAAGTTCACCACTTAGGTACCCAGAGTCGACACCATTCCTGCATTTCCTAAGGCACTACTGTTTGGCTTTTTCTCTGAAGTGTGTGTGTTTCCAATAAATTACTTTTTTTAACTTACTGATTTCTACTGCTTGCAACCCAAAGAATCTTAACCAGTACAAAAAGAAATAAGATTGAGAGTTAAATGAATTAAATCAACAAATACTAAAAGGAGACAGAATGCCTCCCAGATTTATATTTTGTTAAAACTTAATTGATATTCTTGGTACAAATAAAGACATCATAAATGTTAAGTAGCAGCCAGTGTTGAAACCTCTCTTTAAGGGGATCTAAAGTAGCACTGTATATGACAAAGAGGCCGTAGTAGGGTCACTAAAAAGTTTTCTATTTTTTTGCTGTTGGGTAAAAATATTTTATCTCATCACATGGCAACCTAGTTAAAGATGTGCCTCCAGATCATCACCTCCCTTTTGTTCTAGTTATATGCCTACTACACAGTCACAATTAACTGAGTATAACATCAAGTCCCCACTTACCTCAACATTGGCAACAGAGTGACCTGTGTTGAGAATGTTAGCACTATAAAGGGACAGGTCCTACTTTAAATGAACACAATCTCTATGCATTCAGTTACTATGAGTCTCTTCCAAAAAGTCTAATAATTTCTTAAAGGACCAAAAAAAGCTGTCTTATGGTCCTAACATGCTAAGGAATATAATCTTAACTGCCACAAATTCACAAGGAAAATACAGTCTCTGAGCCCTTGATGCAACTTTCTTGTCACTGATTCTCATCCCCCACTCCCACTCTGTTGCATCAAATTTCAACATCTGTACAACAATCCCCACCCCCACAAAAACTCTCATGCTCATTCAATATAAAGGACACAAAAGATGGATCATAACTAGTTTACTAATAACTAATAATTTATTAATATGTTAATAAATGTAACAAAGAACAAATAGAAGATTCTATTAGGACATACATATAAGAGGGTGACTTATCCAAGTTAAGGTTATCAAGGAATGCTTCCCTAAGAAAATACCATTGAAGATAAGACCTGAATGATGACCCCAAGTTCCTCTAAACCTTTTTCCAGCCACTACCAAACTAATCTTTGATAGAGCTTCCAACACTTCCTTTATGTTTATCTGAAGAGACCTATCTTTGGGAACCACTAGACTAAGTGGTAATTATTAAGGTCCCTTATAGATTTAAAGATTTTATGATTAGTTTTCAGTACGTATATAACATTCCATATTATGGGAGTCCTAAAATTAGGTGGATGCCCCTGATGTATTTTTATGTAAGAGAAGTAAATTACAAAGAAATGTAGATGATTACTCCATTTTTAGGAAAGCGAACAACAATGTTTTAGGTGTTTTTGTTGTTATACGATTTTATGAGCATGGAGAAATACATAGAGGGAAACCCATCAAGCTATTAACAGTGATTTCCTCATGGAAAGAAAGAAGGTAAGAAGAATAAAATAAGAAAAACGGGCTATAGGATAACTTTAAAATATGACTTAATTTTAAGTAAAAATTCAAATGTAAATATCCTATTTACATACTATTTCAAAAAATCTGTAAAAATTGAAAATATATAGATTTTGGTCCTCCCAATTAGAAGGTATCATGAATAAATGACAGTATTGATTAACTGATTAGGTGACAAGATCATATCAATTTGTATCATTGGTTTCTGGTTTCATTTTAATATTACAATTCCAATTAAGTGAAGTTTAAGTTTGTGATTTGAAATCAAAAAAGCTTCCACTCCACTTCAAAGGATCTCTTTAGTTTAGCTTCACCCTCTCCCTTCAAGTGATTTCCCACTACTTTCCAAATGCATCCACCAAGCACTTTTTATCAGTAACCTTCAGTTTTATGGCTTTTGTGATAAATGTCAAGGTGTGTGGGGAGGGGGAAAGAAAGATTTCTTGAATTCTGCTGTGTGGCATGCATTGTTCTATGTACTTCACAGTCATGAATCCCTTTAATCCTTACAATAATGTTAAAATGAAAGAATTGTACCTTTTCCCTTTGACAATTAAGGACACTGGGTTAAGTGACTTTCTTGAGTTGACAACCCCCAAGGGGCAAAACTTGAGTTTTCACATAGGACCACCTAATTATAAAATTCATCCTTTACCCACTATGCTTTGTCTTCTGTCCTCCTTTCCATGCTCATCTCCCATGAGTGACTCCTCCAATGGACTCTTCATTCCAGCCATACCAGTCATGATGGACAGTTTGCCTTTTCTATCACAGGCCACTCTTTCTCTCACCCAATCTTCTCTTCCCAATCTTTTCCTCCTCCTCTTCCTCCTTCTTTTCCTCCTTCTTTCTATGTCCCTCTCCCCGACTCTCCCTCCCCTTCATTTACTTGGTTTGGAATATAACACTTTTCTTCCATCTGTATATCAAGTAAACTCCTATTTGTTTCTAAGACTCAGCTCAGTTATCTTCTCCTTCTACAAACCACCCACGGCATGGCATATACAAACAGACTCGAGAACATCCTCTGGACCCCCATTATGCCTATTTTAATACCTCTACTGTAACACTTACCACTGCCATAATTATTTGATTATTTAGCCACCAACCCACAATCACCTTTCCTCCCCCTGACTGTGAGTCATTGTTGGCCAGAAACTATAATGAGTTATGCTTTGTAATTCCAGAATCTCCTAAAGGACCCAGGACAGAGCAAAACTAAACGCATGCTAAATGAATAAATAAATGAAATGTTCCCTAGGGTTCAGTACGCAGATCCAGGTTCATTTAGAGAACACATATAAATGAACAAGATAGAATGGACATGTTAGTTTGCCCTATGTTCTTAGAAGATAGCATAGGTTCTCAGATAACTTAACTGAGGGAGGTTTTGCATCAGAATAATTAGCTGAAAAGTACAAAGTTTCAGAGAAATTATATATTACTTACATGTACTAAGTTTTCCATGGTACACCTATAAACTGAACCCTAACTCAGGCGTGTTCAACCAAATCAAAGATTCCTTTATCCTTCCAACAATGAACAATGTGGACAGATGACTAATGACAGCAAGAGCCTCTTTAGTTCTCATCCCTACAGGAAGGAGGACTCTCATCAGGAATTAGATTTGGGGCACATAGGTGGCACAGTTAGTTAAGCAACCAACTCTTGGTTTCAGCACAGGTAGTGATCTCAGGGTCATGAGATCAAACCCCGAGTCAGGCTCCGCACTCAGTGCAGCATCTGCTTGGGATTCTCTTTCCCTCTCCCCCTCATGCTCTCTATCAAATAAATAAATAAATCTTTGAAAAAAAAAGTGGGGGTTGCCTGGGTGGCGCGGTTGGTTAAGAATCCAACTCTTGGTTTCAGGTTGGGTTGTGATCTCCAGGTCGTGAGACCGGGCCACGTGATGGGCTCCATGATGGGCGTGGAGCCCGCTTGGGATTCTCTCTGCTCCTCCCCCTAGTCATGTGCTCTCTCTCTCTTTCTCAAATAAATAAGTAGATAGATAGATAGATAGATAGATAGATAGATAGATAGATAAAATCTTTTTTAAAAACGTAGATTTAATTTCCAGCCAGTCCAGTGGATGAGACTGAGGGTTGAATTTAAGTTAGTAAATAGAGATAAAGAAATGTGATACTTCTTACTTAACTAATTTAATATAGTTAGGATCACTAGGTTGCAAGCACCATGAAATTCAATCACTTAAAACAGGAAACCTTGAAGATTTTGCACAGAAAGAACAGTCAAAGAATGAAGCCTTTGGAATCAACAAGAATTAGGCTCTGAGGTTCTAGGTAACAGAAATCAATGGCATTTGTCAGAGTGCCATCTTTGAGCTGAATTCACTCCAATAATTTTCAATCCTTTTGTTACTTAATCTGACAGAGTATCTGATTGGTACAGCATGTTCATGTGTTCACAAACTGGCTAAGGGAGATTGGAGTAACTTGAGGGACAGTCCCATCAAGACTCCAATCAAAAGAGGATAAGTTTCCCATAGAAATATTGGGGTAGAGCTACCAAGAAATAAGAAAATAAATAAATGGAATTTGGAACAACAAAAATAACATATCCACTATTGATTCATACCCCTACTTTTCTATATTTAAAATGTAAGCTCATGGAGACAGGAACTTTTATTTGTATTGTTCCCTAATATATCTTCATCACTAGAATATTACCTTGAATATAGTAAGCGTTTAATAAATATGAGCTAAAATAATTTAATACTCTAAATCCCTTTGATTCTAGTTATCTAATGAGTCCTTACAAATAGGTAAATGCTCAAAAGGCAAAAGTTTAAAAAAAGGATCAAAGCCTGAGGCAGACTCTAATGGAACCCTTGATGAACAGAGAACCATATGAAGTTTCCAGAGGCTTATGAAAGAAAAATAGTACAGTACATGTTGGAGAGCAAGGCATAAGGAAAATGAGGGAAGGGAAATAACATCCATTAACTGTCTACTTTCTGACAGCTGTTGTGATAGGCCCTTTTACATATGCTATCTCACTAAATACGGTGCACCAAAATTTAAGGGATCACATAAATAGAAAGGACTACTGCAGAAATGCACTTCATAACTGTATGTACAGCTGGCCCTTGACCTGAGGTCCCCTCCACTAAGCACACATTTGTTTTGCACATGGAGCCATTGGCTGTGATAAAGTGCAAAGGGTCAACATCACTGGTCAAAGAAACAACAATCTTTCTAGCCCATCTCTGCCCCACTCTCAAGCACACCCACTATAGGAAGTAACGCCAGCCATTTTTATATGTGCTTACATGAACATTCTCTCTTTATACATGTTCTCAGACAAGACGATCAGTCACGATGTTTTTAAGAACTTCCTTCTCCCCAGCTCCTAAAGTGGAAAGAATCTAGCTCACTCGGTCCTAAAATAAAGACTGCTGGCTTAAAGTAGGAAAGAAGGTGTTTCTAGATAATTATCTATACAGACCGTTAGATCTAGAAAAGTCCTAAGGAACTCTGCAATATCTAGCCCATGCTTCATTTCCAGATGACAGAACAGATGCTCAGATAAGGAAAGTAAGATGCTCAATATCTTGGAGCTCGTTAGTTTTAAGGAGAAGACTTGATTTTGGGACTCCCATATCTGAGTCCACCTCTCTTATTTCATCAGTTTGTTTGGGTATTGAGATTCCACAGTAGCTTTAAATTGTTTACAATAAGAAATAATAAATTAACTACTTTAATTGTTAATTAAATAGTATTTTCACTTGATTTCATTATTCACCTCAGAATTGTTTCTTCTCAATCCAAATGATGCCCAATGAAATAGTGTACTGGCTTCTCATAAGAAGCTAGAACCCAAAGAAGAACGCCCAAATCATGGGTTTATCATAAGAGGTTTTAAATTTGAGGTATTCTCTTTCCATTTAAGGTCTCACCAGCATAATGATATGCTTGTTCTTTCTACTTATCTACAATCGGATGAGATCCATGGACCCAAGAAGCAACATAAAATATCCACTATGATCTCTGGAGTGTTTTAGATCAAAATAACATTAACCATCCAGATAAGGAAGTCCCTTGATAAGCCAATAGCACCCTCTGGTTGACAGCAGTCTAGGCAAGCAACAGAAATTATAACTGTCCAAAATAAAATTTTATGATTCCAGATTTGCTTGCTCCCATTTTGGATTCACCATTTCTGGAATGAAATATAATTTTTTGGTCGCGTTTCTTAATTATTAACAGTTACATTTCTTAGTTGTAAACAGCAAAATCCACTCTGGCTAGTTTAAATAGAAAAGAGGATTTATTAAAATGATAACAGCCTTGGTTACACCAAACATGATCCATAAGAATAATGAATTGGACTTCGTGAAAATTAAAAACATTTACACTTGTACCCAGTATATATAAAGAACTGTCATAGCTCAGTAAGACAAATAACCTGATTTAAAATGGATAAAAATATTTGTATAGATATTTCACAAAAAAAGATATACTAATGACTAATATGCACATGAAAAGATGCTCAACATCAGTTGTCACTAGGGAAATGTAAATTAAAACCACAGTAAGATACCCACTTGATACCCACTAGGATGGCTATAATCAAAATGATAACATGTGTTAATAAGGATGCAGAGAAACTGGAATCTTCATTCATTGCTGGTGGAAATGTAAAATGGTACAGGTGCTTAGAAATCAATCTACCAGTTTCTTAAAAATGTAAACATAGGGGCGTCTGGGTGGCTCAGTTGGTTAAGTATTTGTCTTCGGCTCAGGTCATGATCTTGGGGTCTTGGGATGGAGTCTCACATCGGGCTCCCTGCTCAGCAGGGAGTTTGCTTCTCTCTCTCCCCCTCTCCCTTTCCCCTCGACTCATGCTCTCTCTCCCTCTCTCTCTCTGTCAAATAAGTAAATAAAGTCTTTTTTTAAAAAATGTAAACATAAATTTCATAGATGACCCAACAATTCCACTGCCAGATAGCTACTCAAAAGACATGCAATAAAAATCATGTCCACACAAAGACTTATAGACAGATACTCATTGAGGCATTATTCATAATATTCAAAACATGTAAACAATTCAAATGTCCACCACTTGGTAAATGGATAAACAAAATGTGTTATATCCATACAAAAAAATACTATCTAGTCATAAAAAAGAACAAACTGCTGATAAATGGCTGCCATGTAGATAAACCTCAGATGCCCCATCCTAACTAAAAGAAGCTGATGCAAATATTGTCTGATTCTATTTAGATAAAATGTCTAGAAAAGGCACTTCCATGAGACAGAACATGTAGTTGTCTGGACGTGGGGGCAGGGGGAGGGTGGAGACAAAGGCAATTGATTGCAAATGAGCATGAGATCTTGAATTGAGGGAAATGTTCTGAAACTAGATAGTGATGATGGCTGTATAATTCTGAGAATTTATCAAAAATCATTGAATCATGTACTTAAAATAGGTGAATTTTATGGTATATAAATTAGAACTTAAAAATTCTCTTTGGAGACTTTCATTTTTAGCTAAGATGGAGTAAAAAGGACTGGCTACCCCCACCACCACGTGAAGCAATGAGAGTAGCAACAACAAAAAACGGTGTATAGGAAACAACTGCTTTTCAAGACTAAGGAAGCAGGCAGCCAAGATCAGGGGTCCCAGACAGACTAGGGACAAATGAGGTGAGCCCTGAGATTACCCCCAGTTTACTGTCTGGAAGACTTCTCAGGCTTTGGCTCGGGGAGAGAGGACTGAGGCAGAATCCAGTACACTCCCTGACTTTAAGACCCGAAGCTGGCTGAGTCAGGGGAGGAAACAGTAGTGAGAGTTCTCAGTACGGTGTAGCAGAGAGGCGTGAGCTACGCAGAAAGAACACTGGAGATCTGCAAAGGGTCCCCCTCACGTTTTTGGCATTTGCATCTGAGGAAATTACCCCTGAGTGCACAGAGCCACATGGATGGTAATTAAACTATCATAGCATAGGCATCTGAGGTTGCCAGTCACTAGTCACTTTTTACAGAGGTTGCCAATCATTAGTCACTTTTTACAGGGGCAAGAAATCCCAGTAATATGGATAACATGTATAATGTCCTGCATCTGATATAGAATCATGGTATGAAATTATAAGAAATGGCTTGCAGTTATCAAAAACACAAAACTCTCATTTTGGATAACCACTGGGTCGATTAATTCACAATACGGCATAGCCAGAATGAGTTTCAAAAAATAAAATTATTTAAGACATCCTTCTAAGAACCGTAATCTGTTTTGTATCACATATTCCTCTGAGAGCAACTCAAAAGCTATATGCTTCTATTAGTCAGATACAAAAAAAAAAAAAAAAAAAGAGGGAGAGAGAGAAAAAAAATTGGAGGAAACATCAATGAAAAAGAAAAAAGGCTAAACGGTGTAAATGGAATAACTGCCATCATTTTTCTTTGTCACTACCTTGACAATAAAAGGTTCGTAGGGAAGCTCCTGATTTATGGTCCTTTCCGGCAGTCACTGCTGAACAAAGCCACATTGATTTCCCAGGATCCCAGGTGGGGCAGTTCAAGGCCACTAACAATTGCAACTCACACTTCTATTGGTGAATATCTGTGAATTGAGTCTGACCCAGACCAAATTTATGAATGGGGCTGCTCTTGGCCTACCTGCCTTATCGCTGACAAATAGAAACCTTTACCTTTCCATAAGTTATACACATGAGTGCACCCTGGACTTCTGACCCATCCTTGTGCTGGCTTTCTCGTTGGGAGACCTTATGACTCCCTTTGAAGATTATGCACCAATAAAGCATATTAATCTTTGATATTGCCGCCCCTTTGCCTACTGAGAACAGTATTATTACAGCAAGAAGAGTAACTTAAAGGATGTGGTAGAAAAGTTTGTTCTCAGATTTTCCTTAGGTTGTCATTATAATGCTGTGAATAAAGTGGGATTAAAAATTCCATTATGAAATATTTCCTTGTTATAAAACATTACAGGGCAAATATGCAGGGAAATAAAGTAGGGATATAGAGAAGAGTAGGTGAAAACTTGGTGTCAATGGACATATATTAATCTACACCTAGAGGTAAAGAAGTGATTAATAAAAGAATGGTAGAAAGAAAGCTAATATTTTATATATCACTGATAAAGAGGAAGAAAAGCCTGGCACCAAAGAAATGGTAAATAAAGGAACTGGGAAAATACTAGATAAACAAAGAAAAATCAAAGTCTTAACTATACAGCTGAGTGTATCATTTAAAGGATTTCTGGAGAAGGTGGCATGAGCTGAGTTTTGAGGGCCAAGGAGGAGTTAGTAGAGAGAACAGCATGTATGACGATAGAAAGGTGTGTTGAATCTAAAAAAGCTAGTGTATGGCTTGTGAGGAAAGCTCCCAAATGACATCTGTTAGTTTTATATCTATCGGTCCCTATCTCTGTCCCTTCTCAAGTAATACAGAAGTGAGTCAGCAAAAAACAAACAAGGATCATCATCCCAGTTGTTTATTTCCCAAACTTATTTAAGACTGTGGGGATGCCTCAGTCAGTTAAGCGTCTGCCTGGGTCCTGGGATCGAGCCCCATGTTGGGCTCCCTGCTCAGCGGGGAATCTTCTCCTCCCTCTCCCTCTACCCCTCCCCCTGCTCATGCTCTCTCTCACCGTCTCAAATAAATAAATAAAATCTTAAAAAAAAAAAAAGACTATGTAGGCACACTGCATGATGCCAGTCACAATTAAGAAGTCTGCCTCCTCTTGACTGCCTAACCAATAAGAAGTGGGTATTTACCGGAACACACTTAGGGCCTCCAGAATGGGGAAGAACTGGGTTTGGAGCATCTGTTCAATCTTACACCAAAGGAAATATAGCTACGTGAACAGGAGGCACACATTAGGAAAGTTCCTAATGACTATCCAGTTGGAAAAACTATCCTCTTTTTATGTGGGACTCCAATATCTGACCTTTACCACCTAAATGTAGGGTAAAGAGAGTATGGTCTCTAGTGTCAGACTGCCTCAGCTCAAAGCTGGGCTCAGCTACTTATCAGCTTTGTGGCATTGAGCAATTGACTTTTACTTTACTGACCCTACTTTTACCCAGTTTCCTCATATGTAAGACAGGGCTAATAATAGAATATAGGTCATGACACTGATGTGAGAATTAAAAGGTGTTTAAAACAATATTTAGCAAACAGTGAGCATGCAATAAATGTCAACTATTAATTTAAAGAAAGACTTTTTCTTATTTTTTTTTGTTTTTGCATTTCTTTGATTGGTAGGTTGTTCTGTGTTTTAATGAAGATTGGTATCTGATGCTGCCAGATGGAAACCAGAGAAGAATAAACAACAAGGGATCTTCATGGATGGACACACACCATGCTTTGCTCCGTTGTTCCAGGCAGTGACCCATCAGTATATGTCACTCAGGGAAGAAGAAAGCACAGTGGTATATCCTGGCACCAACAGCATAGCATCTCCCTGAACGACAAGCAGCTGGGCTGGAACAAAGCCAGGGAAGGAATGCAATCTCTTTGGAAAAAAAAAAAAAAATCACGACACGTCTTCCTATTTTGACAGCCCAGGGAAAAGAGGCAGCTATATAGAATAAAGCAGCAAGTGCACTTTGAGATCTTCCAATGAGAAGCCGTGGAGAAGCACACCCTATTATTGTGCAAAACCCCTACTTAGATGTACACCCAGAGCTTTGGCCCTCACCCGAACTGTGCTGTTAAAAGGAGAGGAGTTTGACTGTTTTTCCCTGATGGGCACATAAAATTCTTCCTTTTCTTCCTGGGTTTGGCTGGTGCTGCTACAGCTGCTGAAGAAAGCCCCTGAATAAGAATTTCTCCATTGCAACCTGAATATGTTCACCTTCTAAGAATGCTGTGTCTGAATCATTTTTAGATTCATGAAGTTTTTACCAGCCACGAAGGTAACAAAATAAAATATAATCCACTATTAGTTATAACCAAATTATAAATAGAGACAAGAGGCAGAAACCAAGAAAAGAGGAGAAAGAAAGGAAAAGAGAGAACGACAGAGAAAAAGAGAGAGAAATGCAGAAAAGAAGAAAGAAGCACACGCCTGCTGGAAATAATAAGAAAAATGTGAGCTAATATTTATGCAGAGGTTCACGTTCTCTCTCCCTTCAGACGATAGAACGTTATTTCTAACAAGTCTCTCTCTATCAACTTGTCAAGCAAAACAGCTGCACCTTCTGGGCCTCTAGCTCAGGGAAAGGAACTATAAGTGTCATGTCCCCACAAAGCTTCCTAAGCTAGGTGTCTGAAGTATATTGCATAGGGAAAGCAAAAATTCCGAATAACCAGAATCTCCTCCATCCCAAGAATTGCCTGTGCCATCTAGTGGCAGCCTGTAATACAACCTCCCAGAGGTGTGGATGCAATCATTAGAGCTTCTGACTTCATTTTCTATAGAGTTAGAAAGACCTATGCTGGAGGGGAGGTGGGGAGGATGGGTTAAATGGGCGATGGGTATTAAGGAGGGCACTGTGATGAGCACTGGATGTTGTATGTAAGTGATTGATTCTACTCCTGAAACTAATATTACCCTGTATGTTAACTAACTGGAATTTAAATAAAAACTTGGGGAAGAAAGACAGAAAGACAGACAGAAAGACAGAAAGACAGAAAGAAAGACAGAAAGAAAGACAGACAGAAAGAAAGAAAGAAAGAAAGAAAGAAAGAAAGAAAGAAAGAAAGAAAGAAAGAAAGAAAGAAAGAAAAAGACCTAAATTATCTACCCAGTCACAGGATGCCAATACTGGGAGAGAACATAGTGAGACCATGGTCTTTACTCTGGTTGCACAAAGGAATTACATGAAGAGCTCTTTAAAAATCTATCGGTACGTGGGTCTCATGCCCAAATACTTATGACACTAAAAAATGATTTTTTTTAATTTAAGTTTTTATTTGTGTATTTCACTGTAGTGCTGCGTCAACAAATTGACATCTGTGTACCAGAGCATACATACATCAACAGTAAGATGTAACTTCTCTTTACACCACTGCTAGAATATTTAGGTTTTTATAGGACACATAAGCATGTAAGATGGCCCCACCAAATAATTTTGTTTTTTTTCCCTTAGATAACCTTAATTTTTTATCAGTAATACTTTATCAACCTCACTGTTAAGAGAACTGTAAATTATCTGGGTGATGGGGTATGAGGGCGGGGGGAGGAATCATTCAACTGTGTTATACTGTAACAGTAAAAAATGATTTTTAATAAAACAATTTATTTTACTCAAATAAAAGAAATCGGAATTTCAAGGTTCCCAGAAATGGTAGTTTTTAAAAGCTCTTCAGGTCCCTTAAGCTGAATCTACCTTAAAGACCAATGAGCTAATCCAACCCCACCTTGTTCTAACATGTGGAAAAGAAGAATGAATTACTGTTCAGCACTCAGTGGCTGGAGGGGCAGAAATGGGAAAGGAGGCCATCAACCAAACTGTGGGGTCTTGTTAGACCAAGGTGAAAGTCACATGACTGTGAAGGTGCAGGGCAAGAGAGAGGCAAGAAGCAGCATCCAGACTAGAACTACAACTTCCTTTATTTGTTAATTAGTATTTTGTTTTTACATCTCCCAGCTTGTTAAAAGATATGACAAAGGTTACAAATAAGCAGCCAGATGAAGAGACATAGAGGGCTAGGTCTGGGGAAAGCATGGAGCTTCCACACCCTTTCCAGGTTCGCCTCCCTCCCCAGGTCCCATGTGTTCACCCCATGATCCCTTTTAGAATGGGCTTGTTTTGCTCTTTTCTTTTTTCTCCCCAACTCCTGAAATACAGCCAAAAATGTTCCAACTAAATCAATATATGTTGACATAAATCGACCTTGTATTCACTTGAAAAGATGATTCTACGTAAAAAAAAGTATAAATCTCCCAAATTAAATAGAATGTAGGTTTTTAAGAATATTTTTATTACATTTATTAAATTTCTCTTTAACAACTTCTTTGTGTACAAATTTTCCTGGCATTAAGAGGTATAAAGATAGATTCTTCTTTATCTATAACCTGCCTCAATTCAACAAAGATTTAGAACAAAAGTAGATATAAAACAGCATTTTTTTTTTAATTTTAAGTCAGAATGAAAGGTAATGAAGACCAAATAGTAAGACAAAATCAGGAAGAATTAATACATGGTTCCTTAATTAGATCTTACATAAATTCTGCTGTGCTTATTAGAGCTATTTTTTTTTAAAGGGAGAAATGATCAGTTACAAGATACCTATTCCTTATTTGATAAAAACAGACCAGTTGTTCAGAATAAGAGTGGTTTTTTTGACAGTAAACAAATGAAGTAAATCCCATGTACTACTAGATAGTGATAAGCGCTATGAAGAAAAATGAGCAAAGATAGGAGTTGAGTATTGAGGGGGGTGACCAGGAAAAATGCTGCAGGAAGGTAGGGCACCGAGCCATGCAGCTATCTGCATAGTAAGCTTAGTTCTTACTCACGTGAAGCCCAGTGCAGGTCAATGTGATGATTCTAATCCATACAGTAATTCAGGACCCCAGGCCTTTTCCACCATATGGCCCCGCTCTCCCCCCTGGGTCCTCAGGGTTCTTCTCTCCATTTAGCTGGAGAAGTGGAAAGAGGAGTGTGGGGTGGGTGACACTCCTCTACCTAAGGAGAAAGGCATCACCCTCTCCCATTCTAAAGGTGAGAACCAGTCATACAGCTCCATCTGGGTGCCGCAGCCCTAGGAAATGTAGGCATATGGTGTGCCCAAGAAGAAGGGAAGAATATGCATACAGATGAGCATTCGCAGCTCCCACCACAACCAGTTAGGAAGCTACTGCAGTTATCAAAAGGGAAGATCATGCTGATTGGGACCAGGGTGATGACAGTAGAGCTGGTAAAAACTGAAAGGATTCGGGATTTATTCTGAGTCAGAGCTGACAAGGTTTACTGAATAATCAGATGTTGAGTGTGAGAAAATGAGAGGAGTCAAGCTTAATTAAAGCCAAGACAGATGAACTGCTGAAGTTCAGACATTCCTACATAGGGGCATTTTGAGAAGATTCAATTTCCTTGAGTTCATTCCTATGTGACTCTTATTTGTGGCCAGAGAAAAAGGTTTTATTCAAGAACACCAGAGGAACAGAGGCAGGAAATATTAAGATGGTGGCTCTTCCTAGACCATGAAGTTCTTCTGAGAGATGGATGAAGGGTTTATTTCCACAAAGAGCTCTGGACACAGAGACATACACAGTTTTTAAAAATTCCTCAAATAGCGAAATGTGTAATGGGAAATTTGGACATTTTCTCCTGTAAATCATAATGCCTGAGGAAGCAGCAAATACCATGGACACTTCTGTATTGGAATATGATTCATGTAATATTGAGTTTTGTGGCTCCCCTTAGTCCTCTTCCTGGTGTCTGGATACAGCACAAAGATGCCAGTGTTCCAAGCATACCACACCACTAGACCCCAAGTGTCATGCCAGTGTGATGGTGGGTACCCAATGGTAACCTCAGTGGACAGACGACCTAAAAATAGAGGTTCCTCTGTTCCTCCAAATTTTGCATGATGGAACACTGGAGTTAAGTAAAGCTTAACAGTGGAGTTAGGTAAAACTTAAGAAAAAATGAGATTAGGAGCAAAAAATAATTTAAGTTCTGTTTCTTGCCCATTGAATTCATGAACTGATGTTCACAATTATATTACCAATAATTCTCAACACTGGCTGCACATGAAAATCACCCAGAGGGCTTTTAATACACACCCAAGGACACAGCCCCACCCCCAGAGGCTCTGATTTAATTTGTATGTTTTAAAAGCTCCCCAAGTTATTCTAACGTGAGGAGGGGGCTGAAAGCCATTGCCTTGTGCTAACAAGCATCGATGGTGTGTGACATGTGCACTCAGACAGTTGGGCCTAGCAGAGGTCCAGCAAAACAGCAGCTTCCCGTCACTGTCTTCCCTTCTGATGTGGCTTTAAAACAAATCTCAGTGCATACTGCAATGAAGCATAAAACAAAACCAAACTCACTACAAAAAGTGAGAAAGCTTGAAAACACAATTCAAAAAACAAATTCAAGAGAATCCCTTCACCTAAAGCTCACAGAGTGTCAATTCTTTAAAAAGTGTATTTGCAGGGCACCTGGGTGGCTCAGTTGGTTAAGTATCCCCTTGATTTCGGCTCAGGTTATAACCTCAGGGTCTTGAGAGTGAGCCCCATGTCATAGGGCTCTGTGCTCAGTGGGGAGTCTGCTTGAGATTCTCTCTCCCCCTCTCCCTCTGCCCCTTCCCTCTACCCGCACTCTCTCTCTAAAATAAATAAATAAATCTTTTTTAAAAATCTAAATTAAAAAATGTGTTTGCATTTACATGATCATCTCTTTCAAGGTGACAAAGCCACTTCATAGTTAGAGAAGTTAGGAAATAAAGAAAACGCATTTAGAATAAAACAGCACAAAACTGATTTTAGTTCTTTTTTATGAAATTAATTTATTGTCATAGCTTAAATATTTTCTCTGTGCCCCATGCAAGCAACATACACTGCACCACCTTTAATTCTTAAAGCCTAGCCGTAAAGCATATCTCTCTACTTTGTGTTAATACGAACTTGGTTCAGATGAGGTTTAACCCTGGTTTTCAAGGTGCTTATAATCGAATGTACTATTGGTAGTTCAGCATCCAGCATCATGACACCATGATGGATGTCCCTGAAATAGCTTGTGAACCAGGTTACAACTTCAGACAGCTTTATTAACTCATCTGTTCACTCATATGAATGAAATCATTCCTCTACAAACTACAAATGACTATCACTTCAAATGACAGCACTGCAAATGAGATGTTCAACTTGAAAGAGTATTTGCCTGCCCCTAGGGGAATGTTACTGCCTGGATAAGTAGAACCGAGAGCAAACTGAAAAAGAACTGCTTCCCCTGTTTGCCAAATAAAACCTACAACTGGCTTTATGAGTAGACGAGAGAAACATTCAACCCTAAGGTGAGTGAAATGTATCGGTAACTAACAAAAATATCCTTTTACCTGTCTACCCAAGTGAGGAAAAAGAACCTTCAAATCCATCATTAGCAATGGATTCCTTTGGATTTAATAGTGCCATCTCCCTGTAGACTCTATGTAAATATACACACTTAATATCCATGTAAAGTCAAAAGCATTGTCACTAACAATCAAACCTAATGAATTGTTCATATCACTCAAAAGCACTGAGCCCCTGACTTGGAGGAAGATTATGCAGAAAAACTGGTAAATGAGAACAACAACAACAACAAAAAAAAAACCTTTACTTTATAATTTGATCTGGGATTCACCCCGCCTGTGTTCCTACTACAATATTCTGTGCTCCACTCAGTTCTCCTCCAATGAAGCCACCAGTATGCTTCCTATTTGAAAACCTATTTGAACACCATCTCAGAGAAGCTAGTGACAGAAGATGACTGGGAAACCCATCAGAGAAGTTCATCTTGAACCCACAGGCAGGGGTCCATGAACAGAAGTCAAAAGAATTTACTGATATTTTTTATTTCTTATTGCAGTTTTTGCAGATATATTGAAATAGTGTATATATCATTACTTTGGATTTACGATGATTGTTAAGCCAGCTGCTAGATTCTGTTATTTAATGTGTTAATAAGAAGCACATATATTACTACATCGTAATTTTTTAATTATTTTGAAAACTATATTTCAATGTGATGTTTTCTTTGAATCCTTTGTATTTTATTTAAAAATACTATTCTGAGCCAAAGCTGTCAAAACACAAAAAAGCTTAAGAATCCCAAAATAGAGAAACTTCTTTCATTTTAAGTATTGGTTATTAGATTTCCATATTCTTTTACCACCAATCCTGAGTATATAATCCTAAAATGTGTACCAAGGAAGGCAAGAAACAAAATATCTTCTACTCGATTCTTTGCTACCAGTGGCCCTCTGGACTTTATGGTGGGGTGAAGAAGGCAGACATCCTCTACACTTCATCCAAATAACACATTAAAAGTTATTTTCTGCAGATGATCAAACTTCGGTGTTAGGAAAGGTTTTCATTTGCATTTCTTAAAAAAGAAAAGAAATTGCCCAGCATCCATTCATGATAGCTGTACTATTTCTGACTTCTATAGTGACTTGCTAGATTATGGCAATTAACTTAACCTTTTGGAACTTCTACTCTGTATGTAAAAAAAGCATAAAGCTACGGGTCATTAAACTGTACAACTACGTCTAAAGTGATCAAATGCTGCTATCGCTTAGAATATATTTTGAGACTTCCAAATGATGGATGTTATATGATCATAAAATGGTATAGCACAGAAGGAGAATTCTGGAAGGATAGTGATACCTAACTCCCATCAGTTGGTATATCAGGCTGGCCTCAACTTAAATTCGTAACAGTCAATTGTGTTGGCTTCGGCTCTGCCACCAGATTTTTGATTACCAGCCACTCCCCACCCACAGTGTTGGTTGCTGCCAGGGCCTCAGCCGCACTCTTGCCAGTTTTATCACCACCACTGAAGCCCCTGCCAAATTAAGGAGGTAGAACGGACAGAGTGGAATGATGGGACTATTCTTCAGGTGAATAGACTGGGGTCAAGCCCTGGTCCTCCAACTAGAATACAGCCCCCAGAAAAAGATTCCTCAAGGGGAGAGTCATCCTCAATCCCCAGTGCTGACAGATGTGCTGAAGGTGATCCTACAGCTTTTTTATGGGGAACTGGTAGAGACTTGGTTCCTGAATGGTGATGGCAAGATGGTAACTGCCCGTTGTCACAGGATGCTCAGAACACAAGGGAGACCTAAACAAATCCACAGACATCAAATGCACACTAGTACAACCAATGCAATTCAGATACATCACCCAACATTTAAATCCTCCCTGCAGGAACTCAACACAGGCAGTAATTGCATCATCCAAAGAAACAAAGCACTCCCTTATAACCAATTAAACTCATTCAAGTCAATTATTCAAACAATTCCTGCCAATACACAATTCAAACCTTCATGTCAAAAGATTTTGTTTATAAACTGACTAAGGGCTTCCAGAAATGAGCTCCCTGGAAACATTATAAAGTATCCCTGTCCAGAGCATCACAGCCTTGAAGGGGATTTTGTAGCTTTACCCCCACAACATTCTGCATCTTAATAGATGACAAATCCAGAGACCATGGAGTTTTAAGGGACTTCTGGGGTAGAAATAGAACTGAACTTGCAAGCTAGGGCTCTATAGACAATATTCTTATTTCACACACACAGGAAAAAGTATAAACTAAGGTTTTCAAGAATTACATTAACAGGCCAACCAATTCATTGTGTACATGTGTACTGTGTACCTCAAATTATAGATGATGGTTTGACGGTACAAAAATCCAACAATCCCTCTTTCAATTTTCCAAGGAATCCAGCTTTGGGTAATTACAGTCATGGCTCACCACTGAAAGAAGAGAGGCTCTCTTCTAACATTTGATATACCCTGTCACCATTAATGAGGCCAATAAATGCCGTTCCTCAAATCCCCACTCCCTCCTGCAAGTATCCTGGAACTCGCTGCAGACGCAATATATGTCACTCCACCCCTGGAACAGGAGTTCACGTTGCAGTGGGTGAATTTAGATGTTAACATGCATCATTTTTAAATTTTCAATTCTGCAATTAAAATGCCATTGTAAAATCACCAGGACATAATTCTGGATTTATTTATTAAAGTCATATGCATGTATTAGATACAAAATTCTTTCATGTAACCAATGCTGAGATTGATCTACCAAAGTCACATAAACCCACATAGAGAAAGTCATCATGGCTGTGTAGAGAGAAAAGAAGGAATTATGCACAATTATAATGAATACTGGGGACAGTTTGTGGGTCAGAGGTAGGTCTATAAAAATATAAATACCTCCATAATCTTCGAGAGTATTACTGCTATCAACCAGACTCCAGCTCAAAGAGGTTTCCTAAATGGTGTTCTGAGTGGCAGAACACTGCTGATAACGCTATATGATAACATAACAGAATGCTGATAACAGTTGAAGCAAGACTATATATAAAGTGAAATTTCTCTTCCTCTCTCTTTCTTCCTCCTTCCTTCTTTCATTTCCTCTTCTCTTCACCCTTCCTTTCCTTTCCTTTCCCTCCCTTCCTCCCTTCCTTCCTTCCTTCTTGCCTTCCAACCTCCCTTCTTTCCTTCCTTCTTTTCATTCTTATGATAGCACGGGGAAAGGCAAGTATAACCAAGGTGGTCCTGTGACTGGTTTATGGCTCTGTCTCCCCATTTTATGATTTTTGGCTTAAACTAGATTTCCATATCTTTGATTGCTCCTTATCTAATATTTATTTACTTGCTCCTATGACCTCCAAAATGGAAATGTCAAAGTGCTAGTCAATAAATACACCAGGGAAGGCTGTTTTCCTCTCATGCGCACATGAAAATAGAGCAGCCCTGTTTCTGGGTCTCTCCACTGGTACGAAGTCAACATGCAGGAAGGAAAGCATTCATTCCTGAGATGCATCAGGGAGCAAGCCAGTGCCAACACACCTCCACCTATACTATACTCAAGAGATTCGATCTATCCTCTAAAAAGCTCTCTAGCCATACTTTGTCAAATGCTTTTTCTGCATCTATTGAGAGCAGTTGCACTACTGGGTATTTACCCCAAAGTTACAAATGTAGTGATCCGAAGGGGTACGTGCATCCCAATGTTTATAGTAACAATGTCCACAATAACCAAACTATGGAAAGAGCCAAGATGTCCATCAACAGATGAATGGATAAAGAAGATGTGGCATATATATATACAATGGAATATTATGCAGTTATCAAAAAAAAACAAAAACGAAATCTTGCCATTTGCAATGATGTGGTTGGAACTAGAGGGTATTATGCTAAGCGAAATAAGTCAATCAGAGAAAGACATGTATCATATGATCTCACTGATATGAGGAATTCTTCATCTCAGGAAACAAACTGAGGGTTGCTGGAGTGGTGGGGGGTGGGAGGGATGGGGTGGCTGGGTGATAGGCATTGGGGAGGGTATGCGCTATGGTGAGCGCTGTGAATTGTGTAAGACTGTTGAATCACAGATCTGTACCTCTGAAACAAATAATACATTATACGTTAAAAAACAGAAAAGAAAAGATAGTAGGAAGGGAAAAATGAAGGGGGGGATCAGAGGGGGAGAGGAACCATGAGAGACTATGGACTCTGAGAAACAAACTGAGGGTTTTCGAGGGGAGGGGGGTGGGGGGATGGGTTAGCCTGGCGATGGGTATTAAAGAGGGCACGTACCGCATGGAGCACTGGGTGTTATACACAAACAATGAATCATGGAACACTACATCAAAAACTAATGATGTAATATATGGTGATTAATATAACATAATAAAATAAAATTTGAAAAATAAATAAATAGATAAAAATAAAATAAAATAGGGCGCGTGGGTGGCTCAGTTGGTTAAGCGACTGCCTTTGGCTCAGGTCATGATCCTGGAGTCCCAGGATCGAGTCCCGCATCGGGCTCCCTGCCCAGCAGGGAGTCTGCTTCTCCCTCTAACCCTCTTCCCTCTCGTGCTCTCTATCTCTCATTCTCTCTCTCTCAAATAAATAAATAAAATCTTTAAAAATAAATAAATAAAATAAAATAAAATAAAAAGCTCTCCAGCCAGAAATTCAAAACAAAGTCAGCAACAGTTAAACGCCTCACTCAAGTACTGACCCTAGGTGCTGGGAGAAAAAAGGGAAAACCCCTTTCCTTTTTAACCCTGGAATATATATTCTTCAGACCTAAAGGTAATCAAACTATATGTTTCCTTCTTCAAGGCTGTTTGCCCTGATCCAGGCCTTATAGATAAGCTTTCCCATCATCTATAAATTTGCAGTGTAGACCAAATAATTTTTCAAATGTTAAAATAATAAGTAATTTTCTTACTAAACTCTCCAATGAACAAATTGCAATAATCCTTAATAATCTATTGCAACTTTAATTTCCCAGATGTGTGCAAAAGTATACATGAAAAATATGAATCTGCAGTCCACTAATCTCTTAGATTTGATAGAAAAATCTCAGTAACCTTACTTGGGAAGAAAAGAATTTTACTTTTTTTTCTACAGATATAAAAATAAACCTTTCTACCATTTTTCTGGCTATGAGATGCAATTATAAATAAAAAAGTAAAAGCGATAAGGGAGTGGGAAAGGGGATACAGATGCAGTAGTAAACCCAAGTTTTTAACCCAGAATTCCCAAAGAGAAACATTACTTTCCCAAGAGAGAATGCTTCAGTTATTGTTCAAAAACTGGGTGGAATTTGTACACTGATAAATCCATTGGTTTAGTTCTGCTCACAATGCACCCTTAATCTCTCAAGGCAATGATACCTATATACACAAAACAATTCACTACCACAGCAGGTGCAGTAGGAGTAGATGGAGAGAACAGGCAGCATGCTAATAAGGAGATGGTTAGAAAACCACAATCTGTCGAGCCCTGGAAAAGAAATGTGGTCATGAGAAAATTCAGCCTGCAATCAGAGACAGAGTTTTCATGGTATGGATCTGAATGATAATGATGAGCCCAGACATACGTCGCCATCCTTCCTCACTTTTCAAATAGAAAGGCTGTTTTTGCTCTAACTATGGCACTGGAAACATTGTAATAATAGTTTATACTGACAACTGGCTCATCTCCCCACTAAATCAGAGGAGGTGTGTCCTTTCCTCTAACACAAAGGGGAAAGTTATACTCATGATCTAACAAACAGTATAATTCAGCCCTGATCTTTTCTTTTCTTTTTCTTTCTTCTCTTTCAACCTTGGAGAATAACCAAATTTATGCAGCTAAAAAAGAATAATGCAAGCCAGCCAAAGAAAAAGGTTGTAGAGCAAATCAGATATTTAATAAAGAAAGGAAAAGGCCATTTCAAAGCAGATTCAATTAGTTTCATGTCCAAAGGTTTCCCACAGGTCCCCAGCAAAGACCTGTGAGTTATACTGAGTGAGGTTCAGATGCCCTTTTTTTTAAGAACTAGGACATATCCCTATGGTCCCTGACACAGGCAGGAAAACTGATTTAGTGGCCTAATTCCATTCTCAAAATTTGAAACTCCAGTATTGCATTGGTGCCTTCTGGGCATTTTCCTGACATTTCACTGATGCTAAACTGTTCTCCATTTGGCTTTTTACAAATTGATACATATAGCTGGGAGCACAAACATGTGTAAAGGTAAATTTACTATCCAAACTCTTGAATGAAGAAAGACAAACTGTGGAGGAAAGAAAACAGAAAAAGAGAAATCAGACTTAGCGTTAAAGGGGGCAGGGGTCATCACAATGTACTAAACAACACCTAAGATGATCTTAAACACAAAGACAGCAAGTCATTCAAAGAATGCCAGTGCCAAGAGGTGGCTTGGAGGAACACAGTGTAATTCCCATCAACCTCCTCATACCTCATAACTTAATACGCACAATTAATGCCTTTTCTGTCTTATGTGAAGTGTTTTGCAAATGCAGTTTGAGACAATCCCATTTTGGGTTCCACACCATGAGACAGCTGCCTGAACCACTCCCAAGTATAAATCATGGAGCTGCCACAAAACTCAGACGACTCAAATTGAATCTGTTATATAACAGGATCCACCTATCATTTGTACCAGCTACCTGTAAGACACCAGAGCGCAAATCCTCCTGTTGAATATCTAAATGGCTAAGGACAAGAAAGAGGTGACCATAAGCTAGCGGGGAAGGGGGGGCGGGGCTCGACAGCTAGAGCCACATGAAAGGCAAGCAGAGTGGCATGTTGCTCAGGAGATTCTTCTGAGAAAGCAATGTGTAGATTCTTTAAGGAAATGAGACGGTAGAAGGTTAAGAATTTATGTGAATTAGACTTCGTTTCCAGAAATTATAAGTAACTACTTACAATTACACAAAATGTGCTTTCTCTGTGTGTGTGTTTGTATAGGGCAGGATTCCTTTAGAGAGTAAGGATTTAAAGCAAGCAAAGCCAGCCATAAGTCCTGCTTTAAGCTTGGTTCCTTGAAACTGACCCTGAGAGAGAGGCTACGTGTAGGAGATGATTGCAGAGCACCCTCTGGAATGAGGATGGTGAAGGAGAAGGGGCAGACTGAGCAGTTGGAGGAGCTGATCACAATGCAGTTGCGACAGAGGACCCCACCTAACCCCTGGGCAGCTCTGGATCTAAGATGCCCCTTCAGAGTGATCCCAGATTGAAGCAAAGAGACTGGGCACTTGCAGTCCTCAAAATGACCAGTCATTGGATGCCCTTCAAAGACACTGTTAAGAAAATGAAAAGGCAACCCCCAGCACTACTCTGCCTGGCCCCTGGCATGATGGTCGAGGCTTTATGAAAGAGCTTTGAGCTAGGCCCCATGATGAGAAGGTGTAAAATGGAATTATTCCACCTGAAGAAAATCAAAGTTTTAAAACTTAAAAGAATTGTCCTGACTAGTTGTCCTCCACCTTGCTCAAAAAACGTTTAAACTTCTGGTTGAAAGAGATTTAGGTTCGATCTAAGAAAGAACTCCTGGAAGTATGAGGGTATTAAAAACCCTAATTGACTGGCAAAGGAAATAGGAATGCTCCTTTTCTGGAAGTATCTCCGGTGAAATAGCTACCCATAAGTAGAGATTGTGATAGGTCAGAGTAAACAGACATTTCTTTTTCCTTCCTTTTTTTTTTCTTTTGTTTTGTTTTTTGTAGCCCAGGAAATACATTAGGGGTTATGATGTGTCAAATATAAACTGGAGGTTATGATAATTCACAGAATTTACTTGTTACCATTTAACACCATAATTTTTATATTCAAGATTCTCTCTCTCTCTCTCCCTCTCTCTGTCTCACCAGTTATTTTTCAAACTTTAGTCAGAAAGACATCATATGGAGAAGTTGTTTTCTTAAAAAATGCAGATTCAACCCAAATCTCCTGACTCAAAATCTGTAGCAGTGAAGTCTGAAGATCTGTATTTTTAATAAGCTCCCAAGGTGACACAATATATCAGAATTACTGCTCTAGAACTTGAAGCCACCCAGGCAAAAATTTTATATAGCTCCTTGGACTCCAAGTTCTGTCCCTCAGGGGACAGAAAATTCAGCCTGAGAATTTGATCCTTGCTCTCTCAGCCTACCCTGAGAGAAGCCCTGGCCTCCAGCTGTGACGCTCAGCTCAAGGGCTGGATCCAGCTCCTCTCTGCAACTACAGCCCTTGATCTTGTGGCCCCTTTCGTCTGCACGGGAGTCGCTGGCTGACCTGTAATGTGATCAGTTCCAGATGATCCTACGTGGCAGTGGCTGAATTCTTGAAGTTTCCTTCCAGATCTAAGTTAAACTGCTCTATAGGAACAGCTTCTCCCACCTCTTACTATAAACTGAACTCCCATAGTTACTCGCCTGTGCATTTGAACTCTTGCCTCTCGTGGCAAATAGAAAGGAAAAAAGAAGTACAATAAACGTGGCTACCAGGCAAGTCAGAAAATTATGAAGTTTCTCTTTTAAATAACTGAAAAGTACCTGCTGGGAGGCAATTCTGAAGCTTCAAAGAGAGACTATATGGGCCATAGTGTCTCTCTGTTGGTGACTTTCCCCGCCAGGAAATAGGACTGCCAGATATGCCAAAAAAATACCTCAAAATGGGACGATATTTTATGGGGCTTTGGCAATACATCATCTCCATTCCACAGGTGAGTTTTATATGGTTGACTGGGAATGGAAGAAAATGTCATGCTCCTGATTAATAATTCACTGCTGCAAGAAGGCTACTCTTGTAAGGGACACTTTCCATTTCTACCTTCATTATGCATTTTAAGCATATAGAGAAATGGGGACCTGCATAATTTTAACAATGCAACGTAGGTACATATTTTCGACAATAAAGGGGAGAGCTTCTTTTTCATTTTGCTTGTAAAGACATGGGCTAACATGGTTGATCAAGATCCCCTCTCAAATATTAAATGCAGAGAGGAAAAGACAGTTAAAATGTTTGTACATTTTTTACCAACTTTCTGTACTCACAGTCTTTAATCTCCTAAGAAAACCCCAGCACACCTGTGTTTCACATGATCTCGGCTCTCACCCAGCAGGTACATTTAAAGAAAAGAATCTGTCAGCACACTAATAACAGTCCTGACAAGGGAGGGACAAAATGCTGCCAGCACCATAGGAAATACTATCTCTGGGAAATTAAAAGTGTATGGTCGTGTGTATGGTATATGTGTGTTTATGTTCTTATTTCCCTCTCTGGCAATAGCTCCTGTCAATCCATGAATTCTCCACTATGAATGAAATAGAAAATTGCTTCAGTATTAAAAAGTCCCAGCTGGATGTTAAGCCAACAGGATGGTGATTTTCAACTCAGCCTTAGATAACTCTTGCTTTATGCTTCTTTGGGCTGGAAAGGAAATAGTGTACTCTCCACCACAGACGCAATATTTAGGAGAAAAGTGAAAAAAGTAACAGCTATTTGCCTAATTTTGTGTGTGTGTTCTGTTTTGTGAAGGGGGAGAATTTTCTAGGGAAAAAAAGAGAGACTATGGAGTCTTCTGATCTACTTTCTACCAAAGGTCAATGACCTAGTTGCCAAGAATGCTCTAGGGAAATTGTGGGAGGAAAGGGAGAAGGCTTGGTTGCTAGAAGGTCCACATGGCAAAGGAAACACCACAGAAACGGTAAGCATGTTGCCCCTTTGATAGCAGACACATAGTAGCGGTTACTAGAACTGCCATTATGCATTGGAGCCACTAACTGGCCGCCAAAAGTAGTCCTCCCTCTTTCATTGTGGCAGGCCACTCAGCAGCTCAGCAGAAGACTTTATTTTGCAGGCTAGGACAGCTAGAGGTGGCAATGTGACTGACTCCTCATCAGGGGCATAATGTGGAAGTGATGGTTTCCACTCCCTGGTCTGGGGCCAAAGGCACGTGCACCCCTGTGCTTTCCTGACCTTCCCACAAGCTGGAATACAGCTATGCCATGACCAGTATGGATCTTACAGGCAAGGATAACACACTGAGGGAGGAAAAAACAATAGGATGAAATGAGGAGAAAAATAAATGTATTTATTTCACTGATTATGCTTTTGAGCTTCTTTGTAACTTAGCTTCCACCCTAACTAGTACACATTATAATATTCTGAAACTAAGGTCTTAGAATAGAGCTGAAGGGCCCTCAGACCATATCCATTTTCTCAGTTTAACATAGACCTTACCAGAGTTCTAGAAGTATTCTGTTTCAAAGGCAATAATACAATGATTATTTCCTGAGAGTTTACACAAGGTACTTAAGAAAAGGAACACTATTATATTTTCTCCAAAAAAATTATTTGGAATTTATGGAATGGAATGGGCCTTGAAAAATCAACAATCAAAACTATATTAATCACAAATGTGTTCAGCCATCATAGCCACAGATGAAAATAGTACTCGTATGGGCTGAATTGTGCCCCTCCCCCCACCCCAAATTCATATGTTGGGGTCGTAACTGCTGGTACCTCAGCATGTGGCCGTACTTGGAGATATAGGTTCTTTAACAATGTAACTAAGTGATATGAGGTCGTTAGAGTAGGTACTTATCCATTATGACTGGTGTCCTTCTAAGAAGAGATTAGGAAACAGACACACAGAGACCATGTGAAGACACACAGAGAAGACAGCCATGTGCAAGCTAAGGAGAGAGGCTTCAGAAGAAATCAACCCCGCCAGCACCTTTATCTTGGATAGCCAACCTCCAGAACCGTGAGGCAATAAACTCCTGTCAGTTAAGCTACCCAATCTTTTGTTATGACAGCCCTAGAAAACTAACACACGTATGTCAAGGTCAAGCATTTTTCTTTTGAGCCAGAACTAAGGAGAAATTCTTTGGGTTGCTTCTCTAACAAAATGAAACAAGACAAACAAAAGAAATGAATTCTGCATGATTTCTACTAATTCAAATCGATGGGTTCTTCTGGTTAACAAAGAGAGAACTTGTTCATACTTGGATGATATCTGAACTTTTGAAACAATTCTAGACCCTCTCCAAAATAAGTATGGATACATGCCTCATGCTATATTCAAAAGTGAACTCCAGATAGGCTAAAGACATGAATGTAAAAAGTAAAAAGATAATAAAATAAAATGCAGAAAGCCATCTTCGTAGCCTAAGAGTGGATAAAGACTTTCTGGACAGGAAGCTAAATTCTCAAATCACAATGTCGAACTTGGATGGGTTTAACTGCATTAAGATGAAGAATTATAGTACAGTGAAGGATACCCTTGAAAAAGCTAACTGACCAGAGGAGATTCTGCAACATCTAAAGCCAAAAAAGATTAGTATCTACAATAACCTACCCGCCCCCACAAAAAAACAAAAACAACTCCTGCAAATCAACAAGAAAATAATACAATACCCAATAGAAAAATTGGCAAAGGATATGAACAATCTCAGAGAATGACCAGATGTCTAATAAGTATGAAGCAAAGCTCAACATCCTTAGCAACAAAAATACTGAAAGCTTAACCATCAATGATATTTCCACATTGTCCATTAGAATTGCAAAAACTACAACACTAGATAATAACTAGTTTGGAAAGGACATGGGAATGACAGAAACTATTAGATACTATTGGAGGGAATATAAACTAGTCGAATAGTTCTGGAAAGCATTCTAAAGGGACTAGGGAAACCAAGTATAAGATGTCCTTGGATTCAGTAATCTACTTCTGGGTATAATAGTCCTCCATTATCTGTGGAAGATACGTTCCAAGATCCCCGGTGGATGCCTGAAACCACAGATAGCACCAAATCCTACCTATACTGTTTTTTCCCCCTAGGCATACATACTTGTGATAAAGTTTAATTTACAACTTAAGCACAGTAAAAGATTAACAACAATAAGTAACGATAGAGAAATTATAAAAATATAATAAAAGTTATGTGAATGTGGTTTCTCTCTGACAAAACATCGTACTGTACTGTATTGTGCTTTACTGTACTCACCCCTCCTCTTCTTCTTATGATGTGAGATGACAAAATGCCAACGTGGTGAGATGAGGCGAGGAGTATGAAGCAGGCATCATGAGGTAGCGTTAGGCTACTATTGACCTTCTGACGATTCGCCACAAGAAAGATCATCTGCTTCCAGAGCAAGGCTGACCACGGGGAACTGAAAGTGCAGAAAGCGAGACCGTAGATGAGGGCGGACTGCAGTATTTATCTCAGGAATACTCACATCCAGATCCTTCTGAGAACATGTGCCTGGATATACCTGACTGTATTATTTGTGATGTGGAAGTTAGAAACAATGCCCTTCCCTAGGGGAAAGGATAAGTAAAATGCGGTGGAGACATACTATGAAAATATACTACATTATCTAAAACAACCAATGGTACGCAGAGCAACACAGAGAGAATTAAATCACAAGTGGTTGAGTATTTGTAGCACTATTCCACTTATTAAAAGTATATACCTACAAAACCCATGATACATTTTCCCAAAAGATATACAAACTAAACATATTGTGGTGATTGCCTTCTGGAGGAGAAGAACGGGTGGGAACTGGGAATTAAGAGAAAAATTAAAATAGAATAGGGTCTTGCATGCACTGATAATGTTATACTAAAAACCAAGGAGTATAATTAGCTCATTTCTGCACCTGAGATTCAAACACAGACACACGTACAACAAAACTTCCCTCCCCAAGTTCCTCCTGAATTTCTTTCAGTGCATTATTCTAGCAAGGCAAATCTTCAATGAGGACACTGGAATTAATTACACAGTTGCTTAATCTTATTAAACATTTTTGGTTACACTATCTCAGTGTTCACAAGCCACAGGCAATTTGTTGTCCCACCCCTCACAGGGATATCTGGTATTTGGCAATGTCTGCAAACATTTTCGGTTGTCACCACTTGGGGAGTGGGTGCTACTTGCTCCTGGGTGTGCAGGGGCCAGGGATACTGCTAAACATACTGCAATGAACGGGACAGGGTCCCACAACAAAGAAGCATCCTTTTCCAAATATCAACAGGGCTGAGACTGAGAACCCCTACACTATCTCACTACATTTTCCATTTACTTCTTTGGTTTTTGGGAGGCTGCCCTTCAAGCTGACCAAGATGCTCCTTTCCTCCTTCCCATCTTACTCGTCCATTACTCTCCTTCCATCTTCCCCTTCCCACTCTTCTTTTATTTCTGCTCAAGCACAATCTACTGTCTTAGGTTGCCGCTCTCCCTCTAGTAATCATTGATCTACTTAAATACCACACTGATTTTAATTGCTCATAAAACCCGTGAATGAGAAACTGATAGTAAGCCATTAATAATTAAAGACAATTAATTGATAAAATGCCCCTCGCCCCTTTTCCTCTTCTTTCTTATGAGTTGCTCTACCACACACCCATCTATTAAAATAGGAAAGGTACCAATTTGAGAGTCACTGAGGGCCTCTACTAAATCTTCATGAATTGGGTGAAGGAGCTGACTAATATCCTAGAAGACAACAGTTAAAACAACAAACTGGGCAGGAGGGGGTCAGAAGTAGACTTTGAGATGGCAGCCACAAAGGGACAATTTTGGGCCAAGGTGGGGGTGAAGTAGGGATTGAGCTTCACCAACTGGATGTTTGATGCTCAAGTCCTTCACTGAAACAAGAGGAAGGGAAAGAGCAGAGAGAGTGACTATGACTTTTTAACTGAATTCCAGAATCCTCTGAGCAACAGAATGGGACGAATGTGTCCTGAGTGGGATTTAAGTGTAAATGAAAGGACTGATTTTCAGATAATGGAGACTATTAAACATTGAATTCCAATGTTGTGGATATCCTGCTCTGTTGGACTTATTTTTTTTAAGGACTTAAGTATATTGTATTACAGTCCCATTTAGACTAATGAGCAAATCAAAATTCTTAAGAGCCGTGATTTGTGATTTTGTGCCTTTTCCCTGAAGTTTCAATTGCCATTTGATAGTTTATCCCTTGGGCATTCACATCTCTTCTTTAGTGCCTTGGAGGTTCAATTATCATAAATTATCTCCAAAGGACCCATTATCCATTTCTTCAATATACCCTGTTTTTTGTTCTTGATGCTGCTAATGGTGGCAGTGGTGTTTTATTTTCTTTCTTTTCTGAAACAAAAGAAAAAGTCTGGAAGGCCTCTGTAGAGACATTATCCTCCCCATTTTATTCAGTCTGAGCAGTAGAAATATGAATACGTTCAGGCCTCAAAGCAGTCTTTTTTCTTCTCCAGATAAATTCCTAATTCTTATGACTCATCTGGACTTGAATTAATTTTTTTAAATAAAAAAGTTAAAAGAGAAGAAAGGCAGGAAATATCGGGCACATTTGCACGTTACTCTAAGCTCCGTCCCCACTCCATCTACCCAGAAATAAACCACCGGGCGTGATACTTTAGAAATCACCCTCCTGTCTCTTTAACAAACTCTAAATGACAAGAGGGCGGGCCTCCAGAGTGTCGAAGGTTCTGATTGGTCCGGCTGACAGGAAGTGGGCAGTGAAAGCATCGCATCTCTTGGTGTCCGAGGCTGCAGGGTGAGAGGCCGAGGCCTGGCCGGGCTTCAGGACACTGAACCCGCCGCAGCTTCAAATCGTGGGAGTGGGGACGAAGGGTGCAAAACGGGGTCCCTTCATCGCGGTTGGAGCTGGGCCCTGGCAGCCTTTTCGCGGAGGTGCAGCGCCCTAGCAGCCGTGCCGCCGTGGGCCTTGGGTCCGCTTAGACCACCTAGACTGCGCAGTGGCCCAGGAGCTGGAGGGAAGGTGTTGCGCGGGCTCTGGCCGCTGCCTTCGCAACACGGCCGAAGCCCCTGTCTCAACCTAGTTTCTTTTTTTCCCCTCTTCTGCAGGCTCGCTTCCGGCGTCATGGCTCAAAGGGCCTTCCCGAATCCTTATGCCGATTTTAACAAATCCCTGGCCGAAGGCTACTTTGATTCTGCCGGGAGGGTGAGTTTGGGATACATCTGCCTGCATCCCTACCTCCAGCCCCTAGTGTTGAGAAAGGAGCTCAGTTTTTGCCTGAAGGAAAGGGATGAGCATCCCCCTTTAAAAATATACGTAATTTCAAGATAAATATATAAAATACATGTCAAAATAGGTAATTTGAGTTCTACTTCTGTAAGAAGTCATTGTTATTAATATTCATAATTGAAGTAGCCTCAGTCATTAGTAATTTATAAAAATTGGCGAATATGTCGTTTTTCTGTGATTTGGCATTTTTGATCAATTTTGGTTTGCTTTTTAAAGAGAGGGGAGGAGGGGCGTCTGGGTGGCTCAGTCGTTAAGCGTCTGCCTTCTGCTCAGGTCATGATCCCAGGGTCCTGGGATGGAGCCCTGCATCGGGCTCCCTGCTCCGCGGGAGGCCTGCTTCTCCCTCTCCTACTCCCCCTGCTTGTGTTCCTGCTCTGGCTGTCTCTCTGTCAAATACATAAAATAAAATCTTAAAAAAAAAATTAAAGAGAGGGGAGGAGTCCTGGTGGTGTGTCACATATGCCATGTTATTGCTTTATATTTGTATACAAACATGGGCGGGGTCAATGCTGAGAGTAAACGGGGATGTGTGGTAAAGACATCTTTAAACAAAGTGCTGAGAAAAATTAGGGACATAGGCCTGAAATTCTTCCTACTTCTGCCACTCTTTGCAGGACATCCCCACAACTTGGGGGGTGGAGAGCAGGGTGATAGTAACTTAATGTTACTTATAAGCCACAGAGCAAAAGAGAAGCTGGATGTAAGGTACCCCACAGGCCTGTTTGAGTGAACATAATTCTCTCATGCCTCTTTGAGTGAACGTAATTAAGAGGGAATACAATTCTTTTTAAGAATGCCTAGCTGAGAAATTATAAGAGTGTGTTAGGTTGGAAGAGTGATCTCTTTAAAGTACACACATTTTTTTTTTAATTCTACCAGTTTATTTCTTCTGAACTCACCATACGAAAAGCGCTTCACATGAGATATAATGGCCTTAGAGATTTCGTATCTGCCAAGTTAACTTTATGTGGCTCTTTCAGTTCTTCCCTGGAAACATTTGTCATAATGGATTAATTTAACATCAGTAATACAAGTAGGAGGAATGAAAGAGCTGGAGAAGAGTTGTAGGATAGAAGGGTACCAAAATACCTAGGAATCGAGTCAATCTGATTTTTTTTTTTTTTTAAGATTTTATTTATTTATTTATTTGAGAGAGAGTGAGCTAGAGAGGGAGAGAGAATCTGAAGCAGACTCCACACTGAGCGCAGAGCCCGACTTGGGGCTCAATCCACAACCAGGAGATCATGACTAGAGCTGAAACCAAGAGTCAGATGGTTAACCGACTGAGCCACCCAGGCACCCCTGATTTTTTTTTTTTTTAAGACCAAAATTGAACTACACAAGCAAAGCTTCTTTTAATGATCTGACGTCAGATGGCTTCCTTTTAGCCATTTGGACCTGTGTTCTGTCTACCTCTGCAGATCCTGATTTTTTGTCCTGTCTTGTTGGAGGAAGACCTGCTGTTTCATGCAGACTTGGCAAAGAGAACGCTTGAGGGTTTATCCTAATTACAGAAGCCTTCAATAAAATAGAGCTCACTATTCAGGCTTATTATAAATTAAATCCTTTTACAAATTTAACCATTTTAAGAGAGAAAAAAAGATATTCACACATTTAAACTCTGACCCAAAAATAATAAAGTAATTTATCACCTAACACATGGTTTTGGACAGATTCCAGAAAGAAACTAGCATACCAGTTCTAAAATTGTTTAATGTTAAACATCAAGATTCAGACCCTGGAGATCTGTCCTCCTTAATTTGTTAACACATTTCAATAAGGAATTGGTCTGTTTTCTGGCATCCATCAGAAAAAAAGGGCTTTTGGAGACTACAAATTATTGCTAGAGTTTAATTTTGTGGTCTGCCAAAGCAATCAATATTCTCTGGCAGGTCACCTTTATTAAATGCAGTTATGTGACAAATAGAAAGTAACTTCCTTTCCTGAGACTGAGGTGTTCTCATTCTTGGTCTCAAAGTAAGGCCAGGCAAGATGATAAATTATCCATGATCTATGAACAGAAGATGACATGTTCTCATATAGATGTACTCCTCTGTCTAGTTGAGATTTATAGACCTTTTATATTAATATTGAAGTGTATTTTATTAAATGTATTTTCAAGACTTGTTGAAATCTTAACCTCTTGGCAGAAATTGTTAAATAATGGGAGCGTGTCAGTCAAACGATGTGGTTTCTTCTTCAGAGTGTGAAATAAGGGATCATGGTACTTAAGAAAAATTATCCAGATGTGGTTGATAGTCTGATTTGCCTTATCAGAGATGCTCTTCAGAAGTAAAATTTAATATATTTTATAATAATTCTGATACTGCCTTCTTTCTTGTTCCAGTGTTAATATGCCCTCTTTAAAAAATGAGATGATGATGTTAACAGGTAGTAGTTAGGTTTGTTTTTATACTCCTTACATGGTGAAGTGAAATGTTTGTGCCCATGTAATATTCCCCAACATTGTTTTGAAATTTTACTGCTCTGTAAATACTGGGAATCACAGCAGGTTTCTAAAATTGTGGAGAGATACAGTAAAGTGACCTTTTAAGACACTTCATGATTCAGTGTGTACAGAACTTGCAAAATATTTTTCAGTTGCCTTTAGGATGAATAAGAGTGCTTTTGTGGACCTCACAGTTTGCCCAGCATCTGTGGGCCTTCGTATGGCCTTCACTACCCCACAGCCCCAGCTTTCGTGTGCTTTTTAAATCCATACCCAAATTATTACTTGTTATAGACCCTTGGACTGCTTAAAATTATAAAAATATCAACAGTTACATCCCTGAATGTGAGAGACCTTAGGCACACGATCTCACTTGATCCCCAAAGTACCTTTTGAAATTGGTGGGGCAGGTATTACTATCCTGACTTTATAAAGGTAATTGAAGCATAAAGAACTTATGAGTAGAGCGCGATCACTTAGCTAATGGTGGATAAAGATGTAGCCAGCCTCATTCATTGGGCAGTATTTATGAAGCCCCTCCTCTGCTAGGCACTGTGCTGGGCATGGGTTTTGTG
This sequence comes from Eumetopias jubatus, assembly GCF_037043125.1. Classification (NCBI taxonomy): domain Eukaryota; kingdom Metazoa; phylum Chordata; class Mammalia; order Carnivora; family Otariidae; genus Eumetopias; species Eumetopias jubatus. The sequence goes on from NW_028274809.1 coordinate 26,847,218, forward strand.
CTGCTAGGTCTGATGTTCTTGCCACTCTGCCTGAGCCTCCTGATGTCCGTGAATTTATTTTGACTTTCTTATGCTACTTCTACAGTTTTTAAAAATTGTTTATCCATTTTTTATAAATGGATTTTTATAAATGTTTATCCTTATTTTTTAAATAACAAAAGCAACGAGAGTGTTTCCTTAGGGAATTAACATTGCTGCTGCTTGAATAGCTGGAAAATAGCAAACATCTTCTGACTTGTGCTTAATTTATTAAGATGACTTTTATTATAATAAAAAATATCGGCTTAAATAACAGATGCTCCCTATTAATTGGAAATTACTGCATGCCAGTTTTTCATCAGCAGTCTACTTTAGTATTTAATTATAAATTTGATGTAAGACATTTAGTTACAAAATATTTCCTGCCTTGAGTAGGAAAATGTCATAGCATTTTAAAGTTTTATATAAATTTGTGGTTATTAAGAATAAAATAATTTTCCAGTTCTCCCAGGCGGTAGGAGTGGCCTAAGTGGAAATGAAGTACCCTCCTGTGTTGATAGCCTGTAGTCCAGGAAGTTGAGCGGTCCATATTTTTTGATACTTGTTTTCCCTTTAATATCTACAGCTGACTCCTGAGTTCTCACAACGCTTGAACAATAAGATTCGAGAGCTGCTTCAGCAAATGGAGAGGGGCTTGAAGTCGGCAGACCCCCGGGATAGCACTGTTTATACTGGCTGGGCAGGTAGGAAGTGCTGACTGTGAGCTGGCATAAGCAACGTAGAGGAGAGCCAAAGCATCACCTTGGGAGAATGTCTGACTGACTGGGACACCCTCACATGCTTCCTGTGTCTGTGAATGAGTAATTGCTTCCAGGAAAATGTGGTGCTCTCAGCCTCGCCTTGGGATTTGGGTCTCTAACAGTGCTCTGAATCTAGGGCAAGGGAAGCATATTCATGGAATTCATACCTGCCACAAATTTGGATGGCTGCTTGTGGAAAGAAAAATTGATGTTTAGCATTACTTAGTTAATTTGGAGATGGAATGTCAGTGGGAAGAGTTGGGAAGAGTCCCAGAATACAGTATGTGAAAGAGAAGTAAGGAGAATTAATCCACAGAAAATAAAACATGCCCAGATGTGTCATTTTTTTAAAAAAAGTTACCACATAACAGGGATCCATACGTGAACATAGAGTAAACCAGAGATTCCATGAACTAATCATCTTAATAGTCACTGCTGGTTGGTTTGCATTCACTGTTTTGCTAGTCATTGAGAGGTTGGAGAAAGTTTGGGAAGAAATAGTACATAGATGTCAAAGAAGTGAGAGAGACAGATGAAAGAAGGAACGTTGAAGAACTTCAGTTAGTTTACTAATGAAGAGAGACAGAAAGATAGCTTTATAATCTCAAAGAAGCACAGTTTAGAGACTCAGTGTTTTCCAGTTACTCTGAAAAGGAGATAAGGTGGAACAACCTTTCAGCTCGAGGAATTTAAATTTCATTTTAAGGCAATGGTGCTTGTCATGAGCATGCAGGTTCCTGAGCCTCACAGTGGAGATAATCAGTGTCATAGATCTTGAGCAAGGCCCAGGAATATGCATTTTGCGAGCCTCAGTGGTCCTGATGTAGATAGTCTTCTATGGACTGCACTTTGAGAGCTTTTCTCTGGCAGGAATTTACTAAAAGCAAACCTTTTGGTAATGGCAAGTGATTCTGTCCTTGTGAAGACAGGAAGGCAGATAAAAATCAGAATAAAATTATACTCTCAGGGATGTTTAAAGTCAGTATTTTATAAAGTAAGAGGAATGGACTAGTTAATGTTGGGCCCTCCCTCTTAGCTTAGTTTTATGATTTGGGGTGATTTTAGAAACTTAACACATGATGTGTTAAAGATGAGAATAAATGTGAAAGTATTTTGCTTCAAGAAGGAAGTTATAACAACAGTTAACATTTAAGTGAACATTACTATTCTCTATTTAAAATTATGAGAATTTGAACAAAATAGGACAGGTACAATGCATGGTTATTTTTAGCTTTCCTCTTGATTTCCACATTGTTTAAAGCCCAGACTTGTAGATCTTTTCCTAATAGGAGTTTTTATTATTTTGTTATTCCTGGCAAAAAAAAAAAAAAGATACTGAGACAGATAGCTAGATTTAATTCCCTGTCTATAAAAAGAATGAATTAAACCTCTATCCTATGTACTCATTCAGGTGAGCTTATATTATTACATATTATAAGGTACCTTGCTTTAGGGGGAAAAGAAGTAGAGATTGACTTCAGTTTTGAATTAATAGTTTGACAATGTTAGGGAAAACCATCAATCGGGCCCTCTAATGCCAGGGCTATTTGAGAAGCTAAAGGTTAAATAGAAATGGAAATGGAAAAGAAATTTGACTCCAAAGCAAAATGCAAGTGTATTTATAAATTTTTTGGCAATATGAGTTAACGGTGTCATCTCCTTTGAATGCCAGTATCCTTCGATTTTTTATCTTTAAGTATTTATGAAACTTACTGCTGGCTCCTGAAAGCAGTTTATATGGCAAGTGTCTTAGGCAAATTGGCATACTAAGCAGTTTAGATTGTTTTATGATGTAGCATAAAATCTGCCAGATAGATTTGCTAATGGCTTTTGAGGCAGGGTCCTGATGTCTCTTAATTGAGCTCTGTTAAAAAACCATTATTCCCACATAAAATGGACTGTCTCCTCCAATGTTTTCATAAGTAAAATGCTTTTCTTCCCCTGCCAGTGTGTAGACAGTCTAAATAGCATGAAACTAAAGTTTCATAAGAAACTAAGCTAATTTGACACATAAAATCATGTCAATATCTTTTCTTCCCATTATTGTATCTTACCAAGTATGGTGTCTTTATTATTGCAATTTTATTGCCAGAAAATGCATTCATAAACACTTTAACACAATAAAAATACTTGCTGTTGTGTGTCAAAGCGGTGTTTACATAATTATGTGTAGATTTGTATGTTACTGTGTGTTCCCCATATTATCTTCCAAAGAGTGATACCTTTTAGAAAATAAGGATTCCATTTCTTTTTTTTTTTTAAAGATTTTATTTATTTATTTGAGAGAGAGAGAATGAGAGATAGAGAGCACAAGAGGGAAGAGGGTCAGAGGGAGAAGCAGACTCCCTGCTGAGCAGGGAGCCCGATGCGGGACTCGATCCCAGGACTCCAGGATCATGACCTGAGTCGAAGGCAGCTGCTTAACCAACTGAGCCACCCAGGCGCCCAAGGATTCCATTTCTTTAACTTTGTTCACCAAATTTAGTGTCATATTTTTATAAATATCTTGTTGCTAACTTGTCCAAAATTATATTATTTTGGGAAACACTAATTTATTGTAGAAAACCTTTAAAACTTGATCACCTTCTTCAACATGGGTATTTATTGAGCATTTGTTGTCAGTCTACAATGAAAGCTTTTGCAAGTTATCATTACGTAGTTTGTATGAGAAAACTTCATGATTATTACTAATTAGAACTTTAAATTAACATCCTATTTTGTTAAGTTTCATTCCCCAATAGAAGTATGATCTGATAGTTAATGCTCCTTCAGATAGAATTAGGATTTAGAATAGGGTTAGGTTCTGCTGCATATACCCAAAAGAATCAAAATTGCAGTGACTTAAATAAAATTATTTTTCTCTTATGTAAAAGAAGACCAGTGTAGTCCAGGGTTGATACAGTGGCCTCAGGATGTCAATAGGAGCCCAGGTCCTTTCTTTCTGTTCCATCATCCCTTAGCCACTGGCTTCTACCCCTTGGCCAGATAGCTGCTGAAGATTCATGCATTTCATCAGCTTTTCAGGCTGCAGAAAGGAAAAAGAGGCAAAAAATGCATTCCTCCCCCCTGGAAGCCCCACTCCACAATTCAATTCTACTTACGTCTCATTGGCTGGAACATAGTTACATGGTCACACCTGTTAGCAAGGAAGGATAGTAAATGTAGTCTATTAGCTGGTTATGTGAACTTGGGGATAAGACCTAGAAATCTCTGCTATTAAGTCCTATATAACAAGAAAAGTTATCCTTTTTTTTTATTCCTATGTTTGCACAAGGCATTTGGACAATGAGCCTTATTTTTTCCATCTGCAAAAAGATCTCTAACGTCTGTCCATTTGGGGGGACTTTTTGTCTATACAGAAAGTATTTTGCCTGTTTTGTGTTTCTAGGGAGACTCATATTTGGAATTTGTTTCAAAATACATATTTTTCAAAATGTATTCATTTTAATTTTGTTTTCACTTTAATAAGTAAGAGTCTTTTCATAAAGCCACCATAGAAAGTATTGTAGGAGTGCCAAATCATAAATAATTTTTCTAGAGCTAAGTGTAACTTACTTCAAGAAAGGGAGTGCAACTGGTTCTAAACTTAATACTGTGAAATGTTAGCATTTTCTCAGCTTGACTGCACACTTCTCTGCCTCCCTTCCACTTCCCCTCAGACTCTTGTTTGCTTGTCACAGGATTATGAAGTTCTTAATTTGTTTGTACCATGCATTAATACATAGTAAACCCCATAGTCATATGATTGTGTTTCTGCTTCATGACTATAAAAAAATACAGAGGTAGGCTGCCCAGTTTCATAAATACCTCATTCATGTTATGACTAGATTAGCCTCAGTTGCTCACTTGATCTTGGAAATGAAAGGAGTTTTAGTGAAGAGATGAAGTACCCATGTGTTTTTAATATTACATACGTACTTAAAACTGAAAAATTGGACTCCCATCATTTTTCCCTTTTTCTGGTCTTTTTAGGAAAAATTGAAACTAATAGTGACAAGAGATGTACTAGAATTTCTGTACCTACTATATATACCTTAGAAAGCACTGTGTGCATGATGCTTTATTGGTAAGGGGGGGTGTGTACAGGTTTAAATAAAAATTTAGAAGAAGCAAATCACTGCTTTAGAAAATACAGTCACTTTACAAACTGTTTTACAACTGAAATCATCTTGGTTTTTATGGTAAAATGGAAGCAGAGGATATAAACAGTGATGAGAACAGTTAACATAGGCATTTAATCAGATTCAGACATCATTTTCACTAAAGCCTACATAGTCACTCCTGTGGGTTGTCAGTGCAGTTTTACAATCAGTATTCCCGACTTTTAAATATTTTTATTCACAAGAGAGAGGTAAAATGCCTTGACCCTAGGAAAGAAAGGAGGAGAGAATTTTTCAAACCTCGTAGCTGTCTCGTATTGGCCAATGAGGCAGTTATGGTAATAAATCACTCTGGGGTCTCATGCTTATCCAGGAATGAAGTATTGTGAATAATCAATTTTGTAGACAGTAATTGAGAATTAATAAATTACTACTGATGATCAGAAACAAGAATTCAGTAACTTAATAATAAAATATATTGAGTACATTTTGGTTCCCAAGGGAATGAGGATCATCAATATGCAGTTTCATGATCATTTTACTGTTAAAGGACAGGCGTAAAGATTAAAAGTGATTGCCATTAATAAAATGTTGGTAGTATCGACATTTGAATGACAGAAGCCAGAGTGTGTGTGCATGTTATCTCAGTGACTAATGTTATATGCCAGACACCATTCTAAGTGCTTTGCATTAATTAACCTAAATCTCAGAACCACCCTATGGCATGGATACTATTTGCATCCCCGTTTCACAGATGAGAAAACTGAGGCAAAACAAGGCTGAGTACCTATCGAAGGTTACAGAGCCAGTAGTGAGAAAGTTAGGATTCAGCACCTCAAGTCTAGCGTTAGAAGCCTAGTCTTTCCCCCGTGAGAGTGTTTGTCCTCATCTGTGTGTATTTACTGTCCACTTCTACATCTGGGTTTACTCCATACATTTGGTAACTGAAGGTCTACTCATAACCGTAAGATGGAGTGATTTGAGCAGTGATAACGTGATGATACTCATGCTATACATTTTAGAAGTGGCTAATGACTAGTCAGTTTTAAGTGTTTGAGAAAAAAATTAAAATAGATGAAACATGAAAGGAATTTGGAAAGAAAGAGGGAAACACGAGTTAGACAGGCAAGAGTAATTACTATTTAAAAGCCTATAGGAAGAAGTTATTTGGGATTGGACGTAAAGTAAACCCTGGAAAGATTTATGGGCATTTGCAGCCAGAAAAATGAAATCTCCAGCATTTTGCTACAGAATTTGCTTCCATGCTTCCTAATCCTGAATTAATATATTCAGCGTGGTTTCAGGATAGAAAATTAATTGGGCCAAAACAGAAGTTTTTTCTCATAATCGCTTGTATTTGAAAAGGCTTGTTGATCTTCGTGTATGAAGTATCACCCATAGTCTGAAAACAGTCAGTAGCTCTTACGGCTGTTAATAAGTGATATTTGACATGAACAGGCCCAGTTGTTTTCACTGACAACCTCTTTTATAAAATTTAGTACATTGAAGTGTAATGCATCATGATATTGATGTATCACATATGCCAGCAATAAGCACTGAATTGTTCCTTCTCAGCCATAATCCTTGCCTGGTAGATCTACCAAGAGTTCTTTATAGAATGCGCTCCCAGCTTGGGAAGCAAGGCAAACATTTGGTTCTTTAGATGTTCCATCAAGAACTGGTCTTTATACCTGTGCACATAGCAGCAGACAGTGCAGAAAAAGAACAGGCATGGAAGCCCCTTAAGATCAAACACGATGGCCAGTTACGGAGTGGTCCTAAGTGGTGTTCGGGAATCTGTTGGGACTCACAGCCCCTGTTTTTGGGCTGCTCTGGGTTTTGTTTCAGGTAGCTATAGGTTCCAGGAAGGAGGAGATTTTAAAGTGCCTTATAAAATAGAAATTACAAAACATTGGTGAGGAATTGTTATTATAAAGAATTAAATGAGCAGATGAAGTATTCTCATGTGAGAAGCGTTTAGGAGAAAAGATTGCTTCCCTTGCTGATAACATAGTAGAAAAGGTAAGTAAACACAAGCGATAGCTGATCTCACTAGTGTCTTTAAGAGAGAATGAGGGAAAGTGCCATCCTCATTTAATTTCATTTTTTCCCACTCTTAACTATGATGATTCCTAAGGGAAATGATGATCAGCTCACACTCAAGGAAAAAAAAATACAGGACTCTAGGGGCTTTAGTTCTAAAAGACATAACCCAATCTTCTATAACCAACTCACAAAGTTAATGAGGCTAAGATCAGCATATATTTCCTCTCTTCAAGTATTAGATAACATTTTAAATAAGAGGATATGCAGCATAATCCCTGGAGTAATATTAACTTGCGCTCTAAATGCAAGTCATTAAAGTGTTTCAAGATGCTGTTCCTCTGATCTGTCAAATGTATAGCCTTTGAGCTACAGCCTTAGCATGTGGGGCTTAGTTTCTGCTGATACCAGACTTAGTTGAAAGGAATCACTCTGGCCAGGTATCTTTTCTTTGCAATTGGTCTTTTTATTACATAGCTCTTCAATCAGAGCCAGCATTTCATTGTCTAATTTGAGCCCCAGCCAAGTGTCCTTCACCTTCATGAGAAGCACCTATGCCTCCCAGCCAGAGCTGTCAGGGCAAGCGGAAGGAATAAAGGGCATGGATTTCCACCGGGTTAGTTAGAGCCCCTCACAGTGACCACTAGGTAGAGACCTGCCCCAGAATGCTGTCTTTCAGACTGCACTTTCTCTGAAGTTGATGTCATTGTACTGTAGGTTATCTCACGTGGCTTAGCTATAGGCTTGAAACAGCTGTAGGGTTTAAATGCTACCAGTGTGCTTGGGTGAAACACTGAGAGCAGGAAGAAAATGTTGATAGATCAGAAGAAATGGCAGGAGGGAAAGAAAGAAGACAATATCTAAGCAATTTGCCTTTTACAGACGACACCAAGGAGGCTGGGGCTGTGTTTTGTCATTTTTATTCCAGTAACTTGAGCATTTAACACAGTGCCAGGTCCATAGTTGGTGCTTAATAAATATTTATTGAATGAATGTGTGAATGAACTGTCTGCCATTACTATTCTATAGTATACCACCTACATAAATTAAAAACAATAAAGCAAACTAGGTGGAATGAGGAAAGAGTGGAATTCAACTTATTTCATATGTCTTAGGATGTAGAAGAGTCAGTCACATCTCCTTCCCTTGCTTCTGGTCCAATTGAGAAATGAACTCAAAAATTAGAGAGGGTTTATAATATCTGCTTTATACTTGATAAAGCTGGATAGAGAGCCTGTTGTTTAGACCTGGATGTAAAATGGGTTTCTTCTTTTTTGCTGCCTGACTTGAACTTACCTCCTTAGACTCAAACAGCATCTGGATAGTACAAATATGGATTACTACATGAGAAAAAGGAGAAAAAAGAGGGAACACCTAAAGACAGAAGACTCCCAGAAAGCTCAAGAGGAGGGCCAGATGGCACATGTATAGAGAACGTTTTTTTAGTAAGAGGAGCCAGCAAGGGTGGAGAGAGGCAGGAAGATGGGAAGACTGCTTCCCTCTGTACTTTGTCTTTTTCAATCGGGCATCAGAGATGAGGCAAAATGACTGATGCAGCACTGGAAATTCACAGTCTAATGGGGTTGGGTATTTATTGAGTAGTTATTATGTGCTAGAACTTGAAATAATCAGCATGATTCACAGTAACTATGGAGTAGCTACTGTTACTTCCATTTTATAGATAAACATGCTTAGGCACAGAGCGGCTTAGTAAATGAGGTAAAAATCACACAGTGAGTTACTGGTGGCTTCAATCCCAGACATTGATTCCTGAGCCTGAGCCCTTCATGACTACTCTATTGAAAGATTTATCACCTATCCAGGGCAATCGAAATAAAAGACTAGGAGCACTTCCTATTTTGACAGTTGTGAGGCAGGGCACTGAGGGAAGGAGGAGGAAAGTATGAGGTCTCCTTTTTTTTAAGTCTATTTTCCTATTGGACAGTCAGCTCTGGAAATACATAGAAGAGAAAAGAAGACACATCTTCTGAGTGCTTGTTTGCCCTATTTTCTACTTCTTCGTTTGAGAGAACACTATTTAATAAATGGTGCGAAGTCACAACTGGTTTTCTCCCCATGTCACCTGTATTCAAGTACTTGGAGAACAGCAGCTGTTGATGCTTGTGATGCTTGACTTTAAGCTGACAGCTGAGCAGATAATGCTGGTCCAGTGTTTATGTACAGGCTTTGTGGAGAGCACTATGCACAGTAACGGCAGTGACTAGGAATGGGAATCCTGCCCTGAAGAAAACGGTAATTTTTTTTTTTTTTTGAGACAGAGGGAGGAAAAGAGATGGGGCAGGGCAGAGGGAGAAGGAGAGAGAGAATCCCAAGCAGACTCCCTGCTGAGCGCAGAGCCTGATGCAGGGCTTGATCTCATGACCCTGAGATCATGACTTGAGCCGAAATCAAGAGTCAGATGCTTAGCCAGCTGAGCCACCCAGGCACCTCTAGACAACTGTAATTTTATTGAAAAAATAAAAATGCACTTAGTCAGACATCCTCACAAAATTGAGAAACCATTACAAAATCATGTATCAGAAAGTACCAACGTGATATAGAAAAACAGGTGATCATACTATATGGGGTTAACTAGAGAAAATGGTCACTTATATTTTCATAAATCTGAAAGGGAAAAAAAACATGGTAATTGATAAACTTTCAAAGTGTTCTTTTACTAGGGAACAGTTTATTTGAAACTACCCATCATCCTTTTAGGGAGTTCCTATTTCCATATCACTCAAAACTATTGAGACCCGTTCTTGGGTATTAGCAGGTACCTCTAGTGACTCCAGCGGTATTTCAATCTGAGCATGACTTTTCCCGCCAGAGTACATGAGGAGAATCTTTAAAAGACCTTGACCTTCAAGGAAATACCTTGTAGAGAGGAGGTACCATGGCAAAGGTTCTTACATCAGTGCAGACTGGTTGTAAAATAAATGAACACTGTTAAGGAATAATCTCTAAAGTGCAGAATTACAGACAAGTGTTTTTGAGAGTTCATACATCTGTGGAGATTTTTATCATGTCCACATACATTTGAGATGCACGAAGGTCTTGATTGGTCAAGATGAATAGGACTAATGATCCCTCAGAAATTCAGAGGCTTAGTATTAATTACTTCTCAACAGCTGGCTATATTTCTAGCACTACTGGGGATAAGTAGCTGAGTAAGGAAATTGCAGATTTAGAAGTGTCCCTAAGCAGTTTACCCTCCCTTCCCAGAGTAATAGCTATAGAAGGAGACAGTAGAAAAATCTAGTTCAGAGCTTCCATGCTAAAAACCAGGACAGATTCCTATTACAGCAAAGTTTTCTTCGGTCCTTATGGTATCGTTTTTTTTCTTTGAAGTAAATTAGTTGTCAGCATTTCAAAAACATTTCTAGGATGAACTGTTGGGGCAGTGCGAGACTTCCTGAACTTCTTACGCACAATGACATCGATCTCTGGTGTTCAGAGCAGACGGAATTTTTAATTTTGTTTACTTTTAATTAACTCAAAGTTTTCTAGACACTTATGGTTAGAAGCTGTCATACTGGACACCACAGTTGGAAGCAACCAAACAAGCTCTGGGAGTTGTAAGATCAAAGTAATATATGTCTGGATTTCTTCTGGCCTCTTGGACTAAAAAGGAGGGATTTTTTGTTTTTGTTTTTATTAAAAGCATCCCCTACCTACATTGTATTAGTGAGTCTTCTAGTCCACTTGCTCTTAAAGTGCATCAGAGAATCACTGACTACTCCAGGAGTCACATCATTCCCCACACCTTTGGAGGACATTTGTCCAGCCTCTCTTCCCTAAACTCCAGATGCATCCAGCTGCCTATTTAAGCTCTCCACTTGGATGTCTGATGAACATCTCAAACCTTCTCTCTGCCTCTTCCCCACTGCCGGGCCCTGTGTTAGACATGTCTAGTGCTCACCCATATCTGGTGTCCCTCTTTCTGAACTCCTAGGAGGGTTAAATCTCTCAACTTCAGTGTCGTTAGGTAAGGCGACCTCTTCTAGTCCAGGGGCTGCAGGGGGAAGCAGCATGTGTCGCTTCCAAGCCAAAGCCTATAATTGCTGGTGTGAGGCCCTGCAGCAACTCTTCATGTGGTACCTATCTGGATCCAGTTCCCTAATAAAGTCCTGCATGTTCAGTTCCTTCTTGGAGGACCTGGACTAACACATAGGGTTATCTTTGAAAAATGCTTTTTGGGGTGCCTGGGTGGCTCCATTGGTTAAGCATCCGACTTTTGATTTCAGTTCAGGTCTTGATCTCAGGGTCGTGAGTTCAAGTCTCACACTGGGCTCCATGCTGGGCATGGAGCCTACTTAAAAAAAAAAAATATGCTTTTGGGGGGGAATACTACTCCTTTACATAAACCAACCATAGATTAGTATCAAGCCTGAATTTCTGTGTCTGGTTTTTAATAATTTGAACCCCTAAGGAGTCTGTCCTTACTAACCATGTCATCCCCTAGCCTTCCCATCCACATGGTCTTGCTCAGGTGATTCCACTTGCTGGGAGTACTATGCACAGGCTCTATTTCAGCCTTCCCCTTTTGGTCCACACCCCATCCATACCTTCTTCTCCTTGATGGTATATTTTTCCCCCTGCAATAGAGGGAATACTCTCTCCACCTCTATCCATTCTTTCTCCATTAAGCCAGTCTCCAAAGTTATGAATAACTAAAGAATGAACATGGCATTTCTAAAACATTTACTGACTTCACCTGCTTGCTTCTAAGAGGCACTTGATTGATTTTTTTACTGACGTGAAATTTATCTGGATTTGCATGTAAAATAGAGGTAGTGTCCCTATTACAACTTTCCTGTACCCTTTAGGAAATGAAGTACAACCAACCAGAATAGGAATAGTCTCTTATTCCTGAAGGAGAGTACTCATTACTTAACAGAATTAGTTATCCCAAATGCTTTATTGGTCATCTTTAATGAGTTTGGGATTAATGGGCAGATAATGGATTAGATTTTGCTTTACTCATTTCTCAGTGTATTTCTCTTCATATGGATTATTTTCCCATTTAGAATATGCCAATAAGTTTAAGTCATATATATGAGCAAATCTAACAAGACAGTAAAATTCAGACCAAAAAAGCATTTGTTTTCATAGCTTAATCACAGTAGTTATCATAGAGTGAACCATCTAAGAAATAGAATATTTAACATCAATTTTATGTCAATGAAAATGTCAAAATCCCTCCAGATTTAAAGGGGGGTGAGGAGCAGGGTTTTTTTTTTTTTTCTTTTAATAATCCTAAAACGAGTTGGAGCATAGTTTTACAATTAAATGCAATCAAAACTTAAATCTCACTTCAGTCTTCTCTGTTCTGGAAGAAAAGGTGAAAGGGTAGAAGAAGGAAGCAAATCTCCTTTATCCTACCTTTTGCTTAGAAAAATAATATAGAAGGAAATTTTATCCACTACTCAAATTTAAGCCCAGAATACTCTGGGTAAGTAGCATATCCTGTGATAAAAAAAAGGAAACATTAAAAAGATTAAACTCTATACATCATCCTGTGTTGAGTCTCATGACCAGTTTCGATGGTTATCCTAGAAGCTAGTACAGTGTTCTTTCTCATTATGTTAAATGTCCTTTAGAGACTGGAATCCTACTTGCTAATGAGATTATGAATAGTTAGAACTATAACCCTTCCCTCCCAAACTTGACCCTTCCCTAGAGGCATATTAATATCTTTTTGGATGAGAAGTATATTAAGCCTTGCAGTACTATTTGACTCTTTCCATGAAGAACAAATTTATTTTGGTAAGAATTACATTTGAAAAGTTTGTTAAATCATCTTTTTAAGATTTTGTTTATTTATTTGAGAGAGAGAGAGCACAAACAGGGGGAACAGGAGAGGGAGAAGCAGGCTCCCTGCTGAGCAGGGAGCCCAATGTGGAGGTTGATGCCAGGACCCTGGGATCATGACCTGGGCCGAAGGCAGACGCTTAGCTGACTGAGCCACCCAGGCACCTCTGAAAAGAGTTTTTAAAAGCATAGAGGTCAGGGCTGCGAGTATATGTAAGGGGACTGGGTGAGTTTTCCCTGCCGAGCCCTTGAGGTTGTATCTTCTTTTTCTATTTAATTTTATTTTATTATGTTATGTTAGTCACCATACATTACATCACCAGTTTTCAATGCACTGATCCACGATTCATTGTTTTCGTACAACACCCAGTGCTCCATGCAATACGTGCCCTCCTTGATACCCTTCACCAGGCTAACCCATCCTCCCACCCCCCTCCCCTCTAAAACCCTCAGTTTTGTTTCTCAGAGTCCATAGTCTCTCTTCGTTCATCTCTCCTTCTGATCCCCCCCCCCGCCACTTCATGTTTCCCTTCCTTCTCCTAATGTCCTCCACACTATTCCTTATGTTCCACAAATAAGTTAAACCATATGATAATTGACTTTCTCTGCTTGACTTATTTCACTTAGCATAATCTCCTCCAGTCCCATTCCTGTTGATGTAAAAGTTGGGTATTCATCCTTTCTGATGGCTGAGTAATACTCCATTGTATATATGGACCACATCTTTTTTAATCATTCATCTGTTGAAGGGCATCTTGGCTCTTTCCACAGTTTGGCTATTGCGGACATTGCTGCTATGAACATTGGGGTGCATATGGCCCTTCTTTTCACTACATCTGTTTCTTTGGGGTAAATACCCAGGAGTGCAATTGCTGGGTCATAGGGTAGCTCTATTTTTAATTTTTTGAGGCACCGCCACACTGTTTTCCAAAGTGGCTGTACCAACTTGCATTCCCACCAACAGTATAAGAGGGTTCCCCTTTCTCCACAACCTCTCCAACATTTGCTGTTTCTGGCCTTGTCAATTTTTGCTATTCTAACTGGTGGAAGGTTGTATCTCAATGTGGTTTTGATTTGAATTTCCCTGATGGCTAATGATGATGAACATTTTTTCATGTGTCTGTTAGCCATTTGTATGTCTTTGGAGAAGTGTCTGTTCATGTCCTCTGCCCATTTTTTGACTTATTTGTTTTTTGGGTGTTGAGTTTGAGAAGTTCTTTATAGATCTTGGATACCAGCCCTTTATCTGTACTGTCATTTGCAAATATATTCTCCCTTTCTGTGGATTGCCTCTTTGTTTTGTTGACTGTTTCCTTTGCTGTGCAGAAGCTTTTTATCTTGATGAAGTCCAAATAGTTCATTTTTGCTTTTTGTTTCACTAGCCTTTGGAGATGTATCTTGAAAGAAATTGCTGTGGCCAGTGTCAAAGAGGTTATTGCCTATGTTCTTCTCTAGGATTTTGGTGGATTCCTGTCTCACATTGAGGTCTTTTATCCATTTTGAGTTTATCTTTGTGTATGGTGTTAGAGAATGGTCGAGTTTCATTCTTCTGCATGTGGCTGTCCAATTTTCCCAGCACCATTTATTGAAGAGACTGTCTTTTTTCCATTGCGTATTTTTTCCTGCTTTGTTGAAGATTATTTGACCATAGAGTTGAGGGTCCATATCTGGGCTCTCTATTCTGTTCCATTGGTCTATATGTCTGTTTTTGTGCCAGTACCATGCTGTCTTGGTGATCACGGCTTTGTAATATAGCTTGAAATGAGGCAACGTGATGCCCCCAGCTTTGTTTTTCTTTTTCAACATTTCCTTGGTGATTCAGGGTCTTTTCTGATTCCATACAAATTTTAGGATTGTTTGTTCCAGCACTTTGAAAAATGTCACTGGACTTTTGATCGGGATGGCGTTTGAAGGTATAGATTGCTCTGGTAACATAGACATTTTAACAATGTTTATTCTTCCGATCCATGAGCATGGAATGTTTTTCCATCTTTTTGCGTCTTCAATTTCTTTTATGAGTGTTCTGTAGTTCCTAGAGTATAGATCCTTTACTTCTTTGGTTAGGTTTATTCCGAGGTATCTTATGGTTTTTGGTGCTATTGTAAATGGAATCGTTTCTCTAATTTCTCTTTCTACAGTTGCATTGTTAGTGTATAAGAAAGCAGCTGATTTCTGTGCATTGATTTTGTATCCTGCCACATTATTGAATTGCTGTATGAATTCTAGTAATTTGGGGGTGGAGTCTTTTGGGTTTTCCACATAAAGTACCATGTCATCTGCGAAAAGAGAGAGTTTGACTTCTTTGCCAATTTGAATACCTTTTATTTCTTTTTGTGGTCTGATTGCTGTTGCTAGGACTTATAGTACTATGTTGAACAATAGTGGCGAGAGTGGGCATCCTTGACATGTTCCTGATCTTAAGGGAAAGGCTCTCAGCTTTTCCCCATTGAGGATAATATTCACTGTGGGTTTTTCACAGATGGATTTTATGTACTTGAGGGATGTTCCCTCTATCCTTATACTCTGAAGAGTTTTAATCAGGAAAGGATGCTGTAGGTTGTGTCTTTATTTCCCACCTTGCCAGTTACCTCTCAGCATTCAGTATTACATGCAAAGGTGATGTTTTGTGCATAAATATTGCTAAAGTTTGGAAGACCATAAAGATTGGGTTCAAGGCTTCTAGCCACACACAGTTCCCCATTTTTCTATTAAATTAGGGCATGTGGGACATACAGTATTGAGGAGGCATTAAATGTCTTTGACTTCCATATTTTGTCTTATACCCTGGACCTAGACTGATTTCTAGAAGGCTTGTCCAGGAAACTTTTTCGAATTGGCAGCAGCACTCCTCACTTGAAACCCTTTTCATCATGGGTGTTTTGTGACAGGAAGTAGACACCGTAAACTGCAAGGTGCAGCAGATTGCTTAATCAAAATATATGGACACTGAGGCCCAGAATGAGACAAAGGAGAGAACCAGAACCTGAGGTTGTAGAATCCCAGAAGCTGGAGAGAGAATTCTCTGCTGATCAAAAAGAAAAAAAGTTTTTCATCTAAATGAAATATTGTGGACTGGAAAAATGACTACCTGTTTGTC
This sequence comes from Eumetopias jubatus, assembly GCF_037043125.1. Lineage (NCBI taxonomy): Eukaryota > Metazoa > Chordata > Mammalia > Carnivora > Otariidae > Eumetopias > Eumetopias jubatus. The sequence continues at coordinate 26,863,051 of NW_028274809.1, forward strand.
GTGAGAAATGCATCCAGCCTTACAATTGCAAACTTTAATGGGTTTTGTTTGTTAAAGATTTAGGCCAAGAGGAATTGATAATGAGAGAGAGACAAAGGTCTAAAAAGGAAAACAATCACTGGGCTTGTATTTAATCACTTCGTATTTTCTCAGACCTCAGTCATGTCATTATCTGGCTGTGGTGCTTACAGAACTTAATTAGGGGAGTTCAGGCAGCAATGGGAATAGGAGGCCAAAATGAAAGGGTAACAATTTAAATGGATCACCAGCAGGTGCCTGGTGTGGATGGAGATGAAGCCATTTAAGAACCTAATTGTAGAGGAAGCTCTTGACATTGATCATTTGTGAAAAGGAGATTTTTCTTTTCTTATATATGTGGTTTTGTACACTTATGTCTACAAACCTTCAGCACTGGTACGTCTGATCATCAGCTTGTGGAATTACTAACACCAATCCACTTTGAAAGAGTTATTAACTTTGGCAGGAAATGAAAATTTGGCCTTAATATACATGTGAAATTGAATTGTCTGTAGCACAAAGCTTTGGAGATTACCCATGCAAAATGAGAAAACTATCTAAATTTAAAATTGTCCTCAGTACAGTGAAAAGTAATTTTGCAGACTGCGTTTTTACTGCACTGAAATCCATGAAGAGATGGGCTCTATTAATTTAGATTTAAACAGAGACTCTGTATCTTCTAAAAATGGTAAATGAGATGGAAAATGTACTTTAAGGGGAGAAATGAGTTTCTGGAAATGCTGCAGGCAAGCAGGTTCTCTACTCCACATCTCTGAGTCTGCCCTGAGACCAGTCGGCTTCAGAGGGAAGGCTCTATCTACTGTGACAGGCATTTGGAATAAGGACATTCAGACAACACCTCAATTATATATATAGCAGGCTTCAAGAACAGGATAAAGAAGCAAGTCAAGTACGGCCCAAAGCAAAAGTTATTGGCAGTTTTTACACCATAATTCCTAAAGTGGCCGGGTCCTTGGCAGAGGAAAAAAAAAAAATTAAGGAGGGATTGAATTTATTTTCTTAGATGTCACTACCTCACAGTAGTTTTCTTCTAATCTCTGCCTGGAAAGATACCGGAGTAGGGAATTTGGTTACTCTACCTACCTTCTCACTCAAAAACTTAACTTCTTTATAAGGAGAAATTGAGTTTTTCACTCCCTAGTCTTTACATTTTTTTTTAGCTCACAAGAACAAATATTACTTGTTTATTGATTAAAGTAAATGATTATTTGTTAAATAAACAGGTGACTGTTTAGAACCATGGTTTTGATAACCTGTCATGTAACCATCAAGAATAATACATGAACACACAAGAGCCAGAGGGACAAGGATTCATAATAAACTTAGGTTAGAGTTCTCCGAGGGTCTCGGAGTGTCTATTCTTTACGGTTGCAGTGATGAAGAAACAGAGTGAGTGCCTGTGTCTGGTTCTTAGAGCTGCACAGTAGTAAAGCTGTGTCTAGAACTAAGGTCATCTGAACTTAGGCATAGTTTACATATGTGTTAGGGTTTATCAGCAATCAACACTGCGGAGTTGGCAACAAACCGAAGTAATGCAGTCAGCAGCCCATTCCTCATCTTCATGTGATTTTCTTTCTGCTTCTCAGGTATCGCTCTGCTTTACTTGCATCTCTATGATGTGTTCGGGGACCCCGCTTACCTCCAGATGGCACACGGCTACGTAAAGCGAAGTCTGAACAGTCTGACCAAGCGCTCCATCACCTTCCTGTGCGGGGACGCAGGCCCCCTGGCGGTGGGCGCCGTGGTGTACCACAGGATGAACAGTGAGAAGCAGGCGGAAGACTGCATCACCCGGTAATCACGTTTCTTTTCAAGGATTATTATCAAGACGTCATTACATATTCATTCTGTATGTGTGTTAGCAAAAGAACATTTTAGTGAAGTTACTTTTCCCTCAGCAGTAAATCTCACTACTGTCATTTGATCACGTCACACCTCATTCCGATGTAGTTAAGGAACAACCAGTAAAATTCCCTATTTTATTGTAAGATGTCATGACACTGAGGGGCGCCTGGGTGGCTCAGTTGGTTAAGCGACTGCCTTCGGCTCGGGTCATGATCCTGGAGTCCCGGGATCGAGTCCCGCATCGGGCTCCCTGCTGGGTGGGGAGTCTGCTTCTCCCTCTGACCCTCTTCCCTCTTGTGCTCTCTGTTTCTCATTCTCCGTCTCTCAAATAAATAAATGCTTAAAAAAAAAAGATGTCATGACACTGACCCACACCAGATCAAACATCAGTTTTATAACAAAAATGAGATCAGAAGCCTAATCCTGGGATTACTAATCCAAGGTGCTATCCAAGATGCTATCCAAGATCAATAATTTGAAAAATGTGGTTCATTTCCTGTGATGGGCTGGGAAAGGCCTCCTCATGGACTACAGACTGACTCAAAATTGCTTTTCTTAGGAGCCAATAACATGCAAATCCAGATTTTTATCTTTAATAGAGATCGGGGAAGCCCACTAGAAGCTTGTGAATTATGAAGAATTACTAAACTTGTGTACTAATAAACTACAATTATTGTTTTACTAGAGTTTATTGAGCACAAAGAATTCTGTTCAGAATTCTGGCAGCCATGCAACTCTGCATGCAGTGCTGTTAGGCTCCCACTGAGTGTGTCCACATGCAGAGAGTTGCAATTCCAGCAAAGGCTTTTGGTTGTGTTTCGTTATTTAATAGCCTTTACTTTATAGAGCAATTTTCAGTTCACAGAAAAATTGAGAGGAGGGTACAGAGATTTCCCATATACATGCATAGCCTCCCCCATTATCAACATTCCCCACTGGAGTGAAAACACTTGTTACAATGGACAGGCACATATCACCCGAAGTCCATGGTTTATATTAGTTACATTAGTTGCATCTTGGTGTTGTGCACTCTGTGGGTTTGGACAAATGTATAGTGACATGTGTCCATCATTATATTGTCATACAGAGTAGTTTCCCTGCCCCGAAAATCCACTGTGCTCTGCCTGTTAATCCCTCTTCCCTGCTCCCTGACCCCTGGCTACTGTTGATCATTTTACAGTCTCCGTAGTTTTGCCTTTTCCAGAATGTCATAGTTGGAAATATTACAATATGTAGTCTTTTCAGATTGGCTTCTTTCACTGAGCGATACGTATTTAAGGCTCCTCTATGTCTTTTCATGGTATGTTAGCTCATTTCTTTTTAGCACTGAGTAAAATTCCGCTGTCTGGATGTACCGTAGTTTATCCATTCACCTACTGAAGGACATCTTGGTTGCTTTCAAGTTTTGGCAGTTATGAATAAAGCTAATGTAAACATCCAGTTCTGCAGGGTTTCGTGCAGATGTAAGCATACAGCTCCTTTGAGTAAATATCAAGGAGTACAATTGCTGGATCATATTGTAAGGGTATGTTTAGTTTTGTAAGAATTTCCAAACTATCTTCCAGAGTGGCTGTACCATTTTGTATTCCCACAAGCAATGAATGAAAGTTCCTCGTGCTCGTGCTCCACATCCTTGCCAGGGTTCTAGATTTTGGCCATTCTAGTAGATGTGTAGTGGTATCTCGTTTTAATTTGCATTTCCCTGATGACGTATGATGTGGAGCATCTTTTTATATACTCCCTTGCCATTAGTATTGCTTCTTTGGTGAAGTGTCTGTTAAGGTCTTTCACCCATTTTTTAATTGGGTCCAGCAACATTTTAATCAGTGATTATCTCCAGTTTGACCATGGTTTTTGATTCCCACTACTTTTTCTTATAAATTTCTATTAGAATGGCATTTTCATCACTGATTTTGTTTGTGGAGGATCTTTGGTGAATTTTACACTGTGCAGTGGTGTGTATTTCATTAACAGGCTTTTGGCCTAAAATTCTAGTAACTAGAGTTTTTTCTACCCCACAAAATTTTATTATGAAAAATTTCAAACATACAGAAATGTTGAAACAGTAGTGAATACCTATATATCTACCCACATAGATTCTACCATTAACATTTTTCTATACTTGCTTTATCACATATCTAATCCATCTATCCATTTCAGAATGAATTGCAGACATCAGTACCCTTCCTTCTAAATATTAAAGCATATATATTGTTTACTAGAGTTCAATATCTGTTTAGTTTTCTTCTTTTCATGTAAAGTTTATACACAATGTGCTGCCCAAGTTTTATGTATATTTGTTGAGTTTTGACAAATGCATTGCAACACAGAAACTACCTTTCTATTTCTTTGCAGCCAGTTTAAAGCCATTAGCCACACATTTGCTTTAGAGGCTCGGACGGAAGTCTCATTCAGTGAGTCACTCTTAAGTATCGCAAAAATAAGCCGTAGTGGTCCCAATGTTTTACATGTAATGCCAGCCTTTCTCAGTGTATGTGCAGCCAGATAGTAATAGTTTGCTGTGTGAAAAATAAAAACAAGATTTAGGTATTCAGACAGGGGACTACGTATTTAAGGCTCCTCCATGTCTTTTCATGGTATGTTAGCTCATTTCTTTTTAGCACTGAGTAAAATTCCGCTGTCTGGATGTACCATAGTTTATCCATTCACCTACTGAAGGACATCTTGGTTGCTTTCAAGTTTTGGCAGTTATGAATAAAGCTAATGTAAACATCCAGTTCTGCAGGGTTACTCAAAGGAGCTGTACGCTTACATCTGCACATCCACCTTTACTGGCTGCTCAGAGTCGTCAGGAGCTTTTGACACATGGGTGAAACTCTAGCGACTCTAGGGAGTAGAATTTGCCAAACTTGCCAAGTAGGTAACTCTTTTCCTCGTGACATTTTAGAGCCTACTGTTGTAAGAAACCATCTTTGGGGCACAGTACCATATATTAATATTGGTTTATTTATAAAACACTCTTAAAAGTAAACTAAAATTTTTTGATACCTTGATAATAAAGATGTTTTTGTTATTTATAGCTTTTTGAAAACTTTTACAATGTTTCAACAGTATTTTATTTATAGCCAGTAGATTTGTTAAGATTAAATATATAGAATGCCGATAGTGAAAATAGGCCATTTATGGCCACAGTTTTGATTTTTCAGATTTCTAGAGTTCATGGCAGAACAGGAAGAAAAAAGGAATTATGTGTAAATTGCTTTCACATCTCCTCCCTTTTAAGGGGAAAATCTGTAAGTTTTTGCAACTCAATTGAAATGATTTGATGTCATCAGATATTTAATAAACCTACTTGGTTGTTTTATTTTTTACTGAACCTTCTTTCTCATATCACATAGGCCTTTGGAGCTATCAGAGACCCACAAGTTCTCTACATGGCCTCTGTGTTGTGCTCATTTTTCAGCTTACCTTTCCTATGGTTTCTTAATATAATAGTCTTTCAGGGGCACCTGGGTGGCTCAGTCATTAAGCGTCTGCCTTTGGCTCAGGTCATGGTCCCAGGGTCCTGGGATCGAGCCCCGCATCGGGCTCCCTGCTCTTTGGAGAGTCTGCTTCTTGCTCTTCCTCTGCCTCTGCCCCTCTCCCCCTGCTTGTGTTCTCTCTCTCTCTGTCTCAAATAAATAAATAAAATCTTAAAAAATATATGTATATATAAAATAGTCTTTCAGAATCATAATTCTGAGTTTTAGAGATCAAAGAAGTCAGTGTTTCCCTAAGGTAGGGATTCTTAAATTTGGGGCCCTGAGAATCTTAGGGCTTCCAAAGGTATAAAATCCCCAAATTGTATTCAGCATGGAGAGAACATTTACACTTTTTTGGAGGAGTCTGCGACTCCCCAAAAAGGAGTGTGTGTGCATGTGCCCGTGTGTCTACTCATGATCAGAATGTCCTGCAGTTGGCTGGGGCAGGTGGCAAGGAAGAGAATCAGTAGCACCAATTTTTCCTACTGTTTGACTTGTACCGGGTTCGTTTTCACCATCCTGCCGCAGAGAGTTGGTGCCACTACTCAGAGAAAGCATTGCCTATTTACAATACCCCACTAAGTCACTAATCGCACAGATACAGTGCTGTGGGGCCGCTCTTCAGAACGACCAAGAGTTTTGGCTTTCTGATCAGGAAGTGTAGACTCTCTTTTGTAGTGTGATGAGTAAGAAAAGTACTTCTTTTTAAAAAGTTACAGGGGCCCCTGGGTGGCTCAGTTGGTTAAGCCGACTGCCTTTGGCTCAGATCATGATCCCAGGGTCCTGGGATCGAGCCCTGCATCGGGCTCCCTGCTCTGCAGGAAGCCTGGTTCTCCCTTACCCGCTCCCCCTGCTTGTGTTCCTTCTCTCGCTGTCTCTCTCTCTGTCAAATAAATAAATAAAATCTTTTTATAAATAAATAAATAAATAAATAAATAAATAAATAAATAAATAAATAAAAAGTTACAAACCTTTAGATGATACAAGGTAAAAACTCTCCCCAGTCAAACCCTGGGGACTTATTGCCAGGAGTGAAACAGAACTTTGCTGGTTTTCTAAGTCTCCATTCTTCCTTCAGTGACATTTCAGTGACCTGTCTCTTCTGAAGACTGGTTGCTATTAATATCAACGTAGCAAAACAAATGGGGCTGCAGTGATGTGCTTCTGGGTTTGAGAGTTTTTGAAAACACATAAAATAACCTTTATGATTTACAAATGCTATCATTTCTTCACTTTATCTTGAGACTATGGCATGTAAAACCTGCATTTAGAAGGCCTACCTTTAGTAATCATCAGACCCAGCTCAGGAGTTTTAATGACTTGAATTCAAATCCAGAAAAAAAAAGGAATACTTCCTTTTTTACCCTAAACTGTAAAGTATTACTTTAACAAGATGCTCTAAGCAATACTTCATTTTCAAGTATTTGAAAGGTATTTGCTATCTACTTTAAACTTCCCAAATGCAAATGAGTTTGGCTGCAAAATAATTGGAATGCTAATTGTATATCGCCACCTAGGGATAATACAATCCATAAGGTTGGCAAATAAAGGAAATGTGGTTCAAACACATTTAGGTGAGAACATCTTTGGAGCTCATGCGATAATTATTCCAAGTAACTTCCATAGAGCCATTTGTTTAAAAACTTCACAGGAATTTTTTTTGAATAATTCAATTCCCTTTACAAAAGTAAAGCAAAGTGCTTTTTTATATGTAAATTCTATGCAATTTGATATTAAATTAGTAATAATCATTAAAACTTGATAATAAATTCTTAAATCAAAACTCTGAGATATTCCTTCTGTTTCCTACAACAGTTGAGTTTGTATCTAGTAAAAAGATTTTATTTTCTTAAAATCTCAACATTACTGAGCTGCCAGTTGTGGCATGAGAAAAAAATAGAATTTTTCTTAATAAATGTTTTTTAAGTTCTTTAAAAATATTCGGGTGTGTGTGTGTGTGTGTGTGTGTGTGTGTGTGTGTGTGTGTGTGTATTATGATTTTGAAGTAGCAAAATGGCCCATAATTCTGCCATCCAGACAGCCCTGTTGACATTGGGGAAAAATTCAAAGTATACAAGAAAATGAAAAGTAACCTTTGGCCACCATGTCCCTATTCCTAAGATAACCACTATTCCACTGTGAGTTTAGTGCTTATATTTATAGAAGCAAAACCATGCATGTTTAACCAATTTAATGAGATGCCTCCATTTGTTGAGGTATAATATAACTTTGTCAGTAACTGCAATCCGCCGTGCTTTTTCACACCCCTCTTTTCCTGATGGGGAGAGAATTGCCTTAAGGATACTTTTATAACTTTTTCTCAGTCTGTTTCAGAACTGTTAGCCCCTCTCAGTCACTAAAAGCATCTCATTCTGTTATTAAAACATGGTGTTTTCCTCCCCTCACCACAGGCTTATGGAAGTGGAGGCGAGGTTGGGAGAGGGGAATTGTCTGCTCTTTCCCAAGTACCCTCTCTTGGGAGCCAGGACACTCTTTGCTACACCTGTTGGTTATAGCTTGGTGGCAGCACTGGTTAGGTTTTTGTTTGCCTGTTTGTTTTGGGGTCTTTGTAGCTATTAGTGGCCTCCAGAGATTAGCAGTAGGAGCTATATACCCCGTCAGCTCTAACCTTACCACTAAGTATGTTAAAATGAAAGCACAAGCAGTGGACCAAATTCTGCCAGATAAACCAAGTGTACAAACATTGATCAGGAAGAACATATACACACATACACACAAGTAGTTTCCTGTCCTGTTCTTGTGGCTCAGAGAAAACCACACTGTCCCCAGACAACCTTCCTAGGTCTTATCCATCAAACAGTAGTAGAGCCTGTACCCTCCCCCACACCTTCCACTTATCTTCGTCACTCGTTCCGCCAACAAAAAGCCACCTGCTAACATTTTTTTACTATATTTACCAGCAAATCCTCTGGTGTAGATGTTGATAAAGTTATTTGAAGGGCCAGATGCCTCTGAATGGTGATTCCTGATAAGAACACCTCAAATATAACCAGTCACCTCAGGGGTGTGATTGTGGATACTTCACATGCTTATCGTAGGACTTATATTATATAGTGTTCATATGCTTATAATTCCTAATGCATAGACTAAAGTTAGATGAGATACATGCACGGGCACTGGTTATACTTAACTACTTTGAAAGTAAATTACCACATAGATGACAAGAGAGTTTTACAACCAAATCATGGCTTTGTCATCAGGTAGTATGTTTAGTGTCCTAAGCTAGCTGATGACAAAACCATTATTTGGTAGGGCTGATGTCCTCTCATTACTGCTCTTTTCCTGAAATTCCCTGGCTCTTCCCTCATACTTTTCCAGCATGCTAAAGTCATTTTGTCAAGTCTCACCAAAAATTATATTGCTTTAAAACGTAACTTAAATGGTGTCACATTGGATATACAGGATAATTTAGAGATAATTGAGATGTGCTTTCAAAATTTCATGTAAAAAAATCCAAATAACAAAGACATTTTCCCTGTATATCATATTTGCTTTCCTACACGCTCCCCACCCCTCCCCAACAAGCACCCTCAAAAAGAAGAAAGTTTCATTCTCTGAGTTTATGGTTGTTTTCCTGAGCTCATTTTCCAGTGAACCTCACCTGCTTTCTGCTTTCCTGGGGCTTCCCATGTTGGTTCTCTGGAAAGAAATCTGGGGCTTTTGTTACCCTACTCTGCCAAGTATTCCCACCACTGTGCCTGTATCTGGGGCCCAATGATGGGGAGGCGAGAAAGAAGTGAAGCAGTGGGTTCACCCCACCCTCCTGGGACCACCACCTCTCCAGTCTGTGAGGAAGGGTCCCTCCCTCAGAGACTTGGCTTCTGTGAGCTCCTCTTGCCTTCATTTCTGCTGCCACCATGAGATTGCTTGTGGCCTGGAGTGTGAGAAAACAGAAGACAAGGAAACATAAAGAAAACTGAGGGGCTGTACCCACTCTCTCTGATATTAGGAGTTCCCTTTCTCATTCTTTCTTGAAACAGAACTAAAGGGCTTCTTCCAGGACTCTCTCTTTCAGCCTTTGGTGCCCACTTCCAGGTTTGGGGCTGTTCTGAATTCAAGCCAGGGGAATACCATTGGTGAAAATATGGTAAACTCACCACTGGTTTGGTGGTGCTTCCAATCCTGGTCTTCCCCACTCTGCCTGCTACTGTTTACTGTTTAGAGTCCTCACATAGCTGCTTTGTGCATTCTCTCCAGGTCCTGGAGCTGCATTTACCAGGAGAGGCAGGGTGGAGTGTGCCTATACCACCTTCCCTGGAGCCAAAACCAAAAACAACTTTTTCTGAAAAGCTGAACTGAGTCTAATGATAGAGAGTTAATAAATTATCATATAGCCATTTGATGGAATACTATGCAGCCATGAGAAAGAATGAGACTACTCTGATACAGAATGTTTGTCAAGATGTATTGTCAAATAGCAAGCCACAGAACATTTGGGGAGATATATTTATAGATATGCATATTGATGCTTACATGTGCATAAAGAAATTCTAGGAATATCCAAGAATCTGGTAACCATGGTTATTTCTGAAAAGGAGGACTGGAAGGGGGAGACTGGGAAGACAGGGAGGCTGACTGATACCTCTGTGCCATTTGCATTACGGTAGATTATGGTAGATCAGGCTGCCGTACAGACGCTTCAGGTAGGCCTGAGGACATATTAAGAAGTAAACCCAAAGAAGGAGGTAACTGGGGTGCAGCAGGCTTTTCATTTTATGGAAATAGATGAAACTTTGAGTTGACTGCATCCTTTCTCCAGACTAAATGCTGTACTGGGCAGCAGTTCTTAGCTTCTCTGACCCCAGCAGCTAGTCTTAGGGCATAGCTCCAGGAGGAACTAGGGAGGCTCCAGGTAGCCTCAACCACACATGCCTTTTCTTTTATTCTTTGAATTTGTCAGTTCCACTGTGAACTGAAGAAAAATGTAGTTGAGGGTTAATTTACCCTTTGTAGTCTGGCTCAGCCCACTTAATGTATAATAATATAATTTATAATATAAATATATGAAAATATTTACCTTTTATATATAAATTAATTTTAATATATTTAAAATGTTTAACTATAATAGTGGGGCACCTGGGTGGCTCAGTCGGTTGGGCATCTGCCTTCGGCTCAGGTCATGATCTCAGGGTCCTGGGATCGAGCCCTGCATCGGTCTCCCTACAAAGTGGGGAGTCTGCTTCTCCCTCTCCCTCTACTGCTCCCCCCACTCCTGCTCTCTCTCACTATCACCCTCTCTCTCTCTCTCCCTCTCTCTCTCTCTCCAAAAAATCTTCAAAAAAATAAAATAACTATAATAGTAATTTAATGTATAATCCCTAAATATATATTTGTGTGTGTGTGTGTGTGTGTGTGTGTGTGTGTGTGTGTGTTTTAAGTGTACCATTTTTAAGTATCTACCACTACCCGATCCCTTCCAAGTTATCTTAGGCATGTATTTTTATTGCCAGGCTAATTCACCTAAACAAGATTGACCTCCATGCTCCAAATGAAATGCTCTATGGACGAATGGGCTACATCCATGCTCTTCTCTTTGTGAATAAGAACTTCGGAGTGGAAAAGATTGCTCAAAACCATATTCAGCAGGTACCACATTTGTGTGCTTTTTGGAGTCCTGTTAGGATCCCAGTTGTTAACTGCCTGAACTCTTGGTTTTGTTTCTCCAATTAGCATACCCCGGGTAGAAGGAAGGTGTGTGTTGGCCTCTAAAGGTCAGGTGGGGTCAGAGAGCTGACAGCGTCACGCTGAGTGCATTGGAAACACTTAGAGAGCGACTGGGAGCTAGACGTCCAGCCTGCTCCGTTTGAGAGTGTCACGGCCTTTCGGAAGATGAGGGCCAGATTTCACCTCCCGGGTGCAGATGTCTCCTTTCGTGCCTGAAGAACTCATGCTTTCCTCTGTCACGTGAATTCGCATAAGCTCTAGTGAAGAGTTTAGAATTTCCGTACCTCCCTCTTTTAGGCAGAATACAGTCACCCCTGCTTCCTGAGCGCGGAATTAAACTGTGCCCGTCCGTGGCCAGAAGACCCTGTCTGACTCACCGTGTTCTCCATACCTCTTAGCAAAAAGTTCCTTATGGGAAGATTCTTATTTTGATTCTCTCATTATTTTGATCGGTTTTCTCCCTGTAGATTTGTGAAACAGTCTTAACCTCTGGAGAGACCCTCGCCAGAAAGAGAAACTTCACAGCAAAGACTCCACTGATGTATGAATGGTACCAAGAATATTATGTGGGGGCTGCTCATGGCCTGGCAGGAATTTATTACTACCTGATGCAGGTAAGAGGTGAAGGTGGTGGAACCGAGAAATGCGCTTGCTGACTGCCCAGGCCAGGGCGAGAAGACCGAGGCTCCCCCTCTGGCTTTTCATTCTGTCGACCAACTGCCTCACTCTCCTTGCCATTTCCTGGCCTCGACAAACAAGGACAATGTTTGCCAGAGTGCATTTTACAGTGTATAAACATAGAAGGCGCTGTGCCGTGGGATGCTGTCTGATTTGTAGGTGACCCGTACTTGCCTGCTTCGTGCCGCTTTGCAGACTGAAGTGTTTTGACCTATACTTCTATATGAAGTGCTTTCTGCTCTGCTCTGCTCTTTCAGCAAATGCCTTGAATTAATATTTTTGCATAGTATTAGACACCACCCACTGAAATAAATTCCAGAAGTAAGAACAAAATCAATAGAAAACAAATGAGCATATGTTGCCTACGGCTCACTTGGAGAGCAAAGCCACAGAACCTTTTCAATGGATTTTGTGTAACTTACCTGAAAAAATAGCTGAATGCGCTATGCCCAGCCGTTCTTTGGATCTAATACTATTGGGAGACATCAGCCAAAGTCAAATAGACTAAGGAGAAGTAGGATTTACTGCAGCAAGCATAACCTGGAAGGGGAGGTCAGAAGAGGACTTCTCATGAGAGCGTCATTTCTGGGGGCTTATTTAGCTCTCTTTAAAGAGAAATTGGCACTTGTGAATAAGAATTCATAGCAAAAGAAAATTGATTTTTAATGACAGCAGAGGTGCCCCCCTCACCTTCCCAAAGTAAAACGCAGCATAAAGAAAAGTGTTTCATTAATATGTTCAACATGAGTGCTCAGATATACATACATTAGCTGGTTGAGTAGCTGGCTGCAATAATGCAAAATCAATGTCAGACCTTCCGTCTCCCTATAACTAAACAATGACAACGAAGCTGAAAAACTCAAGGTTATTATTGCTTGTGAATGCAAAGTCACACTTTGAGTGTTATAGTGGCAGTAAGAGACCAACTTTTGTATTTGTTCTGCCCTTCTCAATTAGGAGTTTTATAATGAGGGATTTTGACGGTTCAGACTTAGACTCCTTTATTTTTCTGGCATCAACCTCCATGGCTCTGTATTTCCAGAAGTAAATATATATCCTTAAGTTTTCAAGAAGGAGAATTCATGTATTGTACAGTTTTGGGGTGAGTTAGAGTCATCTTACTTCCAGCTGCCTCCTTTTGGTGGCAGTGAGAAATCTGGAAACCTACGTTTGGAGTTTTCCATTGGCAGATTATTGTCTATTTGAAACGATTTAACTTTTATTTATTTACTTAAGATTTTATTTATTTATTTGACAGAGAGAGACACAGCGAGAGAGGGAACACAAGCAGGGGGAGTAGGAGAGGGAGAAGCAGGCTTCCTGTGGAGCAGGGAGCCTGATATGGGGCTCGATCCCAGGACCCTGGGATCATGACCTGAGCTGAAGGCAGACACTTAACGATTGAGCCACCCAGGTGCCCCGAAATGATTTAACTTTTAATACTGAAAGTCCATTCCAGTAGGTACTTATGTATCATAAACATAAATAAAAATATTAAACATAAAACATAATATTATGTTTTATCATAATATCATAAACATAAAACAAAATATTATTTGTAGCCCATTTTGGATAATTCCTGCAAATTTGAGGAAAATCCACTCCTTCTACTCTAGCATTTTAAACTGAGCTGGAACAATATTCTCTGGGTAGAGTGAAATCTATATATGCCCTCAAGAACTTAGTGCACATTCAGTACCTGTGCATCACAACACGGGCTATCTCCTTACCCACATGCCCAGCCTCCACCTGACAACAACAACACTTTGAATTTGTTATTTGAAGAAGTCGGTAGTGCATTGAATTAAGAACAGGACCAAAAGGAGAAACTAAACCATTATATCAAAAATGGAGGCTCAGGGTGCCTGGGTGGCTCAGTTGGTTGAGTGTCCAGACTCTTGCTTTCGACTCAGATCATGATCTCATGTTGGGCTCTGTGCTCAGCGGGGAGTCTGCTTGAGATTCTCTCTCCCTCTCCCTCTACCCCTCCCCCAGTACTTGCTCTCGTTATCTCTCTCTCTCTAAAATAAATAAATAAATCTTTAAAAAAAGAAGGCCAAATTCTTTAAAAAAAAAAAAGTTGCTCAAATGCCCTCTGTTAGTGCATCCTATAAATCTGTACATCATTGTATCAAAATAATACTGCATAAATGTCAGTCCCAAATCCTCTGCAGAAGGCTTAATCTAGAGTCACACAGCAGTTTGGGATCTAGATTCCAGGTCTCCTGACTTGTTAGCTTCCTCTTTTTTTGGAAACATCTACCACTTCTCTAAATGTAAAAATGAAAGTTGCACTCACATTGTCTAATGCATCTCTTTGTGGCCTTTAAAGTATGAATAAGGTATTGGGCCATCTGGGTGGCTCAGTTGGTTAAGCGTCCAACTCTTGATCTTAGCTCCGTTCTTGATCGTGAGGTCAAGTCCTGCATTGGGCTCCATGCTGGGTGTGGAGCCTCCTGACAATAAAAATTAAATAAAGTATGCCTAAGGTATTAAAACCTTAAGAAACATCTCTTGTGTTCATGCCTTGACTTAGGAAAATTATTTATACGTATGTATACAATGATAAATATTGAAAAAAAGTATGTACTTAAAGTCCCAAGAGTTAAGAGATAGCCTGATTTTAGTATGTTCCAGTAGGTTAAAAAAAATTGGGATGGAATCCAAACCGCCAGTGACTTCTAGTTCCTTTTGGTCATGTTTCATTTCTGGCTTAAAACTAATCCCCGGGGCACCTGGGTGGCTTAGTTGGTTAAGCATCTGATTCTTGATTTTAGCTCAGGTCATGATCTCAGGGTCATGTCATGAATCAAGCCCTGCGTCAGGCTCCACGCTGGGTTGGAGTCTGCTTAGGATTAATTCTCTCTCTCCCTCTGTCTCTCCCACCCCCTCTATCTCTGTCTCCTTCCCTTTAAAACACACACAAAACTTATCCCCAATGCTTAGGAAGATCTGTTTGCTTTAGCAGAACTAATAATTCCCTTTCTCATTTTTAGCCCAGCCTTCAAGTGAACCATGTGAAGTTACAAAGTTTGGTCAAGCCCAGTGTAGATTATGTCTGCCAGCTGAAATTTCCTTCTGGCAATTATCCTCCATGTGTGGATGATAATCGAGATCTTCTAGTCCATTGGTGTCACGGTGCACCTGGAGTGATCTACATGCTCATCCAGGCCTATAAGGTACTGTGAATTTTCTCATTTTCAAAATAATTTGGAAAATGTAACCTAAAACTCCATAACTTACAATTGTTTTTATGCATAATCTTTGAAGAAGCAGTAGAGAAATTACTATTGGATGTACAATCACTTTGCTACATGGATTATAATTCATTCTCACAGTATCCATCTATATCAGAGCAGAGACTATTTCATCGGTCAGGAGACTGTTTCACTGACAGGTAGAATAGCCAAGATTATAGCCTCAGTGGCAGAGCCAAGAGAAGTATCCCAGAAATTCAGTTAAAAATAGAATCTTTCTTGGACACGTGGGTGTTAAGTTGGTTAAGGGTCTGACTTGATTTCGGCTCAGGTCATGATCTCAGGGTTGTGAGATGGAGCCTGCTTAAGATTCTACACCCCCCCCCAAAAAAAAAGAAAAAAGAAAAAAAAAAAACACTGTATAGGGGCACCTGGGTGGTACAGTTGGTTACGTGTCCAGCTCTTGGTTTCAGCTCAGGTCATGATCTCAGATGATTTAAGAGCCCCACACCGGACTCCACACTCGGTGCAGAGTCTGCTTAAGTTTCTCTCTTCCTCTCCTTCTACTCCTCCCCACCACACTTCCTCTCTCACTCTTTTTCTCTCTCTCAAATAAATAAATACATCTTAAAAAAAAAAATAGAATCTTTCTTGTGCATTGCTGGTAGGATTGTAAAACGGTGTGGCTGCCATAGAAGAGAGTTTGGTAGTTCCTGAAAAAATTAAACATAGAATTAATATATCACTCAGTAATTCAACTCCTAGGTATATACACCCAAAAGATTAAACACAAGGATTCATATAGATTCTTGTACACAAATGTTCCACAACAGCATTATTCACAATAGCCAAAAGGTGGAAACAGTTCAAGTGTCCGTCCTCAGATGAATGGATGGATAGACATACACCCAAAATGCTGTGTGTATGTATACATATATACAATGGAATATTATTGAGCCATATGAAAGAATGAACTTCTGATCCATACTGCAACATGCATGAACCTTGGAAATATTATGCTAAGTGAAATAAGCCAGATGCTAAAGGACAAATCACGTATGATTCCATTTGTATGGTGTGATGGTTAGTATGAGGTATGTAGAGTAGGCAAATTCATACAGAAAGAAAGTAGAATAGAAGTACCAGGGAGTAGTGCTGGGGTGGGAGTGCATTATCACTTAATGGGTACAGACCTTGTTTGGGGTGATGAAAATGATTTGGAAATAGTGGTAATGATTATACAACTTTGTGAAGGTAACGAATGCCACTGAATTATACACTTCAAATGATTAAAATTGTAATTTTTATATTTTCTTTATTTTACTATAATAAAAGAAATGCGGATACCATTTCTAAAAAGCATGCTATGGCAGAGCCATAGAGAAGAAAGGGGTTTTATTTGAAAGAGAAAAAAAATAGAAGTAAACCAAGATATCTGTGTCCATTGGTGCCAAATCTACAAATTATAAATCTATGGACGATATGTAAATAAGCATTGGCATCTCATATTCTAAATAAGCTTTTAGTATGTCAAATTTTACTTGCAGAAAGTTGGATATAATGGAAAAACTTTTAAACTGCCTTATACTACTTTTAAGAACACTTAGTTTGCAGTGAAATATTAGAAATGTCTACTCAGAATATTTCTTGAGTCTTTGATCAATATATAGAAGATTTTAGGGGTGTATCTCTATTTTTCTGACAAAGTATAGTGTTCTATAATCAAATCCATTTTTGTAATCAATTTTCTAAACAGTTTCTTCTCCAGTATGTGAAGAAATGTCCTAATAGTGAAGGGCATTATTGTTAACCAAAGAAGATAGCGTGTGGTCCTTGGGAAAGTGACTACTGCCAACAGCAAGTCACAAGTAAAATAATGCTGCTTCTCCAGTAACACCTGCGTCCGTAAGCAGAGTGCACATAAAATGTAGATGGCACACAGGCAAGGTCGTGGGCAGTTATTTAAAAGCAAAAAAAGCAAAGCTAGTAAACTTCTGTAATTCGTCCCCATCGACACGACCCTTCTCCCTGGCTCTAAATCCCTGACCCTTTCTTGCCAAGCCACCTCCATCTCACCTCCCTTCTGCCCTCTCCCTTCCTTTCCCATCAGGAAGGAATGTCAGTAGAAGTTTCTTTTACATCTCTTGTAATAAGACTTGCCCTTGGCTCTGCAGGTGTTCCGAGAGGAACAGTACCTCAGCGACGCCTACCAGTGTGCCGATGTGATCTGGCAGTATGGACTGCTGAGGAAGGGGTACGGGTTGTGCCACGGCACTGCGGGGAATGCCTATGCCTTCCTCACGCTCTATAACCTCACGCAGGACAAGAAGTACCTGTACAGGGCCTGTAAGGTAGGCATCACAGCTGTCGGAAGGAAAACACCTTCCCCCTGGGAGACTGGAGAAAGGGCTCTAGTTCAATCTGATTTGATTCATTTATCTTTTGAACCATGAGTGTGTGGAACAAATCCAGTTACGTAAGAAAAGCCTTCAAAAACCATTCAATTAAATTTACCTTCTTGTATAAGGACATAGTTCTACTCAACAGCATTTATGGGCGGGACAAAAGAAAGAAATTCTGCTTTGATAACCGGGGAGACAGTGGCTCAGACAGCTCATAAACTTCCTCCCTCCCGTGCTTCATCCTCTCTTTCAGACCATCTGTTTCTCTATATCAACCCCTTTTTTCTGCCTTGAAGATAGTTTTTGACTTTTCAGAGTAATTCTTAGGGATAATTTCTATCCACTTTTGAGGGTCTCTGGAAGAAGTCGCTACAGTAATTTACCTTGGTCTCACTTTCAGTTTGCTGAGTGGTGCTTAGATTACGGAGAACACGGTTGCAGAACGCCGGACACCCCCTTCTCCCTCTTCGAAGGTATTTTCCACATGTTTACTATTTACTCCACATGTTGCCTTGTAACGTCAGCATCTACTTCTCTGCTTGGTAATCAGTGTATTTGAATTTGAACTTTATCAAGAAATTAATTTTATAGTCATTTCTTGAACTACTTCTCCTTACTTCCTACTATGAAAACTCAGTATTAAAAATCAGGTAGTACATGGACTCTCTCAGACCTAATCGTAGGAGTCCTACTGGTGACCACTACCTATGGAGCCAAGCACACGCTTGGCATTTTGCAGATGCCATCATAAATCGTCTCAGCGAAAACATACACGCGTCATGATCCCCATCTCACAAATGAGGACCTCAGGTAAGTGGCCCGTGGTGCCATGTGAAGGAGCTGACATGTGATAAATGGCAGGGCTGTGCCTTGAACTTCTCAGGTTCAACCCTCCTTCCTGTCTTCCGCCCAGATGAAGAGACTGAGCACCTCACTAGTGATCTCCTCTAGTGTGGACCGGCAACATGGATAAATACGGGCAGACGCCCCTTGCATGGAAGCCCTTGCCATTTGTATCATGATGTTGTTGATGCTACAGAACAAAGCCACTGTATAAAACGGAGTCATTTGGCGTAATAACTTCTGCCTCTTTTTCTTCCTTCAGGAATGGCTGGCACAATCTATTTCCTGGCTGACCTCCTAGTGCCCACAAAAGCCAAGTTCCCTGCGTTTGAACTATAAAAGGAAAGCCTACCCCCTGCAATGTGCTGCATGACCCTTTCTGTATATCAGACCTGGACTAAGTGCTTTCATTGCTTTTCAAGGAAACGTAGAGTCAAACTGTGTACTCCATTGAGTTGAGTTGTTGTTGTTTTTCAGAACTTGTCTTTGGTTCCTTTTGTTTATCATTTACTTTTATTTAAAAGTATCCAAGGAAATCTTTTAACTTTAACCTCAATTTCTTCCTAAAGGTAGGATGAGTGATATGTACAGTGTTTTGAGGGCATAGGTATATATATTTTTCAGAACTTGGAGGAAATCTCTTACTTAAGCTTATGAATATATAACTATCTGTTGCTGTTCTAAAAATGTTGAAAGGGACTAAATGTAGATAAATACATGGTTATTGGTGGATATTGCCCTCCACCTTTATAGTATTTTTCCTCCAATAGGGCAGACAGTTTTATGACTGTTTTTCTTTAGGTGGTTGAGCTTTGCGCAGTGGCAGTATCGTAGCCAATGAGGTTTATCCGAGGCGCGATTATTGCCAATTGAAAATCTTTAGGTGGTTGATTGTGAAGGGGGACAAAAATATTAACCATATGCTTCTGAGACAAAAGTTGCACAAGTTGCAGCCTTGGTTTAAGGACCGAAATACCGCTTTTCAAATTCACAGTGCTGGTTTAACTAGAGATAAAGATACTTTCAGGTTTGCTTCCTCTTAGTAGTAAAGCATCCGGGCTCTATAAGCCAGCATTTTTATCAGAAAGTTCTAAAATGCAATGGTGGTTTTGAAAATTCTGATGTGAAGGTCAGTTTCAAGATAAGCTAACAAATATTGTTTCTTCTAAAATAAGCGAGTGCATTTTTGAACGATTTATTTAAATTTGTTTGTTCTTTGGAATTAGTATAAGATCAGGAGACGAGTTTTCTGTATATGAATGTGTTGTGACTTCGGATTTGAGTCCATCCTGTCCACCGACCTTCTGAACTTTGACTTGTGTTTTACTTCCTTGGCAGTGACTGTACTTTAGTGCTCATTCTTTGGTACAAGCCATAAGATATTTTCCTTCCTTTCAATCCATCCGGATGTTTGTGTTTTTACTAAATAGTACAGTACTCTACATCTCTTTAAAAGGGGGGAGGAGGGCTATGTAGCCAATAACTTGAACAAAAACACTAAGCTTTCCACAGAAATGCTATTTATTTAGGAGGTATTAGCCAGTGAAAATGTTTAGAACAAATAGATCCTATCTCTTTGCATATCCTAGGCTTAACTTAAATTCCTCAATTTCTGAGCCCTCGGGATCAGGATCCTATATTTATATGGTAGATGAAGGATCCCTGGTGCTTCACATTCTGTATAAATGTTCCGACTCATCAGCTTCCCCTCCCCTTCCTTCCTTCACTGCCTTTCCCAGGCTGGTTTCATCCTTTCTGTATGTTTCGACTGATTTTAGAACATTTTGCAGCTTTACAAAACAGGGTCTAAGAATTTTAAGTGTGCCTATTTCATGGCTTTCTCAGTCACAAAAGCATGCTATTTTTATTTTAACTTTGAACCAAATCCCACTGGGTATATGTTGGTTCCTGTGGATAGTAGTCCCCTATTATTTCACATTCGGCACCAAAACAGCTTATATTATTGGAAATTATCAGACCCTTGAAAGGCTACCGACAGAAGGATCTAAAAAAACAGCCCACTGCTCAGTTCCTAGGATTGGCTTATTCCTCTGTGACTCGTGCCAGTTGGGCAAACCTTGTGCCTCTCAGATGTCTAAGTGCTGCGGGTGAGCTGTGCCTTTCTCCCAGGCCGTTCCCATGAGCTGCGGTGGCATTTATAGTAAAGCTAATTTGCCTGGGGCTGGGTGTCCAACTTGAAAGAATAAAACCCACTTAGTTTAGTTAAATGTCTTACTAGACTGTGCCTGCACTTTTAGCTACTATAATTACTAACCAAGGGAAAGAGAGCAAAACACACTTTCTCTTAGCCAGAGGAAACTTAATCGTGGTACATCTCCAAACATCTTGATTAATTTAACCCCAGGAAGACTTCAAGGCAGGGAGAAGAACATTTTGAATAGGATTCTTGTTAATATTTAGATTGCAATTAGGGGCGCCTGGGTGGCTCAGTCGTTAAGCATTTGCCTTTGGCCCAGGTCATGATCCCAGGGTCCTGGAATCGAGCCCCGCACTGGGCTCCCTGCTCAGCGGGGAGCCTGCTTCTCCCTCTGCCTCTGCCTCACGCTCTGCCTACTTGTGCTCTCTTTCTATCTCTCTGTCAGGTAAATAAATAGGATATTTTTTTAAAAATATATTTAGATTGCAATTTAACTACTGCCATCCATCCATTAACAAATTTATCAATACAAACACAATTCAGGTCTCATTTTTTTCTTTAGCTTTTTAGGACTTACGAAACTGGCAGGATTTTCTGTTCCTGCCATTGTTGGTTTTCTTTATGGTTAAGAGGTAAGAAAATTTGATAGGATTTTAAAATCAAGCAAAAGCTATAAAAGTAAGACCAATGCCCTAATACCATTGTGGAAACGGAGAAGCTTTTATACCAGCTTTCTTAGTTTTAAAAGGAAGAGGCATCATTGCAGTTCTATTTCTGTTACATCCTTTCCCTCAGATATTTTCATCTTTTTTTTTTATTATAAAAAACAAAACTTCGCAAAAGTTGCTTCCCAAAAAACTCCACAGTATCTCTTCTCTCCCCATGCCGAGAGTTGGGAGTAGAATCTTAAAAGCTTCCTGAGAAGCGTTCATCTAGCCTGTCATGTGTTTCTGTCCCCATAGTGAGGAGACATTACAGAAGCTAACTCTTCGCCATGGAAAACATGGGAACGTTATTACAGCCACTTCCGTCTAGCCCACTGGGCTTTGGTCTTTCATCCTTAGAGTCACTGGTCTCCTTTTCATCTTTGATGTCAGTTCTGATTATTTGGCATCAAAGCCTTCGTGGTAGGAAGAGTTTGAGGTAAGTGGATCCAAGACCACTTTGCTTCTCATTTCCACTTCCCTACATAACTGAATTGAGAGACATACTCTGCTCCTACGTCCCTGGGTTCATTTGTGTCTGATCTTCCAGTGCTCTGCATTCTGCTGGCTGATCTAAAATACAGAATGTGAAGAGTGAACATTTACTCATCTACTTCTTTGGCTGCTGGAACTCATCTGCAGTCCTTTATTACTCATACTGATTTCTGATTCCACTTCTGCTTTCCCTAAATAGGTCGGAGCATCCTATTTGCCTATTGCTGAGTTGTAGAACTTTCTCTCCTGGAGGTGTAAAACAGAGTGTTTGGGATATTCAGGGATATTCACCCCAACATTATATTGCCATTTACTGGGAAGGGTTGGGATCATAAGTATTTCTGTGTTCTGTAAAGGATTTCACTTACTGGTTCTCAATAAAATTTTATTAGGACTCTATGTGTCAGGTGCTTTCTGTTTGCTTTGGTTTAAACTTAAGAAATATTTTCCTGGGGCGCCTGGGTGGCTCAGTTGCTTAAGCGACTGCCTTCGGCTCAGGTCATGATCCTGGAGTCCCGGGATCGAGTCCCACATCAGGCTTCCTGCTCAGCGGGGAGTCTGCTTCTCCCTCTGACCCTCTTCCCTCTCGTGCTTTCTATCTCTCATTCTCTCTCTCTCTCAAATAAATAAATAAAATCTTTAAAAAATATATATTTTCCTTATATGGTAAAGGGAGGCTTTTTCTCTATACACTCATTCCCTAGGGTTTGTTCCTGACTTTTTCTTCATTGTCTTGTCAAACAAGATCTGCGGTACTTTCTGAAAATGGATTTAGAGGGAAATATTTTTAAATCTGATTATGATGGAATTAGGAGGAGTCTAGTAGGATCCAAACAAGTGAGTTAACCATCTCATACATATGAGAATCCACCCTGTGGTTAATGACTAAAGACCTAGCTCTAGAAATTGATTTCCCTGCTGACCACTTCTGAAAGGAACTTTGAATAGAGGACGAGATTAAATGAGGCGTAATTATAAAATGTATATTCAGAGGTTGGACAGGAGTTCTGCTGAATCACCTGGCAGGACTTATGCCCATGCCACAAGCTGTGTGGTGTCACTTAGCACAACAGAGATTTGCCAAATTATAAAATACTTGTTTTCATCGCTGAATTAGATTTTGTCCTCTGGTATATATGATTAAAATGCCCTTCATACCCCTAGTCTAGTGTTTGAATGACTCATGATAGTAAGGATAAATGCACAGTTGGGTTTATTTCATTCCTTTGAACGAATGAATGTATAGATGGTGATAATCACATCTTTAGATGCGGGCAATGAGGCATGGAGAGGACAATGCCTCACCGAGGCCTCCCAGAGACTCCAAAGTGATGCCTGGAGCATTCGCACTAACTCGCCACAAGATTACCTTGCAGTGCAGAAGGCCAGCCAGCGCCGTTCTCCGCTCTACGCTCCCTGGCTCATCCTCCGAATGGAAGGAAAACAATGACAAGCACATTAAATTGCACCACAGTTGTGAGCTCATGAACAAACAAAACTTGAAGAACTAATTTGTCCCCTGTGACTTTCCCACAGTAGTTTGATTTATTTTTTCCTAACTCTGAATGAGAAAAGAACTTGGCCTCCCTCCTCCTTATACTCTCTGACTAGAATAAGAATTTTTTTTGTGTCATTTATTTTTCCCTCGATCATTCCCACTGTGGACTCTGTGTCATTAAAAGTTTCATGTATTCTCTGTAAGCATCACTGAAACAGAAAAACCTACAAGTCAGTCCCCTGATAATTTGCTCTCTTATTCTGTTTCCCATCCACACTCGCCCTTTTCCTTCTAAAGCTGAGGGTCAATTAACAAAGCAAGAGAACATTGGCTTTTTTACAATGGAGAACATATTGGCTTCATTGGTCCCATTATGTAAACTATCGAAACACAATTTTCCAGAAGTCCTGTGCTTGTGCATCCTCAGGGACTTATTTGACAATTTTGTGAGTAATGGGAGAAAGCAGCAAACACAATAAACCAAGAGGTAAAATAATGAGAATAGAGAAATGGATCTTAGCAGGACCACTGCTCATAATCGCCCAGTTTAATTTCACATTTCGACATTACGTTAACTTCTCAGGCACATGCAAATGACAACCATGGTGACATTAAATCTGCAGCTAATGTTTTATCCTCTACAAATACGTGTTCGAGAAAGCATTGTGAGGCTCTTAGTCATTATGCAGGGAAAGGCAGGACTCTTGATAAATCCGTTTATAAAATAGTGCCACAGTTGCTTAATTTCTCTTCTCTGATGGAGCTGGGATAGTAAGAAAGGCATCTGTAACCCCAAAAATACTGATGTGGTTCACTGTGAAAGTTGATGGTTAATATCGATCTCTCGAGATTTAGCACTGAGGGATTAACATGGGTACCGCCTTCCTGGTTTAATCCAAACTGGTAGCACTGTTGCTATACTGGAAACATGCCATTTCATTTAAACATTCCATGAGCAATGCTTTAAAACCGTGTTATCCCCCAACTGGACTAAATGTCACCGTCTGCACGCAAGTTGCCTGGCAGGGGCTTTCTTTGTGCATGGGATGGGGACCCCTCCTCTGACGACTCAG
The DNA here is from genome assembly GCF_037043125.1 of Eumetopias jubatus. Lineage (NCBI taxonomy): Eukaryota > Metazoa > Chordata > Mammalia > Carnivora > Otariidae > Eumetopias > Eumetopias jubatus. The sequence goes on from NW_028274809.1 coordinate 26,887,150, forward strand.
TCGGGTGAGGAAGACCAGTGATGAGACAAGCAGTTACAAGGCAATGTATTCGAATATTCCTGTTCATCCCCGACCTACTTTTTCTTGTTCCACAAATTTCAAGAATGCCCAGGTCTTTCATGTGAACCATGTGTCTGGCTATTTGGAGATACTGGGGTTTATAATCCTGCAGGGAAGAAGACACTTTGAAAGCCACTCAGCCCGTCCAGAAACACTCAAGAGTTCCTGATGATGGGTGAGATGGAAGGAAATTTGAGGAGCCAAAGTCACTTGCCCCCAAAATTACTTTGACTCAGTTGGTTGACTTCTCAAAAACTCCCAGCACCAGCATTATGAATGATTTAGGTTAAATCCACGTATGTCCCTCTGGAATCCAGTTAAAATGCAAGAATGTTCAAAAAGGTAGTTCTTCAACCAGCTATTAGTTATTAGTACCTTAGTACTTAGTTTCATGACCTATGCAGCAATTAAATTGAAGAACTTCAACCCGAACAATAATTGTGCTACTAGCATATGCTAGGTACAGCGTTTAGCTAGGATTAGGAAGATAAGATGATACCTGCTCACAAAAGACGTTGAAACCTAGAGATCAATATAAAAAATAATTTTCAACATGATAAGGAACCTCACCAGGACTGGCTTTCCTTGAGCAATTGGGGGGGGGCGCAGGAGACGGAAGTATAGGAGAGTCAAGGAAACTCGTTTTAGGAAAAAAAAAAAAAAACTGAGGTCAGGGCATTTTAACCACATATGCATACAAACTACCTGGGGATCTTTTTAAAATGATTCCAAAATGTCCATCTGATGGGGCCTGAGATTCTGTAGTTTTAACAAGCTCTGAGACCATACCCGTACTGCTGTCCACAGAGGCTACTTTGAGAACAATGGACCCGGGTAGTCCAGCATGGAATCCCGACTCAGCAAAGAAGGAAGGAAGGTCAGGAGTTGGCCATAGAGTTGAAAGAACTGACTTACTGTGTGTCAGTCAAAGAGCATAAGCACCAGTAGCAGAAGCGTCAAAGAGCTGGAACGGTTGGAGTCTAATTTGTGATGTGACACAATTCCACATAATGTCCAGGCAATAAGGTCTGGGGGTGATTAGTTTTCTGTGCTGGTTATCATAGCAGGTGAAAGAAGCAGACTTGGAACAGATATGTATCTATAATTTTATTGGGAAAATTGCCAAAGATTTGGTGTCTTTTCAATCCAAAGAGTCGTAGGCTTCTGGTAATAGAATCATATGGAAGACGTCTATACTAAAGAATTAATTTGAGTCATCTGGAATCATCAAGGTTTGTATGAGGAAAATGAGACCCCTCTGCCCTTTGTTTAGAACTTACAAGGAGCCATAATTGGCCAGCCAACTTTTGGAAGGTGTTTGAAATGCAAAAGCAGGTCTTCACATTCCTTTTTCCACTTTTTTTTTTTTTTCTGAGCATGTTCTGAGTAGTAAATGTACGCTAGAGGTGTCGTTTGCCTTTATTTGCCATCATCTGTCATTTGCCATGTTTCCTAAATGAGAATTCCATAAAATGGTACGTCTCTATAGTGCCTCAGGGGCCATTTATCAAGGGACACTTCAGAGCGAAAGAACAGGGCTGATCCAGGAAGCTTGGAAACTTCATTAGAAATAGAAAATACGGGACCCCTGGGTGGCTCCATTGGTTGGGCGTCTGCCTTTGGCTCAGGTCGTGATCCCAGTGGGTCCTTGGGATCGAATCCCACATGGGGCTCCTTGCTCAGCGGGGAGCCTGCTTCTCCCTCTGCTTGTGTGCTTGCGCTCTCTCTCTCTCTCTCTCTCTCTCTGACAAATAAATAAAAATCTTTAAAAAATAAAAAAATTTTAAAAAAATAGAAAATACATGTTAGTTCTCAACTCCTAAACTGAAAGGTTGATACAAGTGAGTATGGTCATATACTCCTATTCTTATATTAAGCTTTCTCGGTGTCTCCTGGGTGTTCTGTACTAGGAACCGATCCAAGTTTAGGTAATTCACATTACCAGTGCATATACTACCACTTATTACAGAGAATGTTTATCTTTTACAAGTTCTCACCTGCCCAGGTAAAGTTGAGTCGCATTCACATTCTATTGAAATATACTAAAAGGACTCTCTGTAGGTCTGGCTTTGATGGCCTTTTCCTGTTTCCTTGAAAAGGCCAATTTATCCACTTTTCTACTTCTCACTCCTTCGAATTGCCCCTGAATATCTTAATTCAGTTAATGGTGTTACCTGGCTGCTTCAGCCAAAAAGTGAATTAACATTCTCAGATTTTTGGTTCTCAAAATGCAGTCTCCAGACCGGCAACATTAAGTAGCATTACCCAAAACTTGTTGGAAATGCACATTCTAAGAGCCCAACCAAGACCTACTAAGTTATGACCTCTTGTGATGGGACTCAGCCATCTGCCCCCAGTAATTCTGATCACAGTCAAGTTTGAGAACCATTAAATTTTAAAACAGGTTAACATTACATGTTCTATAGACATTCAATTTACAATTTAGAGTTTTCGATTTGCTGTGTTCTTATATTTTAGCGCACACGCATATATTTGTAGACCCATGAAATATTCCTAAGGCCCAAGGCACTATGTATTTCCTAGTAGACAAAATGATGTCGTTCTGGTTTATTACCGCCAAAGAAGATGTTCTGGGAACAATAGGTACAGTGCAATCATCTTGCTGCTAAGAGAAGAGACACTGTGGATAAAATATTTTCTGAAATAATCTGTTTAGATATATGTCTTTCCCCACCAGACCCTCCACTTCTTGCAAGAAGGGGCCCTATCTAAGTTCTGGAGCCACTGCGTATACACAATGTACAGCATACACAGAGTGCTCTGAAAATGTAGCGCAAACGCAAAACTGAAATACGGTTTGACCAGCTAAAGAAATGGACTTAGAAACCTTTACTTAGATTTATTACATGCTGATTAATGAGCTTATGTTTAGCTTAGTTCTATTTTCTATTTGTTGAGTACAGCTTTGCTTGGTTGGTTGAATTAAGAGTAACCATCTTAGTTAGTAAAACCCCCGAGCATTACTGAGTTGGTAACAATGGTAAGGAGTTGATAACAATGAAAAACAGGTTTTGTCCAGCAGATGTCAGTAGAGCTCAGTTTAATAATTTCAATTGTTAATGAACTTGGTGAAAAATTAATGGAGTTGATGAGAGGGGAAAACACTTGCAGCCGGAATAGCATTTCTTTGTTGACATTTAAGAAATGGCATCTATGTCAAAAACTCCTTACAACAACTAAGGCATATTGGAAATGCTGCAAGTATTGACTTCGAAACATGTGACTCCAAAACGAACATGGCCTTAATGGTAAATTTCTTCCACTTCCAAGTTCCAAGTATTTTTACCTGGACATCAGGTTATTGATAACTAGAGCCAAAATCATGAGAGATGAGAGGAGTACAAGGCTGTATACATAAGATTATTCCAACATGGATTATGATGCTGGTTGAGCCTGTTTTCTGAAGAGCAGAACTCTTATTTCACTGCACCAATTATCTGGACTTCTTTCGGGAGAGTAATATTAAACGATACTTTTACACTTTTAGAAATAGAAAGACCTTTCCAAGGCTGTACATTTAAAAGCACAGGGGGCAAGTTAAAACAGAGCCCAAAGTGCTGTGTGTGTGTGTGTGTGTGTGTGTGTTTTACTGAAGGAAAATTCACTTCAAATTCACCAAACCCAAAGTGTTTTGAAAGAGACTGATGCGGGGCGCCTGGGTGGCTCAGTCGGTTGAGCGTCTGCCTTCGGCTCAGGTCATGATCCCAGGGTCCTGGGATGGAGCCCCGTGTCTGGCTCCCTGCTCAGTGGAGAGCCTGCTTCTCCCTCCGCTCCTCCGCCCATCACTTGTGCTCCCTCTCCTCCCATCCCTCTCACTCTCTAAAAAATAATTTTTAAAAAAAGAAAAGAAAGAGACTGATGAAGCCATCACACCGGAAATATTCTAATTATCATTAGTTTCATTAGGCTTTTCCTAGCTCTGAATGTCTAATTTGTTTATACCTAAGAAAAGTCAGCAGATCTTTCTGGTAAGCCTCAAAAGGCACATCTCTACTAAGGATGTCCTGGAATCAAGCCCTCTTGCCTTTGGCCTTGGACCCTCCCCTCGGGCTCCAGTGTTCTTCTCTATACCGCAACCACACTCTCCTTTCATTGCCTTGAGGATAGATTTGTGAAGTCAGACCCAAGGACCTCAGGGGTCACAGACCGGAGGCTCTCACACTGCCCCAGGGCTAGGGCCGGAGATACGCGTGAAGGTGGATTGAGAGGCTGTTAGCATTTGGCCACGTTTCCTTCAGAGCGGGTCCTTGCTAATTGAGTAGCTATTTCCCATTTATTGACTTATTCCCAGCCAAAAGTAAATGAAATGGCTCTTTTGAAGCTCAATCCCCTCCAAAACACATGCACCCCCCCCCCCACACACACACACACCCACACACAATCCCAACCTCAGGGCTCTGCCACAATCTTCTTCATCTCCCTCCTTCCTGTTCCCAGGAAAGTAGGCCTCACACCACCCTGAGTCCTGGGGTACCATTCACGATGGATAGGTACTTTTATAAAATCACTTTCCTCTGCGGCAGCCCATTTTCTGTACTTTTTAAATTACCATATCTTAATGGGGAGAAAGGAAGTTTATGGTCTCGGCAACATTAGAGGATAAAAAAAGACAAGAAGCAACTGACTTTTATTAATAACTTTGCTGGAAAATGGCAAGGCAACATCTGGAATACTTATTACCCATTTGGCATGCTGTTCATCTCCATGGATAAGATTCAACATGACAAGCTCTGTCAAAAGGAAATAGGCTCCATCTAGTTAAATTAGAATGATTAGGGTCATTTAGACTGAGGAAGTTTAATTTGTATGGATCTAGAAATTTTATACAAACTGGAATACCTAAGTATTTAATCTTCCCCGAAGCTCAATTTAAAATTGAAAGAGACTACTGCATAGATCTATAATGAGATGAGACATATTAGAAATTAATTTAACTATTACTGCCCTGGGGGCATGTAGCCCAAGAAATCAAAGAATGTTTCACTTGCAGTTTGTACACAATAATAGAAGAAATGTTCTGCTACAACGCATTATCTATTCTATTGTTTTATCAACTCTTTAAATGGAAACTTGAGCACCCAGAGTGAACTTGAATTTTTTTGTACTGCTTTTTAAAAATTTTCCTACCAAATTTATGCTACAAAGTAAATGTAACCTTCTACAATGAGGGTGCATAACCTTTCTGGTGTCTGGGACTCCTTTAACAATTGTTGGAAGCTATGGATCCCTTCTCAAAATAATGGTTTTTTTCTTTAAATTTTTTATTGTTATATTAATCACCATACATTACATCATTAGTTTTTGATGTAATGTTCCATGATTCATTGTTTGTGCATAACACCCAGTGCTCCACGCAGAACGTGCCCTCTTTAATACCCATCACCAGGCTAACCCATCCCCCCACCCCCCTCCCCTCTAGAACCCTCAGTTTGTTTTTCAGAGTCCATCATCTCTCATGGTTCATGTCCCCCTCCGATTTACCCCCCTTCATTCTTCCCCTCCTGCTTTTTTTTTTTCTCAACATATATTGCATTATTTGTTTCAGAGGTACAGATCTGTGATTCAACAGTCTTGCACGATTCACAGCGCTCACCATAGCACATACCCTCCCCAATGTCTATCACCCAGCCACCCAATCCCTCCCACCCCCCCACCATTCCAGCGACCCTCAGTCAAAATAATGTTTTAAATATATAAAATAAAATACTTAGGATTTTTGTTTTCAGTATGCAAATAGCATTTTAATATGTAAGATTACAAAGGAAATCCACTGTATTGAAATATAGATACCAAAGTAGCTCTAAATGTGGAGTGTATGTGCTTCTTTATTAGCACATCTAGTAAAATCTAGTTCTGTATCTATTATTATTTTGAAGTAATGATGAATAGAAATAACTGCTAGCCTGTGAAATAAAAATATGGGTGATTCTCAGCAACGATAAAGTCTCAGGTAGTACAAATATGGCTGTGTTCGTTGTCTACATTAATAATTGAGGGGAAGGCTTAATTTCGGTTAAAACCTGGTAAAAATTAATATGTGATTGTTTTTCATCCATGTTTGTAGACCACCAAATCTATTTAACCACCACCAAGGGTTGGTTAAGAACTCTGTTGAGCAGATGTGTAGAATGCCATTAGGACTAAGGGGGGTCACTAGCACGAGGCAACCATTGAAGGCAAAAACAGAGTGTAATTCCTTAGTTAGCTAACTAACAGCCTGGCAGATATGAGGGCTGAGCTACCCAACTCGATCACAGCAGGATTGTCAAATCTCCACTTCACTTCGTGCCACATTTCCAGACCACATAGGCCCATCCAGACTTAAGAGGGACACTGATTATAATTACCTGGTTCAAAGAACTGATCAGAGCCCCCTCATTTGGCTAATTCTGTATCTTAGTGTACTCTCTTATTTAAAATACCCTTTTCACCTGTAATGTAATGGTAAGAAGTCTTGAAGTGTTCTCATAAACTCTTTATTACCTTCTTTCGTGTAAAGAGCACAATGCCTTCCTTGAGAAGGTCAACAACATTTATTCAATGCTCATCTGATGCCAGATGCCGCAAGGGCTGGGTGCTGAGAGCCAAAATTGAGTAGTATATTGGCACTGTCCTGCCTTTAGAAAATTCATGAACTACTGGGTGAATCAAATGAGTAAACAACTAAATCCCATACCAGATTGTAGTTCTCATGGTCAGTGCTACCAAGTGCTATTGGACCACACAAGAGAGACGTTCCTTCTGAGGCTGGAGGAGAATGAAGACTGCAGATGGGGAGTCAGGATAGTTGTCTGCAACATGTACAAAAAGTAGTGACAAGGAAGAATGGGAAGACCAGTCAGAGGGTCTTGTTTTATCAACTCTTTTTCAGGGGTCTCACAGACTTGTGTAAAGGGAAGGCACATTTGAGGAAAGGGTGGAGAGAAGTGGGGGGTAAGGTCATAAGTGCAAAACATAACTGTGATAGGGTCTTGGGTTTCTTGTTAAGCAGTTTGGACTTTACCTTGTTGGCTGGTGTTATGTGAACCAGCATCATCAGCATCGCTTGGGAGCCTGTTGGAAATGTACATTCTCCGACCCCAACCCAGACCTACTGCCTCTGAAATCTGAGGGTAGCACCTACTCATCTGTGTTTTAACAAGCCCTCCAGCCAATTCTGATTTACACTAGAGTTTGAGAACCGCTACTGTCAACATTAGGGAGCCATATCACTAATGATAGGTTCAAAAAAACCACAAAAATGTAGGGGTCCTCTATTGTCAGCAAAGTAAATGATACAGCTAGATTTGCAAATGGAAAAATTACTTATTTCTTCACATGGAAGATGAATTGGAAGAAAGAAAAGGCTAGGGTTAGGAAGGCCATTTGGAGGCTGTACAACATCCCAGGGAAGCCCAGGAAAGATCAGAACCCAAGAAGCGGTGGTGAAGATGAACAGAGGAAATAGCCTTGTGATGATTGACAGGTGGGGGCCAGGTGGACATGGATGAGGAGGAGAGAAGAATGTCAACGGTGACCTATTTCTTTAGCAACTGCCTTGAAAAGCTTGCTTGGAAGTCCTCATAGTGCACCTGGCCTTTGATAGTGTGGCCAGAACTCACCTGCTGGGTTCTTTTACCATTGCAGTTTAAAAAGGAACATATAGTCCTACTGTTAGTGATGGACAATGCATGCATTTGAGTTGTTTTAGGAAAGAACCTGTCCAAGACCCAGGATTTTAGGAACAAAGATAAGAACACACAAATCAAAAAGACCTGATACTGGATTTCTTGTGGAAGTGATTGATTCCAGGGCTGGAGAAAGGGAAGTATAAGAGGAGCCTGGGACATCATGTGGTGCCACAAAATAAAGAAATACTCGCTACAAGGTGGAGGGAACATGGAAAAGACACAGGAGCCGATCTAAGAAGCTCCTAAGGGTCAATGCGAAAACAATTTAGCAAGAAAATAAGTAATAGTATTGGGTCATGGCCCAGGAACACATCACTTCTGTAGTATTCTTGCAAAAAGTATATAACCTCAATCTAATAATGAGAAAACATCAGGCAACATATTGAGAAACATTCCACAAAATGCCTGAGCAGAAGTCCTCAGAAGTGTCAAGGTTATGACAGAGCTGAAGAACTGTAACAAGTAAGGAGGGGCCAAGGAGATGGGTCAACTCAGCGCCATGTGGGAGCCGGAAGTGGATCCTAAAACAGAATAAACCAGTGGTGAAACCTGGTAAAATCTAAATGAAGTCTGTAATTTAGTTAATAGTATTATAAGAATTTCCTGGTGTCAAGAACTATGCATTGTAAGGTGTTAACATGAAGGGAAGGTAGGTGAAGAATATAGGGGCACTCTATATACTATTTTTGTAATCTTTCTGGAAGTCTAAATTTATTTCAAAATTAAATTTTAAATAAAGTAAATAACGGTCATCGTTTGAAACCTTTTGCCGGCCTGTGGAACTGTTCCAAGTAAACAACCACTACCAGGCAGCTCCTTTTGGGGGGAGTTCTAACGGCTACAATCCACTATAATTTTCTTGAGCCTGGGAACACAATCTTATGTGTCTTGACTCCTTCATGAATTTAGGGAACTTAGAAACAGATTTACCCTGAAGTTTCATGAAGCTTAAACTTTGGGGATATTTATTTGCATAGGCTCCATTGAGCACTAGGAGTTTCTGGGAGCTGTAGAATGTTCTATCTAGGGAAGGAAATCAGACGCATTTCTATTAAGCAATTCTGGTAAATTGCCTAAAGAAAGCTCAAAAGAAAGGGACTAAATCTGTTAAGTCTCAGTACCTTGTTATGATTGCTTTCCTCATTCCAAATAAACACTCACTTTTGCATCTAAGGTTGTATTTGTAATTGCCTTTTTGTAAAAAGGGTCTCCCAAATCATGTAAGATTCAGTACCAACAAACCTGGATACACTTCTGTACCTAGCACAGGTACTCAATAAACATTTCAATTAAATTATTAGAAAAATCATCTCCACTTCTGTAAAGCAGAATTAATGATATTGATCATTAATCACCTAACAACAGAGTTGGAAGGGTTTAATATTGGGAAGATTTTTATATAATAATTCTCTCTACAGCTACCTTTAATCTTTTTAAAGCTACTTTTGCATTTATATTCACAGCATTTACACGTTAGCACTTTCAAAATCCGAAGAGACTTTCAGACATTTCCTTTTAGAAATGAGTGAACAGTCAGTCCCAAAGTCCCTGTAATTCAAGGACACACAGCTAGCAGAAGATTGATGGAGGGAAGGGGGCAGGCACAGGCCTACTGATTTGGGGGCAAGTGGGGGGAGGGCTGATGGGATTTCTATACACTGCCATAAAACAGTCTTCTATTTTTTTTTCTTACTGGTAACTACAACAAAAGATAGTTTTGCCCCGTTTTGTACCTTCTACAGTCACATAGTGCAATTTTAGTAGGCAATGAACTACTGTATTAAGCTAGCCTTGTACACACTAACAAGCTCTACTCAAAACTCTTAAGTTGAAGCAACCATGTGCCTGTATGAAAAGAATAAAGCAGAGAAATATAGGGCAAGAGTTGGGGTTGGGCTGGGATGGGGTCAGAGGAATGTTTCTTAGGAGCCGGGAAAGCTCTTGCAGGCAGTATGTGCTCTTGGGGACACTTGATGCTTACAGACTTTTGCAGTGACTGCAGTCTGTCACTGCCTCAAAGTGACTCCGGGTTGAAATCAAATCCACTGTTAGTTCATCCCTCATCAATCTGGAGCGAAGCCTAGAAATAGTTCACTGCTCCTTAATGGCATTTGGGATGGGAGCAAATGTCCTACACCGCGGCGCCTGTTGGCTCTAATCAGATAAATTAAGGAGTTGAGCATGTTTCCACCATTTGGTTTGGTTTTATTTTAGTCCCCAAGTCCCTTTGCTCCCATTTTAAGGCCTGGCCCTGGCTCACTGGAGAAGCCCGTGCTGCCTTATCACTGAGAGAATCTTCCTCAAGTAGAAGCGCTGCATGCCATACCCATCCTGCAAACCAGTGCCCAGCAAACCAGTTGTCCAGCTATTCCGTAACATCACAGAAGCCGTCTCCTCATCTTGACGGGGCTTAAACTCCTCTCCTTTCAAAAATAAATTAATGAAGTCTTCCTGAGAGAGTACGCTAGGTGATTTTTTAAGAGTTAAAAGGGTGTTTTTCAAGATCGGGATTAAAAACTGGACGCATAGACTCTGTTTATAGAGACAGCGTAAGGTGTAGAGAATAATACTTAATTTCATCTTTGAAGAGAGCTAGTATTCCAATCACAAATTTTCTTCCACCGTGGTAATAGTTGAATCATAACCTTGCTGATATTCTACAGTTTTCTGACCTCCAAAACTGCAGTTTCATAGGGTCCACATAAATATTTATTGATATCTCCAGCTAATTGGTTCAGCTCTCTTTTTTTACTTCTCTGTGTAGATAGCTCTTGGAATTCCTAACAGCAAGAGAAATTCTTTAGTCACCATAACTTGCAAATGGCATTGTTCTGGCATCACTAGGACTCTTCTCCTATAGTTACAGTGACATGAAGCAGCTCCTCTTTGCAAGTTCATATATTACCCACAAAAATATAAACAACATATAGGCAAATGAAGAAGGAGTAAAAGAAGGCAATGCCAATTGCTATGAGCTTTATCCTCCCCTCTCCCTATCTGCCTAACTAGCTGTAAACTGCAAATGAGTGTTGACTGGAGAAAATCCATGCCAATCAAGTTATTTCACCAACAATACGTCCATCTTCTATTGCATAGATGAAAAGTTTGCATTGGAATAGCATTTAGGTTTCTGGCGGAAGACTGGTCTAACAGCAGAAAAGACCTGAATCTTGGTTCCTATGCTTATAAGTTCTGTGATGTGGGGCAAATTACTTAACATTTCTGGGACTTTTGATTCCCTCAGGGTAAAATGGAGACCACAATCCTGCTCTGCACTTGACAGAGTAGTTGTGAGGGTTCCACAGGGTAACACATGTAAAGTACAAAAAGCATCTAGCAAGACACCTGGCTCCCAGGCTTCTCGTGAGTACTCAATAAATTATCCTTTTTAAAAATCATTATTATTTTTTTTGACAGCAGGGTGTTAAAGGTTCAACCAGTTGTTTATCACTTCTGGAAGGAGGAAGGAGGAAGAAGAGCTGGACAGTGCTTGTTTTCCATGTTTATCCTACTACCTTGCAGTTTGCTCCTTAACCCCACTACCTTTCCTACTTTCCTTGGAGTCCTAGTAAGAAATCGCCAATCCGTGCTACTAAAGCAATTTCCTGAGCCTTTGAATTCAAAAGGTTTGAGACCAAATATAAAATGTGACAACAAATGAAGAGGATAATTTAAGTATTAACTTTACCTGGAAATCATCAAAATGGCTTCCCAAGAAGGCATAAGGTGACCTTCTGAGATGGGACAAGTGTTCTATATTTTGATTTAAGCGGTAGTAAAAATTCATTTTGTACTTTATCTAAGTTACATCTCAGTAAAAAAGAAAATTAGAAAAATAACTTTTCTTATTACAAACCTATCTTCTCCCTTTTTAATTACTGAAGAAATGGTTTTGTTTTAAGAACTCTAGATTATAAGTCTTGTTGCCGTTTATTAACAAAGTTACTATTTTTAAATGAATTGGAACACAGATTTCAAAGATTAATAAAGACGTCATTGGGATGAAAATAGGGCAGGCCCCAGGAAAATAGTGCTTCTCGTCTCTTCTATTTAGATATAAAACTATCTAGGAGAGAAAACAGGAATTTTGGAGGTGAGCACAGTGGATATAGGAATTACACTCTGCTGGTCAGTTTCACCCAGGACTCTCACCACCCCCTGTCCACTATAAAGGCAAACACATCCACTTTTCATCCTTAGGACTTCACACAGTGACAGGTATGTAGGGTGTCAGGAAGTTGGATGACCACACATCTTGGGAGTGTCCTGATATATGCCTGTTGTTTCTGGCTTGATTATTAATCCTGCCCTGTTCACTATCAAAAGTGTCTCAGTTTGGAAAATAAGCTATATAGTCATCCCACCAGAAAGAGTCAGTGTTTGTTGAGCCTTTTTTTTTATCAATACTCGTCTTGGTATTGCAAAGTGACCTAAGGCAATTTGATCTTCACATTCGAGCCTTTTGGCAGGTATCAGTAGCCTCTAACAAAAAGAGCCACATCTCCTTGTAACCTGGCTGACACACTGGCATATTATCTAGAAAAAGGAAATCTGAAGACAGAATTCTGTCATTTGTACAAACATCAATTGACCAGCAGTCACAAAAGCATCTATCCAGGCATACAGCCTGTACTGGGAAGCTCTGTGAACTCCAGCTCGTTGTCCACCAGGCACTGGAATGAGCACCTTGCACAAAATGGTGGTCCAAGGCAGAGATGATGTCGCTCTAATGGCAGGATCATCAGCTTTTCAGTCAGGGAATCAGCTGGATTCCTGGTTAAGTTGTAGGGACCAGAAACAAATGAGAATAGAACATCTTTCAAAGGATATTTTTGATTTCTCCATATTTATAAATCCTTTTGTAGAAGTACCTGTTCTATGTTTCAGCCAATCCACACATCTTTAGCACCACTCAATTCACCACTGAAAAGCATTTCTAACTTCCCTCATGCTAGGTAATGAACTCTCTAGTGTAGGTTCAGAGAGCAACATTTGAAATACTTATCGTCTCTCTGGAGTACAGACTCCAGAAGAGGGTTTTTCAAACACTGAAGAACCACTGATGTGCTCCTGTTCCTTGGGTATATACTACATCAAACTATATACATATACAGCATACTCCTTATGTTTTAAAGTATTCAAGTATTATTTAGAATTAAATTACAGGGGTGCCTGGGTGGCTCAGTCCATTAAGCATCCAACTCTTGATCTCAGCTCAGGTCTTAATCTCAGGGTCCTGAGTTTAAGCCCTATGCTGGGATCTACACTGGGCATGGAGCCTACTTAAAAAAAAATAAAGGAGAACCTCATTGTTGAATTAAATTACAGACAATATACTTGATATGTGTTTGGCATTACATATTCAAATACTCAGCATGTACCCCTGAAACAGCAATAAAAGTGACCCTCAAAGGGTCAACACTGACCTCCCACTCTCCCGTCCTCCATTTTTCTCCAGAAGCAGAAGCTCAGAACTACAAGCCTTGGGCAAAATGGGGTCTTAAGAAGCATATGAACTCTTGTGCCAGGTCATAAAGACATAGTGGAAAGGGACTAGGGCAGATACTTTCTAGAACTCTGTTCGTCTCAGAATTTTCCCTTACATGGTGTTCTCTCTACGATTCTCCCCTCTCTCCCCTGCAGCCATTTGATGTGGTAAATGGGACACAGACGTGTTTCCCACTCCCTTTTGGATGTCAGACAGAATCTGAATGGGACCAGATGAAGGGAAACAGAAGGTCAAGCCAGTTCTTTTTGGTTGGGAAATGAAGGATGCCTCTCTGTCTTTTTCTGTATTTTTCCTTACTTGCTTCTCTAGAAATTACAAGTAAGCTTGGGAGCCTCATAAGGATCTTCGCAAAAGAGAAATAGGAGCAGGTCCTTTGCAGCTGCACTAAATCTAGACCTTAAGGTAAAAGAGGAAAACAAGGCATCAAAATTCACGTTGATCTGAGAAAGGAAAGTAAGGTAAAAGGACAGGAAGGGTTCCGAGTCAGATGTCTAGAGCGTTACGAAGTTGTACATATGTCTGGAGAATTCTTCAGAATTCTAAGCAAGGATGGCCACACAGAGGTTGTCAAATCCAAGTTTGCACCTTTAACCTAGTGTTGGCACCACACATTTTAGACACTCATTCCTGTCAATGATTAATCATTCTTGTCATTTAAAATTTGAGCAACAGTTAGGACAAAGCAGAGAGAAAAAAAATCTAAGTTGATATAACTGCTGATAAAAACTCAAACTTGTCAGGGCAAGTACAAAATGGTACAAATCCCACGATTATGTCACCACTGTATTTTTTAAAAACAATGATTAGATGGGTAATACCAGCTTCCAGAAGATATTCCTCTAATCATGCATTAATAGCTTCCACACTCAAGTGTACTTAAGAGCTAACGCACATTTTTGAGCCATCTAGATTTCTAGTAGGAAAGTCTTCCTGATTCCAGATGTCATTGTGCTGAGCATTCCCCAGAATCATTGTCTTGGACTGTTTCCTTCATTCATTTTATTCCGTGCTGCTTAGGAAAAAAGAATATTGTTCACATAATCTCTGAGAACAGAGAATAGGCTCAGAAAGAGAGTTCAGAAATATTCTGCTGGCGTTCATTTTAATACCATAGCTGAAGCCTTGTTCCTTTTCCTTTTGAATCTCTCACACAATCAACAAGATGTATTTAGAACTAATTATACAAATACCACTTTAAGCCCCATTGTATTCTCCAACAGCCTTCAATTAAGTGCAATGGCACTATGTTTGAAAGAGAGCTTTGCACTGCCTCAAAAGCTCCAATTGGAAAGAGAATGTGCATGTCCAGAGGTTCCATGCTACACATTAAATATTAATGCTTTCAAAGAGAATTTTGCAAACATTTGTCATTAAATTTAGTAATTAACAGCACTTTCTGGGTATTTTAGAAATATTTGATGATTACAGGTGCATATTGATTCTCATTACAAGTTATCTACATTGATTAGCACCATTTTACTAAATAAAATTCATTTCAATAAAAAATAATGTAACTTTTGGATATAGAATCATTGTAAACTTAATTAAGGAAACATTAAGAATTTTTCCTCGGAAACCTATCAACAAGGGAAATGGCAAAGATTAATTGAGGCATTTCTCATGAGCCAGCATTTTCTGCATGTAGGAAAACCCAGGCCAGTGCAGCTTTTCTGCCCCTACTTTAATTGGAACTCACGCATTATTTATTCAACAAATATTTATTACGCACTGCTGCTGGGTCTATCCAAGTCTAACACCCACAATTCAATCTGATGACGGCTTAAGGCATTTCCCGAGTATATGAATGACCCTTACTACCTCTGAGGGAAACTGAGTCATGCCAAAACCATGACATTTTGAGTAAATACTGCAGCTAAGGGGAAAAAAAAGGTGGAAGGGAAGCAAGGCCAGTCACTGTTTATCACAGGCAGAGGGGAAGCCCAACTAGAAGACAAAATGGATTCTTGGCCCTTCATTCCTGGGAAAATCCTCTCATTCAGAAGATGAAATGGAGATGAGAAGGGGATAGAACGATAACTGTGGGAAGAATCCCAATCTCGCCTGAATCTCCATATCGATACAGGAGTCTACATGGCAAGGGGATCCACAAACTTCCTACAACCCATGTGCACAGGCTGTACGGCGAGGTGGAACTGTTAGAAATCTTGTTTTCAAATTTTCATTCAAGGATGTAAGCCATCCACATCAGAATAAAGAACTTGAGGAAGAGGAAAATGTAAAATTCAAAAATAAATTTGAGAATCATGCAAATAATTATTGTCAATGTCAAGAAATGGTTTTTGAAGAAGATGCGTAATGAAAAACAATGATCTGAATCCGAAATTTCAGATTACATCAACAAACTCTAGGAAATGAGAGGGAGAAGGTAAATGTGTACTTAAATGTTCACCTTTCTCAAGGAGAAGCCAGTAGAAACTGCTTAATTGTTGAAGTCCATAGTGAAATATATTTGTAACTATGCTTAAATTTATCCAACAATAGGTATAAAATTTCTAAGTAACTAGCAAAAAAGGAAAAAATTAAATGAAGTAATTGTGATCAAGTCTCAAAGACAGAAAGGTTTATGTACATTAGATTCATTTTTGATAAAATTGTAGTGAGATGAAATATACAAAGTTGTTACTAGTGATACTAATCTCCCATTATCTATCTATCTATCTTATCTATCTATCTCCCATACTCATCTCCCAAAAACCCCTTTAATGGGGTTTTTTTTTGGAAACACTTAGCACTACCAGAAAGTCCTACAAGATTGCCTTCTAGAATATTTTACAATCATGTCACTTGGCATAGGCATGTTCCGTGAATATTCATAGCCTGATTCCAAGTTGTTCCTCAGCAATGACCTTCAAGAATGCTATGTACTCTTTGCAAAGCTTGAATTTAGAGAAAGAGATCTTATAGCCGAGAGTCTAATTTCTTCCTTACAGTATATAAATGAGGAAACTGGAGGGAATGAGGAGGTACTTGGTCTGTTCTATGGATCATACATTTAGTATTAAATGTACTTTAATAATAACCATCAACACACTTGAATATGATGTTTTCCCAAAATGGCATCGCTGGAAAAATTATCCTTCTATATAGCATGGTTTTTATGCAACTGTAGTGATTGGCCCTTGAGATTTTACTAGAGGCACAGAGAAATAGACCAAAGAGCACAGCAGAAATTCAAGAAGCAGATTCTCAGATATATGGACACATATCACTTCTTGGAAGTGTTATCACAAATCAGTAGGGGAAAAAATTCACTGTTCAATAACTAGTCGAGAGACATTTTATTATTAATCTGTAAAAAAATTATCCCTATTTTATATCATACTCAAAAATACAGAAATATAGAAGAAAAGACAGGAAAATATCTTATAGAACTTGGGTTTGGGAAAATTTCTTAAAAATAATTTCTTAAACAAAAAGTACAAACCATAAAAGAAAAGATTAATAAATCTGACAACTTTAAAATTAAAAACTCAGATACAACAACCCACGAATGAAAAGATACCACAGATCTAGAGAAGATATTTATAAGCCATATAAAAATTATTTATACTCAGAATACATAGAGAGCTCCAACAAAAAAATCAGAAAAAGACAAAAAACCCAGTTATACAATGGACAAAGTCTACATACAGGCAATTCACAAAAGGTAAATCTGAATGGCCAATAAGCATATTACTAGCAATGCTCAACTTCATTAATAATTAAAATGCTAATTAAAATTAGAAGATATTTATTTATACCCATTTAGATTGACATACATTTCCAAAGCCTGACTTTTTCAGTTTGGGGTGACAAATTACAACATCAAGAACTCTCATCCATGACAGGAATGTACAATTGAGGTCCATCTTTGGAGATCAATCCAACAATATCTAGCAAAGTTGAAGATGCCTGCACCCTACGGACTAGCAAGTCTGTTCTACATACCTTAAAGAAACTCTTACGGATATGTAAGGACATAAATACAGGAATAATCATTTCAGTATCAACAGGAGAATGGCTAAATAAATTATGGCGTATTTGCATAAATTATACAGTCATGAAAAAGGAACAAATTAGAGTAGCATGTACTGATATGAGTAAATCTCAAACACAATGCTGAATATATAAAGCAAAATGAAGAAGTATCTGTAGTTTATTATAAGTCCCTATATTTTTATATGCATGAAATACTTTATAATTTTATAGGTAAAAGAAGAATAAGAACTTTCATTATGAGTACAGGAAGGAAGAAACCGGGATCCCTCCTAGCTGTGCCCCACAGTAGCTATTTGAAGCACGAGGTTGACTCAAAGTTCAGGATGGGTCTTATATTAACCAAAATTTCCTGAAAGGGAATTTATATTGCATGTGGTTATGTTTTTAAAACAAAACAAAACAGGTATGCCTGGGTGGCCCAGTCGGTTAAGCGTCTGCCTTCGGCTCAGGTCATGATCCCAGGGTCCTGGGATGGAGTCCCACAGGGGGCTTCCTGCTCGGCGGGGAGCCAGCTTCTCCCTCTGCCTGCTATTCCCCCTGCTTGTGCTCGCTCTCGCTCTCTCTCTTTCTCTCTCTCTCATTCTGACAAATAAATAAATAAAATCTTTAAACAGACAAACAGAAAAAAACAGAATCACAATCTCTTTTCCCAAAGATGTTTGGGTCCGATAGCGTTAAAAGCCTACGAGTAATGAAAGGATCTCTATCACCCTCCTTTAAATCTGCAAAATAACCCTGCACATTGAATCATGGCACTTATTGGCCCAAGTAACCTGGTGGAGGCTGCAGTGCTAGAGAAAAAGCCAGAGGAAGGAAAAGAAGATAATCAGCTGGACTAACTGGAGAAGCCAAACTGTACATAAGTAGGGCTGCAAGAGTCAGCAAATAAAAATGCAGGACTCTTAGTTAAGGTTGAATTTCAGAGAAACAAGAAATAACTTTCTACTATCAATGTATCCTAACATAAAGGTACTCTCCTAACTCAGAAATTCACTCTAAGCATGGCAATTTCTCTTAGGAAGTAATGTGGGATAGTGAAGAAAAAGAGAGGAAAAAAAAAACGGGACTTGGCTGTCTAACAGACCTGACCTGGAACCGCAGCCCTCTAGCTGTAGGACTCCAAGCCAATGCATAACTTCTCTGAGCTCCATTTCCTCACTTCTTAAAGGAGGATAATAATATTTATCTTACAAGAGTAATAGTGTGTGTGAGAACCTACCTGGCTCACAGTAGTTACTCAATAAACAGCTTTTAAAAACCAACTGAACAATTATTAAATGCTTACTAGGAGAGTCCCTTTACTCGGCTTTAGGGCTATTAAGATGAATAAGAAATGATCTCCTGTTCCAAAAGAGCTCAGTTTTTTTGTGGAAGACCTTTACAAACCACATAAGCAAACAATCACAACACAACATGCTACGTTCTGTAACTGAGCTGTGTGCAAACGATTTCTCCTTATTCACTTGTCAAAATCCAACGCTACCTTTGAGGTCTAATGCAAAATATACTTCCTTCTCAACGTGTCACTCATTCTCCTGGGTCAGAATTAGTCTCTCCCTCCTCTATTCTACCAAGCAAGTTCACTTAGATCACTGTTGTGCAACCTAAACTTAAGGGCTTTAGACTGTAATTACTCCCCCTGCCTGTCATCTGCGCTAGATCATGGGCTGAAACACAGTTTATTCATTTTTTATGTCACCCCTACACATAGCATATGGTATGTGGTCAGTAAATGCTTGCGTTGTCTTTCCAAATGGAACTAGGCTAGTATTTCTATGAATGCAAATAAACAGTCATGTAACAAAATCCTTTCTCAGGCAATTGCCTGAGGTTTTGAATCCAACTGAGACATGAAAATTTGACACAATTTTTTTTTGTATTAAGTGACCCAGAATGAATACGACACACTGCAGGGTAGATGAAAAGATAAGGAGTATGTATTGTGAATGAAAATAAAGTCGCAGAGCAATATATAAAATACAATCTTTTTTTTATTTTAAAAATGCCACTATCATTATATATGTTAGGTTATATATAGAAAAAAACTCGAAAGATATATGCTAAACTATTATTGCTGGGATTAGAATTATGGTATGGAATTCTGCAGTATTTAATTGTTTTACAATGAGCAGTTGTTAGTTTATTAAGCAGGAAAAAAAATTAAAAAAATAAATTAACCCAAGGACTTATGTAATTGAATCTTCTACCCATTTTTATTTTCATGTCAAAAATTTTACTTTTGTTTAGAATACAAATAAGACTTTTCCTAAAATAAATAAGTAGCAGTAATTCTATTTTCAAAGTGAAAAACCAAACGCATCCCCTGCCTTTCTTCCCTTCTGTTATTAGAGACCCAAAGGAAACAGCAACCTTGCATCATGACACCAGGTCTCATAAAAGGCAAAAATAGACAAAATTATTTCCTGCTTTTTTTTTTTCCTGTCTTCGTTAGTCTGACATACTTAGGATGCTTCATTTTTTGGTCTGGTCCTCTTCAATGTTAGCTGGGAAAAACTCTTTAATGCTGCACATAAGGAATCAAGCAGAAGCCAGCCAAGTGCAGTATTGATTTAGCAAAGGGATGAGGGAAGCAGGCACTTCAATATTTCCCTGGCTCCCCTGGGAAGGTTAAGGAGAACTTCATTCAACCTGAAGTGGTGTAAATATCCCAAGATCAAGCCCCGTTAACAGAATTGATGTAAGGGAGCTAACGGCGGTCTCCAAGCGAAGGCACATCATCTGTGAACAAGTTTACAGTGGTTCAGGGCAGAGGGCAGAGGCGCAAGCATGAGGAAGTGGGAAATGGAACATGCTTCCTGAGCTGGTGAGGAAATTAAACATTACCCCAGAACTATCATTCATCAAGTGTTCTTTTCAGTACTTAAGGTACTGCTGAGAAAGTAAAAAAGGAAGCGTATCTCCACTTGAAATGTCCTTGAATGTTCATGTTTAATTTTATTTGGGGAACCTCTTGATCTTGAGACAGCTGTGAAGAAAGAGCTTTCCTTTTCTAGCTTCCTGGGAGGGAACTAAATGATCAGTGAACTCAAACCAGAACGGAGATGAGCAGCAATCTCCATTCCTGTTTAGGATTAGGGAGAATCAACATTACAGAGACACAGTTCCTTTCTACAGAAAATGCCAGGGGAATAAATAGAAGAGAGATACGAAACTTTCAACCCCTTTATTTCAGAAGTGTTATAGACCTGCTGGGTGATTTTAGTTCTTCCAATCATGCGTCTTTCACTGAGTATTCCGTCAACGTTGCATTCTTTTATTCATTTATTCATCCTTTTTTTTGTATGAATATGTATTAAATGCTCACTATGTCCGAAGCACTGCTCAATACTCATGACACCATTTCTCAGATACTTAACATCCAGGAATACCGTTAATGGGCTTCTGCTTCTACTCATGCAAGAGTAAGGAATGGACATTACTCCTCCTGCCTCGCATCCTGGCTGCCGGCTCTCCTTACTGTCTGCATCAGGCCTGGCTTTGAATAGAATTAGTCTTCAACTAGTTACCTTTATTCTGCATAAACTGATTCAACAGCGGTTAGGACTATATGTGAATTAGGACTCAGTAAATTTTGAATCACACTTTCAGGTTCTCTCATACAGAAAAAAAAAAAATAAACAATTTAAGGCAGTGGTTCAAAAACTTTACTGTACGTTAGATTCACCTGGAAGTTTCTTTAAAATCCTGACACTCAGGCTGCATACACACTCCATAAATCAGAATCTCTGGGAAGGAGACCAAGCATCAACAGTTTTGGGGAGGTTTGGTTTTTTGTTGTTTTTTTTTTACAACTCCTCAAGAGATTCCAGTGTTCAGCCAAGGTTGAGAACCAAAGATTTAATGAAACTTGGGACTACTATGTCTTTGCATCTGGGATTTATTTTTCCTTATCCCCTAGGTTTTTGTTTCCTTGTTTGATATATTTCTGATGGCTAGGATGCTGGAAATTTCACTGTCATTTTCTAAAGATCACAGATATTTAGATATAATTATTGGAACTTACACTGGTACAGCCACTCCGTGCTAGCAAGTGCCAAGCTTCAAGACTTGTATTTCTCCAACTGAGGGTAGATGCTCAAAGACTATATGAGACAAATTCCTAAGCATTTATAGAAATTTAATCTGCGAACCTCCTAAACACTTGGCTAGGGATAAGGCTGTAGCAACTACATCGTGTACAGAAAGAAGCTAGCCACTTTCAGTCACCCTTCCTTCATCTCTTCCTCTCTTCCTTTTCCTGAACTCTCTTGCAACACTTTAAAAGCAAACTGAAAAAGCAGAAGAGCAAATAATTGTTGAATGCTATATGTTAAAGATTATTTAGAATATGTGGGGGAAGCAGTTTAGAAATCCATAAAAGTCTAATTCTCCCTTTTATGAACCTAGATTTATTTCTTAGGGTCTTTAAGGCCAAATTTTTATACCCAAATCAAACACTACAGCCAAACAATACACATCAGGCCAAAAATGACCTAATGTAACCAACTCACTTTTAGATATGAAAGTGAAGGAGGGGTACATTTGATTTTATACAAAATTATCACCTGGATAAAAGGTGAAGTCAATGTTGGAAGCAGCAGAGGTCTATATAAAAAAAGAAACTCCAGTAAAAAATATCACATAAAATGTTGTTTACACACAAGTTGAGCATTGTTAGGACTCAATCCTGATTTTTACCATCGAGTAACCAAGCTTATACTTCTCAGAAGATCTTAGCACTTCATCTGGATTTTTCATTATGAGATTTTCTACAAAGTACAAATAATAAATGTCATACATTCATCATCTCGCACAAGAAATAACACATTACAACCATGATTATATCCCCTTATCTACCTACTCCAGATCCAATTCCTCTCTCCTAAGATTTCTATCTTAAATTTGGAGTTTGTCACTTTCATTAATATCATGCTTTTATTCTGTTTAGGCCATAAAAAATATGTAATACTATTTTGCACATTTAAGCCATACAAATGGAATCATATGCTATGTATAGCTTCTACAACTTGCTTTTTATCTTTCCCTGTAATGTTTGTGAGACTCATCTATGTTGATATATGTACTATTTTCTTCATTTTTGCTTCTAGAGAGTATTCCATTGGATGAATTTCATATTTTTAATGGTTTGTGTTGTCATCCATTTGTGTTTTTACCTTTTCCACTTTCCAAATTTTTCACTATACCAATGCTCAGTGCAAATTTTCGTGCTAGGTGGTTGAGTATTCCTAATATACGTACCCAGGACTGGAATTACTGGGCCGTAGGATATACACAACTCCAACTCCACTAGATATTGGTAAATTGATCTACAAAGCACTTATCTCATAAATGGGATATTAAATGGGAAATTCTCTTTAGCAAAGCCTAACTACCAAATCACTTAAATGAGAATCACAATGAATGGTATTCTCATGATATAAAATGTCACTTGATGCTCCCCTGCTAAAGTTGGATCTTACAGTCCCTAAACCTTTTAAGGAAAGGCTAGAGTGTGGATATTTTAAAAAACCCAAAAGCATTTTACAAATAAGTAGGATATAAATTTAAAGTAGCTGTAGCCACAGGGAAAACATTTATAGAACAGTTTTTGGTGATGAATTATGACCAAGGCAAGTAGGTACAAGATTAGAAATATCCATTCTGTGTATTGGGCATTAAATTTAATGATTGGAATAAACTCCACCAAATGCAAATGCTTTTTTTTTTCTCAACCCAGAGGAAAAGAAAGGGATAAAACCACCCATGAGTGAAAGTGAAGGAATTGTCTGGTTTGTGTTGAGTGGGTTTCAAGTCTGATAGGCATCTACCCAGACAATGAAAGTTAAAAGTTAATAGCATGTTTAATTCTTTCTGATTAAAATTGATGTGTATTTCTGAAGACTGGCAATTGTATACCTAAGTCACAGCACAAAACCAGCCCTCAGGTTCATGAGGGAAAAAAATCAATCCCTTTGTTTGCTTTTTCCTTCTCACTCAAAAAAAATTGTATTTGTGGAGAACCTTCTATGTATTGTTATTTATGCAGGCACAGCGATAGGCCTAAGGAGATCTCTGTGCATACAGAAATTGATATTGAGAAGCACAAACAGTATTGTTTTCTTGCATGCAGATATCTACTATGGTGTCTCTGTGTCCTGAGCAATCTCTTTATTAGAGGGTTGATGTGGCTATTAGTTGACAGAGGAAAAGAAACAGGATGAAGAACCCCAAAAACCAAAGGACACAACTAGGAAGTGGCTTGTGAAAGCCAGCCTCTAAATGGCCTCCAGTGATTCTTGCCTCCTGGTATTCACACCTTTATAAAGTCCCCTTCCACACTGAATAGGCTGACATGAATAACAAATAGTAAATTGAGGATAAACATGTGTGACTCCCAAGGCTAGGTCATAAGAAACATGGCAGCTTAAGTTTGTTTTCTTGGATCACTTGCTCTAAAAGAAGTCAGCTGCCATTTTGTGAAGACCTTCAAACAACCATACAAAGAGACCCACCTGGCAAGAAACTGAGCTCTCCTGTCAAGATCCAGCCCCTATAAGCCAGGCAGGTGAGTGGAGCACGTTGGAAATGGATCATCCAGCTCCGGCTGAGTCTACAGGTGACTGCAGCTCTGGCTGACACCTTGACAGCCCCATGAGAGTCCCTGAGCCAGGATCATGCATTTAAGCTGGTCCTAAGTTCCTGACCCATAGAAACTGTGTGAAATAGCAAATGTTTATTGTTGTTTTAGGTTGTTAAGTTTTGAGGTAATTTGTTATGCAGCAATAGATAACAAATACAGGGTTGGAAAGAGGAAATGAAAGCAACTCTCTTTCTTCCTTTCTCCAAAACTGTAATAAATACTTTTGTTTATTTTTTTTTGATTTAAAGAATTAAAACAGTCCTCCCCACCCCGGGATGGAGGTGGGAGACATCTAAGACACCATCCTCAGGAAAAAAACCTAGTATAATAAAAAGGAAAATATTATCACCATAAGTGAGTGTATTCATTCACTTATTCAACAAATATTTATTGAGCTTACTATATGTCAGATACTGTGCTAATTTAGAGAACTACAACAGTAAACAAGAGAGCCATGAATGCTGCCTCATGGAATTTACATTGTAGTAACCAAGAGGTACAACAATCAAGTAAATAAATAATTCAAATTCGTATAAATGCCATGAGTCCAGTAAATGAAGTATTGCAATATGTTATGGGGATAGTATGAAGGGTCAGTCCTCTTCAAAGAGATGACATCTAAGCAAAGACTTGAAGGATAGAAAGAAAACCATCATTGAAAGAAAGGAGGGAAGGGCAATCTAGAGAGAGACAAAAGTGTATCCAAAGGCCTGGAAGTACAAAGATACAAAGAATGGACTGTGGAAGGCCAGAATTAAGAGAATCCAATACCTGAGGAGGAGAGTAGCATGAGATGAGACAGGAGTTCATCCATGTGTTTTCAAAATCCTAGGAAAAACCCATCATTGTGAGGAGACCATAAAAATAATTTCACTCACATACAAGGCCTGATTCAGATAGTCCTTCTCCTTCACACTTAAAGAAATATTTACAATTTGATAGAAGAAATTAGTTCAGGGGGGCACCTGGGTGGCTCAGTCAGTTAAATGTCTGCCTTCGGCTCAGGTCATGATCCCGGAGTTCCAGGATCAAGCCCTGCGTCGGGTTCCCTGCTCGGCAGGGAGTCTGCTTCTCCCTCTCCTGCTCTCCCTGCTTGTGCTCTCTCTCTCTCTCTCTCTCTCTCTATCAAATAAATAAATAAATAAAATCTTTAAAAAAAAAAAAGAAAGAAATGAGTTCAAACCATACATCAAACTCGAGTACTCAGAACCTGCTGGTTCCTCACTCCTCTGAGCTCCAAACAAATGTCTTTGTCTTTTTGCCAAGATATCTTGGATTTCAGGTGCCTGCCTGGCAGAGTCAGTTAAGTGTCTGCCTTTGGCTCAGGTCATGATCCCAGGGTCCTGGGATCAAGCCCCATGTCAGGCTCCCTGCTCAGTGGGGAGTCTGCTTCTCCCTCTGCCCCTCCCCCCCAACTCCTGCACGAGCTCGCTCACACTCTCTCTCTCTCGCAAAAATAAAATAAAATCTTTAAAAAAAGATATCTTGGATTTCTAGACTTATGATATCAATGTGCAGCACTACAGATTTTCTTTATAGACACATGATGGCAGAGTCTAGTCTTAAAGCTGGGAAAACATACAAGAATATGAATACATCTCATAAAAGCTACATTGTAAGGAATACCTAAAGCATATTGGATTCAACAATTATTCCGGACAATAAAGTTTAGTTGGAAAGTTTCTGGCACTCCTCAGGGGATTGTGTGACTGCTTTGGAGTTTAAAGACTGAGTGTCCTCAGTGTTCAGACTTAAAATTCTGTCTCTGTGTGCGACCTTTCAGACTCTGTTTGCTGAAGAAAGAAACTGCAATGTAAAGTCTCAAAATCACATTGTAACATTGCTGGCTGGCTAGGTGTTGAGGGACATTATGCTATTTATTTAGTCCTGTCGTAATGCCCTGTCCAATCCCAAATTCATTCTTGCCTCCAAAAGATTATTGAGATGGAACTTGTGAAATATACAGCCTATTTCAACAAACAGCAATCGACTTCTTCCTTTACAGTTTCCAGGGAAGGAAAAAACTCACCTTGCAAGCCAGGACACAGGCTGTGGTACACCCAAGCTACAAGAATCCTAATTGCCAAAAAGGCACCAAGGGGATTTTCATATATACGGTGTGGATATGTCAGAAGATGCATTTTATGAGGAGTTTAATCTGTGCATTTGAAAGAGAATAGCAGGAACAGTCTCATGGGACCCGCCTCCAAGGACAGACAATGTTTTCACTGTGTAAAGAATCCCGCTTGATGAGAATCGATACGTATCGTTGGTCTTGACTATAAATAGTTCATTACAAGCTGAGAAAAGGGCCGTTGCCACCCCATTTGCTTTCTGCCCAGTCGTAATGGTCCCAACTCTCTCCATGTCAGACAAGCCCACAATAACTTGATATAAAAGAATGTATCGGGCAATTCAAAAGCTAGAAACCTCACCGTGAGATTTATAATTACAGGGGAACAGGTGTCTCGCATTTTTTAAGTCCCGATGCTGGTTTACAGCAGGACAAGCGAGTTCTTTGTTCTGTCCTCTCCTCTAGAACTCCTCCAAACGCATGGACTGAGGCAGCTGGTCCCTAGAGAATGTCTAACGTGCCACAGTGTGACTTCCCCGGAGACA
This sequence comes from Eumetopias jubatus, assembly GCF_037043125.1. Classification (NCBI taxonomy): domain Eukaryota; kingdom Metazoa; phylum Chordata; class Mammalia; order Carnivora; family Otariidae; genus Eumetopias; species Eumetopias jubatus. The sequence continues at coordinate 26,913,668 of NW_028274809.1, forward strand.
TGGATACTCTCCTGCGCCTGAATTAGAAAACCTTGACCAGGACTAGAAGAGGCAAATGCACCGTCAGCCACGGGCTATTCCTGTCCCTGCAGTTGCTGCCCATCCTCAAAGTTGAAGACAGCTACGCTCATGTTATCTGAGGCTCCTAAAACAAGCTTAAAAACAGCATCCCTCTGACCCTTTGATTCCATTTAATGTCATGCATTCTACTTCGGAGGGCAGTATTACATCTTTTCCTTATTGAATTTTTTATTAAAGTATGACATCTATTTGGAAGGGTACAAAAATCGTAAGTGTACAGCTTGATGAAATATCACAAAGTGAATATATTCGTGTAAAAACTGGCTTCTTCACTCTCCGTCTCTAGACCACCCTCCTCTCAGGGGTAATGCCATCAGTCAGATTCACTGGATTTTGAACTTCATATGAATGGAATCATAGAGTACATACTGTCTTTTGATCTGAGTTCTTTACCTCAATACTACATGACATTGATCCATCTTATCATATGTACTTGTACTTTGTCCAGTCTTACTGCTGTGTAATATATTATCATTATATTATCATGCTTCACTTGTCCTTTCCACTGTTGGTGGACATTTTTGAGTTGTTTCCAGTTTTGTGCTATTATGAATAATGTTACTGGGGATGCGTATGTATATCTTTATGCATATACACAGACATTTTTGTAGGGCATGTGCCTAGAAGCAGAATTACTGGCTTTTAAGGTATGCACACATTTAGAACTTGTTCTTTTTTTTTCTTAATGCTTTTGTTCTAGAAGATACTTTGTGCTTTCTTTCCCAGAAAAATATCAACTCCCAGAGCCTCCTCTGCCAGTTTGTTCTTAGAGCTCTACTCTCTTGTCACAGAATGATAGTGTTCTATGAGACAATCATTGCCCTTGGTCCTTCTCAGGAGGTGACCAAGAAGCATTCCTGAACAAGAGTTTGACCAATTCATGAGTGTTCTCTTGCTGCCACAGCCCCTTTTCTTGAGGTAACATCAATACCCTATGCCTTTCCGTGCCATCGTCTGGGATTTTCTGTCCCTTTCATACTCTCCTCTTGCCAGAATCACATACTGCAGCATCAGAATTACACAATGAAGCAAGCTCTGAGCAATTTTAATCACTATAAATGTCCTTCCTTGAGAAACCCTACACCCCCTGCCCCTCCAAGGAAGCAGCATGCTAACCATGAAAAGAATCACGCTGACTTCACTTCCACATGGCTCACCTTCTCTCTCAGAAGACAGGATTCCAAAGTACGGGCCCTGGCTTGCCCTGGAAGTGGCATGACCTCTAACAAGGTAACTCGAAGAGTAGAAGGAGGAAAGTAATACCTGTCTCCTACTTACACAAGGGTGGGATTTATTGAGTGTTAAAGAAATAACACTGCTTAAAAACGTAGTGATGAAAGGAGTATAGATATTTTAAAAATTATCTTTATTATCCACTTCAAGTCCCTTAGCAAGCTTGCACTTAAACACCTATCTATTCTAAAGAGGAAACAGTTTGGTCATTTCAGAACACTTTTGGAGTATCTCACAATCTCCAGTTGGTAAGTTATTTATTTGTGACTGGAAATCTTTTCACTCATCCCTATTAGTCTCATATCAAGGATAGCTGATGACTGTTCTCTTACTATGACACTTTACGTAATTAAAATTGCTTTTAAGCCATTGCTTTTCCTTCCTTTGAATAAATAACACCAAAGCCTTCATGTTTTCAGAATGGGTTCTAGCAGTCCATTCCCTACTCATTACCAGACTCCAAACTCAAATTTTGGAGTTCCAAACTGTCTTGGGTCATTTAATTATAATTGGCCGACATCAAAACCCATAACATTCTTTCATTTGTTTATTCATCCATTCAATAACTAGATCATTGTCTTAAGCTTACTATGCATAAGCTCGTGATTCAGTATAGAACAAGACAGATGAGTCCCTCCTTTCATGGAGCTCACTTCCTAAACGTATTGGAAAAAAGTAAAAATACACAACTTAAAAAGGCAAAATGAGGAAAATAAATCCAAATGCTGACCTAACAAATGACCAGGACAGGGGTTACTTAAGATTGCATGACTGGGGAAGGTCTTTCTGAAGAGGTTACACTTGAACTGAAATCTAAATGATCTTAGGAGGTGCCATGGAAAGGTGTGTGAAAAAGGTTTCCATGCAAAGGATACAGCATTGACAGGCCCTGCATAGGGAGAGTCACTGAGACCACAGCATGACATGCAGAAGGAAAAGAGATGCGTGGGGAGGCTGGGGACACAGGTGGGCACCAGACCAAATCCAGGCTTGTTGGCTGCCATTAGGAGTTCATCTTGCAAGTCTCACAGGTAATGATTCCATTGGTGAATGATCATATGTGTAAGCTGTTCTCTGGATAATAAATAAGCTTTATTACAAAGCTGTAATCATCACAACAGTATGGTATTGGCACAAAAACAGACACGTAGATCAATGGAACAGAATAGAGAACCCAGAAATGGACACTCAACACTATGGTCAACTAATATTCAACATTTACACAGCAAAGGAAACAGTCAACAAAACCAAAAGACAACTGACAGAATGGGAGAAGATATTTGCAAATGTTTTATCAGATAAAGGGCTAGTATCCAAAATCTATAAAGAACTTATCAAACTCAATACCCGAAGAACAAATAATCCAATCAAGAAATGGGCAGAAGACATGAACAGACATTTTTCCAAAGAAGACATCCAAATGGCCAACAGGCACAAGAAAAAGTGCTCAACATCCCTCAGCATCAGGGAAATACAAATCAAAACCTCAATGAGATACCACCTCACACCAGTCAGAATGGCTAAAATTAACAAGTCAGGAAATGACAGATGTTGGTGAGGATGCAGAAAAAGAAGATCCCTCTTACACTGTTGGTGGGAATGCAAGCTGGTGCAGTCACTCTGGAAAACAGTATGGAGGTTCCCCAAAAAGTTGAAAATAGAGCTACCCTATGACCCAGCAATTGCACTACTGGGTATTTAACCCAAAGATACAAATGTAGGGATCCGAAGGGTCACCTATACCCCAATATTTATAGCAGCAATGTCCACAATAGCCAAACTATGGAAAGAGCCAGATGTCCATCGACAGGTGAACGGATAAATATATGTGGTGTGGTATATATACACAATGGAATATTATGCAGCCATCAAAAAAATGAAATCTTGCCATTTGCAATGACATGGATGGAACTAGAGGGCATTATGCTAAGCAAAATAAGTCAATCAGAGAAAGACAATTATCATATGATCCCACTCATATGTGGAATTTAAGAAACGAAACAGAGGCTCATAGGGGAAGAGAGGAAAAAATAAAACAAGACAAAATCAGAGAGGTAGACAAACCATAAAAGACTTTTTTTTTCAATGTTCAGTTTCTTTTAATGACCCCCATCTCCCTGAAGGGCAGGTACAGGCAGCTAGGTGATGGCAAGAGATGTTCACTTGAAGATCTTGCCCTGATTGAAGGTTTTGCCCACATGCTGGAAGGCCCCCTCCCAGGAAAAGTACTCTCGAAACAGCATCTGGGTGTCTTCGCTGCCAGGATCCAGTTTCCACCATGTATATGACTCATAATCCACCTGCAAATCTGGACTCAGCAGAAAGGCAAGCTCCTGGCCTTGGAAGACCCAAACTCCAGAAACGGAGCTGCCATTGTTGGTTCCAAAGAGGATGACACTGGCAAAGACATTCTTCCTCAGCTCGTCCAACCGCTGGAACATTCCAGTGATGAGGTTACAGCTCATGAAGGTCTGGGTGAGCTCTTCAGGGAAGCGGTACTCAGCGTACCACAGAGACCAGCCATCCTTATCAAAGTGCTCCCAAAAATATGGCAGCGCCACAGAAAGAGTGTCCTCATCAGAGTACTTGTGCTTAAATTCATCCAACACAAAGGTCCTCTTGGGCAGGTGAGCAAAGGGGTCCTTGGCCTTCGGCTCAGCAGCCGATGCCTGCTCACATTCATCCATCTCCTCCTCAGGAGCAGGGGCAGCGGCCTTTTTCTCCTCTTTCCACTCAGCCTGGGGCTTCTGCTTCTCTTACCAAGACCTTTCTCTTTCGATGGGGTGTCCTTTTTAGGCTGGCTCTCTGCAAACTTTTTAGTGTCAAACTGGGCCATCTTCTCGCAGAGCTTCACCTCCCCCAGGACGGCCCGGAACTGTGGCTGGTTGATGCAGGTGACGAACCAGCGGGTGGTATTGGGGAAAGCCTGGCGGAAAGTAGGCTCCAGGACCTGTTTATAGAGCCACAACAGGGTGCAGACAACTGTGATGTCAGCCAGTGTCACACATTCGCCCACCAGGAAAGTCCTCGTCTTCAAGTGAGCATCCAGTAGCCCCAGAATTCTCCTCAGTTCCTCCTTTGCATTCTCTGTGGCTGGCTTATTGTGGTGCATGATGCCCAAAGTGGGAAACACCCAGGTACTGGCTGGGGGCACTATGTCGCTATCAGTGAAGCTCACCCACTGCACCACCTGGGCTGCTGCCTCTGGAGTACTTCCCCGCAGCTCCTCATTGCTCACATAGTAGGCAATAGCATTGCTCTTGAACACACAGAATCCATCGTCACCCTCAAACGCTGGAAACTTGCCGGCAGGAAATTTACAGAGAAATTCAGGGGTGCGGTTGGTTTGGCCGAAGTGGAAGTGGGGTGGTGCAGAGAGCACGCGGACCTGGGCCCCGCTGTACTGAGCAGCAATGAGAGCCTTGAGGGCCTTCCAGTTTTCAGGACATGTGTACAGGGTCCCAGCCGCCATGGTGATTCCCCAGAGAAAGGGCAAAGACCCTTAATCATAGGAAACAAACTGAGGGTTGCTGGAGGGGAGGGACGTGGGGGGAGGGGGAACTGGGTGATGGCCATTAAGGAGGGCACATGATATTAATTAATATAATATCATAAACATCAATTAATTGAATTTAAAATTTAAAAAGGGGGAAAAAGAAATTTGAATTACAAAAAAAAGAAAAAAGTTCACTAAGACCACAGATACTATTTTTTTCCTCTTTCTTTTTTTTAGAGAAAGAGAGAGAGAGACAAAGAGCACATGAGCAAGCAAGGGCAGGAGCATAAGGGCAGAGGGAGAGGGAGAGAGACTCTTAAGCAGGCTTCATTCCCAGCATGTGAAGCCCCATGTGGGGCTCAATCTCACAACCCTGAGATCATGACCTGAGCCAAAATCAAGACTTGGAAGCTTAACGTACTGAGCCATGCAGGCAACCCTCTTCCTCTCTTTAAAAAAATTTTTTTTAACCTGATTTGATTGTATTCTTGATCTGTATCCAGGGCTCTACACAAGGTAGGTGTAGTGTATGCTAAACACTTGGTATTCAATGAGTAGACACTTGGAAACTTTACTACATATTTGCATTAATATATTTTTTCAAAAATCATAAGTAATATTTTTTCACCCATCCCACATCTAAAGCAAGTAATCCCTCTTTAATAAAAACATATTGCTGTAAACATAGCGACACCTACAACAGGCTCTCTATACTGCATTATCATCAAAATAGGGGCATAGAGTCAATCTATAGGCTCTGTCCATGGCTAATGGAAAGATATGACTCTGAGTTCAGCAATGACACATCCTATACCTGAAAAATAGGAGTTCCAAGTCAGCTCACAGCCCTGATTTTAAATAGAAATCCAAAACTTCTATTAAAAGTTGTTGCCAGTTATTCACTTGCCAGCTGACACATTTTTTTAAAATCATCTTGCTTTTCCTTGTGGTTTCAGATAAAACTCATTTTCTTTAAACAATTACATGTCGTTGTCCAAAATGATCTATTCATCATAAACTCTGAGCAGCTAATATATGTCAGCCACAACCCTGAGTATTGTCACAGATTAAAGAAATCCAGGAGCACCTGGGTGGCTCAATCAGTTAAGCGTCTGCCTTCAGCTCAGCTCATGATCTCAGGGTCCTGGGATCGAGCCCCTGGTCAGCAGGGGGTCTGCTTCTCCCTCTCCCTCTGCCTGACACTCCCCCTCCATGCTTGTTCTCTCTCTGTCAAATAAATAAAATCTTTCAAAATAAATAAATAAAAGATAAATCCAGCCCAAAGAGGAGTTTACATTTATTCACCTCTCTCTATATAAAACATCAAGGAAGTCCAAGAACTTAGTCCACTACAACTCTTATTATAATTTCCTGTCATCTCTTACTCTATAGTACTTCAAAATGCCCATGTCCCCCATCTCTCTGTTTACCCCTGGGGACCCCCACCCTGTCCTGCCACCCTGGTTCTCCACCAGCACCTGTGTCCACCCCAGGGAGCTCCCCAAAGCTCTCACCTTCCTTCGTAGTAACCCCTGAGCAGCGTGGTTCTTTGTTTAATTGCATTCCTCACAGAAACTGTTTAGAATATTTTTCTCTTTCATCAGAGGACAAATGCTGTGGGCGGAAGCTGTGAATCTACATATATTACTATTTTTCACATCACAGTTATAAGCATTCAAAACTCATCTCCTTTGATAAATAATAAGAAGCTCTTAGCATGATCTAATTCTTCAGGGCTATACTTGTTTGCCAAAGAAGGCTGTAGATGTGTGCGTGCACGTGCATGTGCATACCAATGAGTCTGTGTGTCTTGTACGGTGTGTGTGTGCATGTGCGTGTGTGTGTGTGTCAGTGAGTCTGTGTGTCCTCGTAGGGTGTGTGTGTCAGTGAGCCTATGAGTCCTTGTAGTGTGTGTGTGTGTGTATGTGTGTGTGTGTGTCTATGTAGAGTATGTATCCCAGAGATCCACAAATTGGGCACAACAGAGAAAGCATGGAGAGGGAGAGAGAGAGAGCCGTTAAAGGGAGAACTTAACAATGAGTGAGACTGTGAAAGTGAGTGCCTGTACCTTCTCGTTCCAGATCCCAAGCCATTTTCAGCTATCACCTTTCCACTGCAACACACTTAGCCATGACCATTTTAGGAAACATAGTGACATCATTTTCAAATTCATATCCTAAATCTTGACATCATGCTTCATTGTCCTGAGGCATTATAGGAGGTAGTCTTCCTAATCTTTCCCTACTATCCCTGAACCTACACTCAGCTTGGATCTTTCTGAAGTTCCCAACTCTTTTTCTCCCCTATCTGAACAGTAGCCAACACAGATACGCATCATACGTGCATATAGAATTACATAGATTTTTGTGAGTTTATTTATACATATGGTATCAAACTATACACCATATTCTGCAACTTGCTATTTTCATGTCTTACAGATCTTTCTATATCAGAATATATTGGCCTACCTCATTATTCCTTAGAATTGAATAGAAAAAAAACACATGTACCATGTCAGTTTCACCAACTTTTATTGACAAGCATTCATGTTGTGATCTTCTTCCTATTAGAAACAATACTGTAGTATCATCTTTGTTCAGGCTCCTGGTTCATAGGTGTGAGTATTTATAGTTAGCGTTTCTCAAATCTGGCTTCATGTTAAAAACATGTGGAGAGCTTTCAAAAATACCGCTGCCCATGCTCCCCAGCCTCTCCCTCCACTAGACCAGTTAAATCAGAATCTGGGAATGGAGCCCAGGCATGGGTATTTAATAAAATCTCCCCAGGTAATTTTAATATGCAACCAAGGTGGAGAATCATTAATAATTACGAAGAATTGGAATTGCTGACTTGAAGGGTATATACATTTTACTTTTTTTTTTTACATTATACAGTTTGAACTCATTTTGTAAATGGTTAATAACACACAGTTGCAAATTATATGGTATCATTACTTCTGCTCTAAGTAAAATTCTCAGGAAATCTGGAAGTAGAAATTAAGTACCTTTCTTTATAGGGTCTCTTTCTAAGCTGAAATGGCATCTCCTCACAGATGCCTATGTAAAGTGAGTGTCCACCCTACCTCACCTCATTACTTTCATAGTACTGGGCTTGTTTTCTTTGTATTACAGGCATAGCTCAGAGATGTTGCTAGTTTGGTTCCAGACCACCAAAATAAAGCAAACGTCACTACAAAGTGAGTCCAGTGTATTTTTTCTGTCTCCTGGTGCATATGAAAATTATGTTTACACTATACGAAGTCTATTAAGTCGCAATGGCTTAATGTCTAAAAAAAATGTACATACCTTAATTGGGAAATACTTTATTGCTAAAAAATTTCTAACTACCATCCAGGCTTTTAGCAAGCTGTAATCACTGAACACAGATCACCATAATAAATATAATAATAATGAAAAGCTAAAAATATTGTGAGAATTATGAAAACATGACACTGAGACACGAAGTAAGTAAATGCTATTGGGAAAAATGGCGCCAGTAGACTTGCTCGACACAGTGTTGCCATAAACCTTCAATTTGTCAAACACACACACACACACACACACACACACACACACACTATCTGTGAATCACAATAAAGCAAAGCACAGTAAAATGAGTTATGTCTATCCTTGTGACAATGTGCAATCATTTCATGTAGTTGATCATTGACTTTTATAGCCCCTAATCTCCAACAGAAGTCCAAGAGAACAGGACCCAATCTGTCTTATTCACCCAGTAATCCTAATGCCTATTATAACAGGACCTAGAATATAATAGATGGTCAATATGTGTGGAATACATCAGTCCCTGTGGTTGTCTAGTCAGTGGTTAAGCATGTTAGGCTGTGGAAAGGACCAGTAAAATGAAGGAGAAATACTGGTTGTTCTCATTCCCCAGACCTAGCCTTTCCAAGCGGAAAAGAAGTATTTCTTTATTTATAATTTAATTTAATTTTAATTCCAGTATAGTTAACATAAAACATGTACTTTACCTTAGCCAAAAGAACCTACAAACCCACACTATCATACAAGAAATAGATTAATGTGTGGCAAACCTTGACCATGTGGTTTAAAAAAAAAACACAAAGAAATTAGAAGGTAGAATATGATGAGCCACCTTCAGTAATAAATTTTTCCCTTCTCTGCCATCCCCCTGCATTTTGGTAAACATCTAAAAAAACTTATACAGCAAATGGTACAGTTAAGCATGAGGAACACTTGGAAGATCTGGGCGCAGAGAGTATCAGCTGTCACTGAGAACATGATTCCTCAGCTGTTCTTTCCCCTTATAAGTAAGTCTTGTCACATAGTCCTATAAAAAGGAGGGGGTCAATCAAGACAGCAATTTCCTTTTGATTCTGATTATAATATTAAATTACTCAGGATCATAGTTGTAGAAAGCCTCTAAATTCTTCTTTCTCCACCTATAATTTCTGTGTATAATAAATAATGCCTAACCAAGCGCCATATACATTATGTCCAACAGGACAAACCATTTTTTTAAAAGGCCTCAGTGTTGTAAATTGTGAACATGTTTAGACTTTCCTTCTATATTATACCTGACTAAAACACAAGGAATATTGACTAAGTGGGAATGAGACCTTACATATCTTATATTTGAAGTTTCAGGGTGACTTGTTTTTACATTTTTTAGACTTTTTTCCATTAATTTTTTTAATTTTAGGATAGTTCTAGATTTATGGAAAAGTTGAGAGAAGTTCTCATGCACTCCACACCCAATTTTTCTACTGTTAGCAAGTGTATGGTACGCTTGTCACAAGAAACCAGTATTGATACACTATTAGTAGCAAAAAGAAGTCCAGGCTTTATTCATATTTCTACCTAATGTTCTATTCTAATTTTTAGATTTGAGACAAGCAATATACCTAGGTTAAATATGTTCAGATTCTCCTGGCTGTCCTGTATGTGAGAAATGCGTACCAGCAGCTAATGTAGACAATGACTGCGTTCTTAGTGTGGGGCAGCAAAGGAAAGAGCTAATAAAAACACTTCTGGGGATGCCTGGGTGGCTCAGTTGGTTAAGGATCCACCTTAGGCTCAGGTCATGATCCTAGGGTCCTGGAATCAAGCCCCGCATTGGGCTCCCTGCTCAGCAGGGAGTCTACTTCTCCGTCCGCTGCTTCCCCTGCTTGTGCTCTCCCCCTCTCCCACTCTCTCTCAAGTGAATTAAAAAAAAAGAAAAATCGTAAAAAAAGAAAAAAGAAAAAAAAAAAAAAACACTTCTCCTGAGCCTATGTGGATAATATAATCCAGTAGATGGGCGCCTGGGTGGCTCAATTGGTTAAGCGACTGCCTTCGGCTCAGGTCATGATCCTGGAGTCCCAGAATCGAGTCCCACATTGGGCTCCCTGCTCAGCAGGGAGTCTGCTTCTCCCTCTGACCCTCTTCCCTCTCGTGTTCTCTATCTCTCATTCTCTCTCTCTCAAATAAATAAAATCTTTAAAATATATATATAAAATCCAGTAGATCAGGCCACCCTAGGTGATAAGGAGATTGATACTAGGGGTCAGATGTGACTTAAATAAACTATTGCTAATATGGGAGTCTAAATGTCTCTTAGTTGTAATATATGAAGAGGAATAGTGACCTTCCCCAAATTGGGGAATGCTTTTATATCAGACCAAAAGAAAATGGAAAATGGATAACAAATCTATATCTTTAAACACAATATTCAACAACTAGAATATAAATGTGTGTATTTACACATATACATTTATATATGTATGTGTGTATATATGTATATATGTGTGCATATACATACATATATATATATATACACACACACTCATTAATTAAATACCTCACAAGTTAAAAAGAACAGAAGTGAAGATGGTACATTGGTTAATCTTATGTTTCTTAATATGAGAATCTAGCTTTGCAAACTGAGGAACCCAAAGACAGAAAAGGAAAAATTTTCAAGTTGCCCATCAAAACTCACACCATATTGATAATTAAAGTCCTTTTCTCTCTTTATTTCTCTGCCCACTTAGATAAAAAGTATATCTTACCTCCCTGGTATGGATAAAAAAAAATTCCAGGAGATAAGTAATTAGGCTTTATGCAATTTAGGAAGTAAAATGAATAAGTATCTACTTTGACAGTTATTTTACTGTTAGAAAAGCTGTTTTGCAAGAAGGTAAATCTTGCTGTCATTCCATTCCATTTAATTTTTTTCATTATAGAGAGAAAATTAAGTTATAGGAAGTAGTTTTGAATTATTTTTCTTTAGCATACAGTTCATTACAATTAAAAAGAGAGAGAGGGAGGGACGGAGAGAGAGGCAGAGTTTGTGCTCCCTAGAAGGGAAAGCACTTTAATATTTGATGGTCTTTCCTTATACGTCTGCTTTTTATTTTTAAACACCACCACCTCTTTGCTGACCAACAACTTCTTGCAAATTATGGCAAGGGTGGGGGAGGAGCATGAGCAAAGGAGTTGAGTGAAAGTTGGTGATACTCCCTGCCAAAATTCCAAGTTGAAATCAAATCCTTCGGTAAAGTTTCTTAGGCATGAAAACAAGAAAAGATTTACAAATTCAGCAGAACTGTAATTCTACCAAGAAAAAGTATCAGTCAATCTACTTGACTGTCACCAAAGGATCTGAAGCTGGCTTTGTGATACTTCTTTCTCCTTTATATATGGAGGTGGGGGGGGGAGGCAAGAGGAGTTAAAAAAAAAAAATTGATGAAGCCCTGACCCTTAAGATTCCATTTATAGTCCGAGCCTGAATGCCATCCCCCTTGACTAGCGAACTGTCCAATCCAGCCGCATGTGTCAAGATTCTATTAGGCACTAAGTGAAATATATATGCATGCCCTTATACCATTTAACACTCTGGGTCCACCTTCAAAACACTGGGCTGTGGATCAACTGAAGCACCACTCCTCTTCCAAGACTCATTTTGACAGGTTCTTTTGCAGGTGCTCTCTTTCTTTCTTTCTTTCTTTTTAACCCATTGTTTTTAACAAAATGGCACCAAAGAAGGATGTGAAGAAACCTGCTGCTGCTGCTGCTGCCCCAGCCCCAGCCCCAGCACCTGCACCTGCACCTGCCCCAGCCAAACCCAAAGAAGAAAAAATTGACCTCTCTGCCATTAAGGTAACTAAAGAGGTGAACGGTTTGGTCACTGAAACATCTTTCAACAGTAGGAAACTCTAGGAACTTGCAAAGGGGTATATTTTTCATTGAGAGAGACAGCGTTACTACATGGACTGGTAGATTGGGGGAGAAAAGAATCCTGATTAAAAAATAAATAAACTCTAGCATATAATTTCATTCCAATGAATATGATAGTGTCTGTGGAACCTGTATTTGCTCTCATTTTTTGTTCTCTGGTTTTCTTTTTTCCCCTAAATGGTCAGAGTGCAATTTAGGGACAAAGTGTGTAAGTGCAAAGGTGTTTTACCAATACTTACACCAGTGTTTTATTTTGTTTCGTTTTGTTTCATCTTGTTTCATTTGAAACAAAATCTCTGTAGAAACTGGATCCCTTACCTTAATGCTACATCAAAAGGAAATTTTCCGCCCCTACTTGTTTCCAAAAGTTTAAAAACAGCTGATGACCCAGTTGTCCTGGCTGTATTTATTTGACAGCGGCTTTATTTCATCTGAAAAAGAGAAGATTTTTGCAACTCAAGTTAATTCCCCCTTCAGCTTTGCTTAATAAAATTTGATACAACACTAAATTAGATCTCAGTGAAGACAATTATGCACTCAAGTGTTTCAGTGACTCTAACTGTCATCTTGTTTATTTATATACAGTATTTAATTCAGAATGTGTGAGATGCTTCTAAATGAAACTAATCCCCCAAATACGATAAAACTTGTTATATGGCTTTTAGCTTATGTCTTTGAGCTATTGTATATTGATCTTAAACTAAGGAGAATGTGATTGATTTTTGTGTCAACACTTGGCTGTGATCAAAGTTCTCAACTGCCAAAAGATTACCTGCTTATGGTAAAATGATGTAGTGGATGTGCTTGTTACCTCTCAGTGATGTGATCCCTCAAACATGCACCTTCTCCTCCTTCACTGGGGCTGGATTGGTCTGAATGACATTTTGAAAATCTTTATCTAATGAACTCTGCCTTATATGGAAAACTAACAGGCTAAAGGGCCTTATTAGGTGATCTTCTCTCTTAAGCCAAAAGTTCTGTACATAGTAAATCTAAATTTTGCTAACTTAATACTATTTAATTGCAAAGACAAAGCTGGCCTATAAATAAACATTTCATTGAGTAATTTAGTATAATCACAGATTTTAAAAAATACTTCTGACATAAATACTGCATTGGACCACCCTTAGATATATGTGGTGACATTAAATGAATACATCCATAATTTTTGTAGCATTCTGGTTAAACATGAAATTTTATGTTCCAAAGTAGGAGTGGATTGTGAAATATTTTATCTTGAGTGTGTAGGTACCTAAAGTCATATTTGAAAAAAGCTGGTCAGAGAATCTAATATTGGTTAGGAACTATTCTTAATGAATATCCACTTAGGAGGAGAAATGCATGTCAGATCTTCTAATGAATGGTTTTCTACCTAAAAGACTGCATATAATTCATTAAGAGGAAAACAAATTTTTCAACTCCAGCAATTCTAGTTAATGTATCTTTATAGATGCACACTGACTACATTATATAATGAACGTGATTACGGCCATGACAATAATTCCAATCATCGGTATTTTTTGACTCTCCACTTTATCCTAAGAGTAGAGGTATGAATCAGTGTCAAAGCTATTCCTCTGTATTTATTGTGATTTATAAGACAATATTACCTCTTTGCATCTAGGATTACAAGTATCTGGGGGAGAAAAATGTGCCTTCTTAAGAAGAAAAGGAAATATCCCACTAATGAATATAGGCATTAATTTTCTTCCCTGAAGAAATACAAAATGACTGACTGAATGAATGAATAAGTAAATTTATTTATTCATTTATTTACTTTGGCAGTAAGAAAACTCCAAGAAAAGACAAAATATCACTTAAAATTAAACTGATTAGTTGTTCACAGCAGAGAAGTGATGATGCTCTTTTAAATCTTGAAAAACTGGTTTATCCTTTCATCTATATGTTGAATTAATGCCAATACAACTAAGGTAGCAAGCACAACTACGAAAAAGAAAAAATACTCTTAGAACGTCTCTGCAGTGATGAGGTGTGTTCCATCTTCACTAGTTCATTACAAAACGAGAGATGGGATGGATCCTGATAAGGATGCAAACCAAAAAGTAGCAATTAAATGAATCTAGAAGAAACAGGAGGAATTTAACCTTTATGTTTCATTCAGAGAGCCTACTCCTAATAGAGAGAAAATGAAAAGAACAAGATTGAAACTAACATAATTTTGTAAAGGAATTTTAAATGCTTTCAATGATTTACATTCATCAATATGAAATCAGTGCACATTTATAGGTATTATAACCAACGAATGTGGTACAACTTGAGAACTATATAAAATTTAATTTCATCCCAGTAGGTAACAAGGCTAATTAAAATGTACATTAAAACATTTCATATTATGATGCTTTTAATCACTTAATGATGTTTCTAGATATATTACCTCATATAAGTTACAAATTTTTTTCAAGCAGAGAAAATGAACTCTAAAGAAATTAATAGAGCTGTTATATGTGTTCATTAACTTTCTGAAAACTTGATAAAGAACAAAACTTAATTGGATTTTAAACTTTCTTTCATAAATCATATAAGATTAGAAATCCGGCAGTCCTCATCAGAAGGAATGAGATCTTGCCATTTGCAATGACGTGGATGGAACTGGAAGGTGTTATGCTGAGTGAAATAAGTCAATCAGAGAAAGACACGTATCATATGACCTCAATGATATGAGGAATTCTTAATCTCAGGAAACAAACTGAGGGTTGCTGGAGTGGTGGGGGGGTGGGATGGATGGGGTGGCTGGGTGATAGACATTGGGGAGGGTATGTGCTATAGTGAGCGCTGTGAATTGTGCAAGACTGTTGAATCACAGATCTGTACTTCTGAAACAAATAATGCAATATATGTTAAGAAAAAAAAGAAGAAGAAGATAGCAGGAGGGGAAGAATGAAGGGGGGGAAATCGGAGGGGGAGACGAACCATGAGAGATGATGGACTCTGAAAAACAAACTGAGGGTTCTAGAGGGGTGGGGGGTGGGAGGATGGGTTAGCCTGGTGATGGGTATTAAAGAGGGCACGTTCTGCGTGGAGCACTGGGTGTTATGCACAAACAATGAATCATGGAACACTACATCAAAAACTAATGATGTAATGTATGGTGATTAACATAACAATAAAAAATTTTAAAAAAAGAAATCTGGTTGTCCTTTAGACTTTGAGTAATGCTAACGTGTAAGAATAACTATCTCTGTGTAGGACTACAGGCATAGGAATAGTAATATTTAATTCCTCAATACTATTCCTAGCTAATATCTATGTTCTACCATATAATATACCATATTTATCAGCCATAAAGTTAACTCCCCTTAAACTCTGAACAATCTTTAATATTGTTAATTAGTTTTATCAATTTCTGTAATGTGCTTTCCAACCTGATTTCCTAGTTTGTTGGTTATTTAGAACATTTGTTCAGTTGTTCTAACACAAAAACTTTGATATTCATGGAGGGAATGCTTACCTGATGTCCTATGCTCATGAATGTTCTATGAGTACCCTTTTCAAAAAACACAAAACTGCTGATATTTGAACATTAAAGTTGCTGTCCTGGGTGGTTCTAAGCACTCTTTGCTTTCAGAGAGCTGACACTTCCAACAATGATGCCCAGGCTAAAGAACACTGCCTGACAGAATCTCAAGTGTAAGACTTAAAATCCACCATAAGTATAGTTGCAGGTGCAAACATAAGAATTAACACCTGCTGCCCAACACTTCAGCCAAGTGTTGAAATGATGAAAGAAAACAAGTAATGAGATGACTATGTGCCTAGATTTTTAAAAATCTTCAATGTGTAAGTAAATGTTTTGCATGATGCATGCCTTAGTTGATATGCCAGGATTGCTATGAGGTGATGAAACTTTGAATTGTGTCTTTCCTTGTGCTGCTTAAGTTTTAATTCTCACCATATTCACTGTAATTCAATCAGGTCATCTCTGACTAGATACTGCAGGAGAAATTACAAAAAGTGGTAAAGGTACAGAATGCATTGACAGAAACTCATCCGATAACAAATCTCAATAATTTACTGCACAGTTGGGGAGATTTAAGCTTTCAATTTAAGGGGTAATGTGGAAATAGAGCATTCCCAATAAATACATCTATTTACTGATGGGTATTCAGTGGAGGCAAATATTCTGTATACATTTGCAACACCTGACTTGTTCTGGTCCAGGTACAGGATTGTCTGTATTAATCTACAAATTCTTTTTTCTCGGCTCTAATAAGGCTAATACAAACCCAGTCCCACTTTGAAGAATTCTTGGGAAAAATCAAATGATGTCATAGCCCATGAAAGGCTTTGGAAATTATAAAGTTCTTTGTAATATAATAATAAATATTCATTGAGATTTAACTCTGTGCCCTATTATCTTATTTAATCCTCAAAACAGTATATTGAGGTTGTTTTTAGCCTCATTTTGCAAGAAAAGAAACTGAGTCTAATAAGGCTGAGTGCTATGTCCACGATCAAATAACTAGGTGATGGAGCTAGGATTTAACCTCTCAGCCAAATCCAGAGTCAACTGTGGTAATCATATCCTAAACCACCTCCTGTTTATAAAGAGTAAGTTGCTGTTAAGAATGCATGAAGAAGGGGTGCTTGGGTGGTTCAGTCGGCTAAGTGGCTGACTCTTGATTTCAGGTCAGGTCATGATCTCGGGATCCTGGGATAGAGCTCCGCAAAGGGCTCCCCGCTCAGCAGGGAGTCTGCTTGAGGACTCTCTCCCTCTCTCTCTGCTCCTCCTCCCGCTTGCACTCTTTCTCTCTCTCTCAAATAAATAAATAAATCTTAAAAAAAAAAAAAAAGAATGCATGAAGAAAGGGCACCTGGGTGGCCCAGTTGGTTAAGTGTCTGACTCTTGATTTCAACTCAGGTCATGATCTCAGGGTTGTGAGATCAAGCCCCATGTCAGGCTCCACGCTGGGAGTGAAGCCTGCTTGGGATTCTCTCTCTCTCCCACTCTTTTAAAAAAAAAAAAAAAAAACCCTAATGTGTAAAAAAGCCTTTTTTTTATTCTTAAGGATGTGAGGTAGGGTAGATCTCATGTCACCCTGCACAACCCTGTGTAGCCAGTGGAGGGAGTGACAGGCACACATCAGAGCAAGTTCACCTAGACTTTTGACCTTGGCAGTCCACTACTCTGTTCTCCTCACCTCTCCCCTATCTCTGCACCTGTTGCTGAAAGGCTGAGTGTTCTCTCTTACAGCTAGAAGTTGGGAAGACCTAGAAAGACTCTTAGTCACTTTGCTCTAGCTTCCTATAAAAAGTTGTAAATGGAACATGGATTTTTTTTTAAAAGGCTGCTACGAGAGTAGATTAGTAGTTGCCGGGGATGGAGCTAGGGATGGGGCAAATGAGTGAAGGTGGTCAGAGGGTACAAACTTCCAGTTATAAGATGAATAGGTTCTGGAATCTAATATACAACATAATTACTATAGTTAACAATACCATATTGTATACCTTAAAGTTGTTAAGAGAGTAGATCTTAAAAGTTCTCACCACATACACACACACACACACACACACACACACACACACACACACACTTTTTTAATTAAAAAAAATGTGACATGATGAATATATCAATTATCCTTATTGTGGTGATCATTTCAGAATATCAAAATCATCACATATCAAATCACATTGTACACCTTAAATTTACACTGTTATATCAATTATATCAAGATAGAGCTGGAGAAAATAAACTATACCAAAGTATTTTTAAATGCTCTTAAATGTAATGAAACAGACAAATTTTTTAAAATAATTTTTGTTTTTTTAATTAAATATACACATACCAAAACTGACCTCCAAATTTTGCCATCGGGCTAATATTCTAACAAAGGTATGGGATCTCTATTTTGTTTACAGATAGATAGCATGATTGAAACTGGGAAGAAATATCAGCCATATATCCTTTAGAGTGATATGTAGAAATATAATACCACATGTATAATGATTAAATCTTAACCTTAACTAGCTTGAGGAAAAGAAGTAGGAAAAGAACACACATCATGAATTTCTGATTAGAAGAAATGGGTGAAAATATTTATAAGTTGTCTCTAAGTTTACTTTATGTAACTTTAAGAGTTTATCATTTTTGAGGCACCTGGGTGGCCCAGTCAAGCGTCCAACTCTTGATCTCAGTTCAGGTCTTGATCTCAAGGTCTTGAGCTCAAGTCCTACACTGGGCTCTACACTGGGTGTGTAGTCTACTTTAAAAAAAAGAGAAAAAAAAAGAAAAGAATTTGTCTTTTTTTTACCCTGGCCTTTCAATAATATGAATTAATTTTTAATACATCTATAATGTAACAAATTGCAGTATCAATCCATTTGCAGTGTGAATATAACCTCAGGAACAAATAAAAAATTATTTGAGACTACCACTAGGTATCAATATCAAGTTTCCACTCTGAAACATCTATGATGTACAAGAAGAGAACAGGTGGAATGGAGTGGGAAAGTACTAAAGGACATTCTGTAACTCTCTAAAATTATATTTTGAATTATACGTAACTGCATAATGTCTTTGCAAAGTAAAATGCAGTTTGGAAAGGAATGGGTATGTTCACCAATTAATAGTGAATAGCTCTTTTAATTGTAAAGATAATGAAATCTTTGCAAGACAAGGAGACCACAAAGTGACAATGCCAAATTTAGACTCTTGACATTTTAATTTTGCAAATGAACCCCCTGGCAAGTTGTCTTTGGAAGACGTTCCATAATTACCCAGCATTAAGCACCATCTGACTCATGGAAATTATGGAAAGGATTATATTTAGTCTGCTGATCCTACAGTTTCTTCTGCTTCTCCTCATACTGAAATACTTTTTGTATGAAAATAAGATCTGCTATAGTTTGTTTCTACATCAACTTCTACAGTTTGTTTCTCACTCCAAATCAGAATTTGGAAGGCAAAAGTTGCAATATACAAGTAGTCATGGCTTTAATTATACTAGTTAAAAATTTAAACTATATGGATGATAAATCCTTGCTCTTCTGGTCATAAATTAATAACAGTGAGTTGAAGCCCGAGGGAAAAAATGTGCCCTAAAGATAAAACCACATCGTATTCAACTGTATATTCCTCCTTCCACTGTGGCAAGTGAAGTCTTTGTACCTAGTAAGTGCCCAATGGTACATTTTCTCTTGTTTCTAAAACATCTGCTTCACTTGAATACAGTATTATGAAATTACATTTTAACCTCTCTTTTTCTAGATTACTTCAAAATAATGTTACTTCTTGAATTTTTAAGCACCATGCCCTTTTCCATTAAAAAAGCAAGTTGAGGTAGATTCTACTGTCAAAAGCATGGAAAACTCATAACATTGCAGAACCATAGTAACCCTAGAAATCACACAGTATTCTATATTTGAGGAAGCCATGACCCAGATAAGAGAAGTTATTTAATCAAAAGACACACGCTTTATTATCACAGAACAAAATTCTGCATACCTCAATCCCTGTCTAGTTCTCTCTCCACCATATGAAAAGACCTGAAATCTCTAAAATGGTAATGCCAATATTCATATATCCCTGTGGTCACAAGAGGAACTTTCATTCCAGATAAGTAGGAAAAAGCA
Source organism: Eumetopias jubatus (assembly GCF_037043125.1). Classification (NCBI taxonomy): domain Eukaryota; kingdom Metazoa; phylum Chordata; class Mammalia; order Carnivora; family Otariidae; genus Eumetopias; species Eumetopias jubatus. The sequence goes on from NW_028274809.1 coordinate 26,933,264, forward strand.
GATACTTTTAATTTCTTAAAACACATACACCAAGAATTTTTCTAAGCTCCTATTTTAAAAATAAAAAGAGGAACAAAAACATAACTTGGATTTTTAAATTACAAACAAACGAGTGTACAAAGTGGAGAAGGTACAACTCTTAAATCTTAACTCTATCAATTATTAGCCATAAGAAAGCTAATGAAAAATCTGAAAAAGTATAGACTTAGGTCACATTTTTAAATTTTTATTAAAATTCACTTAGGCTTCTCATTAATTCTTGTAGGTGTGAATTGTGTTATTTTAAATAATTCAGCATTTGCTCTAATGTGACCAAATTCAGTTTTGACTAGTCCACACTTTCTGAGCACAGAGTTACTCATTTCCCCTTCTGTTCAGATCAATGTATCTGGTACAGCCGTCTATTCTCTCTTATATTAGACACGCTGGACTGGTATTGTATTCTTAATTTCTTGTTGTTCTTAATTTCTACTTTTTATAACACATTATAGTCACCAGCCTAAGTATATCCTTTGTTGAGGTAAAAAAAAAAAAAAAAAAAAAACAGATGCAATGAAAAATATTGATCTCCTTTAAATGAAGTGAGTTATTCTGAGGCACAAAACTCTTTATTTCCAAAATGGTATTTCTGCTGGCCTTTTATGGTGAGTCCTGGTAACTCTGAGATTAGAGTGGAAATAAATCATCTAAATTTTCCTTAGGGTTTGCATACATCCTGGGTCTTTAGAGGCCTCTCTGCCTGGCATTAAATTAGAGAACGTGCAGCAATGTTTTCTTGCTTGAATACTGGCCCTGGTGAGATTAACTTCTTTAATTTAGCCTTACCAGTCGTTAGTCTCATTCCATCTTGCAGGGAAGATGAAGTTGTTTAAAGACTATAGTCTGTGTTCCTTCCTAGGGCATTTTCACTTGTATTCAACATCACAGGTCTCCCAGATCCTCCTTAATTATAGCTTTTCTTGTTATGCTAAAGCTTAACATACAGCAATTTCAGAGCCTTTTGATTAAATTCATTTTAACATTTTCCCTATAAATTAATTCCTTCTGTATACCAGAAGCTTTATCTTGTTTTTAATCAGTTAACCAAACATCATGATTACCGATAGAAAAATGAAACATTGCAATAAAAAATCCTTTTCAGTACCAGTAACAGTCAACTACTACTTACCTAAATCCAATACCAAAGAGTACATGAGTCCCAAAAATGTGGAATGTAGTTATTAGACTAACAGTCTAATACAGGTATCAGGCTAAGATGGAAAAGCCCTGTTAAAAAGCAAATCAAGGGTTGGCAAATTAGAATTCCTGATCATAAACTTTATATAAAATGTAAGGAAAGGCTCTGGAAATACAAAGGTACATATACCAGTAATTCAAAACGAGCAATGAGCGTGCCTAGTTGCACGCTTGGCAACTGCTTGGCAGTCCTAGATGCTGGGCGTGTAGCACTGGGGGGAGATCATATGCACCATCTTGCAGAATGGAAGCTCTTTGAAGGAGATGATGAAGTCTCTTCCCTCAGAGAATATAATATTCTAGAGGAGAAGCTCATGTTTGAAGGAGGAACTTACTATACATGTGTCCTAATTTTAATTTATTGCAAATCTGTTGAACTAATATAGGCAAACAAGGTATTTTATAGAGCTATGGGGAATAAAATATAAGAATAAGGCAGAGGCCGCTCTCTAGATGGCAGGAAGAAATTGGGGTGGGCCCATGTCCAATTTGCATCATGGACAAAGGTAAATGGCTTTCAGTAATGCCCTGGGTTTTCCAGAAGTTTACAACCAGGAAGGTTAAACATCTTTCAGTTGGAAGAAAGGAGCTAAGTAAATAGAAAGAAAAGGTCCTTTCAAGAGAAGATTTTATCAGGACTTTGAATATTTAATTTCTAAGAAACAGAGATGAGAGGAGAGCATTCCAGATAGAAGAGACTTAAGTCTCACTTTTAAAACAAACCAAATGATGACACAGCAAACTGAGTCCAAAATCAGCTGACATTTTGTATTTATATCATGCCTTGTTCAAAGAGCTGATTACTTCATCACTACAACACCAAGAAAGAGATGCAAGAGAAACTTTTCATCATTTGTGAGTGTACCAGAGATAAAGTAACATTTCCCATTTAGTCTATGAGCACAGCATTCACGTCTTTTAACTTTTAAACTATAGTTTATTCTCTAGGATGGACTACACTGTAGCCTTTTCTACCGTTGTCAATAACTTGCTTACATGTTTACTTTGATTTTCAATAGGTACAAAAAATCTAAACTCTGGTCTTCTTTGTGGTAAAGATATACAGAAAAAATAGAGTGAAATAGTTTGACAACTGCCTGTTCTTCTATTTTAATAATAGCAAACCTTTACATAATATCCAAGTGGTTAGGAATAGATTATTTATAGCATAAATACAACTTTTAAAATGACTTTCCAGTTTACTCTACAGATTTTATACAAATTGATATTTTATATGAATTTGAGGACACATTTTTCTACTCAAAAAAAAAGAAAAGAAAATGAGCATTCTGTGGGGCACTTTTGATGGCTTGTTTATTTATAGTTATTAATTCTACTAAAGATATATACTGGTTCTCAATATTAATCATAGGGCAATTCAAATTAATGACACAATACATAAATATAATTACAAGACTAAAAAGAACACAAAGAAACATGGTCTGCTCTCATGGCTTTAATTTGGGCATCAAAAATCATGAGACTCCAGGGTTGATGGAGGGAGGTAGGCAAGGGATGGGCTAAATGGGTGATGGGCGTTAAGGAGGGTACTTGTGATGAGCACTGGGTGTTACATGTAAGTGATGACTCGCTAAATTCTATACCTGAAACCAATTTTAGTATATATGTTAACTAACTTGAATTTAAATAAAAACTTGAAGGAAAAAAATCATGAGATTCCAAATTACACAATTATCAAAGGTGACAAATTTCCACCTTTGTCCCTCCCTTCCATTCCCCCTAATAATTTAAAGCACTTAAATTTTTCTATTAGCTTCCATTTCTTATAAACTCTCAAAATGTTTATTTATGAAAATATGTTTTCCTGGGTAGTAATATTTTTTAAATTATGTTTTTAATCCTCATTTTGACCCTATGAGATTTTTTTCACTACTTTTGTAAACTTTGGACAAAAATGATATGAAAAAAAAGTGATATGCATTTAAATATTGATTTCTTCCTAAATGGTTTGAAGGAAAGCTGTAAAGTATTCAACTGTCTAGCAGGGGGAAACTTCATGCTTGGCGTGACCATTCCTTTAAAAACAATTGCTGAGACAGCACTCAAATCAAAATTTATCTCCAACATTCTTTACACCTATAACCTGCTTTAGGTATGTAGAACACCAATAAACATGTCTGAACATCAGTGGACATGCTAGGACTGATCTTTCCTAGTACCACTTTTCACAGTACCATTCTCGGAAGGGAGTTGCCCCCTATTTTCAGGTAAGCTGCCACGAAAACCCATTACCAGCCAATCCCATAGACATCTTTAAAATCCTAAAGTATAAATTGGCATTCAACAGCCCCTGCTTTGTGTCTTTCTGGAGACTGAGGATGGAGGAAAATACCCACCCCTGTGTTAAGAAAGCTAAAGCAGAATGGTGAAAATGGAGCTCCAAACCACCCCTGGCTTAGATACACTCTCTACATCTCAGAGCACAACTTGCAAAAGAGTGGTCTTTAATGAGAGGTTTCAAGAACGGATCACATTGTCACTTGGGTGAACCCTAAGAAACATGAAGAATGTGCATGGCCTTTTCAAGTCCTCTGAACTTTACCACGAGGGACAGAGCTCCAGAGGATGTTCCTTCTATAGTCATTGCCATTTGAAACCCCAAGCTTGTCCCATCCAAAAAATTCCATTAAATATCAAAACTTGCTGACTCGAAGTTTGCAAAGTCCATAATTCACCAAGAGAAGGGGTCAGCCTGAGTGTGAGGGAAATTCTAAGCTCCTCTGCGCTTGAACAAGTAAGACGCTTCTTAAAGGAAGAGGCTCCAAGAGACTGTCTCAGGGATAAAGACCATAAAAGTACTGACAGACTTCAGTCTCATTATGGCTGTCCACTCCTAGGTTCTGGTTGCCTAAAAATAGCCCTCAGGGTACAGAGCCCTCCTTCCCTTTGCCCTAAGAAAGCTAAAGAACTCTCCAAAGGGAGTGGCCATGTGTCTCTGAAACCGGATGCTAGCTGTGAGATCACAGCTTCCCCGGCAATAAAAGGCAGCCTCAGGGAAGGAGGCCCCACTCAGGGACTGGAGCGGCCCTCAGCTCACTCTTCAGCTTTGCCGCTGTTCCGCAGCCCAGAGGCTCTGCCATGGTGGGTCCTAGGAGAAACGGTTTGTCCTTTATAGGAGGATATGAATCGTGCATATGACCTTTTTGAGTAGAAAGGCAGACAGATAAGGAACAGAATTGAGGGGAGAACATATTCGGTATAAGTCTATAGAATCTGCTTTTGCTTTTGGTTGAGGTGGGGTGAGGATAGAAGAGATTAATTCAAGCTATTATGTTAATTGAAAAAATACATCTTACTCCCCAAAGTAGTACTTTATGCTTCACTAACTTTTGCTATATCACATAAGGTTTATTCTATCTAACTGGGGATGGGGGGGAGGGGCAGAAACTGCTAGTATAGCAAAATATTATACCTTTACAAACAGTCTGATGAAGATAACTAAAATTAAGTAAACCACTTCTGACACATCGAGCAAAAACCTACTAGTTAAATAGAAGAAAGAATTAAGGAGATCTTTTTAATGCAGTGTATCTGTATTTCTGAATGCAGGGTATCTGTATTAGACATATCTTAAATACATCACAGGCTACTATATTATTCCAGGAAGTTATTTGACTTAGCATTTGTTAAATCGTTAATTCATTGATGAAGATACAGAGAGATGTTCCCTAACTATCTTTCGCAATAGCTTATTTTTCCTAGATTCGAAAGTATCCTAAGGCAACCTTATTCTATGACACCTACATGTCTTCCTAAAAATCTCAGAACAGCGAGCACTCATCCTTCTGTCAATGCATTTGAAAGAGTACTAGTTGTTTCTTTCTTTCTCCCTCTCTCCCGCCACTGCAGTCCTTCAGTGCTGACCAGATTGCTGGTAAGTGAATTGAGCTTCTCTACTCCACACGTAGGCAGAGCACTGCCTCGTTTCTGAAATATCCCTTATCTCTAAGGCATGTTTCTGCGTGGCTCAACCTGTTAGTGTCCAAGCTATGCCTGAACTCTGAAAAGTTGGCTTACTTTTGGAGCTTACTTTGAAGATTACTCAGGGAATGAGCCTGGATACACTTAAAAATCAGGATATTTTTGTTTGGTTAAAATATTCTTTGTGGTTAATTTTTCTAACAGATCGAGTTCTCTAAGGCACAGCAGGATGGTAAGTTTAAAAGATACAATTGTTAATATGTGCACACTCATAAAGGCGGCATGTGAGAAAACCGACTCCCTCGGGATGAGATTAGCTCTTCCTAATCATCCCCACTGGTGTTGCCACTCTAAATATAAATGCTCGCAATCACTCTAAGTTTTCTCATCGTGAATCCCTTGCTTATAATCAGTAATCAAAGGTTTAAGCAAACAAAAGACAGCTACCATAAAATAGGTCCTTGTATTCACTGATTTCTACATAAAACCATTTTGATACAGTAGCCAATACCATACATATTACCCCAAAAATCCTGGAGATTTTGAACAGCTAATCTGTTCATCAAATCCCTAAAGAAAGATTTGGCAGGTCTGAATTGTTTAATCTAGAAAATAATATTGATTGTGAAACTGCCCAATTACCAGACCTACATAATTTCAATGGTCATGAGTTGAGAGAAGCAGGTGAAGTGGATATAGAATGAAAGTAAATTCGGAGGCAAAGAAGGAGGAGGAGTTTATCATAAAACTGCAAGGAACATTAGACGTCTCCTGGTGTGTCTTTAGAAATACAAGACAAGGCTCTCAAAGAGCTGATAGGACTTGCTCAAGGACCCAAAGCATTATTGACAGGATCAAAGTCTGGTATCAGTTTAAACTAATGAAAAATTTCATAAAAACTGTTACTAACCAGAAGACTTCAAACTCTTCAGATTCAAGAGAACCTGAGCAGTTTCCCTGACACTTCCACTTTTTCTCCCTCGGATCTTTGGATCCAAGAGATCCCACGCCCCCCCAGATAGGTTTGTTCTCTAGAGGCGTAGGGGCGAATGTTTTATGGAGCGGAAGTGGCCCAAGTTCAAAGAAACGGAGACAGAAGTATATCTATAGAAGGGAGAGGGAGAAAAAAATTTGTTGAATGATAGCATATAAATTAGGATATTGGTCATAAAAACTAGTATGTATATATGTTATGATATGTGATATATAATTATAATTATAGGTGCTTAATAAGTACCTATGCAAACACTCGGTTCTCTACCTAAAAAATTCCCCGTTTTCAGTCTGTTTCAATGTCTTAAAATATTCATGTTTGGACATCAATTAAGAAAAAAAGAAGAATATTTGCTGCAGTAGAAACTCACATGTATCTACATCATGGCTGATGGTCTCATGTCAAGAGATTAGGTGATTTGATGGCTCAGAACTCAAGAGCATTTGAAATTATACTACAAAGGACTGGTGGTTTTTATCATTTGTTTGACTCTTAATGCATTTTTAACTAGTGATGCTGCTACATTATCAGCTACTGCAACCCAGTCCTCTTAAAAAATCTCATTTACAGTGTCATTTTGACCAAACTCTGGTGGGACAAAGCAACAGAAGACTTAAAAACCCCCGCAGGGACAGGACTTCCTGTTGACCCTTAAACCCATAGCTACACACATGAACTAGGTTTTAGGTATAGAGGTTCAGGAAATGTTGGTGTGGTGGACTGGTTTTCTCTTGCCAGGAAAAAAGATGGAAGCATTTGAAATTTAAATGGAAACACAATGCTTTCAGAAACGAATGAAAACTTCCTTCATTTCCTTCCTTGTTCAGTGATTAAAGAGTTTTGGTCATGGCTGCTCTGTTTGAAGGTATCACAGGTTGCAAGGAAAGAAAAAAGAAAACAAAACAAAAATTATTCACATTCTAAAGGTCTACGTCCTGTGCTCTCTAGTAGAGTTGCCACTTGGCCACATGTGGCTATTTAAACTTAAATTTTAATTACTTAAAAATAAATACATTTAAAAAGCTATTTTCTCAGGTGCACTAGTCATATTTCAGCGCTCAGGGGCCACAGGTGGTTTTTTGAGTAGCCCCAAAATAGAACATTTTGATTGTCATAAAAAGGTCTAGAACAGTGTTGGTCTAGCCCAGGGGCTGTCAATTTTTTTTTTGTAAAGGGCCAAATTGTCAATATGTTAGGGTTTATTGGGAGTACAGTCTCTGTGAAAACAACTCAACTCCATCGCTGAGGTTTAAAAACAGCCATAAATAATACATAAATGTATTATAGGCTGTATTCCAATCCCGCTTTATTTTACAAAAAGAGGTGCGCAGCCTGTAGGCAGTAGTTTGCTAATCCATTATTCTAGACTCTTTAAGAGAATAAATCTTAAAAATCTGAGGTAGGAAGAGCAGTATCTTTCTGTCCTAGGTGGTTAAATCAACAAAGGGTTAATGCCAGAGAGATTCTATTACAGCCCATAAAATCCTATTTCTATATCAGCTTCTGACCAGGGTAATAGTGAGCCCTCTGAGCAATCTGCATGAAAGCCTGGAGCCAATAACAAGAATAGTTCAGTTTCACATGTCCCTTAGAAAGACGAAAAATAATATTTGACTAATGACCCCACTGTGCCTACAGCATGCTTTTTAGTTTAGGGGAATGATCTGTTACAGTCAAATTGCACAGAATCTGAAGGGGAAATTTTAGCAAACAATGGCGACATGATCTATAGTTGATTGTGAATATAATGTCTGGTGCAACCTTAGATCAGGGGATGGATGGATGATAAAATAGGGTACTTTGCTGAGTAATCTATCTAGATGGCATCTTTTGATCTGAGGTCACTAATGGCCCAAATACACTTCTTTCAGCTCTACCAATTCCTTCACAAATGGTTTTTTGAGTGTTGCTAGGATTAACTCCAACAAGTTGCCATCAGTACTTTTGGGTTCCCCAGAAAATTTAATTATATTATGTTTAGAAGTTTCAGTTAAAATGTCATTTCTGGCCCCTTAATCCATAGTACTACCCTTTTCTGGGTTTTTTGGTATACACTTCTTAATTGTGAAAGGCCAAAATAGCTCCACCAACAGAGAATGACAAAATTTAGGGAAAGTTAGCAATAGAGTGATTGTGATAAAAATAGACAACACTTTAAAAATATGTACTTACATGTACACACATATAAGTACAAATTGACCTAGAAAAATCTGAATAAAATTGGTGGAGTCTATCAATGTGAACATTCTGGTTGTGATAGTATACTATAACTTTGCAAAATGTTACTATTGGGGAAAACTAGACAGAGTATTTAAGAGATCTCTCTGTATTTTTTCTTAAAATTACCTGTGAACTTACAATTATCTACATAAAATTTTAATTAAAAAATGTATACTTAAATTCTAAAGCTAATATAGCAATATGTTGTCATATGTATTATCTGAAGATGAGTAAAGTTTAAAAATATTATCATAGTGATAGATCCAAACAAATATTTCTCCTTCCAAACTGATTATACTAGGAGCCTATTAAAGTCAGACACTGGTTAAATGACACTCTAGAACTTAAAGGTTTGTTTCACCTTTCTAATTTTTTTTCCTGAAAAATGAAGTTGCACCTGAAGATAACTAGTCAAGGGGAGAGTCTAGGAAATTTGTGCTTCAAGAGGAGGTTTTTCTAAATAATTTGAGAAATCTGGATTAACCTCATGTAACACATCCCTGATTGAAAATTTGTTTTCTTGAAATTTTATTAACTTTCTTAATTATGAGGAGTTCTTAAGATTTCTCAAGACCTAAAAAAAAAAAAAAAAAAAAAAAGATTTCTCAAGACCTCAGAATTTCTTAACCCAATCCTGCTTCCCAGGCAGATGAAGGACATATGAATAAATATGACAAGGAGCTTCAATTTCCATATCTGATTAATAATAATATATGATTTGAAGTTGGAAATGCTGTTTTAAAGCAGTCCAAAAAAGAAATGTCAAAAAGGATTGCCAATGGCAGTTTGAGCTAAGAAAAGGGAGAGTCCAAAGACAACTTAAGTGGTCACAAAAGTTGAGAAACAGAGGAGAGTATGAACTGGATTCTTGATGGTAGATTGGAGATTTGTAAGTGGTTACAAAAGTTGAAAAACAGAGGAGAGTGTGAACCGGATCCTTGATGAAGTTAGAGGTAATTTATAGTTCTGAAGGAGAAAAAAAGCACCCTAATGCTTCTTGCTTCTTGCAGAATTCAAGGAGGCGTTCCTCCTGTTTGACAGAACAGGTGAATGTAAGATCACCTTAAGCCAGGTCGGTGATGTCCTTCGAGCTCTGGGCACAAATCCCACCAATGCGGAAGTCAAGAAGGTGCTGGGAAATCCCAGCAATGAAGGTAACCAAGCAGCTGGGAAGCAAGCTCACACACGCACATGAGAGAGATAGAGAGACAGAGAGAGAGAGAGAGAGAGCGTGCATGTATGTAAGAGAAAGAGAATTTATTGAGAAATAAGATCCACAGAATAGAGTTTAATTTGCTCTTGGTGGTAAGTGTGCCTCTTGGCTGTCTAGAGTCTCAGTTTTTTCCTCATAAAATAAGTTAACCTTCCTCTGAGAATTTGTAAGCATGATAAAATTTCATGCTAATGAAATAATACCTAAAGCTAACATCGTCATCATCATCATCCTACCTAATGTTCATAATTTAAAGGTTAATGAATAATATCCATATCCGCACATTTTTCTCAAAACTTCAAAGGCAAAAACACATTTTGACAAAGGTGTTAAATATGGCTAAAACACAATATACTTTGTAAGCAACTCAGTAAAGCAATTCACTGGCAAAAGCTGTGGAAATAAAATCCCAGTGCTCTCAGGAGGTTGAAAATACTTGCTGACTTTGCCCAGTGCTCTGTCTGTGACCATCTTAAAAGTAACTCAGCTCTCCTAATTAAGAATCAACAGAATGTCACCATAATAAGAGTATTTTCTATTTCCAAAGACTTACAAGAAGACTTAAAAATCTAAGCCCAAACCTATAACCCCTGCAAGCAAATCCTGCAACAAAAGACTGAGATATGTAAGTGGCACCATCATAGAAGTCATTTGCTCGATACAGTAATCCAGTTATCAGTCTGGAACGAGAAAAAATTTTTCTCATCCCAATGGTTCATGGCAAAGGGTAATAGTCTATTGGAGAATACCACCCTGAACAAAAGACATGAGACAACACTGAAATTTTTTCAAGTAGATATTTGGGCTGTTTATCTTTGCCATGAGGGAAAAAAAAAAGGGGAAAGCAAAAAGCAAATAATCTCATTTTTCTCTTGATAACTGAGAAGACTATGCTCCTTTGTTACCAAAGTGGGAAGGAGTAGATTTGATTTCAAGCAAACCTACCTCTCAATCAGTCTCCTGGAATTTTTCTCAAACTTCATTTTCTTTAGAGGAAAATGTCCAGGTAAATCATGTAAAAGGTAGCTGAGAGCATGAGATAAAGTGAGAGAACAATAGCTAGATCTTATTCTGTAGATGCCACTTTCTAACTTACCAAAACATCCATCTTCTTTAGAATTATTAGGTAAATGTTCATTTAGTCAGTGTTCAAGTTTGATCTTTTTAATATTATTCCATTTTTATTCTATGAGGAAAGACTAGTAAAAGGGAATTTTAATTTTAGGGTTACTTAACTTTATCCATTCACATCATCTGGATAGTCTGTTTGATACTTTTGTTGTGAATGCAATTTACCTTACCATACTGAAGAAAACCTTACCATCCCCAGACCTCTAAACTGCAAAGAAGTCAGGAGATCACAAGGAATTTGACATACACACTCTCTTCATAGGCTTCTTTTTAAAGTTACTTAAAATTTAAGGAAATTGTAGGTTCTACAAAAGCTCAGGACAAAGGAGGCATATATTTTAAGTTAAGTTTTACTGTATTTATATGCTAATGGGTTTGTTGTATCAGTATATTTTTTGCATTGCTTCTCTGGCATTTATAGAAAATATTAAATTGACCATACTAATAAAAAGTAGCTAACACTTACTGAGCACTCAGTTTATCCCAGGTATTATAATATATTTTGCAGGTATTATCTCATTCAGTGCTCACACTAACACTATGAGGAATCTCTGTTTTACAGGTGAAAAAGTTGAGGTACAAAAGGATGAAGAAAGTTGTCCATGATCACATAGTTGTAAATGGTGGATTGGGGATAAAAGCTTAAGCACAAGGACTCCAGAGCTCATGTTATTAGCTATTACCAATTTTTTGTCATCAGCAATTTACCAACTGAAATTTCAGCTATATGAAGATATTTTAGATCTTCTGGAATGAACTCTCAAGTTTAATTTGTGATTCAGAAATGACATTTTATCATAGCTAATAACTCTCTCAATTGCAATTTCTTCCAGAGATGAATGCCAAGAAAATTGAGTTTGAACAATTTCTGCCCATGATGCAAGCTATTTCCAACAACAAGGACCAGGGCACTTATGAAGACTTTGTTGAGGGTCTGCGTGTCTTTGACAAGGAGGGCAACGGCACAGTCATGGGCGCTGAACTCCGCCATGTTTTAGCCACATTGGGTAAGGAAAATTTATTTCAATGGACTTAATAGGACAGCATATATAGGAAAGAGCATGATTAGGGTGATCAAGTTCTAACAAAACAGGTAAGGGGTAAAGCTACAAGATGAAACAGAATAATCAAAAATTAATGACCATTTCCATTGGCCTCAGTCTCAATGAGTTTGTTTGGGGGAAATGGTAACTTAAGTTACTAGTAATGAATAAGTAAAGCAAAGCATCGTAGTTCTTATAGGATAGAGTTTTGATGATCAGGGATAATATGTATTTAATTCATTCACTTAAAAACAATTCATTGACAATATACTAAGTACCAGAGGAACAGGATGGGCTTGATTTCTGTCCTCCAAGAGCTTAATCATAGTCTCCAGAAACCCAAAACTGATCACTTATGATGGAATTTAGAAAATATCCCCTGGCCTTCTTTCTGAGCAAAGAGTTTTTGTTTCATCAGGTGAAAAAATGAAAGAGGAGGAAGTGGAAGCCCTGATGGCGGGTCAAGAAGACTCCAATGGCTGCATCAACTATGAAGGTACGATCTCATGTGCTTGGCGCTCACCGCAACTCTTAACAGATTGCATTGTTGATGGACTCCTTGTGAGCTTAAAATAACTTTTTTGTCTTTGCTTCTCTCATTGAACATACTCATGTTTTTTTTATTATTATCAATTATACAATAACTCTAAGAATCTGACTGTATACCTAAGATTTTTATTCCAGTGGGCTTTGACACGCCTATGCATTGTGATACAGCTTACAATGTGTTTTCACATGTATTTTTTTCTCTCTAGATCTTTATAAAATCTCTGTAAGATAGACAGGTTTTGTGTCTGAATGAAGTGTAATAAAATATAAAAGTTGGAGAGATCTCAAAATCCTTTACAGCAAGCAATTATGAAAATGAGGAAGCTGAGGGCCAAAGAGCTCTAGTTACTGAGTGAAGATCACATCATAAATGGAAGGGCTGGTGCTAAAATTTCATTGTTCTTCTTGTCTGGTGTTTTTGCTGAAATCAAAGTCATCTCATGGCTGACTATCTATGTCCTGCTACCAATTTACAGCAGCTTCACCTCGGGGGTCTGAAAAACAACACACCCCACAAAATAAAGATGCAAAATAAAATTACATGATGTAATCTGTAAATTTTAAAGTTTCCAGTAAAATTGAGAAACTTATCTATCCTCCCAAAAACACTAACCTGGCCACTTTTCAACAAAGCTATGCTGATAGCTTTGATGTAAATGTAGACTTATGAAGTCTAATGACTTGGGAAAAAGTAAGAAAAGCAGAGAGAAGAGAGGAAAGGAAAGGAGGGAGGAGGAAAGAAGAGGAGAGGATGGAAGAAAAGGAAAGCAGTCAGCCAAGCACATCTTCACTGACAACCTTGATTAAACTTCACTTTTTTCCCATAAACAACGTTTTACATTTGGTTATTGCCATAAATACATTACATAAAAGAAGAATCATTCAATAAATATTGTTTGGACAAGTGAAGAGTCATCTAGAAAATAAAGTCAGATCTGGATCCCATACCAGAATAAATTTCAAACGGTTCAAAAATTTAAACGTAAGAGCTGAAAGCATAAAAGCCATGGACAAATTATTTTATAACTTTGAGAGTGAGAAGGTGTTTCTAGCGCTGATAAAAACCCAGAAGGCATTACAAGTTTTGATAAATGCAACCACATAATTTTTTTTTAAATCCATATGGCAAAAGCCACCAGAAGCAAAGTCAAAAGACAAATAGCAAACCATAAAAAAAGTAATCAGTATCAGCAAAAGCTCATTTTCCTAATTAAAACAAAAACTACTGCAAATTAACAAAAAGACTACAACCCAATAGAAAAATTAACAAGTACATAAACAATTCACAGAGAAAGAAATAAAAAATATCTATCAATATAATATGCTAAACTTCACTACTAATAAAAGAAATGCAGATTAACACTACATGGAGATACCATTTTTCAATAAGATGACTGCCAAAGATTAAAAGTTTGACAACACTTTGGGTTGGGGAGAGTGTGTGAAAACAGGTAATCTCATGCATTCCTGTTGGGAATGTCAATCATTAACACCCTGATACAGTGATGTAGTATTAATAATCCGAGCAAATCCACATCATGGGATGTGGTTTTTTAGATATACCTGCACTCAAGTGAAATGAGTGATACGTGGTTATTCATTACTGTGTTGTTGGTAAATATTTGAACAATTTAATGTCCACCAATATAGGATGTATCAAAGAGATTGTGGTATATCTACAAGATGAAATTCCCTACAGTGCCCCCAAAATAATGATACCTCTTGTTTACGGTCATTCAGTGAGAAAAGCAAATGCAAAAGAGTTTGTAGAGTATGCCACCATTAGGGTGAAAAAGAGTTTTAGAAACAGATATTTGTATTTTCTTATATATGTATAATAGCTCCACCAACTTTGCCGTAAAGAGAAACTAGGTAGATGGGAGACAGTGGTGAGGAACATTTTGTTTTTGTTATAAGCTCTTTCATACTCTAAAGAAAACTTTTAACCATGTGAATGTACCACTTCTTCCAAAAACAAATGAAATTTACAAAGTCAAGAGAAAAGCTATGAATCCAGGATGAAGAATTGTGGACTGTACCAAGCTTAAAACAATAAATGCTCCTACTATCGCTGAGAAAAATTAGATTGAACTTACTTGCTAAATCTCTCTTTCATTAAACTTGATGGTCTTCTAACTTAAACTGTCTGTATTATGCCCACAGCTTTTGTCAAACATATCATGTCCAATTAAATGGAGCTCTCAAGGTAAATATTTTGCTTTTTATTATATAAGGCTTTCTCGATATTGTGTTTTTAAAAAATTCAACAGCTTCACTTTATATGCTGTAAACATAATTAGTATTAGTTCTTAGTTAAGATTTATTTATATTAACCAGAAAATATCAACTCTTTTCAACCCATCTCAACTCCTGAAATGGGTTACTTGGAAATAGAGCATTTTGGGGGGGCGCCTGGGTGGCTCAGTTGGTTAAACGTCTGCCTTCAGTTCAGGTCATGATCCCAGGGTCCTGAGATTGAGCCCCTCATCGGGCTCCATACTCAGCAAGGAGCCTGCTGCTCCCCCTGCTTGTGCACTCTCTCTCTCTCTCTCTCTTGCTGTCTCTCAAATAAATAAATAAAATCTTTAAAAAAAAAAGGAAATAGAGCATTTTTGTATAAGTATAGAAGCAAAAATTTCTGAGATGTTTGCTGCCCTCTGTAAACCTTAGCTTTGATTGTACCGTAATTATGCAGTGGAGATTCAACAAGCCAGGGACTAGTTAATGAATTTAGCTGGAACATCACACTTATAAAAGTATGAGCCTAAGTTCTTTGACTAATTGATACAGTTTTTAACAATTACTGCTCTAGAAAACCAGGTTATCACAGTTCAAAATTAAGCACTTGCAACTAGATTATTACAAGTAGGAAATGGCTTACCTTCGAAGTGCTCGTTCATTCTGTGCTTTTTCTTCTTTTGTACTTCATGTTATTTCCTCCCCAGCTTTCTTTCTGAAAAGATGCAATCAACATTTAACTCAGTTTCCCTTTTCCTTTCCAGATCAAGGATTGTTTACAAAGACTGGCTGGAAACTTCTTGCGATAACACCCATGACTTGCTGTCCAGACCTGCTTACCATCATTCAGACAACAAAACAACATGGACTGTTCTAGACTGAAGGACTCCCTGAACTTTTATATACTTCATGTTCCTCTCTAAATTGTATTCACACCACACAAATCAAGTGTCTCCTGCTCTAGACGAGAAGGATAAAATACTGACAAACTCAAATTCAAGTACCACTCTTCATTTTCCACCAGGGGTCAATGAACATCCTTAAAATACTAAATCAATAAATAATTTTGGTCAGTCTGGAATGTTCCAGTTGCGTTGTGTTTTTTATCTTCTTGCTTAGGGAAAGTAATTTTTAAATTTTCAACTATTTGTTACTGTACCAGAATATGGATGAATTGTAAATTTTTAAAGAGTAAGTCACTGCAGTCTACATAGCAATAACATACTGAATCATCATCATCATCATGTTACTGAAAAAGTGAGAGAACTGAGGAAATTCAGATAGGATCAGAGACACCTTCATATAACCTACCTATCCAGGTAATTTAAGATTAAAGCAGATTTTCTCAGTTTTGTGTAAATCATCATATATGTGGCTTGACCTATCATTTCTAGTGACAATCTGGCCTATTCATAAGAAAAAGGCCTAATAAGCTATCGCTCCTTCTCAGTGAATGTCCTCAAGGTTAAAATTTAAAGTGACCTTTCAGCGGTTCCTTTAAAAAAAAAAAAAAAACCTCTGCAGGTAAGATTGTTACTCAGGAACTCAAGATCCTGTGCATTAATATTCTCCTGCTATGATCCCTGCTACTTTGCATTTCCATATCCCTGAATTTTGGTTCAATCTCTTAACACATGTCCTAAATGGTAATACCAATGGATAGAAAAGTTCAGAGTGTAAACTTACTTTGCCATCTCATAATGCTATCACGTATCACTTTTTCTTAGAACAGAGGCAGAATTTGCAAGTTAATAGTCAACTATGCAGAAGAAAGTGATAAATAGTTCTCCCACTCTCTAAAAAGATATCCGTAATATATAAGATTATAAAATCTCTGAAAAGTACCTGCCTGCCTATCCATTTTTGGAAGCTGAAACTTCTTCCTGATGTTGGGCACTTCAGGTCAATATGCTCCTTCCATCTTTAGCAAAGGTCACTCAGATTCCAGTAGCCAACATCTTCAACTTTGACCTATACTTTTGTAGCCAAGATGATGTCGAGACATCACAATCCCTCTTTTAAGGAAAATTCACCATGGCCTCAAGATCCTTAAGGCCATGTTTGCCTAAGATCAGGAATTTGAAATTTTGCACCGCACTGTCCAATAGAACTTGCATAAAAACAGAAATGTGTAAATATGTATATTGTCCTATTTGGTAACAACTAGCCACATGCAGTTGCTGAGCACTTGAAATTAAATTTTTAATTGATTTCAGTAGCTAAATGTGGCTCATGAATACCAAATTGACCAGCATTAGGTTTCAATATATATTTATATTTGGTTGTCACATCAGGCGATAAAAAAATGTTTTTAAAAAATAATGAATGTCACTGTGTAGAGAAGTTGACTGGTATAAATAGTCCAGTCATAAAAGGCTCATTTTTGTTTTGAAATACATAGCTAAATTTCCCATCATCTACACTTCTTTAACATTATTCAGTTAGAAAAATGTGATGCCTACAAGGTACTAACTTTTTAGTCTCAAGCTTTAGCTTTAATGTTTTTCCCTCAAGACCTTATAAAACTGCTTTAACTCCCAGTGGAATAACATCTTGTACACTATCATGGGACTTAACCTTATTAAATTACCATGTGTGAAATGCCCAGAACTCAAGTAGTAGCAGGTGCAAAATAGAGTAGCAGGCGGAAGAGTGACAGTAATTTTTAACATCTACACCAGCTGGCAAAAACGACAGGTGCTTAATTCCTCAGTCTTTAAAAATAACTTTCGAAAGCCCACGCTGCATAAGCAAATATATTCAAGTTTGGTTTTTTAACTACCTTCGAGTTACCTTCCTGAAAAAATGTAATATACATTTTGGGCTTCAAAGTATATTTGAAACTTAACGCACAGGAACTTAATTCATTCTCCTCTGTGAATAAAATAAACAATGATTATTAAATCGGGGAAATAAAAATTGATGTTTTAGACTTCATGGTAATATTTCTCAAGAAACATTATATCAAAAAGAACACTTAGTATATCTTTTTCTAACTATATTTACGTGTCTCTTTCCATACTGGCAAATATAACTTGGAACTTAATAGAATGGAGAAAGAATATCTTCCTTAAAATTCTAAGTCCAGTGAAAACAATTAATCTATAGATTTATTTAGCAAACCACGCTATACCCTAAAAGAAAGGAGGAGATTAAACAGCAAGTATCTGGAGCCCAGACTAAGGAGCTATGCTTCTCTAAATTACCAAGATAACTGAAACTAAAGAAGAACAAAATGATAGAGTAATTCAGGCAAAGATCTCAATTTTACAGTGTGATGAGTAAGCCCCGGGCACATAGAGATGGACTTGCTGAGAAGTGACAAAGCTCAGACTTTTCAGGGCTAGATCTTGAGGTTGCCCAGAACGACTCAAAAAAATAGTAGAAATACTCCTCATCTTCTTGAATGTTTAAAAAAAACAACAGCAGTAAATTCCTTTGTCAGTAATCACAGGTGGCAAAGAGAAATTCCGGTAGCAGATTAGTTGGGCTTTTCTTTCTATCCTCAAAAAGACAAAGATTATCCTTTCCTATTGTCTTCCTCCAATCTGTGAAGGAGAAAATCAACTCCTCTCATAATATTCATTGTGTAGGGTGACAATAAGTATAACGCTATTAGAGTAGTCAATAATCAATAATGCCTGGTGGTACAATAAAAAAAAAAGTGAATTTAAAAGTGAAAAGCAAAATATATTTGGGGAAAATATTTTTAGACTTAAATATATATATATTAAAGACTTCACCCATAACTTGTATAAAAATGTACTTAACGGTAATCATTTGATGACAACTGGTGAGGTTCATTTGAACTATACTTCAGCAGCAGAAATGTCCAAAGAGCAAACATGGACTTACTCCTGCTTACTTTTCACCCTCATCAGTTAGATGTTCTTAGGAAGAATTAAAGCATGCCATAAAGGACAGGTGCTTTAGAGTCAAGGCTTAGGTGTGAACCCTACCATGACTACTTCTAAAGCAGCAATAGCTGAGTGATCATGGGGCAATTACTTAACCTTAGCAAGTCTCACATTTGTCTTCCACAAAATGTCTTTCTTATTTATTTTTTATTGAAATATAATTGACAGCATGGAGGTTCCCCAAAAAGTTGAAAATAGAGCTACCCTACAACCCAGCAATTGTACTACTGGGTATTTACCCCAAAGATAGAAATTTAGTGATCTGAAGGGGTACATGCACCCCAATGTTTGGAGCAGCAATGTCCACAATACCCGAACTATGGAAAGAGCCCAGATGTCCATCAACAGATGAATGGATAAAGAAGATGTGGTGTGTGTATATATATATATATATATATATGTGTGTGTGTATGTATATATATATAATATACACAATGGAATATTATGCAGCCATCAAAAAATGAAATCTTGCCAGTTGCAACGACGTGGATGGAACTAGAGGGTATTATGCTAAGTGAAATAAGTCAATCAGAGAAAGACAAGTATCATATGATCTCACTGATATGTGGAATTTGAGAAACAAGACAGAGGATCATAGGGGAAGGGAGGAAAAAATGAAATAAGATGAAACCAGAGAGGGAGACAAACCATAAGAGACTTAATCTCAGGAAACAAACTGAGGATTGCTGGAGGGATGGATGGGAGGGTTGGGGTGGCTGGGTGATGGACATTGGGCAGGGTATATGTTGTGGTAAGCGCTGTGAATTGTGTAAGACTGATGAATCACAGAGCTGTACCCCTGAAACAAATAATACATCATATGTTAATAAAAAAAAATTTTTAAGAAGTATAATTGACATATAACATTGTATTAGTTTCAAGTGCACAACATGATGTGGTATTTGTATATATTGTTAAATAATTAGCATACCAAGTTTATTTAATATCCTTTATCTCACATAGTTACCAACTGTTTTTCTTAGGATGAGAACTTTTTTTTTTTTTTTAAGATTTTATTTATGAGAGAGTGAGCAAGAGAGCAGGAGCCAGGGCAGAGGCAGAGGGAGAGGGAGAAGAAGACTCCAACCCCAGGACCCTGGGATCATGACCTGAGCCTAAGGCAAAGGCCCAACCGCCTGGGCCATCCAGGCACCCCAAAATGCCTTTTAAAAGGATTGTTTTATGAATTAAAATAAATTAAGAATGTGACTTATTTGGCACGTGGCAAGCACTTGAATATTTTTCTTCTTGGTTTCTTTAGTACTATCCCCTAGGTTTATCCCAAGTATTGGGTTAAATCTTTAGTAACTTCCTGTTGCCTAGAGGATAAAATTCCAAGATTATCAAGACACAAAAGACCTTTTAGGAACTTTATCAGTTTTGTCTCCTGGTATTTCTTCTTAATTACTCTTCCTCACAATCATGCTGAATGGTACAGTGCGTAAGAGCTCAGACTTAGGTTTCAATCCTTTCTGTCACATCCTAGATGGGTAACTTTGATTATACAGTACATAAAATGGAAATATTTAGGAAACCCTGCTGTGTGAATTAAATGAGGCAACATATAGTGACTATGTAAGAGCTATTTATTGTAAAATATACATAAATGAAATGGTGGTTATTATTATAATTATCACCTCTTAAAACTGTTACGAAAGTTCCTATTTAGAAAAATTATTTTACATCGTCTAAGACTTTGCTCACTTAACAGCTCTTCCATTGACCTTTCCTCACTTCATCCACCCGCAAATACCCACCAATGTGTAGCCTGTAGCACCCTATATCTATTATGGTATGTATAATACAGCAAAATTATTTGTTTGCGTTGCAACATATCTGTATCCCCAGAGTGTAAAACAGTGCCTGACACATGGGTGGCACTAAGTAAGTATTTTTAAAAGCATGAATAAATAGATGAATAAAACTACCTCTCATGTCTTCCATCCCCTTAACCTTGAAGGTAAAAAACATGTCCTATTGACATTTGTATCCTGAATGTTTAGTTGAGTAATAAAACTCAATAGGTACTCAATTCATTATAAGTTTAGTAAATGTATTAATGAATTAATGAACATAAGAATGTATTAATAAATGAAAATTCCTACAATTTTAGGTAAGGTAACCCTAAAGTATATAACCACCTTCTAGAACCAGATAGCAAACGGGCGCAAACTCTGATTGGTAGTGTTTGTCTGGAACACCTTTTTTTTAACCAAGATTATGTAGCTGTGCCCAAGTTCAATAGGAAAGAATGCTGTGATTGATTGGCATTAAAAGAATTGTTGTGGGCGCCTGGGTGGCTCAATTGTTTAAACATCTGCCTTTGGCTCAGGTCCTGGGATGGAGTCCCGCATCCGGGCTCCCTGCTGAGCAGAGAATCTGCTTCTCCCTTTGCCCCTCCTACCGCCTGCCCCTCCTACAGCCACCTCCCGCCCCCGTCGTGCTCTCTTTCTGTCTCTCTCTCTCTCAAAAATAAATAAATAAAATCTTTAAAAAAAAATTATTAAACAAAGAAAAAGAATTGTTGTGAAGTCTTCCATAAGATAGGTTGGGTAAGTAGCAGCATGCATGCCATGAATTTGCTGCTCCTGAGAGTCTAGGGAGTTTTCTTCATCACATCAGTCCATTTCAATGTCAAATATTATAAGGTCAATACCGAACTGACCACATTTTAAAATCGTTCATTTGGGCCCTGTTCTATCTAGGCACATCAATGAACAAAACATAAAAATACAGCAGTCCTCATGGATTCACATTCTGTTGGTGGGAAAATGAACCAAATATGTAAATAAATAATATAGGAAGTTAGAAGGCTATTATAATGCTATAGAGGAATCTAAAGTAGGAAAGAGGGAATGGGGGGGAGGACAAAGAGAAGGGGAGGGCTGGGGACACAAAGACCAGGGAACACCCGAGAAAGTTGAGAAAAAAACTCAGAATAGGTTAACCCAATGATTTCATGTCTTTAATTTCAAAAAGGCTTTCTTCTCCGTTGACAACTAATCCAAATTACTGCTGTATTTTCCCTTGCCAATATATGAGTGCAGAATTTATCTGTCAAATTCCTTAAATTGTAACCCCTGAACATCACATGGCAAATAAAACCTACTAGTACTTAATCCTGTAAAATTAGCGCATCTCTGCAGTTGGATTTTTGTCTCAATATTCCAAGTTCAAGTTCTATCAGTTTTAGCAAATCAAACACAATAAAACTTTATGCTACAAAATATACACACACACTCAAAAGGTTAAGAAAGAGGTGCTATTGATGTTTATGTAGACAGATATAATAATGAGATTTTTGTTTGTTTGCATGTTATCTTTATGTAGGCATTCCTAACTTTGCATAGCAGGGGCATATTGCTTTTGTGATTAGTAATTAAAAACAAAATAAATGTTTCTTTTAATTTTGAAATCACATAATGGTAGTGGAACTAATGTCAAAAGGAAGACACAGTAACAAAAACACCTTTAAAAGACAGTTTACTTGCAAAAAAGATTGCAAGGAAGTTTAGATTTTAAAAGGAATGGGTATCCATCTAAAAAAATCAATATTTAATGAAAATTTCCACATAACTACCAAATTACCCAGTTTTCATTTTTTAGTGGTTTATGGTTTAAAAAAAAAACCGCCACCACAACAACAGCAATTTTCTCCCATGATTTCAAAAGACAGGGAGGAAGCCATTTCTGTTAGGAAGTACTTTGCAAGGAGGTTCGTTTTCATGTCTTTTGAGAACTATTGCTAAACAAGGGGTTCCAGGTTTGTTGGTCTCTTTGCTTAGCTCTTGCTCTCATAATGTGATGTGTGCACTATCCGAGATAAAAGTAAAGTATCAGACTGCTTTCACGTAAAACCATTTGATCTGCTTTTTGCCTTGGCAGTTAGGAAGCTCAGAACAAACTTAATATTTTACAATTCTCCCCATATAATGATTTTTTTTCTCTTCTTTACACCTTTTTTACCTCAATTTTTACCTTTACTTTTAACTGCCCTATTGAAAGTGCTTTTATTTTAAGCCATATCACTCTGTTTGGAAAGACTGGTGGCATAAACTATAATAACCATATTGATAGACTTCAGGGTTTCATCTTTCCAGATATAAACTTTATTTACTATCCATGAAAATCAACTTCCTGGATCAAATAAAAAGATGATAAAATGGCTCATAAGGTTTCTGGACATCAAGCATTTTCTACCAAATAATATTTCAATGAATAATGTATAACGAAATCAGAAACAGATTTAATTTCCCTTGAAATTCACATGGCTTTAGGCTAAGAGTTTCACACATATTATTTGCTGAGTTTGCCAAACCCAGATAAAAAGAGAATTAGCTGAAGTTTTCTAAACAACCAAAATTCTAATTTTTTCCTGTTCCAACTGAAAAAAAAAATCAAAATTGACAAGGGTCATAATAATAGAATAGAAATTATAAAGACCCCCAAGAGAGTAATGATGACAATAAAATGGACTCTCCTACTGTGGGTGTCCTTACTTCAGAGACCAAACTGGCACTTGAAAGTCCGTTTATAACCACCTACATGTAACCAGGATTGAAATTAAAATCCCATGCCCTCATTCCTTGATTGTGGCACCATCACCTCCTCATGTGTGCCATTTCTCTTTTGAACTATGCTAAACTTGGATACAAATTTAAAAAATCTGTACCTAATACAAACTTGTTTCCAGACTCTTAGGTAGGCTTAGAAGTCAATCTTGTCTTTGTGAAAAATGTCCGTACTTTATTAGAGAGCTTGTAAAAAACAAGAAACAATTACCCCCATTGACGATACCTTTCCAAAATGGCATCCTCTTGACTCTTAAAGGGAGAGACATTAAGGATTCATATACATGGGTTTTCTCAATAGAGTTTTTTCTAATTTCATGACACTGTAAAGCCTGTAACTGATTTTTTTTTTCTCTCTTCCATGATCTATGGGACACATTTGCAACCCACTTCCAGCAACTGTGCCAGGACTCTGTGACAAGAGTTTCTGTGTATGAGTCTTTGAGGTTCAACTTTTATACAACTTATTGTTTTTAAACACTATTCAGTGACATTCTTTAACCACTTCTCATATGCTAAATTAATGGGGTGGGGGTTTTGGGGTTTTTTGTTTTGGTTTGGTTTGTTTTTGGGTTTTGGCCACTCGTCAAATGGCTGTCTCCACTTGTCTCTCTGTGTCATTTCCTACCAACTAACAAGTTTACCCTTGGCCGGCAACACTATCTGAGTTTGTGCAGTGGACTGCCTGCACCTTTGTCTTTCTGGAATTATTTGTATACTTTTTGCATTTTGTACATATTCTATAAAAATGAGTTCAAAACTGAAAACTCAAAGTGTTTATGATATTGATAAAAAGCAGAGGCTCCATAAATTTAATACAAACCAACAAAGATGGAAATTAGTAAGTACACCAAAGCAGCAAATCAGCCTCAATTCCATACTCATGTGTTGGCTGACTAGATATTTGATTATAAAGTAAAAGAACATGTTGAAATACTGGAAACTAGTACAATGCAAACACTGTGACTAAAAGGCAAGGAACATTCCTTTTATTATGTAACTCTTTTGGGTCCATGCTTGCAATATGTATAGCGTTTGCACACACTTTATAGTAACTTTATCTCTTTTGATTCACCTATTTTGCTTTTTTTTTCCCTGTACCTAGTATTTTTTTTTTCTTTGATAGCCTATTCGGTTTACTATACTGGCTTTGATAAGCTTCCTCATCCTTTCTGGAGTGAGGTAGAATACACAATTATAAATTAAATATTTATTGAATAAATGATGGCTTGCTTACTACTAAGGAAAGTTATTTGCATTTGTTTTGCTCTTTGGGCAGGCTGTTGTGTTAAAAGGTTATGGGTTAAAAATCCAGAAAGATTTAGATATGAAATTACAGGCAAGCTACTTAATCATGCTGAATTTCTGTTTCCTTTTCTATAAAAACAGGGATAAAACTACCTTCGAAGGAATGGTGAGGCTTCCGTGATCTTGTCTGCATTTGGCGTATACAGTAGCTTACACTTACAGTAATTACTCTGTAAGTGTAAGCTACTGTTCTGATGACCATGTGTGGCTTATGGCTCTATGTTGTACGTTTTGCTTTAGGTAATACATGTATGCTTTATAGGTAATATAATATACCATATCATATAAATATGACTAGAGGGCAATATATATCACAGCAACCAGCTCTAATTTCTCCGGTTAACTTTTCTTCAAATATTAGTGATGAATTTTCTCCAAAAGCTCTCTTTGGATTTGAATATAAAACATTTTAGGGCATGGGGATGCCTGGGTGGCTCAGTTGGTTAAGCGCCTGCCTTCGATTCAGGTAGTGATCCCAGGGTCCCGGCATCACCCACATCAGGCTCCTTGCTCAGTGAGGAGCCTGCTTCTCCCTCTGCCTGCCGCTCCCCCCTGCTTGTGTGCTCTCTCCCTCTCTGACAAATAAATAAATAAAATCTTTAAAAACAAAACATTTTAGGGCATGAACTATTGTGGCTTTTACCTTACTCACCCACATTTAGGGAGTCACCAGATGGTCTGTCATCCTAAAGATACATGTTACTATACTGACAGAGATAAAATAATTTTGGAAAGGAAAATATAAGAACTGGGGCGCCTGGGTGGCTCAGTTGGTTAGGCGACTGCCTTCGGCTCAGGTCATGATCCTGGAGTCCCGGGATCGAGTCCCACATCGGGCTCCCTGCTCAGCAGGGAGTCTGCTTCTCCCTCTGACCCTCTTCCCTCTCGTGCTCTCTATCTCTCATTCTCTCTCTCTCAAATAAATAAATAAAATCTTAAAAAAAAAAGAAAATATAAGAATTGGCCTCTTAACAAATACCTATAAAGGCATTACAATGACCTATGTGAAAACAGGAAGAATTGAAGTTGGTATCTAGAGACTCAGCGTGGTATATAGCAACAGAGCCGAGCTGAGCTTGCAGGAAGAGCAGCAGGCAACTCTCTGACAATGTCATTGCAATGACCCAAGCCTTTGAAGTGGAGGAGAGTGGAAGTGGCATTAGCATGTTTCATAAAGTAGGATAAAAGCCCTCCTCCTCAAAGGAAAAAGTCCCAATTTACTTAATTACTGACACTTATTATCTCACCTTGCAAGCTCTAATTATGTAAAGCAAATGCATTGGTGGTCCTCTTTTAATACTGTTATTTTGGAACAGGACAACCATTAAATAATTTATAACTGGAAATGATCTCTATTAGGAAGACTCCTCTGATCCAGTGCACATTGCCTCAGACAGGGACAAAGTCAACAAATGAAGGGATCATTTTTCACAACTTCCGATTTCCTTGTTCATTTAACTAGACCACTCATGTTTTGTGTAATGAGATGGAGGAAACTATATTTGGTAGGATTTTTCTTGGGAAGAGTGCTGTATATGCTTTTTGCTTTAATATACTGACTGAAAGTAACAGGAATGTTTTTATTGCATAAGAGGGGCTGGAAAATCTATCACAAGTGGAGGATTTGATCCAGTAGGGAAGCCCTTCAACAGAGAGACTCAAGAAGAGTAGTGAGGCTGAATGAAGCTGTCTCCCACTTGCACCCCACCAAGGCCAACCCTTTCAAAAGCATGGTTATTTTTGGACTGTAATTCCTTGTTATCCTACCTCTTTCCCAGAAGAAGACGATGATGGCTGTGTAGCTAGGCCGGTGCCTTTGTACTGAGGCACGCCATCTCTTTGCAAAATTAATTACTAAACCAAATACCAAAAGAACTTTTCTAAGTGATTTTCTCACCTCCCAAAAAGTCATTTTCCTCTTCGTTGAATTTGACCAGTCAGTTAAATTCTAAAGCCTATTATTCGTGCATCACTTATGCAATGAGCCCCCCCATCACCTCCTTGTCAATTTGCACCTGTTCAGCTAGCTTGCTTTTATTAAAGTTATTTATGGGGTGTGGAGGATCATTCCTTCTTATATTAAGAATTAATTACAGGATCAGTTGGATATGGCTTGTACAAAAGTACCAAGCCTATCAAATTTTCATTCCCAGAAAAGAAAAATATAATATTCCGGTAGGAATGAAACTGGGCCAGATATTTTTTCTAAAATTCTTTTAATGTTTGGCCTCAAGCAAAATATTAAGGATGAGCTGCATTAAGGAGTGTATCTCTAATGTTTTATTTGTGTAACCTAAGTTACTCCAGGCTTCTCAGCAGATTGTGGGAACAGATGGGCAGGCAGTAATAGCAAAAACCCAGATATCACTAATGTTTCCTACCCCCCCAATCCCCACGTTGTTAAGGCAATACCTCTAAGCTCCTACCCAGGGTTCTGCCTTACTCTGCCTTACTCTGCCCCCAGCAAGTGCTTCTGGAAGTCCCCAGGACTTTTTCACAGATATGCATGCAAGTCCTTCCTGCTGAGCTTCACCACTGCCTTACTGAGCACCTAGTACAAAGCACCAAGCAACTTAGCTTGGTGGCATCTGCTAAATACTACCAAATCTGTTGTGTACTTGCTATTTTCCACAGGTACCTATTGGGCACCAGTCTGTCTGTTGGACACCTACAATTTGCCACTGTGCATCTGCTGCATTTGGCCATGTCTGCTGGGCACCACTATCCCTTGCCCCCACTGAGTCACTGAAGTCTCTTAATTGTCAATGCAACCCGTTTTCTATTTAGAAGTAGGAGACAATGCCACTCTCCCCTTATGTTAAGTTCTATTTAAGGGTCCCTACACACTGCTGCTGATATGGTCAATATTCTGTAGTCTAAATGAAATTAGTTCTTATTATAACCTCCCCAAATAGGGCCTGTATGGGGGACTGTATAAGAGAATACAATTTGTGCCAAATGAAGAGTTAAGTAGGGATTGTTAGAGCAGGCATTTCCGACCAAGCTATTGGTAAGGGACTATATCTCCTTGGAGGATGAGGAGCCTATTTCTTCCCACAAAGGCTATATCACCTTGCTGAGCTGCTGAGCCCCTCCTGGGGCCTCATCTGACCACAGGAGGTACCTTTTCCTAGTTTGTACAACAGTGCTACAAGGGCTGGCAGCAGCCTGGGGCACATGCGTCTATTTATAGTGGGGGTGAGGCAAGGAACAAAACCAAGTCAGTGACACCAAGCAGTTTCAGAATCACCCTTCCCTCCACCTTCTCAGAACCAAAAATCATGGCTTTTCTACTTAATCAAACTTTCATAACCACAAAACTTCCTCTTGCTACTCCTTTATAACCACTCACTTGTCCCCCCCCGTATCTCCAACCCTCAATCTCTATAATTGTGTTATTTCAAGAATGTCATAAAAATGGAATCATACAAGATTGGCTCTCTTCACTCAGAATAATTTCCTTGAGGTCTATCTTGTTATATGTATCAAATTGAGTTTAAAATCCAAATGAAGTCATCATTCTTCAGATGTCTCCTTTGAAAGTCAGTCCATATAAATATAAATGTTTATCCTCATTTGGTAGAAAAAAAATTCCTTTTAGATGAGGCAACTATTTTTCAGATGTGATCCTATTATTTCTGTCTTATTTTAAGTAATACTGTTCTTTATCTATTCAGATAATTATGCTCAGAACATCTGACTAGCTACAAAAAAAATCTTATTTTCACGCAAGCTTTCTAGATCAATTGGTTCCATGTCTTACATTACAGTTTATTAGGGTATTCAACTAAACTTTCTATTGCCAAAAATCTGTGCTTCATAAGAAAAATATAGGTTACTTCATAAACATTTCATCTGAAGTTAATGTAGCAACGATGGACAGCAACATTCTCAAAACAGTTTGTGATAGAATGAACTGTTAATCCCTTAAAAGAAAATGCATTTGGGGAGGGTGAGAAAGTATATCCTCAATCCTTTTAAGCTCCCTTCATCTTCTTGCTCTAACCAAAATTTGACCTTCCCCTGAGAACACTATTTCCCTGCAAGTAGTATCTATTTTCTTTCCACATTGAATCACCTATACAAGGTCTACAGATGGGGTGAGCCACTTCCAGAACATTCTCTCTCTACCCTAGAACACTCCAGCTTTTAAGTTCTTGCTATCAAGCCATGCCAGCTGCTGTCTCTCCTTGCTATAGTCATCTACAGATCCCTAGGTCACTCCCTCTCACAAGTATTGAGGATTCATATATCTATTCAAATGATCCTTCTAA
This sequence comes from Eumetopias jubatus, assembly GCF_037043125.1. Lineage (NCBI taxonomy): Eukaryota > Metazoa > Chordata > Mammalia > Carnivora > Otariidae > Eumetopias > Eumetopias jubatus. Next base: position 26,961,900 of record NW_028274809.1, read on the forward strand.
CAGTGTGACCTCACAGAATCATGGTCCTTTCCATGCCAAAGATCTTGTCCTCTAACACTGTCTCAGCCACCTACTCATACCAATCACTTACACACCCTCCAAAATCTCAAATTCCAACTTCCTAGCCCTCCCTAACTTTCTACCTCACCCTCTTTGGTAGCTTGACCCCAACAACTCCACAATCCACAGATGATATTTCCATTTGATTTTCCATTGTCTCTCACCCTTTCATGTCATCACTTCACACTTTATCTGGTTTAGCTTCCATGATCGCCATCTCTCTGCAAAATTAATTACTAAACCAAATACCAAATATTTTTTTTAAGATTTTTATTTTAAAGAGAGAGAGCACACACAGATGAGCAAGAGCAGAGGGAGGGGCAGAGGGAGAGGGGCAGAGAGAATCTTCAAGTAGACTCTCCACTGAGTGCAGATCCCAACGTGGGGCTCAATTCCAGGACCCTGAGATCATGACACTCAACCGACTGAGCCACCCAGGTGCTCCTCCATGATTTAGAATTATAATTACACCCCTGCAGACCTCTTCAATTTCCACACCCTTTTTGTTGTCTATAGTACTTACATGGCCAAACCTCAATCTTGGTGAAATACATCACTCAGCCTACTTTGTGACACCTTGCACAGTTGAGAGTGGCTGGAAAAACAGTGTGGTGACTGGGCTCAATGTAAATTCGTACCTACATGCCCTTGGTTTAGCAAAACTATTACATTTCCCTCACACATTTACTTTCTCACTCTTCTAAATGATTGTTTCACACTTCTTCCTCTCCTCTCAAATCTGGAACACTTCCTACCTCATCTCACTCTCAGAGAATGCCTTTGCTTCCTATTTCACTGACAGAATAGAATAAACCAGAAGAGAGCTTCCATAAGCTCTCCCCTCCTTTCTACCAGGCTACATGCATCTGTGCCCATACACTCTGCCTTCTCTCCAGTTACCATGGAAAAGCTCGCTGTGGCCCCTTTATTCACTTGTACATGGATTCCATCTCCTCTTGACTCCTCAAGGACATAGCTTCTACAATCCCTCCACAACTGGCATTATTAATATTCACTCTCTACTTGATCATTTCCATCAATACACACACTTGTAATATCTCCCATGATTTGTTCTGTTGTTGTTGTTTTAAGATTTTATTTATTTATTTATTGAGAGAGAGAGAACATGAGCGGGGGGTGGGCGTGGCGGCAGAGGGAGAGGGAGCAGCAGACTCCCCGCTGAGCAGGGAGCCCGACGTGGGGCTCGATCCCAGGACCCCGAGATCATGACCTGAACCGAAGGCAGACGCTTAACCGACTGAGCCACCCAGGCACCCGTAATATCTCCCATGTTTTTAAACAACCCTCCTGATCCCACTCTGCCCTCCAGCTCTTCCCCCATTCTCTGCTGCCCTTTACAAAGAAATTTACAAAGCATTGTTTCCACTCATTGTCTTTAATCTCTCACCTTTAATTCTCCCTTCTGAACCCACTATGCTTTTATTCCCACCACCCCACCAAAACTGCTCTGATCAAAGAAACAATTTACCCTCACTTCATAAGTGAATTCTCAGTCCTCAATTTAATTGACGGATCAGTTGCATTTGACAAAATTATCATTCCTCTTTCTTGAAACACTTATTTCAGGACTCTGCATGCTCGTGGTTTTCCTTCTAGCTCCTAAAAGTTCACATGTTCTCATAATCTTAGTCATTGGTTTTTCTTCACTCACCTCCTAGGGGATCCCATTTAGTCTTATAAAACCCTAACTTTAAATACCATCTATATGCTAATAATTCCCAAATTGATTCTCCAGGCCAGTTCTCTCCCCTGAACTCCGGGCTCATATATCTAAGTTCTGGTCAACCTCTTCATGCGGATGTTTCACAGTTACCTCAAACATGACGTATCCAAAAATAAAATTCTGATTTCTCCCTCCAAAGCCTCCTCCTCACACAGTATTCCCCATCTCAGTGAAAAACCCTGGAATCACCCTTGATTGGTCTTTTTCTCTCACTTTTTGCATCCAATCTATTAACAAATCTCGTCAACTCTATCTTCAGAATAGACTCAAATTCTGACCTCTTATCATAACACCTTTAATGCTAGCACCCTGGTTTTCAAGCTACCATAACTCAACTGGATTATAGCAATCGCCCCTGAATTCCTCTACCAACTTCCATTCTTACCCATCTTATAATCTGTTCTCCACAACACAGCCACAATTATCTTTTTTTTTTTAATATAAGTGAAATTATCTCACCCCCTGCTTCAAGCTCTCCAATCCATTTCCAGCTAACTTGGAGTAAAAGCCAATGACCTTACAAATACCTTGTGTCCCACTTCATCCCTTAATAATTTTCCTTTTTTTGCATTCTCTTCTTGCTATGCCGGTCCCCATGCTGTTTCCTGAGCATGGTAAGTACATAGGGTCTTTACATCTGTTATTCCCCTACCTGGACAGCTCTTTACTAGTTACATTCTTGGCTCACTACCTTACTTCCCCTGAATCTCAGCTCCGATGAACCTTATCCCTAACCTTGACCACCTATCCTTTTTGTTTTGCTTCATTTATCCCTTTATATCTCACCATCTTCAGATATACCGTCATTTGTTTATGAATTCTTTCAGCACCTCCCTCCCCCAGCAGAAGTTAAGCTTCCTAAGGGCAGGGACTATGTTCAGCACTTTGAACAGTGCCCAGCACAAAGTAGATGGTCGCTATTTACTGAAAGATATTTGTTGTTTTATTTATGGTACAAAAAATATAATAGCCATCCAGGTTAACTTTAAATATAAAAGAAATGTGTTTTATTGGCCTTTTGAGTTAGAATTTGTTTGAGTTTTAAGGAATTTTAAAAGAAATTTTAAGAGTTAAAAGTTGTAAGACTTTTCAGGTGGCTGGGTGGCTCAGTCAGTTAAGCATCTGCCTTAAGCTCAGGTCATGTTCCCAGGATCCTGGGATCAAGCCCTACATCGGGCTCCCTCTCCCTTTTCTCTTCCCCCTCCTTGTACTCACGCACATTCACTCTCTCTCAAATAAACAAATAAAATCTTTTTTAAAAAGTAAGATTTTTAAATCATATTCATTGACATTCATGTAAATTTATTTGGGCATTATCCTCAACACAAAGAACTAGAGGAAAGATACTTATATCCCAGATTAACTTTTTAAATTTATTATGAAACAATTTCAAGCCTACAGAAAAGTTGCAAGAATAGTACAAAGAACTCCCATGTATACTTCACTATATTTGTACTCATTAACATTTTTCTACATTTACTTTATCATTCTCTCTCATGCACACACACAAGGGACTAAGTTGCCGCTATCATACTCTTTTATTCCTGAGCACCTCAATGTACATACCACCTTCTCAATACCTACTAATTTCAAATGGAAATAATAAGTAAACTAAAAATACCACTAATTGACTACATGGAACATTACAAACCCACAATGCAATTCTTTCTAACTTTATGAATTCAGATTATTAAAATAACACATATACTGCATTATTGTGACTCAATTTCTTCATGAGCAATGTACATTCTTTACTTTATTCCTCTTATTAAAAAGTATAGAGGGGTGCCTGGGTGGCTCAGTTGTTGGGCGTCTGCCTTCGGCTCAGGTCATGGTCCCAGGGTCCTGGGATCGAGCCCCACCTCAGGCTTCCTGCTCAGCGGGAGGCCTGCTTCTCCCTCTCCCACTCTCCCTGCTGTGTTCCCTCTCTCGCTGTGTCTCTCTCTGTCAAATAAATAAATAACATCTTTAAAAAAAAAGTATAGAAATACCTAATAATATGAACTAACTTAATGAGCTTGAGCAATAAAAGGACATGTCCTGTAGAAAATATTTGAATTGGAGCTGTTAGTCTTATATATTCATATTGCTACCAGAAAAATAAGTACAGATAGCATATTTTGGAAGCAGTAGGGGGCAACCACAAAGTTCTAGGGGGAAAAAAAACAATAACAGCAATCCTTATAGGAATTTCCAAGTAGAGGAAATTATGTTGTGCAGAGGCAAAGGGGATCAGAAAGAAGGAAGCATTTGAGCTGAACTGAGTGGCTTGGGTTTAAATAAGAGAAGGAGAGGAGGCCACAGGAGGCCACATCTCACAGAACACATAGCAAGAACAAGGGCCCAGACACCTGCACCCCAATGTTTATAGCAGCAATGTCCACAATAGCCAAACTATGGAAAGAGCCCAGGTGTCCATCGACAGATGAATGGATAAAGAAGATGTGGTAAATATATACAGTGGAATACTACTCAGCCATCAAAAAATGAAATCTTGCCATTTGCAATGATGTGGATGGAACTAGAGGGTATTCTGCTAAGTGAAATAAGTTAATCAGAGAAAGACAATTATCATACGATCTCACTCATATGTGGAATTTAAGAAACAAAACAGAGGGGGCGCCTGGGTGGCTCAGTCGTTAAGCGACTGCCTTCGGCTCAGGTCATGATCCTGGGGTCCTGGGATAGAGCCCCGCATCAGGCTCCCTTCTCCACAGGAAGCCTGCTTCTCCCTCTCCCACTCCACTCTGCTTGTGTTCCCTCTCTCGCTGTCTCTCTCTGTCAAATAAATAAATAAAATCTTTAAAAAAAAAAAACAACAGAGGATCATAGGGAAAAGACGAAAAAATAAAACAAGATGAAGTCAGAGAGGGAGACAAATTATAAGAGACTCTTAATCTCAGGAAACAGACTGAGGGATGCTAGAGGGGAGGGGGGTGGGGGGATGGGGTAACTGGGTGATGGACATTAAGGAGGGCACATGAAATAATGAGAACTGGGTGTTATATACAACTGATGAATCACTGACTTCTACCTCTGAAACTAATAATATGCTATATGTTAATTAATTGAATTTAAATTAAAAAATCAAATCAAATCAAAAGAATAAACTGCCCAAGAGAAAAGAAAACAAAAAAAGAACAAGGGCCAAGAGGTTAAAAAAAAAAAAGGTGAAATGTGTACCCAGGGAGCAGCAAAGAGACCAGTCTGACTGGAACAGGTGTGTACTGAAAAAGAGCAGCACAAGAAAATGAGGATAAGGGAGGTGGGGCCTTAACTGAAGACCCCACATATTGGCTTATGGGTTCTGAACCCACTGAAAGTATTAGTGAAAAGAAAACCACTGAAGGTATTCAAACAGAAACATAAAATGCTCAAAGGGGGGCTCTAGGAATATTTTTAGAACAAGAAGACACTGAAAAGCAATTTGGAGCGTACCACAATGATCCAGCTATATACTAGAGCCATTGGGAAGGCAAAGTATTAGAGACTTGGTCAAACGAATGAGAAGAAATCAGCTATTATTTTAACCTCTTAGTTCTAGATATCATAAAAAGGGTTAACAGTATTATAATAAATCAGGAACCTCCTTAGAGGATAATCTTTATGAGAAAGGAGAGCACATCATCTTTGTTCAACCATGTATGTATCCCTTGTGGCTAGTATACATGGTACCTGGTGATCATTCAGTCCATATGTGTTCAAAAGGTGAATAGGTTAATTTAGGAGAATAATTAAAAGATCACCTCAGGACAAAATAAATTTTTGAGAGCATGTAGAAATAACCACCAGACAATTAGAAATAAAGAACTGAATCTTGCGAGTTTGTCAAACTGAATTGATCTAAAGCTTATTGGATGTTTTCAAATATGCTTAGCTCTAGGGATTAAAAATAATAATAAGATACTGTTTCCCACCTTTGATGTGTTAATGTTTAATAGATTAGAAATCCAAATTTTAGATTGTTTTCCTAGATAGGAATAATCATTTGATCAGATCTTCAAGGAAAGGAATGCACAAAAAAAAGTTGGTTTTTTTTTAAGATTTTCATTTTTAAGCTCTACCCCAACATGGGGTTCAAAGTCACAACTCCAAGATCAAGAGTCACTTGCTCTACCAACTGAGCCACCCAGGCACCCAAGACAGAAGTTTTAGATCAGATCTGAGAGCACCTATTTAATGGGTGAAAGGAAGAAGAAGCTAAATAAGAAACAGACAAAGCTTTTCAGAGAGGTCAGGAGAATGAAGGGAATAGAATGTCACAGAAGCCAGCAAAAGTGAAAGTTTCAGTGTGTATACTATTGAGAAGGCAGCTTATTGAAAAGAAGGCTACTGGTGAGCCAGAAAATGTTAGCAGTAAAAATGGATGCTAGAAGAAGGTCAAGAAACTAAAGACATAAAATGTAAGTTACCCTTTTAAGATACTTGGCAATGAAAGAAAAGACCCGGAAGAAAAGGACAATTAATTTAAAAATCAAGGGAAAGTAACTGCCATTTAGAATCATGCAAAACTGACTTTTTTCCAGCATAGAAGGGATTAAGTACAGAAAAATTGGCAATCACCTTCCTTTTTGCTACTTGTGCTCTTTGCATATTTCCCGTGTTGTCCAAATCACACCACAGTATAATTCGGTCTGTATTTTTGTCTCGCCTTCTTGACGGCACCCCTTGACTACCTCATTCTCTTTTGTGTCCCTAGCTCCTGGCACATCAGGGACACTCAAAATCTTGTAGAGCTTGAACTGCAAATTCAAGACACAAGAGGATCAATTGAAGGAGCATGGTCCTAAAGGAAGCAGGAGAGTTTAAGTGGAGGAGAAAGCCTTGGGGGAGGAAAAAAGGACACATCTGCCTTTGAGACAAGGGGAGAGAACCAGATCTGAGAAGTAGAGGCAAGGTGGAGAATAGAGAGGAGGGGAACTGAGGAAATCCCATCAGATGAACAAGACCTGGTTAAATAGAATTGGTCTGCTGAAAGGTACAGGAGGGAAAAGTAAGGAGAATGGAGCCCATTTGCAATAAAGCTAGAGAAAATGGGATGAGAATTAAAAGGACCAAGCTAGAACTGCTATTCTCACTAATACGCACTCACTAATAATACTTAGTTTAGTCGTTCTCAATCCTAAATGCATATTAGAATCACCTGGAAACACTTTTTTTTTAAGATTTTATTTATTTATTTGACAGAGAGAGAGATAGAGCAGAACACAAGCAGGGAGAGATGCGATACGGGACTCCGTCCCAGGATGCTGGGATCATGACCTGAGCCAAAGGCAGATGCTTAACCAACTGAGCCACCCAAGCGCCCCTAGAAACACTTTTTAAAAGATAATTTATTTTCCTGCCTGCAGAAATTCTAATTTAAGAAATCTGGATAAGACTCTGGCATTTTTAAAACCCTCAAGTATCGATAAAGTGCAGCCAAAGATGAAAACCCCTGGCTTGGTAGAACTTTGGTATTTAGGGGCGCCTCGGTGGCTCAGTCGTTAAGCGCCTGCCTTCGGCTCAAGTCATGATCCCAGGGTCACGATCCCAGAAGTCCTGCTCAGCCGGAGGCCTGCTTCTCCCTCTCCCGCTCTCCTTGCTTGTGTTCCTGCTCTGGCTCTCTCTCTCTCTGTCAAATAAATAAATCTTTACAAAAAAAACTTTGGTATTTAAATGGAAAGCACTTAGCATCAATTATTGGTCTGTCTGGATTTCAAAGAGAAGAAAAAACAACAGGATACAGGTAATGTCACATATATAAAGACAGTGAATGAGATAATTCTACGTACTAAAGTTAATTGACTCTATACTTTAACTGTGATGAAAGAAATTATCAGTAATGGTGCTGATTTCTCTCTACAGTCTCACAGACTTCTATGAAGGCAAGTCATCCTTAATGGTATTTCTCTCTGTGCGTCTCTGTCTTTGTCTCTGTCTCTGCCTTTCTTTCTGTCTCTCTCTTTCAAGTTATAGGTTGGAGCCCCTTTACTGATCTGAAAGCGGTTTGTTATTTTATGCAAATTAAAATGCAAAACTTAACCTATTCCTATAGAGTACCAGATAGCTCAGGTCCAGCAATGGAAAGATCTCTGTTTATTGATATTTTTACTACCATCACTGACACAAATAAAATCACTTCATTTCACACAGTCCTACTGTATAAAGGTATAATCACATCATCAATGAGTATGAGTGGAAATGAGCTTGCATTTACTTGACAAACTGATTAGAGGAGACTGAATGCATTGTGTTAAGGATAATACATCTGGCAAAGAAAGGAAAACACTCTAAATAAAACACCAGATCCTACCTAGTCTGACATAATGGGAATAGTTAAAGTCCACCATAAATAGAAACATGCAACCTGTTCTTGGAAATTTTTATTTCTTCTATTTTGTTTAATTATATACTAATAAGCAACCAAAAATGTCTGACATAATTTAATGGTTAGTATTTTTTTCAAAACTACAGCTGACCCTTGAATAATGTGGGGGTTAGGGGCACTGACACCCCATGCAGTCAAAAATCTGCATATAACTTTTGACTCCCCCCAAACTAAATTCCTAATAGCTCGTATTGACTAGAAGCCTTACCATTAACATAAACAGTTGATTAACACATATTTTAAATGTTAGATGTATTATCTACTGTATTTTTACAATAAAGTAAGCTCTGAAAGGAAAGAAAGTCATAAGGAAAATACACTTACAGTACTGTACTGTATTTACTGGGAAAAATCCACACATAAATTGACCTGTGCGGTTCAAACCTGTGTTGTTCAAAGGTCAACTGTACAAGGCAAGTTTCTTCCACCCAAATTTAGTGGGAAGAATAATAGCTAGCATTTTTTAGCTTCCTATCACATGCCAGACACTGAGCTAAATGTTATTTCATCTAATCCTTACAATATCACCACAAGATAACAGCTACTATTACTCCTATTTAACAGAAGAGAAAATTAAGTCTCAGAAAGAAAAACTTGCCCATAATCACAGAGCCCGTAGATGGTAAAATCACGACGGAACCCAAAGCTTTTGGCAAGCCCAAGTACATATAGTTTATGTTATATTACACCTCAGAAATTAAAGTGAAAGCGGGCGCCTGGGTGGCTCAGATGGTTAAGCATCTGCCTTCAGCTCAGGTCATGATCTCAGGGTCCTGGGATCGAGCCCCACATCGAACTCCTGGCTCAGCAGGGAGCCTGCTTCTCCTTCTCCCTCTGCCTCTCTCCCTGCCCATGCTCTCTCTCTCTATCTCTGTGTCTCAAATGAATAAATAAAATCCTTAAAAAAAAGATTAAAAATTAAAGTGAAAGCAATTAATGCAAGTCTCTTGATTGCTCTCCAGTGTGCTTTCTCCAGAGTCTTCCCTCTTGTGTTCTTACAGACTTTTTGAAATGAAAACTTGCCTGGCTCAGAAAGGGTCCTGGATATTCTTTTGCACAGAACAAGAGAATGCTGATACTCCATAAGGTTTTGTTACTGACTTTCTTTTCTCTTTCTTTCTTTTTTTTAAAGAATACATTTCAGTCTACTTGCATTACAAGTTATTTGCAGGTATTTTGAGACAAAGTTTAGAGAAGTAGTCGATATAAGCGTATTGAAGGACAAAATCTACATGGAACTACATAAAAGGTCTCTGCTGTTTAGATTTATGTTACTCTATTGCCATCTTCTGGTTTTATTCTAAAACGCATTTTATAAATGTTAATCTCGTTGTGCAGCTAGGAGATAATCGCCGTCATAGCATTATGTATTAACAGGACGTGAATTCTGGAGGTTGCAACACAGCATGGCTTTAAATTAAGCTCTTCACCTTATCTATGAGTTTACTTATTTGTTAACATATTAATTAAACAAATTTTAATGAAACTGGGACTGAGCTGAGTAGCCTGTGATAGAACGGCCATGGTCATTCCATCAGGAAAAACCAGAGTCTTAAGAAAAAAAAAAAAAAAGGCTTAGTTGAAGCCACCCAGGTGTTCCACAGACATATGGCTTCCAGAATTTATCAGCACCCAGTTACATGTATTCTTTAGTGTTATATGAAGCACTTAATTAGCACTATTGGAATAGACATATAAAGCAATACAAGAAAACAATATCTTGCCCTTGTCTACACCCTTCCACTCTTACACCGCACCATTCTGCCCTTTGAACTTTATGCCCAGCATTATTGACACATTGTAGGCAGCTGCACACAAGCCGGAGAATGTTACCTATTATCATACTTAAAACACTACAGCTATAATGCCACACAATAAACCCAAATGTATCTACAGGGCTCATTCCTTCATGAAAAATTTTTAAAAACTGAAGTTGTACAGTCATGCTTTGTGAGACAAACCAGTGAGATGAAGCCGGCTCAGACCAGACCGGAGCAGACACCACAACCCACATGAAGATGCTCTTATTCAATACAAACAGCAAAAACGGTAAATGCACTGAAACTTTCTGGGAGTCCTGGCTAGAGTCTGACTGACCTATCATTCTTTTCATACCACCAGGGAAACAACAGAACTCATCTGCTAATGCCAAAAATTGTAAAGCTCTTAATCCAGTTAGAAATGACTACAACTGAGGACCTTTTCTCTAGCTAGCTGCTTCCCCAATTCAGAACCGTCTAGCAGGTTAATTTCAACACTACAGAAAGTTTCCTCTGGCTGGCCGCACCATGGAGTGGTGACAAGGACAGCTTGAATGTGTTCTGTGCTCAGGCTGCTGGATCTCCTGACTGCTTGCACCCTTCTGTGCACCTTGGTCCTGAGCATGCTGAGACTCAGCCAGCTGAGGATAAAAGGGACCTACCAGCCAGTTGAGAGGCATGTTGTTAACAAGATAATCCATCACATCATCTAAAGACTCCCTCCTGTTCTGCAGCTGCCCCTTGCTGGAAATGAGGAGGCCGTCAGATACTTCCTTAAAGGAGGCAGCATTGCAGAACCGTGAGTCAATGTTAACCAGCCATCACCCCCAAGTGACTGGCCTGATCTTGGATGTTCTGTGGTAACCTTGGATATTGGACATCAGGGTGTGGCACATGGTCTGGAGCGGCTGAGTCAGGCTGTGGGCAATAGCAAGAGGACGCGACCCAATGTGTTCAGCACAGTGGGATTCATCTGTATCATCGTGGCCAATGCTTCTCTTCCACTCCACTCAGGAGACAGAGAACTTATCCTGAGCACCTTGAATTTTCTGGTTGGCACTATGCACATTCCTCCTGGCAAATTCAATCAGATTAACAGTGGAATGGAGCTGAGAAATGGTCTCTTTGCTTTTTTGCTTGGCTTCCTTAATCCTGTTGGAAGCCTGCTGGTGGGCACGTGAGTGGAGCTTGATAGACAGGGACCCCAGTCTAATGTAATAACTTGGCTTCTGAACCATCTCAAACCCTTCAACTTTTTTTGCTTCTTTTTCTAGTTCTTTCTCAGTGAGAGGGAGGTACTGGTCCACCAGCAATTCTGATTTGGTGAGCACGTGCTCTATTCTGCTGCTCACCAGCTGCATCATCCCACTTCCCAAGACTGTGTTAATGCTGCCACTGACCATAGACTTGGTCTTCTCTACACTGCCAGTGGTGGTGCTGGCCATGGAATCCTTGGCCCCGGTCACAGTAGTTGTCACATCATCTTTTGCCCTGGTCATAGCACCTCTGGCATTGGCAACAACCTGATGTGTTGCCTGATTCAGAACAGGCATTTTCTCTTCAATCCTATCTAGCCCCTTACAAGCAGAGGTACTGGCAACAGCAATTTGTAGCTCTAGCTTCGGGATGATGGGCAGAGCACTCGTCACAGCCACGGAAATGATGGTCTTCACACCCTTCTCTGCCATCTCTCATGCAGACTTCAAGCACAGGTACTGATCCTTTGTACTGATATAAGCCAAGAAGACGAGGTCGGATGTGGAGCTCACCAAGATGGGCTACCCGAGTCACCACACTCGGCTGTGGATCAACGGCAACAGATGCCATTTTTCTCCCTGGAGAAAGAAATCAACCAACAGCAGCCCAAATGCCAAGGTCCAGCGAGTCCCATGCGGTCCAAGTTTTTTTTTTCTTATTTATTTATTAATTTATTTGAGAGACAATGAGTGCAGGGGGGAGGTGCAGAGGGAGCCGGAAAGAGAAAATCTCAAGCAGACTCCCCACTGAGTGCAGAGCCCACCAACCAGACTTGATTTCAAGACCCCATGATCATGACCTGAGCTGAAATCAAAGAGTTGGATGCTTAACTAAGCCCTCCAGGTGCTCAAAAGCAACTGAATTTTTAATATCTACCTCATTTACAGTAAACTTTATGAGATCTTATTTCTAACACTTTGTCCCAGCATTCCTGTGGATTTTTTCACAAAGGCAATCTTTATCTGCTAATAATAATAACTTTTGTACCTCCTATTCAATCTTTATAACTTTTATTTCTTTTCCCAATTTTACCATTCTTTTTTATTTTTAATATTTTATTATTTTTAAGTATCTCTACACCCAACATGGAGCTTAAACTCAGAACACTGAGATCAAGAGTCCCATGCTCTACTGACTGAACCACCCATGCACCCCCAAATTTTACCATTCTAATAACTAGAATTTAATTTTGGATAGAAGTGATACTAGAAAGGAAATTAAAGGCAATACTTCTGAGGTTTCAACATGTATTGTAATATTTACTGCAGATTGTATTGTACACACCCTTTAACGGGTTTATGATGTTCCCTTCTTCTGGTGACTAAAAGTTTTTTATCATGATTGAACTTATATTTTATCAAATGGCCCTTTTATTCTTAATAAATTTTTCCTTACTTTGTTTCATATTGATATAGCATCATTAGCTTTCCACTGGTTCACTCTTAGCTAACATATTTTACATGTTTTTACTTCCAACCTTCCTAGGTCCTTATGTTTTAAGCATGTCTCTTATAAACAGCTTACAGTTGTTTTTTTTTTAATTTTAGGAGTTTATTTTTGTTTTAGTGGTTTTAATCCAAACAGATAATCTGTCTTTCAACTGGCAAGCTTAACTCATTTACATTCCCTAAGATGTTGTTCATTTATTTGTGTCTTCTTTCCATCTTCTCAAAATATTTTTTCTATTGTTTCTTCAAACTACTTGTACATATATTTGCATAGAAAAAAAATTATTTGTTCATATATAGGAAAATTATGCATTTCTTTTCACTATTTTTTCCCTGCCACCTTACTAAATTGTTGTACAAAATAGTTTCTTTAGGTGATTTCTTAGGTTTCTAGATATATAATAATATCTGCAATTAGTCTCCCTTTCCTTTTCAATTTTTATGTTTATTTATTTATTCTTCTCTTGACTCCAGTAAAATGTTAAATAATAATGGCAATAATGGACAGCACTGTCTTATTCTTTTAAATTTTAGCCATTCGTGTGGGTACATATTTGAAACCTAAACCCAAGTAAAGTCAGGTCAATAGTTATAAATCCTCAGGAAAGTATTTTGTTTTGTTTTTTTTTTAAGATTTTATTTATTTGACAGAGAGACACAGCGAGAGAGGGAACACAAGCAGGGGGAGTGGGAGAGGGAGAAGCAGGCTTCCCGCAGAGCAGGGAGCCCAATGCAAGGCTCCATCCCAGGACGCTGGGATCATGACCTGAGCCGAAGGCAGATGCTTAACGACTGAGCCACCGAGGCGCCCCATTAGGAAAGTATTTTTCTCATACCCAGAGCCAGGTTGAGATACAAAAGCTTCCTTATCACCTACCTGCTTGTACTTGCGGATAAATTTTTTTCTTTTTCTTTATTTTCCTTTTCTTCCTTCTCCTTCTTCGTCTTCTTTGAGATATAATTGCCATAGAACATTATATTAGTTCCATGTGTCCAGGATAATGATTTGCTATATGTATATATTACAAAATGATCACCACAGTAAGTCTAGTTAACATCCATCACCACATAGGTACAATTGATGAGAACTTTTAAGACCTACTCTTCAAGCAACAATAGGCATTTTCTTTGCCTTTTCACTTAGCATGGTAGCCCTTTGAGGGTTCCAATTTAATGCAGGATCTCAGTTTCAACTTCCCACCTTTTAGTTAAACACTTAAATTCAAGCCCATAATTACCAAGATTAGGGAAGCTCCCTTCCTACCTCCAAAGGCAACTACATTTCCAACTCCCACTTACTGTGTTATTTGTTTTCCTCTTCATTTTAGATGGCTGGGCTTTCCTTGACTTCCTTGTAATTCAACTATGAATTTTAATTTAAATTTTTAAGATGTGATATATAGCATAACAAATTTTAAATAAGCCATGAAAATTCTCTTACCCAGTCCATCATCCACCCAGTTCCCACCATTACCCCTCCCCACAAATAACCCCACAAGTAACCACTACTGCTTCTTGTATATCTTTCCAGACTTTCTTTATACTTGTACAATCAAATAAAGGTACCATACCATATACATTATCCTGTATCTTGCTTTTTTTCTCACTTAATATATCTTGGGAGCTCTTTCCACATTAATACATATAGTGCTTCCTCATTTTTATATGGACATGTCACATTATATTGCATGACAGAACATAATTTAATTGATCAATTCCCTACATTTGTAATATTTACATTTTTCCCTATTACAAACTATGTTGCAAAGAATAATGTACCTATAGATCATTTACCGGGTATACCAGTATAGCTATTGGATAAATTCCCCAAATTGTATTACGGGGTCAAAAGATATAGGCATTTGTGATTTTGACAATTATTACTAAATTGTCTTCTTTACAGGTTGTAACAATTTGCATTTCCCACCAACAATGCATAATCCTCTTAGAGATACTGCTGCTTACTTAGCAAAAGTCCATGGTGGCAAACTGGACAGGCATGATTAGCTCTGAGTTTGGGCTATATACCAGCTTGTGTAGAGCCACTAAAAAGTTCAGTTGGTTTCTCCTCGCCCTGGTAGACTTCTCTGATCACCCGGCTTCCAAGTCAACTGCCCCTGGGGCTAGAAATGGCTGCAGGTCTCTCTGATGTGCTGCCCAGGTTCTCTGTGGCTCACCCCTTTCTCAAGTTCAGTTTACGCAATGTTCTTTATGTCCACAGTTCTTCAAAAGCTCTAAACACAAATACCATTGCTTTTTTGCCTGTTTATCCAGGTTTCCTCATTAGAGATGAAACAAGGGTCTTCCTCTTACATACGCTATTTGAAAGCTTTCTTGTCTTCTTTTTTTTTTTTTTTAAGATTTCAGTTACTTATTTTAGAGAGCATGTGTGTGTGCACGTAAGCAGGGCTAGGCGGGGCAGCGGGGGGGGGGGAGTTTCAAGCAGACTCAGCACTGAGCATGGAGCCACTCCAGGGCTCAATACAGGGCTCAATCCCATGACCCTGAAATCATAACCTGAACAGAAATCGAGTCTGGCACCTAACTGACTGAGCCACCCAGGCGCCTTTTCTTATCTTCTTTTTGAAATGAAATGAAATACCTCTAGTGCTTCCCAATAATCATGATACTGGTTTGGGGGCTGAGATAGGATAGTTTATAATTTGAGGGAATATCCATCAATCTCTACTTTATTGAAAATTTTTTTATTCATCAATGTTTGTTGATTTTGTGAAAGACCTTTTAGTATACACAGAGAAAATAAGAAGAAAAATTTTGGAATATATTAGGCATTCTTATGCCAAAGGGAGTCAAGACTGAGGATGGTGCCCAGGACTTAATTATGAGGGTGTCAGAGGTACAGAGGAGATTATATCCTCAATTCTGGTAAATCTAACCATTCCCTGATTAGAAAGGACTGAGAAGGGGGTGCCTGGGTGGCTCAGTTGGTTAAGCGTCTGCCGTTGGCTCAGGTTATGATCTCCAGGTTCTAGGATTGAGCCCCACATGGGGCTCCCTGCTCAGCAGAGAGTCTGCTTCTCTCTCTCTCTCTCTCTCTCCCTCTGCCCCTCCCCACTGCTTGTTCTTTCTCTCTCTCAAGTAAATAAATAAAATATTAAAAAAAAAATAGAAAGGACTGAGATCCTGAGCATGAGATAAGAACTTTGGTTTGATGCACTCAAAAATACTGCATCCTGGGGAGCCTGGGTGGCTCAATCGGTTGAGCACTGGACTCTCAGTTTCGGCTCAAGTCATGGTCTCATGGGTCCTGGGAATGAGCCCTGCGTTGGGCTCTGCGCTCAGTGGGGAGTCTGAAAGATTCTCTTCCTCTGCCCCTCCTCCTATGCCCTCTCCCTCTCCCAAATAAATGGGTAAATCTTAAAAAAAACAACGGGGTGCCTGGGTGGCTCAGTCGTTAAGCATCTGCCTTCAGCTCAGGTCATGATCCCAGGGTCCTGGGATCGAGCCCCGCATCGGGCTCCCTGCTCTGCGGGAAGCCGGCTTCTCCCTCTCCCACTCCCCCTGCTTTGTGTTCCCTCTCTCGCTGTGTCTCTCTCTGTCAAATAAATAAATAAAATCTTTAAAAATAACAACAAACAACAAAAAACAACAACAACAACACACTGAATCCCAAATCCTCCCGAATCCTCTGGGCCCGCAGAAGTGGCCCACTCTTCAGTTAAAAACACTAATACTTAATGAAAAAGAGGCATTTCTATAGGCCTAACTCACTGCCCTCCAGCTCATCTACTCTCTCTCCACCCTTCCTCCCTCCTTAATTCACCCTTTATAGCTTCCAGTCCTGCATTAAATCAGTGGGGAGTTTACAACACAAGAGAATGACTTTCTTCCTGTGTGAAGAGAACACTAATCCCATTAACTGCTGTTTAAATAATGTCACTTGTTATTTAAGAGTAGAATGACTCATTGAACCAGCCTTACAGACTTAGAATCCACACCAGATCTTAACGGTTCAAGGTAGAAGTGACAAGAAATGATAGATTTTTCCATAAACTATTTCATGGCTATTTCATGACTGTAAAGTGACCATATTTTCAACCACTTAATGAGCCATAGCTTCTATCAATATTCAAGTGAGATGTTGCTTCCACATCTAATCTATTGATGCTGTGGTCTGAATGTTTGTGGCCTCCTCCCTCCACAAAATTCATATATTGAAATCCCAACCCAATGTGATGGTAATAGGAGATGGGGCCTTTGGGAAGTGCTTTGGTCATAAGGGTGGAGCTCTCATAAATGGGATTTGTGCCTTTATTAAAAGAGGCTCCAGAAGGATCTCTTGTCCCTTCCACCATGTGAGGATAGAATGAGAAGTCTGTAACCTGAAAGAGAGACCTCACCTGACTGTCCTGGCACCCCCATCTTGGACTTCCCACCTCCAGAACTGTGAGAAATAAATTTCTGTTGTTTATAAGCTACCCGATCCATGGTATTTTGTTATGGCAGCCTGAACGGACTAAGATAGTTGGCAAACCCTGTCAATTCTATCTCTAAAAATATATATACTGAGAATCCATTCATTTCCTTCCATCCCCACTACATCTGTTTCTGGGCGGTCATCATCTCTCACCTACAAGAGAACAGTAACCTCTTAACTGAGATCCACAGAACCACTCACCAATCCCTTTGCCACAAATATAAAGAATCATTCCACTCCCCTGCTTACAACCCCTCCCTGGCCTCTTCTTCTTTTTTTTTTTCTTTTTAAAGGTTTTATTTATTTGACAGAAAGACACACAGCAAGAAAGGGAACACAAGCAGGGGGAGTGGGAGAGGGAGAAGCAGGCTTCCCGCTGAGCAGGGAGCCAGATGCGGGGCTTGATCCCAGGACCCCGGGATCATGACCTGAGCTGAAGGCAGACGCTTAACGACTGAGCCACCCAGGCGTGCCCTGGCCTCTTTTTGATCAAATCTTTATCCTGGGTTCAATTAGCAATAATCGCCCTGCCTGACTTGGCCACAGATTGCTGCCCCCTCCCTCCCATCTCACACCACCCTCTCACTCACTCATTACATTGCATTCCAAACACGCCAAATCTTCAAGCTGTTCTCCCTCCAGGCGTTCCCTCCAGGCTTTGTTCCTGCTCTTCTCTCTGCCTGGAAGGTAGAGATGATCCACAAAAGGAAAAACCGTCTGCTACTCTATTTTGTTATCTCATATATCTTTTTACTTTAACCAAGAAATAATGTATCCATTGAGAATCCACATCTCAAAACTAATGGGATAGGTGAGAAAGAAAAATGGGAGGTGGAGGAGGAGTACTGTAGACCATGCTGTATCACAGCAGGCTAATGAGCATGTATTTAGTATTGGATGGGCAAGATAAGGAGCAAGAAAATAAGCCCCTACCCCTCCAGCCTCCTCTTTTTCTCACTTGAGAGAGATTTAAGAGCCGTGAACTACAGGGAACTTCTCTTCAGGCTAAAGTGCTAGCCAATACATGACTGTGCTCCCTCATTTATAAATGTACACATTTTAAAGCTGTCATGTTTAATGTCATTTTCCTGCTAAAATCAATGATGAGACCACTGGTAAAGAAAATAAAAAAAAGAATTAGACCAGTGGTTGGTCTAATAATGGAGTGATTCTAGATGATTCTAGATGGAGCAGGAAACTGAATTAGGCATGAACAGGTTTATTCACAAGCATCTACCTTCCTAGAACTATGTTTCAGGGAAATGCATTACTTAACCCTAATTATTGGATCTTTATAATTCTGACAGCTTTCAAAACAAGAATTCTATAGCTTCATATTTCAGGAACAAAATCTGCATTATTTATTTTCCATAGCTGTAATTGCCGTTTTACTCTTGATTCAAGTCAAAAGAAAGATCATACAAGTGCGGAGCATGAAATAAGAAGGCACACTTCTAGCCTGGCCAGCTTGTTGAGTTCCCACTGAAAATGAGTGAAGCAAGTACCACCAGGATTCTAACAGAATTCTAAATTTTCAGTATATATTAAGCAGGTTCTCCAGAGAAATAGAAACAGTAGTATGTATATCTATATCAATAAGAAGTAGGCTCATGTGATGATGGAATAGAAGGAAACAATGGAATAGAAGGAAAAGTAGATAAGCACCCACTGTAGATATTCAGCATTTATTCACTCACGTAGTAAGTATTCATTGAACACTTAACCATACACAAGACAAATGTGGCAGTGAATAAGACAAGACAATGCTGCACTCATCAGAATTCTATTAAAAAAGATACTTTATAAGTATAATGGCTAACATTTCTTTGCTACTGATTATGCACTAGATCCTATGATAAATGTTTTATTCACATGCATTTCTCATTTACTCTTCACCAGTGTAAATTAATCCTCATATTTTAAAAAATTACACGTGAAGGAAATGCAGTAGGCTAAACAATGGCTTCCCAAAGATGTCCCTGTCCTAATCCACAGAACGTGTACATACGTTAATTTATGTGGTAAAATTATTGCAGAAATGATTAAGAACAGTGGATTCTGGATTCCAGGTGAGCCCAATGTAATCACAAAGGTCCTTCCTTATAGGAAGGAAGAGGATCCAACTCATTAGTAGATATAAAGACAGAAGCAGAGTGCAGTGGATGAAGAGGCCACGAACCAAGAAATGAAGGCAATCTTGAGGATGAAATAGGTGAGGAAACAGATCTCTCCCTAGAGGCTCCCATGCCTGTCAACATCCTTGAATTTAGCCCAATGAAATTTACTTGTCTTTGGACTTCTGGAAGGGTAAGGTAATAAATCTGTGCTCTGTTAAGCCACTAAATTTGTGCTAATTTGTTATGCCAGCAAAAGGAAACTAATACAGGAAGACAGAACTTTAAGGAGGTGGGTGCTGTAAACCACTGGTTCTCGATTTGGGCTCTACCTTCCAGTGACCAATTCATGAAATCTTCTATGGGAGCAGGTTATTTTGAATATGTTCCTCAAGTTCCTCCAATACACATTTGAGTAAAAGCTTTTGATGGGTAAATGAGAGCTCAGCACTCTCTCTTAAAATTTCGTGCAGGACATAGACCTTCCAGGCAAAAACAACATTCCACTGCATGCGTTTCCCTGATTATTTATAACTTCCCCTACCAACTGCCATTAAACATTGTAACTAAGTATACTGAAGAGAAAGTCAAAATTCTAAAAAGTGCAATTTTACAAAGAGGTTTTTACCACTTCGTAGATTTACCTCTTCATAGATCACAGATGGAGGCACATTGCCAATGCAAGTTTCCCCCCACTTTTTGTGTTTGCATTAGGCCACTTGGCTTTTATAAAAGACCCAACATCAGTACTTGTTTTCACTAACTGAAAGAAATCAGAAAAGGATTTTCACTTTTATGATGAAAGGTGAAAAGCGAAAATAGCATTGTTTTGCAGCGAGCTGTGATTGAACAGATGCACACCCCATGCAGCTAGAGAGCTCCCCAAGTTCCTTCCCCAGGGATCACACAGCAGCTCACCATCAAGTGCTATAGATTTGAACTGCGTCTGTGAGCATCTGTGCTTTATTACAATGTATTTTGTGCATCCTTTAGCAAGGTGTGTCCTAAGGTATCAAATAAGCCTAAGAGAGGTTATTTTTGGGGGTTGGGGAATGCTCAAAATTTTTTGCATATAAATTAATAGTTATTGCTTCTATCTCGCTCATAGGAATATGCTATTTTTGAATAGTGGGGGAAACTTGTATTCTTTAAGACTTTTTGACTTTGCATTTTATCTTTTGTACATATCTAAAACTCTCACTTAGTCTTTTTGTATGTTTTTTGATATTTAATCACGAAAAAACAAAACCCCCCTATCTGTATAGGTCCTTCTATACTCCACCTCTGTATATCTCAAAGTCCTTATGAATCCATTCATTCTTCCTTTATTAGATCACTTACTCACTTGGACTCAACGAAATCATCGAATGTTTAGCAAGTGCAAGACTCCCCTCTACACATTCTTTGTACTCGTGGAGATAAACAGACAAATAAGAACTAGTCCTTACCATCAAGAAACTTATTTCCTGAATGGTTTATCTGCAATTTGTAAATACTTTTATAGCTGCACCTTTTACATGAGATTACAATTGTTTATCTCTGTGTCTCTCCTAAGACAGCTCTTGTGGGTAAGGAGCAGGTCATATTCACCTTTATATCTGTGGCATTCAATAACTATGTGCTTTCATATGTTCCTGATTGAATGAATGAACCTAAAAGGAGACTAAGGTAAACACACAGAAAATCCACTCTACACATCAAAGAGAATATGGAAAATCATATTTAATTGGGAGGATTTACCAGATGGAGATGGTGGATATGGCAGTGTCAGGGCTGTAAGGTCACTAACCTTTTTTTTTTTTTTTTCCACCTGAACACAAAGGAAGACAGTATTTTCTAGCCTTCTCAATCTTGATGGGGAGATGTGAGGCCATGTGGGGTCATGTGACTAGTTATGGCCCATGGGACATGAGTCAAAGGAATAGGCTACTCCCAGGCTCAGCCCCTGAAGTCAGTCTCCACTTAAATTTTCTGCTCCTTTTTTTTTTCTTCTTCTTCTTTCTCAACAACCCTAGAGCTCACAAATCAAAGACCCTGGTGTTATAAAATGGAAAGATCTGGGTACCTAAATGTCTGCATGTAGTCAACCGCCTCTCTCCTTACCACTTTCATTAAGAATTGTGATATAAGCAAACATTAAACTTTTATTGTATTGAGCTCTTGAAATGTTGGGATTGTTTATTAAAGTAGTTAGGCTCTGGCTCATACAGAAAAGGATGGCTTTCCAGGCAAAGGGAGCCATGGAAACAAAAGCAAAAAGGAAGGAAAAGATATTAAGTGGTTGCAAAGTTTAAGAAAGAAAAGAGTCTCTCTCTCTCTCAAAAAAAAAAAAAAAAAAAAAAAAAGGAGGGGAGAGAAGGGCACCTGGGTGGCTCAGTTGGTTAAACGTCTGCTTTTGGCTCTGGTCATGATCTCAAGGTCCTGGGATCCAGTCCAGCGTCGGGCTCCCTGCTCAGCGGGGAATATGCTTCTCCCTCGGCCCCTCCCCCCACTCATGCTCTCTCTCTTTCTCTCTCTCTCTCTCAAAAATAATTTTTTTAAAAAAATCTTTAAAAAAAAGAAAAAGAAAGAAAGAAGAATCAGAAGAAATCAACCCTAATGAAAAACAGAGTCAGATGCTAGGAGGGCTTTGACTGATGAACTAATCTGAAAGAAAATGAAGAGCAATAGTTTTCTAAAAGTGACACAATCGTGACACAATCAAAATAGTATTTTAGGAAGTATAACTTAGCAGCAGTGCAATCTGGATAAAACTTTAAGTTCTTTTGATGAGATGAAATGACGACTCAAGTTAGATTTTCAGAAAAGAGAATTTACTAACTCCCATAGCTAAGAAGTCAGGCATAGCTGGATTGAGGGGTTCAACAAGACTCTGGACTCCATCTCTCTCTCTAGATTACTCAGCTTTCCCCTCTAATGGTTTTATTTGCAAGACATGATGTTCCCCAGTGACTCCAATCTTACTTTCTATTTACATCAAGTCCAGCAGAATGAGATTCTCTTTCCCAACTCAGAAATGAGTTTATTTTTAGAAAGCATGATTAACATGTGCAGCTCAAAATAAACCCTGTGCTTGGGTCCAGAGCACATGCTCTGGGCTGCAAGAGAATAGAAACTGTTGGTGAGGAAAATTTGGGGGAGGAAAATTTTTCCTTTTTTCCCTTCTATATTCTTTGGCTGATCTAATAATTAAACTGACATAATACAGACCAACAGAAGAAAATTTTAATTTCATACATATGGGAGCTCATAAAAATGAGACTCAAAGAAGTAACCAAAGCAGGCAGCTTTTATACCTTTTAGACAAACAATAAACTTGTGAAGAATCAACAATAAAAAGAAGTTGGGGTTTGGGGTAGCACCTTAATGAAGCAGTAACAAGGCCTGTTTATACAGCTTTCTCAGACCTGAATTTCCTACCTCGGACAATAAGGATGCTTTCTGGAGGCACCTTCTGGCTGCAGGGAGGGTAGCCTTCACAAGAGAAATTTATTTCCTGCTTTCAGGGGGGCAAAGGATGGTCAGGGTGTCCTTCTGGTACCAGCCGTTTCAGTAACTTTGACTCAAAATAATCAATATGCTGGGCACCTGGGCAGCTTTGTCAGTTAAGCCTCTGCCTTCGGCTGAGGTCATGATCCCAGAGGCCTGGGATCCAGTCCTGCATTGGGGTCTCTGCTCTGCAGGGAATCTGCTTCTCCCTCTGCCGCTACCCCCACTCATTCTTTCTCTCTCAAATAAATAAATAAATAAATAAAATCTTTAAAAAAAATCAATATGCCAAAGCATATTTAGGGGCAGCCTGCCCTGAATCCTATAATATCCATTATTCATTGCAGCAGTAATGCTGTGTAACAAAGAACTAAAGAGCTTCAAAAGCCTACAATGATAAGCATTATTGCTCACATGCCTGGGGTCTGCTGGGAGTTGGCTGTAGGAAGGCTCTGGTCCTTCTCAAGGGCTTCCATGGCATAGCAGGAGTGCAAAAGAGGAATCAGAAACATTGAAAACTTCTTGAAGCTTTGATTCACTTTCTCATAATTCTATTGGCCAAAGAAAATCACATAGGTTGGGGACATAAATTTCAACTTTATAGGAGAAACCCCAAAGTTACATACTAAAGGGTATAATACAGAGACCACTGAAGCAAACAATCTACCACACCCATGAATATCCCATGGGCAGAGTGGGAGAGAGATGGTATTCCAAGGAAAACATGAATGCTATTAATGGAAAAAGTGGTGGATAGATTGTGGTTAGCAAAGTCAACAGATGACCACTTCTGGCATGATAAAATACAAACTAATACAGAGTTTTTGAAAGTGTGAATGTAAAGAAAGCAATGTCTGAAAAATGTTAGAAGTAGAATCATTAGTATTTGATGACTGTATTTAGAAGTGAGAGAAACTGGGGGTGTCTGGGTGGCTCAGTCATTAAGCGTCTGCCTTTGGCTCAGGTCATGATCCCAGGGTCCTGGGATCAAGCCCCACATCAGGCTCCCTGCTCAGCGGAAAGCCTGCTTCTCCCTCCCCCACTCCCCCTGCTATGTTCCCTCTCTTGCTGTGTCTCTCTCTGTTAAATACTTTAAAAATATATAAATTTTAAAAAAAGTGAGAGAAAATGGCCCACAGATTCACACCTAAGTGGACTAGAGAACATGGCACTTGGGAAAGTTGCAGGGGAAGGGGAGTGAAGGAAATGGTAAGTTTGGTTTTAAACATAGTGAATAGATTGGTGAAGTAAAAGAAAAGAAAACTGAAGTGGAAGGGGATAAATGGAATATGTTCATCTAGCTGAGTTTGAAGTATAAAAACTTTCCTTTGAGTCCAAATTTTCAGAAGTTGCACTTTGAATTTCATCTCAGGTCTGTATAGCCAGACCTGAGATGATACTAATCATTTTTATTCCAAAGATACCTTCTGGTATCTTAGAAATGAGTTTCTAGAAAAATCATTAGTATTTTGTTTCTACTAACAAGAACAATTATGCTCCACCAGTATCATAATATCCTGAAGCGCCCAATATCATGTGATTTTTTTTCAGGATAGCAATAAGAAAATATTTAACTCAATTCAATTCAGCATTCATGGCATGTTTATTTTGTTGGTGTCTGATTCCCTTTAAATGAGAAATCAGGGTACAGATTTTATTGTGAACCTGTATTAATCAGGATTTTTTTTTAACCAGAACATCTCTACCCTATGACCATCAAGATAAGTGGCAATCTGATATTACCTTTTTAAAAATAGATGTCTTTAGTTAGGATAGCTTTCTGCGCATTCTACAGTTAATACTCTAAGCAGTTTCTTGTATCAGATTTTCTTTTCTCTCTTCTGCAGGTGTGATTTCAGCCTCTTCTTTTTAGTTCTACCCTCAAAGCAGTAGATCAACTTGCTTCTAGAGAATTTATCAATACAGGTAGTTCAGAGAGATTAAGAGGAAGAACATGGGATGCAGAATCAGACAAGCTGGGTCACCTGCTAGTTATGTGACTTTAGGGGAATCACTTAATCTTTCTGTGCCCCAGTTGCATCAAAGTACTTCTGCCTTTCATGTCTCACCAAAGGGCTATCAAACCCAGATGCCTTCCTAATCAGCAAAGTGAATATCAGAAAAATATTTTCATTGGTAAAATTAATGACTTGCTCATCATCATAATCATTAATCAGATATCATTGGGAAAATTAGTGGTGTTCAAGATACTTATGGCTGAAATATATCAGAAGTGCTTCCCACACTTAACAAAGAGCTAGCTTTTTTATTTTGTAGTATGAACTGTTTTGTCCTTGCTTGCAAATACATGTTTAATAAATGTCTGTATAAGTGGTAAAATTTTGTCTAAAACTTGCTTTTATTATAATCTATCATCAAAGTGTGGGGAAATGGACAACCTTCACCCACCTCAAACTTTTCCATGGTTACTGTTATCTGACAAAGAGAATGTTAAGGGTTGTATGTGGCCAAATAAAGTCCATTTGCAACAGTAGTTACACTGAGTAAATATTTTCGAAATAAAGTATAAACAATTAGTTTCTAGTTTCAAAAGTCATAAAATAGAGACCATGTTTAGTACCCCCAATAATACTAATTTTATTTTATTTTTTCTTAAGATTTTATTTATTTATTTGAGAGAGAGAGAATGAGAGACAGAGAGCATGAGAGGGAAGAGGGTCAGAGGGAGAAGCAGACTCCCTGCCGAGCAGGGAGCCCGATGTGGGACTCGATCCCGGGACTCCAGGATCATGACCTGAGCCGAAGGCAGTTGCTCAACCAACTGAGCCACCCAGGCGCCCCAATAATACTAATTTTAGATGATGAGCCAATATTTGCTGCTATTGTAATTTTAAGGGACTTTACTTGCCAGCAATTTAAATATATTATTCGTGATCAAAGTTCAGTACAACAGGTAGCATAAATTATTTTAGCTTTTAAGAACCAAGCAAAAAATACATATGGCTAAATTCATCCCTTGACTGTATTCTTGTTTAAATTCTAAAATCTGGGGGCAGGTGGGTGTCTCAGAGGGTTAAGCATCTGCCTTCGGCTCAGGTCATAATCCCAGTGTCCTGGCATCAAGCCCCATGTCAGGCTCCCTGCTCAGAGGGGAGTCTGCTTCTCCCTCTGCCTCTTCCCCTGCTTGTGCTCTCTCTCTCACACTCTCTCTCACTCTCTCAAATTAATAAATAAAATATTTTTTAAAAATAAATTCTAGGCTGCCTGGGTGGCTCAGTTGGTTAAGTGACTGCCTTCAGCTCAGGTCATGATCCTGGAGTCCCGGGATCGAGTCCCACATCAGGCTCCCTGCTTGGCAGGGAGTCTGCTTCTCCCTCTGACCCTCTTCCCTCTCGTGCTCTCTATCTCTCATTCTCTCTCTCTCTCAAATAAATAAATAAAATCTTTAAAAATAAATAAATAAATAAATAAATTCTAAAATCTGGGATCATAAGAATGGGGTATTAACTTAATGGAATAATGATTTCTTGTGCAACTCCCAGGGACCAGGAAAATTGCCCTCCATAATAGGAAAAAAGTTCAAAGGTATTAAAAAAGAAAGAACTCATATTTTTCCCCACTTGAATTCAATTATTAAACTCTAGGGATGTTTTTAGTAGAGCTTTAATTTTGCAATAGTACGCTAGGAGAAATGTCACCTCTAAAGCAATTTTATACAGCTTTGGATCAAGGTATGATATGTCTTATGTACCTTAGACGTTGAGATACAGAGATAGATCTTATTTAATTGAGTGAAACTTCAAATCTAATTACCTTCGTATTTATGGCTTGCTTTATATATCATGAAGATACTTTGCTAAATATCCCCAAAGGTATACTTTAAATTGAGAAACTGGGACAATATTTACCAATTCTTTGACTGTCAGTCTCAGAAAGTAATGTGCTAGAATTTTTATTAGCTGCAAACACCACATATTGTAGCATAGATAATCTGTATTTCACCCAGAAGTAGCTGGGTGAAAATTTCACAACGCAAAGATTATTTTCTCTCTCTCTCTCTCTCTCTCTCTCTCTCTCTCTCTCTGTGTGTGTGTGTGTGTGTGTGTGTGTGTGTATAATAAACCACTTTTACCCTCTAGATAATCAAAGAAAATCCCTGGGATTTCTCTCTGCTGTTTTCTCCCTTTCAGCTAGGCCTAACAACCACCATCGATCTGTAGATTCTACCCAGTGTGACTGAGACAACAGCAAACTACAGACCTTAAGCAACCAGCAACCAGTCAGAGTTCAGGAAGCTCTCATTAGCGGGCAAGTACAGAGTAACTCCTGTAGCTTATGCAAGCTTTGGGGGCTCTTCTTCCTCCATGAGCACTGCTAATGAAATTTGTCCTGGGATGCCAGGATTTACCCCTTGAATCACAGCAGGCAGCTCCTAGGAGATATTCTTTTATCCATCCTTCTCTCTCTATGCCACTGGCTGGTATCAAAGTCCTTCACATATTCTTTCCTTCTTTCTTCAGTGGAAAGAACCCTAATGTCCCTGGAACAAGGAAGGCCTGGGCTTGCATTTTCAGGCAGGGGTGAGCCGTTTTTTTTTTTTTACCACTTTTCCCCACAACAATGAAGTCTTCTTCATCCACTCAACATTTCCAAGCCCTAGCCCCAACACAGGCCATAGGTTCTAAAAATTCCATTTTGGAAGACAGACAGTTGAATGTTAGGAGGCTTCAGCTACCCCCAAAATGAGAAAGTTAAGAAGAAAATGTTTTAAGGATAATAGTGTTTACTATGAGCCAGGTGATTTATAAACATTTCATTTAGCTTCACCAACAATCCTCTGCAGCATCCCTATTTCACAGTTGAGAAAACTGAGATCTGGGATAAGCAACCTGCCCAGGGTTCTACAGATAGTATTTTCTAGAGTAGATAGAGCCCATTCACTCTTCTATAGTTTCTCTTAACACACTCTCCACCTCTCTCTCTCCTCTGTCTTCCCCTCAAGGTCCCCTAGCCCCAATCTCCTTTTCAAAATCAAAGTTCAAGATAATTAAAACAGTAGGTAATTACCTCATGAACAGACACAGGACTTATCTCCATTTCACTATCAGCACCTGATTTACTTTTATTGATTTATTGTTTACCTCCATAGACAAGATCCACAGGGTTAAGAAACATGTTTTTTTCATTTTTGTCAATGAATGAATGGACAAGCAGAATGATGGACTAGAAAGTCTAGAAATATATCCAAATATGTAAGGGAATGCAAATGATACAGGTGGCATCAGTAGAAAAGATTATTATTCAATAAATGGTCCTGTGAAAAATGTTTAGTCATCCGAGGAAAAAAAACGTAGCATTATGACAAAATATAGTTTTCATAGAGATCAAAGATTTACATATGAAGAAAACGAAACTATAAAAATTCTAATGAAAACCATGGAAGAAATTTTCTGGGGTTACAGATGGGGGAACTCTTATCTATTCCTTTAAGACACTGCAGTTCTTTGCTAGTTAATAAAATGGCATTACACTCTATTGTTGGGAATGTGTATATGTTTACGCGTATACGTGTACCTAGAGTAAAGGGAGTGGGGGTCAATCGATAAGTAAAAACATGAGAAAGGGGTGATAATTTCTTGAACAGGAGACAGATGCCTCTCTTAGATTGAAGGGAACAATGAACAGGCATGACAATAAATTTGAGAAGGGACATAAAAAGTTGAAGGAGTTCCCAGAAGATGGAGGTTAAGTGCAGGACTGCCAATTTTATAAAAATAAATAACGTTCTTGAGGGACGCCTGGGTGGCTCAGCCAGTTAAGCATCTGCCTTTGGCTCAGGTCATGGGATGGAGCCTTGTGTCAGGCTCAGCAGGGAGTCTGCTTGTCCTTCTCCCTCTGCCCCTCCCCCCACTTATGCTTTCTCTCTCCCTCAAATAAATTAAATCTTTAAATAATAAATGAATAAATAAATAAATAAATCTATCTCTTGATTTAGATGCACATAATTCATGGTTCAAATGGTTTCAGTCCATAAGCTGACACTCAACACTATTAGTTTGCAATTATAGATTAATTTGACCAAATATTTTCTGTTAAGATTCCTATCCCCTAAGAAGTGTATGCTAGAGAAGCAACCTTCCCAGTTTAAGATGAGGCTTTAGCAGAGATATTCTCAGTCGTGATATTCAGGTTTCTATAGGAATTATGTCACATTTATCTACAAATAAAGCTTTAAAAAGTTGTCAAAATGAAGGGCATCTGGGTGGCTCAGGTGGTTAAGCATCTGCCTTCAGCTCAGGTCATGATCTCCAGGTCCTGGGATCGAGCCCTGCATCAGGCTCCCAGCTCAGCGGGGAGTCGGCTTCTCCCTCTTCCTCTGCCTCTCCCCCTGCTTGTGCTCTCTCTGTCTCTCTCTCTGTTAAATGAATGAATAAAATCTTTAAAAAGAATTGTCAAATTGAGACCAGGTCCAGTTACTATGGATATATATATTTTTAAATTCAAGTTAGCTAACATATAATGTTAGTATTGGTTTTAAGAGAACAATTTAGTGATTCATCACTTACATATAACACCCAGTGCTCAACCCAACAAGGACCCTCCTTGATGCCCATCACCCTTGATGTCCATCCCCTCACCCACCTCCCGTCCCTCAACTCTGTTTGTTCTCTATATTTAAGAGTCTGTATGGTTTGCCTCCCCCTCTGTTTTTATCTTACTTTGTTTTTCTTTCCCATCCCCTAGGTTCATCTGTTTTGTTTCTTAAATTCCACATGAGTGAAACCATATGATATGTCTTTCTCTAACTGATTTATTTCACTTAGCATAAAACACTAGTTCCATCCACCTTGTTGCAAATGGCAAGATCTCATTCTTTTTGACCACTGAGCAATATTCCATTATATATATATTATGTGTGTATGTATATATATACATACACACACACACACATACATCTTTATCCATTCATCTGTTGATGGATATCTGGGCTCTTTCCACAATTTGGCTAATGTTGATAGTGCTGCTATAAACATTGGAGTGCATGTGCTCCTTTGAATCAGCATTTTTAAAAATTTTTTTATTTATTCATTTGAGAGAGAGAGAAAGCATGAGCAGGGGGAGGAACAGAGGGAGAAGCAGGCCCCCAGCTGAGCATGGAGCCTGATGTGGGGCTCAATCCCAGGATCATGACCTGAGCCAAAGGCAGAGGCCAACCAACTGAGCCACTCAGGAGCCCCTAAATCAGCATCTTTGTATCCTTTGGATAAATACCTAGTAGTGCAATTGCTGGGTTGTAGGGTAGCCCTATTTTTAACTTTTTGAGGGAACTCCATACTGTTTTCCAGACTGGCTGCACCCATTTGCATTCCCACCAACAGTCAAAAGGGTTTCCCTTTCTCTGTGTCCTTGCCAACATCTGTTTCCTGAGTTGTCCATTTTAGTCATTCTGACAAGTGTAAGTTGGTATCTCATTGTGGGTTTGTTTGTGTTTGTTTGGGTTTTTGGGTTTTTTTTTTTTAGATTTGTTTATTTATTTGAGACAGAAAGAGAGCAGGGGGAAGGGCAGAAGGAAAGGGAGAGGAAGAGAATCCTCAGGCAGACTCCCCGCTGAGCACAGAGCCCAATGCAGAGCTTGATTCCAGGACCATGAGATCATGACCTGAAGCAAAATCAAGAGTCAGACTCTCAACCAACTGAGCCACCCAGGTGCCCCTCTCATTGAGGTTTTGATTTGTATTTCCCTGATGATGAGTGATGTTGGGCATCTTTTCATGTGTCTGTTGGCCATCTGAACATCTTCTTTGGAAAATTGTCTATTCATGTCTTCTGCCCATTTCTTAACTGGGTTATTTGTTTTTTGGGGGTGTTGAGTTTGATAAGTTCTTTAAAGATTCATTTATTTTAGAGAAAGAGAAAACTCGAGCAAGGGGAGGGGCAGAGGGAGAGAATCCTCATGCAGACTCCCCAATGAGCCTGAGGCAGGGCTCAATCCCAGGATCCTGAGATCATGACCTGAGGTAAAATCAAGAGCAGGATGCTTAACTGACTGAGCCACCCAGGTGCCCCAAGTTTGATAAGCTCTTTATAGATTTTTGATACTAGCCCTTTATCAGATATGTCATTTGCAAATATCTTCTCCTGTTCCGTTTGTTGCCTTTTAGTTTGTTGATTGTTTCCTTTGCTGTGTGTAGAAGCTTTTTATCTTGATGAGTTCCCAATAGTTCATCTTTGTTTTTGTTTCCCTCATCTCTAGAGACCTGTCTAGTAAGAAGTTCCTGCAACCGAGGTCAAAGAGGTTGCTGCCTGATTTCTCCTCTAGGATTTTGATAGTTTCCTGTCTTACATTTAGGTCTTTCATCCATTTTGAATTTATTTTTGTGTGTGGTGTAAGAAAGTGGTCCAGTTTCTTTTTTCTGCATGTTGCTGTCCAGTTTTCCCAATACCATTTGTTGAAGAAATGGTCTTTTTTCCATTGGAAATTCTCTCCTGCTTTGTTGAAGATTAGTTGGCTATACAGTTGTGGGTCCATTTTCTGAGTTCTCCATTCTGTTCCATCGGTCTACATGTCTGTTTTTGTGCCAGTACCATACTGTCTTGATGACTACAGCTTTGTAATAGAGCTTGAAGTCCGGAATTGTGATCCCTCCAGCTTTGCTTTTCTTTTTCAACATTACTTTGGCTATTTGGGGTCTTTTCTGGTTCCATACAAATTTTAGAATTGTTTGTTCCAGCTCTGTGAAAAATGCTGGTGTTATTTTGATAAGGATTGCACTGAATGTGTAGACTGCTTTGGGTAGTATAGACATTTTAACAATCTTTGTTCTTCCAATCCATGAGCATGGAACGTCTTTCCATTTCTTTGTGTCTTCTTCAATTTCTTTCACAAGTGTTTTATAGTTCTCAGCATACAGATCTTTTACCTCTTTGGATAGGTTTATTCCCAGGTATCTTACGGTTTTTGGTGCAATTGTAAATGGGATCAATTCCTTGATTTCTCTTTCTGCTGCTTCATTATTAATGTATAGAAATGCAACAGATTTCTGTACATTGATTTTATATCCTGTGACTCCGCTGAATTCATGTATCAGTTCTAGAAATTTTTTTAGTGGAGTCTTTCAAGTTTTCTATATACAGTACCATGTCATCTGCAAATAGTGAAAGTTTAGCTGCTTCCTTGCCAGTTTGGATGTCTTTTATTTCTTCCTGTGGTCTGATTACCGAGGCTAGGACTTCTAGTATTATAATGAACAACAGTGGTGAAAGTGGACATTCCTGTCATGTTCCTGACCTTAGGGGAAAAGCTCTCAGTTTTTCCACTGAGGATGATATTAGATGTTGGTCTTTTGTATATGGCCTTTATGATGGTGAGGTATGTTCCTTCTATCTCAACTTTCTTGAGGGTTTTTATCAAGAAAGGATGCTGTATTTTATCAAATGCTTTTTCTGTATCTATTAAGAGGATCATATGGTTCTTATCCTTTCTTTTATTAATGTTGTGTATCACACTGATTGATTTGAGGATATTGAACCTCCCCTGCAGCCCAAGAATAAATCCCACTTGATCATGGTGAATAATCCTTTTAATGTATGGTTGGCTTCGATTAGCTATTATCTTGTTGAGAATTTTGCATCCATGTTCATCAGGGATATTGGTCTGTAATTCTTTTTAGTGGGGTCTTTGTCTGGTTTGGGGATCAAGGTAATACTAACCTTATAGAATGAGTTTGAAAGTTTTCTTTCCATTTCTATTTTTTGGAACAGCTTCAGAAGAATAGGTATTAATTCTCTTTAAATGTTTGGTAGAATTCCCCTGGGAAGCCATCTGGCCTGGGAGTCTTGTTTTTTGGGAGATTTTTGATTACTGATTCAATTTCTTTGCTGGTTATGGGTCTGTTTAAATTTTCTATTTCTTCCTGTTCAGTTTTGGTAGTTTATATGTTTCCAGGATTTTATCCATTTCTTCCAGATTGCCCAATTCGTTGGCATATAATTGTTCATAATATTCTCTTATAATTGTTTGTATTTCTGCAATGTTGGTTGTGATCTCTCCTCTTCCATTCATAATTTTATTTATTTGGGTCCTTTCTCTTTTCCTTTTGATAGGTCTGGCTAAGGATTTATCAATTTTGTTAATTCTTTCAAAGAACCAGCTCCAGTTTCGTTAATCTGTTCTATCATTTTTTTATTTCTATATCATTTATTTCTGCTCTAATCTTTATTATCTCCCTTCTTCTGCTGGCTTTAGGCTTTATTTGCTGCTCTTTTTCCAAGTTCTTTAGGTGTAAAGTTAGGTTGTGTATTTGAGGCTTTTCTTGATTCTTAAGGAAGGCCTGTGTTGCTATATACTTCCCTCTTATGACCTTCTTTGCTGTGTCCCACTTTTGGACTGTTGTGTTTTCATTTTCATTTGCTTCCATGTATTCTTTTATTTCTTCTTTAATCCTGGTTAACCCATTCATTCTTTAGTAGCATGTTCTTTAACCTCCATACATTTGTAGTCTTTCCAAATTTTTTCTTGTGGTTGACTTCAAGTTTCATAACTTTGTGGTCTGAAAATATGTGTGGTATGATCTCAATCTTTTTGTGTTTGTTGAGGCCTGATTTGTGACCCAGTATGTGATCTATTCTGGAGAATGTTTCATGTGCACTCGAGAAGAATGTGTATTCTGTTGCTTTAGGATGGAATGCTGTCTGTTAAGTCCATCTGGCCCAGTGTGCCATTTAAAGCCCTTGTTTCCTTGTTGATTTTCTGCTTAGATGATTTGTCCATTGCTGTGAGTGGGGTGTTAAAGTCCCCTGCTATTCTTGTATTATCATCAATAAGTTTCTTTAAGTTCATTAATTGATTTATATATTTGGCTACTCCTAAGTTGGGGGCATAAATATTTCCAATGTTAAATCTTCTTGTTGAATAGACCCTTTTATTATAATATAGTGCCCTTCTTCAACAATTATTACAATCTTTGGTTTAAAATCTTGTTTGTCTGATATAAGTATGGCTGTTCCAGCTTTCTTTTTCTTTTGATGTCCATTAACATGATAGATGGTTCTCCACCCCCTCACTTTTTTTGAGAGAGTGAGAGAGCAAGAGAGAGAGCATGGGGGGCAGGAGGGACAGAGGGAGAGAGAATCTTAAGCAAGCTCCACACTCAGCATGGAGCCTGACACAGGGCTCGATCTCCTGACCTGGGCCAAAATCAAAAGTTGAGGGGCGCCTGGTTGGCTCAGTCATTAAGTGTCTGCCTTCGGCTCAGGTCATGATCCCAGGGTCCTGGGATTGTGCCCCACATCAGGCTCCCTGCTCCGTGGGAAGCCTGCTTCTCCCTCTCCCACTCCCCCTGCTTGTGTTCCCTCTCTCACTAGATCTCTGTCTTCTGGCCAGCCAAGTTTCTGTGGACGGATCTGCTAGTAACCTTATGTGTCTACTCTTACAGGTTAAGGATCTTTTGTACCTACCGGCTTTCAGAATTCTCTATTTGTGTATTTTGTAAATTTCACTATGATATGTCTAGGTGTTGACCAGTTTTTGTTGATTTTGAGGGGAGTTCTCTGTGCCTCTTGGACTTGAATGCCTATTTCCTTCCCTAGATTAGGGAAGTTCTCAGCTATAATATGTTCAAATAAACCTTCTGCCCCCTTTTCCTGCCCTTCTTCTTCTGGGACTCCTCTGATATGGATATTATTGGGCTTTGTGGAATTGCTAAGTTCCCTAAGTCTATATTAGTGACCTAATAGTTTTCTTTCCCTCTTCTTTTCAGCTTCATTATTTTCCATAATTTTATCTTCTTTATCACCTATTTGATCCTCTGCTTCCTCCATCCTCACTGTGATTGCATCCAGTTGATTTTGCTTGTCAGTTATAGCATTTTTTATTTCGGCCTGACTAGTTTTTAGGTCTTTTATCTCTGCAGCCAGGGCTTCTCTGATGTCTTCTATGCCTCTTTCCAGCCCAGTCAGTATTCTTAGGACTTTGTTCTAAATTCTTTTGCCTTGTTTTAGCCTCACAACAACCCTGTGAGGTAGACACTATTAATACTCCATTTTACGAATTAGGAAACAGAGACATGGAGAGATAAACTCAGAGAGAGGTTTCCAACTTCAGTCTTGATCTGTAGAATGCTATATGCCCATGATTTTTCCACTATCCCATAAAAATAAAGTGGGGGAAAAAGAAGCAAATCAAGTAGGCCACCCACAATGTAAGCTCCCTACTCTGGACTATTACCTTATTCCTACATTTCTCATACTCCATCTTGTATTTTGCATCATCTCATACCAGTCTTACTTTCATAAATGTATTCCAAGATCTTTGAAAGCTGATATTTTATCTTGTACAATGTTGTACCCTCAACATTAGGAGGAACTCAATAAGTATTTACTGAATAAGAGAATGAATGAATGAATAAACTTTGCTCTCCTAGGCCTTGTATCTATTTCCTACCACACCAAACCTAAATTCCTGGTATGGTATTTAGTGATAATAAAACTACTAGCCAACAGTAACTGAACTGAACTGGACAACAGTAACAAAACTGAACAGTTACGATGCAGCAAACCTCTATGCAATACCCTTTACATAAATACCAGAACATTTAATCTCCACAATGACAGTGGACAACCTGGAAGGAACAGAGATTTAGGATTAAACCCAGGTAGTCTCATGCCTAAATCTATACAATAAGCCCTATGTCCCAGGCTCCCTCCCAGCTATTACCTATCTGCTGAACCTGAATTCCTACTTCTTCCCCAGATACATCCTCCAGTTAGACTGTTTTTTTTTTTTACTGTCCTTCCTTTCTATAAGCCTTCCTAATTTTTTTTAAAGATTTTATTTATTTATTTGACAGAGAAAGACCCAGCGAGAGAGGGAACACAAGCAGGAGGAGTGGGAGAGGGAGAAGCAGGCTTCCCGCTGAGCAGGGAGCCTGATGCGGGGCTCGATCCCAGGATGCTGGGACCACGACCTGAGCCGAAGGCAGATGCTTAACAACTGAGCCACCCAGGCGCTCCTAAGCCTTCCTAATTTTTTTCTAAGCTCCTCTAGCGCCCAGATCTTTAATTCCCTTCTGCTAAGTCCCAGACCTCCAAATTTAAGGTATATGCCCTAACTGGAACATTCCTTGATCACTCTGGCCCTAATTTACATTTCAACCCAATTAATAAAAGCATGCCAAGGAGAACTCTCAAGTAAAAAATGTGACTTATTCGTGCCAGGGAGATAAAATGACTCAAAGCCTTCATGAAACATTTGGCAATCTGACTAAATTAGTTCTGCATTCAGAAGCACCTTTTTCTTATTTCACAAAATGAAAAATACTAACTTATGAAACATTCTAACTTTACAGTGGAGAGACCTGTTGGACACCATCTTAACAAAGTTAAAATATTAAAATTAAGGTGATTCAAATTAACCTCACCAAGAATGGCACAAACTAGCATCAGGGATGTTCTAATGCAATATACTGAGAAGGACATCACATTACTTATGTACCCATTCTGCCACAAGGAAACCTCAAAAACCAAACTAAGTTATTTCTAAAAATACCTGGCTTTTACTCTTCAAAAATGTCAATGTCAAGAATTATCAGACAAAAGGAGCTGTGCCAGGTGAAAGAGTAGTAGGGAGACAAGATAACAAAATATTCTGCATTAGACTTACCAGAAGTTCAGAAATAACCAAAGCAAAACCAGTGAATCACTGAAGTAATTAGTAAAAGTTTCTTCTGCACACACGAAAAACAGTTCACAAATGGGAAGCACTCCAACCAAAATATGGAATGAGGCTCAGGGATTTCTCACTATAAAGCAGCTTAACAGTAGACACCCCCTGATCCAGTGTCACTTTCCACAGTTTCAGTTGCCTGCAGTCATCCCCAAGGTCCAGAATCAGACCATTCTCCTTCTGACAGTTCCTCAGAAGGTCAATAGTAGCCTAATTCTACATCACAATGCCTCCTGTCATTCACCTCACCTCATCTATATTACATAGGAATTTTAGCATCTCACATTGTCACAAGAAGAAAAGTGAGTACAGTACAATAAGATCTTGAGAGATCACAATCACATAACTTTTTTATAGTATATTGTTATAATTACTCTATTATTTTTGGTAATCTACTATGCCTAATTCATAAGTTAGGCCTTATCATAGTGAAAGAGGACTTTAACTGCCTCCATTTTGACCTCAAACTTTCTAGTTGGGTTCTTCTTTTCAGCTTGTCTCTAGGCTCAGGCAGAAGACCCTGGGAGCAAAGCATCTCCTCATGGGAATCCAAACTACCCTCTCAAAAATAAGGACTGCCCTGAACCAGCAAGACCCCAACTGTGATTGACTCTTAAGAAAATGATCATTTGGTTTACACTGCTACCTGCAAGTACCCACCCACATTTGCCCCACATTTTCCTTATATAAACCTGGGAAGTATTTTCAGCACTTTGGAGACAGTCTTTAAGATGTTAGTCTGCTGTCTTCCTGGTGTTGGCTTTCCTGAAATAAATTACTTTGTTTCACCATCACTAGTTTCTCTGCCTTTGAATTTTGTCAGCAGCAAGTGGATGAACCTGGTCTGTTTGAGTCGCCAGGAGCCAAATGCTCTGGCAACCATGCATTCTGGGGTACAATAGTTATGTATAGCAAACAAAACAAAGCAAAACAAAAACATAGGATATATATATGGTTTGGTGCTTCCATGGTTTGGGGCATACATTGGGTGGGGGTGGAGATTGGGGGGCTGGGTCTTGGAACGTATCCCTAGCAGATAAGGGGGTTGGGACTACTGTATGGTGAGGAAGCCAGTAATTATTCTTCACAGTGATTAGTTATTAGTTATTAGAATTTTTCTAAATGAGAGGGAACTGGTCTTCATATCAATCTTGGGGAAGTAGTATAAGTAAGAAATGACCCAGGTCAAGTTAGTTTTGCGGAATAAGCTAAATTCAGTGATGCAGAACTGTTGGAGTTTGGAGCCAACATGGCCAAGAAAGAATTCTTGAGGGGTCTTCAGTGCAAAAAAGGTGGTTTTATTAAAGCATGGGAATAGGACCCATGGGCAGGAAAGAGCTGCACTGGGGTTGTGATGGGTGACTGATTATATACTTTCAAATTGGGAGGGGGTTAGGGCTAGCCTAAGTCCCTAAGGAATTTTGGAAACAAGGTTTCCAGGACCTTATGGGAGCTAGCTATTGTTAGGAAAAGGTCATTTATTACTGTTCAGTAAACCCTCAGTCATGAGACCCTTCAGATGAATATCGGTGGGCTTGGAGGATGACTAACATGTATCTTGTGTTGGTAGAGCTAAAGAAAGTTTCCAAAGGAATTTTTAATATGTTAAAGAAAACTTGGGCGCCTGGGTGGCTCAGTTGGTTAAGCGACTGCCTTCGGCTCAAGTCATGATCCTGGAGTCCCGGGATCGAGTCCCGCATCAGGCTCCCTGCTCGGCAGGGAGTCTGCTTCTCCCTCTGACCCTATCCCCTCTCATGTGCTCTCTCTCTCTCTCATTCTCTCTCTCAAATAAATAAAATCTTAAAAAAAAAAAAAAGAAAACTTACAGGATCCTGGGGTGTTGGGAACATGTTGAGCTAAGATTGCCTTTTGCCCTTAAGCAAAGTTTTTGTTTTGTTTTTTAGGGAACGCTTCATGAATTTGTGTGTCATCTGTGCACAGAGGC
This sequence comes from Eumetopias jubatus, assembly GCF_037043125.1. Taxonomy (NCBI): domain Eukaryota; kingdom Metazoa; phylum Chordata; class Mammalia; order Carnivora; family Otariidae; genus Eumetopias; species Eumetopias jubatus. Next base: position 27,000,209 of record NW_028274809.1, read on the forward strand.
CACACCAATTTTCTCTGTATCATTCCAATTTTTGCACAAGGGCTGAGGAAGTGAGCACACCCTTAGCAAAGTATCAACATCTGGGCGGCTGAACTCCCAGAGGAAAGTCACTCTACCTGTTTCAGGGACTTGTCAATGAGCTGTAGGCAGTAAGGAAATTTAATTTTTTTCTTTTGCTTTTATTTCCCACATCATTCAGCTTTGTGACTGAACTGGTTTTGCCTGCTCAGGCAATTTGCAGGTGCATCTCCATTTTTTATTTTATCAGATTTAATTGTACTGAACGGAAATTATTAGGACATTTGTTGAAATTAGAATATGGATGGTAGATTACTTAAGAATATCTTTTTAAAGATTTTATTTATTTGAGAGAGAGAGAGAGGAGGGGGAGGGGCAGAAGGAGAGGGAGAAACAGACTCCCCACTGAGCAGGGAGCCTGATGTGGGGCTCAAATCCCAGGACCCTGGGATCATGACCAGCTGAAGGCAGTCGCTTAACTGACTGAGCCACCCACGTGCCCCTATTTATTATTTTTTAAAGTAAACTCTACTCCCAATGTGAAGCTTGAACCCACGATCCGAAGATCGAGTTGCACGCTCTATCGACTGAGACAGCCAGGTGCTCAAACCCTGATATATTATTCTTAAATAGGGGTGCCTGGGTGGTTCAGTAGGTTAAGTGTCTGCCTTCAGCTCAGGTCATGATCCCAGGGTCTTGGGTTCGAGCCCCACATCGGGCTCCCTGATCAGCGGGGAGCCTGCTTCTCCCTCTGCTTGTGCTCTCTCACTCACTCTCTCTCAAATAAATAAATACAATCTTTAAAAATAAATAAATAGGACACCTGGGTGGCTCAGTTGGTTAAGCGTCTGCCTTTGGCTCAGGTCATGATCCCGGGATCCTGGGATCAAGTCCCGCATCGGGCTCCTTGCTCGGCGAGGAGTCTGCTTCTCCCTCTCCTCCCCACTTGTGCCCTCTCTTACTATCTCTGTCTCTCTCTCTCTCTCAAATAAATAAAATCTTTAAAAAAAATTTTTTTAAGTAAATAGAATATTATATCAGGGTTAAATTTCAACATTGGATAACTGTGCTATAGCTATTAAAAGAACTCCTTTGCTTTTAGGAAATATACACCAGGAGTGAAGGGGCATGATGTATCCAATTTATCCTCAAATGACTCCAAAAAAAATTATATATAGGGCAAATGGGGCAAAATGTTAATAACTGGAGAATCCGAGTAAAGGCCATATGGGAGTTATTGTACTGTATCTGCAACTTTTCTGTAAATTTTAAATTATTTCTGAGTAAGAAGCTGAAACAATTTTGATGAAAAATTAGTAAGATGACCCAAAGTGCTCAAAGAAATTTAATTTTGAAAAACAAAAAATTAGGGATGCCTGGGTGGCTCAGTCGGTTGACCGTCTGCCTTTGGCTCGGGTCATGATCCCAGGGTCCTGGGATAGAGTCCCGCATCGGGCTCCTTGCTTGGTGGAGAGCCTGCTTCTCCCTCTACCTGCTCTGCCTGCCGCTCCCCCTGCTTGTGCTCTCTCTCTCTGACAAAAAAATAAATAAAATCTTAAAAAAAAAAAGAAAAAATTTTAAAAAGACACTTCCTCTAAAGGTAGGAGGCTTGGGGTTTCCTACACTGTTGTATTTCCCAGGGATTTTGGCAATAATTCTAAAAGTAGAGAAACCTTGCCTTTGTCATCTACATGGGCACCCCTGGCCCTACTCAGAGACTAGAAACACAGCCAGGCATATGATTTGAGGAGTGCCACAAAGGCCTGCTTGCTTCACATAGCTCCCCCATAGTTCTGCCCTGGCACTGCTAATTCCTCTTGGTAGATAAATGAATTTTTATCTTTTTCAAATCTTCTGCATCTGAAATTTCACTCTTAGAGCTAATTATTTGAATTAGAAAAAAAATCTAAGTTTTGTCAAATTGATTATCAAAGGCATTAAAAGTGACCATCAGGGCACCTGGGCGGCTCAGATGGTTAAGCGTCTGCCTTCGGCTCAGGTCATGATCCCAGGGTCCTGGGATAGAGCCCCACATCAGGCTCCCTGCTCTTTGGAGAGTCAGCTTCTTGCTCTTCCTCTGCCTTTGCCCCTCTTCCCATGCTTGTGTTCTCTCTCTCTCTGTCTCAAATAAGTAAATAAAATATTAAAAAAAAAAAAAAGATAACGTTCTTGGAGTTCTATTCTTCTCCCTGCCTATTAAGGAGTCAGATCATCAACTTTTTTTCTAGGTATGTCTCTCTTTAAAGATTAGGCCCATGCAAAAGGAAACCTGCACTGGCCAGTGGATCAAGTTCAAAGGCATTTGTCACCATCCGGAACTACAACAGCCAAAGTTGGTTCTGGGTGTGCTCCAAGGAGACAGCCTTTGCCACATGCGGGGCCACGGTCCTGGCCCACCTCTCCTCCATAGACACAGGGCAGTGAGGTTACCAGGAGATCAAGATCAGCAAGCCCCACACCATCTCTTGAAATGTGACAGGCCACTGTGTCTCTGCGCTGGCATGCCTCATCCCTGCCCCAGAAGCACAAACATCATCTGGACCCAAGAAGCTGCTGAAGATAACTACTATCGACAACTGCTACACCTAGACTAAAGGTTGCACTGCCATCTGGGGCAACTTAACCAAGGCCACCTTTTATGCCATCTCTAAGATCTATAGCTATCTCACCAAGACGCCTCTAAAAAGAGACCCTGTTCACCATGTCTCCCTATCAGTTCACTAGACCTTCTAGTAGAGACCCACAGCAGGGTCTCCGTGCAGAGGATCCAGGCTCCAGTTGTTGCCACCAGTGTTTTTATACCAGGAAATTAAGGTGAATTAATAAAGCCTGTAAACAAACAAACAAACAAAATCACCCGAGATGTGTTAACTTCACAGAACCCTGAAGCTCATCATCAAAAGTTACTTCTGCTATGGTTATTCTCAGACCACACTGAGGCAGACTGAAGTAGTATTTTATTATCATTTTTTAGACCCCATACTGGCAGGTAACTCGATCAGCCAATTATCAACTTGAAAAACCAACAGTCTGAAGCTATTAAGTACTCTGGCACAGACTCATAATGGTGGAGGTCCTAAGACCCCCAGGCGTCAAGTCTAGAATTTTGGCAAGCCTGCATGGAGACCTGCGCTCCCCCTGCCAACACATGCTTCTGTTTGGAATTAACTTCCTTTTTTTTTTTTTAACTTCCTGATATTCTGCATTCAGTTGGAGTTCTTGATTCCTAACGCAAAATCTCGTTTTCAGGCCTTGATAACTGTCCTCAACTGTTAGAATGGCCTGAATGTCCTGCCTTACCTCCTTAGAATTCCACGCCGCAAACTACTTGAGTTCAAAATCCTTCAGAGATTTCCTATCCCTAAAAGACCAAGTCCATAAATTTCAATAGCTCAGACTATCATTCCGTCGAAATGTAAATTATTAAACGGTATTTGATAACTTGAGGAAAAAGGAAATCGCAAGTCAGGAATTCAAATCAAATACTACTTGGTTGGCAACGACTCAGAGAGGAGGGCTACAGCCCCTGGAGACGCTCCACCCGCCTGCCCCGGAGGAGGCGGGCTGAGGGAGGTCGAAGCAGTCTTCAGGCTTCCGGCTTGGCAAAGGCTAGAAGGGCGGTTTTCGCGGGGGACGAGCCAGTTGGACCGTCCGGCGGACAATCGGCCCGCCGGCGCCAGGCCCTGCAGTCTCGGAGGAGTCGCGTCCGTCGCCCCTGCCGCCCTAAGCCGCCGTCCCAGCCATGGCTGCACGCCTGTTCCGCGGCTCCCGGCGCTGGTGGGGCTACCGGTGCGCCCTGCCGTCGCGGCCCGCCGCGAGGTGAGAGCCCGCCGGGCTCCAGCTGAACTGCCCAGGGCGGGCTGCGGAGCCGTGGCGGGCGCGTGCGCGGAGGAGGGACCCCGGGGGCCCGGAACGTAGTGGCGCGCGCGGCGCGGCAACCTGGGCTGGGCGGGGCGGTGGGCGCTGGAAACTCCGAGGGTGGGGACTGACCCTCGTCCTGCGACGCGGGGTACTGGATGGGACCCATGTCGACGAGGGCGGATGCGGGCCTAGGTTGTGTCCCCCGGAGTCGCGGGAAAGCCCAATGCGGGGTTCGCCAAAGGCTCACTCTCTGGCCCCAGTCCGGCCCGTGAGATTCTGGCCGCGGGGTTGCGGGGGAGGGGCGTCAAGCCTGGGTGCTCTTACGGGGACTCGGGCTCCTATCTTTGGACCCAGAACCGTGGCTAAAGGCAGCGTAGTGTCCCAGGCGCACTCAGGGTCGTGAACCTGGAGGTGGGACTCCCGCCTCGCAGGTCCGGAGAAAGTGTCAGGCGTCTGCGGGGAAGCCTACGTGCAAGAGTGCCCCGGAGAAAGCAGCCCAGGACAGCAAAGACCTGACCTCAGCCCCATCAGACAAGGACATTGAAATTTATTGAACAAATCCTTTATTTAGTTGTTTGTTTGGCATTTTTTCGGCACAAACTTTATAAAGAACAGAAGAACACTTTTTTTCACAGTGTACTCAGTCCTACAGAGCCCAAGCTGTGGGGCTGGTGCTCTTAACAATCAGTAGAGGCTTCAGACTTTGCCACTTAGCACATTCTCCACGGCTCTGGTTACCTAATCAGCACTAAAGCTGTTCAAAGAGACATTCTTCTCTTGGCCAAATGCGTAGCGGGCCCAGAGTTTGGGCTGCACATCAGAACCCTCGCGGATTAGGATGGGCAGGCCGGGGTTCGCCTTCTTCAGCTCCACATAGTTCCCTGATGCCCTGGCCTGGCTGCCGGGCGAGCAGTGACTCAGGTGGACGCGAATCTCTGCGCACGCCAAGTTTGGCCCCATCCCGCAACTCGCTGCGGCCCGCCGCTATCTCCCGGGGTGCCTAGCTCCCCGCCCTAGGACTTCCGGCCAAGTTCTCCCTGAACAAATCCTTTAATTAAATTCGGAAGAGTTAATAGTTTCTAAGTGGCTCTGTGGTGATGAAGGTAGTGTTTATGAGAGCAAAAGCTTTAGATATAAAATCCATTCATCGGAAGCGTCCAGGATTCACCATTTAAAGAGTAGGACACGAGGGGCGCCTGGGTGGCTCAGTTGGTTAAGCGGCTGCCTTCGGCTCAGGTCATGATCCTGGAGTTTCGGGATCGAGCCCCGCATCGGGCTCCCTGTTCGGCAGGGAGTCTGCTTCTCCCTCTGACCCTCTTCCCTCTCGTGCTCTCTATCTCTCGTTCTCTCTCTCTCTCTCAAATAAATAAATAAAATCTTTAAAAAAAATGAGTAGGACATGAATGATAAATTAGCTCGTTACATTAGTAGAACTCCTCTCCGATGCTATGGGAGCAGAAAAATACCTGTTCCTCCTGAGGACAGTTGTGAAGACTTCACTGAGGGGGTGACTTGACTTTAGGATGCACATACTTTTCTGAGCTCTTCCCCAGAACTTCAAAAGACTGTGGTCCTCAATTTCTTTTGTTATCGGGACTCTTAATTCTCTTAAAGTTAGAGGACACCCAAAGACCTTTTGTGTGTGTGTGTGTGTGTGTGTGTGTGTGTGTGTGTGTGTGTGTTGTATCTATCCATCTGGATATCAATAGATAACTACAAAATGAATTTTACAAATATTTAGTTAATTAAAAGTAACAATAGAAATTATGGTAAGTGAAGTAAGTCAGACAGACGGATACTGTATGATCTCATTTATATGTGGAATCTTAAAACAACAAATGAAAAAAAGAACTCATAGATACAGACAAAAGATTGTGGTTGGTGGGGAGGGTGTGGAAATGGGGAAGAGGGGGTGCAAGCTTCCAACTCTAAAGTAAGTCATGGGAGTTTAATGTACAGCATGATATTTCAAATTTGCTAAGATAGTAAATCTTAAATGTCATCACAAGGAAAAAAAGTATAAGTATGTGGTGATGGATATTAACTAGACTTAGTGTGTTGATTATTTCACAATATATACAAATATTGAATCAGGTACATCTGAAACTATATGTTATATGTCAATTATATCTCGATAATAAGTAAAAGTAACAATAATAAACCCATTACATGTTATCATAAATATCATTTTTGTGAAAAATAGCTTTTTCAAAAAAAAGAAGAGAGACATCGTTTACATTGTCTGGCTTAGTAGAAGACATCCCAAGTCTTATATCTGTTTCTGCATTACGTCTATTGGGATAAATTATTTTGGTTGAATTATAGGAAGAAAATCTCATAGAGAATTTTGGAAAAAGGAGAACCTGAGGGACCCTCTGAATAGGTCAGGGACTACAGTTTTATTATGGCAGGCTTCTTAATGTACAAATGAATCATTCAGGGAATTTGTTAAAATACGGATTCTGATTCACTAGATCTGGGGTGAGGTCTGAGATTGTGTATTTATAACCAGTTCCCAAGTATTGCTGAAGGTGCTGGTGGAGACTTGTCTCCCTTTATAATGTAAATGATTTTTTTAAAAAAATAATAGAGCCTGGCCTGTTAAATTAGTAGAAGTTTATTTTTGTTCAGTACAGATTTCCTGGTCTTTATAAGGAAAAAAAAAAAGGCCAATTTATTCAGTAAAGTTTTCTTGGTCTTCAAGAAATGGATGTTCCAACATACTGGCTGTCAACTCTTTGGATTTTCTTCTGCTTATTCTCTCTTGAACACTTTTAACTGACCTGAAAATCTTTATTCTCTCTGGCACTTCTTTCACTTTCTATTGTCTTGGTGTATTTTACTTAGAAATATTCCAAAGTTTTCCTTAAAGTAATATACGATATAAAATTTTAAGATAGAGGCAGACTGGAATATAAATTTGCTAATTATGTTGACAAATGATTCAGTGTTTCAGAGCACTGGTTTCTTAGCCTCAGCACATTTTTTTCCTGAGGAAAAATTCCAAGTATGGAAAAGCTATATGGACAAATGTGTGCATTATAGTTTTATTTCTACTAGCAGGAAATTGGAACCAATCATTTTTGTTACAGGATTTTTCCTTTAGTGCTTGCTGTTCTTGATCACACCGCTTGGAAGAATGAAGAGGTAGACCAGACCTGCAGAGTGGTGGGCAGCAAAGCAAAGTTTACTGAGCAATAGTAAAGTTCATTGAGTGATCATACAGGGGTCCCGAAGAGGGAGGGGCCTTGAAGGAGGGGACCGAAGAGGGTTGCTGCAGCTGGAGTTTCTAAGTCTAGGGGTTTTTATGGGCTTGTTGGAGGACTGTTTTAATCTGATTAAGCCTCCCTGCGCCTGTCATCCAATCAGGTTTTTATCACATGAGAAAGGGTGGAGACCTCCTTCCAGGGTGGTGTAAAACCCTTTTAAGCCTGGTTTCCTCTTAGGGCGGAGGCCCCTTGTCCCTGACTGCCTTTCTTCCAACTAGCCTTCATCAATTTCAATTATGGGATAAAGTAAATTTTGGCCTATTTGGTATAACAGTATAGTGGTATGTAAGACCCCTGCACCCCTCTGATTTCATCTACTACTGTTTTCATTCACTCCACATTTGGCCTCCTTGCTCTTTATAGAACATACCAAATACCATCCTGCCTGACACCTTTTGCTCTAATTGCTTTCTTGTCCTAAAATTCTTCTGTTCCAGAAATCTGATTGGCTGTCACCTTGAGGTGTTTGCTCAAATCTCATTCTTCTGACTTAACCTACCCTGACTGCACTATTTCCATACTGCAGCCATGGTCCCTGCTTTGTCCCACACACACATTCTGATCCTTGCTCCACTCTTCTTTTCCATAGAACTTACCATCTCCTCCTTTATTCTATAATTTGCCTCTTTACTATATTATTTATCATTATTCAGTCTCCCCTTCTAGAAATGTGAGCCTGAAGACAGGGATCTTTATTTTGCTCACTCTTGTTGCCCAAGCTACCTGAACAGTGCCTGGTACATAATGGGTACTCAGAAAGTATGTGTTGACCAAATGAATGAAAGAGCCATTAAAAATAATGATTTAGATGACTGAGTAGTAACCATGAAGGCTAAGGCAGACTTAAGTATAAAAATTGTAGTATTACATGTTCATAACCAAAGATTATCATTTAAATGTCATCTCACATGATATTAATAAATTCCACTAAAAGTTGCATATAAAAGATAAACCTAAAGCAAAATGACAGAAAATGCATATTAAGTGTATTACTTAGCTTATGCTGTCATAACAAAATACCATAGACTGGATGGCTTGAACAACACATTTATTTCTCATGATTCTAAAGGCTACATAATTGAAGATCAAAGTGCTAGCCAATTCAGTTCCTGAGCTCTATTTCTTGCTAGTGGATGGCTACCTTCTCCCTATGACCTTTCCTTGTTGTGTGCACACAGGGAGAGAGAGAGCTAATTCTCTCTTCCTCTTATAAGGCCACAAATCCTCTTAGATTAGGACCCCACTCTTATGACCTCATTTAACTAATTACCTCCTCAAAGCCCTATTTCCAAATACAATCACAGTGGGAGTTAGAGCTTCAACGTGTATTTGGGAGTGATGCAGTTCAGTTCATAGCATTAAATAAAAATACATAAGCTAAAACAAAATAATTCATTACAGGGGAAAAAAAAGTTGAGACAACCTAATTGCCGATAAACAAAACTGTCTTTTAAACAAAAACATTAAGAAGAAAGAGAGGAGGGGGAAAGGAAAGAAAGAAAAGAAAGAAAAAAAAAGCAGGGTCCATCTAAGGAAGAGAGAAACCCCAAACAGAATTTCGTGCAAAACAACCTTTGCCAAAATTTGGATATATGATAAAAAGTTTTTTAGATATGAGGTTGAAAATATACAAAGTGATACACAGATTCTCATACTCTTCTCAGGAGTGCCCCAAGAGGGAAATAAACCTGAAGACCACAGAACTAAAGGAACTACAGAGCAGTCTTATTTTAAGGTTAATATGGGGGGACAAGGAGAAGGAAGGGTCAGTTTCTGAAGATCTTGATTAATTCTGTGCTAATCCTTACAGAGATTCATGGACATTTTTATTTACACCCAGGTTTCCTCTAATATGGGAATAACATCCCCATAATTTATATCTTACACACCGGCCATTTCAAATTGTATGATTCTGAATGAAATATTAATCTGGATTCCGGAAAAATGTTAATATTATCTTAAACATCATAGTGACATGAAAACTTACCAATATTACTCTGTGGTGGTATTTGAATTTTACATAATTTAATTCACATCATGTGACAACACTGTTTTACCTCAGCTCAGACCTGTGGTTAGTCATAGCCATGATGTCCTCATTCTGGGTTTGGAAGTGAAGAGTGAGTTAAATAAAGACAAACTACTTGATCTCATCTAGATGAGGTAGATCCTATCAAAAGTGGGGATGCTCAAATTTGAACAGGTCTGTCAAATTTCAGAGTCTTTCTACTTACCTCTGTAGTTTGTCTATGGGAGGGGGGGGGAATCAGTGTTTTTCCATGTCGTTAAATTGAACTAATCTTCCGTGTTGTTCAGTGGCACTAATGTGGATATGAAGAGTAACAATTCACTTAATTTTCTTAATGTATATGTGTATTTTTAAGATGTTCTCATTCCGGAGGGGAAGAACGTCTAGAAAGTCCTTCTGCTAAAAAATTAACAGATATCGGAATTAGAAGAATCTTTTCTTCAGAACATGACATTTTCCGGGAAAGTGTAAGGAAGTTTTTTCAAGAAGAAGTGATTCCTTACCACGCAGAGTAAGTGGCACATTTTCCTTTAAAGTAATATGCATAAAGGGAACCGTAAGAACCACTTCCTAGAATGCTGCATGTTGTTCTACAGAAAATATACTGTGTTAATTGCTCTATTAACATTTTTCTCTCTTAACTATAACACCATCATACGTAACTATATAACTATAAACTTAAGGATTCTTAAGAATCCTGAGATTTCTTGGGGCACCTGGGTGGCTCAGTTGTTAGGCATTTGCCTTTGCCTCGGGTTGTGATCTCAGGGTCCTGGGATCGAGCCCCGCATCTGGCTCCCTGCTCCTTGGGATGCCTGGTTCTCCCTCTCCCACTCCCCCTGCTTGTATTCCCTCTCTTGCTGTCTCTTTCTCTGTTAAATAAATAAATAAAATCTTAAAAAAAAAAAAGAATCCTGAGATTCTTAAGTTAGTTAGCTATTTAAATAAATTTTAAAATATACAATTAAAAATAAGAAAATTTTGAAAATTTGCAACTCATTCTAAGAATAGTAATTTGAATACTCTGGTTAAGTGGCAGTTAAGTAAGTAGTTACATATTTTTTTTCTGCTTCACGGAAGAATTAAAAAACATAAAAGCTCAACAGGCCAGCATAATGCAAATCGTGGTTGGCAATTGGCCACCTTAAAGTACTTCTACTACTGGATCAGATGTTTATTGATTAACTGATTAATTACTGATTACCTGCTTTGTTGACCAAAAACCTGTCATTTCTATGAAAATAGGATTTTGCTTTATTTCTAAAATTCACTCACTGTCAATTCTTTACTACAATTAAAATATTTTTAAAACATTGTTGGGGGGCACCTAGGTGGCTTAGTTGGTTGAGCAGCCCACTCTTGATTTCTGCTTAGGTCTTGAATTCAGGATCAAGCCCCGCCCCCAGCAGGCTCTGCGCTCAGCCTGGAGCCTGCTTAAGATTCTCTGGGGCGCCTGGGTGGCTCAGATGGTTAAGCGTCTGCCTTCGGCTCAGGTCATGATCCCAGGGTCCTGGGATCGAGTCCAGCGTCGGGCTTCCTTCTCCTTGGGAGCCTGCTTCTCCCTCTGCCTCTCTCTCTCTCTCTCTCTCTCTCTCTGTCTGTCTTTCATGAATAAATAAATAAAATCTTTAAAAAAAAAGATTCTCTCCCTCTCTCTCACCTACCCACCCCACCTCCCCGGCTTGTACGCTCTGTCTCTCTAAAAAAAAAAAAAAAATTTAAATACCTTCCATTGAGATTTTATTAATGCTTTCTCAGTAAAAATGACCAAAATTAGCTAAACTTGATGTCATGACTAGTCTTTGGTGAAAAGCAACTTTCTTAAAAGACAAAAGAAGTGCACCTGGGTAGTTCAGTTAAGCGTCAGACTCTTGATTTCTGCTCAGGTCATGATCTCAGGTTCCTTGAATCGAGCCCCATGTCGGGCTGCGCACTGAGCATGGAGCCTGCTTAAGATTCTCTCTCTTGGGGCACCTGGGTGGCTCAGTTGGTTAAGCAACTGCCTTTGGCTCAGGTCATGATCCCAGGGTCCTGAGATTGAGCCCTGCATCAGGCTCCCTGCTCAGTAGGGAGCCTGCTTCTCCCTCTCCCGCTCCCTGCTTGTGCTCTCCCTCTCTGTCAAATAAATAAATAAAATCTTAAAAAAAAAAAAAGATTCTCCCTCTCCCTTTGCCCTTCCCCCCACTCACGTGTGCACACTCTCTTTCTCTCTAAATAAGTAAATAATAAATAAAAATCTTTAAGAAAGAAAGTAGGAAAAAGTTTTGCTCTTGGACAATCTTTTTTGTTTATTGCTTTGCTGATTTGAAACTTTGTTCCACAAAAATTGTTGTGAAGATTTGAAGTAAAAATGATGGAAGTCGACAAATTTTAGGTTAATGATAAAAATATTTCCAAAGGTACTTTAGGCAATAATTACATCAAAACATACATGATAATCAAACTCTTAAAATTTCTTGAGGTATCTGTGTTTGCCTTTAATCAATATCTTCAAAAATATACCTCATACTTACTATATCTAACTACCACTTAAAAAAAAAAAAACAAAAGTTCTCAGATTCTTTATCTCTGACTTGCCATCTCTTTCCTCATTATGCCATTCTCATTTTTTAAAGAAGAAAAGCAGAGGTTGCACAATCTTATGCAAATATCTAATCTTTTCAGTTCATTTGACAGCTCAGCTGCAAGATGCTTTTGTTCTTTTATTGCTCCTACTTAAACTTAAGATTGCCTGCTCTTGTCACCTTTTATATATGCTCATCCCAGTAAGTTCAGCACTTTAAGGAAACATACAGAGGGCAATTGCCTTTACAGGACAGTTGGACAAATTCCCATGACTATATGGCACAACTAAGATTCCATCCTAAGAGTACCAGCTGAGAGAAACTGTACCCATGAATATAAATGGATGTAATTTGCAGGTCCAATGAATAGTCAAGGGAGAAGAGAAGTGGCAAATAGGAAGAAGTAAGAAGAGAACAAGAAGGAGGAGAAACAATAAAACAGATGCAAATAGAAAGTTATGGCCAATGTCAATGACAATTACCTCAAATTAAGGGAACATTCCTACACAATATCATTCATAAGTTCAAATTATGACCATTAAAATAATATGAAAAAAATGTTTCTGATTTTAAAATGTTTGCTGTTTGCAGATGGGAGAAAGCTGGAGAAGTGAGTAAGGAGCTTTGGGAAAAAGCTGGAAAACAGGGACTGCTGGGTGTCAATATTGCTGAGCTTCATGGTGGTATTGGTGGGGACTTTTATTCAGCAGCTGTTGTTTGGGAGGAACAGTAAGTATGCAGACATTTGAAGTGGAGTCTTGTTTCTTAAGCACACTGCTCACTTTTCTGAGAAGATGATAAATTATGCTTTCTAATCTTATAATATTGAAAACAGTATAAACTGTGAATGAATAAACCCCTTATATACTCTTGTGCATTTTTTTTAATGTGGGAAGATAAGAAAATGCCCTTTTAAACTGTTAGAATAGATGCTATTGAAAATTGAAGAGATCCCTTCATTTTTAATTGCTTCATGTTTACTTTTCTCCTTTTAAAAAGCTATTTAAAAAAAAAAGTGGAAAAATATTTCCACCAAATATACTTAAAGTTTAATGTATAAGAAGAAATAAAGATTTCAATTGATGCATGGGCACAGGATTTGAACTAACAGTTCATCAAAACAAAATTCAAATATGTTCTTTTCGATGAAAAAAGTTCATCCTTATTACCAATCAAATGCAAGTTAAATTAGTATCATTTTGAGTATTTGCAAAAGTCGGTGAAAATTCAAAATCATAATATGCATTGCTGACAAGGTTGCAGTGAAAATGAGATACTCATACTATTAGTGGCATTATCAATTAGGTCAATCAATACTTTGGGGATTAAAAATGTGGATACATATAAAAAATTGAAAATATTTCTGCTTTTTGATCTAGGATGCTACTTTGGGGAGTTTATCTTAAGGAAATAATTTTGTAGAAAAAAGAGGCAGTGTGTACCAAAATCATTGTCATGTTAGATCATAGTCCTCCAAATATGGAAGCAATCTAAATGTCTGGTAGTGGGAGAATGAGTAAGTAAATTATATTACATAAACAATTTTGAGTACTTTACAGCTATTTCATATTATTGTTGTGACAACTGTGTTAAAAAAGGACTTTTTCATGTTGCATAATTAAAAAAAATAGTTAAGTACAAATTCACACCATGACTGCAACTATATTAGAATATATCCTTATGGCAAAGGTAATTTGCCAAAATGAAAATAGTTGCTATATTAGGGTAGTACAATTGTAGGTGATTAATACTTTTACATGTTTGATCTTTTAATTCGTTAGGTAAGTATTCATGGAGCTCTGTTAGAGTACTGTTAATTGTGCTAGAGCCAGAAATTAAAAGATTAATAAAAACAAAGAGAAAATCTTCAGGAACTTACTAGGTTTGTGCAGAGAGAGGCTATTACCACACAATGTGATAAGACTTAATAATTTGTTGTTGTTTAATTGAAAATCAAAGACACTAAAAGCAGAACAAAATAATTTTGTGCTTTAAATTTTCTTCTTTTTTTCTCTTTAAGAGCATATTCGAATTGTACAGGCCCAGGTTTTAGTCTTCATTCAGATATTGTCATGCCCTATATTGTAAACTATGGCTCAGAAGAACAGATTAAGCACTTCATCCCCCAGATGACCAGTGGGAAATATATTGGTGCCATAGCAATGACAGAGCCTGGGGCTGGAAGGTAAATCAGCATTCATTTGGTTTTAAAGTTTTGGAAGCAGTGCCCAACAGCAAATATTTTCTTAGTACTCACTTCATACAACCCTTTGAACAATACGCAAGGAGGCATACGAAGATGAACAAAGCATAATTTACAGCCTAAGTGACTTCAAACTCCAGTAGGAAAATAAGGCCTTATCATATATGAATAATAAAACATTATAATATATGCTGTTTTGAGATATTAATATGAGGTAATGCAAATAAAATGGTAGGATATGACTTGAATTTGGAGCGTGATGACTCTTGGATGTGATGGGACATTCACATGGAAATGTCCAGCAGGCTATTAGAAATAGGAGTTTGGAACTCTGGAGGCAGACTGGGGCGCAAAGAATTGGAGCAATGGGAATAAATAAGATCATTTATTCAGTCATTCGAAGGTTACTTACTAAGTGCCTTTAATGTGCCAGTTACACAGTGGCAAACAAAACAGATGTGTTTGTTGTGCTTACTGAGGAGAATGACAAGAAACACATAAATAAATAGATCCCTAATTATAAATTCTGATGAGTACTATGAAGGGAACGTGGTGCTGTGCTAGAGACTAATGGAGCATGTGTGTTTGTTGGGAAAGGAAAAAGTGAATTTAGATACGAGTGCCAGAGAAGGCCTATAAAAAGTGGTTACATATAAACTGAGATGTGTCAGCTTTGTAATATAACTTGAAGTCTGGAATTGTGATACCTCCAGTCTTGTTTTACTTTTTCAAGATTGCTTTGCTATTTCGGGTCTTTTGTGAATCTGTACAAATTATAGGATTGTTTGTTCAAGTTCTGTGAAAAATGCTATTGGTGTTTTGATAGGGATTGCATTAAATCTGTAGGTTGCTTTGGGTAGTGTAGACACTTTAACAATATTTGTTCTTCCATTCCATAAGCATGGAATGTCTGTCCATTTCTTTGTGTTGTCTTGAATTTCTTTCATCAGAGTACGGGTTTTTCACCTCTTTGGTTAAGCTTATTCCTAGATATTTTATGATTTTTGCTGCAATTGTACATGGGATTATTTCTTTTTTTTTTTTTAAGATTTTATTTATTTATTTGACGAGAGAGACACAAGAGAGAGAGGGAACACAAGCAGGGGGAGTGGGAGAGGGAGAAGCAGGCTTCCCTGATCCCGAGACCCTGGGACCATGACCTGAGCCGAAGGCAGACGCTTAATGATGAGCCACCCAGGCACCCCCATGGGATTATTTTCTTAATTTCTCTTTCTGCTGCTTCATTATTAGTGTATAGGAATGCAACAGATTTCCATATGTGGATTTTGTATCCTGCAATTTTACTGAATTCATTTATCAGTTTGAGTAGATTTTTGGTAGAGTCATTCAGGTTTTCTGTTATATACTCCTGTCATCTGCAAATAGTAAAAGTTTTACTTCTTCCTTACCAATTTGGATGCCTTTTCTTTCTTTTTGTTGTTTGGTTGCTGTGGCTAGGACTTGCAGTACTATGTTCAGTAAAAGTGGTGAGACTGTATAACCTTGTGTTGTTCCTGACCTGGGGGGAAAGCTCTTGTTTTTCCCCATTGAGTATGTTTTAGGTTTTTCATACAAGGTCTTTATTATGTTGAGATATGTTCCCCCAGACCTACTTTGTTGAGAGTTTTTATCATGAATGGATGTTGTACTTTGTCAAGTGCTTTTTCTGCATCTATTGAAACAATCATATGGTTTTTATCCTGTCTCTTACTGATGTAACATATCACATTGATCGATTTGTGAATATTGAACCACCCTTGTATCCTGGGAATAAATCCCACTTGATCATGGTGAATGATTTTTTTAATGTACTTTTGGATTTTTTTTTAAGATTTTTATTTATTCACTAGAGAGAGAGAGAGAGAGAGAACGAGCAGGGGAGAGAGGCAGAGGGAGAAGCAGACGCCCCGCTGAGCAGGGAGCCAAATGTGGGGCTTGATCCCAGAACCTGGAGATAATGACCTGAGCCAAAGGCAGATGCTTAACCATCTGAGCCACCCATTCATGTTGCTAGTATTTTGTTGAGGATTTTTACATCTATTTTCATCAGAGATAATTGGCCTGTAGTTCTTTCTCTTTTTTTGTGGGAGTCTATTTAGTTTTGGCATCAAGGTAGTACTAGCTTCATAGAATGAGTTTGGAAGTGTTCCTTCCTCTTTTATTTTTTGGAATAGTTCGAGAATAAAAGGTTTTAACTCTTCTTTAAATGTTTTATAGAATTTGCCTGTGAAGCTGACCAGTCTTGAACTTTTTTTTGTTGGGAGTTCTTTTTTTATTATTGATTCAATTTCATTGCTGGTGATTGGTCTGTTCAAATTTCCTATATTTTCCTGCTTCAGTTTTGGTAGGTTATATGTTTCTATGAATTTATCCATTTCTTCTAGGTTATCTAATCATTGGTATATAATTTTTCATAATATACTCTTACAATTGTTTGGGTTTCTGTGGTGTTGGTTGTTATTTTTCCTTTCATTTGTGATTTTGTTTATTTGGGTCTTTTTTTTTTTTTTTTTTTTGATGAGTCTGGCTGGACATTTATCAATTTTGTTGAGCTTTCCAAAGAACCAGCTCCTGGTTTCATTCATCTGTTGTATTGTGTTTTTTATTTTTAGTTTCTATATCATTTATTTCTGCTCTATTATTCCTTCCTTCTGCTCTTTTGGGGTTTTGTTTGTTCTTCTTTTTCTAGTTCCTTTAGGTGTGAGGTTAGGTTGTTTATTTGAGATTTTTTTTGCTTCTTCAGGGAGATCTGTACTGCTATAAACTTCCCTCTTAGAACCACTTTTGCTGCATCCCAAAGATTTTGAGCTGTTGTGTTTTCATTTTCATTTGTTTCCATGTACTTCTTGATTTCTTCTTTGATTTCTTGGTTGACCCATTCATTGTTTAGTAGCTCCTTGAATTTGTGGCCTTTCTAGATTTTTTTCTCATGGTTGATTTCCAGTTTCACAGTGTTACGGTCAAAAAAGATGCATAGTATGACTTTGATCTTCTTAAATTTGTTGAAACTTATTTTATGGCCTAATATGTGATCTATTCTGGAGAATGATGACTGCCTTAGATCCAGGGTATTCTGATACCAGCTGTGTGATTGTGGGCAAAATCTTTGAGCCTCAATGTCTGTATCAGTGATACTTATTTAGTAGGGTTATTGTGAGGGTCTGAATTCTTGGTAATACTAAGTAGTATATTTTAAAACCATTTTTAATATTTCATATTTACCATTCAAAGTTTTTTTTAATTAAACCACAAACTTAGTTGTGTCATTACCTTTATTACCTTTAATATGTCCCTACATAGAAGTATTATTTTAATAAGCCATGTACAGTCTTTAGAAACTAATATTTCATACTAATTTACGATGAAAAAAATACAATAGTGCACAGCTTTAAAATGTTCTTTATAATCATCTCTCCTTTTACTGAAAACAAAACTATATAAGTTTTTGTCATTTAACTCATCTTTCAAACAGGTGGCCTTGTTTCCAATGTCAAGTGTCCCCAGGATCACCTCCAGGTTCTGTGATTTGCTCAGAGTCACAGGATTCAGCTTCTAATTGTATGCACCACTATAATTTATTTCAGGGAAAGAATACAAACAAAATCAGCAAAAGAAAAGCCTCATGGACTGAAATTCATAGAAAACCAGGAGCAGCTTCCAAGAGCTCTCTTTTAAATGACGTTCCACAGGACTTGTTTAATTCCTTTAGTGGCAAGTTGTGAGAATATGTGTGGAATGTTATCTACCAGGGTAGCTCATTAGAGACTCAGTGCCCAGAATTTTATTGGAAGTTGGTCACATATACTGTTAGTCTAGCATGTAACAAAAGTTGAGACTCCCAGAAGAAAAACAAGTGTTTAGCATCAATCATTATTTGTTCAAACAGTTTAGGTACAGTGCATTACCCTTCTCTGTTCTGGGAATGGTGGGAACCCTCCTGCCAAATTCACAGATGCCAACCAAAACCCAAACTTGTAATCAGGACTTTCTAAGGATAGCAGCCTGAGACCTATTTATTTATTTGTCAGAGAGAGAGACAGAGAGTGTGCACAAGCAGGGGGAGTGGCAGGCGGAGGGAGAAGCAGGCTCCCCGCTGAGCAAGGAGCCTGATGCAGGACTCGATTCCAGGACCCTGGGCAGACACTTAACCGACTGAGCCACCCAGGTGTCCCATTTGAGATCCTGTTATGTGCAAAGCAATATGCTAGGTGAAGGGCATATAAACTTGATATACAGCATGTCCTCAGAAGGTTTGAGTCTGGTAAGTGGGGTAGGCAAGAAAGATCAGATCTTTTTAATTAGTCACTGAAATACAAGATAAATGCTCTAAGAGAGTGTGTTATTTTCCTATGGTTTCAGTGGTAACAAATTACCACAAACTTGGTGGCTTAGAAAGACAGAAACGTATTCTCTCACAATTCTGAAGGCCAGAAGTCCAAAATCAGTATAAATCTAGCCCAAATGAAGGTATCAGCAGGGCTGCACTCCCTCTAGACATTCTAGGGCAGAATCCATTCCTTGCCTCTTCCATTTCCTGGTGTCTGACCATTTCTGGCCTTCTTATCTTATCATTCCATTCCAGCCTGCCTCTGTGGTCATGTTGCCCCCCTCTTCTGTCTGTATAATTTCTGTCTGCCTCTCTTTCACAAAGACATTTGCATTTAAGGTCCATCCATCAGATAATCCAAGATAGTCTCCCCATCTCGAGATCCTTAAATTAATCACATATGCAAGACCCTTTTTCTATATAAGATAACACTTCACAGTTCCAAAGATTAGGGTAACTGATGTAGACTCTTTATACATGATGTTACTCATTGTAGGATATTTACAAAAAATTGGAAACTACCTAAATAGAGTGTTTTAAAAAATCATGATAAATCTTACGCAATGAATCATGGAACACTATATCAAAAACTAATAATGTAATATATGGTGACTAACATAACATAATAAAATAAAATTTTAAAAAATCATGATAAATCTATACAATGTAATTCTATGCTGATGATAAAAAAAGATCTTATAGAAAAGCATTAGATATTATTTAGAGGTCAAAAGCATATAGTTTTATAAAAATACATATATGTGTGTATCTGTTTCCATTGAAAAAAATGATGGAAGGATGTATTTTAGAAATGTTTATTCCAGAAGGTAAAATTATTTTCAGTATTTTTTTTGGGTCTGGGATATTGTCTATACTTTTCATATTTCAATTGTGAATATTTTATATTTTGAAAAATAATCTATTCCACTTTTAGAGCAGGCTTGTTAGAGGAAGCATTTGAGACATAGTCTTTTAATTTTTTTTTAGGAACTTTTTTTTTCTCATAAATAAAATTTATTTATTTATTTGAGAGCATGAGTTGGGGGAGGGGCAGAGGGAAAGGGAGAGGGAGAAGCAGACTCTCCGCTGAGTGGGGAACCAGAGAGATCATGACCTGAGAGGTCATGACCTGTGCCAAAGACTGAGCCACCTCGGCACCCCGGATTACGAATTTTTAATGCTTGGACTGAAAAATCACAGGCGGGGTTTTTCATAAAGTTATTGGTCCACCTCTGGCAGGGCAAGGATCTGCCCCTCACCCAGCAAGGTCTTGGGAGTGGGGGGAGCTCCTTCTGTAGCATGGTACAGTGACGCCCCAACCAAGAGGCAAAAAAGCAAGAAGTACAAGGAGCACCCACCTGCCAGGCACAGCGCAAGGTACTTTCAAGTGTTATCTCACTTAATCCCCACACCAACCCCATGAGGTAGGGATCCCCATTTTACAGATGAGCATCCTGAGGCTTAGAAGGGTTCATCAAATTTGTCCAAAGTCCTAAATTTTACAGAGTCATGAAGTCTCAAAGCCGAGATGAAGAAAGCCAGGTCTTCTGGTCTTCCCCACTCTGCCACACTGAATTCTTTCTCTGATCCAGCCTCAGTCTCCCGTAAGAAGTTCACTCTTAACATCCATATCCCTGGTCCCTCTGACTGAGGGTACTCCAGTTTGAGCACGGATCTCTTCGGGCGCTCTCGGGGCAGGGTCAACCTAGGTCCCCCAGTGCCCAACCAGTCCTGGACTACGCTCATTTCCCCAAAGGACACCCCAGTCTGGGCCATGCCAAAGGGTCCAGGGTTCATGCCCAGGAAGAGCTCTTCCTTGGGGCCCTGGGAACAGTGGGTCACATAGCTGTGGTGTGGCTCCCACGCATACTCCACAGAAATGTGGATGATGCCCACAGGCTCTAAGAACTTCAGCTGGCTCAGTTCAGCATTGAGCCACAGCTCCTCCTCCAGGAAGCCCTCAGCCACGCTTCCAGGGCAAGGCTGGGGCTCTATCAGGGCACTGGCAGACTCATGGAGGGGCCCCAGTGGATAAGCCTGGGGCACAGCCATGTCACTGTCACCTTTTTAAATCCTCTTTAAAATGACCTTCTACCAGGGAGTCTTTCTCTGTGGACTCCTCCCATTTCTACAGCCCGAGTACACTCAAGGCTCAGCTGCCCACTTTGCATTTAAATTGTTTCTGAGGGTTTTCCAGGCTCTGGGTGTGTTTCCATCATGTCTGGGCCTCCCATGGGGCAGGGATCAGGGTTATTCTCCTTCATGGGACCTCAGGGTTGACAGAACAGTTTGATCCATCAACCTGTTCTCAGACCCTAGCCTGGTTCAGCTCTTGAGACATAGTCTTTTAAATAGCTAAGTTTTCTACTTGATCTTAGCCAAAAGGCTGAGAAGTGATTAAATAGCGAAGTTTTGATCAATGGAGATAGGGGAAGGAACCAAGGTGAATGGAGGCCGGCAGGTCCATGGTGGCTAATAATCTCAAATATAGTGGGCTTTGAGATGTCATTTTTTTAAAGATTTTATTTATTTGAGAGAGAGAGAATGAGAGATAGAGAGCACGAGAGGGAAGAGGGTCAGAGGGAGAAGCAGACTCCCTGCTGAGCAGGGAGCCCGATGTGGGACTCGATCCCAGGACTCCAGGATCATGACCTGAGCCGAAGGCAGTCGCTTAACCAACTGAGCCACCCAGGCACCCTTGAGATGTCATCTGAGTCTAATATGGAGGTCTTGAATGCTACTTGGAATTTTTATGCTCTGTGAAAGCTGGCTAGTTTATGTAATCTTAATCAGATACATTTAGAATATGATACATCAGACATGATTTTTCAGTGCATTTGTGTGAACATTTCTAATATTAGAAGTCAATTTCTATCATGGTATAAGCAGTTTGAATTATCACATTATAGACATACGTAAGGTCTTTTTGATAATTCAGTTTTTACCAACTAATGAGTTTCTTTTCATTATTCTTCACTTTTTCCCAATTATAGTGATTTGCAAGGAGTAAGAACAAATGCCAAAAAGGATGGAAGCGACTGGATTCTCAATGGAAGCAAGGTGTGTAAAGAGGGGCTTCCATAGCCCTTCCTTCCTGAGTCGTGCCATGAGTAACAGTGTCTCAACCCTTACTCATTATTGATTCTCTCAAATCTGTGGACTCACGGGAAGAATTGAGTTTACTTAAGTTTACTTAAGTTGTTTTGTTTTGTAAGAATTCTGCAACATTTGTATTACATGAGATCTGTGCCTCTTCTATGTTCCATTTGCCATGCTCTCCTCGCTAATATGGCAAATGTTTTAGCTTCCAAACAACCCTTATCAAGCCACAAAAGAGGAAGGAAAGGTTTGTATTGTCCAAATATTAGACAAATAATAATTAATAAACTTGATATTCATAAAAAATTGGGATAAGATTTTCTTATAAATATCAAGAAGAGGGGCGCCTGGGTGGCTCAGTCATTAAACGTCTGCCTTCGGCTCAGGTCATGATCCTGGGGTCCTGAGATCGAGCCCGTGTCGGGCTCCCTGCTCAGAGGGGAGCCTGCTTCTCCCTCTCCCACTCCCCCTGCTTGTGTTCCCTCTCTCCCAGTGTCTCTCTCTGTCAAATAAATGAATAAAATCTTTAAAAAAATAAGAAGTTTCTAAAGTTCTTAGGAGAGAAAGATATCTGATAGAATTTGAGAGCCCTTCAATCCTTCTGAGAGTCCCATCAACCCAGATAGAATTGGAAAGCACTCCAATTAAGGTTACAGACAGGCTTAGGAGTAAATATGTCCCTTAGAATCTAATATCATGATGGCAGAGGATTTTGTTTACCTAAAGCTGTGTCTAGTATAAACTCAGTAAATATTTATTGTCAACTGAGTGTTAAGTGAACGAAAGATGTTTATCTTTTACACTAAGGCGGTCTTTCCAAAAATTGTTTCAAAGCCTGTTGAAGAACTAATTATGTTTATTTTCTTTGAAATTTTTTTTAAAAATTTCTAATTAGTTTTAGACTAATACCCTCGAATTTACAAAATCATAAGTTTGAGTGTTATACTGTCAAATTGCTGTAAAATTTTGTAAACACTCTTAGTTTCTGTACTTAACACTGTCAAGGACTAAGAGCAGTTTGTGGGCTGACGTTGGTCTGAAGAACACATTTTGAGTAGCCCAGTTCTAAAGACCTTTCCATAATCTAGTTTCATAGTTGTTATACAGAAAAACAGTATCTGTGGTGTTAAATAAATTTGGAAAATGTGTGCAACTTCTCACTCTTTGATATGCTGATATACGTTGTGAACCTCTAAAAGTTGGAACCTAGGAAATTCTCTTCATAGATTATCTTGAGTCACTGGTGTTTTTCCAAACATACTTTAAGAATTTTTGTCTAAATTATTCGTTCTAAGGATGATAATAAATATGTGCTGATTCCAGTATATGATCACTTAACTCTGTCCACAGAGGGCCACAGAAGACTAGATACTTGGTCAAAAGTAAAATGAGGGGGCTCCTGGGTGGCTCAGTCGGTTGGGTGTCTGCCTTCAGCTCTGGTCATGATCCCAGGGTCCTGGGATTGAGTCCCACATCGGGCTGTCTGCTTGGCAGGGAGTCTGCCTCTCCCTCTCTCTCAAATAAATAAATAAAATCTTAAAAAACAAAAAAGAAAGAAAGAAATGGGAACCCATTCTCCTATGACTCCAGCTTTCTAAGCAAGTCTTCTGTGCGAACCACCCAGGAAAGCACCACTGACAGCTACCAAATCTCTATTAGACATAACAAAAAATTGAAAGGAAGCAGAAGTAAAGGAATAAGTAAGTAAATATAGTACACCAATAAGATGACCTAATATGCGCCCATTAAGGCATCGATAGGAAGTTTTTAATGGTATAGAAAAATAATTACATTAAATGAAGAGATCATATTAACACTTAAGTGAAAATGCATATAGATTTCAACTATGTTAAAAGAAAAAAGACCAGAAAGGAAATTCATAATGCTTTCTGTATGATGGACTGATGGAGGATTTTCCCCTTTTTCTTTATCACAATATACCATCTGTGTAACATCTACAATGAGCTTATGTTATAATCATTCAATACCAGAAAATAAAAAAATTAAAAACGATGGCCCTCAGTAGGGATAATCCCAGCCCTATTACAAATTTTGATATAAATTTACATATAACCATGTCCCCCTTCACTTGCTGTCATGTAGACAATGCTAATATCATTGGCTTATTTCCCATTATTTGTATGTACAGCACTGTGGATTTTAGAACATAATTCTTCTTTAATAGTATAGTGCCACTTAGAACAGATTCCTTTTTCTCATCTGCAACTTCTTTCTAGAATACAGTTTATCCTTTTATCATTTTTATAGATAATTCTGTTTTAGTTTGGAAAGGACATAATAAGCTCTGTTCATTATTATTTATAGTATTAATTGTGGAATGAAAATGTACTGGCTTCATTCTTTGAAGCATTGGGTTGCTTTCCTTGTGTTCTTTAATAACCTCATGTAGGTTATTAACACTGCAGATACTTGGGTAGAGTACAAAGAGAGACATAAAGAATGTCTTGTCTCGTTTAGTCTTCTTGAATACTTTCCTCCAATCATGACTTATACATGGACCTGATTTATTGCAATATATATATCACAGTATATTTGGGGTTTGCAGGTATTCATCACCAATGGGTGGCTGAGTGATGTTGTGCTTGTTGTGGCAGTCACAAATCGTGAAGCTCAGTCTCCTGCCCATGGCATTAGCCTTTTTCTGGTGGAAAGTGGAATGAAAGGATTTATCAAGGGACAAAAGCTACAAAAAATGGGATTAAAAGCCCAGGTAAGTCACAGTATAAATTATTAATTATAAATAATTGAGTTAACTCAGTTATGCCTTATAGAACTATGTAGTTCTGTAAGTTTGATATATGTATATCAAATCATGCCTTCTTATGCCAAATTCCTAAGATATGCTTTTCAGAAATGGTAAGAGATTTATTCCATTTATCTAACTGTATCTCTTTCTGTTACTCAGCATCAGAAGTGAATCAAGGTATTTTGAGTATCTGCTTCAGAAATGGCAAAATTAATTATATGTTAATAGGCCTTCTATTAAATTGATTGAAGAAAATTATGAAGTAGGAGCAGAAAATATTTTTCTATTATTTGATAATTATCTGGTAGTTTTTCATTACCAAAAAAGAAAAACATGTTTTACTTAATACGCATTGGAAACACTTAGCTCTTGGTATGTACAGAACTGGACAAGACTGGACGAGACTGGAGCTAGAATGGCAGTGTGTGGTAGTGAGAAAGCCACGTGTTTTTGGAATCGGGGGATCTGAGTTTGAATCCCTGGTTTACCACCTCCTCGTTGTAGTCATTAACCACCCCAACTTGGCTTCCGGTTTATTTTGTTCTTGCTTTTGTTTTCTTAAATGGAAATAATCATTACCTCATTGGCTTGTTGGGAGACTTAAATGAAATAATTGTGTACTTAATTGTGTGATCCCTTAGGATACTGCAGAATTATTCTTTGAAGATGTCCGGTTGCCAGCTAGTAGTCTACTTGGAGAAGAAAATAAAGGCTTCTATTACCTCATGCAAGAACTTCCACAGGTCAGAGTTATTACAGAGTCTATCTTCTGATTAGCAAATGAAGTCGAATGAAATAACATAGAACTGTGTAAGTTTACGTATATAAAACTGGTGATATAGTCAATCATTAACTCAGGGATATGAATCAATGCTTATAAGTGAGTGGGGAAATTAGGTATTTCATAGCTGTAATATCCTCTTAGAATGATTGTAGCTTCTTAACTACAAGTCAAGAATTCTTAGCTCCTTATAAGGAACTGTCAGCCGAAACATTTGGCAGGATTTTTTTTGTAATACCTGAGAATCAAAGGGGAAGGTGATTGAGTTCATACCCAATAAGGTCAGCCCTCCATCTGTGTTTTTGGAGTGTGCTAGCTGAACGATCATTGAGCCTCACATGCCAGCATATGAGCATAGGTGCATTTGCCTAGTAACTGCCTCAGCCTGGGCTAAACGTAAAATTGGGGACAAGGCTAGAAACACTGCCACAGAAATCACTAGCAAGATGATTTAAAGTGACTGTGGATTGCACTAATAGACAGAATTTAATCTGTACCCTTTAAGATGTTGATTTTCACAGACCTATTAGGACATGTAATGTGCAGAGATCAATAAATAAAAATCAAGAATTTCATATTTTTCTTCTCATAGATGAATGATGAGAAGAAGGAATGAAATAAACTATGTCTGTATATGTAGTGAAGACAGTCATTTATAAAAATAAAGGATTTGTTTTAGAGAATTATGGATATGTCAAAATATTTTTGTAAATCTCTGTGGGAACATTTTCTCAGAGAATTAAGAAATAAATTAATTTTTATGAGTTTTATTAAGATTATTTATAAGATTTATCATCACTGAAATCATGTGAAAATCACTTGTGGAATTAGAATGATTCTTAGACCTAATTTTGTGTTATAGGAAAGGCTACTGATTGCTGAGTTGGCAGTTTCAGCCAGTGAATTCATGTTTGAAGAAACCAGGAATTACGTTAAAGAAAGAAAAGTTTTTGGGAAAACAGTTGCACATATGCAGGTAAGCTTGTCGTCATAGTTTAGTATTAAGTGACGTCAATCTAAATATGAATATGGAGTAATTTTCATAGAGGTAGTATAGAATCCATGGAGGTAGATGAGACCGTTGAGGGAATAAGACAAGAAGAGGTTCTAGGACAGAGTCCTGAGAAAAATGCAGGATTTACAGGTGGAGTAGGAGGGGAAGAACCTGCAAAGACAACAGAGAATGAATGGCTAGAAAGAAAAAAGCAAATCAAGCAAGTACTGTCCCAGAAGCCAAGAGGAAAGATTTCAAGTAGGCAGGAGTGGGACCAAAGGCACTTAGAGGGAAACTAAGATGAAGGTCAAGAATGCCTATTGGAAGGGCGCCTGAGTGGCTCAGATGGTTAAGCGTCTGCCTTCGGCTCAGGTCATGATCCCAGGGTCCTGGGATCGAGTCCCGCATCGGGCTCCCTGCTCCTTGGGAGCCTGCTTCTCCCTCTGCTTCTCTCTCTCTCTCTCTCTGTCTCTCATGAATAAATAAATAAAATCTTTAAAAAAAAAAAAAGAATGCCTATTGGAAGATGAATGGATAAAGAAGATGTGATATAGATAGATAGATAGATAGATAGATAGATAGATAGATAGATAGATAGAATGGAATATTACGCAGCCATCAAAAAGATGAAATCTTGCCATTTGCAATCACATGGATGGAACTAGAGGGTATTATGCTAAGAGAAATAAGTCAATCAGAGAAAGACAGTTATCATACGATCTCACTGATATGTGGAATTTAAGAAACAAGGCAAAGTATCATAGGGGAAGAGAGGGAAAAATGAAACCAGAGAGGGAGACAAACCATAAGAGATTCTTAATCTTAAGAAACAAAGTGAGGGCTGCTGGAAGGGAGCGGGATGGAGGGATGGGGTAACTGGGTGATGGACACTGGAGAGGGTATGTGTTGTAATAAGCACTGGGTATTATATAAGACTGATGAATCACAGACCTGTACCCTTGGAACAAATAATACCTTATATGTTAATTAATTGAATTAAAATTAATTAATTTAAAAAGAGTGCCCATTGGACATAGTGATAGGGAAGTTATTTCTTAAGAGCCATTAATGGACTAGGGTGGGGTGGTGCCAGACCAGAGTGGGTAGAGGAGTAAATGGAAATGGAGAAGTAAAGATATTGATAGCAGGCAACTCTTCCTGAGTTCGGCTGTGAATGGTAGTTAAGAGAAAGATAGTCACTAGGGGCTGAGAAGAGGGTGGGGGGCAGAACTTTGGGGTCCAGTGACATATTTAGAGATTATTAAGTTTTTGTCATTAAGATGAGAATGCTGGAGGCACATTTTAATACCTAGAGAAAGGATTTAGTTAAGAGGGAAATATTGTAGATATAAAGAAGATAATCAGCTGCATATGATATTTGAGAAAGTCTTAGGTTGTGGGTGCCAAAGCACATGGAAAGATAGGCCTTCCCACCCCCACAGCAGAGACCTTTCCCCCATCGTAACAGGAAGAAAAGAGGAGAGGACAGGTCTAGGTTCATTCAGATACTTAGCTCTGTTGGTAGAAAATTGCAAAAGCTCTTTTATGAAGGCTTCCATTTCCCTTAAGTAATATAGGGAGACTCAGTTCTTGAAAAACAGGTGAGTGAAGGGGACATGGAAGTGTCCAAGGAGA
Source organism: Eumetopias jubatus (assembly GCF_037043125.1). Lineage (NCBI taxonomy): Eukaryota > Metazoa > Chordata > Mammalia > Carnivora > Otariidae > Eumetopias > Eumetopias jubatus. The sequence goes on from NW_028274809.1 coordinate 27,027,756, forward strand.
GGAAGATTTGAAATACGTCTTCAAATTGAGAGACTGAACTAACTCGAAAAATGTAGTAAAGGCTGTTAGCAGTATTGAGCACTCGGATGAGGTTAATGATCATGGTTTATAATGGTACCTTCTGCTTTTTTTTTTAAGATTTTTTATTTATTCATTTGTCAGAGAGAGAGAGAGAGCACACACAGAGGGAGAAGCAGGCTCCCTGCTGAGCAAGGAGCCCGATGCGGGACTCAATCCCAGGATCCCGGGATCATGACCTGAGCCAAAAGCAGATGCTTAACCGACTGAGCCACCCAGGCGTCCCACCTTCTGCTTTTTCATGTATTAGATTTACTAGAAGGGTTTAGCCATCCAGGGTCAAGCACAGAGTAGGTGGATGATTGTTTAAAGTTGGGTTTTGCAAGGAAGTTGAAGGTATTTGCCAAAGAACTCAGCATATGGTGGCCATAATCACTAACCATGCCAATCAAATATTAGACTCTAGTTTCCTCTTAAATGAACAGCTTAAAAACAAGGCAGTCATAAAATTGGTTAAACATTTTACCAGCAAAAAACCTGGAGTTGGACATCTACTTGGAACAGTGTGAAGTGGAATGACCTATTAGATGATGGACTTTGTAAAGGGCAAGGCAGAAATGAAACACTTTGGTAGCCTTTTAGGACCAGCATTACAGAAATTAACTTCAGGCATGGTTAAGTCCTAGCTCAGCTACTTGGATCTCCGTGGTCTAGTCAGGTTATATGACGGCTCTCCAAAGCATTTTCTTATTTGCAAGATGTAAATAATATCTGTAGCTACCTTATAGAATTGCTGTGAGGATTAGATGGTACACCCAGAGTGCTCAGAATATTGCCTGGCAAACTAACCACTCCCTAAAGTTTGCTATTTTTCCCTTACATAATATATTCCTCCATTTTGTTCCAATCAATGAAGGGAACCTTTTTATCAACTTCTGGCTCCTGTTCTGGACCTACCCCAGGCCATTTTGAGAATTATTTGCTACCTGAATGTTCATCAAGTTACCTTTTTCCTGGGTGCCTGGGTGGCTCAGTCGGTTAAGTGTCTGCCTTCAGCTCAGGTCATGATCTCAGGGTCCTGGGATCAAGCCCAGCATCAGGCTCTCCGCTCATCAGCGGGTCTGCTTCTCCCTCTCCTTCTGCCTCTGTGATCACTTTTGCTCTCTCTCAAATAAATAAATAAAATCTTTAAAAAAAAAAAAAAAGGTTTTTCCATTCTGAAAAAAACTTCGTATCCTGTCTTATTGACATAAAATAGATCTAAAAATAGTTGTTCTGAATCTGAATCTAAAATGAGGCACACACTTTAGAAAACATTTTTAAAAATGGTGTGGTTTGGGATGCCTGAGTGGCTCAGTCATTTAAGCGTCTGCCTTCGGCTCAGCTGGGATCGAGTCCCACGTCGGGCTCCTTGTTCAGCAGGGAGCCTGCTTCTCCTGCTCCCCCTCCCTCTGCTTGTGCTCTTTCTCTCTCTCTAACAAATAAACAAATAAAATCTTTTTAAAAAAATTTTAAAAAACGGTATGGTTTGACTTGCCTAAATTGTGATTTCCTTCAAAGTAAGGATTTTATATTTTATATTGCTTGTCATTTGTGTATCATTAATTTACACATCGCAGTGATTCTCAGTGATTGCCCTCTTCCCCCCAGGTATTTAGAACTGTCAGGAAGTGGGGTACACAGCAATGGGAGGGATGTTTCATATTTGGTGCTCTGGAGGCTGATACCGTTAAATGTCCTGTAATTCAGAGATAGCTTTGTAAAGCAACTAATTGTCTCACTCAAAATGCCAATATTCTCCCTTTGAGAAATAGTGATATACATAATTTATTCCTTTTTGCTTCATTGAGCAAATATGTATTGATTGCCCTCTAAAAGTTGTATGCTGAAATGTAATTTGATAGGTGTGATTCTTAAAATACACACCATAGGCTCCTCCCAACATGAAGTATTACTCCGTGAATTTCTGAACTTTACCCAAAGTACTTTATAGGCATACCTAGAAAATACTGGCCAGTTCTGTTCCAGAATATTGCAATAAAGCAAGTCTAATGAATTTTTTGGTTTCCCAGTGCATATAAAAGTTATCTTTACACTATACTGTAGTCTACTAAGCGTGCAATAGCATTATGTCTAAAAGGTGTACATACATATGGGGCACCTACGTGGTGCAGTTGGTTAAGCATATGACTCTTGGTTTTGGCTCAGGTCTGATCGCAGGGTCATGAGATTGAGCCCCGAGTGGGGCTCTGCACTCAGTGTAGAGTCTGCTTAAGACTCTTTCTCCCTCTCCCTCTGCCCCTTCCCCCTGTGTGTGTGTGCTCTCTCCCTCCCTCTCTCAAATAAATAAATAAATCTTTGCAAAAAAATAAATGTGTGCATACCTTTATTAAAAAATACTTCATTGCTAAAAATGCTAGCCATCATCTAGCCTTCAGTGAGGGGTAATCTTTTTGCTGATGGAGGGTGCTTCGATGTTGATGGCTGCTGACTGATCAGGCTGGTGGCGGCTGTAGGTTGGGTGGCTTTGCCTTTTTTTTTTTTAAGACAACAATGAACTTGGCCACATCAGTTGACTCTTCCCTTAACAATCTTTCTGTAGCATACAATGCCTTTTGCTAGCATTTTATCCACCGTAGAACTTCTTTCAAAATTGGAGTCCGTCCTCTCAAACCCTGCTGCTGCTTCATCAACTAGGTTTGTGTGATATTCTGAACCTTCTGTTGTCATTCCCACAATCCTCACAGCATCTTTACCAGAATCTGCTGAACAACCACTTTTTTGTTCATCCATAAAAGGCAACTCCTCATCTGTTAAAGTTTATTATAAGATTGCAGCAATTCAGTCCTGTCTCCCAGCTCCACTTTCTGATTCTAGTTCTCTTGCTGTCCCCACCACGTCCACAGTCACTTCATCCACTGAAGTCTTGTATCCCTCAAAGTCATCCAGAAGGGTTGGAATCAACTACTTCTAAAACCCCCGTGAATGTTGATATTTCCACGTCTTCCTATGATTCATGAATGTTCTTAATGGCATTTGGAATGGTGGATTCTTTGGAGAGGGTTTTCACTTTACTTTGCCCAGATCCATCAGAGGAATCACTATCTATGGCAGCTACAGCCTTACAAAATGTATTCCTTAAATAATACAACTGGAAAGTCAAAATTGCTCCTTAATCCATGGGCTGCAGAATGGATGTTGTGTTAGTAGGCATGAAAACAACATTAATCTCATTGCCATCTCAGTCAGAACTCGGGTGATCAGGTGCATTGTCAATAATCAGTAATATTTGAAAGGCATTTTTTTCTTCTGAGCACAACAGTGGGCTTAACATAATCAATAAATCAACCATGTTGTAGACAGATGTGCTGTTATCCAGGCTTTGTTGTTCCAGTTCTAGAACACAGGCAGAATAGATCTAGCATAATTCTTAAGGGCCCTAGGATTTTCAGAATGGCCAGTGAGCACTGGCTCCAACTTAGTCACCAGCTGCATTAGCCCCTGGCAAGAAAGGCAGCCTGTCCTTTGAAGCTTTGAAGCCAGGCATTGACTTCTCCTTTCTAGCTGTGAAGGTCATAGATGGCATCTTCTTGCAATATAAGGCTGGTTCATCTACACTGAAAACCCATTGTGTAGTGTAGCCACCTTTGTTAATGATCTTAGCTGGAATTTCTGGATAACCTGCTGCTGCAGCTTCTGCATCAGCACTCGCTGCTTCAACTTGCAACTTTATGTTATTGACATGGCTTCTTTCCTTAAACCTCATGAACCAACCTCTGCCAACTTCAAACTTCTTCAAATTCCTCCCACCTCTCTCAGTTTTCATAGAATTAAGGAGAGTTGGGGGCTTGCTCTGGATTAGGTTTTGGCTTAAGGAAATGTTGTGGATGTTTTGATCTTCTATCCAGACCACTCAAACTTTCTCTATATCAGCAATAAGGCTGTTTCACTTTTTTTTTAAAGATTTTATTTATTTATTCATGAGAGACAGAGAGAGAGAGAGAGAGGCAGAGGGAGAAGCAGGCTCCCCGCTGAGCAGGGAGCCCGATGTGGGACTCGATCCCAGGACCCTGGGACCATGACCTGAGCCGAAGGCAGACGCCCAACCATCTGAGCCACCCAGGCGCCCAAGGCTGTTTCACTTTTTTATCACTCACATGTTCACGGGAGGAGCACTTTTAATTTCTTTCAAGAACTTTTCCTTTGCATTCACAGCTTGGCTAACTGGCATAAGAAGCATAGCTTTCAGCCTGGCTTGCTTTTGACATACCTTCCTCAGGAAGCTTAATCATTTCTAGCTTTTGATTTAAAATGAGTGGTGTATGACTCCTCCCTTTCACTTGGACCTTTAGAGGCCATTGTAGGGTTAAAAATGGGTCTCATTTCAGTATTTTTGTGTCACAAGGAATAGGGAGGCTCAGGGGATGGGGGAACGGCTGGTCAGTGGAGCGATCAGAACACACACATTTATCGATTAAGCTTACCATCTTATATGGGCGTGGTTCATGGTGCCTCAAAACAAGAATAGTAATATCAAAAATCACTGATCACCATAACAAATATAATAATAATGAAAAAGTTTGAAATATTGTGAAAATTACCAAAATATGACACAGAGACACAAAGTGAGCAAATGCTGTTGGAAAAATGGCACAGATAGACTTGGTCAACAGAGGGTCACCACAGACCTTCAATTTGTTAAAAATACAACATCTGCAAAGTGCAATGAAGCAAAGAGCAAGAAAACAAGGTATGTCTGTAATAGCTTTTGCTTCTGAAATCCAACCACCACCAATTTCATGCCTTTTAGCCCTATTATGGATACTATAAAAAGTGAACCTTGGGGAGCCTGGGTGGCACAGTCGGTCAAATGTCCAATTCTTGGTTTCGGCTCAGGATCTTGAGATCAAGCCCCACATCGGGCTCTATGCTGAGCACAGAGTCTGCTTAAGACTCTCCCTCTCCTTCTGGCCCTCCCCACCCTGCACACATGTGCTCTCTCTCTCTCTCGGAAACAAATTTTTTTAAAAAATTAAAAAATAGGGACGCCTGGCTGGCTCAGTTGGTTAAGCATCTACCTTTGGCTCAGGTCATGATCCCAGGGTCCTGGGTCTCAAGTCCCACATCGGGCTCCTTGCTCAGCGGGGAGTCTGCTTCTCCCTCTGCCTGCCGCTCCCCCTGCTTGTGCTCTCTCCCTCTTTCTCTCTCTCTCTGACATAATAAATAAATAAAATCTTTTAAAAAAATAAAAAGTGAACCCAATAAGCATATTTTCCATCTCCTTGGAAATCTACATTTCCTTTTATGGAATACGTATTAAATGACAACAAAGATGACCATGATATTACCCAGATTGTCTATAACTCAGAATGTTAAGTCTGATTTGACATTTGACCATGAAGGAAATAGGAAATTGGTATAATGTTTTCCCATAGAAGGAAAAAAGTTTATAATATATGTATTTCATATATTAATATATGTTATATATATTTTTTTTTAAAGATTTTATTTATTTATTTGAGAGAGAGAGAGTGAGAGATAGCATGAGAGGGAAGAGGGTCAGCGGGAGAAGCAGACTCCCTGCCGAGCAGGGAGCCCGATGCGGGACTCGATCCCGGGACTCCAGGATCATGACCTGAGCCGAAGGCAGTCGCTTAACCAACTGAGCCACCCAGGCGCCCAATATATGTTATATATTAATATGTATTTTATATAGTAATAGAAAATTTATGTATAGTTTATATATATTTCAAAGCAAGTACCGTTTTATTATTGCCTCCTTTCAAATGTAGTTTACCAAAATTTCACTAGGTGGCAGTAGCATTGCTTCTGCCCGTATACTAGGGCTCCCTGTAGTATGGTTTTCTGCATGAACATATGTATGTTTTCAGATTTTTGAGATATTTCTTCTAATCTTTCTGTTTTATTGAAATAAGTACCTTTGAGTAATATTTTCATATTCAGTCTAGGAATGTATTCAAAGAATATGAACAACCAATATATTGCTTTCACCTCCTATTCTAGAGCTGGGTACACTATCGTTCTGGTTATTAAAATGAAATAGAAGACCTTTAAATGTCATATTATACTTAGCCAAATGTCATCTTATGGTCATTTAACTATTCAGTTTCCTTCCTTTCTCTTTGTTATCCTTGAATTTTAAACATTTGGGGCCTTTCTGCCATTTGGATACATTCCACCAAAAAAATCATATTCTTTTTAGGATGGAGACCTGTCATACTTAAGTGGCAATTATTACAGGATTTTCATTTCCTTTCATTCATACCCTCCATATTTGATGTCAAATCTTATGGTTTTCTAAAGATTAGATAATAATTAGGTAAAACTCAGATATAAATAATGATAGTGACTCATTATTGCATTGTTTCCATGTGCCAGACACTGTGCTAAATGAATTGTCTCATTTTTTCTTCACAACTCTCTATAAAATAAGTTATATTTACCCTCATTTTACAGATAAGGAGATTGAGGCATGGAGAGGTTAAGCAATTTTGCCAAGATAACACAGATTATAACTCCAGAACCTACACTCTTAACTCACACACACTATTTACTACCCAGAAATTTAAAGTAGATAGACCTTTTTTTCTTTCCCCACTTCCTTCACCCATGGGCAATGAAGTGAAAATTCAATGTTCTTTTCTAAGACAAGCTTTAGTTATTTCCTGTGTGGTATCCTCTTGATTGTAAGAGCACAGAATATTACAAAAAGGAATAGGAGAGGAAAAAAACAGCACTTCTTCTTTACATTCCTCCAAAAAGTAATTACCCAATTCTTAAGACCTTGAGTGGGGGGTTAATTAACTATAAAATTAAATGGCAAACCTAACATGTTATATTTTATTTATATATGTATATTTTTTTAAGATTTTATTTATTTGTCAGAGAGAGAGAAAGCACAAGCAGGGAGAGCGGCAGGCAGAGGGAGAGGGAGAGGGAGACTGCTGAGCAGGGAGCCCGATGTAGGACTCGATCCCAGGACCCTGGGATCATGACCTGAGCCGAAGGCAGATGCTTAACCAACTAAGCCACCTGGGCACCCCAATGTTATATTTTATATTTGAGTTATAATATGTTAGAGTACAATTAATGCTTTTGTTTAAATGGAATGTGGGCTAGATAACCTCTTCAAATTGTATTCCAGTTCCACAATTGTATGATTCAAAGAGTTGTGTCTTTCAGAACTCTGAAAGATACTTCGATTCACTCAGTAGGTTTTGAGGATTTTTTTTTAAATGCTAGCTGCAGTAGTATCTATTAGTTATTAATGAATGTTTTAAAATATTGCTACAAGTGTGTTGATCATTCACAAGAAGCACCTTGCTAATAATGTGTGGTACAATTATTCACCACCATCCATTACAGAATAATTTCTGAAAACATGAGGCAATGTCTGCAGTGAAGAGCCAAGACAAAATCTGTATAGTAATGCCCAAAGTGATGTCTAAAATATGCAAATATTTAATCTCTTTATCCCCAGAGAGTAAATTATGTATTCTTGGAGGCATTAATTTCTTCAAACCTGTGGACTTCACTAAACGAATTAAAGCAAGAATTCTAAATGAGCCCATTCTGATCTGAAATTTAACTTCAGCTTCTGGAAGCTCCCAGCATTCCCAGAGAAATAGCTCTCATGTGAGGGAATTGGGCTTAGAGATCTTGATTCTCTCACATTGTAAATAGTGCATAAATTCTCAAGTGCGCCATCACAGTGGGGAGAGGGCAAAAGTATCTTAAGAATTGTCAGATTCTCAGGGCTTCTGGGTGGCTCAGTCTGTTGAGCATCTGACTATTGATTTTGGCTTGGGTCATGGTCTCAGGGTTGTGGGGTCAAGCCCCACATTGGGCTCTGCTCCCAGCAGGGACTCTACTTGGGATTCTCTCCCTCTCCCTCTGTCTCTCCCCACTGCGTGTGCTCTCTCTCTCTCTTTCAAATAAAAATAAATAAATTTAAAAAATTGTCAGATTCTCACTTATTTTCCAAATAAAGTGTTATAGATAATGTCACTGAACTAAACCAGGAATAGGCTTAGAGGGGATATATACTCATCTGTTTTCAATGTATAGAACAGTATTTCCTCACTTTTTTCCATTTCTTCTTCCATCTTTAGGTTTTCTGTGAATAATCTTGAATGTTTGGGGTGGAAGTGGGAAACTTCATGCTGATTAGGTGATAGAGATTTGGCCTAATTAAATATAAATGAATAGAAAGGGAGATAAACAAGGTAAGGGAAAGAGTGGGGCGGGGGAGAAGGTTTTGATGTGACCCAGCATGTTCTGAATCAGAGGCCAGGATACAGAGGTGGAAAAAATGTGGCACCCATCTTCCTATTGCTTGGTTTTGGAACCATTAGGTGCCAGTCATATTGTTTGTTTCTAGAACAGGATGGAGTAAAGCCAAGCGAAATGCAGTCAGTTGGGTTTTTCATTGGCATGGTAGTTATATTGATAACACCTCTGAGGAATCGGTCCCTCATAGCACCTACTCCTCCTGACCCTCAGGTCTTGCCTGGTCCCGGGTCTTATTATATTCCTTTTCTACTCTTTTCTGGAAATGGGAAGTACCCAAACTGTCCCCACAACAACGATGCTAAAAGGTTCAGTTTTGTGGTTTGAGAATTGCCCTAGTCAATAGGAATGGCAGGGCCAGCATCCTCTTGAGAATCTGGTCCCTAAAGCCTTCCTTTTGGGGACTCAATCATGGCTTTGAACTTGCCAGTGCATAGGTGGGGCACATGAATTTCTAGTTTGATTTTAACTGTGCCACTTTGTCACTAACTTCCACGCCTTTTATTAGCCACAGCAAAGGTCTCACTCATGAATTCCATAGCAGCATGATCAAAACTCTGTTCTGTCTGAATTTCCGCAAGGAAGAGAGAGCCAGCTGACCATAGCTGGGCCTTGAACCTAAGAGGTCAACTAGAATGGGGTGTATTTTGGGGGGTTACCCAAAGTGGAAGGCTAGTATGTCAAATCCAAGCCAGTTTCCTGAAGGAGTTTCAAGAGTTGGTGCCAAAGAGACCAGATGTAAACTCAGAATTCAAGGTATGAGAGCCAAGAAACTGGAATATAAGAAAATTTGATTGAAGTGAAAGCAGTCAAAAACACTTGAGAGTAGAGAGAATGATTTCGAAGGCTACTATAGGTTGTCTATGGGCCAGGAGGAGAAAGTATAAAATATTAACATTGGCCATTCCAGATCATTCAGTTCAAGTTAGAGACTAGCTATTGAGAGGGATCGGAGGAAGGGCAGAGAGAGATGAAAGAGGTTGGAGCATACTGGACTTTGATCTCTGAGTGCTCTGATGCTGTTATTCTACATTCTGTAGATCTAAATTAAATACTTTGCCATATAAAATAATGTCTAATAAATATTTTTAATGTTGTCCTTCCAGCTTGTTACTTTATTATTTTACTCCAAGACAAAGAAGCAGAATAGATAAATGTGTATACTTAATTTCATTAATAGAGACAAATTCTTTATAAAAAGCAAAAAAAGACATTCTATATGGATTTAGATTCTGGAGGAAAAAGAGGTGTTTTCAACAGCTGTATTAAAGGACTGTACCACCAGATGGTGCTCACCTATTGAAGCCATTGCTGTTTTTCAGGCAGTTTCCCTAACTGGTCTAAATTTTTTTTTTAATCTAAAACATGAGATGTTGTTTATGTATTTATCTCTTTTTTCATTTTTTAGTACAGATTTCTCTAGCAATGAATATAGTGGGTTTTAAATTTAAGTTATTTAGTTTAACATATGCCTCTTAGAGAGGGGAAAAAAAAAAGAACCGGTAATTCTGCTTTTGTTTTGCTCTAAAGATCTTCCATTACATAATTTTTGATATACTAGGTGACTAAAAATATGCTCTTCTTCTATGCTCAGTTTTTTCCCTTTCATTTTCTTTAAATTCAAGACAGTGCAGCATAAGCTGGCAGAATTAAAAACACACATTTGTGTAACCAGAGCTTTTGTGGACAGCTGTCTTCAGCTGCATGAAAAGAAACGTCTGGACTCTGCCACGGCCTCCATGGCGAAATATTGGTATGCGTGCTTCAGTAATTAAAATGTGGTGTTTGCACAGACTGTTATGCAATTCTTCCAACCTTACACTCAGCCGTGAGGGTCTTAAAGGAAGAAGGCTGTGAAAATAAAAACTACAGTAAGGATCAACTTAAAAAAAAAAAAATGCTGGAAGGTCCCATGAAGCCTATTTATAATGTGCTAAAAATTACTCAAGTGGATTTAACTTTTAGCTTGCTATTGAAAATAAGATATTAAGATACTGAAGTAGGGTGACTGGTTAGTTCATTCAAGTACTAGTTTAATTTCAAATTATCTGATGAGTAGCACTGTAATGAGACCAAACAAGAACAGTAAGACTTAGAATCCTGAGATTGAATCCCAAGTCTTTCATCGAATAACTATAATTAAATTTAATTCTCTCAGGGCCAATATTTTGATATCTGTAAAATGAGTAGATTGGACTGCATTTTTCTATTTAAAATGTTGTCCAGATCTAAGAAAAACGTCTGAAAAATTGATTGTCCCATCAAAAGTGACACATGCTCGATTGAGTGAAAGGGAAAATGTCCTATTAGCCTTGGAAAGACTTTTCATTGGGATTAAAGATGAGTAGCAATGGTATTAAAGATGAATTAATTGAAAAGAGACTCCTATAAGGTTTTTGTGTATTTTAAGATGCAAGAACATAGTTTAAATCAGATTCTGGAAATGGGTTTGGTTTCCTCTGTTTTAAAAACGAACATTCTCACATCTCATTAGCCCAAAAATAACCTAGAAAAAATTCCTGTCATTATTCATTAACTTGTGTTCAGTTCAATCAGAAATAGAATGGGGAAATATGCAGGATACTTCTTTATGTAATGATTCCAAAATAATAAAACTGCCAGGTTGAAATTGATGTGGCATTACTAGGAACTTGTACTTTGAGGGATACATTTTACATTTACATTTATAGCAAGTTCTTTGACTTATTGAAAAAAGTATAAAAATTTTTTAGACATTTTTAGAAAAAGAGATATTTAGATAGCTATTGACCTTATTGTTCTTTGAAAACACTAAGTTTAAAGACATACTGTTACTTCACATTGAAGCAGAGGAAGCAGCTAGTTATAGCCCAGTAAATATTTCACTAAAATACTTGCCAAATACAAAAATGTATAGAATTCCAAATATTGTTGCCCCCTGAGCCTTATCTGTTAATCATTATATTGTTACTGTTGTATTAGGAACATCCTCACCTGTCCTATGACTTAAGTTAAAAATTATTTTACAGAAGAAAATGTGGTTATGCTTACTTTTGCTTTGTTTCCCACTGTTGAAAAATAGGTTGAGGGGCACCTGGCCGGCTCAGTCAGTAGAGCATGCAACTTTTCATCTCAGGGTTGTGAGTTCAAGCCCCACGTTCTGGGCAGACATTACTTTACTTTAAAAGTTAAAAAATAAGAAAAATATGTTGAAAAGCATTTTGAGCTTATATTTTTATGTTAAGTTGAATAAAATCTCTACGAGTTATCTTATGAATTTTAATGATAGTTAAAATTACTGTGATAAGATCAAGAATATTTCTCAAGTATTTCAGATACTTTGGGAATAATAATGCCCAAATAATCTTTAACAAGTTTCCTAAATAATGGTGCGTACCTTAATAGTAGTCTTCCCTCTTAGGTTTTTACTTTTACTTTCAGTTTATTTCTCAAAATCCCTAAAAAAGTTTTTTCACAGTTACTGAAATTCAGAATTGCAGCCTTCAGGTAGAAGTGATACCTTTGGAGAAAAAGACATATTACAAGGCAAAAGGAAATAGATGGTTGTATAACTATATAGTTACTTAGATCATACAAAGAATCTAAATAAATTAGACCAAATTCAGGTTTTTACTTTGTCCTTTTCAGGCCTAAAGTAACCAAAACCTAATAGTCTATGCTTTCCACATTTTATTTCTAGCCTTACCAAAAACCCAGCCAGAACTAATTGATGAGGAAAGTATTCATTATGTGAAAACTGTCAAGAGATTTATTTCATATATAATTTATGTCAGTCTTCTCTGGTTAGCTAATATGTCTAATTGTAATTGTTTGATAATGTATGTCTTTAAGCAGTCAGAAATAATTTGTTTCCTGATTGTAAAGCACCTCGTGAAAATCCATTTCAAATGTTCCTTTTTTGCTTTTTATTTTGGTCATCTAGGGCATCTGACTTACAAAACCGTGTAGCTTATGACTGTGTCCAGCTCCATGGAGGTTGGGGATACATGTGGGAGTACCCAATTGCAAAGTGAGTATGATGTGAAGAAAAAGGAAAATTTCTTTACTGTACTTTGTACATTGAGTGTAGAGGAAAAAGAGAAGCAAAATCTTTGTATTTGTCATCTGACTACAGAGTGTGTTCAAGCGGATGAAACAGCTTCATGTTATCAGCTCGCTACTAGGATTTTATCATTTTTAAAGTGAAGAGACCAACATAATAAAGTTTGGCTTTATTTGAATCATTATACAGAAGGATTAATATCACTTTCTTTATGGTCAAATGATGCTGTATTTTATTGGTTAACCATAGTCACACAGGTTATTTCGACTCTTTTACTATGAGAATAAATGCTTCAACAAAACACCTTTAAACATTTGTCTTAGATACATGTGTTTTTGATTATGACAGGACAGAGTTCCAAAAGTAGTACTGCTGGTTCAAAAGTATGCATATTTTAAATTTTAATACATTGCCAGATTATTTTCTCTAGTTAGTCGCAACTCATATTCAAATGAAAAAAGTTTGAGGCTAACTTATCTTCCTAAACTATGAATGTTCCTGCTTTTTAAACCTTATGCTAACGTAGTGGATAAAAAATAGGTTATTAGTCTTCCTTTAATTTGCATTGACTATTAATTATTTTATTTTACTGTGGTAAGACCATTTAACATCAGATCTACCCTCTTCACAAATTTTTAAGTGTTCCATACTGTATTGTTAACTGAGGTACAACATTCTACTGCAGACCTATAATTAAACCTATTCATCTTGCTCAACTGAAACTTTATGCCCGTTGATTAATAACTCCCCATTTTCCTCTTCCCTTGTTCCTGGCAACCATCATTCTTCTCTGATTCTATGAATTTGGCTATTTTAGATACCTCATATAGGTGGAATCACAGAGTATTTGTCTTTCTGTGACTGGCTTATTTCACTTAACAGAATGTTCAAGTCCATCCAAGTTGTCACATATTGTAGAATTTCCCTCTGTTTTAAGGCTGAACAGTATTCCATTCCATTTTCTTTATCCATTCATCTGTGCATGGACATTTAGGTTGTTTCCACATCTTGGCTATTGTGAATAATACTGCAATGAACATGTGAATGCTAATATTGCTTGGAGGTCCTGTTCAATTCTTTACAATCAGTACCTAGAAATGGGATTTTAAAATCATATGGTAGTTCTATTTAATTTTTTGAGGAGCCTCCATACTGTTTTCCATAGCAGCTGCCCCATTTTGTATTCCCTCCAACAGTGTGCAGGGGTTGCAATTTCTCCACATTCTTCTCAACACCTGTTTTCCTTTTTTTTTTTTTTTAATAGCCATCCTCACAGATGTGAGGTGATATCTTACTATGGTTTTGATTTGCATTTCCCTGATTTGGGTGACAATGAGCATTTTTTCATATACCTGTTGGTCATTTATATGTCTTCTAAAATATCACTTTTTATTTTACTTTTTTAAAGATTTTATTTATTTATTTTAGATAGAATGCACACGTGCATGTGCGCACACACATACACACACACACATGAGCCAGAGGAGGGGCAGAGAGAGAGAGACAATCTCAATTCAGTATGAGCTAGACACTGGGCTTGATCTCACAACCATGAGATCATGACCTGAGCCAAAACCAAGAGTGAGACACTCAACTGACTGAGCCACCCAGGTGCCCCTAAAATATCACTTTTTAAAAGTAAAAAAAAAAATGGCACTTCAGAAAAAAACAAATATGAAAAGGATCAAAGTTTTCATATCTTAAATATTTGATTATTCATTTTGCTCTAGCAAATTTTCCTCTTATTTAGCAATATTTTCAGTTTATAAAACTTTCTCAAGGAAGTTTTACTATATGGAGAGAAGTCCAGTTGAGTTTTGAATTTGATAATGTGAATGCTATGGGCTTCTAAAAACTTTTTCTATTCTAATTTTAATCTAAATACAGACTATCTGAAAGGGAAAATTATCAAACTAGTATTCAAATTGACTTTCAAATTTATCATTTTGGCAAACATAATTGAAAACATTTGATATACTTATGGTCTTCAATGAGGAAAATTAAACATTTTAGTTAAGTTACATTAAGAACGGAAGCTCCAGTATAGATTTAATCTACTAATTTTCTGTAGCCATTGGGGCAGTTCAGAAAGCTTTAATCACAGGGTGTGTATAATTTATAACCTTTTGTAAAAACTCAGCAGCAACTAGGGCTTTTCCCTTCTTTGGGAATGTAGACATGAAGTAACTAAATTATATATATACACACACACTCATATATATACTCATTTTATTTTATTTTTTTATTTTTTTTATTTTTTGGTCAATCCCTGGACTTGGATTTTGGCATATATCCTTTCAGAACTACTTCAAATGAGCCTTAATCAAAAGCAGATTTTTTTTTATCTTTGTGTAGTCATGAAATCAGAAGTAAACATTGAGTTATGATAGCACAAATTAAATCATCACTGGAATTTTTTTTCTGTGCATTTTCATGTTTTATTCACAATATTAATCCATCTTATTCACAATATTCACAATGTAAGAAAGTAAAATCATAATGCATATCTATATTCTTCTACTTGACTGTGCCATTACAACTGCTGTTGGAAATGTAGACATGTATTGGCTCAGTGTTTGTCTAGTGTAGTTCAGGTTCCAAGAAAGGTGTATGAGGTGAAGAGTTACCATCCACATAGCCCAAGATCAGAGTGTAGAGTAAGTCTTGCTCTCTGTTTTCTTAGAGGCCATTCCTTCAGGTCAGTAGCAAGCAAATATTGTAGCTTGATGGCTTACTTGAAATGCCTGGTTTCAATTTGAGAGACTTATATTTCCTTTCAGGAATAATAATCCCCTTCTTGGCTGGTTCGTTAGTTCAAAGATTGTACGAACTTTTAAACTAGACTGCTATTTTTCTTCCCAAAGACATGGGGAAAGAACTTTTCATAAGTTAGGAAGAGAGAATAGTAGATAATATCAAAAGGCTGATTAGACACATTAGGCAGTATGCGGTTGCAGTGCACAGATTTTGAGAGAAAAAAATCATTCTGATTGTGTTTCTTATATCCTCGGATTAAGCTGTTTTATTTGTGTGTGTGTGTGTGTGTGTGTGTGTGTGTGTGTGTGTGTTTTGGATTTGTTGGGGTTTTTTATTTGTTTTGCTTTTTTGTTTTGTCGCTTTTTATTTGATTTTTATTTGTTTTTAAATAACTGGTCTTAAGCATATGAATATGTTTCTGTCTTACTCATTAAGCTTGGGGACTTTGAGAAGTGAGGCTTACTGAGCTTTGCCATTTCAAGACTCCTCTGCCCTGCTAGGAGGAACAGCCTGAGATACAGAGCTTTGTCACTGTGTGGTTAAACATTCCTTCTGCTGCCTTTCTCTGTTAATTTTAGTTGATGACTTAATTTAATTAGTAACCTATAAAAGGTCTACTGATCTCTGTCATTACCTACTCCATTGGAACTTATTTAATGTGGGAAAAAAAAAAAGCCCAGTCCAAAAATTTCTAAA
Source organism: Eumetopias jubatus (assembly GCF_037043125.1). NCBI lineage: Eukaryota > Metazoa > Chordata > Mammalia > Carnivora > Otariidae > Eumetopias > Eumetopias jubatus. The sequence goes on from NW_028274809.1 coordinate 27,043,579, forward strand.
AGCATTGCTGAAGTAGGCTGAAATGCTAGGTAAGTTCTCTATGTGCAAGTGCTGGATTTTGTGGGCAACAGTGTAATCTGTTCAAAAGAAGAAATATATTTGAAAATGCAAATGTCTTCATATTTCAAGTTTCATCAAAAAGTAGGTATTGAGACTCTAAAATTCCTTTGTAATACACTAAATCCATAAATATTTACTGAGTGCTCACTGTTTGCAAGGTACCATGATGAATATGTAGTCCCAGAACTGGTCATTTTTCTAGAGAGCCGGCACATTTAATTTGTCTCAGATTAAAAACAAAACAAATTAAAAACAAAAAACAGGGGCGCCTGGGTGGCTCAGTCGGTTAATTGGCTGCCTTGGGCTCGGGTCATGATTCTGGAACCCTGAGATCGGGCCCCGCCTTGGGCTCCCTGCTCAGTGGAGAGCCTCCTTCTCCCACTCCCTCTGCCCCCCACCATGCTCTTGCTGTCTTGCTCTCTCTCAAATAAAGAAAATTTTAAAAATAAATAAATATAAATGTAAATAAATAAAAACAAAAAACATTCTATGCTTGAAAAAAAAAATGCCTTTGAATTCGTCTACTAGGAAAGTCCAAAGCTCATAACTAGTCCTGCATGCCTATACCAATGAAAATATTGTGATAGAATAAAAAAGATACTTGCCAAAGTAGCAAGATACCTACCTTCTCATTCCAGCCTGCCAATTAATTATCTGTTATGTGACCAATAAATAGCAACCATTAATTAGTGCATGTATAACTGCTCTGCACTCAGTTTCTTTACCTGCAAAACAATAGTAATATTTATCCTCCCTGATGCTGGTGTAAAGGATAAAGGATATGAGAGGATAAAATGAGATGAGAAAATGAGAGGATAAAATGAGAGGATAAAGTGGGAGGATAAAATGAGATGAGAAAAGGTAAAAACAACTATACAGTTTCCTGGTTGCTATCATTGCTACCAACAGTGAATTCCTCGTAACATTTTTTCTTTTTTTGTGGCAGTAGACTTAGGCACTCAGTATTTTAATGTCATACATTACTGGAGTGACTATTAACCATTTTCAAAAAATAAGTTACTTGTTAACTTTGTGGGAAGTAATATTTTCTAAAGCATCAATTTATACTCCTGATGGCAGCATTGGTAGTGGGACTCTAAAGGGATGTTAGAAAATAGGTACTTTCTTTTCTCTTTTGTTTCCTGTAAAACCAGTAGATTATAACTTTTTTAAGGGAACATTAACGATAACAAGAAATTAAGACATTTTGTCCATTCTAAACCTGAAACAGCCTTTTTTAGAATGCTGTATGTGCTAAATTTTACAAAATTAAATCAATAAAACATACTAATAAATGTTATTTTGAAATTGCAGTCTCATCAAGCAAACTAAAACAAAGCTATAAAGATGACCAGTATCTTAATAGAATTTTATAATTATACAAATCTGGGATGAATGCCATAGTGGAAAAAAAGGAATTTATGAAGAACTTTTATTGTTTGGATTCATTAAATAAAGTAACTAATAATTACCTGGTAAGTCAAAATTTGTAATTTCCAATATCTTTTATTTACTCATTCAGTCATCTTCTGATTTATTTAGAGCTTATGTGGATGCCCGAGTTCAGCCAATCTATGGTGGTACCAACGAAATAATGAAGGAGCTGATTGCAAGAGATATCGTCCATGACAAATAGACATCTGCCCACATCCTGGAATCCTGTTACAACTAATCTGGTTTTAAATCTACTCAAGATAAAATGCAACCTGGCAAGGGAGGAAATGCTAAACATGTTTTTATATGCTCTCTTAAAGAGAAATCAAATATGAAATTAATACAGTGGTAGGAGAAACTTTGAATTCAAAGATTCTAAAATTCTCCAGTACGAGGTTTAACTTTTAATTTTTTACATAGCTAAAAGGCAAACATTTTCTGATTCTAGAAACCTTGGTGTTTGGTTCTCCCTAAAATTCTAAAAAAGCATAATTGCTTTCAAATTGAGGCAGCAATAGTTTTGTTACTATTACTATTTACAGTAACATTAATAATAGTTACAGCACATTGACTTTGAAAGGGAAGAATATACAATGTAAATGCTTTCTACCACCCTCTCCTAAACCTCTCTTTTTAGGCCGTGGAATCATTTCCTCAAACAAAAGCTTATGCAGAGTCTCTGAAATGCTGATGAATGAAGTGGAAGCAGGAACCACTGGATTCCTGGAACCACTAAACTCAAGCTGAGCATTTGCCCAACCCCACCCAACTAGAGAATGTGGTCGCTTCTCTCATCTACCAACACCTGGGCTTTCAACAGATTTTATCCCAGTTCCATTTATAGGAGAACACAGAATAATTTATCATCCTTTAGTTTCAATATATTGGTATACCTTATAGGTATCAAAACAGAGACTTTTATTTTGGAGCAGTGTACTTTTAAAAACTAACAAATACTTTGTGTCTTCTATAAGCCGAACTTAAAAATATGATGGCAAATGAAATGCAAGATCCCTGCTAAGAAGTGAATAAACAAATAAATTGCAACAGATAAAGTAAGAAGTAAATAAACAAAATTTCAAATCATGATAAGTGTAATAATAACAGAAATCATTTAAAATAGAAAAGTGAGGGGCACCTGGCCGGCTGGCTCAATCAGTAGAGCATGCAGCCCTTGATTTTGGGGTTGTGAGTGTAAGCCCCATGTTGGGTGTGGAGATTACTTAAAAATAAAATCTTTTTAAAAAGTAAATAAATGGGGCACCTGGGTAGCTCATTCGTTAAGCGTCATGATCCCAGGGTCCTGGGATGGAGCCCCGCATCAGGCTCCCTGCTTCATAGGAAGCCTGCTTCTCCCTCTCCCACTCCCCCTGCTTGTGTTCCCTCTCTCGCTGTGTATCTCTCTGTCAAATAAATAAAATTTCTTAAAAAATTAATTAATTAAAAGTAAATAAATAAGATAGGAAAGTGAGGAAACATTTGATTTGACACTGAAAAGTAATTATTATCAAAAAAGAAGCCATTGGGTGCCTGGGTGGCTCAGTTGGTTGGGCAAAAAAAAAAAAAAGCCATTAATTGAATTTGTAATCTGCTAGAATCATTTCAGTACCTTTTTTTTTTTTTGCATATACCTGTGAAACAGTGAATAAAGACATTTTAATGGAAACAAATAGAGGTCTTCTTGATAAACTTCGAAAACTTAAAACATTTTATTTGGTGTTGTTGGTATTGTTTTTTATTGCAACCATTACAACTGGGTAGAGCAGAGGGAAGAGAAAATACTTTGATACCATTCTTTCCTAGAATTCCACACCTCTTGGGTAGAAGTTTGTATGATTGCGCCCCCGGAATTCTTGTTCATAGGTATTAAATACCGTGCAAAATCGGTTAAAATAAATTTTTATTAGATTACGGTATTTGTAGTTTTCCCCCCCATTACCGGAAACCAATATAGGATTAGACAGACTGACCCGCTGCCTCTCAGACCCTTTTCCTTCCTTTCTCAATCTTACAGAAACTAGATTTTAGGAACATACACATAAAAAGTACACTGGCATAGTAGGAAAAGCCTACTATGTGGAGACGGACAGACCTAAATTTGAATAAATACTCTACCTTTTAGGAGCTGTTGGATCTTGGGCAAGTTCTTTTAATGTCTCAGGATTCTTTCAGGTGCAAATGACAAAAGAAACCTAATTCGTACTATTGTGAACACAATAGCTTAAAAGGATTGTGGAGAGGCAGTTGGGTAGCTTAGTTAAATGCCCAACTCTTGATTTTGGCTCAGGTCATGATCTCAGGGTCGTGAGACCGAGCCCTTCATCCACGCTGGGCGTGGAGCCTGCTTAAGAGTCTGTCTCTGCCCCTCCCCCGCCCAAAGTAAATAACGATAAAAGGATTGTGGAGTAGTTCAAACAATCTAAAACAACTATAGGAACTAGGGTCCCAGAGGCTTGATTCCAGGGCTTAGGACTGCCAGCACTTAAACTATAACCAACTATGTTATTTATTTATTTTTTTTGCAAATGGGTCTAATGGACCCTGTAGAGAAATTTCATTGCACACTCTGTAAAAATGACCTTGGGCTTCTCTGGGCCTACAGCCTTCAGCACGATGTCATTATAAGGTAGGGGAAAGGTGCATTATGATTGACAGTCTCATCAGGAATACACAGACGGGGAGAGGCAGTTCCTGAAGCAAGAGTGGTATTATCAAAAGAATGGGAACAGAAAAGTCGGCTAGGAAGACCTAAATCATACACACACAAAGCTATTACAGTCCACTAGAGCTAGGAATAGGTTTTGGTAATTTATATATCTCAGAGAGTCAAAGGATTTCTAAGACAGGATATCTTCTTGGAATAATGTCTAGGATTTTTCTAGCTCCTAAACCAGTTTTTTGTTGTTGTTTTTTTTTTGTCTTGGCAACTTCACTTTTCTTTTGGGCCCCTAAAAGATGCATGTGTTATATCATGGGCTTAAAGCTGAAAGCAAGAAAAAGGGGAGTTCAAAATGTGTTTCTTAACCTTTGATTTAGTTTTCATTTCTTAAATAGCTGATCTTTGTGTTTTGCTTGTGTGGTTTTGATTGTTATCCCCCAGGGAGGGCATTTGTCATCATGTGCTGAGTGCTCAAGAAACGATAAATAATAATAATTCTCAAAAGAACAGACTGGACCAACCCAGCAAGAGAGCCACACTGTGTAAATAATTAATGAGCATCAAAAAGCCTGAGTAATTTTGTTTTTTAGCTGAGGTTTTTAGAATCATAATTATTGCTGTAAAATTTTCACCCTTTATTTCTTTGATGGTGTCATTGAAAATGGTAATATATAAAAGAAGCTGTTTCGATATGCTATTTTAAAATCTAACTGCAAATCTTTACTAATCTAGTAATTTTAGGAGTTTATTGCTCAAGGTGTAAGATTTCTAGGAGACTGTTTTTTTTCCATAGGTCAGTATTATTTTTGGCACACGCAGCATTTATTTATTTGGAGTCATTGGAAAGATTTGACATTGAGATGGAAACCAACAGTAGGCCTATCATGTCTACTGCTTTATAGTAAATGTGGAAAGGAAGTTCTACTCTGTTTTTGAAATCTCATTTCCCGTTTTTAAGAAAAATTACAGAAAACTTCAAACATTCTCAAAAATAGTAAAGATCATATAATGAACCACTAGCTTCCACGTTTGCCAATGTATCTCCTCCACTTGTTTTTCTCAATTATTTTAAAGCAAATCCCAGACTTGTTCCTATTTCACTCATACATGTATATCTCAGAATACATATCTAATTGATGAAGTCTTTTTTACATAACCACAAGGCCATCATCATATTTTAAAAATAAATTTAACTTACACTTCCAAATGAACATTAAAGTTTTCTTGGTTGTATCAAGAATGCCTCTTGTAGGGGCGCGTGGGTGGCTCAGTCGTTGGATGTCTGCCTTCGGCTCAGGTCATGATCCCAGGGTCCTGGGATGGAGCCCCGCATTGGGCTCCCTACTTAGCGGGGGGGGGGCCTGCTTCTCCCTCCCCCACTCCCCTGCTTGTGTTCCTTCTCTCGCTGTGTCTCTCTCTGTCAGATAAATAAATAAAATCTTTAAAAAAAAAAAGAATGCCTCTTGTAGTTGGTTTGTTCAAATCAGGATCCAAATAAGGTCCACAAATTGCATTTTTTTCTCTTAAATCTCTTATTTTATAACTGTTCTCCCTTCTCTCTTTTTTCTTTCTTTTTAAATTCTATTTTTTTAATTAACATAAGCAAATTTGCCTGTTTTTGATATACATACATACAGTAAAATTGCCTTTTTTGGTTCTCTGAATTTAGCATGTAAATAGATTCATGCAACCCCCACCACAATCAGGATACAGAACAGTTCCATTACCCCCCAAAAATACCTTGTGCCCTTTATAGTCACACCCTCTTTACCTCTACCCCTGATCTGTTCTGTTACTCTAGTTTTGTCGTTTCGAGACTGTCATATAAATGGAGGAATATGTAACTCCTCGAGAATGGCTTCATTTCTCTTAGTAAAATGAATTTAAGATTTATTCATGTTGTGTGAATAGGGTGTTCCTTGTTTTAGTGCTAAATAGTATGTCACTGTATGGATATACTGCAGTTTGTTCATTCATTCACCTGCGTAAGGCCATTTGGTTGCTGAGATTAAATACCCAGGAAATGAGTTGGAGAGAATTGTTAGGTCATAAAGGTAAATATTGAACTTTCTAGGAAATGCCAAGCTGTTTTTCCAGAATACCAGAACCATTTGGCTTTCCACCAGCAATGTAAGAGTTCCAATTGCTCTGCATCTTCTCTAGCACTGTATTTTTTATTTTAGTCATTCTAATGTGTATGTAGTGGTATTGCATTGTGGTTTTAATTTGCATTTCCCTAATGCCTAATGATATTGAACAGCTTTTCATGTGCTTATTTGCCTTCCACATATCTTCTTTGGTGAATTTTCTAATCAGATCTTTTGCCCATTTTTTAGTCAGGTTGCTTGTTAATGTCACGCTTTAAGAGCTCTTTATATATTCTGATACTGTCAAGCACAAGGCAAAACCCTGCTGACAGATTCAGCCAGTAAGGAAACAATGAGCCCTTTTTTGACTCAGTTTACTGTTTACATAGAGTGAAAAGATGAGTAGCTTAAATGTACCAGCTCTCTGTGGTCTTTGTGTGGGATGGCACTGAAACAAAAGAGGCCAGATGACTGTAGCAGGAATGATGGGACACTCTTGCTGAGGATTCCATTCCATGGTGCTGCTCATCACTTTTACAGCTGTATGTGTGCCTTAATGCTTGTGAGGCAGAAAAGCCTCATACCCCATAAAGTTTCAGAACCCTGAAACTATGAACACTGTCTCATGACAGCCTCCTGGGTAGATAGGGAAGCCAGTGGGAAATGGCCTTGTAGCCGCACCTCTCACGTCTGCCATGGTCTCATGTTCCGGGAGGATCACAAGGCATTCTATCAAGATTCCGCCACTATTCAAGCCTTGCCTATGTGGTCTATGTGGCAATATGCAAGGTGGTCAGGCTCTGGCTCTTCCCCGATAGATACAAGTCCTTTGTCAGATACGTGATTTGTAAATATTTACTCTCTGTCTGTAGCTAGTTCTGAAATGGGTTTCATAGAGCTAAAGTTTTTAATTTTGATGAATTCAAATTGATAAATTTTTTCTTCTATGGATCATGAATTTGGTATCATATCTAAGAACTTTTTGCTCAAACTCAAGTCATAAAGGTTTTTTTCCTGTTTTCTTCTAAGAATTTTGTACTTTACGCTTTTCATTTAGGGGCACCTGGGTGGCTCAGTTGGTTAAGGGTCCAACTCTTGATCTCAGCTCAGGTCTTGATCTCCAGGTCATGAGTTATAGCCCTACATTGGGCTCCACGCTGGGCGTGGAGCCTACATAAACAAACAAACAAAAAACAATGTATTGTTCATTTAGATCTATGTTCCATTTAGTAATTTTTCTAAGGTATGAGATTTATGTCAAGGTGCATTTTTTTGCTTGTAGTTGTCTAATTCTGCCAGTACCACTTGTTGAAAAGAATATCTTTATTTTCATTGACTTACCTTTGTACTTTTGTTAAAAATCAATCAAACTATATTTGTGTGGGTTTGTTTCTGGACTCTGTTCTGTTTCATTGATCTATATATATCCTTCTTTGCCTTAGAGTGGCTTTATGGAAAGCCTTAGGTGATGGGTATTAAAGAGGGCACATATTGAATGGAGCACTGGGTGTTATATGCAAACAACGAATCATGGAACACTACATTAAAAACTAATAATAATAATAATAATGTATGGTGACTAACATAACACAATAAAGTAAAATTTAAAAAAATCAGATAATGGGATTCCTCTAATTTTATTCTTCTTTTTCAAAACTGTTTTGGCTATTCTAATCCTTTTCCCTTTCCATACAAATTTTTGAATCAACTTTATATCTATAAAATATCCTGCTAGGGTTTTGATTGGAATTACAGTAAGTCTGTTAATCACTTCAGAGGGATTTGCCATTTTTACTATGTTGAATCTTCCAAATCATGAATGGGAATGACTTAATTTACTTAGATCTTCTTTGATTTATTACTTCAAGCATTTTGTAGTTTTATTTTTTTTTAATATTTTATTTATTTATTCATGAGAGACAGAGGAAGAGAGAGAGAGAAGCAGGCTCCCAAGGAGCAGGGAGCCCAATATGGGACTCGATCCCAGGACCCCGGGATCATGACCTGAGCCGAAGGCAGATGCTTAACCATCTGAGCCACCCAGGCGCCCTCATTTTGTAGTTTTAAACATAGAGATCCTATATGTGTTTGTTATATTTACAATTTCTTTTTTCTTTCTTTTTTTTGGGGGGGCAGCTACTGTAAATTGTAGTGATGTTTAATTCTGGCTTGCAGTTTTTCTTGTTTTTGTTTTAAAGAGGGAGGGAGCAGAGGAGCAGAGGGAGAGGGAGAATATTCAGCTAGGCATGGAGACTTACACGAGGCTCCATCTCATGTCCTTGAAATCATGACCTGAGCTGAAACCAAGAGTTAGTAGCATAAACGACTGAGCCACCCAGGCACTCTGGCTTACAGTTTTCTGTTGCCAATGTAATTGATTGTTGTTTGTTGACCTTGCGTCCTACGATCTGCTAAAAGTCATCTATAAATTTTAGGGTTTTTTTAGTTTGTTTTTTGGGGTTTTTTGTAGACTCCTTGGGATAATCTACATAGACAATAATGTCATTCATGAATAGGGACAGTTTTATTTTTTTTAACCCGTCTGTCTGTCTCTATGTCTGCCTTCCTTCTTTCCTTTCCTTTCTCTGCCTTCTTTTCTTCTTTCTTCCTCCCTCCCTCCCTTCATTCCTCCCTTTCTTTTTTTCTTATTGTACTTACTAGGACTTCCACTACAATATTGCATAGTAATTGTGAAAATGGACCTTCTTGTTTATTTCTGATCTTAGGGGGAAAGCATTCGAGCTTTCACATTAAATACAGGTTTTAAGTAGATTTTTAGTAGATGTGCTTGATCAGGTTTAAGTGGTTCTACTGTATTCCTAATTTGATGAGAGTTTTTACCATTAAAGGATGTTGAATTCTGTCAAATGCTTTCCTACATGAATTGATATGATCATATGGTTTTTCTTCTTTGGAGTATTAATATTATGGATTACATTGATTGTATTTTGAGTATTGAACCAACCTCATATTTCTGGGATAAACCCCATATGGTCATTGTATGTTATGATTTTTACACATTGCTTGGTTCTATTTGATATAATTTACTGGGAATTTTTGCCTCTATCTTCATAAGGAATTTATGAAAATTATGAAAATTTATCTCTAATTTTCTTTTTTTTCAAAGATTTTATTTATTTATTTGACAGAGACACAGCCAGAGAGGGAACACAAGCAGGCACAGTGGAAGAGGGAGAAGCAGGCTTCCCGCGGAGCAGGTAGCCCGATGCGGGGCTCGATCCCAGGATCCTGGGATCATGACCTGAGCCGAAGGCAGATGCCCAATGACTGAGCCACCCAGATGCCCCAACTCTAATTTTCTTTTCTTGAACTGTCTTTGCCTGGTTTTATTATGGTAATGCTAACCTTGAGAAATGAGTTGGGGATTATTTCTTTTTCCTCCATGCTATTGATTTGTTAGAAAAAAAATTTAGTCATTTGTTTTGTGGAATATCCATTATTGATTTGCCTGATTGATCTTTCATGGTGATTTTTAATTTATTCCTTTATTCCCTATGTTTCCTATAAACTGATAGAGCAAAAGGTTTGGTTAGATTCAGGATCAATATTTTTGTCTGGAAAACTTAATAAATGGTGCTGTGAATATTCCATTGCATTGCACGAGGAGGCATATAATATCTAGTTGTCTCACTTTTAGAGATACTGAGATTGATCAGTGGATTCAGATAGTACTAGTCTGATACTTCCATAAAATTCCCTGTCAACATTTTACCTAATGGTTTTAATATCCACTGATAATTATTTATAAAATCTATGATTTCATTTGGAGTTGTAAAGAATGATTTTGTAATTTTGAACTCCTTTTGCATTGATTAACTTTCATAGAGAAGAACTTTCATCAACTTTTTGGTTAGTCTCTGTGTGCATTGGGTCCTCTAGTAATCAGAAGTGGAGACAGAGAAGTGCAAGAGGTTTTTTCGAGAGGTAACATCTGTGAAAGATGAAAATGGAAGGAAGTCATTGGACAAGGGGAAGTCACTGGCCAAGGTCTTAGACCATAAAGCAGATCTGACAGTCTTGCAGAGTCCACTGAGGAACTCTGGGGTAAAGACTGCCCATTAGAAGAGTCCCACATTTGTCTTAAATGGTCAGCCCCTGTTTCTTATGCCCTCATCAGTCATTGTCCAAGGACTGCCTGGGAAGAGTGTGGCCTCAGCTCAAAAGCTAATGTGGATCCTACAGCTACTACAGCTAGACGCTCAGTTAACTGTGTTCCCTACAACAAAGAGGCAAGTTCTTTCTTGAAGGGAGATGAGTTGTACCTCCCTTCCATTTCAGGATGGCTGCCACATCCTGAAAAAGAATTTGTAAATAAAAGGCAAAGTAAATTCTTGATTTTTGCTTTCCATTTATCAGTTTTTAGAGTAATGAGTGGGTATCCTAAGAACCTCCAATGTCTTTTTAGTATCAATAAGATTTTGGAAATGTTGATGTATTTTAGTTAATTGCAGTCATTATTCTTTTTGATGTGTGAATTGTTTCATCTTAGGCCAGTAAGATTTGCTGTAAGGTTGTTTCAAATTTTTTCTTTTTTATTATAAAAAATGTCAAATATATACAAAACTACAGAGAATAGTGTAATGAACCACCATGTATACATCCCCCAGTTTTGACAATTATCACCTCATGACTAATCTTTAGTCATCTGTAGCACTATATACCCCCAACTGTCATAGATTATTTTAAGATTTTTTTTTTTAGAGATTTATTTATTTTATAGAGAGGGAGTGCACGTGAGTGGTGGGAGGGGCTGAGGGAGAGAGAGAGAGACTCCTTGAGCAGACTCCCCGCTGAGCATGGAGCCCATCACAGGGCTCAATCCCAAGAAACTGAGATCATGACCTGAGCCAAAATCAAAAGCTGGTCGCCCAACTAACTGAGCTATGAGCTACCCAGGTGTCCCATGTCATGGATTATTTTATTAATTAAATTTAATTTTATTTAAATTCAATTAATTAACATATACTGTATTATTAGTTTCAGAGGTAAAGGTCAGTGATTCATCAGTTGTATATAACACCCAGTGCTCATTACATTATGTGCCGTCCTTAATGCCCATCATCTAGTTACCCCATTCCCCTACCCCCTTCCTCTCCAGCATCCCTCAGTTTGTTTCCTATGGTTAAGAGTCTATTATGGTTTGTCTCCCTCTCTGATTTCATCTTGTTTTATTTTTCCCTCCCTTCCTCTATGCTCCTCTGTTTTGTTTTTTAAATTCCACACATGAGTGAAATCATATGATAATTGTCTTTCTCTGATTAACTTACTTCACTTAGCCTAATACCCTAGTTCCATCCATGTCGTTGCAAATGGCAAGATTTCATTTTTTTGATGGCTGAGTAATACTCCAGTGTGTGTGTGTGTGTGTGTGTGTGTGTGTGTGTATATATATATCACATCTTCTTTATCCATGTATCTGTTGATGGACATCTAGGCCATTTCCATAGTTTGGCTATTGTGGACATTGCTGCTATAAACATTGGGGTATAGGTGCCCCTTCAGATCACTACATTTGTATCTTTGTGGTAAATACCCAATAGTGCAATTGCGGGCGCCTGGGTGGCTCAGTTGGTTAAGCAACTGCCTTCGGCTCAGGTCATGATCCCGGAGTCCCGGGATCGAGTCCCACATCGGGCTCCCTGCTCGGCGAGGAGCCTGCTTCTCCCTCTGGCCCTCACCCCTCTCGTGTACTCTCTCTCTCATTCTCGCTCTCTCAAATAAATAAATAAATCTTTAAAAAAAATAAATAGTGCAATTGCTGGGTCATAGGGAATTCTATTTTTAACTTTTTGAGGAACCTCCATACTGTTTTCCAGAGTGGCTGTACCAGCTTGCATACCCACCAACAATGTGAGAGGGTTCCCCTTTCTTTGCATCCTCACCAACATTTGTTGTTTCCTGACTTGTTAATTTTAGCCATTCTGATTGGTGTGAGGTGGTATCTCATTGTGGTTTTGGTTTGTATTTCCCTGATGCCGAGTGATGTGGAGCATTTTTTTTCATGTGTCTGTTGGTCATTTGTCTGTCTTCTTTGGAGAAATGCCTATTCATGTCTTCTGCCCATTTCTTGATTGGATTATGTGTTCTTGGGTGTTGAGTTTGGTAAGTTCTTTATAGATTTTGGATACTAGCCCTTTATCTTATATGTCATTTGCAAATATCTTCTCCCATTCTGTGGGTTTTCTTTTGGTTTTGTCAGACCGTTTCCTTTGCTGTGAAGAAGCTTTTTATCTTGATGAAATCCCAATAGTTCATTTTTGCCTTTGTTTCCCTTGCCTTTGGAGACATGACTAGCAAGAAGTTGCTGCAACTGAGGTCACAGAGGTTGCTGCCTGTGTTCTCCTTGAGGATTTTGATGGATTCCTATCTGACATTTAGGTTTTTCATTCATTTTGAGTTTATTTTTGTGTATGGTATAAGAAAATGGTCCAGTTTCATTCTTCTGCATGTGGCTGTCCAATTTTCCTAAGACCATTTGTTCAAGAGACTTTTTTTTCCCATTAGATATTCTTTCCTGTTTTGTCAAAGATGAGTTGACTGTAGAGGTGAGGACCATCATGGATTATTTTAAAACAAATACCAGACGTCATGTAATGCTGAAACATTTTGACATGACAGTTATTTCTGACAGTGTCCGTACTCTATGGCACCACAAAATTTCCCATGCCCATCATGTACAAATTCTGCCTTAGAGCTGAAATCAGCCATTTTTGCAAATATCCCTAGTCTATTTTAGTGAGGTTTTTTTCTAGTTTCAGAGTACTACCAAATTTATTTGTTTTTTTTTAATTTTACCTTGTTTAATAAAATCCATCTTGACTATATTTTGATTAGTAAAAATTGTAGTTTTTCTTCTATCTTTTACTTAAATCTAAACTCCTCAGAAGTTTATCTTAACATATACCAAGAGAGGTTATGTTCCATTTTACGTAGAAAATTATATCAATAGAATATTTTCTGCTACAAGAAACAGAAAACCCAAACCAAATTTGACTTAAAAAAAATGAAGGAAGGGTTCATTAAACTGGAAAGCTCAAAGATAGAACAGACTAAAACTGGTTGACCAAACAGTTTAGTTTTGTCACTAAGGACCCACTTTAGGGGCGCCTGGGTGGTTCAGTTGGTTAAGCGACTGCTTTCGGCTCAGGTCATGATCCCAGGGTCCTGGGATTGAGCCCCACATCGGGCTCCCTGCTTGACGGGGGAGGCTGCTTCTCCCTCTCCCTCTCCGTCTGCTGCTCCCACTGCTTGTGCTCTCCTGCTATCTGCCAAATAAATAAATAAAATCTTAAAAAAAAAAGGACCCACTTTAATAGTTTCTTTCCATCTCTGTTTCAGTTATTTATAGTGTAGGCCTAATTTTCTTTTCTTTCTTTCTTTATCTTGTTTTATTTATTTTTTTAATTTAAATTCAATTAGCCAACATATAATACATCATTAGTTTCAGATGTAGTGTTCAATAATTCATCATTTGCATATAATACCCAGTGCTGATCATATCACATGCCCTCCTTAATGCCCATCACTCAGTTGCCCCATCTCCCCAATCACCACCCCTTCAGCAACCCTCAGTTTGTTTCCCAGAGGTAAGAGCCTCTCATGGTTTGTCTCCCTCTCTGATTTCTCCCCATTCAGTTTTCCCTCCCTTCCCTTATAATCCTCTGCACTATTTCATATATTCCACATATGAGTGAAACCATTTGATAACTGTCTTTCTCTGATTGACTTATTTCACTTAGCATAATATCCTCCAGTTTCATCCATGTCGATGTAAATGGTAGGTATTCATCCTTTCTGATGGCCATTGTATATATATACATATATATATATATACCACATCTTCTTTATCCATTCATCTGTCGAAGGACATCTTGGCTTATAAAGGGCTGGTAACCAAGATCTATAAAGAACTTATCAAACTCAACACCCAAAGAACAAATAATCCAGTCAAGAAATGGGCAGAAATGGATGCAAAAATTCTCACCAAAATACTAGCCAATAGGATCCAACAGTACATTAAAAGGATTATTCACCATGATGAAGTGGGATTTATCCCTGGGCTACAAGGTTGGTTCAACATCCGCAAATCAATCAACGTGATACAATATATTACCAAAAGAAAGAACAAGAATCATATGATCCTCTCAATAGATGCAGAAAAAGCATTTGACAAAGTACAGCATCCTTTCTTGATCAAAACTCTTCAGAGGATAGGGATAGAGGGTACATACCTCAATATCATAAAAGCCATCTATGAAAAACCTACAGCGAATATCATTCTCAATGGGGAAAAGCAGAGAGCTTCCCCCCTAGGGTAAGGAACGCGGCAGGGATGTCCACTCTCACCACTGCTATTCAACATAGTATTAGAAGTCCTAGCCACAGCAATCAGACAAAAAAAGAAATCAAAGGCATCCAAATCAGCAAAGAGGAAGTCAAACTCTCACTCTTTGCAGATATGATACTTTATGTAGAAAACCCAAAAGACTCCACCCCAAAACTGCTAGAACTCATACAGGAATTCAGTAAAGTGGCAGGATATAAAACCAATGCACAGAAAACAGTGGCATTCCTATACACCAACAACAAGACAGAAGAGAGACAAATCAAGGAGTCGATCCCATTTACAATTGCACCCAAAACCATAAGATACCTAGGAATAAATCTAACCAAAGAGGCAAAAGATCTGTACTCAGAAAACTATAAAATACTCATTAAAGAAATTGAGGAAGACACAAAGAAATGGAAAAACGTTCCATGCTCATGGATTGGAAGAACAAACATTGTGAAGATGTCAATGCTACCTAGGGCAATCTACACATTCAATGCAATCCCCATCAAAATACCACCTACTTTCTTCAAAGAAATGGAACAAATAATCCTAAAATTTGTATGGAACCAGAAGAGACCCTGAATAGCCAGAGGAATGTTGAAAAAGCAAAGCAAAGCTGGCAGCATCACAATTCTGGACTTCCAGCTCTATTACAAAGCTGTCATCATCAAGACAGTATGGTACTGGCACAAAAACAGACAAATAGATCAATGGAACAGAATAGAGAGCCCAGAAATGGACCCTCAACTCTATGGTCCACTCATCTTTGACAAAGCAGGAAAGAATGTTCAATGGAAAAAAGACAGTCTCTTCAACAAATGGTGTTGGGAAAATTGGACAGCCACATGCAGAAGAATGAAACTGGACCATTTCCTTACACCACACACAAAAATAGACTCCAAATGGTTGAAAGACCTAAATGTGAGACAGGAGTCCATCAAAATCCTAAAGGAGAACACAGGCAGCAACTTCTTCGACCTCAGCCGCAGCAACTTCTTCCTAGAAACATCGCTAAAGGCAAGGGAAGCAAGGGCAAAAATGAACTATTGGGATTTCATCAAGATAAAAAGCTTTTGCACAGCAAAAGAAACAGTCCACAAAACCAAAAGACAACCGACAGAATGGGAGAAAATATTTGCAAATGACATATCAGATAAAGGGCTAATATCCAAAATCTATAAAGAACTTATCAAACTCAACACCCAAAGAACAAATAATCCAATCAAGAAATGGGCAGAAGACTTGAACAGACATTTTTCCAAAGAAGACATCCAAATGGCCAACAGACACATGAAAAAGTGCTCAACGTTGCTCGGCATCAGGAAAATCCAAATCAAAACCTCAATGAGACACCACCTCACACCAGTTAGAATGGCTAAAATTAACAAGTCAGGAAACAACAGATGTTGGCAGGGATGTGGAGAAAGTGGAACCCTCCTACACTGTTGGTGGGAATGCAAGCTGGTGCAACCACTCTGGAAAACAGTATGGAGGTTCCTCAAAAAGTTGAAAATAGAGCTACTATATGATCCAGCAATTGCACTACTGGGTATTTACCACAAAGATACAAATGTAGGGATCCGAAGGGGTACATGCATCCCAATGTTTATAGCAGCAATGTCCACAATAGCCAAACTGTGGAAAGAGCCAAGATGTCCATCGACAGATGAATGGATAAAGAAGAAGTAAATATACACAATGGAATATTATGCAGCCATCAAAAGGAATGAGATTTTGCCATTTGCAACGATGTGGATGGAACTGGAGGGTATTATGCTGAGTGAAATAAGTCAATCAGAGAAAGACATGTATCATCTGACCTCACTGATATGAGGAATTCTTAATCTCAGGAAACAAACTGAGGGTTGCTGGAGTGGTGGGGGGGTGGGAGGGACGGGGTGGCTGGGTGATAGACATTGGGGAGGGTATGTGCTATGGTGAGCGCTGTGAATTGTGCAAGGCTGTTGAATCACAGATCTGTACCTCTGAAACAAATAATGCAATATATGTTAAGAAAAAAAAAAGAAGAAGATAGCAGGAGGGGAAGAATTAAGGGGAATAAATCGGAGGGGGAGGCAAACCATGAGAGACGATGGACTCTGAAAAACAAACTGAGGGTTCTAGAGGGGAGGGGCATGAGGGGATGGGTTAGCCTGGTGATGGGTATTAAAGAGGGCATGTTCTGCGTGGAGCACTGGGTGTTATGCACAAACAATGAATCATGGAACGCTACATCAAAAACTAATGATGTAATGTATGGTGATTAACATAACAATAAAAAATTTAAGGTAAAAAAAGAAATGGACAGAAGACATGAACAGACATTTCTCCAAAGAAGACATATAAATATAGGCCTAATTTTATTTACTTTTTAAAAGATTTTACTTATTTGAGAGAGCGAGAGAGAGCGAGAGTGAGCACAAGCAGGGGAAGTGGCAGGCAGAGGGGGAAGGAGAAGCAGACTCCCTGCTGAGCAGGGAACCCGATGCGGGACTTGGTCCCAGGACTGTGGGATCATGACATGAGCTAAAGGCAGATGCTTAACCCATTGAGCCACCCAGGCATCCCATGTAGGCCTAATTTTAAAACTGACTCCTCTAGTGGTCACAGGAAGGACTTTCTTACTCATGTCTAGAGTGAAGGAATGCACTTCTGCCCAGCATTTTGGTCATAAGAGCTGAAATTCACTCTCATGGAGCTAGTTTTACTCACATGCCCACCTCTGAACCAATTAACTGTTCTAAGGGAAATGAAATGCATTAATTGGCCTAAGCCAATTTGGGCCCACCTTGGGGCATGGAGGAAGGTGCAGATTCATTCAGAGCACATAAGCTGGGTGGAGGGCTCAGTACCAGCATGAAAATCAGGAAAATGTTAAGAAAAGAAAATCGTGGAATAGAAACCAAATAGGGAACTAACAAATACCTACTATGACAACTACAAACTAGACCCTGGTTGTTAGGATCAGTGCCTGAAGAGTGTCACATCTCAAATGAGACATAGTCTTATTTGCTGGTGCCATTTAAAATTTTTTTGATGTGACTCTGGTAGTAGAGAGTTTTAATATACATCCATGCACAAACCTCCTTTCTGGGCACATGAGAAATTCATATTCCCTGGTTCTCTTGCAGGTGGGCAGAGCTGTGTGATTAGTCTTTGCCAATGGATTATGGATGGAAGGGATGTAAGTGTCTTACCCTGTGGCAGCAATTGTAGAAGCAATCTTAAAGTGACACAGATCCAACATATGGAAGACACCTGCAACAGGCTTTGTGTGAGATAAAAATAAACTATTTTTTGGTCTTAAATCATTGGTTTGGGGGTTATTTGTTATTGCTTCCTGACCTAACCTCATCATGACTAATATAAATTTCACATGTTCTTACACATGATACATAACTGAGGAAATAGAACTGATATTACAGTAGAAATGTAACACCAGTGATCTCAACACATGCCATGATATTCACATTTCATATGAAATGAATCAGAATGTTGGGACAGTTTTTCAAGTGCAGTAATTTCTGACCAGTATTTCTGGATATACTTCTTTAGTAAAGACCTATGAGGTTAGTGTTCTGAAAACAACACTTTTGTCACTTCACTTACTTATGCAATAATCTTCAATGGTTCCACTATTACCTACAGAATAAACTTTATATTCTTTAATCTTGCCTCAAAGACTTCTATATTTTGGTCCTAACCTACTTTTGCAGACTTATATACCATATTCTTTCTAATTGCATCAATGTGTTCATCATTTTCAACACCCCTAGACACTGCTACAGGGGTTGAAATGGAAATGTAGTTCAAAAAATCTCTTCTAGCTGCTTTTTGTTTGACACCCTGCTCCCCCTCCCCCATCACCACCAGCTTTGCTATATTTAGCAGCTCTGGTTATAGACATTTTGCTTTGGGAACTGGTGGAAGCTATTGCCCAACCAACATCAATTTTGCTTTTCTTTCTAAGTGATCCATAGGACCAAATTGGAGAATTGTGGAGAGGCACTTCAGGAGAGGAAGAGAGAGACTTAAAGATCTTGTGTCTTTTCTTATCTGCTGCCTGAGAAGTGGATATGGTGGCTGGAGTTCCAGTAGCCATCTGGGACCCTAAGGCTACTTTGAGAATGGAAGTCAGGACTGAGAATGGCAGAAACAAATAATAGAAAGCAGCCTGGGTGCTTCATGACCTCATGGAGCTGTTATATCAGCTTGGGGCGATCTACCTTTAAACTTTTTTTAAAAACAATACTTCATTAACTCTTAAGGTGCATTATTATTTTTGTATTATTTAAAGCCCACTGTCAGTCAAACTGATACAATGATTTCTTCTTGTATCTTTTTTTTAATTTTTAAAAATTTTTTTTAAAGATTTTATTTATTTATTTGACAGAGAGAGACACAGAGAGGGAACACAAGCAGGGGAGTGGGAGAGGCAGAAGCAGGCTTCCCACTGAGCAGGGAGCCCGATGTGGGACATGATCCCAGGACCCTGGAATCTTGACCTGAGCCGAAGGCAGACGCTTAACAACTGAGCCACCCAGGTGCCCTTCTTGCATCTTGACCAGGTCATTTTGATTTTAGAAATGTTAAATTCTAAAAAAATAAAATGTGTTTCAGAATCAACAAAATATAAGAGAGATAATTAACCCTTGTATATTTTTTTAAGATTTTATTTATTTATTTGTCAGAGAGAGAGAGAGCACAAGCAGGGAGAGTAGCAGGCTCCCTGCTGAGCAAGGAGTCCAATGTGGGACCTGATCCCAGGACCCTGGGAACATGACCTGAGTTGAAGGCAGATGCTTAACCGACTTAGCCACCCAGGCATCCCAACCCTTGTATTTATTTTTAAGGTATCATTATATTGGGCTTTTGGATACATTTCATATGGATTATCTGCATCCTAGCTAAGACAGACTGGTTTTTAGTTTTTCTGCCTATATTTTGGACCGCCATCTAAGAATCCACACGGCAGATGGAGAAAGTGTAGATTAGGCTGTGAGGACAGCGTCCACTCTGGGACAAATGAAGATGGCTCAGTCCCTCCCAGTGTCCCCCAGTCACCACTCTGTGCCTTATGCTGTCTTCTGTCCAGGGCCCGGCTGGTAGAGTGGCCTCTGTCTGGAACGTGCCAGATAAAGGCGGTCTTCATCTTTTTTCTGCCGTGGACTCCTGGCAATTTTGTGAAGCTTATGGACCCTTCCCAGAATGTTTTTTAAATTAAATTTAAATTTAATCCCGTTAAAGTATATTTCAGTACAAGTTAAAAAAAAATGCTCCTTGAAATTCCTGAGTCAACTTTCATCAGAGTCCTTGTTTTAGAAATCAATTTTATTGAAGTATAATTCTCACACATTGGTATGTACCTGTTTTAAGTATGTTCAAGGATATGTTGTGACAAATGCATTCACCCATTTAACTTCCACAATGATCAAGATATAGAGTATTTCCAATACCCCTTATATTTATCCTGGTAAATTCCCCCTGCTCCAGGCCTAAGCAACTGCTTTCTGTGATATGTTAAACGTAAACTTTCTAGAGCTTTATTTATATGGAGTCATATAATATTTACTCTTTTGAGTCTGGCTTCTTTCACTTATCATACTGGACTTATCTATGTTGTTCTGTGTATCAATTTTTTTCTTTTTTATTGCTGAGCAGTATTTCATTATATGGATGTACCACCATTTATCTTTTTACTGTATGATGGATCTTAGGGTTGTCTCTAGTTTGGGGCTATTGTGAAGAAAGGTGATATCCATATTTGTACACATTAGGAGTCATTTTTTATTCCCCTACAGGCAGGGGCCAGTTCTGACCACTCTTGTATCCTGTCCTGGTTCTAAGAATCTTATAGCTCTTGCTACCTACCCCTGTTCTTTGTCTGCTTGTCTGTTGACACTGGCTAGTTAGAGCTAAATCTATCCTGAATAGGAATTATCACCTTTTTAGCCTTGCTACTTCTCCTGTCCCACTTTTCAAACGCGACCATAAGAAGAAAAAATTAAATATACTAGAATATTAAAGTGGAGGACAGTTGCCCTGGGCATGGAAATTTGAGGAGTAAATGATACAGGCTTCCAAACTAGTTTTCTATTCTAGGAGAGGTAGTGGGGAAAGAACTCTGCATTTGGAGCTGGGCAGGTCTGTCTTCAAATCCCATGTTGGCCACACTTTATTAGTGTGAGAATTTGGGTATATTATTTAACTTCACTGAGTTGTTGCTTTTTTCTAACCTGGAAAATGAATATAAAAGCCACTTTGCAAAATATGAGAATTCAATGCATGCATGCACTCAACAAATATATGTTGGAAATGTACATGTGCCAGGCCCTATCCTTGGTTCTGGGGATACAACAGTGAGTGAAACAGCAGAAGTTCCTGACCTCATGGAGTTTACATTCTACCAACGGAGATAAGACAATAACAAAAAAGAGAATCAAAATCTGTGTTGTTAGATGGTGGTTAAGTATCACAGAGAAAGACAGAACAGGGAAGGGAGATAGAAAAGCATGTGCTTTAACTCCTCCTTGGCTGTGAGCTGCTTAAGAGTAGAATATGATCTTTTTCCTGTATCACTAGCATTTATCATAATGTCAGCTGTATATTAAGTGCTGCACACATGTTTCTTGAATGAAAAGAGTGACTGAATAAAAACTGGTGTTGAGGAGAGAAGTTTATCTCATGAAATCACTGTAATACTGCTTACCTGGACACATTTATGTGCTTCTAGACAGGTAATAATTATGTCAGCAAGAATGGTGCCCTTCCCTTCTCCTTGTTCTTGCTGGTTCTGTAAGTCTCCTGGCCATTGTTATATTTTTCCTAGAAGTCAGAATGCCTTTAATGTATCCTCTTTTTAATAATATATCCTTGATCAAAAAAAATTAACTATGTGCATTTTTTCAGGCTTT
Organism: Eumetopias jubatus; assembly: GCF_037043125.1. NCBI lineage: Eukaryota > Metazoa > Chordata > Mammalia > Carnivora > Otariidae > Eumetopias > Eumetopias jubatus. Next base: position 27,065,086 of record NW_028274809.1, read on the forward strand.
TGCTGAATAAGTAATATGGAAAACAATCTGACAAATGGTTCAGTATGGAAATTTCATATTAAGGGGCTTTGGAATTCTACAGTTTCTGGAAAACCAGCATGCATATGTTACAAATATTAAAATATTTAGGGTAATATTCAATGTCAAGAAATAATAATAATATTTGGTTAACTTGGGGTAAAAAAAAGTGTGCAGTGTCATCTCTCTTTTTAAGATTTTATTTATTTATTTGACAGAGAGAGAGCACAAGTAGGCAGAGTGGCAGGCAGAATGAGAGGGAGAAGCAGACTCCCTGCTGAGCAGGGAGCCCGATGTGGGGCTCGATTCCAGGACTCTGGGATCATGACCTGAGCTGAAGGCAGATGCTTAACCGACTGAGCCACCCAGGTGCCCCTGCAGTGTCATCTCATACATATAAAAGATTGTGCTTTTCTTCTTTGGGCTTTTCTACATTTTTAAAACCAAACCTGCATTATTAATCATTTCCTATCCCCCAAGTTTCTATTATTTTTGAAGTATCAAAAACTGAATATAAAAGAAATGAGAAAATTATGTTTCTGTGATGGCTTGATAGATTAAAATATTTATTTAAGGTCTACAAATTTGGTGGGCTGCGGAACTGACTACAAGATAAAAGAATTAACCCGGAGAATTGGAAACAGCCTATCTCCTATGGCTGGTTTTTTTGTTTGTTTGTTTGTTTTTTAGATTTTATTTATTTGACAGAGAGAGCACAAGGAGGGGGAGCTACAGAGGGAGAGGGAAAAGCAGTCTCCCTGCTGTGGGGAGTCTGATGTTGGGCTCAATCCCCGGACCCTGGAATCATGACCTGAGCAGAAGGCAGATGCTTAACTGAGTGAGCCACACAGGCGCCCTCCTAGGGCTGTTTGATGAACAAACTAGATAATGTATGTAAAAATGCCTTCTGAATTATACTTGTATAATTACAAAGCTCAATGCCTGTACCATCCTCTACAAATTCCACCAGGGCAGGAACTTTATTTATGACTGTATCTCCAATACCTATCACAAAACATGTGTGTGATACATATTTGGTAAGTATATGAATACTTTGTTTTAGTAAGTGATAATTATTTCACGGAAGAAAACTTTATCCTCGAGTAATTTGATGGCACTACAATTCCTTCAGGTTAAAATCTGAATTCCTGTTATTCAAGATTTACTCAATCTAGTTGACATGTACTTTTCCAGCCCAATAATATCATAAACACAACCTCTACTCGAACTCAAACATACTATCTCGTTATTGATGCCATCTTTCTTCTCTGCCCAAAGTCTTTAAAAATACCCAGCTCAAATAAAAAAGTCTTCCTTTGAACTATCTCAATACTGATTTGACTTCTCAGACTGTTAAACAATTTTTTTTAAATGTCTTACTCATTTTTGCTTTTCTGTCCCCAGGGACATGGACAACCTTTTGAATATAGTGAATATCCAGCAAATATTTGCTGATTTAACTATTTTCACAACACATCATTCGCTTACAAATTTTACTCCAATTAAGGTAAATCAATTTCCTGAAACTCTTCCCTTACTCCACATGAAGGTGCAATTATTATTCTGAGCAATCTTCAGAAAGTATACTCTGCTATAAATGCATCCTGTCATAAAGTTATTGCAGTAATGTCGCAATGCACTAGAAAAACCGGGAACAAGGCGGTTATTTTCTAATTCAAGTAATCTGTGTCATGCCTTAATGCTTTGTTATAACTCCAGTTCCTTGGATTCCCCTGCCCGCCTCCCCCCACCATCCTGATCTTACTCACTTAATAAGGTTGAAATAATGGCAATTGTCTTTTTGGATCTAAAATTCTAGTGCGCTTTATTCCCTAAATCATTTTATGTGTAAATTAGGTGCTTAAGAAAGCCTGTAGTACATCATCTAAAGAACTATATTTACTGCTCAGTTTATTAAAAAAAAAAAAGTGCGTGCGGGTGGAAATGCCCGGGTGTCGTTTAGTGGTGCGTGGAGCCAGGTGCAAGACTCTCAGAAATGTTTTTATGTGTCCCTGGTCAACTATCTCCACACAAAATCCTGTTTATTTATTTGCGCTACTGCAGAACAGAGTTAACTCCAACGCCACTCAAAACAGCGTTGTACGGATTTAAAAATGCCTGAGCGGGCGGCTCCTGATTTCTACCATAAAACGACCCAGCTGGATCCAAAGCAGATTTGTCACCCTATTTCAGAGCCTCTCGGGATTTGAGCGCAGAGCACGTATGCAAGCAAACCCACGAAGTACAGATTTGGCAACTGTAACAAAGCTTTGTTAAAACTTGCCCCTGGAGCCGCAAGGCGGGAGGGTCTGGACGCCAGGAGCCGGCGCAGCCCGAGCGCGGGTGGTAGGGCGTAATGCCGCCTGACTTTCCCCTTTTTGCTTTTCCTGTCACGGTAGTACAGAAATAGCAAAGCAAGGGCGGGAAGTCACACGCCCGTATTTTTGTTGTGCGTATGTGTCTGTGTCTGTGTGTGTGTGTGTGTGTGTGTGTGTGTGTGTGTGTGTGTGTGTGCGCGCGCGCGGGCGCGCGCCTGTTTCCCCCTAGCAAGGGAAGAGGTAAGGAGGAAGCGAGAACGACCCGGAACCCGCCCCCTGGGAGTCGCCGCGCCTCTGCACCAGGGTTCGGGCGTCGTGCTCCAGCGACTTCCAGAACGCTCGCAGCCGCTGCTGCAGACCCCGCCCCCTGCCGGGGTTTCCCCGCCACCCGCGCTCATTTGCATGGCGCTTCCCCTCCCCTGCTGCCATTGGCTGGCGTTGAGCCCCGCCCACTGCCCCTCCACCACGGCAGGGTTCCGTCCCCGAGCCGCCTGGAGCTGCGGGCAGCGGGCGGACTGTTAAACCGCGGCGGCGGCCGGGGCGGGAGCGGGGCGCGCTCTGGAGACGAGTCAGCGGCGCCCCGGGTGGGGGGAGGCGGGCGGGCAGCTAGAGATCACCTCAGCAGCCCCCACCACGGCCGGACCGAAGGTGCGGCGGCGGAGGGGAGCCAGGGCGCCCCAGCAGGCGAGTGGCCGACGTCTCAGCGGCGGGCTGAGGGGGGTGGGTCTCCTCTGCCGGGGACGGCGGCAGCGCGGGGAGGGGAGAGCGGAGAAGACCGCCGGGTGGACTTGCGGGCCAGGCAGCCGAAGGGCAGCCCCTTCGCCCCCCGAATCCTATGGGCTGTTGGACGCCGGATCCCGGCACAGGATCGCGCTCTAGGGCAGGGGTCGGACCGCAGCCAAATTTAAACGGCTAAACCTAACAGCCTTGGCAGAAGCTGAGGGGAGGGGAGAGAGGAGTGTAGGGAGGGGTGGGGGCGGACCTAGACGTGGTCACGTGGGGGCAGGGGAGGGGCTTGGCGGGCCTCCCTTTTGTTTTGGCTGGCGCGTGCGCAGACGGCAGAACACGTGGTCTGGGCCCTCCCCTTGTTTTAGCGGCCGCGCCTCGTCGGGTGCGGTTGAGGTGTCGGCTGTTTTTGGGGAGCTCTGAAGCGGAGCCGTCTGTGTTGGATGTGACCCTTGTTTACTTTTATTTTATACCTTATTTCAGGCAACGTTGATTTGGTTTTTAGAATTAGGTGGGGTGGAGAGGAATCTAGAGAATTATTGAGGAATGGTGTTTCCAAGTTTGTGTCTCTTCGTATTTCGAAGGGACCGACGTTGCTGGAAAATTTGAGGATATGTGGTCATTGGTAGCAAGAAATAGAAGGCTGTTTTCTGGTCGTTAAAGAAAGGAAGAGGTTAGCTTTACATCCAAGAGGGAAGGCACTGGGATGGACCTTCTTGTCTTTCGCTGTGAGAGGATTAGTTTTTAGTTGGTTCCCTGCCCGCTCTGCCGCGCAGATCCACTCCACCCTTTACCTCGGATCAGCTGTGAGGCGCGGCGCTGGGGGGTGGGGGTGTTGGAGATTGATTTTTTTTTTTTAACTGAGAGAAACACATTCCTTTTTGATTCCCCAAACTTTAGTCAGCTGGTGAGTTTTAAGACGGTAACTTCTTTAGTCTTACTCAGTTGGCTTAACTTCGTGCTGAGTTTGGTTCTGTAGGAATGTTTTTAAAATACAGGATGGGTCAGTTTTGTTAACAACTAAGCCTTAAGTGAGATATTTACCAATACTGCAGACAAAACTTTTTGACTAGGTAGAAGTGGCACTAAAAATAATTCAGTATTGGAGAGAAACCTGGTGTTCTGGAATGTAGATTGCTTGAATCTAGCATTGAGTGGTTTCTACTCTTTCCAATTCTTAACGGGCCGTTTCCTTGGGCAAGTCACAACCCCTCTTTTCTCAATGTTTGTTTCGTCTTGTAAATAGTTTCATAATGCTGTCCCTGCTTTAAGAGATTGTTATGAGAATTAAATACCTTGTGTTAGTAAAAGTAGTTTACAATCTTTACCAACAGTGCAAAAATACAGTAATTGCTAAGTGACATGGTTTTATAGTAAAAGTTTTTTTTTTTTAAATCCAGCATACTGGAAGATTATAAACTGAATGAATCATGAAATAGGGTATATTTGAATATCTTCAAAATCTATTGTAGTAACTATTATCTTTGATTCTCCCTGTTTCCACCCACGTGATCAGTGTCAGGTTACCATCATTTCTTTGTAGTTTTAATCTAGAAAGATTATCATTACTTCTCTTCCCCAGCCCTTCTAGAGTAAGTTTTTACATGAAATTTTTCTTAATCCAGGCCAATTCTATCACACTTATTTTTTACATTTATCGTTTGCGTGTGTATCATATGTGCCTTTTCAAATAACAATTGCTTATTAAATAATCTTATAAAATGGGAAAATAAAAACGAGTGCAAATAGTTTGTATTTCTAAATATGTGTATTTGTGAATTTTTCCTATAACTGGGTTCATGTGGTATATTTTCATTTAATTCTTCATAAACGTTTCCATGTCATTAGTCTATGAAAAATTATATTTGGCTGCTTAAAATTATATCGTAACTATCATATTTAAAATTTTTCCTATTGGCATATGTTTGGGATGTTTCTATTGTTTTGCTAACAAACTTCACTACAGAGGATTGCCTTTTACGTAAATCTTTGAAATTTTTTTTCCCCTTATTTTTGTAAAAGAGATTACTAGGTCAGAGTCTGGGGTTGTGTGTGTTTAAGGCTCTTGAACATCACCAAACTACCTTCCTGTAACAATTTATACTCATGGTGTATGAGCCAGCCTCACATTATGTCCTTGTTCATCATCTAGTGTTAGTATTGAAACAAAAAACCTTGCTTTAATTTGCATTAAGTTATTGTTCCCACAATAACTGGTATATCTACCTTCTTACTGTAAGCTGCTTCAAGGAGAATATATTTCATATTTGACATGTTGCAAATCACAAAGTGGGTGCTCAATGAATACTTGCCAGTTGGCTTATTAATATTTACCTTTTTGACCTGTGGAAGATCAGGAAATGATGTCTTGCTTTTTTGTCTTAGTTTACTAGTACGTTGTTGGCAGTATACCGTTACTGTTTGATTCATTACTTTGAGTACTTCTCCCTTCAGATAGGGGCCTCACTGATCTCACAGTTGTCTCCTAAAAAGGTCCAGTGACTTCTCATGTTCAACTGCTGCATCATCCAAAGTTCTATCCAGTTTTTTTATCATGATAAACTATTTCATTTCCTTTATTCATTTATCTAGTATGGAATTCACTTACAGATTTCACTTTGATCATTCTAGTTTCACGGTAGCCTTTTCTGTGTTTTATTTATTTATTTTTTGGTGTTATTTTTTTTAAAGCCTACTATCTAAAGTTCCTTTATTTCATTATTCACATTGTTCCATGTATTACTGCCTATAACACCTTTTACTGCCTTTAATCTACCACATAAACCTTACATTTCATCTGTAATTTTTATTTTCATTTATTTGGTTATTTTCCTCTCATGTCCTTTTGCATTGGTCTGTACAGTTTTAGATCGTAAAGGAGGCAGAAACCCATTTCTTTCGGGTTTAGAATTGTGTTCAGGATTGTTTACCAGTTGGGTTTCACAAGTTATAAACTGCAAGGAGTGGGGCTGCTTGCAACAGAAGTGACAGGTCGTAGAGAATTAGCGACCAGTTTACTGACTTTAAAGCATATCATTATACACCTCTATCCTAAAAGTCCTGACTGCATTATGGGACTATAAGGGAATACTGTACATAAAGATGACCCTGAATCATCAGTACAGTCTTACATTACTTTCTGTATGTCCAATTTCAAAAGGCAAGGAAGGTGTATCATTTCCACAAGATATCTATTTGTTTTTCCTTTTAGATGTTGTCTTAAGAGAGATTTCAGTGAACTGGGCTCCTTATTGCATGTAGGATAAATAATCAGCAAATGTTAATAAAAATGGTAATATTGTACTTGCCTGTGGACAGTCTATAATGAAAATCTGAAGACAGTAATGAAAGTCTTCAATACTTGATATGTTTAGGATTTTAGAAGCACATTTTATTTCTATATGGATGTGACAGTTCTCTAAGAATTGCAGAATTGGGAGAAAAGGCATTCATTTATAATATTGAGGTTTTGTTAACGTTTGTAATGAACTTTGTATTTATTGTCTGGTTTCGGTCCTAGAAGACCAAGAATTCTCAAGCATGTTTTTCAAAGTAATTTTTAAAAAGTTTTATGTGTAGATCATTAATCAGTGTTTAACGACATGAAATTGGAGCAAATATGATAGTACACTTCTAAATGCAGATGTACACACACACAAAAAAACAACTCTTCATTTATATTCCTATGAGTCATGCACTTATAACTGAGTAGTAATAATTCTGCTTGAAGTATGATCTGTTTGATGTATTATGTGGCCACCCAAGTGGCTTTATCTTTAATTAAATTCCTTTAGTCTTCAAAGAGAATTCCTTTTTAGGGATAGTTTTCAAAGTGGAAGAAGTTCTTGCTGTAAACATTACTGAGTACAAAGTACTGAGCCAACTGTACCCTGGTCATGCCAATTACTGCAGTGTTTTCTGCTGTAAATTGAGAATGCCCATATTTAAGAAATCTTGAAAACATGACACTGTATTTTGTATTTATACCTTCCATTAATTCCTATATTTTTGAGGAGTAAAATTAATACCAGTGTAAACTCTTTCTCATTACTATTGTTTTAATTAGATTTTTCTTTATGAGTTACAAATTAAAATTTTTGAGTCTTATATTTTAGTAATGTTTGAAAGAGCTTTTCATACTTTGCTAAGAGAATTTGTCTTTTTTTCCTATTCTTTCTCTGATATTCTAATGGATCAGCTGTCTGAAACATTTGTTACTGTGGAAATAATTTAATATTTGTCCCTACTTCAGGCTTTTCCCCTTTCTCAAAATGCCATTGGTAGTTTTTACTGTCTAAAACTTAAGGATGAATCTGCCTTATTTGTGATAATGTAATTCCTAGTTCGTGTTACTACATTTAAGGTAACTGGGATTATCCAGATTCCAGTCAGAATAGTAAATTTAATGTTCAGGGTGGATTTGAATAGGGTATTTTCCATGGACTATATGGAATATACATATATGTGCTAGAATATAAATCATAGTTAAAATCTGGAGCAGTACTTTAGGGGGTGGAAAATCAGATTTGGCCTTTAATTTTTAATGTTCATTTTCAGGAGGAAGGGTGGTTTTTATCTAAATTATCTAGATTATCAGTTTCATTTCTGAAGATAGACTAGATTAGCAAACTTTTATTTTTTTTTCTTAGAAAAGTAGAAATGCCAAAAATTATTTGGTATATATGATCTATATATTGTAAAGACCTGATCTAAGTGTTGGGATCAACTCAGAAATTATTGACATCATAATTATCTCACTATGTACATGCAATTTTTGAGGGATGACATAATTATTATATCTCATGATGTCTGCAGGACCATTTTATATTTAATTAATGCTAAATTCATAAATATGTATGATTTATAAAAAAAGATGTCACTAATGGAAACATTTTGTAGACATCAGGGCAAAGCTTTTTATTTGTGGTAACATAACTGATTTCTTCCTTAATTCACAATAAATGTGTTGGATTAGATTGTAGAACAAAAGTTAGAATTTATGATGTAGACTTTTTACTGAACTAATTTGATTTATATAATAATGAGTTTAATATGGACAAAAAGAAAAGACAAAAAGTTTTAATTCTTTGTAGTTTTTAAATGTTTGCAATTTAAAGGCATAAACTTTGCCTGGCTGCAATTTTCTCTCTGATTGGTATTTTTTTGTGAGACTTCTAAGAAAAAGGGATATGTAGTGAGATCTGGACTGTTGACTGTAGGGTTATTTACTTGGTGGATTATCTATAAAAGATTTATAACAGATTAGTTTTTGGTTTTGTTTTATGCCACCCTCAAAATTTCTGGGCCGTGGATGTGCTAAAGAATTTTTTAATTAACTAATTAATTAAAACTGGAATGTAAGTTGAAAACTTTGTTGTAAAAACATAGAAGTGAAATTCATGCTCAGGAAATATAGTTGATCAAGAACATTTGTGTCTTGACAGATAATTAGGATAATCTGAAAGGGTACTGATATGGTTAGTTTCTTAGCTTGCAGATCCTGTTAGTTTAATATTTTAGTTCTGTATTTATGGCCAAAAGGAGTTCAGTTTTTCTCAGTTTTATCCATTACAGCTTCTTTGAAGTCCTATATATTAAACTCCTAGAAGAGGTACCTGTTTTACCTGAGTATCTTAGGTGTATATGAAATAAATGGTGCCTGGAATAGAGTACAGTATTTTAGCAGCTTGAAAGAAATTTCTTAGATTTAGCTAAGATCCAAGTACTTTTTGCACCACACAATTATGTGCATGATTAGAAACTGAATAATTAGAAACTGGAATAATTAGAAACTATTCATAAGATCAAGATGCTGCTTTGAAAGCTTTTTAAGGATTTGTCTTTTCCATATTTTTGAACATTCTGAAATACTTTAGGTGCCTAAAAATACAAAACAATATGTTTGGCTAAGAACTTTGGGGACTAATATTTTAGTTAATGATTGATTCTTGTTTACTTAGGGGGACTATACTTTGTACTGTCCAGTACAGTAGTCCTTAACCACATGTGACTATCAAGCTCTTGAAATGTGTCTAGTCCAAATTGAGTTTGTTAAATATAAAAAACACTCGATTTTGAGACTTAGCACACATACAAAACATAAAATATCTCATCAGTATATTTTTATATTGATTACAGATTGAAATAGTTAATATTTCATGTTTCTTTTTCACTTTTTAAAATATATTCAAGTAGCAGATTTAAAATTAAATGTGTAACTCATATTTCTGTTGGACAGCAGTGTTCTATACTAATATTTCCTAACCATAAGACTCCTATCATAATAAAGTATCTCATGAACCTCCTTCCTAGGCATTTTAAAATATAGTTGACCCTTGAACAATGTGGGGGTTAGGTGTGCTGACCCCCCATGCAGTCAAAAATCTACGTATAACTGATGCCCCCTCCCCCCCACCAAAACTTAGCTAATAGCCTGCTGTTGACTGGAAGCCTTACCTATAACACAAATACCTGATTAACACATATTTTGTATGTTAGGTTTATTATGTATTCTTTTTTTTTTTAAAGATTTTTATTTGAGAGAGACAGAATGAGAGACAGCACGAGGGGGGGGAGGGTCAGAGGGAGAAGCAGACTCCCCGCTGAGCAGGGAGCCCGATGCGGGACTCGATCCAGGGACTCCAGGATCATGACCTGAGCTGAAGGCAGTTGCTTAACCAACTGAGCCACCCAGGCGCCCGGTTTATTATGTATTCTTAACAATAAAATAAGCTAGAGAAAAGAATGAGTACTGTATTTATTGAAAAAAATCGACATGTAAGTGGACCCACACAATTCAAACCCATGTTTTTTAAGGATCAAGTGTAATTTTATTATTTCTTGAAGCTATTTATTGAAGAAATATTTACTAAGGGCCTGCTTGTTATGTGCCAAACAGTATTCTAGGATACAGCACTGAGTGAAAACATTCAAACCCTGCCTTCATGTGGCTTTCATTTTAATGGGGAAAATATGTGATAAATGATTTTTAGATGAACTATTATTTGTTGTAAGTATACTATTGTATATAATTGTATATAAATTATGTAATACAATTTTAATACAGTGCTTCATTTATCCAGTGATATATGGTATTTATTTTTGGCATTTGTCTTATTCATGTTCTCTGAACTTTCTGGATCTGTGGTTTGATGTTTGACATTAATTTGGAGAAATTCTCAAATTAAAGTTATTGCTTCAAATATTTCTTCTTTTTTGTATTCAGCATCTGGTATTCTTGATTTTGGCTCAGGTCATGATCTCATGATCTCATGATCTCATGGTCTCATGGTCTCAGGGCTGTGAGACTGAGCCCCATATCAGGTTCTGCACTCAGCCAGGAATCTGCTTGGGATTCTCTCCCTCTTCCTCTCCCCCCAACTCATGCTCTCTCTCTCTCAAAATAAATACATAAATCTTAAAAAACAAAAACAATAACAAAAAACCTCTTCTGGTCCTTTGGCTTTAAATACTATTTATAACCAGTGACTCCCAAAAATGGTATTTCTATGAATTCTTGCTTGAACTCTAGACTTGTTTATCTAACTACTTCCACTTGGATGGCTAATAGGTACTTCAAAGTCAACATATCCCAAACAGAACTTTTTTATTTTTCTCCCTCAACCTTCTGTCTCCTCAATTCTGCTCCATTTCAGAAAATAGCATCACTGACAACTCAGTTGCTCAACCCAAAAACCTAAGAGTCATAATTAATCGCTTCCTTTACCTTTGGCCCCATAAAATCTTGGCTGTCAAAAGTTTTGTCAGTTCTACCTTGAAACTATCTTAGATTCATCCATTTTAATTTCTAGTACTACCTCACTAATCCCAAGCCACTGGTACTATCTCTTGTTTAGATTACTTCAAGAAGCTTTTTAATTGGTCTCCGTGCTTCTCTTCTTGGAAGCCATTTCCATTCTTTCTCCTATATAAACTTTTTCTTTGTAGAACAGCTAGAGGAATTTTTTAAAAATAATGTGAATTAGATCATGTTACTATCTTATCCAAATACCTTTAGTGGTTTTCTTTTGACTTACATAAAATGTCTTGGCAAACCATTTGCCTCTCTGATCTTACTTCCTCTTAGTCTCTCTGGCTCATTATGTTCTAGATATATTTGTTATTTTTGTTCCACAAACACACCAAAATTATTCCTGTTTGAAAACATTTTATTAGTTGGCTTTTTTTCTTGGAAGGCTCTTACCCCCAAGTCTTGGTTGGTTTGTTATTGTCATTTCAGATCTCAGAGCAGATAATCACCAACACCAAGGCCTTCGTTCATTTACAAATCTAAAGTAACTCCTGTCCCAGTGTTGACATGCTGTATCACTGTTTAGTTTTTTTATAAGAACACTAGGGAACCCTTATTTACTTGGTATTTTTTTGTCTGTTTACTCTATCTACCATTTGCTAGAATGTAAGCTCTGTGAGAATGGAAACCTTATCTTTGATGTTCACTGTCATCTTTCTAGTAACTAAGATGGTGTTTGTTACATTCGCTCCATAAATATGTATTAACTGAATTGTTGAATGTTTGGTTTTATATTGAATATATATTAAATGGGGGTTAAAAATCTATCTCCTACCAAAAATAGACAAAACTACATGACTCAAGGTTGGCCATTTCTTCATTTTCTGCTTTTTGAAAGTCAGTTTGTCTCTTTTTAAACTTACTTCTGTAATTTTTGAGAGTTTTCATTTTGTTTTTTTTTAAAAGATGAAATAGGTTTTAAGCTGCCATTCACAAGCACTTCTCTATAAATAACATGTTGTGGTGTGGATAGTCTTTATACTCAAATGAAAACCAGATGACTTTACTTGTAGCTAGATATTTTTACTGTCTTGTTTTTTTAAATTGGCTTCTGAAATACTGGAAGTGCTATAAAATAATTGTGATCATGTGGAATACACTTTATAGAACTAACGGGACTAATTTTTTTTAATGTGTTGACATTTTTTATATTTGGTATTTGTAAGCCTTTAAAATTTTTTATGCTATTTTTTTACTTAAAAAAGGAAAACAATCGTCATTACAACTCTGTACAACAAACATTAGAAATAGATATCATTCCAAAATAGTTGCAAGAAAATTGCAGTTTTACGGTCTACATCACCACATCCTATAATATGTATTTCCAAGGGGAAAAAAGCTACAGTATGTCGAACACTTGACTGACATCCATAGCCTGAAAACTCAAGAACATGGACGTTTGAGGCAAATCAACATCAGTCACCAAAACTTGTTTAGCTTACTATTGAGGTGAATTTGCAGAATTCATTATTTTATGCTCTAAATCAGTATTCCTTATGTATTCTGCCTCTAACCATTTGTCTGTTATGCATAAAAATGAAATAGTAAGTGATTGAAGATAACTACAGTTTAAAACTGTGTAATGGTTGAAGCCATTATGTAGAGTTAACCTGAATGGTAAAATCATTATCTTTGAGGAGTATGGACATTTGATTTCTACTAACTTGAACATGTATTTTCTGCATAAATTGTTATGTTTTAGTTTCTTATGTTTAGTATTTAATTTTGAGGAAGTTCAGTTTTATGAATAATGTTTTTGTTGTCCTATCTAAAAAAATCTTTGTCTAACCCATAATGATTTTTTTCTGTGTATTTTTCTAGAAGTTTTATGGTTTTAAGTTTAACTTTTAGGTCTATGATCCATTCTGTTGGATGTGACTGTTTTTATATAGGTATATCCTATGAGATATGAGTTAAGTTTCAGTGTTTTGCATATGGATGTCTTATTGTTCCAGAACCATTTGTTTAAAGTTAGTCTTTTTACATTGAATTGCCATTACATCTTTGTCAAAAATCAGTTGACCATATGTGTGCTGGTTTGTTTTGGAGCTTTCTATCCTATTGATTTTGTGTTCATTCTTTTACCAATGCCACATTTATTTTGACTAAGTAGATAGGTAGTTTGAGTCCTTCAGCTTTGTTCTTTTTCTTGTTTTGTTTTCTAGTTCCTTGCCATTTCCATATGAATTCTTTTTTTTAAAGATTTTATTTGTCAGAAAGAGAGAGAATAGCACAAGCAGGGGGAGTGGCAGGCAGAGGGAGAAGCAGGTTCCCTGCTGAACAAGGAGCCCAATACGGGACTCCATCCCAGGAGCCTGGGATCATGACCTGAGCCAAAGGCAGACGCTTTACAGGCTGAGCCACCCAGGTGTCCCTCCATGTGAATTTTTGAATCTGCTTTTGATATCAGCAAAAAATTCTGCCAAGATTTTGATTGGGATTGTGTTGAATCTATAGATAAGTTTTTTTAAAAGAATTAACATTGAAACAATATTCAGTAATCCATGAACAGAGCATATCACTCCATTTAGGGTGTTCCTTGCTTTTTGTCACCCAGTTTTTCATTTTAGAAATACAAATGATGTTTGTATCTTGACCTTATATCTGCTACCTTTAAAGTCATTAGATCTAGAAACTTTTTTTTCTTTAATAGATCCCTTGGGATTTTCCATGTAGAAAATAATTTCATCTGTGAATAGAAACAATTTTACTTTTTCCTTTCCAATCTGTATGCTTTTTATTTCTTTTTTCTTCATCTATTCCATCGGCTAGGACCTCGGTATGATGATGAATAGGAGTGGTGAGAACAGACACCTTGTCTCATTACCAGTCATCGGTCAAAGGCATCAGTCTTTCATCATTAATTGTAAAGTGATCTGTAGGCTTTTGTGTAGATGTTCTTTAAGCAGTTTTCTTTCTTTTCCTAATCTGAGGGTTTTTTCCTACTCATGGATGAATATTAGATTTTGTCAAATGCTTTTTCTTCACCTATTAAGATCATATGTCACCTATTATGTCTGAAAAAACAATATACAGTTGACTTTTGAACAACATAGGTTTGAACCCTCTGCGTCCACTTATACATGGATTTTTTTTCAATAAATACAGTGCTGTAAATGTGTTTTCTCTTAGGATTTTAACATTTTCTTTTCTCTAGCTTTAGTGTAAGAATACACTAATATAACACAAAATATGTGTTATTTGACTGTTTATATTGGTAAGGCTTCTAGTCAAGTTTTGGAGGAGTTAGAGTTATACATGGATTTTCAACAGTGTTTGTGGTTGACATCCCAACCCCTGCATTGTTGAAGGGTCAACTGTACATACCTTAATTATGTTCTTAAAAACTGTCATCTGAGCTTTTGGTCAATCATAATTGCTAATCAAAATCACCATTACAAATATAATAATAATGAAAAAGTTTGAAGTATTGTGAGAGTTACGAAAATGTGACACAGAGACATGAAGTGAGCATATGCTGTTGGAAAAACAGCATCAATAGACTTGCTTGATGCAGGGTTGCCACAAACATTCAATTTGTAAAAGGAAAAAAACCATACTATCTGCTAAGTGCAATAAAGTGAAGTGCAATAAAATGAGGGATGCCTGTAGTTGTTAACAAAATAGTCGAAAATCCAAGCTTTCACAGATTTTTTGGAAATGTTAGTGGTAAGTGTAGTTTATGTAATATGGAGGAAGTCAGAAATGGTAGAGTTTAGAATAACCAATTAGGATACACTGTTATATGTAATGATCACATATTTAAATAATTTTAAAAATTGGGATAATGCACTTATGTTTAATGATAAAACTAAACATTAAGCGGGATTTATTCCAAGGATACAAGGGTGGTTCAGTATTTGCAAATCAGTCACCATGATACATCATGTAAAATAAAGACTATGAACATAATTTAATCTTTTATTTATAGGAGACATCTATTTTCATGATTTTCTTTTGGTTGCAATGTAGAAAGACTTTCAGGCTGAGATTTTTATAAGGATACACTTGGGAATATAATATAGAGGAACTTCATGGAAATCCTAGAATTGGAACTGTGGAATGGATGGGCTTTCTAGAGACTAGAACCCAAAGTCTTCATATCCTAGTGTACTAGTTATCTATTGCTATGTAACATATTAGCCCCCAATTTAATGTCTTTATTTCACAGTTTCTATGGGTCAGGAGTCTAAGCATGGCTCAGTTGCGTGCTTCTGGCTCGAGATTTCACACGAGGTTGCAATCAGTGTGTTGGCTGGGGCTTCTGTCATCTGAAGGCTTGACTGGGGAAGGATCTGCTTCTCAGACTGCTCACATAACTTTTGGCAGGTTTTAGGTAGTTGCTGTCTGTTGGCTGCACACATGAGTTCTTTGCTGTGTGGGTCTTCCAGCTCACAGCATGGCAGCTGGCATCCCAGAGTGAAAGAGGGTGACAAGATGGAACCTAATCTCAGAGGTGATATCCCATCACCTCTCGTGAATTCTGTTTGCTAGAAGCAGGTCAGCAAATCCAGTCCATACTTGAAAGGATTACGCAAGGGCATGAATAACCAGGATATGGGAATTATTAAGAGCATTTTATAAACTGCCTGTTGTACCAAGTAAACCCTAGAGATCTCACCAGAATTTTTGTGTGTGTGTTTTATTCTAGTTCTCTACCATAAATGCCCCTAAGGCAGTCTAAATGTACATTTTTTTTGCTACCAATTATAGTTCTTAACTATTAATCTTTATTTATTTATTTTTGCATCTTATTTTTAGTTTTCCCTTATATTTAGTTTATCCAGGGCCTGAGATGAACTCTACTGCCTCATGGTATTTTATCTTCTGCCTCTGCTGTTAGTCATTTTGAATATGTCCCTAGCACCTTGTTCAAATTTTTGAGAGAGAGAAGGTGGGTAGGGAGGGGATATAGTATGTTTTGAATATACCTCCCTCATCTGTGAACACAGTTTAAGCAGTGTGGATATCTAAATACTATTGTAGATGTTTATTGAATAGAAGATAATAGAATATTTCTCATAAAATTAGAAAACTTTGAGATATACAGACTTTGAGGAGAGAATTATATGGAAATCTCTACTTTTTTTTTAGACATTACACAGTAAAGTATAAAAAAGGCAAACATTTCTTTATAGTCAGTTCTATGCCCATAATGGGGCTTGAACACATGACCTTGAGAGCAAGAGTTGCATGCTTTACTGATTGAGCCAGTGAGGCACCCCCAAACATCTATATTTTTATCACACAGAATTAATAACAATTAACATTTGTTCATTTTGCATTTAAGTCTTTTTCCCCCAGGTAATAAAGTTTGTAGTTGAAACTCAGCTCCTCTTAAACCATCACTCTTAGTTCTGTTTCATGGAACTTACCTGATGTGCAACTACTGTTACAGATTTGGTGGGTATTTTTCTGGTTCATTTTTTATTCTTGTAAAAACACACACACACATTTATGTGGTGTGGTCTTGTGTTTGTATTTTTTCCCCCAAAATTATTCAGCTTTTATTGAATCTTTGAAATATCACAAATAAGTCTGAAAAATCATCTGGTATCTTGCTGTTTCTGTAGCTGGACAACTTAGATCTTATTCATCAGCCTGAATTGTTCCTTTTTCAGAAGCATAGAAAACATCCAACAATTTTCTGATGTCTTTGTTTTTAACTATTGTAGCTTGCTGAGTCAAAGCAGCTGAGTTTGATACAAGTTCAGTGTCACTTTCTTCAAGAATGAACTCATCTTTCTGGACTTGAGATACTGAACAAGCAACACCTGGCATCATCCAAACCCTGAGGATATATTTTTCTTCCAAGAAATTTTCGATTTCGACAGGAGAACCATTCTTCTGAATAACAATATTGATGGGGAAGTGGGCATACACAGACTTCATCTTGTGATGGAAGTTCAGTGTAATGCCCTTGGTCATGTTCTGTACATGACTATAGATAGTGTGAACCGTTGCCAGTTCTTTTCTGTTTCCCCACCATTTGTCATCTTGGAACCTCTTCTTTTTCTTTCCAAGGAGATTGAGTTCTGTTTTTTTTTTTTTTTTAATTTTTTAAAAGATTTTGTTTATTTGAGAGAGAACGAGCAGTGGGGAGGGACAAAGGGAGAAAGAGAGAGAAGCAGACTCCCTGCTGAGCAGGGAGCCCGATGTGGTGCTCGATCCTAGGACCTGGAGATCATGACCTGAGCCAAAGGCAGACACTTAACTGACTGAGCCAACCGGGTGCCCTGAGTTTGAGTCCTACATTGATGCTCTGGGACCCTTCACAATAACAGTGCATCCCTTCAGAGTGATGTTGACATTTTCTGGAATGTTGATAGTCTGCTGAGAATGGTCTTCATTCTCACAGTAGATGGAGCAAAGAGAGCTTGTGTTTGTATTTTATTTATTTGGTAGCATACTGTACCATTAAAAAAAACCTTTATATTCTTTTTGAGGTCTGTCCGTATTTGTATATTTAAATTTAGGTCATTCTTTTTAACTGCTGTATAGTATTCCATCGTGTTTTATTTTCCATTTTCTTATTGTTAGATATCTAGATTGCTTTGAAAGAATAGTTTGCTGTTACAATGCTTTCTTGTGCACCTATGACAAATACATTTTCTACATTATTGTCAAATTCCTGAATCAACTTATAGTCCAAATAGATGTGGGAAATCTTGTCATAAGTGATATTTCAGACTTAGAACATTCTTTTCTTTTTCTTTTATTTTTTAAAAAAGATTTTATTTATTTGAGAGGAGAGAGAGCATGAGTGGGGTGGAGAGGCAGAGGGAGAGGGAGAAGCAGACTCCCCACTGAGCAGGGAGTCCAATGCAGGGCTCGATCCAGGACCCCAAAATCATGACCTGTGCCATGATTGCTTAACCAGGCAGATGCTTAACCAACTGAGCCACCCAGGTGCCCCTAAAACATTATTTTCAATTTAGTGATTGGAAAACTGGTCTTTTGCTTTATTAATCTATAATTCCTTCATTACTAGTAAGATTGATTATATGTTTAATGATCTTTTGGATGTCATCTGTGAAGTGTCTGACCAGTTTGCTCATTTGTAGGAGTTCTTTATGTATTCTGGGTATGAATTCTTTTTTATTATATATATATTGCCTAAGTCTTCTCCTAGTCTATAACTTGCTTTTAACCCTGTGTATTTTTTTTGTAACTGCATTAGAGCTTTTGTGCCTTTTATTCCTTTTATCATTCTTGATAGTCTTTGTAAAGAATCTCCTTTTGGTTTTGTGTTTTCACATAAAAATGAAGGTTATAGAGTTACAGTTAGCACCTGGGACATACAGTATGGGAGTATGGCCATTTAAATGACTATTAACAATCATGTATTGAAACAAAAATTATGGAGTATCATTCCAGAGTATCTTACAAAACTCCGAATTTTTAATGGTATAAAATTTTTTTTCACTATTTAGTCTTCATAATTTTCAGTGATAGAGGATTAACTTTTTCAATGAATCAGACTGTATGGTTTTACACTTTTTCTTTTGATAAGATACAATGAAATTTGTTTAATTATGGGATTTTTAGCAGTCATCTGTTACAGTCCCCACTATTTTCCAGGCAGGAGTAACAGCTTTTGTAATGATAACTTATGATTATCTGTTTGTGAAAAGGGAAAAAAATATTGCAGATACTTTTTCACAAAAAATTTTTGCACATTGAAGATTAAGCAAGTTTTCGCTATCATTATTTTTAATAGTTGTGAAATTATACTTTTTTGCTTGTAGTTCAGTTACATCTTCTGACATTATTTAGCATATATTAGTTAATATTTATACTGTTCAGATTGTGAAATTTGAGAGATGGATGGAGGTTTTGAGCAGCTTATATTTTATAAAGATAAGTAGTTCTTACTTTGGCTAAAAGTATGGGATTGAGTCACATTTTCAAATATAATTCCCAGATTCCAGGTTGGAATTTTTTTCTTTTGCCTTTCACTAAACATTGTCAAAAAAACCCACAAAAAAACTTGAAGTGCAGTTGAGGTACATTCACAAGTATTTGTCTAATACTTATTGGGCTAGGTAGTGTGCAACCTTAATTGGAGTTTTTGGTATTGGGCCCACAGTCAGAGTAAAGAATAGTTTAGTCTTTGTTGAATTCCTTATGAATTAAGAAAGAACAGAGATATTGTTAGGAGTTGGGAAATAAAGGAGGAGTTTGGTTCCATTCACATTTTAATCAGAAGCATTGAAAATGTTGCCCTTAGTAAACGTGTAAGCATGAGCCTTTTTCCGAGATATTTGATCATTTATTTTTACATTATTTTAGGTTTCCAGTAATTATCTGCAGGATTCGCCATGACCCCAGCTCTGAGGGAGGCAGCAACAAAGGGTATCTGCTTTTCATCTTTACCAAGTACCATGGAGTCTGACAAGATCCTATGCATGGAAAGTCCAAGAACTGTAGATGAAAAGCTCAAGGGAGACACTTTGTCTCAGATGCTGGGATTTCCAACTCCTGAACCTACTCTTAACACTAACTTTGTGAATTTAAAACATTTTGGCTCCTCTCAGTCTTCAAAACATTATCAGACAGTTCTTTTAATGAGTTCTAATTCTACATTAAATAAATACAGTGAGAATTACAAACAAAGGAAATTAGGGGAACCCAACTGTAATAAGCTGAAAAACCTACTGTGTAATGGCAGCAATATTCAGCTTAGTAAAATCTGTCATTCTCATTCTGAAGAGTTCATCAAAAAGGAACTTCTGTCAGATAGCACAAGCCAGTGCATGACAGATGTACAAATTATTTTGGATTCAAATATAACCAAAGACACTAATGTAGATAAACTACAACTGCAAAACTGCAAATGGTACCAAAAGAGTGCACTTTTGGATAAAGTTACTGATGCTGAAATTAAAAAGGGCTTATTGCACTGTGCTCAAAAGAAAATTGGGCCTGGCCACTCAAATGTGCCTATTAGTTTCTCAGCTGCTGAAAAAGAGGAGGAAGTGAATGCTCGTTTACTTCATTGTGTAAGCAAACAGAAAATGTTACTTAGCCAGGCTAGAAGAACTCAGAAACATTTACAGATGCTTCTGGCAAAGCATGTTGTTAAGCACTATGGTCAACAAATGAAATTTTCTCTGAAACATCAACTCCCTCAAATGAAGATCTTTCATGAACCTACCACAGTTTTGGATAGCAGTTTACCTAAATACACTGAAATTAAGCCAGAAGTCAGCATGTTGACTGCAGAGAATAAATTGTGGAGTGATACAAAAAATGGCTTTGCACGGTGTACAGCTGCAGAAATCCAAAGATTTGCACTGTCTGCTACAGGGCTGTTGTCTCATGTTGAAGAAGGTCTGGATTCTGATGCAACTGATAGCAGCTCTGATGACGATTTGGATGAATATACCGTTAGAAAAAATGTGGCAGTGTAAGTGCAAAATTATTATTAGACCTTTTACTGTTCTGTATATAGCAGCAGTTTTGTCTTGATTTCATTATACATTAAAAGGAAGTAGATTTTCTAAAATTTTAGTGCCATAATCTTTAAGGTATAAAACTTTGGTGAATTTTTAAAATATTTTGTTAAAACTGTGCGTGAATGTATACATACTATTTAAAAATAAGTTATTCAACTGCTCTATCTAGGAAAAACCATAAAGGGATAATGAAAGCTCTTTAGCTAGAAGTAAGCATTTCTCCCATTCTTAAATAGAATAGGCTATGGACAAGGCTTAATATTTTGCTTAAGTGTTTTAGCCAAAATGTATAGCCAAAATTAAAAAAATTTAGTCTGCACATGGGGAGCCCACGTTGGCTTTAGGCTTTAGGAGTTATCAGTTGAGAGTATATCTAAGTTGATTGGCTCTTTTTTTTTCCCTTTAAGTATGGTATTTATATACTCATTGAGTTCATACCTTTCAGCTCTGGTCTTTACCAACTTAGTCAATTTTTGCTAGATTAGTATAACCAAAACAAAATTATAATGTCAGCTATTAGATACCTATTGAATGCTTATTATGTGCCGGATGTTGGGGATTCGGTTGTGGGCAAAATATTCAGTCTCTACTCTCTGGAGAATATACTTCAAACAAAACAAAATAAAACAGAGGTAAAGTAGTTTTGTGTATCACATTGTGTTAATACTCCAGAATAGCTTTATCTGATAGTTTCCTGAGATGATAAAAATGTTCTGTATCTGTGTTATCAAACAGACTCACGTGTCTATTCAGCCCTTGAAATGTGGCCAGTGTCTCTGAGGAACTGAATTTTTAAATTTTATTTAATTTGAATTAAGTTTTTTTAAATAGCCAGATAGAACATAGTTTTTAATCTAGCTTTGGGGAATCTGTTAATGTCCCTAACTTGATGCAAAATACTGTGTATATATTTTGGGAGGAAAAAGTCCATCATTTTTATCAAATTGTCAAAGATGAGAGAATTATTACAGAATTAGAAGCTGAACACACTAATTTTTACTAATAAATAGAAGGTCAGTATATCAATTTCTGTGGTAAAGAATAAAATGTAAAACAAAGTGGGTATTCCAGTCTTTTGGTGTTCTGTTATCACTATGTTTGAAATGTGTTTGAATGTGGGAGCTAATATTGAGCACATATTTTTTTCTGACTGGCATTGTGATATTTACATAAGATATATTATTTAATCCTTTCAACAACCATGGGAGGTGATTGTTGTTATCCTTATTTAAGAAGAAATAGTCTTTGCATGGTTAAGTAACTTGCCCATGGTCAAAAAGCCAAATAATTGATGGAGCTAGGATTATTGTCCATGTGTGGAAGACTTCAAACCAATGTTCTTGCTATTGGGCCATGCAACTTTATCAACCTAGAATTCACTGATGCTTATAGCCACAAGAATTGTTAAGCACATGTGCTCTGAAAGAAGTCCAGAAATTTATCAATTTTTATATTTTTAATGCTTTTGAAGAAATTTAATTTAATAAAATTTAGTAGATAAATTTAGTAAATTATTTACCTTTCGTTGTTGTGGACAGCTAATCGGCAGGTTTGACTCTTTTAAGCTAGAAACAAAAATCAGAAAATCATGTATTCCTAGACTATTTTGACCTTCATTAGGATTTTCTTTCATTGATTTCCTATAGTACTTAATCTGCCATACAATTTATCATTAAATCATATTTTGTCCTATGTGACTTGCTAATATACCTATTAGTCTTAATAACCCAACACCTAGTAAGGATGGAAACCACATTTTAAACCTTAAAAAAAAAAAAATCTTATATACCAAGCATATAATTACTGATTGGTCAAGACATTTTAAGATTTGCATTTACTCCTTTAATTTAGTCAGAGAACACTAATTTTAGACATTTATATAAAACATACACAAATAGGGAGATTCAAACTATTAAAAATATTTTTATACAAAGCATCAAGCAATATTCGTTTCTTGTCAGCTTCACCAGTTTATTGATGAAAATTGACGTAAAGTAGTCTGGAAAAAAATTGGATTCAGGCTTTGAAAGTTTCTTTCTCATTCTTTCTTTTTTTTGTAATCAGTTGGAAGACTCAGGAACACCAGACATGCATTTTAGGAAAATAATAAGTTTAATATTAAGATATAATATATACTTTTAGCATCTTGCATTATTGACCATTTAATATTAGGTTATTAAAGCTCATATTTATGTTCTAGATTCCCAGGTTATACTCATCTGATCAAATCAGTAATACAAAATTCATCTAATAATTATTTGAATTCTTTAGTTCACTGAATTATTTGATAATTGTTTAGGTTTTTGTTGTTTTTTGCTATTTGAACTCTGTTTGCATTTCTTGATTTTATATACCTCCGGCAAAATTGGATATTAACTGTTTTGAATATTTTTACTAATGTGCATAGATTTCTTGTGGAAAAGATTGTTTCTCAACATTTTATTAGTTTTGATATTTACCGAATTTTGAGAATAACACAACTTTTAAGCATTTGTATCTTTTGATGTAAATGTAAAAAATGGTTTCTGTTTTTTTAAACTGGAATTAGTTCTGTTTCAGTTTAAGTTCATTCAATAATTTAATACATTTATTCTGATACAAGGTTTTAAGTTTCTTTTTCTTTACATTTCTGGAAATTGATTTTTCAAATGTAGATGAATATTTTTATTTATCTTAAAGATTTTATTTATTAGAGAGAGAGAGAGCACAAGCAGGAGGAGTGGCAGACAGGGGAAGAAGCAGGCTCCCTGATGAGTGGGGACCCCGATGCGGGACTCAGTCCCAGGATCCTGGGATCATGACTTGAGTCAGAGGCAGCTGCTTAACCAGCTGAGCCACCCAGGCAGGCATCGCTAGATGAATATTTTTAATGAATGAAGTTCAGAATTAAACCTTAAATGTAAAATAGGTAAAAATATGCATTTTGTGGACCTAAATTTTTAAGTGAGTGCTAAGACAATTAAATTTTTTTTATACCTACTGAATATGAATAGACTTCTCAATTTAATTATAAGGTCTACAATGGCAAATACTACAGTTGACTTCAACTTAATTTTAAGTAACTTAAGAGCAAATACCACTTTTTCTGTCATTGTATATGCACTGCCTAGCATTGTCTACTTTTTAGTGGTTTTTTTTTTTTTTGGTATATGTTGGCTAAATGAATTTTTCTGTATTTGAATATGCAGTTTTGAAGATAAAAAAATTGTGGTTGGCAATCTATGAAATTTCTCTCCATATATGTTTATCTTTTCTTCTTCCGTTCTGTAGTTTATTTTTACTTTATTTCCCCCACTTTCTTCCTTTGTCTCTAGTACTAAACTGGCCACAGTATCTTATAGGGGCTCCTGGGTGGCTCAGTTGGTTAAGCGACTGCCTTCAGCTCAGGTCATGATCCCAGGCTCGTGGGATCAAGCCCCGCATCAGGCTCCCTGCTCAGCAGAGAGCCTGCTTCTCGCTCTCCTTCTGCATGCCACTCTGCCTACTTGTGCTCTCTCTCTGTGTGTCAAATCAATAAATAAAATCTAAAAAAAAAAAAGATGTATCTTATACACCTTAGAACCAGCATTGAGTATGTATAGAATGAATGAATGAATGAATGAAATACAACATGACAAAAGATAGGCCTTTAAAAGTAACTATTATAATACTTAACATTTGTAACTTTTAAAAATTGGTAAGTAAAATGTATTATATTTATCTTAAAAATCTTAGATTATATTATAAATGCTTTTTTTAAGTTTAAATTTTTTTTTTAAGATTTTATTTATTTATTTGATAGAGAGAGACACAGCGAGAGAGGGAACACAAGCAGGGGGAGTGGGAGAGGGAGAAGCAGGCTTCCCATGAAGCAGGGAGCCCGATGTGGGGCTTGATCCCAGGACCCCAGGATCCTGACCTGAGCCGAAGGCAGTTGCTCAACGACTGAGCCGCCCAGGCACCCCACCATTGTTATTTTAAATATATATTTGATTTGCTCCTTTTCCCTCCAAAAATATAGGCAATGGATTAATTCATAATGCCATTACTAATTATCTCAAAGAATAACTTGTGGTTGAGAGACTAGTGTACGTTAGAAAAAATTTTTTAAAGCCATTTTCCTTTGGAAAGGAAATAGAATTTTAGGGTTTTTGTTGGTTTGAGATAATAATCCTTATACTATAATAAGAACAGAACCACCCCCAGTGTCTGTTCCTTTGGTGAAGCAGCACAGGTTTTGGACCTTCTTGTGTTAGAGTCATGCATGGCTTGCTCTGTGACCCTGAGCAAAGATTAATATTATTATTATTTTTTTAATATTTTTTATTTTTTTTTAAGTAATCTCTATATCCAGTCTGGGGCTTGAACTCACTGGTATGAGATCAAGAGTCACATGCTCTTCTGACTAAGCAAGCTGGGTGCCCTGAGGTTAATATTATTCTTAAACCTTTGAATCAGATTCCTCTTTGATCTACCTTAAAGAGTTCTGCAGATAATTAGATGAAACATTAAATATAAAGTGTCTGTACATAATAAGGTACTGATTTGAAAGCTAATAAAGAGTGTCTTATCAAGCAGTTTACTATTGTGAGAGACTGGAGCTTAATTATTCCATGAGAAACTTGGGGAGCCATTGTAAAATACATGCTTGAGTTAATTTGAGAGGTGAGGAAACTGGTGTATTTGTACAGCAGGTCATCAGTTACTAAGTGAAGGCTGATCTGGTTGTGTCAAATCCCTCCCCCTTTTCTTCTGCCACTTGGGTGACAAAGCAGGCTCAAGCAACAACAAAAAAGCCCTGGGTCAAAGAAATGCAGGTGCTGGCATTTGGAAGTCAGGTCTTTGTGTGCTGAACTGGTAAGTGTCAGGGGATATAGGTGGGTCACTGACAGACTCTGCTACAATTATGTTCCCTCTCATCTGGTGGTAAAACCTTAAGAGTTCTAACATTTCTTTTCATCTGGGAAACGATGATCAGTTACTTTCATCTAGGATACATATGAGAAGACTCACAGATTTTGACACAGACATATTCTGATCCTCCAAGGTTGTCAAAAAGGAAGAAACATGGTTAAGTCTTGTTTTATTTGAGGAAACCTGAGAGTATCTTCCAAATCACCCAGTTGCTTCGGTGTGGAGAGAAGAGTCTCTTTGTTTCCCCAAATTAGTCCCCATATATTCAAATTTCTTCGAGTTTTTACTTTGGTGTTAATTGGCAGTCTTTTTTTTTTAAGATTTTATTAGAGAATGCGCACGTGCATGAATGGGGTGGAGGGGCAGAGGGAGGGGGAGAAGCAGACTCCCTGCTGAACAGGGAGCCCTCCATCCCCTACCACAGTGGTACTGTATAGACACATTATCACTCAAAGTCCATAGTTTACAGTAGGGTTCGCTTTTGGTATTACACATTCTATGGGTTGGATAAACATATATGACATATATCTACCATCATAGTACCATACAGAATAGTTTCACTGCCCTACAGATCCTCTGTGTTCTGCCTATTTATCCTTCCCTCCCTCCAGTCCCTGACAACCACTAATCTTTTTACTGTCTCCATAGTTTTGCCTTTTCTAGAGTCACAGGGTTGGAATCACAGTGTGTAGCATTTTCACATTGCCGCCTTTCACTTAGTAATATGCATTTAAGTTTTCTTGATGTATTTTCCTGACTTGATAGCATATTTCTAGGGCTGAATAATATTCTGTTGTTTGGATGTACCACAGTTTACTTATCTATTCACCTGTGGAAAGATGTCTTGGTTACTTACAGGCTTTGGAAATTATGAATAAAACTGCTATAAATATTTATGTGAAGGTTTTTGTGTGGACATAAATTTTCAGTTTATTTGGGTAAATACCAAGAAGTGCAATTGCTGGATTGTATGGTAAGAGTATATTTAGTTTTGTAAGAAGTTGCCAGACCGTCTTCCAAAGTGGCTATACTATTTTGCATTCAGACGAACAGTGAATGAGATTGCTATCGCTCCACATCTTTGTCAGCATTTGATGTTAGTGATGGATTTTGGTTATTCCACTAGGTGTATAGTGGTATCTTACTGTTGCTTTAATTTGCAATTCGCTAATGACGTACAATGTTGAACATTTTTTAATATGCTTACTTGCCATATCTGTATGTTCTTTGGTGAGGTGTCCAGGTCTCTGCCTATTTTTTAATTGGATTGTCCATTTTATTGTTGAGAAATAAGATGTAGACAGAATTGATTGGGATTTCATTGAATCAAGTTGGAAAAAGCGGAGATATTAACAATATTGTATCTTTGAATATGGAACATTTAGTTCTTTGATATCTTTTTTTTTTAAAGATTTTATTTATTCATTTGAGACACAGAGATAACAGAGAGCATGAGCAGTGGGAGAGGCAGAGGGAGAGGGAGAAGCAGACTCCCTGATGAGCCAGTAGCCCGCCCCATGTGGGGCTCGATCCCAGGACCCTGGGATCATGACCTGAGCTGAAGGCAGACGCTTAACCATCTGAGCCACCCAGGCGCACCCGGTTCTTTGATATCTTTCATTAGAGTTTTAAAGTTTTTCTCATATGATCTTGCATATATTTTGTAAGACTTATACCTAAGTATTTCATTTATGGGTTTGCTAATGTAAATGGTAATATGTTTTTAATTCAGATTCCACTTGTATATTGCTGGTATGTAGGAAAGCAGTTGACTTTTGTATATTAATTTTGTATCCTGCAACCTTGCTATAATCACTTATTAGTTGCAGGGGTTTTTGTGTGTAATTCTTTTGGATTTTTCTATAGATAATCATGTCATCCGTGAACAAAAAGTTTTATTTCTTCCTTACACACCTTGTGTTTCTTTTATTTCCTTTTCTTATTGCATTAGCTAGGGTTTCTACTATGATGTTGAAAAATGTGAAGTGAGGGGGATATATTGCCTTGTTCTTAATCTTAGTGGGAAAACTTCTGGTTTCTTACCATTAAAAATATGATGTAGCTGTAGGTTTTTGGCAGGTTGAGGAAATTCTCTGTATTCCTAGTTAACTGAGAGTTTGTTTTGTTTTTCTTTAGTAAAACTGGGAGTTTTTATCCTGAATAGGTGTTGAATTTTGTGAAATGCTTTTTGTGTATCTATTGATAAGATGATGTGATGGATTATATTAATTGATTTTTGAATATTGAGCTAGTGTTGCATACCTGGGATAAATCCCACTTGGTCATGGTATATAAGTCTTTTTATACATTGTTGAATTTAATTTGCTAATTGTTTGTTGAGGATTTTTGCAGCTATCTCCATTAGAGATAATGATCTGTAGTTTTCTTTGTAATGTTTTTGGTTTTGGTATTAGGGTAATTAATGCTGGCCTCAAAGAATGAGTTAGGAAGTAGTCCCTCTGCCTCTGTCTTCTGAAAGAGATTTTAGAGAATTGGTGAAATTTCTTCCTTAAATTTTTTTGTAGAATTTATCAGTGAACCTATTTAGGCCTGGTACTTTATCTTTTGGAAGCCTATTAAATATTGATCCAATTTCTTTATTTTTTAAAAGTTTTGTTTTTTTAATCTGTTTGAGAAGGGGAGAGAGAGTGAGTAAGAGGGAGAGGGAGAGAGAATCAGAGGCAGAATTCACGCTGAGCTCAGAGCCTGACGCGGGCCTCGATCCACGACCAGGAGATCATGACCTGAGCTGAAACAAAGACCCTTAACCGACTGAGCCTTCCAGGTACCCATGATCCAGTTTCTTTAATAGATGTAGGGCTATTCAGGTTGTCTATTTCTTCCTTTTTAAAATTTACATAGTTTATTTATAACAAACCCAGGAGTATTTTTTTTAAGTTTTTATTTAAATTCCAGTTATTTAACATACAGTGTAATATTAGTTTCAGGTGTACGGTATAGTGATTCAGCACTTCCATATAATACCCAGTGCTCATCACAACTGCACTTCTTAATCCCCATTCCCTATTTAATTCACCCCTCCACCCACCTCCCTGTCTATTTCATCTTGTATGAGTTTTGGCAGATTGTGCATTTCAAGGAATTGGCCCATTTCACCTAGGTTATCAAATTTCTGGACTTAGAGTTGTTCATAATATTCCTTTATTATCCTTTTAACGTCCATAGGATCTGTGGTGACATTTCCTCTTTCTAATATTAGGAATTTGTGTCATCTTTTTTTTCAATTTAGTCTGGCTAGAGACTTATTGATTTTATTGATCTTTAAGAAGAACCATTTTTGGGCGCCTGGGTAGCTCAGTTGGTTAAGCGACTGCCTTTGGCTCAGGTCATGATCCTGGAGTCCCGGGATCAAGTCCCACATTGGGCTCCCTGCTCAGCGGGGAGTCTGCTTCTCCCTCTGACCCTCCTCCCTCTCGTGCTCTCTATCTCTCATTCTCTCTCTCTCAAATAAATAAATAAAATCTTTAAAAAAATAAAAATAAAAAGAAGAACCATTTTTGGGCGCCTGGGTAGCTCAGTTGGTTAAGCGACTGCCTTCGGCTCAGGTCATGATCCTGGAGTCCCGGGATCGAGTCCCACATCAGGCTCCCTGCTCGGCGGGGAGTCAGCTTCTCCCTCTGACCCTCTTCCCTCTCGTGCTCTATCTCTCATTGTCACTCTCTCTCAAATAAATAAAAAAATCTTTAAAAAAAAAAACCTTTTGTTTTTTGGTTTTGTTGATTTTCTCAATTTTGTATTTTCAGTTTTATTGATTTCTCTAGTTTTTATTATTTCTTTCCTTCTAGTTACTTTGGATTTAATATACTCTTCTGTTTCTAGTTTCCTGAAGTGGAAGCTTGGTTGATTGGGTTTAGATTTTTATTTTATTTATTTATTTATTAAAAAGATTTTATTTATTTGACAGAGAGAGACACAGCAAGAGAGGGAACACAAGCAGGGGGAGTAGGAGAGGGAGAGGCAGGCTTCCCGCCTGGCAGGGAGCCTGATGCAGGGCTTGATCCCAGGACCCTGAGACCATGACCTGAGCCGAAGGCAGACGCTTAACGACTGAGCCACCCAGGTGCCCCTGGTTTTAGATTTTTAAAAAGTTTTCTAACAACGCATTTAATGCTATACATTTTGTAACTTTCTCTTACTGTTCCCCATAAGTACTGTTCACTGCATCCTACAAGTTTTGGTGGCTTATATTTGCATTTTCATTTCTCTCATAGTATTTTAAAATTTATCTTCAGATTTCTTCTTTGTCCCATGCATTACTTAAAAGTGTATAGTATAGTCTTCAAGTATTTGGGGGATTTTTCAGTTAGCAGTGTTTTTGTTTTTAGTTTGTTTGTTTATTAATTTATTTTTTAGTAATCTCTATACCCAACATGGGGCTTGAACCCATGACCTGGAGATCAAAAGACACATGCTTTTCCATCTGAACCAGCCAGGCACCTGTGTTTGTTATTGATTTCTAATTTAATTCCATTGTGGTCTGAGAGCAGACATTATTTTTTATTTTTTTAAGATTATTTATTTGAGAGAGAGAGCATAAGCATGAGAGACAGAGGGAGAGGAAGAGAGAATCTCAAGTGGACTCCACACGAGCGTGGAGCTGAACTCAGGGCTCAATCTCAGCACCCTGAGATCACAACCTCAGCTGAAACCAAGAGTCAGATGCTTAACCAACTGCGCCAGCCAGGCAACCCGATTTCTGTTTTTTAAAATTAAAGTTTGTTTTATGGCCCAGAATGTAGTTTCTTTTATGTTCCTTGTTAACTTGAGAAAAATGTGTAATCTGCTCTTGTTGCATGACATAGGCTGTCGATGTCTGTTAAGTCTTGTTGATGAATGGTTCAGCTGTATCCTTACTGGTTTTCTGTCTGTTGGATCCATGCATTTCTGATAGAGTGTTATAGTCTTCAACTAACATAGTGGATTCATTTATTTCTCATTGCAGTTCTGTCAGTTTTTGCCTCACATAGTTTGATGCTCTTTTGTTAGGCACATACACATTAAAGATTGTTATCTTCTTGGAGGTAGACCTTTTTATTTTACTGTGATCCCCCTCTTTATTCATGATGACTTTTCTTGCTCTGAAGTCTGCTCTTCTGAACTTAATGTAGCTACTACTGGTTTCTTCTGGTTCATGTTAGCATGCCATAATTTCTCCATCTCTTCAATCTGTATGTGTTTTTATATTAAAGTTGGTTTTTTATGGATAACATATAGTTAGGTCTTGTTTTTTGATCCACTCTGACAACCACTGTCTTTTAATTGGTATAGTTAGACCATTGATGTTTAAAGTGATTACTGATGTAGTAGGTTAATATTCTACTATATTTGTCACTGTTTTCTATTTGTTGCCCTTGTTCTTTGCGCCTATTTTTGTCTTCCACACTTTTTCTGACTTTTGGGTTTTAACTGAACATTTTATGATTCCACTTTTTTTCCTTTCTTAGAATATCAATTATACTTTTTAAAAAACTTTTTTTAGTGGTAATGCACCTGGGTGTTGCAGTTGGTTAAGCATCCGACTCTTGAGTTCGGCACAGGAGCCCTATGTCAGCTCCACACTCAGTGGGGAGTCTGCTTAAGATTCTCTCCCTCCTCCCTCTCCCTCTCCCCCTGCTCACATGCGCATATGCGCTCTCTCTCAAATTAATAAATCTTAAAAAAATGCCCTCTTTTTAGTGGTTACATTTATAGTTAATCCAAGTTTTCTTTCAAATAACCCTGTAGGTACCTTATAATGACAAAATAATCCTAATTCTTTCCTCTCATTTTTTGTATCACTTCTGTTATTCCTTTCACTCATACATAGCATATATAGGCATATATAAGCATACACATATGCATGAGCACATTCATAATCTATTAAATTGTTGCTATTACTGTTTTGAACAGGTTTGTTACCTGTTAGATCCATTAAGTGTAAGAAAAATAAAAGTATTTTATCTTCACTTATTCTCCAGTGTTTTTTCTCTCTTTATGTAGATCTGTTTCTGACCTGTGTAATTTTCTTTTTCTTTCTGAAAAACTTCTTTTAACATTTGGTATGTAGGCGAATGATGTCAGTATAATGACAAATTTGATGTGGGTTTTTTTTCAACCACTTCAAACACGTTAATGTTTTGGAATGATCAGGGGCAAGCCTTTCACAACTAAAGAGAAATCCTTAGTGGTATAAGAAAAATGCCAAAAATTTTGTAAAAGTACCTTCCTATAGTGCAGTAAGTTGCTAGTTTATTGGCTTAAAATATTCTATGTTAAAAGATCTGAAGAAGTTGCAAGTTGCTTTGCAGAAGTTGTGAAGATAGTTCCCTTGTGTTTAAAAGAAATTATTGATGAAGAAGGCTATCTCTAGATGATATTTTTAATTTCTATTAAACTGGTCTCAGGGTACCTGGGTGGCTCAATCGTTAAACGTCTGCCTTCGGCTCAGGTCATGATCCCAGGGTCCTGGGATCGAGCCCCAGGTTGGGCTCCCTGCTCAGCGAGAAGCCTGCCTCTCCCTCTCCCACTCCCCCTGCTTGTGTTCCCTCTCTCGCTGTGCCTCTCTCTGTCAAATAAATAAATAAAATCTTTAAAAAAAAAACTGGTCTCTATTAGAAGTGAATGTCTTTAAGGACCCACATCAAAAGAAGTATGAGCTCCAGGATATGAAACTTTAAAGGGTGGACTGACTTATTCTTGATACAAAACTGCACTAATATTTTTATAAGGATTGTTATTTTGTTAGAACTCAGATTTTAAAATTCCATTGATTTTGAGTTGTCTGGCTCTAATTCTGTTTTCTCCATAAGTTCAGCTATTTTTATTTTCCCGAACAGAAATATCTGTACTCAATTATAGTTTTGTGGTACTCACTTTGAGTAACGAGGGTAGTCTGATCATTTTTTATCTCATTTCTTTTCAGTGCCCATCATAGTAGCTTGCAAGACGATCACTAGCCCGTTTTGTGCAAAAGAAAGATGTGCTTCTTCTTCTGGGCAGATTGAGATTTGTAGTTGCAGGTTTAAAATGTAGAATTCTTTTTTTTTTTTTTTAAAGATTTTATTTATTTATTTGACAGAGAGAGACACAGTGAGAGAGGGAACACAAGTGGGAGGAGTGGGAGAGGGAGAAGCAGGCTTCCCGCTGAGCAGGGAGCCCGATGCGGGGCTCGATCCCAGGACCCTGGGATCATGACCCGAGCCGAAGGCAGATGCTTAACAACTGAGCCACCTAGGCGCCCCTAGAATGTTGCCCTTGCCTGCACTGTTGAAATTCATTTACCAGTTGTTCATCTGGTTTTAACACACAAACATTTTTTAATGTCAAGACCAGAGGTTGCATGCATTAGTTTGGCTCACATCTGATTGTCAGGGACCTGGTGACATACTCACAACTAATTGCTGGTGAGACTGGGAAATATGAGCTACCATGAGCTCGGCTAAAACTGAATGGGTTCTTTTATCAAAAAAGAGGAGACTAGATAATGAGGGAAAATAAGCAGTCTGTTCAGTTTGCCTCTTTGGCCACCCAAATAGCCATACACTCCCTTCTCATAGAGAAAACACATCCATTCCTCAAGGATGACAATTCAAAGTCGTATTCAATAGGTGGAGTAATGTCCTTTCAGTCAGGTCTCGATATCGTTCATTATGATGTGGTGACCTATAAATGAATAGACAGGTTTTCCAACCCTCTTAACCTCTTGTTTCTTGTATGTATACATAGACATAGCAGTAAAGACAGGAAAGCTACAATAAAAACTCCCACTGGGGAAAAAAATGAGATACACATGAAGAGGTCCTAACAGTAATTAGTGAGACATCTTTTTCTGGAAGTGCAGCAAGGTCTTGGTAGAATCCTAATTTGGCTTTGTCCTTTGTCCTCCATAGTCTCTTGACTTTACTCTTCGGGAATTATTCCTTATCTATTATCCTTTGAGTTTATATCTGCAATGAATGTTGGAGAGTGTACCCTGAAGTGGAGGCTGTACTGCATTTTCCCTTTGCTTCCTGTTAGTGCAGATTTGGGCTTCCCAGGTAGAGGATGTTAGGTTTGTGGTATTTTTTGCTACTAGAGTTCCCTCAAAAATGTGGATTTCCATTCTGTTTGCCTCTAGTCAGTTATATGTGAAAACATCACAGCTAAAGATCTCATTTGTTCATAGTTGTTGAGCCTACAGGCTAGTTAATTTACTATTTTCCTCAGACCATCCAACTCTCCTGCATTTGATGACTGCTACCTTGAGACCACCTAAAACAGTACATTTGGGTGGGAATTAATCTTAACTTTTGCTCCTAGGTTTGTTCTCAATTGTGTGGCTTAGAACTCTTAAGAGAGATTCTTGAAATAACATTTTTTGTTGCCGGTTATGGAGAAGCAGTTAGTTGGTTTTTGCATTCCTTTAAGGCCCCATATGGGTTAGTTAAAATGTCATTTATTTCCTTTATTTATATGTCCCTAGCTGTCAATGTTTGATGTTATGCAAGGTTTTTTATTTTATTTATTTTCTTTAAAGATTTATTAATTTTAGAGAGAGAGTGCGAGCAGGAGAAGGGGCAAAGAAAAAGAAGCAGACTCCACACTAAGTGCAGAGTCTGTCATGGAGCTCGATCCCACAACTCTGAGATATTGACCTGAGCCAATATCAAGAGTCCCACCCTTAAACGACCGAGCCACTTAAGTGCCCCTGTTATGCAAGGGTTTAAAAAGCATAGTTAACATAGTTAAATGTAGTATTCATATAGTCTTTTACCTGTTCAAGAATAAGGTTTTGGTTTTGGTTTTTGGTGTTTTTTTGTTGTTGTTTTTTGTTTGTTTGTTTTTTTCTACTAAAGGATAATGGAATCTTTCAACAAATGGTTCAGGAACTCAATACCGCCCCACCCCCCAGGAATCTGAATTCTTATCTCACACATACACAGAAATTATCTTTGAATTGGATTATAGATCTAAAAGCCAAAACTCTGAAACTCCTTGAACTTTTAGACTCATGAATAAAATATGACTTTGTGTTAGGCAAAGATCTCTTAGGACATAAAAATATCCATAAAAGGAAAGTTTGATAAATTGGGCTTCATCGAGATTAGAATCTTTTTTGCTCAAAAGACACCATTAGGAAAATGAAAGGCAAGCTATAGACTGGGAATTACAAATATTTCAAATACACATAGTCTGACACAGGCCTTATATCAATAAAAAGATAACCCAATTAAATATGAGCCAAAGATTTGAACAGATAATTAAAGGAAGTCATAATCCCTTGGGAAGCATAGGAAGCATGTAAAAATACCCTCTACATCAGGAATTGGAAAACTGAGGTCCATGTACCAAGGCTGGCCCATTGCCTGTTACTTTCTTTTTTAAAAAATTTTTATTTATTTATTTTTAAAGATTTTATTTATTTGTGAGAGAGAGAGAGAGAGAGAGAGCACATGAGGGGGGGGTCAGAGGGAGAAGCAGACTCCCCTTGAGCAGGGAGCCCGATGCGGGACTCGATCCCAGGACTCTAGGATCATGACCTGAGCTGAAGGCAGTCGTTTAACCAACTGAGCCACCCAGGCGCCCCAATTTTTATTTTTTTTAATTGAAGTATAGTTGATGAACAATGTTACATTAGTTTCAGGTGTACAACATAGTGGTTCCACAATTTTATACATTATGCAGTGCTCACCATT
The DNA here is from genome assembly GCF_037043125.1 of Eumetopias jubatus. Classification (NCBI taxonomy): domain Eukaryota; kingdom Metazoa; phylum Chordata; class Mammalia; order Carnivora; family Otariidae; genus Eumetopias; species Eumetopias jubatus. The sequence continues at coordinate 27,099,983 of NW_028274809.1, forward strand.
GGTAAGTGTTGTTACCATCTGTCACCATACAAAGTTATTACAATATTATTGACTATATTCCCTATGTTGTACCCTTTTTTATGATTCGTTTATTTTAGAACTGGAAATTTGTACTCTTAATCCCCTTAACCTATTCTCCCCATCCCTCCAGCCTCCTCCGCTCTGGCAACCACCAGTTTGTTCTCTGTATTAGTCTGTTTCTGTTTTTGTTTGTTAACTTCTTTTTTAGATTCTACATATAAGTGAAATCATATGGTATCTGCCTTTCTCTACCTGACTTATTTCACTTAGTATAATACCCTCTAGCTCTATCTGTGTTTTCAAAATGGCAAGATTTTGTTCTTTTTTATGGCTGAGTAATATTCCTCCGTGTGTGTGTGTGTGTGTGTGTGTGTGTGTGTGTGTGACAGTGACATATTTATTCACCTATCAGTGGACACTTAGATTGCTTCCTTATCTTGGCTATTGTAAATAATGCTATAGTAAATATAGGGGTGCGTATATCTTTTTGATTTAGTGTTTTTATTTTCTTTGGTAAATACCTGGCAGTGGAACTACTGGATCATTCAATTTTTAATTTTTTGAAGAACCTCCATACTATTTTTCATTGTGGCTGCACCAGTTTACATTCTTACCAACAGTGCATGAGAGTTTCCTTTTCTCCATATTCTCACCAACATTTATTCTTGTCTTTTTGATACTAGCCATTCTGACTGGTGAGAGGTGGTATCTCATTGTGGTTTTGATTTGCATTTCCCTTATGATTAGTGATATTGAGCATCTTTTCATATATCTGTTGACTATTTGTATGGCTTCTTTGAAAAAAATGTCTATTGAGGTCCTTTGCCCATTTTTAAATCTGATTATTAGTTTCTTGGTATTGAGTTTTATGAATTCCTTATATATTTTGAACATTAACCCCTTTTCAGTTGTATCATTTGCAAATATCCTCTCCCATTTGGTAGGTTGCCTTTTTGTTTTGTTGATGGTTTCCTTTATTATGCAAAAGTTCTTAGTTTGATGTAGTCCCAATGCAATATTTGCTTTTGTCACCTTTACCTGAGGAAACATATCCAGAAAAATGTTAAGTCCAGTGACCAAGAGATTACTGGCTGTGTTTTCTTTTAAGAATTTTATGTTTTCAGGTCTTATATTTAAGTTTTTAATCCATTTTGAGTTTATTTTTGTGTGTGATGTAAGAAAATGGTCCAGTTTGGGGCACCTGGGTGGCTCAGTCGTTAAGTGTCTGCCTTTGGCTCTGGTCATGATCCTAGGGTCCTGGGATCGAGCCTCGCATCAGGCTCCCTGCTTAGCGGGAAGCCTGCTTCTCCTTCTCTCAGTCCCCCTGCTTCTGTTCCCTCTCTCGCTGTGTCTCTGTCAAATAAATAAATAAAATCTTAAAAAAAAATTGTCCAGTTTCATTCTATTGCCTGTAGCTGTATAGTTTCCCCAATACCATTTATTAAAGAGACTGTCTTTTCCCCATTGTAAATTCTTGCTTCTTTTGTCATAGATTAATTGATCATATATGCACGGGTTTATTTCTGGACCCTATTCTGTCCTGTTGAGTTATGTGTCTATTTTTGTGCCAAAACCATGCTTTTTTGATTTCTATTGCTTTATAGTATAGGTTGAAATCTGGGATTGTGATCCTCCAGCTTTATTCTTTGTTCTCAAAATTACCCTTTGCCTGTTTTTGTAAACAATTTACAAAACACTGTCACACCCATTCGTTTATGGCTGCTCTCATGCTATAATGGCAGAGTTGGGTAGTTATTTTAAAGAGACCAGGTTGGCCACGAAGCCTAAAATATTTACCGTCTGCCTCTTTACAGAAAATATTTGCTAAACCCTAGTCCGAAGGAATCAAATTCCAGGGAAAGGTAAGCTCTTTCTAGGTGAGCAAATACCAGTAGTGAAGTTTGGCTCAGTTTAATGTAATTAAGGACAAACCTTATATTTTTCTTTTCTTTTTTTTTTTTAAAGATTTTATTTATTTATTTGACAGAGACACAGCGAGAGGGAACACAAGCAGGGGGAGTGGGAGAGGGAGAAGCAGGCTCCCCGCTGAGCAGGGAGCCTGATGCAGTGCTCCATCCCAGGACCCTGGGACCATACCTGAGCCACCCAGGCACACCCAAACCTTATATTTTTCTTGGGCTTTCCTTGGGATTGTCATTTTTCACAAGTGGATCTTCTTTTTTGATTTTTTTTATAATAGTTGATTCATTATTACTAGTAAGTTAATCTTTATATTAAAGGCAAAATTAATATGTCTCTTTAATCTTGGTGTTTTAAGATGTAATATTAGAAAGCTCTATCTTATTTTGGGAACTGTATTTCAGGGTTAAAGCAGGGATGTAGGTTCATGATGTTGACCAGAAGTTAGTATCAAAAGAAATTGTGCTTAAAATTAACCACTTGATCTAAATAGCCTGTACTTACTTTATTCAGCAAGTTAAGTGGTGACTACAAACAAGCAAGGATGTGGACTGACAGAATATGCAAACAGATTTTATTCAGTCCTATTAAAATATAGGATAAGGTATCCTTTACAGAAAATTCATTTCAAATATTACAAAGCCCTCGGATTACTTAGTTTATTTAAATCTAATCTGATATTACTTTTTTTCCCTGTGATAGTATAATTTAATGTACTATATGAACATGAAAATCATTTTTGTGGACAATTTCACTATCAGAATATTTTTACTAGAAGTACAATAAGATGAGCTCCATAACTTTTTTTTGTTTTGTTTTTTAGCTAATCATGAGGTTTGACCATCAAGCAAAATTGCATATTATAGGGCAAGTTTTCAACTGGAACAGAAGTTAATGAAAGAATGTTTAAGATCATCTTTGATTTCCCCATACTTATTCCCACACCATACTTCTGCCAAGTCCTTTCAGCTTTAAAGTGAACCTTGAACCCATCCTCTTCATCTCTTCTTTAACTTACCCTCCCTTCTTAGTTCATGCCATTTTCATTTTTTCTTATTCAGCGTTTTAGTCAGATTGGGCTCTAGAGTAACAAATTAACCTTCTAATCTCAGTGGTTTAACGAGCCAAGGTTTGCTGTGGCTTACATAAAAGCCAGTGTGGTTTGGGCTGTGATCCCCACACATCTTGTAGCTACACTGTCTGCACTAGTGGCTTTGCAGGTTGTCTGATGGACTGGAAATGACTAGGTCACTTTTGCTCACAACCCATTGGTCAGAATTAGTCACATAGCTCCAACCTCAGTGCAAGGAAGGCTGGGAAATACAGGATAGCACATGACATATTTGGAGATCACAGTTATCTGTACCACACACAGATTACTCTGTTTGCATCCTAATTGATTTCCTTATTTCTTCTTATATCCCACTATAATGCTTTCTCTACCTAGTAGCCAGAGTGCTTGGGAAAAAATTTTTTGTTAATGTCTTGATAATAACTTCCTTTTTGGGACACCTGGGTGGCTCATTTGGTTGGGCGGCTGCCTTCGGCTCAGGTCCTGATCCCGGGGTCCTGGGATTGAGCCCCCAGTCGGGCTCCTTGCTCAGCGGGGAGCCTGCTTCTCCCTCTCCCTCTGCCTGCCTGCCGCTCCCCCTACTTATGCTCTCTCTCTCTGTGAAATAAATGATTGGAATCTTTAAAAAAATAAAGACTTCCTTTTTGCATAAAATCCAACACTTTACCATTAACCTGTACAACTGCTATGTGCCATGGCCCTTGCCTTTATCACTAATTTCATGATTGGCAGTTAGTGTTATTAAATATTATCTATGAAGAATGGATATTACTATTTTAATAGTTTTTCATTTTAACAGTATTTATTTCTTTATTTAAAGATTTTATTTATTTGAGAGAGAGAATGCGTGCACAGGGGTGAGTGGGGGCAGAGGGAGCAGGAGAAGCAGACCCATTGCTGAGCAGGGAGCCCAACACAGGGCTTGATCCTAGGACCCTGGGATCATGACCTGAGCCGAAAGCAGATGCTTCACCAGCTGAGCCACCCAACCACTTAACAGTTTTTATTTAAAGTTGTATATAAGATTACTTTATTCCTGCATCTTCTCAATTGTTTCTTCCTTGTATTTGCCCTTTTCCTTTCCTACTTGGTGAGATTTGGCTGTACGTTCAAGGATCTTTTTGTAGTCTTTGTCCAGTTTTAGTTTAGTGATAACCACCTTGCTAGGGTGAGTGCCCACTTGGACAGTTGTGCCGTTTGCCTTCTTCTTATACTTATTCAATGTAGATGACATATTTCTTCCTGTAAACCTGGACGACTTTGCCCATTTGCTGACCTTTGTAGTGTCCTCACACAGCCTTTACTTCATCCTTTTGGGTGGATCAAATATTGTATTTCTGTCTCAGCGTTTTGGGAAGAGGGGAAGACATAATCTTCCTGCAAATGTGGGAAGATGCATTGAAATGCCTCTTGGTCCTGTCAGAAGTCACAAAGGGATTGAACTTCATTTTGGCTGCTGGCACTTCAACAGTGGCCACAGAAGGGAAGAGCTCATATTATTTTTTTGAAGTTTATTTATGTAATCTCTACACCCATCGTGCACCTTGAACTCAAAACCTGAGATCAAGAGTTGCATGCTCCTCTGACTGAGCTGGCCAGGTGCCCCTCCATTTTAATATTATTTTGAATAGACATTCTCTTCTATCATTTTCATAACTATGAAAATATGATTTAAAACTGTGTCAAATTTAAAAAGCACAATAATGACTATAAACTGAATACATAGTAATACTAAGAGAATTCTTAACTTGTATGAAGGTCTCCTCAATCATATTGTGTGCAATTAGAATCTTAACAAAAGTATCTCTTGGGGTACCTGGGTGGCTCAGTTGGTTATGCGTCTGCCTTCACCTCGGATCATGATCCTAGGGTCCTGGGATCAAGTCCCACATGGGGCTCCCTGCTCAGGTAGTCTGCTTCTCCCTCTCCCTCTGCTGCCCCCCACCCTGCTCATGCTCTCTCAAATGGATAAATAATATATTAAAACAAACAAACAAACAAAAATAGCTCTTAGGGACATTGATTTAATGTAAAATCCTATTACAATGAATATATTCTATATAGTAAAGTTATAGTAATTTATTCTGTTTCTCTAACAAGTGATCTTTTATTTTTGTAAGTTTTTATTTAAATTCCAGTTAGTTAACATACAGTGTATTAGTTATTTCAGATGTGCAGTTTAGTGATTCAGCACAATAGCCAGTGCTCATCACAACAAATGATCTTTTATTTTTTTATTTTTATTTATTTTATTTAAAAAACAATATTTTTAAGTAATCTCCACACCCAATGTGGGGCTCAAACTCACAACCTCAAGATCAAGAATCACATGCTTTATCAACTGAGCCAGCCAGGCACCCCAGTAAATTACCTTTTAGGATAAGTTTTCTCTAGCTAAAGTTTGTATGGGAGACATTCAATTATGGTTAAATGTGTAAAATTAATAAACTTTTTATTAAGAACAGTTTTAGGTTCATAGCAAAATTAAGCAGAAAATGCAGAGTTCCCATATACCCCCTTCACTGATAGAACCTCCCCCACTATCAATATACTGCATACTAGAGTAGTGCATTTGTAACAATCTATGAACCTACATTGACAAATTGTTATCACTTAAAGTGCATGCTTTAGGTGAGGATTCACTCTTGGTGTTGTACATTCTATGGGTTTTGACAGTAAATGTAATTTTTAGACAAGTTTTTCATAAAGTTTGTGTTCTGCCATTAAGTATTTATTGGTTTTCATTTATACCTTCAGTTTCTGTCATATTTTCTTTTGTAATCTGAAGCTCTTAATTAGTTATTCCAAATAACTGTTTTCTAGTTGGAATGGTTAGAATATTTTCATAAAGTAATTAATTTGTAATCTCACAAACTATGGATTAGAGTGGTACCCTTGCCAAAAGATAGAGGAGTAGGGTTCAACCCTTATTTTCAAATATGCATGACAGAAAAGTCTTTATTTAAATTCTTTCTATCTTTGGGCTGTGAATCCTGGGAATCCGGTTTTTTTTTTTAATTTTTTTTTTTATTATTATTTTTTAACTTGTCAGAGAGAGAGAGCACAAGCAGGGGGAGTGGCAGGCAGAAGGAGAAGCAGATTCCCTGCTGAGCAAGGATTCCCTATGTGGGACTCGACCCCAGGACCCTGGGATCTTGATCTGAGCCAAAGGCTCTAGACGCTTAACGACTGAGCCGCCTAGGCATCACCTCCCCTTTTTTTTTTTTGAAGATTTTATTTATTTATTTGAGAGAGAGGGAGAGAGAGCACGAGCAAGGCAGAGGGACAGGCTGGCTCCCCGATGATCAGGAGCCTGATGCGGGGCTTGATCCCAGGATTCCAGGATTACTACCTGAGCCGAAGGCAGACTTGTAACAAACTGAGCCACCCAGGCGCCCCTGGAAATCAGGTTTTAACAAGCTGTTTATCTTAATAAACATTTCAAGACATACATTTGGTATACTTCTTTGAAAGGTAGAGCACTCATATATTCGATATTTTTTGACAATATTTTTAAATTGATTTTAGGGATTTAATTAGCTAACAGTGACTACTGTTTTAACAAATGAAAATTTGCATATAATAAAATTGAGTATTCTGGTTTATTACATAGATTTAGATCTAGCACAGTTCAAATGACTTACCCAATACTTCTTACATATAGAAGCTTCATGTAACAGTTTTTACGTGGAGTTAGTAGTATCATTCCTGTTTCTTTGCTGGCCCACTCCTATTTCAGCCCTTGTACATATTAATAAAATGTTAAGTAGCAGAGGAGATTATTACTGGATACGTAACAATAAAAACAAGTGTTTATCCGTTAGAAAGATAAGGAAGTTAAATGTTTTTCTTTGATAAGAGTTGATATCAGATTCTTCTTTCATATAATTAGATGTTGTATAAAGGAATTAGGATTATATGACAGGAGTCAAGGAATTTATTAAGTAGTCTGTGAAAACTTGATTGCCTTTGTTCTTTGACTAACAATGTTTGTCTCGTTCACAGTGACTGTAGTACTGAATGGAAGTGGCTTGTAGACAGAGCTAGAGTTGGCAGCAGATGGACGTGGCTTCAAGCCCAGATTTCAGAGCTCGAATACAAAATCCAACAACTAACGGATGTTCACAGGCAGATTCGTGCATCCAAGGTATTGTTTGTATTCTTGTATTTTTTAAAAAATTATTACAGTTTTAGTTTCTCATCTCTCCACACAAAGTAATTGTTACAAGGCTTTATAAAAATGTAGTTAATATTAACATTTTTTATATATCAATTGCTGTAAATTGAAGCTGTCATTGTAATGTCTTTGTATTTATTATAAGGTCATTTTATCATACTTGAGTTCAGAGCTTCTTCATTGGATTCCAATTAATAGAAATTAGGTACCCTTTTATAAACTTCTACTTCGATGGCATTTATTTTAACATATGTGAGAAATTCTGAGTGTATTTTATTGAATCCCCTTAGAGGTTTTGTTTTAAGAAAAATTATAAACACATAAAAAGCTCTAGAAAGCAATATAATGAACACCTTTGTTTCCACCTCCAAATTTATCAAGTGTTAAATTTTTACTATTTGGGTTTACGTTTTAGAGTAATAAAGCATTATCTGTACAGTTGAGGCACTTATATAATCCTTCCTGATCCCATTCTCTTTCTGCATGCCACTGTAGCCACTATTTTGATTCTAGCATGTTTTGATATTTATTATATTTATGTATGTTTTTATACTCTTGGCACATAGATAGATGTCTGTCTGTGTCTACAACTAGTATTTATTTTTCCATGATTTTACAGTCTGTATTAATGACATATACACTACAAACTCTTTTGTGACTTCCTTGTTTTTGCTCAGCATAAATTTTATAGGTCCTGTATGTTATTTAATTGTATGAATGAGATGGAATTGTATGAATACAATGCAATGTTTATCTCTTCTCTTTTCTACTGGTAGACATACACTGTTTAGTTTTATGCTAGTAAAAACAATACTGTAATGACTATCTTTTTTGTGTTTCTTTGTGAACTGTGGAGATTATTTTTTTTTAATTGGAGTATAATTTTTTTTTAATTAAATAGGCTCCATGCCCCACGTGGGGCCTGAACTCATGACCCTGAGATCAAGAGTTGTTTGCTCTACCCACTAAGCCAGGCAGGCGCCCCATGGAGGGTTCTTGGTATATGCCTAAAAGTGGAAATGATGGATCTTAGGCCTGGCTGTCTTCAGCTTTCCTATACTTACTGATGTGATTGGATAGTTAATATTCCCATTGGCAGTGCATGAGAACTCCTGTTTTTCCACATTCTTGCCAACATTTCATAATTTTTGACCTTTTAATTTTCCAGTGTAATGAGTATGAAGTATTATTTTATTATTGTTTTAATTTAATTGTTCCTTAGTATTGAGAATTGGGCCTCAGCATAATTGATCACCAAATGTTTTTTGCCTAAGAATTAACTACCTTTTATATTCACTGTTTTTGGTGGGGTGGGGAAAAGGCTATGGCTGGTGGAGATGTGTGTCTGTGAATTCTTTTTAAATTTTGGAGACTATTCTTGGTTAGTTATAAATGTTACAAATCTCTCATGTTGTAGCTTGCCTTTTCATTATCTTAGTATATGTAACAGAAAAGAATGCATGTTCTTTATGTGTTCAGTATAGAATTCTTTGTTTATTAGATTTGTTGACTTTATTATATATATCTGTTATATGTTTATACCTCTAGATCTTTCCATTTATGATATACATTTGTTAAAATTTCCCCCATCATGAATTTTTCAGTTTTTTTCTGGTAATTCTGTTAGTTTTTGCTAATTACTTTTTGAAGGATTGCCCTTTAATAGATACAAATTTTTTATTCTAGGTATTTCTTTTTATAAACTAAATAGCTAGATTAAAAAATCACCGCTGATTATTTTTTATTTGCCCTTATTCTCCTCTCTTTGTATTTATGTCTTTTTTTTTTTTAAGATTTTATTTATTTATTTGACAGAGAGAGCACAAACGGGGAGCGGCAGAGGGGGAGGGAGAAGCAGGCTCCCCGCTGAGCAGGGAGCCCGATGTGGGGCTCAGTCCCAGGACCCTGGGATTGTGACCTGAGCTGAAGTCAGATGCTTAACAAACTGAGCCACCCAGACACCACATAAGGCTTGTTTTTTTACCTCTCTTGTTGGATTGGTAGAATTTGCTTCGTTCTTTTCCCTCTGCTGGTTTAGTAGCTATTCATTATAGTTTTATTCTTTGTTACTCCTAACTTTTAATATACTTCTTAATTAAAAGTAATCCTAACAATGACTAAAAAGTACTCAGTATTTCTATACTCTTTTTTACTTAAAACATGGATTCTAATACTTTCTAACTACTCATTGAATAGATCTACTACAATCTAGTTCCTTTTTTTATAGTCAATAATTATATTTCTAACTAATTTTATTAAAAATGTGCTTACTGGGACGCCTGGGTGGCTCAGTCATACATCTTCCTTTGGCTCAGGTCATGATCCTGGGGTCCTGGGATCTAGCCCTGCATCCAGGCTCCCTGCTCAGCAGGGAGTCTGCTTCTCTCTCTCTCTCTCTCTCTCCCCCTCTTTCCCTCCCCACCGCTCGTTCTCTCTTTCTCAAATAAATATATAAAATCTTTAAAAAAAAAATGTGCTTACTGTTCTTGTGTTCTACCTATAAAGTTAGTTTACAGGTTAAGCTGCTATAACAAAGAAACTCCCAAATATTGCTGCTTTATTAAGGTACATAACACTTCAAAAGTGAGGGAGTGAATACAGGCTGGTGGAGCAACTGGTTTTTTTCTCTTCTGCTGCTTTGTTGTCCTCTAGGGTAATTGTTGACTGCACTATTAAACAGGGTTGTAGTCATTCCCTCATTCCGGCCCCTGGGAAAGGGAGAAAAGTGTAACATAGTTTGTCTTTAGGTGGGATGGGAGGTGACTTGGAAATTGTACTACTTTGTGTCACACTCATTGACCCAAATTTAGGCACATATCTGCAGGAAGGAGAGGTGAATAATACAGCCTTACAATGAGAAGTTGTATGCATAGCTAGAACTCCAGTAGGAGTGGAGTTTTGTTGTAAAAAGAAGAGGAAAGTGGGTATTGGGAAGTTTGCAGTCTCCTCTACACTACCTTTTCTCTCTTGGTTTACATTTTGCTGAAATACATTTTTTAGTAGTTTATGTCTCAAAATACCTTTATTTTACCCTCACTCTTCAGTGATACTTTAGGTCAATATAAAATTCTAATTTGATGGTTATTTTGCCTTTTAAAGATCCTATTTCATTGTTTTGTTTAATACTGATGAGCAGTCTACTGTCAGTAGAATTGCTTTCCCTTTGTAAGTACTTTGTCTTTTCTATCTGGTAACTTAAAAAATTATTTTTGTTTATTTGATGTTCTACATTTTTTTACTAATAGGTCTAATTATGGATTTATCTTTATTTTGTTTATCTTGTTCTCAGAAGACGTATTTTTAGCAATTCACTGAATTTTGACAAATATATGGTTGTGTAAACATCACCACTATCTCTCTTCTTATTTACCTGCTGTTTCTATAGAAGGAAAAAAGTGCTTATTTTATAGGAAAGTTGATAAAAATAAGCTTTCTCACACACTGACTTAAAAGTTCTATCAGATACTCATATTGAGATGCTCTAAAAAGTTGAAAGTAAGAGTTTTTGGAGAAGGCAGGTTTATAGGAAGGTAGAGGTTTGGAATTATTCAGTAGAAATGGCAGTTAAAAAGTTATGTTATTATATTGTAGCAGTTTTTAAATAAAATTCATTTATCTCTCGTTCCTGTCTTATTTTCTGCCTTCCCTCCTCCTTTCCTTCACTCTTTCCCATTTTTCCTTTCACATATAGTTGTTAGCATAATATGTGCTTAAGGTATACAGTGGTGAACAAAACCCACAGAGTTGCTACATTTTTAGGGCTTAAGTCAAATGGGAGTGAAAGTAAGCAAATGATTACACAAATAAATATTGTTTTAATTCCAACCAGAATTAAACCGGAAATTTAACATGGGATTTTCCTAGGTTAAAGACATACTGTTTCCCCCAAATTATAGGCTGTTTGCTTGGAACTCAAAGTACATTTTCCTTTTGAAGCAATACTATAAAGAGTTCTCATTACAATCCCATGAAATACTATTTAATTTAAATATTGCTAAAGATCTTTTTGTAACTTTGTTTTTATGAAAAAGTATATTCTACATCATGAAACTGGACATAATGGAGATAATATTCTAAGGTTGATGGTGATTGGTCTGAAAAGAAAAAGCTGAGAAGGAAAGGAATCAGAGTTCATAATCATATGGTTATCCATGTGGTTAGCCCAACATTACCTAGGATCTGCACATAAATAAAGATAAGTTTTAGGCACAGTTATGAGTTTATATTCTGGTAGGGGAGATAGACCATGTAAATTATTAATTGTAATATAATGAAATAGGTGCAATGATAACATGTTTTTAATAAGATATAGAAGTGGCATAGAGAGAATACATAACTTATTTTAGGGGTTAGCAGGTCAGAGAAGACATCAGTAAAAGAGGTGATGCCTCAGTATAATTTTGGAAGATAAATAATAGTTTGTTGATGAACCAATGGAACTGGAAAAGGGCATTCCTTGAAGGTTTGAAGACATGAAACAACATAATATGTTTTGGGAATGACAAAGTAGAATGGTATTCAAAGGAGTGGAAAGTATGAGTTTTGTAAGGATGGGGAGAGGAAACTAGGAAGGAATGAATTGTAGAATTTGGTGGTGATGTCTGTAGGAAGGTGGATAGAAGGATAGACATAAAACCTTAGGTTTACCTGTTCTGTCTGTTGGATTTGAGGGAACTCTGTTCAAGAATAATTTCCTGATGGAAGTAGTTACTGTTTCTCATTTTTAACTGTCTTCAGTGAAGCCTTTAGTTGTAGTGATTTCCTAGTTCTTTCAGGATCACCAGGTAATTTCTCCTCTCTGATCATTTACTTTAAAGGATATAATATCACAGTGTTTTTAATAGTACACTTCTCAAAACAAGTCAAGTTTAAAACAATTTGGAAATTTCCAGGAAAGTGGATTCCTAGTTAAATTGATGACTAAGTTTTATATTGAATCTACACAGTCTGCTTTGTATTTTATGACTTGTGTGTTCTAAACACTGCGATATACTTTTTTAAAACATTTTAAAAATTTTGTATGTTTATATAACATCTGGGGAATAAATTATTTTTAGGAAAGAAATCTAAACTTCCCAGTAATAATTTATATGGCCTTACATTTTTCTTGGTTCAGGCTAGATGTGTATCTGGACCTCTGTTTTCTTAAGAATCACATTATGTTTACTTTATGGAAAATGTCATTACAGTATTTCTTTATTTTAGTAGTTTCTCCTTACATTTCTTGGGAATTAATCACGATGTTTAATTGCTTATTTATGTGCAGTTTAGTTGAACTACTATACCGAAGAGAGAAAATAGCACTTTCTTTTCTCTTCTAGCTTCTTGAGTTATTGTAATTAAAAAATTGAGAAGTGTAGTTAATGTTATCTTGAATGACCTTTCTATTTAACTTATCTTGAAAGTTAAAAAAAAATCCTTTCTTCTCAGTTAAATTAGAGATACGGGAAAGGGAAAGAGATTGAGAGATGTTCTTTTGTAAATATCCTGTTTAAATAAGTGCTACTTGGTAACACTGGTCAGGAAACACTGAGTCGATCTACTAGTAGATCTACATGTTTTGGGTTTTTAAGCTGTCATTTGCTCCTTCTATGACATATTGGGGTCGTCTAACTTTTGCTAAAATTTTTAGAGAAAAGAAAACCCATGTTAACAACATTCCTTCCTTGTTCTTCCAACGCTTTGCCAACACATTACAACTTCGATGTTTCTCCTTTTCTTTGCTTCAGTTTTCACTAAGAAAATATAGCCTCTTGTCACTTTCAGAAAAATATTAAAATAGTTGTTTTTGATTGAGAAGCTGGCTATCCTATATTAAATGGTTTCTCTTTTAGATTTCTTTTGTTACCTTGTGATAGGGTCTTCTACATTTCAAATTGTAATTTTGTGTATTTAAAATTTAAGATTTGATTCTTTTTTAAAAAAGATTTTATTTATTTACCAGAGAGAGAGAGGGAGTGTATGAGCACAAGCAGGGTGGGGGGTAGTGGCAGGCAGAAGGAGAAGCAGGCTCCCCACTGAGCAAGGAGCCTGTTCCAGGACCCTTGCATCATGACCTGAGCCAAAGGCAGACTCTTTTTTTTTTTTTTTAAGATTTGTTTATTTATTTTGAGAGAGAATGAGAGGGAGAGAGAGAGAGAGCACATGAGAGCTGGGAGGGTCAGAGGGAGAAGCAGGCTCCCCGCTGAGCAGGGAGCCCGATGCGGAACTCGATCCCGGGACTCCAGGATCATGACCTGAGCCGAAGGCAGTCGCTTAACCAACTGAGCCACCCAGGCGCCCCAAAGGCAGACTCTTAACTGACTGAGCCACCCAGGCGTCTTGCATTTAAATTTTTTAAAAAAATTAGCTTTGGTGACTTTATATAAATACTGAAGGTGTTGCTGAGGTAATTGTTTATTTTTTTATGCTGTGTCTTCTCTGTGAGGACCCTGGGAGTGGGGTAAGGATCTCTTTAGTGTTATTATCAGAAACAGTTGTCTTCTCTGGAGCAGTTGACTTGCTTTCATCTTATGCTAGAGTTTTCATTTGTCTCAGTTATTGAAACTCATCTTACTAAAAAATTTTCATGTCTTTGTTATTTACCTTGTTTATCTATGAATAGGCTATTCTTCCTGAGTTTTTTTTTTTAATTCAGCTTTATTCAGGTATGACTGACAAAATTGTAAGATGTTTAAGTGTACATCATGGTGACCCAACACACATATATTCTTTTCTTGATTTTTAAGAACTGAAACTGTCTCTGTAGTGTCTTTAAAGGGTTTAATCTTTTTCCCTTTTTACTCTATTCTTGGCCATTTGTGAGAGTTTAAGGAGAAAAAAAATAGATTATGAACTTGATTATGAATGTCTTCCTGGTTCCATTTTTAAAATACTACTTTTCATTGAACTAACTGTAGCAGGCCTCCTACTTCTAAAAAAGATAGTAGTCTAAAGGTTTGAAAATTGACCTTTTGAAATTCAGAATCAGTTTTTTGGTATGTACAAGATTATTAGGAAGGGTTATGAAACCAGGCTGAATTCATAGCAGCCTGGCCCATAAAATAAAATAATCAAACCAAATGGAATTATAGCTAAATTGATATGATGAAAACTTGTATTTATTTTGCAAGCAGATACTGTTGAAAAGTCTAGTGAGATACTTGTACACATTTTGAATGGACATTTCAGATACTTCCAAGAGCTTTTGAGATTGATGATATTATATCCATCAAGTCTACTTTAACTTTTTAAAAATATTTATTTGATAGAGAGCATAGGTGGGAGGGGCAGAGGGAGAAGAAGAAAGAGTCTTAAGCAGAGCAGGACATGGGACTTGATCTCATAACCCTGAGATCATGACCTGAGCCGAAACCAAGAGTCGTACGCTTAACGACTACGCCACCCAGATGCCCCAAGTCTACTTTAAGTTTTAAAATATCAAATGAAACAAAATTTTTTAAAAAATATATTTCTTTAGATTTCCTGACAGCCATATTTGTGCATTCTAGGAAAATAGTCATTGAGATGGAATCAACAGTTGGATCTCCTTCTTTTTGTAAAAGTTACTAGCACAGTTATAAGTGAAGGTTAAAATTATAACAACAATAACTTTTTTGTTACTTTTACCACACATCGGTGGTAATATATTACTACAAAATAATAATGTGTGTTTGATGCCATACCTGAATATGTTCATGCTAAAGTGATATATTCTCTAAATTATAGTGTAAATTAAAACTACTCATCTGGGGCACCTGGGTGGCTTAGTCGTTAAGCATCTGCCTTCGGCTCAGGTCATGATCCCAGGGTCCTGGGATCGAGCCCTGCATTGGGCTCCCTGCTTGGCGGGAAGCCTGCTTCTCCCTCTCCCACTCCTCCTGCTTGTGTTCCTCTCTCGCTGTCTTGCTCTCTGTCAAATAAGTAAATAAAATCTTAAGAACAAACAAACTACTCATCTATAACATTATAATTTATAGGCAGTTTCCATCCTATAAATAGCACTTGTATATGATATAAGCTGGCCGATACCAGTTTTTAAATTTGTCCCATCTTAAAATACTCTACGCTTGTAATGAAAAATAGACTAAAACATTCTATTTTTCATTACAAGAATATAATATTTTAGCCACATAGGTATTTAATACCTTTCCAACTAGCCTATTAGGAGCTTATTAACGTTTTGCAAAATAACCATATATATATATACACACACACATATACATTATACATTATATGAAAATGCATATAATTCTTTGCAGGGGGAAAAGTGGTAGAAGGGGTAGGGAGGGAAAAAAGTTTTACTGTAAGAACTGATAATGAAACTATTAAGATCATATCTGTGCATTATTTTTCCTTTTTTCTCTTCTGTCTTCATTGCCCTTGAGGGGCATAATGGTAAGAACAGTTGGAGTGAAGACTCTGGGGAATATGGGAGAATATTTAGCAAGCCAGTTGTGAGAGAGAGAGAGAGAGAGAGAGAGAGAGAGAGAGAGAGAGAGTGTGTGTGTGTGTGTGTGTGAATGGTAGGGAGAACAGGCAGCTAGATCCCTACTCTTTCCTCTAGTTATTTACATTTGAGAAAATACCCCATCACAGTTGAAAACTTGTGTCTTTATTATTAACTCATCTACCTTGTAAGCAACAATTTAACTGGCCTAGAGAATACTTCTCAATAGTGCAGTCCTGCCCATGGTTGCTGGCTGGCAGCAACAGAGCTGGAACTCCTGAGTGCTCTGAAAGCAGTTTAGTATAAAGTCAGAATGTTGTTTGGATGTTTGTAAGTTTGGTATTTTAATTTATGAAACTGGGAGTATTCAAATGGAAATGCTAGTGACCAAAATATCTGAAGATTATATAAGGAAGTATTCTAAATTTCAGTGTGAAATGTTCATATTCTGCATATAAGCCTTTATTTTAAATGTATCATGCTTTTACTGCCAATAATTAAAACCAGTAAGAAGAAAAATAACTGCGTATATACAATTTATGACAATATTTTACAAGCCTAACCCATCAGACATAGATGTTGTTTTAGCTACACATGTTTTAAATCAGCCAATTTTTTACAGTTAGACTCTACTTTCAAGTGTACTTTCTGATTTCCAGGTGATAATAAGAAGCATGGTTTCAAGTGCATTGTAACATTAAAGTTGATTTAGCAGTCAATTTGTTTTCATTTCAACTCTTTAATTGCTGTTTGCCTAGGGGATAGTGATCCTAGAAGAATGTCAACTTCCAAAAGACATTTTGAAAAAACAAATACAATTTGCTGACCAAGCAGCTTCATTAAATACTACAGGGAATCCCCAGATTCCCCAAGAGAGTCAAGATCCTTTACCAGAACAAGATTTTGAAATGTCACCAAGTAGCCCTACACTTCTTCTTCGCAACATAGAAAAACAGGTAATGTGATGGAAGAGTAAGATGTGAGTGGCATGAAATGACTTTTAATCAGTTTTATAGACTATTCAAATAAACCTGTGCATCTACTTGGGATATTAGTTATAAGGTTTGCCATTTGCCATTAAATACAATTAAAATATGTAGTATATGATGAGTCTTATAACATTGATATAATTAAGATTATTTAAATATATAAAATACTGGTACACAGCCATAGGATGATAACTCATTTATACTAGGATTGGAATATCTTTTTTCTAACAAAACTGCTCGTCATTGGACTGTCTTTCAATTAATAAAAATGGTGAAATAGTACTACATATTTAAAAAAATAAAATCATACATTATTAAGTGAGAAAACCAGGTTTTAGAAAATTGATGTGACATGATTTAGTTAGAAGTGTGTGTGTGTGTATATATGCATTTTGTATACACTCATGCTCACATCTCAAAAAACTTAGTCTAGAAGGATGGATATATACCAAGATATTAACAGTGGTTTTTCTCTGTGTAATATGAGTACAGGTGACTTTCTTTTCCTTTTTTAAGCCTTTCAGTACTTTCCCTTTTTTCTATAATAAACATAGATTGTGTATGTAATGAAAATAGTTGTCATTCTTTTGTAGAAACATACTGTTTCCACTGATGTGGCCTATGTTTATTATAATTGTTATAGGTTGTTTTGAGAATAATTTGATAAGTTTAATATTTATTATGTATTACAAATATATTTTGTATATTTAAGTTTGAAATAAGGATCAATGAAAATTTTGAGTCCCTAAACAAACCTGATATTTTTGAGTTAGGAGAAATATTGAGAAACAGTGTGGCATTGGATTCAAGCCTGAATCTGAATCCTAGCTCCATTTCTTACCAACTTTATAATCCTTATTCAAGCTGCTTAATCTTTTTTTGCTTCAATTTCCTTAGCTGTAATTGATTTTAATAATAATACCAGTATTTCTAATATTAACTACTTTGTAGGTTGGTTATGAAGATAAGAAATAATCTGTGTTTAGTGCTTTGTGTAGTGCCTGGCACATAGTAGTAAATTATAGCTACGATTTTATTATTAACTTGGCTGCCTTAAAGAAAATATTATGTAGATGCTCTTAGCTAAATTCAAATGTTTTAAGAGGATAGGATGAGTAGATAAAGGAACTGTAATGAAAATGGATATAGAAATGGAGGAGTACTTTAACATGTAGATTTATTTATAATAAGTGGAAAAATTAGTAGTAGTATAAATCATCTTTGTAGGTTAAAATATTTACTAAAATATAAACATTCACTAAAGGTGTGAGACCTAACTCACATTTCTTGCTTAGCAGTAGTAAAGGTTAATTGTTTTTTTGCAGAGTGCACAGTTGACTGAGATCATCAACAGTTTGATTGCCCCTCTCAACTTGTCCCCAACTTCATCACCCCTATCCTCCAAATCCTGTAGCCATAAATGTCTGGCTAATGGCATTTCCAGGAGGTAGGTATCAGTGGGATAGTTTGGCTTCTAAATTTGGCTTTTTAAATTTTATTTTATTTCATTTTGTTTTATTTATTTATTTGATCTTTTAAGTAGTATAGTTGTTTTTTTCTTCTTAAGCACTATTAGAGAACAATCAATAGGACATGGATACATTTTTAGATATCATCACACTTACATGATTAACATAACTATAAACTTGAGAATGAGGGAGAAAGTTTTCCAGGATGTAAAATGTTTCTGAAAAAGAAAAATAGTGGTACCATTTGCTATAGAAGTACTACTTTTTTTTTAAACATACCTTCCATTTTGTACAGTTTATATTCTTCAGCTCCATACTGCCTTCTATACAGTTTAAGAAAAAAGACCCTAGATATCGTTTGGGCACACAAGATTGGTAGATATCATCCATAAAATTCAGTTTAAGTTTCACTTAATCATTTTGTACCTCAGCTTTTATAAGGTAAAATTTTTCTCTGAATGTAGTTAGTATAGTAATTACTGTAACCTTTAGCAATTTATTATATCAGTGAATACACATACACACACATACATGGGATCCTAATTCGTTTTTTGCGAACAGCTTTTGTGTTCTCTTTTATTTTATTTTTCTATTTTAAAGATTCAATTAGAATTAAAGATGCTAATAGAATATTATTTTTCTAAATTTTTTTCAAATAAAATTGTAATGTGGGCTTCTTTACGATAGAGGACTGAGTGTAATTTATTATTGGGAAGTATTTATATTAATAATTATATAATTTATTGTTAAATTTTGTTTAATATAGCATGAAAGGAAAATTTATACCATGGTGAAAATTATGCTAAGTAGCCATCACATTCTTCATGAGATTAGTGTATATAAACTGAGTCCTAAAATAAATATACTGTTATTTGGGTTTTATTTCTAATTTGTTATTTTGAAAATCTAATTTTTAATACTTTGTTTCATTTGTGCCGGGTCATTAATTCATAGATTTGTCACAGAAGTTCTTCTACTGGTTTTGCTTTACTGTTTGTTGATTTTATATATTCATTCCTTTTATCACTGATATTCACTTTGAAAGCAGAGATTCTCATGTATTGTATAGGGCAACTCATATCTTCGTTTAGGAGAACATATGCTAATTAAGAAAGTCATAATTAAAAAAAAAAAGGAAGTCATAATTACAAGTTGAGCCATTAAACACCATTAAATTGGTGTGGAAACATTGTGATTTGGGTCAAGCCCATTTTAGGTAACATTTTGCTTACCTAACCAGACATTACACTATTACATATATATGTATGTATGTATCTGTGTACATATTTTCATTTTAATGTACGTGCTTATATTTTTGGTTATTCACAGTATTTATTACATAACTATTTGCTCTATGTCTTAGTCAAAGTTCTGGGTTACAAAGATGAAGACAAGTCTCCACTTTTAATTAGCTTGCAGTCTCATAGGTGAAATATAATTATTTAATATATGTAGTAATAAAGGAATTGTGTATAGTTATTTAAATACCTGATTTTATTAGCTTTCATAGTTGAAAAGATGCCTCATAAAGATACATGGTTCCAAATGGAAGAGATGTTAACATTGGCTTTATTTACTAACATAAAATTTTTTTCAGTTATGTTTACTAATAGTTCAGAGGTTCTTCTTGAAATCTGCTAGTAATTGCCATCTTTCCTGATGTCAGGTATTTGCTCCTACAAATTAACTGGAAGGTTTATTTTTGAAAGTTTATAACAGGGGGCTAGGAGGGAAATGAAAAAAGTTTAGAACAGGTTTAAAACCTACTGAAATTCTTTGAAACATTTAAGAAGAGATAAAAATTTGTTCTCCAACTTTTTGAAGTATTCTAATATGTTTTAATTTTATTAATTTTACTAATTTATTAATATATTTTTGGCAGTAATCACTTTTTTCAAAATGCTTCCTATATAAATGAGTTCCTGTTTCAAAAAGCATTTTTTTCAGAAAGCATTTTCATATTTGTTGTCAGAATATATTTCTCTTGAAGAAAATATTTTCTAGCATTTGCTAGAAAATGTAATATAGCTACTTTTCATCAAAGAGAAGGTGAGCCTGGTGCCCGGTTCGGTCGGGCATCTGACTCTTGCTTTTGGCTCGGGTCATGATCCTCAAGGTTGTGAGGTAATGAGATTGAGCCCTGCCTCGGGCTCATTGCTGGGCATGGAGCATGCTTAAGATTCTCTCTCTCTGCCTCTGTGCACCGTCCCCCACCAAAAAAGGTGAGCAAATTTAGAATATTTGGGGTTTTGTTTAAAATGTATAATTTAATAACTGTTTTTAAATGTTTTGTTACCACAAACTGTGGGATACTTTTGGTTTCATTAAAATTTTTGTAAAAATTCTCTTTATAATATACAAGTCTATTTAACCAGGAACATAGAAACTGGAATATTTTACAGATAAGAGAGTAATAACTTTGAAGGAAATGTAGAAAATTTTGAGGATTTGTGGTGGTTGTGTCAGATGCTAAAGGGAGGTGTGAAAAATGTCTCTTGGCTTTGCCAGTTATAAACTGAGACCTTAGCACAAGTAGTGGCATGATGGAGAGAGGTAAGAGTGGGCTCATGAGAGAGGTGGAGATGAAGTAGAGAGAAGGAATCAAGATTATACTTTCAAGGTTACTGACTATAAAGGCTATAATAAAATGCATGTACAAGGTCAAGAAAGGGATTTTTGTTTTTAAAATAGAAGGAATGTAAGTATCTTTATTAAAATGTAGGGAAAGAGCTAGAGATGGTAAATGTAGAAATATATCCTAAAGTTACGAAGAGATCTTATATAAGGTGGAAAAACACTTGTTCCTTTAGAGTGGCATGACAGAGATTAAGATGGGTGTAGATAAAGTTGTTTATAAAGTATTTGTAGCCAAGTTAGGAGTGGGAAAGGAAGCTGTAGGAGTTAGGTAAAGGTTTGGATAGACATCGACCAGTCAAACATTGCCTCTTCCCTTCATTTCCCTTCCCTTCCCTTCCCTCCTCCTTTTTTCATAACATGAGCAGCCCACCCCCAGAGAATGATGTTTTGTGGTTTCTAAGTTGTTTTCTTTTTTTTTTAAACCCTTAACTGTATTGCAGAAAGTGTTTAATTGATGTCTGTAAACTAATTAAGAATTTAAAAGTATTCTGTAATTGAAATTTTATAAAATAAACAAGCACATAATAGTGAAATTCTGTAAATTTAATAGATTATTTTATAGTACTCACACTTGAGAATATTACCATAGATTTTGGAAATTACTTGGAAACACAATTTTATATTATAGTAATAATGAAAAAGTTTTATTTTAAAAATATCTGTATTGAAGGAAGGTGAAATTTATCTATTTATGAGCCTTTTGCTCCTGGGAGTAAAATGTTAAATGAGGCCTTGTTTTATTTCTTATATCTTTGTGTTTTTCCAACATTGTTTTTGTTTTTTTCTTCACATGTAATTATATATGAAGAAAACATCTTTAAGATTCAAAGGTTTTCAAGAATAAGGGCTTAGTTAATGTTACTCAAACTTGACAATTAGAAAACACTTTCTGAAGATATCCTTATTAAGCATATAAATACTATTCATTTTATGTATTTAAGTAAATGTGAAGATAAGAAAATTAATCATTTGAATAAGAACTTTTAAAATCCTGATAAAATGTACATAATATAGAATTCACCATTTTAACCATTTTTACATTTAGTGCATTAAGTACATTCACATTGTTGTTCAGCAATCACCATCATCCGTCTGCAGAGCTGTTTTCATCTTCCTAAACTGAAACTCCATACTCATTAAACAATAAGGACCCATTTTTCCTTCTTCCCATTCCTTGGCAACCACCAATCTACTTTGTGTCTTTATGAATTTGACTACTCTAGGTATCTCGTATAAGCAAAATCATACAGTATTTGTCCTTTTGTGAATGGGTTATTTCACTTAGCATAATGTCGTCAAGGTTCATCCATATTATAGCATGTGTCAACATTCCCTTTTTAAGATTGAATAATATTCCATTCTATGTAGAGACCACATTTTGTTTATTCATTGATCCCTGGGTGAATATATGAATAGCCACCTTTTGGCTATTGTGAATAATGCTGCTTTGAACATGAGTATACAAATATCTGTTTGAATCCTTTTTTTTTTTCTTTTTGTTTGAGTCCTTGCTTTTAATATTTTGGACATATACCCAGAAGTAGAATTGCTGGATTGAATAAAAATATTTTATTGTTTATTTTGAAAATAAGAAATTAGTGAATATTAATGATATTTCTAAGCCAAAAGCTAAGAAAAAGCAAGAAACCAGAAAAGTAAGCATAGCGCAGCATCTACTTTTGTCTGAGGCCAAATTCTGACAAAATTGAGTTTTGATAGCTTTGTGGGGAGAGAAAGAGAAATCAAAGCCAAATCAAAAATCAAGTGAAGTTTTAATAGCTTGTGGGGTGAGAAGAAGATAAAGCTGAAACAAATCAAAACCTTGTCTGTGGTAGGGAGATGAAAGGAAATCCTCCTCCACCGGCTACAGCCTGAGAATAACTGTAAATCAGAAGGAAAACTGTTTCCCCTTCCCCACGTAGGGCACCATGGGGAGAGTTGCCTTGGTGCTGAGCAGAGCAGAAACAAAAGAAAACAAAACCTATCTATCTTTCAGATAGCTTGACCATGGTGAAGACTTTCACATGGATTTTCAGTTCAAATTTGCATTATTGAGTCATCCAAGGAATCCCTAGTTTAAAATGGTTTTGGAATGGGTGATACTACAAGGTAGATGGCGGAGACAAATGTAGCTTCTCTCTGGAGGAAGGCATTGTCTTTCTTAGCTCCAGGAAATTCTCAGGAATAATTTTTCAAGGCAGTGATCAGCACACAATTAAATATAATCAGATGTGTGAGAGAGCAATAAGAGTAAGGATAAAGAGAAAATAATAGCAAAAAGATTACAAAGTTTTCAGATATTAGGATTATCAAACACTGATTATTTTTTAAAAAATAGTGCTTATTTTGATTTTAGAAATAAAAGATAGGCTTGAAAATATCTGCAGGGAAGAAACTATAAAAGTTAAATAGCACATTTGAAAAAGGTCCAAATAAAACTCCTGAAAAATACTGACATTAAAAACTAAGTATTAAGTGAGTTTGGCAATGTTGACATAGTTGAAGAGAGAACATGTAACATAGAAGATAGATTAGGAGAAAAATTCCAGATTGTAGGAAAAGAAACAAAACTATGGAAAATAAAGAAGAGTCATTTAAAAATGTGAGAACATATTGAGCAGATCTAATATAAGACTTAATTGGAGACCTGAATGAAGCTAGAAAATGGAACAGAAGCAATATTTGAAGAGAGATTGGCTGAAAAATTACCTGGATTTCATGAAAGACACCAAATTCAGGAAGCTGGATGCAGATTCTTAAGCAGGACAAGTAAAAAGACCCCTAGAAACAGGAAATGGCGGGGGCTTTGGGGCTGCGGGGGTAGGGGTGGAACAAAGACAAATGGCACATCTAAAAGCAATGCAGAGGTAGGGAAGGAGAAAGAGATCACCAGAACAGTTCGACCAACAGCTGACTTCTCAAGAGTAGTAATAAGAACCACAGTGCAGTGGAATGGTATCTTGAGTGTGTTGAAAGGAAATAACTGCCTAGAAATTCTGTACCTAGAGAAAGCATCTTTAAAGTCTGAGTGTGAAACACAAATGTCTTCAGACAAATCAAAACTAAAGAGTAGGTTACTAGTAGACTATAATTATAATGATACCCATAAAGGGTGGGTTTCAAGCAGTGGAAAATGATGATCCTAGATAAGTAATTTGAGATGCAAGAGGGAACTAAGGACAAATGAAATAAGTTAAATCACAATCAATACTTTTACCAGTGTCCTGAATAACTCAAGGACTTGAGAACAATGTAAAACCATTTACCTTCCTCCTGACCTGTATGCTATTGTTGCCATCAACTTTTTTTTTTATAGCCCCACTAGACATGTTTTACTACTATTTGTTTAAATATATCCATATAATTATATTTACTTTTATCGTTCTATGCTAAATATGAAGAGGAGGTCCACATGGCGGGGAGGAGGCTTCATAGGTGCCGATAATATTCCATTTCTTGGCTTGAGTGGTGATTATGGTATAGTGAAGGAGTAGGTGAAGCATTGCTTCATATTTACAAGTTAAACATAAGATAAACATTTTATGTACTTATTTATTGGTATCTTACATTTCACAATCCAAAAGTTCAGAAAAATAGGATACAAATTATATACTTCAAAAAGGGTAAGTAGGAAACACAGTGGCCACCATAGGTTTGGAAAAAAAAAATTAAATGGCATTATTATCCTAAACCTGTGAGCAAAATTTGACTAGTTGCACACTGTTTAAATAATATAGAATATCAAAATTTTAAGATAGGGGAAGGAATAGAATATTTAATTTGTTAAAACAAATTGTAACGTGTTTCTTTAAAATTTGGTGATAAAGAATGATCTAGTTTCTATTTTAGAGCCCTTGCCCTTTTCCAGTTTTAGTATATGTGCTGCCGAAGCGAGCACGAACCCTTGCCCTTTATCTGTCAAATCTGTCTTTATCTAGGATGTCTTGTCTTTTTCAATGAAAGCGTTCATACATGTGGGAAGCAAATGAAGAATGGCTAAAGAAAAGGATATCCAGCTGTAGTGTATTTTTATAATTGTCTCCTCTGATCTGAAAACTACTCTTACATGTACTTGTGAATTTTGAGGTGCATACTTAGCTGAAATGTGTAAATTAATACAAATGTCAGACCTAATAATAGCAGTATAATAGTAGGAAGTTACAGAATGTAGTTACAGACAAAAGGTACATTTAAAAGTGATAGGAAATTTGGTAATTTACCAAGATAAATAATATATATTTACTTTATAGTTCTTACAAGTCATTATAGCATCTAAATATTTATATTCTCTCTGCTCCAAAAATTTTATCAAGTCTTAACCAACATTTGGCAATTATTCAGTTTCCGTTCTTACCCAATTTTTACAGTCATACTATCTTAAAAAAGTACATGTTAGCCTATTAAAATGTATGCCACAAAACAGATCATTGACTGAGAGTTAAATGTATTTCTTGCAGTAAACATATCAGATATTCGGAGATAGCATATGATTGTATGAGAAGTAAATAAGACAGTATATACAGAACTCTTATAACAATGCCTGGCATATAAGAAACAGCCTAATAATGTTAACCACTGATATTTTTATGCAAGGACATATGTATGTTAAAACTATATATTTTAAGTATGTATATTAAAATAGTAGGCATTCTTATTTCTTTCATTTTGTGGCATTATACTAGTCATTGATTTAGAACTATTCTTACTTTTTAAAAAAAAGTTCTTCCAAGTGGCCTGAGTTATGATGAGGATTCTAAGGGATGCCTTGGTGGCTCAGTCAGTTAAGCGTCTGCCATCAGCTCAGGTCCTGGGATTGAGTCCTGCACTAGGCTCTTTGCTCAGCAGGGAGCCTGGCTCTGTGGCCGCTCTCCCTGCTTGTGCTTTCTCTCTCTTTCTCTGACAAATAAATCAATAAAATCTTAAAAAAAATGATAAGGATTTTAAGGCCTGTGTAGGGCCAGCTCTTACTGAACATTCATTATATAGGTACAAGGAATCAGAGGTACCACCTGTTTCTCCATATCTCTTGGGGAGATACAAAGTTGCTGTCCTGCCTTTGGTCTGCCTGGTTGGTAAGGGACCCTATAATTAAACCAACCACTTGAAAATTTGGGGTAAACACAGTGTTGAGTTTTATTCTCAAATTACTTAAAACATCCCTCCTCAAAAGACCATCTTGGGACATTTAATCTCTGCCCCCCATTGTAACTTGTATTCATTTTTAATCAATTATAGTGTTTTTTAATGATTTAGTGGTTTTAGGGTAACTTATGGTTATGAGTATAGAGTGTACATTTTTATATATTTTTTGTTTTAGACATTTTGTGACCTTGAGCAAGTCAGTTAATCTCTTCACATCTTACCTCTTTATCTTTAAATTTACTGGTACACAAATATTTATAAAGTAGTTTTAGTACTAATATTTTTCAATTAAATGTTTATTTTTGAGGAGTTCCTTTTTTTTTAAACAAGAAAACAATAAAAACAAAGATTTCCAAACAGCCTAAAATGTATCTTTTTGTCATATGACTCTTGTGTTTTGCTTTGGATGTATTCATTTTATGTTAGTTCAAATCAAGAGACTTAGTGAGTAGAGAAAAATTACTTTATTCAACATGTCTTAGTAACTTTAAAGCATAATCTAGAAGTTACTATGAAAGAGGTACTCAAGACAGTAAGAGGAATGAGGATTCTACTCAAGTGCTAGAAACTTTCATATAAACCAAGAATTGTTTAATAAAATTTATTACATACTACCTTTCTTGGATGATACTGAAGTTAATTCAGTTTTTCCTTGATAACTCAGGCTCATGACTGGCCACATCCTCAGGGACTATGGAGATTAATAGTTGTATATCTGTAAAAGAATTTACTTAATAGTAAATACCTACTGAGTAACCTCAGTGTGCCAGACATTGGATTGGGCAGTGAGGATACATGTTGAACAAAAACACATGTGTTCTCTGTACTCTAGGTGTAGAGTCTGGGTGGGGAAAAATGACATCAACCAAATAATCACAGAAATAAATGCATAATTTTAAACCCTGATCAAGTGCTATGAGAAAACTCATAGTTAAGAGTATCCCTTTGGGGGGTGCCTGTGTTGTGCAGTCAGTTAAGTGTCTGACTTGGTTTCGGCTCAGGTTGTGATCTCCAACTCCTGATCTCAGGGTCATGAGATCAGGCCCCACGTTGGGCTCTGCAGCTCAGTGCAGAGTTGGCTTGAGACTCTCTCCCTCTGCCCCTCCCCCCCCCACTTTCTCTCTCTCTCACATCTTAAAAAAAAGAGGGGTGCCTGGGTGGCTCAGCTAACTGAATGTCTAACTCTTGATTTCGGCTCAGGTCATGGCCTCAGGGTCATGGGAACAAACTTTGTGTAGGGCTCCACGCTCAGCATGGAGTCCACTTGAGATCCTCTCCCTCTGCTCCTCTCCCGCTCATGCATATGCTTGTGCGCGTTCGCTCGCTCTCAAATAAATAAACATAAAAAAATACACCTTTGGGGGGCACCTGGGTGGCACAGTCTGTTAAGCATCCAACTCTTGATTTCAGCTCAGGTAATGATTTCAGGGTCATGAGATCGAGCCCCATGTCAGGCCCCACTGGGCATGGAGCCTGCTTAAGATTCTTTCTCCCTCTCCTCCTCCTCCCCCGACCATCCCCATTTGCAAGCATTCTCTTTCTCTCTCTGTCTAAAAAAAAAAATAAAAAATATCCCTTTGGAATCAGACAAATCTGAGATCAATCCCAACTCTGACATTTGGTAGCCTTGTATTGGGCAACTTTCTAAATCACAGTTCAAATGAGAACAGTCTGCTTCCTGGATTGTTGTGAGGATCAAATGAAATAACATGTATGACATTATTTTGCTTTGCTTTGTTTTCTTTTTTGTTTTTTGTTTTTTTTTTACTTGTTTATTATCTTCCTGGATGAGAATATAAGCTCCATCAGAGCAGGAACTTTTTTAGTCTGAGTTATTAACTCCTCTTTTCCTAGCATCTAGATCAGTGGGTGTCACATCATGGGCATAAATAGATATTTGTTGAATGAATGAAATGTCTTAAGATTTCTTGCAGGTAATCTTCATTCCATAAAAAATATTTTGTACTCATTTGTCTTTTCTCCCTCATAGTCAGATTGACATTTTCATTATTGCTGTCATGGCTATATTCTGCAGTGCTGCTTTGTCTCATCTAATTTAATGATGGACTAGAAGATCAGATAACCAAAGTGGTAGAAATATTTGTACTATATAATAAGAGACATTTTCTGTTAAGAAAAAAGGCCTCTCCTAACAGTAACAGGAGTGAACTTTTGTGTATGAACAGTGAGGTTTTTGGGTTATTTGAAAGGCTTTTTTTGATTTCATCCATATTCTGTATACTTGGCGTTGCCAGATAAGTAATCTCATAGGTGAAGTATTACAGTTCTTCTAATAAAGCGTACTTATTCTAGCTTTATATCACATTATATCATAATTTTTGTGTATAATTAGGTTAGAAGAAATTTAAGTTTTGAATTTTTAAAAGTTGGCCACCTATTCTGTATATTAATTTTTAGGGGATCACATAGAGCTTATTGTTTGATATAATTTCAAAAAATATTTAAGGTCATTTTTATAATATCCTAATGAACTGTTCTCTCACAATGTCTAAAGTAAATTCACCTGGTTAATTATTTTCCAGGGTACTTGTTTGCCCACTTGTTATTCATTGATTCCCAACCCCCACCTCTTATTTAATGGCAGTATCTCCCAGAAGTTAGAATGGTTTTTTTAGCTTTATTAATCTTGGCAGCAGGGTCTAAGATGAGTCACCAGGAACTGAGCAACTGAAAAAATTGAGTCTTCAAACAAATGAAGCATTATATTTTATCATGATAGAGATATTTGTTTTTAGATCTTATATTCTAAAATAAAGATAAAATGCTGTAAATGGATCCTTGCTTACCCCATGGGGTATTATCTGCTGAGAAAGTGAATTTCTATTTGAAGTAATATCTAGATTTTTATTATTGTTGTTGTTTCTTTTTGCCTTAATGAGACCCAGAACATGATATAAAATTAAATTCCAATGAATCATTGCCATGCTATTTATTTCCACTAATGGTAATTATCTCTTGAAATGCAACCATTCTTTCTAATTGGGTATCATGATTGAAAAACTGCAGCTAAACTAGCAAACTAATTACATAGAAAGTAATTCTTTCATCCTTAATATCTTCAGTAGTCACTTCTCAGAAGAAAACACTTAGCTGCATATTCTAGGCTGAAATTTTCAATATAATTTTGGGTTCATTTGAATGACATTAATTATTATATTAGCTAGATGTTTGACATCAATAAGGAAATAAAATTTCCCAGCTGTGTTTTTAAAGTAATGCCAGTAGGAATTATTTTCTTTTGTAAAAACTTTTCTTTCCCCTTTTTACCTGTAAGTGTAAAACCTAATGTTAGACTAGGGAATGTTTAAATAAATTGTGATATAAACACAGGATGGAATATCATGTGAGTATTAAAAAAATCATACGGTGATATGCTTATTTGGGAAAGTTAAGTAGAAAAATCAGGATACCAAAATCATTGTATAGTATCATTTCATAGAAAAAAGACTTGAAGGATATAAATCAAAATTTTAATGAGAACTCTTTGTGATGATGGATTTTGAAAAAATTTTTTTCAACTTTATTTCCAAATTTTCCTTTAAAATGAAAAATAGTAATTATAATTAGTAAAATAGAAAGTCTCCATTTCAAACTTTCAAACAAATTATGTAAGAAAAACAGCTCAGAGATTATATTGAAGAATCTGAATTGTATCTCCCAAACTATAGATTAGCTAGAAATGTTTGACAAACTTTTATATCTCGACTCTCAGAAAAAAATAACTGCCATTATTCGCTTCCTAGTCTCTTTGCCTTAATGCTTCAAAAACTATCACTTGAAGAGCACCTGGCTGGCTCAGTAGAGCATGCGACTCTTGATCTCAGGATTGTGAGTTTGAGCCCCATGTTGGGTGTAGAGATTACTTAAAAACAGAAAGTACCATATGAGGTTAAGAGCCAGAGATAAAAATAGCAGATAGCACTACAATAGTCTCTTTTTCTCTTTACCTTTTATTATAGAAAACTTTGACATATAGAAAGCATAGTAAAGTGAATTCACATATTCTCAGTTTTTAAGAATTCCCAAGATTTTTGGGCTAAGTGGCTGGTTCAGTCGGTAGAGCATACAACTCTTGATCTCTGGGTTGTAAGTTTGAGCCCCACATTGGGTATAGAGATTACTTAAAAATAAAATCTTAAAAAAGTAAGTCTCTAATACAAAAAATAAAAAGACTGATTTTCAGATGACATTTTTTGTCTAGAAAAATAGTACAAGCTCATTGTAGGAAAATTGGAAAATTCACAAAATACTAAAAAGAAAGTAGAAATCATATTGCTCAGAGTATATTTCTTTTCTATCATATTTATACATTTTCATAGTTAAGATTTATTAGAAACAGTTTTAGATTTTATTTTGATACTATATCAAAGCTTTTTATACTTAAAATATTTTCCATTTTAATGGCTGCATTAAGATATACCTTATTTTTTTAGAATAGGTATATACCTAATTAGAATACCATATTACATTGTACTTCAACACATTTTCTTATTACAAGAGTTAAAGAGACTTGTATTTTTGAGTAAGGGGTATAGTTCTTCTACTTAATACCTAAGGTAGGGGAAATGGCCTGGTAAAGGTACGGGTTTTCTCTGTACCAGATAATGCCTGTTATCTTGATCCATTGGTCCTTTGAGAGAGTTGTTTTACTTTTGACATTTGGAGAACAAGTAATGCCCATAGTGGGCCATTTTAGTAAGCTTATATTATATAAGCCCTATTTTATTTAATTTCTTTAAAATTGGTTAATGCCAGGCGCCTGGGTGGCTCAGTTGGTTAAGCGACTGCCTTCGGCTCAGGTCTCCCGGGATCGAGTCCCACATCAGGCTCCCTGCTCGGCAGGGAGTCTGCTTCTCCCTCTGACCTTCTTCCCTCTCGTGCTCTCTATCTCTCATTCTCTCTCTCTCTCTCAAATAAATAAATAAAATCTTTTAAAAAAATAAATAAAATTGGTTAATGCCATCCCAAATGTCATTGAGTTATCTGAGTATGTGATGCATTCATTTCTCCAAACACTATCAAGAGAAAACAAGATAGTAAATTCAACTAGTAGCAGGATATTTGACATCAGGGGAAGTTTGGAGAAGGTTCCTGCTATAGATTGAATTCATCAAAGAACTCCAACTGATGAGGAGGAGAGATTTTTAGGTGTGTATTTTTGTGGATATATTAGTTTCCTAGGGTTGTTGTAACAACCACTGAGTGGCTTAAGATAACAGATACTCTTTCACAGTTCTGTAGGATAGAATTTAAAAATCAAAGTGTTAGGGCCATGTTCTCTATGAAGGTTCTAGGGAAGAATCAGTTTTTGCCTTTTCCTAGTTTATGCTGGTTGCTGGCAGTCCTTGGCATTCCTTGGCTTGTAGCCCAGCTCTCCAGTCTCCACCTCTTTATCCACATGGCATTATTCCCTGGGTGCGTCTCCTCTTTGTTTCTCTGTCTCTTTTTATAAAGACATCGCTGATTGGATTTAGAGTCTCTAATCCTGTATGACCTCATTTTACCTAATTACATCTGCAAAGACTGTATTTCCAAATAACGTCTCATTCTGAGGTTCTTGGTAGATGTAAATTTTGTGAGGGCACTATTCAACCCAGGACAGTGGGTGTGGGTATTCTGTGCGTGAGTGTATGGGAAACTGGGGTTTGGGGGTGGGGCTATCATAATCTTTCTGAGAATGCACACTCTAATTCTCCATTCTCTTCTCCATTATTGATTTTTACCTTTTGTAAATTTTATATTATTTTTTAAGTCATGGAGCCCAATGAGGGCTTGAACTCAAAACCCTAAGATCGAGACCTGAGTTGATATCAAGTGGGATGCTTAACCGACTGAGCCACCCAGGCGTCCCTCTACTTTTTTAAAAGTGTATTTAATATGAGAAATATTCAAAACTACTATTCTTAAACAGTATTTTAAAATTCTATGTTAAATATTCTCTGCTCAGATAAAACTAATCTCATGAAGTCTTTTTTATGCTTTTATGGTTCTAGCATTCTGAACTCAAAACTAGGCCCAAAAGTTTCTTATTTACTAAAAATATTTGAGCACAGCATTATAAGGTTATTATAATATTCCAATTTTTCCTATCCTTCTAAGAACATAATTTGGTTTAGGCAGAAGGTTATTAAATACTTGAGTGATTTACTATGAAAAATTCTGGGTTTGTGGAAAAAAAAAAGGAAAGAAAAGAAAGATCAAAACTAGACTGTTCTTCCACATCCTCTACCATTAATACTGCCACCAAGAAAACACCAAAAATTAGCTAATCGATGCCCCCATATACCCATATTTTTAGATTGTTTTATTTATTAATATAAGTGCATAATATTTGCAGGAATTGATTTTAGTAATGATTTACAGTAGAATATCTGGTAAAAAATAATTGATTCACTTTTGGGACTTTGGTTCCTATAGTAATCAAAGTATAGGAATATACTGTAAAAAATTCATTTGAAGTTTTCCACTCATACTCTGTAGTAGCAAATTGAATGCTTCTTGTTATCATCCATAACTTAACTGTCAGGATTTTCTAGGGTTGTAATAGAAAACCAGTGATTTCAGAAAGTCATTAAATAACTATTAGAGAAAGTAAATAGTGTTAATAAAATGTGAACTCAGAACTTTCTGATTATTTTCTTAAACTCTCAGTTTTGCACTTTTTAGATTAGAAGAAATTTTTAGACTTGATTGATGCCCTTTTTACAAATCAGAACATATTATAGTTCTTATCTGCTTATTCTAAATTTATGATGGACATACTTGACTATATGATAAAATAAGATACATCATATCTTACTTCCAAAAGCTACCTTTTGTAAACGAGACTTAGAGATTTAGAATGAAATGCAAGGCCATGTCAATATATATCTTACCTTCTAAAAGCTCTCTTGTAGCCTTCTGTTTAGAACCTCTTTTGGCTTTTAGGTTATTTAAAATGTTCAATGTTTACTCATTCACTAAACTAATTATATAGGTATAATGTATTTTATATAGGCACTATACAAAGCACAGAGCTGGAATGATAAACCTGACAATATATATGTGTATATTTCTCTATTCATTCAACAAATATTTATGGAGCATCTACTGTATGCAAGGTACAATATCAGGAACTTCTTGATACAAGGGTGAACAAAACAGACACAGTCCCTGCACCATTTATAGTCTAGAAAGTAAGACATTAATTAGATAGTCATACAAATGAATGCAAAATTATCACTATGAAAAATGCTATGAAGGACAGATGAACAGTGCTATCAAAGGTCAAAAGGGGATTTGAGTAGTCTTTGGAGAGATGAAACAAGGGCTGAAAGACTTCTCTAAGAAACTGACTTTTGAATTGAGAGGCAAATGATTATTGGAAATTATGTAGTTGAAGAGGAGGATGTGAGAAAGTTCCGTAAAGCAGAGATAACATATAATAAATCTTGTACTGTAGAGAGTGTGAGTTACTTGAAATGAAAGGAGGTGGTGTGGCTGGAACACAGGGAGCAAGGAGGAGTGAGATGCAAGATAAGGCAGGAGAGTGATGGCAGGTGCCAGGCCAGTCAGGGCCTTTTAAACTTGAAGTCTTTTTCTCCAGAGCAATGGGAAGGCTTTGAGAAATGGTAAGCAGTGTGGGGATGGGAGAAAAGGGCATGAAAGGATAAGATTTGTTTTCCCAAAAGATTGGTAATAGAAGGGACTGAAGAGGGAAAAGTGTGAATGAGGGAGATCAGTTAGAGGCTATTGGAGTATTCCTGGACAAAAAAGCTTGCATTAGGGGAGTGACAGTAGAAATGGAGAAATTACATTATGAGCGTATACCACACAAAGGATCTATCCTTTGAGGGATTTTTATTATTCTCTGAGCAAAAGTTTCCAATTGGAGATCGAAAGAAGTATAATTTGTTGCCTCTCCTGGCAGTTATCCCACTATCCTACTGTTCCACTTGTAAGCTTGCAATTTCAAAAGTTCAATGATAATTATATTATTGGTACTTATTGATAGTTGTCTTGATAATAGGATAGTACTTGATGGTGACCCATGACATCCTCCTTTTCTGGGGTCGCCGGGGTGTACCTACAACTTGATGTGAACACTAAACCCTCTCTTACTGAAATGTTATTTTCCCTCCTGAGTTTTCTCCTCCTCTTCCTATTATTATTATAGCTTTTTTTTTTTTAAGAATGTGATGTAATGATGGTGTCATGGTATCTTATATTGGTTTATCAATGATATATTTAAGTTCTTGTTTTCCTTAATGCGTAATTACTAGATAGCCTATTATCTCCTGAGGAAAAAGCTTTAGGTTATAGAGTTACATGAGCAGGGTTGTTGTCTTCCAAATTCCCTCATTTTTCTCTTGTTGTGCTTTTCATTGAAGTTGATTGATTACTCTCTCTTTAGTGTAAAACACTGTGGAAAATAAGTGAATTTATCAGTGATTTGTAATAACTCTTTACAGTAACCTCATCAGTTATTTATGAAAGTGGTTTATGTACCAAATGAGCTTTGGTGAGAATAATGTGCTTTATACATTGATTAGTTATGAAATAAACAGATTTCACATCTTTGAATTTCAGTACATTTCCCCATTAATTTAGGATAAATTTTGATGACGTTTTGCAAGGACCCTTAATAGCTAGAGAGTGTTAGAAGTCATGAAGGAAGAATTGCAGCTGGAAACTAATATTAAAGTTTAAAAAAAAAAGAAAACTTTTTTTCCTCAATAATGTGTCAGTCACTTTAGAAAGTTGAAAATACAACATTCAGTGAATAAATGGCACATTTTCTATTTATCTTTAACCCCACCTATAAGCCTCTAGCCAATTCAAAAGCTGTGTCCTGTCCATCAGTAAAGAGATGGTGGCTCACCTTCTTTAGGGCTAACTCTTCTGTGGGGAGGGGAATAAGGGCTCATTAACAACTAAAGAATTATAAATAGAGGGCAGAGTTAACTGTGCTTCAGAGTTAACTCCTGGAATAAAAAAAGCTTTTCATTTTCTCAAGATGCTATGGAAGCAATGTCTTTTTTAAGGAACCAGTATATCTGCCTAAAGGTGTTTCTAACTTGCTGGGAGAACCTCTTTTTATGATGGATCTACTCCTACCTTCCTGGATTCTAGCATCCTGACTTGACTTCCTATATCAACCACCTTCTGAAACCTGTCTTCTACCTGACCTGACTTACTTCTCTGCCAACCACCTGCCCTACCCGGTGCCTACTTTGATATTGTCTATCATCTGTGCCTTCTGCTCACCCTTGACAAAATAGCCCAACTCTATGGCTCTTTCTCAAGAGCCGACTGTTACTTAGCACTGATATACCTCTTACAGAAAATAGCATCCAGGATATGAGATTGGACCTGTTAGTTTGAGAGTCGTGTTATATCTTAAACCTTTCTCAGATCTTTAGAATGCTTACTAACTGGGACTTAAGGTATTTTTGACTAGGGCTCTCTGAAGACTAAAGTTAAGATTTTAGGGGCTCCTGGGTGGCTCAGTTGGTTAAGCGTCTGCGTTCGGCTCAGGTCATGATCTCAGGATCCTGGGATCTAGCCGGGTCAGGCTCCCTGCTCAGTGGGGAGTCTGCTACTCCCTCTCCCTCTGCCTGTCCCCCCACCTTGTGCTCTCTCTGAAATAAATCAAATCTTAAAAAAAAATAAAGTTAAGATTTTAAAAGTGGAATAGTTATTATCACTTTTTTTTCCCTGTACTGGTCTGGCCAGTAGTACATACTCAAGTATTTGTTGATTGTATTATAGTCACCAAATTCCATATTTAATTCTCTTTGGTGTCACTAACAAAAGCCATTCAGCAGCCTTTATTTCTGATTTCTTATTACTATGTAAAGCACTCTTAAATTACTTTCTTTATCCACAAGCTAGCAGAATATTTTATAGCAGCAATAAATATGATTTAAAACCAATGATACTGCTATAGAAAAACCAGATTTCTATTTACTGTTAAACACTAATTCTACTTAAGTCAAATAACATACTTAGAACTTACGTGTTGATTAGCAGTACAATGTATGGCAGTTTCACTTGATATTAAAATACTAAATTGACTAGTTTCTGTCTATATAAATAAGGTTGAAATCGGTACATTGTAGTACCTGAAAAACTTAATTATTTTATATACACATTGTAGTACCTGAAAAACTTAATTATTTTATATATAATATACTGGTATAAATGAAATAAAATTTATGTGGCACTGAGCATTAACTTCCTCCTGATATTATGATTTTTAAAAAAATATTTAAATATGTTTAAAAATTAATATGAAGAATGTTGACAGTGTGTTTATTTTTATGTATAGTTTGTGTAATCTATTTCACTATTTTATAGTTGTGGCTTCTATATTATCAGAAGTTTAAAAAAACTCCTAAGACATAGTAGGATTGCATCTTTGTTTCAGAATTCACTGAAATGGTATGTAGTGTTTATTTTAGAGCAACTAATGATACAGTATGGGATTTTAGCCTTTTGTAAGCCTATAATCTTAATGTAGTTTCACCCATATGCAAAGAGAATATGATGTAAATAGTTACAGCGCTGAACAACATGCATGAATTATTGATTTACAGTGAACATGTACATTGAACCAGTGAACTCATGTGAGCATTTCTAACCTATGGGATATTTGTTTTACAGGAGAAAATAGAAGTAGAAATTATTTTTACAACTTGAATATGTAAATCCCCGTTATACCAATTCTTTTGCCAATTGTTACCACAAAATTGGCTAAAATTAATACTCTTCTGTCATAATAGATCAAGGCAATTTACATTTAGTTTTCTTTGTCTTTTTTATTTGTTTGTTTTGTTTTATTCTCTCCACTCCCCAATTATTTCATGGCATTTCAGTGCTTCAGAGAATTTAGATGAGCTCTCTTCCTCCAGTAGCTGGTTACTTAACCAGAAGCACAATAAGAAAAGGAGAAAAGACAGGACAAGATTGAAATCTCCATCCTTGGCTATCATGAGTACAGCTGCTCGAACAAGGCCACTTCAGAGTTTCCACAAACGAAAACTCTACCGATTGAGCCCTACTTTTTATTGGACACCGCAGGTAAGGCTGCCTATGGGAAAACATGAACAAAGATTTTGTCATCAATGTATTTCACATACAAGAGGATATGGATTGTTCCTGATTATTTAGAATAATTACATCTAGAAAGCTTTAAATATATAGTTTATAAATGACATAGGTATTGACAATATATAAGTGGAATTTAATAAATTTTTTAACATGACAATGTATTAAACTCACATCTCCATTTTTTTTTAAATGCATTGTTATGCTTAAACTAATTTGAAGGAAAATTACATATCGTGGTGATTTTAAAATTTTACTGGTAAGGGTAATAAGGAAAATACAAGTGTACTACATATTTGTCTTGCTTAGTAGAGAAAAAAGTAAAAATCTGCATAGCTGCCAGTTACTTTGTAAGAAATGGCATCGCTCTCCTTTTTCGGTTTGGTATTTGTTAATCCTGGAGAGCATGTCTTTTCCTTTGTCTGGAATATAAGCAATTCAATTTTATATATCCATGCTTACACTTTTTACAATTAAAATGTACTTCATTAAAACCATGCATTTTAAAAAGCATATTTTTCATTTGTTAGCAGAATGTTAAATCTACATCTTTCAATACATATCTAAAACTGATAAAGGGCAAGATAAGTTACCTCTAGTTTTTGTTATATGACATGCTTTTTAGGAAAGTTTTTTAATAGGAAAATATTTTTATTTAAAATTTTTATATAAAAATCGTATTTTTAATGATTTTTATTTAAAGATGCTATAAGAAATAGATAAATAATACTTTTGAAATGGAGTGTAATTTCATAATTATAATAGAATTGTTTACCTAAAATATTGAATCTTATGAATATGCCATGATATTCTGACTGGAAGGAATTTGCTTGAATAATTGAGGGGATTTGTTAGCTGTTATTAGAATACTTTATATGCCCTGAGATTGTAAAGATTGGCCTTCATTCAGCAAACCAAGGAAGAAACGAGTGTGAGATTATTGTTACTAGTAGACCATATACTTTATCATATTCCAGTCATTATGCTAAGCATTTTCAGTGCATTGTTTTATTATTATCTCAAAATATAATTGTGAGATGTTGTTAATCCCCCCTTGAGATGCAGAAATTGAGGTGCAGAGAGATTAAGTAATTTGCCCAAGGTCACACAGCTTGTAAGGAAAATGTCTGATTCCAAACCCCATGTTCTTACTCATTGTATTGAGAATGACAAAAATAAACCAAATCTTTTTTGTTTTTGAAATCAGTTAAGACAGTGTATTTGGGGGTTGGGGAAGGGGCTTATCTGGTTAGAGGTATTAAGATATGCATCATAAAATAAGGGCTTTGAAAGACAAACGGATTTTTGAAAGGTTATGGGAAAGTTAGAGAGAGAATTTTAAGTATATAGGAATAGCGATGATAAAAATGATGGAAAATAACAGATGTCCTCACCCCTAACTTATCCCCCAAATTGCCAGGATATTTAGTTGCCAATTATTTACCTTTCTAAACTTAATAAATGTCCTTTCTCTCAGGAAGCCTTCCTTGACATCCCCACTATGGGATATTAATATAGCGCCTTGTTATAAAAATAACTCATTATTTTATTATTATCATTTATTTTTCTGTTTTTCTCATTACATTGTAAGTTCTTAGAGAACAGGGACTATGTATTTCTGAACCTACAGAGCTTTGCACAGTAACTGTCCCAATAGTATATGCTCAATAAGTAATTGATGTATGAAAGAATTAATGTAGTGGACACAGAAAGATATTTAAAAGGTAATGGAGAGTGAGAATTTACAAGTTGTGTGTGTGTGTGTGTGTGTGTGTCCTCAATTCACTTCGTGAAAAGATCTGTAACAGTAAGTAATATCTAATAGAATTTTCTTGTAAGGATGGAAGTGTTCCATAAATACCTGTGCTATCCAATACAGTGGTGACTAAATACATGTAGCTATTCAGTACATGAAATGTGGCTAGTGCAACTGAGGGACAGAACTTTCTATTTTATTAATTCTGATTTAAATAGCCACATACGGATAATGGCTACCATACTGGATATGACCACTCTAGACTCATACTTACCCTGAGAGCAGTGAGTACATAATGGTACTCATTCTTGTTTTCTAATACCATTCATTCCCTGTTGAAAGGAAATAGGGGTGTTTGAAAAAATGGCTGATCTCCAGATGTGGGGAAGAGAGTGTATAAGATGAGCTTGGAACATCTCAATGTTACCAGAAGGCAAGGTAGTGTTAAAAAAAATGATGGGGGGGGGCATATCAAAAAACCCAGAAGCTAGTTTGAAGAGGCTGCCACTGGCCAAATTTAGGGCTGTTTGAGCATCTAAGGACAGTAATGAACCATTGAGAAAAGGAAACCATGCATCCATACTGCTGACAGTTAAATTGATAGATAAAAAGGAGAAAGGGAGGACTTTCCCATATAGTAGAATGCTGATTAATAAATATGGAGTGAGCACAACTACAGAATTATTGCAGTGATCATGGTAAAGACTGATTAGTAAAGAATCATCAATGAGTGATCAAAACTAACATAGCCTATGAGAAGAAGAATACAGTTTCAGTATGCCATATTTTGGCCAGGGATGGATGGCTGAATTTAATTATAAGAAAATATCAGACAAAGCCATAACCAGCAGCATGTTATTAAGAAACAGTGAAAAGTGGCCTGTCTTCTTCAAAAAGAAAAAGTCACTGTCATGAAAGTCAAGAAAGACTGAGGCAGATTGAAAGAGACTTTAAAAAGATGTATGACAATTAAATGAATATTTGATCCAATCAGAATTCTTTTAGGGGGGAGAGGGGATTCTTGGGACAATTGAGAAAACTGTGCCTTTGGTGGTAGATGATATAAAAGTATTGTATCAATGTTGAATTTCTTTTTTTAAAGATTTTTTATTTATTTATTCATGAGAGACAGAGAGAGGCAGAGGGAGAAGCAGGCTCCCAAGGAGCAGGGAGCCCGATGAGGGACTTGATCCCAGGACCCTGGGATCATGACCTGAGCCAAAGGCAGACGCTTAACCATCTGAGCCACCCAGGCGCGCAATGTTGAATTTCTTAAATGTGATAACTGTTTTGCCATTATGTAAGAATATGTCCTTATTTTAGGAAGTACACATTGATACATTAAGAAGTAAAGTGACTAAGGCATCCATTTTATTTATTTTTAAAGATTTATTAATTATTTTAGGGAGAGGAAGAGGGAGAGTGCAGGGGTGTTGAGGGGCAGAGGGGGGAGAGAGAGAGAGAGAGAGAGAGAGAGAGAGAGAGAGAGAGAGAGAGAGAGAGTCTTAAACAGACTCCAGGCTGAGTGCAGAGCCTGGCACCTGGCTTGGTTTCAGCTCAGGTTGTGATCTCAGGGTCGTGAGATCAAGAGTCGGATGCTTAACTGACTGTGCCACCCAAGTACCCTAAGGCATCGTTTTATGTAATAAATTAACTCCTATGCTTGTGGAATGGTACTAGTTATGTAGCATCCTTGGTAGAATTGAGAAAATAATAATTTAAATTATTTTCTATAACGCTTAACTCTCTAGCAAAGTACTGGCTGAGAAAAGCTTATATTAAAGGCAATGGAGAGGTGGGAAGTTCTGCTACAACGTAGCATATAAT
Source organism: Eumetopias jubatus (assembly GCF_037043125.1). Lineage (NCBI taxonomy): Eukaryota > Metazoa > Chordata > Mammalia > Carnivora > Otariidae > Eumetopias > Eumetopias jubatus. The sequence continues at coordinate 27,140,530 of NW_028274809.1, forward strand.
AATTAGCTGATCATCACTCTCATTGCAACAAGTACATGTATAATTGCAGGAAAAAAAAATCATCATACTAGTAAAGACATTAGTAAGACGTCTGGTTTCAGCTCCAGCACATAAAGAGAAGTCATCACTTCTACCCTTACAATAAGAAAAAGTGAACAAACTGAAAATCCGTGCTTTTCATGGACCCATCAAAGAATTGAGGTTACAGTACAAACTGCCACCCTGAAATATGGGCAGAAAAGTAACTCCAGAGAGCCACAGCCAAGATGTGCATACTTGGAGCAGAAGCCACAGCAACCATAAACTTAACTGGTAGGAACACTTAACTGGTAGTTTTGATGAATTACTGGGGGCTGAGTATAGACTAGACTAGCTTGAGAGTGAAAAACTCTTGGGGACTATAGTCTTAAAAGTCCCTCCACACATTCATGGACTTTACTTCTAGGCACCCCATTATCTTCTCACAATGAAGATCCTCAGTGGCTGTGGTGTGGAAGGGGAAGGGATAACTTTTATGAAATGAACCCAGAAATTGTAACACAGCTTTTTCTTCCAGGGAAAAGACTTTAGTGAAGTCTTAGCTTACCTGTGAGAGAAGCACTTTTTCCGCTGCTGCCCCCTGTAGCCTTTCTGTCTCACCTAACGGGCAGTGAGGGTGGAAAATAAGAAACATTTGTTGAAGTCACAGACCCACTAAAAGACTAAGATTTAATCATAAGATTATAGTAAATTATGCTACTGTGGTAGGTATGCTTCCTTTCTTTTTCTTTTTTTTAGAGTAGGCTCCATGCCTAACATGGAGCATCAACTCACTGCCCTGAGATCAAGAGTTGTAGTCTCTACTGACTGAGCCAGTCAGGCACCCCTGGTGTGCTTCCTTTCCTCCTCCTTTACCACCACACCAACAAGATTCTGGTACTATTAACAGTAGGTTACAGCTGCAAAGTATAGACTGTGAGGAGCAGTGATTAAGGAAGTTAAAAGTCAACAGGGAAGACAAAAACAAAGATGCTAGAGGAATTTTGAGTCCTCTGGCCCTTAAAAATATAGCAGATATTATACACAGCCCATTCCTAGCCATATTAACATAATGCCTCACAATAAAATTCTTTTTACCTCGGGGTGCCTGGCTGGCTCAGTCAGAGGAGCATTCAACTCTTGATCTCCGGTTGTGAGTTTGAGTTCCATGTTGGGTGTAGAGATTAATTAAAAAAAAGATTCTATTTACCTCAGATCCTGTTACCAGATACATCATATACAGCTTTTAACAAAAAATTACAAGGTATGGTAGGAACTCTGAAGAGACAAGGAAACCATCAGAACCAGGCTCAAATATGACAAAGACGTTGAAATTCTCTAAATAACTATGATTAATTTGTTAAAGTCCTAAGTAGAAAACAAGTAATGTATGGGTGCTATAAGCAAAGAGATGTAAAGTTTTTTTTTAATTTAGTTAACAAATAATGTATTATTAATTCAGATGTAGAGTTCAGTGATTCATCAGTCTTACATAATAACCAGTGCTCATTATATTACGTGCCCTCCATAACATCCATCACCCAGTTACCCCATTCCCCCCCCTTCCTCCCCTCCCTCCCCTCCAGCAACTATCAGTTTGTTTCCTGTTATTAAGAGACCCTTATGGTTTGTCTTCCTCTCTGATTTTGTCTTGTTTTATTTTTCCTTCTCTTCCCCATGATCCTCTGTTTTGTTTCTTAAATTACACATATGAGTGAGATCATATGATAATTGTCTTTCTCTGATTGACTTATTTCACTTAGCATAGTAACCTCTAGTTCCATCCACGTCATTGCAAATGGCAAGATTTCATTTTTTTGATGGCTGAGTAGTATTCCATTTGTGTGTGTGTGTGTGTGTGTGTGTGTGTACACATATGTATGTGTACATATCTTCTTTATCCATTCATCTGTCGACAGACATCTGGACTCTTTCCATAGTTTGGCTATTGTGGATGAACATTGGGGTGCAGGTGCCCCTTTAGATCATTACATTTGTATCTTTGGGGTAAATACCCAGTAGTACAATTGCTGAGTCATAAGGTAGTTCTATTTTTAACTTTTTGAGGAACCTCCATACTGTTTTCCAGAGTGGCTGCACCACCTTGCATTCCCACCCACAGCGTAAGAGGGTTCCCCTTTCTTTTCATCCTCACGAACATTTGTTGTTTCCTGACTTGTTAATTTTAGCCATTCTAATTGGTGTGAGGTGGTATCTCATTGTGGTTTTGGTTTGTATTTCCCTGATGCCGAGTGATGTGGAACATTTTTTTCATGTGTCTGTTGGCCATTTGTATGTCTTCTTTGGAGAAATGCCTATTCGTATCTTCTGCCCATTTCTTGATTGGATTATGTGTTCTTTGGGTGTTGAGTTTGAGAAGTTCTTTATAAATTTTGGGTATTAGCCCTTTATCTGCTAAAACATTTGCAAATATCTTCTCCCATTCTGTGGGTTGTCTTTTGGTTTTGTCAGACTGTTTCCTTGGCTGTGCAAAAGCTTTTTATCTTGATGAAGTACAATAGTTCATTTTTATTTTTGCCTTTGTTTCCCTTGCCTTTGGAGACGTGGCTAGTAAGAAGTTGCTGCTGCCAAAGTCATAGATGTTGCTGCCTGTGTTCTCCAGGATTCTGATGGATTCCTATCCCACATTTAGGTCTTTCATCCATTTTGAGTCTGTTTTTGTGTATAGTGTAAGAAAATGGTCCAGTTTCATTCTTCTGCATGTGGCTGTCCAATTTTCCCAACACTGTTCGTTGTAGAGATTCTTTTTCCATTGGGTATTTGTGTCTGCTTTGTCAAAGATTAGTTGACGGTAGGGTTGAGGGTCCATTTCTGGGTTCTCTATTCTGTTCCACTGATCTCTTTGTCTTTTTTGTGCCATACTGTCTTGATGATTACAGCTTTGTAATATACCTTGAAGTCTGGCACTGTGATGCCACCAGCTTTGGTTTTCTTTTTCAACATTCCTTTGGCTATTTGGGGTCTTTTCTGGTTCCATACAAATTTTAGGATGATTTGTTCCAGCTCTGTGAAAAAAGTTGATGGTATTTTGATAGGAATTGCATTGAATGTATAGTTTGCTCTAGATAGCATAGACATTTTGACAATATTTGTTCTTCCAGTCCATAAGTGTGGAACGTTTTTCCATTTCTTTACTCCTTTCTCAATTTCTTTCAAGAGTGTTCTATAGTTTTCTCAGCACAGTTCCTTTCACTTTTTGGTTAGGTTTATTCCTAGGTATCTTATGGTTTGGGGTGCAGTTGTAAATGGTATCAACTCCTTAATTTCTCTTTCTTCTTTCTCATTGTTAGTGTATAGAAATGCCACTGATTTCTGTGCATTGATTTTATATCCTGCCACGTTGCTGAAATGCTGTATGAATTCTAGCAATTTTGCGGTGGAGTCTTTTGGGTTTTCCACAGAGTATCACATCATTTGTGAAGAGTGAGAGTTTGAATTCTTTGCCGATTCAGATGCCTTTTATTTCTTTTTTAAGTTGTCTGATTGCTGAAGCTAGGACTTCTAGTACTATGTTGAACAGCAGTGGTAAGAGTGGACATCCCTGCCGTGTTCCAGACTTTAGGGGAAAAGCACTCTTTCCCCAGTGAGATTGTGGGCTTTTTGTATATGGCCTTTATGATATTGAGGTATGTTCCCTCTATCCATATGTACTGTGAAGAGTTTTAATCAAGAAAGGATGCAGTATTTTTGTCAGATGTTTTTTCTGCATCTATTGAGAGGATCATGTGGTTCTTGTCCTTTCTTTTATTAATGCAGTGTATCACATTGATTGATTTGCAGATGTTGAACCAACCTGGCAGCCCAGGAATAAATCCCTCTTGGTCATGGTGAATAATTCTTTTAATGTACTGTTGGATCCTATTGGCTAGTATCTTGGTGAGAATTTTTGCATCCATGTTCATCAGGAATATTGGTCTGTAATTCTTTTTGGTGGGGTCTTTGTCTGATTTTGGATCAAGGTAAGGCTGGCCTCATAGAGTTTGGAAATTTTCCTTCCATTTCTATTATTTGACACAGCTTCAGAAGAATAGGTGTTAATTCTTCTTTAAATGTTTGGTAGAATTCCCCTGGGAAGCCATCCAGCCCTGGACTCTTGTTTGTTGGGAGATTTTTGATTACTGCTTCAGATTCTTTGCTGGTTATGGTTCTGTTCAGGTTTTCTATTACTTCCTGTTTCAGTTTTGGTAGTTTATACGTCTCTAGGAATGCATCCGTTTCTTCCAGATTGCCTAATTTGCTGGCATATAGTTGCTTATAATATGTGCTTGTAATTGTATCTCTTTGGTGTTGGTTGTGATTTCTCCTCTTTCATTCATGATTTTTGAATCCTTTCTCCTTTCTTTTTGATAAGTCTGTCCAGGAGTTTATCAATCTTGTTCGTTCTTTCAAAGAACCAGTTCCTAGTTTCGTTGATCTGTTCTATTCTACTCAATCTATTTCATTGATTTCTGCTCTAATCTTTATTAATTCTCTTCTCCTGCTGATTTAGCCTTTATCTGCTGTTCTTTCTCCAGCTCCTTTAGGTATAAGGTTAGGTTGTGTATTTGAGACCTTTCTTGTTTCTTGAGAAAGGCTTGTATTGCTATATACTTCCCTCTTAGGACTGCCTTTGCTGCATCCTAAAGGTTTTGAACAGTTGTGTTTTTATTTTCATTTGTTTCCATGAATTTTTTTAAAAATCTTCTTTAGTTTCCTGGTTGACCCATTCATTCTTTAGTAGGATGCTCTTTAGCTTCCATGTATTTGAGTGCTTTCCAAATTTCCTCTTGTGATTGAGTTCCAGTTTCAAAGCCATGAGAATATACTTTGAATGATCCCAATCTTTTGGTACTGGTTAGACCTGATTTGTGACCCAGTATGTGATCTAATCTGGAGAATGTTCCGTGTGCACTCGAGAAGAATGTGTATTCTGTTGTTTTAGGATGGAATGCCCTGAATATATCTGTGAAGTCCATCTGGTCCAGTGTATCATTCATAGCCCTTGTTTCCTTGTTGATCTTCTGCTTAGATTGTCCATTACAGTGAGGGGGGTGTTAGAGTCCCCTACTATTATTATATTATTAACAATGTATTTCTTTGATTTTGTTATTAATTTGCTCATATCATTGGCTGCTCCCATGTTAGGGGCATAACTATTTACAATTGTTAGATCTTCTTGTTGGATAGACCTTTTAATTATGACATAGTTTGCTTCCTCATCTTTTATTACAGTCTGTGGTTTAAAATCTAATTTGTCTGATATAAGGATTGTCACCCCAGCTTTCTTTTGATGTCCATTAGCATGATAAATGGTTTTCCACCCCCTTACTTTCAATCTGGAGGTGTCTTTGGGTCTAAAATGAGTCTCTTGCAGACAGCATATTGATGTTTCTTGCTTTTTTATCCAATCTGATACCCTGTGTCTTTTGATTGGGACATTTAGCCCATTTACATTCAGAGTTACTATTGAAAGTTACGAATTTAGTGCCACTGTATTACCTGTAAAGTCACTGTTTCTGTATATTGTCTGTTACTTTCTGGTGTGTGACTTTTGGGCTCTCTTTGCTTAATGGATCCCCTTTAATATTTCCTGCATGGTTGGTTTAGTGATCACGTATTCTTTTAGTTTCTGTTTGTCCTGAAAGGTTTTATCTCTCCTTCTATTTTGAATGACATCCTTGCTGGATATTGTATTCTTGGCTGCATATTTTTCTTACTTAGCATCCTCAGTATATCATGCCAGTCTTTTCTGGCCTGCCAGATCTCTGTAGATAGGTCTGCTGCCAGTCTAATGTTTCTACACTTGTAGGTTATGGACCTGTTGTCCTGAGTGCCTTTCAGGATTTTCTCTTTGTCTCTGAGATTTGCAATTTTCACTGTTATATGTTGAGTTGTTGACCTATTTTTATTGATTTTGAAGGGGGGGTTCTCTCACAATCCTTCTGGATTTGAATGCCTTTTTCCTTAACCAGATTAGGGAAGGTCTCTGCTATAATTTGCTCCAATATACCTTCTGCCCCTGTCTCTCTTTCCTCTTCTTCTAGGATCCCAGTTATTCTAATATTATTTTGCTTTATGGTATCACTTATCTCTTTAATTCTCCCCTCATGGTGCAGTAGTTGTTTATCTCTCTTTTTCTTAGCTTCTTTATTTTCCATCATTTTGTCTTCTGTATCACTAATTCTCTCTTCTGCCTTATTTATCCTAGTAGTTAGAGCCTCCATTTTTCATTGCATCTACTTAGTAGCTTTTTTTATTTTGACTTGATTAGATTTTAGTTCTTTTATTTCTCCAGAAAGGGATTCTCTAGTGTCCTCTATGCTTTTTTCAGCCCAGCTAGTATCTTTATAATCATTATTCTGAATCCTAATTCCTACGTCTTACTTATATTCATACTGATTAGGTCCCTGGCAGTCAGTACTGCGTCTTCTCTTTTTTGAGGTGATTTTTCCATCTTGTCATTATCTCCAGAGAAGAATAGATGAATGAGAGAAGAAGAAATTAAAATGGCAACTATGACCCAGAGCAATATACACTAAACAAATCAAAAGAGACCTGAAACCAAAAAAAAAAAAAAAAAGAATATAATCAGACAGGTGAACAGAACAGAGCAATACACTGAATCCTGGGTGTTTTTTTTTATCTGTTTGTTAGAAGAAACTGCATCCCAAAATTGTAAAGAAAGAAAACCTTATACAAAAATAAAGTTAAATATATTGAAAGCCTAGAATCTAACTGTAAAGATTAAAACTTAAAAAGACAAAAAAAAAAGAATATGATCACACAGGTGAAGAGGACAGAGCAGTACATGAGATTTCGGGTGTATTTTGGTCTGTTTATTAGAAGAAACTACATTCCAAAATTGTAAAGAAAGAACACCTTATGTATATGCAAAAATAAAAATAAATACAATGAAAAGATAGATTGTAACTATAAATATGAAAATTAAGAAAGAATTTTAAAAAGCTGATAAATTCGTTGAAGAAGGAAAGAGAAAAAAATTAAAATCGTAAGACTAAGGAATTGTGGGAAAAAAACATGAATTCTGCATACTATTTTCTGTTAGCACTGAAGTTTTGCAATTCTGTGTGATCAGTAAACTTGGTCTTAGCTGGATGTTCTTGCTGATCTTCTAGGGGAGAGGACTGTTGCGCTGATTCTCTGGTGTCTTTGTCCTGGGTGGAATGGCCCTGCCGTTGCCAGGGGCCAGGTTAAGTAATCTGCTCCACATTGCTCTATGTGGCTTTTGTTCCCTGAAGGCTTTCTGTGCTGCTTTAGAAGATATGAATGAAAATGGCAGCCTCCCAGTCTCCAGCCCTGGCGCTGAAAGCTCGGGGCCCCACTTCTCAGTGCGCCCTCTGTGAAAAGCATTGAGTCACTCCTGTCTCCCTGATCTTTGTCCACACTCTGTGCTCACCCAGCCTGTGACCATGCATTTCTATCTCAGGCCTGCAATCCCGTTTTGAATCTCCAAACCCTGAAGACTCCTGCGGCATGCACTGGTGCCACTCCACCCCCCCGGGATGGTGGGGGTGTCTTCCTGTGGTTCTGCTGCTTGCTGGGCGCCTGCTCAGAGAGCGGTTGCTGGACCATGCCGTGGTTCACAGTTCATGGCATCCCTGAGTTGAGAGTCCACTCCTGGACTCACTAATTGCAGCCAGCTTCCCCATTTTGATGCCTGAGAGCTTAACCGCTCTCAGGCACCCCCAGTCTTCTTGTCACCCTGAGGATCCTGAGACCACACTGTCCTACCAAGGATTCTGTCCTGCTTTGCCACCTGCACGCCTTTCAGGCAGTGATGTCCCTCGCCAGAGCAGACTTCTAAAGTTCTGATTTTGCACTCTGCTGCTATATAATTTTCAAGTAGTTGGCTTAGGGAGGCTCCCCTCCGCCGCATGATTTATCTTCTGATCTATTGCCTCAGATTTACTTCTCTGCACCTCCTACCTTGCAGAAAGTGGTCTCTTTTCTATTTGTAGAGTTGCAGTTATTCTTTTCTTAGATCTCTGGTTGAGTTCGCAGGTGTTCAGAATGTTTTAATAGCTATCTAGCTGAATTCCTGGGACCAGACAAAACTAAGGTCTCCTACTCCTCCACCATCTTGGACCTCTTGAGAGATGCAAACTTTTAAGAATCAAAAGTAAATGCTAGAAATCAAAAACATTGTAACCAAAATGAAGCATAACTTTCATAGCCTCATCTGTAGACTAAATATGGCTGAGGAAAGAAACTTGGGTAAGGCAAATAAAAAACTTCACAAACTGAAATGCAAAGAGAAAAATGAATGAAAAAACAACAATATATCTAAGAATTTGAGGGTATTTTCAGAATGCTATCAGATTTGTAATTGGAGTACCGGGATGAATAGAAGAATGGAGCGGAAAAAATATTTGAAGTAATAATACATGAGAATGTTCTAAAATAATACATGAGGATGTGGTTTAGCAAGCGCTAAACCATATATCCAGAAAACTCAAGCAGGAGAACATCAAGCAGGACAAATGCCAAAAAAACAACAAAAAGTAAAATACCTATGCAAACAAGTTCAACCTGCAAAAAACCAAAGACAGAAAATCTTGAAGAAAGGCAGAGGGAAAAAAAAATCTTACCTATAGAGGAATAAGTATATGAACCACAGCTGACTTCTCATCAGAAACCATGTAAGCAAAAAGAGAATAGAATGAAATATTCAAAGTGTTGGAAGAAAAAAAAAACACAAACAACTGTAGTGGACATAATTCCGTCTCTCCCACAAAGGATATGTCCATGCCCTAACTCCTGGTACCTATGAATGTGACTGTTACGGATTGAATCGTGTCCATCAGAATTCATATGTTGAAGTGCTAACCCCTAGTATTTCAGTATGTGAGCTTAATTGGAAATAGGGTTGTTGCAGATGTTATTAGTTAAGATAAGGTGATTAGGATGGGCCCTAATCCAATGTGACTGATGTCCTTATAAAAAGGAAAATTCAGAAGTAGAGGCACAGGGTGAACATCATGTGAAGATGAAGATTGAGATCAGAGTTATTCTTCAATTAACCAAGGAATGTCAAAGATTGGCAGCAAAAAAACAGCAGCTAGGGGAAAGGTGTGGAACAGTTTCTTCCTTTTAGTCCTCAAAAGAAACTGACACCTTGAGCTGACTTCTAGCCTCCAGGAATATGAAACAGTAAGTCTGTTGTTTAAACCACTTGGTTGTGGTACTTTGTGATGGCAGACCTAGCAAACTAATACATTGACCTTATTTGGAAATAGGGTCATTGTAGATGTAATTGAGTTAAAGATCTTGAGATAAGATAATTTTGGATTTAAGGTAGGCCTATGAGCCTATAAAAGAAGTAGAGAAATTGGAGGCATAGAGACACAAAGAAGAGGACTATGTGAGGATGGAGGCATAGATTGGAATTATGTTAGAAGAAGCCGTGGAACACCAGGAGCCACCAGAAGCTGAAAGAGGGAAGGAACAATTCCCCCATAGAGCCTTCACAGGAAGCTCAGCCCTGCCAACACCTCAGTTTTGGACATCCAGCCTCCAAAACAATGAGAAATAAATTTTGTGGTTTGAGCCACAATTTTTTATGACATCCCTAGGAAACTAATACAGAGTTTGTTACAGGAGTTGAGGTCCTGCTGTAATAAATGATAAAACTGTGGAAGTGATTTTGGAATTATGTAATGTGTTAGAGGCTGGAAGAATTTTGAGGTGAGCCTAGATTCTGATGAGAATTCAGAAGGAAGTGAAAAGAATGGAAGACAAAGGTGTTGTCATTTTTTTTTTTTTAAGATTTTTATTTATTTGACAGAGACACAGTGAGAGAGCAAACACAAGCCGGGGGCAGGGGTGGGAGAGGGAGAAGCAGGCATCCCCCTGAGCAGGGAGCCTGATGCAGGGCTCCATCCCAGGACCCTGGGATCATGACCTGAGCTGAAGGCAGACCTTTAACGACTGAGCCACCCAGGTGCCCCAAAGATGCTGTCATCTTAGAGAATACATACATTGTCATGAACAGAGTGTTTCTAGAAATGTGAACATTAAAGGTACTTTTGATAAGATTTTAGAAGGAAATACTAGAAACTGGAAGAAAGATGATCCTTGTTATAAGGTTCTAGAAAACTTGGCTGAAAATATTCTGTTGAATGGAAAATAAAACTTCTAAGCATTGAATTCTTAGATATTTAGCTGAGGAAATTATCAAAGTTTGGAATTTACAGTGTAGTTTCTCTTTATAGTAAAATATTAGAGGATATAGATAAATTGGGGAAGTAATTGTTAACCAAAAAGGAAACAGACCTTGATAATTTGGAAATTTTTCATCCTGTTGCCAAAACCAAACAAAAACCGTATAGCATACTCTGAAGGGAATCCAAGGGTGTGGCTGGACAAACTTTTGCTAGAGAGATTAGGCATGTGATGCAGAGATCCAATCAACCATGTTAGTAGAAGTCAAAGAATAATAGAATTATCCAGAAAAGACCTGGGGGGAACCCTCTTGTCTAATGACATGGATCCTCTTGATATATAGGCACAAGTCTTTTGAGAATCTTATATTAACAGAAACAGTACCAGCTTAGATTAAAAGGGGCAGAGACTGGATGAAATGAAAGAAAGTTGTTGGATAACCAAAATTTTACAGGCAGGAAATGGACTAGGAGAGCTAACCACTCAGCTACAAATATGTACTGACCTTCACAAAAATGGAAGGTGACTCATAGACCTGAATATGAAAGGGAAACAATAAAGCTAGAAGAAAACATAAGAGAATACCTTTATATTTTTGGGATAGTCATTTATTTTTTTTCAAGATTTATTTATTTTAGAGCATGGGAGAGGGGCAGAGGGAGAGGGATCATCTCAAGCAGACTCCTCGCTAAGCATGGAGCCTGATGCAGGCAGGGCTCGATCCCATGACTCTGAGATTATGACCTCAGACAAAATCTAGAGTTGGTCACTGAACCACCTGATTCACCCAGGTGCCCTGTAGTAGTCATTCTTAAACAGGACACAGCACTAAAAGAAATAATTATTAATTTGGGCTTTGTTAAAATTATTAACTTATTTATATTAAAAGCAGCAGTTTGACTTTATTAAGTCAGAATGTACACTGAAGACATTTGCAATGGATATATCCAATAAAGATTTTGTATCTTGAATATATATGTATACATTTTAAATGCCTAAAAAAACAAAAAGACAAACAGCCCAATTAAAAATAAACAGAGTTGTACACTTTAAAATAGTTCAAATAATAAATTCTTTGTGTATTTTACCACAAGAACTTTTAAATAAAAAGCATTGGCATAAGAGTAGAACAAATCTTTCTTAAAAGAGGATAGTATGGCCAATAAGCCTATGAAAATGTTTTTAAAATCATTACTCATCAAGGGAATGCAATTAAAATTACAACAAGATATCACTACATGCATCTGCCCTTCTAACTTAGAAATTCCACTTTTAGGAACTTTCCCAGGAGAAATGAATACATATGTACACAAAAAGACTTGTATAAGAATGGTCATAACAGCTTTACTCATTATAGCCCCAAACAGAAGGCAATCTAAATGTCCCATCACCTGGGGAGCCTGAGTGGCTTAGTTGGTTAAGCATCTGCCTTTCGGCTCAGCTCATGATCCCAGAGTCCTGGGATTGAACCCTGTATCAGGCTCCATGCACAGTGAGGAGTCTGCTTCACCCTCTCCCTCTGCCCCTCCCCCTGTTTGTGCTCTCTCTCAAATAAATACTTAAAAAAAAAATGTCCATCACCAGGAGAATTGTGGTATGTATACATTTAGCAATAAAAAGGATGGACTACTGATAAATATAGATATATCTCCTAGACATGTTGAGTGAAAGGGAAGTCTATGATAAATACAGACAGTACTTACTGGTATTTATACAAATTATAGTTGTGGTGACTTCAATTCAGGGGGTGGGGATTGATCAGCAAAGGATGTAACCAAGGTTTCTGGGTTGTTGGAACTGCTTCATATCTCAATCGAGGTGGTGATGGTGGTGGTTACCAGGTATATACATATGTAAAAATTCATCATGTTATTACACATTAAGAGTTACTCCATTCTTTTTATTTTCATCATCTACCATTGTATAATAAACCATCTCCAAATTTAGTTGTTTAAAACAATTATCTTTCATGATTCTGTCAATTGCCTGAGTGGTTCTTCTTTCAGTTTAACCTAAGGTCTCATACAGTTGCAGTAAGATGGTGACTGGGATTGGAGTCATTTGGAGGCTTGAATGGGCTGGTGACCTGGGCTTTTTTTTTCTCTTTATGTAGTCTCAGGCTTTTTCATGTGGTCTTTTCACATGGTTTCTTTAGCAGGGTAGTTTTACATGGTGGCCCAGGGTCTCAAAAATGCAAATATGAAAGCTGCCTGTTTTTCTTAAGACTTAGGCCTTGAAGTAATATAGAGCTTTTCTGTTCAATTTTATTGGGTAAAGCGAATCAGTATGGGATTTAATATGGGAGCAACTATTCAAGAATACTGGGAGGGAGACGTGGTTCATTGGAAGCCATCATTGGAGGCTAACTACCACAGTCCGTCCATTCTCTTTTTCCCATTTATTGACCTATCATATGTAAAAAATACTTAATCTCTTTCCTGAAGTCCTCTATGTCTCATACCATTACCTCATTAAACTCAGGCTTAACGTCTTGAATTTTATCATATTGAATCATGCCCAGGTATCTGAAATGAGACTTTTTCTTTTTTTTTTTTTTTAGTTTTATTTAAAAAATTTTTTAAAAAGTAAACTCTACCCCTAATGTGGGGTTTGAACTCATGACCCCAAGATCAAGAGTCACATTCTCTACTGACTGGGCTAGCCAGGCACCCCTGAAATGAGACTTTTAAGGTGTAGGTCCCTCACATATGGTTCTTTGGGTATAGATCCTCAAATAGGGTTCCTCTGGATTGAAAGACTGTGACTCGTAAACTAATGTAATTAAATTACTTCCTTTACACATACCCAGCATAACATAGTGAGATAGGGATAATCAGACACTGCTCAGATGGGGAAAGGGAGGAATATAGCAGTTCTGAAATACACAGTTAGGCACATGTTACAGGTTTGTTGATGTGGGTCTGTTTCTCTAGAAGTGGTGTTTGTAGCTGTAATGTCTGCCCTCTGAGCTCTTGGCTATATTCTGTCATCTTTTCTTTTCCATTAAAAAGATCCCCTTTTTGCATGTTTTAGTTTTCTCGACATGCTTCCTAACTGAAAAAGGCTGAAGGCCCAAAGTCCTTTTAATTTTGAACTATTTCTTAGTCCAAGTTCAAGTCGTTAAAACTTTGTAGACTTCTTATGTATCACATTAAAATAAACTCCACTGAACAGAAGTCATATCTACAAATCTCTTCAAGACAGGTCCTTCTCAATTTTGGACTTTGTGTGGAGGGCACAATGGATGGTATGCCTAAGATACTTAGAAGCACTTTTGTCTAGCAGACAAGATCATTGAAACTTTCCTTTAAGATTCTTGGAAACCTCAGAGCACCTGGCTGGCTCAGTTGGTAGAACATGTGACTCTTGATCTCCGAGTTGTAAGTTTGAGCCTCATGTTGGGTATAGAGATTACTTAAAAATAAAACCTTAAAAATTCTTAGATAGAATTCTTGATCGATGCCAGGATTGATCACCATGCCTCAAACCCTTCTAAGCTTTTAACAAAGGGTCTTGCAGTCCTACCCGTGAGATCTTGATACTGAAGCCAGTTTTACTGGCAGTTCCCTGGATTTGGTCTGTGCATTGATAGCATTTCTTACTCTGTGAACCTTTTGCTCTCTGGAGTGGCCAGAAATGGGAAACAATCTTATTTTTTGAACCAGCAAGTCTTGGTTCTGTATTTCCTCTAAATTTTGTTTGAAAATTTAACAGCTCCATTTTGATCTCATCCTATTCCATCCATAATTTATTATAGGCAATTAAATGAAACTAGTTGGTACTTTGAGCATGCTCTGCCTAAAAACTTACTTAGCCAGTTCTATGAGTTCATTATGTACCCTTTTTATCCTCCACATTTCCACAGGCAACTGTTACACTACTTGTTCTGCCGGAGCAATAAAGATGAAAGAAAGGTATAAAAATTGGAATGATTATTTAGAATTCTTATTTGTAGAGGTTATGATCCCTTGGCTGGGCAAAATTAATAAAAAGCATAAATGAGTATGCATTTTTCTTGATTTTGCCCTTTTCACAATACCCATCTCTTTGAGAATGTCAAATAATCATAGCTAATATTTATTAAAGAATTATGTGCAAGACATTGTTTTAACTTAAAAAATAAATTTATTTCTTATTTAATATACCCCATCTTATATGGGGAAACTGAAGTGCCACGTGGAATGAAAAGATAAACATATTTAGCACTACTTAAATAAATGGAAGTACAACTTTGTAGTTTTCTTTTAAATGTTAATGCTGAATCTTAACACTACTTCTTGTATGAGTTTCAGCAAAGTTCCTCCTTTCTATGAAATCTCGGCCCATAGCAACAATTGTTAAAATCCATGTAGTTTCTAAAGCTATTTTAATTCTTTTTGCTTTCTTATTCTTCTAGCCGAATCACATTTTGCTGTCTAATCTTATTCATTACTATAACACTTTAGTTTATTCTTGCAGAATCTATGCCTTTTTATGCTTGATCTAATATTACTTGATCTACCCAAAGTATAGAAATATCTTCAGATTCAGGAAAATGCATTGGCAGGCATTGATAAGATATGATTATGTTTTCCAGAATAATACTGTGGTATAAATCTTAAAATGTAAATGTGGCCACAAGCTTTCTTTAAAGTACAATTTCATTTTCAATTAAGAATTTAAAAAAAAATGTTTATTTGGCCATAATATGCTTCTTCAGCTTCTTCTTGATAAGAGTATCGATCACCATGCAACCTCAGGCCCTACCCTGTTAGTGTCTCAGCCTTAGGTTAACAGGAGCCACGCTGATTAACTCCTGGCAGGGGAATTCTTTATCCCAGTGGGGCAGAAGGACATAGAGGCTTCTGGCATCCAAGGTTAGAATTCTGGGTACAGTTTTTTATAGAAACAGGTTGTGGGAAATTGGGCACAAATTGTGTATATAGGATGCTAATCATAAAAATAATTCTATTCTAATCTATTTTTTTAATTTATTTATTTGAGAAAGAGAGCCTGTGAGCAGGGGGAGGCACTGTGACACTGTGAGAGAGAATCTCAAGCAGACTCCCCGCTGACCTTGGAGCCTGTTGCAGGGCTCAGTCTCATGGCCCTGAAATCATGACCTGAGCCAAAATCAGGAGCCAGATGCTTAGCCAGCGGAGCTACCCAGGCACCCTAATAATTAGGCCTAACATGTTTACAAATTGAGGTAAAATTTATAATTAAGAATAAATATTATAACCCTTATGAATAAGGAAGAACTGTTCCTTTCCTATCTATCTATCTATCTATCTATCTATCTATCTATCTATCTCTCTATCTATCATCTATCCATCCCTTCACCTATTTTGCTCATTCTCCCCACTCCCTTCCCCTCTGGCAACCATTAGTTTGTTCTCTGTATTTATGGGTCATTTTTGTTTTTTCTTGTTCATTTGTTTTTTAAATTCTACATATAAATGAAATCATATGGTATGTGTCTCTGACTTATTTCACTTAGCATGATACCCTCTAGATTCATCCATGTTGTTGCAAATGGCAAGATTCCATTATATTTTTCTGGCTGAGTAATATTCCATATACATATACATACCTTATCTTTGTCCATTTACCTATCAATAGACACTTAAGTAGCTTCCACATTTTGGGTATTGTAAATAATGCTGCAGTAAACATAGGGATGCATATATCTTTTTGAATTAGTGTTTTTGTTTTCTTCAGCTCAATACTAGGGAAGTGGAACTACTTGGTTGTATGATATTTCTATTTTTAATTTTTTGAGAAACCTCCATACTGTTTTTCATGGTAGCTGCAACAATTTACATTCCCACCAATAGTGCATGTGGGTTCCCTTCTCTCCACATTCTGGCCAACACTTGTTATGTATTGTCTTTTTTATACTAGCCATTCTAATTGATATGAGGTGATAACTCATTTTGGTTTTGATTTGCATTTCTCTGATCTTGAATATCTTTTCATGTATCTGTTGGCCATCTGTGTGTCTTCTTTAGAAAAATGTCTATTCAGGTCCTATGTTCATTTTTTAAAAAGTTTTTAATTCCAGTATAGTTAACATAGTGTTATATTAGTTTCAGGTGTACTATATAGTGATTCAGCAGCCCCATATATTACTCAGTGCTCATCACAATAAGTGTCCTCCTTAATCCCCGTCACCTATTTCACCCATCCCCCACGTACCTCCCCTTCGGTGACCATCTGTTTGTTCTCCGTAGTTAGAGAGTCTGTTTTATGGTTTGTCTCTTAATTTTGTTTGTTTTGTTTCTTAAATTCCACATGAACAAAATCGTATGGTATTTTTCTTTCTCTGGCTTATTTTGCTTAGCATTATACTGTCTAGATCATCTATGTTCTTACGTTCATTTTTAAAACCATATTTTTTTGTTATTTTGGTGTTGAGTTGTATGGGTTTTGTATATATATTTTGGATATTAACCCCTTAGAACCATTCCTATTACAAATTCTATTTTTCTGTGTTCTTTACTATATCTCTCTAGGCAAATTTGTACAAGTAGTGTTTCTTGGTATTTGATAGTCAATTCTCATCTTTGTGATTTTATAGATTATCAAATCATAAGATAGTTGGCTTAATAAAATAATTAAGTTATATAAGTTAAGGTATATATAATAATTCCATTTTCAAGTTTTCATTCACTTTTTAAAATGTGGAATGATTAGGTTTATAAACTTTAATGTGTGTGTAGGCTATTTTTGTGAGGAAATAATTTTTTAAAAAAATTTTTTAAAGATTTTTATTTATTTATTTAACAGAGAGAGAGACAGCGAGAGAGGGAACACAAGCAGGGGGAGTGGGAGTGGGAGAGGGAGAAGGAGGCTTCCCGCTGAGCAGGGAGCCCGATGCGGGGCTCCATCCCAGGACCCTGAGATCATGACCTGAGCCGAAGGCAGTCACTTAACCAACTGAGCCACCCAGGTGCCCTGTGAGCAAATTGGTTGAGGATTTTCTCACCTTGCTGCAATAGTTCTGTGCACTGGGGACTTCTTTGGGTTGACTCAGAGGTATATAGAATGTACGTCATTATTTCTTTGAGAAAATAGGCTTTATGTATTGTAGATACATCTGGAAGGTATCAAATTCTAAAGAGCCTAAAAATTATTTCCTGTGGGGAAGCAACACGTTTTAGTAGTTTCATGTATGAGTTCTGGAAGACGTATTGTTTGGATTGAAATCTTAGTTCTACTTCTTAATAATAGTGTGTAGTATTGTCTAAGTCAGTCACTGCCTCATTTTCTCTACCCATAAACGTAGGGCTATTTTCATGTGGCTACATTCAGCTGGAGGGTCAGTTGAGCTGGAAGAAACTAGCCTCACTTACTCATCTGGCAGGTAGTGCTGGCTGTTGCCCGAGGAGGTTCAGTTCTTCTGTGGCCTTTCCCTCTGCACTAGCTAGATGGCTTTCTTACATGGCATTTGAGTTCAGTGTTCCAAGATGACAAAGAGGAAGTTGGGAAGTCTCTTGAGGCCTAGGCCCTAGGTCTCAATAACATCTCCACTGCATTCTGTGGTGGAGCAAAGAAAGTCATATGGCCAGCCCAGATTCAAGGAGGTGGAGAAATAGAATTCACCTTTAGGAGAGAATTGCAGCGAAGGGGCATATATACATACAGGAATGGGAGGAATTTGTGACCATTGAGCAATCTTCCACTTGAGGTCTGCCTTGGGACAGTGAGTAACCTCAAATTAAGACATCAGATGGATCAAACAGTGAAGGGGAAAAAATAGGATTACCTTACATAGTTGTGTTGATATTAAATAAGATAACACATTGAAAGGTACTTAGCTCAGTGCCTGGCATGTAAGTCCTCATCAAATGTGAATGATGATGACGATGATTCAAATGATCATGACAACTGGGGAATCAGTGATGATTGTAGTGTGGGGAAGTAAAATGATTAAAGTATTATTTTTGAAAGATTGACTTGGTGCCTTTGAACAAGACAGTTTACTCTGGGAAGGGATTGGATAAACAGAGATCAGTTAAGAGGCTATTATCCTAGTCCAGATGTAAGGTTGTAAAGAGTGGAATGTAACAGATATAAAAAAACATTTCAAAGGAACAATGGCTATTCTTAACTGATCTGATATGATAAAAGAAAAATTTGGCACAACAAATTATGGTATTGCTGAGTCCATTTTGTAAAATGCCAAGTCATATAGTAATATATATATATTATATATGTATTATATAATATATATATTTTTTAATTAGTATATCTGGCCCTCAATGTCATCTGATTCATAATTCCATAAACTCCATTGTTAAGTGGATGAGTGAAACCTATCTTTCACAACACAAATAAGCAGACCTGAAGTCATTTGCTTTAAACTTGTGTGGTCCTTGATTATATGTTTTTTTCTTTATAGCTCATTCTCCTTTATGTGGTGTATGTATTCTTTCAAGCCACTGAAGAAAGGCAAATATTCTCCATCTCTCTGCTGCCTACTGCAATTGATTGGTAGTGGCTGTTGGCTATCTAAAGTGCTGTTTGAGAGAGTTTGACGTCTGGGCTTGGGAAGGGAATACTTTGGCTAATTTTCAATGTTTGCCATAAATGAGGGGAAGAATGGTAGCAGACATGCTATATTATTTGCCATTTCTGTGTTAAAGTGTCATTATGTCAACATTAACATATTCCAGTGACTGATATACTTTCTATATCACTTAAAAGGTAGAAGGTATCACTTAGAAGGTAATATTTTAAAAAGAAGGTAATTTATAAATATATGCTTTTTTGTTTATAGGTCACTTGCATAAGGAATTCAGGAATTGCTTAGCAAATGGAAATAATCTATCTTTAGTTTCTTAAAAATACTAGGAAAACTGAGCCAGTGCTAGTTTGCACACTGCTTAATAATACTTATCTAAAAACATCTGTTAAAATGTTAACTCTTACAGTAGCTTTGTTCACTTTCATAAAATTTTTGGCAAAAGAACCTCAACTTTTAAGTTTGCTGATTTTTTTTAAGCATTTAAAACATTTCTTTCTAAAGAATGTAACATTTTGTTCATTATATCATTAAAAGTGTTTTGGTTTTTTTTTTTTTTTGGACCCACAACACACATTCTTATTATTCCTAGGCTGCTTTATTACTCTCTTCTTGCCTTTTCTCTAGAAGGGCTATGTAAATGAATAATATGGATGTGTAACCAGTCCTCCTGCAGATTTCTTTGAAATTAAAAATATACTCTCCTTTTCATGACCACAACTGAGTCCTTACAAAGATTAAAATATTTAAATTATCTTATTTTTTAGATAATTTACCTAGAGTTTCAGTAATATAGAGTTCTGACTTTTTAACAGAATATCTTCAGAAGGAAAAGATGCACAAGTTTTCTAAGTTTTCTACTGTTTTTTAAGAAAGACTTTGACTTTTAGGGATTCAGCTGTGATTCTACTGCTAATGCTACTGTGCTTTACCAGTTATATCAGTACTACTGCTGATAGACCTTAGAGCTGGTCATTTTCCAGCTTTATCAGTCAAGATGGTTCTTACTGAGTTCTGTATATACCTCCTAGCTTCTTGCTTATGCAATGTCAAGTTTACCTTTCTTCCTTAAAAATAGAATTCTCAATTATACACAGAGTGGCAATGTGTCCTGCTAAAAATACACATCTTTATAAAAATAATAGAGAAAAACAGGGTAACTTTATGTCCTTAAATTTGAAAAATAATATGAAATGGATAAAGCCCTTAAAAATATATAGCATATCAAAGGTGAATAAAGAAACAGAGAGCCTGAGTAGTTTATAACCTTTAAAGAAGTTGAATCCATAATTAAAATTGTTCTCACAAGAAAACTTGAGATTAAGATGACTTCACTAAACATCAAATGCTACTAAATAATCAAGGAAAATATAGTTCCAAACTTATGAAAACTCAGAGAAAAGAAATTGAGTCTAGTGTACTCTTTATATATACAGCTAACAAGGACAGTAAGAAAAGGAAAATTTTAGGCTGATCTGTGTTCTGAACAGAGATGTGGGAATTCTAAACCAAATCCTAACAACTCAGCAATATATAAAACCCAGCAATATGTTAAAAAAAAAAATGACATCTTGACAAAGTTGGCTTCATACCAGGAAATGCATGATTGGTTTAAGATTAGGAAGTAAATTTGTTTATTGCTGAGGTAAAAGTAGACTTAGATAAAAGAAATCATTTGATTAAGTAGTACAAAAAGCAAGATTTGATAAAATTACTTGTATTTTCATGATAAAAACCCTGGAATAGAAAGTTACTTTTTTTTCTTTAAACATTTTTTTTTTTAAAGATTTTTATTTATTTGACAGAGAGAGACACAGCGAGAGCAGGAACACAAGCAGGGGGAGCGGGAGAAGGAGAAGCAGGTTTCCTGCTGAGCAGGAAGCCTGATGTGGGGCTCGATCCCAGGACCCTGGGACCATGACCTGAGCCAAAGGCAGACGCTTAAAGACTGAGTCACCCAGTCTCCCCAGAAAGTTACTTTTTAAAAAATATTTTTTAAATTTTGTGTTCCTTTTTTAAAATTAAAAAAATGTTTAAGTAATCTTTACACCCAGTGTTGTGCTCGAACTTGTAACCCTGATGTAAAGAGTCACATGCTCTACCAACTGAGCCAGCCAGATGCCCCCCAAATTATATTTTTTTAAGAGAGAGACAGTGGAGATAGGGCAGGGGTGGGGCAGGGCAGAGGGAGAAAGAGAATCCAGGCAGATTCCCCACTGTGTGCAGAGCCTGATGCGGGGCTTGATCTCACAACCGTACAAACCTGAGATTGTGACCCACACTGAAATCAAGAGTCGGACACTTAACCAAGTGAGCTACCCAGGTGCCTCCCAAAAGTTACATTCTTAATCTGATTTTCAAAAAGTTATCTACAAAAGTATGTATTAAACATCACACGTAATGGTGAACACTGAGATTGAGGAAGACACAGGGTGCTTGCTATTGCCACTTGTATTCTGCCTGTTACCACAAAGAACATCCAGTACAGTTGAACAAACAATAAAAGATATAACATTCAGAATCGAAGAATTAAAATGGTCATTTTTAGATGGTTTATAGAAAATCCAAAAGATAAATTATTTGAATTAATAATCAGTTTATAAAATTATTTTCCAGCAATTAATTTTTAAAGACATCATTTATAGCCATACAAAAAATTATCAAACACTTTGTAATATATCTAGCCAGAGACGTACAAATCCATTACAGAAAAATTTATGGAACTTTACTGAGAGATATTCAAGAACATCTAAATAAATGGTAAAATATATTCATAGATAGGAACACTATCTTATTGCAGAGAAGTCCATTCTTTCCACATTGACTCATAGCTTTAATACAGTGCCTATCAAAATCTCAAAAGATGGTTTAAATGTTTGGTTTTTGCTTTTTTGTTGTTTTTGCTTGTTTTGAAACTTAACAGATTCATTTTAAAACTTATATGGCAACACAGAGGTCAAGAATAAATAATGACACTCTCAAAGAACACAGCTAGAGGACTTGTTCTACCAGATACCAAACAGTATTTGAAAGCTATGGGAATTAAGACTTGGGTATATTTGTACAGGAGTATAGGGCTAGACAAATAAACAATGAAATAGTAGAGAGCTCAGAGACAGAGTCACTGTATATGGGCACTTGATTTAAGATAGGTAGTACTGGAGAGCGGTGAGGAAAGAGTAATCTTTTAAGTTAATGTTGCTGGGAAAATCGGTTATTCATATGGGAAAAATGCAATTGGATTTCTATCCCTTACTATATGCAATAATCATCTAGAGGTGGATTATAAAATTAAATATAAAAGGAATCATTCTTAGGGCACCTGAGTGGCTCAGTCAGTTAAGCGTCCAACCCTTGATTTCAGCTCAGGTCATGATTTGAGGGTTGTGAGAGCGAGCCCTGCGTGTGTTGGGCTCCACATTGGGCATGGAGCCTGCTTAAGATTCTCTCTCTTTTCCTCTTCCTCGCCCTCCACCCTACTCACGTATTCTCTCTCTCTCTAAAAAAATAAAAATAGAAAAAAATGTAAAAGGAAACATTAGAAGACATTTTAGAAGATACTAGAGAGTATATGATGATGTCAAAGTAGGAAAATGTCCTAATAGGCCATTAAATTGCAAAATTAGCTACATTAAAAATGAAGAATTTCTATTGAAAAGTCAGAGTAAAATACAAGCAACCTTATGGGAGAAGATAATTTGCCACACATACAACCAACATAGAACTTGTAGTAAGAATATGAAGAATTACTAAAAGAAAAAATAGTCAACCAGTTAAGAATGTGCAAAAGAGTTGAACATACCACTTCAAAAAAGAGATTCTATCCATTTAAGAAATACAAAAAAGCAGCTACTTCACTGATAATTTGAAAAAAAAAATGAAGATTAACACAATGAGATACTACTTTATGCCCACTAGATTGGGAACATTTTTTTTTTAATAAAATAATACCAGGTATTCGTATGGATATAGAACAATGGAAACTCTTCGTCCTGGTGGGAGAATAAGTGGTACAAGCACTTTGATAAAAAATTTGGTATTTTCTAGCTAAGTTGAATATAAACATACTTGTAATTTAAGATTACACTTCTAGAAAGATACCTGAGAACAGTGTATGATTTTGTGCATCAACAGGACATGTATAGTAGTATTCAGAGTAGCTCTATTTGTGATAGCTACAAACTGTAAACAGTCCAGTGGTCCATCAATAATAGACTTGATGAATAACCTTGATATATTCATATAATGAAATTGTTTATCACAGTGTATTCAGAAAAATGCAACAACATGGATGAATTCCATTTACATTAAGTTAAAAGCAGGTAAAAATTAAATCAATACTGTTTAAGGTTGCATAAAAGAAGTAAAAGTATAAAGAAAAAGAAGTGAGTAGATTATAAATTAAGATAGTGTCTACCTCTGGTGAAAAACAGGGGTTTACAATTAATTAATACCTTTGGAGTGCAGGCAGTATTGTATTGCTTGATCCGTTTAAGTATTACATGTGATGACTTTATAATTACTTAATACATTTACGCTTAGTTTTAGATAATTTTCTTTTTGTATTATATTTAATCATTTTAAAAGCTTAAAACTTGCTAGAGACTTTCAAAAAAGTAACTTTAATGAATACATATGATTCAAGATGAAAAATTTGAAAAGGTATAAATTGAAGTCTCCCTCCCTGCCTATTCTGCTTATATCTACCTACCTACTACCTTCCAACAAGGTAACCAGTGTTACTAGCTTCTGCGTCTTTCCATCTATTTGTATACATATGTAGGTGAATATATAGTGTATAATTTGCCCCCACATTTTAATAGAAATAGAACTATATTATTTTAACTGTTCTGTACCTTCCTTTTTTCCCCTAGTAAACAGTAAATCTTAGAGACCTTTTCACCTCAGTTTGTATAGAGCTTCCTTATTCTTTTTTATGGTATTCCAGTGTATGTATTTACTGTAACTTAGCCAGTCTGCTGTTGCTGAACGTTTGGGTTATTTATAGTGTTTCCTTTTGCAAGCAATGGTGTAATTCATTATTTCATATCACCTATCAGTTTGCATTAAAAAATAATTTATCAAGGTGAAATTCACATTACAGTTAACCATTCTGAAGTGAATAATTCAGTGGCATTTAGTACATATACAATGTTGTGCTACCACCATCTCTGTCTAGTTCCAAAAAATTTCATCACTCCAAACTAAAACCTCCTATTCATTAACCAGTTTCTCACCATTATCCCAAATCCCTAGCCTCTGGCAACCACCAATTTCTCTTGATGGATTTATCTATTCTGAATATTTCCTATAAATGTAGTCACACAACATGTGATCTTTTGTCTTTTTTCTCTTAGCATAATGTTTTTGAGTCTCATCCAGATTGTAGAATTGGTACTTCATTCCTTTATGGCTGAATAATATTTCATTGTATGTATACACCACAATTTGTTAATCATTTCATCCCTTGATGGATATTAGGTTGTTTCCACCTTTTGGCTAATATGGATAGTGCTGTTAGGAACATGTATGTACATGTACTTGTTTGAATAACTTTTCAGTTTTGGAGGGATATACCTAATAGTGGAGTTGCAGGGTCATATGGTGACTGTGTTTAACTTTTTGAGGAGCCACCAAACTGTTTTCTGCAGCCGCTGAACATTCCCACCAATGGTGTATGAGGTTCCTAAATCTTCTACACTTGTTATTTCTCAACAACACTTGTTCTTACCCTTCCCTCCTCTCCCCTCCCCTCTCCTTCTTCACATCCTAGTGAGTGTGATGTGGTACCTCATTGTGGTTTTGATTTGCATTTCCTTAATGATCAATGATGCTGAGCATATTTTCATGTGCTTGTTGGCCAATTGTATATCTTCCTTGGTGAAAACTCTGTTCTTCACCCATGTTTTAATTGTGTTGTCTTTTTGTGGTTGAGATTTAAGAGTCCTTTATATATTCTGGATACTAGACTCTTATCAAATATATGATTTGATATATTCTCCCTTATTTTCTCCCATTTGTAGGTTCTTTTTTTATTTTCTTGATATTGTCTTTTGATGCACAGTTTTTAATTTTAATGAAGTCCAATTTATCTGTTGTTTGTTTTTCATGCTTTTTTTTGTAATGTCTAAGACTCCATTGCCTAACCGAAGGTAATAAAGATTTACCCCTGTGTGTTCTTTTAAGATATTTATGGTTTTAAGCTCTTATATTTAGGTCGTTGATCCATCTTGAGTTAAATTTTGTATATGGTGTTAGATAGGAGTCCAGCTTCATTCTTTTGCTTCCTAATTGTGGATCCCCAGTTGTCCCAGTGTACCCTCTGTTAATGAAACTATTTTTTCTTCCAATGAATGGTCCTGACATCCCTGTTGAAAATCAGTTGGCCATCAAGGTATGGATTTAGTTATAGACTCTCAATTCGGCCATCAAGGTATGGGTTTAGTTATAGACTCTCAATTCTCTTCTGTTGGTCTATATGTCTATATACCAGTACCATAATGTTTTGATTAATGTAGATTTATACTAAGTTTTGAAATTAAGAAATGTGAGTCCTGCAACTTCATTCTTTTTTTTTTTCAGTATTGTTTTGGCTACTCAGGAGCCCTTGCATTTCCATATGAATTTGAAGATTGGCTTTTTCAGTTCTGCCAAATACCTAATTTGTTGAATATTTTTATCATAAATGGGTGTTGCTTTGTCAGAGGCTTTTTCTTCATCTATTGAGGTGGTCATATGATTTTTATCTTGAATTTTGTTAATGTGGTGTATCACACTGATTTGTGGATATCGAACCATCCTTTCA
Organism: Eumetopias jubatus; assembly: GCF_037043125.1. Lineage (NCBI taxonomy): Eukaryota > Metazoa > Chordata > Mammalia > Carnivora > Otariidae > Eumetopias > Eumetopias jubatus. The sequence goes on from NW_028274809.1 coordinate 27,166,041, forward strand.
TCCCTGGAATAAATCCTACTTGGTCATGATTTATGATCCTTTTAATGTATTGTTGAATTTGGTTTGCTAGTATTTTGTTTAGACTTTCTGTATCTGTGTTCATCAGGGATATTGTCCTGCAATTTTTTTTGTAGGATCTTTGTCTGGTTTTGGTATCAGGGTAATACCAGTCTCAGAATGAATTTGGAAGGATTCCTTCCTCTTCAGTTTTTTGGAATACTTTGAGAAGGATAGATACTAGCTCTTTAAATGTTTGGTAGAATTCATCTGTGAATCCAGGGCTTTTGTTTGTTGGAAGTTTCTTGGTTCTGATTCAATTTTGTTAGTAATGATTGATCTGTTCAGATTTTCTGTTTCTTTCGATTAGGAAGACTGTATGTTTCTAGGAATTTTTCCATTTCTTTTAGGTTGTCCAATTTGATGGCACAATTTGTTGGCATAATTGTTTGCAGTAGTCTCTTATAATCCTTTGTGTTTCTCCACTGTTAGTTGTAACTTCTCTTCCATTTCTGATTTTGAGTCCTCTCTCTCTCTCTTTTTTTTTTTTTTAGATTTTATTTATTTGAGAGAGAGAGAGTGAGGCAGAGAGCGTAAGTGGGGAGGAGAGGGAGAAGCAGGTTCTCCACTTAGCGGGGAGCCCGACGTGGGGCTAGATCCCAGGACCCTGGGATCATAACCTGAGCGAAAGGCAGATGCTTAACCAACTGAGCCACTCAGGCGCCTGAGTCGTCTCTCTTCTTGATGAGTCTAGCTACAGTGTATCAGTTTTATCCTTTCAGAGAAACATATCCTGTTTTCACAGATCTTTTGTATTGTGTGTGGTTTTTTGTTTTTAATCTTTAGTTCATTTATTGCTGCTCCCAGTCTGTATTTCGTTCTGCAAACTTTTTGTTTTTCTTTCTCTGATTCCTTTGGGTATAAGGTTAGATTTTTTGAGATTTTTCTTTTCTCTTGAGGTAGCCCTTTATCTCTGTAAACTTCCCGCTTGGAACTGCTTTTGCTACATCCTGGAGGTTTTGGAGCATTGTGTTTCCATTTTCATTTGTCTCAAGGTATTTTTTCATTTTCTTTTTGATTTCTTTGTTGACCTGTTGGTTGTTTAGTACAGTGTTGTTTAACCTCAGTGTGTTTGTGTTTTTTCCAGTTTTTTTTTTATTTTTTGTAATTGATTTCTATTTTCATACCATTGTCATTGGAAAAGATGCTTGATGTGATTTATTCTTCTTAAATTTATTGAGACTTGTTTTGTGGCATAACAGGTGATCTGTCCTGGAGAATGTTCCATATGTACTTGAAAAGAATGTGTGTTCTGTTTTTGTATACAGTGTTCTCTCTCTCTCTCTCTCTCTCTCTCTGTGTGTGTGTGTGTGTGTGTGTGTGTGTGTGTGTGTGTGTGTGAAGTCCATCTGTTCTAATGCACCATTTGGGTCACTTTCCATATTGATTTTCTGTCTAGATGATCTATCCATTCCATCTATGTAAGGATGGTGTTAAAGTCCCGTACTACTATTGTATTACTGTCAATTTCTCCCTTAATTTCTGTTTATATTTGCTTTATATATTTAGGTCCTCCTGTGTAGGGTGCATACATATTTACAGTTCTCATATCCTCTTGTTGGATTGACCCCTTTATCATTATGTAATGCCTTTTTTTGTGTCTTTCTACAGTCTTTGTTTTAAAATCTAGTTTGTGGGGGCGCCTGGGTGGCTGTTGTTAAGCGTCTGCCTTCAGCTCAGATCATGATCCCAGGGTCCTGGGATCGAGCCCCACACTGCGCTCTCTGCTAGGCGGGAAGCCTGCTTCTCCCTCTCCTACTCCCTCTGCTTGTGTTTCCTCTCTCGCTGTCTCTGTCAAATTAAATAAAATCTTAAAAAAAAAATCTGTGTGATATAAGTATTGCCACCCCAGCTTTCTTTTCATTTTCATTTAGATGGAATATTTTTTTCCATCCCTTCACTTTCAGTCTGTATGTGTCTTTAGGTTTAAAGTGAGTCTCTTATAGGCAGTAATAGATGGGTCTTTTTTTGTTGTTAATCCATCCAGTTACCCTGTGTCTTTGATTGGATGATTTAATCCGTTTCAATTTAAAGTATTTATTGATAGCTATGAACTTACTGCTATTTTGTTAATTGTTTTCACATTGTTTTTGTAGTTCTTCTCTGTTCCTTTCTGGTTCTCTTTATTTCTTCTTCACTTCTGAATGACAGTCTTGCCAGGTAAAGTATTCTTGGTTGTATATTTTTTTTCTTTCAGCACTGTGAGTATATCATGCACTATATTTCTGCTGAAAAATCAGCTGATGGTCTTATGAGTATTCCCTTGCTGTTCTGTTGTTGCTTTTTAGAGTCTTTCAGTTTTTACTATTTTAATTATTATGTGTCTTGGTGTGGAACTCTGAGTTCATCTTGTTTGGGGGCTCTCTTTCCTTCCTGGACCTGGATGTCTCTATCGTTTTCCCAGTTAAGGAAGTAATCAGCTATCATTTCTTCAAATGAGTTTTCTGCCCCTTTCTCCTCCTTATGGACTTACTATAATTTTAATGTTAGTATGGCTTGATGTTGTTCTAGAGGTCCCTTAAATTATCATCATTTTTAAAAATTCTTTTTTTCTTTTTGTTGTTCAGCTTAGACGATTTCCACAATCCTTTTTTCCAGATTGCTGATCTGTTCTTCTGCATCTTCCAATCTGTTGTTGATTCCCTTTAGTGTAGTTTTCATTTCAGTTATAATGTTCTTCAGCTCTGATTTGTTCTTTTTTAACTTCTGTCTCTTTTTGGAAATTCTTGCAGTGTCCATCCATTCTGAGTTCAGTGAGCATCTTTATGACTGTTACTTTGAAATCTTTATCAGGTATGATTGCTTATCTCCACTTCGTTTAGGTATTTTTCTGAGGTTTTGTCTTGTTCTTTCATTTTAAGCATATTTCTTTGTCTTCTCATTTTGCCTCTCTGTGTTTATATGTATTAGATAGATCAGCTGTGTCTGTTGATCTTGAAGGAATGGTCTTATGCAGAAGGCATCCTGTTGGGCCCAGAATCCTAATCTCTAATGGTCAACAGAACCACCTGCTCCAGGGTTGTCCCATTCTTGTGGGGGGTGTGTGCCCTCCTGTGTGGCTAGACTATAAGTGCTCTGGGTGCATTTGTGGGTGGGGCTGGCTCCCTTGGCAGAAACCATTTTGGAAGGGTTCTTGTCCTAGCTGAGGCTGCCTGCTATGTATGCTGGGGCAGGTGCCACTTTTTTTGGGATGCCAGTGTCAGCTGAGGCTGGCAGGACAGGAACTGCTTTGTTATGGTTTCCTGCTGGGGTGGATGGGTTGCTATGGGCAGCTCTGCAGGGGAATGCCAGGGCAGAGGGAGCAGTGCTAGCAAGGTAGATGGAGAGTATCTGAAATGGCACAAGTCAGCTTTGGACTAGCTAGGCAGAAAGAAGGCAAGAAAAATGGTACCTGCCAGCAGCATTTCTGTCCTGGAGAAAGTTCCTACATATCCCTATGTGTACATTACACATCCTAAAATTAGTCAGTAGATCGCCTTCACATATGGCCCAGAAGCTTTTCACATGGCTGCCTCTGTAGTGGTTCTTAGAGAAAGTGAATTTGTGTGTGTGTTCTTTAGGGTGAGAGTCTTGATTTCCTGTAGCCCTTTGGCTCTCCTGAAATAAGCCCCATTAATTTTCAAAGCTTCCAGAATTAAGCCCTGCTGATTTTCAAAGCCAGACATTATGAAGACTTGTCTTCTTGGTGCAGGTTCCCAGGACATGGGGTGCCTGATGTGGGGCTTGAACCTCTTTACTCTTTAGGGAGTACCTTCATGCCTGTGATATCCCTCCTATTTGTGGGTGCCAAGCCAGGGTGTGGGTTGTGATTAAACCATGTCTCTGCCCCTCCCACCCTTTTTGATGTTGCTTTTCCTTTATGTCTTAAACTGTGGAATAGCTGTTCTGCTAGTCTTCAGATTGTTTTCAGAGATAGTTGCTGTATATATAGTTTCAGCCTTGGTGTGTCTGTGGTAGATGAGCTCAGGATCCTCCTCCACCTTGATTGGGATCTCTTTGGCTGTTGGTATTTTGGTAGGGATTTCTTGAATTTGTAAATCACTATAGCAGTATATATCATCTTAACAGTAATGTCTTCCAATCCATGCGCATAAGATGTCTTTCCATTTTATTTATGTTCTCTTTAATTTCTTTCAGCAGTGTTGTATAGTTTTCAGGGTATAAGTCTTTCACCCCCTTGGTTCAATTTATTTCAAGGTATTTTATTTTTTTTTGATTCTATTATAAATGTAATTTTCTTGATTTCCTTTTTGGATTGTTCATTGCTGATGTATAAAAGTGCAGCTGACTTTTGTTTGTTGACCTAGTAACTTTGCTGAATTCATTTCATAGCTATAGTGGCTTTATTGTGGGCTTTTTGCAATCTTCTATATCGAGGAGCTTTTCATCTGCAAATATATAACTTTACTCTTTCTTTCAAATTTTTATCTCTTTTATTTCTTTTCCTTGCCTGATTGTTGTGACTGAAGTTCCAATATAATATTGGATATCAGTAGTGAAGGTGAAGAAGACAAGAACACCCTGGTCTTGTTTTTCATCTTAAGTGGAAAGTTTTTAGTCTTTTATCATTGACTATGATCTTAGAAATGGATTTTTCATACATTCTTATTATCAGGTTGAGGTAGTTCAACTTACATGTTTATAAGTATATCTGTTGGAAAGATTCTCAGAAATTGAATTGCTAGGTCAAAGAGTATGTATGTTTATAAATTTAGTTATCTGGGGCACTTGGGTGGTGCAGTCGGTTAAGCATCCAGCTCTTGGTTTTGGCTCAGGTCATGATCTCATGGTTGTAAGATCAAGCCCTGCTTTTGGGCTCCACACTCAGTGTGGAGTTCACTTGAGATTCTCTCTCCCTCTCCCTCTGCCCCTCCTGCTCATGTTCTCTCTAAAATAAATAAAGAAATCTTTTAAAAAGAAATTAATTAATTTTCTTTCTTCTTTTTTTTTTTGTCAAGTTGCCCTCTGTATGGAGATGAACTGGTTTGTATTCCTACCAGCAATGTATGAGTGCCTATTTCTTCATATGTTTATAACAGTAAAATTTTAAACTTTTGGTCTTTTTGTTTTTAAAAATTTTATAGGTAGAAAACATGGTATCATGGTGTAGTTTCCATTTACATTAATATGAGACTGATCATTTTTGCATATGTTTAAGAGAGATTTTTATTTGTGAACTGACTTCTTATATCTGTTGCCCACTTTTCTGTTATTTGTTGCTTTTTTATTGATTTTTAGGTGTTTTTCATATATATTAGAAAAATATTTTATTATATATTTTTCTCACATATACTTAATATATATTTAGAGAAATTTTCCCTTTGTTATGACTTGCTGGTATCTTTCCCCTGTTTTTCCTTACTTTTTTGACTTTTTTTTTTTCCCATGGAGAAGTTTTTAATTTTTATTGGTGAATTTATCAAGCTTTGTATTATGGCTTCTGGTTTTTGAGTCAGAGTTCCAAAGTTTTTCCTCATTCTGAGTCATAAAATCATTCTGTATTTTCTCCTTATTTGGTTATTTTTTTTCTACTAGAGATTCCTTAATATAGACAGTCTGTAATCAAAATGATATCTCACTCTTTAATAAAAGTAATTTAGGGATGCCTGGGTGGCTCAGTTGGTTAAGCATCTGCCTTTGGCTCAGGTTATGATCCCGGGGTCCTGGGATCAAGTCCCACATTGGGTTCCTTGCTCTGTGGGGAGCCTCCTCCCTCTGCCTACCTCTCTTTTTGACAAATAAATAAATAAATAAAATCTTTTTAAAAAAAGTAACAATTATTTTCCCATCAGACTTTACTCAAAGTTACCTAATAAAAGCACCATATGTAGCCACTTAAATGGCTACAGTTCTTAGAATGCTCCCATGCTTTCATTTCTTACTGGCTTAGTACAAGGTTAGTTAGAAGCTGCTAAACATGAATGAGACTTGGGGGATGCAGAATTCCTTTAAGTTAAGCCTGCCAGTTGACAAGTCCTATCCATCTATGCAGAACTTCTAATCTTTGCATTCAGGAAGGAGTCCTGTTGGGGAAATAGATGTTCTTGTGCAATAGCAGAGGCATATACAGCTATTTAGAATAATCTACTTAGTATGTTCTCCCTATTTTTCTTTCTTCTCTCTCTCTTTTATTTTAGAAATACAAACTACCCATCATGTGCCACACAATGTGTAGGGGATAGCATGGTGAACACAATAGAAAAGGTTCTTGCCTTTATGGAGCTTATATTCAGTTTTGGGAGAGAGAAAATGTAAATTTTAACTAATGATGGGCTTTGGAAAAAACAGCCAACTGAAGTAAGGACATAGAGTTCTGGGGAAGAAGATAGTCTCTTTTAGTTTAGATAGTTTCACAAAGGCTTTTCAAAATAATTGGCATTTCAATAGAGATTTGATTGACATGAAGAGGAAGTACACCATACAAAGATCTAAAGGTGAAGCATTGCATTGTATCCAAGTGGTTAAACATAGGAGGAAAAACCAGCTGCAAGAAAGAAAGGCCAAAAAAGTAGCTAACCTTGGTGGATATAGATAATGCAAAGAACAGAATATAATGTCAAGAATAGCCTGTTATAAAAAGGAGCAATAATAGAACCAAAAATTTCCTTTAAAAAGTAAAATTTCAGTATAAAAATTAGAATATAAAGTCATAGAAATCTACCAGAACACAGAAAAATTATACATGAAGCGTTCCCATCGTTAAAAAACAACATGGTGCTTTCAGTTTGAGTACTATTTGAGCATTAAGAGTTATATAGCCTACACCTAATCACATTTTAATGAAATTTTTGAAGATATTGGTTGTAAGATCTTAAGGCTTTTTTTTTTTTTAAGATTTTATTTATTTGACAGAGAAAGACACAGCGAGAGAGGGAACACAGGCAGGAGGAGTGGGAGAGGGAGAAGCAGGCTTCCCACTGAGCAGGGAGCCCGATGTGGGGCTCGATCCCAGGACCCTGGGATCATGACCTGAGCTGAAGGCAGACGCTTAATGACTGAGCCACCCAGGCGCCCCAATCTTAAGGCTTTTGAAAGGAAAACAAAACTAACCACAAAAACAACACATGACCTGTAATGGATAAGAATGGAACTGCTGTTGAAATTCTCATCAGTGACTCTAGATGCCAGAAGACAATGTAACAATATCTCCACAAAGTTCTGAAGGAAGATTATTTTGAACCTAGGGATGAGATAAAATTGCCATTTTTTTTTTCTGATGAAATAATTACATAGGAAATCGAGCAGAATCAAAGGTTATTAGAACAAATGTAATTTCTCCACATAAGTAATAACCAACTAAAAATACAATAAAAACAAGATATATCTCCAAAGGCAGACTGTCAAATACCTCATAATTAACAAAGAATATATAAAATTGCTATAGAAATAAGCTTAAAGTTCTTATTACAGGGTATAAAGTAATATCTTAATAAGTGGGAGACATTCATGCTTCCTGAATTAATGGTAATTGTGATCAAAATTTTTGCTGGATTTTTTGAAACACCTTAACTTATTTAAAAATATATATCCATAAATAGCTAAGTATACTTTTAAAAAAATGATGGGAGGATGGATAGCTGGTAGGACTACCAGAAACTGATTTACAATAATGTAGTATATGGGTTGGCACAAATGCAGACAAATGGATTCCAAATAAGATCTCTATGATAAAACCATTTAAGTAAACAAATATTAAAATTACAGTGTGTTCCACAATAATGCACACACACACACAAAGAGATCCAAATACATTAGAATAGAGGTGAAAGGAAATAGTAGTGGAGAATGAGGATTAAAAGGGGATATAGGAACACCTGTGTGGCTCAGTTAAGTGTCTGACTCTTGAGTTCAGCTTAGGTCTTGATCTTAGGATCGTGAGTTCAGGCCCCACGTTGGGCTTCATGAGGGGTTTGGAGCCTACTTTAAAAAAATGGAATATAAAACAGAATAGTATTACATTGTATGATATCATAGTTGTGACCATATCACAATTTTTAATACATTCATCAGCTCTTGGACATTTAGGTTGTTTCTGGGTTTTGGCTATTATGAGTAAAGCTCCTATAAATACACAACTTTTTGTGCCATTGTTTTTAGATGGTATCATTTCATGTTACCAATTTACCAGAGTTCAAATTGTTCCATATTCAACACAATATTATCAGTCCTTCTTATGTTAGTTCTTCTACTGGGTATGTTGGTATCATAAGTAAATGATGCTTACTTTGGGTTTAATTTGCCTCCATCTCTTTTTCTAACTTCTTTTAAGGTAGAAGCTTAAAAACATAGATTTTCAGTCTTCTTTTCTAATATAATCATAGAGAGCTATAATTTTTCTTTTGGACACTGCTTTAACATCCTACAACTTTTGATATGTTTTAATTCAAAATATTTTCTAATTTCTCATATGATTTCCTCTTTGACCCTGGATTATTTTCAGTTGTGTTTAATTTTCAAATATTTCAGGGTTTTCCAAATATCTTCCGGTTACTGATTTTTTATTTAATTCCATTGTGATTACAAAACATACTGTGTATGATTTTGGTCCTTTTAAATTTATTGAGATTTGTTTTATGGCTCGTCATACAGTCTGTCTTGGTGACTATTACATACTTGAAAAGAGTATATATTCTGTTTTATTTATGGGGTTTTCTATAAACGTTCATTAGGTTTATTTAGTTGATAATGCCAGTCAAGTCTTCTATATCCTTACTGATTTTCTTCCTGTTTGGTTCAAATCTTCAATTATAAGTGTGGATTTGTCTATTTCTTTTTAGTTATTTCCATTTTTGCTTCATATATTTTGAAGTTTGGTTAGTACCTGCATAGATGTTTAGTTTTATTTTTATGTCTTTATGATTTGACCCTTTTATGTATTTGTCCATATTCCTGAAATCTGCTTTCACTGATACTAATTTAATGATTAGTGCTTGGGTGGTATATCTGCTTCCATACTTTAACTTGTAACTTATATATGACTTTAAAGTGGCTTTCCTGTAGACAGTATATGTTTAGGTCTTTTTTATCCAATCTGAAAGTTTCTGCCTTTTGATCAGAGTAGTTAGACCATTTACATTTAATGTAATTATAATATGGTTAGATTTAAATCCAACATTTTGCTGTTTATTTCTCTCATGTGTTGTTTGTTCTTTTTTCCTGCTTCCTCTGCCACCCCCAAATTAATTGTTCTTAGACTGACCTTTTTGCTTCATTCCATGCAGGTGTAGATTATTATTTGACAAATGATTAAGAAGCACCCCATATGGATTTCTGGAGCCCTTTCTCTGGATAGCTTCCCCTCTTAGGGTACTCTTTTCTATAAATTGTAGCTACCATTCTTCCCTAGACTTCAATATCTGTCACTTCAAATCAGATAGACTGTCATACTCTATTTGGACCCCCCTCCTTGTGCCAAAATCGTAGGAACATATCTCCATGCAAAAAGCTGTTAGATTTATAGGATCACCTCATTTGTTTTCTTAGAGATAACAGTCATATGCTGCCTCTTGTCCAAATTCTGAAAACAGTTGTTTGATATAAGTAGCATAGCTGTACTTCTTCATGGACAGAAATGGAGATGCCGTTTTTTTCCTTTCAAAATTGATTTTTTTTTTAATAGCATATCTCATTTAGCTACTATTTAATCTCTTTCTTCCACAATAAGTTTGAAAGTGTTTGTATTTATCTCTTTCAAATGTTGGGTTCCTTGAGAAGCACTGCAGTATCTCTGGTTTCTTATTTCATTCTTCACCCTACTACAGTATGGTGACCAGCAAAAGCATTTTATTGAAATATTTTTTTAAAGGTCAGAGTCACCTTTTAGTTGCCAGATCTAATGCAGAACTTCTGATCCCAGCAATGTGGTGGAATAGTTCTTAGGAAAGCCTCCAGATACAAAATATTAGAATGTAAAATGTAAAAAAATATTTTATACAATGCATGGTTAATCTGCCTAGAAAAATGGAAATCCTCAGAATTGAAAATGAAGGAAGGACGGGAGACGGAGGAAGGGAAAGAGAGAGAGAGACATTTTTGCTTAATAGTCTTGAGATAGACTGGAGCTGAAGTCTAGAACTGGGAGATATGAGGAAGCATATTAGAAATCCTGCATAAAGCCAAGGGCCTTTAAATGCTACTCACTTTGTTAATGGGTGAACTAGAACTCAAGCCTGCTACACAGAGATGCAAAGAGCTTGCCTTTGTCTGCCTTAGGCTCTGACTAAAAATGGAAAAAAGAGTGTCTGCGTAGAATTTATAACAACAGATTAGGCCTTTTATACTGGATTTAGCTGCTAAGGACTTTAAAATGACTGTGATTAATATGTTTAAAAAAATAGAGAACAAGTAGAAAAAATAAACAAATAGACTGTTTCACCAGATAATTGGAGTCTACTTTTTAAAAAGACACTCCTATGAACATTTCAAACTGAAAAATACAACATGTGAAATTAATACCTCACCAGATGAATTTAACTACAAATTAGATTACAAATAAGAGCAGAAGTCAGGATTAATAAACTAAAAGACTTATTAATATAAAATACCAAGTGGAAGCATAGGGATTAGAAAGAATTTTAAAAATACAAAAACCACAACAGACAGAAGTGTGCGACAGTGAAAAAAATCTAACCATATATGTCCTTGGAGTCTAGGAGAGAAAGAGAGAGAATAGGGTGGAAGTAACATTTCAACAAACAATAATAGAGTGTTTCCTAAACTAAAAAGAGACATTAACCTGTAGATTCCAGAAGTTCTGTGAACCTCAAAAAGAACAAATATTTAGAAGTTACATAAAGACATATTATGGCAAGCCTGCTAAAATGAAAAACATAGAGAAAATTTTAAAAGAAGTCAGGGTAAAAAAGACGTATTACTTTTAAATCAGGGCAACAATAAGACTTAACTACTAACCAGAAACAGTGGAAGCCAGGTAAAAATGAAGGTATCCTTAAAATGTTGAAAGAAAAAATGAAAAAAACAAAACAAAACAAAAAACCTAGAATTCTATAGTCACAAAAAAATCCTTTGAAAATGAATATACAAAAGTTTCAGATAAATAAAAGTGGAGAGAATTTGACAGCAAATCTACAGTATAATAATAGCAAAGGAAGAAGAAACATGATCTCAGCTGGAAACAGAATTATAGGAAGGAGCTAACAACAACAGAAAGGATAAGTATATGGGTAATATAAATTTTGACAGTAATACTAATAGTAATATATTGTAGTGTTTTGACTATATGTAGAATTAAAATGGCAACAACAGTAACACAGAAAGAGGAGAGTAAATGGAGTTAAAGTGTTCTAATGTCTCACTGTTTTCAGGAAATGGTAAAAGGAAATATTTGTATTCTCTAAAAGCAAACAACTTAAAAATGTACATTATAATCTCTAGGGAAACCACTAAAAAGTAAAAGAATGTATAAATCTGATTAAGCCCAAAGAAATCAAGATAGGAATCAATGAAGTATAAAACAAACATACATGTACAATAAATTTTATATACAATGTAGAAAGTAAACAAATCCAATTGCTGGTTCTTTGAAAAGAAATTGATAAATTCCAGCAAGATTCTTCAAGAAGAATCCAAAGTTGGTTTGACATTTAAAACTTTGTTAATATAATTAATTCACCACATTATTAAACTTAAAAAGGAAAATCATGTAATCATTTCAGCGGGTTCACAAAAAATATGATTAAATTCTACATTAATATATTTAAAAAATACCTTTGGCAGCCTATGAATATATTGATAAAGAGTATGACCCCCTCCTAAAGAAATCTACAATTATTCTTAATCCATATCATTCTTAATTCTTAGAAATTAAAAGCATTTCCTTTATAATATGGACCAAAACAGTATCTTCTTTGGTCATTTCTAATCATTACTTAAACTGGTGAGCCCATCTAGCATGGTTGGAACCCCATGAATAATGATAAAATAAAATTTTAGGATTGAATGAAAGAAACTAAACTGTCATTATTTGTGGATAATATGTTTGAATAATAGAAAACTAAAAGAAACTACAAACATATTAGAGTAAGAAAGTTTAGTAAAGTTGTGGGGTATGTTCAAAATATAAAAGTCGATTTTATTTTTTAAATTCATTTTACAATTGAAAAAAATAAATATTAAAGTACCAAAAAAAATACAACTAACAAAATATGTGAAGACTTTTAAAGAAGAAAATTATAAAGTTTTGTTGAAATTAAAGAGGACCTAAATAAATGAAGAGATATGTTATATTCATGGATTGGGTGACCTTTAGTTATGATATCAAAATCAAAAATCTCCCAATTGATTTACAAACTTCAGTGTAGAAAAGCTCTACAGGTTTTTGATGGAAATTAAGCTGTTTCTAAAATTTATGCAGAAGAGTAAAAGCCAGTAATAGCCAAGACACCCCTGAGGAACAAGGTAGAGAAACTTGGAATATCATATATCAAGATGTAAATAATGTAGTAATTAAGGCATTGGTTATTAGCATAGACACAAATGGTATATTAGAGATTCCTGGAATAGTCCCATACATATATGGAATGTGGTAGCATGTAGATCAATTGGAAGAGGATGTTCAATGAAAGGTATTTGGTGAGTAGATGATCCATATAAGAAAAAAAATTAGATTGAGATTGGTTTCACATCATGCACCAAAAAAATCAATTTCAGGTAAAGACCTAAGTACAAAAGGCAAAACCTTAAAACTTTAGGGGGGAAAAAAGGTGGAAGAATATCTTTTGACTTCAGGGTAGGGAAAGACTTTCTCATAAAGATACAAAGTGCAAACTATATGTAAAGGAAACATTTAAGTTAACATCTGTTGATCAAAAGACATTGGAAAGAAAGTGAAAAGAGAAGCTCAGAGGATTTGTAATTTTCTAGAATGTGGAAAGAAAACTTTAAAAATCAGTAAGAAAAAGACATTCCAAGAGAAAAATCAAAATACGTATTTCCCAAAAGAAGGAAAAGTGAATGGCCAATTTTAGGTATGAAAAGGTGGTCAACTTAAATAGTAAGCAGAACAATGCAAGTTTCAACCATGAGATAATATTTGTATGCTCTGAGATTTGCAAAAATAAAATCTGGCAGTCTGCATGTTGGCATGAATCTAAAGCAGTGAGAGCCAAGGTTGGCTTGATTGGAGTGTAAATTTAGTTACAAGTACTTTGTAATACAATGTATCATCTAGTGAAGTTGAATGTGTGCGTTCATGCGTTTCTTTAACCTAGCAATTCCATTTTTAGCAGTATACTCCAGAGAAATTCTTACACCCATGTACCAGGAGACAAGATACTCATACTAGCATTGTTCATAATAATAAAAAGTGAGAAACAGTCCAGATATTTATAAACAGGAGGATGATGAATTGCATGTACATAATGTTGGGTAATACAGCAGGCAAATACATTTAACAGCATTCTGTCTATATACATTTTAAAGCATACAGATTTTAAAAGTTATGTAGAATTACATATATTCATGTGGAAAAACTATAAAGGAAATCAAGGAAATGATAAAATTCAGGATAGCAGTTACTGCTGGAAGTATAAAAGAAAATATGTGATTAAGGAGGCACATTGTGTTAGTTAAGATACAGGTTTTTGACAGAAAACCCACATAGTGACATAAACAAGATACAAGTTTATTTATCTTGTAACAGGTTGAAAATATCCCAGGCATGACAGTTACGTTCTACATGGTTATCTAGGAGCCAGGCTCCTCTTTTTGGAGCTCCTCATCCACATGGTTATGATGGCTCATCACCAGAGCTACATTTCAAGTGTAATGTGGAAGAATGGAGGAGTAAGTGACCTTAAAAAGGAAGTTGTACATGAAGACTTCTCTTCATGGTCTTCTGGCTAGACCATATCCATTGTATAGTAATTTTTAGATCCAAGGAGGCTTGAGAAATGTGCCTAGCTGAAAATTAGGAGTTCTAGAACAGAGAGAAAGAAAGAGAGCACAGGTATTGGGAGGAAAGTAGCAATTTCTGCCATAGGCTCATGTGGCTAGGGTAGGAGGGGAAAGCATAAAGGTATTGGTATTGTTCTGTTTCTTGAAATAGGATGGTGAGTATAGTTGTCTTTTTAAAATTTTATGCGTTCCCTATAAATTATATGCTTTTGTATATATGGAATGTTTCATTATTAGAGCTAAAAAGTTTAGTGGATATTTTTTAGCTTTATTTTGCTTGAATTTTATGCAGCATATGGTACTGTTGTTCACACCCTCTAGACATACGAATTTTTATTGGCAAGAATCTCCTGGTCTTTCTCTTATTTTTCCATCCATTCCTTTTCAGCCTCCTAGGCTTCATTTTCTCTGCAGGGAACAAAAAGGCCTTTCCTAGATGCCCCTCACTTGTCTCCATAATTATTTAGGATAGTTTCAAATTGGCTCATGGGTTTCCTGGATTTGGAAAAATTGCAAGAGAAAACTAATTATATGGTAAATATTCAGATTTTATCACCTTTTATTCATTATGCTCTATCCATATATGGAAAAGGGAGGTTAGCACATTTTTTTCTTTGTAATTTTAAATATTTTTTATACCTTTCTGAAGTACATAATAAAAGGGCAAATAATTCTAGGGTGAGTCCAGAGAACCCAGTGTATCTTGTAAAGGTAAGAAACAGCAACTGTTCTCATAAGTATATACATAAAACATCATTAGAATAAATCTTGGAAATGACTCATTATTATAATCATGTATAAACATGTGGTATCTTTTTATAAAAACTCAGCAGTTTACTTGATCTCCCAGAATGACTGCATTTCCTAACCCTCCTTGCAGCTATCTTGACCTAGGGCTTGGCTAATGGAATGTAAACAAAAGTCACTAAATGATAAATTTTAGCATATGTTAACAGGAACTATTTTTTCCCCAATGAAATAGTCTCAGGCATACATGCATTTGAGAATTTGTATTCACTTAAATTTTTATTAAAGTAAATAAGATAAAATTCAGTTAGCATTCAAGTTTCAACCATACGTCAGGGACTATGTCAGGTTGTGGGAATACAGGATTGAGCAAATTCTAGTCCCAACCTTCAGGGAACTAATAGTCCAGAGGAAATCTAGGTGAATGCTATGTTATAGATAGATAATGCCTAAGGTGCTGTGGAAACACAGAAAATGCCGAGGTTAGCTGGGAAACTCAAACTCAAGACAGTTGACAAAACCTAATGTAAGTTTATAAAATAAAAGCATTTAAAAATAGCATCTAAAGATCTCAGTTGTTATAAGCATTTTAAATAGTTACATTAAAAAAAATGAGTCCAAATGTTATTATAGGAGGTAGAGGTTGGGGGGAGGGAAGGAGTACAAATGAGCTCTATTAATTTTTAAAATATTTTATCTATTGTATAGATCTTTTCTTTGTATACTAATTTTATAACCAGAGAAAATAATTTAAAATCCAGTTTTTAAACAGAATATGTATTTCTTAATGTAGCAACGTAACTTTTTTTGATTTAGCTACATGGTTTTCTTAAGATTCCTGGAGTCTTTATTTTCAGAAACACAAACTCATGTAACATTTATAGTATGTGTTTTATACATATCTTTTTTAATGTATTAAGTTAAATCTTACTTAGTGTAAACATGTACAATGCTCATAGTACTTCACAGTAATTCCAGTGTAGATATCATCTGACATTGGAATTTAAGGCAGAGGTTCAAGTTTCATTCACTGACTAACAGATTGCAAGGAGGAGAACAGTATGCACAATTCTTAATCTTAACATAGCACCTGCTCTTACAGTTCTCACCATTATGGGATGTTGTAGCTATTCTCTTTTAACCCAACGTTCCTCAAACTCATTTCTCTTTATGGTGATTTCATAAGGCGAGGGAAAGACCCATTTTCACAGACGTTGCTCTTCCTTTTGAAAAACTGAAAAGGGATTAGTAAAATCTCATCACATTTATGGCCTTTAATAACTTCTCTCATAAACCCTTTGTCATTTTCAAGCTTTTTCTCTAAGGTGATTTATTAAGCCAGGACTTTCTAGTGTCATTCAGATACTGTACTCTGTAACTGTTACATTCTCTCTGATTCAGTTTTTAAGCAAAAACGAAATCTTTTTTTTTCCTTGCAGACTTTGCCTTCAAAAGAAACAACGTTTTTAAATACTACACAAATGCCTTGCTTGCAGTCAGCTTCAACTTGGAGTAGCTGTGAACACGATTCAAAATCTCAGATATTAAGAGAACATGTATCAGAATTGGACTCTTCTTTCCATTCTGTCCTATCATTGCCATCAGGTAAGCCTACTTATAAAAAAATTTCTAAGTAAACTCAGTATATTCTGTGGTGAAGTCTAATCCTATAGATAAAAGGAATCTAATAAAAATGTTATCAATTATTTTGCCACTGGATATTAGAACTAAACAGTTTTCATAGAGGAATTAATCCTGTGAGTTAATCTTCTACTTTTGCAAGTTGATTCTTAAATTCCTTGGAAACCATTTTGAGTTATATTGGGAAATAACTACGTTTTGATCTTTTCAGTGTTAAAATTTAGAATTTTATTGATAAAGTGACTATGCCATTGAAATGTTTCTCAGTGGGTTTTCTTTCCTAATATGTTGTTTTGCATGGAGTTTTCTCTGCTATATAATATTCCTCTGTTTAAAATCAGCATTGAGTTTCTTTGGGATAAGAAATTGCCTTTCTTTGGGATAAGAAATTGCCCATCTTTAGGTATAGTCAACTTTTGAACCTCAAGAAAATCTATAATCTGTAACTGAGTGAATGAGGCACGCATAGCCCCACATCCCTTTAAGTTTCTAGTTCTTGGTTTTTGTTGGAACCGTTCCTGTTGTTTCTTTCTTTTTTTTTTTTTAAGTTTTGGGGTTTTTTTGTTTGTTTGTTTGTTTTTAGTAATCTCTATGCCCAATGGGGGGCTCAAACTCACAACCCCAAGATCAAGAGTTGCATGCTTTTCTGAGCCAGCCAGGCACCCCTCCAGTTGTTTCTGTATTGAACTGAAGTAAATATTAGGGTAAAAAAGGAAACAGTCTTCACACTGGTTATCTCAGGTTCTTCTCTTTAAGGGAAGACATCTCAAATGGGCTTTTGTTTCCTTTTCAGCTTTTGGTTTTTATCATCCAGGGACTGCTCCTCTTTGTAAAGCACTATTTTCTGTACTTATTCTTGCCCTGAATCCTGAATCTTTGTTTTCTTACCAATTTTCGAGTGGTTTCTTAGCTACACCATACTTAGAATTAAGTTCCTGGGGGCGCCTGGGTGGCTCAGCTGTTAAGCATCTGCCTTTGGCTCAGGTCATGGTCCCAGGGTCCTGGGATCGAGCCCTGCATCAGGCTCCCTGCTCGGCGGGAGGCCTGCTTCTCCCTCTCCCACTCCCCCTGCTTGTGTTCCTTCTCTCACTGTGCCTCTGTCAAATAAATAAGTAAAATCTTAAAAAAGAAAAAGAAAAAGAATTAAGCTCCTGGCAGGAACTATGTTCCCATCTTTGAGGAAAGCTTAATAATAGAAAGAAACAATAATAAATATAACAATGGTAATGCAGCTAACATTTGGGCTTAGCATACCTGTAAGCACATTACATTTTCTTGTTTAATTCTTCCAGTTTCCTCTTTATCTTACATACAAGAAAACTGAAGCTTACTGTTCTAAGATTATACAGCTAGTAAATGATGGAGGCAAGATTTGATATGAGGTAGTCATACTCCAGAGCCACACTCCTAACCTTTACTCTTCACTGCCTTTCTGTTTTCTCCTGCTACATTTTGTCTCTGATATAACCCTGAGAGCTGGCATTAATTATCCTTCATTTAATCCTCTTATGTCCCTTCCAATAAGTTAAGATTAACTTCCCCACCTATTAATCAGGTTTTTCATGTCTTCTTGCATTCATTTAATAAAAATCTGAGTACCTACTATTTACTAGGTACTAAGAGTATAAATACAAATAAACCCTCAAAGTACTTGTATTCTAATTTAAGACAGCTGAAATGTAAACTAATAAGTGTATTAAACTGTTATGAAATATTCTTATAAAAGCCCAAAGGTGTGGGTACTAAGGAAGGTATATGGGTGGAACAAGGGCCTTCCCTAGTTACATCATGTTTTCTCACAACTCATGAGGAACAGTGGTAGAATAGGTGATATTTTCTTTATAAAAGTAAGTGATATTTCTTTGGAGAAATAAACTTATAAAAGTTTTGGCAGTTGGAAAATACTGGATTCCTGAAATGCTTAAATAACATATTTAATTTGTAATCTTAATTTCATTTTATAGTTTTTGTATGATCATAGTATATAGTGTTAGGACTGAAATCTTTCCTACCTCTGTTCTGTCCCTTTGGGATAGACTCCATGTTGAAACTCATGAACCTTTTTTTTTTTTAAGTGTATTTTTCCACACTTGAGTATGGATCTGAATTAAAATATATCATTTGAGGGAGAGATACTTCTTTGTTTAAAATCCAGACCTGTTCTGGGTCTGTTCTGATTTGTGTGTTCATAATTAGTTTTTTTCAGTAGCAAAACTTTCAATACACCAACTACTTTTAAAATACTTCTTTGTTTCTTAGGGAGAAGTTTAGGTGTCTCTATTAAATACTTTTGAAGATGGTTTTGTTTTTGCATCTTGAGGAAAAAACTTTAATAAATGTGAAACACATCTACTTTATTATTTAGCTCCTCTTTTGGTTGTGAGAATATAGAATATAAATATAGTGAATTGACATCTCAGTCTCTATTTAAAGGAAGAGAGCTAGTCTGTAAATGTGTTTTAATCTTTGTAAAAGTATATTTTGTGATTCATAATATTAGTAAACTAAGGGAATATGAAACTTGGTTTCATCAAAGGTAGCATCTGAATTATAATGGTTTTCCCTCAAGTAATTAAAACATATCTTTCAGAAACCTCATTATTTCAAATGTAAAATTTGTGGGGGTGGGGTGGAATGGACTTAGACTCAGCCAGGTTTGGCTGTATGTTTTATTCAAGACCTTTGGATACGTTTGTTTTATCTGGGAATAGTACTTACTAATACTTACAATTTTGATCATCTTATCTATTATTTTGGTTTATAAACTTATTCATCATTAGAGTTTTTATTTATTTAGTGCATATAAGCAGTAATTTCCAAAATACTGCTGTCTGTATGCTTGGAGAGAGTACTTTGCCACTTCTGATAGTTGTAACATTTCAAGTTTTTGCTTATTTTTCTAAGCTTATGTGCTACTTAGAGAAAGAAAGCAATCTTAATATTAGAATCTATAAAAAATGATATTCACTAAAAGTACTTTTTTTACTTTATTTTTCCAGATGTGCCTCTTCATTTTCACTTTGAAACACTGTTTAAAAGGACTGAAATAAAAGGAGATCTTGCTGAAAATAAATTTATAGGAGACTGTGTCATAGCTCCATCACCTGGTATGTCATTTACAAATCTTGTACTTTATATGCCTTTTACATCTTTCAGATACTGTTTTTGCTTTCTAAGGGAATAAAATTTAACAAAGGAACAAGATGTAAATCCTTAATTTTTAATACTCACTTTTTACAAATCACACATAACACACACATGTAGAAAATACACAGGAGTGATCTTAACAAGAAAGGTGATACTTATAGAATGAAAATTACGAAATATTGATAAATATAAAAAGAAATCTAAATACACATGGAGAATACAGGATTCCTAGATGATAGGATTAATAAGGATATCAATTCTTCCTATTGGTTTATATGTTTAATGCAATGTAACTTGAAGTTCTAAAAGAATTTGGTTAACGTAACAAAATAATTGTAAAGCCCATTGGGAAGAATAAATGGGAAAATACAAAACTAACTGCTGGAAGAAGTATTAAGAGAATCTATCCTAGCCACATATGGAAACATAACAAAAATCTGTAATAGTTACTAGCATAGATTTTGTGTATACATTTAGGAAAGTAAATCCATGAAGCAGACTATATAGCTTATACTTTATAAGGGAAGAATTGTAAATCAATGAGAACATGGAGAACTATTCAATAAATAGTATTGTTAGTACTATTAGTCTTTTGGGGGAAATTTTGTTTACATACTTGTTTCATACCATGTATCAGAATAAATTCTAGTTGGTTCCAAGAATTTGAAGAATTAAAACACTAAAATTACAAAATAAAAATAGAAGAATTATAATGAAATAGTTATGAGTATTATGGGGGCGGGACATTGTGCTTGGAAACAATCACAAGAAGAAAAACATCATGTTTTGACTGTCTACAAAGTGAAAATCTTAGTATCAAAAAAGTCATACAAAGATGAGGTAGATGAAATAATCATCTACCTCAAAAACTCAAGAATCAACTCAGTGCCTGTTAGAATTGGAGTTCTAAAAAGTAGCAGATTTTAAAATAAATTTATAAAAATCAGCAGCCTTATAAATACCAGTAATAACCAGTTAGAATATGTAAAGGAATTATACACATTGACAGTGAAAATATAAAATACCTAGGATTAATTAAACTTAGTAAGGACCTACATGAAGAAAACTTAAAAAGTTTACTAAGGAACACAAGAATATGTGCCTATAGAGAGAAATAACCTTATTCCTATCAGAAGACAATATTGTCTGAGGTGCCTGGGTGGCTCAGTCAAGTGTCCAGCTCTTGATCTCAGCTCAAGTCTTGATCTCAGGGTCATGAGTTCAAGCCCCACATTGGGCTCCACGCCCAGCATGGAGCCCACTTTAAAAAAAAAAAAAAAAAAAGGACAGTATTGGAACTTAAGATGTTATTTTTCCCCAGCTTAATTTTTAATGTAACTCTTAATTAGAATCATAGAGGTTTTTTTTAAGATTTTATTTGTTAGAGAGACAGTACAGGCAGGAAGAGCGGCAGGCAGAGGGAGAAGCGATGTGGGACTCGATCCCAGGACCCTGGGATCATGACCTGAGCCAAAGGCAGATGCTTAACCGACTGAGCCACCCAGGGATCCTAGTATTCTTTTCTTTTGGAACAAAGTTATTCTCAAGTTTATCTGAGAGAATAAATGTTGAATAGCTAATAAAATTTTTAAAAAGATCAGTAAGAAGGAGGTGCCAGGTAACAAAACTGTAAAGCCATAAGCATTATTTTATTGTGTTGTTGATGGAAGTCAGATCAAGAAAGCTAAATAGCCTAGAGATGGACCCAACTGTCCATTATATGATAAAAAGGTGGTTTTTCCTATCAGTGTGGGAAGGATGGCCTCATCAATAAATAATAACAATAATTCTTATGAAGCATTCCTTACACGCCACTACTGGTTGAAGGGCTTTATATTTGTTGATTGCTTTAATCTGTACAACCCTGTAAAGTGAGTATTATGATTTTCTTCCTTGCCTGATTTTCCCAAAGTCACATTTGAGTAGTGATAGGGTCAGGATTCAAGTTCAAGCAGTCTGGCTCAGAGTCCATGTTTTAAACAACTAAGTTTCTTCTAAAATCAGTGGATTAAACAATGACTTTTTGGGGAAAAAAAAGATCTCTACCTCATACAGCACATTAATGTTCATCCATCTTAAATTTATTTTAAATACATTCCAGATGGATTAAAGAGTTAAATGTTAAAAGTGCTGTCTTAAAAGAATTAGAAAAAAAAAACATGTATTTAATGATGATATTGAAAATAATAATCATAAGTAACATTTATGGAGTGCTTATGTGTAGACACTCTGCTAAATATTTACTATTTTTTCTGATTACATTAGGACATTTAAATGTTACAATCATCAATTCTGGCAAGATGTGTGTAGTAAAAAGAGGACCCTCAAATATTTTAGAGAGCATTAAGAATACAGACCTTTTGGGAAGTACTGTGAAATTAATTACAATGCCTTTAAACTAGGTATTCTTTAAATAAGCTCATTGAGGAAAAATAACCATTTACTTGTGCAAATGTTTACTAAACTGTTAACTGTGTATTTTGACCCAGTAAATCCATTTCTGGTAACCTAGCCTAATGCTTAATATAAAACCACCTTTATTTACAAATCTATTCATTTTACCATTATTTGTGTTAATGAAAAACTGGAAACAACTTAAAAGAGTATAATTGAGATATGGTTAACACAGTGGAACATGCAACTTTTAAAAATATCTTTAAAGTTCATGTAAGGATGGAAACATCAAAGAATGTCAAGTAATAGAAAAGGACAAACATGTTTTACTTCTATGTATGGTACGATTATAACCATGTAAAAATGTTCATTCTTCTATCAACCAAATGCAATGTGTGGGTCTTTTGGGGATCCTGATTTGAACAACTCAGCTGTACACATACACACAATTTTTGAGATAATGAAATTTGAACACACATGGCTGTTGAATATTAATGAACTTTGTTAGATGTAATAATGCATGTGGTTACATAAACACACACACTCTTTATGTTTGTTAGAAATTCAAGCTCACATATCTGTAGATGGGATTTGCTTTAAAATAGGTTAGCAAAAAAAAGTTGGGGAGAGAGAGGAAACAAGGTTGGTCACTAGTTTGTAATCGTTGATAATGAATGATAGGTGTAGGGGAGATTATTCTTCTCTTCTTCATTTGTGTTTGTTGAAATGTTTCCACAGTAAAAAGTTTTTTAAAAAAATGAAAGCACTAAGGACAAGGAGCTATTGTCTATGCTTAGGGAAAAAAGACTGAAGAAATACAGGAAAATATAGGGTTATGTTCAAATACTTTTTCATGATATAATTTGCCTCCTTGGAATTTATACTGAGACTAATTAAAAAAAAAAAATGCATGCATGAAGGTGACTGTTTTAAGAGTAACCCTAATAGGAATATCATGATGATAACAACTAGCTCTAACAGCTAGGGGATAGTTAAATGATATTATCTCTAACCAGAAGAATATTAGGTAACCATTTGAAAAAATAACAAGTGAATTAATCAAATTTGAAAAATACAGTTGTACATATATTTAAATGAAGTTACATTTGAAATGTGAATATAAAATGTATGCATTTGTTTGAAAGGAATATACAAAAATGAAATTATATGCTGTTAGATAAGTGAGATTAGGTGATTATATACAAAAATGAAATTATATGCTGTTAGATAAGTGAGATTAGGTGATTATATTATTTCTAATGTTATTTATCTGAAATTTAAAAAAGATAGAGCAGTGTAATAATGTGTTAGGCACAGAAGTAATAGTAACTTATCAATAATGCTAGTAATGGGGGAATTGAGAGCTAGGAACAGAAGATATTTGAGATGAATGCTGCCATATTATTAGGCAAATCAGTGAAGTATATTCTATTGTATCCCAATCTCTCCTCCCTTATTTTCTTTCCCTACCACTCCCAACCCAAATAATTAAGCATTAATTAGATTTCATCCTATGTAACCATGTCTGAAATACTGGTCATTATTATTCGTTGTTAGTTATTTCTGTAGAATTAAATAAAACTAGAGTTCAACATTTATTGATCACTCACTCTGTACCAAGGCAGACTGAAGAGTCAAAAGTGAATCACAGGGAATCAAAGAAATTATAATGTAATAAGAGGAAGCAGACACACAAATAACTATTAAAATGATGTGGGCACAGATATGATAAAAATATTCTAAAAAGAAGAAGGAGTGTGTAACTTTGCCTAGGGGAAGGCAAGAGGAAGGGAGGGGTCAGGATAATGGGGAGAGGGCAAGAGGAACTCCAGAAAGATGGTAATGCCAAGTATGGCTTTAAATACTTAATTGGAATTTAGAGGAAGAAGAGTAAAGTGTTCCAAATCATTGTTTCTCAAACTTTTATGTGCAAACAAACTACTTGAGGGATGTTGTTAGAATGCAGTTTCTGATTCAGTAAGTCTGGAATGGGGTCTGATTCTGCATTTCTAACAAGTCCTAGGTGGTTCAAATGCTGTTGGCCCATATTGATTTTAAAATGGAAACAAACGTGATTTGTCATGGAGACATAAAACAGTGTGATGTATTCAAGTATATACAAAATGCCTGGTATTATAGGGTAAATTGTGTGAAGGTAAGTAGATGGATGTTTGTGTGCTTTGTCACAGAGCTTTTATTTATCCTCTGTTGTCCAGAAGAATTTTAAGAATGCACAGCTGACTTCAGGTAACAAGTAGGGCAAAGACAAATTGTAGTGGGATGAAGAGTAAATGATTAGTTGCCAATTCTGAGGAAATACCAGGCAAAGCCAATTAAGGGCCTGTACTCATCAAAATATGCAGTCATGAAAGACAAGACAGTGGAACTATTTCAGATATAAGAAAACTTTAGACACATGACAACTAAATGCAAAATGAACAGAATTTCCTATAAAGAACATTATGGGGGTGGGCGGCGCGCCTGGGTGGCTCAGTCAGTTAAGCGGCTGCCTCCTGGGATCGAGTCCCACATCGGGCTCTCTGCTCAGTGGGGAGTCTGCTTCTCCCTCTGTCTGCTGCTCTGCCTACTTGTGCTCTCTATCTCTGTGTCAAATAAAAACCTTTAAAAAAAAGATTATAGGAATAATTGGTGAAATTTAAATCAGTCCATAGTTAATAGTATTAAATTTGATAGTTGTGTGGCTATGTAAGACAATACATGTTGACAAATTTACCGGGACATTGTGTCAGCAACTTAATCTCACTGGAGTTCAGAAAAATAAAGCAAGTAAGATAAACTTAGTATTTGTGGAATCTGAATAAAGGGTATATGGGACTTCTTTTTACTATTGCAAACTTTCTGTTAGTCTGAAATTATGTCAAAATGAAGTTTATTTTTTAGAGTGGACAGATGAGAGAGGAACAGCGGCACCACAACCCACACAAGCAAGCCAAAAGCTAGGGCTTAGGCTTCTCCACCTACACGTCCTCATATCTAAACCCATTATCAGTATGATCTGACTCATTTGTTTCAAACATGCTCCTGTCTTCATTTCTACCACTTTCAGAGGCCAATCTAATTATCCCTTATCTAGACTGCTGAAATAGCCTAATCAATTAATTATTTCCCTCCAATCCCTGTAGCTAGTGATCTTTGGAAAATGTAAAACTGCCTACGTCACACCTGTTCCCCACCCCCATTCCTTAAAATGTCTGACAGAATATTATAGGAGACCCCGAAAGTCCTACCTACCTAGGATGACTCCTGCCTGTTCATGGTTCTTTTTCACTATACTTCCTTACTCTATACTAACTGCTGTTCCATTGTCAAATTTATCTGGCTCCCTGTTGCTTTGGGCCTTTGTACATACCATTCTCTCTTCCTTCCCCTTGGCATCAGCGATTTCTGTTCATCTTTGAAATCTATCACTTTGCCTGGGTACTTTTCCTAGAGCTGTTATATACTCCCACTAACTTCTCTAAATAGTACTTCTCTTTTCTGTTACACGTTGGTTGCAGTTTTTGAGATAATGTCTATAAACTCCATTAGCGGCAAGGATCATGACTGCTCACCAGTGTTCCCAGGGTCTAACACAGTGCCTGGTGTGTAATTAGCTCTCTCTGAAGTTACTGAATGAATAAATGAAAGGGAAGAAAGGGAAGGCAGGAGATAGGAGAGATACCATGTCAAGGGGTGTTTTAGGATAGAATCCGGGAGAGGATTTTGGAGAGCAAGAACTGAAAGACTCAGAGGGTTATAAGGAGGTAAAGAGAATGTGTAGTTTGATTTTGAGTTGTCATATATTTCCTACTGTTTCAAGAGTCTGTTGCAACCTTACAAGATACTAAGGAAAAATAAGCATAAAGAAAACTCAAGTAAAATTCAGTAAAAAGTACCACCTTAGGGAAGGTTGAAGTTTCTTCAAAAAGGTATTTGCTTTTAGAAAACAGGAAAGGTGGTGAATTGCTTTTAGAAGAGAAGGGTGAGTTGACTGGAATTTGTTTTAAAATACTCCAGAAATGTTTCCATTAAAACAAAAGAGAGGGCATTATTAGAACACCTGCATGTATGAGGCATATTATATATTTTAAGACCTCTCACAATTCTAGTTACCCCTTTCTAGAAATGGATTTAGAATTATGACTGCCAGTTCATTTTGTTTTCTATTTATATTTAACATCTTTCTCTGCATTCTTTTGGGTGGTTAAGAAATCTTGGGGGCCATCTTAGAATTCTGCCATTTTCCCTGAGCTCTTTTTCTTTTAAGATTTGAGAGAAAGAGAGGCAAAGGGAAAGGGAGAGTCCCAAGCAGACTGCGCTGATCTCACAACCAGAGCTGAAACTGAGTTGGGCACTCAACACCTCCCTGAGCTCCTTAAAGTCACTGTTCTGTTTTCCAGCAGCTAGTTTTGCTTTGTCAATTTGATCTTCATTACTTTGCAGTAATCCTTTTATCCCTTTTCTGGTAACTTTTAGGATATCTTTGTTGTGATGTATGATTCAGATTTTTTCCCCCACTTGACACTCAAATGAGTTCTTGAGATCTTATGGAAAAATTTTTGTCTATCATTTCTTCAACATTACCTCGCATTCTGTTCTGTTGCCCCATTTTGGTTTGCCCTTTTCTCTCCCCATATTTTCCACCACTCTGAGTTGTACAGTTCCTCTGCCAACCCACTGATTGTCATGTTCAGCCACGTCCATTCTGTTACTTAGCCCAATTAGTGATGGTTGTTTTTAAATATGAACAATTTTATTTTCCATTCTGAGGTCTCTCTAAAGGAACCTTTTGCCTGTTTCTTTCGGCAATGTTGTTTTAAAGACTTGTTATTTGTATTCTGTGAATCCATCCACTGTTTCTTGAGATGGTTCATTTGTACTTCATTTTTTATGGTGTTGGTACTCAGATTTTTGGAGATTTGAGTTCTCAACTTTAAAGTTGATATTCACTATTAGGACTGTTCTGCCACTGTTATGTATGAAATCCTTTTCTCATGGATAGGGTAGAAATTTGCACTCAGTACTATTTTCAGAAGCAGTTAGGGACGGGCAGGACATACTTCAAAGTGAGGCGCTTGGGCATTGCTTTCTCTCTACCCATCCATTTCTCTGCCCAAGACTCAGATTGTTACCTATTAAGGCAGATAATCTCAAGGAGCGTAGCTGAGGAGTTGGCATGTGTAATCATCCTATCAGATAACTATCCATCTAGGTAATTACCTAGATTACCATCTAGGTAATTGTCCTGCACCATTTCCCTTCCCTCCAGGTCTAGAGCACCTTTCATGATTCTATTTTTGTGGTAGCACTTTCCCATGTGCTTTTGCAGTGTTTGCTCTTCAAATTCCCTATGATAGCAGTCTTTCAGAGATTCCTCACAAATTCTGCTTTACTTACAAGTTCCCTTTTATTGCTTGCGATTGTGGATGTATATGTGCAGATCTTTGCATATGTCTATGTATAAACCTTTTGTCTATTATTTTTAGGGTGTTTTGTCATCTTGAAGTCAGAGTCCCAGTTATTGTTAGACCATCCTTTTTTCCCCCTCTGTGTTGGTGAGAAATTGGCACTTCAGCCTGCATTTCTTTTTTTTTCTCCAAACCCTTCAAAAAAGAAGCCAATATGGTTACTAAGCCAGTACTGGAAATATGGGGTTCAGATAGGCAATAATCATGATGAAACTAATTTATTGAATACTTATGTCAGATATCCTTCTAATGACTATTACAGGGATTAATAACTCATTTAATCTTCATAAGCCCATGATAGCTGCTCTTATCCCTGTGTTACAGATGAGGCAACTGAGGCACAGAGATACTAAGTGACCTAAAAGTTTAAGAGAATTCAGTGCTTTTAAAAAGTGTAAGAATGGTGCTGGGTACTGTCAGTTTGATGAAATCTGGTTCTTGCTCTCAAGAGGTCCCTGTCTATTGTGATTTTGTAGACTCTTACTTGATCCTATGAATTACTTTCAGATTTAAGGGCGAGTGGGGAGCTATAACTTAGGGATTCAGATCATATTCAGCCAAGATTTACAGACCTGAAACAACTTCCTAAGATTTTGTAATTTAGAGAAGACTTTGAGAACAGGTAACCTTTTCTTTTCATCCCCTTCAAGTAATGGAGCAACTATAGGAAATTGGGCACTTCTTGAAGATGTTTTTAAGGAATCTTATTGGGGTATTTTCAGTTTAGGAGCATTCCATTTTGATATGTATTTCTCTCATTGTATGTAATTTTGAACTGGTGAATTAATGTTCTACAATGTTGTAAGTACACACAAATTAACATGTTCATTATGTGTTAAGGAAAACTTCACATTTCCTTTCTGTTTTAGTACATAATACTTCTCTGAATCAATGGAGAAATGGATATTCTCCTACATGCAAGCCTCAAATAAGGTCAGAATCTTCTGCACAGCTGTTCCAGGGAAGAAAGAAAAGACACTTGAGTGAAACAGCATTAGGTAGGTTAAAATGAGGATATGAGCACTAGTAATAAATTGAAACTAAAAACTGAAAATGATCTTCAAAGAACCTCTGCTTCATGGAAACTTATAATCCAGAATAGTCCCTATTACACAAAATATCCATGGTCCTATGAATGTTAAACAGCATATTCACGTAGTCAATTCAGGACTGTGTGGACTGGGCATCCATCCACTTGAGGGCAATTAAGGATTTCCTTCCTATATTCCCTAACTAGAGTTATCTTCTATGGACTGTCCTCCTGGACAGAACTTAAGCCAACGCTGTGTTCTGGACTCAAAATATGTCAGTACAGAGGTGCCTTACAGCCATTTCTGGTACTTACGTGGAGGTGTCAGTTCAGTGAAGCTTCCTTAGAATTTTGAGAAATTGGATGAGATTCACCTAACATAACTCAACCAACTAGTTCAATTTCCCTTAGGAACTTACAGTTCCAAGATGATCAGTAGACATCTTTGAAATCAGAACTCTTCTAGTAATACAAAATGGGGTTTGTTGTGGGGATTTAGGACTATCGGTTTCCAGAGTTACTGCAAATAACGATTAAAAAACTTACCAGAAAATATACATTTTAAATGGCAAATTATTTATGTTTTGGTTCTTGTTCATTGTTCCAGTGGACAGAACACTATATACATTAGTCAAATATTCCCCAGATGTAGTATGTCAGTATACCCAATAATTTAGAAATTGCATTCAAGATGTACTGGACTGTAATTATACTTAATGGATTTAACATGTTTATCACTACTATCTCTAGAAATGCCACCATATCAGCCCAAGTCACTACCTGATAATCACTACCTGATGAGCTAGTGTGGCACGAAATTAAATGCCTAGCCACAACCAGAGATATCATTGTGCTTTTTAGTACCTCAATCTTAAAGACAACCAGGAGTCACCTTAGCTTTTGAAGAACTTACATACACACACAGATCTTCCTCTTTTGACTTATGACAGGGTGACATCCCAATAAACCCATGGTAATCTTGAGTCAAAAAAGTATTTAATACGCTAACCTACCAAACACCACAGCTTAGCCTTAAATGTACTGGGAACACTTATATTAACGTAAGTTGGGCAAAATCATCTAACACAAAGCCTATTTTAAAATAGTGTTGAATGTCTCATGTAATTTATTGAATACTGTACTGAAACAGTATAGAATGGTTGTATGGGTAGAAAATGGTTGTTAAGTGTATCGATTGTTTATCTTTGTGATCACATGGTTGACTGGGAGCTGTGGCTTGTTGCTGCTGCCCAACATGAGTATCCTACTGCATACTGCTAGCCCAGAAAAAGGCCAAAACTCAAGGTATGATTTCTACTAAATGCCTGTCACTTTTGGGCCATCATAAAATTGAAAAATCCTAAGTTGAACCATTGTAAGTTGAGGATTGTCTATCAACACACAGGAAAACTTGTATCTCTTAATAAGATCCATTATGAAATTCACATTACCTAAGATATAAAATGTTTCACTTGACTTGACCTAACTTCAAGTTTGATGGAAATACAGAAAGAGAACAAGATCCTATACTACAAAGAAGTAACTAGATAACTCCCTAGAGTGCAGAACACCTTAACATATGTCATGAAAAACAAACTTCCAGATTGCAGGAAACCTAAAAGACAATCACCAGTTTCAGTATATGGATCCTGATTTGAAGAAAGTACTAACCATAAAGGACATTTTTTAAGAACTAGAGAAATGTAAATATGGACTGGGTATTAGACTTTACACTACATAGGAAAATACTTTTTAACACCAGAAGTAAAATAAGGGTGGTAAATAAGTGAATAAATACATATTCATAAACAGGGAATCAAAACAAATGGGAAAAGGAAACATGGAAGAAACACAGAAAATACCAAGAATAGTAGCAAAGTTCTAATCAAGATCTTGAGAGAAAAAGAGAAATTCCATCCATGAAATAAGAATAGGATAGTATAAATGAGTGACAGACCAGTGACTTAGTAGAAAAAGTCTCAAGTAGAATGGGTCAGAAGATCAAGTTAAGGAAATCTCCCAGAAATTAGAACAAAAAGTCAAAGATATAAGAAAATGAGAAAGTAGAGAAAACTAAGGGGATTAAGTCTTTGGAGGTTAACATCAAAATAACAGGCATTACAGAAAACATGAACGGAGTAAAGAGAAGGGATGAGATGTACTGGATAAAACTTGCCAGGACCCCTGAAAATGGAAATAATTGTGACAGAAATGTGGGTAAGATTTTTTTCATTTCCTTAATTTTTTGATACATAAATTTTAAAAAGAAAAAAATTAAACAGATAGGGAATCATGTTACCTAAGTAGGAAAGTAACTTTAATACCTGTCAGTCCTGTTTAATGTATGACATTCTCAACGGTTCTTTCCATGGCAGGAGAAAGAACTAGATTTGAAGAATTTGCTTTTCAACGCACAGAACCAGGATCCCATAGCAATTTTACTGCTGTTACTAATGTCAATGTTATATCAAGAACCCAGAATTCATCATCACAAGTAGGTTTTCTTGCATACTGAACTCTAAAATTGCTTTATAGATTTAAAACTGACTGATAAAAAAACTCGCAAAATCTATAAACAGCCTTACTTTACTAGCACATATCGGCTTATTTAGTAGTATCTTACTAGGTAACAATAAATCTGATTAAACTTTTTTTACTAGTGAGCTAATAACTCAGTAGTCCTTGATTATGGCTTTCTTTTTTTTCCCTGTGTGAAAAACTACCATAACCATTCCTACTCCTTACCAGGAAGCTTAACAAGAATCCAGCACTCGTGTTGTTCTTACTATTTTGTCATCTGGTCAGAGAAAAGAGGTTAAAAGGTAAAAGGGTTTAGAAAAAACTGTAAAGCTCAGGGACCAGGAACACATAAATGAAGAGTATAAAAATGATCTTTACTAAATGTCACACCAAATATTTTCATAGTCCTTCCTACTAAGGAAGTGTGTTTGTTAAATGATCATTTTCTTGACATTTAGGGTGCTTTATGGTAACCTTTGGTAAGCGTTTTGCAACTTAAGGCATTCATGTTTTTTATGGTCTTAAAAATAGGCTTATAGGTATGCACACAGAAATGTACACTGCATACCTGCCAGAAGGGCTTATGTTGTTTTACAGGAGATAGGTAGCTTTCTTGTTTTACCTAACATTTTATAGTCAGGCCTAGCACAACATGGTTATAAAACACGTAGAGTAGGCCTCAGGAGAGGAGGGCGGCATCGCAGCTAACGAGACACTGTGGTAACACCGCTGTGATCCCCCTTGCAGAACACTGCACGACGGAGGCTGAGAAGCGAGAGCTCCTATGACATAGATAACATTGTGATTCCCATGTCATTAGTGGCCCCAGCTAAGTTAGAGAAACTCCAATATAAGGAAATACTTACTCCAAGGTATGTATACTTACATCTCCTTATTTTCTCGCTTCCTTCGTTTTCTTGAATAAACTTAAATAATTTAAGTTAAAATTTTAATTAATTAAAGGAAGATGCTCCTCTCTCCCTTCCATTTGTGAAACCATGGAGGAAAAATGGTGAAAGAAATCTTACTCATGCTGAAAAAAAGTGCCATATATTATCACTTTAGTTGTCAACTTTTATTACGAACTGGGAATTCCTAAGACTGACTTACTCTGCACTCTTAGTCTTTTATACAGTGATATTTGGTTCTCTCTGTGTGTGTGTGTGTGTGTGTGTGTGTGTGTAGAGAGAGAGAGAGCACAAAAAGGTACTTTAGGGATGTAAATCAGTAACAAATGATCCTTGCTCTTTAAAATGGAGTTTTGCACAAGACTGCAGAGTGTTCAAAGAAGGCAACTACCTCTGCAAGGAATATTCACATTGTAAGACAGTAACACTTGTAACAACAAAAATAAGAATTTGATGTGTTGTTGCCAATAAATAGATTAGCAGGAAGATTTGGGAAGACATCATGAAGGAGGGAGAAAGAACAATTTATTCACACAGGGGAAACCACAACAAAGGCACAAGCTATGCCAGAGAGATTTTTGTGTAGGGTGATAGAGGTATGGCTAGAAAAGGGATTAGAACCAGATTATAGAGGTCCCAGAATGCCATACACAGATCTGCTTCCTACTGGCAGTAAAGTTATTCAAAGTTTCTGTTTTTTTAAGCAATGATGAAAACAGTTTTTTAAGAACGTGAATCTGGTACCAGGAAGTAGGTAGAAGAGGTTGGAAACAGATACAAGCTCAGTGACAACTACAGTAATTCCTACCCATCTCTATTCTAACTGATTTCAAATCTTATTTCTAATTACTTTGAGGTATTAAGAACTCTTACTACTGTAGGAGGTATTATGAGAAATCCTACAGAGAATCTTTTGGGATCTTCTACATAAAAGTAAGGAGTAACATTTGTGATTATGATGTTCTGCAGCAATGATGTTTTTCAATTTACTTTGGAAGGCTAGAGCTGGCTGGTTGGGTTGGTTCTTTAAATACAGAGGAATTCTGTGATCCAGTAGTTAAACCTGAGAGGCCATGCTCTCCCCTCTCCCTTCCTGCCAAGCCATTTTATCAGCATCTACTGACTTAATAAAATTGGTACATTCTTAGGTACAGAATGCAGCTATGCAGAAGAGACCGTTTCCTCTAAGGCCAAAAGTAAAGTCTCACCTTCTTGTCTTTTTTTCATAACACAAATTGTTCTCTTAAAAAAAAAAAAAGTATGAAAATACAACCATTTGAATTAATGGAAGCCCCAAGGAAAGAAAACATTACTGCATTAGCTGTGTGTGCTCAGAGAATAAAACTGTTACACTTAGTTAACAAAAGCTGAAATTGGTTTGTATCTTCAACAGCTGGAGGATGGCTGTTCTTCAGCCTTTGGATGAATATCATGTAGGTGAAGAGGAGGTAAGCTGCCTTTCACTTATGGACAATTGCACTTTATATATTATGAAGCCTGCTTAATTTGGTGTTTGAGGAACTAAAGGGAATCATAAGCCCCTTAACATGCACTGATTTTTTTTTTTCACTTATGAAAACAAAATTCTTCATTAAGGATATTCGTTTCATTAGAAAAATGTTTTCGTGCAAATTTGCAAAGACAGTAATCTGTAAAGAAATGTAATAAACACAAATCTTTTGCTTACATGAATTGTTGAAATACTGAATTTACATGAGTATCTATATTCATTCCCAGTATTAGTCATGTTTTTCTGCATGAAGACATTTAGTTTTAATATTCAAGTCTACAGTGCCACATTCAAAACGTTGGGAACAAATGGCTTTTGAATTGGGAAACCTTTGGACTTGAGAAAGTAATGTGAATGTGATGGATACATCACATAAGACATAGAGGGAGTCTAGGATAGTTCTCATAATCAAATAATTAATGTTTCTATAGAAAACAGTTCTAGAATTTGGCCAGATCAGGCTATGTCACTGAATGAATTAAGAACACTTGTTGTTTTAGAGTTTCAGAATGCGGGAAAGGGACTGTGAGCCTGTATGGGTAAAACTTACATTAAGACAAGAACAATTTCAGGGAAAAATACTATGTAACCAAGCACTATTATGTAAGACATTTTGTGTCATAATCTTTCTAGGTCCACTGACTGTGTTTTTAACTATCAAAATTTTTTTAATGCCCTCCCCTCTTTTAATGTGCTTTTCCCTAGTTTAGAATGATCCTCGCCAGGAAACCCAAATTCTTAAACAGTACCACCAGTCTTAGAACTCCAGATTGTCATTAGTTAATTTTCATTTTTCTCAGTTTACTTTGCTTTGATATTAAATTCCTAGAACAGTAAAGGGCAATCAATATAAATCTTTGAATGAATTAAGAGAATTTTTTATGCAAAGCACTGTGAACTTATCTGTAATCTAGGTAAGTCTTCAAAGATGACCGACCCAATAGGAAAAAAGTTGTACAAGAGGAGGAAAAAAAAAAAGTTAATCCCTCTATTTTGGAATTTGAAGCTCATCTCATAACACTTGTTCTCTCAATTTAGATTTTAGAATTTTCTTCCTATATTGTTCTCTTGATGAGGAATTGACACCTGTTCTCATATTTCAAAATGTTTCTGATAAAAGAAAAACTTTATTTCTAATTCCAGGTAGAAGATCTTTCTGATGAAGTCTTCTCCCTAAGACACAAAAAATATGAAGAGAGAGAGCAAGCCAGATGGTCACTATGGGAGCAAAGCAAGTGGCATAGAAGAAACAGCAGGCAGGTGTTACCAATTTAAAAGCCCAAACCATGAAATCCATGAAGAATCAACAAAAATTCTTCATGAGTAATGAGAGAGACCCCTAAAAAGGAAGAAAATATACTGCAGACCATCAGTTATTTGTGCACTAGAAGTGAAACACAGCATTTACTGAGTACATTCCAAATAGATTTTGGCTCTGACTGATGAAATGCATTTCTCTATTTTCCTCCACTATTTCCTCATGCTTACTGTCAGCCTGAGAAACAGATTTAACTCAGCAAATGATGTGAAAATGCTCCCTAGATAGAGTAGGCCATTTCAGGGCACTTTAATAGCAGCCCTAACGCTAGGAATTAGAATCCGGGTGATCAATTTTAACATAACCACTTAAAAAACATGTTGTTCTTGGGCGCCTGGGTGGCTCAGTTGGTTAAGCGACTGCCTTCGACTCAGGTCATGATCCCGGAGTCCCGGGATCAAGTCCCACATCGGGCTCCCTGCTCAGCGGGGAGCCTGCTTCTCCCTCTGACCCTCCCCCCCTCATGTACTCTCTCTCTCTCATTCTTGCTCTCTCAAATAAATAAATAAATCTTAAAAAAAAAAAAAAACCAAAAAAAATGTTCTTAAAAAAAATTTCTCAAGAAACCTGTCTAGTCTAAAAAGCAGATGGTCTAAAATAATTCAAAAATATGACTTTGGGGGAAAGGAAATTAAATCCTAAAAACATAATTAGTAATTATATATTTGAGAAAGTCCATGGTATTTTATATTTACACTGGGTTTTTTTTTTTTTTAAAGATTTTATTTGAGAGAGAGAATGAGAGATAGCACAAGAGGGAAGAGGGTCAGAGGGAGAAGCAGACTCCCTGCTGAGCAGGGAGCCTGATGCGGGACTCGATCCCAGGACCCCGGGATCATGACCTGAGCCGAAGGCAGACGCTTAACCATCTGAGCCACCCAGGCGCCCTACATGCGAATTTTTGACTGCATAGGGGATTCGGTGCTAACCCCTGTGTTATTTAAGGGTTAGCTGTATTTTTGTTGTGGTTTTTTTTTTTTTTTTTTTAAGATTTTACTTTTAAGTATTCGCCCCACACCCAACGTGGGGCTAGAACTCACAACCCGGAGGTCAAGAGTTGCAGGCTATACCCACTGAGCCAGCCAGGCACCCTTCAGCTGTATTTTTAAAACTCATTTCTCTGTTTAGGTCTCAAAATATCCAGATTTGTTCTAGATCCTAATTCCAAGAGCTGTCTTAACACACATGAGACTCATTTCTCATCTTTCTCCACATTCCAGGACAGAACTTTACAGGAGTAAAGAGGAAAATGTGAATCGAGTCCTAGATGGATGACATCATAATATAGAATACCCTGGAACTCAGAAAGACTGTAGAGATCGAGTAACTGTCCTTTCTCATTCAAAAACAAAATAACAGCAATAACAAAACCCCCCAAAACTCAAACCCACTATTATAATTTGGCAAATTCACAAAATATTATCTCTAAAATACTGTTTAAGTCTTTGAGATAACATCAGGAAGATCGGCAGACAAATTTTTAAAAATCTTCTGGGCAAGACTGTTTAAAGCTACCAAGTTAAATAGACTTAGTGATAACTTGGGGTTGTTCATAAAATGTTAAGACCTGAAGAAGTAACAATTAAATATTTTCTTCATTTTCTTGCTAGAGCCTACAGTAAGAATGTTGAAGGACAGGACTTGCTTTTGAAAGAATACCCTAATGACTTCCGTGGTGGTCAGCACGGTGCTGCTGAAAGTCCTGCTGAGCTTCCTTCAGAGAGCCAGGATCTGAGTGCACAGGGCTCACCTTCATTAAATGAAAGTCAAGAAACCAAGGTAAGTGGAATATATAT
Organism: Eumetopias jubatus; assembly: GCF_037043125.1. Classification (NCBI taxonomy): domain Eukaryota; kingdom Metazoa; phylum Chordata; class Mammalia; order Carnivora; family Otariidae; genus Eumetopias; species Eumetopias jubatus. The sequence continues at coordinate 27,202,491 of NW_028274809.1, forward strand.
GACTAGTTAAACCTCCTTTTAAATGCCTTTTTAACCTTTTAAAAGCCTGTGTGTAGAAAGTGCTTGTTAAAAAAGAAGTTAAGAAAGAGCAAATTAAGGATTCATCATTACTTAACAAATCAGTATAAAATGCTGGGTACAAATCAGAGAGGGTATGTATTCCAGCATTCTAGTTTCTATCACTAATAAACACTTTATCTTTTCATGTAACATCTCAGTATCTAGTTTTACCTACTCACTCCTCTGTTAGGAAATGGGGATTCTATCCAAGTTTCATTAAAAAACCAATCTGATTAGAGAGAACAGCACCTGGCACACAGTAAATGTTAGCTATTTCTTTTTCTAAGAGATTTTCACCTGTCTCCCCATAGATCCAGTTCTTACCTCAAGGGGAGTGTTTTCTAACACAGCATCTATACATTTTTGCACTGTTCTTCATAAGCAGGTGGCGGAAAAGAACGAGATCTAGAACGGAGATCAGAAACTATAGAAATTAATTGGCAAGTCATAGAAAGCATGGGGAAGGAAAAGTCAATAGGTGTCTGTAGTAATTATGGGCTGAAATCAAGACACTGAAGTAGGAGGAGATGAAAACACTTTGAAAGGGGCTTTCCGAGCGTGCTCTGATGCCCAAAATGAAGGCTGATGCCCGACAGCAGCGTCTCCTCTTTGTGGAAGGGCAAGGGAAATGTCTCTCAACAATTCCCAGCAATGTCCCATTTGCGTTGCTAGATACTCAGGTCGAAATGAAAGTTTGGGGCGCCGGGGTGGCTCAGTTGGTTGGGCGACTGCCTTCGGCTCGGGTCATGATCCTGGAGTCCCGGGATCGAGTCCCACATCGGGCTCCCTGCTCAGCGGGGAGTCTGCTTCTCCCTCTGACCCTCTTCCCTCTCGTGCTCTCTATCTCTCATTCTCTCTCAAATAAATAAATAAAATCTTTAAAAAAAAAAAAAAGAAATGAAAGTTTGTACATTTATGCACTAGAGAACAAAACAGTAATTACAAAACTGACATTAAAGGATTATCTGATACATGAATTTAAACAAATTAGTTGAAACTTAACTGAAAATGTTCTTTCAGTCTTTGTGGTGGGAACGACGGGCTTTTCCGCTGAAGAATGAAGACACAGAAGCCTTACTATGCCAGGATGAAAAAAAGGATCACAGTGAAAGTTCGAGCCCAGCCTCCTGTGGTGAAATCTTCTGTACCAGTGCACCAGAGAACGGTCACCATCCGAAAAGGCAGGCAGACGAAATGGAAGAGTACAAACCTTTTGGTCTAGGACTTACTCATGTTAAAAAAAATAGGTGACAGGGAACAGGTTAAGAAAAGTACGTAAGTGAATGGAAGACAGGAGAAAAAAAATAAGCCCTGTTCTCCATCCCCTATCCCCTTCAGTCACGATTCCAGAGTAAGAGCATGTACTGCATGTGTTAATCTTTTATGCTGTTATAAAACAGGCAAGGTAGGTCTCTTTTTCCTTCTTGAACCACAGGAATAACTAGCTTTTCACCTACAGACAAGTGCTAGTCTTTTGTGTTTATGACGCAAATCACAAGCACCAAAAAATTAACTGCTGCAATCTGATGTTAAATCACATTACTGGGTAAATGGTTTTTGAAAGACATTATACCCACACATACATATATATACAAGTATACCTGTGCATCAAATGACAGCTCTTTTTCCTATACATTTCTATGTAATTTCTATGGTTCCTTAAAGTTGCCTCAGAGGTATATTAGAATATACAAGCATGTGTGTATAGAGTATACATTCATATCCACACATGTTGTTTTAAAAAACACTGGCAGTGGCCACTCCACTTGAAAATGCATGTATGAGCTATGCCATCAGGTGTAAGCCACACTCCAAAACAAAGCACAGGCCCCAGTGATAGTGGGTATCTACAAGTCTTGATGATGGGGAGGGGATTTTTTTTAAAAAACATGTTTAACCAATAGAAGTTATTTATGGAAATTTCTATACCAGGTAACACAATACACCTTTATCTAAAATCACCGTTATCTGTTAGACTAAACACAGGTTACTTTCCATTTGCTCCTAACAGATTAAGACAAGCAAAGTAGAGTTAAATATTGGTCTCTTTTAAAACTTGAACTTTATCTATTTTATGTATCTTGTAAAGAGAAGACACCAACTTAAAATAAGCAACAGGAAAGTACTATCAGTATAAAAAATGTATTTCTAGTGAATTTGGTCATTCCTTACTATAGCTCACTCTATTTAAATAAGCATCTATTCTTGTATTCTAGAGTGAGTGTACCTTAAGGAAAATTCCCTTTGAAGCTGTCACTTAACTTTTTCAGTGTAGAAGTTGAGGACAACTTCTCTCATGTAAAAAAAAGAAAAAAGGTTATTCAAGTTATAGTACCCATGTAACTGACAATCCTGGCCATCTGGCCTAGTCTTGGGGGGGTCTGACACTAAGGTTTTTGTTAGGGATTGGAAATTATACTAATCCCTTTTTAAGGAAGGAAAAAAATTCAGATTCAATACTGACAAATTTTTGCTTGTAGTTTTACTGTACATTTATTTTTAAAGAAGAAAAAAGCCAGACAAATCCAAGTTGTCTAGGCAAATAAGCTCAAATCTTTCTGTCATGTCTGACATTATAATCTTCTATGTAAGTTTTTTAATTAAAGTTATTTCTATATGCCTTGTGTTGTCTGATCTGATTAAACACCACCTATTCATGGCACAAACCTTTCCTAAGTCAAAATAAAAACCGACAGAATTTTACATTGTAGGATAGAAAAAAAATAAGCAAGCTCTAGTCTACGCGGAAGTGTTAATGTTATTTTTCAAACCTTATTTCTCAAAACTCATAGTAGTCTAAAGAAGCTTAATGACACTGGTCTGTTTATTTCTTGCCATATGTATTATGTAGCAAGAGTGGTGGCAAGAATGAAATAGCGGATACATATCGTCGAAGTATAATTTGGGACACAGTTTTAAATATTTAGTTTACGGATTAACTCCGTACCTTGTCATCTTTTTGGCCTACCTGGTCTTTGTTGGATTAATATAATATCTATCCTTGGGGGTCAAATCCATAGTATCCAGAATATCCTCAGCCATCTGGTCTGCTACATGGTAAAATTAGATTGCAAGTAAGACAGTGTTACATAAAAGAGGCTTCCTTTGCCTAATCTACCTTCTAAGGGCTCCATTTGTAAAAAAAAAAAAGTACAAACCAGAACTCCTGTGCCCTACTGGATTCTTTCCATGGTAACCAGCCCGTTGCTGAGCTTTAGTATCTTCATTTTTTAAATGGGGACAAAAGTACCTGTCCTACCACTCGTAAGAGTGATTTGTGGATTTAATGAGCTTGTACTGAAGTACTTTATAGGCTACAGAACATAAATGACAGCTACTTTGTATTGAGCATCCTCAAGTCTGTAAATCTGGGAATAGTGGAAGCTTTACATATAGCATGATTCTTTTAATGCTCAACATAACCCTGCATGGTTATTATAATTATATTCAATGTATAAACCAGTTAACAGATACGCAAAGAGACTGGTTGATTTGATTTGCTAAAGTAAAATTAGATGGAAAGGAGAAGTGTTCAGATTCAACTCAAATGAATTTGTTTCCTTTCCTCTTCTCAGAGCTAGCACGGTATTATTTCATGTTCTTAAGAATGGTGAGTTAAGAAAAGGGACAGGTAGGGATCACTGTATAACCTGCCCCTCCAGCAGAGCTAACAAAGAAAACACCTCGATAAAAATCTATACTTTAGAAAAGACCACCTGAAATCCCTGGGCTTCATACGCTGTTTTTACGTATCAAATATAAGGTGCAAAGTAAAAAATAGATGTTTAAGAAGCAAAAATACAGTGTGCCATCCTAGCCTGATTCAAACTTAGATTTTTCACAAGTTCCATTCTACTCATATTGTCATGCGCACACACAAATTAAAAATGACACACGGAACAGGAATAAGGACTTCCTTTGCTTTGGAAAACCAAGAAACGAGAAGATTTAAAATGCAGAGAAAACCATTTCTTTGTACTAACTAGTACACCTTCATTAGGCTTTAAGACACATTTTTGTTTACAACCTTAATACAGCCATATTTTTACTTTGTAAAAATCAAGTCTCCCAGTAAAAATGGTTATTTTGCCACACTAATCTTTAAATTCCATCACTAAAAATGTAGTTATACACACCAATTTCTAACCTCTTGGAACATTCTGCAGAATAGATTTCAGTCACTGAAATGAATAGCTCCTCAGAAAAACAGCACTGCTTCAACTGTGATGATAGGATTTGATAGTCAATATTCTTGTCTTCCAGTAAAAAGATTTCATGAGCATCAACTCCTTGTGGTTTCATCGATCAAGAGAACGTTTCTGAGCAGCTTCTGAGCAAACATTTCGTAACAGGTTGATCACAGATCTGGGGTCATCGCTCCTCATAATGGCACTGCCAGACACAATCATGTTAGCTCCTGCCTGGAAGAAGTAAACATTTAAGTTATGCTTCAAAGGAAGGTGCACAAAAGCTTAAGACAATTTCCGGACTAGAGTTTCTACCCTTGCATCTGTCAGCACTTTGTACGAGAGCTACCTAGAGATGAACAGACTTAATCTAGTTCAATGAAGACATAAGTTGAAATGCTTAACAAATGAAGATATCAAATTATTTTTAAATGTGTTTAAGAAATCACGGACATTTTTGTAACCACCTTTAAAATAAGCTACATTGTTGCAGCTTTGCTAATATTTAGAAAAAGCTGTAAAAACCTTTAATCTTCAATTCTATTATATAGATATTATATAACATATATAAAACATATAGCTATAATATAACATTATGTAGATATGATATAGATATATATATATTTGCATATCTTGGAACATATAATATTCTAAAATATGCAAATGTTGACAAGGCTACTAAAAAAAAATTATCTTTTAATCTTTATGTAGTTGACCCTTGAACAGGGTCAGGGGTACCAACCCTCTGTGCAGTCAAAAATCTGCGTGTAACTTTTGACTCCCCCAAATCTACTAATAGTCTCCTACTGACTGGAAGCCTTACCAATAACAGTTGAGTCATACATATTTTGTATATGTATTACATATTGTATTCTTATAATAAAGTAAGCTAGAGAAAAGAAAATGTTAAAATCATTAGGAAAATAAAATTACAGTACTGTAAAAAAGGACCCATGCAGTTCAGACCCATGTTATTCAAGGGTCAACAGTGTATGAATTGGCAGACAATTACTGCTAAAATGTGAAACTATAAAATATGGCAACATTAAATAATCCTCATTTTGATGTCAGAAAGAATGAAACGCTTTTTAATATTATGCTTCACTGCATTCCAAAAAGGCTTTGAGGGGCTTCAAAAAGATGATTTCAAGAAACTTCTAAATGTGGAAGCAAAGAAATCAGAGAGAAAAGCAAGAAAGGTAAGTCCAAATTTAGCTCTAAGCTTCCAGAATTTGACTCGAGGAGGGAAAGCCAACTGTTCTGTGATCTCCTACCAGAACAAAGTCGCAGGAGGCTACTGGGAGAGGCCCCAGAGGGGAGGAAAGTCCCAGGAGACACTGTCACTGTGATAAAGCACACAGCATCTCCAATGACATTCCTCATAAAAATGAAAAAAAAAATTAATTTTGTAGGGTTACAGCTTGACGCGTGTTTTAATGTAAGCAGGAAAAGCCCAATGGCACAGCACAGTTCAGTAGAAAGAATTCCCCAAGTGGCCAAAAGATATATGCTCACTAACTGTTTGGTCAGCTCCTCTTCCATCTCACAACCAAGCTTTTGAGAAGCTATCAAGCAAAAAAGTATGGCATTTATACAAAGAACTGAAAGTGCATATCAGACTGTGCTGCTTAACAAAAATGGGCCACAGAAACGGTCATGGCCTGCAATGTTAAAGGAAGGGCTGGGACCCCACCCCTGCCCCCCCCCATTTTTAAGATTTATTTTTCAGAAAGCGAGAACGAGCAGGAGGGGCAGAGGGAGAGAGAGAATCTCAAGACGACTCCACATTGAGTGTGGAGCCCAATGTGGGGCTTGATCTCACAACCGTGAGATCACAGGGCTGGCACCCTCTTAGGAAGGAAGCTCAGGGCCCGACCCAGCTCAGCTCATTACTTGGGAAAATGCATCCCACCCACAGGTATCCAGAAATCAGACCGAGATTTCCATCAGAAATGGCTCTAGTCAGTTCTTGCAAGGGACAAACTAGTAACTAATACACCTCAGTCACACAGAACTACCACCTTTCCACTTTGTAAGCGGGTATGTTTTCTTTCCCTATTTTGGAAAAATGTCCTACTCCAAGGCCTAGAACTTAATGATCTCCAAAATGCTGGCATTCACCATATTCTTTAAAAAAAAAAATAACTTCCTTCAGCATTACTCAGATAACTGGGACTTACTTCTTAATGATGATGTGATTGCTCTTCATTTTCATAGTTCTACATTTGAATAAGAAAAATACTCTTCCCAAAAAGAAAGGAAATTCAGGAAATGGAGGGGAAATCTCTTTGGTGCACAAGACAATGTCCTAGACACATGTGAAAGGAAACTGGTCTGGGTCATAGCTGAGGAGCACTCTCACCTCTGCACATTTATGGATGGTATCCGGACCTACTCCACCATCGACTTCTATGTCCAAGGATGGGAACTGAGTCCTCAACCAATGAACCTAGATATACATGAAGAAATAAGTGACTCCTATGGTGGATATGTTGCGGGGGGCGGGGGGGGGGGGGGAATAAAACCAAATAAATAAAAAGTCAAATAGCCAATATCAGCCACCACAATAGAACTCCAAATATCTCACACAATATTTTATTTGTTTACTTAAGTTTATTTATTTAAGTAATCTCTATACCCAACGTGGGCCTTGAGCTCAGGACCCAGAGATCAAGAGTTGCATGCTCTATCAACTGAGCCAGTCAGGCACCCCATCACACAGATAACTTTTTATTAATACAAACTATGACTGGGGATACCTTCCTTTCTAGTATACTGAGACAAATTCAGTTTCATAAAAGCAAGGCTTGTTCTGTTTGGGAAACAGCATTCAATTTGTCATGGCTTGGCAGAGAATATACCTCATGCAAATAAGACAAAGACAAAACCCTCAATATTCAATGAAAAGAGATCTCCCAAGAGATCTAAAGGCTACAGAGATTATAGCTTTGAAAGACAAGATTAAGATGTAGTATTTTTCCTGACTTCCAAACCTCAATCTCTTACAGCATCTGTGTTACAGTGTTGTGCAGGCATCCCTCCGACACCACCTTCAGAATGAAGACAGGTCTAACTACGCAAGCGGTTCAATGTATGGTTACTGAATGAGCACAAATAATAAAAGCCTCACCCCCAAATGAAATATTTCTTTACCTTTGGCATCATATCTTCCATGAATTTCTGCCCTCCAAACCCAGGTTCCACTGTCATAACCAAGGCCATATCTATCTGATTAGCCCATGGTGCCAAATACTCAACTGTAGTTCCCGGTTTGATGGCAAGGCCAACCTATAACAGAGACAAATTTGCTACATCACATTAGCAATTATTTCCATATTATTGTGGCAGATCAGACCCAGTAGAAATACCTATTCTTAAAGAGTAGAACAGACACAAGAAATGGAATGCATAAATTATTCAGACTATAACTACTTTTTTAAAAAAGTCAACAAGGCCACCCAAATGTAAATGTTTCTAAAAGGCAGTCATTTTCAGGAAATATGGGTGGAATCTAGAAAACCTAACAAACAAGTTATACTTAAATTCTGGCTTTTGGGCTGAAGAACAACTGTCCCAGTCTGGGCTTGTGTGCCTATCACTTCCTGTCTTCCACCCAAACTTCCACACTGACAGTGAATGGTAGAAAACATTACTGTCACTGCTGACCTCTCACCTTCATCCCATTCTCCCGAATGTCTTTAATCAAAGCCCCTGGGTTCTCGGTAGACTCAAGATGAAAGGTGTATTGATTGGCTCCCGCTACAGCCATTGGTTTTACCCACTGTTCCGGCCTGGACACCATCATGTGCATATCTAGAAAGAAAAGACACATCTCCTAAATATTACTGAAAGGAAAATACCTGGCTCAGATTACTGAAGCCAGCCTACCGTTTTTGCTGTTTTGGATAATAAACTACTTGGCATTAAGATAATTCTTAAATAATTACCCTTCTGTATAACTAGAGCTAGCCTTCTTTGATCTTAAAGATAGGGTTTGGGTTAAATTCACAAAAAAACCACATTTTTCCATACAAGGCATATGGTGTTTTATATGACAAGTAAGGACTAGAATTCAGGAAACCTAGGCCCAGGAAATGTCACTCTAAAAAACTTTAAGAAGTCCTATTATCTATGCAGACTTAGTTTCTCATTTATAAAATAAGAAAACTAAATTAAATGATTCTACCAGTATCTTATGGAGCACTTACTGCACCACTAACTATTCAAGGCCCCAGGGACAGAGCGAAAAACAGACAAAAGCCTCTGCTGACATGGGGATTACATTCTTAGTGGGGGAGACAAACCACAAAGAAAAGCAGTAGATACAGTACACACTGGGTTGGTAATTAATACAGCCAGTGTGGCCAGGTTGGGGTGGGGGGGCGGTCAGGGGGCGAGGAGGGTGAGGAGACTCGGGACAGAGCTCTGGAGGCCACTGGGCTTTATTCTGAATGAGATGGGGGATGGACACAATGGGCTCTTGAGTTAAGTGACCAGATCTCACTGAGAGATGGCAGTCACCCAGGGGAGCAAGGCTGACAGCAGCCGCTGAATCTGGTGAGAAGCGGTGGGCTCCTGGCTCTGCAGCTTGGGCCAGTGGGAGTGGCCACGGGCTGGGCGGGGGGTGGGGGGGGTGGCAACAGGAGCCAGGAAAGCGCAGGAGGAAACTGTAGATCTGACCACATCCTAACTGGACAGCTCAAGTCACAGACATAGGCTGGGGAAAGGGGGGTGGCCTTCTGTAGGATCCTGACTTAAAACATAAGACCAATTAACGAGAAGGTGGCTTAAAAGGGGCTGAATCAAGAAATGATGCTGTCAAGAAGGAAACAGTAAATATTCCTGTGCTGGATGGATGTGCTAAGAAGAGTTGTGAGTTTGTTTTTTTGCTAGCGGAAGCATATTTCTGATACAGCTGAGCTATAGTGAAGAAAAAATTTCTAGTATTCTAGAACTCAACTAAGACCATAGAATGCAATAAGGCTTTGAAAACTATCAGGAAAAAGAGAATACTGCTTGACAAATGAAGCCAAGGTTAAGGTTTATATTTCCAAACTAACAAAAGTAACAAAAATAAAACCTAGGTGAATAGGTAAAACATTGTTTTTAAAAGATAGACAATTTGGTGTTTATTTCTTTGTGTTCTGAACAAAGAAAAATAATCTGCCTTAAAATATCTTGTTTACTCATTCCGTAAATTACCAGACTGCTATGCTGTTCAGTCTCCAGCACGCAATCCCCACGGGCAGCCCTCCCTAGACGATCTCGTGTTGAGAGAGCCACCGGTCAGTGAAGCTGCCTGTTGTTACGTACTGAGGTCAGCAGTTCTCAAACATTCGATCAGCAGCCTCCCTTTACACTCTTAAAAATTACTGACCACCCCCCCCACACACAGGGCTGTTAATGTGGGCTGTATTCATCGATATTTAAAATGTATTAGAGATTCAAACTAAGAAATTTTTAAGTGTCTACTTAATTCATTTAAAAATAAGCACTAATAAATCTGTCACATGTTAATATTAAGAGTGACATTATTTTACACTTTTGCAAGTTCCTACTGTCTGCCTTGACAGAAGACCTCTGTCTCTGTATTCTCACATGTGCTCTGCATTCAGTCTGTTGCAGTATGTTGTTTTATATGAAAAAAAGAGGGGAAAAGTACAGGGAAAAGGGAGGGGTACATTAATAGCCTTTTCAGACCAGTGAGGATATTCTTCTATTTCTACCCCAGAACCCAACAACTAGGACTTTTATAAAGGTTAGCTGCAGTGTGGGATCTGTAAACTCTCCCAGGGACCCGCCTGTGCTTTGTCACACTGAAAGCCGCAGGCCTTTCCTAAAACACTTTGAACAGATCTTCTAGGTACCAGTTCACTGAATTACATAGCTCTTCCAGTGACACATTTCATTATATCCTATCAGAAAAATCACACTTACTAAGATCACTACAGATTTTATCGGAAAAGCTATAAATAGAAAGCTCACGACCTCACAGAGGCAGACACGAGTTTTTCAAAATTCAGATTTTCACTTGCAAGCTCTAACTTTATCAGTGGAAACAAAAATGAGGTATCTCCCTTGAAGTGACAGGCTAACTTATTTTAAAGAAAATGTCCGTAAGATCCCCGAGTGGGATAACCATAGTTCGTCTCCCAGTTGTTCATTCAAGTGAAAATAGTGGTGGTGAGAAAGGCCACCAGTCAGTTCACAACTCAGGGTGGTGCAAGTGGTTTTCCCCGAGAAAACCATCACCATATGTACTTCCCCCTCTGCACACCCAGTAGTGAAAGACATGCACCCAAGGATCAAGATTTATTGTAATGAATAATCTGCACTGATTCTTCAAGGGTATTTACTATGAACAACAGGGTGACGAAGAGTAACAGTAACTCCTTGCATAGTTCAATACTATTGCTCGGACGGATTCGAGCCACGCACCAACAAACTCACCACTGTTTTTGTACCAGTACAAATAATGGCAAATAACACTGTCTTATGAAAACAGTGTTCACCTCCTGTTCCATCTGCAAGGGACTCCTGTGGGTCCTCAGACCACACCTGGAGACCGCTGATTTAGGTAATCACAAAACAAAAACAAAACACAAAAACAACAGATTTTCCCTCTCACTTGATTGCTTAATGGTTATTTCCACTCAATACTGAGATTGAACAGTTCAGAACTTTAGCAGTTGTAAGGCAACTTGTGAATTACTTCTTAGAATATACACATGAATCAATTATCCAACAACCAAGATCCAAGAATTAAACAAAAAACACACTTCTTAATATGAAACAAAGGTCACAAAACCTAAATATTAAAGGATTGGAGTCCATTCATCTTTATTGTAGACCAACTTCTAGACAGACTGATTAGCGAGCTAATGGCAAATAAACGAAAAACAGAAAGAGCAGACTCTCTGTGTGGTTGCGGTCAAAAGGGTTGGTAAGACAGGAGACACAGACAGCAATGAGAAGTGATGCTAGGAGTCCAGATAAAAGAGAAAAAGGAAAAAAAAATTCTTTTAAATCCATACAAAGCCAGATGCGGAGGACTCTGTGGCCACTGAACAGTAGGGGCAAACAAGGTTACTTATTTCATTCACCTCTGATATTCCTAAGAACAAATTTATCTTGGAAAATTCATTTTCTAAAATGTAATAAAAAAGTTTAGATCGTAAGAGGCTTACATTCCATTATGTGACAATTTCAAAACAGTGAACATGCCAACCGAACACGGTTTCCCTCCTGCTACATAAATTGGTAAGGTACATTTTCTTTCGTGCAAAGTCCATGGATCCTAGAAAAAGGCTCTGCCCGAGAGACATTTCTTTGATGACGGCAATGATCCATAGTGGCATTATACAATACAGTAGTCACTAAGACTCACGTGACCATCGAGAGCCTGCGATATGGTTAATGCCATTGAGAAGCTTCATCTTTCATTTCATTTACTCTGAACTAACTTAAATTTAAATAGCCACATATGGCTAGTGACGACCATATGGGACTGCACAGCTAGAATCCTTCATAAAATTGGTCCACAATCTGCCAAAAAAAAAAAAAATCTAAGTTTTATAATTCCAAAAGTTACATAGGTACATATTTATAAAAATTTGTTGAATTTCTTATGTACAAGAGGTTTGTCAGGTTAAGCCATCACTAACTTAGTTTAAAAGAGCAATAACAACATGTGGACTGAATCCATGTTCACGAGAAATAACTTCCAGGTCACTGTGTCCTTTTAAAAAGCTTACCTCACCTTATCCTACAATACCACAGTGGAGCATACAGAGGCCCCACTTGCAGAAACTCCAACTTGCATGAAATAATTGGTTTCGCTTCTAGACCATAAATCGGCTGATTTATAAATTCATTTAACAATTACACTAAGCTCCAATCTTGTGTCTATGCTTACCTTTAGGAAAACCACAGTAAACAAAGTGGATTAAATTACTGCTCTAAAGGAGTTTATAGTTAGATAAAAGTAATCTGATTGAAGGGATTTCTAGAAAGAAAATTCAGAAGGTGATAGGGTAACTGGACAAAGGTTAATTGAGGATGGGGTGCTTAGAAAGGCCTCTCTGAGGAAATGCCAAAAATTCAGGGCCAAAAGATAAGGCAGAGCTGGCCAAGTGAAGAGTGTTCCAGGCAAAGAGATCAGCGAAAGTGCCAAGGCCCTGAAGCAAGAAAGAGTTTGGCTTATTACAAGCAGCCAATGAAACCTCGGCACAGAGAGCAGGGGAAAGGGTTCAAGATGAGATTGGAAGTTGAGAAATCAGCCATCTCCTTTTCCTCTACTTGAGCAACACATCCGGCTTCCGACAGCATAACACCCACTTACCAAAGAAAGGGTCCTGGCCTAGCTGCTTTCGGAGGCTTTCTACCACAGGGTGCCCAAAGGTGATGTTGGGAACAAAATGCCTATAAGACAAACAAAATCTTACTCTGAAAATGTTTTCAATTCAGTTTCTGTATTTATCTCAAATGTATTCTCATGGGGGTAAAGGGGATCGTCTGTGATTGCAGTATTTTTCAATGCAATATTTAACATCAACAGTATTAAACAATACCAAAACATCTTGGTAATTTCAGTTTTACAAAGCAGGATTTCCTTGATATTTCAACAAATCATAACAACATCACAAGACAAAATCAAAACCCAAGTTATGACTTGCCCAAGTCACACACTAGTTAGGAAGTTCTGGACTCCGACATGGGTCTCAAGCCCTCACCTGTCAGAGGCTGCCTGTGGTTACTACTAAACCACCTCTATCACAGGGCACTAAATGACAATTTATTTAACATTGCTTAAAGATTATCAATAAAGAAGCTTGATGTGTACTATTAATAACCACCATTTCCAGAGGGCTTACAACATGGCAAATGTTGTACCTTCTTTCATTTCATCTTCACAACAGCCTTATGAGGGAGATGCTGTTCCATCCCCCACCTGAAGAGCACAGGATACAGAACTTCCTGAAGTCACCCACTTCATAATCTGTGGAGGCAGGATGCAAATGAGGTCTTCCTGACATCTGACCCAAAGTACCGCACACCATAACGTACTCCAGGTGGTCCTTCTATTGGACCAGCTCACTTCAATATGGAACAAAACCCCCTCTATACAAGGACCAGCCTAGGTTTTACACAGAAATATGGGAGTTCCTGCTTACCCATAAAAGTTTACCAACTCATTGGCAAGAGACGGCTAAGGCAAGAGACAGAATCCATGACCTACTGGTACAGCTGCTGGTGAGAGCCAACTCCCTCTCCCTCCATACGCCCAGGTGGCCCGTGCAACTCGTTCTCACCAAAGCCTGTAAATTTAAGTGATGGGTGTCACTGCAGAACCCAGGAGATTAAGAAGTATCCCTTTTTTGCTCTCACTTTACTTTCCTATCAGTAGAGAAACCCTTAAGGAATGGCTGAGTCACAGGATGGAAGCAGACGATGTCCCTGAATTTCTTCACGGAACAACATTCACACTCAACTGTGACATGACTGAAAACTACACTTTATAATATTAATCCACTGAACTCTGGGCTTTATTGGTTAGAAGTTGTAGGTATTACCCTATGTGAGGATTGCAAGAAAAGCTAATCAATAACAAGTGGGCAACCTGAGGTAAGTAATATGGCACAATAAAGGGGGGAAGATCACAAGATTTACAGAACAAACAGAATTTGTAAAGATGGGAAAAGAAATGAAGCAAAGGCAGAAATAAGCATGTTACATTCAAAGAAGGGGAGAGGTGGTGGTGTTCAGCTTGGCGAGTGTGAAAAGAACAGGAGGTGGACTGCGTCACATTAAGGGTATCAAAAGCCAGGCTCAGTGGCTGGACTCCATCCTGTGGTAAATGTGAAGTGAGGTTTTAAAGCCAGAAGCAGCTGGCTCAGTCCGTAGAGCATGTGACTCTTGCCCTTCTCGGAGCTGGGAGTTCGAGCCCCACAGTGTGTGTAGAGATTACTTAAAAAAAAAAAAAAAGTATTAAAGCAAGAAGCAAGTAAAAAATAAGGTGCAAATAATAAAACAGGAAGATGGACTGGGCAGTACATTGGAAGAAAGGAAGTAGGTGTTGGCAAATGGCAGGGAACAGTGAGAATGGAAATGAGGACCGATACACGTGACAGGATTGTTAACTGATTAGATTTGCAGAGCGGAAAAGAGAATAAACCATGATTAAGATCTTAAGCTTAGAGGACAGAAGGAGTGCTAATAAAAAATTAAAACTGACATGGACCAGCCACCATTCTATTCTAAACACGTTCCATATGTTAACTCATTAAAACCCACAACTCTATGGGGTAGGTACTCCTATCATCTGTATTTTACAGGCAAGGAAAAGAGGCTCAAGGTCACACAGCCCGTAAGTGCTGGAGGCAGGCATTAAGCACAGGCCATCCGGCTCCAAAGTCCAGGCTCTTAACTATTGTGCTCACCTGCCCATCTATGATAACTAACAACAAAAAAAGAAAGTTCAGGGGAGGAGGAGAGGTCAGGATTCAGGGCAACTCTGAGAAGGACCGGGTAAGGTGAATGAAGGTGTGGACACTTGCACTTGCAAACACCGTGGTCCTTGGAGGTTGGGTTTCCAGTATTTAGAAAATCATTCTACCGTTCACCTCAGAGCAGTGACTGCCTGTGCTATGGATAAGACGCTTATTGTGTTTCCTTAGAACTTGGTGGTGAGGATCGGAGAAGCAGACAGTGAGGCTTACTGGATACTATACAGCTCTGGAATGAAAGGTTTGGATTTTGTTCGTTGTTCTTTTAACTTGCTGCATGGCCTTGGGAGGACTTTTGTTGCCTCAACCTTAGGTTGCCTTTATAATGAAAAGAGAACTGGGTCTATTTTCACATCCATCTAACACACACATCTTGAGAAAATAGGAGAAAAAACCAAATATACCTTTACTTTATTGGGAAACAAGAATAAAATATCACTAAAACTACTCATCCCCAAATTGTAGGACTAAATGCACTGATGATCACTGCAATGCACGGGTTCACCACAGCCGCTGGAAGAATATAAACCTACCACTGCCCTCAAAAGAAACCAAAGGCTTATGGTTAAGCCGGAACAAAAAAAGGCAACAAAGCCAAGCATGAAGTCAAGGGGTCCTAAATTTGCCTGACAAGAGTAACCTTGGGAGCTCTTGTCACAAAAGGATTTACAGGCCCTACTTCAACCCTAGGACACCAAAGAGGACCTGAGAATCTGAATTCTTGACAGATGCCCTGGGAGTTCTTATCAGACCAGCTTGGAAAATACCAAATTATTTCACTCTAATGAAGAGAAACCTCATCAAGGAAATCTGTTGCATCATTATTCTTTTTTTTCCCCTTAGAGGTACTTTCTGAAGTCTGCATAAAAGAAAACACAATAATAAAAAAGTATCTTTTCTTCCCCCAGAGACTTACTGAGATTAAGCTATAATTGTTTCCAACACAGGTATACAATTATTTTCTCTCTCATCATGTATCATCATCAACCCTAAATTGTGTTTACAGTTGTTATACCATCGATTTCAGACAGATAAAACCTTTACCAGATCTCCCAACAAGGCCAAGATGGTAAGGAGATGATTAAGGCTGATCTAAAATGTGGCAAGACTTTAACCAGAAAACATTTCCTGAGAATCAGGCAACACAATTTCATATGCCTACAGGGGCTGGCAGAAAACATGGAGGAGCACAACAGGGCAGACGGGGACCTGAGACAAATGAAGAACATCTGTTAGCCTAGCTAATGGAGGCTGTGGACCCAGTACAGGCAAATCTTTGGATGTTTGTCAAAGGTCAGCAATCGAGTACTCATGTGAAATCTCCCCAGTTTTAAATCCTGGTAACCAATTTAGAAACTGCCTATTTCCTCTCTTCCTACACTTAGGACCAACACACTTCTGGTCACTGTCCTATCAGGACAGATGTATACGTTTTCCAGTTTTCTTTTCTAGAGAACTCACTTGTCCTTTTTTTCAAGTATCCAACCATGCTAATGCACCGCCCTCCACCCCCCCCCCGCAAAACAGTCCCCAAATTCGTTCATGACTTTCAAGATAAAGACATTCAGTTTTAATCAGGAGAGAAATTGGGGGCCTCAGGGAGAAAGGGGAAACAACAGGTGCATCCAAATTGTAATCCTGGAGATTTTTTTTAAAGGGACCAGGAAACAGAAAAGCACGAAGGCAGTATCTGGAGGGAAGGTAAGTGGTGGCTGACCACCTTGGACAAGGGAGTCCAGGCCCCCACTTGCATACACCTGGCCCAGGAAACAAGGCAGCTCAGCCAGCTTTGCCTCTTCTGGCGGGACATCAGGAAGAGGTTGACCCTCCCTAAACTAGTTTCCTCCTTTGCAAAAGGGGAATAAAAAACACCTCGTAGCTCAAAAAGTTGTGAAGGTTAAATGAGAAAGGGTTTTAAAACAGTGTTTGGAGAATTTAATTTTGTCAAACCAAGAGGTTACTTGGCAAAGGGGGAAAGGAGTCAATAAGAAACAAATACTTTTATCTTAATAAGCTCCGGTCTGCCATAGGGCTGGTAGGGGACAAAAGTGATTCATTAGAGATCTATTATGACAGATCCAACCATTCATTCAGCCAATTATAACTAAGCCTGTCACAGTGCTTTACCTGAGGAGGACTGAGGTGAGCCAGAGACCCTGCTTTCAGGGAGTTTACGCCGTAGCAGGGGAGACGTGAAATAACAAAAAGAAGTGTAGAGTTACTCTTCAAGGAAAAAGAATGTGTTAATCATTCTCTGTAAGCCCAGGTCCCACAGGAGACATTAGTTTCTGAGACATCACAAGCTGCTGCCTGCTTCTAATCCTTGCTCCTCCATTTCCTAAATAGGAGACCTCAGACAGGTGACTTAACCTCTCTCTACGTCCAGTTCCCCACTGTCAAATGCTGGTGCCAATAACAGCACCGGCCTCATAAGGTTGTATGAGTTAAACCACACAGAGCGTCAGAACAGAAATAGTTAAGTGTTCAAAAGTATTAGCTATTACTGTTATCATTAATATTCCTGACCTGTG
This sequence comes from Eumetopias jubatus, assembly GCF_037043125.1. NCBI lineage: Eukaryota > Metazoa > Chordata > Mammalia > Carnivora > Otariidae > Eumetopias > Eumetopias jubatus. Next base: position 27,219,774 of record NW_028274809.1, read on the forward strand.
AACAGAAAAATTTTTTTTCCATTCAGTTACTCAAACAGGGTACAAGACTTATTTAAAAAACCAAACCGCTTTCCCTGTTAAAAAGACTACATACATATACACGTAGCCTGCTCTATCCTGAGGTAGGTGTCTCAGACACAAAATCTGTGACCCGGACATGAAAATGTACCCATCTCTGAAGTATACACTCCATTCAGCTACATGTGAAAGTTCAGAACTTTCCGGAAAAGCAGAATTATGTATATGATAGCACAATAAAAATCAAGTTTTTGTGAGAGATATTTACTAATCTTACACACTTAGTCTAGAATTCTAAGGTCAAGATTTTGCCATCATCAGTTGGGATACTGATAACCGAACAAGATGCAAAAGGAAAACAGCAGATTTAATCAGACAGAACAAAGGAAGACAAAACTCTTGTAACAGGAGTGACATAAAAAAAGGAAGTAACTGACCATCTTTTGTAAATAACACAAATTTGCAAATTTGCATGAGGTCACACAGGAACTTTACCTATTTGAAATAAATTTTATTTTTCTACCCCAACCCAAAGTAATGGCGGTTATTACTTTAAGGCCAGTTATCAGCAGGGCTCAAAAAAACCACTTGGCCAATCCAAGAAAATACAATTTGCAACTCTGTCACAATGTTGTGTAATCCTGAGAGTCCTACTGTTTTCTTCAGGTTCGTTTCCACATTTTAGAGCCAACTTCAAAAAACTAGCATCATCCTGATTCTGAACAATATTGATTATGTGCTATAACTACAGTGCTTAAAAATTACTTACAAAAAACTGACCTCCCTGAAGAGCAGGGTGCCTGAAGAGAAAATAAACAAGAAAATCAAAATTCGAACAATGATACAACTAATAATTACAGAGAATTTACTTTAGGTCAGGCACTGTATACGTATCGTGTTAGCTCATTTCATCTTCCAAAGTTGCCTAAGCGGTAGGTTCTATTATTACTCCCATTTTTCACATAATGAAACTGAAGCTCAATGAGGTTAAGTAGCTTGTCCCGGGTGACCCATCAAATGGCAGAACTCGGGCAATCTCACTACCGGTGCCAAGCTCTTCATCGTTATGGAAACCTTTCTCCCCAGCTTTGCCACTAACTAGCTATATGAGCTTGGGCAAGTCATGCCTATCCCCTTGGGCCTCAGTTTCTCTAACTGAAAATGAGAGACGTATCCTAGAGGTTTACGATTGCGACCGGGTCCCAAGTGCTAGGAGACCACACGTTACGTGGGGGAAGGGAAGGTGGAGGTTTGGGACGCAGTCGCAGTCCAGCATTCGGCCTCGGGGGTTCGCTCCAGGAAGGGCCTTCAGGACTCATCCCAGTCCCTTTTTCAGTACCGCGTTTACAGTGAGGCGCTCCGCGGTACAGGGACGCCGTGCACCCAACAGGCACTCAATAAAGGTGCGCCGAGCCCGCCCCGCGCGGCAACCCTGACCCGAGCCCCGCGGAGTTACCCGTCCATTACATCCAGGTGCAAATAATCGGCCCCAGAGTCCAGCATCCGGAGGCACTCAGCCCCTAAATTGGCCAAATCGCTGTTAAGGATGGAAGGGCCAATCTTGCAGCCAGACGCCATGGTGCTGGTTCCCAAGAGCAATTTACCCACGAGTCCCCCGGTAATACGAAAGTGTCGCCCCGATTGGCTGCGCAGTTTTAGCCCCTTCCCGGTAGAGTCTTCCGGACTCTACCGGAAGCAGCTGCCTGGGGGGAGGAAGTTCCGCCTCCCCGGGGGCGGGCTGTCTGCCCAGGGGCTTTGGGGCGGGGCCTCGCTTGCAGGCCCATTCTTCTTTCCCTTGACCTTCCTTCCGGAAATGAGCGTTTTAGGTTTCCCAGTCCTCGCAGGATTCGAGGAATTTGTTAATTTGCTTTACATCCCCTGCAGTTCCCTCTCCTCAGCTCTTGTCCTCACTTCACTTTTTGCTTCCCTATTGTTTGCATCTGTGCTGCTTTCCTCTCCTCTTGGGCTCTTGTGCTTGTCTTTAAAACACAAAACAAAGGGGCGCCTGGGTGGCTCAGAATGTTAAGCGTCTGCCTTCTGCAGAGGTCATGATCCCAGGATTAAGCCCCGAGTTGGGCTCCCTGCTCAGTGAGGAGTTGGCTTCTCCCTCTGCACCACCCCCACCCCGCCCCACGGGTTGTGCTCTCTGGCTCACTCCCGCTAATAAATAAAATCCTTTCTTCTCATCTCTGTCTCCTTGAACTCCTCTGAAGAGGTGAAGGAGTTAGATTTAGGGCAGGGTCCTCTCTCTTCCAGATACTAACTGGGTAACGCGGCAGTCACTTCCCCCTGCCTAATTCTCATCTCTAAGGATCTTCCCAGTTTTTAGGGTTGTTGTAAGGATTAGATAAGTGAATCCAGGTAAGGAAACCAGCACATGATGTCTGGTGCTCAGTACAGAATGTGGTGGTTATTCTTATTACTATTCTCCTTCTGGGCTTGTGGCCCTCATCCTTACCTTCTCTTTTTCCCTCTCAGTAATGTTTGGTGACAAATTGTAATACATTTATTTACTATTCAGACACAGTCTGGAAGAGGGTAAGAGTGTTCCTCAGCTAAATGTGCCTAGGGTCATTGAGTCAGGACCAGATGAAATAAAATCGCGTGAGGGAAAGAAAAAAAAAAAGGATTTAGCAAGAGCATAGCTTAGATGGTAGGGAATGGGCACTTTGTACTCTCTACCAAGGACAACTGGTGGTAACTTGTACTCCATCGTGGGTCCAGCCACATTCAGAGGGCAACCAGGTCCTTCACATTCCTCCTGGGAAATCTACCAGTTATTCCAGTGGGTCACAATCCAGGCAGAGAAATGAAGCTGGGGTACCCAGTTTCCCAAGTTGCCCACTCTGCTTTATTTTGAAGGATATTGGTGGAAAGCTTGGGTAAAATGGAGCTCAGCTGGAGCTGGAGGGAAGAATTGGAGGTGTCTAACTGAAGGGTAACCTCAAGCCAGACTGTGGGAGTTGAGAAGAGACATCAAGCACACCCCAGGGATGCAAAATGAACACTTTTCTGAATGAGTTAACCTATTCCCTATGTCAGGAAATGAGAAATGAAACTTAATCAGGCATCTTAAATATTTTTAGCTTTATTTTATTATATGTGCATATTCAAACACAGAGGTCTTAATATCTTTCATAAATATCTTTCATAAACGTTTCGGTATTTATTCATATGCATTTTTTTCCATGCTCTTTGGTCATTCATAACAGACTTCAAAGTCATCTGAGGGAAGTTGGCTGAGTAATCAATCTTTTGTTTTTACCTATAAAATGGCTAATAAAGGATTTTCATCCTGCAGTCACAGTGACTATTGAAAAATATTATGGAGGTACATTGATCTGTAATGCTAAATGATCCTGAAATAATATAAGTAAATTTGTCTTAAGCTTTTCCAAATACATTCTGCCCTTGTTTTTATTGTCCTGAGTGTCAAACCAAACTTTGTTTCTGAAATGCCGCAGTTGAGACCCACTAAAGTAAATGAGGAAGTGGGACTTTCTACTCACGGCCAAGACAAGGCCATGGAATTGGAAGGGTGAGGTCATAGGGCAACAGCATAACTCGGTGTGATAGCAGCAAATTCCAGAGACTTCATAAAATATCCTGTATAACTTGAGGAAGGGTATTTAGTTTGCCTTTTGGACTGTAATTCCATTTATCACCCTTTTTTCCTTGTTGGTCCCTATAAACACCCTAGTCTCATCATAGATGGTCTTAGAGCCAGACAGCAGAGTGAAGAATGGTCTTCATTGACTAAAGGGACAGATACTAAAGAAGGGAGGAAGGGTGCCTGGGGGGGGTCAGTCATTTAAGCACCTGCCTTCGGCTCAGGTCATGATCCCAGGGTCCTGGGATCGAGTCCCGTGTTTGGCTCCCTGCTCTGCAGGGAGTCAGCTTCTCCCTCTGCCCCTCCCCTGACTCATTCTCTCAATCTCTCTCTCTCTCTCTCAAATAAATAAAGAAGGGAGGAGATGTCACCCTGCCTACCGTGCTCTTGCAGGCTTGAAAGAGAAAACAGTTATTCCCAGCCTGTGCAACAGGCCCTAACCAGACACCCAAACACCATATATATATATATATATATATATATATTTTTTTTTTTTTTTCCTTCACCATTGTCATGCCCAGTTACGCCTTTTGATACGGTGGTTCTCAGTGACCTGTCCCAATGCATTCAATAACTCAGTTTCCTTTTCGGAAAAATCAAATAACTTATCTAATAGAATTATAAAACCAGCAAATACTGAAAAATGAAAGTAAAATGTTTTGCTATAGAAAATGCTGTATCCAGGATTTGAACTGCTTTAATTGAATCCGAGTGGTCTAAATCTACACCCACTATAACGGATGATACATGTTTATTCTGAGGTCTCTCAAAAGATAATTTCAGAAGAAGCAACCTCTTGGTTGAGTCCAATTTTTTATACATGGGAAGTAGGTGCCTGTTTTGATTTTCCTTTAAACAAGATAAATATCATTAAGCATCATAGCTTAAGAAATAATCTAGTATGACTAATCTGTATTTATCATATATAATAAATTTTAGTCATATACTCAATAATATTTTGATTACAAAAAACTGTTAATTATCCTGAACTTTTTCTGATCTTCCCCAACTGTTTTTTTTAAATAATTATTCTTTCAAACTCCAGGTAACAGTACTCCTGAGAATACATCTTGAGACAATCTTATGCACATACATATAAATTATCAATTACACATAAACATTCAACACATTACATTCAACACATTTAAGGGCACCTTAAATGGAACAGATGCACACATCTGCAAAATCTCAGTAGTCCCAGTATGAAAACATTCCCACTCTATAAGGCCCTGTTTCTCAGAGTGGAGGCTTTTTTGCAAGGTACAACGATACTTAGCTTATTAAAAAAGTTTCTAACAGACTTCCATAACACTAGAGTGAAGGAGTGAGGCTGAAAGACAGACATGCCAGTATCATCATGTTCAAAACAGCCCAGGACCTTTGTAAGTACATATAAAGGTATTTAGAATCCTCAGATATTCAACAATCTTCTTTGACCCCTTTACTTTTTAAATATTTGATACAATTATACGTGGAGAATTTGGATCAAGAATCAAAAAACTGGAACAAAGTGCACACATATATAGAGACTCATATAGCCCAGACACTTGTAATTACCAAACATAAGGCCTCTAACACTAATTGAGCAGCATAATTTTTAACAGGCAAAATACATCAGCTTAGAAAGAATCATAAAACCACTTTATATGTATATTTCTGCACTTGAGAATTAATTCAACATTAAGTAAATGTTCTGAAAATTTTGTAAAACATTGAAAGAGGCCATATACCCCCTCTATTTTCTCAAGTTTTAGATTTGAAATTTTTCATTTTGTCCATTATCTTTAACTCACAGATGTCTTTAGTTCTTTTAGTAAATGGGACCCAAACCCCAAATTCTATTTGAAAGTATAAATCACAACCAAAGCAATGCCTATTTAATAAGCAATTCTAACAGAAAAAAATAATTTCCCTTTGTGATTTGGGTGACTTTAGCGGGTCTCCTCTCTATATAAACATACTTTTCATAGCCAATGTAGTTGAAGTTAAAGCATACAGAATGTGTTTTCAATTCATTGCAATGTAATCAAAATCTGTAACTTTAATTGGAGGACTAGAAAAATGCACGCACACACACACACACACACACACACACACACACACCCCACACCAAATTAGGTACATATATGAGTTTTTATATGTTTAGTAGTTATGTAACAGTTTTCTAATGTAAACTGTTAAAATTTTGAAATTCAGTTTTGAACTATATGATGCCAAGCCCTGTTACAGGATCAGTAACACACTAGATACGGCCTCATGAGCCTTCTAAGTTTTATGCTTTTCTTGAAGTAAGTGAACTTCAAGTTAAAGTGAAATACACAAGCTGACTGTGTCTGTGAAGAGATTGCTCACTTTATAATTTTCCCTCATAAATGTAGATGTCTAAAGGATCATAGAAAAATTGTTAACGTTGAGAAAAAGTTATTTTATTGAACCAATTCTAACAATAACCTTAATATCTGAAAATATGCCCTCAAGGGCAGGCACAGGATACTGTAATCACATCTTCCAATATCTCTTAATCTTGGCATTGACGTGGTCATGGCTAGAAGTAGGAATACGATCTCTTTCTAGCTATTATATTTACATTTAGCTTGTATCATAGTATAGGCTGTTTAGGTTCTTAATTCAAAATTACATCTGATAATTTTTAGAATATTTTCTCTCTAATGTGGTTGTGAAATGGAATGATCTTAGGGCTTTAGCATTTTGATTTACAACATGCAAGGTAAATGACGGTTGAAAAATAAGTATTGAAAAATCCACATCTTTAAAAATAGTACTTTTTTCTTTTTCTTGTAAATGGCTGTATTGTCGATCAAAGCAAAAATGGCTGCAGGCTTATTTATTAGTCTCCTCAAACTAATATTTTCCTTATTGATTATTTTTATGTAAATTGCTACTCATATAGCCACCTGATTTAATATTTTTGAAACTATAAAAATAAACATTTGCATGAGATGTATAACGTGAGTAATCTCAAAAATTGCATTCTCTTTTTAGTACATATTATTTGTTAATATTCCTAGGTAAGCAGCTCCATAATAGTATATATTTTTAACTGCTCGAGGCTTCTTGAATCATAAATAATGTGCAGTGAAATGGCTCTTTCCTCTTAGTCTTCCCTGGTTTTTATGGTCTTCACACAACCAAATTATCTTAGCCATTGATTTTTTTAAAGATGTTTATGAAACAACGTGCGCATTAGCAGCAAAATCTACTGAGATTTGTGTCACCCGTTGGATGTAAAGTGCTGTGTTTTCATCTTTTCCAAGCAAAAGTATTCACCTTTTAGGAAAGCGATCCCTCCCACATCTTGTCTACACCTGCCACTCTTAACAAGATACGGAATTAAACATGAGACTCATCTAGGTCTCCGTCAGTCTCCCCCAGCTCGGTGGGCATCAGAGTGAACTGGCTGGACAGCAGGGGGTTCTCCATGCCGTGTTCCTCACTGATGTGAAGGACAGTGTCTCCGTGCTGTAGGAGGATGGATGTCTCAAGGCCTGTGAATTCTTCAGGGTCTGAGAGCTGCGTAGAGAGGGGACCATGTGCTGGAGCACCTTGCACTTCTGCGTCCTCCCTCTTTTCTCCTTCTTCAGCGGGGAGGGGCTCACTCTGTCATCAAAAGGATCATGACATCATGGAAATCAGGATAGGTGTGAGGACAGAGGATCAAAAATGTCATTGTCTACCTGAAGCTGGACAAGGATGCTGGCCAGTCCCAGCTCTAGCTTTTGTCATATGTGAGCTCTTACATGGACCCTTTCACCCTTGCAAGCCTGTTTCCTAACCTGCAGCATGAGTGTATTTTTTTGCACTGCTTACCCTGTAGACTCTGAGGATAACAAGATGGTGGTGTTACGAAGCCTGTTAACCATTCAACACTCTACAAACGTATGTAGTATTATTGCCCCTTAGCTTTCTCTAAATGACGCTGGGAAGGACATGGGGCCTATGGGGATTCATTTATAAAAATTCAAAGAAGAAAAAAAAATCAAGACAAGAAAAATATCAAAATGATGAGAAAAAAGATCGGAATATTGAGTTCCTCTCATCTCATAGGACACAGACGGCTCTCTATTTATAGGCTTCTAGACCGGTAACTTTATTTTCCTTTCAAATTGAACTACCTTTCAACCAGGTATTGTATCATGGTTTTCAATGGTTATTTTCATTATGAAATATTTTCTCTTGGGTTTTTCATAACAAAGAATCCCAAGATTTCTCTTATTCCTTCTTAAGTAGATGTATTACTGCCCACATACTTTATATGGATGTTCTTGTCCATGACGACAGGACTGTTGTCTGTCTGAATAACAAAATGTTACGGACTCAGACTTCCATTATATGGAATAAATGTGCATATCCATGTTGTTCCTAGACACAAGTGTGCAGGGGGCAAGCCTCGCCTGTTTCTTTAGAGCCCTCACCTGCCTGGGAGACAGGCTGTGAAGATCAGCAACTACAGTGGCAGGGGAAGACGTGAGGACTGGTTTGCTCATTCCTTCCGGCTTCTTAGATGGGGCTGGACTGCAGCCTTGGGGCTGGCCTGTGGCGGGAAGTGTTTCTGGTGGGGCGGCGGCTGGCTCCGGCTGAGCCTCGATGAAGGTCACAGAACGTTTCTGATCTGCTGTGGGTCAGAAGTAAAGCAGTAAATGGGGAAAACATATATTGTCAAGTGCTTAATAATTAGCTCTAACCAGTGTTTCCTGGCTTTTCTTTGTAAAGACACTGCTGGCTTAGTAATAAATAAGAGCATATTTGACTATTATGTACATGTTTTGATTTCACCTCCTGATAAAGAGAACTTGGGTAGAAAAAATCATTTTTACATAAATGGCTTAAAACAAGATTTCCATAGAGCATTAGGTGAACTTGGTCATCGCTCATAACAGCTACCAACAAGACTTAAAAGTCCCTATCATTCATCATTTCTTTGTCTTCAGTAAGACATAACAAACTCGGTTCCCAGCTTGGGTAAAGAAAACACAACCTTCAAGAATCAAATCTCATAGTATTTGTGGTTTTTCTTGAACTCTTCCATTTCCCTAGACCTGTGGGGAAAGGATAGGGGAGGAAAGGTGGAAAAGAAGGAAAGGCACTAAAGTGCTCTGGGAAACTTCTTCCTTTATCCTGAGCAGGAGCTCGGGGGCTGCAGACCTTCTTGACTGAGTTGCATGACACTGAATCAATGATATAGTCGGAAGGGACACAGGAGGCCTCACCAGATGGCTTCGTTTTAGGTTGAATACTCCTGCGAGTGGTTGACAGCCGAGCCCCGTGGCGGTTTTTGGGTTCAGTCTGCGTCTTCTGACGTGACAGTAGAGGACGTCTTAGCTAAAGAGAATAGGCAGAATAAAGCTGGCAAGAGGGTTCTAACTGCCTGGGAGGAAACTGTGCTCAGAGGATTCTATGATGTATTCTTTCCTTTATGGGTTTCTGTGGATGCTTGTACTTGTAGCTGATAAATTAAACTTCTTTCTGCATATGGAACGACTGAGTATTTGAATCTGGCATCCTCTTTAACCAATTCTATCTCCCAATTATTAGTTCTTTCCCTATGCCAAGGACATAAATCAATATAATTTAAAATAGTCAATGTGACAATTTCAGGATACATAACTAATAAGCATTGCTTGTTGATCAGCCTTTGCTCATCTAGAAGTTGTAGTGAAACACATGCTAATTTTCAAGGGGAGGTTGGTGAAAAAATTTCAGTTGCTGAGAAAGTGTCTGGTATGCAAATGCTGGGAAGCTCCAATCAAAGTGACTGTACAAAGGCTCATTTAAATTTGTATGTAGAGAGTAAAGGGACCCCACCTAAGGAAATCTGTAAAGATGGTCTTTACTTTGATTTCGATTTTAACCTGAATCATTAATTGTGAAATGAGGAAGAAAGGACAACTGGGTCTATGCCTGTATATAGAAACGGGCCTTACATCAACTTCATAACAAATATTCCTTGCTCAGTAAGTTTGGTCGGGAAAGGTTTCTGAACAGGGGACAAAGAGAAGTATAGACCTGCTTATGAGCCTAGGAATCAGCTTTACCAATAAGAAGATTCAAAAGCTAAAATAGAAGCTAAAAACTCTCCACTTGCCCAAGTACTTACGTTTTAAAGTTGCTCTTGTACTGCTTATTTCAGGCAGGGAGAAGGCAAAATATGATCTCCATATTCATGGGCATTACAAATTAACTAGAGCTTCCATTTCATAGGATGACTCTCCTGCCCTTTCCGGGTCTGCTTACCTGCCTCAGGCCCCTCTTCCTCCCCAGCGGCTGCTGAATGAGGAGGTTCTGTTGGCCAGGTTCACTCTGGACACTTGGCACCCTGTCAAGCATCAACAGTGTTAGCGGACCTCGGAGAGAGTACAGATGACCATCCTCTGCTGGGTGTTAGCCAAAGCCACTTCTATGAAACAGTCACTTCAAAGATACCATTATCTTTGAAGGAAGGTTGGGAAAGTATCCCTGGGATGGGAGATTTCAAGGGTTTGGGAGGGAGGACGAGGCCTCGTAGCCCCAAGCTGCCAAAATTGAGATTTTGATTTTAGTCACTGATGCCATATCTATCATTCAGCAAAACATTGGTTCGATCACACCCCTGGTTTGGAAGCCACCAAAAGGTTAAAGATGTCACATTCTAATCTCAATTTTTTTTTTTCCAAGGGGAAGGGAAAAGGTGGTGACAAACAAACACAAACAACTCTATCACATGGATGGGAACACCTTTGTTAAAATTTCAATTTAAATGAAAATAAGATGGACAGATATCAAACACATCAGACACAGGATCCATTTGGGTGAAGGGGCACATTCAACACATGTTTGCAGCCTGAAGTCTCTGTGACTACTGAGTAAATGAATAGTCACATGGGTAGACAATTAAATGTTTTTTAAGAAAAGATTTTAGATTTAAAAGGCCGGCAAAATAATCAAGCTATCAGAAGAACTCAGAAACTTAATTGAATAGCTGCACTCAAACATAATGTGCAATTTATAAAAACAACAACCTGCTCCCCCCAAATTTACTGTGTATGTGTGTATTTTATATGCAAAAATGACTCCTGACAGTGGTTGCTACTTCAGTGTTGGGTGAGGCTGAAAATACTGTCATGGGCCCATGATCCATTTTCATTCTGCATGCATGTATAATAGGTATTTATAATGGGAATGGCGGTGAAAAAAACGAAATGTTTTGTGCCCAGAGAACATTGTAATCCTGTGGATGATGCCAATGTGCTTATTTGGTTAATGGGCAACTGATTTCTGCTTTGCCTTTGCAAAAGGAGAGTCATCTACAAATTGTTTTTAGAGTAAAATATTCCACAGAGGAATCCAGAGTCAGCAACTGTCCAGGAAAAAGAAAGACTATATTCATTCATTTCCATTAAAAGAGAGAGAGAGAGAGAGAGAGAGAGAGAGAGAGAGAGCTATTTAAAATATCTAGCTGCAGTTGTAGAGAAAGAAATTGGTGGCAAGATAGACAATCAGATGTTTCCCCTGTTATGTTAACAATTGGTTAACCATCACCTGGGTGATAGTCATGTCTGTAATTTTTTTAAAGGTCTTACTCATATTTCCACTAGAAGAAAATCAACGATTACCAAATGGAGTTTCTCAACGTTTTTATGAAATAAGGATGTCATTATATCATAATTATACCATTTGGGATACACAGTACAAAATTTGATAAAGAGTCCCCCAAACAGATGCTTTTTAAACTTTCTTGTTCTCCTTAATGTCAAGTTCAAAAGATCAATATACATTATTTTTATACATATGTGACCTTTCTATGAAGATGGAAAAATACTCAAAAGAACAATGCAATAAATTCTGATAAGCAATCCAGACTATGTTGCTGGCATGTTTGAAGTGACATCTCCTTATTAATTATACATTTTAACATGTGCCTTAAATTGGAAAGAGTATTCGATCACCATATGCACAGAAGTAGAAACAAGTTTCTCCCAAATACCAAGCAAAGCTTTCTTTGGGATGGTTTCTTCATTGACATCTAAATGTTACCTCAGTTCCCTTGGCCATAAAGGGAGGTTAATACTTACCACCTACCTCCCATTAAAGTCGAGGAAAGAAGTTAGTTGATGTAAAATGGTTTGGACATGAAAAGGGATGTATATAGCATGCTTCTTTGTTTTACATTTGATATTTGTAATGAGTTTATTGCTTCTAGAACACTAAAAGGAAGTGGGTTATAAAATGTTTTGAAAATAATTGGGCAGAGAAAATGAAATTGAGGCAGTCCCCTTGTCTCGTTTTTATTCAGTAACCGGAGATTGTGAGAAAAAAATGGTGCAAGAAAAGAAATACATGTTACTCAGGGAGTGTTAATGTCAAAGCATAATGGTAGTTTCATGATGATTATTCCAGAGAGGATTATAAGCACCAAAATTTTCTCTATGGATAGAGAGGCTTATATCTAAGAAATGAATCAAGTTTACAGCTTCAGTAATTAGCTGTTCTATGTAAATGATACAGTATTTCATTGGTGGAATGCGCATATCGAAAATGAAATTATAGAACGTGTCCCTGGAAGTAGTATATCCCAGCTAAGACATTATATTCTCCCTAAAAGAGGTGTACTGGGGACATCAAAGTCTGGTTTAACTGGGTGCAGCTGGGACACATTCATTGACAGCCAGAGAAGTTAATAATGGAAGTAATTTATGCAGAACACATTACTTTCTCTCAAGTCTATATCAAGTTGCATAGAAAAAGTAGTTTCAATTTAGTTTCAAATTCTCTCCAAGTCATGTACTATTTTAGTAACCTGTAGGATTTATGATTTGTGACCATAAGAATGTACAGTACTAAAACCAACCAGGAGAAGACCAAGGTGTTTGCCCTAAGCGCCTCTCTCAAGAAAACTGGTTTCTCGAAAATGTTAATCTTGAGAATGAGAAATGGCCGATTTTCCACGTTTTCACAAAATAATAGGTTAAAACAATAAAGATAAAAGGAAATAAAACATTCCCAATTGAAACTAAAATTATCCTTTGTATTTTGGAGTCACTGAAAAACATCACTATGGCAAACCATATAATGATCTAGATTTTAGGGAAGTACATGCACTCAGGGCCTGGCAGAATTTTGACTCAACTGTCTACGAAAAACAAAAACACCTTACTCAAAATGCAAAGAAGTAATTTATAAGCTAGCGAAGTTCAGACAATGTCAGGAGAACAATTCTGGCACAAATTGCCTCTTTTTTCCTGTTTCAGCCCGAGGGCCTGGAGTGTAGTATACAAATATGTATGCAACTCCTAAATGAGATATATACCTAATGGAACTTCTTAAAATATAGGATAGGTGAATGAGGGGACATTCAGTAATGTAATAAAAACATAATACGTAAAAATGTAATAATAATTCATATCATTCATTTAAATTACCAAAAAATGTGTAGACTGAGACATAGATATATTTCATAAATAAAAAATTTAAGTGGAAGCACTAGGTAAGACTAGTGCATGGAAAATGAATTAGTACTTTCATTGCCTCTACCTGTGCTTTTAGTTTCAACTTCAGTATTGTTAGAGAAATCTAGAGGTGGAATACAAGACACAAAGCACAGCCATTTACCCTGAGTGACTGTCTTGTGATAGGAATGCATAAAGCTAGCACCAAAGGAGCCATAAAGCATTCACAGAGAACAGGGAAGTAAACAAGAGACAAAATTCTACTTTTCCCTTTCCCAATAAAAGATCATTGTTTGAAATTTACTTAGCCTCCACAATGTCAGGGAGCAACATTTCCTGTCCCCTTAGAAGTCCTTCTAGCTGGACTAAGAATCAAATTAACATGAGACAGATTAACAGGAGAAAATCAAATTCTATAGGTTTAAGTATGGAGAATCCACATAGATCATGGAAATTCCAAAGACAGGCAAAATGAGGTCTTTAGGTCATTCTGAACTAAGGAGAAGGGGTTTGGGGTAGGGATTTCAGAAGAAAGGAAGGCACTTTGCAGGGTGATAGGAAGAGCCGGTTTTTGGTAATTAGATGTTTGCCCTGCCATACAGATGGGTCACTCAGATAAAATTGATCTCTGCTAATAACCCTTATTCTGGGAAAGACCCCCAGTGTAGAGTCTGCTGTGTGGTTAAGAGAAGGACAAAAGTTTCTCTCGATGCCACAGGGTCTCAAGTGCCTTCAGCTCAAAATAATCCACATGCCAAAATGGAGCATTCTGGGGAGTCTGTCCTGACCCCCTTCAACAACATCCAGAAAATGGAAGCTAAATGCCACAGAATTTAGAGAGGAGTGGCTGGAATCAGAGTAAAAAGGGAGGATAATCTGGATCTCAGATAGCCAGTAAGAACTGAGGCAGCACTGGCAAAGGCCATATCTGTGTATCACAACACGCATTTTCTTAGCCGTTCATTCTCAGTTACACGAGAAAGGCTTAAATATTTTTCTAAGTACTTGGAGAGTACTTGCCAAGTTTTCATACTTTGGAAATGTGGATGATCATGATATGGGCTCTGCTAAATAGGTTATTTTTATTTTGTCTCACCCAGGCTACACAGTCTTGCTCAAACTTGAGCCACATTCTTTTTTTTCACTGGGATTAAAATTACCCTTACAGAATCAAATAGCATTATAACCTCTTTTTAAAAAATTAGAATTGATTGTCAATTCATGCCTTCCAAAGTATTCTAACGTGTCCAAACAAAATCTGATCTTCAAGTATAAACATCCAGGCTAAGTGCTTGAAGAACTTCTGTATGTCTAATTCTTCTGGAGAAAACATGATGGACAGTGTGTGTATTTGGGGGCAGGTACAGGGAGGGAACATCTACAGTGAGTTTCTATGCCTCTAAGAGCAATATTCTCAACAGAAGGGAATGGGATACTATTTTAATGTATTAATTTCCAAAAGAAAGAATTTTTCCTCCATAGCATAGTGCGTCTAACAGGCTGATACCTCTTGTGATGAATATTCAAAAGAAACCAGATAGCACAATTTTAAAAAAAAATCCTGGAAGAAATTTTCAAAAGGTCTGCATAATTTTTATTGGTTTCTATCTATCTATCAGGTCACCCTCGTTATTCTGGTCTCTTCCTCATTTATCCCTCAGGCCAACTTGTCCCACTGACCTAAAATAAATGCTCTTTCAAAAGCAAATCTCCAGAAAATGTGCCAAAATGTGGGGGTTAAGGGAGAAGCAGGGTGTATTACTTTCCTTTGGGCATGCTTCCTGATATTCTTTTTTTTTTTTTGTAAGAAGGCTCCACGCCCAGCATGGAGCCCAACGCTGGGCTTGAACTCACGACCCTGAGATGAAGACCTGAGCTGAGATCAAGAGTCAGACTCTTAGCCAACTGAGCCACCCAGGCACCTGCTTCTTGGTTTTCTTTAAGGTTTGGAGCCAGATTTTCCTTAGGACTACTTTGGATGTACTTTAGGTCCTGAGTGTTCGGGTGTGTGCTAAATATAATTGCCTTGGTTAATCCCTACTGCTTCTTTAGGATCTGAAAATTCTGCAACATAAAGAAGTTTCATGCCAAAAATAAGAATGCCTAGAAACCAAATATAAATAAGTGCATATCCTATTTTATGACCCACCTCTTAGTAAATGCCAAAAGTTCCTCTCCTCCAAAGAGAACTTGGTGACATGATGGAGTTCAAGAAATATGACTTGAAGGGTCTGGCAAAGGTGGATGTGCTACTGGCTGGTGGGATTCCTCTGCATTAATAGCATTATTTAGAATCCAAGTGAACACCTCATCCTCTGTTTCCTTAATGACCACCATGGAGTGTGCGTGGCTAACACCCAGAACTAAAACATGCCAGTTATAGGAACAACAACAGATCGACAACAGTTGGTCTAAAACAGTATCCAAAGTCCTGACATGACTGACTAAATCAGTTGTAGATAAAAGCTACAATTTTGGCTCTGAAACAGTCTCACATAGCAAGAACTTTGGGTTTACTCCCACTGGTGCTGGACCCAGGGCAGACTGGTTCCAATAACTCCAAGTTCAGCAATTTGAACCCTGAACCTGCCAGAGATGGCCAAATCCTTTAGAAAGTTTATAAAAATCAACTCAAATGCCTGCCTTCCCTCACCAAACCTGGACTAGTATTTACTCAGCAAGAGTAAAATTTGGCCTAATTGGAAGAGCCCTGGGACAAAGTCGGCCAAATGCAAGTCTGGTTTAATCCTTTCCACTCTCCAAGGGCCACTGAAGTTCTCTTCTAAGTGAGGTGCACCTGTCTCAAATGTAATTTTCAGCATCAAACAAATGCATTCTTTGAAAGTAGTGGTCAAGGCGCTAGACTTGGTTCTGATCTCTTCAAACTCTGTGAACAATGAAGGGAAACCGTCTCATTTGACCTCGCCCCCCCAGCTCTCAATAATGGACTTGAGTCTGCACTCTGCAGCACCGCACTTCCACGTTTACCATCAATAAGAGACTGGTCTGTCAAGGCAAGGGCTTGCAAACACAAATGAATGCCATGATTTGTGGGTGTAGTAAAAAAAAAAAAAATGATACACCCGATGATGGACTAAATTTCCCATTTTCAATTGCTGAAGAAAATGTGAAATCTGGACAAGATGCAAAGAAAACAAAAAGAAAACAAAGAATATCCTGTCACCGGAACAGCCTCTCAACATTTCCTCATCTTTGTGTTAAAGCAATAAACACGTTGTATTGTCCTCACTATATAACGCAAACCTGGAAGGGGATGTTTTCTCTTGAGATGGA
The DNA here is from genome assembly GCF_037043125.1 of Eumetopias jubatus. NCBI lineage: Eukaryota > Metazoa > Chordata > Mammalia > Carnivora > Otariidae > Eumetopias > Eumetopias jubatus. Next base: position 27,236,139 of record NW_028274809.1, read on the forward strand.
ACTAAGGCACTGTTCGAATGAACAAGAAGCATCACCCCTAATGAGGATTAGTTGAGAGGTGTGAATCAACAGCACAAGATTAGGAATGTTTGACGTGGTTTATCTGAGTGTTAAAGGTGCAGTCCCCCTTTCTGACGCTTTAAACCAATAGCCCAGGTATCTTATTGTCTGCATCATAAGACTTCTCTTACTTACCGAGAAATGTTTGTGTCTGACATTTCATGGCAAGTTTGGGAGTCCTCTTTGTGCTGGGACAGACGTTCTTTTTATGTGTTGTTTGAACAAGCTACTATAATAGCCTGCCACATAGCATGCATCAAAGAGAGGGAATTACAGAAATTGTATCAACATCATTACTCTTATTATAGCAGCATTGTTTGTTTTCTTACCATCCATGCTATGAACTAAAAGACCTGTCTGGATTTAATAAGGGGCTTCTTGATGATGGGGAGTTGTATTAAAAGGCTTCTGAAAAACAATTCTTAAGGGCTATCAGTGTGGGAGGGAATGACTGGATGGGATAAGATTAACATTTAGCATATCAAATGTTTTAGATGCCCATGGGACAAGCCCTTAAAAGAACGCCACAGTTGTTTTTTTTTTTAAGAAAGCTTTTTAGGCCATTTGTGATTGAGCTCTGAAGCTGCAAATGAAGGAGGCTACACCTTTGACTTCCAGGCTCGTGTGTTCATGAGCGACAAAGGGCAAGAAATGGAAAGAGATATCAAGACCGGGGTGGGGGGGGGGCGCGGCGAGAGGAGACAGAGAGACAGAGAGACAGAGGAGACAGGGAACAGCTAGTTTCCCAGCACAGACACCAATAGACAGGTAGCGTTGACACTGTACCTAGAGAGGCTGCCCTCGGCGGCCAGGCCCTGGGAGTCATCGAGGACATTAGGTTCACTGCAGGAGGGGTAGGGAGATGAAGCATTTAGGGAAAGAAAATGCAAACAAATAAAAGAAAAAGAAAAAAAGGCATGCAATTTTCTGCTTCCAAGAGCCAAAAATAAATAAATTTAACAGAACAAGAAGGAGAAGGAGACAGGTAACCATTTCACCTTGTGCTGGGTTTGTCAAGACATAGGACTCGAGGTAATGGGGGAGGAGGGACTTTGGGTGGGTATGACTCTCAGAGGAGTGATCTATTTATTGGTCAAGAGTTGGGACTTAAAATGAGCTCCAAATGGACACATGAGCTCTGAAGTGCATTGTAGAATGAATCTGTAGAAGACAAGACTATCATTCCTTTGGTGACCATTTGGCTGGGTGGTTGTTACTTTCCATTTGTCTGAGTATCTACGTGATTCTTCATTGACCAGGAGCCTGCTTCTTTCTCATGTGTTGTGACATTATCACACAAAAAACCACTTACCATGAATTGGCACAACCAAACTCTTGGAACTGATGCCATTAAGAGAAGCAAAGAAAGAACTCAACTTCCCTTGCTAATTTTGCAATGGAAATGCAAGTCAGCAACAAGCCGGAGGAAGATAACCCCGGCATATTTACCTGGAACTCTCATTTACCTCCTCACTCCACCCTCTAGTGACTGAATTGTAAATGCCAAAAGAAGAAACCTGTCAGGTTGGTGAGAGAATAATTAAATAGTTCATTGATTTATTTGGATGCAGCTGATTTTGGGATTTGTGAACAAAAATTGTGTCATATTTTCTCTCTCCTTCACTACCTAGCATCGGGCTAAGCAAGCATCCACAAGGCACTCAATAAATACTTACGAAATTGAATGGAATTAAACTATTTAAAAAGCTGGAGGGCCTGCCCCCCCCAATTGTTTACCTAATTGTACACTGTAGAAATAGCCTCTGTGTCCAGAAAGAGGCTCCCTTTCCCTAATACACATAGATATTACTACTTTCACTAGCCTTCCAAAATATGACTCAAGCCAAAAGGCTTAACTATATGATTTTTCTGGATTTCCAAAATATCCATAAGAGAAGAAATTTTCTCCCTTGAAACAAGTTAGCCTCTTAATGAATATGTACATACAAAGGGAATGGATGGTCTGGTTAGTTCAGGTAAACCACCAAAAAACCCTCTATGTTAAATTCCTACAATTCCCTAATTTAAATAAAACTTTTACATGAATTGCTGGATGGCTTTCTCTTATCCTTGATAGAAGCTTGCACATGCTAGCAATTAAAAATGAATTGATAGTTACCAATATTAACTGCTTGTATGACTTTGCATCTTTTTAGTTTTTTTGGACATTTTATAGTTTAACTCTAGTTTTGTTCGTGCATTTTATTTAAAAGACCTCCTTTTTAAAGGTAAGTTACCAAAAGGTAGGTAAAACAATCTCTTACAATGATAGTAACCCTTATATATTATTAATTTTTGTATTAACCAAATGGTACATAAAATACTGTTTTCTTTATAAGTATGCAATTTACTTATTAATCATCTTTTATCATTTTCCCCTAGTTTTTGATATTCTCCAAAGTTAGGCTTTATTTCACAAATTTTATTTCATCTGTAAAGTTCATGAACTATTTGCTAAAGGATTTGGGCATAAGGTAATTATTTCTGCATAATACTGATTTTACCTGAACATTAGAATGTGCTATGATTTTTATTATTTTCCACATATGAAGTATACCACATCAAATCTGTAGATATTAAAAATAAAGAACAAGCTAGCCAAAAACACATAAGGCTAACTCTTTGAAACCATTCAGTTCCTGAAGTGATAATATCATTGGCTCTGAAATAGACAATGTTTTGACTCTTACATCAGATCATTTTCTATGTTTGATATATGTATCTTGGAACTTTTATGTATGTTCTTATAGGGCAGAGAACACATAAAGAAAATGTCTTAAAGTGTTTAGTCATGGAATCATATAACTATAGAGAAGGTACTGTAAAGGTCACTTTAGCCAACCTCCTTTTTCACAAAGAGCACTGTTGGCCCTTGTTAAATGACCTGCCGAAGGTCACACATAGTGGCGTAGGTCTTTTTCCACTTGGTTAAGCATCGCTACCTCCAACTAAATGCTAATGACATACCAAAAGTCTAAACTCGACCACATATATCAAGCTAGTCCTATACACTAGCCAGGTACTCATTATTAGCTTAGCTAATGATTTATGTGAAATATGAGAATATCATTTGACAACCAGAAAAAAGACCATCTATCTACTTCTAGAGAGTTTTTAAGTTGAAACAATGCTTGGATCAGAAACTGGGATCCCTTGTACTGGTCTGGCTTAGAAAACTCTTTGCAAACTGTTGCCTTGCATGACTTTGGTTGAAAAGTCCTTTGTCGAATGGTCTATATAAAAACACAATCCTCTGCTTCTCTTTTAGCCTTTTTAGAACAACAAAAGTGAATTTTCAGAATTCTACCTTTGCCCCCAAATGCAGAGTATAAGATATCCGTGGCTCTTTACCTTTGGCTGGGTAACATGCCCACCTCAGCCTGAGGTGCAGACATGCTAGAGACGTGGCTGGAGAACCGCCTCCTTCCAATGGTGCTCAGAAGGTAAGCTTCTTGTTCACTTACCACACTGGGCATGCTTACAGAGTCATCTGATAGGGGACAAAGGAATGGAGTGTTATAATGTGGTCATGTTAATCTGAAGACCCAAACCGAGTTTGTACTTGGGTTCCGTCCTTGGCTTGGGTTCCCACTTTAGGGTAATCTTTAAAGCTAAATTATCATTCGTCCCTTTGTACAGATTACAATGTAAGACTCCCAAAGGTCTTAGTTTTTAATCTGTACAAAGGGACAAACAATTCTTCACATCCACGCATCTCCCACCCTCAAACAGCCTGCATGAAATAAATGTAAATATCTTGTCCATTTTTACAAGTAAGTTATTTGTGAAAGTCAAGAGGTATCTGATTTCAGAAAAGCTGGACTAAAAATTTTTAAACATTCTGAGAATAGTGCAAAAAGGAATATTGTTACTAGATGAGTCAAGTATATTTCTTTGACACTGAAAAACTACATTCAGTACATTTAATGATTTTTAGACTGCTGAGGGCAAGACTATTTCAGATAGCTTTAGGGTAAATATTTGAAAACCTCTAAAATTTAAAAAACAAATGCTTATTTTGACCTGAAGTTTTAAACTTGACGCATATAGTCTTATTTTCTTCGTGAAGCAGAAATCAATGTATTCAAATCCATGTGAAAGTTAGCTTTAGCACAGTATTTGTGACAAGATGGCCTCATTTTAAGTGAGTTAATGGTGTTTGTTGCTGACCAGTAAACATATTTTTATTTATTTTTTAAAGATTTTATTTATTTATTTACCAGAGAGAGAGGGAGAGAACATACACACACAAGCTGGGGGAAGAGCAAGAAGGAGAGGGAGGGGGAAAGAATCTCAAGCAGACTCTACTCTAAGCGCGACACAAGCCTCGATCCCATGACCCTGAGATCACGACCCGAGCCAAAACCAAGTCAGACGCTTAACCAACTGAGCCACCCAGGCGCCCCTGAACAGTGAACATATTTTGATTAATGTAGTGTTGTGTTGAACTTATGCTACCATGTAAGGTCATCTGACGTTCTTTATTTAAAATACCCCAAGTGGTCGTATTTCTAATGAAACTTCTTTCAAACCAAAAAGGTGTATATGAAGAGTGCCAGAAATTTTAATTTGTTACATAATGACTGACTTGAAGTTGATTCATGTTACAGAATGGTATTTCTTTTTTAGGTGTGTTCACAGAGAAGGGAATAAGCAAATGTGCCTTGAAAACATGAAAAACATGGTAACATAAATAGAACTATTTCTACAAAGTCCTTTCCCATATCTCACTGATTTTTCCTCCTATTTAAACTCATATATCACTTCACAGTCTCTCAATATTTGTTTGATGATTAATTACATGCTGCCTTCCATTCACCCTTTTGTTAAATGTTCTTTATTGAAAATGTCTGTCATCTCCTCTACAGGACTAGATCTAAGATCTCAGAGAACATATTTTTTCTCATACTTTCTTATACCTCATCTTGTACCTGTTACGTCTTAATATGGGTTTGATGATAGAATGGGAAAATAGTTTAAGTCAAAGTAGTCAACCATTTGGCTTTTATACCCATCCCATATAAATTAGTACACACCCACATCACAACCACACATTTGTTAGCAACTCTGTTTCCACTGGGATGGTTGTGCTGTCTAAGAGCAGCGATATTAGCAAAAAACTGCACGTTCATCAGTGGGTTTAAGTGCTGGCTCCCAATCGGTGATATCGCTCTTTATGTCCTCTCTACTTTTCTCTCCTATCTCCTTCCTGCTGGCTAGGAGGTTACCTACTAAAGATATTTAGCTTTACTAAAGATAGGTGGTATCATTTCCCATAATTAAAAAAAAAATTGCTGGGAGACGTTACTTAAAGCATTAAAGAAAAATAGATACTACTAAAGTTCTGAACTATTACTAGGACTTAATGAATATAAAACTGCTTATCCTTTTTTCTCTCATTTTGTTTTCTTTCTTGGTCAAGATTTTTCAAGATTTCCCGTTATAATTTGAAGAGTATTTCCTTGCACAATGAACAGGGTGATTTAGAAAAAAATATATCTGTAGGTCAGGTGAAAGACAGTATGATCATCACTTCATTGTCTGATTAACCCTAAACCACATTTGGAAAAGTTACTGCATTTCTTTCTTTCCCTCTCCTCCACGTCCAACTCTAATAGTGAATTAAAATACTTTCATTCATCTTAGTTAATTAAAATTCCAACCTCAACTCCTATTTCTCCTAATTTAGTTTAAAATGGGTCTTTTTATTGTTGTTTGATATGGAGAGGCTCTAAGTGAAGATCTAGATTTTGTCTTCTTCATTCTTTTTTTTTTTAAGATTTTATTTATTTATTTAACAGAGAGAGAGAGAGAGAGAGACAGCGAGAGAGGGAACACAAGCAGGGGGAGTGGGAGAGGGAGAAGCAGGCTTCCCGTGGAGCAGGGAGCCCGATGTGGGGCTCGATCCCAGGACCCTGTGATCATGACCTGAGCCGAAGGCAGACGCCTAACGACTAAGCCACCCAGGCGCCCCTGTCTTCTTTATTCTTAAGGCACTGACAGCACTCTTTGCTATATAAATGTTATATCAGAGTGTCTTTTTTTTTAAGATTTTATTTATTTATTTGACAGAGAGAGAGAGAGAGAGCACAAGCAGGGGGAGCAGCAGAGGGAGAGGGAGAAGCAGGCTCCCCACTGAGCAAGGAGCCCAATGTGGGGCTCGATCCTGGACCCTGGGATCATGACCTGAGCTGAAGGCAGATGCTTATCTGACTGAGCCACCCAGGTGCCCCTCAGAGTGTCTTTAAAACACAACTAGAAAATAATCAAGGCAATAAAAATAGTTAAATGACAGTGGTAATTAATTGGACCTTTCACTTTTTACTTTTAAAACCTACTCCTATTAAGCATACATATGAAACACGTTCTTGACTGGTCTCATTTCATGACACCAAATCTTATGCACATGTGTTAGAAGCTCCTGGCCCACCTCAGCCATTAGGAACACTCTTGAGTCAGATTTGGGTTGTATTTCCTTTTGGGTTGTAGTCCCTCAAGAAAGCCTATTGGTTTACGTTCTAGATAGTATAGCCAACTGATCTTTTCTGAGTCCTGAGTATAAGCATTGCTTAGTTTTCTTTGCTCAGTGGGGAGTGCTGGTCAACCCCATAGGCCAGATGGCCAGGAGAAAGCAGAATAAACACTTCCCTTAGTTACTTAAGTACAATTTAAATGAGAGTGCGTGGAAAAGGTTGAATTTATAAGCTCAAGGTGTAGGGGTCACTAAAGATTTGCTTTTGTCTGAATTCCTTCCAAATGACCAAGGCTGCTGAGGAATTTATAAAAGAGTAGGCAGTAGGAATCATGGAATCAGTCACAATTCCATTTTATTTTATTTTATTTTATTTTATTTATTTTATAGATTTATTTGTTTTAGAGAGCGAGAGAGCATGAATGGGAAGGGCAGAGAGAGAGGGAGAGAGAATCTCCAGCAGACTCCCCACTGAGCATGGAGCCTGATGTGGGGTTCGATGCCCTGACTCTGAGATCATGACCTGAGCCGAAACTGAGTCAGACACTTAACTGACGCCACCCCCCAGACGCCCCACAATTCCACTTTAAATCCTTTTTGTAAAAATGACTGGGGAATCAGCATTGAAAAAGGTCAGAGCGGCAGAAATCCTTCCCAAGCCCTCATTTCCATGGCCAAGCTGGGTCCCACATGTCACCCCCACATCTACCCCATTCTGTGGGGTAACCTACTTTCCTCATCTTCCTCATCAGTCCTACTCAGGGTGTCCTGCGAAGCCTGCTGGGAGGGCTCACTGTCCTGCTCCCAGACAGTGCCCGTGCCCGTGTTGGAGCGGGACATGGTGGCCAGGCTCAGGCGGTAAGCGGAGGTAGAGGTGCCCACAGTACTGATGGACGTCTTCCCTTGGTAGGCTGGGGGTCGAGAGACCAAAGGAGATGCATGGTGAGCGTCTTGAAAGAAAACAAATGCTTGCTTCAAACTCCTCCCTTGTATCAAGGCTCCCTGTATTTTTTAGGAAAGGTCAGTTAAATAGTGTGTCTCAGATAAGTGGTCTTTAGGATAAAGTAGCAAGTGGGAGTGAGATTTAAAAAGAAAAAGAATTGGCTATTGATTTACTCATAATTGAACAGTTTCCTCAGGGGAATATAGTATCCCTAATAATGTAAAATGCTTTGACATTGCTTTTGATTTCAAATGTGAAGGCTGGAAGAATGCAAAATAATTTTGACATGAATTGAAGCTTCCAACTTGGCAGATTTTACTGAGAAATTTATCTCTCCTGACACAAGCATGTAGGAGTAATAAATGCATTGTCTGATAGGAACTTCTCAATCAAAATCAGAATACGTAATCAGAACTGTGTTTGCATTCTCCTTTTCTGGAAATGATAACTTATAAAATATCCCCTTGCATGTGTCAGGTTATTTTATTATAAAGCAGAATATTTGAATGGCACTCTGCAGATTTCACTAAGACTGTACTTGTCAAAATCTTTGTCTTTAATGCGTCGCAAGCAATAGTACATTTTAGAAAGAAAAAAGCCACACATATGAGAGTCTACTTATGGGTAATGACTGCCCTCTAATGGCAGATAATGATTTGTTTTCCCTCCTAGTAATTTCCTGTTAATAATCGTAAAAAGTAAACAATGCACCCCAAAAGAAAATCTTTTAAATAATGTAAAGAAAGGATCTCCTAGCCTGCCAACTCTAATTCAACCCTACCTCCCCCAATCTGTAAAAGTTCAAGGCTTTGTAAGCAATCATTCTAGTTCTGTGTGTAGATTCTTTATTCTCTACAGAGTCTCGGTTTCCTCATTCCTTAAGTGGACTCTCCGTTATCGACCTTAAGGGCATTTGCGTGGACTGAGTGAAATAACATCTATGAAACCATCTACCAAATCCCCCTTCTCCTTTCCAAAAAGGAAGTGAAGGCAAGCATTTCAATACCTTTTTTCCCCCTAGTTAACTAGTCAAGGAAGAGCTTCACTACTGAAACGAAGATTGAAAAAAAAGTTTAGAAAAGAGCAAAATTAAAATCCCATGATACCCCTTGCTTTGTTGCTGGCATTGATCACATAGTCCAATCTACCAGGGAACTTACATGACTACCTCACACATGGTTCCAAAAAGAGTGGTGACCCAGACAGAGGCATTCTTTGTAGGGTGTGAGTTCCATGAAGCAAGCGAATGCAAAATACCCCACAGTTACTCACCTGAGCCACTATGAACTGCCTCTTTTAGAATTTTTAGTTCACTGTTGAACTCGGCAATGAGGGAGCTCTTGCACAGAGGGCGTGGGATAAAGCGTCGCTCCAGCTGGTCTGCGATGTGTTGCCGGGCAGAGAGCTCTTCATGATTTTCTGCTGGCTGGGCCAGAAGCTGAAAGGAAGGTATGGATTCTCAGGTCCTCAATTTTCCCATCTGTTAAATGGGCTAATTATTGTATCTATTTCATAGTTGGTTGTGAGGCTGAAATAAGGTAATGCAAATGAAGTTTTTAGGACAGTGCTTTATATAGGAAGCTCTTAATCAATACATTATTTTGAATCACTGCCCCAGGAAATTCGGGCATGAGAAGATTAACACAGTAGATGAATAGTGAGGGAGGATTTGGGGGGGGGAAACATGCTTTAACTGTTCTATCTTTTCCATGTTTATTTAAAATCAGATCTCTATCATGTCACGGAAGAAAGGAGAACCTTCCCCAGATCCTACCCTTGGGCCAATCTTTTTTTTGTCTTTTTCCCTAGGGGGCAGTGGTGAGTCAAGAGAGGGCAGAGTTTTAGAGAGTTTCATAACGCTCTCACTGCGAAGGTACTCCTAACATGACATTTGATCCTCTGGGATCCATTTTTGAGCTGTTGGCTTACAAACACGGTATTAAAAGGTCCTCCTAACTAGCTCTCCTGCGTCGCACAACACCGCCGCAGCAATCCCGCCTTAACCTGGAGAGAACACATCCCCGGGGCTCGGCGCTTCTGGGCGAAGCGCACACCACACCTTGCACTGGATGAACGGGCGCAAGAGCACGAAGATGGGGATTCGGGTCCGCACGATGAAGTCGAGGAAGTCCCACAGGGCCAGGCCTCCCACCTTGCGCAGAGCCATCTCCTTCACCTGGAGGCTCAGCCAGTACCACTGGCTTCCCAGCTGCCTCTCAAAGCAGACGAGAATCACCTTCAGCGCTTCACACCGGGAAAAAAGAAAAGTAAGCCTGCGCGTGTACTTGGGCCTCGGAGGAACCCTGTCTGCACCCACAGCGCTTTATGCGTCAGAACATTTTCTGAATTTCCAAATTGTCTCCATGTTCCCAAGAACCTGAATGCTCTCCTGAGCGAGCGTTCTGACATCGAGACAAAAATCTGGATGTTTTGATCTGTTTGGATCCTGATTAGGAGAACACAGCTACCTTTCTTAAGTACATTTAACTTCGATTTGGACAACACAGAGCCAGGTGGTTCATAGAACGGAAAGGGAAATGTATCCTAAACATAATGTGGGGCTAATATTTAGCTTTCTGAAAGTGCCGTCTTAGTGGCTTTATGGTAATACCAGCACACCACTCATATCCTAAACTAAAACATGGGTGTTTTAAAAGATTTTTTTTTTCTTCTAAGCATAGAAAGAACATATTCTTGCTATTTAAAGTAAAATCAAGCCATGCAGACATGCACAAAATTAAAAAAAGAAAAAGTCCTTCCGCTTGCCAGCTCCCTTCCCGACCCCACCACTCCCCAGAGGTAACCAGGCAATATGTTTCAGTAGATCCTTCCAGATGAAAAAAACTCCAGCCTCCTCCCTCCCTCCTTCCTCCTCCCTCGTTCCTTCTCCCCCCCCCCCCCCCATGCACATCTTGTTGATTACTAAACCCTGTTGGATTTCTTTTGCAAGATCTCTTGCTTCCTAGATTCTGGCAGCCCTGTCACAATCTACATTTATTTATTTATTTATTTATTTATTTATTTATTTATTTGGAGGGGAAGAAGATTTCCCAAACAGTGTGTCAGGACAAACCAGAATACTGTAAGGATGCCAAACATTCTGGCGGGAGCGTCCTCTGACCCCCTCAGCTCTCGGCCCAGTGTCTGCTACCGGGCAGTCGAGGGGAAACTGGGCCTTCTTGATCATGTCTTAAGGCCCATCTCAGCAACTAAAAGACATACAGAAACCCAACTCCATACAGCCCTCAAAGTCACACATACCTTTATCGCCTATTTTGGACATTTACAGGGGACAACCATGCCATATAACACGGAGAGAGATGTTGTAAGAGTCTTCTTTACCCCTCCCCCTCCTCCTCAAAATCCCATTTTTCACAGCCATCATTCATCCGAATTCCTTTCCCTCGACTAAACAAACAAACGAAGGGACAAAACACAACACTCCTTTCCCTACGCTGAGCTTGGTGACATTTCTACTGCTAGGTGCCTGTTAGCCTTCTGTGGGTCTCTGCTATTCTCCTCCTTCACTTCCATCAGCCCAACACATAAGCAGGATAGCAAGGGGCTCAAGAGCAGGGACTCAGGTGCCAGATGGCTTGGATTTGGACTTTGGCTCTGCTGTTTATTAACTGTGTGACTTTAGGTAAGTTACTCAACCTTTCTGGGCCTTTGCCTCTTCAGTCCTAAAAGGAGAAGAACATTTACTTCTTAGAGTTGTTGTAAGGATTCAAAGTATAGAAAACACTGCTTGGTGGCACAGGAAGTGTTCAAAATAAATGCAAAAATCAATTTGAAACAGAGGTCCAGGAGCCTGGCCAAGGAACCAAAGGATTCCCCTTCATTAAAAAGGCAGAAAGTGGAATAACCCGAACATAATCACTCGTCAAGTGTTTTCTCCTAACCCTGCCTCATGTGTCAAGGCCTCTGTTTCCATCATCCTCTGTGCAGTACCAAGCCTTATGCAAGCCTCAGTCCTAGAATCTAGATTTTCTTGGAACCCCACATTCTCATGGCTTTGGCAACTAAGCCCCACACGGGTCAGGTCCTGTGCAAATGCATTCTTATTTCCTTTTTTTCCCTTTTCATTTTCATTGTCAATCACATAATTTTCTAATACGCTTATTTATTTCTTTTTTTAAAAAATAATCTCTAGGCCCAGTGTGGGGCTCAAACTCACAACCCCGAGATCAAGAGTCACGCTCTACTGACTGAACCAGCCAGGCACCCCAAATATTTCCCCTAATGATGCAGTCCAAACATCTCACACATTCCAAACTCCAAGGACCTGTTTTTACCAGTGTGTATGGTTCATCTTCTACTCCCCACACCAAGATCTGCTTTGATAAATTGAAAAATGTCAGGCACAATCTTCTCAACTTGGTGCTTTCGAGATTTTCTGCTGTTAGTGCTCCTTAATTCTCCGTGCTATGGCAGGAGTGGTGTTTTCCACTGGCTTAGTTCACTGAGGGCCAAGGAGAGGCTCTCCAGTGTTCCACGGGTCAGGACCAAGTTAAAGGCAAGGATGGGGTGATGGAAACGTAGGGGTGAAGCGAGAAGGAAATTGGCAAGCCTCTGGGGGAGAACAAGTCGACTGGCCTCACCAGAGTGAAAATCAAGATGGGGATTTAGAGATGATATCATAAGGGAAGAAAAATAGCTAGGAGGGGGCTATAGTACAAGGCCGCCATGTCTTGCTGCCCAGGATGTGGACTGCCCCGCTCTAGGGGCTCCATTCACATAGATGACAGACCAGTGAGTCCCATGAGTTGTGTCCCTGTGTACCAGTCAGAGTCTACATCTGATAACTAATGAGACGATAATCTCAGTAGTGATCTCATATTTAACCAGCAAGGAGGAATTCTTACTGCCGATGCCTTCCTTACATGTCCAGATGCTGTGAGAAAAACAACCAAGTAATTTAGGCACCACAGAGAGGAAAGTACTTTGGTTTTTGGCATATGTTTACTGGCATATGTGTACAGACTCTTTTGCAAGGGTGATGCTTCTTACTTGCTCAAGTGGCTTCTTCAAATACTTTGTGGATTGAGGTCTTTTAAAATCGTTTTTGAGTCAAGGTGTCACATAACTCAATAACATCATACATATACACACACAAACACACATACACGGAGAGAGAGGGGGGTGTGGGGAGAGTACCCACCCAAGTATGCGGCTTGGCTGGTGGACTCGGCCAGGCCCTCCCTGCGCAAGTCTTTGCCCGCATCCCCCGGGGTGGAGCAGTGGGCGGGGGAGCTCTCCAACATGAAGTTCTTGCTCCTGGACGTGCTGATGATCCGCGGTGGCAGGAGCACGTTAATGACCGTCTGCAGGAGCAACTGCACCTCGGGCTGTTCGAGCCATGGGCTGTCTATAGTGCAGAGTTCGGAAGAGGGAAGTGGAAAGAGAAGCAAGTCACGAGCTAGACTTTCCATGTTAGACCCAGAAAAATTCAGCTCTCTTTCCAGTTCCAAACTAGAACACCCTAGAAATTTGGGTGTTTCCCCACCAAGTACAGCTTCTCCTCTGGACAGAAACCGTATTCCTGATCCTGGGTGTTCTGTCCATAGTCAGCACCCAAGGGCTTGTGTTCTTAGCCAAATCTCTGCTTACCATTTCAATCTCCTTTCTTTTTTCTGCTCAAATACTCATAACATATTGTCTTTACATTTGAGATAAGCTTTTCCTAAAAGAAAAATCCCCCAAGAAGGAAGAGTAATGAAAACAGATTGAAATGTAATGGCAGTGGTAAGGTTTAGGCTAACCCTAACGGCAGCAAATTATAAAGTCCATTCACTTGTCAATTCACACCACACTGTATTTCAGTTAATACCATTTTCTTATGGAAACAATGGTCTCCCAATTTTTGCTGTACTGAAGGACGTATCTTCTAAGAAGTGGAGCAGAGAAACTCTTGACCCAGGGTAGCTAAACTGAAATGAAAGAAAACCTCTATTTCCTAAGATAACCCTGTTTAAATCATTCGGGTCGACTTCAGTAACGGCCTTCATGGGAAAAAGAATGAGAAATAACAGCCTGACACTTAAGAAAACACAACAATGATAAATTCCCTTTAGTTAAATTAATCAGACCTTTGCTTCCAGATCCTACTGTGAGCACAAATGGGATGAGTAGATTTAAAAGCATCCCCTCCCTTCGCTCTTGATTGGTGAATGGGGAGATCACATGGCTTAAGGGAAAATCTTCTTTTAAAGCCTGTGCAGCAATAATAGAAAAAAAAGATTAATTGACCCCCACACCCATTTGGTATGTTTGTTTTTACACAGCACGATGGAGGCGGTGACTCCCTGTTGGCTGCTCCTGGAAACTATGAGTTCAATTGCGCCGTGTGCAAGATTCACTCAAAACTGATACTTTACCATTTGCTTGCCATAACTGAGAGTTATATACCTAAAAAAACAGTAACATCTTGAATATTAAATGCAAAATTGTAATACTTTTGGTCTGGTACAAAAGCAACCGAATATCCCCATTCATTTGCTCCATGTGTCCACCAATAAATATTTTAGAGGTAAAAGAGAAAGAAGAAAATGAGAACTTGCCACCTATTCCATTTGGGAGTTATTTAAAAGTCCTCTGACCTTTGCACAAGGTCTCCTCCAAACCAGAAACGAATAGGTAATATAGAAAGAAAGAAATGATCTCTGTACACAGGTCATAAACATGGATCACTTTAGGGATCATTGTTTCCTTTCTGCATGGTAGCCAAAGCTCTTGCTTAATTTCTTTTCTACCATCACCCATTCTCTGGATGATGGACCATCAAGTTGTCAGATCATGGATGTGTCATTATCCATTTACATCAGTTGTATATTTCCCATTAGTCACAGAGCTTTCTGATGATCTACCACTCTCTAAAATTAGGTGACACACAGAAAGAGGCAGGGGAATTGGCATTTTGTACTTTTTGCCTTGGGAATAAATATTTTAATTTTAAGAAATAAAATCACTGGGAAAGCAAAAAAAAAAAAAAAAAGCAACCACAATATTCAACCCACAATCATTAAAGTAAATTAAGATACTCAAAGCCTAGTAGTAACATTTGAAAGAATTTTATATTGCAATTCTTTCTGCAAATAATTTAAAACCAGACTTTGAATATTTCTGTGTCTTTTAATTAACAATTGTGAGCTGATTATCTGTGAGCCATTATTTTCCTAAGGTTTTGCACACATTTGAAATGACTTCCGTGGTTCCTGACGTTGTGGCAGGACCACACGACTCTGCTATTTTTGAGATCTCGAGAAGAATTACAGAAGCACAACTCAGGGCCAAGCTCAGGACTGAAGCTCTAAACCCGTAAAAGTTTGGAGCTGTTTATACTTTTGTTTCACAGATTTTGCCCAGCCTTTGCAGAAAAAGAAAAGAGAACACCATGATCTGGTGCCTCAACCAGCCACTTAATGAGCGTGACAAACAGGTAAGGCAGTCACACCTGTATCTGCAATGCTACAAGCCGGACAACAGCTGTGCTGAAGGGCAGAGGTGGTGAGAGATAAGGGCTGAGATGAAGAAGGGGTAATCCATCAGCAACACTGGAAGGTCCTACCACTCCCATCACCTGAAATACAAACAGAGCACATGACCAGCCTTGACTATTGCAATTTCATGCGACCGTAAGTAAGGGAGTCTCATTCAATAATCATAATGATGATAATAAAGTAATAATGATGATAATAATAATAATTTGAAGGTTGGACATGTTACTTTCAGTCTGCTCTCATCGCCTTCTGTGGAAGGCATGTAATGTCTGGAGTCCGATCGAATGTGACACTGGATTCGGCCAAGGTTTTGTAGAATGTTGTTTATAGCTAACTATGTAAATAATGGGAGATGAACCAAAAACTCTTCTAATCAGGAGATTGGACATACTTACTGGTGGATTCAAAGGAATGCAGCCCACAGTTCTTTAAGATGGAGCTGGCAGTGACGATGATGATGATGGCATAACGCTACGTGTACTAGGCATTCCAGCTATAGAGTTATTGCTCAACTAGGTAAGCAGCAGATCCTACTCAATGAGATGCTCTCACATGATTTCTACATCGTACAAAACCTTGTGAGGACCAGACTCTAGATATTACATCAATGATAAAAATTTTTTTTTTCTTCCCATAAATCCTAGACTGGCCAACTCATAGTGTCCTTTTGCACTTAAAAAAGAAAAAAAATGTTCTCTTTGCACTTTAAACTCCCCCACACCGGATGACCTCAACTTCTAGCCAATTGTGCGGTCTCCGCCACCCCACTCTCCAACTGGCAGCCCTCAACTCTCAGCGCAACTTGAAGAGGCCCATTGTCAAAGTAGCGCGTGGGAAGCAGCACACCAAAATCCCATCTGTGTAGGGATGGGCCCCTCATCTCCCCACGCACCACCTTGAAATGTACCTCCCTATTTTCAGTGTCACCTGAGCCGTCTGTTTTTGTGGGTGGGTAGGGGTACAAAGTGGTTGACCTGTAAATCTTCAAGTCAGAGAAATCAATAGCAGAGTGACATTTTTGCAAAGTTTCATAAGATTGCCACTTGGCTACTCACCAGATTGACACAGACATTGATCAGTGACCTAAGGTGAGGCAGGAAGGATATGATTGGCTGCCTCTGAAGTGTCAAACAAACCCCTTCAATCAAATTGCTGGCAGGCTCCCACTCAACCTGTCGCCTGGAATACAATATAGGAGCTGTTAGCAGCGTAGCTCCCTTCTGGAGGCCATCTGAAACAAGTGAACGAGACAGTGATTCTGACGCCATCTAAGACAAGACGGGTGTCTGAGACAACAAAGTGCTTCACACGGGATGAAGTTTACCCATGTTGTTCCAAAAGCACAGAGCACACTGGGAAGGAAAGAAGATACTGAAAACGTAGCAGAGGCACTCCTGCCCCACTCGACTAATGAGACAAAATCTATTGAAGAAAAAACAGAGATGATGAATGGGTTGCATTTTAAGTTTCCTGGTTTTAGCTTTGAGAGAGGTGTAGAAGACTGCAATTTTAGGTAACCCATCCTGGGGGCCATGACTCCCAACAGAACTAATCTGACCGCAGGCTGCATTTCTGAAATCTATTGATCAGACTACAATTGATCTCATCAGCTTTTATACCAGGATACAACTTATTAGATTTATATGGTTTAACTCCTGCCAAAAACATGACATTAGAAGAAAATAGTTCATTTAACAAGTGTTCTTTCTCGGCCTCTAAGAAATGATATTTTTGGGGCTACTTTCTAGGGTCATATAAATGGTATAAATCTAAACCCAATTAGATGAACATGGGATTTTCTGTAATAAAAGTCAGTCCAGTCTCTGTCTCAGTACCAGAAAGAGCCATCTCCATGGCCCCCAAATAAACAGGTTGGGTTTTAATGATATCAGCACTATTTCTCATATTATCCCAGAAACAATTCCTAAGCTTATATTTCCTACCAAAATGGAATTTCTACAATGACAAAATGGAAATGTTCATAAATGAGGATATACTGATATCCTGATTCTCAAGTAACCCACAAGGTCAGTTTCAGTCAACTTTTCCCTTGTTGAACTGAGATCAACGGAAGAAATTAAATCCAAGGCAACCTCAAATTCTCAGGATGCACCCCAAAGAGGTTACCTACAATTAACCCATGTACTTTTAGGAAGCATGATGTTCTTTACAACTGGGCTTGATTATATGACAAATGAGTCAACCTATGGAGATGTTTGACATCTTTATGTACAAGGTTATTTAAGAAAAAGAATTTATTTTGACACACCCTTGTAAGAATTTTAAGAGTGGCCATTTGCCAATAGGCACAAACGTTCCACTGAGACCATTAAAAAAAGTAGGTGTGCTGTAAGGACAGACATTTCCATGCCACTGAAATAAATAACCAATGTGTAGGCATTCGTCATCACGTTATAAAAGAATACAGGAACAAAATATCAATTACTGAATGAAATCTTTCAATTTCTTTTTTATAATTCCAACAACTCCTGACCACTACATAAATGAAGAAGAACACAGGCTAACACCTGGGAAAATTCTGACAAATGGAATGCTAAGCACTACAAATTCTTCGGCAAGAGTTGCATTGATTTTGGGTTAAGTTTAAAGGGACAGAAAATGCTCTCATTAACTCAAACTTGAAACTCCTGAGTTTGTAGGCTTATCAACATTTAGCCAGTTGAACTGTCTGCTCGTAGGTCTCCAAACTGGACTCAGATCTCCAGATGGTCTGGTTCCGAGGCACGCTTGCACAGATAGGGAGGCTATCAGTGGATATTTCAGGTTACTGAACAGAGATCAAAGGGTAATCATGTTAATTTCATACCACCCTGAATTAGATGAAATGGTGAAACTTAGGTCTTTGTTATTAATCGTGGGATTTTTTCCAGCTGCTACATGGCTGCTTACTGTTAAGATTTGTCATTTCTCTAAACTATGTCAAAGCCAGTATTTTTTGAACATTGAATTAATTTTTCTTTTCTCCTCAGTTGTTTTATTTGTAAGCCACACCCTGCCTTATTTCAAAAGAAATTGAAGGATACTCACTGAATTTCTTATGTGTGTCGGATGAGGAACATGATAGCTAAGATATGAACAGATTTTTCAAGATGAACACATATAATTTGAAAGAATAGATTATTTCTTCGAAACGTAGACCCTACTACTTATACATTCATATACCTGGTTAGCTATGCACATATACCAACAGAAAACTTTCAAGTCATCTGTTCAAATCCAGATTGTGCCACCATCTTAAAGGATGATAAACCCTAACTTTGAAGCTTGTAATATTAACAGCTGACCAGGAGGCCTCCTCACCTCAAAGTAGGCATCTTATGAATTTTGTTGAACATTCTATCCAGTCTCTTTAAAATGAGGATAAGGGCTGGCCTCACTGCCTCGGCTGTCCAGTCGGTAATGGGTAGCATCTCCATGATGTAGCGCCGAAGCCCACGGCTCTCCATTGTCTGGGTGTCGTATGGTGCCAACTTCAGAAGGGAGTGTGCAATTTCTGCCAACCTAATTTTTTTTCGAAGAATAAGCTTAGAATGCCACAATGGGAATTTTTCTCACACAGCATCATGTTAATCACCCTCCTTTCAGCACCTCAGCTCCCTGAACTAAAAACATTCTTCCCTCTACCTTCTACCCCTCAGCTCTTCTTGCATGTGCCAATACATTGGATACCTGCACATACATATTAACAGAGAATCATTGACTATTCCAGAGAGTAAAGGTGAATAGTATCTGAAGAGGAAACTAAAACCCAGAGAGATTGTCAGGCCAAACATATCTAGAGAATATGTATACATGCATATGTATATGAGGATATATATATATATGTGTATATATATACACACATACAAGTACATACCCACATACATATATATAAAAGGTACATATATATACACACATATATGCGTATAAAAGAGAATCTAAACTATAATGTATAACAAAATCACTAATATCAAGTGTCCAAGTAAGCTTCATGGCTTCCTAGCTCCCTCACTGCCCATAGTCAAAGTCAAAGGCATTTTATAAAATGTAGTATTGGTTTTTATTGGAGTGTAAGGAGTTCTTCAAACCCATTTCCCTTTCTCTCCTTCAAAGTGTCTTCTCTTTTTGTCTTATACATGGATCCTCCTGCTCTGCTGTTTTTGTTGTTTGTTTGTTTTTATATAATTGACCTAATTGGATTGTCTGGATGGTTTTGGTTTGGGTTGTCTCCTCCTCTCAAATTTTCCAACTCAGTTCCACACAGGGACTGCAAAAGGAAAAGCACTTCCTCCAAATGTAGCCCAGGGTCTGTCACCAGACACAGGTCCACACTCTGTGTCCTACGTACAGGATTCCCTGAGGGTGAACTGACCAACAGGACTGGTTTCAGGTAAATGAAATAGCTGGTTAACTGAAAAAACTTCAAAACTAGACATGGATTATCAACTTCCAAATAATACAAATATAATGGCATTCATGATCTTAAAAAGCCAACTGAATTTAATTTTATGTGAAGGAAAAAGCAGTTTATTTATCTTTTAACCAAATTTTTCATTTTACTTAACTTTAATTTTATTCCAGTATAGTCAACATACAGTGTTACACTAGCTTCAGGCGTACAATATAGCGATTCAGCAATTCTATAGATTACTCAGTGCTCATCATAACAAGTGCGCTCCTTAATCCCCATCACCTCTTTCACCCATCCCCCCACCCACCTCCCCTCTGGTGACCATCTGTTTGTTCTCTATAGCTAAGAGTCTGTTATTTGGTTTGTCTCTTTTTTCTTTGTTCCTTTGTTTCTTTTTCTTTCTTTCTTTTTTCTTTTTTCTTTTTTCTTTCTTTCTTTCTCTTTCTTTCTTTCTTTCTTTCTTTCTTTCTTTCCTTCCTTCCTTCTTTTTTTTTTGAGAGAGAGAGAGAAAGAGCAAGTGAGCAGGGGCAGAGGGAGAGGGAGAGAAAGAATCTTAAGCAGGCTTCACACTCAGCACTGAGCCAACTCGGGACTTGATCTCAAAGCCCTGAGATCATGATCTGAGCTGAAATCAAGAGTGGATGCTTAGCTGACTGAGCCATCTAGGCGCCCCACTTTGTTTCTTAAATTACACATATTAGTGAAAACTTATGGGATTTGTCTTTCTCTGACTTATTTCACTTAGCATTATACCCTTCAGATCCATCCATGGTGTCGCAAATGGCAAAATTTCATTCTTTTTTATGGCTGAGTAATATTCCATTATATATATATCTTTATCCATTCATCTATGGATGGATACTTGGGTTGCTTTCATATCTTGGCTATTGTAAATAATGCTGCAATAAACATAGGGGTGCATTTATCTTTTCAAACTAGTGTTTTCATTTTCTTTGGGTAAATAACTAGTAGGGGAATTACTGGCTCACAGGGTAATACTATTTTTAATTTTTTGAGGTAACTTCAAATTGTTTCTTTTTTTTTAAAGGGTTTTATTTATTTGACAGAGAGATACACAGCGAGAGAGGGAACACAAGCAGGGGGAGTGGGAGAGGGAGAAGCAGGCTTCCCGCGGAGCTGGGAGCCCGATGCGGGGCTCGATCCCAGGACCCTGGGATCATGACCTGAGCCGAAGGCAGACGCTTAACAACTGAGCCACCCAGGCGCCCCAAACTGTTTTCCACAGTGACTGCACTAGTTTTCATTCTCACCAATAGTGCATGGGGGGTTCCTTTAAGAAGAAAGCACTTTAGGGGTGCCTGGCTGGCTTCGTCAGAGGAGTATGTGGCTCTTGATCTCAGGGTTGGGGGTTTGAGCCCCAAAATGGGTGTAGAAATTACTTAAAATCTTAAAAAAAAAGAAAGCATTAAATTTTACGATTCTTCCCTACCAAATACACTGAGTAGTTGCAGAATGTGTAGAAGATGATAGTAAGAGGCCATGAACACCCACCCATTCATGGTAATATCTTGCATCTATGCTGTATGATTTGAGCTTGATCTTTTTTTTCCAGAAAAAAATCCTATATTCTAAAAAATATATCCAAGATTCTTATCACAGTGGCTGAAATGTCAATATTCTTTAAGGTACTAGAAATTCCTTTGAAAACAAATTTAAGAAGGGTAATTAAGCCACTCTCACTAATTATTTGAATCTTTGGCTTGAATCAGCATATGTATAGTCAGGCATCCAAAGTATCCTACGGAAGTAGAATGCAGGACAGGGAGATTCTGATAAGAAAGGGGAATAGAGAGGCCTAATGTTGCCTAGAAGTGCACTTGTGCATGGTGCTCTCAGGAGGCATCCATACACTGAGGGTTTTTGGAACTGTTACTTAAGGAGAAGAGGATATTCCAGATAAAGGGACATCAGAAATAGGCTTTTCTATTTTTTCTTCCCTTTTTTTTTAAAGACTTTATTTTAAAGTAATATCTATACCCAACATGGGGATCGAACTCACAACCCTGAGATCAAGAGTTGTATGTGCCACTGACTGAGCCAGCCAGGCGCCCCAAGATTTTCTACTTTTTTTTGAAGCAAATTTGCCTTGGAAAAGCCCAGAAAGTATAATCCTCAATCTTAAGGTTGAAAGAGATCTTAATATCCCTGAGGGAGTGGGGTTCCATATGTTGAACCTCTGACTGGATCCTCTTACTTTAAAAAAATTCAGCTTAAAGTAGAAATAAAAGATATCATTTCTCAAGCCCCACCCAAGATTTAATGAATACGAATTTCCAAGGATTGGGCCCAGAAATCTGCATATTTTTTACCTTAATTTTGAAAAATTTGAATATATATATACACACACGCACACACAAAAGTAGAGAGGCAAGTATATAATGCATCCCTCATGTAACCATCATCCAGATTGAACAATGTTCAACTCATAGCCGCTTGGGTTTCATTTATACCCACAATCACTGCCCCCTCCACTACCCTGAACTCCTTTGAAGTAAATCCCAAGCATCAAATCATTTTATCAGTGCATATACTTCAGTATGTGTCTCTAAGATTAAGGACTTAAAAAAATTAACCACAATACAATTATGACAGCTAACAGGTTAAAAATAATTCCTATAAAAAGAAAGATATCCAGTCAGTTTTCAAAATTCCCACCCTATTTCCTAATTCTTAAATAAACTTTTCTTTAAACAAATCAGAATTAAATAAGCCTCATAAATTTCAGTTGGTTGATATTTCTCTTAAGTCTCTTCTAATATATAGGCTTCCCCTCTGCTGCTTTTTTTTTTTAATGTTCTTATAATTTATTTCTTGAGGAAATTGGCTGTCAAGTAGCATTTTCCACACTCTAGATTTTGCTGATTGAATCTCCTTGCTATCATTTAATCTATCCCATTGTTTCCATATTTAATTCAATTGGCAGTTAGACTAGGGGTTAGATTAAGTTAGGTTTTGATTTTTCTGGCAAGCGTATTTCACAGGTGACACATGATTCCTGCTTGTCACTCTTTATGATGTTAGTGGTCACTAGTGATCACTGCACAGATCCATTAATTCATTAGAAGTAGCACACTAGCAATATTGTGTCATTCCTTTTCTCATGTATTATCTATAGCATTTTAATAAGGAAAAATTTCTCTTTGATTACTCCAGAAGAGACAGGACAAATGCTTGAAAGGACTTATAGTGTAAGAGCTCCTAGGTGATTCTGACAGGCACTCTGATTTAGGAATCACAGCCAAGCCACTGTCTCTCTAACACGTGGATTGCTCTACAATAACTTCATCTTACTGGCACCCCGGATGGAGAATTCACCACTGCGTAAGGCTGCTCTCACCACCCTCACCATCCTTGGAGGTCTACACTCTAAGAAGCTCTCCTCATAGCTGGTTCCCCAACTCCCTCAGTTTCATCCATCTCGGCTTAGTCTGGAAGCATGAATTCAAGTCATCTTCTCCATAGCAACCCTTCATAACCAAGAAATAGTTATCGTCTTCTCTCCAGATTGAGCGTTCACAGTGTCCTTCTGGAAATTGTGTGTGAATGTGCATGTCTTAAATCATTTGAAACAGCCTGTGCGTTCTTCTGTTTATCTCTTTCTTGCAAATGTGCCATGCAGAAAATTCTTTACTTTTTAGGTTGTTTGTATGACAGATAGGAGCATATCTTATATGCACATATTTCTTTTCCCTTATTATTTTACAGACAACATTGAGAAATGCTTGAGAAAGGATCAATCTGTCTATTTCAAGCAAAAAAGTCCAATATTTAGAACTGAATTTGAGTCATTTTATGCATTACTGCCTGAATTTCTCTAATCCCTGATGGTGCTAAAAATGAATTTGCATTGAGTGTAACACAAACATTTCCTTTAATATAGTCTTTGTTGTACTAGCACGTGGATAACCTCTTGGTAAAAAAATATTCCTATGGTCATTTCCCAGTGAGAACACAAGAGATTTTCCCATTGAGAGGGAGAGTTGAAGAGAGGGAGGCAGGGAGGGGAGAGATGGAGAGAGAGGGACAAAGGGAGAGTGGGAGGGAGAAGAGAGAGAGAGAGTTGGACTTGCAGATCTCATTATCCTGCTACATACATACATATATATATATATATATATATATATATATATATATGTACTTTGGCAGCTCTGATTTGTGCAAATGAAGCATTAAATTCCCTTAGGGCAGAGACTATCTAATCAGAGATCCTTATAGTCAAAAAAAAACCCCAAAAAACAAAAAACATAAAAACCCCAAAACATATATTTTGCTAACACAGGAGTACAGATTGCCTCTTGCACTGCCTATTGGTTCTCTGGCTTGAATCAAAGACTTCATGTAAATATCTCCTCTATCTCTTCTACCATGCCATTCCTGTTTTTATCAGTCTTCTCTCCTTGAGGGATACTATCCATTCTTATGACTTTAAACATGACCTATGTGCCCACAGTTCTGGCTTTTGCATATATCCAAATGTATATTTAACTTATAAGCAAAAATCTAAATTATACCTTTTGATTGGTGCAAGGTCAAAATATATGGGTCTATCTTTACTTAGCAACATAGAATATCTCTGGCCAGAGATCATGACAGGTCCTTTTTTTTTTTTTAATCAAAAGCTTGTTGTGAGAAATTGCATTAATAGAGGTCATGTAGTCTATTTCCGGGCAGTAAAAATTCTGCCTATCCTCCAATAGGCAGTGAAATAATTGTGCTTTTGAATGACATTATCTTGGCGTCAGATAGGTTGCTTTTGATGAATTGCATTATGATGTTATGCCAACTTTCAGTACTGACAGGCTTCCAGCCATGTGAAACTAACACTTTATCTACACAGGGGCGTTGTTCATCACACCACTCTTTCCTTTTAACAAATGCCAACCAGGAGACATTTTTTTATTCTCTGTATTTTAAAAAAGTCATTTTTTATCAAACAAAACTAGTTGTTTTTCCCTTATCGACACTATGATTTTGTAATTGGTCATTTCCTCCTCATTGCTTTGACAACTTGGAAGCTCAAAATCAAATTTATGGTCATGAATAGCATCTAATCTGATCAAATCATATAGATTTCCTGTGTTAATAGTATCATAAACATAATTATTTCCTCACTCATTCTCCACTTTGTTCTGACTCTCTGATTTGTATATTCTACCCCTTTGTTTAATTTTCTTTTTTTAAAAGACTTTATTTATTTGAGAGAGAGAGTGTGTGGGGAGGGGCAGAAGGAGAGGGAGAGAAGCAGATTCCCTGCTGAGCACGGAGCCTGATGTAGGGTTCCATCTCACAACCCTGAGATCATGACCAGAGCCAAAATCAAGCATCGGACGCTTAACCAACTGAGCCACCCAGATGCCTCCCTTTGTTTAATTTTCTAAGTTGCCTCAATTATTCTGTAAAATGATAAATACATAGATATATACATATGATATATAGTACTTGCAATAATGCACTGTACTTACTTTCTTTGTGTGCTGCTTGCGCTAGACTGTGGTCATGGGGAGGACCAGGACTTTATTTTACATTCCCAGTGTCCAGCATAGTATTTGGATCATACTCATTAGCATCAGTATCTGTTGAACTCTATTAACTCAGTGCCAGGGCACTGACGTAAGTCATTTGAACTCCAGCTCATTTAACTTTTAACAGGGTTTGGCCTCTAGAAAGAGCTCCAGATCTCTCTAACTAACACTCTCCCCTTCCTCCAAATGCCTTAAGAAGTGTAGTTATAAATGGTCAAATTATAGGACAGTTTCTAAACCATGATCCTGATCTTCTCTCTCTCTCTCTCTCTCACCATCTTTTAGGAATATTGTCCCTTCACCCCCACCACAAAATGGCGGGTGGTAGTAGTGACACTCTGATTCTAGGAAGGTGATGTTGCTCTGTTCACAGGATTACTTGGGTCTATTAGCCATCATCAGTGGGAAAGGAGGAGAGATGGACTGACTGAATGGAGCAGTTGCTATGGCAACAGGCTCTTAATATTCCAAATTTTCCTCCCCTTTCCAGTGTAGGTGCTGAAATTCTCCATGTGAAATAAGCTCTTCCCCATTTCTGTACAGTGGGAGCATGGGTGTGTGCCAACAACTCAGAGAATGTGAAATTAGCCTGGAGGAAAAAGAGTCTGTCTTCTCTCTACATTTATGGACTCTCATTTTCACTCACTTAGTAATTTCTAAAATTTTCAAGGGATAATTTTAAGAAAAAAGTTGACGGCAATCAGGGAACCAGCATGTTTTGCCAAATAGCAGTGTTATTCCTGAATGGCTAGAACCTAACTCTCCCTTTAGCTTTATAAGTATACTAAACTTTTCGAGTGAATATTTTGTTACCCATGGAATTTTCCTTTCAAGGAAATTTTAGGACCTTTTACAAATTGTTACAAATCTGAACAGAAGATCTGGAATCATGTTTCTTTTAAGAATCTGAGAATACAGACACAGACTTCATGATTTACGACAACAAGTGACATATGACATCACCATAGGAAGAAGGAAATATGAAGGCACAGACCTGCAATTCTAGAGCCTCTCCCTGGCACAACAACAGTAAGAATTTTTAAACGATGACTGGCCTTGTCCAGATCAGAATTTCCAGCAGGACACTTTTTGTGTGAAACATTGGAAGGCTATCATGCACAATGTGTGTAAAAAGACCTGAGCAAAGCGTAGCTCAGAGTTAAAACTAGCTCACTTCCCTGCAGGGCTCATTACTGAGTCCCCAGGTAGTGCAGGAACAGAGCAAGTCTTTGGGCAGAAAACAGTAGTGATTTTTTTTTTTTTTCTTGTAAACTGATAGAGGGGAAACACTGGGTTCTTGTGAAAAGTTAGATCCCGGGCAGTAAATAGTGCTTGGATGAAGGCTACCTTTCTAAGAATTTAGGTGATGAAATTTCCCTTTTACTCTCTTTTATTGAGGAGCAAATATGTGAACTATGCCTTTCTGTCTTTGAGAGTACTCTCCCCCTGTCTACCCTGAGATCCTTTTTGATAGACTGAATATACATTTTCCTGGATGGTCTATATGAAATCCATCCAAAGCCACAAGAAACAAATCATTCTGAGTGCCCAACTTCTTATCCTGAGAGACCGCCTCCCCCGGCACCCACACCCCCAAACACACGTCCCAAGCTGCATTCACACTCAAAAGCAGGAGAAGCAGGGATAATACCTCATGTGTGACTTCACATCCAGCAACTCCAGGGCAGTAACCCGCGGCTCCCCAGCCAGGTTTTGCAAGATCTTCAGCCTTGGCCCACAGTGCTTGTAAAATTCGGTACAAATATTCAGCAGGGACTCCCGAGGTCTTCTGAACTCCTCCCGAGCAATTCGTTCATCCAGTTCCTCTCTGGGAAGGCCTTGCCCTTCCTCCAGTAAGTGAAGATTTTCCCTGGGGAATTATAAAATGTTAACTGGGGGTCTGAAAAGGGGTGTGTGTGTGTGTGTGTGTGTGTGTGTGTGTGTGTGTGTGTATGTGCATCACACTGACGAAAAATGTACGATTCCTTATATTATGTATCATATACGTTCATGAGGAGAACCTCATCTGAAGGGTAAAGAAAGTGTAACACCCTAGAAGAGATTGCCATCCCAAATTGCAAATGGCTTTATATGAGCCACTTCCTGAGGATTTACCCAGAAACAGTATGCCATGCATTAATTAAATGAAATCTAACGGAACCATAACCCGGCTCAAAAGGCAATCATTACAAGATGTCAGAATTAGTATGAAATCAGGGCTTGTCTCTCTGTACCTGATAAAGTGTAGTTTGGCGCCTTGTTCCTGGTACCTGGGAATCAGAAGAACAGTCTGCGTAAGGACAAGATCAAGTACAGGGGCCCTATGGCGGGGCTTCTTAAGGACTGTTTCTTATGAAAAAGCCTTGAAGCTACACATTTTGATAAGCTCACAAATGCACACAGACTAATCCTAAAATATAAAGTCTTTATATTTCACTTGGCTACCGCACACACATGTTGCAATTATAGCTGCTATGAAAGCCATCCCATTGGTATACAATTTGTAGAAATACATATTATAAAAACACAAAGTCATGGAATGTAGCCAAATGAGGGGACTTTTGAAAAACTTTGAAAGTAAAATGAATCTAAGTTACCATTTTAATACCATGTGCTCTGTTTCTGGGGATTAGAGGAAATATGGCAGACTTCCTTTCAGTTCTGGAGACTTATTGCTTTATGACTGATCAATAATAGGACTTTAGAAACTCTCTTTTTCTGTGTACCTTTCACCTGGTAGTTGAATCTAGCCCCTGTATATCATTTACAATAGATTTATTTTTTCTTAATATGAGAAATTGAGGCATGAGCTAACCATCACATCAGTTAACTTACAGTTGGGTTTGGTATTTGTTTGATTTGTAATATAAATGATGATCAGGGAATTAACTTTATATAAAGAATGATACATTCTTAAAACTGTGCTTCAGAGAGAATGGAAAATTATGAAGTTTCTCCTTAAGATCTCCCTACTAACTACTCCATCCTGGGAAAAGAACTTTTTCTCTAACTGATTTGGGGTTTGTCCTCTCTTAAACCTTCCTTGAAGGAAGAAGCTAATTAAACTTTTGTGTGTGTGTGTGTTCGGGTATTTAGAGGTTAACACAGACGGAAGCAATGTAAGTATTACTAGTATAGCCAGTGTCTGAGTTACCCCAAGACAGGAGGGGGGAGGGGAGAGTAAGTCAAGGACCATGAGAGCATCATTTAAGGACCTAAGTCAAAATTTGGATGAAATGCCTGTGGAAAATCTGCCCAGATGAAAGAAAGTTGACCCCCTATAACTGTCCCGGGAATGAGAAACCACCGCCTGATTATTATTGTTTCCTTTGCTTTTTTCTTAGAGGCGAATGAAACAGCACTGGAATAGTTCAAAGACCACCCAGGCGGCAGAGAACATCTTGTGTGTTCATGCAAACACACTGACACAAATGCCAATTTATGAAGGTGGGTTGGATTTCTCTGACAGTGTCAAAAGAAGCCTTGTAACCCTAAACTCTCACCGTCCTTTCTTTTCCTCGGAGCGTTTCACACTCAATATTGACTATTTTCAAGATTCCTTTCATTCCCAATAGCTGAGATTCAGGTTGAATGACCCTGAGAGACCACAGAAGAATAATGCCTGTGAATTACCTGGTGTTCACCCCGGACGACATCGTGTGATTGGCTGTGGTGGTTCCCTTGTGACCTTGGTCACACCTGCTCATCTGCGGGGCTGTCATGGGCCTGCAACAGGGACAGGAACCGCCACAAACAGAACAACAGCAACAGAAGTGGAAACATTTACCAAGTCCTCAAGTTATGGAAGCTCGCATAAGTTTTAAATTACTCACAGAGTCTTAAAAAGAGACTGTTGAGTTGGGCTTTTCTGTCACACTCTTGCCGTCTCTGTTCTGAGAGGCACTTTAAAGGGAACGTTGATTCCCGGGGGGGGGGGGTCTATCAGCATATCATGATTTTAGTTCTTCTACTTCTTGGTTCTGAATAATAAACAATGACACTTCAAACCAGACGTTTATGAACTCAGACTTCTAAGTCTATATGATTCAGTGAGAGTTAAGAGCTCGTTTTTCAATTTGATAGGTTACTAGGAAGTTAACCGTTCTAGACAATAAGGAAAAGGTATACATACCGTGTTGGCCACCTACATTGTAATCAACCACCTTATTTTTCTGAAAAACTATCAAAGAATGAAAAGAATCCTTCTAGGCAAAATTATACCTAAGACTACCCAGAGAAGTGAGTAAATTAGTATCTATTATAAATGTAGTGTAATGTAGATGCTCAGAAATCTATTTGAATCATCTCATTTTATACGTGCAGGGTTTACTTTAAATCCCAGGTAATCTTTGCCTCTCTGTCAGCCTCTGAAAGCAACGGAAAGGATGATGCAGCTTTCCAGAGCAAGTGCTTGTATGAACTCTTTCAGGCTTGCTTTTATGATGCTCATTTTCTGTACTCTGGGTGTGGCTGGAAAGTAAGCTTTAACAATCACACTAGAACTTCTCTTCCTGTGCCATTGTTGTGGAAGGCAGAATTTAAAGATGGCCCCAGGACACTGCACTCCCCCTGATATTACCCCAGTGATTATGAACTGTTAAACTGCCAGAGGGAAATTATCCGGGTAGGCCTAATCCTATTGCACCAGCCCTTTAAAAAAAGCACAGTTTTCCCTCGCTAGGAACAGAGAGATTTGAAGCATGAGAAGGATTCAGGGTGCCATTGTGGGCTGGAAGACAGAAGGAGACATGTGAGAAGAAAGGCAGGTACCCTCTAAAGTGGAGAGTGGCCCCTGGCTGACAGAAAGGAAAGGGAACCTCAGACCTAAAGCTGCATGGTGCTGGATTTTGCCAAAGACCTCTAAATGACCTTGGAAGTGAATTTTTTCCCCTAGATCCTTCAGATAAGAGCCCAGCTTGACTGCCATCTGAATTTCCGCCTTGTGAGATCCTGAGTAGAGAAACCAGCTGAGCCTGCCCAGAATTCTGGCCTATGGAAATATGAGATAACAAGTGTTTGGTTTTATGACTCTGAATTTGTGCTAATACATTACATAACAATAGAAAACTAACATTAATATAGTTGTAATATACTTATTTAAGTGTAACTGAGTTTGTGTGTAACTCTGAAGTAACTCTGAGTAAAGAAATTAGGCGTATGGAAGTGAAATGGGGTTCTTCTTATCTTCTTGTAAAAACAGCAAAGCCAACTTTATTGTGAATAATCACCAGCTGACCAATGAGGCTAATTCTCCCCTCTGCCAAGAGAATATTAAGTGCACTGGAATATTTAGAGCCACAGAATTTCAAATGTCAGTGCTCCATCCATTCCACTCTTGGTGGAATTTTGGGTAAGTCAGTTTTGGATAAGTTAATTGACCCATCCTGATAAAAGAGAATAGAATGGAGGAAAGCCCTGAGATTGCATAATATGAGGAGAAATAACAAAAGCAGCACTTGGGAAAAACTGATTGCTCTTCTCTCCTCTAACTGCAGGAAGGGACTAGTGGTATAACCAGAGAGGCACAGAAGGAAGAGTATAAATGATATTTCTCCTTAGGATGTTCTTCTTCCTAGGACTTTCATGAAACCAACATCAAAGCTTTGGGACTGGTTCCCGTTGGAAGAGGCAATTTGCGATGGCTCCCTGGTCCACCACTCCCCATGTCCTCAGCCAGGTGCATATGGGCCCTTCAACACCGGCAGTCTACCAATGGCTTTTGGGCCACACTCTGCTTGCCTAGGTTGGCAATGTAGCCCATGATTAGAAACTAAACATACATTGACTTAATGAATCACAATCTCCCTCCCTCTCTCACTTGCTGGTACATGCTAGAGAAGTCCTTCCTGGATGGAGGGATTTCAGCTAGTTCTCGTCAACAGGGCAAGATGGGGCTGGAGGAGTTGGTGCCTTTTGGGTGGGAGTAGATCACAGACAGAATCTAGGCTAAGGATGTGGCCAAATGGGATGGAGGAGCAGACACAACCCAGGAAGAAGGCTTCCCCACCTCTGCTCCGGGGAACAATAACTCCTTCTAGCTAATTTTAGATGGGAACAGAGAAAGAAAGCCAATCATCTGCGTAGCTTCCTGCCTCCACTTCTTGCCGCTCCTCTCGCTCTGTCTGCCCGCCATCCCCTGCATCCCCATCCGGCCTCTCAATGCCTTCTGCTTCTGCACCCAAGACCTTTGCGACAGGGCTAACTTCTTAGTACTTTGTTTAGGGCTGAACTCTGGTGTCAGTGTACCTTTCCATTCCCAAATCCCCAAGCCCCTGTCCCAGCACCACAGAGCCTCGCCCCACAGAGAATCTGTGAATTCTAGCATTAGAATAAAATTCTGTCATTTACGTTTGTTATGTAGTTTCTGAAATTACAGTTAAAAAAAACACAACTCTTTGCAAACCGTAAAATAATAAAAGACAGCTTAGTTGGAATTACAGACATTTCACGTCCCATAAAATAACGTAAAAGCTCATAAAAATATGGAGCACGTTTTCATATTCACTATGTTGGCCATTTCACCAAAGATTCGTTCACCACTGGGTTAAAACTGCCACGGACACTCAGCAAGCTACATGCAGATGTGTTCATGGTATTATTAACACTGTTATTATTGTTAATTCTTCAGAGTGCTTAGCACTATTTATCCAAACAACCTAGGGGATGTTTGCAATTTTAAGCCACAAAGGGCTGAGTTTGGGCAGGGGCGTGTCATGAAGGGGCGACCCGTGAAGACAGGGTCTTAGGGATTTTTAGGCGCCGTGTTTTTTCTTCCTCTTTTTGGTAGACACATAGCGCGTGAGGCTGTGACTATGTCTGTGGCGGGATTACCTGGTGAGGACCTCTACACTGTACAGAAGGGCCTGCAGGGATGTTGCAAGAGCAGCTGTGGCAGCGATCTCCTCTCGGGCTGCAGGCACCGTCTCCACTTGGGACGTCTGCCTCTTTAGCTTTTGTAGGTAACAGGGGACTAGAGCTTCCAAGACCATCAGCATCTGAAGACTTTAATCAACAGAAAGGAAACCAAGTCACATTTTACATCCTGCTTTGGTTGGCGGTGTCATATTTGGGAGCGCGGAGGAATGAACAGCCTCGAGAATGAGGACCGATTTTCCAGGCCCCCTTCCCACCCCACCCAAGTCAAGAGTAAGTAAAGCTGCTGGAAAGGTTGACAGACCCCAATTAATTAACTAATTCACTAATTAATCGAGCACCCAGGAAAAGGTGAGGAAATTCTGCTTGGCTTTCAGGGAAATATGGCCTAGTGGGGAGGGGAAGAGGAACATATATACAGCTGGTGGAGAGAACTGTGGAATGAGGGCCGGTGGGGCTGTGCACTCCATCTAGAGAAACAGGCATCACAATGATCAATAAAGCTGCCACTCAGGGATGTGCTAAGAGTGATTTTTCAGCTGACACAAATTTTAGACAAGATAAAATCCTTCCCTGGGAGGCCGGCTTCTTAAAGTTTAGGCAATTTTCAAGAAAAGAGTCTGTGGAAACAGCCTCCGTGATGCAGGTCTGAAAATGGCTGCTTACTGGAGTGAATAATAAAAAAATCTCAACGACATTTTAATAAGAGCCACATGTTAAATGTAAGTACATAGAAACGTTGAAGGTAAAAGTCAGAACAAATACCAGTCAGACTTATTATAAAGCTACAATAATTAATACAGCATAATATTGGTGCAAGTGATGAGGGACAGAAGCAGAAAGATGTTCACCTCTAGCCCAGAAGGCTGGCCTATATCCTGCATAGGTCCGAGAGAGATCAAATACATGCTGGTTGCTACATTCTTAAAGGGTCTCATGACTGCCTATGTATTTCAGCAATAGTTAATACCGAACTGAATGAGAAGTACCAGAGAAATCTTGCAAAAGTAGTTTTATGAGACGTTCAAAGAAGGCATTTATGATCTAACACTCCCTTCCCATGCATGAAGCATATAACCACCAGCTTCATATAGCAAAAAGTACAGCTCTTTCTGCCCATAGGTCCTGTCCCCGTGCTACTTAAATAAACTTACTAAGTTGCACCATACAACATCGCAAGAATTCTTTCTCAGAAAAAAAAAAAAAAAATTCCTTCCTGGCTGTTACACTCCACGACCCCACAATACAAGGAGAGACAGACAGGTGGAACAAAATGAGGAGTCTGAAACAAATCTGCAGTTACTTGACTTATAACAAGGATGACATTGCAATGCAATGGGAAATGCTAGTATTTTCCTTAAATGGTACTTGGTTGATTGTCTATTAGTATCTGTATGGGAAAAAGAAATCTTGACCCTTACTTTACACCATACCAAAATTTAATTTCAGATGGATTATCTATCTGAATATGAGGGTAAAAACAATAAAGCATCTGGCAGATAATATAAGGGGATATATTCATAAGCTTGGGTTAGCTAAGATTTCTTTGTTTTTTAAAGATTTTATTTATTTGACAGAGAGAGAGAGAGAGCGAGGGAGGGAACACAAGCAGGGAGAGTGGGAGAGGGAGAAGCAGGCCCCCCGCTGAGCAGGGAGCCCGATGCGGGGCTCGATCCCAGGACCCTGGGACCATGACCTGGAGCAAAAGGCAGACACTTAATGACTGAGCCACCCAGGCGTCCCAGGTTAGCCAAGATTTCTTAAGGGGACACAGAAAGCACTAAATAGTGATACATTGGACTACATTAAAATGAAGAATTCTGTTCATTAAAAGATAATATTAGGTGAGTAAGATTATAAGTCACAGAGTAAGAGATGTTATTTGAAATGCATATAACCAGCAGTGTGCTGGAGTGGACATTGAACAGGTCAAGACAGTCTAGGTATGCCTCTGTTTCCAACCCCATGTTCAATGATGTCATGCTGGTATCTTGTACTCAGCTATAGCTAGATATTGGCAAATTAGCAATGCTTTGCAGCAGGGACTCTTTTCCCCCAGAGAGCTGGTTATTAAACGTTTACCAGCACCCCAGTCCATATAAGCTTAAAGTTCTTACATCAGACACTTTAGACAAATTCTACATATCAAATAAAATAAATACTGATAATCTTATTTAAAAATGGGTAGAAGACTTCAATAGGCACTTTGGACTTTGGAAAACCGGTAGTATCTACTAAAGGAAAACACACACCTATTCCATGACCTAGCACAGCATTTCTACCTACCGAAATATAGACATATGAGCTCACAAAGATGTGTACGAAAACCTTCACTGCAGCATTATTGGTAAATTAGATATAACACAAAAGTCTGTCTACGAGAAATCAATTGTGGCAAATACATTAAAAATTACAGATGAATGAAGAACAAACTGTGGTGACTTCCAATGACATGGATGAAGTTCATGAAATAACATTGAATAACAAAAGGACAACATGACAAAGTATTTATTATATTTCACCTGAACAGAGTTCGGAAACAGGCAAAGATGATGTAGGATGGTGGCTCATCTGATTTTTCTATTTGAGTGGTCCTTGTGTAGATGGGTTAACTTTATGAACGTCGGTACAACTATAAAATTATGATTTTTAAAAACCTTTTTGTGTAAATGTTACATTTAAATAAAATACAGTTACTTAAGAAATTTAAGTACAATAGGGACTTGGTGTTACCAATGTTGAAGAGTTATAAGAATTATACTTGTTCCTTAGGAGAGATCCCGGGGAACAGCTGCTTAAGAGACCCTGATTCTACCCAGAAATTTAAGAATCCCTCTGGCTTAAACAGAACAGAATCGGGGACTAGGGAGGATAATTCTTTCTTTAATTTTAATTTCACTTAATTTAACAATATTGGACTATGGCCCTTTAACTCACAATGACTAGAGAATTTGTGAACTCTAATTCCTTTTGATTTCAGTGTGTTTGGATTTTTTGTTTGTTTTTTAAATATTTTATTTATTTATTTATTTGTGAGAGAGAGAGAGCACAAGCAGGGGGAGCAGCAGGCTGAGGGAAAAGCAGGCTCCCTGCTGAGCAAGGAACATGTTGTGGGGCTCCATCCCAGGGCCCTGGGATCATGACCTGAGCTAAAGGCAGACGCTTAACTGACTGAGCCACCCAGGCGTCCCATGGATTTTAACTTGAGAGAGGATTTCATGTCTTACCAGAAATCTGATAATGGGAAAAATTTTTAGTTAAATCTGGGGGTTTTCTATGTCACTGGCATTTTAACATTAGAGAACCTTTATGCATTTTATTATTGCAGTGTCTTGATGTTACCACTCCATCTCACTGCAGACCCTCGGAGACACCCTACTAACAATGTACTCAGACACACCTGGAATAGAAAATGGGATAGGGAGTATTTTTACACCCAGAAATAGAGTGGGCTTGGCGTTAACGCAGGGTTTCAATCCACTGTTGAGCCGTCTATGGAGCCGTGATATTATAGGAGGAGCCCAAGGAAAGTGGGAGAAGGGCCATCGTTACAGACTGTAGATCTGCTCTCTCGAGGGACATGGCCACACCGCTGGTTGACCACTGGCATGATATTTAATCCCCGCCGATTAACACAAAAAAAAGCTGGGAATCTTGGTTGGGGAGGATGGATATTTCTTACTCATTCTTCATGTAGAGAGAGTTCAATTAATATGAATCCTGGTCCCCCTTTGCCCCTTTACTCATTCTGCTGCAGGGGGAGGCAAAGGCTAATCCGAGAGGCAAACTGATAAAGATACACTGACAAAATCCTCGCTGCTCTTTACTTCTTCCTGCAACAGCTTGCCAACAGAACAGGATTTCTTTCCTCCACACTGTCGGTTTTCAGGGCGGCCCTGTTTTAAGCTTGATCCTTATACCAAAAATATGATAGCATATAACTTGGGATTTTGTTTATGAACTAGACATTACAAGAAAAGATCAAAGTAGATTGAGAAGTCAAGAGGGAGAGATTGCCTAATGTTGATATAATTGGGGAGGAGGGCCAGAGGGTTGATTAAGCTAGCCTCAGGGAGCATTTAAAGGAATGTAACTCGATTATTTTTAAGGATGGATAACTGCGTAACGGGGGCTATCCTTGATTCATCTGAATTACTGTCTCCGTCTTTAAAAGATCTCTCTTAATAGCAAGATGAGATTGATTTTCATTTCGCGTATCAGTGCATAAATCAGACCAGAGCCAACGTCCTGGAGTTGGGAGGACACTTTCCATGTGAATCCTTCGTATTCCTTACACTCAGCAAAATGACAGGCAAGATTTCTATTCTTGCTCTTAATGTGTGACAGGAGTTCTCAGCGCTCCTTGAAAAGCATTCTCTTCGATAGTTTAAATGTCTGCTCTGCAATTTTGTTTACTATTCATTTGTATTACATGTCAGGACAGTATTTTCTAAACAAGATGAAGCATCTTCGCTGCCACACAAATTTCAAATTTTAGGGTGTTTTACATTAATGAAGATTTACTGTATTTTCCAGAACCTGTGCTATGATATGTTTCCTAAATGTAGTTATTGAGAACATCCTTGCCAGAATATTACAGGATGATATGAGCCAACATAACCTTTGTACTCATTCACTTTTATTTCCTTAGCCACATTTACTTATCACAAGGCCTAGAATAAAGGGCTGCATTACCTTCTGAATGATTCGGGAGCATAGGCTACTACAGTCACACAGAGCTTAATGGCCTCACTTATAGAGAATGTCAGGTCTTCGTTGCCATAGCAGAAATCTGAAGGGACAGAAGATCAAGGCACAAAATCAGAGTGGAGTCTGCCAGGGATAAAGGAGACATTATCACTCTTAACACTCCAGTTACATTTGATAGCCCTTTCTTTGTCAGACTTTATTCCTAAACTGTGAACACGATTAATTTCTTCATCTAAAGGGACTGAAAATTCTGTTTCCTACTTTTGAATAATCAGATGAGAAATAAAAGTGATTTTGGGGGGGTAGTTTGGGAAAAAAATCTGACCTACTAGAAGATACCCAAGGGCACGCAGATGTCTAAGACATGAGACTTTATCTTTGAAGTCCCTCTAGTTCTACACATTCCATGATCATAAAAGACCATTTTAGAGAGTTACTCACTTAGAATTGCCCAGGAAAACCTAATTTTCTGAACACTGGGGTACTAGAGTAGTGTAGAATGAAGCATGTTTAATACAATTTTCATGGGAGGGAATTCCTTACTCTTTAGGATTTTCTTTTTTTAAAAAAAAATTTATTTAATTTTTAAAAAGATTTTATTTGTTTATTTGACAGAGAGAGACACAGTGAGAGAGGGAATACAAGCAGGGGGAGTGGGAGAGGGAGAAGCAGGCTTCCCATGGAGCAGGGAGCCCGATGTGGGGCTTGATCCCAGGACACCGAGATCATGACCTGAGCCAAAGTCAGATGCTTAATGACTGAGCCACCCAGGCACCCCTAGGATTTTCAATAAATTAAAAAAAATTTTTTTAAAGATCTTATTTATTTGGTGGGGTGGGGGGGAGAGAGAGAGAGAGAGGGAGCATGCACACATGCAGAAGTAGGGGGTGTAGCAGAGGGGGAGGGAGAGGGACAAGCAGACTGCTCTGAGCACAGAGCCCGCTGCAGGGCTTGATCCCAGGACCCTGAGATCATGACTTGAGCTGAAACCAAGAGTTGGACGCTTAACCAACTAAGCCAACCAGGCACTCCTAGGATTTTCAAGAAATTTAAGAAAAACAGGAGATAGGAAATGTCCTCATTCAATGTATATCACTTTTCCATTTTTTTTTCTGTTTTGATTTAGGTTAAAATATTTAATATAGAATTATTTAAAAAAAATTACAAAGGGAAAAAGAAGGTCAGGGCAACTTTTGTTTTTACCTAATGACTTAAGAGGCTTCTCAGCTTTGACCAGTTCTAAGATGTCTAATATGTCAGTGGTCTCCCCCTCCAGGGACTGCAGCAGGTCAAACAAGCACTGAGCTGACACACCTTTGCTGGGCCCGTTATTGGCAGCATCCTGTATGAAGAAAGTCTATTTTAGTTTATTGATTCCCACCTCAGCAGTAATGTGGTTTGTTCAAGAATTCAAATCTCACAAACACCACCACTGATAACAATTATATTGATCTGGCATTCAGCTCCCACAATCCTGCATCCAGCAATGCTGCTATACGGTTTTGGAACGGAACACCTGAGTTTCAAGGCATCTATTAAATGCTAATCTGGTACAAAGAGATATTTGTGCAAACTCCTAAAAATATAGCAATATGTAGACTGCCAGAAAAATTCATGTAAATGTCTCCTCTGGTCTGCAATGGAAGGACCTAGCATTCCTGAAGGAACTTTCCATAATGTAGAAATAGAATACTTCAAATACATCTGGGGAAACAGATGCTTATTTTAACAACTTTCGGCATTTTTCAGGTCTTGTTTGATAATATAACTCCAAAATGGAGATGCTAGCCATCTCAGATCTATTTAAAATGGCCTTGATTCATTAAAACAACAATTCCCTCTTAAATTCCTACTATGTGCCAAGTAGAATTCTGTACACTGAAGTTATGACAAAACAAAAACAAAACAAAATAGACATACAAACAAAATAAAATAAAAACAAACCAAATGCAAACAGAGAAACAGATGAAGGTCTTTCTTTAATGGAGCTTAAATTCTATTTTGGGGTATGGTAGAGATGCATATTAGTGAATCAAATGTATGACATGTGATATAGTATGGTATAAGTGTTCTGAAGAAAAAGAAAAAGAAAGCAGGGTAAGTGCTAGACAGTGATAGAAAGGAATGAGAATCAGGAACTCTTCCTTTTTATTAATTGAGTATAAAAAACTGGGGAGTGGGTCTATTAATATCCTACAGGCAGAGATGAGGGTTGAAGAAAAATGAAGAGAAGTAATTATGATATTCATATCCCACTGGTTGAAGAAAGAGAGCTGAGATGCTGATTATACAAATGGACAATATAAATGAGCAGTTCATATATAAAAACAGAACTCTGATCCAAAACCTGTGGTAACCTGCCCAGGAAACCAACCCATTGTCCACAGTCACTAGCCCAGGAATGGGCCTGCTGTAAGTCAGTTTAGTAGGAAGTCAGACTACTAGCTCTAGGGGAAACCAAACAATAACCCCTCTAACCACTGGTTCCCTAATGGCCAGGCCTTGATTAAAACCGACAGCTTCCCTGATCCTTGTCCCTGCTTCCAACTAGACCAATCAGAGAAAGCCAAATATGTACCCCTAAGCAATTACACAGGATGCCCCACTTCTAGTTAGCTGGCTTACAGCTCCCCTGCACCAACGGCCTCCCATCAGGGCACACCTAAAGCCTTCCCTTTTCTCTACCATAAAATTTCCTTTCTCCTCTGTCTGCCTTTGAGTCTCTGCCAAGACACAAGAGATGGTGGCGAACTCCCTTGCTACAGCCAACTCTAAAAAAGCCTTTGCTTTCCTCATCGGGTTGGTCTACTTACAGGAAACTCCAGGAGAGGGGCCACACTAGC
Organism: Eumetopias jubatus; assembly: GCF_037043125.1. Lineage (NCBI taxonomy): Eukaryota > Metazoa > Chordata > Mammalia > Carnivora > Otariidae > Eumetopias > Eumetopias jubatus. The sequence continues at coordinate 27,275,493 of NW_028274809.1, forward strand.
AAACAGCTGGAGCACAAATGGCTTCCGGTGTAGAATGTAGAACTGCTGGCAGGCAAATTCGATGGCTTGACGCAACTGGGGATTGCTTTCATAATCGGAGTACACCTGCAGAAAAATGCCACATATTCAGAACATGCCTTAGCAGCCTGTCAAACTTGTGTTTGCTTTTAAAACTCATAGCAATGGAGGGGTGCCTGGGTGGCTTAGTCAGTTAAGTATCTGACTCTTGACTTGGGCTCAGGTCACACTCGCAGAGTCCTAATATCGAGCCCTATGTCAGACTCTGTGCTGAGGGTGGAGACTGCTTAAGATTCTCTCCCTCTCCCTCCTGCCCTGCCCTCCCCCCCCCCCCCCCGGCCCCTCACAGTCTCTCTCTCTACAAAAACAAAACCAAAACACCTCATAGCCATGGGAAGCATGGAGAGAAGTGGCTAATTTAATAAACTGGTAGATGGGAGTATAAAACAGTATGATCTCTCTTGTGAGAAATTTGGTAATAAACATGAATATACTTTTTCCCAGGGAGTGTGTCACTAGGAATTTACCTCAAGAAACAAATTGGACAAAGGTACAAAGACAGATATAGAGGAATTCCTACTGCAATTTTGCTTATAATAATGGAAAATTTTGAACAAGTGAAGTTATTCATAAATCGGGGTAGGTTAAGTGGATCAGGCTATGTGCATACAGCAGAATATTATGCAGTTATTGGAAAGATGCTCTAGCACTCAACGTAGCTACATGAGAAAAAGCCCGTGATATTCTTAGTGTGATGTGAGAAAAGTAGGTAACAAACTTGAACATGTGGTGTGATCCAACTTTTGTTTAAAAAAAAAGGTAGCACAGAGTGCAAGGATTTTCAAGAAGTATAAATAATGGTTATCTAGGAAGGAGGGTTATAGATGATTTGTTTTCTTCTTTAAACTTTATCTTCTGAATTTTATAACGAGCATTTATTGTTTTTGGAAATCAGTAAAAAAGTTTATAAAAATAGAGAAAATTCCAACTATTTAAAAATAAGAGAGGCCTGATACTAAAGAAAATTTCTTGCCCCTGTAGGTTGAACAAACTCCACATTGCACAAGCATGTATTACTTTTATAATTTTTATTAAAACTTCCATAAAAATAGAGGACTTGGATGAGCCCCTAGGCTCTGTCTGAACTTCATCCATTACTCCTAAATGTAGCCAGATACACTTTAAACATGGGTACGTGGAAATTGTTCCTGCTGAATTCACCTCCTCCGATCGCAGCATAGCAAATTTAATAGCAACGGAAATCTCGATTCAGACAGAGATCAGAAAATCTCTCAGGAGAAACATCAGTGGAACACTTGCCATACGTTTGAGTAAAGAGAGCAGTGATTACCAAACTTCTAGGGCATCAGAACCACCTGGAGGTCCTGTAAGAATCCAGATGAACGGGCCCTGACTCCACAGTTTCTGATTAAGTAGGTCTGGGGTGGGGCCCAAGAATGTGTATTTCTTTCTTTCTTTCTTTCTTTCTTTTTTTTTTTTTTAAAGATTTTATTTATTTGACAGAGAGAAACACAGCGAGAGAGGGAACACAAGCAGGGGGAGTGAGAGAGGGAGAAGCAGGCTTCCCGCGGAGCAGGGAGCCCGATGCAGGGCTTGATCCCAGGACCCTGGGACCATGACCTGAGCTGAAGGCAGACGCTTAACGACTGAGCCACCCAGGCGCCTCAAGAATGTGTATTTCTAACAAATTCCCAGGGGACGCTGATGCTGCTGGTTCAGCGACCCCACTTTGAGAACCACTCAAAGAGTGGTTAGAGGAAAGGGGAAAGTCCATCCCAGGTCTGGGAGATCTCAGGAGAGATAGAACGGGATATTGTGACCTTCCAGAAAATTCTGGGGAGATTTCATTTGGTGCCTTCTGCTGCCACAAAAGCAGGTAACTTCCATCTTAAAAAGTTGTAGTACAAGTCTTATTGACCTGCCATACGGGCAGTTGGTTTTCTGGTGAGGAGGCTAGAGCCACAGCACCTGCAGCATGGTGGGCAGAATCCACTGGTAGCCACTGAGAGAGAAAAGGTGGTTGAAGTGCACAGCGCTGTTGATGACGGTGGCAGCATACTGCCTGAGCAGGGCGCTGTCTTCTGGGTGGAGGATCAGAGCCCCGTTAAAGACGTTGAGGAAGAGCATGATTTCATCCCCCCAGGGAAACTCGCTCGGCATGCCCAGGAACATCTCCTCCAGGAGCTGGATCCACAAGCTTTTCTGAAGAGTGTCGAGGCCAAACAGCTCCTTGCCGGCTGTGAGAACACAAAACAGCAGAGACAGAATTAGCCCCACGCCAATCCTGTCAGCGTGGGAGGGCCATTAAACTGGGGGCACTGCTGTTTCCCATTTGTTCCAGCTCTGGGACGTGAAGATGTACTGCGGAAATGCTTCCAGCACACATTGCTGCCGCTGGTATCACACTCCCTGGTTCTCAAAGGACTTCCGTCACCACCTCCTTGATTCAACTCTGGAGGCCAGACAGGGCTGACATTTGCAGCATGTTGCACTGAATAAGCTGTGGCATTGAGGAAAAAAAATCAGTTGTTTCAGAAAGGAAATGGCAGGGCTGGGACTGGTTCTAGATCTTTGAATTCCTGGACAGACGAGAGCTCTTTCTACTATTTTCTCCGGAACTTCTGGGTGAAGAAGACATTGAACATTGGGAGGCTGGCTGTAAATATCTCAAATTAATAATTGAGTCACACAGCAAGGCTTCGAAGTGTGAGCCTCTTTCTGGTCTCTCGGTCTCTATCTCCCTCTGCATTCAGGTGTAATTCAGATAGAGTAAAACAAACATGCACGGATCTCAAATGGAGAGTTCAGTGAGTTTTGACAAAAGCACACTCATGTAACCAACACACCAATCAATACATAGACCATTTTCATTACCTCAGAAAGTTTCCAGGAGATCCATCCCCCCCCCAACTCAGAGGCATGCCACTGTCCTGATTTCTGTAGATGAGTTTTGTTTCCTGAAGTTCATATGAACACCTGTTCTTCACTTAGTCAAGTAACAATACCTACTACTACCTACCCTAACAATACCATACTACTGCCTTCAACTGCTTATGGAAAGAATATGTGGTGTGTGCGTGTGTGTGTGTGTGTATGGAATACTACTCAGCCATCAAAAAATGAAATCTTTCCATTTGCAATGACATGGTGGATGGAACTAGAGGGTATTATGCTAAGCGAAATAAGTCAGTCAGAGAAAGACAATGATCATATGATCTCACTGATATGTGGAATTTAAGAAACAAAACTGAGGATTGTAGGAGAAGAGAGGAAAAAATAAAACAAGACAAAACCAGAGAGGGAGACAAACCATAAGAGACTCTTAATCATAGGAAACAACCCGAGGCTTGCTGTGGGGGAGGGGAGTGGGAGGGATGGGGTAACTGGGTGATGGACATTAAGGCGGGCACATGACATAATGAGCATAGTATTATATAAGACTGATGAATCACTGACCTCTACCTCTGAAACCAATAAAACATTAGATGTTAATTAATTGAATTTAAATTAAAAAAAAAATCCTGCTTATGATTAGTTAAGAACAGTGGTCTCAGTTTGATCCCTGGAATAGCAGCATCGACATCACCTGGGAACCTGCTAAAATTCAAGTTCCCGGGCTCTATGCCAGAGCTACTGAGTCAGAACCTGGGGAGGGAGGAGCCCAGCAATCTGTGTTTTATCAAGTCCTCCAGGTGATTCTGATGCATTCAGAGCTGAGAAGCACCGCCTTAGAGAACTGTCTGCTGGTTCAGATGCTCTCCAGCCAAGGACCAAACAAGAGCATAGGAGGCCCAAGAAAAGAAATGCTTTTTTTTTTTTTTTTCTTGATACCTTGTGGATCACTGAAGAGTGAAAATTCAGCGTCAATAGCACTTCGGGGGAATGAGGGTAGTCGGAGGAGGTCTTCCTGGAGCATGGAGACATGGGACTGTTTGTGGGCTGTGGGGATCTTCTGCGTCAGGGAGATGAGAAACAAAACCCGCCCGACTTCCTCCAGCTTCCGAGTGAACACCTAGCCGCAAACAAAAGCAAGAGCAGAGGAAACGTAGAATTAGCAACTCTGAGATTAAAAGGAGTGAAGACATTGAAGTAAAATCTTTCATGGCAAACAGGGCTGATAAAAAATCAAGGGGGTTGGGTGTTGAATTGAAGGAGAAATGGTTTTTTTTCTTTACCACATAGATGGAGCAAACAATGCTTGATTGACTCTCACTTCCTGTATCTGCCTGCTCCCCAGAAGGAAGTGTTTCTTAGGGGTTCGCAGGCTGGAGGAGCACAATGCAAGCATTGTCAGGAATCGTTCCATATGAAATAGAGCCCATTTGTTTGGATATCATAATATGGAAGACCTTTTCCAACAGGAGCCAGTCAGTCAGTTCCAAGTGCCTCTACCATTTCCACAGATGCCTTAAGCTGTTCTGGGCTTTTCTCTTAAAAAAGGACTGAAATGGGATCCAGGAAGAACCTATCTTGGGACAAAAGCTGATGAGACCTAGATGGCGCAGACAGGATTCTCTTGGTGCCATCTCTTTGTTCCTTTCCTGTGATGATGGGTGGGCAGGGAATGTGATGAGGAGGTCCACAAGCAGTCTGAAGCTGCTGAGGAAACTCCAGGGCCAGAACCACAGGCTTGCGGTAGTAGTATTACTATCTCCCTGCAGAACTCAGAAAGAAATCTTAAAATTCCAGCTTGGAGTGTACATAGAATGAGAGCTCCATTTTATGCAATTTTTAAAAAAAGATTTTATTTATTTATTTGACAGAGAGAGACACAGTGAGAGAGGGAACACAAGCAGGGGGAGTGGGAGAGGGAGAAGCAGCCTTCCCGCGGAGCAGGGAGCCCAATGCAAAGCTCGATCCCAGGACCCTGGGACCATGACCTGAGCCGAAGGGAGACGCTTAACGACTGAGCCACCCAGGCACGCATTTTATGCAATTTTTAAAAACATGTTCTTAGACATAAAAAGAACACACTAGTGAAGTGCTATTGTTGATAATGGTTTTAATTCTTTTGCTGCCAAAACCAGGGGCTGGGATAATTCGGGGTAATTATTTTAGAAATTATATACACTTAAGACCTTACAGTTATGTACACTTTAGACCCAACACCACACACTTTGCAATACTTGCACTATTTTCCTTCTTTCAACTGCAATTCAGGTAGTTTATGCGAACTATACTTTTAATTACTTAAGTGGTCTAATTCTATGCCATTCTCATTCATTTCATGAAGTTGTTTTTGAATAGTTTGATGCCAAATTAACCTTCTTGATATGTGCAGAAAAACTGAAATGATAAATTATCCTGAAATTCTTGTTTAGACATTTTATTAAAAATAAATGAATGTGGGGGTGCCTGGGTGGCTCAGTGGGTTGAGGTCCAATTCTTGGTTTTGGCTCACGTTATGATCTCAGGGTTGTGGGATCAAGTCCCCTGTCGTGTGCGCTTGGCGTGGGGTCTGCTTGAGATTCTCTCCCTCCCACCCCCCACCATCCTTCCCCGTTGGATGCATGCAAGTGCACTCTGTCTCTTTCTCTCTCTAACAAATAAAATCTTAAAAAATACAAAATAAAAATAAATAAATGAATGTAACACATAGACCATATTAAAATTGTATCACTATTAGAACTGTGAACTATAGGGCGCCTGGGTGGCTCAGTTGGTTAGGCAACTGCCTTCGGCTCAGGTCATGGTCCTGGAGTCCTGGGATCGAGTCCTGCATCAGACTCCCCGCTTGGTGGGGAGTCTGCTTCTCCCTCTGACCCTCCCCCCTCTCATGCTCTCTCTGTCTCATTCTTTCTCTCTCAGATAAATAAATAAAATCTTAAAAAAAAGAATTATGGACTATAGCTATATTTTGCATACAAAATAGTGAATTTCCTTATTCTTTTCTTCAATCATAAATTTAAGTACAACTGCTTGATTATGTCTCCTGTTTTAAGGGAAGTTAGTAACATGCGTAAGGTCAGGTGACCAATCAGTGGCAGAGCTGGGACTGGGTCCAAGTCTCCGTACCTTAGCTCAGTGCTTTTCCCAGGCATAATACATTGATCCCTTTTATTTTATTTTTCCCAACTAGTGTAAACCTCTGTGGCAACCTTCTAAGAGCTGCATTTGTGTACTTCCAATCCTGTTTTACAAAAATGTGAGAAGAAAACTTGCAAACTAGTAGGTAAATAAATTCGAAGATTTCTAGTGTTTATACCCAATGATTTGTCATAGCATTAATCCAAATGAGTGTTCTTTGATACCTTTACATTATGATCCAATTTATGAAAACTAACACACTATTTGGGGGAACTACTGACCAAGGGCCTACCCATCCACTTTCTCGAGAGAGGATTGTATCAGAATCAGAATCTCAGGGTTGGTAACACATTCACTGATCATCTATCCCAGTGACTTGGCAAAACCGTATAATAAAATAGAGGTGGTCAGGCACCTGTTTCTGAATGAGCTCCTGTCCTTTCTCTGGATGCATATGTACAAGGTTCAGCTGTGGAGATACTGATCTCCGGAAAGGATAAATATCCCGAACATACGTCTGTGGCAGGATTACACAAAGAGAGAGAGAGAAAAAAAAAAAGAGTTCAGATGATTATCAAATGATTAAACTTTTACTCTCATTTCCTCTTTACCCAAAGGTCAAATGAAAGTTACGTACTTTCTAAGGGTTTTATCATTTTATGCTCTCCAATTCTATAAAATCCTACGGAAAGTAAACACCCACCTCAGGAAAGCATCAAACCACGTAGGCTTAGCCCCCTTTCCAAACACTAGGGTGCAACATCAGGAGCAAAGGAGCCAAAGGCAATTTAATAAAGGACATTCTGGAGGAAGAAGGTCACTGTAAAGTGATGTCTTGAGGTGCCCTTTGGTCATTAGGTCAGGTCACCATGGTCATGCTCAAAATAATAAAAAGAGGAATAACAAGGACGTTAAAATTCCAAGTAGACACACATATTTATTATATGGGCAACTTAATTTTTCATCAGGAGGTAATAATAATGAATGCTTTCTTTGCCTTATCTGCTTTAATTATTGCAACCTATGATAGATACTATTATCATCCTCTTCATTTTCCAGACAAGGAAAATGAAGGGCACAAAGGTACAGTGGCTAGTCCAAAGCTGCACTGACAGTAAGGTGGTATCACCTAAGTGGCCATCCTCCTAACCACTGAACAACGATGCCTCCCTGAGTGAGAGCAATATTCAGGAAACGCATGACAAGTTTCCGACACAACTCAACAGGAGTGCATCACTGTGCAGTCTCACCTTATTGTAGTGGATAAGATTCCATCGTTTGTCCATGAGAAAATAATGTGTTGACTGAGATTCTGGGATATTAAAAAACTCCAGACACTCCTAGAACAATAAGTATAAATACATGTTTATGGAGAACATATTATGTGCCAGGTAGTAAGCTGAAAGAGACAAATATCAAAACAAGGTAACTTATAAGGATTATAGATCTTATATACTTTTTATATGTATATATATATATATATATAGGGATACATATTGGATTTGGATACACAGTTGCCCAAAGAATGATATAATACAGACTTGTAATGTAATATAAACCAACTGCTCTCAAAGTGCTAAAAGACGTGCAATTATAAATTCAGACTGAGGAGTGAACTGTGGAGGTACAGTGGCATCTACTGGTCTCAACATCAGGAAGAAAGCATGTTTGGTAACGCCATTAAAGATAATTCAAGCTACAACACATTGAGCCATTATTGCATACTGTATTCTGAGTTCAATGCCTTCCCTGTAGGTCACTTGTATATCCTGCACTGGTACCCCAGTACTGGTGAAAAAGAATGTGAGCCTGGAGAGGTCCTGTTCAATTTAGGTCACGCTGGTTATGGTATAACCGGGGTTGGGACTTACTCTGTTTGCCTTCCTGCCATTCAGCCTGAGTAGGAAAATGGAGTGGTTGTTGAAGTTTGCTTCACGGGGCCTTAGTAATTCTCTGGAGATGTCTGGGTAAGGCCTGAAGGAGGCATTTTGTACCGAAATAAGATATACACGTTTGGTACAACTGAATTTTTCAGAGGCCTTTCCTGCTTCTGTCCTGGCCTGGAGCTGTGCTCCAGGAAATCAGTTTACCAAAAGTTTGGAATCCAGATAGATGGATCCAGAGAAAGGACAGGATCTAGGTAAAGCTGTAGTACTTTACCTTAAAAGTCTTACTGGCGTGTGTAACTATGGATTGGCTTTCTGCCGAGGGTCACAACGGCCATAACCATTAAAGATACTTTCTTAACTCACCTGATTTATTCCAAGGTATGTATGTTCTGCTTTTCCACCCATTTCTGTCCGTGGAAGTCAGACTGTATACCATGCAACCAAGTGCCAGAGAAAGGGTCTCTGGCAGGATCAGCAGCTGACAGACGCTGCCTTAGCTCCCTCAGTGTGCAACCCCAGGGCACCTCCAGAACTACCCACACGTGATGCCAGGGAACGCTGAAGCGGGAATCAACAGCACTCCCAAGGGAGCTAGTACACCTGAGAGTGTCAAGATGCTGCTTCAGCTGAAGGAGAAGCTGCATGTATTTACCTACCTCAAAGCAGAGCTATGATATAGGTAGGTGTGGGGAAAATCATGTGAGGAAATGGGGGAAGTACATGATAGCGGAGCAGATTCTACAAGAGGTAAGTCAATGCATGTATTTGTTTGAAGATAGGAAAATGCCATTTAATTCTAAATGGGATGATCAGCGAAGTGGCCACAGACATTGTGCTTTAAAAATCATTTCTGTTTGAAAGCCATTCATACCTTGAGCAAGGCTTCGAACTGAGTGTCTTCATGGACTGGTAACTGGGTTGGGATATCACACTCATTCTGCCCATGAACTACCAAGGTTTTGGTACCTACAGAAGGCAAATACAATCATAAGCTGAAGTTCACTCTAGGAATGTTTATCTTTAAGGCACAAAATATTAAAATATTATCAATGGGCTGATATTTTTCTTTTTATGATTGTTACTTGTAGTGAGTGCTTAAGGTAAACTGTGTGTTGCACTAATATCCCTCTTTTATAGTTAAAATAGATGTTTTAAATTTATTTCCTGACTAAATAACAAAAGCTACCATTTATGGAGTTCCCAATACTTTGACATGTATTTTATGTGCATAATATTTAAATCTCACAGCAACCCTATGGTATGGGTATTATTATTTTCATTCTACAAATGAGAAAACAATGGAAATGGACTCTTACAAGTAAGAACTTAGAAGTAACTTAGTCAAAGACACATTTATTTAGCAGAAAAGTCAGAATTCAAACACGTGTTGCAACAAGTAATATATCCCTGTATTTTAAATGAGACGATCACACAGTAATGGTTGAGAAAATATAAAAAGAGATATTAGCAAAACCATGACACGTACCTGGAATGCAGTTTAAATTTACATTTTCTGTGTTCTACTTGGCTAGGGAGTTAGTACTTATTCTACTTCATTCATTCATTGTAAGTCTTTGTGAAGATCATGATATACTTTGGGTTTTAATGAGCTGTTTTTAAGCCTATGAATGACAACATGAGTTTCTTTGCTATAATAAAAACTGATCATCTTGTTGGATAACCTATCGAACATATAAATACACAACTTCCATTTATGGAATGCTTGCTATGAGTCAGGTATGACAGCAAGGATTTTATCTACGTAAATGCATTGATTACTCATGATTGTGCAGTATGAATCACATCCTTGTTTTACCCATGAGTAAAGAAAGCTTGAAAAATGATGTGCTTTTTTTTTTTAGCTAATACTAACTGTATTAATAAATGGCAGTAACATGACTTTAATGCAGGCCTCTACATTGCACACCCTGTGTTCTCATCTTTACATAATTGTGCCTTTCTCTTTATTTTAATAAGTGGATCATCTCATATTTTCTTAGTCACTGCACCAGGATAAAGACTCGGAAGAGTTTCTATCCTAAAGAAAAGCAAGCTATCAGGAGTGAAAAGGAACCGTAGCTTGAGTTTACATCACACTTCATGTTCTTTTGTTGTTCTCCTTTCTTCCTGCTTGTCCCTTTTCCAATTTTTCATAAAGCCATCTCTCATAGAGTTTACAAAGATCTGGGGTCCATGCCATGCAAACAGTATCATTCCCCTTGCAGTGCCAAACATTCATTCAGAAAGGCTCCCCGTTCAGCTGGCCCTGTGCTATAGACTTAAATACATCTTCAACCTTGGCCGCTCTTCAAGGACTGATTCATGTGGATTGGTTCTGATGTCTCCCCCTTTCATCTGGCAATCGCTGACTTTTAAAGGGTCTATTGTATTTCTTCAGATTGTATTAAACAAAAATTCTTTGAAGCCCCCAACACCAGGGTCAGGACGCTGAAATTTTTCTCATGAATGAAAGAGGCGGTTGGACTTTAAAAGAGTTATTTATACTCTTAAACAAAGAGAAAAGTTATGTCATCCAACAGCGGTAGTGGGTTACCTGGCATGGAAGCGGTCACCAGCAGCTTTACCTCACACTGCTCCTTCTTCATGGTCTGCTTGAGATCCTTGAAGAACAGTCCCTCTACATAACCCACCACCTCCCACAGGAAAGTCAGGGTGGCCGAAATGGCATCCATCCCCCACTCACAGGGGGTCCGCACGAAGTACATGATTAATCCCACCTAAAAGAACAGGAAGAGGTCACAAAACCATGATAATCCTGAGCAAACATTCTCATTTCCTTGGCTTTTGTTTCCTTAATCAAATATTCTTTTGTGCCTTCATATTCTCTGTTTAACGGTTCCTCTAGTACTTCTCAGTGGCCATAAGCGAGAGAGAGTGGAACTGGAAAACCAACCAGAACAGGTTGCCATACATTTTTGTGTTTCACGGAAATGGTGATTTAAGACAAAAGCAGAAGATTGTTTTTCCAGGCTTCAAGTCGCTTGGTAGCTCAGGTGCTGAGGCCACCCCAGATTAATCTCTATGAGATGTTTGCCGAAACAGTATTTGCTGATTGGATTATGTCTAGTGGTCTGAACCAATGAACACTGTACTTGGCTAAATTGGTGACCTTAACAGATTTTTCTTTGTGTCCCCTAAAATCTTGAAAAGCTCTGGGTCCTTTTGCACATATTTAGGTTGACATTTAAAATGTCTCATCAGGGTGCCTAGGTGGCTCATTCAGCTAAGCATCTGCCTTCAGCTCAGGTCATGATCCCAGGGTCCTGGGATGGAGCCCCACATCAGGCTTCCTGCTCAGTGGGGAGCCTGCTTCTCCTTCTCCTACTCCCCCTGCTCTCTGTCAAATAAATAAAGTCTTTAAAAAAATAAAATAAAATGTCTCATCATAAGGTAATTTTTTTTTGGTTAATAGAATATATTAAACATTCTCTACATTGAAATAAAAGGCTGATTGTAATTGGAATGTGTATTTCAACAAATTTTGATGAAAGAAGTTTTAACTACCTTATTCAACAGTGCACAACAAAATCATAAAGAAATAACATCAAAGTTTTCCCCACCCATGGCTTTATTGATTGTTTCTTGAAAAATTTCTTAATCCTAGAAAACTTTCTAGTTGTGTTGAATCAGCCTACAGGGTCACTAACCTAATCTGCTTTGGTGGCTCTGAAGGCTAACCACCCTAATGAGTGCCAGAACTTACCCCTAGGAGAAATCTATCAAAGATAGGAAAAGGTGGTAAGTCCTATGGGTTTGTGTGTGGGTGTGTGTGTGTGTGTGTCTGTTGGCAGGGGGTGGTGGTGCAAAAAGGTGATTTTACTAAAGCACAGGGACAGAACCCTGTTCTGGAAGTCCTATAGATTTAAAGTGCCTTGATCCATCAGAAATGAGGCTTCCTTAAAACTCATGCAGTATATCAGATTCTTTCTCTGTCTTACACATCTGTCAATTCATCTGGTGATGTCTGGGCTGCTCAGGGTGGGCCTTTCTTGAGGACAGTAGGGGAATGATGTTTGAGATGGCAGGCATGCTCATGAAGTGTTACTGCCTATTTGAAGTTGAGGATTTGGAGATTTATTCCTCAAAACTATCTGAGCACCAAATCCCTTTAAAAGTTTTCACATACCCCCAGATGGGCTCAAACCCCAAGGTGAAGACCGCTGGGTCAAAGTTAAGCAGTCCCTAACAAAATTAGAAGAGATGGGTCAGTGGTCCCAACATGCCCACTATACATATCCTTAACACTCCTTAGAAAAAAGAGGTATATAATATGGGTAATGGTTTAAAAAGGACTCTACCCTTCACTGTTTTGCCATTCTGACTAGAAGACCGCTTTTCTAGTCCCTTCAAGGCATCCATGTACTTGGGATTTGGGGAAAGATAAGGATTTAGAGAGAAATGCAAAAATAGGAATTTATATTCATGCAAAACAGGGTTATACAGCAAAGCCAAAGTGTTGCCAGCTCTTTTCTCTATTAGCTTGTCAATTACCTAGCTGGGAAGACCTATGTCTGCCATTAAGGCTTATTTGGAGTTGACAGGGAAGAGTATGGCAGACAGGAAATGAAATGTCCATCGTCTTATCCCAGGGCTGAAGGACAATGGAGAGCAATTGTCCAGATAAGTATCTCTCCTACCCAGGGACCCGAGGGAATGGGCAGACACAGTGAAGGGGCTTTTGCCTCTAGTCTCTGCTAGGGTCTCTGACAGAAGTTCACCTTGGGGCCTTTCGATACCAACCGCAATGCCACACAAACATGGTAGGGCACATACTTAACCTGAGTAAGGCCCTGACATTTGGCTTTGATATCCTACCTTTGGCTTTTGTGTAGTGTACACAGGACCAAGAAGTAACAGAAAGTTTGGCTGGAGAGTTTTCTGGATAGAATTGCCATAGACTGGTGTCACTGAGCATAATGCTCTAGCCAGAGGTCTTCCTAAGCTGGAGACATATGGGACATGCAACCAGAACCTAGAGGGGTGTTTAGCACCAGCAGGAGCTGAGGTGAGGCTGTCTCCCAGCAAGCACCACTGGGAGCCCGAAGACCCCAAGTCATAGCAGCCATGGGCTTTGGTTTGCACCAGCCAGGCATCTAGCAACCGGCCAGATAAAGAAAATTGTCTCACAAAGGGAGGAGCCAGAGCAAACGTTGGACAAGAGAGAGAATGCTGAATAAATGTAGGAGTGCTGACAATACTGACTCCGATCTTGGCCCTCCATCTTGTTCATGTCCATTCAGTGACTTCCCTTGGCGCTACGTGTCCCAGGCCCCTTGGAGGGGGATGCAGGTCCTGACCAGAATGCTGGAAGGCTTGTTCTGAGCTTCCTTCTGGCACACAGATGGTGCCACTTTAGATAACTACCCTTACACCTCACCACCATGCTTGCTCTATAAAAGCTGTGGATTAAGGTCTGGACTTAGAAAATAGCTGCCTAGCCCTTGGATTGGTGTCTGCCCCATCTTCCCTGTCAGTAAGTTACTCTGAGTACAGTTCCATATGAATGGTATGGAGTGGCTTGCTTCGTTGTTCCTTCTCAAAGTGACTTTTCCATCTGGAGGATATTTTGCTCTCCCTCCTCCACCTTCCAACAACAAAGATCTTTTTTCTCTCCAACCCCACGTAGTGTTTGGAGATGAAAGAAGTTGGAAGGGAGGAGAATTCCTAGAGACTAAATATTTTTAGCCAAGAGAGACTGAACACTATCCAAAGTTACTATTTATATTTTTTTATCAGTCTGAACTTAAAACTGGATTGGACACTTATTTATATTCTTTTCCTTGTCAACCAGCTGGTGGGCACTCAGGAGAAAAACCAAATCAGTCATAGATAAGAGAAAGGATTTCTCTGCACACAGGAGCTGTACTGTTAAATTTTTCATTCTGCTACAGAGCCATGTGGATACCTCTTCTCTTTCTCTACCTGCTAGGAGACTGACAACAGTAAGGGAGAAAGAAGAAGTCCTCCCAACACAGACATTCACGCAGCCATCTATCCGGATTAAGGTGCAGTTTCAAAGAAGAGGCATTGAGCTGAGAGCCCCCAAACTGCGTATCCATTTAGGGTGTAAGGTGGAGATCCTAAAGAAACTGGTCAATTCTGGAGGGTTCAGGAAGGAGCTGTCTGGGTGGTTTAAAGCAAAGATAGTTGCTATGGAAAAATACACTCACAAATACTTTCCATCTAGGGCAATATTTGCCTCTGTGTGTGTGTGTGTGTGTGTGTGTGTGTGTGTGTGTGTGTGTGTGTATTTGAAAAGAGAGATAGGAAAAGGGGAAAACGACTAAAATGTCATATAAGTTTTCTCAACAGAAAACCAAAATTAAGAACTAACATAAGCAAGTTGTATAATGCCAAAGGAAGACAGAGATGACACTGACATTGAGTGCCCACCACATGCCAAGTAGTGTGTCAGGAGGGGCTTCCCCATACAAACAATGGTGAATATAGCTGACCACGATCTACCTTCAGTCACATCATTAATGGAAATTTATTGAAAAAAATTCCCTAGGACCTTTTCCTCATCTTGCTGTTTCCTAATTGGAAATGAACACTTCTAACTTACTGGAGGTGAAAACTCACCAAGTAGTTGAAGAGGATGTGAGACGTCTGAGCAGGAAAGTCTCCAATATTTAAGAGAAGTTTGCGCAGCATGTACATTAACTCATCCTGAAAGAAGAAGAGAATTTCTACATCTCATTCAGTGGCCACGCTGTAGGAAATAAAATTAACTTCTTAAAAAGTGGGGGAGGCTCTTACTCTTCCCTCTTGTTAATTTCCATTATGTTTGGCATTTTAATATAGTATATGTGATACTTATTAAACAGTATTTAAACCAACTATTATACCTTTTCTTAGGAGCTAAACTATGGAATTAGACAAGTTTTTTTTTTTAATAAAAATTTAGACTGTGTCTATTGGTCATAGGCAAATCTTAGGAAAGCAATACATTTAGTCAACTCTATTTGCTATCACTTCCACGTGTGATGAAAATGTAAGGCAGACCTATCTTGAGAAGCCAGTTAACAAATGCACTTTAATGAACTTCACAGGTCTGCTTCCTAGGTTTTGAGTCAAAGAGATAAAGCTAGGTCGAGAGAGGATAAATGGAGATGTCTGTAATTAACCTTAGCTTTCAGAAACGAGACTTAATTCTTCCAACAAATAGGACCATAACACAGAAATGAACAAATACTTTTTAATCATCAGTGTATTTTGCCACTGCTCAGAAAACTACTTTTATCTCGCATAATCTTCTTACAGGTGGCTTGCTAAATTAGATTTGAGTAATGGACAGTTTCAACATATTCTAATAATCCTACCTGCATCACAGACTACTAAGCAATCAGAATTCAGGAAATGTACCCATTACTAAGAACACTATACCGAATTTAATCTTTGTCTAAAAGACTGAAAATCTTTCAGTATCTTAGGGTCATCACTACTCTTGTACCAAACACATATGGAGACATCAGTCAATGGACCAATTTGAAAGAAAACAGCAAAGTTTAGTACTGCTCATCATTAACATTACCTAAAGCACTTATTTGCTCTGTGTCAGACATTGATGTTCTATGCATAGCGCTGTGAAGCCCACTGTTTGCTTTTAACAGTGTTCACACATATAGCTAAACGGCTGTACTCTAAAGAAAGAGGAATTTACTTGTCTATTGCTGATGGTCAGTTTTTCCAGAAAATGTCGAAGAACTGTTGATGGATCTTCAATCAAACAATTCCATAAGACTTGCTGGGCCACAGCACTCACTTTAGAAGAGAGGATATTGATCATTTGTCTTAAATAGAGATAAAGTGTTAGGTACACTATTCAAACAATTTACTAAGCTTTAATTAGTTTCTCTTTTTTGCCTTAACAAGGTTCTGTGAACTCTTTCTGTTGAAAGGTAGATATTTGTTCTCTTTGCCTCTTATTTCTGAACATTTTCACCTATAAAAAAAAAAGTAACGAAAAAGTATAGGACAGTCTTGAGATTTTAGAATTGCTTTTGTAAAGAACACATTTGTGATTTACAACAGTATATCATTCAGCCTTAAAAGAAGGAAATCCTGCCATTTGTGATAATGAAGATGGATTTTGAGGGCATTATGTTAAAGGAAATAAATCAGACAGAAAAAGACAAATATTGTATGATCTCACAAGTGGAATCTAAAATAAACCAAACTCATAGACAGAGAGGCCAGACTGGTGGTTGCCAGAGGTGGGGGTGGGGTAAATGAGTGAAGGTGGTCCAAAGGTAAAAACTTCCAATTATAAGATAAATAAATATATCCTGGGTCAATAACATACAGCCTGGGGACTACCCTTAACAATACTGCCTTGCATATTTGAAGGTCGCTAAGACAGGAGATTTTAAAAGTTCTTATTATAAGAAAACAATTGTTACTACAGGTGACAATGGGTGTTAACTAAACTTGTTGTGGTAACATTTCATAATATAAACATATATCAAATTATTATACTGTATGTCTAAAATTAATACAATGTTATATATCAACTATATTTCCATTTAAAAAGAAAGAATATATTTGTGAATCTTTGTTTTGGAAATTACCCTAATATTAGGAGTGATGAGTATTTATCAAATTAAAGTCATATTCCAATGTTGGTTGTATGGAGAAATTTCTAAAGTAATCATTTGGTTTTAGGAAATACGTTTTGGTTTAGAATGCATATGAATTAGAGATGATCTTTTATTGTTCACGAGAATGCTTTAAATAGTATCTCCCTCAGTGAGATAAAGTAGTTAAGCCAATCCTAATTAGGCTCCCCCTTCTAATGAGAATGTTTTAGGAATAAAAAATTATTGCTAATGTGAAGAAAGTGCTTCTTCTTTGGGGAGAATGATTGGGCCAAGACTGCCTAGAAGTGCCCAAGCTAGGAAAGCAGGTGGGTGGAAGTGAGCAGTGGATAAGCATTGGAGGATCTTCAGTCTAAAGGGTTTAATTAGTTTAGTTTTCTAAACTAGAAATATAGGATTTAGCATGAATTTATCATTCAGCCTATATTTTAAACAAAGGATACCAATATTTTGCTTCCGAAAACCAACCATCCAATTAAAAATATGAACTATATAAATAAATAATATTAACAAGAGATAGATAAATATAAGCCTTAGCTTTCATGTGTCTTTATAAATAATTAAAACAGGTGTGGGTTTTTCTTAGGTTGAAATTGATTGCAAAACTATCTTTGTATATTATTTTTATTCTAATTGCTGAAGTAGGGCAATTTAACACTTAAAACATGAAAAATACAGAAATACAGAAAAGTAAGACTGGTTAGTCCACCAATCACAGAAACAACTAGAAACATTTTGCAGTGTGTCCCTTTCATACATGTAAAATATATATTTACATGTATTTTTAAATAATATGCAGAAAATATTCTTTGGTACTCAGGTTTTTACTTAGCAATATATTAAAAACTTTTAACATTAATATTCTTCTAGAATGTTATTTCTAACATACACAGAATGCTGTCATATAGAGGTGCCATGATTAACTAATTGCTTGTTGGACATTTAAACTCTTCTCTAATATTTGTTATTTTAAATAATGTACACTGTGCAGCATCCTATAAAGACCATATATAGTTCTCATTATTGCTCTAGGAAATGGCTAGAAGTCAAAATCTGTATCAAAGGGCTTTCACACTTATTAAGGTATTTGACGCATACTGTGAAACTTTGTTCCAGAGTACTTGTATTGAATTCCATACTTCCATCAGCAAGGCGTGAGAATTCTTTTTTGCCTGAATCTTTATCAACTATGGATATTTCCATTTAGAATAATCTTTGCATGGTAGCTGCACTTGTAGTGAGCAGAGCATAACATACGGAGAAGTTGAATCACTGTGTTGTACACCCGAAACTAAGGTAACCCTGTATGTCAACCATCTCAAATAAAAAAATAAAGTAAAAAAATGAAAATATCTTTGCACATTTTCAGATGAAATGTAAAATTTCATTGTTTTCTTAAACAACAATGTTGTTTACAGGTCTTATTGACCATTGGTCTGTGTATTTATATCTTTTGCCCATTTTTCTAGTGGGGTTTAAAAACATCATTATTGAGCTCTAAGGCTTTTTAAAATAACAACATTAAAAATACTAACCTGTTGTCTATCACAAACATCATTCATCTTTACTCCCAGTTTATCGTTTCATTTTGCAACTACTCTATTTATTTTTTAGAATTTGAAATTAAATTTATCTTTTTAAATTTTATTTTATTATGTTATGTTAGTCACCATACATTACATCATTAGTTTTTGATGTAGTGTTCCATGATTCATTGTTTGCGTACAACACTCAGTGCTCCATGCAGAACATGCCCTCTTTAATACCCATCACCAGGCTAACCCATCCCCCACCCCCTCCCCTCTAGAACCCTCAGTTTGTTTCTCAGAGTCCATCGTCTCTCATGGTTCGTCTCTCCCTCCGATTTCCCCCCCTTCATGTTTCCCTTCCTTCTCCTAATGTCCTCCATGCTATTCCTTATGTTCCACAAATAAGTGAAACTGTATGATACTCTCTCTAAGTAGTACATCTGGAAAGGTAATCAAGTGGGACGGTTGGCATTGGTGGTGTCAAGGTAATAAATAAGATTTCTAAGGTGGCCAGAATTACTATTTGATTTTCATGTGGCCAAATAAACGTTATTTGGTTCTCTGGTCATCAACAATACTCCTGGATCCAAGTATTTATTTTAAAATGCAATTTCTTGGTCATAAAGGTAGTGGGACAAGGGGATGAAGACAGTGATAATGTTACCAGAGTATACTGTGAATCTATAATTGTAATATGTACATAAAACAATTCAACATGTGACCAATAGTTAATATCTTCAAGAGCACCCCATTATCCTCCATCAGATAACAGCTTAAGTATTTTATTAGAGTTATTGATGGTTTTACTAGTCAAAATGATACCTGCTACTCCATCTTCCCGCACCTCACCATCCTCCATTAGATGAACGATGGGGAGCACTGCTGCACAGATGCATGCTGGGAACACTGCTTGTGGAGGCTGAGGCACGTGGTGGTTTGGTGTGTGTTCGGTGGTGTGTTCCTCATCTGAAGAGAGATACATAATCGGGGTGTTTTTCTCAGTATTGTAATTCTAATGCAACACCATTTCTCAATTCAAAGCTTTCCTATTTAACCTTCTTTTGGTTATAGATATCTAGGTGTCTTAGCACCATTTGTTGAAAAGACTATTCTTTCCTTATTGGATTTTCATGGTACCCTTTTCAAACATGAAATCAACATGAATATAATGGTTTACTTCTGGTTGTTCCATTCTATTCCATTGATTTACTGTCAATACCAGACAATATTGATTACTGCTGCTTTGCAGTTAAGTTTTGAAATTGGGAAATGTGAGTCTTCCAGCTTTGCTCTTCATTTTCAAGATTATTTTGACTACTCAAGTATGTCGAGCAATCATACTTTTCGGTAGGAATGTAAAATGACACAGTTACTTTTGAAAATAGCTTGGCAGTTTACCCCACAAAACTTGTACATAACTGCTCATAGTAGTATAGTTTAGAATAGCCAAAAGTGGAAACAACCCAAATGTTCACTAACTGGTGAATTAATAATGCAGTATATCCATATAATGGAACACTATCTGGTAATGAAGAACTGATACATGAAACCACATGGATGAACCTTGAAAATATGCTGAGTGGAAGCATCCAGTCACAAAAGGCCACATACTCTATGACTCCATTTATGTGAAATGTACAGAGTAAGCAAATCCATAGAAATAGAAGATAGATTATTTCTTGTCCGAGTCAGAAAGTGTGGATGAGGAACAACTGGTAATGTGTATAAGGTCTCTTTTTGGGACGATGAAAATATTCTAAAATATTAATGGTTAGAGGTGCTAACTATTGCATAATGGTTGCATAATATTGCATAATAACCAATGCATTGTATACTTCAAAATGGTAAATTTTATGGTACACGAATCATACCTCAATAAAATTATATCTGTTATAAAAAATATAAATGAGACTTTGGCCCAATCCCTGTAAGTTGTGATTAATTAGCATTGGTCATTTTTGAAGTTTCCAAGGGTTATACAGCCAAGGGTTGAGGACCACGGGTTTCTGTACAACTTTTTAATGACTTTATAAATCAGGTGATGAAATTTGTGTAATCATGAGCAGTGAGTCCCAGACAGTTATTCATGATTAGGGAAAACACATTTTTGAAATTCTTGGAACTGAAGGGTATCATGTCCCCCCCGCCCCCACTCTAGAATCAGATTTCATTGTAGGAGTAGCATGAACTCTGGTCTTCTTTTGACTGTTAAATTATTCCAGAACAGCACCCTAAAGCATCCTACTGGGTCCTGGCCACTCATTGGAATCTCCTTCCCAAGTAGATTTTAAAAACTGATGTGTGGGTCCCATTCTTGGGAATCTTGATTTGGTCTTGGGTGTGGCCTGGGTATTTTTTTAAACTCCTCACTTGATTGTAATGTGCCAGCCAGGGTTGAAAACCTGCAGCAATAGGATTATTTGCAATGTAATTAAAATAGAGCCGATTTATAAAGGACAATTGCTGGGTAAAAAAAAAACTTTTTTTAGGGTACCACTCAATCTAATATTTGTTTTTTGAACTTCAAGTCCTGAAACAAGTTATTGAATGAAGACAGCGAAGTGTAATAAGAATACTAACTGGCAAATGTTTCAAAACACACACGAGTCATGAGGAATAAATAACACATTTCTAAGAGGACACACCTTCAGCACTAACAGCTGAACGCACAGACCAGACTGACCCTCGGCGGAAGGAATAATTCCTGTGGGAAGTGCTGGAGGTACAGGACGGACTCACAGACAGTCGACGGGATGCCAGATTGGTGACTTCTTCTACTGGCAAAGAAAATGGGGACCGTGACCTTTGGTTTTGTAACAAAGCTGTCATCATCACAACTGTAACTGCACTTACATCACGAGTGTATACTGCCCTCAGAGTGTAAGGCTTAAGTAATTTAGAGTATACTTAACGAACGGAAAAAAATCTTTTAGAAACACAGACAGAAAATTCTTCTCACAGATTTCACAAAAGCAGGGCAGAGAATCCCTGAATTAGAATGGTTTGTAAATTATTCCTGATGACAACCAACAAATTGGCTGCCATTTGTGAAGGTTGATAGTTAATGGACTAACCCCATTTTTAATGATGAAAGATTGACTGCATTTACTTTAATACACACTCTGGATTTAGCTGTTCTCTGCATCATAATCACTGCTTGGTCCATTATCATATTGGTTCATTCAATGTGACTAACTCCCTCCTCTAGAAACAGGCCAACTCCAAAAATGAAGAACACAACAACTTTCCTCTTTCTTTTGCTAGTGTCAGGAGATGAGAGAGAGTCAGAGGGTACATATCACCTCATGTCACATAAAATTGTTAATGTTTATTTCAAAGCTAGTCCTTTCCATTCCTGTAACTTAGACCCCCCAGGAAGTCCCGTGTGTAGGGGGCACCTTCTTCTTCTGGCTCTGAGTTGGGTGTGCAGGTGGGCTCGTAGCAAGCCTCTTGGGTGATGGGGATGGCGGTGATGAGGCTGGCTTCTCTACCAAGACGTTTCTTCTCTTCCTCCTGTTGCAAGTTCTTTAAGATGTGTTCTGCTCTCTGATGGGAGCGGGACACAGCCCGGGCTGAAAAGGATTTCTGTGGAGACACGAAGACCAATTTATTTTATAGAAACTGCTCTACAAGGTCACAGGCATAAAGAGTATTGCCATAGAATTACACAAGTGTGGCACTTTGTCCTCAGAAAATGGAAGGGCACCCATGATTTAGTTCCATGGCCATTTGGTTGTTTTTCTGCCAGGTTTCCAGGTTGTGTGTAACTAAGCTATTCACTTTCATTCAATCAGAATAATTCTTCAAGAATATCTGTAAGTTGTGGGATTTCACCTTTAGAATTTGGGGTGATATCAATGATCCAGTCTTTAAACATTCAAGTCAAATAAAGAATTTTAATACTCTATTCCTTCCCACAACTTTCTGAAATGGTTTTAAATAAAGGTCATTTATGTCATAGGTTAATAAAAGCGAACCAGAGAGAGGAGGAGGGATGGGACCTCTCACATAAACCATTTAGTTATATGATTTATTTCATTTTTGTATCTCGAGTGTCTACTACACGGTAAATACTTAATTATTGTAGATAAATAGAGTGGCACACAGCAAATACTTAACAATATTTGTAGAAACAAAGTGAATAGAAATTATGAGAGTTGATAGGGTTACTGAGGTTGAATACAGGATCTTTACATAAGACTAACATTTTCCTATGCTGAATGGCACAGTAGCAATTAAGGGCATTAGATGGGCCACGTGGCAATTTATTTGCATGCCAGGGGTTAAGCTGATTTACTATATTAAGTTAAGGTAAGAATTGTGGAATGAGAGAAAGAAAACTGGATATAGAATCAGGGGTCTTGCTTTCAAATTCCTTGCAAACTTGGGATAGAGAATGTACTTGGCTCAAATGAATCCATTGTCTGTACAGGAGACAAATCCAAGATCCTTATGCCAGTGATTCAGAAGCTGAATTTATGGTATAAACATTTTCACAGGTAAAGAGCTCAAACAGTTCTCCAAAGAAATGCCTAGCAAAAGTGCGATGTGTAAAAATGTTCAACCTAACTTCATACAACCAAGTGACTTTTTAAAGAATCACAAATAAAAAAACCAATGGCTTTGTTTTTTGCCACTCAAAGTGGCATTAAAAAAAATAATACTAGCTAATTTGAATAAATATGACACACTTTCCTGTTCTATTGTATGTGGGTAAAATGGTAAAATCTTCCTGGGGCTATTTTGGGTGGTGTATCAAAAAATCTTTAATATTTATATACCAATTGCCCTAAGTTCCATGGGAATTTGTGCAAGAAGATAGTCATGGATTTGGGCCAAAGAACATATCCATGTTCTTTTCCTTTTATTGATTTTCCATATTTTCTACATTATTCTTATAATTCAGAAAATTCAACAAGTGAAAAAGGCATATTTTGCACTCATTTTTTGCAAAAGGCACACATTCTTGGTTCTTCTCTATGAATGGACAGTGTTTCTAAACTTAACTGCTTATGAATTATATTACATGCAGCACTGATATATTAGAGTACGTAAGATCTGAGGTCTCAGAGTGATATCTGTGATGATGATACTAATGATCAACAAAATGAAGAACAGACCAAAGCCCAAACAAGGAAATAAGAGCTGCCAACACAGTTTTTTTTCTTATTCATCCAGGGTCAACCTCATTACCTTTTGGGTAGCTTAGGTATTACAGGTTAGACGAATATCTTTGTTTTATAATAACTAGAGACAAAAGTGCTACCGTTGGCCAAGAAATCAATGGCTAATGCTTTTAACTGTTGTAAAAGGTGGCTGCTACTGTGACCATAGAACAAAACTGCGTTGGCTTGGAGGTCTGCAAATGCTCACTATGGGATATTAGTTGCTTCTATTCTATTCACAAGAACAAAGACCTCTCATGGCTGATTTTCTGTGTTATGACATTCTTATGACAAGAATGAACAAATTGTCTCATGCGCTCATTGTCCTTCTCTCTCATATGGATACCACAGAGCCTGAAGAGATAAGAAAGAAAGTGCCTGTTACTCACAGACTGGTCTTCATTAATGGGGTCCTGGACACTCCCGCTGCACTGAGGGACCCAAGGGGGGTCAAACATTGGGACAGATGGCATTCCAAGCACTGGTGAGGGCAGGGTGAAGTTTATACTGGGAGGCGGGATCTGTTAGTTGATATCAGAAGAATGAGGTAAGATGGAAAATAAGCTAGAATGAGTCTGAAGTATAATTATGAAATCATCTTATAGAGTACATGATATTACAAAGCACAGGATGAAGGTCTCTGGGTCTCAGTTTACTCATTTAAAAAATGAAGGGTTTCAACTATATGATCTCTATTTGTGTTAATTATCCCATCCACGAAAGAATATCTGTATAAATATAACAAAGTACCTGAAAGATTATACTCCAACCTTTTGTGGGCATACCTCTGGGGATGGCTTATAGAAACTTGATTTTCTTGCTCTACCACTCTTTTTATTTCAATATTTTTTAAAACAAGAATTCATTCATATATGAGTTAGTTTTACTTATATAATCACAGAGGGAAAAAAGAAAGAAGCATCTCTTAGGCTATACACTGTAGATTTGAGGTTCAAGGATTTAAACAAGCCTTGGGTTGGGTTTGCAAATCTAATTCCTATGGCAGAAGCATCCCTCACCTTAAAAATCTGCTGTGCTCCTTCCTCCATCCGGGGCCAGACCTGGTAGCGAAACCTCCAGAGTGTGTGGAACTTGAGAACGGCGTTCAGCCTCTGTACTGTCTCTGGGTGGTGGAACTCGGACATCAACATGTCAGACACAGCCTCAGGGACTTTCACCGCACACAGCAGGAACATGGCAGCTAGAGACAGCCAACAAATCATCAGCTACACACCTTTTAATTTTGCTTGGTCCCGGGGAATGGGGAGAAGCAGGGAGCTGTTCCTGTCTCCTGAAAATGACTCCTGAGCTAAGGGAGCCAGACCACCAGCACTGGTAAAAGCAAATCTTCTTTCAGCCACTGAAAACCAAACATGATCCTTTGCACCATCCACAATCTTCCAATATCTGGTGAAGGCAACGACAGCATGATATTTCCGGAGACTACCTCATTCCAAGCAAAGCTTCCTTTGGCTCAGAGTGAAAAGTGAATGTGAGAGGAAGCAAATGAAAAAAGAAAATGAAATACTGAAATATCCTTTTTAGGAAATGATAAGAATCATGTCATAGTCATCCTGGGACAGTGCACAAAAATGTCCATTAAAAACTGTCCCAGTTACATTATATTAAAAATAAAATCCACATTGTAGACTGTATTAGAAACCTCCACCCTTCTGAGAGATAGAAGAGATCGAGAAGCCAAAAGAGATTTCATGGATCATAACACCACTGCTGTTTTTTAATTTTGGGAAAAGTCAAATATCAATAAGAGAAAGGTCAAGTGCCACAATAAGTTACAAAGTTAATGAGTAAAGGGGCAGAAAAATACACTCTGTAGCATAGATGGATGAGCTAGTGTCAGTCATAAAAATATAATTTAAAATTCTCTTGTACTTTTTCCTGGATCATCAAAACATACTCAGACAATTGTGTTAGGACAGCTGGGGTTGAGTATCAGCTCTGAAACCTCTCTGCTCTGTGCTCCCAGGAGAGCGTCTCCACCTCTCTCAGCCTCTGTTTCTTTAGTGGCAAAATGTCAATGATGATGATGATGATACCTGTCTCCAAATTTGTTGTTAGAATAAGATAAAATAATGTATGAGAAAGAGCTCTGTGACGTGAAGAGTATTACACACTTCTAAAGCATGTCTTATTTTCTAGAGGCAATGTGGCGTATGGGAGGGACATCTATGTATGCAGTCAGAAGACCTGGGTTTGGTGTCCTGGCCCCGCTGCTTCTGATCTGCGTGCACACGGATAAGTCCCTTCAACCCTCTGAGTTACAGTTTGCTCATGTATAAAATGGTTGTTGCGGGGATCAAGCACCCGTGTGCTGTGGTTCTATAAGAAATGTTAGCTCTTGTGACCATTAGTGTTTGATAAGCCTTTTCTTTATCCGACTAGTTCCTTACATTTCCACTCTTTCTCCCTTCTTTTCTTTTCTTTAAAGTGTGCTCTGTTCTGTCTCAATTTTAAACACCACGGTCTCTCTTTACATCATTGCAAGTTGGAGTTTTATCTACCTCATTCCTAGCACCGAAGCAGTTTTCTTGTAATGCTCACTAATCAGTAGATCCAGTGGTACTTTTCATAGCATTTGTTTCCTTTTCATTTTTAACACTTTCATGACCATCTCCCTGAAGAGCTATCCTTTGCTTGCATGGTTTGAGGTTGAGCTCTTCTACTTTTCTGGTCATTTTCCAGGGTATGCTGCTGGCTGCCTGTCCTCTGAAGGTAGGGAAGGCCAATGGCTTAGTACCCATCTTTCTGCTCTTTATTCCATAGATTCTTCCCCCAGAAATCCCATCCGTGCTCACTGCTTCAGCTGCCACAAAGATCAGATTTTTTTCCCGAGCTTATCTCTACGTTTGCCCTTTTTTCATTAGCTTTAATGTCATGTCACCAACTATACGTCTCCTAACCATCTAAAACCAAACTGCTTTCTTTACTCATTGCTGCCATATTCAATGCATACTGTATACACAACACTACTCTCTTTTCTAGAACCCTTGAGTGGTTTTCCACAGTTTAGCAGAAAGTCCATACTCCTATGAGTGTCATTCAAGGGCTTTTACAATCTGAGTCCCACTCACTTGTCTAATACCATGGACTGGGGACCCCTCTACAAAAGCCACCCCGGTCTCAATTCTTCCTCAGGCTTTCCAAATAAGCCCCATGCATTTCCACACCCCACGTGGCTTTGCATACACCATTCTCTTCCTTCTAGCTTTCCTTAAAGCCCGTATATCTGTTCATATCTTCCATGGAAGTTTCCATATGTCTCCTATTTGCGGAGGGTGCCTTTCCCTGTACTCTCTCTCAGAAACATGGGGTAGAGAAGAAAAATCCAAGCTTTAATGCAAACAAAAATATTTTACAAAGACATTTGTTGCAATGTAGTATAAAAAGCCATAATAAACCGAAATTTCCATTCGTAGTCCAGGTTAAATAAATTGTTATGACCATTCAATGAAATATTTGGTAGGCATTAAAAGAATGAGGTGAATCTTTCAGCTAATGATAAAAAATGGTCTCCTAGGGAATGCTTCTAACCACTTCTCGTTTGGGGCTGCCTAATTTGAATTGGTTTTTGCTCAAATAAACTCTTCAAATTTTTAGTATACCTCAGTGTATCTTTTAACAGTTCTGGTAACATAAGAGGGAACAGAAGAAGACCACGATGGCCCCCAAGAACAATGAACAACCAGGTATAGGTACCTGTGGAGCCCCTGACATTGCAGACTTTATTTTAACTTCTTCTTCTTTTTTTTTTTTTTCCTGAGAGAGAGACAGAGGAGGAGCCGGGGAGAAGCAGAGGGAGAGGGAGAGAGAGTCTTAAGCTGGTCGTGGAGCCCAACCTTGGAGATGGATCTCACGACCCTGAGTGTTTCTTTTTCCATACTGGGTCTGAAAACTGGCCAGAATTAGACTGGGTCAAACTGGCTTCTGAGGACTGATTCAGATTTAGAAATTGGGCTGGGTCTGGGGTCAGACTGGGTCTGAACTAAACCAGACTGGTCCAATATGAGGCCTCAGGTGAATAAAATTTTATTCTAAGGCTGAACAAGTAGGTTCACCTTATCAAAGGTAATGACAGTGGCCACAGTGGATAACTTTTAACTATTTTAGAGAAGCTTATCCATTTATAAAGTGCCCTAGAGAGAAAGCGGTCTCAGCCAGGCACTCACTATACTTGGGGGTAGCTCTGGATTTTGGGAGGGAAATATCTTTTGCATCATCTTTGCCTCCTCATGTGTCCACGGCATTGTGCAATACTGCCAGAAAAATTTACTGTTTGTCCCAGATGAAACCTGACATGTTATTCAAAAGGATTTATTTTTAAGTAGCTCTATGGTCACAAGTTGGCCAAACTGGAAACTAATATTGAGAGCCTGATAGGAACCTTTGTTTTTAATGCCTCCTCTCCTAAGTCAAAATGAAACTATGTGCTCCGAGGGAAAGTAAAACATTCTGAAGCCACTGAGGAAGGATTTACTAAAACATTCCAAGGAAACAGCTGTAAATCTAGAACCTGGGAATCTTTTGATTTCCATCTTAGTTGAAGATCTTCTCCGGGATATAAAGAAGCGATTTGAGTGAGGATAATGTAGTTGGATGGCTGGGTAAGCATCTTGACATTTAAATTATATCCCAGTCCTTTGAGGAATTGCCAACTGTACCTAACAAATCGAGTCTTTACAAAAACAGAAATGCAGCCCTAGAAACAATTCAAAGCCCAAATATCCTTTTTACCAATCTCCAAACCCCTATTCATCTGAAAAGGCTTTCAGATATTGTGAAAAATGTGGATTTAGGAAACAAAAGCCCTTCTTGGAAGAAACTTACATCCGTTCTCTATGCCTTTGAGATGTAAATGTAGTATCTGGTTTTTCCCTTGAAATACAAACTTCAGGGAGGTAATTCTTATCAGAATACCATTCCTCGCGACCCCAGTGCAGACCATTCTGCCCCCGGGTCCTGTCCCTGGGCTTTAATCAAACCACCTCTTTGCACCAAAGATGTCTCAAGAATTCTTCCTTGGCCGTTGGCTTCAAACCCTAATGTCTTTCCTACATCAATGTGATCTAGAATAATCTTTGATAAATAAAAACTAGTTTAAGTTTGTTTATTTAATTAAAACATACTATCAAAGTAATCAGCATTATATAATACTCTTATTCTAATAGGTTTGCTAAAAGTCAAATGAACTTACGTTATCTCTGTTGTAGAATTTATCAGCAAGAAAGAGAACTTAAAATGATGAACTGTTCCTTGTCTTAAGAAATTTTCATGGTAAACATTATTGTTAAGGATTAGTAGATGTAAGATTTACTATGAGGAAGAAGATACTTCTAGAAATTGTGAATGTATTAATAAATTTGCCAATCCACAGAATGCTACTATCACAGGCCACAACTGCTTACTTCCTAGTTACCACTAGGAATGAAGGATTCTAAGGGTTAAGAACCCTAATCAATATATGTAATTAAAACTACTTAGAAATAATAAGGATGAAAAGTAGGTAACTAAAGTAAAATGACCGGTTGTTCCAGAATGAGGAAGATTAAAAAACGTAGAACAAAATCTGAATGGGTATGAAAAAAATTGTAGAAAATTTGTAGAAAAGGAATCTTGGAAAGTAAATATGACATGTGGTTAAGCTGACTGAAGTTGGAATGGATGTATTTAAGTTTTTAAATAATGAGTTTTAATATTAAAAACACACTGATAAAAAAGTTAGAATTTGGTTTTGTCTCGGCTGAAAAACCAAACTTTTCTTGGACTATCAGTCTGCGTTTCATAAAAGATTGTGAAAAGAGTGTTTTTGGTTTTTTTTTTTTTACCTTTTGAGTAATCTACCTGGAAAGCAAAGGTTTTGTGTCTTACCAAAATAATTTACTGCGCTTCATGTTGTCTTTATCAGGTCTTTGGTCACTTAAGAAAACCCCATTTTTTTTTTTTTTTTAGAGAGAGAAAGAGAGAGAGGAAGGGGGGTGGGGAGCGGGAGAGAGAGAATCTTAAATAAGCTCTCCACCCAGTGCAGAGCCCCACATGGGGCTCCATTTCAGGACCCTGAGATCATGACCTGAGCTGAAATCAAGTCAGATGCTTAACCCACTGAGCCACCCAGGTGCCCCTGTATTTGCCTTTAAAATCTATTGTGGCTTTAGTTAAGTAGATAATTAAGTATTATTTCATAGTGATCCGAGATCCTATTTACTCAAATGTTCAAAACTTTTGACATTTTGGCAGCTTCCCAAAATCAAATTCTAAATGAAGTCTCTTTGATTTCAAAGTAACTTTGAGTTTTCCCAGAGGGTCCCTAGAAAACCTAAAAGAATTTGTCTCTCACCTTGTAAAAGAGATGTTAAACTAGTTTTTTGGTATGTTAAATTATGTGGAAGCACTGTCAAGTAAGAATTGACAATAAACTTCTGAAGTTATAGGTGTATGGAAATATATTACCAATACAGATATTCCAGAAATTGTTCCTATTTTCTAGGAAGTTGGTCAATACTCTCATCCAATTATTATCCTAAATTATTGTGTACCAAAGACATAACTATATTTCTTTATCAAATGAACTCTCATCAGATCTTTAATCATGGCTACTTTTTTAAAGGTCTGTTATTTACAGAGAGTTACTGTTTTACTCTGATGCTTTTATGAAAGTGCTTCATCTTCAGAAAGATTCATGGTAATATCATAAAATTGAACAGGTTAAGAATTTCCAGAACTAATGGAAAAAGCAATTCAAGTAGAACAAGAATTAATGATATGAGACTGAGTGGACTAATGAGGGTGATTATAATTTTTTTAACCCTTTTTCTTCGAAACATTGCTGGTTCCTTAATGTTTTATTTTTCCAGATTTAAAGGAATGTTTTTTTTTCTTTTCTCTTAAGCTATCTATGACTTACAGTAATTTTATAAAGTCTATTGCTATAAATAAAATGGAAACATTTACTTTTTCTCCTTACTGATTCCTCCAGAATTCAGAAATTCATTCAGTATTCTTATTTTCATGACAACATAATTATTTGCATAAGTTCAATAAGAACCTGTTTTCGAATAACAGGGCGCAACTGGAAACATTGGTTTTATTACCAAGGCTTTGACTGGAATGTGGTATTTGAGAAGATGCATAAAATCAGATATGACCAGACAGTTTTAAGGGACTAAGGCTGACTTTATGGAGCCAATAAAAACTCATTGGAAAAACTGGCCTGG
Organism: Eumetopias jubatus; assembly: GCF_037043125.1. Classification (NCBI taxonomy): domain Eukaryota; kingdom Metazoa; phylum Chordata; class Mammalia; order Carnivora; family Otariidae; genus Eumetopias; species Eumetopias jubatus. The sequence goes on from NW_028274809.1 coordinate 27,305,989, forward strand.
TATCTTGCTTACAAGATTCCCTGCAGCCTTACCAGGTGGGTAAGGAAGGCCATTTCCTGGGAGGCCTAGGAAACTCAAGATATCCTGAGGACCTCAAGAAGAGAGGAATTCAGCCAAATCTATAGGTATTCCCGGTGAATCCTGATGGTGAATTCTTTACTTGGCTTCTTCACCTGGAGAAGTTTTAAAAGGCCAATCTAAGATTCCTTATAAAAAGTTCCAGCAAAACAGATTTGAAAAAAGCCTATAGGATCAATCACTCTTCCTATTGTACTTAGATAAATAATCAGGCCAGGTTTAATGAGACTAGACTTATTTTTGCAAACAAATCACCCTTCCTGTGATTATCTTTGATAGAAATGAAGGTGAGTGTATAGAAAAAATTGTGTTTCAATAAAAAATTGTAACACTTGCGGATATCAGATTCTAGTCCTGTTCATCGTTTTTGATGTTTTGTTATTTATCTATATACCAAACCGGATCTTGAATTCTTCTAGTTTCCTCAAATATCTGGCTACAACTCCCCAAACTAATGTTTCCCACTTTCTGATTTGGAATCACTAAGAACAAAGACTGCCCTTGAAACGTCCTTGGAAGGGACCATACCAGCTCCTCCTTACTACCCAGATGGCAGCCAAACTTCAGGGACTTGAATGAAGTCCCTCATTAAAAAGAGATCCTCTAAACTCTTGAAACTGCACACCAGCTGGAGATCTAAAATTAAAATGGACTAGGAGGTTCCTCCGCAGATGCAGATGGCATCTTGGGGATAGCTCTCCCAAGATCGCAGAGCAAGATTGTCATCTCCAATATTAAACCTTCTTTCCTGTTGCCTTTTGGCTGCTTGCTTTTTCTCTGTTAATGAACAGGAGAGACCGTGCCCCTTAACTCTGGCAGCTATGGTTGGATCTACTCCTAAAGCTGTAGCTGTACAACAAAATCTCTATATTTTCTTGCTAACTTGGTTTTAGATAGTAGAATTGCTTTACTTCTTGGCTGAACACAGAATCTGCTGTGCCATAATAAAATACTCCTTGCTGCACCTGGATCAAAACCTCTGGTATTGTAGTGGATATAAGAAATTAACAAACAAGCCACTTGGCTAGAACAGGTATATTCCTTGACTTATTTATACCAAGTGGCTTGGTTCATGGGGACCCTGACTGAGAAGCATCCTTCAGTCTCTTGGCATTAAATTCCTAATAGTTCTCATTATAGTCTCCCTGGTGTGTTAACGTTCTCTCAATGATCTTAAATGCATGTTCACAACCATCAGCCATATATTACATGGTCTCACTGTGCTTGGAGAAGCAGAAAGAAGGTGGACAATGAGATGAACAGCAAAAACAATTGTTTTAGGATCTGACATCATAACCTATGAGTTTCATAATGAGACAAGAGCAACGTAACCCCTATCTGACTGAGTAGCACTAATACCAAATTTTTGGTCGATCTCTCATGTATGAGAGGATGACCAAGAGGGGGTAATTGTTAAATTAATTAAATAAGGAGACCATTAACATGATGTGGCTCTAATCGTGTGGTGACCTATGTAAGGAAACAAAATCTAAGCTTCTAAACGCCTCAAGGTTACAAATCATAATGCTAAGGACAACCAATCACAAACAGCCAACTAGGCTTTTAGCTACAGCCAGTCAGTAACTGCCTAACTTTGCTTCTGTCCTTTTTCTATAAAAGCCTCTCCCTGGGCTCCTGTTGGCAGAGTGCTTCTAAAACACTCCTAGTTTGGTGTTGCCTGATTTGGATAGATTTTTCTTCACATAAACTCTTAAAAAAATCTTCTAGATATAAAGGAAAACTCAAAGTTCAAAAGACTTTATGGTATGTCTTATTTGTGTGAAAAAAGAAACAACATATACATTGGTACTTTGGTATATATATGTGTGTGTGTGTGTGTGTGTGTGTGTGTGTGTGTGTGTATACACACACACATATATATATGTGCATGGTGTACCTTAGAAGGATTCAAAAATCATCACCGAGAGTGACTGAGAGAAAGTACTTTTAGCTTCATACACTTCTGTATTATTTGAATTTTTACCACATACATTTTGCAATTAAAACAACTCTATATGACTAAAAGAGTATGTAAAGAAGTGGAAAAAGGTGAAGAACCCACATTTTGCATGTACCTTTTATTAGCTATGTGGCTTTGGATAGGTCACCTAAATTTCAACAAATTTGTTTTAATACTGTAATTTGGATATAGAACATTATTGTGAACAATTTAATAAAGTTAATGATGGCGGTTCATGGTAAATCTGGGAAATCACAACACATAAAAAGAATTTCTCTCTTGTGAAATATAGTGACAATATAGGTTCCGGGGAAAATCATTTTTTATAATTTGGCAATGCCCTCAGAAAGACATGCTCTTTGTGCAGACTATGGGGTAAAAAGTAAAGGGTGTGCTTAGCACTTCAGCCTCCCTCCCTATAGTGTCCAGCTCTGTCTAAGGTTCTAGCAATTGTTGTCTATCTGACCTAGGCGTGAAAGGGAATGGATGCACTTCTTTCTTAAATGCTGGGATGAATGGCGACCAGAGTCATGGGTGATCTTTCTTTACCTGCCGCCCCTGCCATGTGCTCATCCATGCTGAGCAGGAGCTCCCAGGCAGCCGGCTGGATGTCTCCATACATCTCTTCCGTCAGAATTGGTGCTGCCTTGATTAACAGTGATAAAGGAGCAGGCGACAGGCTCATCACCTGGGAAAAGGTGGAAGTCACGTCTTAAAATCTTTGAAGACACTGACTCTGGACTCCTCTTGAAACCCAAGTACCACTTCCCTTCCCTGCTTTCCCTAAATGACCTTAAAATATTTTCTAAAATGAAAGCATATTTATTGGCATGGTGTATAATAAACTTTACACCTTATTAGTCGATGTATAACTACAGAAGATATACTAATTTTATAATGTTTTCACCACAAAAACTATTTTGCAGCCACCTAAGGAATAAACTATAGAATAAGCTCTATAAGAAAAGAAAGACTCCAGCCAGTATATCTTTTGTGTTAAAAGTCCTGGTGGACTTTCAAAGTATCCCGTTTTCCTTTCTGTTAGGAGTTGATGTCCACTGAAGACAATAGGCAGCCTCAAATTTGTAAAGGAGTTCCATTCAGAAAGTTAGTTTTTTCTAAGCCAGTAAATTTGAATGACATTTTCCCTTTGAAATATTGCATATTGTGGTTATTGCCCTATATTAGGCCACAAACATCCTATTTAATCCATTATTTCAGATAATTTATTTTTTAAAGATTTTATTTATTCTAGAGAGAGAGAGCAAGCATAAACGCGAGCAGGGGGAGGGGCAGAGGAAGAGGGAGAGAGAGAGAATCACAAGCAGACTTGCCACTGAGCGCAGAGACTGAGGCAGGGCTTAAGCCCAGGGCCCTGAGATTGTGACCTGAGCCAAAACCAAGAGTCTGATGTTCAACCACTGAGCCACCTAGGTGTCCCCATTATTTCAGATTATTCAGGTGATAAATGTAGGTTGTGGACAGTCTAGGTCTTTAGCCATTTTAAAAATTTTTCAGAAGAGGCACCTGGGTGGTGCAGTTGGTTAAGTGACAGACTCTTGGCTTCCCCTCAGGTCCTGAGATCAAGCCCCACATGGGGCTCCGTGCTCAGTGTGGAGTCTGCTAGAGATTCTCTCCCTCTGCCCCTCCTGCTCGTGGTCTCTCTCAAATAAAGAGATAAATCATTAAAGAAAAAAAATCTTTCCAGAAAAACAAGCTGTTTTTCACCCCTGCCCCATCCCCTGCCCTGGGAATACAGTGCAATGGTTTAAACGTTAGGTTGTAATAACAATATAACAATGTGTCAAGGACTGCATAAGTAGATAAATATACTGTCTCTTTTAATCCATGCAATAATCCTTTGAAATGGGCCTAGTCTTATAATCCCCATTTTATTTATGTATGAGGCAGCTAAGAGCAAGAGAAATTAAGCAACTTGCTCAAGGTCCCAGAGCCATAGCGGCAGCTGTGGGATTTGAACCCAGAAAATCACATTCTAGGAGTGGTGAGCATCGCCACCACCTGCTGGTGGGGGACTGGCTTCATGGAGCGGGGTGAGTGGGAGGAGGCACGGTTCCAGCCGAGCTCCCCAAGCCCTGTCTGTGGAAGCTGGCTGGCTAACAAGAAGGGATTTTTTTTGCTTGCACACTTGGTGGCACTCTTCCCCACCAATTAAAGTCGTCTTCAGGCTAACACTGTGCTGAGTGGCTCTGGACATCTCAAGCGTTGTAAACGGGATATCTGGCGCCCCCTCCCGATTACTGCTCCATGAACGTTTCTGATCCAGCGGTCAACACCTGCAGTCTGATGTATTTCAGCATTCCTGAGTCCTTTTTCCCTTCCAGGTTGGCCTCTGAAACTCTCTTCTTCAGAGAGGGCGTCCGTAGGCATGACTTCTCTGAGCACTGCAAAGAACATAAGTGATGAAGAGTGTTGCGTTCTCTCAAAAGCCAGCCGGGCTGTTTCCCCCCAATTTCTCCAAACAACAAATTTCATCTAATGGGAGGGACGATGTAGGTCTCTTTGTAGGCCCACACCTGAAAGTGATAAAAACAGTTAATTTTGGAATGAAAGGGAAGTCAGAGATATTTAGCTATGATGGAAACTGGGGTCCAAAGAAGCGGAATAACTTGACCAAGTCACAAAGCTGGCTGTGAGCAGAATTAAAAAAGGACAGGGTTCTCCTGACTTCCGTTTCAGAGCCAGTTATAGTCCATGAAGCTGTTAAAAGCACACATCTTTTAAAAAATTAAGTCAGTTAAAACCCACTCTATCGAATAGCCCCCTTTACAGGTTTGGATGTTACCCCCTGGCCATTTGGTCACAGAAGAAAGGATGTATTTCCTAAAGGAGTGTTAGGAAGTAAAAGAGAAAAGACTCATCAAGGAAGTACAAGTTCAGAGCATTTATCATCTAGGCCTGAGTTATAAGGTAAAATGGTTTCTTAAAAAAAAAACAAACCAAACTCATTTAAAAAACAAAAAACAAAACCATACTCGTCTATAGGCGGCAGCAGCTCTTTTTCCAAATTGTCTCCTGAACCAGGGTCCAGAAGAAAACTGACTTCTGCATAAACACAGAGGAGACAGGGTTTCCTTCCTCCAACCCCCAAATCCCAGGACAGAGCAGCTGGGAGAATGATCAGTCCTAATGTTGACAGGCTCCTGTTTATTTATCTCGAGTCTTGATTGCTTCTACTTGTGCACTCCGGGCTATGCAAAGAGGGACTCCATCCTTCTACACAGAATAAATGCTCATTTGTTTTTCCAGTTCCATGTCAATGAAACACTTTCTCCCTCAAAGCTGAGGATAAAACGGAAATCCTCAAGAATTTTTGAACAGAGCTTCACAATGTTATAGATGGATATATGGGAAAGAAAAGACAAATCTAAAAGTACATGAATGTTCCAAGAAAGTCTTTCAAAACTCTGACAAAAAGAAGACAATGCATCTGGTGTGTGACTGGTATGGAATGAACTTTTAGAATGAATCTACTTCGAAACAAATGAATCAGAGCTCTTGCTGTGTTTTCTAAAGATAACAACGTGGAGGCACATACTTGGGAACACATATCATTTGAGGAGATAAATCCTGCATTACATTTTTTTTCCCTGTGGATGTAAAAACAATATACAGCAAGATCCATGCCTGTTTTATAATTTGGAAACTGTTCTAAAATCATATGGCAATCATTTTCCATATAAATGTAGGGGTGTGTTTGACTTCCTTTTTAAAAAGTCAAGTTATTTTAAAAGGGGCATCTCTCTTATTCTACTTATAAAACTATATGTGCAAATTGCAGAATGTCTGGAAAACACAGAAAACCTTGGAAGAAGAAAACAAAAATTCCTATAATCCTTAACCCAGTGACAGCCATTATTTTGTTCCTTTCAGCCTTTTTTTCATTCTGTGCCTCTTAGCACAATGGTGAGGATGTCATTTATGTGGCTCACAATTTTAAACAACTCATTTTATTAGGATCTTATGATATTTCCCCAGGTCATTAAATATGATTTTCAAAATAGAATTTAAAATATGATTTTCAAATTTTATTACTATTTCACCCTTTTTCCTCTGGCTGGACATTTTGTCTTTTTCAGGGTTACTTTTGAACAATACCTCTTGGTTAAATTATAGGTTGTTTTTAATCAGGCAGATACCAGCTTAGAAGAAAAAGGGTGAACATTCATGTTTGCCTCTGACACTCTGGGAAATGCAGGATTGTTTGATCCTACTTACTAGTGACAGAAGCTACATGTCAAGCTTCTCAGATATCAAATACTTAATATTCTTGCATGCTTCCCTGGGAAGCATGGTGTGTTCTGGTGCCTCATCATCATTAGGATGCTTGTGTTAGAGGAAAGGGAAGGGAACTGGCACCAATCTAGGGTGATGGGCTAGTCACTTCTTCTGAGTGACTTGTCAAGGCTTGAAAGGTATGTATCAAAGATGGCGTACTTGGGTGATGGGCACTTGGGTAACACTGTGAAAGTCCTCAAGTCCCTCTACTGGTGTGAGCCCTAAGTCAGACTGACAAGCCTATCATCATTTGATTTTTGGCTTTTATAACTCAGTGTAAAACTTGGCTAGAAGAGAGCTAGTTGCTGGATGGAGCAGGAAGCTAGTTCTGAAGGCATCTTTTGTTATTAGTGTTTCATGGAAGAGTAAGAAATTTTGCTGGACTGTAAGTTGCATATGCTGTTTAGAATTACACATCAAGCTGGGACCTGTAAGGAAACCCAACACTAGTAATCCAAGACCAAAGGACAGAATGTATCACCAGTAGAAGATGGCATTCATTGTTGAGTCAGTCTCCCAGAGGGAGCTATGGTCAATGGCAGGCAGCTACACAGCTCCAGGAGGTGGCAGGGATCCTGGGGCATGCTCGCCGTGGCATGGTGTAGATCTCGGACCACTGACATTTTCTTGTCTTGGACATATATTCACCATACCTGGCTCTGTGACTTCTCTCCTCATTCTGACCACTATTGACTAAATGTGCAATGCAAAACAACCAATCTTCTGACTGGCCAGGGCTTTATCCCATGATGTTTGGATCACAAAGAGGAAGAGTGGAGCCCACCAAATTCCCGTCCTTCAGAGTTAAGGGACACAGAGTCTGATTCATATGGTGATGGTTGCTGGGACTGAGCAATGATGATGCAAACGAGATTTTCAGGTTACATACAAGATGAACAAAGCAGGCCGAGCTGGTCAGGGGCAGAGATGAGGGAGCAGCTGGAGATGCAGAAAGAAGCAGAGAGGAGAAACTATGCCCATTCTGATATGGACAGCAGCTTTGCTTCTCCTTCCTTTAGGGCTTGGCTCTTTCCTGGTGGGTCCCTGGTTTCATGAGATTCTGTTATGTCCTTTGAAGAAACTAACTATTTGAACAAGTTTCAGCGGGTTTCTTGCAACAAAAGATTACTAACCAGAGAGTCATAATACTTAATTATTTTAAATAAAAAATTTATTTATTCATTTAATAATTCAAGAGTGTTTCTTAGGAGTTAACCAAATGCCAGGAACTGGGCTAACCTATGGGGATGTGCTGTGGAGCAAAACTCCCTTGATGCTTGCCCTCATTGAGAGTGTATCTTACTAGGAGAGACAGTTAACAAATAAGCAAACAAATGAAAAATCATGGTAAGCAGAAAAGGAGACAAATGCCATGAATGAGGATGTACTGTGGAAATAATGTGGTATTTAAAATTTAAGAAAACTGGGGGTGCCTGGGTGGCTCAGTTGGTTAAGCATCTGCCTTTGGCTTAGGTCATGATCTCTAGGTCCTGGGATTGAGCCTCATATAGGGCTCCCTGCTCAGTGGGGAGTCTGCTTCTCTCTCTGCCCCTCCCCCTGGCTTATTCTCCTGTGTGCTCTCTCTCTCTCTCAAATAAATAAATAAAATCTTAAAAAAATAAAAAAAGGAATAAAATTTAAGAAAACTGGAGTCAGTCTACTGAGCTCTCTGGGAAAGATATCTTCCCGGAAATGTATTTCATGCCAAGAGTAGTCTAATTATTTCCGCATAGGTAACCTAGACCTTTGGGCATCACACATCTTTGACACGTGAATTTGAAAGGGGAGACATTCTAGCAGATGAAATCAAGACCTAGGGCCTGGTCTTGGTCTCACAACAGTGTTTTTCATAGCTTTGGAAAAATATTAGTCCTGCAGGAAAACAGTTGGCCTCTTGCCACTTGCATTGGCTTCACAGAATTTACAGACACTGTGCCCTTTCTTTTTCAGGCATGTATCACCTTTTACCCTCCTATCCTTTTTGGCTGAAAGGAAAAAAAAGTGTTTCATCTACTCCTTTTTTTCATCAGCAAGCACTAACTGAACATTTACTCTGTTTAGAACATAGCATTGGACAAGACACGTATATACAGGAAAAAAGTCAAAGAATTCTTTGGTGAAGGTAATACACAGTTTATAAAAACCCCTCAAGCTTGGAAGTGCACTAAAATAGACTAACAGGATGTACATTGTGTCTCTGAGCATTGAAATGTACATTAGCAGATTGATCCGAGTTACATGGGTTACAAAATGTACTAGTTGCCACAAATATATTCTGCCATAAAAACCAATTCAAAAGGAAACAGGAGTGAAATATCAATTTCTCATAAGGCTCCATTTTAATCAGAATCACTGATTTTATTCTTGATTTATTGCCTACTCTATTTTCATTTTGGCCCTAGAAATGTGGGCACTGTTTATTTATGTGACAGATTCAGCCCAGGAAACGGAAACATCATGAGAGAACAAAAAAGAGCTTGCAGAGGAGGCTGGCATTTTGAAAATAAAATGTTTATTGCAGCAGACTCAATACATTTTTTCAGCTCTTCACCTGCATGACTAATTTAAATATGTTAAGATTACAGAACATTTAACTCTTGCTTTACCTTCTCTTTGTCTTTCTAAAATGTAAGCATGCCTAAGGTTGGCAAGCCTCTTCTGCTGCTTCGGGCCAGTGTCCTTGGTGGGCTAGGGGTAGAGGGCACTCGTGAACTAGACAGCCCACTCGGCCGTTCAATATTTACTGGCCCTCTGCTCTAAGAGAGGAACTCTGGTAGGTATCACATAGGAAACAGTGTGCAAGACTGCTAGGTTCAAGTTTATAATTAGGTGGCAGAAGAGAAATAAGGATATAAGGGGCCCCATCTTGCAGGCAGAGTGATCATAAAACTCTCAGCGCTTACCACTACTCAAAGGATAAAGACTAAAATCCTTGCCACCGCCTGGGCAGCCCTGCGTGGTCTGGTCTCTATCCGCCTGTGCAGCGTGCTCAACAGTCCCTGCTCCTCCAGCCACGTCCTTCGTACTCATTCTGTATTCAGTTAACATCCATGCATCCTTCAGTCAAAACTCATTAGTCACTCTATTGGAGAGGTGGTCTGATATCCCCTGACAAGTTCAAAGCCTTGTTCATAAGCTGTCTCAGCACAGTGTGTTTCTTTTTCCCAATTTCACAGCAATCTGAGGCATTAATGTCTGTCTCTCCAACTAGGTTGTGTGTATCATATGAAGACAGGAGCCATATCTCTTTTGCCCATTATTATACTCAGCACATGGTATGGACCCAGCATGTCCACCGGTTCTTTAAAAGTTTGTTGAATATATACAAATGGATGGATGGATGGCTGGATGGCTGGATGGGTGGATGGATGAATTAATGAATGAAGAATGAGAAAAGCACGAGTAAAAGGCCATTGTAATTTAGAGGATGGAGGGAATGAAAACAACATTAATCATCCACCATAGTATGTCCTGTGGTTAACACTGGGAAGATCAGTGTTTGTGACTAACATAATAAAATAAAATTAAAAAAAATAAAGCTAACCAGATGAAAGTTAAAAAAAAAAACAACACTGGGAAGATCATAAATGGTTTCAAGGAAAAGGTGGCATTTGAGTTGGATCTTGAAGGATGTTTGGGTTTGGCCACATACAGAGATTACAGGTGAAGGAATAGCTGGAGCAGTAAGAAATCTCAGAGCATGTATGGTGAACAATGAACATTAATTTAGGTTGGTATATTTTTGCAACTTCCAACATATATGGTTTTCTCCTAAAACTAAGGGAATTTCTATATGAAGGAGAACTTACCTAAATAAAAAATTATATACATATCTATATACATATATACATATGAATATATATATATATATTTTTATGACATCATTGACAGTTCATGAAGTTACCCACATTGATCTATTCCCCAATGATTTTCCCTCAGAATATGTGTAGTTTGAATACCATGAGATACAGTAGAGTCTAGTTAAAAAGCTCTGGATTTGATATTCCGTCTTTCTAAATTAAAGTCTAGCTATGTATGTTACAGATGTGAACTGTGACAATCTCATCCTTCTGAGCCTCTACTTTTTCGTTTGTAAAGTAGGGAGTACAGTGTCTCTTGCACAAGGTTTATAAGAATCAAAAAGCCCTTTGTCAGTGATATATACCTGCGTTATAGCCTCACATATATGCTTTGAAAAAAATACTAAAAGATCCTATCCCAGAAGGCAAACGGCACACTTATGAGAGGCATGAAATACAGATCTTTTTCTTTCGGATCTCTTGTATTACCCCGAATTTCTTCAATGAACTGTATTATAATTAAAAAAAATATTCCTTTGTGAGTGCTAAAGCATTACAAACTGCTGCCTGACTCAACTGTAAATTTTTTGTTACTGCTCATATTCTCCAGTTGTTTGATTTGAATTTTATCACCTTCGCCCCCACCCCACCAAACCTGGCTTGCAAACTCCTTAGGGGAAGGATCCTCTAAGACTACTTACTTATTTTTTTATTTCTCCCAGAATATCTGGTCTCATATTGTGCCAACAGCAGGTGCACAATGAATGCTCACTGAAATGAATAGGTATTATATCAAAATCTCTTTGTAAAACCACTTGTGAGGAGCAGCTGCAGGGCCAGCCAGAAGCACTCGGTCAGGAGTCTTGGCCATCGCGCCTGTTGTGGGGCAGGTGGGTGACCCGGGGCTCCCCCGGCAGGAGCACGGCAGCCCTGGTTCCTGTCTTCAGCTCCTGCCAGCTCAGCTGCTCGGTGTACTTGTCAGGAAAGAGCGGCTGAATGCTTAGAAAATGTAAGAGTTTCTTAAAGTAGTTTCCTCTGGTCTGATTTGACCTAGATTATTATTTATCTGTGAACAGTTGGGCCATTTATTACTCATTCCTTAAGAAGGAACTGATAAACTATGTCAGTTTCCTATTACCACTGTAACAAACCACGGCAAACTTCGTGGTGCAAAACACCACAAATGTATTATCTTACGGCTTTCCAGATCAGATCTAAAATGGATTGGCAGGGCTGGGTGGCTTCTGGAGGCTCAAGGGAATCATCAATTTCTTCACCTTTTCTAGCTTCTAGGCGCTGCCCCATCTTGTGGCTCATGGCCACGTGGCTCATGGCCCTGTGTCCCATCTGCTTCTGTCTGCTTCTGTGTCTCATCTCCTTCTCTGACTCTGACTCTCTTACCTCCTTTTTCACTTATAAGGACCCATATGAGGACAATGAACCCACCTGGATAATTCAGGATAATTTCCCCTTATTCCCATAGGAAAGATCCCTCTTGCCACGTTAAGGTAACCTATTCACACGTTTAGAAATTAGAATACAGACCTCTTGGGGAGACATTATTCTGTCTACCACCATACCCTACTCATCACCACCACCCCTACAAATTCATATTCATTCCCAGAAATAAAACAAAACCTGGGAAAAGATTCCATGTATGCTCATGGATATGAAGACAAAGCACCTGTCTTTCTTTGCTCACCTTCTATCTTTGTTCGAAATCACACAGATCTGTAACCTGGTTTATACACCTGCCATGGCCTGAAATTGGCATTTCCAGAGAAAAGATTGCTGCGACATCATCTTCCCTATCAGAGGCATATTACCCTGTGCCCCTTCACTCACCTCTTTCTGTTTCTTGCCCCGGAGAGCCACACCACTACAGCTGTTGCTCTCCCGGAGGGAGTCCACGGTGTCTCCGTAGAGCAGCTTGATGGCTCTGACCAGCCGGGCGCAGGAGCGGCTGTGGTGCAGGTAACAGTGAGGGTGGCAGTAGTCAATATGGGTGCAGATGAAGCTCTGTTGATTGCACAGCAAGATCATGACCTGGAACACACACGTCCCTGACACTCAGCCAGGCAATCAGGGTTGAAACCACAGTGAGTCACTAAGTCCCGCAAGAAAGCAAAGTGTTACAAGGCTTTATGTACTTGGCTTCTTGGCTCTCTCCATTCACACTTGATAGAAAGAGCTTTTTGAAACAAGAAAAGGTTAAGTGACCTCGAAAAACTCAAACCAATTACTATGGAGTGCATGATTTCCAAATAGTTTCAAATAAAGATTCTAAACTTAAACCACATTATTTTTGCAGCTCTTGTGTTGTAGAAGGAGCCAGGTAGAAGAGCATCAACTGGTGAGAAATTCTGTGCCAAAGGATTTGGCTGGCCTTTGACAGCCGTGGGATGTTGTTAACTCCAGCCTACCCGTGTGGAATTGAAAACACTTCCGCATCTTCTACTTTGGCCTAAAACCTTCAACTGAGCCTGAACCCAACTATAATGCTTCATTTCTTCTCTCTACAAATTAATTTTTCTCCAGCTTTTGAGCGATTCTAGCTCTTGGGGTTTGATCTGGCTCAAATCCTCCCATCACCTAGACTTCCCAAGTGGGATTCAAGAACTCAGTTGTTTTAAAGGATATGCTTCTTTTAAGATAAGGAATGAAGGCCTTTGAGTTTGTAACTTCTGAAGTTGCCTTCCTAAAAAGACAATAACTCTCCAATGTCCACAAGGCTAGTCAAATATGCATAGAATAATCTCCTGAATGTGTCCATCCTTCATAAAACCATTTCCCACCCCAACACCTAATCTGTGAGAGACTGTGTGCCATATTGGATGGAGAACATAAAGTAAGTCTATGTGGACAAGGCCAATCAAACATACTAGGTAGGGCTGCCACGTATTTCCTTAGGAATGAGAGGGTCTGCTTACTCTGAGGTGAAGAAAACAACAATAACAATCAACTCCACACCCCCGTCAAACTCAGATAACAATATCTCATACTCTTCAAAGTTAAAAAAAAAATAGGTGTTGTCTGAGCAGAAATCCAGATCTCTCCTGAGCTTCACTGAACATCCCTGCTATTCCTGTACATACTGGTATGAAGCAGGGCACATATAAGAACTGTAAGGTTTCCCTTGTTATTCTCAAATCTGGATACTAAAGAGAAACACCAAGAAAGTTTAGCAACAACAACCGAAACCAAATAAACACACAAACGATCATATGACTGGACTTTAGTTTAGAAGATTCTGATTTAGTAGAATATCTGGGGTGGAGGTGATCTAGAAATCTGTAATTTTAAAGTTATGCTCAGGGACGTCTTTTTGGTAGATATATTTTGAAGATGATCCCCAATGATCCCACTTTCTGGTATTAATGCCTTTGTGAAACCACCTCCTGTTGAGTATGGGCTGGCCTAGTGACTTGCTTCTAACCAACAGAATGCAGCAAAGGTGAGGAGTTATCACTTCTGTGAGTAGATTGCACAAGACACTGACTTTTCTCTTGTTACCAGACCCTCCTTTATTGGCTTTGACAAAGCAAGTTGCTATGTTGGAAAGGTTCACAGAGCAAGGAAATGAGGGTGGCCTCTGGCCAATAACGAGCTAGGAATTGAGGCCCCCAGTCTAACAGTTCTTGAGTAACTGAAATTCTACCAATAATCACATGAGCTTGGAAGCAAATTCTTTCCCAGTCAAGCTTTCAGACGAGACCTGAGTCCTGTCCAATACTTTGATTGCCATCTTGTGAGAGAGTCTAAAGCAGAGGACCTAGCTAAACTGTGCCAGGATTCCTGACACCTAGAAACTGTAAGCTAATAAATGTGTGTTGGGTTTAAGATACACACATCTATATTAATATATATATTTGAATATATATATTTGGATGCATAAGATTGCATTCAACAAAGGCAGTCAGGACCTGAAAGACAAGATATGGAGAGAAAGGGCATTGACTGCAGTAAGCACAGTGTGAGCACATGCCACATTTCTCCTTCAGGCATAAGTGGCCGAGGGGGCAGGCAAAGCTTTAGGCAATTTCATGAGAACTGGAAGATAAAAATTGGAGTTCAGAATTGGGAGTAGAAAAGGGAGGTTTGGAGAAATGAGACTTGGCACTTGCTTTCTAGGCATTTGTTGACTGAGTAGCTAAGAAGCCAAGCAGAAACCAGCTGACAAGCAGAATGGAGATTTTGACAGTTTCAATGTGATGGAGAAGCAAAACTGGAGTTTCTGCCCCATCAAGACTGGGGGCACACCCCAGACTTTCACTGGGAACCTTGGAATGCTTCATACTAGGAGGGGTGTGTTGGGAGGAGGGTGGGGTGTCAGGGGGTGGGAGGTGGATAGCAGTACTACAGGTCAAGTCAGCTTTGTCCTTGATAGGACTGAGGAGATCTTTACTATCTGCCAAAGTATAGGGTGTGTCCTCTCTGGAGGGAGACAGCATCATTGGGAGCCTCTATAAGTCTACAGTTTTTTTTTTTTTAATTAATAGACTTTGTTTTAGAGCAGTTTTAGGTTTACAGCAAAATTGAGCAGAGTGTACAGAGAGCTCCCAAACACCTCCTGCCTCCACACATGCACAGTGGCCTTCATTATCAACATCTCCCACCAGAGTGGTACGTTTATTATAATCAATGAATCTACACTGCCATGTCACTATCATCCAAAGTGCTTAGTTTACATTATGGTTCACTCTTGGTGATGTACATTCTATGGGTTTTGACAGTTGTATAATGGCATGTATCCACCACTGTGCTTCTATAATTTTTCACCCACCATACCTGGTAGTCAATGAAATCACTAGGCATATTAAGGAACAGACTAAGAGAAGCTAGTAGATTCATATATTGGAGTTATCAGTCATGGATTTTAAATGTGTATGATCAAAATGAAAATTAAAAAATATTTTAACTGAATGATAATGAACATATGATGTATCAAATGCATGATACAGCTAAAGCTGTTCCTAGGGAACATGTATAGTTTTAAATGAGTAAGTTATCAAAGTGGTTGGAAATCAGTTATCTAAGTATCTATATCAAGAAATTAGGGAATGAAAACATGTTAAACTCAAAGAAAGTAGAAGGAATTAATAAAGGTAACAGGAGAAATTAACAAAACAAAAATCAACCATTCCCCGAATGACAAAACCCAAAGCTGAATCTCTGGTTAATAAAACTGACATACTTTTGGCAAGACTGATTAAAAAAAAAAGAACGAAAGATATAAGCTACCAACATCGGAAACAATAAAGATACATCATTGTAGATCCTACAGAATTTAAAAGGATTTTAAGAGAACATTATAAATGCCTTTTTGCTAATAAATATAAATATTTGGATTAAATTACAAATTCCTAGGTGGGGAAAATGTGCTCGAATTGTTCCCAGACGAAACAGAAAATCTGAATGGTCTGAATCATATTACATAAGTTGAATTTGTAATTAAAAACCTTCCTACAAAGAAATGTTTAGATCTAGGTTTCTACTTAAAGAAGAAATAACACTGGTCTTACACAAATACTTCAAGGAAAACTAAAAAGCATTACTTAAGGAAATTTAAGAGGAAATTTGAGGGATAGGACATAAATTAATAGAGGGATAGACCACTTTACACATTAGAAGACTCAAGAGAATAAAGATTTCACTTCCCCAAATATGAAGTGATGCTTATATTTGATATAAGGCTGACTTGAAAGCTTTTTTATAGAAATTAACAGGTGAGGGGCACCTGGGTGGCTCAGTCGGTTAAGTATCTGACTCCTGATTTTGGCTCAGGTCATGATCTCAGGGTTGTGAGATCGAGCCCTGCATTTGGCTCCATGCTGAATGTGGAGCCTGCTTAAGATTCTGTCTCTCTCTCCCTCTGCTCCTCCCCTCCTGCTTACTTATGTTCTCTCTCTAAAAAAATAAAAAGTTAATAGGTGATTCTAAATGGAAATGAATATGACCAAGTCACCTTGAGGAAGAACAAAATTGGAGGATGTACCCTTATATGAACCAAACAAACTATAACACAACACAGTACATAACATATGATATCAATTATATGCATTTCAAAAACAGACAAAACTAATCTATAGTGTTAGAAGTTAGGATGGTGGTTACTGTTAGGGGAGAGTAGTGACTGGTAGACGGCGTGTTGTAGGGCTTCTAAGGCATGATAATGTTCTTGACCTGCTGGTGGTTACACAGATTGTCACTTTGTGAAAATCTATTGAGCTGTACACGTAGGTTTCCTATGCTTTTCAAGATGTAGGTTGGACTTCACTAAAGAGTTTATTTTAAAAACAGCCTGCCTCAGAGAATCTCAAAATTAGGTTCTGGGGGTCACTTCCAGCCAGTTCTGGGGATTAGCCAGTTGTGTAGACACAGCACTGTAAACTCTGAGGAGCGTTATGTACCAGCCAGCCCTTACCTGACCCTACCAGGAAGTCAGATGAAAATCAGAAGAGATGGTACAGAACATACCTAAGATCAATAACAGCGCAGGCAGTACCCTGCTAGTTGCGGATCTGATGTTAAGCTTCCTTAACTTTCTCATCCTTTCCTCATGCCCAGCCTGAACCTTGAACTCTAATCCATGCCCAAAGTTTCCCTGAAATCCCCTCCTGCCCATGATTTCTGAGGAGCCCTTTGAAGTGTAACCTTTGTCATCTTAGGATCTCCATGTTCTGGTTTACAATTAGATGTATACAGACACAAGACTGACACCATGATCTTGCTCTTGGCATTTGTGGTAACCTGTAGAAAGCTGACGGTAATGCTTCGTCTGTGGTACCTAGGCTGTCTTGGTCACCAAACTGACCTGGTCCCTCAGGGTTTTTCCTGACTTATGTTGACCCACAAGCCAGCCATAACAAAGAAACTCTGGTTTTTGTTAAGCTTGAACTGAATACGATCCCACAGAATACCAATCCTAGTGAGGATTCAGAGGTTCAGCTGAAATAAAAGCCTATGGTTTTTCTTAGAGGCTAAATTGGATTGATGGTTTTCATATACTCTTTCATCCTTACTCCATCGATCTTTCTCAGTGCCAAAAGAAATTGATCTCAGGTCTCTTTCTGAGATTCCTACTTACATGCAGCCATGACATGCTCCTGTGGTAATTTTCCTCTGTGCCAGCAGTGCTCATTCCCTCTGGCTCGATGCTGGGCTCACTTGCACTCCAAGGACTCCCTTCTTCAAAAGAAAAATGCCAAGAAAGGTTATACTGTTCGGTCTCCCTGGAGAGCACGTTAGTATGTTAGAGTTGTCCATGCTTTTGAATCCTAGGGCAGACTACCACGGCCCAGTGGGTTAACAGGGCATAGCACTGACTTTAGTGGAGGAATGTTAATAGGAGCTGTTCCCTTCACCACCAGCTGAACAGGCAATTGCAAAGACATTTATGATCTCTGTTACGGTGGCTTCCATTCTGAGACATGGGAGCAGAGAAGAAACAGAGTCAAGTCCTTGAATTGCTGAGATGAGCAAGTTATTGATTGAGTGTGCTCAAATCCACTCCAGACTGCCCAGACCTTGCAGGTGTAGTTAAGTAGGGACACCAAGCACCCTGCAGTGGCCATAAGCGTGCTGCTGCCCCCTCTGCTGATGTGACTAGGGCTAGTGTCACGCTCTCAGTGCCCCCTAACTTTGCTGTCAGACTTATCTCAAAAATGATGGTGCCTCAAAAAAACCAAAAAACAACAAAACAACAAAACAAAACAAAACAAAACAAACAAAAACAAAAACAAAACCCAACCAAAAAACCTAAGGGAATTTATAAGCAATTGTGGTCAATCATGGACAATCCTTGACAATCTTTTTGTCTAAACTCTTCTCTGCAGAAAAGTCTGGAGACATCTCTCTCAGGAATTCACTACATTATCTACCACACAAGAAAGCTTTGCCCTCAAATCTAAAAGCTTTCCTGGGTCATGTCTGTGACAAAACCATGCCTCTGGGCTGCCTATTTTGATTCAACTGGTCAGGCTGAACTAACCAATTCAAATAATTAATTGAAATATTCCCCCCCCCCAAACTAATTGATGACATTCTTACAACTTCAGGCCTGTAACAAATGAAGTCACAGGGTTTTTTTTTTTTCCTACTGTCTTCTTAAAAAATAAGCTGAATCTTAACTAATGCTTAAATTAGTTATTTTCCAAAGTGAGGGAGGGTTGGTGTAGAAATACTTCCTATTTTAGACTCTCTTTGATTAGATATACTCAGCTTCTATTTCAGTAGACTTGATTGATAATTTATCCACATTTACTGACTGACTTCTGAAACAACTTGCCTAGAAAGGAGAGCTTTCTATTTTGCTCCTCATACAGGGCCTGAGTGGCAAAGAAAACGTACTTTAACTTTTACCTGATAGCTAAATTCTGAGCAGCTGGTGAGTCCTATCCGCATACTTGCTTACTCTTTTTCTTGCTAGTAAGATGACCATCAGGCTCATTGGACTAACACATTTTGGGATTCAAGAGTCTCTTTGGATCCTACAGGGACAACCTTCACCTCTAATGCTTTGATTGTATACAGAGCTCATGCTCAGATACTTAACATACTTTATAACCATCCCTTAATTCATCTTTAGAGCATCCCTTCAGGGTAGGCGAGGAGGAAATAGAATTATTCCCACTGAATAGTTGGAGAAAACAAACCCCTGAGACATTAACTGACCCCCTGAAGGTCATAGTCAGGGCTCGAAATCTCTCCACTCTGAGAGTTTTGTTCTTCTGACTGTGAAATAGGGACTTTAAAACACAGAGGACCTTTAGGTAGCTGCCCCCATGGGAATTTCTACATTTTGCCCTGCTCTAAAGGGCGGTGTGGTTTTCAGACTGAATGTGTGGTCTAGCCTGTGGCTCTGCTCTCCAAGTCCTGATGTGTAAGAAAAATGGGCTTCAGTTGTTTCAGGATTCAGGGCCTGTCTTCCTACCCCCCACGTCCCTGCACACCCCACTCCTCTATGTTACCTAGGTCAGTGACAGTGTCCC
Source organism: Eumetopias jubatus (assembly GCF_037043125.1). Lineage (NCBI taxonomy): Eukaryota > Metazoa > Chordata > Mammalia > Carnivora > Otariidae > Eumetopias > Eumetopias jubatus. Next base: position 27,325,116 of record NW_028274809.1, read on the forward strand.
TGCTCTGGGACAGCTGCAGCTCCTCAGCCTCGGACTCTGAGTCCTGCCGTGGTAACTTGCTGCTCTTTAAGCTGCCGACCCGGCGAATGCTGGACAAGGAACCCCCCTTCTTCACCTGGAAACTGCGGGTTCCTTTAATCTGGAGCAGGCGGGAACCTCCTATCCTGATCTTCCTGCTGGGAACTGTATTAAAAGAATAAAATAGGGCTTTTTCCCCCTTAGTTTTCCCCAGCCAGTGTTAGATCCAAGCTCTCCCCAACTTGTCCCTGAACAGCCTCCTCTCTGTTGGCCGGGATGAGCAGCATGTCTGGACAAGGAGCTTCTCCCCAGCCTCCGAGTCAGGCAGCTTTGTTAAGCAGGCAGGAGGCTGGGTCCACCAGGAAGGGCTGGTGCAGCTTCTTTCTTGCACACATAGCTCATCAGTGCTGGGAACAACCTGCTCTCTTTCTGGCCCAGGGTTCACAAGCATGAGTGTGCCCTCGTAGCACTGTGATCTCAGACTCTTAGTACATTCACATAACATCATTGCTTGATTCAACAGAACCACAAACCATTTGTTTTTGTCTTTCTTTTGACATGGGACTGGCAGAGTTATGTGAGTTATGCAAACCCCTTCACGTAACCCCTTCCTTTTGGAATACCTCATTAAGAAATAAAAACAAGAGGCGCTTCTCTCTCCAACAGTCAGCAGTGGGTTCCGCTCAGCTCCTCAGCAATGGCACTAAAGGATCTGTTTTCACTGGTGTGCTTTGGGTGAACATGAGTGTGAAATAGTTCCATTTTCAATGCACCTAGTGATGTCATAGCATCCTTCTTTCAGGCAAAAGGCTGGGTGGGATGTGAGTCCAAATGGTGCAACACCCTGAGCCAACCTTACAGTCTATATGTACCATGAAGAACATGCATTATTCATCTTTAGTGTTCTGGAAAAAACAGTCATCAGTGAGGAAGATAAAAGGGTAAAAGAAACACGTTTAAACTTGAAACCTACTTTTTTTTCTTTTCTTTTCTTTTTTTTTTTTTTACCGAAAGCATCTTTATTCCCCATAGTCATTTACACTCCTACGTCCCCTTCCTTTGGAGATTTGCTGTTGTCACCCAGTGATTTGATAAGGACGGGATAAAGAAAGTTTTCAGAGCTTAGTCATTATCAAGAAGGGGCCATTATTTTTGTAAGATTTTCTTCTTACAGGAACAAGATTTCTTATGAATTATTTAAGGCATAGATATTAATATTTTTAAAAGTTCCAATCAGAAAGATTGCATTTTAGCCTTGGGTTGCTCACTCACAGGAGACTGAGTATGTGACCGTGAGAAATGGTATAGCACTACAAGATGGTAATTAAATGTAGACTTTCAATGCCATATAAAGGAGCCCAGAAGAATTCCTGTTGAGTAATGTGCAATGCTTAATCTCTGATTTACCCTTGTGATTGAAAAAGATTAAAATCATCACCACTGAGCTGGCAAAGACCTCCCCGAACACATCTGGACAGAATTTTACATCTGGATAGAAATTCTTGCAACCCAGCCAGACAAATTCCACAAAGACTATAGACTATCATGCTCCATTATAATTATAGCACAAAATTCATCTGCTGCATTTTTTCAGTATTATTTTTAGGCTTAACTGAGGCTTTAATGACCCACCTGAAATACATCTGAAATAGAATATTATCATTTTTTAATGACTACTAATACAATTTCATGTCAAGATAGATTGGGAAGTAGAAAAAAAGTTAGAGAGGTTTTTTTTCCTTTTTCTTTTTTCTTTTTTTTTTTTTTTACACAAGATACTCTCTCGCATTCTTTGCCTGATTTCATGATACCTCTTACCATACAAATTTGGGAAAGTAACCCCAAATTAACGTGACCTGAAAGAAATTCAATTTTGAGAACCTATTCTACTGCCAAAGATAATTGGAAATATCCTGTAGCGCTAAAAATCAGTGTTTAAGAATTATGGCATTAATTATTTACAAAGGACATAGCAGTTAGAATTCAGATTTGATGTTGTACTTGAAAACCATTAGTTGAGCTCATACAGCATTGAGTGTCAGCCTTTACCTCCATGACAACATGAATACGAAAATGAAACAAATACATCTAAATTGGATAAAACATCATTTTCCCTTTTCTCTCACCTCACCCATTGTCTCCATTAGCAAGTCCTGCTAGCTCCACGCTTCGAAATTTCCTAGGATTTTGAAAGCCCCATTACTTATTCCCTGGACTAATGTAACTGCCTCAATGCACTTGCTTACTCCCACTCCCACAGCTTGACTCATCTTTTCAATACATAAAGCATAAATACACATATTATATCACCTTTCTGCTCAAAACCTGCCAACGACACTCAGACACACTTACACAGAATTAAATTTCTAACCATATCTACAGATCCTATTTATTTGCCCTTTGCCTACCTATCTGACTCCATTTCCTGCTGATCTTCCAAGTCATTCTGTAACCACCATGTTGGTCTCTTTGCCCTTTTCGAATGTTCCACATTCATTCCTGCATCAGAGCCGACTTCTCACTGTTGTGTCTGCTTGGAAGACTCCTCCCTCAGCACTCTGCATGCCTGGCTCCTTCACATCATCTACGTCTCTGCCCACTGCCACTTATGGGGTCCTTCTCTGACTACATCCCTCCCAATCCAGGTCACTACCAATTCTCTGACCTTCGTTTGTTTCGCTTTCTATCATTTGTCTTTACTTGAAAGTCTAGTCTTTGATGTTATTCACTATCATGAACTATTAGCTAATAAAAACTGAAATATATGTGGGAAATATTTCTTCCTGTTCATTGCTGTATTCTGGGAACCTGGCCTAGCATATAGCAGGTGCTCAATAGATGATTGTTGAATAATCAGACACATCTTGGTGTCTGTATTTTGGAAAACCAGTCTTAGTTTGTTTGTGGAATGTGGGTAAAATGATGTGGCGGACCTTGCTTGGGGATTTTAGGCAGGTATTTTTAGTTTAAGAATTATCTCACATTTGTTTTCCTTGGTAGAATCCGAATTGTCCTCAGGTTGTTTATTTCAAGATCAACAGTTTTAGCTTTTATAAAAACAGATGGTATAAAATTTTAAATAAAATTTTAATAATGTAATTTAGCAGAGTCCCCCTGGCTTTAGCAGCTGGTATCAACTTATCAAAGGATTAAGGAATATTGAGGAATCTTCAAGATTTTCGCTACCAGTAAAGGACATTTTATGAATATGTTCTTACTTTATAGTTTCAGCTTTCTGTTCATTTATTAACCAACTTTCATATATTAGCATAGCTGTTCTATGAGGTGAAAAAATACTAAGCATTTGTGTTTTTGAACATCAAAGGAAATTTACATAAATGATAATCATGAAATTAAAGTGTTCTTAACAATTGATCTGATGTTTTATTTTTTTAAATGGTGTAGGATTTACTCTGTGTCAAGGTTAACCATGTCCGTATTAGGAATTTTTACTTCAGCTACTTTAAGCAATAATTAGCATAACAACTTTGAATAGGCAAAAAAAAAAATCCCCTTGGGATATATTTAAAAATGTAAGTTTGTCATCATATGCAGTTAGCATTATCTGAAAAAGTAATAGTTGTAAAAATATTGACTTGACACTTCTTCATGCTCAGAAATTGCTAAGACTTGGCTAATAAATTGTTGTTTTGCCATGAATTCAATACAATAGAATGATTATTTGCATTTTAAAAATGTGATGACAACAATCTGACATTAAAATATTAAGAAACTTTTCCAGTGTACCTCCATTCCTTAGAAGATTTTAAAGATTTTATGTTTTCTCTATCTAGGGCTATTCCTTCCCGGAATCATTCATTCCTTCAGTTATCCAACATTAACTGAGTCATTTTCTATAGGATACCAGAAAATACATAAATGCATAAAATAATCTTTGACTCTTTTAACAAATGTACTGATGTTCTTTTAATCAAAATTCATTAGAAAAATATTGAAGGGCAGTGGAATTTAAGGACTAGCAAAATCAGATAGAGATGTTAACAGTTTAAGGAGCCCTCGAAAGCAACTTAAAACTTGGTAATCTTTAGTTTATATTTAGAATTTTCCACATGGGTTCTAGTCTATAGGCTCATGATATAAACAAATAACAATTATTTATTCTATACGTATTATGTACCAGGTACTGTGTTTATGCTTGGCTTGCATTGTCTCATTGAAAGCTTTCAATATCACAGTGCTGTAGTTGTCATTTACCTAATTTGAAAGAGGAGAAAACTGTGGCTTAGAAGGTAAGCAACTTGGACAAGGTCATATGACTGGTTGTTATAGCTTACCATTTTAAGATGTAGTTTTTTTCACATTTTAACACATCTGAAATTGAGATTTGTCTTACAATTGATGCCATCTTAGAATAACTAGTGCCAGGGAGCAGTTGTGACACATTTGTTATTGCTTCTGTCCATGAGAGCATCTAAAGCACCAGCAACAAAATGTACAGGATGGTGCCAGTATCTTTTATCTCCAAGGAGCCAAATGGTAGTTGGGTGAAGGAGTGCGCGAGGTGGTAAGTCAGATGTGTTTGGCAACGTTCTCGAAGCAGGTAGTGAGTACGAGGTCAAGCTAGCTTCATATAGGTGCACGCTGGCTTACGTACCTAGCACCAACAGCTTTCCTTCTTTTACAGATTCATTTAAGACATGACGTAGTACTAACAGTCTAACGACACAGAGGACATTATCCTACAGAAAAAAACATGGACACTGACAAAGCTGAGTTGAAAAGCGATTAAGAAATTTGAACCCAGAATTGAAGATTGTTTAGAAAAACTTTAACCACTTTCTTCTATTTCTATGTTCCCCCTTTTTTTTTTTTGGCTGTACAAGAATGATATGTATTGATAATAAAATCTGCATCTAATTAAGTCTGAAAGTCCTCTTTCAGTAAGAATGAAACGCCGACTAAATGATAAGAAAGTATTGCATACAGGCTGAATGGGAAGTATTTTTTCTTTCTTACTGGCACACGAAATAATGGTTCATCTGACACATAACCGATGGCATCAGTGGGATATGGAGAATTGTTGAGCTGGAATTACAACCCAAAACTTCTCAGACTGTCGCGTCCAGCTCCTAACTAGCATGGTTAAGTGGACACAGTACTGTACATAGCCAACAGTTTTGGACTTCTTTGGGTGTACAATTCTGTAGTGTGGACCCCAGGCCAAATATCCTATGAGAAACACTGAAACATGAAAAAAATTCTTGCTTTTCAATACCTTTCTTCTCCTCGGCCCCTGCATCTGATTTGAGGGTGTGGCAACTACTGTGGAGGGAATCTTTGGAGTCTTCATTTTCATCCAGGACCCCAGCAAAGCTGATCTTCCTCTCATATCTGTGCCGGTCCAACTCAGGATCCAAACGAAGTCTGCAGCTCTCCAAGTCCTGTGATGTCAGCGAGAAGGAGTACATGAATGCTGGCATCTCCTCAGCACTGCATTGGTCTTGTGGCAAACCTCCCTCCATTTTGAATTGCGCCCAGCTGAATTGCACAGAGCCAAATTCCTCTTTCTCTAATGCCAATTTCAGATTGTGGCCATTAAGGATGTTTCTTGAATTAAACAAAATCTTCCCTAACTCATAGTTTTTCCCTTTTTCTCACATTTTATCTTTGGAAAGCACACACCTTGTTTCAAATCTAGAATTAGCTTCCTCACCTTTTTAACTCTTTGTTCACAGTTTAAACTGCATCTTTGGCACTTATCTGTTTATTAAATGATCATGCATTGAATATGACTGAGAGACAGAATAGGAACTTAGAAATCAGACTTGGAGGCAGAATAATGCCCCCCTCCCAAAGAGGTCCATGCTCTCATCCTAGGAATAGGTAAATGTGTTAACTTACATTGCAATAGGGATTGTGTGCATGTGGATTTAGCTTAAAGACCCAGAGATGGGAAATTATGTTGGATTAGCTAAGTGGGCCCAGCCTAATCACACAAATCCTTAAAAACAGAAAGCTTTTCCACTTTGAAGATGGAAAAAAGGACCGTGAGCCAAGGAATGTGGGTTGCCCAAGAAGATGGCAAAAAGGCAAGGCAACAGTCTTCTCAGGGGTCCCAGAAAGGAGCACAGCTTTCTTGACGCCTGGACTCTAGCCCAGTGAAACTCTTATCAGACTCCTGATTTCTAGAATTGTAAGATACTATGTTTTTGCTGTTTTAAACAGCTAAATTTCTGCAGAAATAGAAAATGAATAAAGAGGTGATGTTGGAGTTTTGTAGTGAGGATTTAAAGGTAGCTTAGCAAACAAGTGGAGAAAGGCATTTCAGACTTAAGAAGTTTCATATGTGAGGTCCAGAGGCTCAAAATACGATCAGGCATTGGAAGAATTTCTCACTCCCTTCCAGAAATACAAGAGGGGTTCCATGATTGTCTGCTTATGAACAGTGTGAGCCCATACCCTAATGTAAGCCTTGGGGAGGGAAAGTTGGAATTTGGTCGATGAAATTGAAAACTGACCTATTCTGTGAATGCAGATTTGTCCAATCAGAAGATCATATTTAACTGTTAATCTGTAAAACACTTTTGGAGGACCTGATAAAGGAAAAATATATAAAATGCTAATTTTATTTCTATAGAGCATTTTTTTTTCTAAATATGACATAAGTCCTCAGATTCATATAGATATGGAAAACAAAAATATTTTTTAAAAGCCCATTTTGCACCAAGATTGAAATTTTATGGTTTTGTTAATAAATGAAACTTTTTTAACAGAAAGATTTATTTATTGGATATAGAGAGAGAGAACACGAGCAGGAGGGGCAGAGGGAGAGGGAGAGGGAATCCCAAGCAGGTTCTGCACTTAGTGCAGTGATGAGGGGCTCCGTCTTCCAACCCTAAGAACATGACCTAAGCCCAAACCAGGAATCCAACACTTAACCAACGATGCCACCTGGGCGCCCCAATAAATGAAACTTTAGACTCTACATGATGTTTCTTCTTTTCCTTTTAATTAAGAACAGAAGTTATACTTTGGTACCTAGAAAATTAGATCACATCTCAAAAAGTAAAGGAACTACATGGAATGTGTTTAGTGTTTCAAAAAATATTCTAGGAATACAACTGTTTCCCTGAAATTAATCCCTTTTAGAAAAAAATAGAAAACCTAATATACTTTGTATTTTAGTAGCCAAACTTAATCACATAAATTTCTTACTTGGGATAAAAAGTAATATAACAACTCTGATTCTCAAAAGTCGTTATCTCTTCCAATGTCTTCTTTCATCCATTTGTCAAAATCCCAGCTCTCTTTCAAAGCTATATTCAAATGTGACCTCTTGCAGAAAGATTCTTCAGGTTTTTCCAGCCCCTTCTTTGCCCAAACATGGCCCTTCTGCTTCCTTCTCAGGGTCACTTTATATCTCACACCAGGAAATAATTTTTTATGTGTTGGTTCTCCTGTTTCAATATATTTATCTCTGTATCACCTCCACTCCTCTATCACACCACCTTTTGTTCATAGTCTTACTCCCAATAAATATTCATTAGTTAGTCTTGGTATGTGTAAATTGTGTTTTGCTTCTGATTTTTTAACTTTAGGAACATTTGGAATCCAGCAGCATATTTTTTTATAACCTGATTTGTTAAATTCCATCAGCATATTTGGTACAGCCCCTAGCAAAATCTTGCACCAAAGCATCCAATATGTTGCTCTCTCTAATGAATGAATGTAGACAACAGACTTCCTTACGGTTTTTTTTTTTCTTTATTATTGTGGACTCATCTACCCATTGGATGGGAATTACTTGTTTTAATTTATGTTGTTTGGCCATTGGTTATTGGTTTCACTAAATCAGTTGGTAAAGATGTGAATAGACCAGCAGTTTTACAAACAAAATTATCTCTATTATTTCTTTATTGTTTTCAAGTTTGGAAGTTAATATTTAGAAAAAGATTTGATTATTATGTTATTTTAGATTATAAATCTTGTAAAAATGCTTTTTCTTTTTTTAAGACATTATTTATTTGTATGGTTTATGAAAACATTGAATAAGTATGTTACCAGAAGCTCTTTAAAAAAAAAAAAGCACATTATTTAAGTTGCATCTAGGGATCTGGGAAAAAAACTGTTAAGCTGATAAAAATATTTTTTTTTATCAACTTTTAAAACCTTTTGATATCATTTTGCCTTTTCTTTTACCTCCATCCCCCAACCAATCCAGTGAGTGGCCTCCTGGGATTTCCTGACCCTATCCAAGAAACAACCGTGGTTAAACGAATTCACTTTTTTTTAAAAGATTTTATTTATTTATTTGACAGAGAGATACACAGCGAGAGAGGGAACACAAGCAGGGGGAGTGGGAGAGGGAGAAGCAGGCTTCCCCCTGAGTGGGGAGCCCAATGCTGGGCTGGATCCCAGGACCCTGGGATCACGACCAGAGCCGAAGGCAGACACTTAACCATCTGAGCCACCCAGGCACCCGAAACTAATGAACTTTTATTTAAATTATTGTACTTTCGGTTCTTTTGCTTTCTCTTCCACGTTTTGGATATAACTAGGACTTTTTCAAACAGAAATTTCACCTGAAAATCTCATCCATTTTGGAAAGGGCCCCTTATGGCAATTTCTGTCGAAAAGACTTTTTCTCTCATAGAAAGTTTATGTTCCTGATTTTCTTCCATCCTCAAGCCACAGATTCTAGAATGTCTGTAGCTTCTCATATGATTGCTTTACTACCTTATACTTTTATTATTTTGTACATTAGGATAGTTATTATTTTTACTGTTATTAAAAATGTTACTGAACTAAAAAAATTTGTTTTCAAGATCTATAGATACCCTTGCAGGAAGTGTTTTGTTAAAACTATAATAGTTCATATTGATGGTAGTTATGCTTAAAGTGTTAGACTCACTGTTTAGTACAATTTCGTAAAGAACAATTGCAGCATTTACAGTTTCTGTGTTGGTAAAACGGTTTTATTAAACTCACTGTTTGTTTATAGTAGGTTGGAATATAACTTAAGGTATGTGTGTATTCTTTTCCCCCATCAAGTAAAGTTAGATTAAAAACAAGAAAAAGCTTCCCATTTATTTTATAAAGGTCACATCCCAACATAATGCATACCTACACTGGACAATAAAAATCCCAGGGTAATGAATGAAGGATCTCTAAGGCCTTGTTAAAGGTGATGCTGTTGTGAACGCTTTCCTCTCCTTGACTGAAAGACTGAAGGCTCTGTTTTAGCTTAATTTCTTGCATTTTCCACTTGACTGTGAGTTGGTTCTACAGCAATTTTTAAAAGTTTTGTTTTGTTTTTTTGAATGAAATTTACTGTAATAATAAGGGATAATTAAACTCGAGCTTTATGGAATTGAAAGGGAGAACAAAAATAACTGGGTCAAACTTTAAGACTTTTATTTTTTTAAGTCACAATGGATCAGAATGGTGATCAAATAAAAATCTGAAAAAATGAAAAGTAGATGTGCCACCATGCTTTTATGAAGGCTTCCGTATAATTAGAATGTTGACAAAGTAGCACTAATAGAGGTCTCACAGATCAGATATTTCATCCCACTTGATTTTAAACACACATGTTGGCCTTGATTTGATTTTATAGAGTAGTCTCAATCTAACAGTAAAGGTGACATTCAGAAAATTAAAGGCCCAGGTTAATAGGAAAATGGAATAAGAGCAGTAGGAGGAACTTCCCTGACAGCAAATAATGTAGTTTCACAGTCCAAATACCAGTATGTTTCTCTTGAAAACATACATTTTACCCACAAATGTTTCCAACTTGAAAATATCCATTTTACGTTTGAGAGAGTGAGGGAACAGGTCTTCCGGACGTTGGAAAACCAGAGGTGGAGGCAGTGCTCAGGGATAACAGCACCGATTCTTCGGTTTCCCTGCAGGGATTAGGGTATGGCCTTGTTCATGCCCAGTCTGGTTAAAAAAGCAGGAGAGCTGGTGGACCGTAAAATTGGCGAAAATAGAGGTGCATAGACTGCATAACAATTTTTCTGGTAGAGTAGTCTAAGTCCTGTGTAAATGGAAAATAAAAAGAATTTGGTTTCTCGGCTCTGGCTGGATGGTGCCCGTAATGAAAGAACCACTGGAAACTTGGTGCCTATTAGAAGACTATAGGCCAAGGAAATCGGCTCTGAAGTGTGCCCATCCCACACACTCTGTGAAGACGCCTGGTCCTTGCAGAGCGTTGGTATACTCTGCTAAACAAATCAGGCCTTAATGGTGCAGGAGTATGCGTGCGCGCGTGTGTGTGTGTGCATACGCATGCGTGCACGCATGCGTGTGTCCATGTGTGGCCTTCTTCTGACTATTTGCATCCATATGAAGTACAGCAGGAATAAAAATATATGTTTAGAGATGTTTACGTGCTAAATTCTTAAGCAAGTCTTTTTGCCCATAACTTAAATGAGAGAATTCATTGGAAGCACATTTCTATATGGATTTATGAGCTGTTAAATTTTTATGACAAAAAAAAATTCTGTCAGTAATTTCTAAAATATGCTGCTGGTAAAACTCCTCATAGTTTGCAGAGTAAAGGAACCTAAAGGCTTATGAGAGATTCACAAGGAAGTAAGCATTGCTAAGAGAGTCACTCAAAATAGAGACCAAAGGATACTGAGGAAGCAGGGCCTATGTATGTCTCCTGTTTCACTTCTCAGAACACCATGAAGTTTTTACTTTTGTCAATTGCCACTTGTCGACTGCAATTCCACCGCCTTCTGGAACACATCCTTCTACTTTGGATTAAAATAGAGATCATGTAACACCTGTTAGCTAAATAGCCAATCCTGTATTAGATAGCTTAAACTCTGCCAGCACCAATCATAATTCTGTTCAAACAAGTTATATAATCTTATGGTTTTCACCTTTACAAGCCTGTTCACAATTCCAATTTGGAGCACACTTTTCATTTCCATGGACTCTGTGTCTCCCAGATGGCAATCCCTAAGACCTCTTCTGGGTCAAAAGGCTCTTAGCCATTCCTAGCATGACTGACAGTGATCGATCCAATGTTTTACCCAGTGGTGCTATCTTCAGTAATTTCAAGGTCAACTTCGGAGTTATTATTTTTTGTAATAGAAAAAAGAGATTTTATATATGAAGATCCCTTGGTTGAATTTTTTAAGTTATATGATACATCTGGCCATTGGGCATTTGAGGAAACTGTGGAGACTCAAAACCTAGCCACATGTCTGGCCTCTCTGAGTAGCCAGATTATTAACACCCATGCTTTACTTACCACCAGAGGCTCCGTGCGTGGTCTGGGCAGGCAAGAAAAGGTTTCTCGCAGGAAGGTAGTGATCTCCAGGAGAAGTTGGCACGCTGCCATCTTCAAGGCAAAGGGGCAGCCACATTTAGAGGGGTTCACAGTACCTACAGAATGAAAGAGTTCCTTCATAAAGAAACAAACCAATAAAAAATACAGAGAGGCACGGTTTGATGGACAAAGCTACACATGTCCAAAATGAGACTGTATATGAGAATGTTACCTATTCATGTTCAATTGACCTATTCCCTTTAGCGTAATCTGTGCGTTACTTTTACCTCTCTCTTCCTCCATTTTGTAACTCAATAGTGAGTTCCTTAGTATTAAAATATCAGTCAGTAAGAACTAAATTATTTTCCTTAAGGCTCATAGAGTAAAAAAACACAGCCCACTAAGCTAGAAAAGCCTTTTAACAAAAACAGAAATGGAAAGCAGTCTTGTAAGATTTCACACTGCTAATTTAATCAGATTTAGACTATGTACAGGGCGGTGAACTAGTTTTGGCACTACAAAAATCTTGCCAGCTCATTTTATGAGAGTTATCTATCTTGAGGGCAGTGATGTTGCTTCCACTAGCCCAGATGTGTCTCTGCAGCACAGACAAAGCATACTTGATCACCTCTTTCATACACATCATACAAGTTAGCCTATCATATTAAAACATAGCTACACTAGAAGTAGGCAAATACTCTCCTTTGCTCTGAAGAATATCAGCCTTTGAATGAGTAAAATGTTGCCTCCATCATAGACCCAGATTTTGCTCTAAAGGCAGATAATGGCAGATAATGGCCAAGGTGACACCAGAGACTTTTAAAATTCTTAGGATTAGTTCTCAGATATATGTCATCACTAATCCTGCAGAAAATTTACCTGTGTTCAGAAAAGAAGACCAAAGCAATGTTGAGTTCTGCCTCTCATAAGAGAAATAAAATACTTATCTATTTTGAATCAAGGCATCAAACAATCACAGTATCATTACATATCAACATTCCTAGACATATTTCTAAAATATTTCCTGTGTATTAGGCTTTCTTAATTGAATAGGATATATATATATATATACACATATATATGTATATATATATATCATGGCTTATACTGAGAGTGGGTGGAAATTATGTTCTTTCTGAAGATATCTGGTTATCACTTCCTCATGAAAACCATTATTTTTCCTCCAGAGATAATATGTGGATAAGGACATTACCTCTTATTAAGAACTGAAGAGACAAACTCCTCTAGAATTTCTAGACTGATACTTTCTTGAGGCATAATTATATTTTAAATGCAAGATGAGTTATGTACTGACAAGAAAGTAGAAATAAGCCAGACATTCCAATCTTATATTCAGTGGAGACTACATAATTCTAGAAATTGTCTGGATGTGCAATAGTTTTTAAACAATAATCTAACACTAAATATTCAGTATAAACTTGTGGATCTGTCCCGAGGTTATCATCCAGATTCTTCTTGTTAATCCTGTAAACAATGAACTTGGTCTTAGTCCAGGCACTCTGTAACTATCATCTGAAATATTCTGTCAAAATGAACAAGAATTGAGTCCTACATGCTCTCATCAAAAAGCCTAAGTACCAGGCATAACAAATGGTAAAAGATACTTCTGTGGTCTCATGGAGATTAAAGTTCATTTTGGCCTGTGAGGATGCATCCATCTAATGTTGCTTTAGCTCCTCTCTGTTCTGAAGGATCCCTAGGAGATCCAGGGCAGTTGGGGATGGCTTCTGATAGGCCTTCACTAGGTTCTGTGTTTGCTGGATAGCCCTCAAGGGGTCCTAAGGATTAGACCCAATTCCGTTCTCCATTCTACAATTCAGAGGCATTCTAGGATAGTCTAGACTCTTGTGAACTTGAGGGAATCTTTGGAGGCCAATGTTCACTGGTAGGCTGAAAGACTGATGTCAGAATTTGGTGTTTTGTCAACAGCTAAGTCAAGAAAATTGGCTCCGATGCGATAAAAGCTGAGAAAGGGTAAAAAGATGAGAAAAGACTGCAAAAAAAATCCTCAGTATAAAAGTGGGAAAAAAAGGTAATAAGTTTTCTTTGATTGTTATTTAATTATGCACACTGTTACACCCTAGTCATCCTTTTACATTTCATGACTAGAAAGATGAAGTAGGGTTGGCATCACTTAACTAAGAACAGTCTTTAACATAATCAGGGAATTTGAGTTTCAAATCACTCGGGACAGTCAAGAGGAAGAGGCCTCACTGTCTTCACCAGATAATGTTACTAATTCCATTACCGTTTAGGAATTGTATGGCCCAGAAAAGGCAGTGATACACATACACAACAAGCTTGTATGGTGTAGAACACATGTGTGCACAAAATGGGGTTGAAGAGGAATGGTCAGGAATCTCTTTGTCTCTACTCTTCTATGGCAGAACTCGCTTCTAATTTTAACAAATAAGTACAGTATAGCAGACATTCACAGTCTAACCATCTCAATTATTTAATATTTCAAATTCATGTTAAATACATGTTAGTAATTATTCTAAGGAATCCACTACTTTAATGATCTGGGAAGCATTTCATGTTCAATTCTATTTGGTCTATTTTTTTTTTAATCTCCAAGAGCAACAACAAAATGTAAAACCTGGTTAAACCTCTACTGGGTCAGTAATTTGCTGCTCTATTTGCTCAGAGAAGCCTAAAACTAATTTTTGTGTAATAGTAAGAGTCATAGACTACAAGGCAACGGATGCTTCATATTGCCTGCAACTCCTTGTCTCTGTCTATAGTCTCCTTTTTCTGGTTCTCGCCCTCTCTTTGTGTGGCTTTATGCACATGCATCACATCCATGCAGAGGGAATAGGGGAAAAGGCGCAGTGGGGAGACATGAGAAGGTGGTAAGAATGTGAAAGAGGAAAGAGAAATATTAAGTGCTCCTAAAGCAGAGATTCTTACAAGCAGGGGTTCTTGTAGTAAAGGGAGTCTCCTTACTGTCATCTAAAAAGTCTTCTTCCTCATCCTCCTTTCTCAGTCTCCTCTTGGTCTCCTCATCATAAATGAGACCCAGCAGGTTGGCGGGGCTCTCACTTTCCCCGTGGCACAGCTCATTCAATCGGACTCCAATTGCCTACCACGGGGAGAAAAAGAGCGAAACAGCACAAAGTATGTCAGACTGTAAAATAGGCTCTCACATTATAGAGGTCATAAGCAACTGTTAATGGGAAGGTATGTATAAACTACTAGGGCACATGAAACCAAGAGACTGATACCGAAACATACCGCAGAAGCCTCCTCTATGCGCCACGATGGTGTTGCCACCACGTTTCCCTATGTGGAAACCCAGAGGTGGATGGCATTGACACTATCTCCAAGGTTATTTGGAGACTTATAGGAACCGGAACAATTCCTATGTGTTCTCATACAAATTTTTTTCTGAAAATATTTCCACTTACTCGAAGGTCATCTATTTTATAGGTCTCCTACAAGGGAGTATGCAGTTGTTTTTAATGGATGATTTTGTTGTAGTAAAAAAAGAAAACAAGAATTCACAGTTCCTCCAAGTGCTTCTGATTATGCTACTTTATGAGAATGTCACTGCCATGCTAATGAGTTGGAGGTTGGCATGAATTCTAGCACAGCAGTTATATTTATATCTGCCATTATGTACACAATTAATGGCTTTTTTATAGACTTTGTCCCTCACTCCATGATACCCTATAAACTAGTAAGAAATACTAAGTATTCTTTTGGTAGAGTATCCAACATCAACATAGAACCAATACCTGCTGTCTGTTCTGAATCATCATGTACTATTGTCTGATTTACCAAAAGGAATTTTCCATAAAGATACAAAATATGCCACCACCTCTTTCTAATTCTTTTTATTTTCCAATTATATACTGTGTGCAAGACAAGAAGAGACACGTGCTTAGGAAGGAGAGTCAAAAGCTAAAATGAGCACTGAACTTGGGGTTTGACAGCTTGGTTTCTCTGTGCATTCCAGCTAATTTTATTCTTCCTTCCTGTATTACTTCTTTCAAATATTTAGAGAAGTTGCTGGATTCTGGGCATGCATGAAATTAGACTTTCTACTGGAAACTGACAAGGATATGTCTTCAAATGAAAACACAAGTTGTTTGAATGTCTTGGCTATCTGGAAGCAAAAAGGTCTCCTTAAACTCTGGAATTAAGAGACAAGTAACAAAAACTCTATCCATGAGAAAGAAAGCAGTGTAAAAAAGGTGTCACAACTTCCTAAAAGTTCAGGCACTACCCTGAGAAGTTTTAAGCAAATGAAACAAAATATAAAAACAAAAACTACTACCTCAACAAAAAGCCTTGTCCTGATGTTACTATTTTGGAGATCTTCTCTAAAGGAGACATGCAATTATGAGTCTGGAGTGGAGCCAACAAACTTAATAGTGAGATTCAAAGGGGAAAAAAAAATCTGCATCGATCATTCCAGGATGTTGACACTAAGCAATTTACATTAAATCCACAGTTCATAAAGCTTAAAGGGTTGCTCAGAAAACGAACTTGTCTGGGATAATAATAAATGTCTAAATAATAATTTAGAGCTCCATGTCTCTTCCAAGGCTTAAAAAATGCCTCGAGGATAGGTTTGTTCTTTTTTTCTTCATCAAATATTTATTAAGTGAGGTTATTTGTTAGGTATTAAATAAAACAGAGTTGAATAAATTGTTACAGTATGTCAGTATCTTTGCTTCATGTGCCCTAGTAGATTTTAAACCTTAGCTCAAGGTGGCTAAGCAAGCTGTGGTCTGGGGTTCAAATACAGGGTGTCTGTTTTTTGGCTCTTCCCCTCAAGGAGCTTACAGTCTCCTGGCGAGGCAACAACACATCAGGATAACACATTAAATGTCAAAAGAGACAAAAAGCACTTTAAACAGTTCAGAAGATGGACAGATTTGATTCAGTCAGAGAATCATAGAGTGTCTCTTTGCTGTAGATTTTGAAGGACTGGTGTTTTGGCTAAAGCGGAAGGGGAGGAGCGGAAACTCCAGAAGGAGAGTTCCAAAAGATCCATCGAGGAAGTGCACTGATGTGTTCAGAGACTGACAAGTAAACCACATGGTTGAAGCACACTTTTGTGAGAGGAAATCATGTGCAGGAAGGCTGGCAAGGTAGACTGGGACTAGATCCCATAGTTCTTGAAGCCGAACTTCATTTTGTATTCTAAAGAAGGATGAAGGGTAATGTGTGAGTGGGGGAAAACCCTTACTCATTTGAGAGACTCTGTGTTAACTGCCTAGAAATGCACAAACCATGTATCCTTTCAAAAATGAATGTAGGGGCGCCTGGGTGGCTCAGATGGTTGGGCGTCTGCCTTCAGCTCAGGTCGTGATCCCGGAGTCCTGGGATCGGGTCCCGCATCGGGCTCCGTGCTCCTTGGGAGCCTGCTTCTCCCTCTGCCTCCCTCTCTCTCTCTCTCTGTCTCTCATGAATAAATAAATAAAATCTTTAAAAAAAAATGAATGTAATAACTTATTATCATTGAATACCTCTTAGACAGAAAGGATTGAGATAAATGGTCTTTTAGCTATATTAGCTCATTTGACTTCAACATCCATAATCTTGGTATGGTTTGAATACTAAGAGAGAGCAGTGATGCCAGACTAAGCAATTTGGGTTTTATCCCAAGGGAAAAGGAGGGCCACTGAAGCATTCTAAGTGGGTAAGAAACACCATCTGATTTGCATTTTAGCCTAATCACTGTGAGAGCAGCTTGGAGAATGAATTAGAGGGGGCAAGTCTGGAAGCCAGGAGATAAGGATGAATGTTCTGCTTTTAAGTGGGCTCTGCCATATGGAGATCATTTTATTGACAGTGTGTAGGATGGGTCAGATGGGGGGAGACTGTGGGAAGAAGACCAAATAGGAAACCATCTTAGTCATCCAGATGAGAAGGAATGAAGATGTGACCTAAGAGGACGTTGGTGGCAAGGAAGAGTGGCGTCAGTAAGGGAAGGGAGGTTGGCCTATGTTCAAAGGCTGCCATCTTAGATAATGGTGGTACCATTTATAAAAATAGAGAGTTCAGGAAGGTTTGCAGATCGGGGTGTATTTATATGGGAAGAAGAGTTTTACTTTGGTCAGATTGTGTTTCAGGGTATTAAGTGAATGCCTCTGGAGTGCATTTGGCAATGTTGGCCTGGAATCTGAATGGTGCTATGGATAGAGAAGTCTGTGCTACCGGCATACAGGTTAAGGTTGGAAATACAGGAATAAATGTAGTCCTGGGGGAGGTTATGCAGGAAAAAAATTATAACAAATTCTGGGAATGTGTACATTTGTAAAGGGGGAGGAGACAGAGTTCCAAGGAAGGAGACAGAGGAGATAATGTCTAACTTCATAAATTTATTGGGAAGATTAAATGAATTAAAGTTTATTTTCCCCTAAGATGTTTTGTTCCGTGCCTGGTACATAACAGACACTTAATAAATTGTCTCCCAAACAAACATAAACACTACCTTCTTCACTTCACTCAAGCACCCCAATTTTTATGTAAGAAAATCAAAAGCTCACGTCTCCCCATTGGTAGAAGAGCTTGGCAGCATTCCACTGCAGCTTCTGGTTCCGTTTGTTGCCCACAATGGGGGAGCGGCCCCTTGAAAGGCCTTTCTTGGTGATATTCACGTGATGCCCTTTCATCCACTCTGGCCAGTTGCCACGGTTACAGCGGTGAACAAACCGGGCACATTCCAGGAACAGAGCTGCTCTGGCTACCACAGGAGCTTCCTGAGGACGGTTGTCAAGGAAAGAATGATGTGGGATTAATGAACAATAGGCTGACCTTCACGGGAATTACTATGTACTCTTCGTTCTTTTACTCTCCATATCTTGATTTAGGTTAGCCATATTTCCCAGGGGAGTAGTATCATGGTTAATGGTAGTGGGAATTCTGGAAAATGAATTCCAGAAGACAAATTGGGATAGTGCAGAATTAGACATTTTAAGTAGATTTCTGTGTTTATAGTTTTCCCCTTTTGAAGAATCTCAAGTAATTTCATGACTCTCTTTTTGCATAGTTAAGAGGCAGCTGGGATTTGAATGCGAGAGTGAGACAATTTTCAAAGGAATTTTTCAACATGAACCTTTTGTTAAACCTAAAATTTTAACCTGAAGCAAACAAATATTCAATTTCTAGAACCAGTCTTATGTTAATCAAGGGAGTCAAGAGTGATTTTGTTCCAACAATAATCTGTTATTTATGACCATCCACATGCTCCAAAGAAGTACTGTTTCTGTTTCGATTGTTTCTGCACCTTTTGGCTAGTAAGAAAAGGAAGTCCTTATTAGATTTTGTTGAGTTAATCTTTTTTCTCCTGACTTTGTCATGAATAACAGATCAAATTCTGCTTAAATAGGCATGGTCTCAATTGAAAATGTTCAACAAAGAGGAAATGATTTAATTGATAAATGGAAAACAGAGCATTTCTTCAGAAAAATAGAAATTTGGTTCCATCCTGTCATGTCAAGATGTATTTGAAAAAAAAATAAAAGAAGAAACAACTTTTAGTTGATACCCAGAAAATAGTAAGTATATGCTACCTACTGAAATCTTTACAAGCTAAATAAATAAATAAGTAAGGGAAGGAGCATGAAGTTTCCCTAGAAGGTCAACAGGTCACAAAGAAATACACGCATCAACAATTAATGTGTATTTTAACTTGTGCCAGTTTAAAAAAAATACATCACAATATTAGGCATCACCTCAGAGTTACCCAATAACCATAAGTTGATTAGTAACCACAGGTTTTCAAACTGAAACACTTTCCATCATTTCAAACAATAATGTTCTTAACAATGCCTTGATCCACGATGTTAAAATAGGGGCTAATATATGAAGCATATCAATTACATGCCAATTAGTTTTTACGAGTTGTAATTCTTAATTATAATAACAAGTTCTGGTCTAGAAAGAATATCTTCATTTCAATGTTTTTAAAGTGAAGTATAATTTTTCTACCATCATACAGCTGGGAAGAGGTGACCACAGGATTCAATACCAGGTCTCTCTAATGCCCAAATCTATGTCAGTTCCTCTTCAGTATCTGCACTGCCTTAATTTATGTACATCTAAATCTTGGCAAAAGATGATCTCTAGAAGGCATGTAGAAAGTCATTGTTTAAAAATGGGACATTAATGTCATGTAATGTTATTCTCTAAAACACAGATATATGATCACATCATTTTCCTATTTAAAATTTTATTATAGGCTCCATCCACCTCAATAATAACATGAATAAAGAAACTCAACCTTTGTTATCTGGTTCATCTCCCTTTCTATCCCTCTATCAAGTACTTTATGATCTAACTGCATCAAACTGGTTACAGTCACCCCAATATGACATCTTACACATTTTCATGTGTTGTTTCCATTATTTGCAGAGCTGTTAAGCCCCTTTTCCATCTGGCAAATTCCCACTTTTAAGAATAAAATACCTCCTCTAAGAAGCCTTCCTTAATTTCTTTCTTCTTAGGCAGAGTTGGTTACTTCATACTTTGAGTACCACAGTATCTCAAGCACACTGAATGATTCAAGTGAGTTAACCCTTTAAGCATTTTCTCATTGTCCTCAACTTAGAAGAAGCCATCAAGAATTCCAATAAGAAATATATTTATGTAGGAACTTAATTTCACAAAGCATATGACGTATTGCTACTATGTACAAAGTTAACCTACATGAAAAGGCAGAATACAAGATGAACACTAATAGTGAGAACCTATCATTAATAAAAAATGGACACTAATGATGAGAATCTATCATCCACTACATTGGTGCTAAGATTTGGTAGCAGGTCACGGGAACAGAAAGACTTGAGATTGCAGAGGGTCAAATGACTTTCTGCATCAAACCTATCAATATTGTGGTACCATAACATAGAGATTAAATATCTACACTCTGTTCTTGTATTAAATATTTATTTAATTAAACATCTCAGATATGCTAATCTGTGTCTGGAAAAGGCTTGAACATCTGTCTCTGAAAACATATGGCAGTCTGGAGGGCAAGGTGAGAAACGTGAATTTATTCTTAGCCCATCACATTTTGACACATTCCCAATATAAAGCAATGGGATTAATTGCTTAATGGCAGGATTACTGCTGAGGTAGCGTTGTGTCATAGACCCTGGCTCCTACGGGATTACCAAGGGTGAAAGTTAACCCACTCAAATGTATGGGGCAGAGGATCTTTTTATTGCCATTAACTTTAGATGATGATGAGAAGGTTAACAACAGATGAATGAGAAATCCAAACTGTGCTTTGTGAGTATTCCCATGTAGATTGTCTTGCCTTCTTCAGAAAAAAAAAAAATGGTTTTATTTGCTTAAGAAGCTCAGGGCATTTTGAATGAAAAGCAGTTACGATTTTCTGCTCTCAAAAACGAGTTATAATAAAACTCTGATATTACACCAGTTATCGGCCCTAGGAAATCCTAAAGTTTGGAAATGGAATTGAGATCAATATGAAAATAATTCCCACTAACTCGGCAGCACAATCTTAAAGGGAGAGGTGATTATTATCTGATGAATTTGATCCATTGTTAAATTGTAAATTGTGAAACCAGGTAACTTTTGGAAATGTCGCTCTCTGCATTAAGGAATGAGGACATAGAGTAACTCAAATATTGCCTTTTAATTATAATCCTCATGAACCTGGCGGGTGAAAATAGGCTTGAAACCCTATAGTCAAGATGGCACTGAATACTAGCACTTTCTGGGGGTATTATAGTATATGTTATTGTACAGACAATTGAGGGAGTTGTTGAGGACTCTACAAAGCTAAGGACTCTACTGTGCAACTTGGTAGAAGAAACTTAGCAGTAAGTACTGACATCACACTGTGTATGAAAGAGCATTCAAGGCATTCTAGGGTGGATGTGGCTATGGGGAATTTTTTCCCTTATAAGTTCCTTTCAAAGTGTAGTTTAGAAAGTATTGATTTTTAGGGGCAGGGTTATCGAATACCTTGGACAACAGATTCTTCCTGGACATAAAGAAGAGTCATTTTTTCCTCTTTTGATGGAGCTTACCTCTTATAGCTCAGCACAATCTGAAGAAGCAGCAAAAAATGGAGACATGACAGAATGGATAAGGATGGATTCACATCACAGAGAAAAACAGCACAAATGGAGAAAAATGAATCAGAAGAACGCTGCATGGATGAAAAGAACCACAGAGTATCAGAGCATAGTCAAAGTGAATATCTAAACAAAATTTGATACCATTGGTATACCACAGAGAATTTTTACTGGTGGTCCTGAAAGAAAAGTAGGCTTATGTAAATTTCTTTCTTATTCGCATGTCTGTTAGATCACCTTTTTATGTTCCATAATGCCACGGAGTGGCTTCAATTCAATTATGGCATAACTTCACAGTTTCAGACAAGCAAGAATCAATTTTAACTGGGAAGATTAGATTGACCTGAAATATTAGATTAAATCATATGGAATTTGTAAGCTTGAAGGTCAAAAATAGTTGAATACTAACAGTTTCACGTGGTTTGCTCTTATATAAGATATTCTCTGCAATGACTACAGAGCTGTTCAGTTAAAGTTACAAAATGTTCTAAGAATGTCATTACGCAGCATGGTTTTCTCTAACATTCTGCAATGAGAAAACTTCAAGTGTTGGCTACCTTTCCTTGACTTCCTTTGTCACTTTTCCCTGCATTTTATCAGATCATTATGTATATTGAGTGTTTCCTTTATGAAAGTGAAGGAGAGAATTGGAACACTAATTCAAACAGCTATGCTTTATCTTACCTGGGGACTTAGAAAATATTGTTACCAAGATACGATGGTTAATTGAAGGCTATAATTGCAATACATTCCTATCCCTGAAGAACTATATCTAAACTTATTATGTGAGAAGAAGTCCCAATTCTGAAAACTCATATAAAAACACTGGACAGGAATTAACTGTTTTAAAAGACTGAATATTTTATGTCAGCCCCTGGGGAATTACATAATATTTTTATTGCCTACAATAAAATATAAAGCCCTTGCTGGTGCAAGATACCTACTTACTTAAAACCAGTGGGACTAGGTAGTTATTGTGGGTCCTAGTGTGCATTGGAAGCTCGTTTGCTAGAGGGCATGTGCTTGTGCGTCAGTATTTATTACTTAGTCTGTATTGAATTCTCTGCCTGGCTGAGATCATTAAGTAATGGACCAGCTGCATCTGCCCTTGCTCATTTCCACAGTAGCTGCGGGCAACTGAAATCATTCAGTTGTCAGGCTAGAGGCAGGCATTATTTTTTAGTACATGGTCTAGATGGCTTGCCGTTTTAACAGTTACTCAGATCACACTAATATTTTGGGTAAGTATTATAAAAACCAAATGAAGTCCTCTGCTTCTGACAATATGATGGATTAGGTGTAAAAACAAACTTACTTTGGTTTAGACATCTAAAAATACTGGACAAAGTATCCCCTAATTTCTTCATCTTGTTTTTGCTTTTGTTTCTAACATGAGATAATAGACTATTGGATAGTAGAAACTACAAGAAAGTGTAATTCTGGGTGGAGAACAGAGACTGGTGCGAGCTAGCATAGGAATAATTACCCTGAGGGTTTCTATCGACTAAGCAGAGGCACTGGGTTTTCAATGGGCCATGAGTTAAATGTTTGGGCCCAAGCAGAGCAGGAGGTCAGTTCGTTTACCTCTATGTAAAGTCCAGATCCCAGGTGGGAGTCACCTTCAGTGGATGAATAGGAAAAAGATCTACCCCACAGAAGTAGGCTTGCCTGACTAGGTTTGGCTCTGGGTAAAACAGGAAAAAAAAAAAAAAAGTGATTCTTTTATGAGAACTCTCATTTAAAAATCCCACATTCTTGTATAATTTTGGACTAGAATGGGCACTATTTCTATGCTCCTTGACCACCAAAATGAGTTTAAAAATGGTCTTAAGTTGGTGGTGTTTCCAGATGCTTGAGAAAGGAAATCCTTTCTGGAGGAATACTTTAAATCAGTACTTCTCAAATCTTCGAACTTGAGTGTGCATTAGAGTCACCTGGGAATATAGAAAAAAAAATAGATTGTTTTTGTTCTCATTCCAGAGATTCTGATTCAGTAGATCTGTTGAGGGTCTGAAAATGTGCATTTCAAACATGCTCACAGATGATGATGATTTTGTGGTCCACTAAATAACACTGCTTTTAACACAGGTCTTAAGGAATTCCTACTGATAAAGTTCTAAGAAGTTAAGTTCACATAAAAAATACATTTAAAAAATCCACCATGAGTAAGAGAAGAAACAAAGTATAGAATCAAACCCACAAAGACAGCAATTATTGGAATTATAGTGTATTGAATATATTTAAAGATTAATGTGGGTATTCTATGAATGATACAAGTATGATGAAGAATTAGGTTATCAAAGTTGACCAGGCACTTTTAAAACAAGAATCAAATAAAACTTCTACAAATAAAAAGTAGCACTTGAAATTTCAAACTCAGTGTATAGATTAAAACACAGATTAGATCACATTTTTTCCAACTTCAGCACTATTGACCATTTGGGCCAGATAATTCCTTATTTTATGAAGGGTACACTATGTATTATGAGATGCTTATCAGCATTTCCGGTATCTACTCAGGAGATTCTAGTAGCAATCATCAGGTTGTGACAATGAAAAATTCCTCCAGACATTGTCAAATGTCCCTCGGTGGACAAAATTACTCGTGGTTAAGAACTGTGAGATTAGACAAAATTGAAGAGACAAAGTGAAATGGAAGAGATATCTCAGAAACTTATTCAGGATATAGACTGAAAGAAACAAAAAAAAAATGAAAGAAGTTGTCAAAAGC
The DNA here is from genome assembly GCF_037043125.1 of Eumetopias jubatus. Lineage (NCBI taxonomy): Eukaryota > Metazoa > Chordata > Mammalia > Carnivora > Otariidae > Eumetopias > Eumetopias jubatus. The sequence continues at coordinate 27,349,192 of NW_028274809.1, forward strand.
AGAGGATAAACTGATAAGACCTATCATATACCTTTTCAATTTATAAAAATAAAGATTAGATAAAATGTGAAAGACATAATCTTGGAAGAGAAAATAGAAACATTTTCAGAACAGATGTAATATGCCAATTACATGAAACTGTAAAATATCAAAAGTAAAGAGAAGATATTAAAAGCAATTGGGGAGGGTGGGCAGATTATATTATATATATTCCTATACATAATAGAATGTCAATTAAGCCAGAAGAGAATGGGATAATACTTTGAAGTACAGAAAGAAAATCTTAGCCTATAATTATAATTCCAGCAAAAGAATTTTTCAAGAATGAGACCAAAACAAAGACATTTTTAAGTGAATTGTAGCTGAGAGAGCTACTTCCAATTGATCATCACTAAAGAAACTTCTAAAAGGTCTCCTTCAAAAGGATGGATCTTAGAGGAATGTATGAGATGCAAGGAGAAATGGTGAGCAGAGAATATGCTAAGCTTTTGGGTAAATTTAAAAATAACTTTCCTGAAAATCAACAAAAATAATGTTTTCTTCGTCAATGTTAAAAAACAACAACAACAACATACAACTAAATCTCAAACAATAGTTGGGGTTAAAATCTTCTACAATATTTTACTGTTTGAGAGAAGAGTAAAGATATTAATTTTAGACTTCATTTAAATATGTAACTTAAAAAAATAAAAAGAGAATGATTTCCAAGCTAGTGAAGAAAAATAAATAAAACAAAACTAAACCAAACCAAACCAAATCAATAGAAATAAAACTAAATCCAACACAATCTAAAAGAGGACATGGATAGAAACAAGAACATACACACAGTGAAATAATGAAAAAAATGTGATAAATAAGCAAAAAAAAAGGGGGGGAAGTGAATCTATATCAGCAATCATAATCTGTGCAAATGTACTAAATTTTCCAGAGGAAAAGTTTGTTAAAGTGGTATAAAAAATTCAAATATCTGTTTTTTATGAAAGTCATACCTAAAACACAAAGATGCAGAAAAATTGAAAGTAAAGGATTGGCAAAAAAAGACATACCAAGCAAATGCCAAACCTAATAAAATGGTTTCAGCTATATTAGTATCAGAGAAAAATCTATCTTAAGGTAAAAAGTATTACTAGAAATAAACTGGGTCATTAGCTAGTGATAAAAGGCTCAGAGCACCAGATACCTGTCACACTTCTAAACTGCTAAATAAATAAAAATGGTCAGAACTACAAGTATAAATGCCATCAAATTTGCCATCAGAGATTTAAACACAACTTAGTAATCAACAGATCAAGCAGTAAGAAGTAAATAAAAATGGATATTTGAATACAAAATGCTGTACCCCACAACTGGAGACTATACATTCTTTTCAACCACAAATGGGACATTTATGACAACTGATAATGTTCTAGTCCATAAAAGAAGTCTAAATTAATTCCAAAGAATCAATAAAAATAAAGTTACAAATGAATAACAAATAGATGCCTAACAAAACTTAGAATTTATAAATTGAAACACACACAACTAAATAACCCATGGACAAAAAGGAAATCATTAAAGAAATTAAAAATTATTTTAAAATAAATTAATAAAATAAATAAAAATATAGCTTATCAGAATTTATGGTTTGTAGTTAAGGCAGTATTTAGAGGGAAATTAACAGCTAAATGCTCAATTTTAAAAAGAAAAACTAAAATTATAAGCTAAGCAATCAACCAATAAGCTAAAGAATAATACAACAAATTCAAAGTAAGAGAAGAAAATAAAAACAAGAAGAGAAATTAGTGAATTTGAGAATGAAGATAAAATAGACTCAACAAGGTCATGAAAAAAGACTAATAAAATTGACAAATACCTGGCAAGTCTAAAAAGAAAAAACTCTCACATTTTAGGAATAAAAACAGGTAAAATAACTACAGATGCTGCCAAAATTGAGAACTAATAAGAAAATGTTATGATAAATTTTATGTCAACAAACATGAAAATGTTGGTTAAGTTAACAAGTTACTAAAAAAATTAAAATTACTTAAACTGACTCAAAAACTAGAACTTTTGACTAATCAATTCAGAACTGAATTTCAATTATCTCTAAATTTATCAATGGACTCAATAGAATTCCAAGAATAAATTAAAAGATTTTCAGAAACCTGACAATCTATAAAATTCACACAGAAGAGCAAAGAGCCATGAGTAGCTTAGGTGATGTTAAAAGTTCTAGCTATTAAAACAGAATAATTTAACTCTGGAACAGAAAAACAAACAAACAAAAAAACAACCCCTCAGAATTACACTCATGCATGTATGGAAAACTGACACATGATTAAGATAATACAATGAATTCAAAACAATGAATGAAATGAATTATCTGCACATGAGAGAATAAAGTATGAACTAGTAATATATTATGCTAAGATCATTATTTTCTATGTGAGAAAAGAAACAAAAGAAAACAATTTCCTATCTTATAGCAATCACACAGTAAGTTCTAGTTAAAGACTTCAGTATGAAATGTAAACTTTAAAACTTTTAGAAGAAAATATAAGAATATATTTATTACCTACAGATTTCTTTAAAAAGTTGTAAATAAAAAAAGCTAGCCATCAATCTCAGAATCAAACTAAAATTTTCTCTTCATTAAAATATAGTATAAGGAATAAAATAAAAATAAGCCAAGTGGGGAATGATGCAACACAGAGAACAGAAAATGGATTCTTACTGACAATATCAATACTCTCTTTTAAAATTATCAAAAAGTTAATAATCCTCCAATAAAAAAAAAAGACATTAGAGGATCTTTTACCAAGGTGAAAATGAAAGGTAAATAGACCCATGAAAAGACATTTCAGACTTTAGGATGAAATATAAAGTGCTGTTACTTTAATTCACTGGATTGGTAAAAATAAAAATATTGGATAATACAAGTGCTGACAAGGACAAAGAGCAACAGGAGCTTTTATTACAGTGTTGGTGCCAGTAATTGTTGCAACTACTGTGAAACAGCTTTGGCATCATATAGTAAAATTATGATTCACTAATTCCACCCCTAAGTGTGTTTAGAAAACTGTGAATCAAGCCCCATGTGTGGTAATACTCATGAAGGCATTGTTCAAAATAGGCAAAATTTGGAGAAAATAAAAATGCCCATCTAACAGAATAGATATATAAACTGTGGCATAGTCAAACTAACAAATATCATTCATTAGTGAAAATCAATGTATTAATGCTAAAAGCATCAACAAAGATGAACTCAAACTTAATGTGGAGCAAAAAGAGGACAGCATGATTTAACTTAAATGAATTTAAAACTAGGCAAACAAAGCAAAAAAAAAAAAAATCAATATATTTCCTAGGGATAAAAGCTCATGTGGTAGGTGGGAGGAGCAAGATGCGGAGTGGCAGGAATTCAGCTGGATAGGTATCAAACCATTCTGAACACCTACAAACTCAACAGGAGATCGAACAAAAGAATAGCAACAATTTTATGAACAGAAAAGCGACCACTTTCTGGAAGATAGAAGGTGTGGAGAAATGAATCTGAGGCGATATTTGGGAAGATAGACCACAGGGCAAGGGAGCCAGCTACCGGCAAGTGATAGAACAGCGGAGCACAAAATGAGAACTTTTAGAAGGCTGCTCCACTGAGGGATGTCGCTCTAGTGGCTAAGTTGGGGGTGGAACCCTCTCTGGGACAGTGTGGTTGCAGGACCTCGGGGTCACAGAAAGCCCAGGCGTGCCTGAGTGTGGCAGAGCTCCCAGGTATTGGAGCGGGGAAGCCGGCTGCAGAGATGGAGCCGAGGCGCGGGCTCTCAGCTTGGGGTTGCCATAATCCATGATCTGCGGCACAGTTGGGCCACTGCTCTTCCAGAGGGACCCAACAAGTAGCAGATCCGGGCAGACTCCCCTTCCTCCCCCAGGAGGAACGGCACAGGAGCACACTGCAGGGATCTGCTGGGTGTGGAGACTCCACACGGGTCGTGTGCCAGAGATAGAAATGCTCAGTCACAGGCCGGGTGAGCACGGAGTGTGGCTGGAGACTGGGGAGACAGGAGTGATTGACTGCTTTTCTCTGGGGGTGCACTGAGGAGTTGGGCCCTGAGTTCTCGGCTCCGCTGGGGTGGAGATTGGGAGGCTGCCATTTCACTCTTGTCCTCCAAAGCTGTATGGAAAGCTTGCAGGGAACAAAAGCTCCCAAGAGCAAATCCGAGCAGATTACTTAGCCTGGATCCAGCAAGGGCGAGACAATTCCGCCTCCGGCAAAGGCATCTGAGAACCACTGTCACAGGTCCCTCCCCCAGAAGATGAGCAAGAACATCCAGGCAAGACCAAGTTTACCTAATCAATGAGAACTGCAAAACTCCAGCGCTAGGGGAATACAGCACATAGAATTCATGGCTTTTTTCCCATGAATCTTTAGTCTTTCAAAGTTAATTTTTAAAAATTATCTTTATTTTTTCTTTTCCTATTTTATTTTTAACTTTTTTTCTTTCCTTTTTCAACCAACATCTTACCAATTCCTTTTTTAAAATGTTTTTAATTTTCATTTTTACAGTCTATTCTATCCCTTCATTGTATTTAAGCTTATTTTTTGTATATATATAAGTTTTTCTTTCTTTAAAATTTTGGGATACAGTTTCTTCTAACAGACCAAAATATAACCTAAATCTAGTGTATGGCTTTGTTCTAGTCTCCCACCTGATGACATTCTCTCATTTTTAAAAATTTTTTTCTTCCCTTTTTCAACCAGTGTCTTATCGATTCCTTTTTTAAAGTCTTTTAAAATTTTCATCTTTACACTCATATTCCATCCCTTCAGGTATTTACCCTTATTTTTGTGTATATATATATATATATATATATATATATATATATATATATGTATTTTTTCTTTAAAATTTTGGGAGGCAGTTTCTTCTAACAAACCAAAATATACCCAAAATCTAGTGTGTGGCTTTGTTCTATTCACCAGCCTGATCATATTCTTTTTTTTTTTCCTTTCTTATGCCCCCAGTTTTGGTCTCTGCTGCTTTGTTCTGTGTATATTTTTCTGGGGTCGTTGTTATCCTTTTAGCATTTTGTTCTCTCATTCATCTATTTTCTCTGGACAAAATGGTGAAACAGAAAAACTCACCTCAAAAAAAAAGAACAATAGGCAGTACTGACACCAGGGACCTAATCAATACCAACATTAGTAAGATGTCGGAACCAGAGTTCAGAACGATGATTATAAAGATACAAGCTGGGCTTGAAAAAAAGCATAGGAGATACTAGAGAATCCCTTTTGCAGAAATAAAAGAACTAAAATCTAACCAAGTCAAAATCAAAAAGGCTATTAATGAGGTACAATAAAAAATGGAGGCTCTAACTGCTAGGATAAATGAGGCAGAAAAGAGAATTACTGATATAGAAGACCAAATGATGGAGAATAAAGAAGCTGAGAAAAAGAGGGATAAACAACTACTGGATCACGAAGGGAGAATCTGAGAGATAAGTAATACCATAAGATGAAACAATATTAGAATAATTGGGATCCCAGAAGAAGAAGAAAGAGAGAGAGGGGCAGAAGGTATATTGGAGCAAATTATAGTGGAGAACTTCCCTAATCTGGGGAAGGAAACAGGCATCAAAATCCAGGAGGGAGAGCACCCCTCAAAATCAACACCCCGACATCTAATAGTAAAACTTACAAGTCTCAGAGACAAAGAGAAAATCCTGAAAGCAGCTCAGGACAAGAGGTCTGTAATCTACAAAGGGAGAAACATTAGACTGGCAGCAGACCTATCCACAGAGACCTGACAGGCCAGAAAGGACTGGCATGATATATTCAGGGCACTAAACGAGAAAAATATGCAGCCAAGAATACTATATCCAGCTAGCTGTCATTGAAAATAGGAGAGATAAAAAGCTTCCAGGACAAACAAGAACTAAAAGAATTTGTGAACACCAAACGAGCCCTACAAGAAATATTGAAAGGGGTCCTCTAAGCAAAGAGAGAGACTAAAAGTAACATAGACCAGAAAGGAACAGAGACAATATACAGTAACAGTCACCTTACAGGCAATACAGTGGCACTAAATTCATATCTTTCACTAGTTACCCTGAATGTAAATGGGCTAAACGCCCCAACCAAAAGATACAGGGTATCAGATTGGATAAAAAAAACAAGACCCATCGATATGCTGTCTGCAAGAGACCCATCTTAGGCCCAAAGACACCTCCAGATTTAAAGTGAGGGGGTGGAAAAACTTTTACCATGCCAATGGACATCAAAAGAAAGGTGGGTGGCAATCCTTACATCAGACAAACTAGATTTTAAACCAAAGACTATAATAAGAGATGAAGAAGGACACCATATCATACTTAAAGGGTCTATCCAACAAGAAGATATAACAATTTTAAATATCTATGCCCCTAACATGGGAGGAGCAAACTATATAAGCCAATTAATAACAAAATCAAAGAAACACATTGACAATAATACAATAATACTGGGGACTTAACCCCCCCCTCACTGAAATGGACAGATCATCTAAGCAAAAGATTAACAAGGAAATAAATGCTTTAAATGACACACTGGACCAGATGGACCTCACAGATATATTCAGAACATTCCACCCCAAAGCAACAGAATACACATTCTTCTCTAGTGTACGTGGAACATTCTCCAGAATAGATCACATCCTGGGTCACAAATGAGGTCTCAACCAGTACCAAAAGATTGGGATCATTCCCTGCATATTTTTGGACCATAATGCTTTGAAACTAGAACTCAATCACAAGAGGAAAGTCAGAAAGAACTCAAATACATGGAGGCTAAAGAGCATCCTACTAAAGAATGAATGGGTCAACCAGGAAATTAAAAAAGAATTTAAAAAAATTCATGGAAACAAATGAAAATGAAGACACAACTGTTCAAAATCTTTGGGATGCAGCAAAGGTGGTCCTAAGAGGGAAGTATATAGCAATACAAGCCTTTCTCAAGAAACAAGAAGGGTCTCAAATACACAACCTAACCCTAGACTTAAAGGAGGTGGGGAAAGAACAGCAAATAAAGCCTAAACCCAGCAGGAGAAGAGAAATAATAAAGATCAGAGCAGAAATCAATGAATTTCAGAAACCAAAAGAACAGTAGAATAGATCAACGAAACTAGGAGCTGGTTCTTTGAAGGAATTAATAAGATTGATAAACCCCTGGCCAGACTTACCAAAAAGAAAAAGGACCCAAATAAATAAAATCATGAATGAAAGAGGAGAGATCATAACCAACACCAAAGAAATACAAACAAGAACATATTATGAGCAACTATATGCCAGCAAATTAGATAATCTGGAAGAAATGGATGCATTCCTAGAGACATATAAACTACCAAAACTGAACCAGGAAGAAATAGAAAACCTAAACACACCCATAACCAGTAAGGAAATTGAAGCAGTAATCAAAAAATCTCCCAACACACAAGAGCCCAGGGCCAGATGGCTTTCCAGGGGAATTCTTCCCAACATTTAAAGAAGAATTAATACCTATTCTTCTGAAACTGCTCCAAAAACAGAAATGGAAGGAAAACTTCCAAACTCATTTTATGAGGCCAGCATTACCTTGATCCCAAAACCAGACAAAGACCCCATCAAAAAGGAGAATTACAGACCAATATCCCTGATGAACATGGATGCAAAAATTCTCACCAAAATACTAGCCAATAGGATCCAACACATCATTAAAAGGATTATTCACCACGATCAAGTGGGATTTATTCCTGGGCTGCAAGGTTGGTTCAACATCTGCAAATCAATCAGTGTGATATAATACATTAATAAAAGAAAGAACAAGAACCAAATGATCCTCTCAATAGATGCAGAAAAAGCATTTGACAAAGTACAGTATCCTTTCTTGATTAAAACACTTCAACAAACTGAGGGTTCTAGAGGGAAGGGGGGTGGGAGGATGGGTTAGCCTGGTGATGGGTATTAAAAAGGGCACATACTGAATGGAGCACTGGGTTATATGTTATATGCAAACAATGAATCATGGAACACTACATCAAAAACTAATGATGTAATGTATGGTGACTAACATAACATAATAAAAAAAAAGAAAAAAATAAACTCTTCACAGTGTAAGGATAGAGGGTACATTCCTCAATATCATAAAAGCCATCTATGAAAAACCCACAGCGAATATCATTCTCAGTGGGGAAAAACTGAGAGCTTTTCCCCTAAGGTCAGGAACATGGCAGGGATGTTCACTATCACCACTGCTATTCAACATAGTACTAGAAGTCCTAGCCTCAGCAATCAGACAACAAAAAGAAATAAAAGGCATCCAACTTGGCAAAGAAGAAGTCAAACTCTCACTCTTTGCAGATGATATGATACTTTATGTGGAAAACCCAAAAGACTCCACCCCAAAACTGCTAGAACTCATACAGAAATTCAGTAAAGTGTCAGGATGTAAAACCAATGCACAGAAATAAGTTGTATTTCTATACACCAACAACAAAACAGAAGAAAAAGAAATTAAGGGGTCAATCCCATTTACAATTGCACCCAAAATCATAAGATATCTAGGAATAAATCTAACCAAAGAGGCAAAGAATCTGTACTCAGAAAACTATAGAATACTCATGAAAGAAATTGAGGAAGACACAAAGAAATGGAAAAACATTCCATGCTCATGGATTGGAAGAACAAATATTGTGAAAAGGTTTATGCTACCTAGAGCAATCTACACATTTAATTCAATCCCTATCAAAATACCATCAACTTTCTTTCACAGAAATAGAACAAATAATCCTAAAATTTTTATGGAACCAAAAAAGACATCAGAGGAATGTTGAAAAAGCAAAGCAAAGCTGGTGGCATCACAACTCCTGACTTCAAGCTCTTTTACAGAGCTGTAATCATCAAGACAGTACGGTACTGGCACAAAAACAGACACATAGATCAATGGAACAGAATAGAGAGCCCAGAAATGGACCCTCAACTCTATGGTCAACTAATCTTCGACAAAGCAGGAAAGAATATCTAATGGAAAAAAAGATAGTCTCTTCAACAAATGGTGTTGGGAAAATTGGACAGCCACATGCAGAAGAATGAAACTGGACCATTTCCTTACACCACATACAAAAATAGACTCAAAATGGATGAAAGACCTAAATGTGAGACAGGAGTCCATCAAAATCCTAAAGGAGAACACAGGCAGCAACCTCTTCGACCTCAGCTGCAGCAAATTCTTCCTAGAAACATCGCCAAAGGTACGGGAAGCAAGGGCAAAAATGAACTACTGGGACTTCATCAAGATAAAAAGCTTTTGCACAGCAAAAGAAACAGTCAACAAAACCAAAAAACAACTGACAGAATGGGAGAAGATATTTGCAAATGACATATCAGATAAAGGGCTAGTATCCAAAATCTATAAAGAACTTATCAAACTCAACACCCAAAGAACAAATAATCCAATCAAGAAATGGGCAGAAGAGATGAACAGACATTTCTGCAAAGAAGACATCCTAATGGCCAACAGACACATCACTCAACATCTGTGTGCTCAACACCACTCAGTGTCAGGGAAATCCAAATCAAAACCTCAATGACATACCCCTCACACCCGTCAGAATGGCTAAAATTAACAAGTCAGGAAACGACAGATGTTGGCAAGGATGCAGAGAAAGGGGGACCCTCCTACACTGTTGGTGGGAATGCAAGTTGGTGCAGCCACTCTGGAAAACAGTATGGAGGTTCCTCAAAAAGTTGAAAATAGGGCTACCTTATGACTCAGCAATTGCACTACCAGGTATTTACCCCAAAGATACAAATGTAGTGATCTGAAGGGCTATGTGCACCCCAATGTTTACAGCAGCAATATCCACAATAGCGAAACTATAGAAAGAGCCTAGATGTCCATCAACAGCTGAATGGATAAAGAAGATGGGGTATATATACACAATGGAATATTATGCAGCCATCAAAAAATGAAATCTTGCCATTTGCAATGACAAAGATGGAACTAGAGGGTATAATTATGCTAAGCGAAATAAGTCAATCAGAGAAAGACAAGTACCATATGATCTCACTGATATGAGGAATTTGGGAAACAAGACAGATGATCATAGGGGAAGGGAGGGAAAAATGAAACAGGATGAAACCAGAGAGGGAGACAAAGTATAGGAGACTCTTAATCTCAGGAAACAAACCAAGGGTTGCTGGAGTGGTTGGGGGTGGGAGGGATGGGGTGGCTGGGTGATAGACATTGGGGAGGGTATGTGCTATGGGGAGCGCTGTGAATTGTGTAAGACTGATGAATCACAGACCTGTACCTCTGAAACAAATAATACATTATATGTTAATAAAAAAAAAGTTGAATGGAGGGAAGTCAGCAGCATCCACAAGACTGATCTACATTGCCGCAAATCTAAAACACTGCAGTGCGGTGGTAAAGAGTCCAAAAAAAAAAAAAAAAAAAACTCATGTGGTAAAATAAAGAAAGCCCAGGAAAGATTAAAACAAAGTTCAAGACAGCAGTGTCTTGTGGGAGGTAGGGAGTGTACGGTTAGGGAAGGGAATCCAGGGGACTTTACAGAAAGTGGAAATGTTCTATTCTTTATAGTAGTGGTGGATATCTGACAATTTTTTTTCCCTTAAACTCTACATATTTATGAAATACATTACTTTTATGCTACATTTCATAGTTAGGATCTTTTTTTTTAAAGATTTTATTTATTTATTTGTCAGCAAGAGAGAGAGAGAGCACACAAGCAGGGGGAGCTGAAGGCAGAGGGAGAAACAGGCTCCTCGCTGAGCAAGAAGACCAATGCAGAACTCGATCCCAGGACCCTGGGGTCATGAACTGAGCTGAAGGCAGATGCCCAATCAACTGAGCCACTCAGGCATCCCCACAGTTAGACTCTTTTTAAAAAGTTCAATAATATAGGTATACCACTAGCATCAAGTGAATAATTTGATGATCTGGTTTTGGTTATTATTGAATTATTTCAACCTTTCTCATGATTCGCAGAGAACACAATATGACTTTCCTTTGATAGATCCTCTTAGGCATATATTCCTATCTTCTTGAAAGAGCTAATCTGCATTGATCACCAAGTGATCTGTGATGGTAAGCCCCTATGTGAATTAAATTTGATGCAGTGAACCTGAAGGTATGACCCTACCAATGGTAACCAATGTTTCATTTTCACCAGGAGACTTTCAGTTTATGTCTGTTCAACTGGTATAATTATGATAGTGTCTCTTTTTACTCTCCAAAGTGTCCCAGTTTGGAGAAAAATTATATAATCATTCCTAAAGCTATCAATTTATGAGGCTATGTAATTTACCATGAATTAGGTTTTCTCCACCCACAGACTAGAGAGAATTCTACAGTATCATTGACTTTCTTTCTTGTTTTCATGGAATTGTTCCTTATGCAAACTGACATTATTAGTGTTATTCATGCTAATAAATTAGAAATCATTATATCTGTACATGTTATATATTAAATTGAATAAAAAGGGATAGACTATTTCACCTGAGATACACAGAAAACAGACAGAAGTGCCTTTTGCTTGAACTGTTTAATTTTTCTATTTTTGTGCTTGTAGGTTACATAACCTAGAGACAAAAATGAGTTTTTCCTAAAACATGTCTTTTCTATAACGGCTTGCAGTTGTGTCTATTAAATTTGTACTAAAGAGAAAGAGTGTGAGGAAGAGCTGTGCTGGACTTAAAATTAAACCAATTATCCCTAAGTTTAGTAGTCACAGCAACAGTGACAAGAAAATTGTTTAAAACAAAACCTGCAGATCTGCAGGACTTCGAACACTGACATTTCTAATACTTCTTTCATTTAACAATACTTTTTAATTCCGAAGAAAATTGCAAACTTGAAAAAGTCACATTTAAATGTTCTATGATTAAGGCAATAAAACAATGAAAGCTGTTCTGAAATAAAATTATGTCATAATGCAAAAATTGTATTTAAGCTGCATTTAAAAATGAACGCAACACCCAACAAAAAGAAACATTAAAGGAGAGAAGGGAGAAAGTGGTGTAATGGAATGTGATGATGAACTGAACACATTTTTCCCTCCTCTCCCAAATCCCATCTGATGAAATGGCAGAATCTATAAGTATGCCTGTATCTGTTTCTATATTTGCATCTGGATCACATCTGTGTATCTATCCATCCATGTCATTTATATTTATACCTACCTCTTTCTATATTCCTATATTCCTATTTTTACTTGATAGAAATATAAATACTTCTATATATATTTATATACATAATACATATATGACAAAAACCACAAATGCATTGTAAAACATTTTTAACAGTAAAACATTTTTAACAGAAAGACAGGAAGCAGATGAAATCACATATTAAGTGAAGCCAAATACAGAGGAAACAAAACCTAAAAATACATTTAATAGAAGACATTTGTGAAAGTTAGAGTAATCTGGAGAAACTCAACCCAGATGAACAAGTATGAAGAATTGCAATGGTCATGCCTGTGTAAAGGACAGTAAACACAGAATACAACTCTGATTCAAGCACATAGGACATACAACTCCTCTCAGTATGCTTGTCAGAATTCATCAGTGACTTCAGTTCCTTCACTTTTCCATACTTGAGAAAATAGATTTAAGTGTGCCCTTCGTTGGGGGCTATTCCTGGGCTGGTTCATTTCCCCTCATATAAACAAGGTAATAAATGTGAAGGTGCTTTATAAACTATCACATATAATGAAAATGTTACTATTGTCATCCTCTACCCCACTGCTGGCACCACCACAACCACCACCGTCTTTACCCATCCCTTTTATTCAACCAACAAGTTCTACCTGGATTCTCTGTCTGATAATGGAGACTACTGCACTCCTTTATTTTATTTTTTAAATTTTATTTATTCATTTTAGAGACAGAGTGAGTGAGGGCAAGTAGGGGGAGGGGCAGAGGGAGAGAATCCTCAAGCAGACTCTCCACTGAGCATGGAGCCTAATGCAGGGCTCGATCTCATGACCCATGAGATCATGACCTGAGCCGAAACCAAGAGACAGACGCTTAACCAACTGAGCCACCCAATCTCCCGTACCGCACTCCTTTAAAACTTTACTAATTCTGACTTCTGGAATTCTGACTTCTGACCTCTGCACACTCCTTGGCCTTGACCTAGAATCAAAGACTCAGGTATGAAAGGAAATCATACAAACCACCCGCTTTTTGAGGCCCCTGTACAATGGCCCCCATTGAATCCAGTCTAGAGACAAAGATCTCATTACTTCTCAATGGAGCTACCTCATCACTGGACATCTACAATGATCAGAAAATGCTTTTTTACTTAGACACTCAAAAGACACTGCTTATTAGCATCAAGCCCCTTTATTTTATTTCTTACCATGAGATTTATAAGATTGAGAAGGTCAAGCAGGGCCATAGTAGGTTCCAAAGGAAAAGAAGAAAGGAGAATCTAGTGATTTGGTAACTATCAGGCCATAGCCTTATTTTGGGGAAGTAAAATATATTTTAAGTTTCCAATGGGATTTAATCCAACTTAGTGGTCAGAGTCAAGCTATAGTTAGGAACAGAGCATACTTATTTCTGGAAACCTCTGTAATCTCAGCTCCTTGAAAGCTATAAGCATTAAAAGCTGTTGGAAATCAAATAGGTATGAAACCATTTGGTGAGGGGGAATGAAATCTCAATACCCGAGAGACTTGATTATTAAAGTATTCATCAATATTCCTCTTAAAACAATCTCCATTCAGAAACGAGTATTAATTTGTTCTGTTGGGATTATTTTTCAAATCCTCATTTGCTTTCTCTGTGACAAGCCTCTCATTTCTCCCATGTACACACATCTTACAAAAATCCTAAGTATTCCATGTAGGGAGCAATTATTTTTATCTGTTTTTATATCATCAATACATGTTAATAAAAGTAATCATTCCCTAACTACTTGACTAAGGAGTCTCATTTTGCCAGAAAATCATTTTGCCATTAACTGAGATTGAGCTTTTGACATCTTTGGTTTCATGGATGGGTTTTGGGGGAGTCCGTGAACCTTCTGATATATGTTAAATTTTGTCTATAAGTGCACTTCTCTTGGAAAAATTTCCAGAGCTTTCATCCAATTCTAAAAGAGTCTATGTCCCTAAAATGTTAAGAATCACTGGTTTAGAGAGTGAATATGTGGTGTGAATCTTTAAAGTCGAAAATCTATATTTTCCGGTTATGAATTCATCATGTATTCATGTGTTAAGTAACCTTTTTAATAGATCCAAATGCTTTTGGACATTAAAAATCATTTATAATCTTCTTTATTCTGCAGACCATATTCATCAAAGTGTATTTTCAATGTATAAGGGATACTCATTCTCATTTAAATAAAAAATACAATATAAAATACATATATTTCATCTATACGTATGTATTTTTTTCTTACAGAGAAAGCATATGCTACTGCTACAAGAATCCTGAATGGATTCTGAAGATTCTGCTCTGAACCCAGTTTTAGCACTGACTGGCATAGATGACCTTGAGCAAAATCATCTCAGCTCTTGGGGTTTTGTTATATGGAAATGTTTAAATGCTGCTGCTCAATAATGTTCACTGTATGATATATATTTATGTGCAGATTTCAGCTCAGTACCTCTAAAAGAGTATGGGGCCTATCTAGACTTTTCCAGTATGTAAAGGACAATCTGTTATCTCTGTCATCAGGTGCTTATTTGACTAATAGTTGTCCACACGTCATCATGCCATTATTCTCCAATGTGTATGGCCAGCTGTGCCTATAACTTTCTACCAATTTTTCAACAAGTTGAGGTAATATGACTTGTTAACATTTTCCTTAATCTTGTTAGGCAGTTGCTTGAGAAATTGATAGCCTGCTTTGTCTTAAAATCTTCCAAAATAGCTATGAGGATTTGGGACAAAAGTGGACGCGACAGTACCTCTGGAACATTACAGTTTAAGCCACCTATAAAGTGCTAATGCACAATTTTACTGTGAATTTAATAACTGTTCAACTAACTTCTGTCATTTTCACTTTCTTACTTATATTTAAATTATCATACATAAAATACAGAATTTATATTTTTGCACGTTTTAGTGATTTCATATAATATTTTAATGAGACAGTCAATATGGTGGAGTACTCAATATAGGGTCTTTGAAGCCAGATGGAGGTCTAATCTGGCTCTATCCTTTGCTGGCAGTGTAGCCTGGCCTATTAGTTGGTCTTTCTGAGCTTCAGTTGTTTTTCCTTTGGAAACAATAGGTACACAATAAATGTTAATCATTCATTTATCCACCTTAGAATGCTGTGCACCAAGAAGTCTGTAAAATAGATCACTGTGCAAATCTAATCTTTATAAGGAAAGGTTCAAAACAATTTGAGTTTTGTTGCACCTATTAATAGCTGGCACATGGGAAACTCTCAATAGATATTGGTTGGGTTAATTAATTAATTAATTAATTAATTACATGATGGGTATCTTTTAGGCTACACTGACTCCAAATTCCATCACCTAGTCATTTGGTATAATTAATACGTAGAGATTGCCCCTCCTCTGTGACTACATCCATTCTAAAATTACTTACTATGCAGGGTGGGGCCAAGGATTGCTCTATTCACCATTACTGCCCTCCTACTATTACCTCGTTATTCTGACTTCCTATCCTCTAATCAAGTCCTGTTGCTTCCACCACTAACCAACACCATGTAGTGGTGTCTGATATTTATACCTGTCAACAGTTTCTAATCATTACAAATTTGATAGTTATAATATAGGAATTTATGGACATGTTAATGAGCATTTCTCAAGTGCAAATAGGATGGGGCATACTTTATTGCATATAAGTATTTTTGATGAACTGGTTGTTCATGTACTTACCCATTATTTAAATATTCAATTGTTCTTTTCTTATGAATTTGTTACATTTATTTATTTATTTTAATCTGCTCCTTTTGGAATAGGTCAATTGTGATTATAAAGAATCATTGCATAACTCAAAGGAGAGACAGGCTAGTTACCATTCTCCCACTTAAAAAACAAAGGATTGGCTCCTTGCCTTGTCAAACTCTCTTGCTTTAGACGGGCATTTGTTCTTTGCTTAATTGCCACCAGCCTCAGCTCTCCTGGAGGCTCATAATTCCCCACATTTTAGAGTCACGACAGCATAAATCAATACACACTGAACATTTTGGAATTTACAAACATTCACAAAGGCCAATATCCAGGAATGGGAAACTGACTGAAAAATCTTATACAACAAGTCATTATTTTGGGTGATTACAGTGGTGTTTCTATTTCAGGCTTAAGAGAAACCACATAACTTGCTGGTCACTGTCCTGAGAGCAAAACCTGCAAATGTCACAGAAAAATGTAAATTACTTTATCAGATTTGGTTGATTTTCCAAGGTAAAATATGGGTGGTTAATGGTCACTTATTTATGGCTATAAAATCTGGAAAAGGGATCATTTATAGGCAGGCTTAAAGTTTTTTGTTGTAAAAAAAAGTCTATTTTAGTTTTTATTTTTTTAAAAGAGAAAATAAAATACTTTTATTCTTGATGTTTACCCGGTATTTTGTACCCAGTATTTATACAGTGTAGGAAGAGTTTATTAAACCAGAGGTAAATAAAGGAAACTAAGACACTAAGTTCAAAACAGCTTGCCTGACAGAAACACTTTTTAAACTAGATTTACTTTATATTCTTTAATCCTTTACATGTATAATATCATATAACACTTTTGTACAATTAACTTCAAATGATCCTTTCTTTATATCTTTCCTCCAATTGATAATTAAACCAAGACTCAGAGATGTTTAAGTACTAATACATGACAGACATAAAACTAATAACAAAATAATAATAATGGCCTACTTTATTGAGCAGTTACCTTATTTCAGGCCCTCTGATGTGGGGTTTCCATGTAATTTGTCATTAATTCTCACACTTAGCCAGAGGATTATTATTACTACTCCTACTTTCATTTTATAGAGGGGTTCAGCTAATAAATGTCAGAGTCATTTTAACCCATGTAGTCTGATTCCAGAGCCCTCCCATCCTTTTAATCATGATGCTATACAGTCTACTTCCCAGTGCATATTTATTAATTTTTTCCTTTTTCTTCTTTCACCTCACCACCTTTCTTCCTCCTTTTACCATTAATGCTGAGAAAAACAAACATAAAAACATAACCCCACAAAACCCTATAATCATCTCAATAAATGCAGGAAAGGCATTTGGCAAAGTACAACGTCCATTCATGATAAAAAAAAAATAAAACTCTCAACAAAGTAGATTTAGTGGAAACATTCCTCAACATAATAAAGGCCCTATATGAAAAACCCACATCTAACATCACACTCAATGGTGAAAAACTGAGAGTTTTTCCTCTAAGATTAGGAAGAAGACAAAGATGTCCACTGTCATCACTTTTATTCAACACAGTATTGGAAGTCCTAGCCATAGCAATCAGACAAGAAAAATAAATAGAAGGCATCCAAATTTGTAAGACAGAAGTAAAGCTTAAACTATTTGCAGATGACATGATACTATATGTAGAAAACCCTGAAGACTCCACCAAAAACCTACTAGATCTGATAAATGAATTCAGTAAAGTCACAGGATACAGAATTAATATACAGAAATCTGTTGCATTGCAGATTGAAAATGCACTAATAATGAAGTAGAAAGAGAAACCAAGAAAAAATCCCATTTATAATTGCACCAAAAATAATAAAATACCTAGTAATAAATTTAACCAAGGAGTTGAAAGACCCGTACTCTGAAAACTATAAAGCATGAATTAAAAAAAAACCCCATAACTCCACAGATAGGGTTAGGATTAGGGATTCACGCTTTCCTCCATTAGCAGTATTAATTGTAATGGGAGACAGAGTGGACAAATTTTTCCAACAACTTACAAGATCCAATGCAGCTGCCAGGATGGATGCATCAGGAATTGTCCCTGGCTCACAGCAGTTTAACAGAAATTGAAAGCGCTTCATGCCTTGTCGGATTGCTCCAAGATTCACCACGTTTTTGCTTTTTCCACCATCTTGGTTGGAAGACAGATGGTCATCAAAACTGTGGCAACCTGTAGGTTTTTTTCCCATGGTGGAGGAATAAAAGAAACACAGTATAATTGGTCACAGATTGAAAAAGAGCTTCAAAGTTATAACAACATGTTTTCTGTAGTGTTGGCCTGAAAACTTTCTCCCTGACTCCACCTTCTTCCTTTCCATCCTAATGCCTGATTTAGACACACCATGACTTTGGGAATCTGGTGACACATGGCATATGCAAATGTAGAATTTTACATAAATACTTAAATAGAGGATCTGATCATTTTGCTACCAGGTCTCTTCTTTAATACTGGCAAGAGCTCTTAGTATATTTAAAATGATTCTTCCTGTAATCAACAACTAATTTCTATTTTTATTAAAGATGGAATCATTTTACAATTTCATATCTGTTACATAAATTGATATCAAGGCCAGTAACTTTATATCTCAGTTACAATACAAAGAATCATTGATTATTGGAGTTGTAAAGAAGCTTAGAATTTGGTCATTCAATTCCAGGATTTCCAAACTTGGCTATATGTTAGAATTACCTAGGAAGTTCCTGAATTTCATCCAGACTTTCAGAATCAGAATTTTTAAAAGTGGAGTATAAGAATTTGTGCTTTGCAAACCTCCCAGAAAGTAATGATGCAGCCAGCTTTACCCAGCACTGTGGTCAGAGACTTGGGAACCACTGATCCCTCCACACCCTTATTTTTCCATAGTTATGCTGCCAATGAATAAGAATCAGCCTAGAGCTTATTAAACACAGAATGTCAAGTCTCATCACTAGAGATTTTGATTCCATGTCTGGGGACTATGGATGTTTTAACAAACATTCCCTGTGATTTATTGATGCAGAAAGGATCTAAGGATCACACATTAAGAAAAAAATGATACAAAGCATTGTTTTTCATCATTTTTATACCTTGGTACATTTTCAAAAGTCTAAATATCTCCTGACTTTTCTATAGCTTCTAATATATATTTAAAATTTGTTTCTTATTTGAGGGTATTACGTTGAATGTTGTTTTTAAAACCCTACTCAAACCCCTTCTCATGATTCTGAAATGTACCTCTGACACCTAAGAAAATACCCCTAGGATGAGAATCACTGACTTAGAGCTTGCTTTAATTTTTGCTCAAACCATTCATTTGTGGTTACCAACTCCTGGTTCTCACTGAGAAGTCACAGATGACTTTCCCATATCTTCTGTTATGAATACGCTGATTGCTTCCACCCATTACCCTACTTTCCTACCTGCTGTCTCAGCACAAAGGCACATGTATATATGTCTGGGATTTGTTTTAAAAACATTTAAAAAGCATAAAAGCATAAATGATAGATGAAACAATTATGGAAATTTTGATCATTATTGCAAATGGGTGATGGATATTCGGGATCCGTTAGACCATTCTTTTTACTTTTTGTCTATGTTTGAAAATTTTTATAAGTACAAAAAATGCCTCATAATATAATTAAAATATCATTGGGACACCTGGGTGGGTCAGTCAGTTAAGTGTCTGCCTTTGGCTCAGGTCATGATCCTGGGATCCGGTGATCAAGCCCCAGGTTGGGCTGCCCACTCAGTGGGGAGTCTGCTTCTCCTTCTCCCCCTGCGCTCCCCCTGCACCTTCTCTCTCTCTCTTGCTTACTCTCTTTCAAATAAATAAATAAAATCTTAAAAATATTATTAAAATTTTCCATATTTCATTCCTTATGGGTATATTTCCTTTTCAGATGCAAATGTTCCACATTAAAAATTCCATATTCAACACCTTCAGTATTTTTGTTTTCCAATTAGTGTGGCATATTTTGTATCAACTGCAAAAGGAAGTAGCACACAAAGAATCTGATGGCGGAAAAAATTTAGAAGACAGAATCTCAAATGACACAAATGGTGTATAGCTAAAAGCTACAGATTAGGAACAAATACTTCCTAGACAGCCTTGTTTCTAGACAGCTGCCTTTCAAAATGTTACTCTGTTTATTCACTGGGCATTATCAAAACTACCAGAACCAGTAACTTCCTGTGATTTCTCCTACCTATATGTCACTTTATTAATCAATTATATATAGCCCTTTAAGTTACACATATCAGAGGAAATCTCAATGGTTAAAAGACATTATAACCGTAGTAGTCCCTTAAACTTTGAATTTAAGATAGACCCCAAATATTTTTCTTTTTAGTGAATCCAGATGTTTTATTATTTGTTACAGTAATACAATAATTAAGATTTACAATACATTCTTTTTTAAAAAGTTTTTATTTATTTGCAAGACAGAGAGAGAGCGAGCATGAGTGAGGGGGAGGAGGCAGAGGGAGAAGCAGAATCCCCACTGAACAGGGAGCCTGATGGGGGGCTCGATCCCACGACCCTGAGATCATGACCTGAGCCAAAGGCAGAGGCTTAACTGACTGAGCCACCCAGGTGCCCCAACAAACTTATTCTTACTTAACTAATTTATTAAGGACAGTTGCCATCATCTTATTGAAAGATGCATTAAGAATAAGCTTTTCATCATTTTTCTTAATATTTGTTTGACAAGATAATGAATTCTAAAGGAAGCTATTTAATATTCCCAGAAGTTCCATTTTGATCAAAAGAACTTCAGAAACAGTATGGCTAAGGAGTCTAAGTAAAATAATGAAAAGAGAAGTGATCAAAACAATCTTTGTCAAGAAGAACCTATATTCTTTGCTTCACAGAATTATGGATATTTATTACAGGTATGAAGATCAGTAGAATCCTATGATCTCAGACATAAGATTCATGCTTGTAAGTAAAAGCTATTGATAATGGAAAATTTCCATTGTATCTATATAACATTAATGGATAACCATGTATTTGCTCCCATTTTTGAGCACTTAGTATGTGCTAAATATTGTATGAAATATTTTATAATTAGTTTTTTGTAACAGCCTTATAAGATTAATCTTTAAAGATGATTTAAAAAAGTGAATAATGGGGTGCCTGGGTGGCTCAGTCGTTAAGCATCTGCCTTTGGCTCAGGTCATGATCCCAGGGTCCTGGGATCAAGCCCCACATTGGGCTCTCTGCTCAGCAGGAAGCCTGCTTCTCCCTCTCCCACTCCCCCTGCTTGTGTTCATGCTCTTGCTATCTCTCTCTGTCAAATAAATAAATAATTTTTAAAAAAAGTGAATGAGAGGGAACAGAGCAGTAAGAACATAGAGAGATACAGAAAGAGGGGACAGGTTAACTAGCCCAGTTTAAGTTCATGCAATAGAAACTTATGAAGTCAGGATTCAGATCCAGACCTGATGACCACAGCCTGCCTTCTTACCACTATGCTACACTGCATCCCCAGAATATCCAATTGTTTATGGTGAAGGAGGTCAGAGTTTTGTACATGCTGAAAGTAAAGATTAGGTCAGAAAAACTTACCATAAGAAATAAATCAACATTGTACATGTTACAAACTGATCGTAAAATTGTTCCCAGTTGGCATTCCATATTGTACTACTAAAAGAAATGTTGAAAAGTAATTTGGTTGTAAAATGCACCTCCTATTCATCTTTTATATAAACTTACTAGGATATAAGGATGCCTCTTGGTTTCCTTGGACATAAGGATTAATTTTTTAGTCTCAGTACATTTTATTTGCTATTTTTAAATTAAATTTATTGGGGTATCATTTATAAATTTATATAGAACACAGTTTTTATAATCTGTTAAATTTAAAAAGGGATATTTCAAAATACAGTATTTCTTTAAGCAACATTTCCCATGGAATTTATGGCAGAATTGAGCACACAGAAAATATTCAGTAAATTTTATTGACTAAAAAAAACCACTGGTTTAATAAAATATCTTCCCTCAAAGATAATACTATTTCTAAAATGAAATATTCTTAGTGAATATAAAAACATAAAAGAAAAAGACAGGTGATTACGAATGCAATTACAGTTCTGTTAAATGTTCAGCAGATGTATTTTTCATTTGTTGAATAATTTTTTAGATTTTAAAGAAATTCTATTGGTTGTTGCATTTGATCTTCACTAAGTGAAGTTTGAGTACTACATTTAGATTGAAGGTAAGAATGCTTGATGTTTGTTTTCCAGACAGAGAAATATTTAATTAAAATAATTGAGAAAGAAAAGGACAATACATCTATAATGGATACACAGGAATCATTTATACATACGGGTTGGAGAGAGAGAGAGAGAGACAGAGAAAGGGGGAGAGAGAGGGAAAGAGATGGAGAGAGAGAAGGAGAGAGGAAGGGAGAGGGGGAGGGAGAGTGGGAAAGAGGGAGAAAAGGCAAAGCAGTCCCAGAGATAGAGATGTTCACATGGCCAAAGGCAGTAGTTGTAAATTACAATGTACTAAGATAATGGTTTTTTTAGTTTTTTAGAATAGCTGAGGATACCTAGCTACTGCAAGAGATTTCAAAGGAACTATCTCATAAAATACCTTTCAAAATTTTTAATAAACCAGAGAACATGGGCAAAGAATGATGGTGATATGCAAGCTATCTTCTCTTGCCAGTCAAAAGCACATGAAATTCTAGATATCAGTCTTAGATTTTATAGTTTTGTCTTCTGGATACACAGAAAGAGACTGTATTATTTCAGGTTTTACTGACATAAACTGATCCCAGAATCAGACTCTATGAAGGTTCTATATCAAGTCTATCTGTGAATGAAATATAAAGAATATGTAAAACAATGGCTGAAATATGCAGGAATAGTGGTAAAAAAAATCTAGAATAAAAAAGGTTTATGAGAATGCTAATGATAACATGTTTGGAACTAGACTAAAGATACTGGCCTACTCCTTGAAGAAGAGGATGTAAGGGAATCAGAAGGAAGGTAAACAACTCAATTATGCTTTCATCCTTTCCACCAATGAGAAAGATTCACAAACGTGTAAGTACAGAAAAGTTTCATTAAGGAGGCATCAAATGTGAGAGCCCCTACCCTAAGTTAATTCTCAGTTCCATGAAATTACACTCCAGTGCACAGAAAGAACTTACAGAGGTAATCACAGTACTAGTCAAATGACATTCAACTAACACGGCACATACCTGGAGAACACTCTTTATCTTCATACTTCATTCTCAAAACAAAAAACAGCAAACAAACAAAAAAGACCACAAAAATCGACTTATAATACTGATGGTTCTGAATGCTAGGTGTATCTTCTGTGAAATATCATGAGGAGTGAAAAGATTCCAAAAGGACTGAAAATGACAAAGGTCCTGGTTGTTAGGAAGATTCTTGAAGCCACAGACTAAGAAGTTTGATGTATGCCCTAGCCAAATTCTGTAAGAGATTACGTAAACAGGAACTTTTTTAAAAACCAGAAGTAATCATAGGAATCACTATGGTTTCATGAAGAATACACTGTATTGAACTAAGTTGTATATTTCCTTTAGATTTATAAGGACATGAGATATTTTTTGGCAAAATCTGATGTTTTTATAATGAAATGAGAAATCTTTGTTAATTGCTCTTAAATTAAGTATATTGTTGGCTGAAAAAGCATACCCACAAATTGTTATTAATAAAGGTCAACTAGAAGTGTCATAAGAGTTATACCTTTGTATTTGTCCTGGTCAGTAATAATAGCAACAGTTTGGATGAAAACAGGGAATGTGTATGTCTCTGCAGATGAATCCTTAGAGCACAATTGCAAAGAAGAAAAGATTCCAAATTCAACTTGGTTTATGTTCTGTCTCTTAATTTCTTTCCTGGGCACGTGACTTAACCATCTCCCAAGTTAATGAAACAATACATTTTATTTATTTTGAGATGAAGAATTAATAATGGCTATACCAAAATATAGCATGATATTCATTCATGTGGAGGTGAGCTAGCAAAAGTTAATCTAAATTCAGTACAAGCCAACTATGGGATGTAAAACTTCATAATGCAACCTTAAATTATGTTCATACACTTGCTATATCCCTGGAGCTTAATAGTTACACTATTTATCACACTGATTAAATGATGTATTGCATTCCATCTGAAGCTCCACATTTTGTAAAGTATATCATCTAGTTAGAATACATAGTAAAATGGAATCAGGATGGTGATGGGTCTAGAGACTCTTCCATGTAAGGGAAAAAACTAGGAATCAATAATAGAAGATTTCAAATCTTTATGAAAAAAAAAAACCAGTATAACCAGCAGAAGTGAGATCAAAAGAGAGAATGTGAAATAGATAAAAGGCAAAATTAGCATTGTGTGTGTGTGTGTAGCCACAGATATCATAACTGGGACCACTGAATCAAATTTATGGATGAATATATTTTCAGGATATAAGGAAAGACCTTCTAATAATTAAAACTGTCTAGTTCTGGAACAGGTTGCTTTGTGAAGTAATAGACTCCCCTTTGGTGGAAGTGTTCAGAGGGTGGCTGTCCACCTCTCAGGGATATAATGTGCAGAATTCCTAAGTAGATAGGTAGATGGAAATCTGAAGGTTCTTTAAAGATCTTAGATTTTAATAAAGGACAGAGAGCTGAAGAAAAGGCTGTCTTTTACTCTCCTTTGTAAACCTAATGTCCACTATGGAATGAGGAATACAGTAGGGCTTCCATAAATGTCTGTTGAACCAAATTCATAAAAATTGAGAAGCTATATATAGTAGTACAATACACACATGAGAAAGAAATGAATAGGAAATCAATGAAAATAGAAAATGGATCATTTTATCCAATCAAATTTTGTTCTGTGTGATGAAAATTGGATGTAATTCTTAGGCTGCATGACATTTACCGAGACGCTTGAAGAAATTCTCCTCTTCATCTCTTCCGTTTTCCATTCCACTCCCTGGCCCACCTTCAGAAAGCTTCACTGCACTGGTAAATTTGACCTGAGAAAAAAAAGACAATTCTTTGGGTTTATACTAACACTTGCCTTGAAAAATAAGTTATTTAGAATATGAAGATTACTTTAGTTGTTCTGACTGCCACATATGGTCAGTCAGTCAGTATGGCTTATTCCTATGTACCAAAAAAGACATGACTTATAACTAATTTGAAAGAGAATCCAGTCATAGATTGAAAGTAAATAATCAGGCACCATTAAAATAATTCAGTGACTAATGAGATGTTCTTAGAGTTTAATTCTGATAAAATCCAAACTCAAATTCATGAACAGCAAGCCATATTCATTCTTTACAAAAAACACCACAGTTGAGAATGAGACCAAACTGAAAGACAGCCAAATAGAAGACTTCAAATCTTTATGAAAAAAAAAACCAGTATAAATTAATTCATAAAGTACCCTATAATTAAAGTGAAATAACATGTTTGGTTTTTTTCCTAAGAATTTAAATGTGCTCTTGATCTTGCTCTTAGGCCAAGAATACTTAAAATTTTCAGCAAGTAGGGAAGCTATGGGCCTCACATACTCTCAATATTTGGCCAATTTTTTAGTAAAAAGGATGTGAAGGAGGAATTATATTTTCTAAACGTCATAAGGTTGATATAGTCTTTTTATAATTTCAAAATATTACTATTAAAACAGATAGAAGAAAACTGATTTTAGTAAGATTCAAAGCAGAAAGAATATAAGCAAATGATTTGGATATAAAGAAATATAACTCTTACCATATGCTGGAAATTATAGTGACCAGGACATGGACCATGCATAGGAAAGGCTCTTGTAGGAAATGGATTTCACTGAGAATCATTACCTTTTCCAAATAGTATGCTGCTACAATGCTTAACAGTATTCTAAAGAAGCACTTAGTGGGAAAAATCATCCTGAATTTCTTTATCCTTCTCAATAGGGAGAATAGTTCAGATAGTCACAAAAGGAACAGAAAGAGGATGAAGTGTGTGTGTGTGTGTGTGTGTGTGTGTGTGTGTGTGTGTGTGTGTGTTTTAATACATAAAGAGGATGATTAGAAAATTACTACATCCTTGGGTAGGAGCTTGAGATGTCAGGAATTTCACATGTATGTTAAAAGCTAAAAATAGTTGGGAAATACCAATTTGGATGCCTTTCATTTCTTTTTCTTGTCTGATTGCTGTGGCTAGGATTTCCAGTACTATGTTAAATAAAAGTAGTGAGAGTGGAAAACCATTTGTAACAACATGGATGGATCTAGAGGGTATAATGCTACATGAAATAAGTCAGTCAGAGAAAGACAAATGTCAAATGATTTCACTCGTGGAATTTAAAAAACAAAACAACAACAAAAAGAAACAAAATAACAGACCCTTAACTATACAGAACAAGCTGGTGGTTACTAGAGGGGCAATGGGAGGTGGGATGGGTGAAAAAAGTAATGGGGATTAATAGTACACTTATCATGATGAGCACTGGGTACTGTACCGAATTGTTGAATGACTATATTGTATACCTGAAACCAATATGACGCTGTCCGTTAATTATACTGGAATTAAAAATAATAATAAAAATAAAGTTAAAATATTAAAATAGCTGGGAAATAATACCTATATACATCTCTAGATCTGCACTATAATTTTATGTAAATTTTTTGTTACTCTTTTTTTCCTTTCCATAATAGCCTACTATTTGGATATCTTAGTTTTCATTGCTCATTTAAGTTTCAAAACTTTGTTCAATTTGAAGACAGTTTCTTCAACTCTTTCTTATTTGGCTCCTCCAGGTGTTTAGCATTTCTTGGTCCTGAAATTTTTCTATCAGCGACTCCAACATTCTCTTACATAAGCAATGTCCTGTTTACCTTGGAGCTTTGCCTGATGAAAGACAGGCGGTCCACAGAGCTGATGTCCAGAAGGTCCTCCACGCCATCTGCTAAGCCCGAGAGGGAGGACCGCTTCAGCCAGTTTCCTATTTAATAATTTTTTAAAAGTTAGACCAGTATAGCATTTTCTCCCAAATGAATTAAACAGAAATCTCAGCATGTGCTCAACAAGCAATGAAAGTTATACGGCTTGATGTAAATTGAAGTGAAAACAAATGGTTTTCAAAATGTACATGATTTGAATATTCAGTGTTGGATTATAAAATGACAAGACTGAATAAGACCAGTACAAAAAGAATTTGGGCCTCTTTGGTGAATAAAACCATAATCCATCCTGTTCTCCTTGACACTTCACATATCTTCCAATAAGTCCTGTTGATTTTGCCACCTAAGTATTTCTCGAATCTGTCTACTTCCCTGTACATGGTCACCACCCAGTCCAAGTTTCCGTTACTTATGCCTGGACTACTAGACAGCTTTCTATCTGGTCTCACTTAACCACTTGTGCTCCCTCCAGTATGTTGTCCATGCAGTGATCTTTTAGAAAAAGCTAACCTGCTTGCTCAACATCCCACCTGGGCTCTGTAGGGCTGTAGGATGAAGAGCCAACCTTACCTGCAAGGTTCACAAGCTTAAGTCCCCATTGCTCTGTCGTAGTCGTGCACACACTCTTCTCTTCATCTCAGTTCTTCCACCTCCTTCCCTCCTAATACTTTTACAAATTATATTTAGAGAGCTACCATTTAGAGAGCTCTCCTTCTTCCTTCCCCTTAGTATCCTCAAGATCTTAATCTCACTTCCTCCAGGAAGCCTTCTCTGATCTCTGCCTCCTCCTCCCCATTTAGGTCAGACCTCATTGCATGCTTTCATGGCACAACATATATTTCCTTAATAAAATTCACAGTTTGCAACCACACTTGGTTGTAGGATTATCTGCTTTAGTGACTGTCACCCCTAATAAATTTTAAGTTCAGTAAAGTTGGGCACTGTGTAATTTTGATCATCATTTAATCCCTGATGCTTAGCATCATTGTGTTTGCACACAATAAATGCACATAGTAGGGGTTTGAGAAATACGTGCTGAAAAAAGATGAATGAATGAATGAGCAAGATTAAGCCTTGTGACTTGAAGGCTTTCCCCTTCTCTACCCTACCATGCATCACTTTGTTTTGATTATGAGTTGATTTGAGGACATGGTAGGGAATAAGAGAATCCATAAATAAATACAGACATACTTTTACCTATGGGGAGTTTAAGTTTCTTCCGGAGGGAAATTCTGCGGGATCGTGAGCGGGTGCGACGGTCAGAGGTGGTTCCTGAATGGGCAGTGGTGCATTCTGAAGTATCCTGCTCAGACTGGCTGCTGGTGTCACTTGCTGCACTCTGGGATTTGAACATCTTGCGCCAGAAATCCTTCCGCCCCAGGTTGCCCCCTTGCATTTGTTCATCACTGAAAGCAAGCAGAGGGTAGAGTTAAATGTCTGACAACACATGGGAAATTCCTTAAATTTCTTTCAACTTCCCGCCAATGACATTTACACAATTCATGCAGGATGATCTTGGATGGGCTTGGATTTAGGATGAGTCAGAGGGGGAACAGAAGGAGTGAGACCAAGGTTGACTCTGAAGTCTTCCTGAAAACAGTCATGTCTCAGCTGTCAAGTAGAGGTGATCATTTTTTTTTCCAACTTTAATAAAAAGACCAAATATTATCGCAGGTACTCATCTGTGGGTGTGAGTCATAATAGCAGAAGCATTTATGATGTCTAAATATTTCACTTTTTTTGAAGGTTCCCAGAGGCTTGTGCAGTCCTGTATCTCACTCTCCACCCCCACCCCAGCATAGTATAATTCTCAGCACTAAATAAACTCACAAACAATATTTGAATAAATGAATAAGTGAAGTGCAACCATACTCAGGGGGTGCATCGTCCCACAACTGTTTACTAAATTATTTTCATCGTGCCTGATTATTTAGCTTTCTCAGGGCAGAGAAGCTTAAGTAAGGTTTAAAAGTAAAAAACATTAGTCCAACTCAATAAGCCAAATGGGAACACATCCAAAGGGGTTTTTGACCAGGACATTCCACAAGAGGAAAAAGACAAGTGGCTATAATATGCAGAGGTTAATCTCACTAGGAATTGGGGGGGAGGGGGAAGGTCAGTTGAAATGAGATCCCTATTTTCACTCATTAAATTGGTAAAGATTAAGAGGGGAAAAAAGAAAGCAATTGGTTACCATCATCCTGCCAGTGATGAGACAGAAAGATTCAACCTTTCTGGAAGGTAATTTAGTAATGTGTTATCCAAAACCAATATCTATAGCCATGACAGAGAAATTCAATTTCCAGACAGTTATCCCAAGGAAATGACTGGAAAATATACTAACATGTAGATACAAGATGATCAAATGCTCGCTGAGGTATTATACGTCAACACTGAAAACTGGAAGCAATCTAATTTTAAACTCTAGAGAAACAATTAAATTATAGAACTTCTATCTGATGGCATATTCTGTAGTCATTAAAATCCTATTTTAGAAGATGATTGATATGGGAAATGTTGAAGATATACTGAAAAGTTAGAAGACTTAGAATCAATGGATGAAATAGAATAACACCATGTTAAATAAACAAAGTACACATGTGAGCATGTGTCTGTGAGCTTGCATGTACATATGCTCAAAAATGTACCCAGCACACCAAAAGTTTACAGTGGTTATCTCTAGTTGATGGTATTTCAATTTTAAAATGATTTTTCTTTGCTTTTCTGTTTTGCTACATTTGTCAACTTCAGCAACATATCTTACTTTAGAAAGTTGGAAAGAAAGGTCACAGAAAATACTCAGTAATATGTGATGAAATTCGTTTATGAAATTTTAGGTAATGATTTGCCTACAAGCTTTGGGATTGAATCCAGAATCTACCCAAAATTCAACAGTACTGGGTAAGGCAATCATTTTCTGGAGATATTCATATGGAGGTTCAGATTTTATCTCTCAAAATTTCATTAGAGTACTAACTAAATTTTATTTTTATTTCAAACCAGGACATTCTGTTTATCATATATGGTATGAATTTGTGAGTTTCTTACCTTTAGGGAACGTGGGACACAACGATGATATGACCACATGGTTTGGGTGGGACAACATCTCAATAAAATGCTACATCATCTTTGTCCAATGGGTGTGTATTGATAATGAGTTTCAGAGAAATGAGCATATGACACTGCTTTTAAATTTAGTTAGTGTGACTTTTATTTAAGGAGGAAGAAGAAGAGAAGGGCCAGAAGGGGAGGGAAGGGCGGGAGAAAGAGAGGATAAAGGAGGAACCAGGATCGTCCACCTACCTTTCTCCAGTGCTAAACAGGGTATTTGACATGCTCATCTCCTGTGCCCACTCAGAGCAGGGAAAAGCTCTATATTTAACATTCCATGACATCCCTTCAAATGGAAACTTTTATGCAGAAGCATATTAAAACATATATCTTTATTCAAGGGGAAAGAACAGACCCATGCTAAATGCTGGGATATCAGACAGTGTTTACAGAACACTGGAGAAAGAAAATATTTTGCCATCTAGAAAATGAAATCACCTATGAAGATAGATGGTTTTATTTTTAAAATACGGTTTACTTATTAGATCATTCTCATTGACCATATTTGCTTAATAGTTGCTAGTGCTACTGTGGGGGAAAAAAGCCCTCTCCCCCTTTTCTGCTCATGCTCTGTATGTAAAGACTTTAACTAGTCTTGTGGCTATTCAGCTACAGAACTTTGCCCTTTACATTAATTTTTTTCCCTTAGAGCTTATGTTTGACTTTTTACTATGTCCTTAAAGACTTCCTTAAACCTCACATTTAAGAAAGGAAGTTAAAGGAAACAAAAACTTAATGGTAATTTCACAATTCTGTCCTTTCATTGATTGCTTGTTATTCATTCATTGATTTCTGAAATAGATATTAAGTGTTTACTATGGGGGCCAAGTCTTAAGCATTGGGGCTATAATGGTAAGCAAAAACGCACATGGTCCCTAGACTCATAGAGTTGATTTATCTTATCTTTACTTTTCTCCAGGCACTTAGAGACAGTCTCTAAGATTTTGAAGGGCCATAAAAACTATGTAGGCTTTTGCTCTTTGAAGGTTTTCCTTGCTTGTTGTTAATTACATGGTTCTATTTGATGA
Organism: Eumetopias jubatus; assembly: GCF_037043125.1. Classification (NCBI taxonomy): domain Eukaryota; kingdom Metazoa; phylum Chordata; class Mammalia; order Carnivora; family Otariidae; genus Eumetopias; species Eumetopias jubatus. The sequence goes on from NW_028274809.1 coordinate 27,380,148, forward strand.
CGGTGATTTCCTTGACTATATACTATGTATTATGGTATACCATTAAACTTGCAGAATTTCTGGAAAGGTAATTGTTTCATAGTAAACCAGGGTTTGGGGAAGTAAAATGGTGTATCTTAAATGATGTTCCTATTTTAAATACTGATCACACCACTTGTGAGTAAGTAGTTCTCAAAAGAAGAATGAAGACAAATGAGCCTTGCCTAGAACTAGACTGTATGTTTACTGTCTATAGTAATTCTCTCATTTTCTGGAGAGAATTTTAATTTTAAGCATTAATCTTAATGCTTTATCTTTAAGCATCTAATTTTAAGATGCTTTTAAAAGACTTTGCCATTATAAAAAGTGGAGATAAAATGATTGATTTCAGGGAACACTGGAATGGATCTCAGGAGAAGACCAAACTGAAATGGAGTAGAGTCTATGTTTTAACTAAATCAGAGCACAAGAGAAGTTTATCTTACTTATTTTTGAAAAAGCCTCATCGAGCACATTGACAGCCATTAATACATTTACATAAAAAAGTTATAAGTGATTTTAAGCAATAAAGTAGATCACACCTCCACCCCACCTGATACACATGCTAGTTTTCATGATTTATCTGCAGGAGTGTGCATGAAAAGCAGAAGTGGAGTAGAAATTGGAAATGGGAAATGTTAAGGAAGCTTCCCATAGGCATGAGGTTGGTTATTTATGATTTGGGTCTGTGGAGATTAGTGGCTTTGGGAATGAAAAGTAAAGGGCAGAAGCAAGGCAAAGTTCAAAGATAATGACAAGCAAACAAACAGCAGTTGGGAAAATTGAATTTCTTACAGTGGGAAGTGCTCAGCCCACTGCACTGGAGAGAAAAATCAATGTTACTTACTGCTCTGGAGTCTGTGAGGGGCGACCAGACATGAAGCTGCGACATTCCTCGGGTGCAGAGGACACCTGGCCTTTATCCACAATGCTTCCTGCCTCTGACCTATGCAAATGGTGCAGTCCACCAATCAAACAGAGCAGGACAGCACTCCTCAATACCTCATGTACTTCATAAAGCAAAACACTCCGTTATAGACAACATATATTGCTTGCAAACCCTATGTCATCATGAGTCTATACTGTATAAAATTTATTTCCTACCATTTGATTCATGACCTAGCTGCCTTATTGTCTAAGAATACCACCATCAATGCAGAGTCATTAACTACAAACAGAATTTTAAATTTAGGAGTTTCCTTTAATCTTGTTAAGTGGCATAATTAAAGGATAGGCATACAATAAATTTATATTTACTAGAAGGAAAAACAATAGGGCACTTCTCAGCAATTTGTATTTTGCCACGTTTAAAATATTACTTACTGAACAGGAGGATATGGTATCAATAATTGCTTTTCCTCTCTGGACAAAAATGTAAATTATTTATGGAAAAGACTAACACAGATAGCATTTCACCATATTGTTGAGAGCTATGAAGTAAAGGTCAACTGCATGCAAGCCTGAGATGAACTGCGCTTTGATTTATAGAGAGGCAGGATTGGTTTGACAGTAAACACATCTTTTGCTACGTCTCCAGTGATACCATTTATACGAGACAGTTCCTCCAGCCCTGCACTAGAGTTACACACCATCCTGTGAACCACATGGACATTGCAACAAATTACACTCCACTGACATAAGGCCACACTAATATTTATAGCTCAAGTTTCTAACCTTTTACTGCCTGGAGTCTTAGATTCTGACTCATTCTCCTCCACCTTTTTCCCTGGTGCCAACTTCTCAGCACTGTCAAGCAAAGCACTGAGGGCCACTCTCCTGAAGACATTCCCATGAGCCTCTTTGATGAATTGGACCAGCTGACGGATGTCACAATACAGCCCCTGTTTGGATGCAAGAAGGAAAGTTTGGGGAAAGTTGTGTGATTAAACAGTTTTCACAGGAAGAGAGGGAGAAATTAATTCCTTAGGCTTAGATCAGCATTAGAATCATTAAAGGAAGACATTTTACTACAACGAAATGGATGGTACCCAGTCTGTCCATTGGTCCTAGCAACATTACCAAGAACCTTGCCTGTCATCCTTAGTATGAAAAAGCCTGGTTACCATGCTTCATATTCAGAAAGTTGGCTGTATCATTAGAAAGACATCAATTTACACTTCAAACCACTGGATTCCCAAGCTTTAATTTTCTCTATTATGACTTCTGAAGAGATGCCTGCCAAAAAAAGGCAATCAGAAGTTTGTTTAGACTAGAGATTTCAGTCCCTCTTTGGCCTCTCCAAATTTTCTGCATCACTGTGATAAAATATGCTAAGTCCTCTAGACACTCCTAACAGAGCCTGATATTCAAGGAGAGTGCATTTTGCTGGACATATTTAACAAATGTGTATGTTGAAGCCCATTTGAACATTAACTTGACTATGGACTAAAGATGATACAGGGCTATTAAAACCAATATATTGATGAATCCACATTTAAAAATATATATAGGACCTTTTTTTCTTAAGATATTAACCCTTTCACTCAGCATTTCCTCCTCTCTCTTCAAGAAGGTAGTTACTGCATTCTTTGCCTTAGGAAAGGTTCATGGCAAAGCAAGACACAGAAGCCTAAGAAATACTTACCTTGGTATCTTTGGTTTTCAAAACCTAAGACCACTGGAACAATCATGCCCACGACCCTTAAAAAATCAGAAGGAACAGTAACTGAGGAAAACATGGAAAGAATGTTTTTTCGGTCCTCTGGGCAGAAAGATCTTGTGCCCTCATTGTGCTCTTTGGGAGCTCCCCCAGAAGGGACAAGACCCCCCAAAACAAGGGTTCCAATTCACCAGAGTGCCCACCCCTAAGCACCCAGCAGAGAGCAGTGCGTGAAATAATATGTATGGACTGATGGTTGAGACCCATGAAGCTTCTCAGGTCCTAGGTCCTACCAAAGACTTGGGATCTTTGCACCACTCTGTGAAGTAAAGAAACCCAAAAATATTGGGGTTCAACTTTTAGCTGTTCTGGTGGAATGTGGAATGGGGTTTCCAAGTCAAAACCAAGACGATTTAAATAAAATTAAGAAATACAGTTATTTCTTCTATACCTGATTTTGCAGACTAAAATGTATAAGTGCTCACACGTATTATAATCAACTTGTCAAAGTACTTCTTGCCGTCACCAAATTAAACACATGGATGGTGCCCATGTTTTTCTCAGACTCCAAGAACTTTGCTGAGGTGGCTTTGACAGTCAGCAAAATTCAATTCCCTTTGGTTTAGGGTTTTAGTTTATCTCAAGTTATGTGAATAGTCTCAGTGGTTTAGAATAGCTTAAAATGATTTCCTTGATTTAGGTAGATTAGCAGATATTGTCAATATGTATAGATAGGCTGATTTCTACATAGAAGTCCCAACATGTAACAAATTGGTAAGAGAGCGAAGTCTACTTTTACTCCCCAGAGAGAACTGAATTCATCTTTCATATGGATTCATCAGCCTTAGTCTACTTTTTGTATCCCAAACCACAATCTCCTTGGCAGCAATTAAACACGAACTTGTTAGGGCCTGGCTCTTCTCCCACACTACTTGTGGGTTTAGTGGTTTAATTAACACAGTCATTTATGAGGGAGTAACTAAAAAACTGAGGTGTTCCATAAAAGAAAACAAGGCTAATGTCAGCAGCATATTTACATTAATTTTTACAGTAAGTGTGGTTTCAAAAATGGTTGGTACAATATTCTTTAATATTTCATGAGCTAATAGACTATGCTCGAGCACCTCTTTCTCTTTAAGGACTTGAACTACCTTGCAACTATCTCAGCAACCACCACTGAACCCATGAGGTGGAGGAGGAAGATATGTCAGTTTTCAAGTAGTTTAATGAGTAACAAGGAGAAATGTGCTACTGAGGCTCCACCATGAATTACTGGTCACTTTGGGAAAATAGAGATTTTTAGCTTTAAGGTGCAGAATTTTAGACTTCAACTTGTCTTTCCCAGGGCCATGGCTGAGAACTTGTCTTAGAGTGGAGACCAAGAACTCCTGTGGGAAGAAGAGGTGAACTTCTCACCAGATTCTCAGGGCTGTGCAATTCATGCGTGGTTGAAGCGCAGCGTGTGATAAGGGATTTAAACATGGCGCTGACGATGATGCCTTCCACGTTTTGGGCTGTGGATTTGTTGTCCACCGTGGTGAAGTTATTTCCAAACCCAGCCTTGTCTGGAATGCAAAGGCACCAATTAAAGGCACTGTTTCCATTAAGCTACACAGGCTAAAGAAGTAATGAAGTACATGGCACCCAGGAATTAGTGAAGGGCTACATGAAATGCAGAAACAAAAGATTAAAGATACCCCTAGGTTTAATCATCTTTACACAGACTTGGAGATAAACAACTCATAGTCTCCCTCAGAGTCTTTACTAGGATATATTTCATCATGTTGTGGAATGTTTCTATTGATACATCTTAGCAAAAATAATCCCTCATTGGAGAGAGAATTTATTTGATTCAGCCTTTCTGGTGGTGAGGAATGCTGGCTTCTCAGTGGAAATCCTTCAGTCATTCAGAAGCAGGGGTGGGGCCAACCAGGTGAATGGGGCAGGAGGAAGCAGAGGGGGAAGGGCCTTGCTGGGCGGAGTTAAAACACTTGCACTGGCAAAAAAAAAAAAAAAAGGAGACCAAGTCCTGCCACGATCTGCATAGAACTTCCAGCAGCTTCTTGCTCCCGGACTCTGTAGGCATTCAGAGAATGAAAACCTATAACCTCTCTTAGAGCCACTTCCTTATGACTCACTGAAATGGGAAATGCCAGTGAACTGAGGCTGTCACTCTCTGGTGGCATTTTATGCCAGTTTTTCACATATCCACAGGCATTTCATAGGGGACACATTAGATATTCCGGAGCCGTGGCAGAAGATTCCTAATGACTGTGAGCCACCTATGGATTGTAGGGTCAGGGTGTGTGTAGCTCCAAAACCAATCAGTTGTGTTTGGCTGGCTGACGCACTGTGAGCCACTTCTCAAGAGTCCCTGGGGGATTCGTCACCTTGGAGTAATACCCTTTGTCACCAACCTCTCACTGTCTGTGTCAGCTGGCAGGGGATTATCCTTAGATTTTACATCATAGAAAGAAATCTTTTGGTCTATGCTTGTAGTTTCTATCTCGAATAGCTTAAAAAAGAGAAAATAGTTTGTAATCAGGAATTTCTCTCGCAGTACCTCGACTACAATTCTCACTTTATTATTTTTTAAAATTTGTAATATGCTCAGCTTAAAACATCTTTGATAATATACATTATTTTAGGGGCTCTATAAAGGAACAACTATTTTTTAAGGGGATCACCAAACAATAAAGCCTGGGATACAAATAGGGAAACTGCTTCCAAATTCATCCAATAGAGCTTCGTTATAAATTAATCAACTATCATACATGTATCATACAAACCATAAAAGGCTATACTAAGAAGTTATTTCTTCCCAGGCTCTAATTAAGATGTACATGTTATTCAACTCAGGCTTCATACAGCATTTTCATTTCATTTTTGCATTTGCATTCGAGTGGCATTGGAGGTGTTTGGTTTATTATGAATGCAATCGGTGTTCACTGGCCCCCTACACCACAGGTCTCTATGGTGGGGTTTTCTTAAAGCCATGAAGTTATAAAATGGTTTGTGGGGCTACCTGTATATCCATTTGACTGTTTTAAAGAAAATTCAGTATATATATGTAGGTGTATATGAGTATATCAAAATTGCGCTACTACTATGTTTATATGTATCTTTTCTTTCCTGTTTTACTTTGTGAAAAAAATCTCCCAAGTACTGTGCCTGGCACATAACAGGTACTCATTTCATATTTGTTGAACTAATGAATATACTCCCTTGTTCCTTGACTTCTGCCTCAGTTGTCATGCAACAGAAAGTTGTGTGGGAGGGAGAGGAGTGCCATGAGTGATGGTTTGACGGGCTAACTGTGAGGATGCCACAGCTTTACCAAATCCCCTTTGCTTAGGTAAGTTGTCATCGCCAAGCCTCCAAAATATAGCATCAAAGACGATGTGCAAGCTTCTCTTATTTATACTTTATTACACACACACACACACACACACACACACACACACACGTTTCCCTCTAAATTCTATCCCCACATATTCAGGGTACTTCTGAAACTCTACCTGCTTCACCACATAGAGGTCTCTCCTGGAACTTGGCACAGCTCTACTTACTGTCAGTGACCGGCTCCATACAAAATCCCAGCAAAGCATGCAAGAAGTCCACTACATTATTGAGAGAGTCTCTGTTCACATAGTCCCTCATGGTTTGTCGGAACTGCATCTTATCTAGCTTGTATAGCTTAGTGAGGCAGCTCTGGGCCTGCAATGAAGGAAGAAAAGTGAAAAGTCACAGGTACCAGCTTAAGCTAGGGATACCGTCAGCCTGAGGCAGAAGCCTGCCGAAGGCAAAGGCCTCCGTCCATCCCTGCTGGCTCGTGCAGGCCAACCCTGCTAGTCCCTCTTGTCTGAGCAAGAGAGGGGCAGAGATAAGCTGAGCAGTGTGAAGGATTTTCCTTGAGAACGGCTGCTCCAGGTAAAACCCAATGTCTAATGTCTAATGCTGGTGCCAATGGAACCCAGTCTTTTCACCAAGATCAAGATTTTAAGATCTCAACGAAAAAAAGCGCAAAGTGTCAAAAATTAGGCAGGTTTCAAAATTGGTCATCCAGGTTTAGAAAAACCTCAAAGGCTTTGTGTAATGAGAAGAAGTGTGCCACTCCCACGTTCAGCTACTTTGAACTTAAATAGATTTGATTGGGCCGGGGGTGGGGTGGTGGTGGTGTGAGAGTGATGTAGGAGGTGGGTATCCAGTGTCCTCTTATCTGGCCCGGAAGGGAAAATCCTTGAAGCAGGGAGGGAGCAAAAAACAAAGGCAGGTCTAGTTTGTTCATTTATGTCTGCATTTGAATGTGAAAGTTTGATAGTTAATAGAAATTGGCCTTATAGATATGAAAACCAAGAAACCATTGGCTAGACCTTAATACTCAAAATTATATTTCATATGATACAGCAAATAATTCCGCCATCTGGCAAAGGGAAAGGGAATAATTCCACCATCAGAACAAACAAACAAAGGAAGCCATTGGCTGCAGAAGGCCACAGACAGAATGTGCAGATACTATCTGGTGTCATTCAAAGCCTCCCAGCCCTCTCCTACCATGAAGAGAAAAATCACATGTGTGCAGTGCTTTGCTGTTTAAAATGCATTTCTTGCTTGTAAGTGCATAACAACCTTTAACTTTCACACCTCTGTGATTTGATGAGCCTCCCAATACTACAATGGAGGAAGCTGAGGCTCACAGAAGTCGAGGACTTTGTCCGAGTTGACACGGTTCACAGCAGAGCCAAAATTAGGAGTCAGAGTCTTGCCCTTTATTGTGGTTATTTCTCTTATGATCCAGTAGTCCTATGAAGAATCCAGACAATGACTGGGGCAAACATATTTAGATACCACCCACCTTCAATGGGTGGTCAGAATGAATTCCCTTTCAAAAAGAATTTATGATGATGGATGAATAGAGATTAGTTGGTATCTTGAAGACACATTCTGTGTAAGAGATATAAGGAAGTCCATGACAAAGGAATGAAATGGGGAAATAACAGGAGAACACTCTAGGTTGAGGGAAAAGGCTAAGGATCAAGGAAAGGGAGAAGACTGGGTGAGGAAGACCTTAATTGAGGATGGAAAACTTTGGACAACCAGGCACAATCATGGAAGTAAAATTGGAAAAAGCAATCCCTAAAAATTCAAACTTACAAGGTAGGCCCTTAATAGTCTCCCAGAAGAAAAGTTAAGTTATATCACTACTTCAACAAATCAAGGCCCAGAGAAAGATTCTGGAAAAAATTTGAGAGGAAATAGAAAGATTTTTCAAAGGCTGAAACTTGGAACGAGCAATAAACTTCTTGGGTTGACCTTGCTGTAATCCCCCCATGTGTATCCCAAAGTCAGGTGAATTGAAAATTGTTTTCATTCTCCCTTTACCAGGTCCTAGAATATAGAGAAATTGGGTATTTTTATTCCAGAGAGGTTACTGGTTGCTAGATCTCATTTTTTCCCCTTACAAAATAAGTGCTGCTTGCTATAAAATTATGTTTTCAAAGCATTTACATAGAATATTTCCTGCATGAAGAAGTATTTAATCATTATCCCATAAAGAATTTGCGAAGGTCTTATTGCTATACTTATGCAGCACTTTAAAATTCTGGGTTGGAAAGCCCTGAAGCACAAATTATCCTATCTTCTCTACAAAATACATGGAAGACAGCATTGCTTCAAATCTACTCTTTAGAGGGAGGCTCAAGTATTTGGATTCTGAATGAATATTCTGAACTTCTCCAAGAGATCTAAAACTGTCAGAATGAATTCCCTTTCAATAGTTCGGGACCACCAGCAAATGATTAACCTAAAAAACACATGTTGGAATTATTAGGCATTTTGATGTATATCATTAAAGTAATCTATTTCTTCCTTCCTTCCTCTCTCCCTCCCTCTTTCTCTCTCGTTCTCTTTTCCTCCCTTCCTTCCTTCCTTCCTTCCTTCACGTACAGAGGCCCTGATCTGGTAGAAGTAAGAAATATTCGTAACATCTTAAAAGTTAAGTAACTTCTGAAAATTCGGTGTTTTGGAAATTTGTGAAGGCCCAGCTTCTTGAATTAGACTTTCCCAGGGATAATGTCGCAACTTTGTATCTCTTGGACAATGTGTTTGCTGAGCAAGAAGAGGCAAATATAATCCCTATAATGAGTATTAAACTGGGCTACAAGAGAATGGAAGAGTTGCCCTGTAAGTCAGGAAAGCTGAGAAGGCAGGTAAAAAACTGTCTGGACAGCCTGATAGGAAATGTTCAGTAGCCTCATGAGGAAAGCATGGCGGACTACTAAACAGCATATGGTCTCTCAAGTGGCTTCTGATCCAACCAGTCCTATTTTCTCCAAGTCTAGAAAGACAGGATCTGGTGTCAGATTCAGTTTATACCTCCAGCTAAAGCATGACACTTATTATATTTAATGTGTCATTTCATGGAATTGGTCTTCTGTATGAGGAGTGATAATGTTTTCGTCATGAGGCATTTATTCATACTGTGATAGAATTAAAAATCAAACAATAAAGATCACATACACATGCTCAAAGATAGGCCAATGTCAGCTTTCTATTGCCTTATTATTATTTTGATTTTTAAATTTGGGGCCTCAAAATCTAGATCTTGGTCAAAGTGGTCACGTTTCATAATTTAGAAGTTAATTACTGTGAATATAACCCCCCCATACAATCTATGAATATAATACAACATAAAGAGTATAAAAGAGACAAGGATGGATAGATGGATAGATGAGAAATTAAGAAAGAAACCCAGCATGCTAGTACTGTGTGAACATTTCATGACAAAAACTAATACCAAGGAAAAAATGGGTTGGCATTAGATGTTGACATGATCCTAAAACTCTGCCGTCATATGCCAAAGGGTTTCCTGGACTCAAATTTGCACAAAACCCTTATTTTCAGGAGGGTATTTTCTTATGAGTTCAATTCAAATGCATGTATGAGGCAACTGTCCCAGCGTGGACTTGCTATGGAGGTGGGTTATTGCTCAAGAGTGAAGGGAAAAGTAGCAATCAGCTGAGGCAAATGAAAATGAGCTGGAATAAGACCATGTTCCATGACAGAATTATGTTTTGCAAGCCCAAACGCAGAGTTTCAAGTTTCACACAGTTCAAAGGGACGTGATCTCAAATACACAGGAGTCAAGGCTCATTCTCAAACAAAGCAGCCAGAAAGTAACGGGCTACTTTTATAGTCCTGTTTTGTCCCAATAAGGGCCATTTTCCATGTCTATGTAAGAATGACAAACTAAGTCCTAAACTTGGACCCCGTTCTTTAATATAAAATATGTTTCTATAGTACCCAGGCAGATGATTAAAAAGTCATTTGTCACAGCCCATCAGAGGCTTGTTAAATATATTCATCTTTGCAAAGGTCTTTCAAACTCTAATTCACACATTCCAATTATACACCCTTTCACCAACTGGGAGTTGGCCTGCCCTAGGCAGAAGGCAGAAGCGTTTTCTGCCAATTAAGCTCTCCTAGGCCTGGGTTTTTGAGGTCTTGAGATATGTTGTGGGAATCTTCCCACTCCGAATCAGCATTAATCATCCCTATGAAATACAATACTTTTCAGGGAACACTGACCCTCATTGTCAAAGGACTCATTCCTAAATTGGAGGCAGGGAAGAGGGAGAGGAAATGGAATCTACTGTAATTCTCTTACATTCTCTCGGAATACCTGGTGTCTCAGACGATCTCCAGAGAGCCCTCGATGTCCTTCTCCGCAACCATAGGCACATCCCAAAGACTTCACTATTTTGATGAGCATGGTAAGAGCAAGCCTATGGTTGCTTACAGGTGTACTTTCATCCTAGAAAAGTCACAAAGCCCTTTTGGTACTGACATTCCATTCTGTGATTAAACCAAGTTTTATGTTTCATGGTGAGCACGTACAACTTGAAAAACAGAATTGCCAAGGGCTCAACAAGCAAGTTAACCTTTCTAAAATCCAGAATGCCTTTTAAAAGAAAGAAAAATGTGCATTTTGATCACCCTCTAGTGCTAAAGGATATGAATGTATACCTCTTGATTAGAAAACATGCTTTCTGTATCCTCGGCAGACTATCAGAACCACCCAGAGAGACAATGGGGACTATCAGTGATGAAGGCAAATAGATTTTCCCAAAAGCTACCCTCATTATCAGGCTTCTGATAGTACCACCAGGCAATGATTATTGCTAAATTTCTGGAACTGATCAAAGTCTGGAACTTTGAAATCACATGGCAACTTCTGACATTTTTAAGGGACTTTCTGATTTTACATTTTCACTTCATTGTAATACTCACGCATCAGCAAAGTGAGAATATAAAGAAATTTGTCAACATTCAGCTTGTTTCTTCCTTTGAGGGTAAATAGGAAGCCCTCCTGAGACGAATAATGAGAATGGTTATCATATCTCTTTTGCCCCATTTAATCCTTGTTGTTAGTGGAGGATGCAGCTTCCAGAAAACTTCTGTGAATTATCTCCAAAGAGGCAGAAGGATCCTAATAATTTCCCTTTCTACATCGGTTTACTGCGCAGAACAAAGGAAATAATGGATAAGCATTGTTCTGTAAATGGTGAAGGGCTTTTCCATTGTCATGTGGATCAGGTGGCTATGCAAACGATGAGGTCACACATTGAAAGTACTCCAATGTGGGTAGGGTATGAAAGAGATGGAGTTATCTAGACATCATCCATAATGTGGGGTAGACTCCACTCCCCTAAAGTTATGCAGTTGCTCCTTCTTTTCTAATCTCCAGGCTCATGTAGTGGATGCAGTGCTGAGATGCTCCGTGCAGAACCGAACATTCTCTGAGCTTGGAAGTGTTGCTGGCTGACAGCTCTCTAGGGAGATCCTATCCTGCCATTGCTCTTAGCTAAAGGACAGCTGCCTCACCTAAGGTTAATGCTCTTCTTGGTAGCAGTCTGCCTCCAGTGGCTGGTCAAAGGCATAATGAGGGTGGGGGGTATACAGGTGGGCTCCCTTCCTCCACTTGGAGATTCCTTTGAAGAATCATCCTCACTTTAGAGGTCCCTGTGTGATTGTCTGAGTTCTCTGTTACAAGTTGCAGTTCAACTGCTCCCTCTATCTCATCCTGCTTCTTTTACACCTCATAGATGTTGATCCTGAGAGGACATCCCAGGAAACTTCCTGCACACACATCTCCACATCTAAGTCTGTTTCCTGGGAACTCTATAGATTGAATGGTTGCAAATGAAAGACTCAGACTTACCAATAAACATTTATTTACTTATTATATATATATATACCAATTCAGAAATGTTTTAGTTTGGATGCAAATCTTAGCTCCATAACCTTGGGCCAGCCACTTAACCACTCCATTTCATACGAAATGGGAATCATAATAATACCTATATCATACAGCAGTGAGGCTAACACGAGTCGAAACACGTAAGACATACAATAACAGCAAAACAAATGTTAGTTATTATTTCTAGGTGTGGGACACTACTCTCCTTTGAGGCAACTTTGTGCAAATTAGAAAATGCATTCCTGTGGGTGGATGAGTTAGAAAAAGATGAGTCCTTTTAGTAGATGCAGCACTTGGTTGGACAGCTCAGTGAGCAGAGCTTGGACTGGATTTCAGTCCTTCTTGGTCCTGACTTAGCCATGAGCCCTTGTGTGGTGCACAGACTACACAGCCAAAGGCAGTAAGTAGTGCCTCAGAAAAGTTCACCCTGGGTAGGGCCTGATTTGGAGGATTGGCTTACGTCCATTTTTAGATTACTATATGTTCCTTAAAAAAAAAAAAAAAATCCCTAGCTACAAAAGCTCTTGGTAAATATCTATTCAGGTTTGATTTTCTTTACATCTTCAGATGTCCTTAGGATTTAGTTTCCTCTAGTAGGAGACATTCAGAAAAATGTACCAAGCTACAGGCAGAAATCAGGACAGATATTAAATAACATTTCAAGCTCTCAGTATTAGTTAGTAGCATCTATAGAAATAGAAATTAGATCTTCCTTTCTGAATAAATTTCCCATGCTTCTGGTATTACTAGATTGTAAAATTAGATAAACTCTCTTGATTTCACTGAAAATAACAGAGATTTTGGGCAGAACAGACCTGTATAAATCACAAATACATGCACTTAACCTATGGTTAGGTTTTATTTTATAAATTCTTTGTCTTACAAAGAATATTATTTTTCAGAACTAACTACAAAACATTGACATCTTGGTTGCTGTTTTGGAGACCACATAATCTGACTTCAAGAAATTCCATCTAATTAAGAGTGATAACTTCAGTCAAAATAATGGTTATATTATCTAGTATAATAATTATATTTTAAATAGGCAAGAGACTTGCAGGTCAACAATAAGAAATCATATGCAGATACCAATTGGATAAAATTTTAGAACTCAAAAAATATAATACTATAATAAACCTCAGAAATTCTTAAGATACATGACAAAGCCCCCTTTAATTTAGTTGGAATATCTAAGCTTTACTAATAAAAACCTATCAAAATTTCACAACTCTTATTTTTTTCTTTCTATTTTCCCTTGAATAGTATAATGGATATAATACCATCTATTATTTCTTTGAGTAGCCAGCTTAGGTTGGTAGATAAAACATGGAAATTTAGTTAGAGTAAATTCTGAGGAATTTTGGATTATCCTCAGTGATGTATGAGGAGGTAAGAAGTTGGGAACCTTAAGTACTGGAAGATACTGTCAGAATTGGAAAATACACACGGGATGCCTAGGTGGCTCAGCTGGTTAAGCGTCCGCCTTTGGCTCAGGTCATGATCCTGGAGTCCTGGGATCAAGTCCCTCATCTGGGCTCCCTGCTCAGCGGGGAGCCTGCTTCTCCCTTTGCCCACTGCTCTCCCTGCTTGTGCTCTCTCTCTCTCTCTGACAAATAAATAAATAAAATCTTTTTAAAAAAAGAATTGGAATATATACATTTATGATTAAGGCAGAGGAAGAAAATCTTAAAGAAAGGGTTCAGGAACCCAAGAATATTGGAAAAGAATATTTGGATCAGAGACCCAAAATATTAGGAAGATAGTAGACAATGAGATGAAGAAACACAGATGATAAATGCACATTAAAAATGGATCAAGTAGGACTAGAAAGAGATGGAGAAGAAATTATAAGAGGAAGGAGCACCACAACACTTATTAAGATGGACAATTCATAGTTTAGATAAGTATGTAGATCGTAGAACTCTGTACCGTGTCATCTTACACCTATAAACACCTGACCTGATGCGTACATCATGACCTGTCAGAGATTCAAATCTGTTAATTTCAACTTGTTAACAGCATTTTCCAACAAAAGCCCTGAACTGAAATCAGTGTAAGTTATGTGAATTTAATCTTTTTTCTTTTTCTTTTTTAAGTAGGCTCCATGCCCACCATGGCACCGTGGAGCCCAATGCAGGGCTTGAATTCACAACCTGGAGACCAAGACCTGATGAAATTAAGAGTAGGACGCTTAGCTGACTGAGCCACCCGGGAGCCCCAGACTATGGTAATTCTTATTTAAAACCCAAATGAAAGGAAAAAACTAATTTTTGGCATTGAGTGCAGAGATCATAAATGAGGTGTTGCCAAGGCAAAGGGAATTAAATTCAGGAATAATCAATAATAAGAAAGCTAAAAATAAGATGTGAAACACTGAAACATGAGGGCACCCAGGCTAGTCTTTGAAAGCAACACCAATAAACCAAACAATTAACTGAACAAAATTCTTCCCTTTCCTCAATAGTGATTGAAATTGGCTGTCCAAAAATGTGTTCCTTACATCAAGAGAAAAAACATTATCTTGAGGAAAAATTACACTGCTTGTTATGGACTGAATATGTTTCCCCCAAATTCGTATGTTGAAGCTTTAACCTCCAGTGTGATGGTGTTTGAAGATATGGCCTTTGGGAGGTAATTAGGATTAGATGAGGTCATGAGAGTGGGGCCCTAGTCTGATAAGATCAGTATCCTTATAAAAAGACACACCAAGAGAACTCTCTCTCTCTCCTTCCGTGTGTGTGTGTGTGCGCGTGTATACAGAAAAAAGAGGCCATGTGAGCACACAGCAAGATGGCAGACACTGACAACCCAAAAGAAGAAGCTTCAGAAGCCTCGCTGTCACCTTCATCTTGGACTTCCCAGCCTCCAGAAATGTGAGAAGTGAATTTCTGTTGTTTAATCCACCTGATCTATGGTATTTTGTTATGGCACTGTGAGAAGAAAACATTGCTCAATTTGGTCAGACCCTGAAAATCTTGAGAAAGAGGCTATTCTTGGCAGACTGAGAGTGATGGTAATGTAGTGTAACCGAGATACTACCCTGAAGAAATAACATGACCAGGAAATTAACTCTAACACTGCTTGAATGTCAGTGGTTTTTGAATTGAGAATACCGTTTCATCTAACCGTTTTTACTAATGCCTGGGGAGAACCCACTGAAGAGATTTCTAGGCTCGTGACTTTCTTCAGTGACTAGTTGTGATTCTGAGTCAACAAATTCCTGGCAAGCAGGCACTGGAAAGAAATTAGGGGCAACATTTCATGAGAACACAGAAGGTGGCTCAGTCATACCTTCTCTTGGTTCTTATCATTCTTCTCATAAGGTCCACCTCCGCCTCCTCCACCTCCTCCTCCATCACCTCCTCCACCTCCTCCATCTCCACCTCCTCCTTCTTCTCCTCCACCATCTCCAGCTCCACTAACCGAAGGGCCCCCGAATCCACAGGGTGAGCTTCCTTTGAACTGGAAGGTCCCCTCACTGGCTCTTTTTTCCATAGTCTCATTTTCCTTGTTTTCACTCTTCTTTCTGTTCTTTTCTACACAAGGCACCACACCAAGTTGAAGCAAGCATTCAACAATGTTTAGTGCCACATCACAGATGCGAGAACTGATATCATGATTCAGGACAAGATAAACAGCCTTCAGAACCACCTGGGGATGCGGGGAAGACAGAGACGAACAGAGGGTGATAAATTTGCCTGAACTACCTCTTCCTACATAGATTTGGTTATTCTGTTTAATCCATTTCCTTTAGGCTGTTCTGTGTACTTAAGCATAAATAATTCAGGTAATTTTCAAGTGTACCTATTTAAATCGCACTGGGACCTTGTGTATGTGCTTAACATAGAGTATAAGTCACCCAAAGACTTAAAATGTATGTGTGAAAAAAAATGTATGTGTGTATTATCTCACTTAAGTATTCCAAAACCTGCCATAACACAGACAGTTAATAGGGATACTGAAGAAAAGTGAATTAATGGGACCATAATTTTTCATTCAAAAGGAAACCTGTTCAACTGATTTTTTAAATCAAAGTGCTTTACTCCTCTGCCTTTCACTGTCTGTCAATAATGGATAAAGAACAATGATTTCCATATCCACATGATAGAGGAACATTTAGGCATTCACAATTGCATCATTATTTACACTTCAATTTTAAATGCAAAATATTTGCATGTTTAAATTATGTCTTTTCATAGATTTTAATATTTTAAATTATTTGCCGAGCCCGTTTTCTACTGTGAAATAAAAAATTTTGTGAACTATAATTGTAAACTATAACAACCCTTTCATTTGCTAATAACTATAATCAAGACAGGCGTTCTTGAGAAGGCAAGTTTAAATCTTTTAATGGGCTTCTATTCATTTTCCCTTGCTACCCAGGAGGTTTGCAGTCATGTTGCTTATATAATGAAAGAAAACAAACTGAGAACTTTTTACTCTTATTCTAGAAAAAAGGGACTTAGCACATACACATTTATGTATATTTTATATATGCATATCCAGGATGTGATAATGTTTTTGGATTATAAAAATATTCTGAGATCAGATCACATCTCATGTCATGCTTGAAAAAAAAATAAAAAGGGAAAAGTGCCTCTGTGATGGTTGACACATTTGTGAAATTTTTTATATGGGTAGCCTTTTCATTTTAAGGTTCAACACTGCTAAGAATCTATATGCCCATTTTATAGCTGTATAAAAACTAGATCAAAGAGTCATTATCTTCCAAGCTTTGGTAAGAGAAATTCTTGCTTCTTACCGAAAGATCTAGCATGCCATTCTTGTGGACAAAGTTATTGGTCCCATCAATATGCTCTGTGTCCTCTAAGTAGCTGTAGTTTATGCAGGAGTCTGTGAGGCTTCGGGGCAGGTTCGCACATGCGAGGGGTTCATGTGGCATCTCTGGGATAGGCACCTGGTTGCAGAGCTTCCTCATATGCTCACTGAAAAAGTCTGCGTAGCCTACGTTGAACGATGCCAGGGTAGTGTTGAAGGTTGCAACTGTGATTGTGGAGATCTGGGATCGCACTAATAGAAAGAAAGCAGTGTCTTAATTTTCCCCATATTAGCTAGCGACATCGTGTCAGACAGTTACACTCTCCTGACCACAGTCACAGCTGAGGCTGTTGTAGATGTTTGACTTGTAATCTCAAAGTTATTCTCAATTCACACGGAATTGCCTCAAGCATCAAGGCCATGTAACATCTGGTAAATAATGAAGATTATAGAAAATGTGAATTCCAACTGGCTTCCTCAAGACCCAGGCTAGAGTTTAACTGCAACTGGTGGATTTTACCCAGTCTTAACATGGCAGATCCTACTGATACAGTAGGATCTATGCATATTCAGGATTGGCTAATGATTTTAGCATTGGTTTAGTTGAAATACTTCCCCACTAGTTTGTGGCTGGTAAAATATTTGGTTTTATCCAGCATATTTAAGCAACAGCAAATAAGGAGGACTTTTTTCTCCTTTGTTCAAGAGTAATGGAACATAAATTTGTGTTGGTAACTAACTGATATCATCAAATACTTGAAACATACTCCGGGGAAAAGAGGGCTTAGATTTCTACCCATAGGTTAAGAGTACAGAATAAGAGCCCATTTCAGATTCCACCCAGACACACATGTTTTCTCCACATAAAGCATATAAGGCACATATTTGAAATAGCAGCTGTCTGAAAAAAGAACCCAGAGCCCTGGAAGGTAGTGACTTTCCTCCCATTGAAGGTGGACAAGCCCTTTCAAGGGACATCATACAGGGGACCAAAGTACTGAATGTAACTGTCTTCTGAGTCTCTTCTAGCCCCGTGGGTCTGTGACCTTTTGAAAACAAAGATGAGTGGCTTGCTTCACCTCTGAGAGGTATGGTGTTTGCAGTGTGCCATCAGATAGCTTTTGCTACTAGGAAAATCCCAAGAATGGCTCACAAGTAAATTACCCAGCAATGTAATACATGAATGCAAGTTTTTAAAAAGTACAAGGAGCCAGATTGCAATGAAGATGGAACATGGAGTAAAAACAGGAAACAGGAAAAGGAACCTGAACTCCCGCCTGCAGGTGCAGCCTCCGACCCACCTTCCTTGACGGTGTTTTCTCCGTGGCTGTTAGAGTGATCTGGCAGGTCACTCACCAGGGTGTGGTGGGAGTGTGAGTGCCTGGCACTCAGGCTCTCCATCTCTGTGGCTGCATCCGAACTGCCCCGCCGGGTAAATTTCCCTGAGATGGACAAGAGCACCACAAGAGGGTTTAAAAATGAAAGAATCTCTGCTGAGATGTTGTCTTTCCAAAGGACGGCAGGGAGAGTAAAGGGTCATTAGGAAGTGCATGAGGCACAGCCAAGTAGCAGGCATTGGATTTATTCTCGGAATAGTCAGGGTCAAGATGATGGATGAAGCTGCCTGTTATAAGATCAGCCCCAATCTGGGGCGCCTGGGTGGCTCAGATGGTTAAGCGTCTGCCTTTGGCTCAGGTCATGATCCCAGGGTCCTGGGATTGAGCCCCACATCGGGCTCCTGGCTCAGCGGGGAGCTTGCTTCTCCCTCTCCCTCTGCCTCTCTCCCTGCTCATGATCTCTCTCTCTCTGTATTTCTGTGTCTCAAATGAATACATAAAATCTTAAAAAAAAAAAAATCAGCCCCAATCTAAGCCAAATGTCAAAAACCATAAATGGAATCCCAGTTAGCTGTCAGTTTCTGATTTTAAGCTGGCTTTCTTAATATGCCATCCAGAAAGGAAAAAAAAAAAAAGCTTTTTTTCTTTTCTTTACATCTTCCTTTTCTAATATGCAAATTAAAGTCTGCCTTTGGATTCACAATGAAAGCTAATGCACAAGATCATTTAAGGCCACATTTCCACATCTAGAGTCCTTAAGAAATAGGGCCATTACCTGCCTAATTACAGGGTTCTTCCATTTTTAATTAAATTATCTGCATTCCTTTGGTACTAGAAGCTAGCATCTGGGCCCACATTTCTTGACTAAACTGTTCAAGAAAGATGCAGATTTGCCCCGGAGCCCTAGATCCAGATTTCTAAACAGGTCACTCAAGCTCTGCCCTACTTTGAAAAGTCCTTGTTGTCACCTAAAATGGTGGTTTGCCAGCCTCCTTTTTCAATGCCTCGCCTGTCTTCTCCAAGCCCAGAGAAACTTCCGAAGGAGAATGTGCTTCTGGTGGGGGACACATCCAGGTGGTCCTCGTGAAGTAGGAATGGCACTCCCATTCTTCGAGGCCTCCTCTTCCCTGTGTGGTGGAACGGGATGGAGCCTTTCCTCTCTCGGTCTTCTTTGCGGCTCTTGAACTATGAGGATGAGAGGTAAAGGGTTAGGCACAGGCCAAAGGAGAGGTGACATTCTACTTCCCCAAGGGCTCCATAATCTGCAGTAAAGTACAGAAATGTTCCAGGAAGCAGAGACCCAGAAAGTCAATGAGTATCACTCAATAGAGATGGGTGAAATTTCCATAATGCCTTAAAAGAGTGAAAGAAACAAAGCAAAAGGTAACATATTCCCTGGGTCTTTCTGTTGGGTTGGGTTGTCCCTGGACCAGCGGCATCAGTATCAACTGGGAAACTATTAGATATACAAATTCTCAGGTTCAACCCCAGACACACTAGATCAGAAACCTAGAAGATAAGGCCCAGCAGTATGTGTTTTAATAAGCCCTGTAGGTGATTCTGATAAATGTTAAAATTTGAGAATCATGAGGTAGAGTATAGGATCCTAGAGTCACCCCTTGGACCAGCCAGTATTTTCTGTTCCATTTTTCCAGGATTGAGATCAATTTTTCCAGCCAGACGACTTCAAGTGTGTGCCACTGTCCATAAGGAGAGTCAAAAAAAATACAAAGCATGAATTGGTACAAACCCATTACTCCTACCAAACAAGTTCAAAATCCAGTATAAATAAGAGTTTAGAATTTCTTGGGAAGCTTTTAAAATATACCAATGTCTGGGCCTAACCTGCGGCAATTCTGACCTAATTTGTTTGGGTTCAGGCCTGGGCACATGAATTTTTTATGGCTCCCCAGAGATTCTCACGTGTAGTCTGTACTGAAAACATATTCCCCCCGGATGATTGACATTTTTAGAAAAACTACAGCCCTTGCCTATCATTACATTAGCAATGAAGGTATACATGACTGCTTGCATAGCAACACTCTGAGCTCATAGATAAGTTAACAATATGTTCTGTGCCCTTCACGAACACAACTGAACTAATCATTTTGAAAAATAGAAAATGAAGCTACTACACATACATTATTCTACACATATTATTTCCTAGCTGGTTTGCTCCATATATTTACAAAAAGAGAGGTGGAATGGTGGACTCATAAAAGCATGAACTAGCTTGAACAAGACCTAGTTTTCACAAACTACCAAAATTTCTAAGGCTCAGCTCCTTTCTTTCTTGAGAATAGTTAACATTTATTGAATACTTACTAAGTGCCAGGCACAGTAAGGACTTTACTTGCATTATCTCACTTAATCCTCATAATCTTTTGAAGTAAGTATATTATGTACCCAATTTACAAATGAAGAGACTGATACCTAGTATCATTTGACCAGGATGGCAGAGGTTACAAGTGGCAGGGCAAGAATTTGAACCCTGATTAGGTGACTCCTAAGTGCACACTCGACTCCACCTTTAATTTCTCATCTTTAGAGTTCTAGTGGATGCATAATAAATGTTTATTGAATGGAAACCTATGCTAAGACCTATAACAAGTTGTGAGGGTAGGAAATCTAGTGATTTGTTGTAAGGATTTACTACTTTATTTACAGAGTTTTGTTTGTTTTGTTGTCTTTAAATTGGAGATGACTTCAAGAATAAATATTCCATGATGATCCCATCATTCTGAGTAAGACTTCAGTAAGACTCAGTTTCTTAGGTGCAAAATGTGGAAATTTAGGATCTCATTGAATTAAATGAGAACCATTTATACAAAATGCTTGATAAAATGAAATGAACCATACGAATATAAGTCGCCATCACGGCTACCACAACTACCTCCACTACCACACTACTGTAAGCACTCTACCCACATCATCGGGATTGAGCTTGGTAACACTGAGAATGGGAAACATTCATGTGCACAGAGGGACTCGCACAAGGTCATGCTGCAAGCCAGTGCTATAAGTGGGGGCTGACCTCTCTCCTCAAGGTTTCTTTCCCAACCCACCCCATTCTGCAGCATGACCTCATGTCCTACTGATTTTTGCAATTACCAAAATATTAAAGAGCATAAGTGGTTCTACTCACCTTCTTAAAAATGTTCATGCCAAGGTCTGAAGAAAGATCTGGGACTGCAGACCTACGTAAATTGGTCAACGAAACCTTAGAAAAGGCCTCAGGGCTAAGAGATTTTTCCTCTTCATTACACTTCATGGTGAGATCCTTAATAGACAATAAAAGTAGACTTCACAATCAAGGACTTAGGGCTTTATATCCAAAGACTTTTCTTATTGAGATGTCATATTTTTAATAGAAATGTGTTTAATGTTTTGATATCTATGAAGTATTTAACTTGTGGGTCTAGACTTTTAAAATCCATATCCTGCTATGGAGGAGATACATTATATATTAACCGTAACCCCTGTCTGGGGTTTTTAACAGTGAGAACGTGAAGCTCCATATTTGGGAAAGCTAAGAAAAGAGGGAGGAGACAGGTATCTTATCTTCTCTTTTCATCAAAGTTTTTCTGTTTAATGGTTCACCAAAGGAGATTTTTAATTTGGGCAGAATCATCTACTACTAAAACAGAGTATGTCTCCTTTTCACTCTAATATTGCTCATGTTTATTTTCAGAATATGTAGACTTTTTCAGACATAGCCAATTCATATTTAAGTAAACCAAACAATTGGAACATACTGCAAAGCACAGTTTTTTTCTCTCCATATCCAGCACACATGGTATCAATGAGAAAGAGGGAAAGAAAAAGTGTTCAAGCTGATATTAGCATGTTCATTTATAAAAAAGTGATTTTCAGGGGGATATCATCAAATTGGTATACAGTCAGTTTATTTTTCCAAACATCTATAATAAATAGCAAGACTATATATCCAAAGGCAATATTTCTAATTACTATACTGAGGTGCTAAAAAGTTTTGAGCTATGCAAAAGAAGGTAAACCCTATTCAGTAAAATTCTAGTGTCACACATTTCATGATATCAGTAATTAACAGTTGTATGTGAGAACTATCTATTAACTAGCACTTCTATTGGGAAATTTTCCATTATTTTGGGCCAACAGAGTCTTAACTGTAGATTAGTGCGAGTAGAGGTATTTAGATACCCTTCTTTGAGTGGTAAATTAGATGCTAAGAAAGAAGCAAAAGGGTCTAGCAATAAAAGATAGAAAGGAAAGGATAATAGGATCAGAGTAACCCACCAATAAGTAGTCAGGGCTGGAATGAAGAGATGGATGCATAGGAGAAAAAGAGAATCTGTTATGGCCAAAGTTGTTGAGTCAAAAGACAGTGGACTGAGTTTCTCTTACTTGGGTTTTGTGGGTGTTCACTAGTGAGGGAGCTGCTGCCACCATCGAACTGCTCCTGGGTCTGGGCAGGAGAGGAATATCTGGTTCTGGAGGCTTTTCAGGCTTCTCTTCCAACATGTGCCGCAGCCTTTGTAGATAGTACATCAGAGACCACTGAGTGCCTTCCTCAGACCAATGGGGTTGGAGTAGGCAGCGAAGAACAGCAACGTCAAAGTAGGTGGCATAGCGGGACCTTTGGCATGGAGGTATCATGAGAGAGGCTCTGTTTCCAGTGACAGAAAGAAGATGATTTTATTGGCAAACATTCCAAGGGGTGACACAACATGGCTTGTAGCTCTGCTTTTCTCATCTGCTTACTTATTCATCCACTTATCTTTTGTGTCGTTTACTCTACTATTCTCCCAACTGGTTTCACTCATTTCACTTTTGCTAGATACTTCCTGGAAGTAGAGCGGTTAGAAAGAGTTTTAAAGGATAGGTAGGAATCAGCTAGGCAAAGTTGAGGATGGGGCAGGAGGGCACATCAGCATTTCAGTCAGAGGAAACCATGCCTACAAAGGTGGAGTTAGAAAACAAAATCATGAGTTTTGGGGAGGTGGGGGAGAGTAAGCAATTGGTAGTAGTTGGTGAGTAATTTGGGTGGTGGGCGATGAGGAGAGTCTATAGAAATAGATGAGCTTCAGATTGTGATGTTCCTTTTATACAATGCTATCAGGTTTTTTTTTTTTACCTTGATAGAAATGGGAGTATTTGTATATATTATTGGATATTTCAATCTATTATTGGTGATTCTAATATATAAAAGAACCAAAGAAACTGCAAAGTACTAAACAAGCAAAAGTTAGGTTATGAAGAAAATTTTCAAAATTTTGAAATCATTTTGAAAACTCTATAGCTATATATTCATATAAAATAGCAAGACTAATTTTAAAAAATCTCAAGGTTTTGAAATTCTCTTATTCAATTTAAACACATGATACAGTCATTCTTTAGTGTTCAACTTAATTACGCTACAAAATAGGTTTATGCAATTACTAATGTAATATATCATCCTAAGTATCTTAGGGAATGTGAAGATATATGTTTAACTTCTTCATATTGAGTAACATATGGTCCAATGAATGACAGCCAATAAACAACAAATTATAAACTGAGAGCTCCTAGGATCCAAAATGAAACCTTACATCTAAAATCTAAACTTAACTCCCAAACACAGTTTCTTCCTGAGTTAGGTGATGCAAAAGGGAAATTTTTGTACCCTGCTATCAACTAGCAAATGGCACAACCCACACATGGAGAACTTCAGAAAAAAAAAAAATGCGGGCACTAAGAAGTGAAGAGAAGTTTTCCTGAACTTCCCAGACCCATATTTTTTTTAACTGAAAGTTATGGATCATTATTGGTTCAAGAAATTAATTCAAAAGTATATGACTACTATTGAAATGTTAACTAGAATAAAAACTATCAGAATGCAACAAATGGAATAAGAATTTGTATGCTTGATGAAACTTATTTCACCTCATGCATTGTCATTAGTCATGACACAAAGTAGATTTCTTTTTTTTTTTAAAGATTTTATTTATTTATTTGAGAGAGAGAGAGAGAGCATGAGAGGGGATTGGGTCAGAGGGAGAAGCAGACTCCCTGCTGAGCAGGGAGCCCGACGCGGGACTCGATCCCGAGACTCCAGGATCATGACCTGAGCCGAAGGCAGTCGCTTAACCAACTGAGCCACCCAGGCGCCCATAAAGTAGATTTCTTACCATGAGTCACAGTAAAAAGTTTAAATACGCAAACCCAGACCATGTCTGGGTCTAATCTTGAGTATTTTGATTGACAAGTAGGAAACTACACAGAAGTTAAAACAACCACATAAGGTGCCGCAATACTAATTATTTAAGTGAGTTGGCAGTCATACAAGAAGTTTTCTACAATCAGCGAAGTTCCCATATATGTATGTTATGCTAGAACTTATCCTTTTTCCAGGGACCTAGAATACTCTTTGAATATCAACTGCATGTCAACTTTCAGTCCTTCAGAAAGTCCCACAGATTCTCCTTCCAACCACTTCTCATCAGGTCCACAGACACCAACATCTTGCGTTAGGCTTATTGTAATTACTTCCTACTAGTCTCATTGCTTCTTCTCTGGTTCCTCCTCTCCTCTCCTCAAACCCTTCCAATGGATTGTTAAATCATGCTTAAAATAAAATGCAAGCTTCTCATAGTAGTCAATATGACCTGCATAATCTGGCTGTGCATACCAATCCAACCTCTTTACCATGATTGCCATGGCGTACCAAATATTTATTTGCTGCCTCTTAGCTCCAAATGCATCTTTCTTCTTGCTCTGTGAAAATGGGCCAGGGATCTTTAAATATTTTTCCACTGATTTCTGGTATGATGTTTAGCTTGGTCAGTAGATGAAATGGAAAAGGTATTGCAGGAAGAAAGAATTTTGCTTTCTCGCCCTGGTGTACTTGCTCAGCACGTTCCTATAATGCGTGTACAGCTTCTCCAGTACCAGGCTCCTGTAGTGTTTATGGGTTGTCTAGTGCTTAGCTCCTGCAGGGCACGTGGCTTCTGCCACATGGGTATGTTTTCTAGAACCAGACTTCTGCAGCACTCACAGCTTTCCCTTTGCTCAGCTCCCATAGTGCCCAGTACCCAGCAGCACCCGGCGGCCAAGAGCCCCCTGGCACTTCCCTTTGGAAGTTTTGTAGCAGAGGGCCCCTACCAAGACACCTCCCCATGAATAGCTTTCCCTAGTACCCGAGAGGGTTGGATTTCTGACAAGTTCCAAAGGGCAGATTTCTAGGAAGTTCTCCTGGTGCAGCACCACGGTGACCTCTCTGCCATCCATTGAGGCATAACTTCACCCTCTCCAACAGAGTCATACTCTCAACCATGGGGAGAGAGGGGTCTCCCCTGGGTGTTTTGTCTGACCCCTAAAGTTGGAGATTGCTCCGTTATATCTGCTATTCTTATATTCTTTAGAGTTCTCTTTACTTCTTATTAGCCAGGCCCTTACTACTCCAATACTCTAATCTTGTTATACTTAATTCCCTATATTAAACTTGCCCTGTTCAAATTACTATTTGGTTTCTCTCTCTTGACTGGACCAGTCCTGACACATCTGATTGTTGTGCTTCAACCACATTGGCTTTCTTACTACTCTTGACTATGTCAAGCTTATGCTGGCTTCAGAGCTTTATTTCTATGTGGAAATTTCCACCCTTGAGGCCTAGGCTTTATCTAGGCTCTGTTCCAATGTCATCTCCTCAGAGAGGTCTTCCTCAAACACTGTGTAGAGTGGCCTTCCTCCACCACTACCCATCTTTTCACCCTGTTCTAATTTTCTCCATAGCATGTAGCATAACTTGAGATTATATCATTTACTTGATTAGTGCCTATCTCTATTTATTTGAATGAATTAAAAAATTTCAGAAGTGGATTCAAGACAAAGGTGGAGAAATCAAAGTCTTTTGCACATACAAGCAATACGCATTTTGACAACGGAAAGAAAAAAGAGCTCATTAGAAGTAACAGCAAATAGGTAAATGCCATGGGTTGGGGAGCAAAATGACGAGTAATAAAACTGACAATATAACTTAGTATGTTCAAATGTAAATAACACTTGACCCAACAAGCTGAAGATAAACATCTATTCCAAAAAGTAGGGGAAAGAAATGTCAATTTAACCTCAACTGGTATCAGCGATAGGTAGGAAATACCTAACTTTCAACATAGATTGGATCACTGTTCTATATGACTTGAAAGAATGACCACTATCAGGGTAAACTAGGAAAGACCACACAGGCACAGGTTAGCCTTAAACATCACCCTCCTATTACAACAGAATGATAATATAGGAAATTGGGGATACTTGGGGACCACCACAAACAATACTATGAAACATTTAAAAAAAATCTTAATAAACAGACAAACTAACTTTTGTGTTTTTTTTGCAAAGGGAGTTGGGGGACAGGGAGAGGTAGACTCCCCACTGAGCATGGAGTCCAATGCAGGGCTCAATCTCACAACCCTGACATCATGACCTGAGCCAAATTCAGGAGTTGGATGCTTAACTGACTGAGCCACCTGGGTGCCCCAAACTGTTATTAGAATAAATTCTTGATATTTTAAAGATTTCCATCACTTCCTCCCCCAGTAATCTATAAGTTTATATGTAATTCTCTTTTGTGTTCTGAACCCAATTTCAACAGGTATGTGTTGGGGGGTGGGGATTCCACACCATAAAAAATTTTTCTAGACACGAACTGGGTCCATTCTCTGTCAATTGAATTCTGATACCTATCTACCCAGAGATAGCAACAGATTAAGGGTTCGGTCCTGCAAGACTACTCTCCCTCCTACTTCAGACACCAGGTTGTCACCTGTGCTTCTCATCAACTGGCCATAGACTAGAGGTTCCCAAGACCCGCTCCCCGCCCCCACCCCACCCCTGAACTTCAGATTCTAGTTGCAATTCCAGGTTGTTACCTGTACTTCGTACTGACAGGTTCTAAATCAGAAGTTCCCATGATCCCCTCCTTGAATTCAATTAATTTTCTAGAATGGCTCACAGAACTCAGGAAACCTGTTTATTCACTAGATTACTGATTTATTATAAAAGGATACAACTCAGGCACAGCCAGACAGAGGAAATGCTTAGGGCAAGGTATGGGAAAGGGGCATGGACTTCCATGTCTTCTCCCAGCACCTCCCCGTGTTTACCAACCCAGAAGCTCTCTGAACCCCACCCTTTCTGGCATCTTTTGAAGGCTTCATTACATAGGCATAATTGACTAAATCATTAGCCGTTGGCGATTGATTCAAACTCCAGCCCTTCCTGGAGATCAGGTGTAGGACTTAAAAGTTTTAACCCTCTAATCACATGGTTGGTTCTCCTGGCAATCAGCTTCTAGTCTTAAGTGCAGTCCACATGTCACCTCATTAACAACAAAAGTCACCTTTGTTGCTTTCATCATTCAGGAAATAGGAGCTTACTGACAGAAACAGGGAGTAAGGCCAAATATATATTTCTTATTATAAATCATAGCATCACAAATTCTGAACAAAATTCCAAAGGGATTTATCTTTTATAAATCAATGAGTCTGTTCTGAAATTTAATGGATGAATGAATAAAACCTTGAGTGTAATCAAGAAAGATATAAAAGGAAGTGTAAAAGGGTGTAAATTGTCCAATGCTAATGTGTGTTTTACAACAATATTTGGCCAACTAGTGCTGATTTAGTAATAGACAAGAATTCAGTGGTATACAATATGGAGCTACAAAAGATTCAAATATTTATAAGAACCTAATATATCAAAAAAGTCACGCATTAAATTAGTACAAAGGATATATTAGTCAATAAATAATATTGGCGTAATTCACATACTCAGAAAAATATAATTTAGCCTATCAAATTATCACATTTTATTCACCAAATAAAATCAAGACAGATTAAGATTTAAATATAAAAATATAAAAACATAATAGTACCAGAAAAACATTTTGGCTATTTTTTTATAATCCTGGAATAGAGAAGTACTTAAGAAGAATGTAATGGCCCCAAATTTAAAACAATACAAATACCCACCAACAGGTGAATGTATAAACAAGCTGTGTACATCCATGCAATGGACCACTACTCAGCAATAACAAGGTCAGAATTATTGATATATTCAATAATTATGCTGAGTAAAAGAAGCCAGATGAAAAAAAAAGACTGTTTTTCATTTATATGAAAATCTAGAAGCCTACAAACAAATCTATAGTGACAGAAAGCAGATCAGTGGTTGCCTGGGGATGGAGAAAGAGTGGGTGGGAAGGGGAAAAATTACTAAGGATCACAGAAAACTTTTAAGGAGATATGTTCATTATCTTGATTGTGGTGATAACAATGTATAATAAGGGAGAGAGTATCATTCGAAAGATCTTTTGCTGTTCAAAAGGAGGGTTGAGATTTTATTGAATTATGACTCTTAATAGTCAAATATCCATGTTAAATTTTCAAAGATAACTATATCTTTCCAATAGAAGGAAAACGGGATTTAGAGAAAACTCAGTCAATGAACAAGAAGAGAAGAGAGAAAAGAAACACATAAAAAGCAGAGTAAATAAAAAGCACAAAATAAAATGGAAGATAAAAATCCAAAATGGCAGTTATAAAAATAAATACTGAATACGCTCATGAGATAAAAGACAAAAATGGTGACATTAGATTCAAAGAACAAAGTTTAGCCACATGTTAGTTACAAAAGAAAATTATAAAATTGGGAAGGAGAGAATGGGTACAGAATGTAAATCTAACTAAAATAAAATTGGTGCAGCAATGATGAAAGTAGACTTTGACATAGAAATATTATTAGATATAAAGATGGTCACCAAAAGTCTAATTAAAAAAAATTAGCTGGGAAGCTACACTAACTCTCAACATGTATATACCTGATAACAAAATTTCCAAATGCTTAAAGTAAAGCCTAAGAGACTTGTAAGGGGAAATTGACAAATAAATAATATCAGTAGTATTTTTAACACATATTTTTCAACAAATAATAGATCAAACAAATGGAGATTAGTAAGAATGTAAGAGATCTGAATATACACTTAATATTATTTTCTCGCACCTTGGAAATGTTTACAAATCAAGTCTCAAAAGAAACTGAAGTTTCAATATTTCATGTAAACCTGGTCCTCTAACCACAGTGGAATCCCAACAGAAATCAATAGTGGAAGGAAGGAAGGAAGGAAGGAAAAAGCTCTAATGGGT
Organism: Eumetopias jubatus; assembly: GCF_037043125.1. Taxonomy (NCBI): domain Eukaryota; kingdom Metazoa; phylum Chordata; class Mammalia; order Carnivora; family Otariidae; genus Eumetopias; species Eumetopias jubatus. Next base: position 27,409,299 of record NW_028274809.1, read on the forward strand.
TAGCAATTTAGAAACATACTTTGAAATAACTCGTAAGTCAAATAAAAAGTTATAATGAGAATTTTTAATATATTACATGGAATGACAATGAGTCCACACAAAAAAACTTGTGAGATATAGCTCATTTGGAATTAGAGGGATATTTAGAGCTTTAAATGCTTCTATCAAGATAAAGGATATAAAAAATAATGAGAGAAGCATCTACATTTAAAAAAAGACTAAAAAATGTTTAAACAGGTTAAAAAAAGGAAGACCCTGAATAGTAGGAAAAAACGGAACATCAGATAGGAGCATGTTTAACAAAATATAAGACAAAGCTAGATAGGATTAACAAAACCAAATATTATTTCTTTGACAAAACTAATAAAAATTAATGAAGAAATACAGTAAAACGTGGGATCACAATACTATCACTGAAAATGCAGACATACCTAGATATAGTAACGATTTTAGAAAAGGGGGAAACATTATGAACACTGTGATCAAAAATGTGAATATCTAGATAAACACATTTATCCAACCAAACTCTAGACCCACAACCTTTAAAAACTGAACTGTGGGAAATAAAATGTATTTTAGAAATTCACTAAGCCCAGAAGGTTTACAGCTAAATTCCATTAATCATTAGGGAAATAGGTATCTCCCATTTCATACAAAGTGTTCCATAGACAGGAAAAAGAAAGGAAACAATCTTTTCATGAGGCCAGGATAACACTGCTACTAAAACAGGACAAGCACAGCATAGGAAATGAAAATCAGAAGCCAGTCTCATTTATGAGCATTGATGTAAAAAGATACATAAAATGCAAACAAACTATATTCAGCCATGTACAAACTTGGTTTTTTCCTAGGAATTTAAAGATGATGTAGTAAAGTAATTCACCACCTAAAAGGATTACAAGAGAACATACCCACATGATTTTCTCACTAGGTGCAGAAAAACCTTTCATAAAATTTATTATTAATTTATTAAAGTCAATAATAAAAATTAGAAAAGTGCTATAATAATAGAAAAGAGTGATAATAATATTTGGGTACAGAGTCAGGCAGAGTGATGCAAAAGAATGAAGAGCCCCAAATCATACCCTCACAGTTGTGCAAATCTGATATTCAACAGAGACTAAGTTACAAATCTGCGGGAAAATAAATATTTAAGAAATGGTGAAGGAAAAATCAGCTATTTATGTGGGAAAAAACATACCCATCTCTCATACAGCTGTATTTAAAAAAAAAAAAAGCCAACCTGAGATGAACTGAAGACGCTTAAAAGCAAAACAGAAGAAACAGAAATATTTATGACCAAGGGTATGAAAGGATTTCTAAAGAAGATAACATTCCAAACTATTTTTTAAAAGTATTGATAAGTTTGACTCTATTCACATTTAAAATTTCTATTAAAAAAATAAAGTGGGTGCCTGGATGGCTCAGTCAGTTAAGCATCTGCCTTCAGCTCAGGTCATGATCTCAGGGTCCTGGGATGGAGTCCTGTATTGGGCTCCCTGCTCAGCGGGGAGCCTGCTCCTTCCTCTCTCTCTCTCCCCCTCCTCTTGCTCATGTTCATTCTCTCTCTCTCTCTCTCAAATGAATAAATAAGATCTTTAAAAAAAAAAAAAGTGAAGATTTACAAAGTAGAAAAAATACCTGTAAGTCTTTAGCCTACCAAGAATTATTATTTTTGTTAATAAAGAATGCTCATCAATCAGGAAGGAAAAGACAAACAGCTCAAATGTGCAAAGGGTATGGAAGGACATTTTGCCAAAGAGAAACCTAAAGAGAGACAAAATAGAAAGAGGTATTCTACTCCAGTAATAGCCAGGGAAATGTGGACTTAAGTCACAATCCATCAGAGTTGTGAGACTATAGAAGCCTGAAGATGGGAAGTATTGCTGAGGGTGTGACAAACCAGAAACACTCATCACTGCTGGTAAACTCAGAGTACGATTAGGCGGCGTCTAGTAAATTTTCAATTGTCCTTACCCTATGCTCCAGAAATTCCATTCCTGGGGGAAACTCTATCTTAGAGAAACTCCTGCCCATGCACACAAGGGGACATGTACAAAGGTGTTTATGGCATCAATTTTGTTAGAGTAAAGAACTAGAGAACATCCTGAAAATTAGCCAAAGGAAAAGGGGCAAATCAATGCTGGCATGTATTTGCCAAATATTATTTATATGTTATATGATGTGACAGGCTAGGGTGCTTATCATGTTCTATTTTATCAGCGTAATTATTGTATCCACTTGTGAAAAGATATAAAACTGAACACTTAGGTGTTGTATACTTTTCTGGATTTCTTTAAAGAACATTAGCTAAGACCTTGGATTTTTATCAATAGGGACTAAAAATCTGCTATTCATTTATACATAAAGTAGATCTGTATAAAGTACATCTATATATATATACTATATATAATATATTCTATGCTCTATATATCATATACACATATACTTATATATAACATCATACATTTATATGTAACAAATACATAATACATGATTTTAATACTTATATATGTTAAATATGTATATACGTCTATATGTATGTATAGGTATATATGTTTTTTTGCCCAAATTAGTCTCATTATCCCCAAGGCGATGTGTTAGGTCTGTTCTTTCAAAGGATTTTGTCCTCTAACTTTTTATTATGTAGCCATTTTAATAAAAAGCCCGAGTCTCAGAATTTTATGAGCTGCCAAGTTTTCATAAGGAGCATGTGGGCTAGATTCAAAATTCAGGTTCCCATCCCAGGCAGGAAATCTTTTACTTTGATTTGTCTTCAGCCCCCACTTCCAGACCCCATTCCCTCTCTGTCCTTCTCTATCTCCCTGCCCTGGAAGTCTCATCCGCCCTGGAAGACTCATCTGCCCTGGAAGACTCAACCAAAGGCTTCCTCTGCCTCTGGCTCCTAACTGGATTTGGCAAAAGGAAGCTCTCACAGGAGACTGACAGCAGAAGGACAATGGTGTCTTCCCCAAGACTCCTTGCCTTCAGAGGTTCGCCTAGGACTGGCCCTGTGACCTCGGACTGACCTAGGCCATCTGTGGTCACAGCTCTTGTTAGTGACTCTCTCCACAGAGTTCTCCACAGCTGCTCCCTCCCTTCCCTCAGGGCCCAGAGCTGGTAGTCCTTCTGGAGTACAGGCACCAGCGTACCTATGGCCTCCCTATATATCCAGTCCAAACCTTTGCTACTAACCCCTGTTTTAATCTTGTCTCAGACTGACCAGGATACCACTTGTTTCATCCTGAGATTACAGGAGGAAACTGGTTGATTACATCCTAAAGCTCAGTTTGAGGGAAAGAAATAACCTCGATTCTCATAACCTTAAGAGGCTTTCACTTCTCTTTCTGCCACCTCTCACCTCCATTTCTCTTTCTTAAAAAAGCATGGACTACCCCACTTCTCTCAGGCTGTCTTTATACCTAGAATAATAGGATTCCCCCCACCCCACCCCAGTGCTATAGTCTTGGATTCCTAAAGAAAAGACAAAGTATGAGGTTGGTTTGGCAACCAGCTGGGTAATTTTAGGTCCTCAAGTATTTGTGACAGTCATTGGACTTATAAGAGCCTGTGAAAGCTATTGTTTTCTTGACTAGGCTGCTGTGATTAAGGGAGATATTAGCAGTTCAACAGAATTATTTCCCCCCCTTTGGACTAGCTATCTTTACCCCTTACTTCCTGCCCCATACCTCAGTGTTCCCAAATGTTTCCAGTTTGTAAATTAGATTAGGGAGTTCCATAAATTATTTCAAATCCAAGAGCAGTGTTCCATATAATGAGATGTCAGTGGACAAGTTCTTTGAGAATCCCAAGTGGATAGGGAGAAGAGAATTGATTAAAAATGCACATTCCCAGGTCTTACCCCAGACTCACTAAACCAGAATTGCTGGGGATAGAGCCCAGGAATCTTTATTTTAGACAATATCTCCAGGTAATTCTTAAACACTCTTAATAAGATTGGAGAGCAATTGCCCTAGAGAAACATGTAATGTATGACTTTTGCTCTTGTAGGCCAATATCCAAAACAATTCCTATATGGAAACACTAACTGAATGATATATTGACAGTTTTGTCCCTAAGGGTGCCAGAGGACTAAATTTATGTCTTTCTCTACATACAAAATGTATTTGATGAAAGTAATTATTAACTGCACAGTTTGAGTCCTGTGGTCATTAACTACTTCCTGACAAATCATATCAGTTCAGCTGAAGATGGACTACACAACAGCAAGACTCCACCAACATAAGGCTGTGATCAGAGACTAAAAGGGTCTTTATGTTAATAAAAATTTGTTAAGTAAATTCACATTAAATTGCTTAATAGTTAAAGAGACCCCATTTGAAACAACAATGAAGTTGAAGACCATTCCGTAGCAAATATTTATAACCCAGAGTACCTTCATTTTAGGTGTTATTCAAGGACGAGTTTATTTGTCTTAAATTTTGAGCAATATTGGGGTGAGTAGTCAATAAAAAGCAAGAATCATCAATAAATGTTTAATTTCATTTAAGAGAGCATTATCAGATCACCAACTTGTCACTAATCTGGTAAAACTCATTTTAATTAACAATCTAATTAACATGTGAGTGAAAAACTTACATAACTGGGAAAAGATGGTACGGGGGCTATCATTGTGTGATCTGATAAAAATGCTCTTACTAACTCTAATATTCTATTATTCTATAAGTCACTTTGTAGAAAAAAATGAAAATTTTATTAAAGTACGAATACAACTTTTGTTCTAAATGGTATATGTAAAAATAATGAAAAGAAGTATACATACAAAAAATGAATGATATTTAAATCTTCCTGATGAGCTCATTGATGATTTTTACTTTAAAAAATATTTTATACCTTTAAATTTTTTTCTATAATTAGCATATGCTTCTTTTATATTCATAAAATAAATAACCCATTATGACAACTTTTTTGACTGTCAAAAAATCTAAAAATTTCATTAACATATTTTCCATGCAACTATGGCTTCAGGAAACCAAGTTATTATTAATTAGGGCTGGGGGGATGCTAGTAGAGAGCATCTAAGGCAGAAAAACACTCTGGAAATAATAATCTGTGGAGGCAGAGAACTGTGGAAATCAGTTTTGACCCTACACAGTATTTAACAAAGCAGAAATTAAGTCTGTGCATATGGTAATTGAAGATGAAATCTCACATTAATTTTAAAAACTAGCTACCTGCTCACTGATTGCAGAGTTCAGGGAAGAGTGATGTTCTGTTCAGTCAAAGTCAGAGCAAAAGAGATGATGAATTGTATTTGTTTGATACAAGCAGACAGCTTTTGTTTCTAAGATATTTGCATTGCTTTGTTATTAAAGTTCTTTTCATTTCTGATTAATACATGAACTCTTCCAACAAAGACACATTAACATTAGCATTTTCTGAAAGGTCTACCTTGTGCATCATTTCCATGGTAACCAGCCTCTGCAGCTAGGCAGAGAGAAGACCTAATTCATTCTTCTAAAGTGCCACTGATTCATGTCTAATTCACATATGTAGGTGTGGATGTGCCATGGGTGATTGTGTGTATGTATGTGTCAAGAAATGCATATGTATATAGATGTTTAAATGTGGTAATCTCAGAGAATGGAAAAAACAACTTCCATCCACAAAGAGGAAACCTTGAACCTTGCAGTTTGTCAAAGAAATATCATATGCAATTTATATTTGCAAATTTCCAATGCATATTCTGGCTGAGAAAAATTATGTAAGAAATATAAGCTTCTGGGTATTTTATGACCTCAACATTTCACCCTGATATTGCTTTTAATAATTTTTAAAAGTCAGACCAAATATAGTATTTGAGGTAGAAATTACTTACATTTAAACTTTTTGGATAGTACAGAACAGAATTAGTGAAGGAGGAATATGAGAATACTCAATAATTGAAGAAAATGTAGAGATACAGTCATAATTATATCTAAAATGATGGTGATATCATCATCATTACTGTTTGTTGTGGCCAGCCTCCAAAATAGGCTCCAATGATCCCTGTTTCTTGGTATTCACACCCTTAGGTGGTGCCTTCTCTATACCAGCATTGGTATGATTCATAGCATATATCAGAAGTGATGGCATGTCAACTTTAGAGATTAGGTTTAAAGACATTGAAGCATTGATCTTGGTTGCTCCCTCTCTTTATGGGATACTTTGTTTTGGGGGAAGCCAGCTGGCATGTCATGAGCAGCCCTTTGGAGAGGCTTGGATGGTGAAGCCTGTAGCTTCTAGTCAACAGCCATCTGAGTGAGCTTGAAAGCAGTCTCACACTCAAACTTCCAGATGACAGCAGCCTTGGCCAACATCTTGACAGACCCCTGAGCTACAACCACTTAGCTAAACTGTTTCTGGATTCATGACCCTTAGGAACTATGTCAGGTGATAAATGTCTTTTGCTTTAAGCTATTAAGAAATTTGGGTAATTTGTTATATCACAATTGATAGTTAATGCAGATTTTCATACCAAGATAACATCCTAAATTTTGGGAATGGTTTTGGAATCAGGCAGTAGGCAGAGGCTATGAAGACTTTGAAGAGTGTTAAAAAAAAATGAAAGCATAGGGAAACCTGGGTGGTGCAGTCACTTCAATGTCCAACTCTTGGTTTCCAACTCAGGGTCCTGAGATCAAGCCCTGTGTTGGGCTCTGCATCCTGCATGGAGTCTGCTTCAGTTTCTCTCTCCATCTACCTCTGCCCCTCTTCCCACTCCCCCATGCATGCTATCTCTCTAAAATAAAAATAATCCTTAAAAAATGAAAGCATAAATTGCCTTGCACAAATTACTAGTAGAAATCCTGAACTTTAAGGAGGCTGTTGGTAAGGGCTTAAAGGGAAGTAAGGAAGATGACATTGAAAAGAGGAGGAAGGAGGATCCTTGTTAGGTAGTGGCAAAACCTGCCTGCTGTGATATGGAGAGTTAAAGAAACATGCCTAACAAAGTCAGTGATCTAAGATTTCCAAATAAAGTGTTGAAGGTGTCTTCTGATTTTTTCCTGCTGCTTACAGGAGATTGAAAGATAAAATATTTGCCCTAACTGAAGAACTATTATAATGAGCTCAGGTTTGATGATTTTGAAAGCTCTCAGCCTCTCCAGATGGGAAATAATGCTAAAATTAAGAAATGGCTTCTGAGCAAACATCAAATCTAGGGCATTTTTGGAAAAACATGGTCTAAAGATAAAGTCAAGGGTGAAACTGTAAAATCTTTTTAGGACATCAGAATGATCTAAGGTCTTGCTTCAGAATATTATTCCACCAGACAAAAGGTCCTCTAAAAGTTTTGAAAGTGTGATTCACATACAAAGGGGGGTGGTTGGGTGGAGACTTTTTTTTAAAAAAGATTTTATTTATTTATTTGAGAGAGAGCACGAGAGGGAAGAGGGTCAGAGGGAGAAGCAGACTCCCTGCCGAGCAGGGAGCAGATGTGGGACTCAATCCCAGGACTCCAGGATCATGACCTGAGCTGAAGGCAGTCACTTAACCAACTGAGCCACCCAGGCGGCCTGGGTGGAGACTTTTAAGAAACTTAAGGGTGTTGTTCTTCAACCTTTCTCCAAGTTACAGAAAGGACTATCTCAAAGAGACTTGTCTATTCTAGTTGGCCCCAATAAGATTCACAGTGGACTCCCAAAGTTTTTAAAGAAATGTAACAAAAACCCTACCAAAGCAGTAAAAAGTTAAAAGAGGCTGTTGTATCTCCCAAATTTTACTGGCAGTAAGCAAGCTGAGAAAACTACTCAGCTATAAACACATCTATCTTTCTTAAAAAAGGAAAGCTGATTTAGAGCATGGGATCATTAGCCCAGAGGGTGGAGCTAAGAGCCATAGGCAAGAATGGGACTGAGATCTAATCAAGAAGTTTCCAACCTTTGTCCATCTTGATTTCAGAACTGCTATGGATCAGTGCCTCCTATGTTCTCCCTTTAAATAGACATGTCCACAGCAGTTATCATGTGCCTATCCCACCATTGTATGTGGGTGTTTTGGGTGCAGATAACTTGTCTTTTTAGTTCACAGGTGCACAGATTGAGAGGAACTATAATAAAGGAATTGTACTTAAATCATACACATGAGGTACCTCATTTGTACCTAGATCTGATTTTAATGATGAGATCTGGACTTTGATTTGATCCTGTAATTGGATGTGATTTCGGGCAACCTTGGTGAGAGTAAGTGTATTTTGCATGTGAAAGAGAAGGGAATCCTTGGGAGCCAGAGAGCAAACAATTGTAGCCAGATTTTAAGATCTCTCCAATGATCCTCACCTTGTTGTACTCATGCCTTTGTATAGTTTCTTCCTAAAACATATTATTTTGATCTGTGTGACCAACAGAATATGGAAGAGGTAGTGGTACATTACTTCTGAAATTATTAAAATAGAACCCCCCCCCCCCACACACACACACCGCATTCATTTCATGTCAAGTCATCTGCCATACGGTGAGTAGCCCTATGGAGAGGCCTCAGAATCTGAGGCATCCAGGCACAAGCCACCTGAGTGATCTTGGAAGCAGATCCTCCAGTTCAATCATGTCTTCAGATGACTGCAGTCCCAGCAAACATCTTAACTGTAACCTCAAGGAGACCCTGACCCAAGAACAACTGCAGCCAAGCTGGTTCTGGATATATAACTCACAGAAACTGTGAGGTAACACCTTTGTTGTTTTAAGTCACTCAATTTCAGAGTAATTTGGAGCAGCAATGGATAACTAATAAATGGGTATAACTCCAACTAAATTTCTTGGTAAGTCTATTAAAGATGCATAAGCATATAAAAATCACACCTCTGATCTTATGTTGAATAATTTCTCATTTAAGTAGAAAAAAGGACGAATTAGAGGAGGGCCATGGAAGAGAAGCCAAAGAAAACGTCTGGAAAGGTTTAGACCTACTTCTTCATGAGGGAGTAGAGAAGACTGTGGACCATGTGATTGGCTAGACTGGGTTCAAATATAGCTCTTCCACTTCCTGTGTGTGTCCCTGGGGGAACCATTTAATTTCTTTTTGCTTCAGTTCCACATCTTTAAAAGAGATAATAAGGTCTTTGCATGGCTGTTGTAAAAATTAAACTCATTCACTTATTCAGTACCCTTCAGTGAAGGTCATGTGCCAGAAACTAGAGAGAGCAGGAAGTAACAGAGACTTGGTCCCTTCTCTTGTGTGTGGATTTTATAGTCTAGTGGAGGAGATAACTATTGGACAAATAGTCATACAACTATTTATATAATGTGTGCTACTCATGCTATAAGAGAAAACATGGAGTTCTGTGAAAGTATTAAACATCTGCCAGAGCCTCTCCAGGGAAAAAAGGAATGATATTTAAATTGAGTCATAAAGGAACAGGAATTGGTTAAATGGAGATAGATGGAAGAATGATGCAGACAGATGGAATAACATACTCCAAATCTGAGAGCTAAGGGGAAGTTTGAAAGTCTAAAAAAGGGTTGAAGTTTAGTCACTGAGGTGTGGGGAGCAGCATAATGTTAGACTAGAGAACCGGACAGCAGCCAAATGAGGTGGAGCCTTAAGGGGTTCATCAAGGATTTTGAATTTTATCTTGATAGCACTGGACAGCATTAAAAGAGTTCAAGAGTAAGAATTTTGTGGTTTGCCTTTTATTTTTACTCTGTTTGTTCTGTCCTGGATGGTGGCAAGATTTAATAAGAAGAGATTAGTAAGTAGGCTACTGCAGTACTCCAGGCACAGGGAGATGAGTGGCTTGAATGATGGTAAAGAGATACATGAGAGTGAGTCAAGTATTTTTATATATGCTTTTTCCCAGCCTTCCTTATCTCCTAAATTTAATCACCATTCATGCAGTTGCTCAAGCCAAAAGTCTCAGAGTTATGCTTGATTCCTTTCTTTTTCTCACTCCCCAGGTCCAGTCATGTCAGCTCTGTCCTGTAAATGAACCCCAATTCCAGCCCCATCTTAGCCTTTCCACTTGTACCACTTCCACTCTGACCAAGCCATATGCTCTCTCACCTGGGCCATTGCGACAGTCTCTTAATTAGTCTGTGTGTCCACTTTTGCCTTCCCAGTCTTTTTTCCGTAATCCATCCGGAATGACCTTTAAAGCATGCAATTTGGCTAATGCACTCTACTGTTCCAACAACTCCAGTGGTTTTTGCATCACACCTGGGAGAGAATCCAAACTTCTTAACATGGCTTCCTGGCTCCTGTGTGACTGGACCCCTCACAGCCTCTCTGACCTGTTTCCCTACATGTACCCCCTTGCTCAGCACCACTCCCTAGTCACGCTAGCCTTCTTGCTGTTCCTGAAACATGCTGAGTTTATTCCCATTTCAGAGCCTTTAGACTTGTTCCCTCTGCCTACATGGTTCTTCCAGATCTTCCTGAGGCTGTCTCCTGCATATCATGCAGGTCTCAAGGAGAAAGAACCTCCCTCCCATTCTTTTCCTTTGCATTAGCTTCATAGTCTTAGAGTAGTCTACAAATAATTTTACTTAATTACTTTTAATTACCTTTTTAGAAAATGAGCTCTTTAAGGGCAAAAACTTTGACACTGCTACAACCTTTGTCTAACATTCACTTAAGAGACATGAATCAGAAGAACAAATATTGTAAAATATCCATGCTATCCAAACCAATCTACAAATTTAATGCAATCTCTATCAAAATAACAACACCATTTTTCACAGAACTAGAATTATCCTAAAATTTGTATGGAACCACAAAAGACCCTAAACAGTCAAAGCATTCATGAAAAAGAACAAAACTAGAGATATCAAAATCCCAGATTTCAAGATATTCTTCAAAGCTACAGTAATCAAAGTAGTATGGTACTTGCACAAAAACAGACAAATAGATCAATGGAACAAAATAGCTCAGAAATAAACCCATGCTTACATGGTCAGTTAACCTATGACAAAAGAGGCAAAAATATACAATGGGGAAAAGACAGTCTCTTTAACAAATGATGCTGGGAAAACTGGACAGCTACATGCAAAAGAATGGAACTGGGCCATTTTCTTATACTATATCAAAAAAATAAACTCAAAATGGCTTAAGAACCTAAATGTGAGACCTTAATGAAACTCCTAGGACAAAACACAGGCAGTAATTTCTTTGACACTGGTGATCACAACATTTTTCTGGATATGTCTCCTAAAGCAAGGGAAACAAAAGTAAAATTAAATGTTTGGGACTACACTAAAATAAAAGGCTTTCGTACAGAGAAGGAAACCACCAACAACTAAAAGTCAACCTGCTGAATGGGAGAAGGTATTTGCAAATGATATATTCAATAAGGGGTTAATATCTAAAACATATAAAGAACTTATAGTACTCAATACCAAAAAAACTCTAATCCAATTAAAAATGGGCAGAGGATCTGCATAGACATTTTTCCAAAGGTGACATACAGATGGCCAACAAACACATGAAAAGATACTCAACATCACTCACCATCAGGGGAGTGCAAATTAAAACCACAATGAGATATCACTTTATAGTTGTCTGAATGGCTAAAATGAAAAAGATAAGAAATAACAAGTGTCGGCAAGGATGTGGGGGAGAAAAGAACCCTCATGGTCTGTTGGTGGGAATGCCAATTGGTACAGCCACTGTGGAAAACAGTATGAAGGCTCCTCAAAAAATTAAAAATAGAATTGCCATAATCCATAATACATAATTCCATGTTGGGTATTTACCCAAAGAAAATGAAAACACTAATTAGAAAAGATATATCCACCCTTATGTTTATTGCAGAATTATTTACAATGGCAAAGATATAGAAGTGACCCAAGCATCCATCCCGATGGATGAATGGATAAAAAAGACATGGCATACACACACACACACACACACACACACGCACACACGCACACACGCACACACGCACAGGAATATTACTCAGCCATGAAGAATAATGAAATCTTGGCATATAAATAATGAAATAAGTCCATCAGAGAAAGACAAATACCATAGAGTATTCCACTCATATTTGGAGTTTAAGAAACAAAACAAATGAACAAAGAAAAAAGACAAAAAGCCAGACTCTTAAATAGAGATAACTGGTACTTGCCAGAGGGGAGGTAGGTGGGGGGTTGGATGAAACAGGTGAAGGAGATTAAGAATACATTTATCTTGAACACTGAGAAATGTATGGAATTGTTGAATCATTATACGCCTAAAACTAACAGAACACTGTATGTTAATTATACTTCAATAAAAATTTTTTTAAAGACTTTTATTTGAGAGTGAGCAAGAGAGAGAGAGAGACAGCATAAGCAGGGGGGAGGGACAGAGGAAGAGGGAGAGGAAGAAGCAGACTTCCTGCTGAGCAGGGAGCCCAACATGGGGCTTGATTCCAGGACCCCAAGATCATGACCTAAGCTGAAGGCAGACTCTTAACAGACTGAGCCAGCCAGGTGCCCCAATAAAAAAATTTTTAAAGACAAAAATAAATACATAAACATTTAGATAACATTATAAATGTAAGGACACTAGTTTTGTTTTGGCATATAAAAGATATCCAATGAAAGATAGTTCTTATTGTTTAGTCTGTATCCAAAGTAAATACCTTTTCCCCAAATCTGATTTAATTATGCCCTTGATAACTTTGTTAGTGAGTTACTATTGTCATCAAGTAAAATGGAAGTCTTGGTGTGTGTGTGGAGGGGGGCGTCCTTCACAATAGCTACTTTTGAATAAATGGAAAGTTAATCTGGGAAGAGTCTGTACAACTTCAAAAGGACAGTGATAAACAGACCTAAGGGAGCCATCCCTGATTCCCATCTGATGGTAGTCACATGACCTATAATCCTCTCCTGAGTGCAGGCAGGACCTGTGCCTTTCTTACAACCAACAAATATCATAAAGGTGATTAGATATCATTCCTGTGATCATGTTGTATTACAAAGTCTCTGTATTAGTAGACTGGAATTAGAATTTCTCTGCTGTGTTGTAAGGTAACTATGGAGAGGGCCACACGGCAGTGAATTGTGGGCAGCACCCAGAAATTGTGAGCAGCTCCCAGACAAGAGTCAACAGGAAAACATGAATTTCAGTCTTCTGCCAGCAACTTCAGGGCACCTGTATGTGGAGCTTTCCTCAGTCAAACCCATGATGAGACTGCAGCCCATCCTGACATCTGGATTTTAGCCTGGTCTGACCCTAAAGCAAAGAAGCCAGCTAAATTGTGCTTATATTTCTGACATACAGAAAGAGTGAGATAATAAATGTGTGTTGTTTTAAGCCAGTAAATTGTTGTAATTTGTTACACAGAAGTAGAAAACTAATATAAAAATCATAGACAGAAAATACAGAAGAGCAAAATTTGGTCAAATATAAGGACACACAACTGATAAATTGTTGAACACTACATCTGAAACTAAACAAATAGCCAACCTATGTGTTGGCTAATTGAGTTTAAATTAAAAAAAACAAATGTAAGAAGGACATGACACTAAAAAGAGCTGTCTAAAAATGAAATGAACTTCATCCAAGAATACTAAATTCCTCATTGCTGAAAGGGTTTAAGTGGTGAAAATGTTGTTAGTGCATCAGATTGAGTTGGTGATCTTCACAGGGCTCCTTCCACATTAAAAATGACAAGATTTTAAGTACTCATTATCACCAATGACCTAGAATGGTAAGTCCTATGGATAAATACAATCTCTGCTTACACAACTAACGCTGCCAATATTCATATTCTCAACCAGCAAAAGATCATATAACTGGGCCACTTCCTTTTAAATTCCCAAATAAAGAGACAAAGATAAACTCTTTGCATATTATTTTTTTAAAGCACAACATAGTAGTATTTGGGGTAAAAAGCAATTATATTCATAAAATTTCATGCTTTCAACAATTCTAAGAATTCGTTAAAAAATGCTATACCCATGTAGCCCGGTTCTGGTGCCAGGAGGAAGTAGATGATTTAAAAATTACCAAATGAAAAGGTAAGATAATACTGAGAGGAGATATCTGTGGATATATCTGTGGATAAAGGACTTGTATCCAGAATATATATATATATAAAATTCCTACAACTCAATCATAAGGACACAAACAATCCAGTTAACACTTGGGCAAAAGGTTTGAATAGAGATTTCACCACAGAAGATATTCAAATAGCTAATAAGCACCTGAAAATATACTTAACATCATTAGTCACTAGGGAAAATATGAACTAAAACTACAATCAGCTCTTACTTTATACCCATGAAGATGGCTATAGTAAAAACGACAGGAACAATTGCTGCCAAGGAGAGAGAGAAACAATGAGCTCTTTTGCATTTCTGATAGGAATGTGAAATGGTGCAGCCATTTTGGAAAACAGGCTGGCAGTTTCTTAAAAAATTAAACATAAATTTACCATACAACCCAGCGATTTTACTCCTACATATCTACTTAGGATACCAGAACTGAAAACATATGCCTGCCCAAAAACCTGTATGTGAATGCTCATAGCAGCATTATTCATGATAGATGAAAAGTCAAAACAACCCAAATATTCATCTACTGATAAATGGAGAACTTCAAAGTGATATACCCACACAACAGAATACTCTTTAGCAATAAAAAGGAAGGAACTACTTGTACATGCTGTAATGTGGATGGACCTCTACAGCGTTACGCTAAGTGAGAGAAGCCAGATGGAAAGACCATATATGGTATGCATCCATTTCTTTGAAAATTCCATAAATTCAACTATATAGGCAGAAAATATATTAAGTGATCATCTGGAGTAGGGTGTAGGAATGGGAGAGACTGAAATGGGCACAAGGGATATTTTGGCATGACAGAAATGTTCTGAAATTGGACTGTGGTATTGGTTGCATGATTCTATAAATTTGCTAAAAGTCATTAAATTGTCCACTTCAAATAGGTGAATCTTATGGTATATAAATTATACCTCAATAAAACCATTTTTAAGAAATGCTTCCTTTTAAAATACTACCCATTAGAGATAGTAACCTCATTTGAAAGTAGGGATACACAAATTGTCTCAGGGACTCCTGCCTGCTAAGTGTAGGATCTAGTTGGGTTCAAAAGCAAACCTCATGAATTCAGGCTTCCATCATTTGGGTGGGGACAGGAAGAAGACGATTGATGTCTGTCCCAAGGGAAGGCGTTCGGAAGCAAATTTACCACATACACAAGCTAACAAGGGCAGCGTTGTAATGTCTACAAAGAACAACCTTTTCAATTCCCTGTGGGTATTTTAAAAGCACCCATTTTAACATGAGGATCTGCTGATATAAAGTATTCTTACACAATAGATTAGCAGATCTTTTCACGTCCCTGCAGTATATTTGATAGCATAATTTGAATTTCTGCATTTAAATATTTAAAATATCATCTAATTCAGACATCTTATTTTCAGATAGGTCTTTCCACTTCCACCCAAGTTTGTTTAAATGAGAGCCATTCATAGCTGGAATTATTAATCTAAATACACCATGACCAAGAATATGTATACACATATCATGCACTGACACATTCTAAGGAACAGAGACTATACAGGTAGCGAAAAATGCATATTTAACTTTTGAGTGACCAAGGAAAAACATTTTTTCCCTAACATTGCAATTATGTACCTGGAATGTGATGGGCCTCTTTCCTGGGAAGTCTGGGAGGACAGACTTCCATCGAAGGAGTTTCCTCGGTGGCAGCCTGAAATCGTGGCCTTGGGTGACATGGGATCTGACTGGAAAGTTTCACAGACCACCTGGAGTCCCTTTTGGAGGTAGAGATAAAAGATTAATCTTCCTTCCTTCCTTCCTTCCTTCCTTCCTTCCTTCCTTCCTTCCTTCCTTCTTTCCTTCCTTCCTTCCTTCCTTCCTTCCTTCCTTCCTTCCTTCCTTCCTTCCTTCCTTCCTTCCCTCCCTCCCTTCCTTTCTTTTTCCTTCAGATATAGCCTCTAGAATTAGCCATCATAGTACATATATTGTTTTTTAAAATTGAACATTTTTCTTTATAGCATAGCTAACTACAAGGTCATAGACCAAGGGATTTTGCTTTCATCTAAGAGCGAATGGAAAAAGACTTCTAGAGAACCATGTCTGTTATTTTAAGCATTCAGCTAAGTACTTTCATAAACTTTATTTCATTTTGCCCTTGATTCTTTTCTTTTTCACCTCCACATACGCAGGATCTGTAGAAGAGTTACAAACCACCAACTCATCAAAGATGTGCCAATACTGAGGTGAGCTGAGTAGGGCCTGAGCTGGAAACCAGGTTAGTAAGAGCTGACCAAACTGAAGCCAGAAAATGAGAATTGAAGCACAGGTTTCAGGTCTTTCTGTCACTCATTAAAGGAGGATGGGATACATTTTTCCAGTTGGAGACGATGACCTTTATTCGGATTTGTTAAGCACAAATGCAGCGATTCTCTTGCAGAGTAGCTTATTTTAATGACATTTAGCTAATAAGTACAACTCTGCTCAGGTAACAGGACATTGTCTTTCCATAGATATTACAGATGAAATTCTTCACTTATGTATGAAGACCCTCAAACATTTATCATAGTATTTTAGTTCTCATAATTTCTATTTTCATATGTAAAATAAGAAAGCACTGTCCAACCATGATGCATAGAGAGACAAATACACTGCTAAAAATTTCATAAAATAAGTCCTCTGAACTAGATTAGCGAATCCTTTAGAATGAGCATGCTATGTGTGCTTCATGTTGGGTAATTTGGGAGATAAAAAAGTATTAGATGAATCTGAACCTTGAAATCAAGAACTTACAGTTAAGTTTAAGATGAATATAGGTTAGAGTAGCACGCCCAATAGAAATATAATACAAGCCACAAACATGAGACACATATCTAATTTTAAAAATAATAAAAATTGGTGAAATTTTAATATTATATTCTGTTTAACCCCAAATTATCATTTCAACATATAATCAATATGAAAATGATCATTAAGATATACATTCCTTTTTTAATACTAAGTAGTCAAAATTTGGTGTACATTTGATACTTAGAACACATCTCAATTCAAACTAGCCTTATTTCAAGTGTTCAAGAGCCATATGAGCCTCGTGGCTGCCATATGAGATAGTGCAGATTTAGAGTAATTAGACAGGAGTTCATGCGGGAGTTGAGATCTTAATTGGTCCTTAAAAGAAAGATAAAATTTAGACAAGCAATGAAGAGGAAAGATAGTAATCCACACAGAGGAGACAGTCTGAGCAAACACCCAGAGGCTAAAGCAGCATGTTCTATATATGAGAAGCAGTGCTTAACTAACTGAAGGGGTAAACAAGGTCACTTAAGAAAAATGATGCTAGGTGGCAGAAGGCACAGAGAACCAGGGAGAAGAGTGTGGTCTGGAGGTGATGGTAAAAGAAATCCACTATAGGTTCCTAGGGAGCAAGGGATATAAAGAAAGAATGGCAACCTTGCATATAATAAGCCTCTGTAGAATGATGAGTTAATAAACAAATGATGCATTAGGAAGATTAGTCAGGCATCATTAGGTGGTATTTATGTGAAGCAGGAGAGGCGAGAGGTAGAAAAATCCAATTAGGTGGTTCCAGCTGCAATCTAGTTATGAGGACCTGGATTTAGAGGGTGGTAGCGGGCATAGAGAATAAAGAACACATGTGGGCAACATAACAAGATAAAACAATATGACTCAGCAAGAACTCAAATTGAGATGAGGAAGGAGAATGAAATAGGAGACGTATTTTCTTGTCTCTAATATGTCATCAGTTATAAGACATGATTATTTTATGTTCAAATAAGAAAAAACTCAAACTAAGACACTTATCAGGGAGGACTTTTTCTAATATATTTATTAAAAGCACTATCTTACTTAGACTTATTTAGGCATAGCTTTTCATTATATGTTCATCCTGTGTATATGTAAAAAGGACGATATAAGTGAAATAAATTGGTAGAGGTATTCTTGAAATTTCTAAATTTTAAATCAGAGTTTTTGATACATCTTTTTCCATAGAGTAACTTTCTCTGTGCCAAAAATGTTATTTCTTCAAAGTGTTATTTCTTAAAAGAGTGTTCCACTATTTCCTCTGAAAAATTCTTCTAAGTCACTGATCCTGACTCTGCAAAGTTAGATGCTGGAAATCACAAATTCATGCTGCGCAATCTTATGAAAATGACAACCTTATCAATTCTGCTACCAGGCAGGGAGGTTTTAAGGGGCCAAAGATCATCAAACAACTGACTTCAAATATGTTAAAAGTGAAAAAAATATATATCTTAGAATAGATAAAATATAGCAGACAAATCACAGTGTCTGTACTTAGCAAATGTTCAGGAAACAGTAGATATAATAGGACTCCAACATTTGCTGTTTTGAGGGGAGAAAGGATGATGGCACTGCTGACAGTAATGCATCGGTTAGAAAGAGGATCCAATGTTGCTGGAAAACAGAAAATTGTATTTTGCACGTGTTGAATTGGAAGTGAAGGTAGGTCATCTAAAAAATACTAAATTAATGCCAGTATACATAACCATGTGGCTTTTTTATTGTATATCTGGAAAACCTAGAAATACATATATTTTTTTAAATTTTATTTCATTTTATTATGTTATGTTAGTCACCATACATTACATCATTAGTTTTTGATGTAGTGATCCATGATCCATTCTTTTCATATAACACCCAGTGCTCCACACAGTACGTGCCCTCCTTAATACCCATCACTGGGCTAACCCATCCCCCCACCCCCCTCCCCTCTAAAACCCTGTTTGTTTCTCAGAGTCCATAGTCCTCTCATGGTTTGTCTCCCCCTCCAATTTCCCCCCCTTCGTTTTTCCCTTCCTTCTCCTAATGTCGTCCATTCTATTCCTTATGTTCCACAAATAAGTGAAACCATATGATAATTGACTTTCTCTGCTTGACTTATTTCACTTAGCATAATCTCCTCCAGTCCCATCCATGTTGATGCAAAAGTTGGGTATTCATCCTTTCTGATGGCTGAGTAATATTCCATTGTATATACAGATCACATCTTCTTTATCCATTCATCTGTTGAAGGACATCTCGGCTCTTTCCACAGTTTGGCTATTGTGGACATTGCTGCTATGAACATTGGGGTGCATATGGCCCTTCTTTTCACTACATCTGTGTCTTTGGGGTAAATACACAGGAGGGCAATCCTGGGTCATAGGGTAACTCTATTTTTAATTTTTTGAGGCACCTCCACACTGTTTTCCAAAGTGGCTGTACCAACTTGCATTCCCACCAATGGTGTAGGAGGGTTCCCCTTTCTCCACAACCTCTCCAACATTTGTTGTTTCTTGCCTTGTCAATTTTTGCCATTCTAACTGGTGTAAGGTGGTATCTCAATGTGGTTTTGATTTGAATTTCCCTGATGGCTAATGATGATGAACATTTTTTCATGTGTCTGTTAGCCATTTGTATGTCTTCAGAGAACTGTCTGTTCATGCCTTCTGCCCATTTATATGAAGAGACGGTATTTTTTTCCATTGCATATTTTTTCCTGCTTTGTCGAAGATTATTTGACCATAGAGATGAGGGTCCATATCTGGGCTCTCTATTCTGTTCCATTGGTCTATATGTCTGTTTTTGTGCCAGTACCATGCTGTCTTGGTGATCACAGCTTTGTAATATAGCTTGAAATCGGGCAATGTGATGGCCTCAGCTTTGTTTTTCTTTTTCAACATTTCCTTGGTGATTCGGGGTCTTTTCCGATTCCATACAAATTTTAGGATTGTTTGTTCCAGTACTTTGAAAAACATCATTGGAATTTTGATCGGGATGGCATTGAAGATATAGATTGCTCTGGGTAGCCTAGACATTTTAACAATGTTTATACTTCCGATCCATGAGCATGGAATGTTTTTGCATCTTTTTGTGTCTTCTTCAATTTCTTTCATGAGTGTTCTGTAGCTCCTAGAGTATAGATCCTTTACCTCTTTGGTTAGGTTTATTCCGAGGTATCTTATGGTTTTTGGTACTATTGTAAATGGAATCGTTTCTCTGATTTCTCTTTCTACAGTTGCATTGTTAGTGTATAAGAAAGCAACTGATTTCTGTGCATTGATTTTGTATCCTGCCACATTGCTGAATTGCTATACGAGTTCTAGTAATTTGGGGGTGGAGTCTTTTGGGTTTTCCACATAAAGTACCATGTCATCTCTGAAAAGAGAGAGTTTGACTTCTTCTTTGCCAATTTGAATACCTTTTATTTCTTTTTGTTATCTGATTGCTGTTGCTAGGACTTCTAGTACTATGTTGAACAATAGTGGTGAGAGTAGGCATCCTTGACATGTTCCTGATCTTAAGGGAAATGCTCTCAGCTTTTCCCTATTGAGTATGATATTTGCTGTGGGTTTTTCATAGATGGATTTTATGAACTTGAGGAATTTTCCCTCTATCCCTATACTCTGAAGAGTTTTAATCAGGAAAGTATGTTGTATTTTGTCAAATGCTTTTTCTGCATCAATTGAGAGGACCATATGGTTCTTCTCTCTCCTCTTATTAATGTGTTCTATCACATTGATTGATTTGCGAATGTTGAACCACCCTTACATCCTGGGATAAATCCCACTTGGTCGTGGTGGATGAGCCTTTTAATGTATTGTTGGATCCGATTAGCTAGGATTTTGTTGAGGATTTTGGAATCCATATTCATCAGGGATATCGGTCTGAAATTCTCCTTTTTGATGGGGTCTTTGCCTGGTTTGGGGATTAAGGTAATGCTGGCCTCATAGAATGAGTCTGGAAGCTTTCCTTCTGTTTCTATTTTTTGAAACAGCTTCAGTAGAATAGGTATTATCTCTTCTTTGAATGTTTGGTAGAATTCCCCAGGGAATCCATCAGGCGCTGAACTATTGTTTTTTGGGAGGTTTTTTGATCACTGCTTCAATCTCGTTACTGGTTTATTGGCCATTCAGGTTGTCAATTTCTTCTTGTTTCAGTCTTGGCAGCTTATAGATTTCCAGGAAGGCATCCATTTCATCCAGATTGCTCAGTTTGTTGGCATATAGTTGTTGATAATAATTTCTAATAATTGTTTCTATTTCCTTGGTGTTAGTTGTGATCTCTCCCCTTTCATTCATAATTTTATTAATTTGGGTCCTTTCTCTTTTCTTTTGGATAAGTCTGGTTTATTGATCTCATTAATTCTTTCCAAGAACCAGCTTCTAGTTTCATTGATCTGATCTACTGTGTTTCTGGTTTCTAATTCATTGATCTCTGCTCTAATCTTAATTATTTCTCTTCTAATGTGTGGCTTAGGCATCGTTTGTTGCTTTTTCTCTAGTTCTTTAAGGTGTAGAGTTAGTTGGTGAATTTGGGATTTTTCTATTTTTTTTAAAGATTTTATTTATTTATTTGAGAGAGAGAATGAGAGACAGAGAGCACAAGAGGGAAGAGGGTCAGAGGGAGAAGCAAACCCCCCTGCTGAACAGGGAGCCCGATGTGGGACTCGATCCCAGGACTCCAAGGTCATGACCTGAGCTGAAGGCAGTCGCTTAACCAACTGAACCACCCAGGTGTCCGGGATTTTTCTATTTTTTGAGTGAGGCTTGGATGGCTATGTATTTCCCCCTTAGGACCGCCTTTGCAATCCCATAGGTTTTGGACCAATGTGTTTTCGCTCTCATTGGTTTCCATGAATTGTTTAAGTTATTCTTTGATTTCTTGGTTGATCCAAACATTCTTGAGCAGAGAGCTTCCAAGTGTTTGAATTTCCACCAATTTTTTTCTTGTGATTGAGTTCGTTTTAAAGCATTGTGGTCTGAGAATATGCAGGGAATAATCTCAATCTTTTGGTATCGGTTGAGTCCTGATTTGTGACCCAGTATGTGGTCTATTCTGGAGAAAGTTCCATGTGCACTCAAGAAGAATGAGTATTCTGGTGTTTTAGGGTGGAATGTTCTGTATATATCTATGAGGTCCATCTGGTCCAGTGTGTCATTCAAAACTCTTGTTTCTTTGTTGATTTTCTGCTTAGATGATCTGTCTATTGCTGAGTGAAGTATTAAGGTCTCCTACAATTAATGTATTGTTATCAATATGACTCTTTATTTTGGTTAACTGCTGGCTTATGTAGATGGCTGCTCCCATGTTGGGGGCATAGATATTTACAATTGTTAGATTTCTTGTTGGATAGACCCTTTAAGAATGATATAGTACCCTTCTGTGCCTCTAACTACAGTCTTTAGTTTAAAATCTAATTTGTCTGATATAAGAATTGCCATCCCAGTTTTCTTTTGAGGTCCACTTGCATGGAAGATGGATCTCCATCCTTTCACTTTCAGTCTGGATGTATCTTTAGGTTCAAAATAAGTCTTTTGTAGGCAGCATATGGATGGGTCCTGTCTTTTTATCCAATCTGCAACCCTGTGCCATTTTATGGGAGCATTTAGGCCGTTCACGTTGAGAGTGACTATTGAAAGATACGAATTAATTGTCACCATGTTGCCTGTGAAGACCTTGTGTTTATAGATTGTCCCTGTAAATTTCTGTTGTATATCACTCTTGGGGTCTTTCTCCTTTTATAGATCCCCCCCTTAATATTTCTTGTAGGGCTGGCTTAGTGGTCACATATTCTTTCAGTTTCTGCCATTCTTGGAAGCTCTGCATCTCTCCATCCATTCTAAATGACTGCCTTGCTGGATAAAGTATTCTTGGCTGCATGTTCTTCTTGTTTAGTACCCTGAATATGTCTTGCCAGGCCTTTCTGGCTTGTCAGGTCTCTGTGGATAGGTCTGACATTATTCTGATGTTCCTCCCTCTGTACA
The DNA here is from genome assembly GCF_037043125.1 of Eumetopias jubatus. Lineage (NCBI taxonomy): Eukaryota > Metazoa > Chordata > Mammalia > Carnivora > Otariidae > Eumetopias > Eumetopias jubatus. Next base: position 27,432,031 of record NW_028274809.1, read on the forward strand.
TGAGGAATCTCTTCCCCCTAACTGCCCTTAAGATGGTTTCCTTGGTTCTAAGATTTGCGAGTTTTACTATTACATGCCAGGGTGTTGGCCTGTTTTCCTTGATCTTGGGAGGGGTCCTCTCTGCCTCTAGGACATGAATATTTGTTTCATTCCCCAGATTAGGGAAGTTCTCAGCTACCTGACATTGGAATGCTTCATGGTGTCACCTATTTCTCTGATTCTATTTTCATAGATTCTGAGTTTTTCCCTGGCCTCCTCTTTCCTATTTTGGGGGTTCCTCCTCCTAGTCATTCTGTTGAGGGGTGGTTAAGGGAATGTATAGAGTCCAAATTATTGACCAGAACCCAAGCAAGATGCACCTGTTTTCTAGAGACCTTAGGGTTGCTGGCCTCTTGTTTTCCCAGCCTGTCTTCTGGGGGAGGGGCCTGCCATGCTGTTACTCAGGCAACCCTGTTTGGGCAGAGTTGCCCTGCCCCCCTGTGGTGGGGATGGGCTCAGTGGGAACCGGTTTTTTGGGGCTTTTGTTCTCTGGCAGCTTTCCCTGGTGGCTTTCCACGTCTCTTCCGAGAGTCAGAGCAGAAGAGACCGTTTCCAACCCTCTGCCTCAGAGCAGAGAGACTGCAGTCTGTTCTTCAGTGAGCTCTCCAGGCCACAGTGTCTCCGTTTCTGTCTGTGCTGCTATAAACTGCAGCAGCCTGGCTTGTGCGCCCCTCAGCAGCACTCCCAGTCCTCGCCTCCAGGTCGGGGCATGTCTCTGCCCTTTGTGCTTCTAAAACCACCAGCCACCCCCAGTTCGCACGTGGGGCCCCTGCCATTTGGGTTTCCGTCAGCGGGGCTGCCCTAAAGTCCTTTGCCGCCGCTACCGGTCTTCGAGTCTGTGTCCGTCCCCAGCGCAGGAGGCTATCGCTCACCAGTGGCGCAGGATCCCCACAGCCAGGCTCCTTCCCGCTGCCGTTTATCCTCTGATATCTGCCCACGGAATCATGGCTCCCCACTTCATACCTCGAAACCAACTGCCTGCGATATTCTGTTTGTACAAATCCAGATCTTCTTACATCTCAAGCTGATTTCGTGGGTGCTCAGAGTGGTCTGGTAGGTATCCAGCTCAATTCCAGGGACCAGTTGGAATAGGGTCCCCTACTCCTCCGCCATCTTTTCCCAATCCTCTAACCATGTGGCTTTGAACTACCCTGGCCTTCATTTCTTGCTTTTCCAAACCAAAGAATGCATGAACATTTTTCACTGAATTACATTCTTTTTTATTATGCATATTCTGTTTTATGTGGATTTGTCTTGATGTTTCATTAAACTTTAGATTTCTTAAGGGGTAGGATTATACCTAATGCCTCCTTTCTACTCCTTCCTCCCCACCTGCTGCAATATTATCTTAGCTAGATTAGGCTTGCCTGAAGAATATTAAGGAGATTTAATAATTGAGAACAAGAGGACACTTTAACTAATGGGGGAGGAATAATGATAACTAACACTTATCGAATGTTACACACTAGCCATTGAACTAAAGCACTACAGATTACACACTAGCCATTGAGATAAAGCACCACTGATTACACACTGGCCACAAAGATAAAGCACAGTTATACATGCTTCTGTTTCAGCACTCCCATGCCGGGAAAGTGCATAAAATTATTTTCCATACTTGACAGATAGGAAACTGGAGACTACTTAAAGATTTATATTCAGGAGTAGGAACTTGCTTTGAAACCAAGTAGTATCATTCTAGAACTCATCTTATCCTTTACACTACACTACATCCAGGAAATGACTACCTCCTTTCTTCCCACGATCACAAGAAACTCACCTCTCGATGTCTTGCATCTTGATTTGGTGATTCACAGGTTTGACTTTGGCTGTTGATAGGAGAGCTTCTCTTAGCTGCCAAGATGGGAGAAATACTATCACAAATTTTATAAGATTATGATAAATAAGCTCATTTTATTTCATCAGTTCACTTCTTTAAAAAAAACATTTTAATATATTATCACCTGGAAAGAAGACATTTAATAGCATATGTTGTAAGAGGAATCAAGTAACCAATTAAAAAACCTTTGCATTTCTAGGTTATCATAACAATGCAGATTTCTTCATCTATTCAGTCTGACTCAACAGGCTACGGTGCTAAAAAGTTGGCAATACTAAAAATAAAAAAAAATAAAAATACCGTATAGTACCAAGTATCTGCCACATCCTTTTTAAAGCATTTTACGTATACAGTACTCCTCTCTTATCTGCTGGAGATCTCTTGCAAGTGGATGCCTCAAACTGTGGATACTACTGAACCCTAAATATACTGTTTCTTCCTACACATACGCACTATGATAAAGTTTAATTTATAAATTGCACATAGTAAGAGATTAACAATAATCACTAATAAAATCAAATGATTACAACAATATACTATAATAGAAGTTATGTGAATGTGGTTTCTTTCTCTTTCTTTCAAAATACTTTATTGTACTGTATTCACCCTTCTTGTAATGATGTGAGATGATAAAATGCCTATGTGAAGAGATGAAGTGAGGTCAAGGACGTAGGCGTTGTGACATAGTATTAATTACCGACCTTCTGACAATTTGTCAGAAGGAGGATTAAATCATCTGCTTTTGGACCACAGGGAATTGAAACTGCAGAAAGTGAAACCACAGATAAGGGGGAGGGGAACTACTGTCTCAACTCATTTAACACTTACAATAACCCTATTATAACATATGGAACCTTATTAGACCCATTTTACAGATAAAGACACTAAGGCACAGGGAGTTTAACTTGCCCAAGATCGTTTGACCCTCACGTGAAGGTTCAAGCCCAGGCTTTCTGGCTCCAGGGTCTGTGCTTTTATGACCACATTAAGCCTCTCCTATGGCAAGATTCAAATCAGTTACATCTTTTCCTGAGGACTGGGAATCGTGGGAAGTGAAGCTGGCCATGCCACATGGGAACTGTGAGCAAACTGATGCTCAGAAAGGGATTGACTGAGGTCACAAAACAAGAGACCCAGGGAGTGTCACCCACGTGCCCCTGCTTTTTCTTCTGGCCATGTGTCTGAGCTGAGTTTAATTTCACTTCAGATCTTGGGCACCATTTCACATCCACAGGCATCAGGTAGAGGGGAAAAGAATCCACTGTGAATATCATCTAGAAGCAAGGGATGGTGACATGAACAGCCCCAGTGATTCATGAGGGACACGATTTCTTAATAGTTTTAATACATCTGTTAAATGATAGTTTACATATTAATGGGAGAGAGAAAGAGAGAGAGACCTAAATGTGAAGTGACCTCTTTATTCAAAAGTGATGACTTTAAAATATGAAAAAATTCCTTAATCAACATAAAGACGTCTTTTTCAGTAATAGTTTTGTTTTACTGTAACATATTTTATTTTCTTATTTCTATTGTTTTCAATCTTTTAAACTTGTACCTCCATCTTCACTCTCAGATAATTTTAATTCAATGAAATGAACCTCATTCTATCCATAGAATCTGAAGTAGATCACCTCTGGCTATGACATTTTTACTTATTTAGTTCCTTGCTATTTGAACCTTATGACAGACAAAGTTACTCTTGCATATATAACTTATTTCACTAGTTAATGTATTGTACACATTAATTCTCTAAGTAGTCTACTTTTACATATGAAAAATTTCATCTTTTGTTTGAATTACAATAGTAAGCATGATTTGTCACTATAAGCATCTTATCACATATATGAATAATATGGCACTCTTTTGTTTAGAAAATCCTTTAACATATTAAGTACCTTGCAAAGGTATGTTAAATTATAGGGGGAAAATACATAAGAACTACTTGATGCTTTCCCTCCCCTAACAAAGCTCTTTTACATGCATAATCTTCCACTGTCTGCAGAAAAATCTTAGGAAGTAAGCAAATGATAGAGTTATACATATATATCTCATGCATCTAGAGATGTACCACATAATTTATCTCTTTCTAAGTGCTATTATCAATGCTAAAAGTTAGGTTGGAAATAGAAAGATGGAATTTAGTAAGCTATAAAATGGGCACCTTATGTGGATTCTTACTTATTCCATACTATGAGGCCATATAAGGTGGTATTATTTTCTCCCTTTTAAAGAAATAGGAACACTCAGGTTCGGTACATACATAGTAAGAGATAGATCTGGAGTGAAGCATGAGCCTTTGAGGTACTTTTCAAGCTGTCATGTGTTAGTCTTTCTACTATTCACCAATAAGATTATTTCATTTGACAATTCCTGTAGTGAAAGGCTTTGATAGCAAATAAACACCAAGACAAGATTTTTAAGGAGCTGTTACTTTGTTTCCTGTAATGATGATTATGATGATATAATTATAATAATAGCTTATTCACTTACTAGGTACCTGGCATTCTTCTAAGCAATTTTATATATAATTAATTCATTTATTCTTCTTAACAACCCATAAGTTTAACTCCTATTTTACACATGAGGAAACTGAGGCACAGGAAACTGAAATGACTTCTCAAAAGTCACACAACTCAATGGCATGTGCCCCTGGCTTAGTTTCTCATCATGTGAATGAGCCCTGTGCCTGGGGCACTAACATAGCTCCCTGGAGAAATTTTCTTCCTCTTGGTTTCTTAAGGGCAAATCATTCCATCACCCTTACTTCTGCATATGAGAGAGTCTGCTAACACTGTCCCAGCAGGTGTCCAAATTACGAACCTGTAATGATGTTCCTGATGGGCTTCACCAGTGCTGTGAAGCCAGAGACTTCGGGCTGTCTGTGCTCCCACATGGGCTGCCATATAACAAGCCCACTGGCCAGTCGGAACGTAAGGTCCGATTCCTGGGGGAAGAGAAGATTTATGTCCCATAACTGGCTTGTAACTGGTTGAAGGGGCCAGTCATTGCAATGATTAGTATCATTCACAAGATTATTGTCAAAGTAAGTTGATCTTCTAGACCTTCTCTCATCACTCAGATGAGTGTTTCTAGGGCAAACCAGTAGCCCTAAGTTATCATCAAAATTACTATGGAAACCACGGTGGTCTGCTTTTGGCAAAATTAATAATTAAAATGTAGCTTTGGACAAAGCATGAAACACAAATTATTGTTTTGTGTTAGCAGTGATCAAGGCCTGTTTATTTCAAGAGTCTTGGCAGATCTCTTGTGGTTGTCATTATTATTCCTCTTAATTATTTAATTGTCCTTCTTTTGCTCTCTTAAATCAATATCCTCAGATGCTGGCTATTTTGACTTTGTATGCTCTAGGCCATCTCTTGTTTTTTTTTTTTTTATTATGTTATGTTAGTCATCATACATTACATCATTAGTTTTTGATGTAGTGTTCCATGATTCATTGTTTGCGTATAACACCCAGTGCTCCATGCAGTACGTGCCCTCTTTAATACCCATCATCCAGGCTAACCCATCACCCCACCCACCTCCCCTCTAGAACCCTCAGTTTGTTTCTCAGAGTCCATAGTTTCTCATGGTTCATCTCCCCCTCCGATTTCCCCCCCTTCATTTTTCCCTTCCTGCTATCTTCTTTTTTAAACATATCTCTTGTTTTTGCACTTCATGGAATCAGGAACATATATACAGACCCTTCTAGCATATTGTTTTGTAATGTTACCTTCTTAATAATCTTTAATTCCTTGATGGTCTATCAGTCATTCTCCCCCTTCCACAACACCTGACATCATCACAATGCTTAACACAGCATTAGAAATTGGGTGTACAATAGGAGCTCAACAAGCACTTGCTGAATTGCACTGACCTTACAACCCATACTCACTCAGTTTATCTATAATTTAAAGTCTCTTCCAAGGAGCACATTCTCCGCTCCCTTATTACATCATTTTGAAAGTCAGAGATGTTGAAAATGCAATCTCATATTGTATAAGTACAAATATATGACATTCTGAGATTACATTTTCAACAACTCAGCCATGAACTGGAATTAAAAAAAAAGGAATAAATTAAACAACTCAGCCTCTCAAAAAAAATAAATAAAAGATGGAAGCAGAGAATGTGATCTCAGATTAATGAACACAACTAAGACCCAGGAGTTCACTTAGGGCAGGGCTTTGCAACCCTAGCTTGCATATTATAATCACCTAGAGAGCTTTTAAAACCTAGGAGGCCCAGGTCTTAACTTCCTCCCTTGCCCAGACCGATTAAATTAGAATCACTCTGAAGTTCTCTGCTGACTTTCATGTGTAGTCATGGTTGAAAACCACTAATATAGAAGAATAAGAAGTAGGAAGAAATTGGAAAAAAAGAAAAGTGATCCTGCAAATGGTGAATCGTTGTGGTTCAGTGTCAGCTGGAAAGGCTGGTGAAATCCACACATTGATACAGAGCAGCTTCTTCTGTAAGGTATGGACTGGGATCCCGGAGCTACAACAGTGCCCATGATGGGAAAGCATTTAGGACTCCCTGTGGAGGTATTAGGAAAGTACATAAAGCACTTGGTCAAATTCTGTCAACATTCATTTTACAAATATTTATAGACCACCTACTGCATACCTGGTACTACTCTAGGTTCTGGGCTAGAATAGTGAACAGAGCTTACAAAAATTCCTGCTCTCCTAGGTACAAAAAGAGAAGTAAAGCAGACAAAGGGGTGTGCCTGCAAGGTGTTGATATTTTAGACAGGATGGCCAGGGAAGTCCTTGTTGTGAAAGTGTCTTTTGAGTAAAAAAGATCTGAATGAAATTAAGGAGCTGCCATGTAGATATTTTCAGAAAAAACCTTCCATGAGAAGGGACCAGCAAATGCAAAGGTCCTAAATATGCCTGGTCTATCAAGAAACAGCCAGGAGACTGTGTGTCTGGAGTCAAGTAAATGGCAGAAGAGTAGAAGAAAAAAATAAGGTCAGAGAAGTTATTGAGTTCCAAATAATATAGGGCCATAGAGGTCATAGTAAGGGCTTCCGCAATTACTAAGACGGGGAGCCACCAGAGGGTACTGAGTAGTGGCGTGACATTACTGGATGTATGTTTGATAGGATTACTGAGGCTATTAATCATAGTTCAAGAAAGGGCAAAAGTGGAGAGATAGTTTGGGAAGCTAATATTATCATCTAGGTGGAAGATGATTACAGGAGAGAGTTCGTAGAGGGCGAAATGAGCAGTGGTAGATTCTGGATACATTTTGAACACACAGTCTACAGACTGGAAGTGGAAGGTGTGAGAAAGAGGTGTCAAAGATTTTTGGCTTTGATAAAGATAGGCAAGATGAAGGAGGAGCAGGTGTGGGGGTTATCAGGAACCTAGTTACAGACATGTTAAGTTTGAGATGCCTGTTAGACATTCAACTAGAGATACTGAGTAAACAGTTTGACAGGAAGGTTTAAAGTTAATGGAACATAGTATTATGTGTGGTGTTAGATCCAGCAAGCAGGGGATTAACAGCAAGCAAAGTTTATCAGATTTGTCTCCAGAAATGCAGGAAGCCAAATCTCAATTGACCTGGTTTTGATGATTTCATAGCTTCTGAGCTCAGTCCTTTTCCATGTTCCTCATAAGTAATCTTGGCACAAATAAAACTCCAGTGGACACTGCTTCCAAAGGTAAGCTCTCTTATACTGAAGCCCGGGCCTTTAACACTGGCCCTATCGATGTTAGCACTCATTTAGACTTGTTATTTTGTTTTCTTTGATATATTTCCAACTAGATTGTATATTTATTGGAGACAAATTGAGATCTCCTTCTGTGCATTTCCCCTTGAGCATCAATACAGACTTACTGATTAATTAAAGATAGTTTACATTTCACAAGTAACACCAACTAAATCAAATCATTCTTTAGACTTGAACACTTGAAGAAGGTATGGCCTCCTCTTATGTTGTTATGTTCCTTTGTAAGTCCTTTTTTAAGTTGGATGAATGCATAAGGTCTGGGACCCTAATTCCTCTTCTGGAGTCCCCTTTAGTGGGTCATCTAATGCCATGTATGCCCACATGGCCAGAATGTTGATAGCTAGAAGAGACACTATCATTGAAACAGCTGTGGGGCAGGTGGTCTAGTGAGGTCCTTAGAAAAACCAGAAGACACAGACACTAGTAGAATCAATATCTCCACATTTCAGATGCATTTTTTTTCACTGAAAGCTTGTTTCCATGATGGCATGAAATAATTCTAAATATGTTTACTAGTAATTTAGAGAAATTGAGTTTAAAAATTATTGTTATTTTAAATTTTAAAGTTGTTTACTTCACACATATGGATTTTATAAAAACCCCCTTGAGGGCTTAGATTTTTATTCCTTGCTATTTCTCTAGCACTGAGTAGTGCCTCTCATAGACTAGGCACTCAATAAATATTTATTGAAGGAATAAGTGAATATGATCAAATCATGACATTACACTTAAATTCCTTAGTTATAATAAATACTCAGCATTTTTCACTAAATTAAATTTAGTTGAAAATAATATATTTGACAGAATTTTTAAGATTTACTTCATGTGACATACTTGAGGCAGTTATAAATTAAAATCACAGAATCAATGTACAGAAATCTGTTGCATTTCTATATACAGATAATGAAGGAGCAGAAAGAGAAATTAAGAAAACAATCCCATTTATAATTGCACCCAAAATAATAAAGTACCTAGGAATAAACTTAACCAAAGAAGTAAAAAAACAGTACTCTGAAAACTATAAAACACTGATGAAAGAAACTGAAGACAATACAAAGAAATGGAAAGACATTCCATGCTCATGGATTGGAAGAACAAATATTGCTAAAATGTCTATAGTATCCAAAGCAATCTACAGACGTAATACAATCCCTATGATAATACCAACAGCATTTTTCACAGATCTGGAACAAACAATCCTAAAGTTTGTATGGACCACAGAAGACCCTGAGGAGCCAAAGCAATCGTGAAGAAGATAAACAAAACTGGAGGTAACACAATCCCAGATTTCAAGTTATACTACAAAGCTATTGTAATCAAAACAGTATGGTACTGGCACAAAAATAGACACATAGATCAATGGAACAGTACAGAAAACCCAGAATTAAACCCACAATAATAAGGTCAATTAATCTTCAACAAAGGAGGAAAGAACATGCGTGGGAAAAAGACGGTCTCTTCAACAAATGGTGTTGGGACAACTGGACAGCAACATGCTGGAGAATGAAACTGGACCACTTTCTTACATCATATGCAAAAATAAACTCAAAATGGGTTAAGGACCAAAATGGATTAAGGACCTGAAACCATAAAAATCCTAGAAAAGAGCATAGGCAGTAATGTCTCTGGCATCAGCCATAGCAACATTTTTCTAGACATGTCTCCTGAAGCAAAGGAAATAAAAGCAAAAGTAAACTATTGGAACTACATCAAAATAAAAAGGTTCTACACAGCGAAGGAAACAATCAGCAAAATTAAAAGGCAATCTACTGAATGGGAGAAGATATTTGCAAATGACATATCGGATAAAGGGTTAGTATCCAAAACATATAAAGAACTTATAAAACTCAACACCCCAATAAAAAGTAATCCAATTAAAAAACAGCAGAAGACATGAATAGACATTTCTCCAAAGAAGACATACAGATGGCCAACAAATACATGAAAAGATGCTCAAGCTCACGCACCACCAGGGGAATGCAAATCAAAACCACAATGACATATCACCTCACACCTGTCAGAATGGCTAAAATCAAAAACACAAGAACCAACAAGTGTTGGTAAGGATATGAAGAAACAGAAACCCTCTCACACTGCTGGTGAGAATGTAAACTTGTAGCTACTGTGGAAAACAGTATGGAGGTTCCTCAAAACGTTAAAACTAGAACTACCCTATGATCCAGTAATCACACTACTGGGTATTTACCCAATCAATCAGTCAATCAATCAGTCAAAGGGATACATGTGCCTCTATATTTTTTGCAGTATTATTTACAATAGCCAGATTATGGAAGCAGCCCAAGTGTCCATCAATAGTTGAGGGGATAAAGAAGATGTGGTACATAGATACACAACGGAACATTATTCAGCCATAAAAAAGAGTGGAATCTTGCCATTTGCAATGACATGGATGGAGCTAGAGAATACAATGCTAAGTGAAATAAATCAGAGACAAATATATGAGTTCACTCGTGGAATTTAAGAAACAAAATAAATGAGCAAAGAAAAAGAGAGAGGGTGAGACAAACCGAGAAACAGACTCTTAACTATACAGAACAAACTGATGATTACCAGAGGGTAGGTGGGGGGATGGGGTGCTTAGGGGATAGTGGATGAAGGGGTGCACTTGCCATGATGAGTACTGGGTGATGTATGGGATTGCTGAATCCTTCTATTGCACGTCTGAAATCAATATAACACTGTACGTTAACCATACTGGAATTAAAATAAGAACTTAATTAAAATAGAAAAATGTGCATTGAATTATACACTGTCTTACAAAAAGATGAGTCATTTATATTAATTTGCTAATTAATGAGTGAATTCATTCAACAAATATTGATTAAATACCTATGAATTTGAGATACTATGTTAGCTATCCAGAATACAATGATAACTCCCCACCCTCAAACCATTCAGAGTCTAATAGGAGAGATTGACACATAAAGAAATAATGATAATAAACTAGAAATAACAATAAAAATCTGTCTAGAATATTATAAAGCTAGAGGAAGAGAGGGATGGATCTTGAATGTAGTTGTGAAAGATGAGGAGGAGTTTCCCAGGCAGGAGGGCAGGGCATGAGAGCATGCTAGGTGGCAGGACCAGCATGAGAATAGGCCTGGACAAAAGCACGTTACATTCCTGGGGAGACTCCAAGCACTTGGAGCTCAGAGGCAGGAGAAGTGGCCAGAAGAAGGCCCAGTTACTAGACTAATGAGTTGGAGTTTTACTTGCTGTACAATGAGAAATCAACAAGCATTTTGGTGATATGGTCAGGTCTACATAGATCCCTTTCGTGTTGAAGTTGGATTTTATGAGACAAGCCAGGAGACTGTGAATCCAGTTCGAAAGTGGCCTCAACTGGATTTCAGCTTCCCACGCCTCCTGCAGCACCATGTCCTATAAGAAACTATAACACTGTCTGTGTAAGTGCTGATTGGCAAATTGAGGGAGTAACGTCAAGAAAAGGAATGCCAAGTGGGGCAGCAAACGGGTTGGAGATGACAACTTTGTAGAAACACCAATCTGGATGATTGTGTGGTTTCCCCCCAGGAGCATGCAGGTCTCTGGATCAGGAGTACAAAAAAAGGGATTTGGGTCATGACCTGGGGTTGGAATTTTGAAGGGCAAATCAAAGGAAGGATAGGGGAAAAAGACATTAATGGTGCTGGTGAGGAGCAGTTCACATGGGTATGGTAGGGATAGAAAGGTGGAGATCGAGAGGGTCTGACAACCAGCAGGCCAGTGAAAGACCAAAGGCAGTGATTCTCAATCAGGGGCAATTCTCACCCCCCGCCCACCCACTGGGGACACCTGGCAATGTCTGGAGTCATCTGTGGCCATCACAACTTAGAGGGAGGTGGTGTTCCTGGCATCTGGTGAGTAGGGGCCAGAAATGCTTCTGATATCCTACATGGCACATGGCAATGTCCCGCAAGAAAGAATAATCTGGCCCCAAATGCCAACAGTGCCAAGGCTGAGAAACCCTGGTCTAGGGATTGTATATTCCTTGACTACATTTAAAAAAGCAAACACCTCGCTCAGAAGGAAAATGCCTTTTGGAGAAATTTATTGACTCATTAATATTTTTTATTCCCTATAGCATCTGGAACAATATTTCCTTCATAGAGATAATAAATTGATGAAATAATAATATGCCAGTAATAACAGCTAATAATAATAGTTTATTATGATTTAATTACTGTACCGTGTTTTCTATGCATTGTCTTACTCCCTCATAAATGCTCCAGGCCATAAATAAAACTTGAGGGTCTTGAGCCAGAAACTGTCTGTATAGTCTCCCCTGAAAGAGAATGTGGCTTCCTTTCCACTAATAACACAAAACACCAATAGCGAAAAAATGCCAACACTAAAAGCAACACATATTTATTAAGGCCCTTTTATGTGTAATGTTGAGCACTATCATATGTTTCATCACAATGTCCCATAAAACTATTCTTATGTCCAATTTATACTTGAGGGAAACTGAGGCTTGCTCTAAGTCATATAGTAGGAAGCAACAAGCGTGTGATTCAAATGCAGGCCTATTTCCAAAATTTGAACTCTCAGCCATGTCTTCAAATAAAATTACAGCCATTCCAATCACTTCTGCACTTCCACATTTTTTAATCCAGAGGGTATTTGTCCACAGATAGACATCTTTATGGGATCATTATTTAAAGAAGACTTCTTTCCTGTCCTCTCCATTTTAAGGACTATGTACCTACATATAATCACAACTCTTAGCACTTAAATCAGCTTCTGATAACAACTTGGGTTTACTCAATGAGTCCCTTACTAAATATTAATCGTGTATCCCATTTTTGCCAGACACTATTTGAGACACTGAAAATACAGTGTGACCTAGACAGGCAATGTCCCTTTGCTCAAGAAATCTGTTCTATGGGGGTAGAGGGCAACAAGCATGCAAACAAGCAGAGAAAATAATTTCGGGTACTGATAAGTGCAAAGAGAGGGGGAAAAAAAGATAGTCATGCGCTAGTGACACCGAAGTCGCCAGGAAAATTCTTTCTGAGAATTGTGAGTTGTGAGTAAACTCATAGAATGAGATGGCCATATGAAAATTTAGGGGAGGAGGTGGAGGTTGATGTTTCAAACAGAAGGAAAAACCAGTGCAGGACTTGAAAGCAAGAATGAGTTTGAGGGTGAGCCTCACTGAACTTGGAGGTTAGTGAAGGAGAGAAAGGCTATTGCCATGGCAGGAGATGGGGCTGAGAAGGTGGGCAGGAGCCTGGACTGCTGGTCCCATAAGCCAGGGGATGATCTCAATTAAAGTAATGCTTTTTAGTAAGTGTAACCATTATAAAAGACTTTTTTAAAATGGAAAGTCAAAGATTTTAAGGCAGCTATTTAATTTGATTTCACATTTAAAATTTTTAGTATGTTTCATGGGCACTGTGGCCAGTGCATGCAAAGCATTTTAGGAATTTATAGGTAATTTTAATTCTATTCCTGGCAGCAATGGGACAGTGTCAAGCGAAAGTGAATTTTAACTAAAACTAGAATGAGTGAAAAGACTCACTAGTTCATTTTTCTAATAGTGATTGTTAACGGCCTCACAACCACCTACATATATGTATGTACACACATTCACATACATACATACATACATATATATAGCTTGAAATATTCATTAGGATCCTAATATTCTATTAAAGAACATTTGAGTATACCAATTTCTTCTTATCTCTTAACTTAGCATTCAGATGGTATACTGTAATTTATTCATTCACAGAAATAACAAATAGATCTTGATTTCTCTCCATGTGTTGGAACTATACTGTGTCTTCACATATATTCACCCTGTGTTAGAGGTACCCACAATTGTATGCAATGGAGCATCAGAGAGGTTAAGTAAAGTCACCAAGATCACAGAGCTAGAGAGTGGTGGCACAGTAGTTTCAAATGATATTATTTCTTTCAGACCCAAGGGGTATTTGTATATGATTACATTTTAGTACAACTGGTTTCTATGTAATCCTATGTTTTGTATTTTATGCTTTCAGAAATATTTTGAAAAGCAATTCTCAGCTTGTACCACACTGTCAAGAAGTCCACGGCATAGAAGACATTTAGAACTTCTGCTCCAGAACTTCTGCATTATAATAGAGACAGCTTACAAGACGATGTAGAAATGCAAAGGAGATAGTGACTCAGTCTACATGGGGAGTTTCAGAGGAATAGCTTCATGGAAATAATGACATTGAAGTTGAGGTTTGAAGACTCATCAGATGAACAGAGAAAAGAAAGTGGGCAGAGCGAACAGCAAGCGTATATTCAGGGAATAGCTCCCACAGCTGGATCATGAAGATGCCAGGAGGGAATGGCAAATGATAAATTAAAAGTTCCTTGACCTTATATGCAATGTTTAGTATGTGGGGCATCATCTTCGGGCAGAAGGAGAACCTTTGAAGATTTTTAAGTAGATACATGATACACAGAGAACTGTGTTTTTGAAATCATGTTCAGTGGTTTGATATAGAAATTAAGCTCTCCATGTCTTGGCTTGCCACATGATCATATAAAGACACAGATAACCAAATATGGAAATATGGAAATACCATTTGAAGCTCACCTCACCTCTATCCCCCCTCAGCTTAATACTAGCCCTATCCTTACCTTGATCCTGTGTACCAGAGGAGCAAACAGAAACACAAAGAGCTCCACGGTGGCCATGGAGTTCTGGAAGATCTTCCTTCGGTTGTTCTCGTCTTCATCGTTGGAGCTGCCCTGGCAAGGCTGCCCTGGGGAACCCTGGTTTTCTACCTGGTGGATGAAAGCACTGCTGCTGCCACCCCAGCTGGAGCCACGGTCTGTGCCCCCAAACCGCTCACTGTTGCAGTCCTGTGGAGCCTCTAGAAGCATCCAATGCAGGGTGTGAAGGAGCTTTGTCTCAGCAACACCCAGTTTATCCTGGTGGCCTGCATGGGGACAATCACACGGCCAAGTTAAGACAAACTCTGCTATCAGAACAATGGATATCAACTCTGGGTGTGGGAAGAACATTCTTGCGTTGCTCTGTGGCTTGATTTCCTGGAAGATACTAGCATTTCTCTATATTTCTTACAACCACAGCTGGAAGGGCTCATTTTTTTTTAAAGATTTATTTATTTATTTATTTGAGAGAGAGAGTGAAAGATCACAGCAGGCGAGGGAGAAGCAGACTCGCCGCTGAGCATGGAGGCTGACATGGGGGGCTTGATCCCAGGACCCTGGGATCATGACCTGAGCCAAAGACAGATGCTTCACTGACTGAGCCACGCAGGCATCCCTGGAAGGGCTCATTCTTGTTTTGGGCTTTCTAGCTGGCTATAATCTCTGCAGAATAACATAGTGTCATAGGAGGAGAAACTGCATGCATCCTATCTCTTCAGTCTGATATCCATATCTATCTCCAAATAGGCAGCGTAGTGGTTAAGAACCCAGGCTCTGAAGATAGCAACTACTTTACTTTAGACAGGGTGACCAAGAAACCCCTCGGTAAAAGTAACATTTGTGCAGAGACCCAAATAAGGGGAAAGAACTAGAGGGAAAACAGCTTGTGTGCGAACATGGGGTGGATGTTAGGACATGTTACCACGTGAGAAAAGCAATCCACCAGATAATCTAAAAAAGAAGAGTCTCTATGCACAACGCATGCATGTACACATGGACTACAAAGTGCAAGGGGTCGCTTTAGGAGTTGAGAGGGCCAGAGAGAAACTGGATCCGAACTCATCTTGGATGGGTGATAGTCTTCAGCTTCCCTGTAATGTTTTAATGTTTAAAAGGAAAATATATTCATGTATTACTTGTAAAATTTAAAATTTAAAAATAAGAGAGCCAGTTCTTTCATTGGTAAAATGGAGATCATAATGGTACCCACGAGAGGGGGCTTTTATGAGAATTAAATGAGATCACATGTGTTCGGTGCCTGGGAAAAGAGCAAGTAGCTAGTAAATGTCAGCACGAGTGCTGCTGACGATTGTATGCCATGAAGAAGGAATGAGGAAGAACCAACCTAACTTGTTCCTGTTTGAAAGCAGCGTTGCAGTGCAGTGGAGGACGTGAGGCAAAGCAGCTTGTACCAGCTCCCATCTGGAAATGCTCTGGATGGCTTCAGAGAGGGCTGGAGAAAGGCCATGCAGCTTGTTCTCTACCAACACACGTTCAAAGGACTGTAGATACCAAAAAAAAAGAAGAAAAAATCACTTAAAATAAGGAACTGGAGAGTCTGACTGACAAGAAACTGGAGATTAAGGTACTACACCAAGATGCAAATCACTGGATCAAATTTTTTAGAGTGCACTCAAATTGCATTTCATGTCAACGTACAATGGGTCAGTGATCATTACTTTTTAACCATTTTTAGGTTTTTGATTTAAAACATAGGACTTGAATTATTAAGTGATTTTTATTTTCACCAAAATTAGCTTCCTCTAAAAAAAGAGCACACCACCATATTTAACTCATATAATATTTTATACAATGCTGCTGAGGCATCCAAAGGGGCTGTCACAATTGCAGAACTAAGTGAATTGTCTTTTGTGAAAGCATCTTGAGGACAGAATTTGTGTCAATGTTAAACAAGTGTTAAATAAGATACAACTTGTTCAAGAAATCTGACTGGGGGGGTCCTCTGAATTATTTCATGTCCTTAGCAATAACATGACACAAGACATTTCTTGCCTAAGGCCTGTAACCATAAAGATACTTCTTATACCTGTTGAAGAAAGAAAGGAAGGAAGGGAGATAAGCCATAGCTTTGCTGGTTTATTAAACCTTCTCTCTTGGCCAGGAATACTTTCAGAGAGTGAAACATCCCAGAACAAATGTGACCTACTCCCAGTTTTTGTTGTTGTTTGAATGGGGAGGAGGATATCACTCTAAGGGCTTAAGGAAAGTATAGATTCCAAATATTAAAATAAATTTAATAAATATTTGACTTGTATGAATTGAACCTGATTGCTACTTGATGCCCTATGTAATCAGGAAAACTGTGGAAGTATGCCATAGAGTGATCATAATACAGGTTCCAAGTATTCAAGCTGTATTATTGATATTATTAGGATACCAGAGAAAAAGGCGGATTAATTAATACAGAGATTCTCTGAAGAAAATGAATTACTTTTCGACTCAAAAAAGGAAAATAAGAACTTCACCTTCATAATGAAAAGCATGATGAGGTTTTGGTAAGGAGTATAAACAGAGATATGGTTTTTTTGTTGTTGTTTTTTTAACTGAATAAAGTCAGATCCAAATGCTTTTAAATTCTTCAGCCCTCAGGTATCTAAGTATCCATTAAGTAAAGGGTGAGTATGTTGGGCATTAAAAGATTATAAAGAATTTACACAGTCTTATTGAATACATTTTAGAGGATGACTTGTATATATTATAATATTAGGGCACTCTGGGTACTTAATGTCATTTTCTTCTTAAATGTTACTAATATAACTGTTATTTTTTAAACCCTGAAAACTGCTTTCTACATTTTTATTTCTCTATCTGTGACTTAGTTGTTTGATATTGTGTGACTACATTAAAAATGCCAGATCTTTGCCAAGAACAGGGAAAAGTCAGGATTATTTTAAGCTAGTATACTTGTAAGCGTGATTTATGGGAGGCTCAGTGATTTCTTAACTGTCAAATTACTCTAACTTGAGCTAAATACAACAACAAATTCCATTAAAAGGTTCTTATTAAAAGATTATATTTTAAAAATATCTCTGTGGCAACTTTGAAGGGCAAGAGATACAACAAAACAAATTCCTATTTGAGTGTGCGTACCTGTGTGCTTGTGTAAAACTCTCTAATGGGCTTTCATCGTTTTTAAGGGCCCTAACACATTTCAGAACTCCTTACTATGTAGTCATTTGCAAATTTTCATGGCAAAGCCTAAATGGGTAGGTTTCCACTTTTAGGTTATGATATATGAAATGTGAAGGTCTTTATTTGAGCTCCAAATTTTAATGAAATCTATGAAAATTTCATTTCATTTTTGCTTCATGATTTCATGTCTTTTGCTTTCAATTTGTGATTTGTACATTTTTAAGGCTATGGGATTCCCTTAGAATCTCAGGACAAGTGCACTCTATAGAGTATACATATTAATAGTTTATTTTCATAATTATTTTATATCATCTATTTTCAGACTTGCACAAAACATGCAAGACATATAAGTTCAGAACTGTATATGACTTTGAGTAGTTCATAGACCCTCATCTCTTTACCTTCCACCATAACAGTCTCAATTTTGTTGATGAAGGAATGGACTTCTTATACTTGCCCTGCAAGGACCTTCACCACCTGGTTCTCTGTAATCTCTCCACCCTTTCTTCTACTGCTCTCCTTCTGTCCACTTGGAGATAAGATGCTTTAGACTTGCTGTTCCCCTTTGCTCTTTCCTTACCTATTCCTCCCTCCCTCTTTTCACAGTTTTCTCTAACAGTCACATTAGCAGGTAAGCCTTACCTATCCACTGCTCTTAACATGGAATCCACTCCTACCCCCACCCCCCCCAGTTGCCAGTGCCCCCAGTCTTTTTTGCTTCATTTTTCTCCATAGTGCTTATCACTATCTGCCTTATTATGTATTTTACTTATTTGTGAGTGGCCTGACTTCCTCCCACTAGAATGCAAACTCTGTATTTTGATTATTGCTCTATCCCATCATTTAGAACTATGCCTAGCACTAGTAGGTGCTCAATAATATTTGCTGAGCGAATTAATCTATACAGTCAGTACAATTTCATGCCTTTCTTTGGGTTGAAATGACCACACAGAATATGGAAATAATCATTAAATGGTGAATATCACATACCACACATGAGGCTTCATACTGCTTTCCCAGTTTAGGCCTCAAAAATGCACTGAAAAATTAATAGAGATAGTGGTTATAATAAAATTATTAGCATCTTTATGACACATTTTTCAACGGATAAGACACAGTGCTATATAACTCAAATTTCATGCCTCCCTATAGCTTGTTAATGAGCAGGTATTGAACAGCTGACGACATTTGCTTTTACATATGTAATTACATGTATGAAAGAGATGTGGCTCTCCACATTTTCTGTATCCACTCTTATTCTGAAGACTTTTCCCTAATCAGATTCCAAATTGCCAATGGTCAGGAGTGGTGTCTTGCTCGTGTGTATAATTATATTAAAAACTAAAAATGAACAGTTTGTGGGGTGTGATTTCCAGAACCTAATTTTTTATCTGATAGATTTCTAAAATAATAATAATAATAATAATAATAATAATGGAAACCTTGTTTCTTGTTTATTAGAATAGCTTTCAGAGGTCTTCCCAGGGGAAAAAAAAAATGCTTATCAAAAATCATCCTCCTCAGGGTCTTGAACCAGTAAGACTACATGGGCTGAATCCAAGCAAAAATGGTTAACAAGTGGGCATAGCTGATATTCGCCAAACAGGAGCTGGAAAAACAACAGGTCACCGGCCTGGAATTACAGCAGGAGATGGAGGGGAAATTGGACGCTAGAGCACAACCAGTCCTAATGATCTTCCCTAGTTCCCCGCCCCCTCTTCCTAGGCTTTCTGCCCTCCCACCCCCTAAATAATGTACATATTTATTCAACTGCCAATCTGCTTGTCGCCAAACTTCACGGAAATATTTTTTAAATGCGTGTTTTTAAGCAGGTGCAGAGGGCTTGCTTTCCAGCCCCAGAGAGGGAGCTGCAGGCTGTGGCGCGGCCTCAGCAGCAGTGGCGGCAGCAGCAGCGGCAGCGGCGGTGACCCAGGCAGCCCCAGGAGCGTCCCCAGCCCAGGGTGGCCCGCGGCGCGCCCTCTGCGCCCCTCACCTGGTTTGCCGCCACAGGAAGGTCTGGATGGGCAGGGGGATGCCGCGGCCGCTGTCCTGCTCCTGGCCCTCGGAGCTCTTCCTCTTCACCATGATGGTGGCTCCTGGGAGTCCTACTGCAGGACCCAGCGCTGGCTCCTCGCTAGCCGCCGCCTCCTCCTCCTCCTCCTGCTGCTGCTCTCCCCAACTCTCATCCCCTCCTTCCCTGAGGCAGAGCCGGCTCTCTCCGCCCTGATCCCCGGTCCCTCTCCCCTTCCCCCGCCCCTCCCCGCGCGTGGAACATGGCTGCGGGAGGAGGGGAGGGCTGGAGGAGCCGCGGAGCGAGGAGGGGGGCGCTCGGAGGAGCGGTCCGCCTCGCCGCCCCCGCGCCCGCTCCTTGCTTTCAGTACCTCCCACTGTGGACAGCGGCCCGCGCGGGCCGGCCGGGCGGAAGAGCAGAGCTGGGGACTGAGTGAACAGCAGCAGGATGGCCCAAAAGGTCCACACTCCGCATTACACGCTGATTCCCTCGCGCCTCTTCAACCCCCAAGGATTCGGCTCCCTTCCCTTCGAGCTGCACCCCAGCACTGCCCCCTGTCCTGCTTCCCAACCTCAGCATCCGAAGAATTGTCACGGTCTGGGGAGGAGGAGCTTTGGGAAACCGCAGAACAGTCACTAACCCTGGCATCATTCGCACCTCTAGCAAGGAGGTCAGGAGTCCACCCTTGGGTTTTAGCAGAAGGAGCACATGAAAATTACTTGAAGTGTAAACAAGGAAGAGAGCAAACCTTGGCAAAGCAGAGAAAGCTTGAAAGTTTTCAAATGTGAGAATTTATTTTAAAATGGTAACCACAAGAAATTAACCTTATTTTGCTAAAGCAGGAATATCCACAAACTAACCAGTTGTGGGTATCAGTTAATTATAACTTGAGAAAGAACATTTGAATCATGCTTTTAGGAAATGCTGTTTATTATAGCCTATGAATGTACTTGGGTGATCCTGTTCATCTCATTGATAGCTGCCATTTTCCTTCAGTTATCATAGTCAAATGTCTCTATAGTTTATAGATGGGTTAGTGTTAGGTGTTTCATCTAGCAGCAACACAAATAGGGGTGGGGATGAAGCAGTTGGAGTAGAAAACCATTGCTGTGGACCCAACTACCTGCAAACAAACAAATATAGTCACATACCTGTTTGAACAAAGATATTGATGTAATACATGAAATAGGGAATGAGACCCCAGGACCTGATCTCACCAGATAGAAATATTTCCTGTATAATTAACTACATGTGCATCTACTCCATACAGAGAGAAATATATGGTATATATTGGTATTTTCAGTCACAAAATTATCCATTTAATTTCTTGAAGTAATCTTTTAATGGGAATTTTTGAAACAAGGAAAGATAGATTCTAAATACAGTTTATTCAGTGCATATTTATTGAGTCCATTTTGTATGCCCAGTACTATGCTATATAGATTGCTGTTCTTAGGAAACTCACAGCATTGAAAATATAGACATGTACAGAAAAGGGTACCATGGGAGACATGACACAGATTTACTTATATACAAAGGGACAAGACGGAAAATATGGGCAGGAATTGGATGGAGAAAGGTTTTGTATGGCAAGCTACAAAGTTTGGATAAGAAGGCTTTAAGTAGGGCAGTAAAAACCTTTGTTTCCATTTAAGTGTAATTGGTATGACTGGGATGTAGAGATCCTTTTAAATAAACAAGCATTGTAGACGGGAACCCCAGTCTGGAGATTAGGGAAATATTTCATGAGATGCTGAACCAAGGCCACGAAAGCAGAGCTAGAAATAAGGAGATAAATTTGAATGATATTGCAGAGGTAAAATTAGTAAGATTCGATAACCAGGTGGGTATGGGAAAGAAAAATAGTACAGTGGTTAAGAGCTTAGATCTTGAGTCTGACAGTTTTATCTCTAGCACTACCTTGTCCTAGATATAATACCCTGGGAAAGGTTCTTGACCAAGGTTTCCAAATAATCGTATCTTTCCCACAGAGATGTTGTGTGAGGATTTAAAAATTTATTTGTAAAAAAATTTACATGTAAAAAAAATTTAAATGTAAAAAATTTAAGAGAGTCCCTAATCTATACTAAGCCTTCAATAAATACCAAGCAAAGCTCTAAGTTTTCTGTTTTGAGCAACTGAGTAAATGATGATCTCATTTGAAGACAGAAGGAGTTGACAGGGAGACTTATGTTCTAATTTTAGGTGTGTCTATAGGAGCATTAATGAGTTTTCCTTAAGTCTCTATTGGAAATGTCAATGGATATCAAGAAGAGGCAGCTAGAAATATGGATATGAGGTTCAGAAGAGTTAACTAGGTAGGATAGATCAATTTTACAGTGGTTAACACTATAAAAAAAAGTAGTTGAAACCATGGAAGTAGTTAAAGTAATCCAGGCAAATATATGGAAAGAGAAAAAAAAAAGAGCCCAATTTACAAGTCTAGGGGTCATCAACTTTAGTCTTTTGCCACAAAGGATGTTGTTGAAAGTGGACAGCGTAGGATAGAATAGTAGGATAGGCAGGGTTCTAAGATGGCCCCCAAGATTCCCACCCCTGGTATATATATATATATATATATACCTTCGAGTAGTTAATCAAATACTAACCTACGTGCTGTTGTGAAAGGATATATATAAAGCTTAAGGTTTTAAAAATTATTAATAAGCTTTATTTCTCAAAGCAGTTTTAGGTTTACAGAAAAATTAAACCAAAAATACAGCTAGTTCTCATATATTCTCTCTCTTCCAGTCCAGTTTCTTCTATTATTATTATTTTTTAAAGATTTATTTATTTATCTTAGAGAGAGCAAAAGGGGGGGCTACAGAGAGAGAGAATCTCAAACAGCTCCCTGCTGAGTGTGGAGCCCACTGCAGGGCTTGATCCCACAACCCTGAAATCATGACCTGAGCCGAAATCAAGAGTCAGACGCTTAACCAACTGAGCCACCCAGGTGCCCCTAGTTTCTTCTATTATTAACAAACTTATATTTGTGTGGTACATTTGTTATTACTGGTGAGCCAATACTGATATATTATTAACTAAATCCATAGTTTAAAGTTCATTTTATCTGTTGTACCGTTGTAAGGTTTTGCCAAGTAATATCACACATCCATCATTATAAATCATATAGAATAGTTTCATGCCCTAAAAAATCCTCTGTGTTCTACCTATCCTTCCTCCCTAATCCCTGGCAAACACTAATCTTTTTACCGTCTTTATAGTTTTACCTTTTCCAGAATGTCATATAGTTGAAATCATATAGTATATAACCTTTCCAGATTGGCTTCTTTCACTTAGTAAAATGTATTTAAGTTTCCCCTATGTCTTTCTGTGGCTTGATAGCTCACTTCTACTTATTGCTGATCAGTATTTCATTGTGCAGATGTACCACAGTTTGTTTATCTGTTCATCTAATGAGGGACATCTCAGTTGCTTTCAATTTTTGGTAATTATGAATAAAGATGCTACAAACAGGTTTTGGTGTAGATGTAAGTTTTTAACTCTTTCGGTTAAAAACCTAGGAGTACAACTGCTGGATTGTATTTTAAGACCATGATTAGCTTTGTAAGAACTGCCAAGTTGTCTTCCGAAATGATTGTAGTACAGAATTTTTTTTAAAAATAAGAGATGTGAACATATTTTTGGGCCAGAATTAAAGAGTCATGGAAGAAGAAAATGTTGAGGATATTTGAGAGAGGGGATAATAAATTAACAAGGCTCTGGAGGATACTATATCTGGCACACAGAAGGATTAATCATTCTTTGGCGGAGGAACAATCCTAAGATGGGAGACAGAAAGGAAAAATGGTAGAGGCTAAATCAGCAGAAAAAGAAGGATAACTATATGAGAGAGTTCAGGCACGTTAACCTATGTAAACTGTGAAGTAAGTAATAAGGCCATTTTTTTAAAAGTGATGTTTGATGGGGGAGGAATAGGGCATTTGTCAGAAAAAAATTAATAGATAACATAATTGAATACTTGCTATATGTCAAGGTCTGTTTTAAATGTATCAATAAATTGATCCAAAAAACTCTGCTATCAACATTTAAGAAGAGAAAACTGAGACACATGAAGTTTGTATAACTTGCCTGAAGTTATACAGTAAGTAATGAAAGAAATGGTGAAGTCAGCTTCAAAGTTCTGCCCCCAAGTTATTGGTATAATACTGTGTTGTGCAGTTATGAGGGTTTGGAAAAAGTGCTATGAGTCATGTAAGTGAGAACTGCTCAAGGACATATGAAAGAATTACCCTGTTGATGATAGAAGATGAAGAAGAGCTAATGGTCCTTTCCAATCCCAAATGCCCTTAAGGCATTGGGTCATCTAGAAGTGGAGAAATCTATAATAAGCACTGCCAAGATCCATATTCAGAATCACATTTTAGTGGAGAATCAAGATTACCACAATGGTTTACTTCTTCGATACCCATGGAAAGCCTCCAAAGATTTTTTTCGGCTCTTGGGAAGAAACCTGCCCTCCTTAAATGCTTCCATCTACACTGCCTTCTGTCATGTATTTCTTTTTCAGCGCAGATAAACACTGTTGGAAGAAAGCTAAGAACTGAGTTAATCTGGTCAATGACACCATCCCAGTTAATAAACCAACTCCATTGTAATCACTGCATGATATTATCTCACCATGCAAGACTGAATTGGATGTGGAGCTTTCCCAAAGATGGTGCTTAGTGATGGAGTGGCCTTGGGCAGGAGAGAAAGTGGTTGTTGGGCCTTAGAAAGCATGGGAAAGTAAACTGCAAAAAGATCTAGACAGATGTAGCTAAATACCTGTCAGTTTTGAAGGTTATCTTCTTTTAAATGGAAGAGTGAATTTTGATAGTAGCCAGATGTTGAGTTGTCAGGCAAATATACAAATAAACATTCCTGGCAGATAGGTTCAACAGAGAACTCTGATTGGGTCTTGGAAAAGATTGCTTCAGTAAGCAGAATCCAGAATGCTGGGTAAGTACATGAGAACTAGAAGTAATAAAAACACTCATAGTAATTAATAAAAACCGTTTTTGACAGGAGCGCACCATTAATCTCTGGGAACCCTTTAGAATTTAAATGTGAAGCATGATTTCTGTTATTTTCTGTCTGTCAGTAAGAAGTGTATGACGAATACATTGATGCTGTAATTTTGGAGTTTTAGGAGAAAGGCCACACTTACTTTAAGTATACTCCAATTATGCAAGAATGGATATATCCAGTGTGTCTGGAGCATCCTTAGTCCAAATAGCTGATCTCTCTGGACCACAAGTCCTAGTGGTCTCTCAGTGGGTAGAACAAAGCTCCAAATCCCAGGGTCCATGCTCATTTAAGTTCCTTACTCTGGCTTGCAAGAGTCTTCATGATCTGACTGCATTGCATACAGCTCTTCCTGCTTCACTCTGCTCTAGATAAACTGTCCCTTCAAGGACCTTGATTTTTTGGTTTTTCTTCCATATCTATACAAGGCTGGCACCTTTTCACTATTCAGGTCTCAGCTCAAATATAACCTTCTCTTACAAGACTGTTTATTAGCCTGCCTAAAATAATCCTCCCTATCCTCTCTCAGAAAGGTTCTACTATAATCCCCTGTTTTTTACTTCATAAAACCCATCATTTTCTGAATGTCATATTTACTTATTTTAACACTTGTCTGCTCAGCCTAGAGAATAGCAAAAGAATCTATAAGATATCCAGGGATAAATATAACAAAAATATTTAATACCTGTGTAGAAAAAATACAAAAAATTGTTTAAAGGCATAAAGACTTACAAAAATACCATGTTCCTAGGTAGGAAGACTCATTTTCATAAAGATATATTGCTATTCTTTAAATCCAATGTTTTTTTCAGGATTTTTCAAAAAAAATTTAAAAAAGCTGTTCCTAACTCCATATAGAGGAACAATGAGTCAAGAATAGCCAAGACAGATTTGAAAAAGAAGGAAATGGTTGAGGAATTATAAAACTATATAGTAATTAAGGCAATGTGATTGATAATAACATGGGGATAGAAAAATTAACTAGTAAAATAGAACAAAAATTCAAAAGATGAAATATAAAGAAAGCATATGAGATACAGTAGAATGTGTTGTTTCTATTCAGAAAAAAGTACCTGAACCCTACCAAAAAATAAATTGTTCAAGATGAGTTAAAGATTTAAATGCAAAAAGCAAAATTTAAAATTTTTTTTAAAACAAATAGTTCTGATCTCCTGTTTTTTTTATAAACACTTTGAGTCTTGCTTGAGAAAGACTCAAAAAGTTAAAGATATATAAGGAAACAGAAAACTCAAATATATTAAATATTTTCTGCATGAAAGATGCATAAAAATAAAAATATACAGCCTGGGTTGGGAAAAGATACTTGCAATGCATTCAGTAAACAAAAAATTAGAATCCAGAATGTATTAAGTTTACTAAAAAAAAAATCAATAAGACAAAAATTTGAAAAATGAGAACATGCTTAAATCTCACCAATAATCACAATAATCAATATGTTCAATCTCATCAATAATCTGGGAAAATGCAAATAACAAATTTAATTCCCCTCCAAATCTATAAAGTTAAAGAAAAAAAGCTTTAAAATTCTAATAAATTTACCTAATGCAATAAGACGATAAAAGGAAATAAAAGCTATACAGACTGAGAGGAAATAAAGCTTGGCTCACAGATGACATGATCATCTATGGAGAAAATCCAAAAGCATTGACAAAAAAGTCCTCCTGAAGCTAATATGTGATTATAGCAAGTTTCAGGATTCAAGGTTAATATAACAAAAGTCAATTGCTTTCCTATATACCAGCAATCAACAAGTGGAACTAGAAATTAAAAACACTACACAAATTATATTAGCACCCCCTAAAATGAAATGTTTCAGTATGAATCTAAAAAAAAATATATGTACAACATCTGTTTGAGGAAAACTATAGAACTCTGATGGATGAAATCAAAGAAGAACTAAATAAATAGGGAGATACTACATGTTCATGAGTAGGAAGACTCAATATTATCAAGATGATAGCTCTTCCCAACTTGAACTATGGAGTCAACGCCATCCCAATCAAAACCTCAGCAAGTTATTTTATGGATATTACCAAACTGATTCTAAAGTTTATACAGAGAGGCAAAAGTCCCAGAATAACCAATAAAATATTGGAGAAGAACAAAGTTAGAGGATTGACACTACCCAATTTTAAGACTTACTAGGACAGTAACCAGGACAATATGGTATTGGTGAAAAAATAGACAAATAGTTTAATGGAAAAGAATAGAGAGCCTAGAAATAGACCCACATAAATATAGTCACTGATCTTTGACAAAAGAGCAAAGGCAATAAAATGGATCAAAGGTAGTCTTTTCAGCAAATAGTACTAGGGCAACTAGACAAGAACATGCAAAAAAAAAAAAAAGAATCTAGACAGTGACCTTATACGCTTCATAAAAATTAACTCGAAGTGGATCATAGACCTGAACATAAAATGCAAAAGTATAAAATTCCTAGAAGATAATAAGGAAAACCTAGATGACCTTGGGTATGGCAATAACTTTTTAGGTACAACACCAGAGGTACAATCCATTAAAGAAAAAATGGATAAGCTGGACTTCATTAAAATTAAAAACTGCTTTGTGAATGACAATGTCAGGAGAATGAGAAGATGAACCACAGACGGGAAAATGTATTTGCAAAAGACATATCTAATAGAGGACTGTCCAAAACATACAAAGAACTCTTGAAACTCAAAAATAAGGAAAAAAACAACCCCATTAATTAAAAAAATGGGCCAAGGACCTTAACAGGCACCTCACCAAAGAAGATAGACAGATGGCAAATAAGCATATTAAAAGATGCTCCACTTTAAAAACAGTATGGAGTTTCCTCAAAACGTTGAAAATAGAACTACCCTATGATCCAGTAATTACATTACTGGGTATTTACCCCCAAAATACAAAAATACTAATTCAAAGGGGATACATGCACCCCTACATTTATTGCAGCATTATTTACAATAGCCAAATTATGGAAGCAGCCCAAGTGTCCACACATGTAAAGACGTGGTATATATGTACGATGGAATATATTCAGCCACAGAAAAGAATGAAATCTTGACATTTGCAACAACATGATGGAGCTACAGAGTATAATGTTAAGTGAAATAAGTCAGAAGGACAAATACCATATGATTTCACTCATTTGTAGAATTTAAGAAACAAATGAACAAAAAAAGAGAGAGAGAGACAAACAAACCAAGAAACAGACTTTTAACTATAGAGAACAAACAGATGGCTATCAGAGGGAAGGTGAGTGGGGGTGGGGGGATGGGTGAAAGAGGTGATGGGCATTAAAGAGTACACTTACCATGATGAGCACTGAATAATGTGTAGAATTGCTGAATCACTATATTGCATACTTGAACCTGATATAACACTGTATGTTAACTATACTGGAATTAAAATTAAAAAAACTTAATAAAGAAAAGGTACTCTACTTTATATGTTATTGTGGAAGCTCAAAGCAATAGTGAAATATCACTACACACCTATTAGAATGGCCAAAATTTGGAACATTGTCAACACCAAATGCTGTTGAGGGTGTGGAGCTAGAGGAACTCTCGTTCTCTGCTGGTGGGAATGCAAAATGGTACAACTACTTTGGAAGATAATTTGGCAGTTTCTTACAAAGCTAACATTACCATATGATTCAGCAATTGTATGTTTTGACACATACGTAAGTGAACACATACCCAAATTTCCAAATTTATGTCCACACAAAAGTCTGCACCTGCCTATTAATAGCTGCTTTGTTCATAATTTCCTAAGCATGGAAGCAACCAAAACATTTTTCAATAACTGAATGGATAATTAAGCTGTGCTACAAAGGACAAAGGAATATTATTCAGCAATAAAAAGAAGCAAGCTATCAAACCATGAAAAGACATGGAGGAAACTTACATGCATACTACAGAGTGGAAGAAGCCAGTCTGAAAAGGCTATAGTCTATATGATTCAAACTATTTGATGTTCTGGGAAAAGCAAAACTATGACGGTAACAAAAATTTCAGTGGCTGCCTGGTATTGAGGAGGGATGACAGATGAATATGTGAGAACAGAGTATTTTTAGGGCAGTGAAAATACTTTGTATTATACTACAAATGATGAATACATGTTATTATACATTTGTCCAACCTATATAATGTACAACAATAAGAGTGAACCATAGGTAAACTATAGATTTTAGGTGATTATGATAGGTCAGTGTAAGTTCATCAATTGTAACAAATGTAGCATTCTGATGGAGATGTTAATTATGGGGCAGTCTGAGAACCTGTGTGTGGGGATGGGAGGGAGAGGAGAAATCTCTGTAACTTCCTCTCAATTTTTATATAAACCTAAAACTATTCTAAAAAATAGTGTTTAAAAAAAGTATGATAATATCAAGTGTTTTTAAGAATATGTAAGACTTCCATGATTTTGAAGACAACTTTGGCAATATCTAGTAAAGTTGAAATATGTGCACACTTCAATAATTCCCTAAGGAGACCCTGGAGGATTTATCACACATGCACATAACAGGATAAAAACATTATGCATCACACTAACATTTTAGTGGTGATTTCTAAGCATCCTATGCATGTCCATATACAGGAGAATGGATAAATGATCTAAGATACATTCATACAATGAAATAATATATAGCATTTAATATGTATGACTTACAGCTTCATGTATCAGCATGGGAAAATTTCCAAAATGTAGTGTTGAGTGAACAAAATAACTTGCAGAATGATCTCATGACATAATTCCATTTATTTTAAAAGTTTAAAATATGCAAAACAGTGCTATATATTTCATGCATATATAGGCATAATCATTTAGTAAAATTATTTTTAGTTATCTTGACCTGAGCTCCACAGGAAGCAGGCCTTGAAACCATGGCTTGTGTGTTTCTTCTTCTCAGGGAGTGCAATCCAAGAAGGTAGAAGTGAACTAAAAATAGATAAGGTGGAGGAGACAAAGCTAATAGGATGGTATATTGCTAAGCTGACAACTACTTTGTATCAAATGCAATAGATTGCTTGATCTGCAAGTGGTCCTCTGAGAACCTGCTTCTCAGAATAACTGCTTCTCAGAAATGTGTCTGTAGAAGGAAGGGAGAAGAGTTTATCTGGAGGTTGGGTTTGCTCTGTGGGGTGTTAGTCCCTCCACGCTTCCTGGCCATACATATATGGGCTCAGAGAGGATCCTACAGCATCTTGTGCCTCGTACCAACAGGGATTCCTGGGACACTAGTAGCAGGAGTATCGGGCAAGGTGAACTTGGCAAGAGTCCACACAGTACTGGTCTCTCTGCAGAAGTGGCTGAAGCTGGAGCCAGTGTTCACAGATGAAGCTAGGAGGATTTGAAATGGCACATCAGAAGTTCAGATATGATAATACCCCATTTCAAGATCCTTAAGAGCAAGGGCTCTGGAACCCGACTACCTGGGTTCAAATACCAGCATTGCTGCTCACAAGCCATGTAACCTTGAAAATGCTACTTAATGTCTCAGGGGCACCTGAGTGGCTCAGTCAGTTAAGCCTCGGAGTCTTGATTGTGGCTCAGATCATGATTTCAGGGTCCTGAGATGGAGCCCCAACTCGGGCTCTGTGTTCAGCAAGGAGTCTGCTTGAGATTCTCTCTCTCCCTCTTCCTCTGCCTCTCCCCCTGCCCCCCCACTCTCTCTAATAAATCAATAAATTTTTTTTAAAGAAAAGAAAGAAAATGCCACTTAACATCTCTGGGAGTCAGTATCTCCATTTGAAAAAAAATGAGAATAATAAGAGGAGCTATTTTGCAAGGTTGTTGTGAAAATTAAATGAGTCAATATATTTTCTGGTTACAACTGTTACATAACAAGTGATTAGTCCAAATCTTAGTGGCATAAAACAACCATTTATTGTGCTCATGATTTGTGAGTCAGGAACGTGGGAGGTCTCAGCAGGGCTGTTCTCATTTAGAGTCTCTCATGCAGTTACGGTCAGTTGTGGGTTGGGACTGTAGTTACATGGAGATTTGAAGGGTGAGTATGCCCAAGATGACTCACCCACACGGTTGACAGCTGAAGCTGGCTGACATCTGGGTGCTCAGCCCAGGCCATCCACTGGCCTCTCCTGAGTGACAGTCTCAGGGTGGTTGGACTTTTGACAGTTCACCCAGGCGGCACATCCCAAGGGGACCAGGTGGAAACTGCACAGCCTTTTCTGATCTAGCCTCATGTAGCAACACTGCTGCTGTGGTTTATTGATTTAAAAAGTCACAAAGTTTCCTTGAGCACTGAAAGGAAGTACCGTAGATCCCACCTCTTAATGGGAGGAGTGTCAAAGAACTGGTGGCCGTATTTTAGAATAACCACAGTATAGGTAGGGCTCTTGGCTCAGTGCCTGTTCTACTCTATCACAAGTCTTATTCTTTTGACACAACAATGTAGCCTCTTTGCCTTTCGATTGAACTCTTGTGTAGCTTAGTTTCTTTTTCATTCTGTCTTGGTGCAAATCCATGGTGCTCCTTCACAGAGTGACACCGAGGGAGATGGTCAAAGCACAGTCCTGGGAATTCTCAGTCGATGTCCTTTAAACCTTGCAGTTATGTGGAGAAGATTGCTGTAGCATTTACGTTTACATTTTTCTTTCCCACTTGGCATCTTATTAGGGTTTGTCAACACATCCATCCCTGAAGCACAGGGTCGAGGGACACTGTGTGGCTCACGGATGCCTGTGGACAATGGGGGTGGATGTTAGCTCCGGACATCGCTTTAGGGTTCACTTAGTTGAAATCCTAAGACATGAAGGGTCGGTCACTCACTCCCTAAATCAGTCAGGTCTCCGTTTTGACTACAATATCAGTGGCTTCACCGAAGGAAGGCATGCCAGCCCAGCCCTCTGATTCCTGTCAATGGTCTGACAACTCTGCTTCAGGAGTACAAAACCCTCTTTCTGCTATAGGTTTAAGATGCAAAGAAGATGCCTATCGCCATCTGGTAGATGTCAATAACTTAAAGCCTATTTTTGTTTGTGTCTAGTTTTATAAACAATCATGTTTTCTGTTTAAAGAGTATGAAAGCTTCACGGTGCTGTAAGCCATGTTTGCTGAGTCACTGAGTATTCATTTTCATTTAACATTGGTACGGCCTGAAATCTTTTTAATTCTCAGGCTTTATTATCAGGCACACCGTTTGTCATGATGATGATGATGATGAAGATGTGTAAGTTTCCACTAAGGAAGGAAGCTTTATTTTATTAAGGTGGAAATGCTGAATAGCCCCTTAGAAAACTATCCTTCAATTTAATTTTCTCCCTGATGTATAAAAAAATATTTATTTTTAAAAAAACTTCTTTTATACTGTTATCACATGCTAAAGGAATGAGGAGATCCATGTTTTCCAGGAGTCTAAACCATGTCTGCACAGGGTCAATTTTGAAAAAAATAAAAGGATTGATTTAGAAAGTATATCTTCTTAAAACGTGGAAATGCAATATCTGTACTTAATATTCTGTTGACATTTTCTTACTCATGAAAGGTTTGTTTGTGTGTGCCTGGCTGAAATTTCAGAAATACCTTAATTAGCGTGCCCTGCAGTAGGTGGTAATGAGCACTGTTGTGAGAAGAGACGCGGCTTGCCGGCTCCTTAGGAAATAGCCAGGGAGAAAGTCTGGCTGCAGCATTCCATCCTGCTGCTTTATTGCTCCTAGCCCCCATTCCTCTGTTCCTTCGTGGGTGTGTCCTCTCCCAGGGTGGCAGCTTCTAGCTGTGTGTGTGACAGCAACACAAACCCCAGACCCTGACCTGCCTTCAGCTGAAAGAGCTTCCTCTGTTCCATAGAGAATATAACAACTATTGCTTGCCCTCCAAACGGCATCTGAGAGTCTGCTTCCAGAGAACCCAACGGTGTGACCGTGGGTTGCACTTCCTCTCCAGAGGAGGAGGGGATTTGATCTGCAGAAACATTTGCAACTTGGTTTAAAATACCAGCAAACTCTTAAAAACCACCACCACCACCACCACAAACCAGAAATTATGACAGCTCACAGTTTTCTCTTTGAAAAAGGCAAGCACTAACGATTAATAGAACAGTCATTCCTGTCAAGGGAACGAAGCTCATGCAAGGCTTCTCAAGTCCATTTCAAGCTGTTCTTCCGAGTCACAGACATATCAAGAATCATCTCTTCTCCTGTTTCCTGATCCAAAGTGTTGTGCACTGGGATCCATAGCCCTTTATCTGACTAAGCAATAAACCACACATTTATCAACCCTAGGGCTGACTAATTGGAATCTAAAAGAGGTTGGTAGGTTTCCTGAAACTGATGGTTCTCAATCCTAGTGATTAGAATCTTACCAAGAGAAACCTAAAAAATATTATTATCTAGCTTCCATCTCTGATCAATTAAATCAGAATCTTTCGGGGAACAAGAAGCTTCTGAATATTTTTGTAAAGCTTTTCAGATGACTCTAGTGTACAAACTGCATTAAGAACCCCCATGCTCTAATCCAACTAAAGTCAAAATATGTATACGGTAGAAAAGGCAGGTAAGTAGCTCAGGCCAATGGGAACAGATGAATACATTAAAGGCACAAGATGACAACAAGCTAACTTGTTATTTGAGTATAGAAAAGACGACTACACAAAAGATCAAAAAACAGAAGTAAACAACACCTACTGCCCTATAAGTAGGATTAATCAAGAAAGTACACTTTTATCACCAGGAAAAGCAGAAACAAATGCCATAAAAGGAAACACAATCTATTATTTGCTGTCTTCCAGCCTTTGATCAACCTTTGATCATGGAATAGTCTTCATCCAAAATAAATTTCATGGTTAGGAGCAATTAATGTTCTTTACCTCCCATGAGAAAGAACTCAAAACACAGTCTGCCTACTTTAATCATATTTTGAAAGCATGCCCAATAGTATACCAATATGTAGCTTCTAATGTTGTTTTGACTATTACATGCTAGTTAGTTCCCTTTATTATTTCACAATCATACGTATGATTATTTTTATAGTCCGCCCTCAAACCTGTAGATCTACATAGGTCTTTACTACTGTAGGAAGGAAATAAAAAAATGCTTCATGGATTAATCAGTATGCCTTTTTTTGGGCTTATTTGGTTGAAAGAAACAGATCTATTCAGACTAGCTTAAACAACAAAGGAGGATATTATGAGGAAGGAAATCTCACAAACGTACAAGTTGTGCTTAAGTCTCGCTGAAATGGAAGTAGGTGGGCAAGGTGTGAAGAGGATCCATAGCAGTAGACCAGGCTAGACTTCCAGAGTTAGTGTCCTGGCTAAGATCTATGCGCCGGTGGCTCTCCATCATCTGGCCTAGCTACCTTGGACTCATAGCATTCTTAGTGGTTGAATAAACAGTGATAGAGTCAGGAGAAGAAAAGACACGTCCTAACCATGGCTATGACAGCAGGGACCAAGTGTCTGATTACTTTGGTAAGGTATAGTATATCCACCAAATGGAATACCATAAAGTCATTTAAAAAGATAATGTACACCTATATTGAATTGAAAGGTGTTCATAATACATGTTTAGGGGAGAATAGCATGGTACACAAGAACATATATAGAATGTTCTTTTGGTAAAATTATGCTGAGATATTTCATTAAACATAATTTTTAAAGATATGAAAAATAGAACAGAAAATTGAGCATTGACTGAGTATCAAGTATTCTATCAGACAACCTTAGAGCTATTCACTAATTTTTAATTTAATCACATTTTTAATGTACCTACAAATGTCTCTATTTTACAAATATGGAAACTGAGGCACAGAAAAATTAAGTAAATTTCCCTAAGTTACATAGTGCTTTGGGAAGCACTAAGGCCAGGATTAGAAAGCTCATGTTCTTTATATTCCTATAAATATATAAAAAATATATAAAATATACAAAAATATATATTATATAAATATATAAATATAAATATAATCCTTTCAGCATTGGGTTGAAGGTTTTATTTTAATAAAAATCAAACTGTAAACTTTAGCACATTCTTTTAATATAAATAACTGATGCCCTTCCTGGGATATAGCATCGTGTAGTGGGAAAACTATGTGTTTTCCAATCAGAAAGATCCATGTAATCCACAGCTCAACCATTTACTTACTGTGTGAGTCAAGTTATTTAGCCCTAAGGGTCCCTATTTCCTTAATATAAAATGGACATAATGGTATTTATCTAAGAGTTATTATGAAGATTAAAAGAAGCAATGTATCAAAGCACATAAGACATACTGGAAAAGAAAACTACTTTGATTCCCTTAAATATGTAATAAGAAATGAGAACCACAATTGGTTCTGCATATGGATGGCTGAAAATACTGAGCAGTGACTATGTAATTTAGTTCTGCTTAAGACTGGTTGTCAATAGTTGGTAACTACTAATTTATAACAGAGATCACTAGTTTGTCTTTTTTTTTTTTAAGATTTCATTTATTTATTTGAGAGAGAGAGAGTGAGTGCACATGAGCAGAGGGGAGGAGGAGAGGGAGAGGGAGAAGTGGACTCCCCGCTGAGCAGAGAGCCCGCTGTGGGGCTCCATCCCAGGATTCCTGGATCGTGACCGAGCCAAAGGCAGACGCTTACCCAACTGAGCCACCCAGGCGCCCCACTAGTTTGTCTTTCTCAAGGAAACACCACTAAAGAAAGAGGCTGACTTCTCACACACATAGCAATCATGTTCCAAGCCCTTGCTCTAAAATGTGTATGGTCCCTCCATTTACAAACAAGTACCCTTCACATCTAGAAGTTTGACCCAACCTGCCTAGTGATATTTGTCTGCTGAAGAAAATATATTAGTTAGCAAGAAAAAGATTCAATTCTTCAAAAAGAATGATGCGGGAAATTTCCTTTCCAATCATGTTAGCACTACAGCCTAGCAAGTTAAAAAAAAATCCACCAATAGAGGAGTGGTTGCTATGGGTTTCTCTGTAAGTGTCATGGCTGGGGTACCAGGAATAGCTGAGCCAGCCATTGGTTCAAACACAAGGACACAGAAGTGGTCAAGTGTCTTGTACAGACTGAAACACTTTCGAAACAACAAAGGCGTTTCCTATTGTTTCATGAGTTGTGCTGTGCCACACTTGCTAATTGTAATCTCTATTTTCCTAGCATTTTTTTTTTCTGAAACAAGCCAAACAGACCTCTTTCAGTGTTTACATTTTTCACGGATGTCACAGCTAAGATCTTTCTCTCAAATGTATGAAATTGATTCTATGAAACTTGAATGTCTCCAGAGAAGATTGGTGAGAAATTTGTTATAAAAAGGGAATGACATTAGATGTGGATTTGAGGTTCAGAAAGAAGTATTCTACTTACTCTCCTATATTTAATCCATGTTCTAAAAAGAATTCATTAAGTGCTCTACTTATGCTTTAATATTTAATATTTAATATGATTTCATTTTTTTACTGGTGAAAAATGATCTTGTAAAGCATAGGTAAATGCCCCATTTCCTCTTGGGGATTTTCCTTGCTTTTCAGTAAGTTGCACTGCCACGAATATACTTCTCTAATCAAGCACCATTGTACCTCTGGCGTCAGGAACAAAACCGCAGGCAATCTGGCTGGGAAGAGCTATAAGACTGCGGTCAAAGTGAGCCTGCAGACTTAGTTCCCCTTTCGTTCTGGAATCGTCAGAAACATGTCTCATTTACCAAGAAGTTGAAAATTGAAAACTAAATTTTAGAATAGGCACATCACAAAATGTAGACTATTAAGTGTGCTCACATGCATGTGCGTGTAAAAACTGGAATCAGATCAAAACAGAATTCAAAGGCAACTATGTATGAATGATTGCATGATTGTGTAATGCATTCAAGTCTCTCTAGAGAAGAAATCACAATGAATTAGGGAACCAAAATTAATCTACTGTGGTTTTCCAGACTGGCCCTGAAGGCAGAAGGTTTTAAACTCCTCACTCATCATCTACTACTCTCGTAATGTGTAAATGAGAAAACTCAATAATTTTCACCTAAGAATCACAAATTACTCAGCAAATCTAATTAGTTAAAACACAAGGACATAAGTAAAAACTATAATCTTCATTCTCGTGGCTGGAAGGGTTGGTTAAAAGATTTAATCCAAGACCAATAAATGAATCAGGAATGAAACAGATATTAATCACTCTCTTTTAACCCCTGATACTCTCTGAGTTTCTTCATACACTTAACCAAACCCTGCTTACTCTT
Organism: Eumetopias jubatus; assembly: GCF_037043125.1. Taxonomy (NCBI): domain Eukaryota; kingdom Metazoa; phylum Chordata; class Mammalia; order Carnivora; family Otariidae; genus Eumetopias; species Eumetopias jubatus. Next base: position 27,468,716 of record NW_028274809.1, read on the forward strand.
AAGATTTTATTCATGCTTTTTATTATACAAGCAAATAAATCTATCTCTCTTCGGTTAGAAGTCAGTGTCAGATTTAGCAGCTAATGTGCCAGCAAAATAGCAAATGCAGGTGCTTGTGAAATAATGGAAATAGAAAGTGGTTTTCAAAAACAGCCATTGATTCAGTGCAGAGAAATGCCTTTTCCCCACTGACAATGTTGACAAACCCTGTGTGCTCTGGATGAAAGGCATTTCAAGAGGAAAACATTTATATTTGAATTTCTGTAAGCTCTGAGGGGGAAATTCATTTCAGATTGCCCTTTTGGAGCTGGAGAAGGTTTTGTTTTGTTTTGTTTTGTTTTTTGTTGTTATTGTTTTTGTTTCGGTTTGGTTTGTTTTTGCCAGTGGCTCAGTTATGTAATTTGCTCCAGGTCATATATGTAAGTGAAATGAAGTACAGCCCAAGAAGCCTGTTCTATCTTCAGCATCCACCATTGTTCTGCAAAGTCACCAAATGATCTATTTTAAAATTCAATGGCTTCTCATTCCTCACACTTGGCAGACTCTTTGCGAATTTTAACACCATGCAACATCCACTCCTGTGGCTTCTGTGACATTTTCTCTTAGTACCATCCCTCAAATGGCTGGTCTGCAGTTTTTATGATCACTTGTTTTCTCTGCTTGCTACTTAAATATAGGAATTACACAAGTGTAATTTTGGACTTTTTAAACTCTTCTCTCCCTTTTGTGAGCCCAGTCTGCAGGAGCTCATCCATTCTCTAGGACAAGTGTCTTCATTTACATATTAGGAATTTTGCAAAGCTCTCTTTCAGATCACGAGCCTTGGCAAATGAGGAAAGGAGAAAAAAGTGTCCAGTATTATTATAACGTGGTAAAAGTAATAACTTTGTTCTGGCCCTTGCTGACTTGATTTTAAGAATGTTATTCCTAGATGATTGATGTTTTGTCCCTAAACAAGATAAATGGAGCCAAGATGTCTAATGGGTACATGTCAAGAACATAAAATTTAGAAAAAAAGGACCCTTTCCCCACTTAAGATGAAATGTCATGGGCAATAAAGCATTTAAGAATCAGCACTGATAGGAAGAGTTGATTATAAGACAGCTGCATCAGTGTAAGAAAGGACTGCTGTGGTCTGCATTCTACTAGACTCAGATGAAGTTTTAAAACTCAGCTCTTCTAACTTTCCCTAAAACACACAACATCTGCAGGGATCCGGCATAGGCCAGTCATGGGCCCGAGTGGTCACTACCTTCGCACGCAGTGCTGACTGGATCAACTCTAAGGAGCAAGGCCTGAAATCAGAGAGACACTCTGGGATGAATGGCAGAAGCATTGGTCATTATTGATTTATATGATTGGGTTAAAGATGATTGGAGCAAGCCACTCCTCTTCTTTTTATTTACCTCCCTGCCGCCCTCCCAGGCTTGGAATCATCTACAGTCTGAGGTGATACACATACCCATCCTTTGTCATGATTCTACTTCTAAGATCCAGATGTGAATTAACAATTTTCTGAGACTGCCTCATGGATATTCGACTGACATCTCACTTTCTCCACCAGCATACTTCACTTCTTTAATGGTATTATCATCTACTTGGTTACCTAAGTTATAAACTTCAAATGTATTTCTGCTTCTCTATTAACTAACACATATCTCATGGTCTCCAAGTTCTGTGCCTTTCATTTCTATTTTTTAAGAGTTTATTTAAATTCTAGCTAGTTACCATACTGTGTAATATTTGTTTCAAGTGTATAATAGAGTGATTCAGCACTTTCATACAACACCTGGTGCCCATCATCTATGTCATCCATCCTCCCTCCCGCTCCCCTCTGATAAGCATCAGTCTGTTCTCTATATAGCTGAGAGTTTGTTGCTTGGTTTGCCTCTCTCTCTCTCTTTTAAAATTTAAATTCAATTAATTAACATATAATATATTATCAGTTTCAGAGGTAGAGGTCTGTGATTCATCAGTCTTATATAACACCCAGTGCTCATTATATCACGTGCCCTCCTCAATGTCCATCACCCAGTTACCCCATTGTCTACTCCCTCCCCTCCAGCAACCTTCAGTTTGTTTCCTATGATTAAGAGTCTCTTATGGTTTCTCTCCCTCTCTGACTTTTGTCTTGTTTTATTTCCCCCCCTTCTCCTATGTTCCTCTGTTTTGTTTCTTAAATTCCACATATGAGTGAGATCCTATGATAATTGTCTTTCTCTGATTGACTTATTTCACTTAGAATAATACTCTCTAGTTCCATCCATGTCACTGCAAATGGCAAAAGTTTATTTATTTTTTTTGGTGGCTGAGTAGTATTCCATTATATATATGTACACACACCACATCTTCTTTATCCATTCATCTGTCTATGGACATCTGGGCTCTTTCCATAGTTTGGCTATTGTGGACGTTGCTGCTATGAACATTGCAGTGTAGGGACCCCTTCAGATCACTACATTTGTATCTTTGCGGTAAGTACCCAGTAGTGCAATTGCTGGGTCATAGGGTAATCTATTTTTAACTTTTTGAGGAGCCTCCATACTGTTTTCCAGAGTGGTTGCACCAGTTTGCATTCCCACCAATAGTGTAAGAGGGTTCCCCTTTCTCTGCAACCTTGTCAACATCTGTTGTTTCCTGAATTGCTGATTTTAGCCATTCTGACAGATGTGAGGTGTTATCTCATTGTGGTTTTGATTTGTATTTCCCTGATGCCAAGTGATATGGAGCATACACAGGGATGTCCACTATCACCACTGTTGTTCAACATAGTACTAGAAGTCCTAGCCTTGTGTCTGTTGGCCACTTGTATGTCTTCTTTGGAGAAATGCCTGTTCATGTCTTCTGCCCATTTCTTGATTGGATTAGTTGTTCTTTGGGTGTGGGTTTGATAAGTTCTTTATAGATTTTGGATACTAGCCCTTTATCTGATAAGACATTTGCAATTATCTGCTCCCATTCTGTCAGTTGTCTTTTGGTTTTGTCAGACTGTTTCCTCTGCTGTGCAAAAGCTTTTTATCTTGATGCAGTCCCAAAAGTTCATTTTTGCTTTTATTTCCCTTGCCTTTGGAGGTGTGGCTAGCAAGAAATTGCTGCGGCTGAGGTCAGAAAAGTTGCTGCCTGGGTTCTCCTCTAGAATTTTGATAGATTCCTGTCTCACATTTAGGTCCTTCATCGATTTTGAGTCTATTTTTGTGTATGGTGTAGGAAAATGGTCCAGTTTCATTCTTCTGCATGTGGCTGTCCAATTTTCCCAACACCATTTGTTGAAGAGACTGTCTTTTTTCCATTGGACATTCTTTCCTGCTTTGTCGAAGATTAGTTGACCATAGAGTTGATGGTCAATTCCTGGGTTCTCTATTCTGTTCCATTGATCTATGAGTCTGTTTTTGTGTCAGTACCATACTGTCATGATGATGACAGCTTTGTAATAGAGCTTGTCCGGCATTGTGATGTCACCAACTTTAGTTTTCTTTTTCTACATTCCTTTGGCTATTTGGGCTCTTTTCTCTTTCCATACAAATTTTAGGATTATTTGTTACAGCTCTGTGAAAAAAAGTTGACAGGGATTGTATTTGAATGTATAGATTGCTCTAGATAGCATAGACATTTTAACAGTATTTGTTCTTTCAATCCATGAGCATGGAACGTTTTTCCATTTCTTTGTGTCTTCCTCAATTTCTTTCATGAGTGTTCTACAGTTTTCTGAGAACAGATCCTTTGCCTCTTCAGTTAGGTTTATTCCTAGGTATCTTTGGTGCAATTGTAAATGGGATTGACTCCTTTATTTCTCTTTCTTCTGTCTCATTGTTAGTGTATAGAAATGCAACTGATTTCTGTGCATTGATTTTACATCCTGACACTTTGCTGAATTCCTGTATGAGTTCTAGCAATTTTGTGGTGGAGTCTTTTGGGTTTTCCACATAGAGTATCACGTCATCTGTGAAGAGTGAGAGTTTGACTTCTTTGCCAATTCGGATGCCTTTTATTTCTTTTCATTTTCTGATTGCTGAGGCTAGGACTTCTAGTACTATGTTGAACAACAGCGGTGATAGTGGACATCCCTGTGAATTCTTGGGGAAAAAGCTCTCAGTTTTTCACCATTGAGAATGATGTTTATTGTGGGCTTTTCATATGTGGCTTTTATGATATTGAGGTATGTTCCCTCTATCCCTACACTGTGAAGAGTTTTAATCAAGAAAGGATGCTGTACTTTGTCAAATGCTTTTTCTGCATCTGTTGAGAAAATCACATGGTTCTTGTCCTTTCTTTTATTAATATAGTGTATCACTTGATTGATTTGTGGATATTGAACCATGCTTGCAGCCCAGGAATAAATCCCACTTGGTCTTGGTGAATAATTCTTTTAATGTACTGGTTAGATCCTATTGGCTAGTATGTTGGTGAGAATTTTTGTACTCATGTTCATCAGGACTTTTGGTCTGTAATTCTTTTTTGTGCGGTCTTTGGTTTTGGGATCAAGATAATGCTGGCCCCATAGAAAGAGTTTAGAAGTTATCCTTCCATTCTTATTTTTAAAAACAGCTTCAGAAAATAGGTATTAATTCTTCTTTAAAAGTTTGGTAGAATTCCCCTGGGAAGCCATCTGGCTCTGGACTCTTGTTTTTTGGGAGATTTTTGATTCCTGCTACAATTTCCTTCCTGGTTATGGGTCTGTTTGGGTTTTCTATTTCTTCCTATTTCAGTTTTGGTAGTTTATATGTCTCTAGGAATGCATCCATTTCTTCCAGATTGCCTAATTTGGCATATAGTTGCCCATAACATGTTCTTATAATTGTTTGTATTTCTTTGGTTGTGATCTCTCTTCTTTCATTCATGAGATTTGCAATTTTCACTGTTATATGTTGAGTTGTTGACCTATTTTTATTGATTTTGAGGGGGGGGGTTCTCTCAAAATCCTCCTGGACTTGAATGCCTGTTTCCTTCCCCAGATAGGGAAGTTCTCCACTATAATTTGCCCCGGTATATCTTCTAAACACCCCCTTCCTCTTCTGGGATCTCAATTATTTTAATATTGTTTTGCTTTATGGTATTACTTATCTCTCGAATTCTCCCCTGGTGACCCAATAGTTGTTTATCTTTCTTTTTCTCAGTTTCTATATTTTCCATCATTTGTCTTCTGCATCACTAATTCTCTCTTTGGCCTCATTTATCTTTATTTAGAGCCTCCATTTTTTATTGCATCTCATTAGTAGCCTTTTTTACATTTCAACTTGATTAGATTTTAGTTCTTTGATTTCTTCAGAAAGGGATTCTCTAGTGTCTCTTGTGCCTTTCCAAGCCCCTCTAGTATCTTCATAATCATTATTCTGAACTCTGGTTTCGACATCTTACTTATATCCATACTGATTGGGTCCCTGGCAGTCAGTATTGCCTCTTGTTCTATTTTTTGAGGTGAGTTTTTCCATCTTGTCATTCTTGCAGAAAGTGATCACTTTTCTATTTGTAGAATTGCAGCAATTCTTTTCTTAGATCTCCAGTTGAGTTCTCTGGTGTTCAGAAGGATTTGATAGCTATCTAGCTGAAATCCTGGGGCCAGACAACAGGAAGGTCTCCTACTCCTCCGCCATGTTGGACTCTCCCCTGTACCTTTTATTTCAAAAGTGCTTTAAGCATCTTCCTCCTCCTGGTCTTCACTACCACTCTCCTGGCTCAGACTGTCACCTCTCTCTCATTTCCCGCAGTTCTAGTCTCTTCTCTCCAGTCCGATCTCCATATTGGCATCAAAATTGCTCTTCTAAAATTCAGATCTGATCATGTCACTTCTCATCCTTTGGAAAGCCTGTAATGATTTCTCTAGCTTACACAATTGATTCCAAACTTCTGAATAGAAGATCCCAAGTATGTCTCCAAGGTTTTTTTTTCCCCCCTCTGACCCACTTATGCTCCAAATACATCAAGTGATTTCATAGTCTCAGAATGTATCCTTCACTCACACCTTTATTTGTTTGCTTTAGAAATCTGTTTCCATTCCCTATTCTTCCTAGACTCTCTTTTCCCCCTTAGATTTTGTGTGAACTTGAGTTCCTACCACTTATCACTGTTTATCCTGGGCTGTGGTTTATTGTGATCTGTCCCCCTCACTTGACTGTCTGATCTCTTGAGGGCACTAGACCAAATGAGGACTCACACTGTGCCATTTATTTTTCATTTTACAGTGTACATACATTATACAATTACGCTAGCAAAAAGTATAGAAAAGAAGACAGAATGTCAGAATTAGATTCTTTTGGCCTGAGAATCTACTGAAGGGCTAGCCTGAAGGACATCAGGACTCAAAAGTGAGTGAAAAATTACCCCTTCCCATGTACAGATTTATAAAGGAAATGATCTCCAGTGCTTTGTTCTTGTCAGATTAAGAACACAAAAAGGGGGCATAGGGAGGGATTTGGTGAGAGGAGATTGATGAGGGCAGGTCTTTGGACAGTGATGTCATGCTATCTGTGAATCATAATTTTCCTTTTGGGGGAGCTATGGGGAGGTGAGGCCTTCTAAACTGAGGCTTTAATAAAAAGAATGTTCAAATACTTGGAGAGGTTGAAATTTGTTCTCTGATGTTGGGAGACACTAGATCTCTATAGGCTGGAGAAATCTAGTGGCTAGTGGAGAGCTAATGGCTCTGGTTGTGCAGCCCAAAAAGTGCTACTGAGTTGGAAGTTCCCTCCACTCCTAGAGTTAGCAAAGGAGGTCATATAAAGAGGCCAGAGGAGGGTCATGCAAGTGAGGGAGCTGGAGAAAATCATGTTATGCCCCATCCAGTAAGGTTGCCTGGAGGGTAGACCAGCCTTAGCAGAAAGAAGCTGGAAGTATACCACAGGATGCCCTCTGAAAGACAGAAAAACTGCTTAAAGCACCTTCCCTTACTTCTCTTACTCTGTTTTATACCAAGAAAGAGCAGAAACAGCATCTGTGTAAAAGGACTATACCCTGCCCCAAAGCAGGCTTGTAGTCTGAGGTAAATCCATACTGGGAAAGAGGATAGATCTTACATCATCAAGTTCAGATTTCTGAATGTTCCATGAGCTGGACATTTTAATTTCTGAATTGAGACTCTTTTTGATAATTGAGATTCTTTTTATAGCCAGAAGAATTTTATTATCTGAGAGTGACTAACAAGTCACGAGTCTGCCCAAGTCTTCAGCTTGAGGCAGGGAAGATTTCTTCCACTGCAGAATGTTGAAATTGTGAGAGACAAAAATAAATTCATGTTTTGATCACAATTCATATGAGTCATGCTTGTTCAACACAATGGTTACACAGGAAAAGACAAAATATTGGTACTTTGGTGCCCATATAATGAATGCTTTCTGATTTTTCTACAGTTGAGGCAGAAAAAGGGCTGAGAAGTCCTCTTGGTATCTATTTGGGTCTTAGTTTTCTGATGCTAATGAAAACATCAGATTTTTATTTACTAATATTAAAAATCAAGTAAGACTATCTGAAGTGTGCATTCTACTTCTAAGGCTTGATCAGATTTCTCATAGCTTATGCTATGAATTGTAGATTCTTATTTCAAAGGAAAATTTAAGTAACATGCCATGCTTGTAATAAAAGCAAGAAATTTAATTCAATTATTAGTGTCATAAAAGAGAAAGAAAAACAGCCTTTAAGAAAGCTACACAGTTCTGGAAGCAAGGGTGATGTTAAAATATTTACCATCTGGTAAGTTAATACAGTAAAAAAACTGCTTTTATTCTCAAAAAAGTATAAATTACAAAATGGTTTGTCAAGTGATGTGTGTTGAAGTACAACTAGTTCATCCAATTTACCTAATAATTTCCAAATACATTGCTGATTTTTAAAAACTATTGGTCGATCTTTGCTTGATGTAGATGTCATTTGCTAAATGATGCTTTTAAATGAGCCATGACTTGATATAGAGAATGGTGTAAAGCGGTTCTCATGACTTCCCATTTAGTTGATTGTTACTGGTAACTTGTATTTATAAAAAAACAAGACAAGGAAAGAGAGCAAAAGAAGAACTACAAAAATCAGAAAACAATTAACAAAATGGCAATAAGTACATACCTAATTACTTTAAATGTATATGTTTTAAATGCTCCAATCAAAAGACATTGGGTGGCAGAATGGATAAAAGCAAGACCCATTTATCTGCTGCCTATAAAAGACTAACTTCAGACCTAAAGACACATATAGACTGAAAGTGTAAGGATGGAAAAAGATACACCATGCAAATAGGAGCAAAAAAGAAAGAAAAGAAAAAGTCAAGGTGGCAATACAAAATACAAAAACTGCAACAAGAGACAAAAAGGGCATTACATAATGATAAAAGGATCAATCCAAAAAGAGAATGTAACAGTTGTAAATATCTATGCACCCAACAATGGAGCACTGTAATGCAAATATTAACAAGACATAAAGGAGGAATTTATAGTAATACAATAATAGTAGGGGACTTTTATTTATTTATTTTAAAAAGATTGTATTTATTTATGAGAGAGAGAGTGCACCGGCAGGGGGTGAGGCAGAGGGAGAAGGAGAAGCAGACTCCCCACTGAGCAGGGAGCCTGATGTGGGGCCCGATCCCAGGATCATGACCCAAGCAGAAGGCAGACACTTAACTGACTGAGCCACCCAGATGTCCCCATTGTAGGAGACAAATTAAAATGAAAACGCAAGGGTCCCAATGCTTTGGGATGTAGTAAAAGCAGTTCTAAGATGGAAATTTATAGTGATAAAAGCCTACCTCAAGAAACAAGAACAATCTCAAATAAAAAAATCTAACTTTATACCTAAAGAAACTAGGACAAGAAGAACAAAGCCCAAAGAAGGAAATATCAAAGCAGAAATAAATAAAATAGGAAGTAAAAGAACAATAGAAAAGATCAATAAAGCCAAGAGCAGATTCTTTGAAAAGAAAACAAAATTGATAAACCTTTAGCAAGAGTCATCAAGAAAAAACAAAACAAAACAACAAAGGACACAAAATCAGAAAGAAGTAATAACTGACACTACAGAAATACAAATGACTATAACAGAATACCACAAAGAAATATATGCCAGCAAATTAGACACCCTACAAGAAATGGATAAATTCCTAGAAACATATAATCTTCCAAGAAAGAACCAAGAAGAAATAGAAAATCAGAACAGAGCAATCAATAGTAAAATCGAATTGGTAATCAAAAACTCCCAACAAACAAAAGTCCAGGACCATGGATTCACAAATGAATGTTACCAAACATTTAAAAAAGAGTTAATACCTGTTTTCTATAAACTATTCCAAAAATAGAAGAGGAATGAACGCTTCCAAATACAACCTAAGAGGCCAGCATTACCTTGATACCAAAACCAGATAAAAGACACTACAAAAAAGGAGCACTATAAGCCAATATCCCTGATGAATATAGATGCAAAAATCCTCAACAAAATATTAGCAAACTGCATTCAACAATACACTAAAAGGATCATTCACCATGATCAAGTGGAGTTTATTCTGGTACCAGGATGGTTCAATATTTGCAAAACAATTAATGTGATACACCATATCAACAAAATGAATAAAAATCATATGATCATCTCAATAGATGAAGAAAAAGCTTTTAACAGCATTCAAAATCCATTCACGATAAAAACTCTCAACAAAGTGGGTTTAGAGGGAACATAGCTATAGCTCAAAATCATAGAAGCCATATACAAAGACCCCACAGCTAACATCACACATACTCCATGGTGAAAAACAGAGCTTTCCCTCTAAGGTCAGGAAGAAGACAAGGATGCCCGCTCTCACCACTTTTATTCAGCATAGTACTGTAAGTCCTAGCCTCAGCAGACCAAAAAAAAAATAAATAAATAAAAAAGGCATCTAAATTGGTAAGGAGGGAGTTAAACTGTTGCTATTTGCAGATGGCATGATACTATACATAGAAAACCCTAACGATTCCATCAGAAAGCTATTAGAATAATAAGTGAATTCAGTACAGTTGCAGGATACAAAATTGATACAGAGAAATCAGTTGCATTTCTATACACTAATAATGAAGTAGCAGAAAGAGAAATTAAGAAAACAATTCCATTTATAATTGTGCCAAAAAGAGTAAAACACCTATGAATATCCTAACCAGGGAGGTGAAAGACCTATACTCTGAAAGCTATAAAATGCTGAAAAAAGAAATTGAAGATGACACAAACAAATGGAAAGATATTCCATGCTCATGGTTAAGAAGAATTAATAGTGTTAAAATGCCCAAACTACCTGAAGCTATCTACAGATTCAATGCAATCCCTATTCAAATACCAACAGCATTTTTCACAGAACTAGAATAATAGTAAAATTTGCATGGAAAAACAAAAAACCCTAAGTAGCCAAAGCATCATTTTTTTTCTTTTTGAAAGATTTTGAGAGCTCACGTGAGTGAGTCAGAGCGAGTGGGGGGAGGGGTAGAGGAGAGGGAGAGAGAGAATCTCAAGCAGACTCCCTGCCGAGCACAGAGCCCAATGTGGGACTCGATCCCACAACCATGATCCCTCCATCATGACTTGAGCCAAAATTAAGAGTTGGATGCTTAACTGAGTCACCCAGCTGTCCCCAGCTAAAGCAATCTTGAGACAAAAGATAAAAACTGGAAGTATCACAATCTAAAATTTCAAGACACACCATAGAGTTGTAGTAACCAAAACAGTATGGTACTGGCACCAAAGGAGAGACATAGATCAATGCAACAGAATAGAGAGCTCAAAAATTAAGCCATGCTTACATGGTCAATTAATCTATGAAAAAAGAGGCAGGAATATACAATGGGAAAAGACAGTCTCTTTAACAAATGGTGCTGAGAAAACTGGACAGCTACATGCAAAAGAATGAAACTGAACCACTTTTTCACACCTACACAAACATAAACTCAAAACGGATTAAGAACCTAAATGTGAGACCTGATATCATAAAATTCCTAGAACAAAACACAGGCAGTAATTTCTTTGACACTGGCCATCACAATATTTTTCTGGATATGTCTCCTAAGGTAAGAAGCAAAAGCAAAATTAAACTATTGAGACTACCCAAAATAAAAGGCTTTTGCAGAGAAGGAAACCATCAACAAAACAAAAAGGCAACCTACTAAATGGACGAAGATATTTGCAAATGATATATCCAAAAAGGGTTATAATTCCAAAATATATAAAGAACTTATACAACTCAATACCAAAAAACAAATAATCCAATTAAAAATGGGCAGAGGACCTGAATAGACATTTTTCCAAAGAAGACATACAGATGGCCAACAGACACATGAAAAGATGCTCACCATTAGTCATCATCAGGGAAATGCAAATTAAAACCACAATGAGGGACGCCTAGGTTGCTCACTTGCTTAAGTATCTGCCTTCAGCTCAGGTCATGAACCCAGGGTCCTGGGAAGGAGCCCAGAGTCAGGCTCTCTAATTCTAATTCAAATTCTAATTCAAAAAGATACATGCACCTCTCTGTTTATTGCAGTATTTACAATAGCTAAGATATGGAAGCAGTCCAAGTGTCCATTGTCCATTGATAGATGAATGGATAAAGAAGATGTGGTATATACATACACACAATGGAATATTACTCAGCCATAAAAAAAGTATGAGATGAGCACTGGGTGTTATGCATAACTGATGAATCGTTGAATACCACATCAAAAACTAATGATGTACTATATAGTGAGTAATTGAACATAATAAAAAAAAGTATATTTTTCATTTGCAACAATAGGGATGAACCAGGAAGGTATTATGCTAATTGAAAGAAGTCAGATAGAGACAAATCCCATATGATTTCATTTATATCTGGGATCTATAAGACAAAACAAATGAATAAACAAAAAGCAGAAATAGACCCCAGAGAACAAACCGATGATTTCCAGAAGTGTGGGTGGATGGGGAAAATAGGTGAAGGGGAGTGAGAGACACAGGCTTCCAGTTATGGAATAAGTCACAGGGAAAAAAGGTACAGCATAGAGAATATAATCAATGGAAGTGTAATAGTGTTGTATGGTGACAAATGGTAGCTACACTTGGGGTGAGTAGAGCACAATGTATAAATTGCCAAGTCAGTATGTTGTACACCTCAAACTAGTGTAACATTGTATGTATATCAACTATACTTCAATTTTTTAAAAAAGAATTGCTCTTTACAGAAATGATATTGTTTATGAGACATGATCCTCTTTCATTATTTGCTGAATTAACAGCAAATACATGAACATTTTCTAGCCCATTTAATGCTCAGATTTTTATATGACATATATTTGGTATCTTCATTATTGACTGTCAGGAAAATTGCTTACTGGAATATTTAAAGAGATCAAACCTAATCCATTAGACAAGATGAGACATCTGGGCTGCATGGGTTCAAATTCAGGCTCTGCCCATGAAGGATTTTTGGGGGTGGGGAGGAGTCAAGGCAGTTTATTGGCCCCTGAGCAACCCTCTGCCCATTAATTTTTTTTATTATGTTATGTTAATCACCGTATGTTACATCATTAGTTTTTGATGTAGTGTTCCATGATTCATTGTTTGCGTATAACACCCAGTGCTCCATGAAATACATGCCCTCTTTAATACCCATCAGCAGGCTAACCTATCCCCCCCAAAAACCCTCAGTTTGTTTCTCAGAGTCCATAGTCTCTCATGGTTCGTCTCCCCCTCCGATTCCCCCCCCTTCATTTTTCCCTTCCTACTATCTTCTTCTTTTTGCCCATTAAGTTTTAAACAACCTTTCCATGCTCAGTTTTCTCATCTGTAAAATGGGGATGCTGATAACAGTACTCATAGGAGTTCATGTATGTTTGTAAGGATGCCTGGAAGAGACAATCACTAAATAATTTTAAAATTAATGTTTATGCCCACTTCAGTTGGGCTCCTGGTGGGTTTTAGGTGAAGGTGAATTTCAATAGAGACCATTAAAAAGCCTTTTCCTTAGGCATTGTCACCTGCACGTTGCCCCATGGGGCCTATCTGTTGCTCATAATCTTTTTCTGTTGTTGGCCTTAGGAACCCCATCACCTCCTTAGTGCCTTTTGCTCATCTCTATACTCTGTTACGAGTTAAAGTCCTATGGCGACTGCAGTTCCCATAAACAACCATATCAGGGAAGTTCTGGGTGGAATGAAGACAGGTAACAGGTGACCATAGCCAAGGTATGGTTACTGAGCACCGGCTATTTGCCTCCCAGTATGTCAGAAAAGACACTGTCTCCTCTGTGGGCTTTCCATCTTCTGACTTGGAGGAGGGGGCAATGCAGGGACAGGGGAAGGCAAGTGAGAGTTGTGGCCAGCTGGCAGGCTGCTAAATGCCAGCATAGATCATCTGGGCTTCCTGGAACAGCTGGTCATGCACAGGTCAGTCCTCCAGATCCCCTGAGGCGATCCTAGCCACTGGTGATACTTAAAAGGCAGGATTTGAGGGGACTGGGACAGATTTTGGAGGCTCTCTGCTGTACAAGGCATTGGCCTTACAGGTGCTAGAACTGGATGAAGTCTATGGAGGCCAAAGATGGGCATTGGTAAGGAGGAGGCTTGGGCAGTAAGTCTTTCAATATTCTAACAACTTATTCAACTGAATAAGGGGTGTGTTGGCTGAAGATCAGCCCTGGGCTTAAGAACACATCATTTGGGGGCACCTGGGTGGCTCAGTCGTTAAGCGTCTGCCTTTGGCTCTGGTCATGATCCCAGGGTCCTGGGATTGAGCCCTGCATCGGGCTCCCTGCTCAGCGGGGAGTCTGCTTCTCCCTCTCCCACTCCCCTCTGCTTGTGTTCCCTCTCTCGCTGTCTCGCTGTCAAATAAATAAATAAAATCTTTTTTTTAAAAAAAAGAACACATCATTTGCTTGACTAGGTTACATCTTTCCACTATGTCTTTTTTCTACTTCCAAAAGTTATAAGCAAGTACGTTATAAGTTCAGGCCTACTAAGAGGATAGCTTTTTGTCATTTCTCACTTGACAATGAGATTTTTTTTTTTTTAAATCATATGTGGGGAAACAAGCAAACAAACTCCACTATATTTTTCTTTTTTCCTTTGCTTTAATGAAATATATAGGTGGGAAAAGAATCTTAAGTGTATTTATCACGGACGTGAAAATTACCAGTGGTTAATATTAAAGATTTTTCTTCTTTCTTAAGATAGGGCAAAAGTCTATTAAACATTGGTTCCTCAGGCTCCCAGTCTCCCTGAGGATCCTGATTTGACCTGTCCAACCAGACCCTTCTCTCCCCCACTTTAGGATTAGGAGTTTATTCTTTTGGGTTTTTGTTTCACAGAATGAGGAAAAACTTGGGAGGGAGGGAAAAATGAGTGGGTCTAAACCTGAGGTTACAAACCAAATCTGTAGGGTCCAGCACCTGCAGTCACGAGTGAAAGTGAGTTGTCTGAGAGTATTAACTGGCTTGGGTGGGGATTGTGTCCAAGTGCAGGGACCAAACTCATGTCATCATTCACAGACCAGCCCCGGCCAATTGATACCATGAATGCAGGCTCCTGGTTGCCAAATCGTTTAACTTTTGAAAGATCCAAATCTGAGAGAGTGTGTGTGAGTCTGTGAACTTTCTTCAGTTTGAAAACACTGTGCTGGCCAAACAAAGCACATCTGGAGGCCATAGTTCTATTACCTCAACCAGGCCTGAGGCAGGAGATTTTTAATGGAATTTAAGAAATGGGAACAGCTGTGGTATATTTGTGATAAAAGGCACGAAAGAAAAAAAAATAGGGCTTTTTGGAGTGTGCCTGTTACGCTTCTTCAACATACTCAAGAAAACCTAGTAAAGGACAGTGTTTTGAAACAATTTTGGGTTGCTGGACTGTGTACTTTTGACAAAGTTCTACAAGGGCCTTATCGTAAAAGAGGAGTATATTTTTTCCTCTACATAAGCTACATAGAGGGTTATTTTTATAATCCTACATTATATCTGAGTTACTTGTCTCTTCTCAAGTCAAGCAAAATCTTCTTTGCCTTGTTAATTAATAAAAAAGAAAATGAAGACTTTCTTGTGATTCATGCCACCAGACAAATAAATGTCTAAATCCCGTGTAGTTTTGAGACTTCCTTGAAGGGAAACATGGATACGAATTAAAAAAAAAAAAACCTATTAAAGAGAAAGTCTAATTATGTTGGCTATCTAGTACCAAATCCACATTATTAGCAAAGGAAAACGGAATGCAAGATGATGACTCCATTGGTAGAAGTAGGTTTCAGCCAAGTTAGAGTGGTAGGTCTGGCAAACCTCCAGCACAAAGACATTCCTTCCAACAGTCGCAAGTTTCTACCACTTGATACCTAGACTCTTTGACATCAGACTTCGTGATATTACCTCCTGTAGTCTTAGAAATGATTCTTACCTATTAGCAGGCTGCTGTGGCTCTTTCTCCTTGGACTAGATGAGCTGAATGCTTCTAAGAATTTAATGCGCAGATGATTCTTCTAGGGGAATGCTGTAAGTCAGCCAAGGGTGGAGCATGGGAATTTGTATGTCTAACAAGGTCCCAGGTAAAGGCTGAACACAACTTGAGTAGCAGGGAGCTAAAAGATTGAATAAAGATAGAGAATAGGGTGTGTGGACCTACAGGATGTCTGCTTTATGACCTGCACAGAATCAGTTCCTCTCTCTTCTGGCAGTAGCAGCCTGACTTGACTTAGGAGGGAACATTTACTTAGAAGGGAACATTTCCTCTTCATGATTAGTTTATGTAGTTCAGAAGAGGCTCCTTCTCCCTTTACTTTCCTCCTACCCCAACCACCTGTGATAGAGAAAAGAATGTGACCCAACCATGGGTAATCAGCAGAAGTGAGCAGGTGACCCAAGGTTCAATGATTTTCAGACCCGAGATCTTGACTAGTGCTAGTGGGAAAGAGGCTTTCTTTGGTGGGTTGTGAAACCTGGAGCTCCCCAGTGACTATCATGAAAGAGGTGCTTGCCTTTAGAATAAAACTAACACAGAAGAAGCAGGGCTAAGATTTGGAAAAAGAAAGATTCTTAATATCTTCTAAATGCCTGGATCCATCCATGCCTGAGGTCTGCCTTGTTGGTTACTTGAGCCAATAAATTTGCCTTTATGATTAAGCCAATTTGATTTCAGTTTCTGTCACTTGCAACAGATAGCATCCTGCTAAATACAGTAGTAGATAAAGCCTGACACATGGTGGGGAGATAACTATAGCATTCTCATCATAATTTTTCCTTGGTTGGACTGAGCAATGTGTGTGTGTGTGTGTATGTGTGTGTGTGTGTAATTTTTTTTTCCAGAGAAGAAACAATCTGAAACTATGTTAGGTGACAAGCAATTTTATTTTGCAAAACAATCACTATACAGCAACAAATACATTTGCAAATTTTGATTGAAAAACATGAACTAACTACAACCAGCCATTGAAGAAATGCCTTTCTATGATAACAGGCTCTAGAATTATCAGAAGAAAGAAACCCCCTAGAGATTTGTAGCGGCACGTTGGAACCTTGGAATCCCAGCATACAGAGTATACTTTTTGTTGATTTTTTTTCTTTTTGCTAAAGTTGAAGTAGATTTTCATGATTGACATTTTGTGAGTTTAAAAATAAGCTCTTTCCTGCAGAGGGACTTGGCCTCAACCTACACACTCAGGCTAAAAATCCTAGGTGTAAAAAAACAAACATCAGTGCTGATTTTAACACATCAGTTTTGGAAGGAATGCCTAGACTTTGCCTTTCCAAGCCATGAATCTATTTTTTTTCCTCTTGGCTACTTAGACCATGAATGGTTTATTTTCCTCATTTTTGTGGCATGAAAAATCGGACAAAAAGTGTAATTGTAGCAAGGTCGGAATCAACCGCTTTGAGATTATTTCTTTAACAATATTGACATGGATGTTATAATTTGGCTGATGATCCTATTTCCTGCTGTCTTACTGTATGAATGTGTAGAGGTCAGCTATCACCAGCAGATTCTTCCATTTAATGTTCTCTCTTCAGCCTTCTTCAGCCATGCCGAGTTGGTGTTACACAGGTGTCTTGCTTATGGGTGGGATTTCAGCCTATCACCCTGCTGGAACTCAGCAGGAGAATCCAGAGAGAGTTGGTTCCTAAATGAACAGGGCCTTTGAAACTCATCATCCACTCGGATCTTTCCTGCGTCATTATAAAGTACCCAATTATTGGTTGCAGGTGACCCAGAGAGAGTGAGTTCATTGAAGAAGCTGGCCTTTTAACTCTTCACAGCTCTGGATTACTTATGTATCCTTAAACAGGTTCTCAAAGGCTAAAGCCAGAGAGAAACTGGCAGTAATAGATCTAGAATTGGAACTATGAAGCTTTAATTTCTAGATCAGCGTATGGGTACCCCCACAAGAGTGGTGTTCAAAAAGCTTAATTTGCGTCGTTAATCTTGAGAGTGAAGGCAAGATAGGTTCCAACCCCTGTCCCCATAAGAAGACATTTAGCCTGTGTGTTTCTCTCTTCTATTGGTACAAATTATCAGTTTCTTTTTGTTAACATTATAAAGAATCATATTTCCGTGCAAAGGAAGGGCATTTATTCATTATAATTTTGCAGAGATTTGAAATAAACATTTGTTTTAATGCCAAATCTAGTATCTTAGGGCTTTATATAATCTGTATCTTGGGCATGTATTTGTAAGAAACAGAATTTTAATATGTAAAGCATAATTACTTATTCTTACCTTGTATAAAAAATGTAAACCAAGTTGATAGAAAATACTTATTTTGTAGGTTAAAACTGTTCTAACCAGCTGTTAACTCCTTCTTTCTAGAGAGCTTTCATCACTACCTAACACTATCAAACACGTAGGAAAATACCATAGGTCTCCACACAACTACTCTTTCTTCTGCGATTTTCTAGTGCATTTCAAGGGAAGGTGATGAATAAAATGCTCAGATAGGTCAAATCCACATCATAGCAATTATTAGGCAGAAAATAGACACATCCATAGTCATACTCCCATAGTTTCTAATTTTTTGACTGTTGTGTAAAAGAATTGATATATCAACACTTTCAGACATGTTTGCCTATGCAAAACCTATTAGTTGAGAATGAGTGCTATGTTTTTGCTCCTACAGTTTTTGTTTTTTGTTTTTTTGGGTTTTTTTTTTTGGTGGAAGTCACATTGGTTGCAATATCCAGTGGGTCACAAAATGGCACCCGTGTCTCTGTCTTTGCATCCCTTGGCTGCTTTCCTAGATGCTACTCGTTTCCTAGATACTTCCTCGTTGCCTCATCCATGCTCATCACTTCCTCCTATATAGTCAGGAATTGATTCGACTCACGGGGATCAGACACCTATCAGACTATTTGCTTTTAATGGTTCAGAACCAACCTACCAGCCCCGAGCAAGAAAAAGAACAGATAAAATACTAAAAACACTCACCCAGACTGGTAACTGACTGCTTATTCAGGCCATTGACTATTTAATTGCTTTTCACAAGTCTAAGATGAACGATTTGTGAGAGGAATTAATTGGTGATTTCCCAGACTGTAGATTAAGTCACACCAGTATTACTAAGTCATAAAGTGTCCCTTCACAGAGGGCAATGTTGGAATCCCGGAAAAACTGATTTAGATATCTGTATCTCAAGTGTTGTGTGGCTATAACTTCTCAAATGAGTGTACTTGTCCTTTTTGATCAGGGTCTTTACTGTGGGTAAGGAAGCCAAATATTTTCTCTCAGATAATTCAATTAGCAGGCAATGTTTGGAAGAGTGGGGCAACATGTCCCAAACTCCCTCTGTTAGTTTCAACTTTAGCAAAGGGAAAAAAAAAAAAAAAAGAAATCTTAAGAAGTCTGTTTCTTGAATGATTACAGGAATAAAACCCAAACTATTCCATAATTCAAAATGAGATGAATCCAAAATCTTAAACCAACAATCTGTAAACCCTTTTAATGTATAACTGGACCCACCCCCACAAACTCCATGTTGGTGAAAGCAAAGAAAAATAAATTTTCCTAGCATCACGGGAGAGACTTGTATCTGGCACTAAAACAGGGTTACAGCTCTGAGTTGTTACAGGAAGCAACTTCATGCTAAAACTTTTTGTTCTTTTTTAATGTATTTTTTTTAAATAGGGAAAGAACCCTGCTAACATCTACTTTCACATACCTAAAATTGCAACACCAAAGGGTGCAGGAGACACAGATACTGTGAATAAGGAAGTATAATATTCAAGTATATGAGGAAGTATCACAAATGGCCACAGAGAAATATATATATATTTATATCTATAATACTGTATCAAACAGATGGAAAGGGAGTGTGAAACTGGTAGTGTGGACACAAATCTAGCTGATCAACTGACATTCTAATCAGACGAGTCCATCCTAATGAAAGTGCTTCATTCCTAAGAGATGCACTTTTATATCGCTTCCTCAACCACAGCTCAAATGCTTCGTAACTATTTTTAATTAGTTAAATAATTTATTGGATTGACTTATACTCTGATATAATTATCCAGGTCCCAAATGTTAATAACTTAACTGAATCTTTCTTCCCATTTATACAAAATAACACTTTAAAAAAAAAAACCTTATTTCTTACATGCTCTTTCCTTCCTGCAATCAGACTCCTTGATTTAATTTAACCTGTAATAAGTTAAAATGGGCAGCTTTTATCTTTTCACCCAGCAACAGAAGAGTGGAATGAGCAGCTTGGATTTCAACAAGGCCTTTCAGAATGTATGGATAGCCTTCAGGCACATGAAAGGTAAAAATGCAATTTTTAAAATAATAATACTCCATGCAAAACAGAGCAGAGCAAAAATAATTGTCCAATTGTACTCATGTAAAGCCAGTGTCTTCCTGTTGCAAATGGAAATCAAGTCAATTTCTGCATATACTATTCATTGTTTTTTATAAAATTGTAACAATAACTACAGTTTGGGAATGAGATTATTTATTTTATGGTTTGTAAAGAATGAATGTAACACCTGCTCAGAGCCCACTCCTGCCAAGAGCTCATGCCTAAATATTATTACTTCAATGCTAAATGAGAAATATTCACAAGCCCTGCTTAGCGAGTGCCGCAGTGACATCCTCGGCCAAAGTGGCAAGCTGAGGGGATTCGAGCAGGTTGATGCTTCCAGAAGAGGAGACATTGCTGAGTCGTCGGGGGGACGCCACGCTGGATCTGCCTGGGGATTGCGTAATGATCTCAGCTCCGTGGTCCACACGGGCCTTTGCATGCTCTCTGAAGTTCAACTTCTGGCTGTCGATCTGTTCAAGACAAACATCAGTCCTTGTTAACTCAAGCATCTTAACTGGCCCCTAGACCTTTCACTATTGTCTCAGAGCTGATGTTAATGTCACTTTTGTTCAGCTCTGCCATTCCTACTTTCTACATGTCCAGGCCTTTGATCGTGACTCATTTTGATGAGGAGTATTTCAGAAGGATTAAAAAGCAGAAGACAGGATCAGCTTACAACCTTGATTCTTACCTTAACGTTACCACCTCCAGGTACGTGGTGAGCATTGTCAAGTGAGCCGACTTTAGCTTGGGCCTTTTCTTTGAAATCCAGTTTTACACTCTCAATTTTCACACGCCCACCGCCTGTGAGAGAAGAAAGGCTTTTAAATGCCTTGCTACAGTGATATTTTCTACTTGGGGTGACTATTTCCCAAAAATGATTATACCAGATAGATCATCATAAAGCACAGACTTAATTTACTCTCCTTTTAACCATGGAGGTGAAAGGAATTTTTTAGAATTTCTAGTCTGTATCATTTTTCCCATATCACCCAAGGTAATGACATCCTTTTTGTACCATTATATGGCTTGACCTATGTATTAATATCTTTTTCTTCTAAGCCAAACTGAAGCCTGATTACCAGATAAGTTTCCAATGCACTTATCTATTTTGAAACTGATCGTATCTACCTTTGCTTTTCGGCTAATAAATTCTTCTTCATAATCTACCCATGTCTAACATAAAATATCAGAGGGGCTTTTCTTATCTGTATAATAAAAATTCTAAAAAGAACACAGTGAAAATATCCTATTTCATCCTTTCTAAAACTTGGAACATTCAATCTCTTACTCTTAAGGGAGCAAATTAACTTGAAATGAAGATCCTTATTCTTCTTCATGGTAATAGGTCATTTTTCCAAAAAAACAAAAAACAAAACCCCCCCAAAACAACAACAAAAACCCCCTAGAAACTATTAGGTTAGAAATGGTACACATATGGGTAATATATTCATTTGTAAATTTTCAACATTGATGGCTTGACTGATAAAATTGGAGTTGGAAGCTAAGTTGTTTATAACCAGTGAGCTTTGAGAATTTACCATTATCATTAGCAAATGGAGTGACAGGAAGAGAACCTTAGGAAATCCTACTCTTGTACAGTTGGCATAGGACCAATCTGACACTGACTTTGATCTGATAATGTGGTGACAGTTTTGACCATGGCATCTTCCTGAATGCTAATTAGTCTGAAATATGAGGATCTGCTGGTAGATGAGAGTGCAGAGTGGTGCCCCTATCTCTGTATGCCTTTTCCAGCTTGTAAATGCAGGGAGTTCAATTCTGGTAGGTACCCATTGTTCGTTAGCCTGTCCTTGAGCAACTTTGAGGGTCTGCTGATGTCTTTGACTTGAAAAGAAGCTGAATTAGACCCCTTTACCTCAGCACCTGAGATTTGCTTTCACTTTGATTAGCAATTTGGTTTTGGTTGTGTGCATTTCTTTGGAAGGCCAGTGGTAAATGACATGACTATCTATGATTATTACTGCTTCTGTTGTAGGATTTTGACTTGGGAGAAACATGGGGAAGATTTTTTAATTTTGGACTCTTGATGCTTATTTATCTCCATAGCCCAAAAGAAAGGTCTGTTAAGTCTTCACAGACTTAGACCTTATGGTATTTTTCTCATATGATACCTAGACCTTTATACTGACACCCAACTACCTGGCTAGGGGCCCCTTGAAATTATATGGTGTTATTAGATTACATTTTGAAGATATATCCATTCATTCTCCTGAAGTTTTAGGATGTGCACACTGTTATTTAACTTGTGTTTATAGGAGACATGTACTTGTCCCTCCCTCAAAATATGCATTATTGCAGGAAGTGTTATTCTTCCAACATTTCACCTAGCCATATGGGTCTCTCGTGTTAGTTGTGATGGGATTAAGGTGATTCATAAAACATACTTATCTTGGTTAGAGGCTGGAGGATGTTGAGTTTCAACCTGATGAGATCAATTTTCTTGGGGTCTTTTCCATTTTTTTGGTAGCCTCTAATAGAAATGACCTTTGCAAGCTTTCTTTTATGATTATATGTTGGACAGAGTTATAAACCTGTTAAAATTTTTACTGAACTCTATTTTGAGGGAGAGAAAAAATGTAATATTGACCCAAAATATATTCAGAAAAGGAAGCTTGAGAAGTCTGTTTTTGTTGAAATCCTACTAGAAATTTTTATGTAACTGTTAGAGAAGCCCATTTGAATTCCCAGATCTATGCCTTTGGCTCTGAAGAATTCTGGCATCTACCAGGAGCAGTAATTGTGAAGGACTATAAACTTTAACAAGCTCCATATGTCCTAAAGTTGGGCTTCCATGTGTTGAACTGTTTCCTTTATTTTCTCCTTAGATATTCCACATTCCAAAGTAACTTTGTGAAAAGCTCGCCATTGTCAAAGATCATTGTGTTAACACTTCTTTATGAATTCAGTTATCTGATTCAGTTCTTATAAAAGAAAGATCTAGATTTAGAAATAGGTGGGAGTCCATGACAATAGTCTTTTATGACCAATAAATCTTACATAGACTACTTCCTTAACTATGTCACATTTTCCTGTACATCAAGAGTCCAGTTGAATTTGGCTAATGGAATACTTACTCTCTCAATTAAAGAATCTAATATTTTCTTTTGCATTTTGGAAGAAAATAGGCAGTATGGCCAAATACTTCATTCCTACTGTTGACACAGCAGAGTCAACCAAGTATTTGTAAGCTTGAGTTATAGATCGTAGAATTGTGAAGATATGCAGTATGAGACCATGTCCCTGCCACCTCAGGAATGACAGAGAAGCTAATTCCAAGGAAGCGGTTCTGAATTTTGTACTGGAGATTGTTGGGGAACATCTACAAAAAGACGTGACACTGATTGACCTGAAAGCTGGACCTGGGCACTCGGAGGCTTCTCATTCCCTCCCCTGCTTGCCTTTCCTGCTCCCAGAGGCTGCTCCAAGGACAGAGCCTTGAGATAATGAGGTGATGTTGAGAACACCAACACTGCATGCATGACTAAACCCAGTTAAGGCTTCTTTATAAACTTTTAAGATTTGGTGGGCGGGTGTGAGGATCCATCTTGCTGCTACCCAAGAGAAGCCTCATATGTAAGTTCCCTTTACTTATTAAAACTGCCACCTACTAACCTGGAGTGGCCTACCTCTTTCTTCAGTTTCTCCCTGTCTTCTGAGTACAGGTGCCAGTCTCAGATTACACCAGGGAAGCTCCCAAGAGGGTTGTGAACCAGTAGAGATTCTGTATATGTATTACCTAACTCCTTGACTTGCTTTATGAACACCCTTTGTCAAAGTGAAGCCTGACTTCTGGACATGTTTCCAGTGCATTTATCCATTTTGAAACTTATCCTATCTACCTTTATTTTTCAACAAATAAATTCTTCTTAATAATCTTTTCTTGGTCAGAAATCTTTCTGGGCTTGATTGTTCTTATACTTTGTTTCTGATAACATTTGAGACAGTGATTAATGGGAATAACCTATTACATGGTTTAATTAAGATATCAAGCACACCAAAGGCTTCCTCTTGTCCATCTATAATTCAATGGTATATATTGTGTCAAAATATTCTCAAGAAAATGACAAATTTGACAGTTGTCCATTATTTACATATGCATGGAGGTAGAAGTTAGCAAAAATATATAATAATGATACTCAGAAAAAATGACTTATGTTAGATTTACACTTTAAAGAGGAAAAAAATCCCCAACAAGTATGAATGTAAATTGTAGTTTAGATCATTAGTCCTATAGAAAAACAAGAGGCCAATGGTTAAATAAGTTGGGACAAGCACTGCGTCAAGCGATGGGTCAATTAAGCACTGCATTCTGCTGAGGATTCATAATGCTTACTGACCTACTATAGGATCTGAGAAATTTAGCAGATAAATACTTTCATCAGCTTTGCTTAAACACAATCCTTCTTTCACATATGAAGACAAAATACTTCCATGAAAAATCTTTGGAAGTGCTGCTTTCGATCCATGTAATTATGTACGAATACATGGCCCAAGGTATTTTATAGACCATATATTTCAAAAGAGCTCCAATAAGCATGATGAGTACATAGAGATAAGTGCATCTTATATACCTTTTAATTTTGAATGTGTCCTATGATATGTACCTCCTTGTGATAATTGAGTTTATTGCCCAAATGAAGATGCCTTAAAGTTTCTAACTTAAGTTTCTATTAATAAAAGCACGAGTTTTCAGGATTTTGAGACATTTTTCCAATTAGGTATTTCACAACAAAAATTCTGCTTGTTGATTTCTTAAGCAATTTAATATTTCCCAAACTACCAAGAAGCACTTATTTACCTGGCCTGTGGCGGATGTTCTTCAGAGAGCCACATTTGGATGTCACATGGCTTAGGTCTATCTTCTTGGTAACAATCTGTACCTGTATGAACCATATAAAATACCCTTAAAATGGTTGAGACATGGGCAAGCCCCCAAGCTCATACATAAAATCCAGAAACATACCCAAACGCACAACATACGACAACACAGAAACCCAAACTCAAGTGCATACACATACATAGAAAAACATAACCTCCCAGTGTACTCCCACATTTGGTTGGAAAGAAGGACCAAAATGAAAGAAAATCCTAGAATAGAAGATTTTATTAGTAGAAAACAGATCATTCCACAAGAGGATAGAAACACCTGGATTAATAAGGCAAGCTTCCACTCAGAGAACAAAGCCACACCATGTTAAACCTTTCCATAAGCAAAGAGCCAAGTGAAGAGATGAATTATTTTCTTAAAAATGATTTTTCCATAAAAGTGACCAACATTGCTCATAGTTACAAGAAGACCAACATTGCTTTAAGATATAAGAAAAAGAAAGATCAAAGCTTTTCTAAAATATTATTGTCATGTCTTGGCTAAATGGAATTTTTCTTATCCACCAAATTATAAAATGGTAGTAACATTTTTTTCTTGTGTTTTATTGAAGTTATCTCCTCTCCCCGTGTTAGAAACAGTGTTTTTCCAATTGTGGTGCACTGTCCATTGGCATCAGAAGTACAAGGGTATTACTGAATTGGAAATGGGGTCACAGAATCTGCATATTTGAACAAGTGATTCTTCTCTAGAGGAAAGTTTAAGACTATCGTTTTGGAGGTTGGAAGCTCCCCTATTTACTTTAAGATTGTTAGTTATCTCAATTTGTGCTTTGCCACCTAGCCTTTTAGGCCAGCAGGGCCTGCAGGAGAGGATAGGGGTTACCCTTTGACACCCTCCAGGTATTTCCCAGGACTAACACTGCTTTTGTGAGAGTACCACACGGTTTGCACTTACAGTCAGGACACAGGGAGGAGCGCCACCATGTCAATGTAAATACTGATCCTGAGGCTTAGCTCAGCACTCTTAAGGAGCCTAGCAAACCTTGCTATGGACTTCCTACAATAGTGACATTTTCATGCTCAGTG
Organism: Eumetopias jubatus; assembly: GCF_037043125.1. Classification (NCBI taxonomy): domain Eukaryota; kingdom Metazoa; phylum Chordata; class Mammalia; order Carnivora; family Otariidae; genus Eumetopias; species Eumetopias jubatus. Next base: position 27,494,390 of record NW_028274809.1, read on the forward strand.
GAACTACTTCAAGCAACAGGTGACAGTTCTTGGTAGATGGCACTGGCTTGTCTCCCCTTTCACTGCTTGACTCCTCCAGCTGAGGAGCCAGGAGGCAAGAGTTATTAACAGGCCAGAATTCTGGACTTGACACTCTGTAAACTGAGTCACAGATGGCCAGAATCTGAGGTTTAGGTGACAAGGATCCATAGAATAGAGAATCAGCCTGGGTCACCTTTATTATTCTTATTTTGTGAAGAATCATGCTTCCTTTACCTTGAGTTTCACTGTTTCAGCTCTGCCTTAACTCTGAGAAACATGCATTCATCTTTCCCTTCCTCTCAAAGGATATTATTTCTGCCCAATTCAAGACACAGAAAAAAAAATCCCATCAAGACAAAGTTTATACTGGGACTTGAATCCTTTCACTTTGAATGACAGATGAACTGTGCTTCACTAGTTTTGCATTATTCCAAATGATACCCTAACTCTCATGAATAGTGATGCACAAAAGATTGACATTACACACTTTGGGTACTTTCAAGTATATCAGTCTTTTCAAGAGTAATTGAAATGGAGCCATAAAAGTGTGTGCCCAGCTGATGTTTGCAGGGGAGTAGAGACAGCATGAGGAGATACCTTGAAGCCAAAGGCCAGCAAACAAAATTGGCAAGTCAGGTGAGGTGGGTTTGCCATCCCCCTGAAAGACAGGATGCAGCCCAGTAAGGTTTTATTCCTCAACTGAAAGCAAGAAATTTGCTGATAAATCTTTCAGGGAAGGATGGGAAGCCCACCAGCAAAAATGCAAGGGTGACAAGCTCCCAGACCAGGGGACATGTGGAGCAGCAACAAGTAGTGGGGTGTGTATTGGGCGAGACGCAGGAAAAGAGACAGGGGGCTGGCTGTGCAGATGGCTCCACACAATCAGGCTAGCTTTCTAATAGAAGCTTCTACTTACATTTCCGCCCCCAGCAGAATGTTTGATGTTATCCTTGGAACCACATCGGGACTGAACCTTGCTAAAATCGATCTTCTTGTTTAAAATCCTAACCTAAAAGGAATTGGAGGTAACTTCACTGTGCATTTTTCTTTCAGTATGCTGGGCATAGGGAGCCAAAATGCGTTAGTGCCAAGGAGGCTCAAAAATTCCTTCCACCTACATAATCATTTAAGAGAAAAAAACCAACACTGGAATTGAAGAACAGATCTATCATTTAATATGAGCCCTAGTCCCCTGAACCCCCAAGGGCCAAATGCTCAAGAACTTTAGATATCTAAGTTATAGGCAGTTGTGACCTGGAAACAATTAGAAGGAAAGAAAAATAAAAGTTGGATTATCTGTGACTGGGAAGCTTCCAATATTGTGGGCAACACTGGGACTCAGTTTCCACTCTATAAAAGGTCCAATAGTGTAGTTCAGTATAGTTCTTGCCCTACTCCCGTTCAATCCTACAGTGTCAGCCATCGCAATTATAAATCACCTGGTACACTTGATTGTATTATTGGTCCACCTGGCACAGGTGAGGTTCATGACTGGATGGGCTGAATGCCACAGATGAGGGTTCTCATTTGTCCAGCAGAACGCTTGCTTTCCCAAGAGGGTCAACAAGGGGGCTCAGGGACTCCTCTGCTGAAAGGGCTTCACTATTGCCTTGCAGATTTGGCTCAGTGGTCTTCTGAAAGTCTTCTTGCTGACAGCTGCTCATAAATAGCCATAACCCTTGGATGGTTGGTGCAAAAGCATTCTTTCCATTATTTTAGAGGGGAGCAAATCAAGGGCCACTAGTTAACTGACTTACAGTAGGTCATGTAGAAGTAGTCCAGGCCTTGGCTAGGTCCAAAAGATATGAGGTTAGGTGTTTTATTTCTATTTTCAGAAAGTTCAGTATTCATCTTGAAGACAACAGCAAATCTAAATCTGGACAGATACTATTCTGGTGTAATGTAATGTGCAAAGTAATAGCTCTGGTGACGATTTCTATGTATCTTAAAATTTGCATGTTTTGGAGAGCACATGAGCATGGAAAGAAAGGTTTATTTTTGTGTTTGTTTGTTTGATTTTACTTTGGCCACTTCTACTCCTCTCCCCATGTGCCCTTAATAGCTAAAGAGAAATTATGTTTTCAATGCTTTAGGGGAAAGTTTGTCCTCTTATTTTTTTTAAGATTTTATTTATTTATTTGACAGAGAGAGACACAGCAAGAGAGAGAACACAAGCAGGGGGAGTGGGAGAGGGAGAAGCAGGCCTCCCGCTGAGCAGGGAGCCCGATGCGGGGCTCGATCCCAGGACCCTGGGATCATGACCTGAGCTGAAGGCAGACGCTTAAAGACTGAGCCACCCAGGCGCCCCAAGTTTGTCCTCTTATAAAAAATGCTAAATAAATACATCCTAGATATACAGCCATCTCCAAGAGTGGTATCACATCTCTTGGTGTTTGCAAAAAAGAGTAAAAAATTCAAGATGACACTGCATCCTGACTATTTTTAACCAGACAAAGCTTAAATCACAGTGCCTGTCTGACACTGATGAGAGAGCTTGTCCCTTACAGGGAAATATCATTGACAGCTCTCATTGGCAGCCCAAGGGAAGGGCTTCTTGTCAAAATCTAAAGTCAGAAAACATGATGATTGGGTCACTCTTTAGGGCATGATAAAAATCCCAATTTAAAAAGAAGGGGGGGAATATCACAGAGTGTGTATCTAACAATAAATGTAGTGGCGGGCTAAGAATTTCACATAAAATGTAGATGCCAATAACTTTAAGTCAACAAGGGCCATTACATTTCAATCCTCATAGATAAATTATTTTTAGAAAGCTAATAATTTTATTATTTCAAATAATAATACTTTTAATTATCTTCCGTGAGTCTCTATTTTGGCAATGAAATAGAATTCATCTAAGCCATTTTTCCTAATCCTTGGGGACATATAGGGTCTCATATTTCATTTGCAAATTTTAATTTAGAGATCATTAGAGTACAAATCAAGTGACTCATTACCCAGTGATCAAAGGCTCAATGTTAAATCTGATTCACTTGTTGCCAAAATGGAAATTCCAAATTCAATTGCATGAATTTGTTTGACTCTAACATTTAATCAACTGGCAATTTTTATGATTTCTAAAACAAATGATTCAAACCTCAAGGGGGCACATTGCCAGCATTACTTAGAGACAATTTAAATTTTAAAATCCTAAAACTTAGAGGCTGCCTTTTGTTCATTTTCCCCAGATTTTCTAAAGAATCATAGATTTTCTAGAGAAACAATTAGCTGGCCTTTTTCAATGGGAAACTTTCAATGTCTGTTCAATTCATAACGTGAAGCAGACCTTCGACAGGGATTAATGGCATATTCTTTACATATTTCCATATTTGCAATAGCTTCAGAGTATATTGCTTTTTTTTCAAATAAGGTAGAGGATGACATTCACCATTTTGCTTGATGGCCAAATAGACAGTAATGGAAATCACTTTGGGCACTGGATGCTTGATGCTCAGTAAGATTTATGCTCTAGCCTGACAACTTGCACCTAAACACCCACCTAGTCCGTGTGATGCACACTTATGCTTTAACAAAATTACAAAATACTTCATGCCAAAGATCTCTGGGATCATTTACCAATAGTTAACACTTTAGAGAGTTAATTTTACAAATACCAGCAGTCCTCAGAAACCATTGCATAAGATAGAAAAATAGATGGCTGCTGTGAAGGATAAAACTTTATTCCAGATTATTATTATTATTATTATTATTATTATTTTAAGTCAGAGAGTCAAGTTTTAACTTGACTTTTTGGGGGAAGGAATTTCCATTGAGCTTTTGTTTTCCTATATGTCAAGGGAAAATTATTTTAACACCTCAGAGATGGTCTAGAAAAAAAAAATATAACAAACCTTTATTTGGTGAACTAATTTTCTATATTCATAATATGGAGGAAAACATATTTGAATAATCATTATCCAAGGTTAACTCTAGACTACATTCTATCCTTGTCAATGTCTTTCAATCAAAATTTTTGGTTGCACTATTAATGTAAAATGGGGTGATTTGAAAGTGTGTGACAATCTTTCCTTCTGTGTACTTCACAGTAGAAGGGAAAAATGTATTATTTCAATCAAGTGAATCATCTTTCTAAAGCTCTGCTTTGTTCAAAATTCTCCCAAAGTCTCTATTTCCTATTAAACACATCAAAACTTCTTAGGTAGGCAACCAGGTTTCTCAGAAATTCTGATTTTTGAGCCCTCTTCTCAAAACTTTACATTTTGGCCAGACTTTACATTCCATACTTTAAGGACCTTGTTTACATTTTCAAGTTTGTTCCCATGCTTTCTTTATGTTATTATCTCTTGCTAGAATGCCCTCATTCCAAGTTAAGTCTGGAACTCATCATTCTTCAAGGATCAACCCAATCAGTTCCACCCATGGGAGGCTGGCAAAAAAGGATTTCAGTTTCACGGACAAAGGTTGGTGACATGCTTGCATTCAGAGTTGGCTTTTCGTTCACATAAGAGTCATATAAGCTTAAAGAGTTAAAAAGAATAGGTTAATGTAATTGAATAATTTAATCAGAATTATTTTATTTTACTTTTTACTAATTCTATCTTCCTCCACCATGCAAGGGAAGTACAGTGTAGTGACTTTCTGGATATTTCTGGTGTGACTCTAGTTGGTTTTATAATGATGGTTCAATTGAAATGATATGCCACTATACTCTCTCTGCATATAAGTTTAAATGCACCTTTAGAGAAATACACTTCTATTTTCCCGAAGCAAGGTTACTCTAAGAAAGGACAGGAAGACAAATGTAGGATATGTCTACAGGCAAGAACAAATCTGTCTTCCTAGAGATTAGTTGGAAATACGAAACATGTAAAATGAAAGAAAATGCAATCCTAATTTATAAGGGAGGGTATGTGCTATGGTGAGTGATGTGAATTGTGCAAGACTGTTGAATCACAGATCTGTACTTCTGAAACAAATAATGTAATATATGTTAAGAAAAAAAAAGAAGAAGAAGATAGCAGGAGGGGAAGAATGAAGGGGAGTAAGTCGGAGAGGGAGACGAACCATGAGAGACGATGGACTCTGAAAAACAAACTGAGGGTTCTAGAGGGGAGGGGGTGGGGGGATGGGTTAGCCTGGTGATGGGTATTAAAGAGGGCACGTTCTGCGTGGAGCACTGGGTGTTATGCACAATGAATCATGGAACACTACATCAAAAACTAATGATGTAATGTATGGTGATTAACATAACAATAAAAATTAAAAAAAGAAAAACCAGAGGCATTAATCACAGTGTCAACTTGCATTTCTTAAGCAATGGGATTTTGATTTTTTTTTTTTTTGATTTGACACTCTCTGATGCTGCTTTCTTTATCAAAAGACCCACATGTCAGCTCAAGATAGCAAGATATGGAGAGTAAGTGGGGGTCCAGAAGTTTGGATTCTGTTCTTGGCTCTCCTACAAGATAGTGCTAGGCTCTACAGGCTTCCTCTAGGTATGAACCTCAATTGCTATAACACTTCTTTATTCTTCATCCAATGTTGTTTTAGAAAGAATGCTTTTTTTTTTTTTTTGAAAGGGTAGTAGTGGCCAGTAACCCTTCAATTTTATCAGAGATTAAGTGTTTCCTTTGGCTTTACATCATTTTTCAGGAGTACTTAAAATGAAGCCTTTTTTTTTTAAGTTTTTCTTTTTTTATTATTATGTTATGTTAGTCACCGTACAGTACATCATTAGTTTTTGATGTAGTGTTCCATGATTCAAAATGAAGCCTTTCTTTGTCCTTGCATTACAAAAACACTTCTCTCTCTCTCCCAAAAGTATTTCCCATTCCATAGCATTCAGTTTTAATGAAAACTATTTATCTATCCTATATAGAGTCCTGAGATACCATATATTAAAACAAAAAAATATATGACCACATCAGATATTTCTGAAGAATGAAAGTTCTTTGGAATAGATGATGTTTTTCAAAGATTCATCTGTTAGCAACCCTGTGCTCAGATTAAAATGCATACAAACTTTATAGTCTATTCCAAATTTTAAATAACCCTGCCTATACTGACCAATAACTTCTTCAAAAATCAATGGATCAAATACAAGCAATAAATATATTGCAGTACACATTTAAACAGAAATAACAGTTCATGTCAAAACATATAATTCCACAGAGGTGTGAAGGAATAGGATGAGTTGGAGGGTCCATTAAGGGGTCAGACAAATTTTTATGCAGGCTATAGCACACAGCACAGAAAAGAACCACATTAAAAACCTAAATCATGCTGAAAATTTTGTAAAGAACTGTTTGGTGGAACAGACATTGAGTTTAGACATTGGCCTCACTGTTAAACATTGGCATTACATTTTTTTCTTCATTTCAAATTTTTTAGAAATTTTAAAGAATAGAGGGCCAAGCATAAAGGCAGTAACTTTTAAAGAGTTTGTTCAGTTGTTTGAAAACAACCTGAGATTCAAGACTGTTCCTATGTTCTTGCTTGGCTTGTAAATGAACAGCAAACAAAAAAAGGACTCTATAGGTCTCAACTTTGTAAACCCAAAGAGGTAATTCTTTTTCATAGTTTTTTAATAATTAATGTTTATAAAGCCTAGCTCCAGAACTTTTCATTACCCTACAAAAGATACTTCAATTATAGTTCTAAACACTCTGTTGCATAAAGACAGGGTTCGTGATATCAAGGAGCTTTCATTTTGAGATAATGTTGACCTTCTCCCGCTCTCTCTCTCTCTCTCTCTCACACACACACACACACACACACACACACACACAAACACACACACACACACACAACCTTGTCAATATATCATAATGCATTTCAGTGAACAGTTTTCCTTCATGCTGGCTTGACAGTATTTTAAAGCTCATGGGATATTTTATTACTTTTCTTATTTAGCACTTATTTGTAGCTCAATGAGATGGAAAGAAATGGCGGTGAAAGAACTTAAAAATTACACAAGGGCAAGGCACTAGGGGAAGATGAGAAATGAAAAAAAAAAAAGCCATTTCTTTTCTGCGTAGATGGTAGGGACCATGTCTTATTGTCTCATTCCCCTTTTGTCATAAAGTACCCAGCAGGGACTTAGTAAATGTTTCACAACATGATGCCCATGTGAATGGGAAATAAATCTAAATACATTTCAATTCTCTTTTAGTTTATAAAATTTATAATTTTATAAATTTACTTCTATGTTACTAGTACTCAAGACCCTTCATAGTGGTGGCCATCATAATTTTATATAATGAGGAAAAAACCATTTCAGTATAATTTATTACTTGCCTCCAGCATTAACTCTATTTTGTCCTTGAATATAAAACTCAAAGCAACTTATTCAAATTAGATGTGAAAGGCCTAAAAAAGTCTCAAGATAATGCCTAAAACTTTATAAGAAAATATAAAAAAATTCTTCTCTATATTTCACTCTTTTCATTCCCTCCTCCCTCTCTTTCATAGTGCTCCCTCTTCCCTAATTACATTCCTCTTACTTCAGAAGCACTGAGTTTTTACTCAAGTTCAGCTTGCCCTTTGTGGTACAAATAATTAAGGAACCTATTAGAATAACTAAACGAATATTTTTAATGAGCTCTAATGCAAAAATACTACCATACTCTAAGTAGAACCATGAATTTGAGAGCTTCAAGTGGCCTCAAGTTCTACTTAAATGAGATATTGCTACATCATGATGGTGCTAATACATTAAATGAGATGGTGCTACAAAAAGAAGTGTATTTTGTTGTTTCTATTCTTTTTTTTTTTTTAAAGATTTTATTTATCTTTTTGACAGAGAGAGACACAGCGAGTGAGAAAGAACACAAGCAGGGGGAGTGGGAGAGGGAGAAGCAGGCTCCCCGCCGAGCAGGGAGCCCAATGCGGGGCTCGATCCCAGGAGCCTGGGATCATGACCTGAGCCGAAGGCAGACACTTAACGACTGAGCCACCCAGGTGCCCCTGTTGTTTCTATTCTTATACAAGTATGAAACCTAAGGACCAGAGACGTCAGTATCTAAGGTCATATAATAGAAAAGCTGGGCTAGGAACTCAGCTCTTATATCCTGGTCTAATATTCTTTTAGCCAAAATTCACTGTGGTCCAAACATGGGAAGTTTCTTTGGGTCATAACTGTAATGGCACTAAGCATTCCCACTCACTCAACAAACCACTAGAAAGAATGAATCTCTCCGTGCATATGGTGTACCACCACATTCATTCAACTTTCACTCAACAAATATTTATTGAGCACCTACTCTATATTGGACCCTGAAGACAGGATCAACCTCATCCTTGATTTCATGAAACTTATAGTCTAGTAGGTGAGACAAGATGGACATTAAATAATCAGTTATACAATGGGATACTTAATTACAAGTGTGGTGAAAAGCACCGTCTACATCACGGAGAGCATTTCAGATCGAGGAAACAGCAGATGCAGGGAGACCAGTTAAAAGAACTTAATGACTATTGCAGTGACATGGACAAGAGACAATGGATCCTGTGCTAGGGTGGTGCAGAGCAGACTAAGAGAAATGGGTGGATTTAAGCGCTATTCTGGACACAAAACCACTAGTACTTCATGATGGCCAGGATATGGGATGAGGAGAGGGAGATGAAAAGATGACTCTTAGGTTTGTGACTTGGCACAGTCCTATTATTTGAATAGGTGTAATGATATTTAAGAAGAATCATTTAACTTGAACTTTCCACTCTCAAATATCTATGTGGCATCATCCACATAGATGTTCCTAAAACATGCCAGGCCTGCTTCCACCCCAGGGCTTCTGCATGTGCAGTTTTCTCTGCCTGAAATACTCTCCCCCAGTTATCTACGTGGCTCAGTCCTTCAGTTCCTTAAAATATTCAAATTATCACCTTCTCGGGGCTTTCCTAGTCATTCTATCAAGAAATGTCATCTCCTCTCCACATATTTTAAACCTCTTCCTTGATTTGTTGTTCTCCTTCTCATTTTGTTACATATTTTTTCTTATGTAATATTTTCTGACTTGTTTTTCTTCCTAGAATGTAAATTCTAGGAAGGTAGGAATTTCAAAAATTTTTGTCTGTTTTGTTCATTGTTACATTCTCAGTACCTAGAACACAGCATGGAACATAATGGGTATTCAATAAATACTTGTTGAATAAATGATGAGTAAAATGAACATACAACTTCGACTTTCTGGAATTACTGAGGAATTGCAAGACAGCTGACCATTTATTTTAAAGATGCCAAGGTAGATTTTAAAATTAATATTTCATTATTTGTCCTAGATATTATCTACAGGAATTTGAAAGTTAGTGTCTATACTCTACTTGTAAACATTGTTTTTAGAATTATTTTAAAAAATAATCTGTCAGTTGTAGGAGAATAAAAAATATGATAAGAAATACAACATAACTTTCCAAATTTAATGGTCTCAACTTTTCAACAGCGTATTACTCTAACACATTATCTGCATTAAATTATTTCACGTAAATATTATAAAAGATCAAAACCCTTAAATTTCAATCCTGATGTGATAGAACCTTGGTGTAGGAGGGAGTGTTAAATAGTGTTGCCATTCTCATGTTGTGCAACCAAAGTTGAAGCAAACAAAACAATAACTATGGTGCGTTAAATTGCATACTTTGTAGAACAAGTGATTCTTCATTAAATACAACATTCTAGAACTTGAATTTATAGCTCATCCTTTAAAGGATGCTATTAGAAGCCCTATATGCAAGATATGAGTACTATAAGGACTTCTGTTTCTTACTCTGTGAAAATGTGGAAGTTGGACTATGAGGAGCGGAGTATCTCTGACATCCAATGTTCCTTAATTCAATGGATCAGTATAGAAGTGAGGGATAGAAGATAGATTACTTTATTTCTAGAATGTGAGGATATACTTCATAGGTCCTAGTCTAATGGATTTATCCAAATCAATTTTTTTAAAAAGATGCTGGGGCAACGCTGACTGGGAAGGTAATAGATTGACAAATTCTATAAGATTCTTTATATAAAAGAGAAGTACTGTTCTCTTCTTGAACAGGAGTGACTTGCTTGAAGATGCCACCATCTTTTTTAGTCCACCTGACCTCACATGACTGACTGCTCCATTAATGAAGGAGAAGCATATAATTTACAAGGTGATCAATCAAATCCACAGACATGGCCTTGCAGAGATCATGATCTACCTAATAACCACCCTATCCAACAACTATAAATGGAAAGAGCCTTTGTGAAACCACCTCACCAGTAACTTTCAACTATGACAAGGGTACAAAAATTGTGATTTGTGTACTAGTCTTCATAAGGCTTGATGGAGAAAAAAAAAGAAACTTGTTAAAGAATGTAAAAGTATTCCACATAAACCAAAGCACCTATAAAAAAGCTGATGCATTGAGAGAAAAGGTAAGAAGTATCATTCACTGAGTTCCTGCCTAATTTTTTTATGCCACGCATTTAGAGAAATTGTTTATTTTCCTACTTTTGTTTAAATCAAGCAGTTGTGTTCTTCAAAAGCTAACACTACTTATTCTAAAATTTAGATTGAGATTTAATGTAGAATAGGGAGCTAACTATATTGAAATAGTTTTAAATTAATACACTTACTAAGACAGTCTTACCCGAGCCTTGAGTTAAATTAACCCAGGTCACTATTTACAGTGAATCTAAGATTGTGTTATGTTCTTTCTAGTAGAATGAATTTGCATTTCAGCTGAAAAGATTAACTTTATTGCTTTCTGTAAAGCTCCTCATGTTTTCAGCTCTTTTATCTATTCCATTAGGCATTGATTTGCCTCACTGAACTGAGCCACAAAGTTAAGGCTCTCTTCCAATACAAAATTGGACCTTTAATAGAAGTGACGATCACTGTGAGCATACAACCTATACATACAGAAGAGCAATAAATGCTCACACTGAGGCAAATAATAAGGCTTCCCAACTTGGAAAGTTGTTGAACTTCCAAGACAGATATATTTTTTATTATATATTTCCCTTCCCAATTCTTAATGATTGCACAAACAGCAGTAACATAGCTTTTAAAATTAAATCATTTACATACAATCTAACCACTCCAGATTTTATAACAATAGAGCCTGTGTGGAAGAATTAGAGTTACATCTATAAATTTGCTCCCTCATTTATTAATAAGAATTGTGTGACTATTTTTCTCAAGATCTACAGACTGCCTATCTCTATTACAAAACTTGCCTCCTATAAAAAGTTCTGCTATTGCCCTGTCCTCTTCATTGATTCTGAGTTGACCACTGTCCATTCCAACATCCTAGGATTATCCAATTTATAATTGGGAATGACATGCCAGTAGCTTCAATTTTCCCAACAGAGTGAGTTATGGATCCTCAATCAGAGAACAAGGGTCTTTAGCATATCATCTTCATGATTTCTAAGAAGCTTTAACATAAAAATTTTGTCAAAACCTGCAGTTTAACATGTACGGAAAAAGAATCTCTCCTCATTCCTTGTGCTTGAGGCTTTTAAGGGGACAATGTTAAAGTGTTAAGTGATATATTTTTCCTACAAAGACAGTTCAACTGCAGTGCACCTCAATTTCCCAATTCATTTCCTCCTCCAATTTAAATGGATTATCCCATCTGTCACAAAATAGAAGGCAAATATCTTCCTTCCATCTGTTTCTTATGTTGGTGAGGAAATACCTCCTGGTTCTCTAACAAAAGTCACTTCATAACTCCACTGTTGTGGATTTTTTCCAAGTCATCTCCAGCTGAGATAGGATAATTTTGCAGCAGGTTTAACACTCGCCTTATGAAAGAAGAGATGTTCTTCAAGTGACACTGTGAATTTAAGGCTGTTTCTGTTCAGTAATTTTTGTGTCATATGTCTTTACTAGTCATTAATTACCACAATCTCTAAGGCAGTTTTAGTTGAGTTCAAAAGAATAAGGTATCTTTATGTCAGTTTTATGAATTACCAAGTAGAGCAGAAGTCAACTGAAATTAGACATAAAAATATTCACAGATACGGTACAAGAAGCAGAAAGAAAAAGAAGTATTCCTATTTTTTGGCTTGGTTTAACCTTAGTGATTCTGGCAAAGCTGAGGTTAAAACCATTCTTCATGCCTCTCTATCTTGAGGAGTCATTTGAATAAGATCATATATTGTAGAATTTTCATGTCAAATTATACCCATAATTATTCCATCTTAGTTCAATTTTCTTTTTAGTTTCAAGAAAATATCTTAAGAGATAAATTATATTCCCTTGTGATTCTAAGAAGAAACATATTCTTTTCAGTATCAATATTTTCTGGAATATAAGCCAGTAAACCCCACATTTAAATATGGAAAATACTGCATACAAGGACATTTATAGAAAGAGAACTGATTTTAAATATACATAATAGTTGCACCATTTTAAGAGGTATCTCACCAAAAGCTAAAATGATAAACTTTCAAATTGGCACTAAATTGATTTTATTCAACTTAGTCTATTATTTATGTATAAATATAAAACAATATAGCATTTGGATATTTCCAAAAGGCCCCAAATATTTCATTCTCTTGGATGTGCAAAACTCTGAGGAATGCAAGAATAGTATGAGATTTATGAAATTACAGGATCAAATTTGGCAGAATTCATGTTTCGTTTTGTTTTGCTTAAAAAGATTTCGTGTAGCTCATATTTTAATAACATCTTTTTATGAAAAAGCATTTGTCTATGACTTTATTATTATCGAATGTTATAGTCATTCCACAAAGGGCATATGGAGCACCACCCCACCTTCTGCTTCCCCCAGTTCCTTTGGTGGATTTTTTGTAACTCCTTGGGCTTTCTTGAACAGAATCACAATGAGACAGCAAGTAAGTTTTCTGCTAAAGGAAGAAGCAACGCTGAATTTTTGTTTCAGCAGTGAGTAGGAATCCTTGATAGCTTCACATTTTGGCAAGATCTTTCTTCTAACCCTGCCTGAAAATACATTTTCTTTGGCATGAAAGAGGGACACCAAAAATCAGTGGCAGAAAATACAAGACAGACAAGAAAGAGTGGCAGAAAAGAACACTGACGTTGAAAGAAAGTCTTTTGGGAATGTCGAGAGGGCATCACAAGTTTGTTAATGTACAAAGGAAATAATTTCTTTCTTCTTTCTCTCAAGGATGGGTGTTTTATCTCTTTAGTGACAAGCAAAGCCAAACTATTCCATAGGCAGATCAATATCACAAAGGAAATACTAAATGATATTTGTATTATCTCCTTCCAGGCTAATTGCTTCATCTAAACACAGTGTTAAAGCAAGGTTGAGGTCATGGCAAAACTCAAAGGCCCCTGGTTGGCAAAAAAATGTGAATGTTTGTACTGGAGCTGAAGTTAAGAGTTAATAGGTAGAGCTTTACTAATAACCCTCTTCAATACAATTAATCTTAAAGAGAAGTTCTAATCCAATAATCTCATTCATCGGAACTATACAGAACTATCTATTATCAACATGAATGTCCACCCTTTGCAATTTTTAAGCATGAGCAGCCAGAGAAGAAATGTGGTGAACCATGCTGATTTGGGAGTGAACATGGGGAAATGGTAGAAGATGTCATAGGAAATCATTGAAGAAGGAAGGAGATAAAGGCAAAATCACTAAAAGATCATCAAATGAGGTCACAGTCAGGATCTAAACTAGAACACTCAAATTCATATCAGAAATATAATTTTAATCTCTTATGTTAAAATCCACAGGGCAATAGATACATTCAGGAAAGATCGGCTAGGCAATCAATGGAAAGATTCTCCTGTATGGTGAAATCAATTTTTACCCGATAATAACCAGAAGGAAAAGACATGTCATGTTACTTGCGTTATATTTTATAAGCCAGCTTTCTCAGATGAGGTCCAAACTCTTGACAAGGAATCATAACCAGTAACTTTTTAACACCTCCATCCCCCTTCCACTGTAAGAACTGTTCCTTTATAGTATGAGGAGGGCATTCTAATCATTAGTGGGATTTTACTTCTGGCAGCAAGTATGTTGTTCATGTGATTCTTACCTGCCCCCCTTTAGGCTGGTATTTGATGTTGTCTGTCGATCCGATTTTGGATTTGACATTCTTCAGGTCTGGCAGTGGTTGGTTAATAAGCCGAAGTTGCTTGGGAGTAGCGGGAGATTTTGGAGGCGTACGTATGATGGCAACTTTCTTCTCGCTGGGCACCAAGATGGCCGATTTGGGGGTTCCTGGTGTGTGAGGGGTCCTGGGATAGCTCGGGGTTCCAGGAGTACCTGGGGTGCGTGAGGAGTAGCTTGGTGGGGTGCCAGGAGTGATGGCGGTTGATCCAGGGGTAGTGGGTGTGGAAGTGCCACTCTTTCCTGCTCTACGAATTGGCTCTGACCCTATATAAACGAACAAAACCAAACCAAACCAAAACCACAGCATCAGAAAATTCTCGAGACATCCTCTTCCCTCAGGTTGTTAGAACTTATAATACATGAACTTTCTAAAGAGTTTGGAATATTTGTGGATTACAACAATGCTCAAAAAGGCAAAAGTTCCTTTTTTTAGGCTTACAAGCTGGTGACATTTTTTTGAACATGCATTGCTATCAATGCAAAGAAAGAACTTGGGTTTTCTTGATTTATTCTTCTTACTTCTCATTATGAAGGCGTCAGAAGTTCTTTATACTTGTGTGGTCATTAAGGCATGCTGATCTGCCCTAAGTTGGTAGAAGAGTCTGCGCTTCATATTCTATGTGGGGTAGTATTTACTAAAGATTTCCTTGAATGATGTGTGGATCTCTTGCTCTTTTGTGTAGTAAGTTCATTCCAAGATTCAGGTAGACATACAACATAAGACTGTGTACTGATAGCAAGAATTTTGGCCTGTGTACAAAGTCATTTATTGAATTGTGATTCAATGTTACTCCTTCAGCTTATATTGAGGAATGCCGTGAGTTGAAAATGTGTTTACTAAAAGCTATGCAATTATGTCAGACATTGTTCTACAGTATCATGTATTTCCTTTATATGGAAATTTGTCTCAGCTCTTAATACCAAAAAATATCTATTTCTCTTCTTAGAAAAATAGGATGTTTTAACAACATAGTCACAGTGAATCTTGTACCTAATTGTTTTCTCTTATACTTTCTTTACTAGTTTGTGGTTTGAAGTCAAGTCAATACTCCCCCCACCCACATACACCCTGATCCCCTACTGTCAATTATACAGGCTATTTTGAGATGCATTTCTTTGCCTCAACTTGACTTTAGGGTCATTTTATTATTTAACTCCTTCCTCCCATTTTCTTATGCCATGTTTCTTTCATACTAACTTTTTAACTGTGTGTTTGAATGCCATTTCAAATACTTTTTTGAAAGCATAATGCTATAGATGAGACTATACCACCTTACAGATTACAAAGCACTTTTGTGAATACCAAACATTTGATGACCAAACAAATACAGTAGTTGGAGACAGCTCTTATTATTCCTAATTTAAGAATGAGGACATTGAGGCTCATCTACCCAGATGATGCTAAATTCTAAGCCAGATATGATATTTAGTTTCTTAGCTCTAAAAATCTTTTTGCTTAAAATAACACATTGATTTTAATAATAGAACA
Organism: Eumetopias jubatus; assembly: GCF_037043125.1. Taxonomy (NCBI): domain Eukaryota; kingdom Metazoa; phylum Chordata; class Mammalia; order Carnivora; family Otariidae; genus Eumetopias; species Eumetopias jubatus. Next base: position 27,509,946 of record NW_028274809.1, read on the forward strand.
CTTATTTACATGGTTTACATTTATTATTCAAATTCCTTCACTTTTTTTGGTGTTTTATAGGAAGGGCATGAATTTTATTTTTTATTACTAAGTATGTATACTTTGTAAAACCAATAAATCTTCTAGAAATTTTGTAGAGGATAAAGGTATAACTCATTAACTTAAATCAATGAAGTGTCATTGAGTCATCTAATACAACTGGTCATCAGTGTGGGAAGTTCTTCCTGAGAAAGGGGATAATTAATCTTTGCTGAAATAATTACAAGCAGCGAGCTCAAAAGAGCTTCATAGATAATTATAATCTACAGGCAATATCTATTTACCCACTGGTCTGGGTTCAGTCTCCTGAAGAAACAGGATCATTTTACTTCTTTCAGTGAACAGTTTTTATGTATCAAGTGAAAGTTGCCCTGTGTCCTTTTGTTTTTTTTAACATAAGGGCAAACGATAGGTAGACTCCTCAACTGACAATATGAAATTGGATATAAGAAGACTATGTGATAAATTAGTGTGCATTTTTTGATTTTTATCGCTTTCCACAAAAAGGACATTTCAAGACCAGGATGATACAGCCACATCCAACGTGGCTCTTTGTGGCTTCCTTGGTACAAAATTTGTTTTTGGACCGAGTTTTTGATGTTCGAGTCAGTCACTGTGTCCTTCAGAAAAATCTCTTCCCAGAAACTTCATTTCTTCCTCAAATGTTTTCTCTATGACTTCATCACCTTTGAATAGCTCAGGTCTTTTTGGGAGAGGATCTTCTCTCTGTTATTTGCCACTGTACCTAGCACTGATGCCTTTTATGAGACCTGAATACAGTAGGAGTTCAACATTCTTTTTTAACAGTACAAATTGGATTCAGAACTTATCAGTGTGTTGAGGTGTTTTTTACTTCATGGAGACTAAGCTGAAGCAATATTCTGCATGTGCATAACAAGTTTCACTAAAAGCAATAACATTTTTTTTTAAAGTAAGAGTCATTTCTATACTTGTAGAAAATGGCTTTAAACTTCAGAAAACTAAGGAATGAAGGCTTTGTGTTACATCTGGAGAATGAAGAAAAACCAAAAGTATTAAGCCCTAACACCACTGTTCAATAGATACAACCAATTTTTAGTGTAATAAATTATATTCTTGTCATCAAAATGACAAATTTGAGCATTTCCTATTTGTTCTAAAATTGAAAGAGTTAACTCTGAATTACTAAAACAATTTAAAAAATATTTCTGAAAAATATATATTTACAAATGACTTTATTAAGCTGTAGGTTCTTATTAATCTCGTCAACTCCTCAATGACAATGCTTTTCTCTCTACTTGGGCTAACTGCATAGCTTTGTTTCTTTCAGCTTTTCTCAACAGCTGTACAAAATGCCAGGACATGGCTATGTGCAGTTACAGAGATGATGGGTGAATGGGAGGAGGCATATTGCTTGCTCTTCTAGTTGTCCTTATGTTTTTTAGCTATTGCTTTATAGAGAGAAAATAAACCCTATGTCCTGAGATTATCAGAGTATGAATTATGTTCATTACCAAATAATAAAATGCATTAAGCTTATGAATGTAAGTTAGAAAGTCAAAATAGAATTGGTTTAGAAATAAAAACAATTTTAGAATTGGTTTAGAAATAATTTATATACAGATGAACTTTAAAAGGCAGACCTCAAACAGTGGTTTGAGGATGTGGATTTATGGATGAAGTGCCATTTTGCTTCCATAACCACAGATAGAAGCATAATTCAAAGTATACCTTTGGGAAGCACTTGGTGCCTTTGATTTATCTAAACAGCTTCTATATTGATGATGCCCAATTCCAAAGTTAAAGCCTTTTCTCAAGAGATTACTATATCTTAAATGCCTTCTTTGCTAGTTCATTTGAATACTTTATTTTTGTTAAGAGTTTAGTGATTTTTTAAAGTATTCCTGGCACATGTTTCAAAGAATGTTAATATTTCACGAAACTAAGTGGTGTGTAGGTCACAACTGCTCTAACTATAATAAACACTTTCATTCCAGGCAAAAATATGCTTTAAGTGTCATACAAAATAGTGACATTTTAAGTGGGTCAATTATTGTTAAATATTTTTAAAATAAGGGGTAAAATCAACTATAATGTGGTAGTAGTAGCAATTTCCACCATTTTTAATGGATTTTAAATGACAGAGATGGTACTCTCCAAGTGATTCTACATAGCAGTTTTCTAGTACTATTTCTTCCAAATAAATATAAAGAAGACATTAAGGTCATGAAGTTATCAGTGGGCTGAAAACCAAATTCAACCACTTTCTATCTTAATAGCATTGGACAAGTTACCCTCTTTTTTCTCATCACTAGATTCAATCAGGTTATTAATACCTAACCAGCAGCATTGTTAATTAAATTGAGTGAAAAATGTGTCTTAAGTTTTTAGCATCTATATATCTTTTGTTGTAATAGAAACATATTTATGAAAATAATTTGAATCCATGCTTTAACTAGATAATCTTGGTAGTAACACAACACCTGAGTGGGTAATGATTGGAACATTTTTATATTTTTTTTTAAACTGTGATAACTGCCAACCAGTTCATTATGGGCCATCAATCAAAAGAAACTGAAACTATTGCACTGAACATGTTATGTTTACACCCTCATTGGAATTCAAATTCTTAACAAATTGAGCAGAATCCTAGGTTTTGATAATTGGCTTTCCAGTTAGATTTTAGGACTTGGATTCCTAAGAAGGGTTAAGCTTATACAAATATATATATTTTTTAAATTCCTGACTATTGGTTTTCTCTATTAATTACTTCCTTATAGGTACTCATTTTCCACAACAATCATTTTAACTCACACAGCTGTTTTGGATCCATGAATAGTCTAGATTTTCTGATTCTTAGAGGAAATATAATTTGTTTTCAGTGTATGCTTTCCTTGGAAGATGTAAAATATAGACACATAATAAGCTCTTTGCTACTTAAAGGATTAAAAAGGAAGCCAAATGAAAATAAACCTACTGGTAGTCCGCCGTGCTGAAGAGGAGATGGAACTGTTGAGAGAGAAGGAATTCTCATCTCTGTCTCCTGATACACCTCGACGAGGAGGGAGAATGGAGGAGGGTCGGGGCAGAGAAGAGCGCTTTTCTGGGCTCTTGGTTACTCCATCCTGATTGGGGAAAAAGACATTGGGTTCTTAAGCATCTTCAATTATACAAAGTGATTTACATTGCTCTATTTTTCCTCCTGTGCTGATAGATGAATTTCTTTTAATACAGACTACTGAATTTCATATATTTATAAGCATTTCTACTTTGAAACTTAGAAAGAGTTCATATTTGCCTAGAAGTTTTATAAAAATATATAATTCTGGAGTTAGTGCTAATAATTGATCATGAAATTCAAATTCTAAATAATAACATGGGTAAAATGAATTTACTCAAGTAATCTCCAGTGAATTAATAATTTTACTAAAGAAATTTTCATTAGCATGATAACTTGTTAATCAGAAAGGGTTGCCAAGGGGCACTGCATGCATACCAGTTAACAATGACCACTACCATATATTGTGCATTTATGTGACTAGAATTCTAAGTACTTTACATCCATTTATGATTTAATTCTTGCCACAAAATACTATCTGCATTTTATAGCCAAGAAAACAGGTTGAAGCAGTTTATGTAATTTTTTCAAGATCACCGAGTTGATAGGTAGCAGAGGCAGTATTAAATCCTGATGTGTCTGATTGAGTCCAAATGGTGTATTATATTACATATAATTTGCCATTCTTAGATGATACAACATTATATATTATTATATACTATGAGTAACATATATTTATTATATATATATTATGTGTAATATTTTATATAATACATTTTACTTTATTGGTTTGTATTTGAAATTTTACAAGATGCCAAACAAATAAGTAATAAATTAATAAGGAACAGTCTACCTAGAAAGAGGTTTTTTTTTTTTTACTGGTTAACTATTAATAACTATTGAGACTTTTATTTGCGTTTAAGAGGGTCTATTGTTTATATGTCAAATATTTTAGAGTTTAGTCTTTGTTTTTTATATATTTACTGAATCATGTCTTATAACCTCCGAAATTATATTCTTTTCTGAACCTTCGGTTGACCTGCTGCCTTACCTTGTTCCCTGATTGTGAGTATGGCAAACGGTCTGTGGAGCCTGCTGAGGTGGGCTGTATTGAAAACCTGTCAGAAAATGAAGCCCTTTGAGACGTACTAGGGCAAGCAGAGATGCATCTTGGGGACTTTGAGCTACCCTGTAAGGCAGGAATCTTTGACAAGGTAGAATTCTAGCCATGAAAGAAAACAAACAAAATCACAAAATAAACCAAACTATGAAGTCAAAGGAAAATAAAAAAATGTATAAACATATAAGAAATTAAATGCCTACTTTTAATAAGACCACATGATAAATGGTTATAATCAATGATAGACATGTATATTTAATGTGAGAACAAGAGATTTTCATTGAGCAACTCATTTTTAACTGGAACTCACTTAAGACTGCTCATATATGACAATATAGATAAAAATATTCTTCATGAATTCTACATATAAGGTCTGGTTAAGCCATAAGTCTCCCAATGATACCGTATTTGGAAAATGTCTTGAGAGTTGGTTGGAATTGTTCCTTTAATAAATAGAACCTTTAAGGTGTATTTATAAAGAATATCTTGATCACATTTCAAGAACTTTAGAACAAGGCATATTTAAGTCCTCATAATGGAAAATACTTTCTTAAAGTTGAGAAAATGTATTTTCAGATATCTACATTGACTTCATCAGAAAATTACAGATTTTATATAAAATTAGTTCATTTTATAAGTAAAATGCCTAGTGGGGGCCAAATTTACCATAGAATTAATAACATTGTTATGCATAGACCACAATTTGTATAATGTGTTATAAATTCTAAAAATGAAAGTTAGCATTAAAGAGATTGCCCACAATCTCTTTAAACCACAGGGCTCAATTTCCAGGTGTCGATAGTCCCCAGAGAGATATTTTGCAAGTGAAAATCAATGGGTTGGATATACGGCTTTTGGAGGAAGCTTATGCTGGCATGCCACACGTCTCATGGGGGACTTTGTTAAAAATAGGAAAGGTATGATGAAGCCAAGGAGATTTTTGTCTTCAATAATTAATATGATTTAGCTGTTACAAAAATGGCAGTTGAAACTGGCAGCTTTATCTCAAGTTTTGAGATCCATAGGCACTTTAACCGGGGCAGACACAATAACAGACTGCATGTATCACTTCTTGTTTTATAGACCCAGCATCTTGAGTGGGCAGTGTGCCTGAGTTGACCCAAGTCCTTCTTTTCTGATTGATGCTACCCACAGAATAGCAAATTTCAAAAGTGATACAGGAAAGAGAAAAATGGAATAATTGGATTACCTCAAATTAAGAGCGACAACTGGCTCAAAACAAAAACAAAACAAATACACAACAAATGAAATGAATGATATAGGTCAGTTTCACAATAAAGATCAATTGAAAAATCAGAAAGAATTGTTATGATGGATGTCCTGAAAGTCACAGGTAAATAAGAGTTGGTCTTGGGGTTTTAGGAAATTTTTAGGGAGAAGATGAGGTTATGAGGGGAGAAAAAATTGTTAAATGAGAAAAAGTTAGAAAGACTGGTGGCCTAATCCCTCTTCTTCAGGAAGGTGAGATGGGCATTTATAAGGAAAAAAACATTAGCTTTGTGTCAGAAGATGTATATGGTTTCTTTCTTAAGTGTAAGTGTTGTACACCAATTCACATTGAATTACTTAAAGACCAAGGGACTTGAAAATTTCCTAAATATTTTTCGAACAAACAAACAAACAAAACAAATGAACAAAAGGGAGAGAAACGGAGAGGGAGACGGAGAGAGAGAGAAACAAGAAGCAGACTCTTAACTATAGAGAACAAACTGATGTTTACCAGAGGGGAGGTGGGTGGGTGGGATGGGTTAAATAGGTGATGGGGATTAAGAAGTACCCTTGTCATGATGAGCACTGGGTGTTGGATAGAAGTGTAGGATCATTATATTGTACACCCGAACCTAATATTACATGGTATGTTAACTAACTGGAATTAAAAGCCAAGAAACTAAAAGTTCAAAAAAAAGATTTTCTGAAAAATGTCCATTTAAAAATGCTTTTTTAAATGGGGGAAAGCTGACTTACTTTCTATATCTGCTCCTAAAGACTTCTACCTTTCAAATAATAACAACAACTATCACTGTTTATTGAATAATTACTATGCTCTAGGCACTAGATGGTTTTGTAATTAACCATATTTAATTTTCACAACTAACTTAGGATACAGGAATTTTTATTCCTCCCTTTATTTTTGGAAAATTAAGACATAGGGAGAAAAAGATCATATAGCTAATAAATGTTCAAGACCTGGACCTGGTCGGCTCCATAACCCTGCCCTGAACCACCACAACTCACTGGTTCCCCATCAGAAATAAAAGGTAAAGAGACAGAAATCTTGAAGTTACAGTATTCTCAAGCCCGGTGTTTACCAAAGCAATACATGGATTCTATTGCTTGCCATATAATTCAGGAATATGTCTGAAAACATTATATAAAAATCAATTTTTAAAATTCACATGAAGTCCCTTAGGTTCAAAATGATATAAAAAGTTTGGCTGTCATTGGAAATGAATTTCTATTTTTCACAATAAAAAATGGAAGTCTAAAATCTTACTAGTTTTTATTTATTTTTCTCAATCCCTTTATTTTTTAAATTTAAATTCAATTAACATATAGTATATTATTAGTTTCAGAGGTAGAGTTCAGTGATTCATTGGTCTTATATAACACCTAGTGCTCATTACATTACATGCCCTCCTTAATGTCTATCACCCAGTTACCCCATTCCCCCACCTCTTTCCCCTCCAGCAACCCTCAGTTTATTTCCTATTTTTAAGAGTCTCTTATGGTTTGTCTCCCTCTCTGATTTTGTCTTGTTTTATTTTTCCTTCCCTTCCCCTATGCTCCTCTGTTTTGTTTCTTAAATTCCACATATGAGTGAAATCATATATTTGTTTTTCTCTGATTGACTTATTTCACTTAGTCTAATACCTTCTAGTTCCATCCACGTTGTTGGAAATGGCAAGATTTCATTTTTCTGATAGCTGAGTAACATTTCATTGTATATATATATACCACATCTTCTTTCTCCATTCATCTATTGATGGATGTCTGGACTCTTTCCATAGTTTGGCTATTGTGGACATTGCTGCTATAAACATTGGGGTGCAGGTGCCCCTTCGGATCACTACATTTGTATCTTTGGGGTAGATTCCCAGTAGTGCAATTGTTGGGTCGTAGCGTAGCTCTATTTTCAACTTTTTGAGGAAACTCCATACTGTTTTCCAGAGTGCCTGTACCACTGGCATTAAAATCTTACTAGTTTTTAGAATGCTAAACAAAGAGTTGTGATTTACATATTATATGATGTCTAAACCCCAGAACGTTGTGATGCACTACTAGTTAATATCATTCAAACGATTTGTTGTAATTTTAGGAATTCTTTAGTAGTCCTTTTTTTTTAAAAGATTTTATTTTGAAGTAATCTCTATTCCCAATGTGGGGCTCAAACTCACGACCCCGAGTTCAAGAATTGATCCAACTGAGCCAGCCAGGCACCACTCTTAGTAGTCTTTTAATTTTTTTTTTCTTTCAATCAGAAAGGAGTAAAATACTTCATATTGGCTCTGGTTTTTTGGAAGCTTAAAAAATAATGGTTAATCAAATAAAAAGTAAAATTAAAAAAAGAAATATGAATGATTTATATACATGAAGAAGTTAAGTATCATTAATGCAACCAGATTAAAACATTTTATCTCCATAACTTGGCAAATATAGAAAAAGCATACGAATATCTAGTAATAATAATGAACATGGGTACTCTTATATACAGCTGGGGGTACATATAAGTCAGTAGAACCTTTCTGGAGGACAACTTGACAATGTGTAGCAAAAACTTTAAAACTAAAAACTTAAAACAGTAGTTTCACTACTAGGAAATTATCCTAAGGAAAAGCATATGGATGCATCCATAGATTAAGCCAAAAATATTTCTACAGCAATATTGTTAATATGGCAATAAAAATAGTTTAAAAGTCAAATAATAGGGAGTTGATCAAGTATATCACTATAAATAAATAAAACAGAATGCAGTGTAGTCATTAAAGTGATGCACAAGAATGTTTAACGACAGGGAAATCTGTTTACTGTTTAATTAAAAAACTCATGCAGTGTTTCCATTTAAGTTATTACAGCTATAAGTGAGTAGGAAAAAATAAAGATTTTACATCAAAATAGTTGACTGTAGTTTTCTTTAGGTAAAGGGATTATGATACATTTTTACTTATATTTGCTCACCCACATTGTTTAATTTTCTCATATTCTTATTTTGTAGTAACAATAATGAAATGTATTATCAAACACAGTTTAATGTTGATTATAATGATTTATCTCGATTCTATGAAAAGTAAATAAATTGAGCTCCCCTATTTTTGCCAGATTATCATGCTGTTTGTTTCCATTTTACTAAAAAGAAAAAAGGCAACCTTCATCCCAGCTCTGCCCTCACCAACTGCTATCACATGTCATTCCAGAAGATATTGAGACATGCCCGAATGCTACCAAGAATCATTCTGGGTGAGTGAATAATTTAAAATGACATTTAAGAGTAAACATCTGAAGTCTAACTTATATCTAAAGTTATTGAGACGTTGCCACCAATACCAAAAGGAACTTCAAGTGAAGAGCAAGGAAAAAATTATTTTACTCACAGAGACTTTGTCCTTTGCCTGTTTAAATACACTGGAAGCCTGAGTTGATTCACCACCTGTTGCTGTCAAAAAAAGAAGATAACAAACAACCCCAAACTTAGTGGCTTAACAACCACACAAATGCATTTTTCAATATCTTTTGGATACTCAATTGTGTCAACAGACGAATGCAAAGCAAAACTTTGCTTATTTTGAGATTCGAATTCAGTAACTGAAGAAACCTGAATAAGAACATTCTAGCATGTGGCTCCCACTATAGTGTGTGCTAATTAACATAACCCAGTGTTTACCAAAGCTTAGGTAAGCACACCAAATAATTTCCTATTGGTTACCAAGGTACCTTTAAATACTGTTACTCCACGAGCATAGATCCTTTAGAACGAAAGTCACAGAACAACCATCCAATGCTGTAGAATTTAAAGGGGGAAGTGATTGGTTTCTAGGGTTGGCATGATATTAAAGAGTGTTCAGGGAGATTCCCAAGCCCTCTTTTTGTAGCCAATGGCATACATACAGATATTTCCATATTTCATATTCCAAACTCATGATCAGCCAACCCCTTTCCCTCTGCACCCCTTCATTTCACAATATGAATGACACAGTTGTTTGACGTGAAACGCACCACATGAGAAGAAAAATAGATTGTCAAGGAAAGAAAACAAGAGTGGAATTTAGGTTCAGTAATATAGAACATGTTCTACACATGCACTGCCTGTATGAAATTATTACCACATCTGTTACTGTTGTTTTTCTTGTTGCTGTTTTATACCTCTGGCTTCAGTTTTAAACTCCACTATCTCCAGCACATTTTCTGTTGATGACTTACCTGACTTGACTTAAATATCTCTTATGATTGAAAACAATCCTTTGTGTTTTGGGAAAACCATCCCTACTTAAAAATTGTGCTTAGAAAATGAAAGGCACAAGCTTGTGTAGTTACCTCCTCCTTAATTTCCTTCCTAAGAAGGAAAACACCGGGGGGGTGGGGGAGGAACTTATGCTTATAAGCACTCTGAATGAGTTTCAGAAAGGTTTCTTATGTCTCATGCAGCTCTAACACAAGTATAACTGTCTACAAGATGCTATATGCTACTTAGGACAGGCTAGTAAGATTATTCACAGATTCTGGAATGATTTTTTTTTAAAAGAAGCAGTGCAAATGATGCTTTCCTAATATTTCTGTAATATTTCTTAAAATTCTGTGACATAGAGTTTGCTTCAAGCCAATGACATCCATGTTTGATATATGCTTTCTGCTCAAGTATTTAATATTTGAACAGATTAAGGGAAGATATTAATAAGTCCAAAGATCTTAAATTTTCTTTAATGAATGACTTGAAAAGGCAATTCACTATCAGTGTGGCAAATTGAATACCAATGACATGTCAGACACTTCACCAAACCATTTGATGTTTCCTCCAAAATTCCATAATCCTGATATATTTTTCATCCTCTTATACATGATATAGGATTTTTATGCCCAAACCAAGAGAGTCTGCCTGTCCACGCATTTTTCTAACTAGAAGTAAAATTCCAAGTTTAATGCAAATGAATTAAAATGTGATATAAGAATTGGAGATGTCATACTAATTTCTAACTGAGAAACACTCTTCAACCTGAACTTTTACCATCAAGTTTTCTATATAATTTATGAGCCTTCCACTTTCAAATACTGCCTTAAAGATTAGTTCTTGGAGGAAAGCTCATGAGATGATTCCCCTATGAAGAACACAGATACAAAATACTTAGAATTTTATTGACCATCATAAAACCATCAATTACCTTGATTTTCTTTTTCTTACAAAGGTTAATGCTGCTCTTAATCATTAAAGCCATCAGAAGGTTTATATAAAGGCACCTTTTTTTTTACCCCTATCTAAGGGGTATGTAAAGGTAAATATTCCTTTCTTACTTAGCAATCTGATACCTAATTTTGTAGCCTGCAAGTGTGCTATCTAATGAATGCTAAAATGCTAAAATGTATTGCAAATTAAGATTATCCTAGGATAATTATACATTTAACATGAATACTTTGCACTGAAATTTAGGAATAGAGTTTGCATTATAGATATTTGTATGAGCTTTTATTGTGATTTGTAATAAGTTTTGCTCCTTCATTTCACCGCTTTTTTAAGGAGTTAAAAACAAGTATATTTGAAGAAGACAGAAAAATAAGAAGGTAGCAACATAGAAATACACCTAAGTTATAAGAAACGAAGGAGTTTTATCCGGGAATTCTGAATACTAAATTATATAGAAAAATTAGCAGTTTGAATCCAACACATTTAAGAAAATCCCAATGACAAAGTGTCAGTGAAGAGATGTAGTACAGTGAATTGAAAGCCTTGCTAATTTTGGATACAAGGAATAAAATCTGATGGGATGAGCAGGCAATTTCCTTTCCTTTTTTTTTTCTTTCATCTGAAGCAAAGTAATTTTGCAATCACAATTTTACCCCAGATTTGCTTTTCATTTTCAGTCTTGAAATCACTACCCATTCTTGGCAAATTCATCAACATCAGTAACAGATTTGGCAGTAACCATGTAGAAAATAGGACAAATATAGTATGGGTTTAAGCATGAGAGAGATAAATAAGCAAAATAATGAGAAGGCATACCACAGTTATATTCATCATCATCGTCTAACCAAACACACAGAATGAAAAGAGGAATTCCCAGAACGTGACACTAGAGCACAATGCCAAGATAAAATCACTGCTAAGTCTGAGCATGACAAAGAAACGGATGGTCATGACCTCTTCTGCAGGGAGGGGGAAAAAAAAAGAATAATGATACAAGACACTTAATAGCGAAATTGTTCATGACTGCTAAGATTCTCGGAAGAAAAACAAAATGAAGAAGCCGCTACAGGAATGAGATAAAAAAAAAAAAAGACATGTCTATGTTTGCCAGCCACATTGCAGAACTGAAGAGTCACCTGTGGTTTTCCGCTTAACACAGGAGAGATGAGTTGGTCTAGTATATTTGATAGCAGGTTTTAAAATGAATTTCCTGGAGGGAGAGTGGGCCTGAACCTCTGTTTTTTTAGCAAGTTCAGCCTTCTTATAAACTGCTACGAATAAAGAAAACACAAAAAAGCATACCATCAGGAGAAAATAAACAGTTGGAGCAAAACCGAACAAAATTTCATAAATAATTAGTTACCACTGTTAGGAAGTTTCTTCTACAAAAGAGTAATAATGAATTCAAAAACATTTTTAAAGAAGTTATTGTGAAATGAACCTTTTTTCCTTCTCACTTCATCTCTGGAGACTGTGCTAGGTTCCTTTTTAGCTATTTTTCTTTCAGGAGTGGAAATTCTGCCTCTCCCGGTTTTAAAAGGCTTTTCTTTTCTATGTTTCTCAAGAGATGGTCTCCGAGCTTCCTTTTCAGCTTTCTCCTCTTTAGGAATAGTTTCTAACTGTTCTGTCATGATGCTCCTATCATCATCTGCGGATCAAAGCAAACCATGACAACAACAACAACAATGAAAACATTAGTAACAAATGTATACAATCCTTCATATATTTAACAAAATGCAAAATAGAGATAAAGGGACATTTAACAAGTTTAAAATGAAAAAGAAATCCATTAGGTTATTGGATTTTATTTGGAAGTAGAAAATTTAAAAAAAAAATAATGCACACCTTGAGTGTCCACCCAGAGGCTGTCAGCATCCATGATGGAGTCATCAATGGTGGTCTCGTCTTTATAATCGTCATAGGTTTCTGTCTTATATTCTGAGAGTGCAACCTCTTCTCTCTCAGGGGAAGCGGGAGCCTCCGGGGAGCCATCCTTGGGTTCCGCCTGGGCTTCGGCTGCCTCTTCTACTTCGAGCTCTTCTTCAGCGTGGGGGGATGGTCTCCTCTCCACCTCAGGCTGCTCCAGGGCTGCAAAACGCACGCTGTGGGAACCTGACTCCCCTTCATCCGTTGTGGTTTGCACCACAGTGATAAAGTCATCCTCGATGGTCACAACGGACTCGATCACTCCTTTGTGCTCACCAGGGCAGGTCTCCACAAATTCCTCCCTGACACCTGGGACGCCCAGGTCAGTAATCTGAAGGGTGTCGGAGCGGAAGAGCAGTTTATCATATTCTCCCCGGGCTTCTATCTCTTCTTCCTCACTCTGAGCCTCTGCCGGTTCAGCCCTGGTGGTTTCAGGCAATGGCTCTGCGACGTCGGAGGGCGTGACAGAGATATCTGGGGTTTCTTTGCTTTCTTCTTTCGGCTGTTGAATAAATTCCATCTGGACATCAGCTCTTTCATCTGGGACTAAATCAGCCTCTGAGACAGCAGGTGCACACGGTATCTCCACTGACAATTTGATGGCAATCTCGTCTTGAATTAGAGAGGATTCTGGGGATGTTTCCTTCTTGCCCTCATCAGCTTTCAAGGACTCCATGGTGAGGCTCTCATGCTCACCACTGGACTCGTAGGACTCTTCCTTGTCTACAGCCTCCTGGTGCACCAAGTCAGGCTTGGCTACCTTCTCCTTGATTTCTGTCTCACTGACTTTAGTGCCTTCTTTCATGTGGCCAGCCTCAACACTCATAAACGCGTCTTCCTCCTGAGGTGCTCCAGATGAGGGGGGGAGATCTTGTGTCGCCTCGAGCTTAAGCTCTGTTGCCTTTCCAGCGTCTACCGCCAGCCCTGAGGCCATCTGTCCAAAGTCACTGATTTTCATATCTAATTGACCCTGGTCAGCTTTCATTGCAACAAAATCCAGTTCTGGTTCAGCTTTTTTGGATGGTTCGACCTCAGCTACTTCTGGCACTGAACTAAGACCTTTCTCAGCTTTCTCGGCTGCGGGAGGTGATGCGTCTTTTGAAACGGTCAGTTCTTTGGTGGGAGTGTGCTCGTAGGTTACTCCTAAGCCAAATGTTTCAACTTCATCACTGGCCTCTTCTGTTGCCTTGGCGTGTTCTTTTGCATCAGCATGTTCTTCACTCTTTTCCAGAACAGTATCCAGCTTATCATTAGCTTTCCTCTCCTGATCAAACTCCCTACCCAGTCCCGATTTGTCACCAGAGATATGCGGGGGTACTTCTTTCTCAGCACCGAACTCATCTTTGACTCTTCCGGCAGCTGCCAATTTTACTTCAATCAAGGACAGGTCTGTGGCTAGATCTCTTCGCATTTTATCTTCCGTGCCTTCATAAAAGGAACCACTCTCCCCTGACAAATTCTCACTGTCTTGAACGGGTGATGGGAGTGGGACTGTGTATTTATTGAACACACAGTAACCCAGGTCCTCAAGCTGACTGTCTGTTTTAACAATGACATGGTTTTCATCGGTGACAGGGGGCAAGCCGGTACTACTCTCCTCGACCACAGTCTCTGATGGGACTGACTTCCTCCTGGCAACCTCAGCATCTGCACCCACGGAAGCTAATCTTGACCTTGTGCCTGCCAGATCTAGCATTTCCGGCAGGTCAGGGGCCATGACAGTACCATTTTTGTAGTAATCTTTGGCTAAGAAAGGTGACTCACACGAGGTCTCGACTTGAGTACTTTCCTCTCCAGCAGCTTTTCCTCCCTCTGTCTGGTCTTCCTCTTTGCTTTCTACTGGGAAACAGGGGGCTTTCTCCAGTGCAGGTGTTGTGGCTGGAAGGTAATCATCCCCTTCATCCATACTTCCACTAGTGTTGGTTAGAATATCAGAAGCCAGAGGAGAGAGATCATGTCCCCGACCAAAGTTAAATCCAAGGGCTATGGAATCCAGGCAAGACATGGGCAAATTGATTGACATGCTTCGCTGTTCTATTGCAGACCTCCCACCGAGTCCTAAACTCCTGCTTAGCGTCAAGTCATCCTTATTCTTACTGTGGAGATCCCGCTTCTCCCCATACACTTTTGGGTCAATAGTAAACATTCTTTCTTGAGGAGAACTAGGTTCTTCAGGTAAATCAGACGGATAACTCTGTGCAAGAGTGCTGTACCCTGTTTCTTGTGCTGGAGCACTGGGCTGGGGTTCTTTACCTGCCTCAAGTCCCTTGTCTCCGTTTTTACACACGGGAGATAGGGTATCAAAAGACTCTTGGACACTTTCTCTGGTGTCACTGAGTTCATAGTAATCACTGCCTGGCTGGATGCTTTTGGTCACTTCTTCTTTCAAGGCGGATGTTTCAAAATACTTGGACATTCCTGACTTATCTTCATAAAACGGCATGTCAAGCTCCACTGATGTTGCAGGCCCAACCCCTTCCATCTTAATATCTTTGTCTGCAACTTTTTCTTCAAAAAGGTCCTGGGCTGCACTCTTTTCACTTACTGCCACTGGTTCGGTCATGACTTTCTCCAGTGTCTTAGAGGTCATGGCTGAGTCTGTCACAGCTTGCTCCAAACTGACAGGGAATGAGTCCTGTTTTAATGGCTCTGTGGTAGGCTCTTGGACTTTCTGCTCTTCTTTTGAGAGGGTATGCTCCATGCAGGGCTGAATTATGCCTGTTTCTCCATCTGTCAGTTTCAGGGGCTCACTCTCTTTTGGCACGGCTTCTTTGTCAGAAATGGTTGTCTTTTCTTCAAGCTTTAGCAGAGATTCCTTTTCAGTAAGTGTCACTTCCTGCTCTTTTTTCTGTGCACTCTCTTGCTTTATTGCCCCTTTCTCCTCTCCTAAAACTTTCTCTGGGACACATTCCTCCACGGTCGGAATGTGGGCATCTTTGGGTAAGGTGAATGCCTCTAGGGCTGGCGCTTCTGCCATTTTGCCAGGTTTATCCTTACGGGGCTCTTCAGCTTTAGAACTATCTTTGGCAGTTGCTGGGCCACTGGTTTCTTCCAGAGATTTTTTGTCATCTGGTTGTAATAGGGCAGGGACAAAGGGTGATGCTTCTGCAACTATTTCATTCTTCATGACATCTAAAGGAAGAGTGAAGCTGCCAGCCTGAAAGGGACTGGGCATGGGAGAATCAAACTGTTTCCCCTCCCATTTGGGGATATCCTCAAGGACATCTTTTCCCTTCATGGGGGTTAGAGGGCCAGGCGAGATGGGAGCAGCTAAACCCCACTCATCCTTTTTGGCTTCCGTTGGCATTTCGATGAACCAGTCTTTTTGCTCTTTTGGAGCTGGGGGCTCTGCAGAGAGGCCAATACCAGGCACTACGATGCTTGGTTCTGTCTTCTGTTTCATGTCTTCTAGCCCGGCACCAACAGTATGCCCAAACAGAGTGGGAGGTGCTTTTTCTTCCTCTGGGCCTTGCATGTCCTTTTTGTCAGGGAAAATTTTAGTTGTCTCAGGCTGAGAAACGAAGGCAGCATGTTTGAGGTCTTCACCAGGCTTACTTTGTTTCTCTGACTCTTTGTCCTTCTTGTCTAAGGGCTCAGCTGGAGAGGGAGTCAAGTCCTGTTGATCATGGAACTCCATCTTCGAGGCTGGAAGTAAACCTGAAGTAATTGGGTTGATTTTTAAACAAATAATAGGCAAGTGCTTTCAGGCAGGAAGCTTAAAATTATATTTTGAAATGACAAATGAATGGTAGGGTAAGAAAACAAAACAAAACTATGGAACATGCAAGCATGCTACCCATTTAAAAATCGATATGAAAATGTCAGGACTAAGATACATTTGTACTACTGCAGAAATGGACTCCCATTGCGAATTAATGCATACAGGGATTGTGTATTTTGAATACTCTTTTCTCCTTTGTTCGGGCTCTCCTAAATACCATGTAATATGTATTGTAGTGGAAAATTTCATGTGCCTTTTGCAGACAAAAATGATAAATTAAAGAATATTGAATAAGTCAGTAATATTAGGGTACAAAAATACATTAAGGGCTAAATATGAAAAACGGATGAAAGTCTACTGAACTTTTTCACTTGTGTTCTCATTTAAAAATGAACTGGCAGGCCATGGGCAGAAGGGCAATTCATTCATAATAAGTATTATGTTAAAATCAAGTTAATTGATTTATAAATGCCAGGACCAAGTTTTTGAACATTAAGAAGTTACTGACATAATTTTTAAAGGCATCATCTGAGATTAAATTTCAGGAATATAAATAAATATTTGCTATTAACTTTAAATGATATGACAAGGTGGTTTCTATCACAAAATCAAAATTTTTAATTCCTAATCATTAGCCTTATGACAGATGTAAGAAAATCTGAATTATATTATTAATACTGGGATATCAAATAAATAAAATCTTAAAAAAATACCAGGATGTCATGTGAATAAAAATTTTAAAAAGAGCCAATTATTATCATATCTTTCTCTCCCTGGTCATGACCTCATTTGCTGGAACATGACAGACAGTGAGGCACTAAGTAGTGGCTTTAGAGATGCTTCACAGAAATTAAATGGCTCTTTCTTTATTTTCATTTGTTCACCAACCCGAAAGGTTTCAGACTCTCACATGTGTTTTAAGGTCACAGTTATTTCATTGTGGTCATTAGGGCTACATGTAACTATCTGGAAAAGATTTGGGGAAAAATAATAAAATTCAGTCATCGCTTGAAGAGCAAGTGTATGGATCATCAATACCTTATGTATTTGTGTGTCCTGTTGTAACAATAGAAAAGAAATACTTTATGAACTTCTAATAGAGGTTAGATGAATGAAAACTCAAGAGATATGGAGATGGTCAAAGACGCTGGCTGCCATGGAGAGGAAATGATATGAGAAGCATCAGCAGGAACTTTTAAGGAAACCAAACCAGTATTCATCGAAGCATAAAAAATATAGCACATTGCGGTTGCAAACAAAAACAATTCTATCATTTAAGCCTCTATGTGCCAAAATCCAACTCTACGGTTTGAAAGAAAAGCATATGAATTGCTGTCCCAAAAATAAAAATAAAAATATACATGTATTAGCAATGTGGCTGGCAAACACTTGGAGATGGGGGGGGTGGGGCGGGCAGACAAAAAGCTCACACAGCATCGTCAGCAGGGCTGCAAAGCATATTGTATCATGGCAAAGTAAAACCAAGAATCAGCTGCAGCAGTGGAAAACCTAGCTGCCACACAGCACCTGTGCAAGCCACACTCTGCTCATTAAACCTACAACATCAGTCTCAGGATCATGAGAAGACCAAGCCATGGAATAGCATTGGAAAGGCATCAGGTCCGTAAGCTGCTGGAGAGATCATTTGCAACAAAACACATGCAAATCCTAGGAAAGACACACCTTCCCTGGCAGAGGAAGGGATTGTTACTTCTGGAGACACCTCGGTGACCTCTTTTACACTTTTCTCCTGCAGGGCCCCTGCTGGGGCACTCTCTTCAAGAGCTATGTGGGCCTCCGCACTAGACTCCGCGTGGCCCTCACTGAGGCCCTGGGGTTGGTCTGAGGCATTGGCAGCCCCGCACTCTTTCCCAGGAAGAGTGGCAGGTGTCTCTTCCTCAGCCACTGTTCCCTCTAGCGTTTCTTCTTCTTAGGGACGAAAAAGATGTTGACATCATGACCACAGAATACACACAATGGCAGAAATATTACTCATGGAACACTTTCAGCTCCATTACATCAACCTCACCAGAACCTTACTTTACCATTTGGATGAGCAGATTAATATTCGAATGCAACGTGCATTACGTATTGCTTGGGCAATGATTATATATATAATCTGCTAATAATGATGCCTTTTAAAGTCTCGTTAAAAGGCTATTTATTTGAAAACTTGAGAGCTGAAAGTGTTTTATTGCTCTATTCCCCTTAGTGGAAATGGCAGTAAGTTGCACACATGTAGGAAGCTTGCTGGAAATAAGAGATGGTGCTTTTGGATAACAGATGGCTATGAAAAGACAGATGCATTGATGGACTGAAAAAAATCTTTACGTTTGCTAGACATGGGCTGTTTTCTCCAATGCAGTAAGCCCCTACATACGAATTTCTGATTATTTTATTAAACACATGCAAACTTCAGTAAAGAATCTTGGGGAATAAAAAACACCCGGCCTCAACATAATAACCATCAACTATCCTAACAGCTTTATCATGGAATCCATCAACACTATCTTATTTAGTATGTAAAGGCCAAAGTCTCAAGTATTTAAAGTATTAAATTATATTTTAATATAATTTATGCAATATTTTTAAGGCAAAAGACTTCCTAACTCAATTTATTTTACCTTCATTGCATTATATGATATGGGAGAATGTAAAAAATTTCAAGGAGTAAGCAAACTATTTTGAGAAGCAAGGTCCAGGTAAAATGTAATCTTAGCATTTAGAAAAGTCCACCTTGGGGATACAACTGTTACCATATTGCTTACACCCTTGTAATACCAATAATGTAGTTCATGTATAGTTGCCCTTGATCCTGAATAAGACAATGTGCACATTACCTGTAAAGTCTTGTTTCTGCAATTCAAAACCAAACCACCAACATAACCGAACGACAATCAAACTGCCAAAATATCTTCCCAAAAGATGTATATCACATGGAAAAATGTTTGCAATTAAAATGTAAAAAGCACACCTATGAAGGCCATGATTTATTGTGTTCATTTGCTTCTCATTTGCACTTTCAAATGCCGGTAAAATGAATCCCATTTTATTGCTTAAGAAATTAGAGGGGAAATATAAGCTGTTTTATAGTTCTACAAATGAAAGATTCGGATGAAATTCTTATGAAACATTGTTTAAATGGCCCGGTGAGAAAGACTACAGATGGAAAGGAAAGGAATTTTCTTTTTTTTTGAGAAATATTACAACCCCTGGGCAGGGGGTGGGGGAGGGGAGAACTACTTCATCTATTTCTCCCATTTAGCACTCAGGGACTTTCATTTTTGTCATTTAATTATGTAAGCAACATTTAAAAAATTCAGATTCCAAATGATTATCAAGGCCATTTTTATAATGTCATAGAATTAGAGATTTTGATTACAGATAAGAGACTTTTACTATAGCTGCTTTATTAATGTCACCTTCTTGGTAAAGTCTAATCAATTTAATCAACATGTTTTCCAAATCCACACAAACTTTTGGCTTTCCATTTCCTCATTTTGTATAAATCATGTCTATTTCCATTATACCTGTTTCTCACTCGAAATTTCCCATATTTCTCTTAATTGTTCTAAGTTCACACTCTTAGAACCTACTTTTACTCCATATGGGTTATATTTCTCTATTAGAACGTCTGAGCCATTGGCGCTCTTTGTTTTCCAATGGACACTAGAATAAGTTTATTATCACGAATGTAGTTGGTAAACTCTTGAGTTTCTTCCCCATTGCCTTGGCACTATCTGCCCTTTCATTAAATACTGTCCCGTATGGAAATAAACTCTTCATGCACACAAGTCATTTTTCCCTATTTGAGAATAAGTTCTTCACCTACACAAAACGTATTTTAGCTCTAATTTTGTTTTCCTTTACAAAACTACCTAGTTAGAATGAGATAAATTTCAGCCCACCGCCCTCATCATGGCCAGTTATACACCAGGGTTGGCTAGCTTTATGAGGGTGGAATGACAAAGGCTTTGGATCATTTCCTTCACTTTAGCCCAGGTCTGCTCATGTGAGCCAATATTTAGTCACTTAGGGGGAGCCTCTGTAATTTCTGTAGATGATTAAATGATTTGGAGAAATACATTCCTTCTGTAACATGTGTTCTGCCCTATACAGATTCATGTTTTTCTCTTTTAAGGAGCTACCGTATTGACACAGCACTAAAAAGAAGGCTAATTCTATTTAAGTCTGGTCCTAGTAATAGTCTATATATCCAAGGAGGAAAAAAAATTATATACAGGGTCCTCTTATTCAGTTTGAGTAGAGGATGTATTCTTCCCCCTCTGATTTATTTACAGGGAGCAGAAAGGAGGCATACTTTAACTGAACTTTTTTGCTCCCTCCCCCCACTCCCACCCCTTTTTTGGCTTTCTTTTCAGAAGCAATGATACAGAAAAAGAAAATACACCTATGCCCCAAATAAGGCTTCTTGTAGATAAGGTGTTTGGCTAGACATATAAACCATATAGGGAGTTCACTTTCATATGGAAAAAACAGGCTCCTTTCCCTCCCACCCCACATCTGAAGGTACAGTCAGAATGATGCATGTGGTCAAAGCTGCAGGCTGGGGGGAGGAGCAAAAGGAGACCATGCTTGGTTCACCTTTCTCCTGACCTAAGTGGGCCTCTGCACTCTGCGCTGGGACACTAGGGAGCACACTAGAGGTAGTCCATTGTGAGTGGAACAAAGGATGCTCATAGTACTCCTCATCGGAATTGGAAGGGTCATCATCAGGCACAGACACCGAGATGGAGGGGGCTAGGAGTCTATGCCTCTCCCCGCCGGTGGCATGTTCGTGGCTGGGGAAGCTGTGTAGAGGACCCACTTGATCCTCAGCCCCTTCATCTACAAACAGACACACAGGAAGAAACTGCAGGGAGAACTGGACAAGACAGACACAAGATCACCTGGACGAGACAAACACCTGCACAAGGACACATGGGCCACAGAAGTAGCACAGCGGGATGGAGGGGAGTTAGCAAGATCAAGGTGATGGAGGATGGAGGCAGTGAATGTTTCATGCTTCAGTAGCCACTGAATTTACACTAGCCCTTAGGTAACCTTGGCATTGATTTAAATAAATCAAAGGCACTCACACCCCTTACTGCATAATAGAAATTATCTATACATTTCCCTCAAACAAGTCAGAACCACCACAAAAACACTGCAATAGAAACAAAGCATTGCAATACAAATGTGTTATTTGGAAGAATTCTTTCAGGTAGATTCTTTTCATGCTTCTGTCAATATATTTATAAGTTAAAAAAGAAGAAAGGTGTTAGGACCTGATGCTATACAATTATAGGGGAAAAGAGCCCTGTTTGAAGCACAACCTTAATTACCTAGGATGCTCACATAGTTAGCATTTTGGTTAATTTAATTTTTTGTGAGTGACTTTTACCAGAAAGCCATTTTTAATTCCAGGCCTGTCATGAAAAATCTACAATGTGTTATTCCTCTTCCCTGCCCTGCTAAGGAGAGCACAGTGGCCTACCTCCTTCTTTTTGGGTGCTAACTCCTAGGGGGATCCTTTTGAACACTGGTTCTCATGGTTTTAAGAAAGTCCCTAAAAATATAAACTGATTTTCTTTTCTTTTTCTTCTGAAAGCTTAAAAGAGATACCATTAGCTGACAATGATTTCTACAGAGCTGGCTTCAGATTCACCAAGACTTTATTCAATGTGGTTTCGTTTACACTTCTGGCTCTTGGCTGTTTTTATATTTCAAACCCTCATTGCCTATTTCTCACTGAAATGCTAAAGTAACTGCTCTCACTTCTGTCCTTTCCAGTGTCTTGGCTTAGAAATCTGCCTTATTTAAATATATTTCCCTAAGTACGCAAGTGTAGGTCAGTCTGCTTAGCACTTGGATTCTGGTATATTTCAATGAGCTTTAAGGATGATGGCACCAAACAATATTTGGCTTCTGATGTGGTACAGACACTGCATCTCAGGCCTACATGACAGGTTACTGAATTTGCTAATCACTATTTATTTACGTATATAGAGAAATAATTTTTAAATTTCATATCTTTCAATAATAAGGGTTATTAAAATTTATTGAAAGTCTGTGTATCTAAATTTTATTTCGATCAACATATAAGCAGCCAGATTAAAGCATTTATTTGAGAATGCACTGTATGGTTAAGGGCAGTATCTTATTTTCAGCAACCAAGTGCTGGCAACCAGAAATAAATTTGAAATCAGAAAGATACTAAAATAATATTCTGTAGAGGGAATACTTTTAATCTTTCGAGCACATTGTTTACTGATTGTTCAGTGTTATTTCTTTCTGGATGGGTGCTTAGAACTTTTTCAGCCATGCTGCTTATTATATCATCGGATAGCAGAAACCTAAAATTACATTCGATATTCTTAGTTCCAACTCGGCACGATTTCTCAGCTGAGCAGATAATTGGCTGAGATCTGGCCTACAACACTGGCTGAATCATAAGCCCTGGGCTTGTCACATGTCCTAGCCATTCATATTTCCCCCAGGACTCCTTAAGGCCCTAAACACATATGCATGTATGCAAGTTACTCCTAAAACTTCCAATAGGCTCAGCAGATTGCATGGACAATCAGTCCGTGAAAATGGCATAGTTAACATCTTCTGGGGAGTAGAGCCGACTGCAGTATAAAACTAAAGAATCTGAAGCTGAAAGCTGGGAGTTTAAAGGCAATACTCCTTGGATGTTTGAACCTTTTGAAGATTTTGACTTTCTCTTTCTTGTTGCCGTTGCTCATTTCTGAAAGTGCCAACATGGGAAAACAGCACAGAGTCTTGCTTCAGATCTGTAACATTTCAAAGAAACAGTATTTTCTATTCTGGAAACTTTTACTCTAAACAGAGGACAACAAAAAGAGCAAAAAACTTTAAGGGCTGCAGTGGAAAGGAGCTTCTTTGTAGTATTTGTATGGCGCTGAGCCAAGCAACTTAAAAAAGAATGGACGGCGAAGCCCAGTCTTGGTACTATGAGCTGTGTGTGCTCCATGTCTCTGCTTGGGACCTATGAGCCTGAAGTCCATCTGCAAGTTCCAGAGATGTGCTAGGGAATTTCTACTAAGAGGACCGTAGCTAGCTAAGACCAAACAGTGTGCTTGGTTCCAAAATAATGACAGAAGAAATAGATCCTATTTGCTATAGAATCATGAATGGCATCCCAATGGAGGTGGGATACATACCAGTTATAAGTAATGAATTCTGTATTTGAGTATGCTTTCAAAAAAAAGGAAATTGGTCTAGTACCTTGAACAACAAAAAAACTCTCATTGGAAGATCATTTCCCTTTCTTGGCCCCAATTTAAGAACCTAGGTAAGAGATGGCTTTAGAGACACAGTGGGGGTGTGATTGCAGGGACTGAAATTTGGACTGGAATTCTGGATTACTGGCCACGACATCCAGGGGCAAGAAGTGGAAGTGAGTATTATCTACCTCTGTGGGTTGCTGGGAGGATTAAATGAGGAGAGATCTGAGAAAGTGCCGAGCACAATGCTGGACTCCATGCGTGTTAGCATCTTTGTCTTCAATATACTCAGACAAATTGTCATGCACCTCTGCTTTCCCTCCATTGGAGACGTCAAATTTAGACTTGAGAGATTTGCAAAAAGTGAATTCATTTCATAAGTTAGTTTTGTTGTTTAAGGTCAGGATTGAATGTCGTCCTTTTACTGTAAGTACACATGCTTTGGGGGACTCTGCTTTCACCATGAAATATTCTATTTAATAATGTGATATTTTAAAGGATAGGGTTGCCTTATGAACCTTGGACTTTTACATAGTTCTGCTGCATAATGATAATCTTTAAAAATGAAGCTTACCTGATTTCAGTGGTGGAATACATTTCCCCTAACTTATTTTTATATGATTTTTTTAAAAAAAGCATTTGAAAATTTATTTTGAGTTAAAGTAAGGTCTGCCACATAAAACCCAGCCTTGGTCTGTCAGCCCCCTTTGGTACAAATGAGCAGTCACTTTTATGAAAGACAGAGTCTCTGGGTGACTCAGTGATTTTGCCTGCCTTGGCATCACAGCTTCTGCCCCACCGTCTGGGGCAACTGGCTCTGCTTACATTGTTCTCCACTCTCTCTAAGCCCTTTTCATGATGCAGGCTTTTGACTGAGGACCTAGTTTGCCAACTGTGTTTGCTGCCCAGAAGGATATGGAGGGGAAAATGCTTTCAGATTAGTGACATCTCTGACTCAGGAAAAATCACCCTGGGATTCTAGAGCAAACCTAAGAGGGCAGAAGGTTTCCTCGTTCTATTTTCAGATGATTCCATTGTTCTTGCACGGGCTTCCAAATCCTAACAGTTCAGTCCAAATGACAACTATTATGGTTAGGCCGAAAAGAAACGGGAGATTAATTTGCAAATATCACACCTAGTGCAGGATTGATGCGTTGTACCTGAGTTTCCTTTTAAGTGTGCTACTTGTTTATTTTTTCCATCAAAATCTCTTTGTTTCCCAGAATAAGCACAAAACTTGGGAATTATTAATATTACATCACTATAACAAATGAATATTTACAACTTACAGTAATTAACATCTCAAATTATCTTTGGTGGAAGCATTCATGCTTCCCCTTTGGGAAAGAACAGCTTTTTAAAAGGTTTGATAATTAATAAAAAGTAATCATATCCTCAAAATCATTGAATTACTCGATTTAATCCAAGAGCTGTCTTACATTTGTATAAATGGATTGGCAGTCATGTGCCTTTAAAGCTTCTTTGAGGATGTGTTGAAGTAGGTAAAAAAAATCTCCTAGATGTAAAACCTACATGTTCCTTTCCCACTCAAACTGCTATGAGCTATACATTAATAGAATTTTTCCTAGGTCTTTGTAAACCAATTGGTTTGAAAACCTGAAGAGTTGAATCCTGTCTTGTGACTTTTCACTTAATTCATTTTATGATAAATAAAACTTAAAAAAAATTGTACATGCTTTAAGAGTGGGCTAAAATAAGACAGGGGCTAATATGATTATCTAGACTCATGTCTTTCACATATGTAAGGTAATAATATTACTTGGTCTTTTAAATTAATGAGGTAGAGTTTATAAAATACATACTTTTTTCATATAAGTAAAAAAATGGTTATTCTTTTAAAAGCAAATCATTAGGCCTTCATATAGTTTAATGCTTTCTTCTGAAAACATGAAAAATAATGATTCAATGAAAATACAAGTTTGGTTTGAAAAATGTTAAGAATAAAATATCTTCAATCATCTTCAATAGGACGTAAGTTGAAATTTTCCCCAAATATACTCAAACAACACGGGGAAAGCAATCCCCCAACATAAGGAAACAGTTATTCTGGAAGGTGTACCAAAATGTGAAAATGATACCATGGTTTATTTGTATTTTCATTATATCCATGATACCACCTGCCAGAAAGCAGACTGGGTGAA
This sequence comes from Eumetopias jubatus, assembly GCF_037043125.1. Classification (NCBI taxonomy): domain Eukaryota; kingdom Metazoa; phylum Chordata; class Mammalia; order Carnivora; family Otariidae; genus Eumetopias; species Eumetopias jubatus. The sequence goes on from NW_028274809.1 coordinate 27,535,613, forward strand.
TTCCCAGGTGGATGGGCAGACCCTACTGCTCCTTGTGCTCCAACTCCCATATGAGAGCAAGAAGCGTAAGTGACTTGACCTCCAGCTGACTCTGGAGGGAACGCTGGACCCAGTGAACATCTTGGGTTAAGAAGATTCTCTGAAAGGCTTGAAGTGGGGGTTTAGAGACATTTTCAATGACCGGAGGGATGTACAGCTGTCATGGAAGGCTTTCCACTGCTTTCCAGGTGAAAACGAGACTCCCGAACCAAGGCGCATACTGCTGACTCTTAAACCCTTTCGCTACTCTACCCCTTTCTCACTTCCCAGGAGCCATGGGATGTCTTCAGTTCCTAGAAAACTCTATGTTCTTGCTCATGTGAGTCCCCTTGCATGTCCTGGTCTTTCTGTCCCAAAGCCCTTTCCCTCCATCTTTGCTTGACCAACTCTTCCTCATGCTTCTGAGCTCAGCTCCTTACCCGTCTCCTCACCACCCCCAAAATTAAGATTTCCCTTGTCCTATCTTCAAGTTCTCTGTCCTTTTCCTTCCTAAGGCTAATGCAAGTTGAAATTATCGGTAAGCTTCTTTACTGGCTTTCTGTTCTCCCCCAGACTGTGTGTTCCTTACAAGCAGGGATCATGTCTGTTTTGTTCACAAGTGTATAGCTAGAATTTAAAGAGCGCATTGTAGGTGCTCATAAAGAAGTGCCAATGAATGGATGAAGGCAAAAAATCTTTCAAATCTGTAAACTAAAAAATCAAATCACACTTTCAGGAAATTAACTAATAATCATAACTGCCACTGATTATAGTCCCCAAATTTTCTTTTATTCTTTAGAATAATTTAGTTCAGCTAACATTATTTCAGGCAGTAAATTAGGAAAAAAGCTTCAACTTAAGAAAGAAAAAGCTCGCTAAAAGAAGTTTAGGTTTATAAATCTGTGACAAAAGTAAATTATGTTTACTGAGAGTTCATAGTTCTATAATTTAGGAACATCTGTATTTAGGAAGTCAAAGAGTATTTTAAATGAAACTAATTACAAATTATAAAAAGACAGTGAGTCTTTTGTCTTTTGATGCTTTTCAATTTTTAACAGTAAAATAATAGCTAAAAGGGGCAACAAATGGAAAAATGAAAAAATAAATGAAAAGAATGGAATAGTAGTAAAATTCTGATTTTAGTATATGGAAACTAAATTATATTGAAACAACACTTTAGCTATGGCTCTTCTCTGCCTTCTGTACTTCAAACAATATGCAAAAGTTAACAGACTTAAGTCAGAAAACCAGTAATAGTTTGCTTTTAAATAGTGCCTTTCAGCTCAGATTCTGAATGAATATTCTTCAAAGGCATCCCTCTGTTTTATTAATGAGAACTGAAAAGCTGACATAGCATTCTATGTTGACTAAGTGCATAAATATATTCATGGACAATAACAGGTCTCCTCAGGGAAGAAGCCATGATCTCAGCTTCTAGTTCACTGCTCCCAATATCAGAGTCATACACTGACTTCTTCATTTATTCATTAATATTTACTGACAGTTTGCTACGGGCCAGGCCTTAGGGAAGCCCCTGGCAACACAATAATAAGCAAAACAGAGACAATTCCCGACAACATTTCCTTATGATTTCATCAATAAATTTATTTTTGTTCAGTCACTTATAAGATAGGATTGTATCTTCTGTGTCAAAACATTTTATATTAATTAAGTGAACTGCTTCTCTGTAGCTATTCTACCAATTTAAACACAAAGTTATCTTCTCCTGGATCAAGCAGATTTTTTCTTTTTTATTTATCATATTCCCCCTACTTCTGATTTTGTATAGATAAATGACTATACATTTGTGTAAAGTCTGTGTCTTCTGGACTGTTTGAAACAGACAGCTCTCAAGCTGGGTCACATACTAACCCACACTGAAGTCCACTGCTTATGGATTGATGCTAATTTACCCTTTATCAGAAGACAAACCTCAAAAAGTCCACTAGGCCTTACCTTCTTCCACTGCGATGGTCTGTTCTGAGGCTGGTGATGGAGGTGGAGAAGGAGGCAGATTAGCTGTCTCTTCAGCTGCTAAAGATCAAACAGTGGACAAATGAGATACAGTTAATCCTGTTAGGCCAGTAGATGTGTAACAGGTCTGCCATCTGTAAAAAGGTCTCTCTATGAAATTTAGGAAAAGATTCACTAGTAATCTGCACTTGACTTATTTTCTCTTCCATTACCTGATTCACATAGTTTAAGAAACCTAAAAGGAAAGAAAAGCATTTAATATTTAAAAAAAAATCATTTTGTCTTCCCTATAAAAGTGGATTAAAGATGCCTGCTAAGGTATCATTAATCCCATTAATTGTGTCTGCTTGTCCAGTTAATAAACTATTTTATTCTGGCCCTAATCTACTATATTCAAACACACAGGCAAGCACTGTAGTTTGGATTTAGCTTGACTGACTGAAAAAAAATATCAGAACTCTATATTGTTCAACTTCTTGGTCTGGAAACAAATGTAACCTTCATCATTCACAGTATTATAGGTGATGTATTTTTTAAACAACATTTTGTCCACTGAGTCTAATGTCAAAATGCGTCTTCTGTATGTATTCTCAGAAAAGAAAAATGAAGCTGTCACAGCCTAAGGCAACCTTCAAACAGACAATATGTACTAGTGGGAGCCGAGTAATCTTCTGGCCTTGGCATTATACATGAGAACCAAAGAGAAAAGTTCTAAAAGATGTCATTCATCCACAGTTAACTCTTTTTTCTTGACCACTCATATGAAGGTAAGGGACTGCAAAAAGGAAATATTTATCATCAAGGCCAGCAGGAAAATCTATTTTACAGAGCATGTGTTTTTCACTCTCAAAAAGTAACTTTGGGATGACAGGTGACTTCTTCATTCCTTGACCCAGTGGGTTTCTACAGAACATATTTTAAGGCTTCAAATTTAAGAAAGGGTGTGTTTTTTATTTAAGGTATAGAAGTGAATCACAAACTGAAGGTTTTGAATAAGATAATTTTCCCCCTGTTTAAAGAGAAAAATAAACTTTTATAATCAAAGAACATTTTACTGCAAATAATGAGTATTTATTATCCTGGGAGAACAGAATTTTTATAGCTTAATTTTTTATTTGTTTAAATTGCTTAAAGGAGTACTGACCAGAAAATCGAATATTAAGGGTACTAGACTGTTTGAGACAAAATTGGATATGTACTCTTTTTTCAGACTTTAAAAACCATACCTTTCTATGGATTAGTTGAATATACCTATAAAATAGACATATGTTGAACCTAAGAGAGTTTCCTTTCTTGTCTCTGCCTGTATATACACCCACATCTATCTGTCTATCTTCTATCTATCTATCATCTATCTATCTATCTATCTATCTATCTATCTATCTATCTATCATCTATCAATCATCTATCATCTATCTAAAGGAGGGGCAGCAAGCCTTTGGCTAGGAGTGTTTTCTTCAGCAAGCACAATTATATTACCAGTTTGGCCCTGGAGGGCATCTGACTTGCTACCAAGAGAGAGAGAAATACCATTTCAGTGCTCTTAAATAGACCAAGTGAAGGCCAGTACATTATGTGGAATACAAAGTCACTCATGATTCTAACAAAGCCCCCAACTATAGGTTTTCTGTAGCTGGTTCAGAGAGACCCAAACAAATGACACAGCATTCCCCAAAACCCACAAAGGGAAATACTTATTTCTAATTAAAGTATTAACACTTTTTCTTTACAAGTGGGTGCCATGACATCAATATGCATTGGCTTTATTTTTGTAAAAAATATCTCTAGCGGTCTAGAAATGAAAATTTAAGAGAAATTTAGGGGTAAGTTCTAACTATAAGCTTATCACCCTGAAGACTGTCCAAATACTACAAATGAGCCTGTCAAGACAGGTGAAAATAGGTGCCAGGGTCTCCCACCAGAGGTGTTTGATGAATGTTCCATGTAAGGATGAAGTATGAGATAGGGCCTCTCTTTGACCATGAAGACTTGGTCCTGCGATCAGGGTGCAGCGGATACAGCTCTTGAACCAGTCTTTCTCATTTACCTAAAGGCAGAGCTGCAGGCTGATCTTTCTGTTGAGCTTCTTTCTCTTGTTCACCTTTCAGGACCGCTACAGCCTCAGCCGTGACTACTTGTACTATCCTTGCAGACACCTCCTCTGTAATAAATAGCAACAAAAGAAAATGAAAGAGTGAGATGTCCAAAACAGGTAGCAAAGAGGAAAAGTAATGAAACGATATAGTTGATTAGAATTTTCTTTTCTGTCTTCCCCCAAAAAAGTACAATAGAATTTACTAAATTGCAGAGAAAACACAAATACATATATTGTAACCAAAAACAGAAAAGAAGAAAAAAAGAGGAAATAAAAGGGACTGGCATTCTGGGAGCTAGGCAAAATGAACATAGAATGAAAGAAAAATAATTTGTATGGCAGTTTATTTTTAAAAAGCTGTTTGTACAAACAGAAACAACTAAAAATTTTGTACCAAGTGAAACAAATTCAGAAAAGAAAAGATTTATTTTGGATTTAATATAAAATGTTTTGTAGTTTTCTAGAAAAGTTTCCTTACAATATGTTTCTGTGCTGATTTGCAGAAATACCATAATTTAAAACCTAAAGATGCCTCAAAATGTGAATTTGTGTTCAAACAGCATTATCCAGGATCAATGTGAACAAGACCAATTAAGAAAGACCTGGGAAGAGAAAATTTGAATGAAATACATGGAAATGATATATCAAATGGCCTCTTTCTAAAGAGGTACTGCTTTTCTAGATAGATGTTTTAAGGATCTTTAAGGCCATATGATATACACTTACCTAGTCAGTGTAATCATTTCATTAAAAAGTGGGGGGAGGTTCATCATTAAAATGACCAGTCTGTGAGATGCCAGATAACTAATTTTTGGCCTAAAATGGCACCCACTGGAGCATAGCCTAATGCTAAGTTTATATAACCAAGTCAGAAAAACATTCAAGAAATAATGTTCTATATATCATCAACAAAAAATGAGAAAAGCCTTTTGAAGGGCACCTGGGTGGCTAAGTTGGTTAAGCATCCAACTCTTGATTTTGGCTCAGGTCATGATCTCAGGTCAAGATCAAACCCCATATCCAACTCCGTGCTGGGCGTGGAGCCTGTTTAATATTCTCTCTCTTCCTCTGCTCCTACACTCACCCCATCAGAAAAGAAAGAAGAAGAAAGAAAGAAAGACAGAAAGACAGAAAGACAGAAAGACAGAAAGAAAGAAAGAAGGAAGGAAGGAAGGAAGGAAGGAAGGAAGGAAGGAAGGAAGAAAAGAAAGAAAGAAAGAAAGAAAGAAAGAAAGAAAGAAAGAAAGAAAGAGAAAAAGAAAGAAAGAAAGGAAGGAAGGAAGGAAGGAAGGAAGGAAGGAAGGAAGGAAGGAAGGAAGAAAGACAAAGAAAAAAAAGAAAGAAGACTTTGGGATTAAAAATACATTCTAAATTAGAAATAAATTCTCCAGAATTTAACTTTTCATATCTTTATTTACAAACATCTATCATACTAGCAAATAATGCCACTTATAGCCCTTATAGAAACAAGTTGTACTGGACAAGGAGGGTAGGGGTAATGGGATTCCTTCTCCTAATTTTGGCCAAGATTTTAGAATACTTCACTGTGCCTTTATTATGAGCAGAATTTACACATTTACAAGCAGGTTGGCAGGAGCCAGGAGTGGGGCCGGGGCGGGGGGGGGGGGTGGAATCCTGTTTTTACATGGTTCATTTAGATTCCGCCTCCTCTGGAAAGCCTTCCTCACCCCACCCAGGATGACAGAGAGAATAGTGCTTAAGAACAAGCTTTTGGGGTGAGCAATCCACTTGAATACGATATATCTTAATTTTAAAAGCTAGATTAGCTGATTGAGTATATTTGCCTTTATATGTCTAACTTCTGATTTTTTTAATAGCTACTTGACACTATAACCTATTTATAGTCTTAAGGGATGCACTGTAAACACCCTTATCTATTATTTTAAAGATTTTATTTATTTATTCATGAGAGACAGAGGGAGAGAGAGAGAAGCAGAGGGAGAAGCAGGCTCCCAAGGAACAGGGAGCCCGATGCGGGACTCGATCCCAGGACCCTGGGATCATGACCTGAGCCGAAGGCAGATGCTTAACCATCTGAGCTACCCAGGCGCCCTGTAAACACCCTTATCTAGAGTGAGTAGCAGTCACAGCAATAGAAGCAGTATTTAAAATATATTATGGTGCTCACTATGTGCCTAACACTCTGCTAAGGTATTTGCCCTCATTATTTCAATGAGTGATTTACTGTTACTACTCTCAGTTTGCAGATGAGAAAACAGGGGACTAAGAGGGTGAGGCCAGTCAGACATTCTCATTATAAATATCATACTTAGAAACCCAACTTTCAATTAGGATCTTGTAAATGCCTTAGATAGTAAAACTAAATTAAACGTGATTTAATATTTCTTTTACGTTTGAAGTATAATTTTACGAAGTTGAAGACCTCATTCAAACTTTAAGGATCCAAAGAACAAGTACTGACAGGCTACTCAAAATCATTTCCGAAAACATTTTAATTTCTAAGAAACGTTCCAGCAAATTTGTTTCAGATATTTATATGCCAAGTACTTTTCATAAAACTTTTTTTCCCACAATACACTTTGTACTCTCAATTTAAACTAAGAAGAATCTTTTTTTAATATTGCAAAAAATGTAAGAATAATTACGATTTCAAAGTAATAAGGGTACGACTTATTCTTAAAAGGTTGTTTTATCCTATGCAAATTTAACTCAGTATCGCAGTTTTAGGTCTAAAAGAGCTTGGAGAGCAGACTATATCTAAAACCTCTCATTTTGTAGATGAGGATGTAAAGGCTAGGTTATGAGATTTGCTCAAGTGCACGCAGGTGATGGAGGCAAACTGAGATTAGAACCCCAGTTTCCTAACTATTATGCTGTTCTTTCTCCCAAGCAGGAAGACAGCAGAAGGAATAATGAGAAAATAACCATAAACTTCTCTAACAATCATGTGAGAATGATCAATGGAAAAATATGAACTTTTCTAAAGGTATGAACTAAGGCAACATATTCACTCTCAGATCTGCTGTCTACCTAAAGTACAGAACTGCTAGTCTTGAATATGTTTTGAGACTATGAAACAAGCAACTGACCACAACTGAGCAATACTATATATATATATATATCCATGCATGTATGTATGTACCTATCTATTATCTATCTATCCATCTATCATCTCTATCATCTACCTACCTACCTATACATCTTATAAAGTTAGCTAGTGTAAGAGATAACTTACCTCACTTGCATATAGTATTTGCAATGAAATTCAGCCATTTAAAAAACCAATAAAGTGATTTTTAGCACTTCTAGAACCTCAGTGTTTCATAGGAAATTCAGTGTAATGGAGAGGTACAGCAAACACTGCAGAAAATGGGACATACATAAAACCCATGTATTATGGATCATTCCTGCATTTCCCTGCTGGCATTGACACAAAATATAATCTCTCCTATGGCATTTGGTACATCTGGCATGGAATTGTGCTGGTACACATGCCTTATCTCCCTGGCTATGTAAAGTTTCCCAAGTCAAGGACTCTCTATCATTGTTGCAATCTCTGAATGTAATGCTCCTCTCATTGATCTTTACTCAGATTGGATGCTTAACACAACTTTTTGAAAGTATGAAAAATTAACATTAAAGGTCTTGTTCATGATATTTACACAAATTTAGAAATAATCCGTGCTCAGTATTATATTTACTAACTTAACCCCCCCAATTAATCATTTACTGAATTCTTATTTAAGTTTTGATGTTTAACCATCTCTTAAATGAGGGCCCCAGATTCTTGTGTACCTACTGATCAATTTTTCAGAGTCTGAGAATGCTTAACATGAATTAAATTTCTTAAATTGGGAAAAAAATCCAATAAAAATAATAAAAAGCATCTATTGGTTTATGTGAACAAATTATAACTGAGCAATGCTACATTATTTGTCATTTTGTTTGGAATTGCATTTAGAATAATTTTGACACCTCAGACAATTAGTTTATCTGTTGTGGGCTAATAAAAAGAGAACAGAGGTGAAAATTATACCATAAAAAATGCATTCACACAAGATGTAGGCCAAAAACCATCATGGTACACTATACAACAGACTTTCAGAATATTCTACAGACAAGGGAAGGAAAAATTGAATCATTACTTCTCTCCAGTCAGAATGGAATGGACATGTCCAACCTAAATAAAATGCACTGTATCAGCCAGAACCACATTTCTTGTGAGTGATAATTTAGTTTCAATAAAGCAATACTATTTATTTTACATGATAAGTAGTAGGACATTTGAATTTAATTGGTTTTGTTGTTTCAAATAAAATTCATTTATAGGTGTGTTCGAGTTTCTTAGTTGAATAAGAACTTATGAAGAAGGCAATTTTACATTTTACATTAAGCAAAACTTGTAAGAAAATAATTTAACTCAATCTTGGGAAAGTTAACTATTTTTCCTTAAAAGAATTGAACAGACTTTAAGAAATGCTATTTTAGAATGATCAAACAGGGTGTGTGGGAGCCCAGTTAATGACATATTAGCTTCAATTTTTTGGAGAATAATATTGCTAAAACTTCAAACAGGCAATGTTGCATTGTTTAATATTAATTTCACAGTGTGAAAAAAATTAACATAGGATTGTTCTGAGGGTTTCAATTGGTCCACCCTCTTTAAAATCTTCCTCTAAGCAAATCCTGCCATCAATGCAGAGGTGGCAGGTTCCCCCAAGGAGAGATGGCGTTTTCCCAATGGAAACCTAATCAGCAGATCTCCTAGGGTAAGCCTACCCTTACAGCCTGGCTCCTGGGACAGGAGAAAATTCACACAGGGTTTGGGTAAAGTTCAGAGAAGATTAATGGTAAACATGCCAAACAAAGAAGACAAAGAAAGAGAGTAACAAAATCAGACCTACAAAAATGAAAACATGAGTTATCATATGTGTGTATGAGATCTCATTCTCTCTCTCTCTCTCTCTATATATATATATGTATGTATATATATAGCTCACTCATCCTAACCATTTAACCATCCTACCTGCCATCCATTCAACCATCCATCTATCCATTGTATCTTTCTATACAGGAGATCACTGTCTTTTATATGTTAAGTTAAAGGAAGTTACATGGACTTTAATTCAGAGAAATGTGGATACAAACTCTAGCATTGCTACATTCTACTTATTTCATACTCAAGCTCATTGGGTTTCAAAGCCTCATCCATGAAATGGAAATAATAATAGCCCCTGTCTCACAGGTTGCTGTTCAGACTCAATTGAGTAATTATATAACAGGCCTGGCACATCAAGAAGCTCAAGACTTGTAACTAGTTCTTCACCAAGGTGTCTTTCCCTAGTCCTACATTCTTTCAGGTCTTCTACCTCAGTATTTCTGCTTTAAAGAAAGAGCAACTAGGGGCGCCTGGGTGGCTCAGTCGGTTAAACTTCCAGCTCTTGGCTTTAGCTCAGATCATGCTCTCAGGGTCCTGAGATCGAGTCTTGTGTCCAGCCCCATGTGGGGCCCATGTCAAGCCCCGAGTGGAGCCCCATGTCGCACCCATGTCCAGCCCCGCATCAAGCCCCATGTTGGGTTCCATGCTCAGCACAGAGTCTGCTTATTCCTCTCCCTCTGCTCCTCCCCCCACTCTCTCTTCTATCTCTTTCTCTCTCAAATAAATAAATAAAATCTTAAAAAAAATTAAGAAAGAGCAAATAAAGGTCCAACCCAACTAGGCTATTACTCTTATGAACATCAGATAATATAATCTGCAATCATCTATGTTGATGCCAGGGACAGTGTTTTGTTTTTTGTTTTTTTCCTAGACAAAACTAGAGAGAAGTAAAAACTTTCCTTGTTATTTGTTTTCTGGCTTCATACTCATTTTCCTGGCTGTGTAGGTCCTAGGCTATGATCTGCTCTAGATTTCTGCGAGCAAGTTCCAATTCAGGACCATCTTCTGGACAGTACTCCCAAAGGCATGATAATCCCTGCCCGCTCCTGAGGACAATTAGGAACACGAAAAATCTTTTGAGGTAAGAGATTAATGTACGTTTTAATTTTTCATTGCTTATTTTTTCTACTTCTTTATTCCCTTTTCTACTCTATTTTTTTTTTTGTTATTTTTTCTTTGAGACGTTATATGTATAAAATTATGTGTAGGTCTTAGTTCTTCAGAAGATTAAAGATTAATCTAGACCACACTGGGATTATTACTGGGATATTATTCATTATACATAACTGAAAGGTGACACTGACCTTCACAGCTGGAAACATTACGCTTCTTACTGTAAACTGAAATGATGAAAGGCTCAGCTGTCTTTCTTTTGAACATCTATAGTTTCCTGGTAGTGGGCATTTTTAGTCTATGTTAAAAATTGTCTTAGTTAAGGAGTGTTTGTAGTATGTATTTTACTCTCTTTCTTGGTAATGTCAGGTTCTCAATGTAATTAACTCACAGTAGTTTTTGCATTGCAGTGAGAACCAGTATTTGAATATTATTATTTTTCAGTAGTGTCATTATGGTAATGAGACAGTTTCTGTTAAGTAATACAAAAATATCTCATGACATGGTTCTAAACTCATATCATGTCTAACTAAAAACAAATGATAACCAGGAACTCATATGGTAAGTAGTCTGCCTATAAATCAGTTTGCAGGAAAACATTAAAAGCAACTCATTTAAAACAAATTCATCTAATAAAAAGTATTGTTGACTATAGGCTGATATAAAATAAGGGATTCAGATACAACCCAGGTAACAGAGCATAGGTGGTAACAGATCATCACTATATAGATAAACACCTACAAGTGTAAGTGAAGTCTGTCTTGAAAACTTATTCTGGTCAATGGTGTCAGTATTCAGAAAACAGTATCAAAGCAGTCCTTGATAGATAAAGTGAATCCTGGAAAGAAATATTTTTTTCTTGGTATTGGGGAAATAAATTGGTAGAAATATATGTAGGAGGTAAATAGGCATAAGAGACAAATTGGGACATGCTCTCATCTACCAGAAACCTTCCTGATAATACCCAAAAGATATCATGCTAAGCTACTTACGTTTCACCTAAATAATGAATAAACATCATACTGTGATACAAATTTATTAGACAAGTTGCTACCCCAGGCACTTTTATTTCCCATCAATATATTGAATCCACACAATAACACATGTTCTAGATGGGAGAACTGGCAAAATGATGGATAAAGGTCACTTTACCATTTAGACATCACTTTGGCTTACATCAGTGTAGTACAAATATTTTATAATAGTAGATCCCTGTGTCAGAAAACCTGAAATCAAATTCTGCTTTTACTTCTTACTAGCTTCAAGTAAATGACAATCTCTCTAACCTTCCGATTCCCCATTTGTAGAGTGGGAATAAAACTGGTGTTCATCCTCTCGTATGCTGCGGCAATTAAATGAAATAATGTATATCAGTTGCTTATTTAAATTCTGTATCACTGGGGTGCATGGGTGGGCTCAGTTGATTAAACACCCAACTCTTGATTTGGCCTCAGGTCATGATCTCGGGGTCATGGGATCAAGCCCCACGTTGGGGTCTGCGCTGGGTGTGGAGCCTGCTTGGGATTCTCTCTCTCTCTCTGTCTCTGTCTCTCTCTCTCCCCCTCTCTAAAATAAATTCATTCATTCATTCAGTATCACTGTTTTAATCACTCTTTCGGTCTTATAGTCATCTAAGTCTATAACCATCATTTGATCGACAAAATATAAAGACCTGAAAAGTGTCTGTCATTCCCTGAGATAATTCTGTCATTTTTCCCAGTGAGTACCTCCCTGCCTGAATGCTGAACCACTGCCTCACAGACAATACATCAGACTCCTGCCATTTCCTATTTAAGCCAAAATGATGAAATAAATTTTACTCTACCATTGAGCCATACTGTTCAGCATTTAGAGCTGTTGTAGCCTTCTGGTTTATTCCGTGTGCTGATTCATGCTATACCACTGCTATGTTCTTCTGGTATTTTATCACATCAAATTCCTTAACACAGTCTCAGGCTCTGTTTTTAGCACATATTTCTAGTTTAGTTATTTTGTTATATTAATCTATCAATATTGCCTGGTCAATTTATAATAAAAGCAATGGAGTTAAAACTTTCTCAGTGGCCCTGGAACTTTCAACTCGCTTCTGAGCAACACATGACGTTGTTGGTAGACACAGAAGTTTGATTTTGAATGTGTATACCCTTTGAGTTTCCGTCAGGACCAGCTGTGATTACTTGAACATGCAAAGGCTCACCAATTAGGCTGTGAACAAAAAATCTAAAACAAGTTGGCATATGCTTGAGAACATATTTTTGTTTATTTCTTTCAGGTTGTTAAAGGAGAAGTAAGAGACACTGACAATAAATTCAACCACATGGAATATAAAAGCCAGTAAATGTTTCTGCTTTTAAGAATAATGGACATAATAATGCTGTGTTAAAAGAAATGACAAGTAAGCCTACCGTTCACTTGTGAAAGAAGGAAAACAAAACAATTTTAGACAGAATGCTCCTGTCAAGAAAAGGTTTTTCTCAGTAGGGTACAGAATGGTTGCCTAGGAAACCGGTGCTAATTGCTACTGCTGATGGAAGCTAGTCAACAAGGAAAGCACTGTGTAGCTGGAAGCACTCTAAACAAATACCCTTGATAAATTCATAAAAACAGGGAAAGATGAAAAGTTTCTTGCTTAATTTGGAGAGCAAATGGTTCCTCCGAAACGATTTCCTGTAATCAACGGGTGAAGAAGGAAATTGAAAGAGCAGATTGTTGGTTTTTTGTTTGTTTGTTTCCTTGGCACCTTAGCCTTAATTAAAGAGGCCCGCATTGGCATTGCCTTCCCTAGTCAGACTCTGATTTGATCTCAATCACCCTTGCCAGTATTGCAGCTGTAGATCTCTGCTTACCAGCTTCCTCTCCCAAAGATTTCTTCTAAAGATTTACTGATTAAAACAAGGGTAAATTTAGCTTATGGGAATAAATGCATTTGAGGTAAAATTAGTTTATGCGGATAAACACATTTAAGATAAGGACTCATGACTGCAAAAGTTCAGTTCTGATGGGTACTTAAATTTAAGAAAATTTTTTGTGCACCCCTTAGAGAAATGGAACTATTCTAAGTCCTTATGGGGAGTATAAAGATAAGACATGGTATTCCTACGTGTAAATTGTGCTTGAAGTGGGGCTATCTCATTGAAGAACACGTTTTGTTTTCAAAGATTTTTCTATGAAAAATGGCCACAGATTTTGGCTCATCCATCCACAGTCACTCATAAGGCCCTGTTCTGAAATGTGTTTGCATCCTGGCTAGGCTAGGGTTGTGAGTACAGTTATGATTGTAAGACAATTTTTCCTCTCTCTTTTTTTCCCCAATCTCAACTGAAGGGCTCTAATCTATAATTTGTTTAGATTGACAATTTAACCTACCCAAATAAAGTTTTTAGAACTGGTACAGCATCTGCCTAGCATTTAAATTCCGTTGGGGGGGGGGGGAGGTGTAGTAAATTAAGATGGTTGACCATGGAAGGATACCACAGGTTAAGCTTATTGTATTATGGGGTCAGAGCAATTAGAAAAGCAAAGCACATATCAGAAATATTACCTACTGGAAAATTTTGCTTCTAATTTTAAGGGTTCACTTGGAAATAGGAAAAAACACATTTAAGCAGAAGAAATATAGTAAGCAAATACAGTTTAGCTTTATACTTAACTATTCTAGTTAAAAGTTTTTGCTGCTGGTGGTATTGGGGATTTCCAATGCAGTAATGTACACATATTTATATTGCTGTTTTTAGCCCATGTATTAAACATTTTTATCAGTTAAGCTAGATTATAATATTTCATTGATTTTAAATTAAATCTTTGAGAAAGAGAAATTTCTTGGGGAATATTCCCCTTTCAAATTTTCAAATTGCTTTAATATCAATGCATTGAATATAATCATTAAGGCACTGGGGGAATTGGTAATGTTTTTAGAGCTTTTCAAAGCTCGGTGTGTGTCTTATCAAAGTCATTGCTATTGTACTACTCCTTGTAAACTTGTGAGAAATGGAATCATCTTCTGCATTAAGTCTTGAACACATCATATTGTCAAAAAATGTGGCATGAGACATTATTAATAACATTAATGGAAAGATGAAATATCAACGAAACTAAGAGACCTTAAATAAATGCACAGAGTAACTGTGGGATAAACAAAATTGAAAGGTGTGTGTAGAAACGTAGTAGAGAGTGTGTGTTTTTAAGCATGAGCCAGCACTCATGCACAGAAAAGTCTCTCCATGTTTTTGAAGTTTCAACTGTATTTGAGTACCTCAAAGATTTTGATCACCTGAAGCAAGGCTAAGATTTGGGCAAATTAATGTTTCTAGAGTTTTAAAACCTGGAAATGCCGGAAGCAGAGGATATGATGGAAAAAGTGAAAAATATTCCAAGGGTCCAAAAAATGTCATTGGAGTAAACTTTCAAAATATAAGTTCTCCATATACCAGGAATAGTTTTTACTAGTTACCTCTATAAAGCTAATTATTTCTTCTAGGAGAAACTGTTACAATGAAGTGGTAAAAATCACCTTTTGTTCACTCCATCCTTCTCATCCCCATCATCATAGTATAACTTACATAAATCTTGGAGGCCTTGTGACCTAGAAGCATATGGAATTTAGGAACTATGTGATGGGAAAATCATTTTGTTCCCAACACATCGTAGGGTACATTCTAGCAGCACATGGAGAGACCAACATGACTTTTATGTAATTATAGTTGGCTTCAATCTCCAGTCCTACCATGTTTCTAAGAATGAATGTGCAAATAGCAGCATACAACATCAACCTTATGTGCTTTCTTCTTAACAAGACTCTCATGAACTATAAATGGTTTAAGTAAGCAATTCTCCATCTTCTATAACTGCCTATTTTATTTTTGCCATTGTAGCTATATAAAATATCATCCACAAATATTCTCTTTACACCAGCCCTAAAACCACTTGGCAGACTCGAAGTCACTAATAAATGTATATGGTAATTCTTTATAATTTTCAAATAGTACCTAAATTATATATATATATAGGTGTGTGTGTGTGTGTATATATATATATATATATATATATATATATATATATATGTAAAACCAGAGAACCATATTCCAATAATCCTGTAGGAAAAGGTATAACAGAATTAATTACATTATGAAATTCTGAAAACTAAAATGCCATAGTAAAAAAAAACAAAAATAAGAAGAAAGATATAGTTTTGAGCTATCCCTCTATTATTCATTAATAATTTTTGTTAAATAAAAGCTCAGTCACAACACAAGGGGTGAGGCACATTCTCTGGAAAATTCCAAACAAGTAAAATTGATAATAGTTAAAGACTTTTTTTAGGACCTCTGAGTAGCAAAATCAAGAGACTTTGCAAAATCACATTTTTTAAGAGTAAGGGTCAAGTCCAATGTTGTATTTGTAATTGGTCATATTATGATAGGAAAAAGCAAAGACTTTAATAGAATTTTTAATTTCCTCATGACAAAAATTATTCTAGAATAAAGACAACTTGTTTTGTATTCTGGATTGATTACTGCATCCCATGGAAAATACTATTAAATGAATTTCTCTCCATCCACAGATACAAAAGTTTCATTATGTAAAATAAACAAGAACAAGTAATAGTAACTTCAAAGTTATCTTCAGAAATTTGCAAATAACATACAAATTCTACTTTAGAAAATACCCCTTAGAGATCTGTTGAAATAAAATTTTACGTTGATGACTTTGCTTCAATGTTGTTTACTATGTCAATTGATATCTCTTCTCTGTATATTGATCTCATTGTTACCAATATTCTAGAAATATTTGCAAATCCTCGGTGCTATCTATAGCATACTTAAAACAGCCAAAGTATTCACTCTGTTTGAAGACACTGAAGCTTTATGTCAGAATGTAAACGACATCTAGAAAGCATAAAATTCTAATTGATTATGGTAATAGCTCTGGTTGTTCTATTGTGGGAGCCCAGCAAAAACAGAAAGGTGGATCAATTTTGATGGAGTGGCAAAGTTGAGAAAAATGTAAGAACAGGATGCCATCTAGATAGGTAGGGTGACACCAGGCAAGGCGACTGGGTTTTGCAGTGGGGTTGAGGGTGGGATTCTAACCATAGGAGGTAGCTTCAGGTGACTGCTGACGACCTGAAGAAAATGAAGAAATAGGATTCAGGAAGCAAATGAAAAGGTACTCAAGGCAAGGTTTATTTACTTCATAATTTTGCTCATGGCAGGTCCCAGGTAGGCAGGTGCCACTGTCAGTACAAGCCATACTATGTTTAAAAACACAGGGCATTTGGCCTGAAAAACACAATCCTCTGTAAGGGATATGTGGGACTTCTCCAAGGATATGGTAAATCAGATTTCATAAACCTTCATTTCATTTTAGTAAAATATGGCAATAAAAATCCAATTTACCACAAAAACATATGAAAAGGTATATTATTTTCTTACTGACATATAAGAAAAATTTCTAAATCAGGACTTGTAGTTTTTTATTTTTCAAAATGAAATCACAATTTCATTATTTCATATATGGTAACTCTGATCACGAAGGGGTTGCCCAATTCCCGTTTTAAGAATATGCCTGAAAATATTTCTAATTCATTTTTATTTCCCTTGAAAGTTTATCAATCCTTTCTTCCTAACTTTCAGAGAGATCCTCTACCCCTCAAAAATGTTTTATTTGAGCTTGTATTGGGGTTTGTTTTGTTGAAGAAAAGTTCGCTGTAAAAGGAAAAACTCTCATGAGATCAGGGAACTTTGTGATTTCTGCTCTTTTTTTCCTTGGATAATTCACATGAAACGCAGAGGCATGAATAACTTGGTCTGATAGTAACAAGAAGGTGATCAAAAGCTATAGGAAGAGAAGTATGGTTTTAGTGCAATCACATTAATTAAAGCATCATACTTAAAACTTTATAGAACAAAATAAAAGAACCACCTCAACATTTCAATCAACTAGATTTTCCAAGACATTTTCTGAAAAGCATATTTGGTAATTTTCATTTCTCTATAGACCTGGTAAAGAAAAGCATTTTGTATTTATATAGTTTTTTTCACATCCAATTGCATCAGAGAACATAAGGGAGAGTTGAAACTCACTATTATTTGGGGACACAGGAGACTCAAGCATTTCTAATTAGAATTGAAGAAATGCTCAACATCTAAAAAATTTACTTTAAAAAGTTAAGCATAATTTGGGAAGTTTGTACTCCTTCACATTAAAAAAGAAAAATTCAACCTTATCTGGTAATTCCAGTCCTAAGATATTAAATTATCAGCGAGGGTAGCTTCAATTTGCCCTTCCTTAAACAATGAAATCCAACTATAAAGGAAATCTGTCACCAAAATGTCCAAGTTCTTGAGCAGTATTTTCTCTTTTTTTTTTAAGATTTTTTATTTATTTATTTGAGAGAGAGAGAATGAGAGATAGAGAGCACGAGAGGGAAGAGGGTCAGAGGGAGAAGCAGACTCCCTGCTGAACAGGGAGCCCGATGTGGGACTCGATCCCAGGACTCCAGGATCATGACCTGAGCCTAAGGCAGTCGCTTAACCGACTGAGCCACCCAGGCACCCTTGAGCAGTATTTTCAATATTGCATTCAGATCATATGTGTAAGTTCAACGTGGTCCACAGGGCATTTCAGGCACTATAATTTTCATAGGCAGATATTTCATGAAGACAGGGATCATTGTTATCCCGAATGAACAAACTTTCCCCTCCTAAAATGTGACTTTTGAAAGTAGCACTTTCTGCACTTGCTTCAAACTCAGTTCTTTGTTTCCTTTCTGCACTTGCTTCAAACTCAGTTCTTTGTTTCCTTTCTGATTGAAATTGAGACTTGTAAGAATTGGGTGGGAACTGACCTGGAGGAATATCTTACATGCTTTGGCACCTAGGTCAAATTAGTGCATTTTTTTGGAGAAAAAGCAATTTTCCCTATGTTAGCATTTTTTTTCTGGTAAAGCTCTGAGAAGAGCAGGTTTATTCCAATCTTTCCAATGCTTTAGTCATAAATCTCTATTTTTTTAAGCTGATGAGAAAAAAAAAAACCAACCAGTAGACAGTTTCTCAAGAAAGAGAAAATGTATATGGGCTTTAAGATAAAGGATGGCAATGTGCAAAATGTAGGAAGGAGAAAAAGTACCTAAAAATTTCATTTTTAAAATTGCTTATAAAAGTAATAGTAAATGATGATGATGATTTTTCCCTTATGGAGAAGAAAAAAATCTTTAAATACTGAAATACTTCATGATTAGAATCAGAACATATATATGGGAGCATCTTTCATTTTAATCCATCAAAAAGAAAAAAAATGCGTTATAAAAGCTTTTATCATTTTTTAAAATAATGAAATGAGAGAAGTATATCTCATTGAAATCAAAGCATTTTTGGGGTGCCGGGGTGGCTCATTCGTTAAGTGTCTGCCTTCAGCTCAGGTCATGATCCCAGGGTCCTGGGATGGAACTCTGCATCGGGCTCCTGCTCAGCAGGAAGCCTGCTTCTTCCTCTCCCACTCCCCCTGCTTGTGTTCCCTCTCTCACTGTCTCTCTCTCTCTGTCAAATAAATAAATAAAAGCTTAAAAAAAAGAAATCAAAGCATTTTTCCTAAAGTTAAGAAATAAATATCCCTAGGGCGCCTGGTTGGCTCAGTTGGTTAAGCGACTGCCTTCGGCTCAGGTCATGGTCCCGGAGTCCCGGGATCGAGTCCCGCATCGGGCTCCCTGCTCAGCAGGGAATCTGCTTCTCCCTCTGACCCTCCCCCCTCTCATGTGCTCTCTTTCTCATTCTCGCTCTCTCAAATGAATAAATAAATAAAATCTTTAAAAAAAAAAGAAAGAAATATCCCTATTATTCAGTAGAGAAATGCTGTTTATTATCTAAGAACTTATCATTTGCAAATCATTTTATAGACCCAAAGATAGAGGGAAAAAAGGGCATTGGTGATATTTTACTCAGGTTGACCTTCAAAAATAGGATATATCTCTCCAAGACAATACTGGTATATTCCTTTAAAGAAGAAGGATAATTAAATCTATGACTTAGAACATCCATTTGCTTTAAGATTCAAATTGTCCATTTGTCAGAATTAAAATTTATGTGAGCTCCTGACCTAGAACAGCGAGGCAATCCTTACCTTACACCCAGAGGATCAACAGGGACACGTATTTTAAAGTTCTGTTTGCAGGATATTCCAGTGCCATTTCAACTGCAACCAACTGTGACACTGGGCTCAATTTTGCAGGAATGAGCATGAGAAGTTATTCACTATCCAAGTGTTTCTTAGCTGTTAAATTATAAATATCTCTTAGAAAGGTCATTTACTCTGAGTTTCCATATTCTTTCCAGTTCATTAATTTTCATCATCAAGAAAATATCTCTAATCAGATGTCATACTGCTATCTTAAGTCAAAAGCATATTTTCTTCATCCCTGTTTTCAGACCATGTCATCTTCCGCTATACCCTTTCTTGATCCTCTTTTCACTATAGTATTTCAGAGTTCCTACTTAATTCCTTTCTGTTCAAGCCAACAGTTCTATAATCCTCACTTTGATTCTAGCCTCCTCTCTTAGGTTCTTCATTTGCTTCTTTATATCCAGTATTCCTTCCAACACCATCATTCCCACAAGTGCATTGCTCATATTGTGGTATAATTTTTGTAGCCCCATTGTACTCCTGAGATTTCCAATCTCAAAACCTAAGATGGATATGAACTCTTTCTCTTCTTTATATCAATTCCAAAAAATGTATTAGCACTTACTAGAGAAAATAATCACAGCATTACATACCATAAGGAACATGAAGATGAATGATGCGTAGCTACTACCTCAAGACACTTATAACCTAGTGTTGCAGATTAAAACAAGTAACACGTAAACACAGTAGAATGATCCATATGATCAGTGCTATTAACAAGATATGAACATGTTACATGGAGGTGTTCAGAAGAGGAAGAGATTCCCTGGAGAGAATAAAATCAGCTCTGGATCTTTGACTGTGGACTCTGAGAACCTTTTCTGTGGGTTATGCACCCTTTCAAAATGCTTTCCCATCACTGTTTCAGTGCAGCACGTGAATGAAACCACAGATTAGTTGGGCAAATGTAACTAGTTTTGCAAAAGGGAAGATTGTTAGTTCACTCAGAGGAGTCGACCCTTCATGCTGGAGTCATTTACGGGATGAACCAGAGGTGCTCATAACCCAGCACTGTCTCGATCTGTCTTTCCAAATAGAAAATTTGGACTGAAAACCTTGAGTCTAATTTACAGCTTGCTGAAGCTGAGTCATCACTATTAGAGATGATTTTCCTCCGAATCTTGATTCCTCCGTTATTACTCATTTTGCCTACTGTTGTCTTAAGTTTTGAAGATTACTGAAATAAGTTGTAAAAACAGACATTTTAGTCTCATCTCGTGTTCTAAGAACCACCTAGCATTTGCATATTTGTTAAAAGTTGCAAGGAGAGTGTGTTCCTCTTCCTTTGCTCATCAGTTTGGCTGGGTTTCGAATTGTATTTTCTATGCGTGTTGCTGAATGGTGGCTCATGCTGGGAGATGAGCCACTCCGTGAGTGGGCAGCAAGCAGCACAGTGCCCTTTTCCCCTCAGGACTCATGATGCCAAGTCAGATCACGCTCTCACGACCAGACCCGCAAGTCTGCACCAGTTGTTCTGTTCATCTGCCCCTGACAGGCAAAGCACGTGCTTTATGTAATGTGCTAAGGAGCAGTGAAGGGTGAAGGAACGAGAGGAAGAGAAAAAGACTTGGTACACAGAAGCAGAAAGAGTCGATTCATCACAGTAACTTGGGGAGGAAAGAGAGAGGAGTGATGACCGTGAGGTATTCCCCAGTCTACTAACCTCTTAGCAGCAGTAACAGCAAAACCAGAGCCAGCCCTTGAGGTGGTATTTGGTAGGCAGTGGCAGATATTTTTCTCAGCTACATACAAGCGATAGAATCAATGTATATGTATGTTATTCTTTTCAAAAAATACATTATTGATCAGTGATTAATATATTCTCAAGATATTAGAGCAATTTATTTGTTGCAAATTACTATTAAAGTTGTTCTTTTTTCCCCCTTTCTTTTGTGAGGAGAGAATTCTTAGAAATACGACAAGAGACAGATAAAGGGCATGCACAATCCTCATCAAAACAAAGGCTTAGCTTGTCCAAAAATGAATCCAGGAAGACTTGCTTTCATGACTGATTATTTTTGAAATCTGCTCACTCCAAATAAAAAAGATTTTATGAAACATTTAGAATTCTTCCCTAAGTGGAGGTTTTAAAAACTTCAAAAAATGGGAATACCTTAAAAGAAAAAAATATGATGACCATACATGACAACAAATTAGAGAGGAGGAAAATTGATAAAGTCTTGGGAAATACGGGATCAGGAGGGAGGGTCAAGTAAGAAAATACAGTGCTAAAATACAATGATAATTAAATTATATTTACATTTAAAAACAAGCCAGACAGAATTTTACAAATAGGTCTGAATTGTTCTTAGCTCAAATCTGTTGCACTGATTAAGATTCAAACTCAATAAAATAATTTTTCAAAGTGTCCGTGGCCCAAAGAGAATGATAAAACACCTTTTTTATTTTTTTAGTGCTTATGACTGTGGTTCTGACATTTAGTGTAAAGCAAGATGGTAAAGAAATGAAACTGATTTCCAGCAAGTGCATAGGACGAATTTTCTGGAAGAATATACATGGGAGTAAATGTGTATGCAAATTAATCTTAGTTTTTAAATATCATATTACACTGTGTTAGATAGAGCCTTGTTCTTCACAACTGGAAGTGTTTGTAGGCAATTAAAATTCCAAGGAACAAAAACATGTTTTAATTTGTTGAGTCATTGGGTTTAATTAAAAGAAGTCTAGAGAAACCATTTTCCTTATATTTTGATTCAGAATTATTGGCTTAAGACAAATCTCATCCTACTTTAAGACTTGTGCTGAAGAGCAAAGATAGATGTGAAGTGGATTTTTATAGGAAGAACTACCTTATATATAACCGCACACTTAAGTGAACATTATCCGGTGCCTGTCTTTTCCTCCACTTTGTAAAAACACTTTAAGCTCTAGCTAGCAATACCTACTATATATAAGCTCATATCTTACCAAGAGTAAGAGATGCAGTTCTTTACTATAATGTCCATGTAAGTGAATGCTCAATTAGGTACAGACCCTTCTCTTTCCCAACAAGACAAGCCACATATGATGATTGAAACTAATACCCCAGATCTGCTTCAGATGGTATAGAGACCACACAGGACAAAGCAAACATGACAAATACAAACCTGGTGGAATTGCCCTTTTATCAATCCTTTTGTCTTTCTTACTCTTTCTAGCCCCAGATGCCTAACTTCAAAGGAAAACACTGACAAGATCCCCATTTTCTGTACTCATCCATCGGCACCGCCAGGCTCAGATGCTTCGCAGTGAGGCTGTGTGCTTTTCTGCAGATCCACCCTTGAATGCTAAATAACTCTGCTCTGCACACTCCTCTCTCTGTGGAGCTCAGGGAAATGGCAGCTCGAGCAATGAGTGGTTGCCATGGCAATAAGGAAAGGAAAATCTGCAACCTCTTGTATTGTTAGGCCGGCGTGTTTATTTGCCTTGCGGGGTGGTGCAGATGGCTTTAGTCGTTTCACAGGAGAAATGGTTCAGTACTTTTTTGGCTCTGCGTACATTAATATAATATCATATACAATATGCCATATTTTAAATGGGATGATGAGTCCTACTAGTAAATCTCCAATCTGGGAATGGAGGCAGATGGACGAGAGAGGTAAGAAAAGGCAGGTTGGAATTTTCTAAGATTGGAAAGGGAAACAGAGACGCTTAAAGGTATATTCAGCTCTTTGCACATGAATGATGACAAACTTTTCCTCCGTCCTATATTTTTAAGACGAAACTTACAATTCCAACAACAATACACTTACATATCTGAGCGTGTTCATTGCCTGAGTTATGGGGATGTTAAAGGGCAGGTCAAGGCTTCCAAAGGCACAGCTCCATTGGTAAGCTCTGGAAAAGCGATAGTGTAGCACCTGGAAGAGCGTTTCCAGATCTCACTGCTTCAGGAGGGAGTAGACCTGAATAGGATCCCAGGAACGTTGGGAAAACAAAGCAGCCTTGGGGACCTGGGGCAGAAGGGGGGGTGTGTAACTGAGGAAGTGTTCTTTAATCTTTAAATTTACTCCAAGAGATAGCTGATATTGCCTTTTGATGATCACAAAGGTAATTTATACTTTGACTGGTGTTTCCTACTCGTGTTGAAAGCACTGTACCTTGGTTTAGTCAAAATCATGGAAGCATGATTGTCAATACTTCGGTGTTGTGGCATCTATACACTCTGAGAACCACCTCCTTTCCTGCTCCACTCATATTGAAAACCAAGATGAAAGTTTGGTTTTCTGTTGTGCTTAAAGGTCCATGGATGTGGCTGTTCTGCAATAGAAGGGGGCTATAACTGAGAACTGTGACAGTTGGCTGTGCTATTATGAATCTGGCAGCGTGCAGTAGGGGACGTGCCCTAGTCTATGCAGCAGGGGACCTGTAGTCCGGTTGTAGTCATATGATCTTGGATGGGTGACTACACCTGTGAAAGGTGGTCTCACTTATTGGTTTCTTCCAGTTATCTTTTTTTTTTAACGATTTTATTTATTTATTTGACAGAGACAGAGAGAGCACTCACACAAGCAGGGGGAGCAGCAGAGGGAGAGAGAGAAGCAGGCTCCCCACTGAGCAGGGAGCCCCACGTGGGGCTCTATCCCAGGACCCTGGGACCATGACCCAAGCTGAAGGCAGACACCTAACCGACTAAGCCACCCAGGCACCCTCTTCCAGTTATCTTGATAGGAATACTAATATAAGCTTGGGCCCCACCCTCAGATAAGAAACTTAAAGATGGGGCTCCTAATTTTCACTCAGAGTTGGAACTCTGGGGGTACCAAATGTGGTCCTCTTGCTTTCTTCCATAATAAGTTAGAAAAGAGAGGAAAGGTTTATTATAAGCCTTTTATGATTCACGCTTTGGAAGACAATTTAAAAATGGTGGGGGTGGGAGGGATGGGGTGTCTGGGTGATAGACACTGGGGAGGGTATGTGCTATGGTGAGCGCTGTGAATTGTGTAAGGCTGTTGAATCACAGACCTGTATCCCTGAAACAAATAATACATTATATGTTAAAAAAAAATGAAGGGAAAAATGAAGAGGGGTGGAAATAGGGGGGGCAGACAAACCATGAGAGACTATGGACTCTGGGAAACAAACTGAGGGTTCTAGAGGGAGGGGGGGTCGGGGGATGGGTTAGCCTGGTGATGGGTATTAAAGAGGACACGTACTGCATGGAGCACTGGGTGTTATACGCAAACAATGAATCATGGACCACTACATCCAAAACTAATGATGTAATGTATGGTGATTAACATAACATAATAAAATTAAATTAAAAAAAATAAAAATGACTGTTTTAAAACAAACAAAAAACAGAAAGAGACTCATAAATACAGAGACCTGATAGTAGCCAGAGAGAATGGGGCAGGGGAAGGGGCAAAATGGGTGAAGGGGAGAGGGAGGTTTAGGCTTCCAGTTATGGAATGAAGAAGTCACAGGAATAAAAGGTAGAGCCTAGGGAACAACATCAGTGGCCCTAAATAGCATTGCATGGTGGCAGATGGGAGCTACCCTTGTGGGGAGTGGAGCATAATCTATAGACTTGTCTAAACACTATGCTGTACCCCTGAAACTAAAGTAACACTGTATATCAACTATACTTCAATAAAAAAAATAAACTAAAAAATTGATGTTTTTAGTCTCATTATAATAATACCTTTCCTAAGTGACTAGATTCTCAATGGTTTCTCATTTCTTTTTTGGGGGGGGCTTTTGTGGCATGGCTTCTAAAAAGGTTACGTTAGTGAATTAATGTAAGAAAAATTCATAAAGTAGCAAAAGTTATGCTACAACAGGCGAGCAAATGATTCTATCTACTTTTCTATGGATTAGCTTTAAATTGTGAGGAAGGAGGGGTGCCTGGGTGGCTCAGTCGTTAAGCGTCTGCCTTTGGCTCCGGTCATGATCCCCGGGTCCTGGGATTGAGCCTGGCATCAGGCTCCCTGCTCAGCGGGGAGTGTTTCTCCCTCTCCCACTCCCCCCTGCTTGTGTTCCCTTTCTTGCTGTCTCTCCCTCTCTGCCAAATAAATAAATAAAATATTTAAAAAATAAATAAATTGTAAGGAAAGAGATGAAATCTAGAAGAGGAATCCATAAAGAAAAAGAATTTAAAATATTATTGCCTTCTAGAATTCCCTTCTCTCCCTGCCTCCAGTCTCAGCACATAGGATCAAAGATAAGCTGCCTATGGGCTTGCATATAGAAAAATAAAAAATTATTATGACCCAAAAATGAAGGTGAAAATCGAAAAGGGTAGGTGAGAGAGTATGAGGTCAGATCTTCAGCTGAAGTAAGCCCGCCTGATGAAGGAAAGGGTGTGGGGAGAAAGATGCAGTAATTGCGTTGCATTTATCATGTGGTCTTGCTTTTAGAGATGAATAAAAATAAACGATCTTGGGGATAAATTCATTTCTAACAATGAAGAGAGGACTAGAGTAAAGTACGAGAGGAGAAGAAAGATCTTTGGATTCAACTAGTAGTGGCCTGGACACCACAGCGTATGGCTGAAGACCTGATGTTACTGGAAAATATGCCATGTTAACAGTGCCCCAAGACGTATCTTTTCTAAGGGAAAAATACAATGTACTGATAGATCACACGTGAATGGTAAAAGAGGAGGCTAGTGTACTGCTCCTCTGGTCCTCTTTAAGATAATCCCCTCGAAATATAATGCCAGCTCATGTTAGTGAACCTGACCATCGAAGGACAGAATTTTTAAAGACCATATTTGAGATCTAAGAACACTTCTTTTTATTGGGAATGATTTTTGTTTGTGAAACAGTTATGTATAAACCATCAATAATAAAATGTATTATTTTATTAAGTCAAAGTTTGGAGAGAAATCTAATTGCACATTAGCTTATCACTGGAACATCCTCCTGAGGTACGAGGAGACAATATTGTACATTTTTCCTTTCCCACAGCTTTCCACATTGTATGGACTTAATACACAGCCTGTTATTTCTGGAGGGAGGTTAATTTAAAATCACACCCTAGTTTGGATTGCACACCTTACTCTGCTAATCCACAGCTGACTGTTCACAACTTTTGTCACTATGAACATACATAAAGAACTTCCGGAGTCAGATTCCCAAAGGTAACATAAGATTCATGTGAAATATGATGAAGTGAATTCAAAATTAACTCTGGATGGTCCTGAACCCATAAATTAAAAGAAGCGTCTGCTAATCTCTTTTTAATTTAAATTATTTTCTCAAAGAAGCAGGTGAAGACACACTGACCTGGCAAAGAGATTTTTCTGATGCTCTTAAATACTTAAGACAACTGAAAAGAAATAGTGAGTGATGTTGGCTCTTCACTGCTTGACTGAGCACACACAGTGACTTTTTTTCTTTTGTGTATTACAAGCCTCTATCATATTCTGTAAGATTCAACTGATAAGACTTTTCAATAGTTTTCACCATTAATTTGAAAAGAACTTTCTTTTTTCTTTTGCACTCATTCATTCAGTCATTCAACATACATAAATTGAGCACTTGAAGTGTAACGTCAGGTGTTGCAGGACAGGATGATGAGAAAAACCTTGGCCTATCGCATTATCTCTTGCCTTCCCCACAGCCATCTTGCTTCAGCATGTCCTCATCTCCTCATGGCTCAATTTCTTCAAAGCCTTCTAGTTAGTTCTCCTGACACCCAAGTCCCACCCTGTTCAAGATGTATTCTATACTCAGCTGTAGAAAAAGATGCCTTGATCAAGAGTACCCTCTTGGGCGCCTGGGTGCCTCAGTTGGTTAAGTGACTGCCTTCGGCTCAGGTCATGATCCTGGAGTCCCGGGATCGAGTCCCACATCGGGCTCCCTGTTCAGCAGGGAGTCTGCTTCTCCCTCTGACCCTCTTCCCTCTCGTGCTCTCTATCTCTCATTCTCTCTCTCTCAAATAAATAAATAAAATCTTAAAAAAAAAAAAAAGAGTACCCTCTTGTCCATATTGACACAACTACCACCACCACAAATAACAATAATGGTAATTAATAGATGCTATTCTTTGATCTGTTGACTTTGTACACTTCACCAGCTCATTTAATCCTCATCGTGACCATGAAAGGCAAAAATAACATTTTTATTTCAATCGTATCCACAGTTTCTTACTAATGGGGCATATGTGCTGTTGAGTACTGCATACTGATGCTTGAATTAGATTGCACACTCAGTCTCCTCTCCTGTTCCACTTGAATTTCTGCAGGGTCCTTGCTTCTTAACACAGAAACTGCCAAAAACCTGACTTCACACAAATAAGTCTTAAAAAGGAATGTGATGTGATCGAATGTTGAAACTGAACTATCTTGAGGTCAGGCGGTGTTTAACAGATGCTGAGTATCATTGTGTTTCCCTTCGAGCAATTAAAGTACTCTGCCACCCCCGTGTGAGTCTGCGGTGACTTCTCAAGATGCTTCTGTGCACAATTCGGGAAATTTGGTCCTACATAGGAAAGACCCCTCTTCAACATTGCCTTTCTATACTGCTCATTTGGCTCAGAACACATTGTGTTTCACATTTGAATTGTGTGCACAGGTCTCATGTCTGCTCCTGGATCATCTGCTCTGTGAAGCTCAGACCAGCCCTGGCACAGAAGCTGACACACCTTGCATATAGAAAACGTTCAACAGGGGTGCCTGGGTGGCTCAGTCGTTAAGCGTCTGCCTTCAGCTCAGGTCATGATCCTAGGGCCCTGGGATCGAGCCCTGCGTTGGGCTCCCTGCTCAGCAGGAAGCCTGCTTCTCCCTCTACCACTCCCCTGCTTGTGTCCCCTCTCTCACTGTCTCTCTCTGTCAAATAAATAAATAAAATCTAAAAAAAAAGAAAACATTCAACAGTAGTCTATCGAATGAGGGGATTAAAAAATTACACTATGTCCTTATGTAATTTCTCCCCAGTTATTTGAGATGCCTTTAATCTCACCCCATTGAAATTTAAATATATTTTTTGAACAAAGTGTACAGTTGAGAAGTGTTGTTGACTAACTGATGGAGTGCAGAAAAACCAGTGTTTGACTAGGCAGGGAATGACTCTGAAGAGGGCATAGCCTTTCTTAATACTTGTAGTTTACCTACTCTTTTTGGAGCAGCATATCTGCGAGTTACTGTGTTCAAACACATTACATTCTGAGTAAAGAAAAAGGAAAATAATAGTGAAGAATACAGTGCAGGTGAGTGCTTCTTGATGCTGTTAATGCTATATAATGACTATGCCATCAATGACGATATTATCAATGACAGAAGAAAGAAGATTGCTGGTAGAAATTATACTTTGAAAGTAAGTATTTAAGACTAAATCAAATTATGTTTTCCTTTAAGCATCTATAATATTAGTTCTTACAAAGCTCTCTGAGGAAGTATGGAATGGTTCCCATATATGTGTGTGTGTTTCCTTTCCTTCTCTCTCCTTTTTTGAGATTTAATTTTTTAAGTAATCTCTACACCCAACATGGGGCTTGAACTCGCAACCCGGAGATCAAGAGTCCGTATGCTCCACCAAATCAGCCAGCCAGGGACTCCAATCTCTCCTTTTTTTTTTTTTCTTTAAAAAGGCTGGGAGATAGACTCCAAACTGCTTTCTGCCCCCAAAAGTAAACATGCTTCTATTCAGTCAATCAGATTTAGGTCCAATATCATTCAAGACAATCAGGAAGTAACTATTTGTGAAATCTTCTTTCAATGAGTAAAAATGCTGATAGTTACTAGCAACACACACACACACACACACACACACACACACACACACACACGCTGAGCCATTTGTCTACTAAAATTAAAGTGGTAAAAACTAAATAGGGAGATGAGATGAAGAATACAACTAATTTGGGGGAACATTGGGCTAGTTCCCAAGATTTTTCTCTCCTTTTGGTGTCTACTTCCTGACAGACTGGAATTTCTGTCCTAGCACTAGTGAAAGAGGATCATCGCAGTAAATTAATTCACTTTCAGATGAAACAGACTTCAAAGCACAAAGCCAGCCCTGGGACAGAGGAGCCCTTAGTTACCTGCTGTTTCTCTGTCAGCTGAGGTCAGCTCTCCGTTGATTCCATTCTCTTTGGTATCTGAATAGGTGCTCTGTGACCCATGTTCTCCAAAGGCGCCCTCTTCATCCTCCCTGTATGGGAATCCATTGGCACTTCTGACAAGTCCTTCCCCTGCCCCGCCTTGATCCTTAATCTCAGGTGGATGTGGGTGTGCAGATGCCTCTGTTAGTTGAGCTGAGGTCCAGTGAGGTGCCTTTCCTTCATCTTTCCGATCATCTGCCATTTTTCCACGTCCTGTGACCTCTTCTGGGATTGGAATCAGAAAAATGGTAGCCATCAATTTGGGAAAATCTGATCTGATTACTAAGACAGGGAAAACTTATAGCAAACTTAATGGTTAGCTATGGCCAAAAAAATGCATAATAATCCACTGTTATTATCAAGCAAATAATTGTTGTTAATACCTTGGTTTTTAACAGATCTTTTCTGGCCTATCTATTCCTTTAATATATGACCATCATCAATTTATATATATATATATACATATACATGTATATATGTATTTTTTAAACTAGTGTTTGGCATTTAAGGAGATATCTAACTTTCACTGACATATGATATTGACTGTACAGTAGAGTCAAAGAATCCTTCAGGATAGGGAAAACCACAGTATGAGGAAATTGGGTAGAAAAAGATAAGAAAAGAAATGGCTAAGGGGAAATGATGAATTCGGGAAGGTTACTCCAACTACTCTTTTAAAAACACAACTCTCCCCGAATCCTCGAAAAGACAATGTCTAACGTAGTAGTCCTTTCTGTTTCCAAGGTGTTCAGTTCAAACCAGAGGTGGATGTTTTCTTGGATACTGTATATTAAAAGATAGTTTTGACTTAATTTTTCAGCAAACTTTCCTAAACCCTATCTACAGATTAAGAGTATATATAGATATACTAAGATTTTCTCTTAGTATAAATCTTACATAAAGAATAAAAAACAGTATTAGGCCCACATCCTACCTTATAATGTTATTTCACAGCTAAGTCAAATCAGATGTGGAGAAGTTAAATCACTGACATATATCAGGTAGCTGCAAATTATAGTAAAGTTTGGATAAGTCATGGAGTGGGTGTTCTGTACACGTTAAGTGAGTGATAGATATCGCATGGCCTTCACGTCCACGCTAATGCCACTAGGTTTAGAGATGTAGTCAAGAAAAGGTGATTCATCACTCACTTATTGAAAGCTGTTGCCAGCAAGGTAGTCTCACGGATGCCTTATTGTCCCCATAATGAGGATAATGACATAGGCAATGACTGTCTCTGACGGAAACTAAGAACACTTCCCTGTTTTCAAAACCAGTAACTCCAGTAAAAAACTCCAAAAAAGCAAACAGAATTGTATTAAAATAAATCTACTTCCTGTTACTAAACTCTGTTTAGAGATATCACAAATAAATTAAGCCATAAAGAAAGTAAGCTTTCCTACCGGATTCCTAATAAGTATTTGTCTTTTTTTTTTTTTTAATGAATTTCAGTGCTTTCCTCAGGTTCTCATTCTAGTTTTCTATTCATACCAGGTAGATGAGTTAACTCATTTAAACTAATTTGACTACAATACCAAACCTCCCCCCAAATCGCTTTCTATTAGGGTTATATTTATTGTCCCTAAGAACATATTTAAAAAGGATATAAGAGGTTTAGCTTTTAAAACATTGAAGGACTTGTGAATAAACCAAGAAGCCTCCCTATATCACTGACAACGTGTAAAGAACTGGATCCACAGAAGGGTTTCCTCATCCGTAAAGTTAGGACAAAAATGCCTAGTTTACTGTTTGTTATAAAGTGTGAACAGAAAAATATAAAGGGTTCATTCAGCGCAGTCTCAGTCATGCTCAATAAATAGTAGTTACTATCTTTGTTATTGTTATTAGAATGATACTACTAATCACTATATCACAAATCATTATATATAAAATATTTTAAGTAGTTTTCTGGAATTATTGCTATAGGAACAAGAGCCTGAAAACGTGGTGATTACAATAACAAGAGTTACTTG
Organism: Eumetopias jubatus; assembly: GCF_037043125.1. Lineage (NCBI taxonomy): Eukaryota > Metazoa > Chordata > Mammalia > Carnivora > Otariidae > Eumetopias > Eumetopias jubatus. The sequence continues at coordinate 27,566,931 of NW_028274809.1, forward strand.
CAAATCTGTCTCCAGATATTATATAGGACTGAAAGAATGTTCCAAGGCAGACATGGCAAATGTCTAATGGACTGAAGAAATGCCTAGATTCCAACTGTGACCTTCGTATTTGAGACCCTGGCTCAGCATCCTTCTCTTTACATGCCTTTGTTTCTTTACAATTCTTTTCTGAAAATAGCTTAATTAGAACTTCCATATTTTTACATTGTCCAATCTGTTTTGCACGCAGAGTGAATACTTGTAAATAGGAAGTTTCCCCAAAAGAAGTATATTCCTTGTTAATGTCACTTTTAAAAAAAATTACCGGGTTTTAATTTTAGAACACTTTTATATTTACCGAAATATTAAGCAGATAGTACAGAGTTCCCATGCACCCCTGTTTCTAACAATTTCCTGTTACTAAATACCTCAGTATGGTACATTAGTTATAATTAATTAGAAAATATTAATACATTATTATTAACTCAAGTCCATAGTTTACTTAGATTACCTTAATTTTAGCAATTTCCTTTTTTTGGTTATTCCAGAATTCCATCCTGCAAACATTAACATTTCTTTTCATGTCTCTTTAGGTTTCCCTTGGCTGTGAGAATTTCTCAGACTTTCCTCGTTTTTGATGACCTTGTAAAATACTGGTCAGGTATAGATAGAATAATTCCTCCATTGAAATGTGTCCGATTTTTTTCATGATTAGTTTTGGGTTATGTGTTTTGGGGAGGAAGACTGTCAGTGCTAAAATGCTCAAATAAGCTTGAGAAATGCTGAGTTATAGGGGCATATATAACTTGAGCTTTCTGAGAGCTTTTGATACGCTACTGGAATTTTGGAATCACAGGGAGGGGCAGTGACGTCCAAAGCATTCCAACCAATGGGCCATAGAAAACTTTTTCTGATGCTGTATTTATTAACATGTCCAAAAGGATTTGGGAAATGCTTAGGTTTGCATTTTAGCCTTTGTTTAAAGCTGAGCGCTGTGAATTGTGTAAGACTGTTGTTGAATCACAGACCTGTACTTCTGAAACAAATAATACATTATATGTTAAAAAAAAAAAAGAAGATAGTAGGAAGGGAAAAATGAAGGGGGGGATTGGAGGGGGAGACGCACCATGAGAGACTGGACTCTGAGAAACAGACTGAGGGTTCTAGAGTGGAGGGAGGTGGGGGGATGGGTTAGCCTGGTGATGGGTATTTAAGAGGGCACGTATTGAATGGAGCATTGGGTGTTATACGCAAACAATGAATCATGGAACACTACATCAAAAACTAATGATGTAATGTATGGTGATTAACATAACAAAATAAAATTAAAAAAAAAAGCTGAGATTCTCAGATCTTCACAGTAAATAAAACAATATAAATACCCAAACTCCCAGTCCCACCCCCCTCCCCAGGGCTCTCTGGAAAAGATTTGTCAGTGACAAAAAATCCTCACCTTGGACCTAAAAAAAACCAATGCCTGACTGGGGAAGAGTATCACTCGGTAAACATCCACTTAAAATGTTAGGATGCTTTGTTTTCAAGATACCAGGCATTTAAAACGTAAACTCTTTAATGGTCAATGCTTTACAGTTTTGGATTCTTTCTTCTCAATTAATCAATAAAAGCTCATTTTGGAAAAATGAAGAGCTAGCTGGCCACGCTGCTTTAATTAATATCAGAGGCACCAATACAGTGCATTAATTAAATAAAGTGCATCACCTGACTTCCTGATAAGACTATTCAAATAATACACTTTAAAATACTTGCAGATTAATCAGATAACACTTTCTAATTTGTTGGGTATTAGAAATGTACATAGGCTGACCGTGTGTGAAGTGAAAAACATTTGAGGAGATCTTAGGCTATAATCAGCACTGCTCAAAACTACTTTGACAGAAAATGCGATTTGGAAAGATTTTCATCTGCTCTACTGAAAAGCTGCTGGAATCAAAGGAGACACTTTTTGGCCACACTCACTTATAATCAAAACATGGTACCATTAAAATACCACCCACTCATGGTAAATTTCACTTAAATTCCTAATCAGTGTTTTGGGATCATAGATTATCTCCATTCTTCACAATGTTATTACAATATAGTTACAAGTGATCACAGCGTCCTTTAATTTCTTCTTCCTGATGTACAATATTACTTTTATCTGAATCTCCCTGAAAACTGTGAATATAATATTAAAGAAGATAAGAAAGCTGAGCTAAACTCCAATCCCCTTCAAATCTATAAAAGGAAACTTGTGAGGGACCAGGAATCGGAACATTCCATTCCTACTGTGTAATGTTGGGAAACTTTCCATATCATAAAAGATCATATCATATCATAAAAGATCACAGATCCTAACTGCTTCTAACAGCTGAACAGCTGGGCGGGGGGATCTACCACACAATCATCTGGTTTGATTATTAAACTGAAAAGCTACCTGAATTCTTCCTTCTACCTCCCTTCCAAAAGTCTAGTTTGATAATGTGGGCAAGAAAATTATTAAGTTGAAAAGAAATGTACTAAGTCCAAGACACTGATTTCCAATTCATAAAAATTTGCCATGGGAATCCTACCTGGAAGCGCTAAACACAAATGCCAGTATTAATGGGGATACAGCTACTGGTAATATGGGTTTTTAAAAAAGAGATCCGAGAGGTTCAAATTTCACATTATATCAGAATGAGCTATCTCACTTGATTTGATCATGTCATTGCTATTATACTGCATATTGCAGGGCCCCAGTGTTTGTCTCAATTAAGATACACAGTTTGAAAGAAAGCTGAGAGAATATCTTGTGCCACCAGAAATGTCAGTCATGGACTTGAGTGGTAAGTTTCAATCTTTGCTACCCTTTTATTTTTTAAGATTTTATTTATTCATTTTATTTTAGAGAGAGAGAGTGCGGGCAGGGGGAGGAGCAGAGGGGGAGGGAGAGATAATCTCAAGCAGACTCTACACTGAGTGAGGAGTGTACTCGGGACTTGATCCCAGGACCCAGGGATCACCACCCTAGCTGAAACCAAGAGTTTAACTGACTGAGCCACCCAGACATCCTCTACCCTTTTTTATTTAACCATTTCCTCTTGATATTTGAAAGTTATCTAAGACCAGACTTATTTCTTCTTTCATCAAAATTCCAGTTTTTAAAATTCCAGTTCTTAAAATCCTAGCTTTTTCCCTCAATAAACCTTAGGTCTGTTCTCTCAAGCTAATGTTCCTTGGCAAAAGCACGCAAGCTTTCATCCCAGCTGTTGAACCACTGATCATGGCTACACTCCATTTCTTTGATGACTAGTTATAAAAAAAAAATGTAAGATTCATTAGTATTTGGCAAGCTGTCATTAACTTTTGATTCTAAGGATATGAGCCAAATGATGTGACTTGGCATTGATTAGATTTCTAACCTTTTGAAGATTCAAAGTATATCACCTTATATTAAAACCAGAATGAAAACAGTCTTTCTACAGATTAAATTCCCAGTTGAAATGGTATATAGTTAATTCCTTGTCTATTTATTTATGTAAAATTATTCAATTTTGTTCTGAGGTAGATGGGATGCATAGATGTTTAATGCTGCTGAGTAAAATAACTACTTTTCCTCATATTGAGTAGAAGGTTTTAGTACCATGAATCAGGAGCCTTATAAGTAGTGAAATCTCTTGGATAATTATAGTTAAGAAATCCCAAGAAAGAGAAGAAATATACAAGTAAAAGAGTGGAAGGAACAACAACAACAAAAAGGAACAGAAAAAAATTAAATAACTAACTTCACATAAAACATGTCTATATGGCAAAACAGTTCATGGTTTGGGATAGATAAATTCCAATTTTTTAATTACTTAACAAATAGAAATTTATATCTAATATGATAATTAACATAGGCTCATGGAGATACATTTTGTAGCTTACGGATGGGTGTATCAGTCAGCACCACTATTATTTATCAGAATTCTAGAATACTGATTGCAATATCAATAATTAGATTTCTCCTGTATTGAGATTCTATTGTATTTAAATGTATCTGCTTTTCCAACTGTCCAGGCCTAAGACTGTAATGCTCTGTTTCAAAACTCTGGGAATTTACTTGAGTATCTATCCAGATACTTACATGAATTCATATATATCTATATAGCTATTTTTTTCTGTGAGAAAAAATTTGGACTTTCTCATAGGCAAACCAAAAGTATGCCTCTAATTCTGTAAAACCACTCTTGAAAACACTACCTTTTGTGATATGATTGTCCCTTGCACAAGGATATTCACAATAAATTAATTTATATTGGAATTTAGAAATAGGATATGTATTTTGCCAATTTTTGATATTTCTTAGACAATCAAGTAATGTATCACTTCCCACATCTTCCTTTAATTACTAGGAACTTTAATGCTTAGCTGCAGTATTTACCTCATTCTAAGACTCTGGTACTATGTTCTGTTTCTTATTTTATATATAATTTAACTGTAAAATTTATCAAATCTTTTCTGAAGTCAGGCAGAATATATAATAAATAATAACTATCCCTATTGCCTTTTAACAATTTAAGGTATCACTCTTTTAAGAAAATTATATATTATTATTTAGCACACAGTAGCTCTCATGTTATCCCTCATGTATGTAAAGTGAATAAAATACAAAATAGACTTAAATTTTTTCCACACAAAACATTTATAAGACCTTACTTAATATCCTAGATCTTTCCGATAGCTAATAGGTTAACAAACTGTCATGGCGAATGTGACTTCTTGGGAAATCTAACATTACTTAGTTTTTTAAAAAAACAGTATTTCTCTCACTCTCTCTTTTTTAAAAAGATTTTATTTATCTGAGAGAGAGCGAGCACAAGTGGATGGAGGGGTGGAGGGGCAGAGGGAGAGGGAGAAACAGACTCCCCACTGATCAGGGAGCCTGATGTGGGGCCTGATCCCAGGACCCTGGCATCATGACCTGAGTCAAAGGCAGACACTTAACCAACTGAGCCACCCACACAACCCATAAAAATAGTATTTCTCTTTTATCTATCTTCCCTAGAATACTCTTTTAATTACCATTCAAGCAAATGTTGCTAATAAGTGAATTGTAACTTTAAAATGACAAGTGACTTATTATTGAGGTGGCCAAAAACCACACTTTTGTTGGTTCTCCCTAATGGTTTAATATGTGCACATTAAAACTTAATGCATTCAAAGACTGGTTTAAAAAGAAGCATTTTCATCTGGACTTCCATCTATCATTGGACTACTGGAATATGGGACTACTGAAATATTGTCCATGCAAAAAAAGTTTGATTAAACTCTCATAGTTCCTATACTTTTTGTTCTTTAGAGCAAGTACCACATAGATATATTTATTATAAGTGCACATTAAAACTTAATGCATTTAAAGGCTGGTTTAAAAAGAGAAGTATTTTCATACTTCTATCATTGGAATACTGGAATATTGTACTACCGGAATACTGAACATGCAAAAAAAAAGTCTGATTAAACTCTGATAATTCCTATACTTTCTGTTCTTTAGAGCAAGTAGCACATAGATATATTTATTTAGCATATCAAACAAAAGTTCCTGAGTGCATATGCCCAGAGGACTTGCAGATAGGAGAAAATAAGGTACAACTGTACATTTCTCCACAATTTTAAAAAGTAGGCAGAAATATCTAGAAGAAAATGTCCCTGACAGTTCTATTGTCTTCCTGAGCTACAGATGAATTTCTTTTCTCAGGGCTAAAGACGCAAAGCAGAAACACATTGTACTAAAAAAAGAAACCATTTTCTGATTTTCTACCTACTTAGTTGGAGGTTTTCATATTTCTCTTTCAAAGTCTGAAAAGGATCATGCATAAGTAAAATGCACACAATTAACACATGATAGTAATATATAAACTGGCCAAAATGTCACTTAGTCTTCAGATGGGTTTCAAATATTTGTTGACTGTTGAATGAATTAATCATCAATCCCCTACCTCAAGATAAACACATGGAAAAACGTTCTGACAGCTATGGATGTTTGGCCAACACTAGCTCACTGGGTGAGAAGAGAATGGTTTTGAATCTAATTTTCAGGCATGGTAACTTTGGACTCAAATTCTAACTCCAGGTGTTCCTGGTGATCTAGTGGTTAGGATTTGACCTTCTCTCGAGTTCTAACTCCATTGAAGGATGTATAAAAAATGATACCAAGTGCAATGAAAAACTAGACCTGAGTAAGACCTAGTATACATAACAGAGACCATGAGACATGTAGGTTTAGAAATATCTTTAAGATAAACTATTTTATCCCATTTCAGAAAAGGAGTACTTAAACCACGAAACTGACGCAGTCTTTGGCAATCATCCGTTCCAATGTACCTTGAAGTGTTTTCAGCCAATTGCCTCTGATACTGATCTAATAAAGCAGAATTTCTGGAAATGGGGGTTAGAAATCGGTTTTACAAGTTCAACAGGTGATTCTGATATGCTAAAATTTTGGAGACTCATGCTTTCAGGAAAGCCTGCTGCACAGGATTTCAGAAAAGAACAGGGAGTGATAGAAATACACACACAAAACAACCTATAGAATGACTGGAGTAAAAGGTTAAGACAATAATCTTGATAGGTCACGTGGTGATTCTCACAAACAGAGGCTGAAGCTTTCACTTCCTCAGTCTAGTACATTTATGAGGAGGCAATCGGGCCCAATCACAGGACTGACTATTTTTAGTCAGCTTCCTGGGACTACACCAGTTTTCTGTTGTGTCTAATCCTCCTAACTTGAGGGAGGCAAAAATATCTCAGAAGAATAGTTAAAATTACCCATTGTTTGTGGTAAAATCTACTTTGTATTTTGAAAGCAGTAACTTGTCCTCAGTCTATCCACATCTTCAAATTGTCTTTAGAATATTTATTTTAGGGCGCCTGGGTGGCTCAGTTGGTTAAGCGACTGCCTTCGGCTCAGGTCATGATCCTGGAGTCCCGGGATCGAGTCCCACATCAGGCTTCCTGCCAGCAGGGAGTCTGCTTCTCCCTCTGACCCTCTTCCCTCTCATGCTTTCTATCTCTCATTCTCTCTCTCTCTCAAATAAATAAATAAAATCTTAAAAAAAAAAAAAAGAATATTTATTTTAGATACTCCTTGGCATTCAATAATGGTTTAGGACAAAAGCACATTTGCTTAAAATATTTTGAATCCAGTTATAATTTTCTTTATCCACTAGACCATTTTAGAAATGGATGTAGGGTAATAAACATGTTGTGAATATATAATATTCTGAACTGGCAAAGTTCTCAAGGAAGTAATTGAATGTTTTAATATCTAGATAATTTAGATACATGCTGAAAATGGCATTTAGTAGAGTAGAACTTTTTCTCTCAGGATTCCCATATAACCACAAACCTCACTGTTTTTCTTTGGATTACAATATTAAAAAGATCACAAAGCTCAGAAATAGTCACTGATTATAGTTATTACTAGGCAACACTAAATACTCTCAAAAATTGGCAAAAGGGGAAACAATGAAAACTTGGAAAATCTAAAGGAAAAATACACTCCGTGCCAGATAGGCATGTCTCCATTTTTATAATGCTCTTGGCACAGATGGTTCTAGAATGTTTTCTATGATATGTTCTGCCCTGTCATCATGTAATGTACCAATTCAATAAAAACACTGGCATTGTAATTTTGTACTGCTACATATCCAAGAATGAACAAAAGAGTAAAACAACCAGTTATATAATACAATTAATGAATACTGTTTCCCTTTTCCATGTAGGCTCAATTACGCTTTATGTTATTACTATCCATACCAGTACAGCAAAACAGAAACTTCTGTTTTGGCCCCTAACAGTATTAGAAATTTATGTAGAATCCACATCTTTGCTTACAAATGCTGAGTTCAAAGCTTAAATAGTTGTTGATGAACTGACTTTAACCTTCTATCCCTTCTCTTTGTCTTCCATGGAAAACTGAGGAAAAAGTTCTTGCTGACATGAGAAAGTTATAAGTTGAGAATCCAGATACTTGTTTCATGTCTTCTCTGTTCTTTTCAGGCTGACTATAAAATACCTCTAAGGATGATTCATTCTTCATTACACACCATGACTAATAAATAATTTGTATGAAGAGAGGTGATGGCTGCATAATTATTTCTCATGACATTGAACACAGAGTACAAAACCCAGTGTTAGGTTATTGGTGGAATTGTATAAAAGATAGAAATAAAGCACAATCCCAGGCAAGTCGGAAGTGCTCAGTAAACTCTACCTATTATTTGTTACTTATGCCTTTTATTTGAACATTTTTAGCAGTAGGATCCAGTGCGTGGTTTGTTCCGTATTGAAAAACTGAGGCCAGAGAGAGTAAATTATTTGACCAGGTTAGACATTGTTAGGTAAATCTGGAAGGAGAAGCCAAATCCACTAATATCCATATCATCGTTTGCTCTGAACTAGCAAAGTTCTCAAGGAAGACCCAAGTAGTGAGACTAGCAGGATGGGTTGCAACTAGAAAGACCAATCCAGAAAAATACTGATTTCATAAGCCTGTTCCATCGATAACAATCTAGCATACTGAACTGGGTAAGACACTTTATGTGAACGTGGTGTACAACCTCTGTTTCATACTCTACGTTATTTCTGATTCACAGTATATAGAAGGCTAATACACATCAGAAATAAATACTGCTTAAAATGCTCTAAAGCTTTAGCCTTTACTGATGATATTTAGCTAAGGATCAGCACTTAGGTACTGAGATATGGTGAGATAAATAATAGATTTCCAACCAGAAAATTAGGGTTGGAATCCTGGCTCCCCCACTTACTAGGTTTGTAAACTTAGGCATGGCACTAAACCCAAGTGCTAGTTTCACAAGCATGAAACAAACTACAAAGTATTGAACAAATACATTTTGATCCTTACATTAATATTTTTCTTTTCTATACAAGGAGAGATTCAGTGATAATAATTGCACTGAAGATTTCTTTAAATAAGCATGAATTAAAGCATCAGGGAAATTGTAATTTGGATTTTAGACAATGATTTTGTCTTAAATTTTTTCCAGTTTGAAATCTGATTTTAGACATGTCAGACAAATCTCTTTTGGGTACCAATTCCAAGTGTCTCTGGAATTACAGACATTCCCAAGAAAAAATTAGATCTAAGTATTTACTTGTACTACCATGTATGTAGTAAAGATCCTTTAGTTCCAGACACCTAAGATCCACATATTAGGAAGGCACTGGCTGGGTGTTCAAATGGCTATGATCTAAAAACAATGACCAGTACCTGAGGGAAAGATGCTTCAGAGATTCTTTGTAGGAGTGGGAACAGAGCCATGACTTAGGAAAACTTGAAGGCTGTGTTATATATCACAAAATAAATTATTAGAATTGAAAACAAAAACCAACCAAACAAAAGCCAAAATGCTGGAGAAGAAAATGGTCATCATGAAAAGAAAATAAATGGAGGATGGAGAATTGGAAGTGAAGGAGGTATAGAAAGATATAAGCAAAAATTAATGACTTTATGGTTTTCCATAAAAGGAATCTGCTTTCAGCTGTTTAAGACAGAAGGAAGGATGAAGACCTGGGGAATTTTGAACAAGATATCATTTATCCTGCTTCCTAATACTTTATCTGATCTACTCAGTTCCTTTATCTTTGATGAACAATTCTCCTTCCACAATGCAGGCCATGTGATGCTGCCTCTAACCTGTTTAGATTAAAAGCTTATGCCAGATACTGTAAGTATTTGGACTTGCCATATAATGTCATAGAATTTATCTGTATTTCTTTGAACCTAATGCACTCCTTGACAGTGATGTCTTTAAGCAAAAGCCAAAAGTCCACCCTATTATGACTATTATAGAATCAATTGTAGTTTTGACTGATGGAACAATGGCTTATATGGCTGCTAAAATGCTTTTCAATTCTAAGATTACAAATCTTAATTCATTAAACAAGTAACTGAAAGCTGTCTCTAAAACATTAATAGAAAGGCTCTATGTAACAGGCAATAAGGAATGGATGCATTGAAGATATAAGAAAAATATACAGCCCTTTTGCTAAAGGATCTCACAGACAAACCAACAACAAAAATACAGCATGGTACATGCCGATAAGACAGGAAGCTGTATCCGGGAAAGTCAAGATGTCGTCCAGACAAGCATCTCCCTTTGTCCCCGCCCCAGCTTCCAGGTATTCAGAGCGAGCTGCACTCCTCCCATCCCCACAGCAGGGACCACTGGATGACAGGGTTTCTTGGACAAATTCCCTTTTTCTGGCTCCACGGTATGTGGTAGGGACTTTGAGGCAGGTCCTGGGGGGGTGGGTGGAGAACCTCTTTCTTGTGGCTTTTGCCCCACTTTTATCAAAGAGTGTTTCTAACCTGGAAGGGAACATAACTGTCCCATTTCATAAAAGGGAAAACTGAGGCACCAAGGAGCAGGCCTTTGGACATGGTTCTTGCAGCTTCCATCTGAGCCACCTCAGGGTCCCAGAACTCCTACCATCCTCTCGTCACTCTCTGGCCTAAGACAGGGTCAGAATGTGTGAACCGCCCCCAGTAAAATGTTTCACAAAGGAAAAAAAAAAAAAGATAGGAAGTTGTAGAGGGACATGAACAGCCCCTTCCAGGAGGAAGTAACACGTGAGCTGAGTTTGAAGGACAGGTAGGTGCTGGCCAAAGGAAAGGGGGGAATCTGTATAGGAAGAATGAGCACGGAGGATCACATCTCATTTTTTAAGACTCAGCCTAGGCATCACTTTGGCATCCTGAAACTCCAGTTTCCACTTTGTGTTGAATGCTCCTCCCTATTTTGTCTCCTTCAGGAGGCTGTGAGCTCCTGGAGAGAGGGCTGTGTTTAATTCACCTCTGCACCTCCAGCACCTAGTACAGCGTGGGGCACAAAGTAGGCTCAACAACAAATGTTTACTAAACAAATGAATGAGGAACATGTGTGAAGCCCATGATTGTTCACTATGGTCCAGAAGTGAAGTGGGACATGGGGAAATGAGCCCGAGAAGAAGACAATGGCGGAATTGTCAAAGGAGGTGGGAAGCCATGCCTAGCTTCTGTCCGAAAGGCCACAGAACACCCATGAAAGCTGTGAGAGAAAGGAGTGACATAACCAAGCATATTTTGTAAAATGACTGATCCTGCAGTGGTACTCGAAGTGAATTGGAAGGAGGCATGAATATAGATAAAACATCCCTTAGACACAGTCCCTTTAGGAAAGGAGCCTGTAGGCCTGGACTGTGCTAATGTGACTGGGATTCAAGTGAGAGCCTGGATTCTATGTTCAAAATCTTAATTAATGAAAAGAAACCATACTCTATTCTTTTAACAAAATGCCTTATCAAGTTTCTCTATTTTATGTATCATCTACCTACTTACATCCATCTGTTTGTTCTAAGAAGGGGAATGATAAAAATACTGTTTTATGCCATTTTGAAAGAAATTTACTTTATTTTCTTTCTTTCAAAAAGATTTTATTTATTTATTTGACAGCGAGAGAAAATGAGAGAGCACAAGCAGGGAGGATGGCAGAGGGAGAGGGAGAAGCAGGCTCCCAGATGTGGGGCTTGATCCCAGGACCCTGGGATCCTGACCTGAGCTGAAGGCAGATGCTTAACTGACTGAGCCACCCAGGCTCCCCTACCTTATTTTCTTGATTTCGGTTTGTAGTTCATTCAGCTAATACCTCTGAAGAGCTCTTTTTCATTGAACTATACAGTGTTAGAGAATATTTCACTTGATTTTTGATGTGCAATGTAAGATTGAATTGCTAATATTATTGCCCCCCCCCCCCTTTTGAGATGTTACAGCAGGTTACAGAGACACACGAGTCTGGTCAGGTCTGCATTCATCTGATCAGATATTCAAACAAAAAAATGAAGAATGTTGAGAAAAAGTCAGAGCCCACACGACTGAAGATCTAGATTTTTCCTTGAGAGGCACTGTTTATAATAAACTACTTTAATGAGTATGTAGTGAGCCTTCATCTAATTTTCAGATCATTATCAATCATCAATCGTTTTACTATGCTTTCTGGTATCTTATTCAATCAACATTTATTGAATACCAGCTTTATACCAGAAATCGTGTTAGGCATTTGGAATACAACGATGATTAAGTTATGGATTCTGACCACAAGCAGTTGAGGAAGGCAGATATGGGTGAAAAATATAGGTTACAGATAACACAGTAAATGCAGTGAGAGAGGACATAGCAGGTGCTATGTGAATATAAACCTTCTGAGTCATATGTATTTAAAAAGAAAAAAATGGAAGAATACAAAATATTTGCATTACATGCATTCTAAAGTATATTAACCGTCTATATTCATGGAGAGCCCCACATCTAGTTAATATTAATTTTCTTCTAAAGAAAAGTAAACTATAAGTCATATAAGAAGTGTGAGTCATACACAGAAGATCAATTTCTCCTTTCTTTTTTTTTTTTCCTTTCTCTTGGATTTCAGGCAGCCCGTGTGCTATGTCGTGCTATGCCACTGCTATAGCTGTGATGGTGACTTGGGGGGACTCTATGTTGAAAATAGCCTTGTTTGCTCCATCAGTTGAGCTGGGTCTCATCATTTGGAATTCCCTCCTAACTCAGGTCTGACCCAACTGTCTTCATATACTGTTTGACTTCTCTCTCTGAGCAGACATACCTTTGTGTACCCTGGAGTGAACTCTAGAAATCAGGTCAATCTTTATGGCTTGTTATTTGTATTCTGCCCAACTTCTGGAGTGATATGAAGTGACATAAATTCGCTAAATCCTCCAGGACTGAAATGTATGTATTTGTCTATGTTTATGAGAAGGTAAAAGATGGATCTGGAAAAAATACTCAAGTCAACAAATATCCACAATGATAAATTTTTCTAAAAAGACAATATATTCCAGGTTTATATGTGAAGGTCTTAATGTAGGCACACATGTGGCAATATTATATGGTGGGCCCATAGGTAAAACATTTTGGTATAAAAATTGACTTATCATGGGCAAGTCAGGCAAATAGCAGACTTAACATTGGCCAAGAGCAAATAAAAACATGATTTGAAATGTAAAAAATGTTAAATTCATTTTAAAATGAAACACATTTCTAGGAAAATCACAAAATTTTGGAAATATATTAAATTTTTAATATGTTAATTGTGCTTACTTTTAATTTAAATCCAATACATTTTTAACGTGATAAAGGATAGGAACTTTATGTTTTTTTTAATGGCAGTAGGAGGAGAGAAATGGGGACAGATAGGGCTGTGGAGAAATCTCTGGACAGGCTAGCGGTGTTACTGGTGGTAACATCTCTGAAAAAGAAAAGGTCACTATGGACTGCTCCTCACCTTCCTGGGTTTCCAGATGAACTGAGGCAAGAAGAGCATGACAGCAGTAAATGTGCTTCATTTAGGTAGGTTCTGTCTGAGCTTTCCTTTGGCACTTTGTAATTTTTAGATTTTTGATATATAAGTCCAAGAAGTCACCTGAATATTTTTATAGAAGCAATGAATAGGAACATCTGGAGAATCTTCCTGTCTCTGCCAGTGTTAATCTCTGAAACTATTTTTTGAAATTCTTTTCAATCCCATGCTGAAGAACTTGGGCACCAGAAGTAAATATATAGACTAAGAAATGGCTTCTCAACAATGGAAAAGCATATGGACTATTTCTACATGGTCTTTTTAAAGGCTGTATATCAAGTCTTTGGTTCAAAACAAAGAAAAAAATCACAAAATCTACTTAAGGTTTCTCAAAATGTTTAAACATTGATAAGTAAAATGAAAAATGTTTTTCTTATGATTTATGAAAGCCTATAAAGAATGTGATGTACTATTATCAAAGAGAAATGTTAAGATATAGCTTCAGATTAGAGAGGGTGGGCATAAGACTTTTACAGCATGGCTCATAGATCTCCATTTGGCCAAACCAAGTACTAGTAGACCACTCATCTACACTTAGGGCCAGTTCATTCTATCTATCTATCTATCTATCTATCTATCTATCTATCTATCTATCTAAAATATTTATTTGAGAGAGAGAGAGAAAGAGAATCTCAAGCAGACTGCCCACTGAGCACAGAGCCTGACATGGGACTTGACAAGGGGCTTGATCTCATGACCTTGAGATTATGACCTGAGCCAAAAGCAAGAGCTGGATGCTTAACTGACTGAGCCATCCAGGTACGCTGAGGGCCAGTTCTCTTGATCCTAGATGAGACTATTGAAAAATGTGTGACAGAAATAGATGGAAAAAGCAATATTTTTACCCAACAAAGTATGGGACCAAAAGATTTGCTTCTTTGACTTTTTCAAATTTTTTTTTTTTTTTTAGCTAAAATAGGAGGTTAATCAAAGAGAGGAAATTCTCCAAATTCAAGTTAGGAATTTCAGAGTTGAGCTATGTAAAAAATGTGAACTCAAGACGGAATCAAGAAACTCAGTGATATAAAAATGTTCTACATAACCGCTTTTCTCCAAGAAAATGGCTATAAACAATCATTCTTTACCATGACATGAGATCCGTATTTCCAGTGGACATTTTGGCTGAGAATTTCTAAGTAGCAAGATTTAATTTCATCTTTTTTTAACCTTTTTCTCTCTTTGTTTTAACTGAAAAAATAAATTAGAATTAAATATTACAACTAAAACTATATCCCATGTCTGGCTTTTTAATCTAAGACAAAAGGAAACAAACATTTCAGTTAAACATAAGTATTTTCTTGGTAAACTCAGGATAATAGAAATTATGAGACAAAGTCACATCTCCTTTGAGAAACCATAGCCCTGAAATGTAAAGGAAACCAACATTTCTTAGGAAAGAATAAAATCTTTCAGGAATACTTTACAAATAAGACAGAGACTACCTCCCTCATCCTTATCTACAAGAAAATAAAAAGTGAGGGCAAGTACCTTAAGCATGGGCCATAAAAGAGAGAAACATGAGATAAGAAAATTTTCTCCTCTGATGGTGAAATTTAACAATATGTATTGAACACCTATTATGTCATAGGCATGGTTCTAGATGCTGAGGATATGCAAATACTATCAAGACTCACTTTTGGTCTTCAGGAGCCACTGATAGAAACTACATGTTTTTAGGTGACAATACGATATATGCTTTAATATAGGTATAAAAGGAGTTTTTAGGTGACAATACGATATATGCTTTAATAGAGGTATAAAAGGAGTTAATGGAAGTTACTAAGAAATCAGAAATCAGAAATCAGAAATTCATGGGAGGCTTCAGAATGACAAACTTGCTTTCAATGTTATATTCATGGTGGCAAGGGCATAATTCTACACACAAAAACAACAATGCAGAGATGTGCAGAGATGTGGTGAGAGAGCTGGAAATGTGCTGGAAAACAAGGATGTTTGGGGATGCCAGAAACAAGTGTAGTAGAAGATGCTGCCAATAGAGGCAAGCATCTAGATGATGAGATACCCTGCTTGTCAGGCTGTGCAGTATAACTTGTATTGTTATTAATGGCATACCACTGAGAAACTTTGAACATATGCTGATAAAATGAGTCAGAGAAAGGGTGGCAGAAAGTTATGATCAGAAAGAGGAAAAGTAGATAGATGGTCAATAATGCAATAATTAATGAATGAGCAATTAAGAGTTTGAATGAAGGTAGCAGTGGAATTGGAGATGGGGGAAGATACAAGATATTTATATTGACACACGGGGGGGGTCTCAAAATGCCACAGGTCATACAAAATTCCTATCCTCTTGAAAGTCACATTTTAATGAGGTGATTGTACAGTAACCCAAACCCTAATTAAAATATAAAATGTTATATTTCATATAAGAATATTAACTTTATTTTCATGCTAAATTACTAAATTTAATATATTTAATCTAAAATTGAACATGAGAAGAAGACAGTAAGGCAAGAGGAAGGCACTATTTTCGATAGGATGGTCAGAGAAGCATCTCCGAGGAGGTGAAGTCCAAGAAAATGCAAACGCTGCTCAGGGTGCTTTTTAAAACAAAGTTTCCTTTAGAATTCTTAGGTTCCAAGAACAAGACCAACTTTGATTGTAAACACATGCTGAAAAGGACTACAAGAAGTAAAAACAAGAAGGTGTACACACTGCTTCCCAGTGGCAAGAACTTTCTAGTATCACAGCAGTCTGTTCTGGAAAAAGGTCTTTTTGATTGTTTTGGTCCTTTGCTTTTTATTCAGGATTGATTACGACCAGATTTTTCCTAGAGCTCTGTTCACAATGGTTTTAAATGACTCAAGCTTTGGCACCCCCTCACTAAAGTATTTGCTTTAGTGAATTCTAAATTTCTCTTACAGAGTCTGCAACTGTCTCACACTCAAATTGCCTTCTGCAGTAATTACTGAGCACATGGTACAACTGGAGTCCTTGACATTCATAAAAAAAAAAAAGTGCAGGGGGTGGGTGAGAAGGGAAAAAGAGTAAAAAAAAAAAATTATCGCAAGAAATTAGCAGGTTTAAGTAAATCATTCTACTTCTCAGGAAAAAAGATCTGACAGAGACACGGAAGGAATCAGCCTCCGGGTTCCGCCATGTTGGATTTTTGTTCATCATTTCCCATTCTTCCCACACAGGCTTAAACCTCAGACTACCTTTCTTTCTACGCTTGTAGAAAAGGCCAGTTTTATTAGGGTTTCTTCATTTTTAACTGCTCTCTGATGCCATGAGAACCTGATTAAATTGCTACCTATTCTCAAAGGGGAAAAGGAGTTTTAACCTTCCAGGGAAAACCAGTGATCATACCTTTACTGCAATGTAGTATTTTCACACACCCAACCATTCCATAGTCACAGGAAACTGAAACTCCATGACAGAATTGTTTAGCAGATAAGTTGATTTTATAGAATATTTAGCTGATAGAATGGCTTTTATGCAACACTGTGCCACAATATTCCACTCATAAAAAAATAGATGCACTACTACCCTTCATATAAATAGCAATATTTACTCCAAATAAATACATGGAACAAATACAAAATATACTATGAGGCTTATACATGATTATTTGTGAGTTCATCAAAACATAAAAATTCTTTAAAAATTTTTGCAAAAGTACAAACTGTGGGTTTTTCCCCCTCAATATTTTACCTTTACTCATTATTTTTCTTTAAAAGGGAACATCCTTCTTTGGTTCAAAATGAGTTTTGACTATCCCAATCATGTCTTTTTATAATGAATTTTAGAAATTCATTAAAGTACAAGCACTTATTTTGTTCCCCAATGAAGCTTTCTTCATCTATTAATTAATCAACTGATTCACTTAACAAGAAGTTATTGAAAAGGACGCCTGGGTGGCTCAGTCGGTTAAACGTCTGCCTTCGGCTCAGGTCATAATCCCAGGGTTCCAGGACCGAGTCCCACATCGGGCTCTTAGCTCAGTGGGGAGTCTGCTCCTCCCTCTGACCCTCCCTCCTCTTGTGCTCTCTCTCTCTCAAATAAATAAACAAAATCTTAAAAAAAAAAAGAAGTTATTGAAAAAAACTAAGCGGTTTTGGGCACTATGCTTTTTTTGCCATTATATAATGCTTATTTCTATAGGGAAGGTTTAAAAAAATACCTTATTTGTGTAGTACTGTAAAAATTAACTTTGATAAACTGATATATCAAATACATTTACTATTTTAACATGGTACTGAGATTATGATTCACAGTTTTGTTTCTATGGTATGATTGGCATCTACTCTCACCAGGGTTTGAGTTATTTGATCCAAATGTTCAAACATATTATACTGGCGACAGATTTTACTTTGGTATCAGAGACTGCTAGCAGTTCATCAGAATCTCTTTCTTCTTTTTCCTGAGCACACAGCAGGAGTATATTTCCTATCTAATCTTACAGTTAGGTGTGGTCATATGATTTAGCTCTAACCAATGGAAGTTTGGCTCTTCTAGAACTCCCATGTGCTCCTCCTTGGTCTTTGCCCCCCTACCAGCTGGATGGAGACAATGACAAAGTAAAATCATGAATGGAAAGATCCCATTGTCTGAAAGGAATCCCACAAATCTCTATCCCTGATTGACTATGGGAAGGATAGACAGGCTCCCAACCTAAACACCGAGGCAGAACTGTTAAGTGAGCAAGAAATAAAGTGATAATACATTTCTGCATCTATTTGTTTTAGCAGTTAGATCCATCCTAACTAATATACTTGGTTTGAAGAAATGTATGATGAGATTAGAAAAAAAAAAAGGATGATACCAATAGAAGTCATACAGTTAAATGAGACTCCATTTATGGCCTACACTGCAAATCCTGGCAGCAACTAGGACAACTTGTGGGTGTTGGAATGGGGGAAGCTGGTAGGCAAACCTGAGCAAGGAGCATTTCCTGCTCTTCCGCAATCACCCTCTTAATGGCCCTCCACTTTCTGATGTGGATGAGCAGAGAGGGATCAGCCTTTCCCTCGGTCCTCTTGTAACATCTGTCTCGTGGCCAAGGTGGAGACAGAATTTGCAGTCACTTTCAGAGAATCTTAGGACAGTCTCATGTTTGCCAAGGACAAAGTGGAAGGTCTGACTTTCCTGAAGATGGTAGAAGATAGAAGCGTTGACACATCCTCTACTTTGGTCTCCTCAGGCTTTTCATCCTCCCTCACTGGCTTCACACTTCCTTAGAGGGATAGGTGGCCCCCGTTTTTGTTAATATTAATCTTTTTGTCTTTTAACATAGCTTTTCCTGCCTCCTCCAAAGCTTTGTTTCCTAACTTGTCTCCTTGGGGACTGACGGTGTTCGCTTTCTCCTCTCTTTACTTTCTGACTATAAACCTACTGTTGTTAGCAGCAGTCATACACACAAAAGAAATGACAATAAAGCAACCACTGCCACCTTAAAACCCATTTTGTAAATCTGCTACCTCGGGCTACAACCCGTATCTTTTCCCCCTCCTTGATCTCTCATTTATGGGCCACATCCTCTTCCAATCATTATTTACTCATTATTCATTATTGTTATTAGCTATTAATAACAGTTGATTAAAATATTATTTTGTTTCAAATCTGATGACATGGTCCCGGAAGCACAAATATGGCAAAGACAAAACTTTTGCTTTTGAGGACTTCTCAGCGTTGGGGAGAAAGCCAGAGATGGAAATAATTACACACCAAGATGATTTTTTTCTGTAGTTTTTTTTTTTCAGATTTTATTTATTTATTTGAGAGACAATGTGAGGGACAGCATGCACAGAGCGAGAGGAAGAGAGAGAAGCAGACTCCCTGCTGAGCCCGGGACCCTGAGATAATGTCCTGAGCTGAAGGCAGACGCTTAACCAACAAAGCCACCTAGGTGTTCCCTTTTCTGTAGTTTAGATACACTTAAAAGGTCTATGGAAGCCCCTTCTCCCCCAAAAGCACACTTAATATCATTTTGGGGGGGTTGGAGAAGGAATGACATATGGATTGAAAACACACAGCTTTTCTACGTCAGACAAGGGGACAATGGGTATTCAGGCAAGACTTGCAGAAATAACAAAGACAAGAGCAACGTGAGAAAAACATGGCTTACCAAGAGAAATAAGTAAGTTAAAGAAGAAACAAGTTTCTGCGGTGCTTAGAACGAAGGAAAGGCGACTGAGTAGGACAGAGAAATTAGATTGTCTAGAAATGGCTGCTTGGAGCCCAGTTTTGAAGGGTCTTTACTGAGTTGGATACTTTATATTATAGGAAATTTTTAAGTAGGAAAAGAAATGATCTGATGTATATGAAAAAAAGTCACGTGGTGCCAGCATGCAGGAGAGGCAGGTTGTAAAAGTGTCAGGAAAAGGGCAACTCATCAAGGGGCACCAAAAGGCTCAGGGAAAGGTACTGGAGGCCAGGCAGAGGGAATAAGGGTGTCCAGGCTTGGATTATGAGGTACCTTGGTAACCACATCATTTTCCTTCCTCTGTTTAAGCAAAAAAGTAGATTCCATTGGCTTCAACTCCTTTCCCAAATTGACGGAGATAAGGCTACTGCAACTGATTGTCAAGAATTTTCAGAAGGCAAATATCCAACAAGATTTGACTCTTAAGACCTTCCACAGGAAGTTTCCTTTAAATGACTTACACTCATGGCCAGCAAAAGAACTAAATGCATAATAACCATTCTTTAGAGTCTAAGCATTAGAAAAAGTGCTCATCAGCACCAAATTGCTGTCTTTTCCCATCTCCATTTGGCCAAACTGTTAAAAGGCAAGACTTACTAATAGCAGCCCCCTGACAAGAACTAGAGCCTTTTGCAGCAGGTGGTGCCCACCTCTGCCTACAGAATTGCAGCCCAAACAATCTGCTTGGAATTGCCGAAGAATCAGTAGAATGTGCTTATGAGTCAGCCTGTTAAGTAGGAGGACTGTTATTGTTATTTTAACTCCTGCCACAGTATGTGGGCAATTCTCCTTTTTTCTGTCTCTAGTTAACCATGAAACGTCTTTCTTTAAAACCTCACCCCTGGAATAGGTTTTTGCTCAGTAAGAGGCAGAACAATTTGGGGTCTGAGTATAACGGCCAGCTGATACTACAGATGAGAAGAGGCTTTCATAAAGGAAACATCAGATAGCCTCTTTTACCAATAGAGTTTATTTTTAGAATGTTTAATCTGCCTTTAAAATTACTCACACAGAGAGAGGGCCATGGGCCAGAGCTGAGTGCTGATGAGATAGTAATCAGCCTGTCAAGGTACTTATTTTCAGAGAGGATGGTGAAAATACCAGGTTTTCTTTCTCTTTTCCCTAACTGTTGAGGGTATTGTGGTCTGACTGTTTGTCTTTTTCTTGCCAAGTGTTCTCAACAATATAAACACTCATCAAGTGCTGCTCTAAGGAATATTGTAAAAATAAAAAGTCAGCCTATTTTACAGAAAATTGTCTTAAGGGCTAAAATTCACCCATCAATGAGTGATGAAAAGATATACATCTGTTCTGAGGATAAAGCAAAATTTAAGCAATATCGGGTTGTAGCAAGTCTTTTTGTTTTTTAAGGATTTATTTATTTATCGTGAGTGGAGGGAGGGGCAGAGGGAGAGAAAGAGAATCTTCAAGCAGACCCCCTGTTGAGCACAGAGCCTGAGGTGGGGCTAGATCTCAGGACCCCTAGGTCATTGACCTGAGCTGAAATCAAGAGTTGGACGTAACTGATAGAGCCACCCAGGCACCCCAGGCTGTAGCAAGTCTTGATATTGTTCTTTAGATAAAAGATGGCACGTAATTATAAAATAAGTATTTTCTGCTCTTAAAATGGGTTTCTCATTTCTACCCAGCTGATTTGTGCTTAATTTGTCTTTGTAGTTTTGGTACTACAAATTAAGATTCAAGATTATATATCAATAGAATTAAGTTTTTTTTAAAGATTTTATTTATTCATTTGAGACAGAGATACAGAGAGAGAGAGTATGAGCAGGGGGAGAGGCAGAAACAGGCTCCCTGCTGAGCCAGGAGCCCGATGCGGGGCTCGATCCCAGGACCCTGGGATCATGACCTGAGCCGAAGGCAGACATTTAACCATCTGAGCCACCCAGGCACCCCAGTAGAATACAGTTTTATCATAATGCTATAAAATCATGTGTCAAGATCATGCATGAAACCTCCTCAGCATTCCAGAAGCAATTGACTCTATTAAGACAAACTGAAAGAACCCTTAAAAGGGCATACAACCATCACTGATGTTCATTAAAGACATCGTGTGTATTCCACAGTAACCCTTGCGTACCTATTCAGTCCTTTAGCAAGTGAGGGTCCACCAAGATGGAGACACTGTTCTAGACACAGCTCAGAATGTCACACAGTCTCTGTCCTCAGTTGGGGGGAAATGATGTTGAGAGGATGTCAGGGAGGTAAAAGATGTCAGCTTGTATAGCACCTTGCTGGCAACAGTAAGAGTCTAGGATTTATTCTGAATATTATGGGCAGCCATTGGTAGATTTTGAAAAAAGGAGTCATACCAATTGATTAAGATTTATAGAAGATCACATTCTGTGAACAACAGACTATAGGAGAGCGAGACTGGCCGCAGGAGGCTACTGCAGTGGTCAAGATGAGAGTGGACTCCGATGACACAAGTAGAGATAATGAGACGTGATCACATTCTGGACAGGAGCCAGCTTGGTCCTGTTATTATCTGCTATGAGGCTTAAGGGGGTAAAAAAAAAAAAATACTTCTAATGGGAGTAGAGGCTGAAAATCAACCAATTGTCAGGGTTGTTCATCTCATTGTAGTGTTTACATGGGGCTTTTGTGTCGAAGAGATGTTATTACATGAAGTAGTAAGACTCTTAAACTTCAGATACATATATCAAGTTCTACATTTAGAATTACATGTATTAGGTTTGAAATAGTCACTTCTAAATTTATAGAAAAAATAGTAATAACAGCAAATGACTACAAAGATTATGTCATTTACAAAGCATCTTTACTCCTATTATCCCATTCAGGTTAATCTAATTGGCATGGTTAGGGGACCAGAAAGGTAATTCCTTGGTAAACAATGTTAGGATAGCATAGCAAGAGAGAGATAGCTAATTAAATAGTCACTTTCATGGGATTACTCAAGGGATCTTTGCCATTTGCAAACAACCTGTTTTCTCTCTCTGGATTAATGTTGTGTCTTCCTTGCTTTTCTTTTTTTCTTTTCTTTCTTTTTCATTCTTTTTTAAAAATTTACTTTAAAAGAGAGAAAGAACAAGTGAGAGAGAGTGACTGAGAGAGAGTAAACTTGAGCAGGGGGGAGCGGCAGGCAGAGGGAGAGGGGGAAGCAGGCTCCCCGCGGTGCAGGGAGCCCGGATGCGGGGCTCAGTCCCAGGACCCGGGGATCATGACCTGAGCCGAAGGCAAATGCTTAACTGCCTGAGCCACCCAGGCGCTCCTTTTTTTTTTTTTTTAATTTATCTTTATTTTTTATTTGAGAGAAGAGAGTGAATGGGGAGGCGGAAGGAGTAGGGAGAGAGGGAATCTCAAGCAGACTCCCCACTGAGCGCAAAGCCCAAAGCAGAGCTTGATCTCACAACCCTGAGATCATGACCCAAGTTGAAATCAAGAGTCAGATGCTTAACTGACTGAGCCATCCAAGCGCCCCTCTTCCTTGCTTTTCTAAGATCAGTCCCTTTAAGTCACATAAAAGGATCCCAGTAAATATTAGTGGAATAAATGAAACTGCTATTTCTTTTTTTTTAAAGATTTTATTTATTTATTCATGAGAGACAGAGGAGGAGAGAGAGAGAGAGAGAAGCAGAGGGAGAAGCAGGCTCCCAAGGAGCAGGGAGCCCCATGTGGGACTCGATCCCAGGACCCTGGGATCATGACCTGGGCCGAAGGCAGACGCTTAACCATCTGAGCCACCCAGGCCCCCGAAACTGCTATTTCTGTGTCAGATAGGTTAGGTAGGTTTTCTCGATTTTTTTTCTTGTAGACAGTATAGTTTTGGAATTCAAGAGAAATGAGTTTGAATCTAGCTCTGCAATCACGATATGATCTTGATTAAGTTGCCTGACATAAATGGACCTCAATTTCCCCATCTGAAAATATGCACTGCACTTTTGACCTGGGAGGCTTACACAGTCTTGCATTTACTCAGATATGCCCACCAAAGGCTAGTTTATCCCTACTTTCTTCCCCAACTGAGCCAGAGGAGTCATCGACTCCCTTAAGAAAATAAGCTATAAAAGATTCTATGTCTATAAATCTTAATAATGCATATTGATATTTCTTTTACCTTAAAGAAATGCTAGAATTAACTATAATTTTAGAGAAAATTAGAGAAAATCCTTTTTCTTTAAGTTTCCCTCATGATTTTTGAAGGAAATATGAGCAACCAACATGGGCCAAATGAGAGTGTTTTTAAGTATCTTAAATTCCGAAGGCAGTATTTTACATTGCATTTGGGAATAGTTAGCATTTCATCCATGGGTAAATAAAACAGATTTCACTTATTGTATTATGGCAAAAGCAGTTTAAAAAAACCACAAGTCCCATTAGTTAGCAAGATCCTTATAGCTAGTAAAAGAAATACTTTTCTAATAGGAAAAAAACTAAGCATAAACAGAATTGGTATAGTATCACATATTAAGAACTTTGGATTTTTATACACAAATGACAAAGATGTCTTGAAAGCCATGGTTAAACCATTTTAGCATTAAATCTTCAAAATGTTAAAAGTTATTTGGATGCAGTAATTAATAATACTAAGCACCAGATGACTGAAACATTACAGTGAGTCAACTTTATGACAAAGTGAGTCAACCAGATCTTCATGTATCAATATAGCTGCATCTCTAAATATAATGTTGGGTGAAGGCAAAAGAATGTCTATAGCATGGTACCATTTATATAAACTTTTAAAATGTGAATAAATATATGGCCTGTTGTTTCACACACACCATTAAAATATTAGAACACACATAGGAAGGCTATATCATCTTCAGGATTGTGATACCTTTCAGAAAGGAAAAGGAGCAAGATGAACTTTTCTTCTCTCTGTGATGATTTAGTTTGTCAGAAAAGATCTGAACAAAGTTTAATATCAGCACTTGTTTAATCCATGCGGCTGATGCTTTGGTATTTATTGTAATATTTTCTATATTTTTCTTTGAAAATTTTGTTAAGTTTCTAGCTTAAAAATAAGGTGATAAATAATAAAAACAGTAAAGCATATATTGCTGTGGCCAATTTAAGATTGGATATTCAGTTCTTCTAATAAAAAGAATTAAAATACATTCTTCATTTCATAGGATAAAAAGTCATTCATTTGTATTCTTTCTGTCCTATTATTCTGCTTTAACATAGGGATTTTGAGTTTAAAGAAGGATATAAAATAAAAGAAAAAGTTCTTTCTGCTTGTAAACTGTGCTAAAGTATATACATTCCTTTATTTACTCATGCAACAGTTGTACAGTAACAAGTACAAACATAAAATAAATATTGCCTGCCATGACTCTTTTGGTACATCCATTATGTTTTTTTTTTTTTCTTCCAGAAATTTGGACAGAACTAATTCAAAACATAGGAGAATCTGAAAGCTAGGCATTTCTACGACAACATGACGTTATTCTCATAATAATAGCTGGGGCCGGTGTTCTCCCAGTGCCTTCTGCTCTCAGACCTATGTGTAAAACCTTGGCTGAACTCCTTACATCTACTTGCTTCCTCTCTCTGCCTCAAACCCCTAATCTGTATAATGGGGATGATCCGAGTATTTCCTCCCAGAGTTCTTGTAATGATACAGGGGTTAGTTACGTAAAGTAAGTCATGCAAGTCATATCTGGCACATAGTAAGTGTTGAGAAAATACTGCTGGTGTTTTTGCCCACAGCAGGAGAAACAGGTTTAGTTCAGTTCTCATTTCATAGTTTTCAGTTCTCATTAAAAGAGTGAAAAAGATCTTTTCACTGTTTTACTATTAAATCATTCAAAACATTATGAAGTGCTATTTTATAATCCTAAATCTATTAGCTATAGAATTCATATATATTTCTCCCTTGTCAAAACAAATTGATATTTATTTCATAAAGATTTTTTAAAAATGTGGTCGACAGTTATTTTTCACAATTGTGGATAACTCTTTTATTGTAGAGAGGACAGGGTCTTACCTATTCAAGGAAGTAGTAAAATGGCGAAATTCGTTATGTTGTATTCTCAAAGGGTTAATAATATGTTGTGGCTTCTTTCTGTTAAAAAAAAAGAATTTAGGAAATTAATCATTTAATCTGTGATCCATATAAATCTATTACATCATGTAGATAATACCAAATTCAAATCGTGGCTCTTTTTCTATTGGGTAACTATGAGGCCATGAGATGAATTTCATGATGGTTCTCTATAGTCATACACTGAGCATTTACAACCAGCAAAGTGCTCTTTCAGGTGTTTGGAATAGAGAAATGAAAATGTTAACAGTTGCATACTTTTTCTCACTTTTTAGCTTTACTCTAGTGAAGCTTCATAAGTATTATATCCAAGGAAAAATAAAATTTTAAATTGTTTAAATTGTTTTCAGCTAATAAATAGCAGGCAGTTGTATTCTCTCACAAGAGAATATATTCATCCTGGTAAATTGTTAATTATCTCTCTCAAGGACTGGGCCTCTAGCCCAGTCACATAGATTTCCTCCAGCACAGGATGGAGAGGAATTTTTTAACAACTAATTAAATTTTCCCCATAGTGTACTAAACTTACTTTGACATTCAGAATCCTAAAAGTCATTCTGGATTAGTAGTTCTGCTTACAAATTTCACTAGAACAATACAGGATACTTCTTATTGAAGTGGTATCTAGAAATAAACCCACTTACTAGAAGGCACTAGGTTTGCTTTGTACCTCTTCAGCCACTCAGGTGTAATCATCTTCAACACATAAGTGATTTGTCCTTACATGCCAGGACAGAGCTGAGGCCCAGTTTGAAATCTTGCTCTCTTACAACAGGTATCTAAATCTATGCATCTCTATGCGTTATCACCAGGGCTTGTGTGATTTCACACCTGGTAGAGTGCATGGACCCATCATACATCCTCAAGGAAGATATCGCTCTCCAAGTAAAGGGCCTTAAGACTGAAATTTTGATAGCTATTAATTCTTCTTCAAGATCCAATAGGAAAATGTAAACGTGGAAAGACAAGAAGCAGTTGGTTCATTTCTTCTCTATCACCCTTCAAAAGAACAATGTGTATAGGGATATGAATAGACAGGGTTTGATTCCAACATAACAAATATTGACTGGGCCAGGTCCTGTATTAAGTGCTTTTACATGTAATAGTTCATTTAATCTGTGAGCGTTCACACAGAATATGTAGCAGCAAACAAGTCTATTAATGGATATTAAAGTTAGAAAGGCTTAACATTAAAAAAAAAAGAAAAGAAAAAAGAAAATGCTGCAGGCGGGAAGGAACACAATAGAATTCTCCAATCCCTCACATAATTTGACAGTTATTTTAGGAAAAAAAGTTTGCACTGCCCACACGTCTGAACACAGCTCTTTCCCCCGCCCCCCAGCTTTAGTTAGGCTCAGTGGTTCTCAAATTTGGAATATATATAACATTATTATACAGAGTTCTATACACAATAACTTCAGACTACTGAAAGAATTTTTAAGGGTAGCTTTGGTTAGAAGGTTGATTTTAGAGCAAAAATAGAATGGTAGAGCAGCTCTGCACCTTGCTCAGATCAAAAAAGTCGATCTGAATTTATTTTCCTTAAATTCCTTAATACGCATGTTTTACACTTCATCTTCATGATTTTGAAGTACATGTCCGTGTATGTGTCTAAGTATGCAAGTACACATGTATGCATGCATCTTTTACCCTAGTAAAAATGAAAAAAAAAAAAAAAAAGAAAGTATTGCATAGAACAAGTGTCAGCAAACTGTGGTCCATGGACCAAATCGGGTCTGCCGTCTGTTTTCCTCAGTTCAGTGTTGTTGGCACACGGCCACGTTCATTCAGTTCTTTGTTGTCCGTGTCTGCTTCTGTGTGCTTCAAAGTCAAGGAGCTGTGACAGACGCTGTATGGCCTTTCATGTATTTCTATGTGACCCAAACGTTTACTATTTGGCCCTTTACAAAAAAACATTTGCTCACACCTGTTATCAAAGAACATGTTCATCATTCCAGTAATACTAAAAGCAATATTAAAAAAACTAATATCCTGTCTTTTATAGTCTTTCCACATATTAACTCAATAGTTAAATGTCAATGAAAGTGAAATTCCAGCCCTGAACACTTAAAAGCTAATTTCATTCCAACAGAATTGGGAAATTATTGGCCAAAGAATGAGATGATTATGAGAAAATGGTGGTACTCAGTCATAAAAATAATGCCCCATTTACCCATCATCGTGACGTTTGTGTTTTTTTGTTTGTTATAAAATTAAAATGGCTATGCTTTTTTCTAGACTTTATTTTATGAGAAAGAGATAAATGCCATCTGGGATTTGTTTTTTTAAAAGCAACTTAGGGCCTATTCCATGAGGCACATAAAATTGGATAGTAATTTTAAATGAACACACTGCAGGTAGAAGTGATTATTTTTATTCCAGATCAAAAAGATTAAATTACTTTAACACAGTTTTTGTTAAGAATATGATTTGACACAGTCTTAGTATTTGATACCTTATATAGAGTGGCTGTGACATCCCTAAGATAATATTAGCAAACACTGATGCAGCATTTATTATGCACCAGACAGTGTTCCAAGTACTTCACATATATTCATTCACTTATTCCTCACTCTCACCCTCTAAGACAGTAACTATTATTTTCACCACTAAAACATGAGAAAGCTGAGGCCAACAGACTTTAAGTGCCTAGCATCTCATAGCCAGAAAGTGGACAAACCTCTCAACCATATGCCAACTCTTTTTTTTTTAAGATTTTATTTATTTATTTATTTATTTGAGAGAGAGAGCGCGAGAGCGCAAGCTTGAACACAGGTACACTAGAGCTGGGGGGGGCGGGGCGGGTAGGACAGACAATGGGGGTAGGAGAAGCACAAGCCGACTCCACCCGGAGCCTACAGCCCAACATGGTGCTCAATCCCATGACTCTGGGGTCATGCCCTGAGCCGAAATCAAGAATAGGACACTTAGCCGACTGAGCCACTCAGACACCCCTATGCTACCTCTTTATAAACCCTGAGAACTGGTGTTAGGTCTCAACTCCGGCTAAAGACAATTTCAAACATAAAGGCTTTGGGACTCCTTGAGAAGTGGTATCTCACCAATGGCGACTTTCAGTTTACTAGAAATACCTACTGAGCACATATTTTATTCAGTGTATTCAGCTTTTTGACCAAATTGAAATGTACTCAACTACTGTTCTGTCTCCGTTCTCTACTCCATTATTCCTATCAGGCTTGCTTATGCCACTTTCCAGAACCTCTTAGAGTTGGGTGTGAAATGTTGAGATCATGACTGGCAACACCCAACAACGTTAATTTGGTTAAGAACTATATTTAAGGGCTAGCCTAATAGAGAATAGGGAGAGATGCCAATAGAGAACATTGGCATCACAAAATAAGTTGAGTAAATCATTTAATGAGGAACTCAAGATAGATACTTGTTCGGCTATCGAAAAAATTAGCTTTTATCAGTTGATAGCCCAGGTAAATAGATGTGCAAACAATGCACTTAGTCTGCATATAATACGTGTGTGGCTGTTGACATATTTATGTGCAAGTTATATGACACCCCTAGCACTGAAGTTAGATTGATAAGTTCATGCAGACTTAGAATTTCAGGAAGAAAATATTGCCAAGGTGTGGTTTTCTCGAGTGATGTAAGAACCCATGTTTCATTAAGCAATAAAGTCAAGATAAAATCTTCCCTGGGTTGTTAGACCAGGATATACTACTCATTAACCTTTGAAACATATTCTAGTGTAAGTATCACTTCGCTATTTTTCATCTTTTGATAGACTTTGTCAGATAAGTGAAACATCGAGATGCTTGAAGTTGCTGGAATCCTGAATAGCATTTCTGAAGGCTAACCTTGACCTCACTGGCTATCATTAGCCTACTCAGCTCTCAAATAAAGAATAGTAACATTGTTCTCCACCTCCTCTGCCGATCTGCTCTATGTGATTTTGAACAGTTTATGTAATTCAGTGCACTTGTGCATGATAACAAGATTTCAACTATTGAGGACATTCAGAATTGCCAGTACTGTTGGGAAAAGATCCACTAACCAAGCAGTCTTTAAACAGGAGAGCAGTTGCCAACATAAAATCATTTAGTCTAACAGGCTACTAAACCATTTCTATTCCCTAATACATTTAGAAGCAGCTCATTATCACTACTTATTTGTAAGTAGCCAAAAGTTACAGTGAACCAAAATGATACTTGGACAGATGAGAGAAATATCTTCCTTTCTTGGGGCTTTTGCCAAATTCCCTTTTGGAAAACACTATGCTTCTTGCTAAGGAACATACTTCAAAATATATGAATTAAGGACAGTTAACAAAAGCCCTAGTCAAAACATATGGGCTCCAGTTGACAAGAGAATCTAGGTAAGGGAGACAGTAAGAATTTTCCCCTTTGATTCCCAAACCTGATACTCCAGGCTATTGCTGAGGACTAGCAGACTGGGTTAAGCCGGCTTAGTAGAAATTAGCTAGTCTTGTCCAAAGCACCTCAACCTGATTCAAGGCCATAAAAATGGGATACAAATGGGTGAAAGGATAAAGGACTGGATTAGCCAAAAGAGCCAAACTTAAGTCTCAGAGACTTTGCACAATAAAGGTTTCTATCCTGCTCATACAAATCCTGGTGTGAGTAGGATAACGTTCCAGGCCAACTCTCTCCCACGATCTGAATATTCTTCTGTGGCTCAACTCATGGCCTCCAAGATTACAGTAGCAGGGAGGAAGACATGAGAGAGAGGGCTGCACACCAGCTCTTAAATGCTCTAATACAGAAGTGACACACATTACTTCCTCTTACCACTCACTGGACTGAACTAACCATGATGGTTCTGCCTCAGTAAGGGGTTGGGAAACACGGAGGATAAACGGAGCTCTGGTGGGGCACCTGGCTGGCTCAGTCGATAGAGCATGAAACTCTTGATCTTGGGGTTGTGAGTTCGAGCCCCACATTGGGCGTAGACATTACTTTAAAAAATAAATAAATATGTGGAGATCTGGTGAGTGGTAAATATCTCCATCACGAGAGTGAAAGATGCATGATGAAACAGTAGCTCTGTTAGGGTTGAGTTTAGATTCCTTCTTGGTTGCAAAGGTTGAAAAGAAATGCTCAGTGATATCAGTGAAAAACGTATTCTGCTAAATTGTTAACATATGCTGACTCTGATGGAATACAAATAAATATTTTATTTTATAAATAAAATATAAGAGGCACTGCAATGTAGAGAACCTTGGGCAGCGACAGGGCACATGTGCCAGTGTTTCCACTTATTTCTATCTTATACTGCTGCTTTCTGCTCAGGATCAGAATATATCTGAAGAACTAACACTTCTTTGCTTGACAGAAAGCCATCTGTTCATTTGTTTCTAATTTTCATACAAACACTACCCATTTTTAAAATGGTAGAATAAGTCAGTGCAGATCTGCAGGTTCACGTGGTATGAGGAAAAAGAATGGGGGAGGGGTACCAAGGACACAACAGGTGGCCACAAAGGTGACCTGGCTAGAAGGCCTCCTAGTGATGTCACTTTCATGTTCAAACCTCTTCTGCCAACATGATAAAAACCAAATTTCCTAGGCCTGGCCTCTAGGGCTTCTACACCATGACTATGCTCAACTGATTCAACTTTATCTCCAACTTTCTACCCTCACAGAACCTCCAGTTCCTCTATAGACCTGTGAATTTCCCTTTTCATTCCAGTTTCATATTTTCCTTCTCTCCTTCTACAAAGTCCTCTTCTTTCTCCTTTTCTTCTCTTGCTCTCTCCCACATCCCCCCTCCCACCTCTCCCTCCTCTAGGTTTGTCAACTTCTCCTTGAACTGGAGCGCTGTTCTCTAGAAGTCTCCCCAGCCACTTCCAGGTGCATGGTTCTTCTTTTTATCACCTATTTGGCATTCATATGAATTACCTTGTGTTGTTAACAAACCTTACTGGAATTGAAACAAATTCCTACCCCCATCCTTTTTCTGCTTTATTTCAATCCTAGAAGCCATTCATTTTTCTCAAATATATGAATTCCTTTATTCATAGTATTCTGAATTCAAAATGAATTCAAATGAAAAACAAAAAATATTAAACCAAAAACAAAAAATATTAAACCATTAAACCAGTATACAATGCACTTCAAATAAGGCAACCATATTATCAAATTGTCTCAAGAGTTTACACTCCTACCACTGTCCATTTCCCTATGCCATCAGCAATACTGTGTGTTTTTTATCTGTTTAATGTCTGCTCCACTCCACCCCAGTCCAACAAATCTGTAAGCTCTAGAAGGGCAGGGGCCATTTTCTTTTATATTTACTACCACATTCCCTGTCTAGTGGCAAGTACTTGCTCAATAACTATTTATCAAAGGGATGAAAAATTGAGGTATGTGCTGTAAAAAAATAGAAATGTTGATCCTTTAATTTTGTATATATGAACTCCTTTGTTCCAAGCAATGAAATTTCCTTCTCTACCTGGCTTCCCTGTTTCCCTGATTTGAAAGTGGGTGGTTAGCAAAGGTTGAATGAGTGAATAAAAACAAGGATGATAACAGTTTATTTTCCTAACCATTCTGACTAGAAAAAAAATAACACAAACTTTGGATATGGATGCTGGGTCGGAACACTGGCCTATCTCCTACCAGCTGTGGAACACTGGGCAGAACTTCTAAGTTTTTGGATCCTTAGTTTCATCATTAATAAAATGGAAATTATTAATGAGATTTCCCTTACAGAGTTGCTGCAAGAATTAAATAAAATCATTTGCAGAAAGTGCTTTGACAATGGTGGAAAATTGTGAGGTCTCAATATCAGTCTTCGAATGGTATTTCCTGTGAAGAGACTATATATTCACTTGCCAATACGTGGTTTCTTAGCTTCAACTTTTCTCTTTAGTTTTGCTTAGCAGCCAAATGCCTTTTGTAAGTTCTTAGGACACAGAGTGTCTTTGAGAAGGATTGTTCCAGAGAAAGAAAGCATCTCATTTACTAATAGCCCCAAGGTCACCTGCTGGGAGCCATCTGTCAACCTGCAGGAGCACAGAGAGATTTCCTGGGGAAGAAGAGGGGGCATTTGGTTGAACCTGGGTGCCAGAGCACCGGGCTATTTCTGAGGCCATTGTGAACAAATTCCAGCTGTGGTCTAAAAAAGTCAGAATTCAGCTGAGTGATGAAGTTCTTTGCCTGAGCTTCTGCACTCTCTGAGGGCGACATCCTGACTGCTGGAGAATTTGAAAAGGCATGTATTTAGAAAAGGGGCCTCCACCAGAGAGGAAAATCCATGCTGCTGAATGTTATCTGACAGGAAAGATGAAACTCTGGCAAATCTACTTTTAGCCCAAAGTCCTAAGAGCTCCAGAAGCAGAGGGATTTCACCAACGCACTGAAGTCTTGGGGAAGCATTTATAATTAAGGGTGATCTCCAGCTGATTCAGGTCCTTCATCTTTTGCTGCATATTGTTCAAGAGGCAATGTGTGATAACTTAATTAGCATAGTGGGTACTAAGTTGGCACCCATCCGTCCCTGTTCTATAATGCTAATTTGAAATCACTTCTTTCCTTCCTAAGTTATTTTCTTAACAGTGGCGGCCAACATTTTATTACTAAGGAAATTTCCAGTAATGACCCATTTTAAAAAGTGAGGATTTCTTAACTGAGTGAGAATATTACTTACTGGGTGAAAAAATACATCAAAATAAAAGCTCCCCTTAACATATTCCTGAATCCACTATGTTAGCACTCCCAGGTGCTCCAGAAATTCTATTAACAATATTCATGCATGCATGATACAATAATTCTCCCATCAGCAATCGTAGAAATATTAAAACACACAGGGATACATCATTAAGATTTCGCCAAACAAAAGGGGAGGGCTTTGCACAGAGATGCTGGTAACAAAAGAGTTTACCTCACTATAAATAGGAGCCAAAGGAGGAGGCAGATCGTCCGCTGGGGAACTCTTTAAAATGTTTTTCCCCTCCTCTATTATTCTGTCAGAGGCCATGCAATTCCTCTACTTTGTGCTCTTTTCAGAAGGGTGTTCTATTATTATGCTTTATTTAATTGGCTTAGATTTAAGTAAACAGACAGCACTGAGAGAAGAAGGGCAGTTGGAATGGAGGAAGGAGGCGTACAGAAATCAACACAGGAGGAGGGGCTCAGAAAGACGGGTACTGCGGGCTGTAGAGCCAGACTCCAGAGAACCCCAAGCACAGCCTGCTCCAGAAAGGCTTTTATTGAAAGCTCCTAGTGGCCGCTTAACGTCTACAATCAAGCCACATGGGTCTAATTTATATAAAAACATATGAAAATAAGATTAAAGTCTAAAGCTTAAAAAAAACCCAGCAAGTGAACCAATGAGGTCGCAAATATTCCGGCTGCTCTAATTACTGTATTTCCAAAGGAAATGTGAGGGCTGTTGCCACCTTGCTAGGGTTCTCCTGGGCTCTCCTGGGACTACATCAGCCACTTTGGGCATTGGTAGGCACAAAGGTTTGCTTCAGGGGTAGGGTTTCACCTTCTCACTCTGAGGATGGTTCTTAGAGCTCCTGTAGAGCCAAAGAGGAGTCAACAGTCTTTAAGCAAAATTATTGAAAGTTTAAAAATGTGTTATCTTTTAAAATTGTGGTTCCCACCAATTACAACGGAAAAGTCTTAGAGTCGTCTAATTCCACGGGCAGGACTCTGCCCGACTCCCACTAACCGCCCCCATCTCTGCAGGATCTTCCCCGGGACTGGGAAGGCCAACCTCCCCCCCCCCCCCACCGTGAGTGCCCCCTGCACCTGGCCACCTG
The DNA here is from genome assembly GCF_037043125.1 of Eumetopias jubatus. NCBI lineage: Eukaryota > Metazoa > Chordata > Mammalia > Carnivora > Otariidae > Eumetopias > Eumetopias jubatus. The sequence goes on from NW_028274809.1 coordinate 27,601,256, forward strand.
CCTTACCTAACCTTACACAAAGGCTTCAACTTTAAGGATTAAAGAGAAGTAGCTTCTCTGTGAAGGAATACAAGTCCCACGGCAGAGTGGTTTTGTTTTGTTTATTTATAATTTCACTTTTTCCATCTCCTAGCCATCCTATTTTTTAATGTCATGCCAAACTGAAAGTCATTTAGCTAAAAGAAAACTCATGCAGCTAAAGAAAAGGGGGGGAGGGGAAATAGTTAAAAAGGAGGCTGGAAGCCATTTGTGACTTCCTCTCTGCCTCATGTTTTGGGTGGCTCTATCTAGTTAGTGTGGACTGAATGTTTTCTCCATGCACAGAAAGTCGGCTTCAACCTCCTCAGCTGCTATCCCTGGTTCTTTGGAGATCTGGTGACCACAGGGGGAATTAGACCCTGATATAATAGAAGGTAATCTTATCAATTGCTTCCAGAAATTCACTGTAAGCCATTACAGTAGAGCATAGACATGAAAGGGTGAGGACACATTAGATACTGATATAACTTTAAAATAACACAAAAATCTGGAACTCAGATTTCCATTACATTGTTTGGAAGAATCACGTGTGATACCATAGTTTGACCAAAAGATAAGGACCTGTATCTGTCAGAAGAACATTATAAGCTTCTCTGTCCTTAAATAAGATTCCCTTTGAAATTTGTTCTGAGATGAAGTTTTTGTGCCTTAAAGGGATCTGTGTAAATGTGGGAAACAAAGGCAGAAGAAAAAACTATTAAATTTCCTTACTACCTACAGCCCATTGACAAGTCCTTGAAACAGGCAGAACGACATTCCTCTAGGAGCTTAGCTGCCTCGATGTTACTTTGCTAAGGGCAAAAGGCAATCTTAGCCTGACCTCCAGGATCCTGTAGGTCTCCTTTAACATATAAAAATTCCTTTGGAAGCTTCCTTTATCTCTACCCCCGAAGATACATGTTGGCAGTCATCCCCCAAGCATATGACCCACTGATATACATCTGAAGGGTCTCATGACTCAGGTTTTATTAGACAGTAATAAATGACCTTCTCCTAACAATAGTTAGCCCTCTCAAGGTCATGGAAACCTTGCTTCCAAACTTCCGTAGAGACTTAAAGCTGTCCCTAACCCCCTCCCAACTTGAAAGTATATAATGGGCCACTCCTCATGACCTTGGCGCAGCTCTTTCTGCACCCCCCACCCCCTGTCCTGTCCCTGGGCTTTAATAAAACCACCTTTTTGTACCAAAGACATCTCAAGAATTCTTCCTTGGCCATTGGCTTCAAACCCTAATGTTTTTCCTACATTACATGCACTATCACAAAAGACATCTACCATTCATTTCTCACCATGTTCTTGCATATCATATTATTAGGTTGCATTACCTATAACAGCCTCTGAAATTTCGGTGTAAATAGAAAGGTCTATTTAATAGTTCTCTCAATCATCTAACAAATTACTTGCTAAAGCTGCCAACTGAATAGCAAAGTCAGTTTCCAGCAGGGACCAAAAGGAATAGCCTTTATGCCATTATATGACAGGTAACCTAACTCCGTCAGAGCAGATCCAGGGCAATTTCTGGCTTCCAGTTTTCCAGACACTTGGTTTTAAGTATTCTACAAACCAACAGCCATTTCTCTTAAATAATTCAACAATTAAAATCCTTTTCCTGGAAAAGAAATAACCTGTGAAGATCTTTAAAAAGAAACCATTGTTACGGTAAAAGTGACATTAAATTTCTTAATCTGATGACTTCATTACTGAAATGCAAACATATTTTTAAATGATAACTAATTTGTTTTTAGTCACTCTCAAAATTGTGAGAATTTATTATATTTATGATTTTGACAAAGAGGTTTGAACTCTTTTCAAGTAAATGACTATAAAATAGACATGATCGTCAGTTTTTTTTAAATTGAATAATTTCATTATTAGTGCCTAACAAAGGTGTTGACTGAGATGAAGCATAATTAAGCCTACACATATCACAGAACCATCTCTCACAGCAAAAATCTTATAAAAGCTCATATTTTAGGGATGCCTGGGTGGCTTAGTTGATTAAGCATCTGCCTTCGGCTCGGGTCATGATCTCAGGGTCCTGGGAGCAGGGAGTCTTCTTCTCCCTCAGCATCCCCCCAACTCATGCTCTCTCTCTCTCAAATAAATAAATAAAATCTTAAAAAAAAGCTCATATTTTAAAGAAGCCCAACAGACAGTCTTCCAGCTCCTTTATCCAGTTACACGGAACTTTTTTCCCTTTCTTTTTTGGTAGTGATACATACTAGTAGAATTTAGGGTCACTTTGTATGATAGAATATTTGGCTTTCCTTTATATTTTCTGCTTATTAAATTGTAACAACTGGAAGCAATTTTCTCATATTCACACTATTCCTGCCTGTAAAGTGTTACATCTGGAAGCTTCTTTTAGAAATATGTCAGGCAGTTGCGCTCAGCAAGAGAGGCTCATGTGTTATACTTTGTTCATTATAAATCTGTAACTTAGTTGACGACGGTGGATTTCAGTGGATGATGACCGGGGCTGTTAGACTCACACATGACTCCATTCACTTTCTTTTTTCTGGATATCTCTTGCAGTGGGTCACTGGTATATAAGAGGCGGCTTGACAGAATGGAGAGAAAAGCTTCAGAGCCAGTCAGACCTCTATGTAGCAAGTTATTTAATTTCATCAGGCATAATTTCTTTCTCTATAAATTGTAAGTAGTAATATCTACTTTCCTGGAGAATGATTTTAAGCACTAGGGATAGATAGGTTAGGGAAAGCTTCTTGCATGGGGTCTGATGTATATGCACTGATAGATGGTAGTGGTATTACACTACAGCTCAATGAATTGGGTAGGACTGGTTTGTCAAAACACTGAACAGAGAGTGTTGCTATTCATCATATTTTATAGCACTTTCAACATGGTTGGACATCACAATCACCAGGGATCCTAAAGATTCGGAGTCCTGGGTTTCTGTTCCCAGAGGTCCGGAGTGAGTGCAGGAATCGACATCCCTCACAAGTATTCAGTATGATCTCTAAGAGGGTGATCTGGGGATCCCAATTTGAGAAATAACTGCTATATAATATAGAACGAATCTTATTAGCATAATTATGATTTTTTTGACTGTGACTAGATATCAATTAAAAAAAAGGAGGATGTGGTTCTGGTGATATAAGCTTAGTAATAGCTGTTCATTTAAATGTTTGCTAGTTTTTGTTGTTTTTAATTGTATGGGCTTAGTCTTCTATTAGTGATACAAAGTAATCCCAAATATTTTTCTTGGTAATTTATGGGTTGTTTCTCTTCTCAAAAAATCTGGTTTTTAGCTTTTTGTGTGTGATAGACTCTTTATAAAATTTAATGAAAGCTTTGGATCTACGCCCATGTAGGCATGACCTTTATTTATACAAAAGCTTCCTGTGTCCCATTCATATACTGCCTGGGAGCCAACAGACCTCAAGTTAAAAGCAGTTGGGCTAAAGAATTAGATATTAACCGTTTGCAGTTTAGAGAACTATTTCTGTACTCTTGAGATCTTACAGGTCTAAAACATGGTTATTGTGCAATGGAAAAAATGTGACCTTTATATATCTATTTATTCTCAAGTAGCTTTGATTGCTTATTCTGTAGGAGGTTTGGAAAGAATAGATCTTTACAAAATTGGAGAATCCTAATAAGGAGGCTGTTTATTCTGTTAAAATAACACAAGTTTCTGCTTTGGATAACAAGGAATTCAGTAAAAACAAACTTTAAATGCCACAGATTCTACCACAAGTTTTGGTAAAACAGATATGTATTACCCAGCAAGTTTTACCTTTTTAAATGCGTCCCAGCCCTGGGAGAGGAATATAAGGCAACGCGCACTTCCTTTTTGCTTACATTGTTCTGGGATGAAAATACTTCAATGGTCAAATGCTCTTAGGAAAAAGACTAAAATCATTACTTTGTCCTGGAATACTCTGCCTCACTAGGATTATTTCTCTCTCCAGTCTCATTCTATACTATGCCCCCCTTACCCTCGTCTTCTGTTTTACTAGCCTTCTGGCATTCCCCCTTATACACCATGCTCCTGTAGCCACAGGGCCTTTGCATGTGCTTTTGCTCTACCTGAAATGCTCTTTTCCATCCTCTTTGCCTAGTTAAGTATTACTTATTCATAGATCATAGCTAAATTATCCACCCTGACAAGATCAGTTCATGAATCTCTCCTTCATAGCAGTTATTATAGTTCTAATTTTGCACTTATTTGTATAATTATTTGTTTTAAGGTTATTCCCCCACTAGACTCTAAGCTTCATAAGGACAAAGACCATAACTGTTTTTGCTATCTGGACCATAAGGAGTTGGTGCTCTATAGCTATTTATTAACCATATGGAAGAATGAATTAAAAAAATGTTTACATCATATTGTTATTGACCTAGCATCTAAAATAATCAGAAACCCAACAGCTATCTAGTTAAAAGTCCAATAATACCTCTTTCAGCTTCAGTTTCACATGTACAAAAGGAGGGCAGTTGAGTAAATAGTCACTGGGTTTGTTTTCGGTTTTACAAATCAGTGACTCAACAACCCAAATGTCCAACAGCTGATGAATGGATTAAAAAATGTAGCGTATTCATTGGTAGAATATTCTTTGGTCATAAAAAACAACGAAGTGCTGATTCTTGCTACAACATGAATGAACCCTTGAAATATTATGCTGAGTAAAAGAAGCCTCTCTCAAAAGACCACATGTTGTATTACTTCATTTATATGAAATGTCCAGAAGAAAAGGCAAATCAGAGATAGAAACCAGATTAGCAGCTGCCTAGAGTCTAAAGGAGGTGGAAATTGGGAGTGACTGCCAATACGTATGGAGTGTCTTTTGGGGTAGATGATGAAAATGTACTAAAGTTAGGTAGTGGAGATGGTTGCATATCTCTAAATATACTAAAAAATCACTGAATTGTGTAACTTCAAAGGCTGAATTTTTGTATGTGAAGTATATCTCAGTATAGCTGTTACTAAAAAAATATCAATGACCCAGTGGCTACATTAATTCATGGTTTTAATATTAAAATTGAAATAATTCAGTAAACATTAAAACTTTTTTTTAGAAGTTTAAGTTTTCCAAGAGGTTTAAGTATTTCTGAGTATTTCTCCTTTTTAAAGATTATTTATTTATTTGAGAGAGAGAGCATGCGCAAGCACACAAGGAGGGGAGGGGCAGAGGGAGAGGGAGAAGCCAACTCCTGGTTGAGCAGGGAGCCCGATGTGGGGCTCCATCCCAGGACCCTGGGATCATGACCTGAGCCAAAGGCAGATGCTTAACTGACTGAGCCACCCAGGCACCCTCATTCTGAATATTTCTTCATTGGTTATTATACATTAAACACTAAATTATACCTTGTCTACTTCGACCTGTTAAAAAAAATGCGTGAAATACCCTCCCTGATTTCAAGGAGCTTACATCATCCTATCTTGGATGGTAATTAACTATAACACAAAGCATAGGGTAAGAGTACAGATGAAAAGTACAAATCAGGGAGTCCTGAATCAAAGGAGAGATTATGTTGAATTTCAATTATTCAGGACAGCATAGTATTTCAGGTGAATGTTATAGTTGCATATGATTTGGCCAAGCAAGGATGAGGTATGAAGAAGAAACTGAGACAATAGTAGAAGCAAAAGAAGAGAAGCAGGAGGAGATGTGGGCAATGAGAACTACAAGTGGTTGGTACACGGGGAATTTGGGGGAATTGGAAATGTAGGTTGGGGCCATATGACAGAGAGCTTGGAATCTTAGTTGGGAGAACGTGTATTTACTCTGCAGTAACAGGGATTTCTTGGAGGTTTTAGGTAGTTTAGGTTTTATAAATCAGTGGAGTTTTAGGAAGATTAATCTTGAATTGAAATGGGTAAGCTGATCAAATGTATGTGGAACAAGTGTCTTGAGATAGACCAATAGTCTTGGGATAGACCGAAGGTAGGGTGGCAGCATGAGGAAAAGCTAGCAAAGACAATAATGAAGAAAAAAGACAAGTCAGTATTGCAGACTCTGATGAAAAAGCAATTTCAAGGAGAAATGGGTGGCCGCTAGTAATATTGTTTATGTATGCGCACAGTATTTAATCTTTGATAGTCTTTTCATGGTTTATAACTTGTCTGAGGTCTTGCCGTCAGTGGTGGTAGGCAGTCAAGACCGAAATCAGGTTTTCAGTTTTCTTTCCACTGCACCGTTGCTGGAGCAAAGAGAGGCTATTCATTCTAAAAGCTGGGAGGCAACCATTTGATTTTTTAAATAAGATGAGCACAGGAGATCTCTCAAAAATGTTTTACGAGTAGAAGGGTGAAAGAAAAAAAATCTAGCAAAATGCTATGAAGACAACAGGACAGAGAAATGAGGTAATAAGTGGGGTGAACATGTTCGAGGAGTTTGGATAGCAAGGGGAATAAGGAGATGGGACCTAGAAATACAAGCAGGTTTAAGCAATAAGCTTTTAGCTTGGGACTTTCACAGTGAGGATTCTGGGGGGAAAGGAACCAGGCTGGTCAGGACCTAGGGATGGAGCACACTCACAGGGGTTAGGCAGCCACACAGGATCATTACACTGAAGACCACTAAAAGGGATGGTGGAATAATGTATTATATTTCAAAATGTGTTTGGTATGGACTGACCCCAGGATCAAATTTTATATACTCTCTTCACTAATTCATCTTCGTCAATGGAAGAGTTGTTTTTCACTGTATTTAAGTATATATCTCTTTCAAGAGAAAAAATTAAATACTCAGAACATCCCTCAACTTTTGAAAATGTTTTAAATGATAATTTGTATCCCATGTTTATATAGTTCCCAGCTCTTTTTGAAAGTAAAATACCTCCTACTTAGAAATGTACCTTGAATGTGTCCACTGTAATATAAGAAGTATTGGTGACTGAATGAGTTTGCCATTATTTTATTACATTAACAGGCAGATGCTATTAGTTTTTCTGATCATTAAAAATAAAACAACTTAAAAAACACATTTAAGTTAATAAATGTTTCTGCTGGAGTTTAACAGGAACACAATAGCAAATGATTTATTTAGTATCATTAATACTATAAGTTTACTGTGGAGTCCTCTTAAAATACAAATATGAGATCTTCTTTATCATGTGTCACTAGAGTAAGCATTTGACATTCTGCTGTTTTTTTTCTTTAAATGACAATTTAATTATGCGGTTACTCAGCACCAAAAAGGAAAGACAGCCTCATTGATAGATGCAAAAGCAAATGACTCACAGACATGATCTCAACTATCAAATGTCATAATTATTTATTGCATTCAAAATGATATCATCAAAACAAAGGAGGGAATTTGTACAGATTTTTCCAAAGCTTCTCTATATGCCCAATTTAACAGAGGTCAATGCTAATTAACTGGCTTCGGATTAAACTGGGTCCACAAAGTGAATCTGCTAGAACTTTAACACCAATTTTCTTATTTCTTTTTTCACATGTTAATATCAAGAGGAACAACCTGTCCCTTTACTTGAGCCTGAAAACAAAACATGTGGAGTCATACCCAGCCACTCTGGGTGGGTATTTTTACCCATGGACATATATTTAGAAACGGTCTTCAAGTGATTTTCTGAAAGAGCCAGAAATCAAAAAGACTGAAAAACTTATTGCTAATAGTCCTCTGTGGTGGTGTCAAGTAAATGGGTGATTTCTTGAAGAAAAGCCTTGATATATGATCCTAAGCAAGGGAAACCATTTTACAAATTTGGAAAATTTCTTTCCTACTGGATCTCCTCTCATCATAATGTGAATATAGATCAGTAATGAGCTGACTGCTTATAAAATGATCATCCACTTGTTACCTAAGACTTATCCCTTGGGTAACACTAGTTTTTCTTAGAGTCAGCCTATAGGTGGAATTATAATGTAAAAATTTCTATGCAGAGTTATAATAAACTTATTTCATAATGTCTAATTGTATTTTTTCCAAACTAATGATTGCATCACACTTTTTTCCCCGCTATGTTTTTAATGAAATTTGATCTGTGTTTGCAGAAGATTCATGTCAAACGTCCTTTTCCTATACCAATTATTGTCAGAGAATGAAGTTATCTTGTACATATCAAATGCAAAAGAGCTCATTTTGAATAAATCTATTTCCATAACTGCTATCTAAAAGTCACACAGAACTTCCTAGGATATTGACTTGAGTCTCACCAAAATACTTTAGTGGAGACTACTAATAAACAGAGCTCGAAGCATCTTGAATTTTTTTAATTGTTTCGTACAAGACTTAGTGACTTCTATCTAAATATCTTCCTTTCAGAGCTTATTTATTCATTTGTGCATTCTCTCTCTCAATCTCGTTCTCTCTCTCTCTCAGCATATTTCTGCTATACTAACTAAAATAAAATGGGAAATTCTGGACTATGTTTAAAATCTCCATCTCTCTGATTATGCTTAATATATCATAACTATATAGTCTTGTTCAGACCCTGAAGTTTTTAGGATTTCTGTGGGGAGGCTGTTAGATGTGGGAGTTTATTTCAGTCTGCAGAGTATTGTTTTGGGATTTGCCAACGCTAACACTTTGTCTTTCCTGTCCCCATATACAACATGCCTGGCAAATTATAATTATCAGTATTTTCTTTTACAGAAGGATAATTATTTCTTATTTTTACTTAAGCCATAAAAGAACCTAACAGTGTTCTCCCCACAAACAAGGCTCATATGTGCAGGGTTATTGGCCTGCCTGTCTGCATAATATGGAAAAATCCCAACTGCTCTCCATAAAACACACTGCCATTGTAAGTTACTCCAGCAAAATACCATGACAATTTTATGGAAATCTTTTACAAAGAGCTTCCAAGAGAAAGCGAGATAGTCACATTAAGAAGATCTCCCTTTTTTTAGTTATAATTCTATTTTAACTGCTGATGTTCATACCAGAGAACAAATGAATCACTAAAATGAATATTGGTAAAATTCTTGAGACCCAGAGCAAAATCCTTTTTGCTACAATTTATGATTACGTGGAGAGGGCACTGAACTCCCTGTGTGACAGTCATTGTAGTTAATGCAAGGGCCAAACTACCAAATTAGCTCATCTGGATTAGGGTGGATTAAGACAGGGATTTGTACAGCATTCTTGTTTCAAGGGCACTGGTCACAGATTTAATGAATACCTTGGTATTCTACTGGGAATACCAACTTGAAGCTATGATTAAACAAATGCAATCATTCTAAAATCTGTTCATCTTTCTTGGTCCCTACCCTAATCTACAGCCTTCTTTTTAGTACCTTTCCTTAATGCTGGAGAGATCTGGTGACTCTCAGAGGTAAATTAATGCAAACTAGTAAAAGCACACAGTATGGAAAACAAAATCCTCTAGCAGACCATGGGACCCGCCACAGCTCAGCAAGGCAGAACCCTTAGCTCACTGGAATGTGTAACATGTCCCCCTCAGGCAATTGCTCATTCCTCTGTCCAGCAAAAGCAGGGCATCTGTGGATTTACCTTGGCATTATACAAACTTTCCCAAATCTGTCTTTTTGCCACCTGAGCACACACATCCTTTACATTGTTAGATGAACTTCAAAATCAGTAACAGCACTTGTGGGTTGTTCTGAAAAGATCAGAACAATTACTAAAAAGACGGGTCCTCTTATATAGCATTACATTTATTCCAAAAATTGAGATTCTGCCAAAAATGTGCAAAACTGTGGCCATTGGGGTATTTGGCCACAAATAGGGGATACAAAGAGATGAGCAAAGGCCAAACAGTGATGAAAGAGGGAGAGTGACCCCCTCCCCACTTAGCTATTAACACTGAGCTAAAGGAACTGCGCCTGATCAAGCAGAAAAAACTTTGAAAGCATACCCTTAAATGTTTTCTCTGTGCCCGTTTTTCTCTTCTAGATACCAAAGGTCAATGGAACATCATTAGGGAGGATATTGTTCATGTACATGCCATTGACTGTGCTAAGCTCCACTTTCAAGTTTGTATATCAAATGAGACAATAACTATGAAGGTACACTGGAGGTGATAAAGCTCTCTCTACTGATTATTGATTAGTGTCATGGTCTTCTTAGGAATCAGTCATGGGGAACATACTACGTAGAAAAAAAAAGAATAGCCATGCCATATTGTAGTTTTGACATTGTACTTTAACCTTAAATAAATGAAAGGGTTTATTTTTCCCAGACACTTCCTGACCTCAGGTTCTGTTTGGAAAGGCGATCCTGTTCAACTAACATTGTGTCCATGCTGGAAGCCAGTTTGACTCCTGGCTCAAGTTAGATGAAAAATGGCTGTGCACAGCCCACGATCTACTTACTTAAGGATATTTCATCGTATCTTAAAAATCTTAAGGATATTTAAGACTAAACAGTTTCTGTTGTACGTGGACTCCGTTCAAGCCATTGATTTTTGAACATGAGATGTCTGCCTGAGTCATTAGCCTCCCTCTTATGGCTGCCAGAGAAGTATGGTCACCAGAGTATCTCTTGCCAGGCTTCTTCCTATTTCCAGAAAACAGGGCAAGTTATGAAGCCATTTCAAAATTTGGTAGAGAATTTCCAATGTGCAATACTGATTTTAGAGAAGTGACACCAAGCCCCATAGGAAGTACTTCACATTTACAAAAATCTTATTGGAGAATTGGTCTAGTTTTGGTGTGCTCAAAATCCACTAAGGTTTTTAAAAGAACCTGAGTCTTCTTGGTCTCTTTCAGTTGTCAGGGGCGCTGCTTCCTGTGCAATGAGCTGATGAAAAGAGATTCCCAGTACAAATGTGTACTTTTATTGGTAGTAGGTATTAATTGTCAATACTAATAATAGAAGTTTAGGGTCTATTTCTGTATTGATCCTCCTATTTACACTAGCTCTTCAAAGTGCTGGGATTCTGATCCAGTGAGCTGACAGAAAGCTCAAGCCTTCTGACAGCAAAGGGATGCCATGGTGACTCTGGGTCTGGCTGAAGCAGAACATGGACAGAATGGTCAGCCACCCTTAGTTCATCACTGAACAGGTAGCCCACTGCCCTTGGCATCCTTTGCTAATTCTATCTAAATGTATTTGAAGAAAAAAAACCCTAATAGCTTTTATATTTGCTTTAAAAGTCAATTATATTTTTAACCCCAACGGTAAGCGAAATCTGCCAACTTTTTTTCTTTTTAACCGAGAGTGGATTTGTTTCATGTTGAGGGAATATAAAAAGCAAATAAATAGTTGAACCTCACTTGAGCTGAACTGAAGGTAAAGCATATTAGTCAATTTCCCTTTTAAACTAGATAAAAATCAAAAGCCAAACAATTAGTTTAGAAAAACAACAACAACCACCTCAGATGTTGTATAAATTAGTTGGAGAGATTTTTCACACCACATGTCTGTGACAAAAGGAATTTATGAAGATGAACCTTAAAGTTTAGAAGAGTTAATGCATGTCACACAAGTAAACCACCTCCTTCCTCAAATGTTGTCAAGTAGTCCGTTTTACAATTTAATTTTAGTTTGTAGATACAAAGTGTAAATCTTTAAGATTTATTTTAAAAAATATTAGTACTCCTTCGAAGGAGACTAAGATACTGAATATCCTTTATCCTTTCTTATCTGCAGGTCTTCTTTAGCAGAAAAAAGCCAAATGTAATTTGATCTTCCCAGAACTGTTTTGTAGTAGACTTAAGAATCATTTTTGATGAAACCAGAATCAATCAGCAGTCTTCTCATTTACACACTTGGCAAGTCATTAGAGACACACGGGGAACAAACATTAAAGAAATAAAAACTCCCAGGAGCATACCTTTATTACATATTGACTTCCAAGCCTACTGCATTTCGGATGTAACTCATAAGAGTTCATTCTCTTTCTAAGTAGGGAGCAGCTATTTACCTTTTTTTTTTAAAAAAAAGAATGTTTTAAATAGCAATGATTATTAAATATCTTATGAAGATAAGTAATTTTTCCCTCTGGATACAAAAAATTCATTTTCCAGAAATACGAAACATGGTTAAAGTTAAGCCTAAAAGGAAAATGATTTTTTTCATGTGAGATGTAGAAATGAATGAGACAATTCTTCATGAAATGTTTTGAAAATAAATCCCTCCATTATTATGACTAAAGAGAAAAACAAGGAAAAACTGGAAAAGATTCATCGACTACCTGTAACTAGTGTTTATCACTAAATATAAATAAAAATAATTGGAATACCAGCCACTATTATTCACCACCTCCAGATACCCAACTGTAGTAGAAATGTCATTAAGTAGTCTGTTTTACAATCTAATTTTTATTTGTAGATACAAAACGTAAGGCTTTAAAAATGAAGATGTATTAAGTACTTGACAATCTTGCTAAACACTTCATAATCCATGCGACATTTGTTTCTCACAATTTTGAAGTGAGGATTATTGACATTTACTGGTGAGAAACCTCTCCCTACAAGAGTTACTGGCCAGAGCACACAGTTATCAGTGAGAGAAACCTCAACCTGAACTGATCTCAGCTATTGGCCTCTCAACAATATGCTTGCTCAGTCATAAAAACCTGAGTGCAGATCTGTGCACATAAAGAAAACATCACCTTAACCTGCGGGAAAGGTGCTATAGTCACAATCCTGGCTCAACTGATTTGTTGAGTCCTACTGAGAAGGAAGAGCAGAGCATATGAAATCAGATAGCTGAGCAGCACTAACACCTGGGGGGGTGGGGTGGGGGGCGAGACTGCAAATTCTGGGCGGCTGCCTCAAAGCTCACCCTCAGTGTCCTGGCTCCACCAGCCCCGCAAGGAGTATGCTACTCTTTATTCTGCAACAGGGGCTGACAGCTTCTGCAAAACATAACAAGTGTGAAGTAAGAGGCAGAGTGCGGAAAATAATTCCTCAATAATTTACCTTTCTTGGAGTCAGGCAATAATGGACCCTTGTAACTTTGGGGATTGGTAGGGATTTTCATATAAAGTTGGGAGGGAAAAGGTTTATCCAGAACATGTTCTGGTGGCGGACAACCCCGGAAGCAGTCTGTAGAAAAGACAAATCCTATTAAGCCAGCTGGGCAGGCTGAGAGCAGCTCGTCGGTCTGGGGAGCTGAAATAGCTAGGAAAGGCTCAGAAAAATCTGCATTGCAGATAAATCCTCAGGGGAGACAGCTGAACTCTTAACATCTCCCCAAGCCAGCTTCTCTCCCGAGAGCAGAGTGGCCTCAGGTGGTGTAATTTAGAATGTATGTAATTTCCAGGCCTTTCTGCAGACCTTGGATGATTTAACATAATTTCATCTTTCGCCTTGCTGCTTTTCACCTGTTTGTTTATTTACTTATCTATGGTAGTAGAGTGGGCAGAAAGGAGAAAAGGGGCACGATAAACTAAACTGTACAGTACCTTCAACACTTCTACAGGTCTTACCTTTTATTTAATGTTAGGCCTTGTCTTTATCAAACTGATATTCCTCAGCTTCCAAACAACATAAAGAAAGAGCCAAGCATCTACCCTGTCTCTTGTGAAGAGGGTGGAGAAATGAAAACTTAGAAAGTCATAATAATCGCTACGAATTACAGGGCTTCCGCTATGTAAATTACCTTTGTTAACTCCTGCAAGGCCTAATCAGGTTGTTATTGTCATTCCTGTTTTATACAACTGAGGCTTAATAAATTCCCAATTTCTCACAGCTGATGAGGGGCACGGCCTGGCTTTGAACCCATGGGTATCTAACTTCAAACTCTACTTATTTCACTACATTATAACACCATTTGTTAAATGCCTTTAGTGTGCCATTCCACTTGCAACAGGCAATAAAAGCCATAGCCTCCAGAAATGCCTGCTCTGTTGGGATGAAGGCATTATAATAAATAGCTTTTTAAATTGAGGCTGTTATTATTAAAAAAAAAACTTTTCTAAAAGACTTCATATTTTCTAGAATGTGTTCCCTCCAAAATTTAGAATTCTGTAAACAAATAACTGTAATTAAAGTCTAGCATATGATTACAAGAAAAGTAAATATTGGTAGAAAGGGGGAGGATGAAGAGGTGGAGCAGAGAGGATTTTTAAGGCAGTAACAATATGATACTACAATCTTAGATACATGTCATTATACCTTTGTCAAACCCACTGAATGGACAGCACCAAGAGTGCATCCTAAGGTAAGCTATGGACTCTGGGTAAATTATGAGGTGTCAGTGTTCATCCTTGGTGGAAAACGTACCATTCTGGCGACTGATGCTGATCCCAGGGGAGGCTATGCATGTGTGGGGGAAGCGGGTGTATGCGAAATCTCCATACTTTCAGTTTTGTTGTAAACTTAAAACTGTTCTAAAAAAAATAAAGTCATAAAAAGGGTGGGAATAAAGTAAATATCTAATTAAAAGGAGAGAGCATATACACAGTTTTAATGATCCAGAGGATGGACGGAATTTCGCTAAGTGGAACTTTGGATGAGATATCAGATATGCTCTTTAGGGAAAGAGAAGAGAATAAAGGATCAGTCTGTTAGTCAACATTGTTGTTTGAGCACCTGCTCTGTACCAGTCCCCTCAGTAGGTTCTGGGATTCTGGTTAGGAATGAGGCACACAGTCATGGAGGTTCTGGTCTTGTGGAGGAAACAAATACTCGTGGAAGAAATGCAGAGCGCTATGGGAGTATGTAAGGAGCAGACCCGTGAGGCCAGAGGCTGAGAGAAGACTTACCTGGGAAATCTCAGACCTAACCAACGAACAGGACTTGAATAAGTAGAGGGGCAAAGGAAGTGGGAGGGGAGGGGAGAGGCATAGAAAGAGTGTTCCAGGCAAAGAGAGTAAAAATATGTGTAATAGCCCCCAGGGAATAAAGCCAGGATGGGCCTGGAGAGTCAAAGAGGCTGATTCCTGACTTTATTATGAATTCATAATTCTATGGTTTTAAACACAGGAATATCATGATTAGATTGTATTTTTAAAAAGACGTGTCCAGTGACTATGTGTGTAATGGCTTATGTAGAGCAAGCATTGATGCAGGCGGCTATCACCGTGGTCAAGATCAACGGTGATGGGAAACTAACACAGTCCTTGGGGATATAGATGAACTGGATGGTTTTGAAAAATGTCCAGGAAGTAGTATTGATAGGACTTGGTAACTGATTGGAGTAGTATATTTTAGGTAATAAATTTTTTTTAAAGTAAGCTCTACACCCAAAGTGGGGTTTGAACTCACAAACCCAAGATCAAGAGTGGCAGGCTTTACCCACTGAGCCAGCTAGGCACCCCGTTAAGTAACAATTTTAATATAAATGTGATTTATATAAAGAATAATGGGGGCGCCTGGGTGGCTCAGTCGTTGAGCGTCTGCCTTCGGCTCGGGTCATGATCCCAGGGTCCTGGGATCGAGCCCCGCATCGGGCTCCCCGCTCCGCGGGGAGCCTGCTTCTCCCTCTCCCACTCCCCCTGCTTGTGTTCCGTCTCTCACTGTCGGATAAATAAAATCTTTAAAAAAAAAAAAAAAAGAAGAATGATACTTGTAAGATGACATTTCAGAGCCTTTGAAAGTAACTCTAAAGTTTGCAAAGTTGTTATACAAATGATGACTAGGGTAGGCTGTAAGTCATGGAAGAACTCCAAAGAACAGTGGCTTCAACAAAATGGAAATTCGTTACAAGGTTATATCATATTCAACATGACTGCAGAAATTCTAGCCATCAAGTCTGAATTCCTTCCTACCAGCAGAAAGGAAGAAAGAGTGATGAAGAGTGCACTCCTTCCTTTTAAGCATTAAATGTCAGTTTCACACACAACTTGAGTTCATATCTTATTGGCTGAAAATTAGTCAAATAGTTTCCCCCTAGTTGCCAGGGAGGCTGGAATTCTGGATCTTATTCTGAGTGTCCATGTGCCCACGAAACCTCCAAATAGCAGGGGTCCTTTTATTACTGAGGAAGAAAGAGACAATCAATATTGGGGGCAAAAGTAATTGGGACCACATTAACTATGGGCTAAGGCCTTAGAGATGAAGCAGGAAAAAAATAACACTTAGGAATTGTACCGGCCCTGTACAACAACAGAAAATTAAAATACATCGGAATGAACTCACTTTGTATTAGCATTCCACATTTTGTCTAAGCCGCCAAGTACATTTTTTTAACCTCGGTGGTAATCGAGATAGACTGGATAAGTTAAACAGAGCTTCCCCGTCAATAAATACGGCTTTCTATTGCTACAAAGCAGCCTCAGCTAGGCCAATATCTGAGCCTAGTTGTTTATGGTTTCATTTCCTTTACTTTTAATAGTGGCCATAAAAAGCCAAACAAATGCATTTTATTCACATTCCTTTGGATGAGGCCTTGAATTTAAATTATGTCACTGGATCCATTAACATTTAACTATGGCTGGTGCCTTATCCTCTACAGACATTCAACTTCAGAATGTAATAACCACACGCAGAAAATGAGAATTAATAGCAGTTAGAGAGTGAATCATATCTGCTTCACTCAGCGTACATTCACACTGATTTATTTTGTTTTGTCTGTTTGATGTGTTCTGTTTGTTTCTAAGAATAAAGGCTGTCAATAAGATAAGATGCTGGGTTTAATAATAATTTAGGGAAAATACTCCTTTCATCAATT
Source organism: Eumetopias jubatus (assembly GCF_037043125.1). Classification (NCBI taxonomy): domain Eukaryota; kingdom Metazoa; phylum Chordata; class Mammalia; order Carnivora; family Otariidae; genus Eumetopias; species Eumetopias jubatus. The sequence continues at coordinate 27,617,810 of NW_028274809.1, forward strand.
TTCTACAAATGGTTCCCAATGGGTTGAATTCAAAGGCTGCTGGGACTCTTAACTTTCTTTCTACATTTAATTTTCTGTTACCATTTCTACAACTTTTACAATTACTGTTTACTGTCATTCTAATTTTCTTTATTTTCCTTTTACTGGTGCTTCATGTCTTGACTGACAGAGCAGAAACCTTCAAGTAACTGAAGCCACCTTAAAGCAGTAATATTTTGGGGGGCAGCGAATTAGTAACACTAAATTATACTCAGTATCATAAATATTCACATTCTTAATTTTTCCAAGTAAAAGGGATCGATCACACGACATTAAGTCTTATGTTCTTTGCCAAACCTAAAATTCAAATTTGTTTTAATTGAGCAATGTGGTACATCAACCACATTCTTGGTCCACTTTTGTCTTTGGTTTTCCATTAGTTGTAAAATATATCCATGAACAACTGCTTATTTTATTATTGCTATTAACACATAATGTCTGGTTCTTTTGCATCGCGGGTAGAGTTTTATTCTAGTCTCAAGTTGGCATCACTTGCATTTCCTAATGCACAGGGAAAGGGTTTTCTTGTAACCATGACTATTCTCCACGTTTGCAGTATTTGTTACTCTGGACCTATGACAAAGTCTTATATATAAAGATAGCTTACATTTATATTCTATGGTACAGCTTTCAACATGCATTCCTGTGTTCCATGTCAACTCTGAAAATCAGATATGCTCTTTATTTTACGGAAAACAAAAGGCCCAGGAAAGGGAAGTAATTTTTCCAACTAGCTAGTAAATAGGAAAGATAGAACGCTGGAATAATAAGTATAAAGAGCACAAACTTAGATCGATGCTATAAAAATTCATAGTAAAGAATATTACATATGATCAGTAATGGAGGAGTTACCACACACACTTCTCCTTTCTCCTAATTATTATTAAAGTAATAAAAATGTTGAAAAATAATGTAACCCTAACAAAAAATTTTGAAGCTATCCTAGAAGTCAGAATATAGATGGAGAAAGAAAAAAAAAACTGCTGCAAGGAGGCCCCAAGTTAACAGTAGGTCCATCGCAAGGAAACCTGGAGAAATCCCAAGCTTAGAGTTTTCAAACTCAAACAGGGTCCAAGGCTGGCTGAGACTATCACAGCAATTCATTAAGAAATGTATTCAGGGAGCGCCTGGGTGGCTCAGTCAGTTAAGTATCTGACCCTTGATTTCGGTTCAGGTCATGATCTCTTGAGATCCAGCCCGCATTGGCTCCGGGCTCAGCGCAGAGTCTACTTGAGATTTTCTCTCTCCCTCTCCCTCTGTCCCTTCCCCTGCTCGCACACTCTCTCTCTAAATAAATAAATTTTGGAAGTTTTTTTAAAAAAGGAAACATATTCATAACAATTGCAACCCTTTCTATTCTTCGTCCTCCTTGCTACATTTTTAGTGACAGGAGAAGCTTTTGCCCCCAACGGTGAAAACAAGCACTAGCCTTTAATGAAAGAAAGTGATTAGTTTGGGAACCAGTTCTAGTATAGATAAATCAATGCAGAACCGAAACAACTGTAGGGATCCTAACCTGCTCACTTGCCAGTTGCGTCTCCGTGCTCCTCGGGATACCTGCTTCCTGACAGACTCTGCCCACTTATCCAGAACCTGTAGGCAGCTTTCATGGTGACTGGAGGTGCAGATCTGCATGACTGCAGAGGAAACTTACAGCAGCTACCTATCATCCTCAGCCTAGGTCTTCATACATAAAAACAAAGAACCCCAAATCCTCCAAATCAAGACATTTGAGAAAAACCAGCAGCATGAACAAGAAAAATACTTTTTTAAAATGACTCCTGAGGAAATAGAGATGATTCAGGGAACAAGGGAATTTACAATTATCCTTCTTAGAGAGATTTGAAATATTGCATACTTTAAAATGAACTTCCTTCCAAAAATGAATTTTAGGAAAGTATCGATCAGAGGATAAGAAAACATTCCTGGCAATTAATATATGATTTCCCAAAGAGGTTGTTCGTGAATTAATTAAAAATAGAATTGGCAGCGCTAGAGGCAAATAATAATTCAGCTGATAAGGAAAAGCTCACTGAATGTAGAAGAAGTGAAAAAGGGATTTTAAAAATATGTGAAAAAGGAGCTAAAACAGATCATTCCAGTAAGTCCATCATTTATCAATAGGAATCTCCTTAATACAGAACAGAGGCAGGGATAGCAAGAAAAAGAAAGCCAGAGGAAAGTTTCTCCGAGTTAAAAAGATATAATTTCAAATGGTCATTTCCAAATGACCCCTGGCAGAAAGGCCAAATTGTCCCTGGTTAAGAATCACTGGTTCAGGATAAAATGCTACGGCTATTGGGCCAGATAGACCTGGGTTTCTCCTCAAGCTCCACTAATAAGAACCTCTTTATCTTTGGGAAATATACTTGACCTCATTGAACCTCTTCTGTGAAATGGGGATTAAAAAAACCCCACTCTATCGAGTTCTTCTTTTTCTTCTACCTCCATTCCTCCCTCCCTTCTTCTATAAATGTGTGTACTTAGCACATAATATGGACTAAGTAAATAAGGGTTATTAGTATTTTAATTGTAATTGTAGTAATGGTGATGAGGAAGAGGAGGAGAAAAATGTGTGGAGTCGAGGGTGTGTGCCAAGGTAGTGAGGGCTAAGGAGAGGTCACTGTAGGCCTTGGATGCTTGGGTGAGGCGTGTGGTTATGCTCCAGATCAGCCCTCTCCCATGAAAGTTATGTCCTAACGGAAATAGGCTGTAATAGGTAATGCTTCTATAAAAGTAACGTGGCTATGGAGCACTTGAAATGTGGTTAGTATGACTAAGGAGGTAAAATTTTAATTCTTTTCATTTTAATTAATTTAGATTTAAATAGTTGCATGTGGCTAGCTGCTACCATATTTATTGACCAGCACAACTCAAGAGAGCAAACAAGGGCCAAAGAAGAGTTTGTATTAACAGTTTGTCTAGGAGATTAATGGGGTGATGGCGTTTGGGGCAGGAAGACAAGATGAAAGCATTTCAGCCACCCTGGCTGCTATAATGAGAACCTGAATGAAGATGACGGAAGGGAGAATTTGGGGAAGAGATAGGTTACCGCAATGACAATGTCCTCAGTCCTCAGTGGACCCATGCTTATTGCTGTCTCCCTGGAGACACCTAATCTCAGCCCAACTCTGAGGTCTCTGAGGTTATAATTTTTTTTTACATATGCTACCCTTCCCTTTCTACAGCTGAGATCAGAACTTGGATCCATAGCTCCCAGCTTATTCTTTATAAGTTCTTATAATTATCCTAAAAATAGGCAAATCAAAGATGCTCCATAGATCTGATTTTCTGAAGCTTTAATCATTTTCTTTGTGATCCTAGATTCTTGCTGAGTTATTTACCACTTGCTTAAAAGGTGAAACTTAAAACAATGGATGTGAAACTTAAAATGATGGATTCTTCTTTATCTGTCAAATGCTTTTTAAATCATTAAGATTATATTTCTGTGGTATATTTAATCTGATCTCCTTTTCATACTGAAAAGTATAAAGCCATTTCAGTAATAACTGCTATTTTTACTAATATTTACTGAGCTCCATGCCATGCTAATCCAGAACTCCAAAGGGCAAGAGTCTTTTGGGAGAGCAGAGCAGTAACACAGGCCTACCTTGAAATGTGTTCTTTATTTTAGCAATCAAGTCAGTGCATTATTAAAATATTACATATTTGGGACAATACACTCATTTATCTGCTTTGGCTGCATATTAGTAGAAAGTAAAAGCCTTAAGAGTCAGAACAAGGATACGAGCCAAAGATTTACCGTTTCCTAGTGGAGGGACTTGGGTAGGTCATTTGCATTCTTCAAACTTCAGTTTTCTCATCTGTAATAAATATAACAACAAGATCTGCCATTCCCATTCCAGAGATTGCTGTGAGCTTTGGGAGGTCATATACTTTGTATGACTTAAAAAGTGGTACAGAAATTTTTTTTTCTTAAAGTCTAAATGCTACTTCCTCACTGGTTAGATTATTTCAATAATTTTATAACCAAAGTTGACATCTTGGGCCTTTTTTGTGAGCATAACATAAGAAACAACTAAAAATCCATGTACACATTAAACTATATATTATATTTGTTACTTCCCTATGATGTATTGAACTATCCACCATCTTTTAGAGGAAGTTTAGCAGTTTGACTAATTAATATGACTCACTCAGGACTATGGGTTCTTGTATCGTTTTAAAATTTTTTCATTGTTAGATGTCATATTTCCTCAACTACCAATGTAATCTTAAAAGTCAATCATTTGGGGGATTTCTGTCCCCACTATTTAAGGCAGTCTAGTTATTTTTAAGAATCTACACTACCACAGATTCACCTGCAGCTATGCTCAAAATCATGCTAATTAGCTGCTCTTAGGCACTGAGAGAATCCTTAATGCCTACATGTTGTATCTTATTCTGTATATACAACCAGGAAATCTTGCCATGAGAAAATCCTACAATGAACAAGAAGATACCTTTAAAGAACACAAAGTAGAAAAATTGTTCACATTGCTAATAAAATGTAAGATCTTCCTGAAAAGACATGTCATCTCTTAAGTTCCTATTCATTGTAAAGAAATAGATTTTGGTTGTAAGTGTTAAATAGAGTAGCTTTGTTTTAACAATTGCCAGATGTGGATCAATGAACATCCGGCTGCTTTAAATAGTCATAATCCAAAGTCATTAACATTAGGAGGGAATCTGAAGGAAGGTTAATTCGAACCATCTGAGGCAGACCCAAATGGAATCTACAAAAAAAAAGGGATTGATTCAAACTTTTTTTTTTTTGAGAGAAAAGGAGAATTTGTCAGGAAGACCAGAAGTTATCCTGTGCTACTCTGAGACTCTTAACTATTGAATAAATGTCAAAAAAGCATAGGCAGAGTATTCGAATTCTGGGTATTTGACCAATTCCAGTTTGACTATGCAAAGACCAGTGTTGTCCACTATAGAAAGATTATAGTTACACACACACACACATACACACACACACACACACATAGACGCAAGCACGCCTGTGCACACAACACTCATTTTCTCAGCTTCAACATGGCGCATGCATCAAGGGCATTTCTAAGCAGACAACATAATGAATGCAAAGATGCCTGTGACTTGACTTCTTTCCCCAAGTGCCTTCCTAAGTGTTCTCCTTGAAGAAATATGGTTATCAATTTAAGTTGACTTCTGTTCATATGAAAACTAGTATTTCACTGGAATTTTAAATTCAAAGTTTCTATTGACACTGCTCACATCTACTTGGCTGTTCAGTTAAACACCAAATGACAAAATTACAGTGACAAAGACCACAGATCTGGTCATAGGCATGGCTTCTATCTAGAGATAGAATGAGTCCTTTAAACAAGGAGACATGCTAATAAGTGTGAGAACATCAGAAATGTTTGATATGCAGTTAAGGTGTTTCCTTGATGGATAAGTATGCCATATTTATTTGATTGCTTATTTTCTTAGGTATTTTTTAGCTGCAAGGTGTGGTGTGGGAGGACTCAAACAGGTAAATGCTCCTGAGTTCCTGCATCTATAGAGGAGGACTAAGAGCCGGTGAGGCAGAAAGATAACATCCTCCAGTCTGTCAAGGCTACTTGTGAACCCTTAGCCCCTTTGAATACTCTAATCATCTGCAAACACACACATTCTTTCCTCAGAGGAATGCAGGTTGCTGCCACCAACCAAAACATTCCACCAAAGAGAAAGATTTTGTTGGAAAAAATGTATTCCTTAAATCAGAGACTATCCTGAATACTCAGGAGTCCGCTGTGGCCTGAAGTAGATTCCCCTAAGGCTTGTTTGAGGAGTTGGGTGGCAAGAAGACGAGATGTGGACACCCAGAAGCTTTGCCACTAAGCACAGCGGGATAGGAGGGATGGCAAGTGTTGGGGGCTGGGGCAGAGAATTTAGCAGGCTGGCACTGTGCTGAACACCCAGGCACAGAGGAGGTTAGAAGTTCAAAGAAATCACGAAACAGGGAAACAGAGCTGCAGTGAAGAAACTGGCAGAGTGTCATATGGAAACACACCCCCAAACCTGAGCCACGAGAACTCATTACATGGCATAGCAAACATGGAGCACAGGCAGAAAGATGGAAATGCCAGTAGCTCATTAGGGCTTGTTCAATGGATCTTCATAAAACAACTGGCTGGAATTGAAAGAGGCCAGAAAAAAAGAGATAATTGTCTCTCACCATCAGAGGTGCAAAAGTATGTGGTGTTGCTGCCCAGAAAGAAGGGTTACCATTTGACTTGTTCATAACGACTGCTCCAATCCTTTCTAATTTTTCTTGCCTGGACATCTGCCTCCTAACCTCTTGCTGATCAAGGTGTGTCACACTGTCTAGCCGTATCAACATTACCGAGGAGCTTGTTCAAATGGAGGCTCTCAGGCCCCTCCTCACACCTAATGATTCTGAATCTGCATTTTAATGGGATCCCCAGTTGACTGATCTTGGCTTTAAAGTTTGAGGAGCTGGTCTCCCCAGTGTCTACTCTTACCACCTTATCATCCATTCTCTGCATAGCTGCCTGAGTAATGTTTTAATTTTATTTGTTCACCCACTGATTACCCCCCTCCCCCAGAAATAAAGTTCCATTAGGGCAGGAAAAGGATGTGGAAATGGTGTTCAATAGATATTCACGGAATGAATAAGTGGATTTTCCTCTCTGTGATGAAGTCCAGGTGATAGGTAGCCACCCCCCCCGCCAATATCTTTTCTTTACCACTAGAAAAGTCTCACTCTCTTTTCTCTTGCTTTTATCTGTAGGTCAGATGAATTTTGTTTGCCAAGCCTAAATCCTTATCTGTGTTCTTTGTCTCCTTTCTTTCAGGAACTTTTCTCTGTTGTCCTTCTGCTTATATACCTAACACCCCCTCTTCTATATGTGCCCTCCCTTCAGCTTAGGACTTCCCAGATTACTAACAGTAAAGTCCCACTGCCCGGCATTGAGTCCTAGACCTCTTAAATATGTTTTCCTATTGCTTTCATATCCTTATTTACTCATTCACTTCTCAAGAATTTGCTTCTGTCCCCACAATTTGACTGGTTTGGAGTCAGACCCAGATTCAAAACTAGCCCTGAAACTTGCACAAATGTCTCGGTCTCTGTTTCTCCATTTAAGTGGAGAGAACAGAATATATAGAGTCACTGTGGTCACTGTGACAATTAAAGTGCCTGTCACAGAGGCTGGCACATGTCAGGTGCTAATGTCATCCTAGATTCCCTTGGTTGGAGGAAAGGTGAGACTAATTTTGAAACCATCAAATTATATTTGACCAGAAATTTGACAATATAAAGTACAGTGATTCTGTTGTTCGGAAATAGCCCTTGGAAATAATGTGAAATATCGTGTGAGAGTAAAATATTCCATTCCATTACTGCATGAAGATGATAGTAAAAAATTGGGAAACAAGAGGAAACAAACATACCCAATGTCTTCATAAAGAATATTACGCAGGTGGCAAAGTGTTTTGAGATGCTTAAGATACTCTGAGTGGAACAAAAAGGCAGAATTCAAATTGTATTGTTTTGATCCTGGTTATGTAAATTTAAATGCAATAGATGGAAGGAAGGAAGCTAAACAGGTAGAGTGTTAACCATAGTCTCTGGCTTGTATAATTATGGATGGCTATTATTTCCTTCCTTTACCCTCTTCCAAACTTGACAAATTTTACAAAATGTGGATTTATTGTTTAGTAAATAACATATTGAGCAGTCTTTAACTTATTCTCATTCTTCAACTTCTCTGCAGAATTTGAATTTTAGCCTTGTTTTTATTATTTCACCTGTGCTCTTTTTCCCCTTGCTTTAAAAAAATTAGTTCTTCCTTTAACTTTGTCAATTCCTTATCCTACATCCTAAATGTGGGTGCTGCTGAGAGTATTCTCTCTGGTCCTCTTTTCTCTCTTGGTAATGTCATTCATATCCTGTCTCCTCATTTCTCTTCTCAGTATTAGCCCAACGTGATCTGCCATCTACCAGACCAGTCTGCCTACAGATCCAGCCCATCATGGCCTAAACCTGCCCCTTGACTTTTTATTCCCTTCCGCATTTGGTCAGCATTTATTGGCTGTCCACTATGCCCTAGGCAGTCTGCAAGAGACTAGGATGCAAGACAAATGGAAGACAGCCTTTTTCCTCAAGCAGCTTTTAGCTACTTTTCTCCCCTCACTTTTCCAGTTATCAAATTCAAATGTTAGAGTCAGCACTGAGTCCTTCTGTTTTTCATTCCTCCTACCAATCAAGCAGTTGCTATATTCTGCCTATGACTTTGAGCTCAGAAACATCTTTCAATTTCATGACCTCTTTTTTCATACCCACTGTCAACACCCTCTTTGAGCCTTTATTATTTCCTGGATTATCCCATGAGAGCTTCCAAAGTGATGTCTTCTTCAATGTACTCTCACCCACAGCTCCATCTCACACACAGAGATAAAGTAAGTCACCTGAAAACAGAGTTTAGGTCAGAGTGGTCTGCTCTGCAAAATACACCCAAAAGCTTCTCATTAAATACTGAATAATTTCCTCAAGTTGGTATTTAAGGTCCCCATTTGCATGTATTGGGTTGAATTGAATGGATTCTTACTTTGTAGTTCAGAAAGGGTAGAATACTAGCCATTTTATATGGTATGACTGAATCCTATTTCCATCCTTACCTTATAAGAACCCCCTTCTTCTGCTCTGCACTCTAGAATATAAATGAGATCAGTCTACACTTTCCACGCATGTTTACTTTCTTTGGTCCCTTTGCTAATGTTTGTTCTTCCTGGAGCTCGTGCATGCATTATCTCTCCCTTGAATACGTCTTTTCATCCCTAACCTCCACTTCAAAAGACCCATCCTCCAGGAATTATTTCCTGTTGAGTCTCTTCTCAATTGTTAGTACTCCTGGCCTGCAATGAAGTCCCTTAAGAAATTATTCATGTGTCTCTTATGGTACCAATGAGGCTTGAGGCTACTTCTTTGTTTTGTTCTGCTGCACCCAACTGAACTCCGAAAGCGTCCTCTTCTATATACGCCTTTGCAAGTAGAGCATCTTAATACCCATCTGTGTAAATGTTAGTGCCCTCAGTTATTTTTGTGGCTTAGTTAGCCGTATTTAAGGTTGAATGTGGTATCTGCACACTATACAGTATGCACACTGCATACTGTTCCCTGCTCGTTTATTTCTTTTTGGTCATTTGAAACTTCTGCTATTATTTCAATTAAAAAAATTGCAAAATATGGCATCAAGTTATGCTATTTATTACTTGAATTCTCTGGCTAATTTTCTTATATAGATTATGCTATTTAGTAATATGCCTTCATCATGATGACACAGGAGCGCTTTATGAATTAACTTGTTTTAAAACTTCCTAATTTATCTCTGATATTCCTCCTTAAAGAATAAAGTTCTTTAAAAAAAGAATAAAGTTCTTCAGTTTAAATATAAAATACATATTAAAATATAATATATAGCAGAGTTTGAATATTATGTTACATATTTGAAGATATATTTACTCCTAACTTAAGTATATAAAAACAAATATCTGCAGGCATACTGTTTTAACCTTATTTCAGTATATATCATGTGCATAAATAAAATATTAAAGCAAAGGCTATGAGCCAAAAAAATCTACTAGAAAAAAAATGTAGTATGTTGTGGTTAATATTGAAGGACTTTGGGCCAGATTGTGTTGATTGCCCAGCTGGAGTCTCCATTCATTCATCTATAAAATGGAGACCATACCCATCTCCCAGGATTGTAGAGAGAGTTAAAACAAGATAACATACGTTAAGGGCTTAGGATATTATCTAGCATGTAGTTAATAACAAAAAATTATAGTAGTATTAATAAAAATAAATGGCAACAAGAAAAAATAGCATTCTCTAAAACTATTATGACTCTAGAAGTTTCCTTATACATTATGAAATGATGTCATACTAGTCCATAATGAGCAACAAAGCATTTAAGAAGACTATGACATCATTTCTAGTATTACAGAGGGAGACAGAGGGGGGGGGAGAGAGAGAGAGAGAGAGAGAGAGAGAGGCCTCCTCCCTCCCCTCTGCTGCAGCAAAATCTTGGCTGAAGACATGAAGAGCAATAAACAATGTCCAGCTTGGGAGTAGTATTTAGGAAGCATCCATAAAGCAAAACTCATGCTGCAGTTTGGCTTCTTTCCCTTGCTGATAAAAGTGAAAAGGGACACTTCAAAAATGCTTTCCATCTTAACCTAAAACTGGGAAAATCCTTTTCTATATAGCCGGAGAAATTTTCACACATGATATTATCGGATTTTCTACCTGATATTATCTAATTAATTATTATTAAAGACATATAATGAATATTTGGGATAGCTGGAAAAAAAAGTACCAAATATTTGTTTTACAGTGTGCAATCTCATGAAAAACAAGAACAAAAAAGTAATGGGGGAAATGTTGATGAATCATTTACCCATCAAATAATTAAGTAAATATTTGTTGGACTCCTACTGTGGTCCAGGCACTATTTTATGTGCTGAAGATATGAGTGAAATAATTAACCAATGTCAAACGAGTTTGATTAGCAAAACCGTGATACAGACCCCTGACTCACTCACAGTCCAAAAGTCAAATTCAATTCTGAATTGACGCCATAACGGTCTATTTCAATAAACTCTGGTTTATTACACAAAATCTGTCAACACACCCCTAGATAAACTTAAAATGGTCCTAGAAAATTTAGGTACCAAGAGACCTTTGGTGAGGTCATATGCCACTTCTCCAATACCCAGATAAATCTCAACAGAGCTGATTAGTTCCTATTAACAATATATCGAACACATTTTTTTGGTGGTTAGATAATAACATCATCCTTTTCCAATTCACATAAATATCCCATCGTTCAAAATCAATATAATGAGTTGCTAAACGAGCCTGGAGATTAGAAAACAGATTCTCACATAAAATATATACTGTGTGGGTTTTGTTAGATGGGAAAATGCCAAATAGATTTTTTTCCACCAAACATGAAATGTATTCACCTACTCTGAGTGGAACCTAAAAGGAGAGGATAGTCCCAAGGGTTTTACAATATCCAGGAGGAATAGTAAGTCTTGTCTGGGGATTTCATACCTGATTCCACTGAGTATTTTCTAAGGAAAAAAATGCAATATATTTCATGTATCTCTGAGACTAGTCTATTCGATTTTGTTCAATATCTGAAATAAATGCAGTTTCCTTTTTTAGAGCACACTGATTTATTTTAATGAATTCATTCTCTTGTGCAAAAATATTATGTGATACTGCCTACACTCTGGAAGGGTGGTGACAGTGGCATCTGCCCCTTCCCTCTCTCCCACAATACCTACCCACAGCAGCAAGGCTCTTAGCAAGTGCTTGTGGAATGAATAAATTAAGGTTCTCATAATTACACACTGCAGAGAAAATTAAACAAGGACAATGCATTTGTCTCCTTCAACTGCTACAAATATTCATACTCACAGGTGCACACTCACAGACTTCTGGTATTTCAGGATCAGTCACTGAACATTAACTATTTTTAAAGTACATAAAAAAACTAAACTAACCTCACTGCATAAAATATTTTGGGCTGATAAGCTTGAGAGGAAATGCTATGTGAAGCCAAAGAAAGATTTAAAAGATGTTATTGATCTTCTCAGCAGGGCAGAAAATGTCTTCCATTTTTTGAAGGCAAATTACAAATGTAGCTTTTGTTGACATGAGTATATGGTGAAGTCAAAGATAACTTTAAAGAATTAAACAAAAGGTAATACCCATAACTGCCATCTCTAATCAGTATACATCCTGATGCTGAATTTGAAAATGAATATTTTTCATGTAAGGCAGAAGGCCCAGGATCAATGGATTCAACTGCTTCCATGGCAAGATGAAGGATTACTTCCTTATGTCGATAAAGCATATATAAAATCAGTTCATTTAATAACTAACAACCTCAGCCTTTAAATATGGTGCTAAAGATTAAAGCATCAGTGAAGAAGTTACAATATTTTATTCACAAAACCCAACAATACTGAGTCATTCTTAGGCTCTCATCTCTAGCGCTCCTTCTACCTGGGAAGGGTAAGCCATTTCATTTGCCCATTTAAAAACATCACTTATTAGCAAGATTCCCTCAGATAAAATCATTACTTTAGTATATTCCTGTTAAATTTAAATGACTGAATTTTCATTAAGATAGAGAATTTTTGATTTTTTTTTAGCTGCTACAATAATAAAAATCCAAAAATAAGCCAGACATATTGATATTTGTTAACAACTTGCAACCCAGGCAAAAGACATAATTCCTTAGACATCTCATAATCAAAACAGCCTTGGATAATGGCATTCTCTGCATGGGAAATCATACATGCTATAGACAATGATCAATGTAGGCTTACAGATAAAAGACCAACCATAGAGAGATTAATTTAAATAAAAACATTCCAAATCCTCCCTGATTTCCCCTCATTTAAACATCCAAACAAAACATGTGGTACCTTTTAATTTTCTGAATGAGTAGTTCCCAATCAATGTTTCTTCGGTTAGAGACAACAAGCTGAAGAATCTATCGAAACAAAACAAAAGAAAAAAATACATATACAGATTTGTTAACTAAATATTGAAAATCGTAACTCACCAGTAAGCAAATGCACTCTTTATAATCCAGATAATAAATCTATGTCTTGAGATCTGTAGTACAAATAATGCAGTACTTGAATTTTTAGGAAGCTCGGTAATGAATTTTAAAGCATTTTACTTTGAGACCACATAAAGCAAATCCTTTGAAAAATGGATTAAAAATAAAATGAAATAAAATTTAAAAAAAACCCCGAAGCATTACCAGTGCATATGCAGCGATACCACCCAAGTCTAGCCTTTGAGGTTTGCTGCAGAATCCTTCTTCCGGAGCATTATCTCTACGGGCTGGCTCTAGCTCTCTAGCTCCAGACAGACGCAGTCTGCAAGCCACCAGCTCCTCTCTGTGTGTGTCGGGGAAAGGGAAGCTGCAAATTAGAAAAAGTCCCCGCAGTGGCGAAAAGGAAAATAAGGCGAGTGGGAGAGGGAGAGAGAGCTCACTAGCCTCAGAATTTTCGAGAATGATGACAAGCCACCCAGCTCCGCCATCATTCACTGACAATAAGATGCAGCCCTGGCTTATGATTTAGCGGTTTACCATAGGGGCGTCTGGTATCAAATGCCTGACAGGCATTTTAATTGCCTCCATCCAAGTGTGTCCCCAGGAGTCGAGTCTATAAGCCTATGAATGTCATCATCTGGTCTCCTTTGTGTTAATGCCAGACACACGCACGCACACACACACACACACACACACACACACACACACACACACTGTGCTTAAATAGAGAGTTTCCCAGCATAATATAGGATTACAAATAAATCTGGTTACGCAAACTGGACATGATAAATAGTAGTTTTGGGAATACTTATTATCTACATTAATGACATCAAAGATTGTGTGATGCTCTGTCACTGGCTGCTCATTACGATATTTTAAAAACTGAATATCCAAAATTGTTCCCTTATTGTCTACTTATATTCCAAAATAAATATCTGTGCCCAATAGAAAAATGCATATATTTATTTGTATTTTCTTAAGGAAAATTCAATACCCTTGTAACCGTGATAATTACACACTTGGCAATGTTTTCCTTACAAGGGAGAATGCAGCAAAAAACAAAGAGGATTAGGAAACCAGAGTTGATGTGTGATTTCTGTGGGCAATCTATTTTATTCCGTTTACAGACAGAAGTGAAAGGAGGTGGCAATGAGCTTGGGTACTGGGACCTTACAGTCCCTGAGGGCCAAGGCAGAGAACTGAATCTCTGGCATAATCAGTACCCCCTTTATGTTAGCAACTGAAATTAACAGATGAATATCCCCGTTTCACAGTGCCCCTTATGTAGGGAGGTTAAATGTGGAATAATTCCCTGAATTTATTGCCCTGATAGAAGGGCTGGGAAAAACGTTAATAAATAAATTATTTTTTACAGCATTGGTAGCTTCTTGCATCAGTGAATGGAGCAAAATTCAATGTATACCAAAAGGGCCGGCTGTGAAGAAGGTTGCTGGGAGGGAGCATCACCATGGTTACCGGAAACAGAAAGTACTGAGAAAAATAAGGTAATGATAGAGAAAAGGGAAAGAGACTCCAGTGGAGGAAATTTAGAGTGATGTGCTTCATTCTTTGCTTTCTGGAAAGAACTGTGTCTATCAGTTTTACACTCTATTTTGAGCTCATTAAGATGAATTTACACTCTCCATTAGCCACGTTTCTTCTCCACTTTTTGATCACGAGCTAATTCTGCTTTCATAAATATTCAAATTATGGTCCTTTTGTATGAGATGGTTCCTACTTCTCTTTGCCTCAGTCCATATCCCAGTTTCAGGAACACCACTCAGCCTAGTCCACACCCTTTGTTTCATAGGTGAGAAAGCTGAGGCCCAGGGAATCTGGCCAAGGTCACAAAGCAGGCTGGTGATCCAGCAGACACACCATCCCCATTCTCTGACTTAGGTGCCCTGCTTTTCTTCTTTCACCAAGTGATTTTCTTTCTGCGCTCCCTCCCGTTCTGTGTGCAAGAAAAAAAGATTCCAAAATCATCCTTTGTCTTTGATTTTGTGAGTCTTCCTTTATTTGCTAAAGCAGTGATCTTCGTCTTTAAAATATGTTCTAGAATTCTGAGACTAGCCTTGCTTAATATCTGTGCTGTACTGTATCGGAGGTCTGAAGAATCTGGGGTAATTATGTCACTGCTTTTCTTTCATTTCCAGCCCGGCAATCAGACGAATTGAGCATGATGGCCCTTTTGTGATCCTATCTTGCCGAGCCTGAACTTAATCATCATATACTAGGCACTCTGTCATCCCTGGCATCGTTCTTTCTGCAAGCATGAAATCGGACAGTCAAACTGAGCTGCCCTCCCAAGGTTCCTCCTAGTTAATAGTGTGAAGTTTCATGAGGTTACCCAAAATAATGAAACTGGAAAACTGGGAGCCCAGGTTAAAAGAAAAAAAATTAAGAGAGAATTCATTCAAAAACAACCACGGGGGGGTGGGGCGCAATATTTGTTAAAATCTTTCTGAGTCAGCAAAAATTGTGATTAGGATTTTGACCTTGATGCACTGTGTTTATTTCCTTCATAAAATGTTCTTTCAATATTCAGTTGTTATGACTCATTGCTTTTAGGTTAACTCATCCATAGGTAGGATCAGATTGACTTTTCTGATGTCTAAAATAAAGTTGCTGCCACCACTACTGTTCTCTGCCCCCAGTATGTCAACTATCAAATAAAGAAATCACATTTAAAAAAACAATTACCCTAGTAAAATTACAGGAGATTTCAGATTTCAGTTAATCTTACCTACTGGTTAGGATTCTTCTCTTCCAAAAAGTGTTCCTTAAATATGATCTCTCTGTTAAATGTCTATTTTTCTTCAGTGATTTGGACACTAAAGTTATTTTTCAAAACAAATGTTCTAATATGTTATATAAATTATTAATAATATGGTGTTCATTTCTGAACACAAAAAATAATGCACAAATGATGTCATTTCTTGAAACATAAGTCATATTTTGTCAGAATCTCCTAAAGCACACATAATAGTCCTGGTCAGTCTAAAAAAATAGTGCAGCTTCAAAAATATTTAATACTTTTCAGGAGTCATTTTTTGAGAAGACCTGCTTCGTCATTGAGAATGAGTTGGTAAATTCTTTTTCTTTTTTCTTTTTTTCTTTTCATTTGTTAGTGGAAGGAACTATTACTTTAACATGTCCATTGTAGAGTAAGCACTATATAATTCTTCCCTTTAATTACATTCTAAGAATACAAAATGGCAGATAATTGAGAGCCTTTCATGATTTTTTGTATTTTTTATATTTATGCTCTATGAGCCTAAACTGTACTGCTTTCCTTATCCTTTCTCTCTTTGACAATATTCTGGACCTTGGCTTAGTACCATTCATCAGTTCATCTAACCAGTTTTGATGACACACATACATATATTTCAAACACTTGATTAAGTTCTAGGTATGGGGGAAAAACATTTCCTTCTATAGGACCTTTAATTATAATGGAGGGGTCATAAAAATAGAGAAGAATCTAAGCTGACACGTTCTCTCACTTTGATGACACACTATGTCTCTGCCCCTGTGTTACAATCTGCTGCATCTCAGATCCTGATCTTTAAGAATCTGATTTAACTATATCCCCAAATTCAGTTAGCTCAGCCCTGTGGCTCTTCTGGAAGACCCTTAGTTTTACTCCCTAAATATCCTGGCCTATGTATATCTGTGTCACTCTTGAAGCTCTTGAGGAATGAAAAGTGGAGGTATTTCTTCCTTACCTCCTTGAAGTCTTTGGTCATAGAATCATCTTCCCAGCCAAGGCTTTCCTGACTACCATAATGAAGTCTGCAACCATGTCCCTCCCACCACGCTTCATCCCTGCTCCTTCTTTCCCTTTCCACAGCACTCATCACCTTCCATCACACCACAGACTTGTATTTATTATTTACTATTGTTTACTATTTATTACCTGCTTCCCTCTGATATGTCCCGTGAGGGAAATCATCTTTACGTGTTTGGGATGTTGGTGTATCCAAAGCACCCAAAACAGTGGCTGGGAACATAGTAGCATTCAAAGTACTTTTTTAAATGAGTAAATGTGAAAATCACATTAGTGGATGAATTGAAGCATTTAAGCACAAGACAAGGCTTTGTGTTTCATATTGATTTCCTTGCTCTATATATTCAGTCTTCCTTAATTGTATTTTATTTGTATTATAAATCACATTTTCCCATGGAATCAATATTTTTTGTTATTTCCATTAAAGGATATACATTTATTTAAAATAGGGACTTGTCTCCTGCTTTCTTTGAATTCTGCAAAGTACCTAGCGTGGGACTGTCAGCTCTTAAATGCTGAGAAAGAGCTTATTTGATAAATAATGCTTGTATTGGTGTTAAACTGCTAACATTTAATCTCTAGATTATTTAAATAAAATGAGAATAGTTAATAAATCTATATTACCTTGTGGTCGAAATGCTTAGAAGCAGCTTTTTATTTAATTAAAAAAAGTTTCAGATTTTATTTTTAGGTAATCTCTACACCCACTGTGGGGCTCGAACCCACAACCCCAAGATCAAGGTTCACATGCTCTACCAACTAAGCCAGCCAAGGCACCTCTGAAGTGGCTTTTTATAAATTGACTATATTTACTATACTTTGCACTTAAAAATTAATAATAGAAATAATAATTAGATATAATAGAAATAATTACAGTTTTACATTATACTCTTAAATTTGTCATTTTAAATATAAGCAGTTATCTGGGTATTTTACAAATTATTATGACATTCAAATTCACTGCACACTGTTTGCCTTATTTACCACAGATGGCATCTTTTCTTCCCACAAATTTTGTCCCCTCAAAAGCATACCGTGGTCAGACTCTATGGCCCAGCACCCTCCCCGCTATAAGACCTACTGAGTCAGAATTTCCATGGGATGGGCCTGATACCTATGTGTTCAAGGTGACTTAAATACCTGAAAAACCTGGGGAAATACCACTTCCAGGGGGTATACTCCTTCAAGGGCAGTCTAGAAAACTTGGGTGTTTTGTCTGCAGATTGAACTCCTGCTGATCACAGGTAATCAAACTGCTCACAAAGCCTCCTTAGTTAGGGTTAATTGATGCTTTACTTGCTTATCGGATATATCGATAGTAAGAGTCCCAGTTCCTAACATAAAGATTTAATAAACATTTGTTAATGCAAAAAAAAAAAAGTATTCTGTGGTCAAACAGACAAAAAAGAAGAAAGAAAAATGTCACAACTAGCATATCAGTCTGAATTATATGAAATGTTGAAATTCCATTACTTTTTAACCTATAAAATGGCAATTTCTTGTGGTTCAACCTAATACCTGGAAAAGTTATAAAAGGAAGCAGAATGGAGTAGAGTGAACTGTACAAAATGTCCCAGTCTCCAAGCAAGGGCAAGTGTTCAATGGCCACTAATTAAAATACGACAAGTTTCAAATCCAATCTGTGGCACCTTCCAGAATATTACAAATTATGGGAAGCATAGCCCCCAAAACTATTGATATCTTTTAAGGCCATGAGGCACTATGATTCATTGAGGATCTGAAAATCTTCTAGAAATGTTTCTTGAATTCTTTGACAAATTCAATAGTAACTCTCTAGATCTCATATTCTAAAATGCATGGGCAAATAGAATCAATGTAGTATCATCAGTGAAAGATATGCTTTAGGGGATTCCTGATTTATGGAATGAATAACAACTGTTGGGAGTTAAAAGACAATCACTAAGCACCAAAAGGATAAATTTATCTAAATTACTCATGTGGTTTTCTTAGGTTTTTCGGGGCAAACTACAAAAATTAATAGCATAAACGAGGCTGAATTATCCTTTATAAAAATAAATAACCAATATCTTGAGAAACTCATATATAGGATTTTGAGAGCAGATAATGAACAAATATATTGTAGATGGACAAAAATCCCTCTCCCTCAATAAGATCTTTAAATCATTTGACTACTGCCCCCAATTCTTGTTATGATTAAAGAGGATGAACTATATTCTTAGCTTGTTGTGTACTTTACCTTTCATTAACTTTCACTAGGTATTTTATGCTACTGAGCTGGATTTTTTACTTATTTAAAATTTGAAAATAGACTGTTATTATCCAGGCCTCAAGTCCTCTAATTATTTGCCTTATTTTATATTTAAACTATCTCTTACACATATAACCAGTAGAAAAAAATTTTAAACCAGGATATTCAGTATTTCCACTGAATTTAGATAAAGAATGAATAAAAAATGAGGCATGTTTATAAAGAAGGAAAAAGCCTACTGACATATGGGTCACCCCTGGTCATCTTTGCCATCTTCACTGTGATTCTGATTAGACTTGTCCTGCAGCAGGAAGGATGAATATATTCTAAGCAAGGAGGGTGAGGAGTAAGGCAAGATAACTGGACTACTTTCCAATTGCCCTTGTATCATGCTTTAATCCTCTGAGTCATCATGATCAGTTTGGCTTCACAATTTCATTTTAAATCTTAGTGTGGTGATTTTTTTTTTCTAAAATTCAGTTATATTCTTATCCAAATATAAGGACAACATACATTTCAAATTATTTTTGGGTTACGCACCATTTTTAACCTCAGAAGTATTCATATTTCACAGGAAATTTTTCACAGGTAGTTTTAAAAATAATGTACTTTTGTTTTTCTTTTTCTAAGATTTTATTTATTTGAGAGAGAGAGAGAGAGCATGAGTAGGGGGAGGGGCAGACGGAGAGGGAGAAGCAGACTGCCTACTGACTCGGGAGCCCGAAGTGGGGCTCAATCCCAAGACCCTGAGATCATGAACTGAGCCGAAGGCAGCTTCCCAATGGCCCGAGCCACCCAGGCACCCCACTTTTGTTTTTCTTAATTCCATTAATGTCCTTATTTCACTTATCAAGGCAAAGCCAAAAAGATGATGTAAATAGAGGAGAGAGAGAAGTTTTTCTCATTGTCAGCACTCAAAATACAATTTGACTGCAATTTAGTGAAATAGCTAGCCCCAAGGCCATATTTAGGTTGTATATGCCATTACCAGGAAGGCTTAGGAAATGACAGCACCAAAGTTCTATTTTGCTCACACACTTTCCCCAAAGTAAACTGAACTGGACTTCTTTTTTAAAAACAGTGCGATGTGAACTGCAATTCTGAAGAATAATTACAGGTTCAATTCATCAAGTCATAATCTCATTATGCTCGAAGAACTAGGTTAGGAATAAAACACTCCTCAGTTGTTGAAAAAAAAAGCTTTAATGGCAGAACAACTGAAACTCTCACACATGGCTGGTGGGAGTACAAATGAGTGTGAACACTTCTGAAAACTCTTTGGCAATTTCTAGTAAAGTAAAATGTATGTCTACCTTATCAGCCAGTAATTTCATTTCAAGGTATATACCCAGGAGAACTGAATACATATGTTTACCTAAACACATTTTTTAAAAAACTGTTCTTAGCTTTATTCATAATATCATGAAATCAGAAACCACTCAAATGCTCAGCAATAGTAGAAGATATTATGGTATATTCACAAAATGCATTAGTACACTGAAAAAATAGAATGAAAAAGAATTACTGTTGCATGCAACTCTATAGATGAATGTCATAGGCATCATGATAAGTAAGAAACAGACACAAAAGACTACATACTATATTATTCCATTCATACGAAATTCAAGAACAGACAAAACTAATGTTCAGAAATAGAAGTCAGAATAGTGTTTATGTCTATGGGGATTAAAACAAAGGGTAGAATTGACTAAGAAGAAGCACAATGCCTTCTTGTGGCAGTTGGGGGTGTACAATTGAGATGTATGTGCTATATTAAGGTGTAGCATACCTCCGTAACAATAATAATAAGAAGAAGAATAAAATACTATGATGCCCTTGGTTTAGAAACTCTTTGTTTACAGCAGCACATTTTAGGATCTGGAGTGAACATTCTGCAAAAGGGTTCTGGTCTGAACATACATACACAGGTATGTAAACATGGCTGCATAAGCGAAGGCCCTATGAGGATTATGTGTTTGTTAAATAAATGAGCTGTGAGGGGGATATATTCCTTAGAAAGGAGAGAACATTTTTTTAAAGATTTATTTATTTATTTATTTGAGAGAGAGAGAGAGAGAGAGAGAGAGAGAGAGAGAAGAGAGAGAGAAAGCGTGAACTGGAGGAGGGGCAGGAGAGAAAGAACCTCAAGGAGACTCCATGTTGAGCACAGAGCTTGACACAGGGCTCAATCTCACGACCCTGAGACCATGACCAGAGCTGAAATCATGAGTCAGAAGCTTAACCGACTGAGCTACCCAGCTGCCCCGGGAGAGAACATGTTACATGGGCTTTTAATAAATAAATAGGAAACTGAAGTAAAAAACTATATAGTAAAATGTATATCTTAGAAATGTAGCAACATGTGAAAGTACTTGTCTATAGCAATACATACTGAACTACACTATGATGACAAAAGCGTGGACAGTTAAGGTGCTTTTTTATACTGTCCCTTTCACACAAATCCCTCACCCCCTGATGCCCACCATAATCACCACTTTACTTCAAAATCATCTACTTCTTTGCTTCCAATCCAAATCTTACACATCCTTTTTGGTCCGTTTAATGTTCTGCTTCTTTTATGAAGGCTTCCAGAACAGCCCCACCACACAGTGCCACGAAGCACTTAGCTTTCTCAGAATCACCACCATATCAAAGAAAACAAAATCACCATGACACCATAATGACTTTATATACGGCCTTGGGCTGGTCTTACGTTGTTTATATTCATTTATTTATTCTAATATTGACCAATTAAAAAAGCATAAGACACAATTCTAATATTAATAAGTACCTATAATGTGCCAATTTCTTTCAACACATTGTTTTATTCAACACTTTTGAGAGTTATGAACTTCCATTTTACAGTTGAGGAAATATTCCCAATTAGGTTTAGTTATATGCCAAGCACACAGCTGGTAAGTGGTGAAGGAGAAATTCAATCCCTGGACTTCTGAGTTAATTAGTTTGTAATTCAGCCTAACAATTCTAAGGTGTCATCAGAAGAGAGGAGATAAATTAAACATAGAATTAACAATGTTCCATTTTTCCAGGGCACATACTTTAAAGACAGACTCTATTAGTCTAAGTGTGCATAAAAGAGATAGTATTAGAAATAAACATTTTTACTTTCAGAATTACTTCAGTTTCTATCAGTTCATATAGAAACAATGTGTATGTGTGAACACAAGCCTTCCTATAGTGAAGGAAGACATAATTTTATTAACTATTTGGTCTAATCCTGGAAGAGCAACATGCATGGGGTATATGCTCAGGTGTTTTTGAAGAACTTCATTGCTTGACAGTATGAGCTTATTTTGTATGTTTTTAAACCTCTTGTTGAAATTAACATGTCTTAGAAGTATAGATTAGTATAGTATACCTGTCTTACATAGTCAATTACTCCCCTCATTTTATTATATCAAGGTAGGAATAATCGAATACCATGGTTAATCTTAAAGGTTACATCAGAAAACATTATATCAATATCATATGCAAATGCATGTCTTGTTTAAATTAACTTGAATTATTTACAGTTAAATTCTAGGTGTGGGACACTCTTCTTTCAAATAACTCATTTCCTCCATCAAGTCCTTCCTCAAATATTATCTTCTTAGTGAGGTTTAACTTGACCCTTGCAATCTGCAATTCCCATTCCCAATCTCCTTTATCTTATTTGGCAGAATACTTATAATTTTGTAATACACTATATAACTTATTTATTGTGCTTCTTCTTTATTGCCTGTCTCTCCTCATTCATTTGTAAGCTCCAGAAAGGCAAAACTCTTTGCCTTCTCATTTGTTCACTAATCTCCCCAGGTACTTAGAACTGGGCTTGGTACATAATCGGCACAAAATGAATATTCACTGAACTCATGCATGCATGAATGAATGATTACAGTTATAACACTAAAACTCATATTAAAAAGCATGAATTATCTCCTAAAAAATCTGAAGTCTGAGTTGAAACAGTTGACAAAATCTGTAGAAATCACTAGTTTCAGAAATAACTTGACAAAACAAATGGTGTAATTATTTTATTTATTTTTATGTCTTGGTTAACTATTTAAATATACAAGTCTTAGGCTTTTCATCTGTGACACATTTATAGCCATGTTAGGTACATCTCTTTCTGTAGATATTTACAAATAGTTATCTGTTTGTTTATTATTTATTTTGACAAAAACTCTTCTAGCATTTTTTTACATGCTTGTGAATCCTTAGTTAAAACTTGCATGTTTATCTTTAGCTTTCCAATCATCTAAAAGTTGATACAAATTGCTTTCTTTCACTACATACAACCAGCTTATAGGAAATCCATATTTATAGGAGAAATGGGAGACCATGGAAGAAAATGATGAGATTTAGTGTTGAGGAATTCTCACTCAATGAAATTTTCATTTAACAGACTGTCAAGCAGAATTATCTTCAGGAGTTACGAATTTCTTGGCCGATCTTCCTGGAAGCAGGAAATGAACCTTTATTTTATTGAATGTCTCTACAAAATGGGACCATTGCAATTTAATTGAAGAATAGATAACGGCACAAAGTCAAAGGCCAAAAAATCAAATGCTGCATTGCATGATGTTAGTTCTAAAATCCTGATTTCTTTTTGAAAAATGTTAAAAGGAATTATGCTGGTCATTGCTTTCCAAGCTTTCAAGATTGTTATCTCAATATTCTAAACCTTTTTCATTCCTTCAATACTTGGCAACTTTGTAGAATTGGAGTCCTAGCAATTCTTGAGAGCCCAATCCATTTGAATTAGGCAGTCTTTAACCTTAACATTAGTACCAGATTATTCTGAAAAGGTTTAAATTCTACAAGCTCTTATAGCATTTTCTTTCAGCATTAAATATTTCCAGGTCAAATCATAAAACGTCTGCTGTGATGGTTTAATAAATGCAATGTCATATGTGGAATGATTTCCGAAAATGTATATATTTTAAAAAAATATTTTGTGAATAGTCCAAATCCACATTCCAAAAACTTATGAAATCCAAATTTATTCTCTCTTCTGTTTAGGGGAGAATTTACCCTACGATCACAGCCACCAGAAAATACACATACAGTTTCTTAGTTCCTACCATTCTTCTTTCTTTAATTCTTAACCAAGGGTACATCAGAGATGAGAAGAGGGAATTCACTAGTGATGCAAGTAGTTATTTGAACATAGTTTAATAAAACAGTTTGGCAGGACAACAAACTTTGAACATTTAGAATAAATCCAATGCTATATCTAAATGTGCACTAAAGTCCTAAATCCTCTTATTGGTTAGAATTAGAGAATATAGATTATGAATATCAAACCCCTTGTAAAAAGAAAGGGGAACTGGAGTGGAGAGTGGGAATACTTTTGTTTCATCCAACCATCAGATTTCTAGGCTGCAAAAGACTCTAGGTAAAACATATACTGGTTTGAAATTAAAAGGAAATATTAGACATGATCCATGTCTATATATGGACAATCCTTCTCAACAGTACCATCCAATTGGCTAGAAAGAGTTCATGTGGGAAGAATTCTATATGGCAATGTTTGAAATTACATTATATTTATACTATCATTTTCCATAGTTCGGTGGCTTCCCCCCTTTGCTTCTAATAGCAAATATATAATTGAAGAAGTAAGAGTTTAAATTAAAATGAAATTTAATATGTTGGGGGAAAACTCAATTTTTTTTCTAGATATTATCCATCTACTGTGACTTATTTCTCAAATGGCTGCAGAAGCAGCCATTCTAAGTATCTGAGCCAATGAATCTGTCTGGGAGAGAAATTTCCACATCCCTAAGAACACTAAATTTTTTCTCAAACTGCCATGCTCTTGTGTGCTTTTTTCTTCCTCTCCCATTCTCCATGCTTTGTCTACCCCTTTCCAACACTTCCTTCTCCTTTAACCCCAAACTCATGGGTAGCATGGTCAAGGAAACAGGAAAATATTTAAGGAATCATTTAGACAAACTTTTCTCTACCCAAGTCTTTGGCTTCATTTTAGTTGAGGGCAGACTTTACGTGTTTTACAGCATTTTCTTTCTACAATATCTGGTAGATTCTTTTTACATTGGTGCAGAATAAATAATTTGTTTCTCGGGTGTTGACTCAGAAAAAAAATAGAATTGGAAATGGGGAGAAAAACATGTAGCTTTTGTGGTCATTGTACATAATACTCCAGCACGTTATCAATTTATTTCGAACTCAGTAGAACTAAGGAAATAAGGACAAGAGAAGAGAACGCCCAGCTTACAGAAACCTTCTGCTGAGACACCTGTGAGCACATAGACGCCCCATTAGAAAAGAGCAGGTGGTCCTTCAGTGAGAGGTTTTTCTACATGGCAATGGCTGATTATAAGTCTCTTGGAATTTGTATTTTAATTTGGAAGCGCTCAGTAGGATGTAGGATTGATTGATTGGCTGATGACAGAAGGGGAAGTAGAGCCTGTATTAAGTGGCATAAAGAATACAGAAAGGGAAACCTTTGAGAAATTGGCAGTCAGGACATTCCATTAAAAGCCAAGTGCAACAAAAGAGAAACTTATTTTATAACAGGGAAAAACTTTGGAAAGGGGTGGAGGTGGAGGGGAGCAAAGGTAATAAAATAGCACAGAAATGCTAAGATTGACCCAGTGCTATTTGTGCATCATCTGAAGGAAAAAAGTAAATAAAAACTGGTGACATGTGTTAGGAGGGCTGAGACACGCAAATCAGAAGGAAAAGTAAGAATAGGGAAGAACGGTAGAGAGGAGTTGGAAGATCAAGAGCTTTGGAAGCAAACAGGGTTTCATTTATAAACCAGGGAGCCTGTCTGACAGGTGAGGCGGGCTGAGGCACTTGAAAGATCTTATTCAGTGGCTGGCATTACTGAATGCCCAGCTGGGTCTGAACAAGAGTAGTTTTAAACAGGGACATTGTTCCAAAGAAATCTTAAGTTTCATGTGCCCTCCAGTGCAGCCTTATAAATCTTGAACAGCATCAATATTCACCCACCACCTGCAATCAGCTTTACTCCAGAATTTGCTGGACACAGCAAGTCCCTAACAGGGAATATTTTAATTTGGATGGCTGGCCCTCTACTCAGGACTTACATGTATTGATGATATGCAAATTAGCTCAGTTCAGAAGCTGTCCCATCAATAGCATAAATTAAGTGTATCCTATCCTGAGGATTATCTTGGAAAGAGAGAATGTCACCCTCAATATGCCTATGGCCTAGAGGTAAGCAGTCAGCCATCTCTGAGAGAGGGAGAGTGAAAAACAAAGAGTATTTCATTACGATGGACTGGCTGACTGCATTCCTCTTTAGGTTAAGTGCTTGATTACTTACGTAAAATATCTTTGCTCAGAAAACTTTTACTTTTAACATCTGTGCAGCCAAAGAAGAGATTCAAGGTTAGCATTTTGATCAAGAGCCCCTGATACCACACATAGGCAAATAATGAGTGAAAATAATCTTAAATTGTGACCTTTGTGGTAACATTGCATATTTCACTGAGAAACAATCACCTCTAGCATAGGACACCTGTTTTGTCCGAGTGAGAATGGATCTGTGAACGTCTCTTATGCATTCCAGGTAACTTAGGGTTAATAAACAAAGAGCTAAAGTCCCCAGAGAGGAAGATCGCAAGATTGTATGATAAATGTAAGAAAAAGAAAACAGCTTTGTTGTTATGATACGATTTTTTTAAAAGAACTTATAAATCACAGCTGGAAATAGATGATTAAAGGAAATTCAGATATAACTCACTCTACAATGCAATTTAAAGACAATTTCTATTGAATTTGCAATTCCTTCCAATACATGTTATCTAGCCAGCTTGTTAGGACACCATCAATGAAGAATAATTTTTAAAGTCGGATTTAATAATAGGTAAAGGGAAATGGTGAGAATATTCTTGAGGCCTGATTACAAGTGAACTGGTCAAGTGGTGAACCTGTGTGAGGTGGCTGAACTCACTGTTCATGATTCCATAAGAGTTGAAGACAATGGAGGTGCTCACAGTGAGGGGCATGGACAGTCAAAGGAGGTAGGAGGAATCCTGGAGTCTGCACAGCTGTTAGAAGCTTTGGAATAAGTGAACATACAACCATATTGAATGAAAAAGGCATAAACAGAACAGTATCTCTACCAAGACAAATATGCATCAGGCATGTTGCAATAAAGGTATTTGGGGGAGGCAAATGGAAATGGAGATCAGAGCTAAAAAGAAAAATTTTAAATAATATGAATAAAGAAAAGGAACTTTCCTATTCTAATGATCATGTGTCCCCAAAAATGAAGATCATGAACTCAATTCTTTGTAACTGTGGTTCAAAACACCACCACCACCATCACCATAGCCAAAAAACGTTGTGAAACCTTGAGACCCTGCAAGGTTATGAAGTGAATCCTGCCATCACTCCTCCCAGTACCATCTATGGGGCAGAGGCTGTTAAAGTGGAGAACATGGCTATAGCTCCCACCATTTTTTCTGGACTCCACACAGACCTGTGCTAAATGCTGGGTTTCACCATTGTCGATTCACAAGTCTAGAGGTGGCCCAAGAGTCCACTGTGTATTTGTGTAACACCCTAGGTGATTCTGGTGCCATTGGTTCATGGAATACATTTTGAAAAAAACACTACCACAGAGGAAAGAAAGAATGAAAGAAAGAGAAAGCAAGAAAGCAAGAAAGCAAGAAAGCAAGAAAGCAAGCAAGCAAGCAAGCAAGAAAAGGAAGGAAGGAAGGAAGGAAGAAAGGAAGGAAGGAAGAAAGGAAGGAAGGAAGGAAGGAAGGAAGGAAGGAAGGAAGGAAGGAAGGAAGGAAGGAAGGAAGGAAAGAAAAGAAAAGAAAAAAGAAAAAAAGAAAAGAAAAGAAAAGTTGTTTGCTCACCAAATGCAAAGGTATTTCTCTCTTGTGCCAATGAAACCAACAGGGGTTCTTAGTATTCCTTCTTCATTAGCTACAGTCAGTAATAACAGGTATATCCAGAAAAAAAATATTGCTCTAATCAAGGACATTTTAAGATTAATTATTTTGTTTCACATTGATTGTTAAGGGCCAAATGAAGACAGAAAGAGGATTCCAAGATTGTACTTACGACATATACTTTAAATAAACTCTACAAATATTGCTCATAAAATTATAACATTGTTTCACCATTCTTGTCATATTTCTATCAACTAATGCAAGTTTTGAACTTGATGCTTGTGAACTTGGAGCCCCAGAAAAAAGCTTATTCTTTCAACTGCAAAGCAACCATAAAGTGAGACACATTTATGTCAGATGAAAGCACAACATGACTTTAGCTTTCACAGGGTTTTACCTTGATTAGGAAACCTCTATCGAGAATTTGGGGCCAGCACAGGCAGCACCCACAGGGGAGTAGGCCTATAAGTATGTTAACGTGAACATGGTCTGCAAAGCTTCAGACTGATTTCAGAGCTTGTGAATTCCAGCCCACTGGAATCTACTTGAGAAAAGCCAAAGGATTCTACTATGATCTAGAAAACTACTCCAGGATGAGATAGGGAGGACAGGGAGCAGATGTCCTTAGTCCCAAACTGGGTTCAGATGGCCTCTGAAAGGTCTTGTTCCCATGGGTCTCCATAGATAATAATGGGAAACTTTTATCAGGGGTTTATTAAGGACTAGTCACTTTTTTGAGCATTTATTTATATCAACTTATTTAATCTTCATAGCAACTCTGAGGTAGTTATTGTTATACCCGTGTCACAAACTAGAAAACCAAAATTCAGGTAGATTATAAACTATTGGATATGAACTCCATTCATATCTGGCTGCAGGTACGCTTTTAAAATGTAGAATGCTTTAGACTGTATTCTAAAACAAAACAAACCCAAAACACACAGCAAATGCCCTACATTTTATTTCTCTGTATTCTCATCCATTCTGTATATAATCTAAACTGTTCCTAGCAGGGAGATGGTCAAAGACCTCGCAAAGGCTAATGTTTGGCATCCCCATCCTCTAGCTGGAAATTTTGACAATGAGTCCACATCAATAATATGCATAATATGGATAATCTGATATCCAGGGAGCAATGGAAATCCAAAAAACAATTTTGGTAACTTATTTCTTAATCTTTTAATTTTCTAAGATGTATGAATAACCATTAAAGATTCCATTTTTTTAAATGACAATTTTTAACAGCTGCCTTGTATTTTAAGTTAGTTGAAAAGACAAGAAGTAAAGAGCTCTGTATTTTGGTACTGGAGCCAGTATGGAATCACCATTGGTCTTCTGAGGCAATAGTTTTGGTTTTTCAGTGTTTCATGTTGATGCTGTTTGCATCATCTGTCTTTTAAGCTGGAAACACCCAGGGCCTAGGTACCTTTGTGACTCATGTACTCCAGTTGAAAGTGGAAAATTTTATTGTTTCAAAGTATAAGATGCCCAGGGGAAATAAATTACTTTAGTACTCAGAGCCTTGGACATTATGACAAATTCCAAAATATAATCTCCAGAATCACATTTGTTGATTGCTTTAAAGTTAAAGCATACTTTCTTAAAAACACTTCTGGTCAGTAAGCAAAATTATTTCATACTTTCATTTTGGAAAGTTCATTGCAGCTTTGTTAATTTTGGGGAACATCTGCTCATCCGTCATGACTCTAAAGTACAAAAAATTCCTTAATTTTCCCAACTTGATACCTCCATTTTATCTTGTAATAGTAGTTATCAAACCAAGTAACATTCCTTAATTTATACAATGGTCAGCCCCACCAGAGTTAGCCACTTGAGGATAAATATCACATTACATTTTCGTATCCCTGGCATCTAACAGAGTGCTGGCCACAGTGGGTACTTGGTCAGTATGTCCTGTATGGAGCTGGTGGACCTAGGTAAGAAGAGGCATTGAAAGTCTAAAAATATTACACCTCTAAGAAAGGAAGTTAAATAAATCTATAACAAAATAAAGTCAGGAAATTGATTTGAAGACTGAGTGATCCATTTGTTGACTGGATTATTTTAAAATTTTCAAATATTGATAAGTGATATTATTTTCATAATATTTCTATTTCAACATATGTAAATAATAACAATAAAAGCTAATGTTTATTGGATGCTGAGTATTTCCCTACATTATATTAAGCAATTTGCACATAAAATAGGATCTTATAAGGAAGGTCATTTTATTACTTCCATTTTATAGGTAAGCAAGTTGAGACAGAGAGGTTAAATAACTTACCCAAGGACAAACTACTAGTAAGCTGAAGAACTTTCATGAACTAGACAATCTGGTATGAGATTCTCCAAGAGCCTAAAATCTTTCTGCATATGTTTTGACTTCTTTATAGCAGTAGCCCTTTTTGTTCAGTATTGGACAATGATGGAATTCTTAAAACAGCTGAAACAGAACACTACCAAACCCAATCACCTTCCTTGCTTAGCCCAGCCTGCCCAAACAAACACATAGGCATTCAACATCCCTTCTCTGAGTTTTATACAAAAACCACAAATAGAAAAATAAAAGACATTCCAATGTAGAGCATACAATCCCATGTCTTCTGTTCCTCTCCATTGTTAGCCTGGCTTCCTATGAAAAAAGGACTTGTAAAACCACTGGGTCTCTGTAGTGTGTCCTCCTTACTCCATCCTTATCCCTCCCTTTGCCATCATAGTCCTGGGGTTAAAAAGAAAAGAACTGCTGTTTCCTGGACATCTGGGCTATTTTGCTTTCCTTCCAGGGAATTAATGAGATGCTAAGCATCACCTGTTTACCAGTCTCTGTCCTCTGTCCAATTTATCATAATCTATGGTCTCACAGGGGAATGCCATAAAAAAAGTTTTAATTTGAGAGATACACTGCAAGCAGGAAAGCCTGGAAATTAAATAAAATGATATTCCTAGTGTGAATCTTAACAGTGAAATTACACAGACAATCAGGTATGCTTTTTATTTATAATAAAGTCACAGGAAGCAAAACCCTCAACAAACAATTTGCCTACAAAGAAACTTAAAGATGTCACAACACTAACTCCTTAAATGTGACATGGGTAATACCATCCACTGGGGAAAATAAAAGAAGTTGGATATTTGCAATTAAAAAAATTCAGAATTCTTTAAATTACACCGTTCTTTCAGAACCTACTAAATAAAGTAAGAATGGTAAAAGCAGAAATCACGCATTTATATTTCATCATTTTTCAAATGATTGTTTCACTTTTTAGAAAGATTACAACTGATCCACAAAATAAAATGCTTTATGCTTTTCTACCTGAAATATTAAATAACAAAGCAACTTGGGGAAAAGGTGGACTACAGTCCACAGTTTTTTCTTCTGTTTTATGTACTTAGAGCTGTGAGACAAGGATTCACATTGTATCTGACAAAGTAGGCTTATTTTTCTCTTCTCCCTTCACATGTGTCCTGTGTTTCCTAATTATTCTCTAAACACAGAGAGACTCAGGGTTCTGCTATTTAGCATTGCTCCCAGTAAGCCGAATGCTTGTCAATGACACTAAGAATAATCATGATAGTATAGAGCTTTATATTTTACTAAGCCCTCTCACATCAATTACTTCATTTTGTCCTAAAAGCAATGACATCCTAGTCTTGTTTTCTAAATACCATTTTTTACTAAAGGGCAGCAGAATTTCTTGCAATGAAGTGGCTAACCCCAGATCTGCTGTAGGGAAAGTGCAAAGAGCCCCCGGACATCTTGTTGTGTCAGAAAGCAGACAACTGCTGAAGGATCAATGGGGCTTCTCAAAAGGACACCATGCTGTCTCAGAGGGGCTCCCAGTGGCCAGGTTTGAGTTAATTTAGGCATCAAATATAATAATGATGGCACTAAGATTATAAAACATGTAATCAAAGAAAATCCGTGAGTCTGCAGAGACCCTCTAAAAGGGAGGGGGGAACAGATGGTGGAAGGGAGGAAGAGAAAGAGAGAGGCCGGAGAGGGAGAGAACCCTAGAGGATAGGAATGGTAAAAAAGTCTTTTTTAGAAAAGAATGCTAGTTATAAAGAGCAAAAAGAATGATTTTTTTTCCAATCACCATCGTATCCCCAATATATAAGGAACAAAGGCAAGAATCATGAATGCATACTAAACTACTGGGTGAAATGTTGTTAGGAAACAGGATATTCCCATGGCCCCCAAGTATCACCCACAGTTTCCTTCTTCATTACAGAAGGAGAAAGGTATTTTTATAATTAATTGCTAGGAATTCTCAATATCACCTAATCCTTCCCCCACCCCTGGAAATATATACTCTAAACCCAATCATGAGGAAGCAAAGAAAAAATTCATCCTGTGATATTCTGCAAGTCACCTGACCTGGAATTTCCAGAAACATTAATGTCATGAAAGAAAAAAAAATAAGGGCTCTCTACTATATTAAAGGAAACTAAAGAGGCATGGCAATCTTAATTGTCTCTTCGATTAAAAAAAAGCAATAAAGGACATTTTGAAGACAACTGAGAAAATTTGAATATGGATAGTATAGTAGATAATGTTATTGAAAAAATGTTAAATTTCTGGGCTTTGATAATGGTACTGTGGTTATGAAAATGTCTGGTCATAACATGGCACCATGTTAATTAGTAATCTACTAGAGTATACCATACACGTTTATTGTACTATTCTTTCAACTTTTTTGTAGCTGTAAAATTATTCAAATTAAAGGTTGGGGAGTAAAGATACTGCCTATGTTCCAAAGAGCTCGCAATACTGCGGTGAAAAGGGGTATATAAAAATTTAGAGTCCAATGTGGTGAGCTCTGCAAGAGTTTCTCCTACGGAGCCATGAGAGCACAGAGGAGGATGAGCTGGATTCTAACTGCGGGCTCCTGAGACCGTATTCTAAGCTTCTCCCATTCTCCCCCACTATTCCTGGGCTCTTCACCTCTATGTTACTTCAACTTCTTATCTTTACCTGCCCAATAAAAGAGACCTAAACTAAGCTGAAAACCACCTGGCTTATTCTCTGTCCACAGGCCCCTTGATCCAGGTGTTCTCAAGATGCCAGAACAAGGAACTCATTTTACAGACTACTTTTTGTGTTTATGAACCCACTTAGAAGAAAACTAGGTGAGCCTTCCAGCAATGCTTGAGCCTGGAGTTGGATAGTAACTGTACTGGACAAAAGCTTTCATACAAAATTCACTCTTGGGCATGATTATACTCCATGACTGAGTTCGAACATGGCAGGTTAAATAGAAAGAAAATTATTTTCCTGCTATTTACTTTTATATTATCTGTGAAGAACTGGACAACAGTCTTCTCTTCTTATGAGACAGGGAATACAGACATTATTTTGCCATCAGAGTGACATACTGAACTGAAGTTTTAGTACTCTTAATATGGCCAGCTTAGTCATGTTCTGTGAGTGAGCAAGAAAATTCTGTAAGTCTGTTGTTAGAGCCCATAATTGGAATTAGAAATCATAGGATTCAAGGATTCATGTGAGCCTAAACAGTATTTTATTGAATGTATTTTGAATTTATATAAATGTGAGATCATAGATTTTTCAAAGTCCACTGGGGGTTATTTACTTCTTAACTAGGTTAATTTTTTAAATTAGGACTTTATTTTTTTAGAGCAGTTTTAGGTTTACAGCAAAATTGAGGGGAAGGTATTGAGATTTCCTATATATTCCCTGCCCCCACACATGCATAACCTTCCCCATTATCCAGGTCCCCTACTAGAGTGGAACATTTGTTACAATTGATGCAACTATACTAACATATCACAATGACCCAAAGTCCATAGTTTATATCATGGTTCACCTCTTTATATTGTACAGTCTATGGGTTTGGACAAATGTATAATGACATGTATCCATCATTATGGTATCATACAGAGTATTTTCACTGCCCTAAAAATCCTCAGTGCTCCATCTAATCATCCCCTCCTCCCCAACTCTTGGCTACCACTGATCTTTTTACTCCCTCTATAGTTTTGCCTTCTCCAGAATGTCAGATAGTTGGAATCATAGCATACACACACACAGCCTTTTTAGATTGGCTCCATTTACTTAGTAATATGCATTCAAGTTGAATTAAGTTCCATGTCTTTCCATGGCTTGACAGCTTATTTCTTTTTAGCACTGAGTAATATTCCATTCACTGGGTGTATCACAGTTCATTTAACCTTTCACCTCCTGAAGGACATCTTGGTTGTTTCCAAGTTTAGGTAATTATAAGTAAAGCTTCTATAAACATCCACATGCAGGGTTTTGTGTAGACTTAAGTTTTCCCCTTCTTCGGGTAAATACCAAGGAGTATGATTGCTGTTTTGTTTAGTAAGAGTATGTTTAATTTTGTAAGAAACCTCCAAATTGCCTTCCAAAGTGGCTGTACCACTTTGCATTTCTATAAGCAGTGAATGAGGGTTCCTATTGCTCCACGTGCTCACCAGTATTTGGTGTTGTCAGGGTTCCAGATTTCAGCCATTCTAAGAGGTGTGTAGTGGAATGTCATTGTTTTAATTTGCATTTCTCCAATAATATATGATATGGAACGTCTTTTCAAATGCTTATTTATCATCTGCATATCTTTTTTTGTAAAGTGTTAAGGTCTTTGTCTCATTTTTTAATTGTTTTTTTTTTGAGCTTTTATTTATTTATTTGACAGAAAGAGAGAGAGGGAGGCAGGCAGAGGGAAAGGGAGAAGCAGGCTCCCTGCTGAGCACGGAGCTGGATGCGGGGCTCAATCCCAGGACCCCGGGATCACGACTGGAGCCGAAGGCAGATCTTAACCAACTGAGCCACCCAGGCGCCCTTTTTTTTTATTTTTGTATTTTGTATTTTTGATAACAGTCTTTTTTATCAAATGTGTGTTTTGTACATATTTTCTACAAGTCTGTGGCTTGTCTTCTCATTCTCTTGATATTATCCTTTGCAGAACGGAAGTTTTTAATTTTAATGACGTCCAACTTATCCACTATTTCTTTCATGCATCATGCCTTTGGAGTTGTATCTAAAAAGGCATCACCACATCCAAGGTCATCAAAATTTTCTCCTCTGTTATCTTCTAAAAATTCTATGGTTTCGCATTTTACATTTAGGTCTGTGGTAATTTTTGAGTTAATTTTTGTGAAATGTGTCTAGTCTGTGTCTAGATTTTTTTTTTTTTTGCATGCCCAGTTGTTCCAGCACCATTTGTCAAAAAGACAAATGCTCCATGGTATTGCCTTTGCTTCTTTGTCAAAGATCAGTGACTATATTTGTATGAGTCTATTTCTAGGCTTTCCATTCTGTTCCATTGAGCTGTTTGTCTATTCTTTTGCCAAAACCACACTGTCTTGATTACTGTAGCTTTATAGTAAGTCTTAAAATTGGGTAGTTTTAATCTTCCAACTTTGTTCTTCTTCAATATTGTGTTGGCTATTCTGGGTCTTCTGCTTCTCCATATAAACTTCAGAATCATTTTGTCAATATCCACAGAACAACTTGCTGGGATTTTGATTGGGATTGCACTGAATCTATAGGATGGGAAGAACTGACATCTTGACAATATTAAATCTTCCTATCCAAGAACTCTCCATTTATCTAGTTCTCCTTTGATATCTTTGATCAGAATTTACAGTTTTCCTCATATGGATCTCGTATATACTTTGTTAGATTTAAACCTAAGTATTTCCTTTCTTGTGTGCTAATGTAACATATTGGTAAATTGGTACACAGTATTGTGTTTTTAATTTCAAATTGTACTTCTTCATTGCTCGTATATAATATAGGAAACCACCTGACTTGTATATATTAACTTTATTATCTTGCAACCTTGCTATAATCACTTATTAGTATAGGAGATTTTTGTCAGTTCTTTTGGATTTTCTACACGGACGATCATATCATCTGCGAATAAAGACAGCTTTATTTCTTCCTTCTCAATCTGTACATCTTTATTTTCTTGTTTTATCTTACTGCATTATATAGGACTTCCAGTACTATGCTGAAATGGAGTAACAGGAGGGGGCATTCATGCCTTATACCTGATCTTAGTTGAAAAGCTTCGAGTTTATCACCATTAACTATAATGTTAAGTGCATGTTTTTTGTAGATACTCTTTATCAGGTTGAAAATGTTAAATTATTTTTACTAGTTCAAAAGAAAAAATGTCTTCTGTTAAACTAGATGATTCAAATGACATTCATTTTCTCACCTAGAGGACCTCAACTACAGTGCCCAACGGCTTCTTTCTTGATCTGACTAATCTATAGTTCTAATCTACACATAGAAAAACTATTTCCTTTATGAAAAGAGCCAGCATTACACTTATATTCTTATTTTGTTTTCTGTTGCATGGCTAAATAGTTTAAAAAAATCAACACTAGAGGCATAATTTTTTACACGTGGCTAATAACATTTGCTTTTAAGAATTTTTAGAAGGCAGGTTAGAGAAATTATGGATTTAATATGCCAACACAGGCTGCAATGCTTATATGCTGGGTTATCTCTTGCTGAAATACTCCTTTCCGTTTTGATTGTTTCTTCCACTGTGTGGTTCTCTTTTTTTAATGAGCCAGATTATGTTGCTGTTTATGTGTGTGTGTGTGTGTGAGAGAGAGAGAGAGAGAGACAGAGAGACAGAGAGAGAGAGAGACGGGGGGGGGGGTCGTCGAGAGATGTATCAGGCTGAGATTTGGCACCATGTTTTAGTCCCTATGTTTCTCTCTTAAGCAGTAGAGGGCACAATTGTGGTACTTACTATGTGCCAGACACTGTGCTCTGCACTGTTTAACAAAGCTCAGGAAATACAAGTTTTCCACACTATTTAAAAGTAGAGCATTTCTATGAAAACTTTTGTAAGCCAAAATGTCATAAAGTGAAGAAGCCATTACTATTAATTTATATGGAAAATTTTTTGGAGTGTTCCTAGATCCCTAAAATAACCTCTCTTAGGATTTTCTGATACCTTAGGACACATCTTACTAATGAATGCACAAATGAATGAAGACACATTCAAAGCTACGGAGGCCTGATGCTGATATGCTCAGTGCAGTTCCCAGGGGAGAGCTTGGCAGGGTCCGCCTGGCGTACCTGCTGCCTCTATAACCCTCGCCGCAAAACAAATGCTGGATGCTATTTTTGCTTTTCACCTTTTCATAAGAGCAAAAATCCTCTTTAGATTTCTTTCGGTTAGCAAAAACAGGCACCGGTGTAGGTCTTTTCATAAAAAGCGCAGTGGTGTAATATGAACTTTCAAACAGCAGAGGATACCTTGCTTACAAATTTAGGAGGCAGATGCTATAATTATCTCCATTTCACAGATACTGAAATGGAAGCACAGAAAATTAAGTAACTTGCCCCCCACCAAACAATGAACAGTAGAACCACAAATCATAAAAGAAAGAATGCTTTAAAGTAATTCCATATTGTCAACTTCTTCTTAATTATGAAGTCTAGCTTTCCCAGAATTAACACCATTAACAAGAGAGTTAGAACATACCTGCTAAACTCTGCTTGCTCACAACTGACAAGTGTTACAAATGGCAGAAGTTGACAATGTGATGAATTCTTAAATTTATTCTTGAGTGAAGGATGGGAGTGGAATATTGGCATTCTCTAGCTTATGAAGAATATTAGATATTACTTGGGTTTCCCGGCCGGCCCACAGAAATCTATTTTACTCATAATGTGGTTGAATCATAGGACAAACCTGAGCTGAAAGTGTTTTGGGGGAGTACTAGGCCTGGAACACGTTAATGGCGCCACAGATGCTGAATGGATGACTCAAAGAAAGAAATATGAGTTATAAATGAAGAAATAAAACTGGGTTTCTATTTTGACTTTTTGTATGCAAACCAGTAGATAAGCATCTTTGTTATTAAAAAAATAGAATTTTTCCTTTGGTTGTCTATGCTCTCAATGTCTAATTTACTTTATCTCCAGCCCAACCATAAGTTCAAATCTCAACCAAAAAATCCCCTTCAGGTCTTTCCAACCTCCCTGAATTTCCATTATACAAAATTGCCTAGCTCTCAGACTCCATTAAAATTCTCCTCAACAGCAAATTCTACCTGGAATATTCAAAATAAATCAATAACTGAACTGAATGGATATTTACTGGCATCTTAGCTTTCTCAGAATACATGCATTTTTTTAAAGTTTATTTTTTTTGGTACTCTCTACACCCAATGTGGTGTCAAACATAATCCTGAGATCAAGAGTCATGTGCTTAGAACTGAGCCAGGCAGGCACCCCTATACGCATTTTTTAAGGGAAATCTTTATCAGATGCTGTCTATCAAAAAAACAGCCATGGTTGAATTCAAGGCAATAATACAGATTCAAACAAAAACCAGACATAATAGGGCACCTGGCTGGCTCAGTCAGAGGAACGTGTAACTCTTGATCTTGGGGGCGTGAGTGGAAGCCCCATGTTGGGTGTGGAGATTACTTAAAGAAATAGAACCTTAAAGAAACAGACATAGTATCATAAAATTAAGAATAATCATGATTACAATGGGCGGTGAGCACCCTTTTGCTGTCTTCCTATACAGATCATGTGCTATTTTCTACTTTTTCAGTTAGGACCCTGTGAACCAAGGCTGTATAATTGTTTTTGCCCTTCAATGACTAATCTTAAATTCTTTCTAACAGACTTCAAGGCCTTCCTGAAAGAAGGCTGAGAATAACTAAATAAATTTTTAAAAATATGTGTATGTATATGTGTGTACAGACTGATATACCTTTGCAGTTCAGTGCCTCCAAGAGATTTACCAGGAGCACCCAAGGCAAACAGTCCCAATATTCCCACATAAAATTGGTCAAGCAAATATTAAATGCATTTCTGGGATTAACATATGTATATATAAAATCAAACAGTTACTGCTTGTTGAAATCCTGTGGTCTCAGTTTAACTGTTATTAAAATAAATGTAAAATTTTAACCCCAGAATATGCTTTTAGGCTTTCATTCTTCTTCACTCTGCTCCCCAGTAGCTAGTGTGGCAGCATATACATTAACTTGAGATGGTATTTGTTTGAATCATGTTCTATTTGTCTGAATCATGTGCGCTCAAGGAGAGGGAGAGGGGAGGAGAGCAGGGTACACATCGCTAGAAAGTAGGACACTTGCAGCTAGAGTGGTGGGCTTAATTTGGAGAGGACAGAATAAGAGCAGAGGACTCCTCCTGGAGACAACCTGGCCACCATGGGCTATAAGGCTGAGGCAAGCCAAGGTGTAGTGGGGAGAGTTTAGATATAAATATCCAAGAGACTGAATTTTAAATGCTTCATTAGAGACCAGAAACAGATATTGTGGTGAGAGTCAACGAGCCAAAAGAGCGTGAACTGAAGTTGAACTGTGCATTTCTCTCCATGGCTTTGCTCTCAGTATGTTCCACAGGAAAAAAGGGGCCTCGAGGCCATCACCCAGAATACACCCATGTGATCCCAGGCCCGCGTGTGTGTGTGTGTGTGTGTGTGTGTGTGTGTGCGTGCGTGCGCGCGCGCACCTGCGTGCGCACACACGCATGCTGGGCCCAGCTCCTACCTGCTTGCAAGAGCCAGTGATAGGCTTCTCTTCCCAACTCTGTGGTCAGTGACATCCTGATGGCAGCTTGGAATCAGCCACAGGCAGAGGCTTTACACAAAGAAACCCGCTAATTCTACAAATTGGGGCTTGCTTTCCTGCTGCACCCACCTTCCCCATGAAAGCCAGCTTGCCAGCACACTATTGACTCTCAAAAGTTTGAGATTCTTCCTTCTTTGGACAGATTCTTACACTTCTTTAGGCAGTGGTAACATCCCCAAATACCTCACTTATGGATGAGGACAAATTAATTAAAATGGTACAGACAGTTAAAAAAATAAGAGTAATAGAGGCATAGAAAGAGGAAAAATGACTTGAAATGATTTGAACTTCAAAGGAGTGGTTCCAGTTACTGGCACCAGGACTATCAGGTGGTGGTATTAATGGCAGCAATGATAATCAGAGTGGTCACTTACCCCGGACATCATCATATCGTTTATCAAGCCGTTTCCTGTATGTTATGTCATATATTCTTCAGGAGAATCTTGTAAAGGTGTTGGGCCTGGGAACTGTTCTCCTCCCACACACCCATTCATAAACTCAAACTTCTGGTTTCTGGAGAAAGCAACATCAGCACCTGTGTTGCATGATTTCCAGTTCAGGATGCTTCTCCCTAATGCCACACTACATCCGAGAAATAAATGTGTGTTGTTCTTGCTGTCTCATGTTTTAATTCTCTGTTTTGTGATGATTCCACACTCTCAAATAGTGTTTGTTAGATTTTTCAAAAATCCCCCAAGCTAAATTAATTTTCATTTGAGTTAATTTTAAAAGTGCTGTAAAAGCAAGCTTTGGTCCTACACATAAGATTTTTAAAAGAAGAGACCATATAGCAAAAGGCCTGATGATATAACACTGTGAGGAAGGATAGAACTGCTGGCCTGCTTTCTTCACTCTAAATTCTGATGTTATTAAGAGCATAATTTCAACATTATTTAAATACATTACGTTCTTGGCACCATGCTAAGTCTGCCTCTAGCCTTAAAAATAGAAGTAGATGGAATGGGTGCAGGAAGTTGTTATAAGCGAAGGTTCCAAATGGCTGCGGAGACATTTTTGTTCATAACAGGTTAGGGTTTGGCAACTTTACAGAAAATCAGAAACAGTAAAAAGAGCTAAGTCTGTGTATAATTAAATCTTATTTTATCCTAAATATTTTTATTTATAAGAGTTCCTATCTGTTACGTTCACGGTGAAGATAAAATTAGAATATACACTCTTAATAAACACGTACACACTTTTTTGCCTTGGCAGAAACTTCCTGGGCTGTGACTCCATAACAGAAATAATTCATTAGATCCAAAAGTGCACTTAGTCACTTAGAGCCATTTAATTTTACCGGCAGCATGGGACACTGAGCAGGGCATGGCTTTGGGATGAGTCTTGAGTTTAAAATTGAGTTCTGCTATTTGCTCGCAGTAAAGCCTGGGGGAAATTAAGCAGCCTAGACTCAATAAATCGCTACTTCATAAGACATCATGCGAAATACATAATTTGATGTGCCCAAAGTAATAGTACCTCCTGCCCTCCCAAAAAAGTTGGTCCCCTTTCTTTCTTAAGAGGCCACACCATCCTCTGGTTTCACTAGAAAGGAAATCATTTACGGCTTCCATGGAGAGAGCCTCTCAGTGCATGTACAGTTGCTCAAGCCACAGATACTTTTTCTGCCAGACTGCCAATCTTTAAAATTGAAATCCTTATCTAAATCAGGCAAAAAAAAATATCTTGGAAATAAACAGCATTAGGGATTTCACTCACATTAACTCTGCACATAGCAAAATTCTCAAAATGTGTTCTAAGACAGGACAGGTACACTGGAGCTCTTTGGGCTCCAGGCAAGATCCATGATGAGCACATTCCAAACGAAAACACGTTTGAATAATTACGAAGTTTACCTTATTGAGGGAACACAATGGGCTTTCCAGAGTGAATAATGCAATATAAGCGAAGCCTTGTAAAAGACAACATTTTATTAGGCCACTTTCCAAAGGAATAAAATAAAAATTGACAGATGAAATGGGGAACATTAACTGATCAAAAATCAACACCGAGGAAGAGGCACACTATGAGGACAGCACCTTTTCTTACCCAGATGATGCTTTCTAACAGATACGTACAATCTATTTCTATCTAATGCTGGGGAAGTTCCTTTGTTGCAGCTCTCCATTTTTCCACTAATACAAAAAGGATGGATTGTATTTTTTTTCCACCTAGCCCTTGAAGTTTGCACCCAATCAAATCTTTCCTTCCTAGGCCAACAATTAGTGGTATGGTAACTTGGAATCCTTTATAGGATGTCCTTGATGGTGTTTGAGATTAAACAGCATCA
The DNA here is from genome assembly GCF_037043125.1 of Eumetopias jubatus. Taxonomy (NCBI): domain Eukaryota; kingdom Metazoa; phylum Chordata; class Mammalia; order Carnivora; family Otariidae; genus Eumetopias; species Eumetopias jubatus. The sequence continues at coordinate 27,659,292 of NW_028274809.1, forward strand.
TCATCATACATCTTCTTCTGATTGTGTTTTGCTTCGAACAAAACTGAAATAAAATATGCTATCAGAAGGGACAGGAGAAGGATCAGGGCGACCTCCTCAATGCGACCAGGAGATCCTACCTACATTGAAATCCCTCATGCAACGTATACACAACTTAGCACTCATTTGGGGGAACCTGAGATGACTAAACTCTGAGGAGTTTTATTACTTAATTATATTCAACCAAACAAGAGTACCTTATGAGAATTGTGACTAGTAGGAAGTGTTTCCAGAAATAGTTTATCCATGACAAAACCAGCTGTATTCTTGGGTCTTCTGAACATTCCAACTGTTACAGACTTTAGTTAATTGCAATAACTAATCTTGATAACTTATTAATCATCTAAAAATTGTCTCTTGCAACACTTCCTAAAGGTTCTAGCTATAACTGGTTAACTCTGGTTTAGAAATTAAGAAATACTATCCAAGAGTCTGTTTTATAGTCATCAACAACATTTCAAAAGTATTGTTTCAGGTTCAGAGAAAATATCAAATGTAGGAATTAAAATCAGAGAAGTCAAATATTTTTGTGAAAAAAAATGCAACAAACTTCCAATTTCTTTGAATCTTTTAGTGAACTTTTCTAAGTTGACCTAATAATACATTTTTAACTTAGCACTCATGACAGTCTCTTGTTGAAATTTAGGGTAAACATTACTTTATAAAGCATGATTTATTTTATTGCTATAATCACAAGCATATGGAATCCCTGACCATTCAGTTTTCTATCAAATAGATGTTCTGAACAGCTTCACTGTTTTGAGTATGGTTTGATAGTCTCAGAGGAGAGGGAGATTAGGGATGTTGTTTTAAAACATGGTGCTTTGTTAAGTATCTTATTCCAACAGCAACCACACTTTAAACATTTCTAATGCAAAATACAGAGTTGACTAATGCACCACTATAGCTTCCATGAGAATTAACAATAATGGAATGAACCAAATGTTTGCTTTCTTTCTCTAAAACCACTCAAAATCCCTTTAAAAATTTTTTTTGGGAAGATCTACAAATAGATTATGTTGGAACTTTGTGTTATAATGAGTCAGCAACTTTTCCATCATTTGAAGCACAATAAAATCAAAAGTTATTAAAAAGTATCCAGGTAACCTTCTCCATATAATGTCAATGGGCAAAATAGGCAATTAAGATCAGCTTGGCTTTGTTCACCATCAATTGTAAAGATGCAGAAAGCCTATGGTTCCCAGAGGGTCAGAAAAAGAGGCTAAGTAAACTGGAGCTGCTTTTAAAGTGTTTAACAAGGCAGAAACTGGAACGGATGTGCCACAAACCAATATCCATTACTGCAAAGCAATTGCTAAATTTTCTTGTAAAATAGCTATCAGCTGGCCTATTCAGCATCATCCCATTATAGCTAAAAAGAGCATCCAACTTGTGATTGTTACCATGAAAATAGCAGGCAGTAAAATATACAGTAGCTACAGAGAAGAAAACGATATGCTTCAAGAAGTTTTCTGACAGATTTAAATCTACATCAGTTTCTCTAAAGATCTAAGAAATGTCTCTCTAAAAAGTGTTTTTTCCCAGACATCTAGTATGGTGATGGATTTATCAATAAACACTGTATTTCTAGTTATCCCTTAAAGATAATTAAAATTGACTTTCAGGAATAATCACACAGTTCTAGAGAGGATTTCAATGAGCACTTGACTGATGTAGGTAGGGTTATGGTGTGAAAGGGCGAAGCCACCAGAGTCAGCTAACTTTTCTGCCGGTCCGCTCTAGAGAAAAGACTGATTTTCTCATTGGTCAAAGACAGGTGTGCAGATACCATGCATTATCTATTCAACAGCAATTTTCCTTAGCCAGTGATTGGTTTGGAGTGGGAAAATAACAAATAAAAAGGAAAATATCCTGAAGAGAGCCTTTTGTCCTAAATCAAAACACAAATCTTCAGGAGGAAAAAGCCTTTACTATTCTTTTTTCTTGCCTGGAATACCGATATAACACCTGAAGGTGCAGCAGCTATTTTGTGAGCATGAGGCAAAAAGTATGATTGAAAAGAAGTCAACATTATCAAGATGCAGAAAGATGTAAAAAGATATAAGGATACTAGGTATCTCATGATATCAATGAACAATTGATTGCATTTTTGATAGATAGATTTCTGTACTCGTACCATTTTTATGACATCTGAAAAGATTCTCTTCCCATATTTGCCAAAATGATACATAAAATTATGTGTGGATTCGGCCAAGAGCATAAACTCTGCTAACTATATATTATAGCTAAAGGGAAAGGAGATAGGTCTGGTGAGTAGCAGAAAGAGGACAAATAAAAAAGCACAAAGCCTTCCTAGACAGATTGTCATCTTAATTGTCCTCTAAGCACTGATTAATTGTACCTAGATACAAATACAAGATTTGTGGAATTCTTCACTTTCCCCATCAAAGCTGAATGATTTGTTTCCTTGTAGGGCTGCCTTACAGGTTTTTATTACAGTAATGTACATGTAAGCTACTCACTCAGGAAATATTTTCCTACTGATGCTTGGATCCTGAAGTCTGATTTAGTGTGGGATGTTCAATAATTTACATGCATAGATGAACTGAAGCAATCAGGACATTTTGTGTCCAAATAATAAACAGCAGTCAATTTATTTCTGGCGTTTTATTGAGAAAAAGTACTATATAAAGCTTCACTGTTTGAGTAAAAAAAAAAAAAGGAAAAGGAGAAGCCTTGTGTTCTTATTTTTTTCCTTTCTTCCATTTAAAAACTGTTGCACAATGAATATCATTTTTGGTAAAAAGACTGACTATATTCTAGTATCAAAAATATGAAAGAATTCTAGCCTTCAAGCACACTTACAAGTTTGTTTCCATGCAATATGAAATCACATTTATTAATAATAATAATGGAAATTACAGCAACAACTAACCCTTATTTTAACTTCACTGTGCTAAGTGTTTTACGTGGATTTCTCATTTAATCCTTAAAAATTCTTAGAACCACTATGAGGTCAATGGTTTTATTTTCCTCATTTGACAGAGGGAACTCAAGCACAGGGAAGTTAAGTAATATGGCCAAAGACACACAGCAAGTAAGTTGTAACAGCAGGCATTTGAACTCAGGTGATGTGACTCCAGAACCCTCATATTCATATGAAATATGGTTATTTTTATAACAACATCATTTTTTTTCTCTTCTTTAGAACTTTCAAGCTTTAAAATCTGCTGGCATTTTAAGCATTGCTATAAATTAAATGTCATTATTTGAAGCTCATTTACCTTGAAAGTGATGATGACTAAAAAATTACAATGTGTAAAGAATTTAAAAACTGAGTAGGAGGAAGACTGGGGACGTTTACATTGGTGGAACAAGCATACTGTTTCATTCAAATGAATGTTTTGCTGGTTTTCTTTGTTGCGGGAAGTGGCTTTGCATGCAGATTGGGTGGGGAGAAGTAGAGTACCAGAACCTCCAAAACTATTGCTCCAAATCCAACTTTGCTCAAGGGTCCTGCTTCTGAGAGTGTCTCTTCACACAACCCCAGCACCAGCCAACACGAATATTTACAGAAGATGCAGTTATACCAGGTTGTAGTATCTAAAACAAAACCACAACTTAGGATATGTATAATCGGGTGATTTTTCCCAGTTGGACAGATAAAGTGAGCATTTTAAATACTTTCTTGCCAAATATGTATCAGACTTTCCTTTGATTTCTTGTATTTATTGACTCGCTAGAAAGTCATAATGTGTGCTCCATCTTTGAAGCATTTTCCTAGCAATTGAACTATGTAAATTCATAATTTCATATTTTAGTCAATCTTCCTGTTGTACTCAAAAACAAAACTAGTGAAAAATAAAGGGGAAAGAGTTTTAGTTACTTAATTCTTCTAAAATCTGGATTATATGGAGAATTGTTACATAACAATGTTACAAAAATGCCTTCTAATTTGGGCCAACCACATGGTTTTGGAAGCCAAGCATATCATATTCTTTATCTCATTTTTAACAACGTATGTCCTTTTGAGACTCAAACAAATTTTGTCTTTCTTCACTCCTAGGGACAGGTCAATTGCCTTTTATATGTGCCTAACACATTTCATACTGCCTTATTTACTTTTCACAGCTTGTCTTTTTGACATACATTAATTTATAGGTGAGGCAGCTGGGGCTCAAAAAGATGAAAAAATAATATAAGCAGTGAGGGGCAAACACAACTGAAATTCAGCTTTATCTGATTCCATAGACCAAGCTTTTTCTCTATGACAACACTGATAATAAAGAACCACATAATCATTTGACTTTTTAGATATAGTATTAAAGATACTCTCCCACACAAATAGATACATATATATCCATATGTATATGTAAAGATACACACATACATATATATTTAGTTGTGTAATTGAATATATATGTATACCAATGTGTATATACCCATATACACAGTGTGTACCTACATGCATGCTTATAAAGGTACACACACACACACACACACACACACAGGTATATATGTACTATACAAACACCCATACACATGTGAAATGAACAGGACTATAAATTACAAAAAATTTGCATATCCTAAATTAAGCTTGTTAAATATCATCTACTGTTACACATAGCTTTAACTCAGTACTATTCACTTCCTCACAATCAGCTGAAAACATAACTATTCAGTTTTATTTCCACAAAAAGCTTCTGTATTTCACCACCTTCTTTTCCTTTTAATTAAGGGTTTAAATTATAACAAAACCAAAATACAAATGCAGCAGTCTGCATGCTATAAACAAGCAATAAGATAAGTTTTCATTTGATTTTTTAAAGTCATCCTTTACTCTTACAAAAGAAAAGCCATGATCAATTCAAACAGAAAACAAACTCTCTGGTTAATAGGATATTTACTAATCATGTGACTTGACTAATCATGTTACAGTACTGTCAGTTGCATTGTTTCCATAATATCGTTACCAGGTCAACTGATTTTTATTCCAAGCTCTACACTGTGAAAATTTTTTTAAAATATTTTATTTATTTATTTGAGAGAGAGAATGCGATAGAGAGAGCATGAGAGGGGGGAGGGTCAGAGGGAGAAGCAGACTACCTGCTCAGCAGGGAGCCCGATGCAAAACTTGATCCTGGGACTCCAGGATCATGACCTGAGCCGAAGGCAGTTGCTTAACCAACTGAGCCACCCAGGCATCCTACATTGTGAAAATTTTTTAAAAATCACCATTAAAAAAATATTAATTCCCTGCCTCTTGAATTTTACTAGGACTTGTTTCTCTGATTTAGATACCCAACAGTGCAGGTTAGGTAACTTTACAAAAGGGGATGCCTTTCCAAAGGTGGATTTCATCTACAAGAGGATACTATAGGGAAGAATCTATTAAATCCTTAAGACATAGACAGATGGTAAAGTGTAAATTAAGGTTCAGCACATTGCAGGAAACTCACTACTTTCAGTAATTGGTAGAGTATAAATAACCTAATTTAAATGTGTAAAAAATCCAATCACTGCCAGATCACCCCACCCACCCAAAAAAGAAAACTCTTATCATTATCCCATAGTTGAAATCTTAAAAAATTAACAGCAGTGTTCTTCCTTAAAATGTGGCAAAAATAGTTTGGATTCTATTTTATCTGCTACCATTTCCACTGCTCATGCTCTGATAGATATTTTAATGAGCAGTGAAATGGCCAGAAGAAGAATATTCTGCTTTAACAAAGGCTGATGCAATTTAGACCCTACCTACTGAAGCCCTGAAAAATCAAGTACTTGGCACAATTGCATTTTATTTTTTTAAAGATTTTATTTATTTATTTGAGAGAAAGAGAGCACGAGCAGAAGGCAGTGGCAGAGGGAGAGGAAGAAGCAGACTCCCCACTGAGTGGGGAGCCCAACGTGGTGCTCCATCCCAGGACACTGAAATCATGACCTGAGTCAAAGGCAGACGCCCAACTGACTGAGCCACTCAGGTGCCCTGCCGTAATTGTATTTTAATGCACACATAAAAATACTAATGGTTTGCAATGCTGACTACATATAGAATTTAATCACATTTATTGGGCTAGTATGTATTTTTTTAAATGGATCAGGAATCTCAAGAGTGAGCAGTCCATGAGTGTGATTTCACTCTTTTGTCTCTACCCAGCAATGCAAGGGTTTCTCAGAAAATAATAGCTAATATATATTAGTATTTACTGAGTACCAGTACTTTACATGGATTATCTCTTTTAATTCTAAAAAAGAAAAAGAAAAAAAAAAGCCTGCAATGAAGTATTCCCATTTTATATAAGAGGAACTGTGGCTTCAGAGGTGAGTGACTTGCTCAAGGTTCTACCCTGTTGCGCTGGCCTGAGCAGTGATTTGTGAATATATGGCACATCAATAGAAGCCAGAACCAAGCAGTTCCAATTGATAGACATAAAATAATAACTTAATTATTTTAAAGTCCTTATGCTCCTATAAATAAAACCCACATATAATCCTCCCTTCCACAGTCAAGGTGAAAAACTGTTACTCTTCTTTCCCCACTGCCATAAAGATTCTTTCCAATGTCATTTTGTTATTCTTGTTATTTTCAAGATTATCTTGATATTGCTGGGGCAGAGGAAAAAAAAGAAAAAAGAAAAAGGAAAAAGAAGGATTTAAAAAAGGGATACAAATAGAATGAAAGCTTTTAGGGAGGGAAGCCTCATATATTTATGACACAATAATTATTTTTAAACAACTACAAAATAAAACTTGATACCATATTTTCATGCAGTTTTAAAGCCAAGATTTCAAAACTCTTTCTCTACAGAGAAATGTATTGAGAGAAAAAACATCATTCTAAACAGCTCTTAAAATCTTTAAAATATGTGTGGCACCTAAAGAAACCTGAGATAATCCTAAAATATCGAAACAGATGCAAAATAGCTTTAAATGTTTTCCAAATGTTATTTTACCCACCATGTTAGATTACAGTAACATTGATTAAGTACAAAAAACAGTTTTATTTTCTAAGCATATCTGCAAATACTATCCTCTATAACATAATTTATATGTAAAGTTTATTCATATCTGACACCAAATAGGACTTGTCTCTTGAAATTTTATTTTATTAAATAATGATACATATATTACATTGTATATTTTTCTTAGATATATTTTTTACTTATAGATTTTGAGATTTTATTCCAAAATATATGGCTAAAATATCAAACTATTCTCTTCCAAAATAATCCATCGAAACCAATCTGCCCTATGTTACAAGTTTCAGTTTTTCTTTTAAAGAAGAAAGAGTTAATAAAGTGCAATATAGCGGCACCTGGGTGTCTCAGTAGGTTAAATGTCTGCCTTTGGCTCAGGTCATGATCCCAGGGTCCTAGGATCAAGTCCGTCATCAGGTTCCCTGTTCAGCGTGGAGCCTGCTTCTCCCTCTCCTTCTGCTCCTCTTCCCTGCTTGTGCTCTCTTTCTTTGTCTCTCTCTCAAATAAATAAATAAAATCTTTGAAAACAAAAGTGTAATATATTATGGAAGGGTAAAGTGAAATATTTCTGGCACTGGAATCACACAAACCTGAAGAGTTTCATGACTCTTATGAAAGAACTTTTATGTTCTTAGGCCAGTTGTTTAATCTCTCTGGCCCTCCACTGCCTCAATGGGTAACTATACAACCTACCTAGCAGAACTGTAGAAAAAAATGAGAGCATGTATAAAAAAGTATAGAGTCTCTGCCCAGAGATGTCAATCAATAAATGGTAGTTATGATGAATAATTAAAACTTCATAACTTTTATAAAGTCTAGATTTCTGCTTAATATACTCTCTACCCTAATTAAGTTTCTTAAATTATAGATAATCTTTATTCAAAAGTCTCCTCATATATTCTGAGTTAAATTAAAGATCAAATGAAGCTTTACTTTTTTTTCAAGATAAATTAGCATCCTCTATGCCAAATTTTAAGGCTGAAAACTAATGCATATCCAAGTTCAATTAAATAATGAGTCACTAGAAGAAACAATACATTTTTCAATATATTTTGAATTAATTTATACCTGGGGAAGCTCATGTATAAACTAACAGGGCAACTAGAAGCATAATGAAGAAAATAATTCTAGTTGTTTCTGTACTGAGACTATATTCAGATAAAATGGTTAAATGAACCAAAACTCTCATGGAACTTCATAAAAAACAAATCATATGATTTCCTAGATAATGCATTTCAGAAACTAATTACAGGTGTGTGTATATTGTGTACTATTTCTGTAGGTATATTAGTTTTGTCTTCTTGTATTTCAATGGCTTTGAAGGTAATAGCATTGTTTATGTGCCTGCACTATACCCCCATCATTTCTGAGCACAATATTGAGAAACTAGCAGTTGTTCTATTAGTATTTGTTGATTAGTTTGTAATTAAGCCAAGTCTTTCAAAGGTCTGAAATAACCTTGGGGTGATACTAATAGACCCTGGGCTCACAGTGAAGATTCTCGCTGATATTCTTGAATATTTTACTTATTTCCTTCACCTGCCTCAGATTTAGCCTTCAATGAATTTTATGAGGAAACTGCATTACTGACTAATATGAGTTTAATTTCCTTTCCCTTCCGCTGTTCACAGAGGTATTAAGAAGCATTGAAATGATACTAACATCAACCATATTTGATGTTTGGCATCTGGGACAAATGCTCTGCACATGATTTTATCTCTAATCTTCAGGTAATAATACAATAATAGATACCATACTAGTATCCGGCTCAGCAAGGTTAAGAATTTGCCCAAGGTCACAGTCAGGCAGATTCAAGTTGGCTCACCTCATTTGAGCATCATTACAGAATATTTTGATCACAAACACAGATCATCTCTGGCTTACACACAAACCTGCTGGCCAATTTTTGTTAAGGGCATTTTGGCATTTTGGATTTGTGCCTACAAATATTGTCTCCATTGGATACTTTACAAGTGGTTAACTCAATTTATGAAAAGAGAAGATAAATGAGCCACACTTTGAAGATAATGCTTAGAGGAGAGAAGGAAAACAACAGTGGAGTAGGTTGATATTTTGGATTCAGGACCTTTGTGGTGACCGATATTAGGTTGAAAGAGCTGTTAGTAGATTTCCAACCATGACTGACATTTTTGCTATTTTAAATCATTGACTCACATGCCAACAAGTTCTTCAAATCCTCTTTGGCAAAATAATAATAATGAAGTATCCTTAATGTTTGCTACTTTTTTTTGAGCCAGTTGAAATAAAACACAATTCAATCCAAAAAATATAGACAAATCAGTGTGTCAGACCTGTCTTCTGTGTATGTGGCTTTGGATATAAACAGAACTGGTAATAAATTGGTTTGGGAGAAATGTGGTACACATTGGAAAAGAATGCAAATGTCCAGTACACTCTGTATTAAAATACATAGAAAATTTCCATATTATCCCCCTCTGCCTCTGTAGTTAATGAAAACACATTATGAAACTGAGATGCTGAAAAAATAAGTATTTCTTTTCCAGAACAGGTCACATTGATTTAATCAAATCTATTGTTGAATACCCTAATGCCTGCTCAGTAAGAAGTTAACCAACTCTCAGATATGTGTTAGAGTATGTAACAAAGAATATTGTTGTTATTAAGTTAGTTATGGAAAAATAATCAGGCATTTCCTTCTTTAAGAATCAGGTACATTTTAATAGCTTAATTAATTTTTAACTCAAGACTATACCTATAAAACTAGTTTTTCAATAAATTGTCAAAATGATACATTGTGTGTGGGACTGATGTTTAAAGCAGAGAGCAATATCATTTTGGCAGCTGATGATATTTTTAAATTTTAGTTCAACTTCATGTTCATTTGACCTGCTGATCCTACAGGAGTCCAGGATCATTAATGCTTTGGGGGTTACTATAAAATTTATGAATTATTTCTGTTCTTTAAGAGTGCTGAGCACAAAGACCAGAGTAAATATCTTATTTAGAATTAACTGAACAATGTTTCTGTAATAGATGTGAATGTACTTGGTTTGTAATGAATTGTTGGGCCTAATTAATTCTATATTCATATTCATTCCTTCATGATTCAGCCACTCATCTGACCTAATTTAAGACACGAATTGGAATATTTGGACTAGCCATATAAAGTAGGTAGGATCTTCTGCAGAAAAAAAATTAATATTCTCCACTCTGAGTATCTAAGGAAAAAATATATTGGCCTTTATGCTGAGATGCTCATCTGAATATTAAATATATAAGAAATTTTGTGATCTTATTGTTCCTAAAGGACTCTTTTCCCTAAACAATATCCAAAAAATTGGTCTTAATTTTAGGACTAAAGACTTCATTGGTTGTCTTATTCTATGGTTTTGTGATCCTCATCATTGTTGTTGACTTGTTCTGAAAAGAAATCACTTATTACTAATATCATTTAAATCATTGAATATCACAATCTAATTATGTTTACATTTAATAATGTCAAAAATTTTAAATTTAAAAATTTAACAATCTACTTTTCTGTGTCTGTAATGAGGAGTAGTGCAAATTTGTTATTGACAGACTCAAGGAAGACATATTTGTTTACTTGCCCAAGACACACAAAAGCCACATTAATTTAGAATAGTGGATTTGGCCCAGAATCTGTCATTGAGAGTGAGCTCAGAGAGTGTAAGAAATATTCAGTAACTACTTTCTGTGACTGTTGGCTTGAGGAAAAGTTAGAGAAAATTTTAAGGAAAGTAAAAAGGCTAAATTTTGAGGATTCGCATTTATGTAAAGGATTCCCGGGTACTGTCTCCATTAAAAAATTAATAATAATAGGAAGCTAAGCCACTTTATAAGGTCAACATTAACTAAGCCCTCTTCATCCTCATGACATGCCAGTGAAGTGCATTTTCATGTTCACGTCATTGATAAAACTGATGTCTAGGGCTATCAAGTAATAGTCCTAAATAAAGTGAAACATCTAATAAATTTCAGGGACACATCAAAAATTTTCTTTTTTTATGTTTAAAAAATTAAGTTTTTTTTAAAGTTTTTAAGAAAGATTTATTTATTTGAGAGAGAGAGAGAGAGAGCGTGAGTGGGGAGATGGGCAGAGGCAGAGAATCTTAAACAGACTCTGTGCTGATCACGGAGCCCAGTTCATGGCTCGATCTCTCCACCTTGAAATCATGACCCTGAGATCATTACCTCAGCTGAAATCAAGAGTCAGATGCTTAACTGACTAAGCCATCCAGGAGCCCTTTTTAAGAAAGTTTTTATTTATATTCCAGTCAGTTAACATATAGTATAACATTAGTTTCAGGTGTACGATACAGTAATTCAACACTTTCATACATTACCTGGTGCTCATCACAAGTGCACTCCTTAATCCTCATTAGGACACATAAAAATTTTTCAAAATATATTTGCTCTTGATATCATGAGGCTACTGTATTTACTATTTACTCTTGGGTCACCGATGTTTAATCACATAGGAAAAAAACCCTACAAAATGCAAGCCCTGTTGTGAGCTGCCTTCAGAGTATGTGCACACTTATTACTAAACATATTCAATGCAAACCCTGCTTTGGTGCACCCCAATAGAATGGAAATGGAAACAAAAGGTGAAGACAAAAACTTCCATCCTTGATAGGCATGAATACATGTTTTTTCTGCCCAGTTCACTGCACAGACTTCTCATGGGTTTATAAAAAATATATATTTTAAAATTTCTCTAGATTAATAAGAAACTAAATTTATGCTCTGAAATAGCTTCATATTCTAAAAGTTAAGTATTGTCCTTATAAAAATGTGTCTGAAGAATGCAATTTTTAAGCTAATATATCAATAATATTCACTGTCTTAATATTTCTTCATATTCCTTGAACAGATATCAAAATATGATTCCAGAGCTATTAAAAAAGAGGAGGTCAACAATTTTGAAGGCATGAAATAATTTCCAGAGCTACTACTGTGAACCCAAGTATATTAGAATCAAAACCACCTTGTAGCTCAGCCAAAGATTTCACCTATATGGTGTCTCTTCTAGAAGCTCTGAATCCATTCTAAATAATCAGTCTGAAGAGATCATTTATAGCTAGAGCAAAAGCATTTAATGAGTTGGGACTTGACTGACAGATCTAATATTTTCCCAATACAAGCTTATATCATCAGTATTTAAATTTTTTTTACAGGTACATAATTTGATTTGTAGTGTATCTGAATCCATGATCGGCCCTATAACTGCACATCAAATTACTTGGCTTTCCTGGTGTCAGCTCAAACTCAAAATACATTGTTTTGATAAATCCATTAAAGTCATTGGCAAGAAATACACAGATAGCTGGAGCAACAATACTATGAAAATGTGACATCATTTTGCCTGTGTATTTTATATTTGCAGGTGTCATAAATAATTGTGATATACCTGAAAATATCTAGTCCAGTTTATGGCACAGATCAGGTGATTAACAAATGTTTAGGGGAATAATTTCAAAATTCAGCTGCCTCAGGGGTGCCTAGGTGACTCAGTCAGTTAAATGTCTGCCTTTGGCTCAGGTCATGATCCTGGGGTCCTGGAATGGAGGCCCGCATCAGGCTCCCTGCTCAGGAGGGAGCCTGCCTCTCACTCTCCTCTGTAGCTCCTCCTGCTTGTGCTCTCTCTCTCAAATAAATAAATAGCAAATAATTAAAATGCCAATTTATTAGAATTTATTTTTACCTATAACCTGCCTCATTCTAAGAAAGTTTTGAAAAAGCTAATTTTCTGGAGGTTTTTGATAAAATTCATTTTAAATCTACAAATGTACAATGACTGGAACAAGGACTTAAAAAACATAATCCCAGTTCAGTTACTATTATGTAATAGGTCAGCTTAGAGGAAAAGACAATGAGGAAAAGAAGAAGTAAAAATCTTAAATTATACTAGCTTCTATATTATTTTATTTTATTTTTTTAAAATTTTTATTTATTCATTTGAAAGAGAGAGAGGCAGAGAGAGCACAAGCAGGGGGAGAGGCAGAGGGAGAGGGAGACGCAGACTCCCCGCTGAGCTGGGAGCCTGATGTGGGGCTCGATCCCAGGACCTGGAGATCACGACCTGTGCCTCAGGCAGATGCTTAACCATCTGAGCCACCCAGGTGCCCCAGCTTCTATATTATTTTAATCAAACAGTTTAATTTGGTGTGAGAATACCTTAAACACAATGCATACGATATAATATGTACAACACACATACAATATACAATGTGGTATAACTGAGAAAATTTTAAAAATCATACAAAAAAATACATTATTTATCACCAGTTTTACCCTGCTTTGCAATTTTAGTAATGGAGGCTAAACTACAGTCCTCCCCAAAATGTACTGCATTCTCATTATTTGCATCACGGCTTTCTCTTTACTCCAATTCACAGTCATTGATTAGTTTTCCTCCGTGATAAAAGATACTTTACAAGACTGTAGGGGAAGAATGCCTTGAACCAAGCACTCATGGCTGAAAAATATATTTATGACGGATGAAGAGATGTTGAGGAGGGTGTGGACATTTCTGAAGCAGTATAGAGTGTTCCTGGAGTTTTCTTTGCAAGAACCAAGACCTGTCTGTGACACTGCAAAATTTAGGATACTAAATGCTCCTTGGAAATTATATGGATATCCTGGCATCAAGAGTGAAAATCCTTAGAGAAAAATATAATACAAGGAACAACTGGGTATATGTTACAACTTGGATGAACTTGGAAAATGTTATATTAAATGGAAGAAGTGGGTTACAAAACTCTACCTATTATACAACTCCATTCATATGAAAATCCACAATAGGGACATCTATAGAGACAGAAAGTAGATTAATGGCTGCTTAGGGATGAGGGTGGAGGGCACGTTGGGAGGTGATAGCTATAGGGTTCAGGATTTCTTCGTGACGTCATGAAAATGTTCTAAAGTTGACTGTGGTGATGATTGTACATATCTGCCAACAAGCTAAAAACCATTTTATTGTATACTTTAAATAAATGAAATGGATGGCATGTGAATTATATCCCCCCAAAAAAAGCTATTTAAAAAAATAAAATGGAAGTATTCCATATAACAGAATACGTAAGTAATCTAGTCAGTAAAATGCAAGACAGGGCTCATGACCTTCTGATCTCACGGACATTTCTACATGTCACTACAGAGTAGCTTTAACACTACTGTTATTTCAGAGCTTTAACACTACTATTATAACACAGTGTTATTTCAGAACACTACTTAAATATTGAATTGTGAGTCTTGTAGAATTTGTGGCAATCGAGAAAGATATTCTTGTTATATAATTCCATCTTCTATCTAAATAAAATTGAGGTACAGCTTTAAAAAAAAAGCTGATAGAATCAAGAAACCAGAAAGAATAAAAAGCCCAGGATATTTCCAAGTCAGGAGATAGTTTGAATATCTGACATATTTATAGATCGGGTTATATAAAGTAATTTGGAAGGGCCAAGCAATGTTATCTTTGTACATTACTTTGAGGACCTCCAGAAAAAACTGCCTCCCACTACACACATATGCAACAATTTCTTCTAGTAGAGTAGGATCCCACCATAAATCCCAGACAAATGGCTAAATCATAGATCATGTGGTTGCTAAGAGTAAGAACTCTGGAGTCAGACAATCCCTGGGCTGGAATTTCTAGTCCTCTATCTATCCAAGTGGCCTTACGCAAAGCCATCAACTTCTCAAGGCCTCTGACTCCTTATCAGTTAACATGGAGATCCCAACAGTGACTGACTTGTAAGGGCTCAATGAGTTAACACCAGGACAGGAAATAGATTAGCCAGTGCTGGACACATATTCAAGCAATGTTAGGTGTTATTAATGGCAAACTAACAAAAGGTCTCACATCAGTTACCTGCAGGACTCAGAAATAATCAAATCAGCCTATGCTTTAAAGTGGAGGTTCCACACATTTTGGCAGGTCATCTTGGTATTTTGCATAGCCCCTTGGGGCAGCCAGGCTGCTGAGTGGCCCTTTGGAACCCAGGTCTCTTGGGATCCCCTGGCTCCTTCTGCCAGCGCTCAGCTTCCATTCCCTCTAGCTACCAGGTCACTGATTACACGCTCCTTGTGTTAGAATTCCTAGAAAGACTTTTGCTACCTGGACCAGCTATCCTCACCCCAGTTCTCTAAGGAATAGTCTTGACCTGTGAGCAACTCTCTGGTCCTCCCCTGGAGGGTGGCATTACATCAATTTTCCCAGCACAAACCAATTTAGGTCCTTAGTGACCCTCCCTCCCCTCTAGAATGACCAGAAACTTTTGTCTAATCTGAACTGGAAGCAAGCCCTGACAATGAATCCTTTGTTTTACAGGGCTGTATCCTATTAACAAAATAATTCCTCATGCCTTAGAAATTTTTCATACAACAAAAGAAGACTAGAAGGAAATTTGCCAAAATGCATACTGTAGCAGCATCTGGGTGGTACAGTCATGGGCTCTCTGTTTCTTTCTGCTTCTTTATACTGTTCTGTACTTTTCCTAAAATTTCCACAGTGAGAACAGGACAATTAGAAAACCAGAAAAAAATATTTAAAAATATATCTTGACTAGGGAGATAGGGGCCATAGGGAAGAATAATGTGAATGCAAAGTCACTCTTATTTTACAAAATTTGCTACTGAACAGGTAAAAACGGGGCATTGAGCACAGAAGGCAGTGTGGAACTCTTGAAAGGAAAAAAAAAGGTCTGAAAGGACAAGTGGTGTGTGTAGAAGGTGAGTGGTGGGCGTACCTCAGCTACTTCATGAGTTCACCAGAGAGCAGCAGGTTAAGCCTTGTTTGTAAAATTAATTTACCGTTGAAAAAGTCTTCAAGCTCGTTGGTCAACTAAAACAACCAACCCACTGAGTCAAATGGCAAATGCAAACAGCCTGTAGGTCTAGTCCACATTCATTTGTAACCCCGAATTCCAGGGCACCAGCTAAAATGAACATAGAAGATTTAGTGAGAAAGCACTGAAGGCAGGCCATCTAAACATGGCCAGTTCCAGATTTAAGAATCTGTGAGTTGGTATTCTGGGGGCCTCAGAGCATGGTCTAGATGGTAGGCTCCGGGTTGTCTCTACTTGGATCCAGACCCAGTCAGTTATAATGTGCAAGACCATGGGTAAATTGTTTACCTTTATTAAATCTCAGTTAGATCATCTTTAAAATGGGGATAATAATAATACCTCATTCTTAGAACTGTTACAAGGATTCAATGAAACAACATATGGCAAGAGTTTAATACTCTGTAAAAATTAGGCATGATGATGTAGAAAATGAAGAGCTTGTATAAATAAGTAAACCCTAGATCGCATGAGAGTTGAAGTCATACCTAGGGATCCTATTTTCCAATGAGCAAAGGAAGGAAACAATCAACATGGGTATTTTAGAAAGGAATGACATTGTTTAAAGACACTTTTTCTCAGTAAGATCTTTCCCTTAGGTTCCTCAGGTTGGTTGTCTAAGAATACCCTAATTTATTTAATGACCAAAACTGTTTGTACCTGGATAATTAAACTCACGTACAAATTTAGCCTTAAAAACAGAAAAAAGAACTGACTGCAAAATTAGTTCAAATCAATGATCCATATACTACAAATTTTATTATTCAAACTTATTCAAATTTTCTTAAAATTCAAAAGTTTTTATTCAAATTAGTCAAGATAACTTAAATTTTAAAAACCACTTGAAACCATACTGACAAATTAGTCACATTAGTCAACCAATAAACATCTCAAGAGTATTGGAGCAAAATTTTATTCAATTTCTGTCTCAATATTCATAAGGCTAATATGCATAAATTTAGCAAACACACAATTAATTTATAACTTATTTCACAAAAGTCTGTTTCAGGCTCATGAAAGGACTGTTTGCATTTTCTTTTCTGTAGCACTCAAATATAATAACCACTAAATGGCACTAGACATGCCTTCCTAAATTGAATGGCTTTAAAAGTCATGCTATTAAATGATGAAAAAAAACCCCAAACCTCAGGAGAGGAAGCACAGATGTTTTGGGATACAGAATATGGACAAAATTAACACACAACATGAAAAGACTCAGATGCAATAAAAACATAGAAATAAAGAGAAGGACATTGTCTTTTCTTTCCTATTACTCTGTTTCTCTCCTTTGTTTTTCTTATGAAGAAAAGGAGTATTGAATTTTCCACTTATCACGCCACCTAATTTGCTCAATAAAATTTTAGTCATTACTTGGATTTGGTCAGAAGTTAAACACAGCAAAGGCACTAGCTAGCTTTGGACAGTCTGCAAATGAAAGAAATATTTCGTGGCATCAGCAAAAATAGTGGATTTAGTATTTCATTCATTCAATCAGTAGCTACAGGTTATTTCCCTTAATAAGGAGAATCTAAAGATAGATGAAGCAAATTGGATACCATGCCAGCGACACTGAGGAGCTCTTGGAACACAGAAAAGTAATGGGGGAGACACATACTTTGTGATCACATGGATATGGGTAAAAGTCCAGCTCCATTTTTTTATTATCTATGTGACCTTGAGCAAGTTAATTCTTCCTAATCCTCAGATCCTTCAACTACAAAAGAAAGTGAATTCCTGGATGGTTTTAAGAAAAAATTACTGGATAGTTATAAAGAAAAAAAAATGATAACACACATCAGGAACCTAACAGGCTACCTGGAACTTCATAAATGTTTGTTCTCTTATCAACACAAATACTAGGATTTATGGTTTAATTCAAGCTGAGAAAAATGCTTAGTCTCATAAATAGCAGGCAACGTTAAGGTCTCAATTTGCAGAAGATATTTAATTTCCTCTCGATATTTGTCCTATCATCACGTAACTGATCAGTAAACATTCGCGGCAACCCTAATAATCTGCACTTCCTCCTCTGATTAACAAAATAAATAGAGCTGATTCCAGTGCCGCAGAGGCTACAAACTGTCCTCCATTATCCATTCTCTCTTTCCTCTTCAGCAAAAGAATCCTCAACTGTTAGTTGAGCACATATTTATCTGAATAAACATTTTATCTCAATAACAAGGTATGACCAATAACCAAGTTCTGGTAAATGGGAATTTAGAACAAAAGATGTGTTTGGCTAGTAGGAAATATGCATGCAAGGTAGGACCATGCCTTTCTCCTGTTCTTTTCCCTTCCTGCTCTCTGAGATCCCTACCTATCAGACAGTGGGCAAGGAAGCAGCCATCTTGGACACAAAATGGAAGTTGCATAATGGAGGATGGCAAAAACAGAGAGGACATCTGAGTCCTTGATGAGGATGGCGCACTATGCCAAACTTAGATTGGCTTAAGTTATTGTTACTTCAAATTTGAGACTTTAGTGAAGATAGCAAATTTTTAAAAACAATTTTAAGCCGTACTGACAAACATTTTTCAGGTTTTTTTTTTTTTTCATTCTCTCCTGGATCTAGTCAAAATTAAAAATACCTAAGAAAAACTCTGCTCCTAACACTCATAGAATTGTTGGATTCATTTTCCTTCTACAGTCACTAATTGAAAAGAAAAATGGAAGAAAACTTAAGGCATATGGAATCCTAACAAATTACTTCAGCAGTCCAGAAGTGAGTAACTGGTCTAGGGTAGACAAGAGTACAATTAAAGTTTATGGTTAAAATGAGAAATAAATAGCTTTTAGGTACTTAATGACATATACATATTTGCTCAAAGTATTTATTGCTTTTCCCTAGGGCATTTTTCATCTTGCTGATACCCTTTAGGGATTGATGAATCTGCTTGCCTCCTACTTATTTCAAATGGAATTCTACTTTTAGAACAATTAAAAAAGGGATTTTAGGGGACTCTTTGTCATTATAAGACTGAATACATGACTAAATAACATTCCTGGTTATTGAGCCATATTTTTTTTCTTGAAGAGCAATTTTAATGGACTTAATGATAATGCCTATGATTTGCAGAGAAGTGTGCTTTTCTTCCCTCACACCAGGCAATGCCCCTCATTCCATAAGTTCAAACACTACCTCTTCATCAGAGCACACATACAATCATTTGCTGAGAAGTTCACTACAAGTTGGTTTGAATTGAATGCTCTGCTAATTAGATATATCATGAAGACAACACAATTCCAGTTTTCCAAAAGTTGCTTATTTCCCTTCAAAATGCGATGCCCTGGTTGCTCTAATACCTGCTGCTGCTTCATCCACATCCCCCCTTTCCTAAGTACAGCCCTCCTTAGTTCTCATCTAGACCAGGAAAACTCCATTTTGAAGGACAAATAGCACCTCCTTCTTCTTTTTTTTTCATTCTCTCCTGGATCTAGTCAAAATTAAAAATACCTAAGAAAAACTCTGCTCCTAACACTCATAGAATTGTTGGATTCATTTTCCTTCTACAGTCATTAATTGAAAAGAAAAATGGAACAGACACAAAGATTATTAAGGAACCATAATTAATCGGTCCTCCTCATAAAGAGAGGCTAGGGATGTGATTCTGCTTTTAAAAATGTGTAAAAAAAAATGATTGAGGAGAAATATGGATATATATTTCTGCAGGTCAGAAGATGACACGAGTTCAGCTACCCTTCCAGTTTCTTTTGAGAGACAGCCCTAAATCCTGGTGCTGTTTTAGCCCCAGTGGAAAGGTCTGGGGGCTGGAAGCAAAGCTTGCAAGACTGAACTCTCAGTACATTAATCAAACTATAATCAAATTAAGAATGACATGTGGCATCTGAAATATCCTCCCATAGATGGTAGAGCAGTTTTAGCCAAAAAGTAGGTGCTATATTATATTATTTTATAAACTAAGCAGATTTTGCACATAAACACTTAAAAATGGACAATCATTCCCATCTTTCTCTAAAACAAATACATAGGATTTCTAAGGGAAAAATGTATAATATCTGGTAATATTTCCTGTTCTAAAATATTTTATTTATTTATTTATTTTAAGATTTCATTTATTTATTTATTTGAGAAAGAGAGAGAGAGAGCACAAGCAGGAGGCAGGAAGAGGGAGAAGCAGACTCCCCCCTGAGCAGGGAGCCCCATACGGGGCTTGATCCCAGGACCCTAGGATCATGACCGTAGCTGAAAGCAGATGCTTAATTGACTAAGCCACCCAGGCACCCCTAAAATATTTTATTTTTTAGTCTTAGACCCAATCATTTATTTTGAATATGTTCCCTGAAGATCAATGGCTCATCTCTAGCAGGTTCTGGGGTTGAATTTACATAGGTCCTTTCAGGGGTGGATTGGAGGTTGGAGGAAGTATACATATAACAAGGGATTGGGAATTATAGTCAAGTCTTCTAGAAACTTGACTTTGAATATTTTCTGGGGAAAAAAAAAGATAGCTTCCACACTGCAAAGTAAAATTCTACAAAGGCACATAATTTAAGAGATACTGTCCAGCATGCCCACAATCTAATAAATACATTTTAAGCTCCTGTATTAACCTAGATAGAGAAGTGAGTATAATAAGCCCTTGTTGGATCCCCTAAAGTGAAACCAGAGAAATTACAGGGTTTTTAAAAAGTTAAAAACAATGTCAGGGATGCAGCCTGTGTCCTACCACTGACTCTCAAATGTTAGCATCAGAATCATATGGAGGGCTTGATAAAACGCACCCATGCATTTCTAACTCAGTAGGTCCTAGGTGAGACCCCCAAAAAGAAATATGCATTTCCAATAAGTTCCCAGGTGATGCTGATGCTGCTGGTCTAGGGATAACAGTTTGAGAATCGCTGCCATATATTTTAAAGGAAGAATATTAAGGAAGCCAAAGAGGGAGCTCAATCTTCACTTCTAAGAGAACACAGCCACATATGGTGGCACACTAAACATCTGAGAAAAATCTAGAGGAGATGGGGTTCCTTAATCACGTGTGTAACCTCCAGTTATGGAGTGAATAAGTCATGGGAATAAAAGGCACAGCATAAGGAATAGAGTCAATGATACTGTAATAGTGATGTAATGGGACAGATGGTAGCTACACTTGTAGTGAACATACTACACAAACTTGTCAAATCACTAAGTTGTACACCTGAAACTAATAGAACATTGTGTGTCAACTATACTCCAATTTAAAAAAAAGAAAAAGAAAAAATCGAGTGTATGTAACCTCATTGTAGTGAAGCAAGCTGGTACTGACAATGGGGATTGTGGAAAGTGGAGAGAAAGAAGAGAGAGGGAGAGTGCATGTGTATGCGGGGCAAGAACAAAGACCAGTGGACATCCACGGGTTCATGGCAAAAACAAATAGATTTCTTTATTCAGCAAATATTTAGTGAGCATCTACTATGTAATAAAAACTGGACCAGGGGTAAGGCACTCATCAGGGGTCAAAAGAGAAAATGCTCCTGCTTTCACGAACATTCTAGTTAGAGGAAATAAATAATTACACAAATACATTTAAAAAATACCAGATATTTCTACAATATATAAGTGCTATGGAGAGAAAAATACAGGGTTAGGTAGGTTGGAGTTAAGTACTCATTTTTCACCCAGGGCGATATGGGAAGGATGCCTACCAGATATCAGACATAAGAGCTGTGGCAAGAAACTGAGACACAATTCCAACCTGTAACTTTAGCAATGACTTATCCCCCAGAAGCCAGGATTAGTATAAAGAACTCCAGATAGTGAGGGTGTAGAATTCATGGGAGCCCTCCAGCCTAGAGGTCTACTGCATTCATATATTCACAGATCTATTTTAAGTAGGTCTGGGAGAGAAGAGAAAGTATTTGTTGGTTCTGTGGTCTTTCAGCGTTATAGATTCTGCAATCTGTGGATACAGATGTGTTGTGGACGATCAGGCTTAGGAAAGAGGTTTGCACATTTTATATTCCAGGTCTGAAGTGAAAATTTTCCAGCACGCAATGACCAAGATACCAAGATCAGAAAACAGGAATACTGTTTGATTTAGTTATAGCTTTTATTACAGCAACACTTCCTTCTTTCACTTTCAGAATGGCAGGAAATAGTCAGGACTGAGGTCAGCCAATGCTTCTGAAAGGATCTAGCACAGATAGTTCAATTAGGAGGTAAATTCTATGAATTCTCCTGCAGCTTCTTGGTTATTTTTCAACATATAGTGTAGACATGGAAGGACAGAAGGATTTGCTCCCAGGCAGAGTCCCAGGCTTTTTAAATTTATAAATGCCTACCTCCTGAACTGCAAATGCTCATGTAGCTTTCCCAAATAGATCTAGAGTGCTCTAAACACATACCACCCCCCACTCCGCCCACCACCCCCCACACACAAAAACCCAGAAAGAAACAAACCAAAAAACCAAAAGACTGGGAAAAGTCTCACTCACTCCAGTGCCTCTCTCCATGCACTCATATGTGGACACTTAGAATTGCAGTTTGAGAACTCCACTTTCAGAATTCTCGGGCACTCAATGAAATAAGCTGTTTGTATGTTATTATCATATCTCTTAGTTTTCTGCATTCTCATGAGGCCACTTCCTAGACTTGTAGTTTCCTCTTTTAGACCACAGCTGCATCAAGCTGACTGCTACACTCAAGAGCACTGGACACAGGAAAAAAGTGATCGGGCACTCCCCATCCACTGAGGGTTGAGAATACGTTCTGACTTATCAGACTGTTTTTCAAAGTCCATGGTATGTTTAATTATGTGGACATCTCCTCTGTATTGCTTTTTAAGCTTTGAAAATATCAAAATCATGACATGACATGGGAAGAATTCCATTCTGACAAAATGAGAAAAACAAAAATTCTTCTACTGAGAAAAAAAATCTAACGGAGAAAATAAATGCAAAAATAGAATTGGCTAGAAGCCAGCAACCACAAAAAAGAAATATTGCAGGAAATGGAATTAATCAGTTACTATAGTGAAGACTTTTTTTCCCAGACTTTCTTTGGGAAGGAAAAAAAAAGAAATTGTAAATTAATATATAAACTAAGTTTTGACAAAGCTACATATGTAGTCTTGAAGTACACAGAATTCCATATGGATGTTTTTTGAAAGGACAGCAGAGTTTTTACTTAGTGGAATTTCCAATCTTTTCGAGATTGATCTGATAGCCTAGTCAAGCTTTAGTTAGAAAGGTTGAAGCTGTCGAGGAGTAGGGTCTGTGTAATTATGCCATGATATCCTTTCCAAAGGCATAAGTATCTTGGTTCCTAACTCAAGTCACTCCAAGGGTCAGTCCATTCAGGAATGGACATGCTCTGCTAGAACGTTCCTCATCTCAGCAACAGTCACTGCCTATGGATTAGCCTTCCACGAACTAATAGTTGTCTGCACACTGGCAAATTTGATAATCCGAGAAAGTGGCTCCTTTGGGCTGTCTCTCATTGTAACTTCCTCATATCACTTGGTTATTTTGGTATAAAATATACCAATTGTTTTTTAACTGTTTTATGCCTAAGAAATACCAATTCTAAATATGGACATGGAAAATTGGCATCTGTGTTTTTAAAAATAGATTTAGAAATAATTGTCATTTATTTGCTAGGGATTTTTGGAAAATCAGTATCATCAAACTTGCCAAATATGATTCTAAGTTTAAAAAATTAGTTGCCTATTTACTTAAAGTTATTTTTTTAAAAGTCTGACAGCCTTTGGGCATTGCAGGAATGGCAGATTTAGGGCTATGAAGGATGAAAAATAATCTTTATTATATAATGTCCAATATCATATGTGAGTTTAGTATGTGGTGCCAAGAAAAAAATCGTGTCCAGAAATTCAGACCTTGTCCTGACACCCAGGTTGATAACAGTCACAGTATTAAAAAGCTGGAATATATAGACATTAGAAGCCATATGGCTTATCTCCAGCTAATTTATGTATAAGAAAACCCACGTCCTGAGAGTCAAAGTTTCTTATTCAAGGTCATACAGCTGCTTAGCAGAAGAGGCAAGAATCAAACCCAGCTTTCTGGATCCCCAGGGACACTGATGGTCACTGTCATGGGGTAAGAAAACTCCAGTCAGTAACAGAACAACACAATAGGTAATGAATTGAAAAAATAATTGATATGGAACTGTTTTCACACCTTGTTTTAATCCACAGAAGTTTATGCAAATACTAATTAATGAAGGCCTGGAGACATTTTATAACCAACATTCCACAATATTCAGGCAAAAGACGGAAAAAAAGAATGGCTAATGAAAAGGTTTCTGAATCAAAGTATTTTGTGGAATTTTTCTTTTACCTGCTTTCCTTGTATTTCATAAATATAAGACTGAAAGTTGATGAACATGTACCTCATGCAAGATGCTCTCCTACGTACATTACATATGTCACCTCATTTATTTCCTTTGATTCCTATCATATCAATTTTTAATCTCAATTTTTTGAGGCTATTAATATAGCAATTATTGAATAGCTAGTAAGTGTTAGAACCTGCATCTGAATCATTTCTATATGATTTCACCGTCTATATATGTATCCAATGAATTAAATCCCTTAATTCTTGAAGATTATCCCCCTGGCCCTGCCTACCTACCTCCTTATTATTCTCTAATAAAATATATATTTCTTTAAACATTTTTCACTAAAGAAGTTACTTCTGTTTATGGAAAATATTTCTAAAATTAGATAGAAATAAGCATTAAAATTGATTCTAAATAGGAATAAATAAGAGAACCAGGACTTTCAAAATGAAAATTCTTATGTATCGAGCATCTAAAATGCCTTCTTGAGGTTGCCATGCCAACCATTCTAGGTACTAAAATAAGCTGTGAAACAACATTTACTCACACCACGTTATGTAGGCCTTTGATACATTCAACTGTTTTAATAAGCCCAACTAAATTTTGCATCTTTAGCAAATGGGAGAAATAACACTGGCACAAATCATCAGGGAGGCAAGCAACATAGTTTTTGTGTTTTCTAAATGAGAGAAGCCTTGACAAACAGATTTAAAGGGGACTTTTCATTTCCGTTAACTTTCTTTTTATGTATTTCCATAGTTAGTCATCGCTTTTCAAAATAGAGTTTTATAAAGTTACGCTTAAAATATAAACAGCACTATAAGTGCTTAACACTGAATCTGTAGTTAACAGATCTAGAAATGTAGGGCACTTCCATCCTTGATTCAGACCACCTGGCAAAAAAATAAATAAATGAATAAAAAGCCAAATGGAGCTGAACAGGTCTGCGGATTCCTGTCAGGCAGTTTGAAGAGATTTTGTTTTATTCACCAAGCTCCGTAAGGGCTAATATGTTGCAGTTTGACTGACTGCTGAGTATGACAGGGGCCTCCGGAGGGGAAAAAGGAGGGACTCCCGAAGGGCAGGAGGAGCAGGCAGACCCAGCCTCAATATGCAGAAGGCCCAGGAATACGGCAGCCCAAAGAGGGTGATTAGAAAGGGCACACAAGGCACTGGGAATAATAGCAACCAGCAACCCAACAAGGGAGAGTGAGCAGAAGTATACCTAATAGGTACGAAAGCTCTATCCAGCACGGTGCAAGGTTACAGCAAGAGGGTAATGACAAAGCATATGGTCTCTGCCTTCAAAGAACTTAAAATCTAATGAAGAAGAAAAATGAAGGTTAGTTAAGCAATGCAAATAAAGTGAAGTACCATGATAGACGAACGTCAGGGCGTTCTAGTAATGCATAGCTGAGACATCTGGCCCAGTGGAGGGAAGGCTTGCCTAAGAAACTCACATGTAAGCACATAATCTCAACAGAAACATGGACAGTAAAGGGAGAGGAGGTAGCAAACTATTTACTGGAACCTATTTCAGGGGAATACAAATATCAGAATTTAATTTGTCTTACCAGCCTTTGCATAAGCATGCAATATGTCATATCTAAAAACCAGATTCAGGCACCCATAGATAAACAGGAAAGACAACTATAAATTCATTAGAGTCACTACTACTCTTGTTACGTCACCTGTAATTGTGGGCTGCACTGAATTGGTATCTTTGGTTTATTGGTTTGTGTTTCCTGTCCCTAAGAATTGTAATATGTCTGACTGGAACACTTCTATTTCTGAGGGGGTAGCATCAACTATTACTTTCCCTGAATGAGGAAGATTTAAGATTTGACCAAAGGTGAGTAGGCAAAAACAAACTTTCAAGTAAGAGCTTTTAGAAAGACCCTAATTAATGACTCTGCTAATAACAATTTCCTGGAGTGGGGGCTCAGGTCACACCCCTCTCACTAGGAGAGACCTACAACTGTAAGCCTCTCATACATATTAATAATTTTGAAACTTATTTTATATATGATTTAAGCCCTCAATCAGTGGGGCACCTGGGTGGCTCAGTCAGTTAAGCATCTGACTTTGGCTCAGGTCATGATCTCAGGGTCCTGGGATGGAGCCCCGCATCGGGCTCCCTGCTTCGCAGGGAGTCTGCTTCTCCCCTTCACTCTCCCTTTGTGCTCTCTCTCCCTCCCTCCCTCTCTCTCTCTCTCTCTCTCTCTCTCTCTCTCGTGCGTGCGCACGCGCGTGCACACACTCTTTCTTTTCTCTCTCAAATACATAAAAAAATTAAAAAAAAATAATAAACCTTCAATCAGTGACTCCAAATCATAAAATACACTCACAGTACTTTCAAGTTACTTCGAAAAGTACTTGTCACAAACATTTCTTAAAACATCCTCTAAGACAATATTTTCCTCAATCTAAGATTTAAGATTTGTCAACCTACTTCAATGGCATGATTTAGTATCATTCCTCTAAATCTGTAAGACTTCTGCCAGCTCACTCTTCTTCACCTGCCTTCAGAGTTCAAAATGCTATTTTGTGGCAAATGACATCATTTTTGCTCTGGCCATGTTTACAGTTCTCCTGACTTCTGCCTTGTACATGCATGGCCATGCCTTCCTGCTCTGATTAGCTCTTGATGTCTATGTTGCCCCCTTTTCTAGATATCTTCTCTCATACCATAGATGAGATCCAATTGGTGAAATGAAAGGAGCACCACCATTTGCACCAGAGCACTGGTAGGAAAGTCGCTGAAATGAGCTGTCTGGTTCTGTATCTAGTATGAGCAGAATCTCGCCACAGGTTTTGCTACTTCTCTAAAAGTTAGCAGACTGGGGTGCCTCAGTGGCTCAGGCAGTTGGTGAAGTGTCAGCCTTTGGCTCAGGCAGTTGGTGAAGTGTCAGCCTTTGGCTCAGGTCATGATCCCTGGGTCCTGGCATGGAGTCTTGCCTCGGGCTCCCTGCTCATCAGGGAGCCTGCTTCGCCCTCTGCCTCTGTCCCTCCCCCCCGACTTGTACACACTCTCTCTCCCACTCTTTGTCTCTCAAATAAATAAAATCTTTAAAAAATAAATAAATAAAAAAAAGTGATTAGACAAACTCTCATTTGAATTATATTTATGAAGACAACATACCTGAACCAAATCTCTAAATATATGATCTGTCAAAAAACTTTTGTGTGTGATTTATGATTTTACTTATAGGAAGTCTTATAATGTTGAACAACTGAACTATATTATCAAATATTTCATCTATCATTTTATTGAAAAGAATATCAAGGGGTCTCTGATACTTATGAAACAATAATTATTCAATTTAGCAATTTAGCATGTGAAGCTTCTCCTTTAAAATATGCTTAAGAATTTTATATGTAAAGCTTAAACTTTTGATCTCAAGATCCCAATCTCCTGGCTTATTGGTTGATGGAACATGAATGGGCTTCTAATGTCATCGTTGAAAGGCACAGAGTCCCAGCTGACAGAGTTCCTAATGTGGCCAAGTCTCTTTATTGTTCTTTCTCTGAGAAGTTAGAAAAGAAAGATATCAATCCTTACAGCTGAAGTAGATTAAAAAAAAAAAAAGGAAGAAGATTAAAGAGTTTACAAGAAACAAGGCGGGAGCACAAAGACAGACAGATGAAGGTAGGAGGAAAAGGTTATGATCCAATCAGACATCCTTTCTTCCTTAAGAATAAATTGTGTCATTTCCTAGTAATGACAAAAAAAGGGGTGGGAGGGAAACTTGACAGGTGCTGCCACACACACACAAAAAGCTTTTAAAAGCCATCAATAGATGCATTTTTAACTTGTTAATAGATGAAGACAAATCATTTAGCAAACTCCATATTGCATGTGGATATACCACATAAATATGCTATAGAGTGAATGTATGTACTTCAAAGGCTGTTCGAGTTAACTCCTGAATAGAAGAAAGCAAGACTGTACCTGTCATGTTCCTTTGATGGGTTTCAGGGTAGGCCACCCCAAAATGTGCCACTCTGGCATATCGATTATTTTGAAATTAAAGTTACTTAAGAAACAGCTGATGTAAGAAGGACAAGTTGATCCTTCCCTGTGCCCATAAAAGCAGGAAGTAAATTGCCCCTGTGAAAGGTGGCCTCCCTGCCCTTGGAGGATAGAAGGCATCCTTATGTCCACGGATAGGGATTTCAGGGCCAAGAAGGCTGTATAAACAAATCTTGCTACTTCATTAATTTGCTACCCAAGCCCAAACTTCTTTGTCTTGTCAACTCTTCACGAATTTATTGTGTCTTTGTCTAAAAGGTATAAAAGTTGCCTGCTTTGATCACTTCTCTGGATCTCCTATCTTTGGGGTCCCTGCATGTACAAAATTAAATTAAATTTGTTTTTCTCCTGTTAATCTCTCTTTTATTACAGGAGTCTCAGCTGAGAACCTAAAAGGGTAAAGGGAAATTTAGTTTTCCTCCCCTATACCTAGCACACTTCTTGCACGTCACGGTACTCACAAAAGCCATTTGTTTAATGGATCAGTAATTTACTATGTGTCATTTTACACAGACCGGAAATAAGTTTTGTCAGCCTCAACACTAAAATAGGAAATTATAAGCTCTAAAACTGACTTTGGAGGCAAGTTGGCACTATGGGGGATTTTTATTTTATTTTATTTTATTTTTTAAAGATTTTATTTATTTATTTGACAGAGAGAGAGGGAACACAAGCAGGGGGGAGTGGGAGAGGGAGAAGCAGGCTTGCCACTGAGCAGGGAGCCTGATGCGGGGCTCGATCCCAGGATCCTGGGATCATGACCTGAGCCAAAGGCAGACGCTTAACAACTGAGCCACCCAGGCGCCCCTATGAGGGATTTTTAAATGATGATGCCATGCATTATCTTTAATTTCACTGTCATAAATAACATCACCTCAATAAGATAGCAATTCAGCATGAACAGAGTTTTGCTCAAAGGTTACCATGTGATACGGGCCAGGGTAAAAATAATCCAATAATATGCGATGAAATGCTTTAATGAAAAGCATTAAGTAACAGGGACCAAGGTAAACAATACTGCTAAAAAACCATCCTATCAAACTATAACCTCTTGAGAAGGAAATGGCCTTACTTACATGGGAAAATAATTTCCCTTGCTAAAGAATGACTCTCAAGCCTTATGCTGTCTGGAGAATTTCCCCTTAAATACACACCCTTATGAATAGAAGTTAGGTCTTCACCCCCAAATTAATAAAACAAAACAGAATAAAATGATATCAAATAATACTTTTGCTGGAAATATTAAGCCCTTGTGACATTCTTTTCTCTGCACAGAGAACTAAAATATGTGTAGGTGAAGGATGCTGCTTCATTATTAGTCATTAAGAGTTTTCTCCGTGTCCTTCTTTAGCATGCTAATATATTCACACACACAAATATGCATTTTCACCTGTTCCAACTAAATTTAAATAAGAATTTTAAGGAAAAAAAAACCTGTAAGGAAAAAGAATGCTCTTATTAGAGCATATGGGTTTTAGCTCTGTATATTAAGAAGTGAATAACTGGATGTCTTATAGGGGAGCCTGGTCTTGGTATACTGTCTCCGGATCTATTTATCATCAGCAGATGCTCACTCTGGGTGCAACCAGAGTGATTACTCCCAGAAAGCTCATAATTGCAGTAATTAGGGTCACATGACCTCCAGCTTGCATTGCTTTAAAAAAGCAGAAGGCCAAACATTAGCATTTGAATGAGCACTAGAGGTCCACCAGTTGAGAAAGTTTAAGTTAAATGCACCAGAAACCTTTGAATGTCCAATCTCAAACACACTGAAAGGAGTAGTTTAAGTTATTTTTATATTGTCCTTTCTGCCCTCTGCAGAGGCCTGAGCCTTCCCTTACAAAGGCCAAATCTCAGCAGTATGGCCCCACTAATTTACCCGGAAACAGGTTACAATGACTAAGAAGAAGGAATGATTTTATCTAAATCTTTCCACTTTAAAGCCTATTTTTTTTCTTTGTTTTAGAATATACTAGCAGTATATTTGGAGGACCAAAACCATCCATTCACTACTTTTTTAAAGAAATAATGATTTAATTCATTGTAAGGACAAATACAAATGAAAAATAAGGGGCTTAATTCTGCCTGTTGAAAATAAGGGTAGAGACTTCATCCCTCTCCTTTATCTTTTAGAATTTCTTTCGCTCCCCTTTTCAAATGTACATAAATCTTTACAATGGCTAATTAAGCCTCAGGCATCTCTCACACACAGGAATGTTTCTTCAAGGGCCTAGGAGCCATCTTTTTAAAATGCAAACATGGAGGGAGGTAGCTTCTTTATCTTGCAGTTCCTGTAGGAAATGAAGAGTCTAACTTCAGTGGACTTCTTGCTCCAAACTGTAAAACTAGTTGCTATCATAAAGGTTATGAGAAGTTTGTCTCTCCTCTGGAGAAAGTCAATTAGCTAACACAGATGGTCACCCCAATCACCAGGTAAATTTAGTGCTCTTACTGAAGGATTAGTTATCGTTTCTCTTGAAAGCATGTATGTAATGGGTTTTCTATGCTTGATTATAAAAAAGGGTGAAGTTTCTTTTGGTCTTTGCAATCCCTTAGTGGATTGCCTGTGATGTGCATCACATTCTAGTTTAATGCTTATTCAATAATAGAAGTTTTGTGTTTTGTTTTTTCTCTCCCCACTACCTTTGTGGAAAGGATTTCTGTGTTGGGAGAAGTTTGCTTTTAATTGTATTTCCCCAACGATTTCAGTTCCGATTAACCCTTCTCCCTGTAGTGGAGCCCCTTTACTATAATTTAACAAATAATTTAAATGGTGAAGTTCCAAATTTCTCATGTGAAATTTAACAAAGAGATACAGTACTTAATTTTACTACTTCATTTTACCTTTAATTATAAACAAGCTTGGTAACATTAAAGTCAAAATAAATCCAGATAGCATGAATGTCAGTTGGAACATTAGTTCCCTTGTGTTGAGATATTAGTAATTATTTATTTTTTCACAAAATCTAACACACAAATGCAACTTTCTTAATGGAAGCTTTTGGAACAGACATTCACGTTAATATTTCCATATGTAACTTTTCTTTGTGGACAAGAAGAGCATGAAAGTTCTAATGATGGATTGAATTTCTGTTCAAAGTTTAAAAAAAAGAAATAGATACACATAAAAGTAGATAAAGGCTATGCCCAACCCAGGTCACAAATCTAAACTTAAGTCAGCCTGCACTTTTGGGAATTAACTGTCAAGGAATCCTAGCATCTACCAGTCACAATCCTCCAGCCCAGCTTTAGCTAGCTTACCTTACCCTAGATGACAGAACCTGCTTATAAAGAAATCCCCAACCTCCTAGCCTATCATGCCATTTCTGCATTGCCCCTTCTAATGCTCTATAAAATTCAATGTTATCCAAAGTCCCTCAGGAGCACTGTTCTACCGCTTGTGACGCAGTGTATTCCCCCAATTCATGGATGGTTTCCCCTTGAACAGAGGACATCAAACTTGTTACTAAATTGTATTATTTCTGTCATTTGACATAGTTTAACAAATATTTGTGAAGAAAGAAAAAAAAAAAGGAAGGCTGGGACAGAAGAAGAGAGGGAAGGGGTAAAATCCAGGCCCAAAGTAAACCTGTCCTACACCTTTGCTTCAGGTTTCCTAACTTCTCAATCTTTGGTACCTTCTCTGTGCCGTGGCTTCCACAGAACTCTTTGAAGAAATGCCCTTCTTTTTCTACATCTCACTCTCTATTTTGTGTATTTAAGTTCTATTCACCTTTAAACTCAACTGAAATTCCTTTTTTTAAAGAGATCTCTGTAATCACAGTGAATTATATCTTCTCTAGATCTCTCTAGAAAGTTATGTCTGTACTTAGTATCTGATTGTATCACCATGTATTAATTACTGATTTATATGCTTTAGCTTTCCCTTAGCTTAATTTGACTGCAAGCTATCAGAGAACAAAGGAACCATTTTTAATACTTCTAAAGCATCCATAGAACCTAGCACTCAACTGAACTGCAAGTGTATTCTCAGTATTTGACTTATTAATAACTATTCTGTTCCACTGGAACTGTACCTTCTCAGGTAGCCTTACTTCATATATGCAAAGATTTTAATATAAGAGTACAAATAACAACTCATGATTTAGAAATATGTCTAGACCAGGCAAAAAGTTATCATCTGGGCTATTTTACTCCCCCCCAACCCTTTCCTTTTTAAAAATTTCCATTTGGCTCTCAGGCATTTATCTGTCACTGGGATTTTTTTTTTTACATAAACTATTCTCTTCCTTGGGCACATTTCTTGCTTCCCCCATCCCCCATCATCACCCCACCCTATGAAGTGGTGTACTTCCACCTGGGGCACCTTAGCTGATGACTCCTGCATCCAAGAAAATGGGACATTGTTTGATTAACTGAGTTGGACACCATATATGGCATAATCAAAATGATGAAATAAAAAAAAGTATCAAGAATAAAATCTGTGTGGTCTTTGTGAGGTAAATAATGAAGTGGTCAAAATATCACTGAGCAAACCATGACATAGAAGTGAAGAAGATACTATGTTTAATCCAAAGAGAAACTAGATACAGGAAAATCATAAAATTCACAAATATTTATTCTCTGCAATGTAAAAAAAACAAAAAACAAACAAACTCCCCCTCCCCAACCCCAGCAATTCCAGGTATGGTGGAGGAGGCAGAATTATGTTTGATAAAGGAAATAAAAACTATTTAGGTAACTTCTCTGGGGGATTTATGTTTATAGTTGATGCATAGTTATTTAAGTACTATAAGATATTTTAAGGTAATTTATGTAATTATTAACAAGTAACATGTATTTCTTATATTGTATAATACTTGTACAAAATATAAGAATGGGTGATCACACTATACTTAAACACCTATATATAATAGCCTAGCCTGAACATAAAAGTGTAATTTCTTTTTGGCCATTGATTTCACCTAGCCTACATAGCTGCTTGTACATGCCCCAAACATACTACTAATAGTGAAAAATTTATATCCTAATTTCCAATGAGTTAAAACAGGTGGAAAATCCCAAAGGGAATCTAAGTGCAAAGGTCCTCTCCCCGTGATATGATTTCCAAATCGTCTGTATTAGATCTCCGAGTCCCTAAAAGATAATGGAGTCAAGTGAAATTTGAGTGTTTGCATCTATAAAGTTGTCTATTAAACACTCTACTCACTGACCCATTTTCCCATATTGCCAAACTTACCGAAAATCTTTGAACAATGAAAAAAAAGTGAAAATAAAAATCACTATTAGAAGAGGGAATTCTTATTAATTCTCTTGTCCTCTTATGCTCTTTTCTTGGTGCTCTTTTTCTCGGTGGGGTGTGGGCAATAGAACAGCCACGGGCTTTTGGGGACCTTTAACTATTTTTTTTTCTTTTTTGTTTATAAAAACACTAAACATTCAATTCCAGAGAACCAAAAATCCCACCTCCCCACAGAACACTACTAAGGGGCATGTCTTCTGCCCCATACCTTTCCTGTTTTTCTTTCTCTCTTGTTAATGCTTTTAAAAACAAATGAGTTTTTTTTATATAAATAAAGTTTTTAAAGTGTGGGAAAAAAAAAACATTTCCCTAATGGTTTCAGAAATGAGGTCCTTGGTTCCTTCATGGACAAATCTGTTTTTTGTTTTGTTTTGTTTTGCTTTTTAAAGATCCATTTATCCATTTAAGAGAGAGAGGGAGAGAGTGGGGGCAGGGGCAGAGGGAGAAAATCCTCAAGCAGACTCCCCACTGAGCCTGGAGCCTGACCCTGGGCTCCATCTCAGGACCCATGAGATCATGACCTGAGTCAAAACCAACTGAGCCACCCAGGTGTCGCATAGACAAATCTATGTTTGAAAACAAATCCCTGTTGTTTAATTTGTCCTCCTCTATGGGGCTGATATTCCTCAGAGCTGGCCTAAGACCCCTTAAAATGCCGGCACAGGTGTTTTTTAAAAAGTGAAGTAGTACATTTTTTCACCTTAGTCTTGTACTGAGAGAACTACTTTTGGCAGGGCACCAATACATGGCAATAGATTTAAGGATGAGACTGAAAAGGTATTTACACTCTGTAAGTAAAACATCTTCAGGCAACAGATATCAACTCTTACTCATCATTCTGAAGATTAATATCTTATAAATGAAGCCATCACTAAATGGTGGATACTTACATATTAGAAGCAAGTAATTACATTTGAGTAAATGTATATTTTTGTACTTATTTTTATCCCCAGAAAGATTCCTCTATATTTTTAAAAGCTATTACATTTTACACAGAAATAATCTTTTATAAAAATTGTACCTAACTTGTGACTAAGCTTCTCTACGCATATAATGAAGATGATAGTATCTAAAGTTTTAAATATCTATTTAGGGGCGCCTGGGTGGCTCAGTCGTTGGGCGTCTGCCCTCGGCTCAGGTCATGATCCTAGGGTCCTGGGATTGAGCCCCACATTGAGCTCCCTGCTCCACGGAAAGCCTGCTTCTCCCTCTCCCACTCCTCCTGCTTGTGTTCCCTCTCTCGCTGTGTCTCTCTCTCTGTCAAATAAATAAATAAAATCTTTAAAAAATATATCTATTTATATTCCAAAAACTGGCTAAATATGCTTGCTCTACTTTTGAACTATAAACTTTATGTGACAGACATACAACTCTTACTATAAGACAGAAGGGGGGAAAGAGAAAGAGAGAGACATGGGTGGATATAGAAATATAGACACAGAAGCATGTATATAGTAAGTGTTTTGTTTTTATTCAGCTTTTTACTAATTAGATTAAAATCATGGAAAGAAAAGTAAACAAAGCAAAGACTCTGAAACAACATAAGTTGATGGTCACAAGACATTGAATAATAATGGAATGAAACCAAGTCTACTTGGTTTTTTAGCTAACATTTTTATATTGCTAAATAACTGTAGGGAACTGGTTCAGAAAAGGCAGATAATTTAACTTTCTTTAACAGGAATGGCCCATCAAGTGTGCCCAAAAGCAAAGCCCTTGTATTGTTCATTAGCAAAACTATCCAACACTAGTATACATATCTACGTAGCTACCTAACTTATACGTATTATATGTTATATTCCTTTTTCTCCTATGCAACTGATGATTGTCTATTCTTAGATGAATAACTAATGAAACTAAATAACTAGGGATTTAGAAGCTGAGGAAGAAGAAAGCATATCCCCTTTCAATAATACAAAGTTATCACTTTGCAATAAATAGGCTATACAAGAAATAAAGGATTTCTAAATGAATGGACTCCTTATATAAGAAGAAAATGTACTTCTTATGCTTTTAAATCCTCCAAACTTCCCTAATAAGATATAGGCCGAAATTAAGGTCATGGTATTCTTTAATGATATAAATAATCTGCAAAAAAATCAGCTATGCTATTCTTGGGAACAGCATTCTTTCTTCCCCATGAATTCAGGACCAGAATAAAAATTAGCT
This sequence comes from Eumetopias jubatus, assembly GCF_037043125.1. Taxonomy (NCBI): domain Eukaryota; kingdom Metazoa; phylum Chordata; class Mammalia; order Carnivora; family Otariidae; genus Eumetopias; species Eumetopias jubatus. The sequence continues at coordinate 27,694,882 of NW_028274809.1, forward strand.
GATCAGTGAATTAAATCCACAGGATTGATTTCAGAAGCAAGGGGTTTATATGAAAACATAGCCAACGGACTGTCTTTTGTAGCCATCTGATACTATAAACATTTAGTTAAGAAAAAAAAGGCTCAGCTAGAATTTTTTTTTTTCAACATGGTAAAAATAGACTCATTAGCGGTTACTTAATATGGTTCCAGCAAGTTGTGTTTTTCTGTTTGCCCTCTGTGGCATCAACAAGCCTATTTCCTCAGTATGTCAAGACTGTCAAAATAAAGGAGCAATTCTGGAAACATATTTTCCTGAGGTATTTCACTAGATCATATAAGGAGATTGAGAAATGATAGCAAGTTTGCCTCTGATTAGGTTCTGGGCAGGCCACCCTAAAATATGTCACTTTGGCATATTGATTATTTTAAATACAAGTTACTTAAGGAACAGCCAGTGCAAGAAAGACACTCTGACCCTCCTTTGTCCTCCTGAAAGCAGGAAATAAATCTCCTTTATGAAAGGTACTCTCCCTGTACCAGGAGGTAAAGAGACATCCTTATCACCGGAGAGAGGGAATTTAGAGTCCAGAAGGCTGTATAAACAAACCTTGTTACTTCCTCACTAATTTACTACCCCCAAGCCCAAACTTCTTTATCTTGTCAATTTTTCACAAATTTATTGTTTCTTTGTCTAAAAGGTATAAAAGCTGCCTGCTTTGGTCACTTCTTCGTCTCATATTTTTATAAGCTCCTGTACAAAATTGAATTTGTTTTTCTCCTGTTAGTCTGTCTTATGTCAATTTAATTATTAGGCTAGCCAAAAAATATAGAAGGAAAGAAGGTAAAAGTTTTCCTCCCCTACACCTGTCACCCCCACTTCAACCAGCCCCCACCTCTCCCATTCCAAATCATGTCATAAGCTTGTTTTTTGATTTCAATGTTTGTAACAGGAAGGATTACTTTTTATAAAAAGGAAGAAATAAGTATTTATGATACTTCAGATTTTGGAAAGCTGCATAGGAGAGAGCAAATTCTCCCTAGAACCAACTGGTCTTTCCAGTTTGAAAAATATGATGCTAACAGCTTTGTATCTCTCCTTAAAGTGGTAAGCAAATAATTAGGCATTTTACAAATCTTTCTGGCATCTCAAAGTCACTCTGTCACATGTCAATCCAATAATTAGAATTCTGGGTAAGTCTTCATCCGTAAGTACATTTATACTAATATTATGCTAAATGGAGGAACAAAGCAGAATGACAAAACAATTACCTTTCTCATACCTTTACTTTTTTAAATTTCTCAAATTAAACCTCATGATTGTTACTGTTTCAAATGTCTTTTGATTTTTTCAAAGTCCTTGCTTTTTTGCTCAAATTTTTCTATCACCAGGGAAGAAAATACAGTGATTAATAATTATTAGAACCTATATATACATACATATCCATATATATTTAGCTGTATATTTAGTTTATGGGTATGTAATAAAATTGTTCATTGTGGCTTCTAATCTTTTTAATTCATAAAGTAAGCATTTCCTGGGTGTCTACTCCTGCAAGGCCTGACTAGGGCATGAGATAAAATGGCAAAGACCCCAGCTGCTATGAGTTAGCAGGAGAGATAAGAAATGTCCAGAACTAATCATAACACAAAGAAGTCTGAGTAAATGCTATGAGGAATGTGTGAAACAATGTGAAGCAAGGGAGAGGGGAAATATGGTTTCTCCCTGAGGTGGTACTGAAGGTTGACAGTGTCGCCAGCCAAGACTGGTTGGTCTTGACTCTGCAAAGCTCAAAGTACAAAGCTTACCCAGAAGACATGAGAGTATCCTCTCTCCCCACTCCTATTATATTAGAGTATTCACATTTTCTACACTATTTTTCTTAAGTGAAAGTCCACTCAATTGTGCAATATGCTGCTTAGTTTGTTAATAGTATCTTGAATAAAAGATATAGTATCATTCAGCAGAGCATAGAGAAATTACTTTCTGGCCAGTTTAAAATATATATAAATGTCAGTGTGTATATATATATATACATATATACTTTTATATATATATAACTTCTGGCTTCCTTCGTTCATATATTTTGTTTTATGACAATAATTTAAAGATCTTCATTAGTTTTATTCCCTGTCTTAAGAGAAGCACCGGAATTTATTACTCACGTAAAACCCAGGGTGGGGAAAGGCTTTTGATAGAGGTTTAAAAAGTGATTTGGAATCCTCTCTATTTAAGACTCATAACTATGCATTACCTCATTTAATCTTTAAGTGAAGTATAGATTATTTTTGTTCCCATTTTATAGATAAGACACTGAAATAAAAGAACTTAATGGCAAGCAGCTCAGCAGTATGGAAACATACAGAAAACATCAGAATTTGAGGCAGAGTCTCTAGACTAGAATTAGGAGGGAGGTCCAGGTCCAGGTTGAAACTGGAAATAGTCTGAACGTCCAAAAATAGGTAGAACAGTAAAAAAAAATTACAGCATATCTGTAGGATAAAACAACATATAATCATTAAAGTCATATTTTCAAGTAACCGGATGGTACAGAATACAAAGTTTAACTTTAATTTTGTGAAAACAAAGTAAGACAAAAAGTGGAGGGAAATATACCAAAATACTGGTAGTGGTAGTAATAATGAAGAGAAAAAAATAAATTGGAAAAATCAATACATATTTTTTAAAGGTAAAAAGTGTGGTGAAAGATGTTTTTAAACATCAGTATCAAATGTGACTTTCTGGTTTCTAAATTTCACTTTGATTCCCTTTTGTAATAACTTTAGGGAATTTATTTTTTTTTCCTAATCTAAATTCAGTAATACTGTATTTCACAGAACCTAAGAAACAATCCATTATAAGACATATTTCATTTGACAAAGAAAGAAAAAAATATCTGCCAAATTAACTACGGCATTTTTTTTTTATTTTACATAGTTTAATGTGAAAAAACACCTTAGAATTTGAATAAAATACTGCAAGGACATTTCTTTTAAAAAAATTTTTTTTTTAATTTTTATTGAGGTATAATTGACATACAGTCTTGCATTGCTTTCAGGTATATAACATGATTCAATATTTGCAGAGACAAAATCTTTTATTTTCTTTTTACATGCTTCTTTTTATTTTTTTCTTCCTTCTAAAAAGTGGCCAAAACGAGATGAGATTTCAAGTTGCCATGCTGACCATACCAACCGTAAAACAAAATCCATAGGGCGCCTGGGTGCCTCAGTCGTTAAGCGTCTGCCTTCAGCTCAGGTCATGATCCCAGGGTCCTGGGATCGAGTCCCGCATCGGGCTCCCTGCTCCGCGGGAAGCCTGCTTCTCCCTCTCCCACTCCCCCTGCTTGTGTTCCTGCTCTTGCTATCTCTCTCTCTCTGTCAAATAAATAAATAATCTAAAAAAAACAAAAAAACAAAATCCATAAAGGAAGAGGGACAAAATGTAAGCAATTCAAAGTTAACCCTGTGTATTAAATATTTCTGATTCAAAGATTTATACTTTGCCAAAAATCTCATTCTATTTGTCATTTCTGCTTGGCAGAAGGACAGAGGCTAGCAGGGAAGGAGGAGTAGCAAAAAGTTCAAAGTCTTACAAGAAATTCCATGTTTAAATATGTGCAAGTTTACACAGAATGTACTGAGTAGTGGATATGAAAGGAAGCCAGGCAACATAAAAAAGAAAAATAACAGTCATGCATGCCTCTGTGTGTGTGTGTGCGTGTGTGTGTGTGTGTTTGTATTGGGGGTGGAAAAACAAGGTCAGAATTTGAAGCCAGAAAAGGTACATATTTACTGTGTGCCTGCTATGTGCTAGACACTACAATTTGAAGAGTAAATATGGGCTTTGAAGGCTAAATTCCTGATTAATGTAAGCATAAATGAAAAGCCAATGTTTTTCTCTATGTTAATTATTAATCAAAGCCCTACAAAAAAGATTTAGTAGCACCTGGCATTTTGCTCTTACATAAGCAACAAAAGCCCTCATTTCATTCATGGATTAGCTTTTTCTTTTGTTTTAAAATCTGAATACATATTCTAGAGAAGAACATAGAAGGGATAAATGAAATTTCAAGCCCACTGATATGAGCGCCCTCTAATGCTCTGTTAATACTCTAAACTCAGTTAAGCTGGTTTTGAGTCTCCCACAAAACCAACTAACAAGAAAATAGAACAAAAGGAATGACATCTTAGGATTTTTGCCAATTTATTGAAATTTGCAACTGAGAGGCAATGTTTCAGCTCCACCATCCTTAGGAAATGTGGCTACCAAACTGCAGGCTTCAAGTGTTTCCCTTCAAATTCAGGAAGCTGACCATTCTTCCTTTTTTTTTTTTTTTAGATTTATTTGTTTATTATTTTTGAGGTTGGGAGGGGTAGAGGGACAGGGAAAGAGAGAATCTCAAGTAAACTCCCCGCTGAGCACGGAACCTGACTCAGGGCTTGATCTCAAGACCACGGAGATCATGACCTGAGCTGAAACCAGGAGTGGACACCTAACCGACTGTACTACCCAGGAGCCCAAGAAGCTGACCATTCTTTAAAATGTTAGCCAGCCTTACAAAGAAGTCATTCTTTTGATATGTGTATTTATTAAATGAATACATTAGAATTGGATCTTTTCATTTGATCAAAATTCAGCTAGTAAGACAGGTAAAACAAATGAAACAATAGTTGATAATTAAAGAAAGTATAGGAACTAGGAAAGCAAATGGGGCTCAGGAAAACATGTGAGTTATGTGCCCCAAGTCTGAAATGTATCCATTTCTCACTAAGTTTTAGCTTTCTACACCGCACTCTGCAAGAGTTAGTTGACCCAGCTGTCCAAAGGCCCAAGATGCTTCTATTTTATTTCACAGCTTATTCAAAATCAATATAAACACACCACCAACCTTAATTCCAGCCAGCAGTCCCAAGATACCTTGGATCAGATCAATAAAGTCTGAAAGATAAACAGAAAAACATCCTGTAAATTAAATCAATTGAATGATTCAATCTTTTATTTTACTAAAGAAGATGAAGTTACTTGGTTTCTTGCACCGTAAAATGTACTGGCTTCCACCACATACATTTACAACAAGAGGGGGTTATGTAGTTATAAAACTTCAAATTATTTTCTAGCTCTCATCTAACACGATCTATTAAATGCCCAAAGTAGGTCCTATTTTTATCTTCAGCAGTTTTTATGTTAAGCAGAACAATGCTTGTGCTTGTCTTCTAAAACATCAACAAAAAAAATTTTTTTAAACAAATTCTGTACTCAGTGTACTACCATTTCTCTTGAAAGATGTTTAATTGAAAATAACACAACTACTGCATTTGGATCCTTAATCTGGTCTAACAGTCTGTAGATTTTTAGTTCAGGATCAACAATCTGTTTAAAGGCAACAAAAGTCAAATAAGATAATTCCAGTGGCAACCTATCCACCTTCCCACTGCTTTCCTACACTTAAGCCTTGCCAGTAAATTATGCTGAGAAGCACACTGTCCAATGGAGGTACAAAGAAGGTCCACCAAGGACAAAAGCAAACCCAAAACTTCTGTACCAAAAGTCAGCCTATCTTTTGGACAGTCAGTAAAGAAAATAACTAAAATGACATAGAGTAAAATTCTTGATTTGCTGCAGGAAGCGTCTATGGTTAAATCTCCAATAAAAAAAATTTAGTTTCCAAAAGTGTGTTTGTGAGTTAACTGGTTAGAAGTTAGAATATGTACCACATGATATTGTTACAGATGGTTCATTATTAGACTCCTAGGTTAAATCCAAAAGCTAAATTGACTGTAAATGGTAATTATTTAATGAAAAGAATAGTCTAAAATAATACTCATATACTCCACTGAGTTACGTTAATTAGCTTGCCTATAGTAATCATTTCACTCTGTATATTTGAGCATCATGTTACCCACCTTAAATACATAGAGTTTTTATTAAAAGAAAATAAAAAGGAAATACTAGGAAACCAGTAAATCAAAAAATTGGATTGGAAGTGAAATTCCTGCTTTTTAATCTTAAGGATAGGTGCTTAAAAAAGTGAACCTTATTATACAAGAATGAAATGATAGGTGGACACATTTGTGAAGATGAAAAAAAAGAATGTGGGGGCATTTTGATGGACTTTTGAGATTAATGATTTTAATATGTCTACTTCCACTTCAAGCACCTGACTTTATTTTACTTTGATACAAATATTATTCTTTTTCTATAAAGCCACCAGCTCCCAGACTGTGTGCCATGGACACCACTGTAAATTCACAGAACGATAAAATATTTTCAATACATGAAAAAACACAGCAACATCCATCAGGCTTAACACAAATTACTCACCTGAAGTAATCCACAGTTTCAATATCAGATTATGCTACATTCGTTTCAATGACAGGGTAACTTTGCAAAGTTGGATTTTTGATAGTATTTGTAATGTAAAAGCAAATACTGCATGAAAACCAGTGTGGAGTGAGAAACCAGTGTGGCGTGAGAAACCTGTGTGGAGTGAGAAATGAGGATGACAACATCCAATCTGACCCCCAGCTTTGAGGGCTGGGTTGTACCCAGCAGGCAAACACACACATACCATTAGTAAGTAACTGTGGGTTTCTAAATATGAAGTAAAGAGATTTTTCTTTCAATTTTCATGTCTTTTTTTTAAAGGGCCACAAAGTTGTTAGCACATACATACTTATTTTACTAATTAAATGGAGCTGTGAAGTATTTCTTTTGGCCTACGGGGCACCATGAAAAAAATTACTAGGATACTCAGAATGCCATAAACTTGAGAAAGTTTGGGACACTTGCTCTTAAGCATAGTTTTTTTGTTCCGTTTTGTTTTATTTTTGCTCCATAAATTTAAAGAAAAAAGAAAGCAGGAGAGATTAAACAAAGAAAAAAAGACTAGTAAAGGAGAGAGGAGGGAAAGGAGAGGAAGAAAAATTTTCCTAAAACAAGAAGAAAAATACAGGCAGAGCATGAATGACAGTGGTTCACCACATTGAGTGACTGCATGTGTGGCCGAGTGTGCTATATATGTATGTGTGCATGTGTGAGTGTCCTACTGTGTGTGCAAGAGGAGGCTAAAATAGTACACATGAATACTAGAAATGAAAGACAAAGAACAAGTAGAGGGCACACTGCATATCTGTACATTTTAACCATGTTGATTACCAGTCACCATTCCCTAAGAGACTATGGCTCCCGAGCTGCCTGGAGCCAAGGAAAAACTCCCTAAACCTGCACATTTGTTTGCGTGCAGCTCTAAACTGCAATTTACCATTTGGCCACAGCTACTTCTTGCTAAGACCTCTTTTTTTTTTTTTTTTTAAGCTTTTATTTTTTATTGTTATGTTAATCACCATATATTACATCATTAGTTTTTGGTTAAGACCTCTTTTAACACACTAGATCAATATCCTGATATCTTTCATATTCTTTTAAATTGGTTGGATTTTATCGTTTCTACATGTGCTTTCAAATATATCCATACTTTCATAGTAAAAACAAAATGATACTTATGGAGCTTTTCAAAAGTTAGGCTTTGTGATACAGGAACCAGGCTGCTTTCTGTGTCCCATGGAGAGAAATTCTGACTTGCTGCTACCACTGTCCTCCCCCCACCCCAGGCCTGCCTCCCAAAAATTCTAGTTTGTTTTCTTTTCAATATAGAATGAGGCAAATTCAAACTTTATTTAAAATATTAGTGCCATCTTAGCTATGTGAACCTTGTAGTTGAACCCGTAGACTTAGCAAGGTGTTGAGCACACAGAAGAATATAAATATTTGTCAAATGAATGAAGGTGCTTAGTGTTGTGCTTTTCTGATGCTTTGCCAGATTTAAAGGAATCACTGAAAATTCCCCTTTTGGCAGAAATAAGAAAAAAAAAATCCTATCCTTGTCCCACCTGCCTTGCATCAAAAATATTTCATGGAAACAAAATTCTGAGGAAGAAGAGGTGCTCATTTTTGACTTTAACTGTCAAAGTTAAAGTTTTAGTTTGCTCGGGCTCCTAGGGTTTTTGTTTGTTTGCTTGCTTTTCTTATCTTAAGGGGAACGCGCGTCCATTTGCAGCAAGAGCAGCTGCTTTGTAAATAAATAACTCTCTAGACCTTTTTTTTTTCATTCAACCCAGTTATTGAGCAAATAGGCACAGAATAGTGAAGATTTATGTTGCCCTAAGGCTCAATCTTCTCTGCGAACATCTGCCATTTCAAACACACAGGTCAAGACTCTTTGTGTAGTATCCTGCTAAACAATGCCCTAAGCGTAACTCAAATGAAATTTTTTCAATAGGATTCAGCATCTGCTTCCAGGCAGCTTAACTATCAGCATATAAAAGCATCACTTCTCCATCTTCTTGCTCCACAACAAAAAGGTAGGGGAAATGTTGGAAAATAATCTTGAGAGTTAACTGCTAAAGCTTCCCCCCCCTTTCCAATAAGAAATGATCTCATGCCTACGTATTATAAGTCATATTGTGATGATGAGATCAAATTATAAACTCTATATCAAGCTGAAGTGGGCTTATTTCCACCTCATGTAAAATAAAAATTGAAAATAGCAGACATATTTTAGCTATTAGATTATCAAGGTTCATTGTCAATTGAAAAAACACCTTTCACACTTGCTGTGCTTTTCCCTTCTTAAAGTTACCCAGGAATCTCAATTTACAAAAATTGTTGCTGCTTGAGTATAGAATTTACTGTTGGGGAGTTTCAATTTACAGATACAAATGTAGGGAATACTGCAGTTGCAAGACCAATTAAAAATCAATTCTATTAAAAAAACTGAAGTGCCTTTTAATTGTTTATAATCTTTATTTTTTTTAAATATAGAGCAGTACTGTGGGTTTTCTTTTTTTTTTTTTCTTAATAGCCTTGTTTAATATTTCAGGGATCCAAATTTCTTTGCCATCAAAGAGCTTAATTAGAATGTGGTGGGATGGGGGTGGTTATGAAAAGCCAAAAGACAAAGGCTATGATACAAAGCAGAATATGCGTGCTGTCACAGAGAAATACCAGCAAAGAGCTACAGGAGATCAAAGAAGGAAAAAAAAAACACGTGAAATCCTATTATATAGATAAGGATTCACAGAGGATGTGCGTTTGAGTTGGACCTTGAAGGAGGTAAAGGATTTTGATAAGCGGAGATGGAATGGGGAGGAGACCAACTCAGACAATGGACCCAGCAGAAACAGAGTAACGAAAGAAGATAACCCCCGGGGGGGGGGGGGGGGGGGGGAGGGGGCGCTGTCTGTACAAACACCTGCAGTCCTACCTGACTGGAATATAACACACAAGAAAAACACTAACTGGGTGAAAGGCTAGGTTGGGTCTGTATAGGGTAATAACCTTGAATGATAAGCTGAGGAGGCTACATAATTAAATATATTTAATTTTGCATGCTAAAGTGAACTACTTTAGGTTTTAAATTCAAGAATGGCATAATTAGGTAACCAAATCTGGCAACACGGTGTAGATTGGATCAGAGATGAGAAGAGATTAAAGAAGAATCAACCATTTAGGTGGCTCCTACAGAAGTCCAAGTGAATGATAATGAAGAGTCAACTCAAGTAGAGACAGTGTCAATGCAGAGAGGGAAGAATACTCTCACTACTGCATAGGCAAGTATCAGGATGCCATAACAAGGTGCCATAGATGAGGTGACTTAAACAATAGAAATGCATTTTCTCAAGTTCTGGAGGCTGGAAGTCTGAGATCAGGGTGCTGGCTTGGTCGGATTCTGGTAAGAGCGCTCCTCCTGGATTGTATATATACACTCACCTTCTCAGTGTGCCCTTAATATGACCACTGTCAAATGAGGGCCCCACTTTTATGACCTTATTTAACATTATGTACCTCCTAAAAGCCCTATGTCTTAAGTACAATCACTTTGGGGTTAAGGCTTCAATATATGAGTTGTAAGGGGATACAGTTCAGTCCACAGTGGTGTCTATAAGCTATGGGACTAGGGGATTGGTAGAATGTGAAAGGCACAGGACAGAGAAAAGGAGTCAAAAGAATTCTGAAACCAACTCCCAGAAGGATGGTGTCATTCTTAGGAACAGGTAAGGCTGAAAGAAGATCAGTTTGTTGAGCAAGAATAGAGGGGCTTTTTTCGGGACATATTAAGTTTGAGTTTCTAGCAGGATTATCAAGGAAAGGTATTTATCAGACAACCTATTCATGGAGAGTATGATCTATGTGATATGGAAAAAGAATGAAGTCTTACTTAACACTACAAGAGAACAAAGAGGAATGAAAATGGTGGTGATATAATTAGGCTAACATGTATCAATATAAAATCAGAAGTATATGTGTGTGTTCCAAATCACAGAGTTAGGTTGTCTAGCCAGCCCATATTATTACATACTTAACCATTCCCTTGATAGGTAGATATAACATTAATAGATACTGGCCACATGTAAACCCCTATTGTTCTTAATGAATGCTGTATCCTGCCGAGACTATGGGCTCTCTGGGACAGTGACTCAGCAAATCCATGTTTGTGTCTCAAGCACTTAGTGTGGCATATAGCATAAAGTCAGGGATCTATCTATAATTGTGGAATGAGTCACTATCTGGAAAAAGAGGCTGAGTCATGGACACTCCAACTAATTTCACCTCTAGACTTTGTATTATTCATATAAAAACATTGTAGGAAGCTAGGCACTCTGGCTTTTAATGGAATGTTCTGTACTCGGACATGTTTGCTGTAGCTGCTATAATAATGATTGCAAATAGAGGTTACAACTAAAAAGGGCCAGTTGCATGTGTCTAATTCACCCATCTACTGTCACAACACAGAACAAAAAAATGACTGCATGATACAGCAACTGGATAATAACAACTCATTTAAAGTGAAGAACTTTATGGGGCGCCTGGGTGGCTCAGTCATTAAGCGTCTGCCTTCCGCTCAGGTCATGATCCCCGGGTCCTGGGATCGAGCCCCGCATTGGGCTCCCTGCTCTGCGGGAAGCCTGCTTCTCCCTCTCCCACTCCCCCTGCTTGTGTTCCTGCTCTCGCTGTTTCTCTCTCTGTCAAATAAATAAAAATCTAAAATAAATAAATAAATAAAAATAAAGTGAAGAACTTTCAAACACCTCAGTCACGGAATTTGCTTTTTGAAAACTATTGTACTATTTGCAATACAAAACAACAGCAATAATAGGAAATGATCATTAAGTGTTTCTATAACTCAGGCTTTGTACAAAATATGCCACATGCATTATCCATTTAATCCTCACAAGACCAAATACAGCAGATATTATTATTTCTCCCAGGAGGAAACTAAGCTTATAAAGATTAAATATCCAGTACCTATGGATAAAGATTCCTATTAATTGATATTACACAAGCATCATTTATTAAGGCAAAGAAATAACAATAGAAGTCAGAGACAAAGTAAAATACATACATATATTTGGTTATAGGGCCTGTGTATATTTATATATATGCATATTCTTTCATCTCCTGTTTTAAATTAGGATACCAATGGTTCTTCCTGTGTGATTCCTTAAGGAATTCTAGCATATTCAAATTCAGGCAGAAACAGTGAGGGTAAGCATGCTTTAAAAAAAAAAAACTATCAAAAAGCAAATGACAAATTTTTGAAATAGAAAGAGCCCAGTTCCCTGTAGTTCATTGAAGTATTTTCAGTGGGACAAAAATTGGGAAGATGGCATTATTTATTTTTTAAGAAACTTCTTGCTGACACCACCTCAAAGGTCTACAGCAAAAAGGCCTTACATATTCTCATCCAAGAGTCTTTTGGGTTTTTTCTTTCTTCATAATTTGTATTTTATTAATGTTAAGCATACAAACAGGTTAAGAAATTAACCTATTCAAGGCTTAGGATGAAAAACAGCAGTAAGAAGCATGAGTTATTTGAGAGTTAAAATGTATCTGAATAATGCTGTCTTTATTTTTGTAGTGAGGTGGTACACTTAAGTGACAACAGAATCTGCAAAAGCCAATAAGCTGATTCCTTTTCAGGATGAAAATCTATGGGTTCACTCAAACCATTAGTCTTTAAAATACAAGGTCTCCTTTAAAATGGTTTTATAGTAAAGTGAAAGCATTATTATTTGTTCAAAATCTTTAGTGGAGAATCTTGTCATTAATACCTAGATTTACAACTGAGATTTGGAAAGATGCAGGAAACACAAGAGACACTATTCGAGAAGAAATGTTGCTTGTGTCTAACATCAGAATATATTTTTTAAAGATTTTATTTACTTATTTGAGAGAGAGAGAGAGAGAGAGAGCATGTGAGTGTGTGGAGGGGCAGAGAGAGAGGGAGAGAGAGAATCTGAAGCAGACTCCATGCTAAATGTGGAGCCTGAGGCGGGGCTCGATCGCACAACTGCTAGATCATGACCTAAGCAGAAACCAAGAGTCAGATGCTCAACCAACTGAGCCACCCAGGCACCCCTAACATCACGATATTTTTTTTGGATTTGAAGTCACAACCTTGATTTTCTGCAATTCAGAAAGCACACATTCTCCTAGGCCTACCAACAGGTCATTTTGTCATCTCATTGAAACTTGGATTTCAAAGGAATGTGTAGTTACAAGCAATCCTTACACAATAAAGTAAATCTGTTGCCCAAAGCTCTAATTTCCTGAAAACTCTAGTAAGGCACTAACAAGCCAAACTGAAGCATTCCACACATTTCTGAACCTCCTTCTCTGAGTCACTGGCTTTCTCCTAGGTGAATCCAGGTACACTTAACTCCTACATGTGTTGTTATTATAACTCAGTTCCAGCATCATTTAATTAATTTAGTAAAGAATTGCAAACACCCAAAAGAGGTATCAAAGGACTAACTTCAGAACTTTTATTATAAAGAACATTTTCATCCATTTTAATATTCTTATTGCATTTCATGTTAAATACAAAGGACCAAAAAAGGTTAGAACTTATACATAATAAAGGGAAATCCTATAGCTGGAACGGATGTGGCTGCAGCAAAAGTTAGGGTTTCCTTTAAGTCTAAAAGCATTAATGTAGGAAACAGATCTGCTGTTACCAATGTTAAATATTAAGTACTTTCTCAGACTCCTGCCATCCCTCAGCCGAACTAATGAGGGGCTAAAGCTTTAATTTTCCCCCAAAGTAGCACTGAACAGAAAAGCATTATAGTGGAATGAAAATAACTTAAATTAGCTATACATATTTTCCCTATATTTCACATGTAGGCACTCCTATACTTATAATTTCCTGAACCATTTATTTAAAACTATAAAGAAAATATTACAAAGGTTGGTTAAATTCCTAACGTGGTCTATTTAATCCTTAGTATAACTGAAATAGTGCTGCATAGCTAAATAGAATGTGTAAAGCCTGACAGTGACCCAAGACACAGCTTCGTTGTTATATTACTGTAAGAATATTTTCCCAAGCAAATGGAGTACACTTGGCATTTAGTTATTCACTCTTCTAACTAATGATTTCTTAATACTCGCTCCATGGCAGCCACTTTTCTAGGGACTGGTATATCACGGTGATATACTGTGGTGGCCAATAAGTTATCAACAAGGTTCCTGCCCTCTGGGGGCCTGCATTCCACCATGAGAACACAAGTACGTTAAGATAGTGGTGATTTCTATGAAGAAAACAAAGCAAGGTAAGATGTGAGTGAATGAACGGTAGTTGGGAGTCTTCTCTACCACCCAATTTCAGCAGGAAGAAGTAGAAGCTGAAATGGCATTTATTGCAGCAAGAAAGCTAGACCCTCACTTGCTGCCCTTTGGAGGGGAACATTTCAACCAGCAGATCCCTGGCTTTCAACTGTCCTCAAGTTGGAAAGTGCAAATGTAATACATTCATGTGCATTCTCAAAATGCACCACAAATGCAGTTTGTGAACTAGCCGGGGGTTTTGGTAGTAGTGTTGGTGTCAACACTTAAACTAACACCTTACATCTGTAGATTTTAAGAGTTCTTCCACATATACAGTGTTGCTTAATCCTGTAAACCAAGATACCTCTGTTGACCTAGATTTAGTTGGCTCTGACTCATTACCAGGCATTTTACCTGCTTCCCAATGAAAGGCAATCTCTAGTAATGGGTTATCCTCAATTGTTAGCTTGCCAAAATGTCAAATGTCATGCAAGAAATAAAGTAATTGAGAGACAAAGGAAAACAAATGACCCAATTTTTGATACACTCATGCACTGAAATATTTCCAAATAATTAACATGTGTTTCATTTCCAAAATTTAGACATAAAAAAAAATTACAGAAGGTGGGTTCTATCATCCATTCATAATAAATTAACTCTTTGTGCTTGGGCCAGGCCCAGAATTACTTACAATACACCACTCAAAATTCCCGTGGGTACAGACATCTTCAGTTAGCAGAGAGGGAAATAAACTTTGACAGCAGTCAGGCAACACTAACACGCTGCCCCATGTGACTCATATGAAAACAGCCAGCAGTAGCCTGGACAGCTGGTCACCCTGTCACTTCTTGGAGCACTCGGTGCCTGATGGACCCAGTGCCACAGCACAGTAATGATATATACTCTTTAGGAGTAGAGACAGTCAACAGGCCTCTCCCTGTCTGTAATAAGCAACCCAATCACCAACTTCTGTTGTGTGCGTCAAGGTTGCAGTCATGCTACACAATTGCTATTGTGTTTCCATCTGCCAGTTTCAATGTGCTTTTCTGAACAGAGCAAGAAGATTTTAAGTTCTTTCACACAAATTTTTTTTATTATTATAGCTTATAGCTAACCGGGGATATTTAAATAATTGAACAGGCATTATTTTCTAGCCAATCCCAAATCAAGAAGGCCAAGGTGCTAAAAAGGCAGAGTGAAAGCACAAAATAAGTATTTCCGGCCTTGCAATAATTCATTCCCAAGCAAATTTGTTGAGAAAGATAAGATTCAGTATAATGATGCCTCCAAGAAACTGCCTTGAGTTCCTCGTGCTATACCATAAACTCCCAACTGACCGTCAGGAAACATTCACTGCGGTAAGGAGGCAGCCTGAGCTTCCAACTGAACTCAGGGGAAGTCATTTGACTGTTTTAAACACTCAACACAAATGGCTCCCACAAGAGTTAAAATTACTTTTTTTCAAATGCAAATGAATTTTTCTTTCTATCATCCTTAGGAGGATTACAGGGTACCAGGGTCCTTACCCATATATTTGAAAAATAGAATCAAACTTCAGGAGATTAAGGGAATGTCCTAAAGTCATCTCAATTATCAGAAACACAACGAGGTCCAGCACCAAATTTCCTGATGGGATGATAACCTGGGTGAAGCTGGCAGAAAATGCTGCATAATCAATCTTCTGGAAGGCTCTGAGGCCTCTACAAAAATCTCTTCCAGCTGTCACCCACCTTTCCAGGCTCCACACATTCTATTTAATCTCCTCCAGGATGAAAGGATGCACAGAAGTAAATGATGTGTGCTCTCCTACGGCAAAACATGCTGATGTGACTCGGAAATTTTTCAAAAGATTACTACAAACTCTGACATTGCCAAAAGGCAAATCGACCAGTGAATTATGACATTTTGGTCTCAAACTTCAAAATGCATTTCTTCTTGTATATAAACAGGAATCATAAGTAGACTGTATCAACAAAATATAATAAGTAATTTCAAGAATGACTTTTTTCAACAAGGGGTAAATGTGCCATTGAATCTTGGTACAAATACTAGTGATAAAGTCAACATTTAAACAAGGTATATATTTCAGTGCTGGGGTTTTTCTCTTTTAAGTTTATCTCACTTTTCTGTATTATTAAGTTTTCTTTAATGAACATGCATTATATCCAGTAGTAAAAATGTAAGCAAAACGAATTCTTAGAAAATATTTTTTTCTGTGGTCACAGTACAAAATTTCACATTAAGAAAAATATTCTAAAAACAGAGTTTCAGATCATGAAGTTTACACTCATTAGTGTGTTATTGGCAATTAAGATTTGACAAAGCCCAAAGGACACCTTCATGACTTTATTTCTAAATACACTGCTTTGTGAACTTAACATTTAACTTTGTGCTTCTGTTTCAAATTACTAAAATGAGAATATTAAAATCCACTCCTACTTAATTGAAAGGCAGTTGTAGAAATAACAAGATAGTTATCACCTGTTTAAGGTGGCACTATTTCCGTAAAAACAGACTATGCTTCTGTAAAGGTAGATTGTTTTAATCATACCACTATCATGTGTTACATTAGTATTCAAATTGCATTGCTACAAACAATTTATAATCTTATAGAAACAAAAATTTAAGGTAGCTGGCACAATGGAAAGAACCCAGGCAATGTGTTTGAGTCCTACCGTTTTTTTCTACCAATTAGTGTTTAAAAATGTATGAGCCTTAGTTTTCTCATCTTTAGAATGGGGATAAGAACGCCAACTTCTCAGATTTTTTTGAGGATTATATGAGATAATATATGTTCAGAGCATATGAGAAAATTTGGCATATAATAGGGACCCAACAAATGAATTTTTTTCTTTCTACAACATGCCTCTGCAAACTGCTTACATTTTGAGATTGATGTTTACCTTTGCCAATAATATATTAACCTGTACACGTATCACCACATGCATCAAATGGGAAGGGGTTTACCTAGTTTTTAATAAGGCTGACTCCGATAGACTAACAGGTACTAACACTGAAGTCAATGAAGCTGACATTGGATTTCTGATGGTGACATTAATTATTTTACTTAATATAAGCCTTAACTACCCATGATTATTATGGCTTTTTTTAAATCAGCACAATTGACTTACTGACAGATTCACTTACACAAATATTTCTATGTGTCTACACTGTGCAGGGTTGGGTGCTATGTGATCTAAGTGATACAAGGTAAGCATAGCACTCCACTTTGAGAGAGTTACAATTGGATTAGAGGTCTAAGACTTATGACCAATCCTTAGAATGGAACTCCAGTTATTAGTTTTTAAGTATGAATAGACAGGTGTCAAAACTGATTCCACTGTTGTCTTGGAGACAAATTACTTTAATCCCACTTTTTCTATGTGTTTCCTTGTAGGATGCCCTATTTTTTTTAAAAGGTCCACAGTTAAATGAGCTTATTCATACACATAAGACATTATTTTGAAAAAAAAAAAGAAAAAGAATTGGATTCTTGTACACTTTAACTCAGAAAAAAACTGTAATCTCTTTAACTTTGTGCTTCTGTTTCAAATTACTAAAATGAGAATATTAAAATCCACTCCTACTTAATTGATAGGCAGTTGTAGCAGTAACAAGATAGTTATCACCTGTTTAAGGTGGCACTATTTCCATATGAATAAGAAATTCATGCAGACTAGCTGTCCTTTAATTTCTATTATATGGTGAGCTAATAAATGCTTAATAACAAAGACTAGGATAGATTTAGAACAAAAACATATCCAAGTTCTATGTTCTGAATAAGAATCTACCGTTGTACTTTCCTTTATTTTCAAACCTTAAAGACAATCTGGCTTCATAGTTAAGGGACCTATAGCAGGGATTTTCAGGTATATGTATGCTGGTATAACACCTCTTCTTCTGGACCTGAATTCACCTTTCTGGGGACAAACCAATTTTATATGCTTTAGATGGCATTGACTACACACAATCCAACCCCACCCCAGCCTCAGTCATAGGACATTATGGCTCAATTTATGGACTCCTTTTTCTGGACACCTTAATTGGTTGAGAGTCTCTCCACTCTGTGGCAAATTTCCTAAACTATTTCAAGGAAAAAAGAAGCCACTTAATTTTATAACTTGAAAATGAATCAGCTTATACTAGGACATTAGATATTGATATTCATTGTATTCATTATACAGAATGTTTTATTAATTGCTTCTCAAATATAACTGCTTAAGTGAAGACAAGTCAATAAAACTGTGTGACTGGGAAAATGCTAGACACTTCTTTATAAAGTTGTCTCAAATCCTGAAGAGTATACAGCCTATTGAATTTCATCCTATTTAGTTACAGTGAGGATGTCCACTTGAAATATGAGCAACTCCTTTAAATTTAAGACATATCACAGAATATCAAATTTAAAAATTTACATATTATATCTGGAGGAGAAATGGTTAACATATGAACAAAGTAACAATGCAGAACCTTATAGTGAATGGAAGGTAGCAGCCACTGCAAGTTGGTATTTTAATAATGTATGATAAACACCAGCAGAAACTAAATTATTTACATGACCCTGCCTGACATACATTTGGAAAGTGGACTGTTCAGTAGGAGAGTCTAAGTAGCTGGGATGTGCTAAGTGTCCACAACACAGTAGTCTTACTGTTCGTATTTCATATTCTGCTCAGATGAAGTTTTGTAAATTATACTTCAAATATCCAGAAACATTTTTGAAGACTTGGCAGTTACTAACCATTAGCCTATAGTTAGATAAATAAGTTAGTACTCACTGATATTCTATGCTATACACACACACACATACACACACACACACGTACTAACTCACACAGTCCTCTTAATACACTTAACATGTAGATAATATCATGGCCACCCCCTTTTAAAGATAAGGAGATTAGGCACTAAAGTTCACATGTAAGGAGCATGATCTGGATTTGAATCTGTGCTGCTTAATTTCAGAAACCGGGCTCCTAACCGAACAATAACTGGCGTCCTTCCCTTCCTAGGGAAGTAATAGCTAACTGTACCAATAAGGACATGTTTACCATGATTTTTGCATTTTCTTCTCCCCACCCCTAACTGATCCAAACCAGGCTCTATAAAACTTTAGCCTGACTGGTACTTCTCTAATGCAATTGAATTAGAGTAATCCAGAGTGCCTGGGCGGCTCAGTTGGTTAAGTGCCTGCCTTCGGCTCAGGTCATGATCCTGGAGTCTCAGGATCAAGTCTTGCTTTGGGCTCCCTGCTCAGCAGGAAGTCTGCTTCTCCCTCTGACTGCCCCCGCCCCCCACCGGCTCTCGCTCTCTCTTTCATTCTCTCTCTCTCTCTCTCTCAAATAAATAAATAAAATCTTTTAAAAAAACCCAAAACTTTGTTTAAAAAAAAAAAAGAATTAGAGTAATCCAGCAATATATTTAATGTCAGAACTGTCAGAGTAGAGGGAGGGAGGAAAGAGATGAGAGGAAGTGAAGGAAACCTACATAGAGACAGGGACAGACTTAAATATCCATTTACTATTATTATTTTTTTAGATTTTATTTATTTATTTGACAGAGAGAGACACGGCGAGAGAGGGAACACAAGCGGGGGAGTGGGAGAGGGAGAAGCAGGCTTCCCACTGAGCAGGGAGCCCGATGTGTGGCTTGATCCCAGGACCCTGGGATCATGACCTGAGCCGAAGGCAGACGCTTAACGACTGAGCTACTCAGGCGCCCCTAAATATCCATTTATTATTAAATAACCACTTTGCTTGAGTTAAAGAATAACCGAATAACCCAATACCTTCTACTATCCCCTCCATTAAGTGCATTAGTAAAGGGTTTTAGGCACAGAGTAAGCCTCACATGCACGTACCTAAAGCCATAGAAAGAAAAAAAACAAAAAACAAACCTGTGTTTTACTTTTTATTCCCTCCTTACTTAATTGATTTTCTTAAGATAGAGCCATACTTATATATTACAGTTTGATTCTCTCATATGTAGTTGTTCTGGTTGCCCCTTTTAGAATAGAAAAATTTTTTATTTTTAAATAGTTTAAGCCTCATAAGTTGTAAAAGTGGCACAAGTTACCGCATACCTCTCACCCAGCTGACCCCAAATTCCATCCTTTTTTTTTATATGAGAGAAAGCAAATGATCACTTTATTTCCAACTCTACCATCTGAAAAGCAGGGAAAAGAATACTTGTGCCGAAAGCACACCGCTGGCCTACAAGGTGGCTTCCCTGCATGACTCTGGAGGAAGCTTTGAGCAGACACAGTGGAACACTGGACTTGAACGTTAAACCTGCTGGCAATCTGCCCTTGCACAGTATGGTCTTCGTCATGGATGCCAACAAGACTTGGCCTCATTTAAAAAGAAAAATAGCTCAGCCAATCTTTGTGGCAAAGTTTTTGAACACTTAACTGAATTCAATTAAGACAGGAAAAAGGATTTGCCCTGATACATGCAGAATGAAAAATCTTTGTTGGTCTTTTTTTTTCCTCCAACAACCTCACTTTTCTCATATGACAGAAGACACTTGGTTTAGTATAAGAAAGATGAATTGTAACAAAGAAAACTTAAAAGGCTTGGTATCAAGACAGATTCCATTCAAGAGCAATATTCAGGTGATGGGTTAAGCGAACAGCTGAACAATTAAGGCCTGAGTGTGCAGCCTGCAGTGGAAAAGAAACCAAAGAGCATTTAATCATATGGACATTGTGTATTTTTCAAGAAATAAAACCTCCAGTGTTGCTCTTCCCAGACTAAGGTTAGTGAAAAAGCTCTGAGACTGTTTTTATTACATTGGGCTCTCAGCCCAGTTTTAATCACCATTAGGGAAATGGGGCCCTGACCGGGATACTATGTTTCACTTTCAAGATAGCTAGTGGTAAGCAGCAACATAGTTCCTAAATTATGGCCTGAATTATAAGTATAAGAGAATGAAAAAACAAAACAAAACAAAAAACATTGTGGAAGGATTACTACAGTTTGGCTATTTTACTTTCTTCTGTAAATGAGCCTCTTTCTTTAGCATCTGTTTACGGAGATACTTAATTCCAAAGTAAGAGAGACAATCTAAGTCAGAGGTCAATGGATCTTAGTCCTAACTGACTGTTATCACTTTGAGATGGACAGGACTCTTATTTCCAAAATTAGGATCTACCATTATGTTCTTGGAGAAGGCCTCAGCTTAAAATTCATAACAGTATTTTCTAAATGTTTGTTTCTTCCACAGGCTTTTTCCTCTATCTTGGAAGATAAGAAAACCTGTCTCTTGACATGCAAAGTTTTAACTGTAATAAAATATATTCAGTCTAAAAGGATAAAATCATTTTACCATTGAAAGCATCTTCTATTTTGAAGAAGAGAAAGTTTTGTCTAAGAAAAGCCCAGAATGTATTGACTGACTTTATGTTAATTCTTGCTTATAATTTTCCTAGACAATCCTCATAGAAAGATCTAGAATACTGCTACATTGTGACCCACTCCATCCACGTTTCTTGTACTTAGGTACTCAGAATATTTATAGTCCATGTACTTTGAGATAATTACATAGCATTAATGTAAAAAATGTGTTAAAAGACAGGAGAATGCATACATACAAAGGTTGATACTTATTCAGAATTGATACATAAATAGAAGCTAAAAACTATAGTTCAAAAAACTGTGGTGGTTGTTTTTGTTGTTTTTATGGATACATATAAAACCAGAGGATGGTTGTTTCTGTTAGAACGTAACAATATCGATTTGACCCCTAAGTTGTACTTCACTATTCAACATAATTTCTGGTGATAAGTTTTGTGAGGCTTCTCCTTTCAGATATACCCTTGGTTGAAATAAGAATATACCTATTAAACATTTATTGCTGGGGCGCCTGTGTGCCTCAGTTGGTTAAGCATCTGCCTTCCACTCAAGTCATGATCTTGGGGTCCTGGGATTGAGCCTCACATCAGGCTCCCTGCTCAGTGGGGGATTTTGCTTCTTCCTCTCCCTCTGCTCCTCCCTGCTCCTCGCTCGTGCTCTCTCTCTCCCTCTCTCTCATAAGTAAATAAAAAAAATATTAAAAAATAAGCACTTATTGCTAAATAAATATTATTTTTCCCAAATGTTATAAAATATTGTGCCCTCAAGACAACCGCACTGGAGTGGGAATAAGAGGGAACACTTGTAGTTGAGTTGTATACAGTGGCTTAAATTAAATAGATAATAAAATTCCTTCCACAATTTATACTTTTGACATTAAAAAAAAACACAAAATCTTACAAATATGTATTTTGGAGAACTGATTAGAAGGTGGTTTTATACTCCCTGACTTGTGATTTGTCTATGACATGGTGCATATATTATAAGCACATAGTAGGATGTTACCTCCTTTATGCAAATTCCATGACATAAGCAAACTGCTTTCCCTTAATACATTGGTGTTTAAGGATATATATAACTATAAACCAACTTTCCAGTCTATAGAACCAAGATAAGGAACAGAGTTAAACCCACTCCTCTTTATACACACAGAAATTATTAGGTAGGGAGAAAGGTGCTTTCTACGAAATGGATAATATAGTAAAAAGCTATCACTTGAAAAAAAAATCTCTATTTTAAATTATATTTGAAATTATCCCTGTTAGAAAGAAGAGGATAAATCATGACCAAATTGGATTCGTAAATGCTATTGATTGAATTGAGAAAATGATCTATGTTCTCCTCATGCTTGTTTATAGGTTTAAACTATACATATCTGGGTGCTTAGGTGGCTCAATCAGTTGAGTGTCTGACTCTTGATTTCCACTCAGGTCATGATCTCAGGGTTGCGGGATTGAGCCCCACCCATGTCAGGCTCTGCTTGTCCCTCTCCCTCTGCTGCCCCCCCAACCAAATAGATAAATAAATAAATAAATAAATAAATAAATAAAATCTTTTTAAAAATAAACTATATGTATCTATGTAAGCCTGGAATAATAATTTCCATGCATTTAACTCCTTGTGAAGTAAAAATTACTTAATATTTTGTCTGAAAATCACCTATTTCAGCCTCCAAGAAGCACTGCTCTTTTCCCTAGTATTTTGTGACTTACTGAATTTGCCATTGTTACTTACATGCACATTTGATTTTTGTAATAATATATAAGTATATATATATTTTTAAGATTTTTATTTATTTGTCAGAGAGAGAGAGAGAGTACAAGCAGGGGGAGTAGTAGAGGGAGAGGGAGAAGCAGGCTCCTCACTGAGCAAGGAGCCCGATGTGGGACTCGATCCAAGGACCCTGGGATCATGACCTGAGCCGAAGGCAGACGCTTAACAACTGAGCCACCCAGGCGTCCCAATATATAAGTATATTTTTGTAATAACATAATTTGTAATATATATGTAACATATAAAATGTATAATGTTTTTGTAATAACATATATAAAATACACAGCCCCCCTCTCTCTTTCTCATAACAATACTGATCTCCAAAGTGAGGAATATTGAATATAACATACTGAATATAATGGGAAACCATTTGTCAGAAACCAATATTGAGAATCATTTTCCTACAGATTTTGCTTTTTTCCTAGGTTACTAGAATAATCGAATAATAACTATTTTAAAAGCTGTGTGATTGCCTTTCTACCATCCTGTACCATATGAATTATATGAAGGACTCATAATTTCCCTTTCTGACCAAGAAAAAAAAATCCAGCTGACAAAACATATGCATAATGTCATTGTCTTCAGGCACTTACCACACTTGGCTTCACTGAATTACAGTGACTTCCTAAAACCTAGATCAAAGTTAAGTACATCTGCAAAGATCAAACCACAAGTCAGTTGTAACCAAAATTACTTTGGTTCGTCTCCTGGTAGAATGCCCATATCTCATGCTCCCCTTGGGTTAACCACTATAGAGTGCATCTAAGGTTATGAGTACCCATTTCTAAATTTGCCTCCCTAGATTGGTTTAGTGCCATAAAACATTATGAATCAGGTTTGTGAAATGTGAGTAACGTGTGGGGTGGTGTACCCTCAACTGGTGAAGCCGAAGAGAAATAGTAGGCCAAGGATTGCATGGGGTGAATAAATTCAGTAGGCTGGAAAAACTACTAGAACTGATAAATGAATTCAGTAAAGTCACAGGATACAAAATCAATGTGCAGAAATCTGTTGCATTTCAATACACTAATAATGAAGCAGCAGAAAGAGAAATTAAGAAAATCCCATTTACAACTGCACCAAAAACAATAAGATACCTAGGAATAAACCTAACCAAAGAGAAGAAAGACCTGTACTCTGAAAACTGTAAGATATTGATGAAAGAAATCGAAGACAACACATAGAAATGGAAAGACATTCCATGCTCATGGATTAGAAGAGCAAATATTACTAAAATGTCTATACTACCCAAAGCAATCTATACATTTAATGCAATACCTATCATAATACTGACAGCAATTTTCACAAAACTAGAACAAACAATCTTAAAATTTATATGGAACCACAAAGGACCCCAAATAGCCAAAGCAATTTTGAAAAAGCAAAGCAAAGCTGGAGATATCACAATTCCAGACTTCGAGTTATATTACCAAGCTGTAGTAATCCAAACAGTATGGTACTGGCATAAAAACAGATAGATCAATGGAACAGAATAGAAAACTCAGAAATAAACCCACAATCATGTGGTCAATTAATCTTCGACAAAGCAGGAAAGAATATGCAAGAGGAAAAAGTCTCTTTCACAAATAGTGTTGGGAAAACTGGACAACAACATGCAAAAGAATGAAACTGGACCACTTCTTTACACTACACACCAAAATAAACTCAAAATGTTAAAGACTTAAATGTGAGACCTGAAACCATAAAAATGCTAGAAGACAGCTAAGACAGTAATGTCTCTGACATTAGCCATAGCAACATTTTTTACATACATCTCCTGAAGCAAGGGAAACAAGAGCAAAAACAAACTATTAGGACAACATCAAAATAAAAAGCTTCTGCACAGCAAAGGAAACAATAAACAAAACTAAAAGGCAATTTATGGAATGGGAGAAGATATCTGCAAATGACATATTTGATAAAGGTTTAGTATCCAAGCTATATAAAAAACTTATTAAAACTCAACACCCAAAAACCAAATAATCCAATTAAAAATGGGCGGAAGACATGAACAGATATTTCTCCAAAGGAGACATCCAGATGGCCGACAGACGTATGAAAAGATGCTTAACATCACTCATCATCAGGGAAATGCAAATCAAAACTACAATGAGCTATCACCTCACACCTATCAGAATGGCTAAAATTGGGCGCCTGGGTGGCTCAGGCGGTTAAGCATCTGCCTTCAGCTCAGTTCATAATCCTAAGGTCCTGGGATCAAGACCTGCATTGGGCTCCCTGCTCAGTGGGGAGTCTGCTTCTCTTTCTGCTCCTCCACCCTGCTTGTGCTCTCGCTCTCTCTCTCAAATAAATAAATAAATAAAATCTTTAAAAAAAAGTGGCTAAAATAAAAAACACAAGAAACAAGTGTTGGCATAAATGCGAAGACAAAGGAACCCTCTTGCAGTGTTGGTGGGAATGCAAACTGGTGCAGCCCCTGCAGAAAAGAATATGAAGCTTCCTCAAAAAGTTAAAAATAGAACGACTCTAGGATCCAGTAACAACACTACTGAGTAATAAACCCTCAAAATACAAAAAAAAAAAACTAATTCAAAGGGATTCATGTGCCCCTACGTTTATAGCAACATTATTTACAATAGCCAAATTATGGAAGCAGGCCAAGTATCCATTGATAGATGAAGGGATAAAGAAGATGTGATACACACACACACACACACACACACACACACACACACACACACACACAGAGGAATATTATGCAACAATAAAAAAGATTGAAATCTTGCCATTTGCGATGACATGGATAGAGCTAGAGAGTATTATGCTAAGTGAAATAAGTCAGTCAGAGAAAGACAAATACCATATGATTTCATTCATATGTGAAATTTAAGAAATAAAACAAACAAAAAAAGGGAAAAAAGAGAGAAAGAGACAAACCAAGAAACAGACTCTTAACTATAGAGAACAAACTGATGGTTACCAGAGGGAGTGGAATGGGGGGATGGGTGAAATAGGTGATGGGAATTAAAAAGGGCACTTGTCGTGATGAGCACTGTGTGATGTATGGGAAAAAATGCAATAAGCTGGAAATACTAGTATTTTCTCCTAGTGAAATCTGAAAAGGAAACATGCAATACTACTTAAAAATATACATGCTGTAAAATACTGTGGTATAAATTTGTGCTTAATCATTATTTTACAAGGTAGTTTTAAGAGAGTAATTCATAATTTTAGCTTTGTTCTCTGATATGTTCTAATTTATTATAGTTGCTTCATATCTCAGCCCTTTATTAAATACATTATAAACTAGTCCCACACACTTTAGAGGGCTCTATTAAGAATTCTTGGATCTTTGGGGCGCCTGGGTGGCTCAGTCGTTAAGTGTCTGCCTTCGGCTCAGGTCATGATCCCAGGGTCCTGGGATCGAGCCCCGCATCGGGCTCCCTGCTCAGTGGGAAGCCTGCTTCTCCCTCTCCCGCTGCCCTGCTTGTGTTCCCTCTCTCACTGTCTCTCTCTCTCTGTCAAATAAATAAATAAAATCTTTAAAAAAAAAGAATTCTTGGATCTTTTTCCTTACAGGACAAAAGTATCTTATAAAAGTAGGCAACTACTCTATTGTATCTCTATGTCTATCTCTAGCCCCAAGAACAAAATTTAAAATTAAGATCCAGACATTTGGGAGTGATGGATCATAGTAAAGTCATGCAGGTCCCTTGACGAAAATGTGCTTGATTAATACAGAATCCTTGAGTATACGTTACTATAGCTCCTTCTACCTCCTCAGTCCTGCTGTGGCCTCTTCCCTCAAGTCCCTAACTCTATAACAAATGGATTTTCATTAATTCATTAATCTACATTAAAATACTCAGAAAAATGAAGGAAAAATAAAACATTTCTACTTGTAACTAAATCTTCTCTATGTCACTAAGTAGATTGGTTTATGATCATTTATTTTTGTCAGCAAAAACTAATTATTGAACACCAACAGCTTATGAATCCCTTATAAAACAAGTGGAGTTCACAGATGAACAAAACATAGTCCCAGTGATGATATTAGGCAGTGGAGCCAGACCAGACCAAACACACCACAGTCCCAGGTGGGAAGCTGAGGTAGGGACGATGTCCTGTGACACTTGGAGAAGGGTCTGACTTGAGTTGGGCCAGAGAGCAACACCCTGCTCCTGGATCTCAGATTGCAACACTAGCAGCAAAGGTCTTCATTGGATGATGGGAGAATCCGACAAACACAAAAATAACATACATAAAAATAACCTGGAACATACTTGCTTGACAATGGCCAATCCACTAATTTTTGTTTCTGTAAAACAAGACTGGACTAGAAGATCTCTAAACTTCATTCTAATTCAATGGGAGGATTTAAGTAGTAAAAGTATCTTATGCAAATTCACAGTCCTCTCTTCTTGGAAGTAAAACAATGACAAAGCAATAACTCAGCAATATCATTCAATTGAGCTATCTGAGCCATTCATAACTGTTACATAATTCTCTTCTTTATTTTTTTCCCTTCCTCCCTCAATGTTTTAGGGGCAAAAGTTCATTAGTAATTAGGGTTTAACTTCTCTTTCTTTCATTAGGAATAGCCACCTCAATGTTGATGCTTTTGTCAATAATTTGGTAAATTATTACTTTCAATCTTTTGGAAACAAAAAGCATGGACTGCAAGCTTTGGCTTTTCTGAGATTCACCTAGCCCTAAGCCTCAGGAGGGTTACTTGACAAAGTCCAGTGTAACTTAGAACTGGTGCTGCCCATTGACACTCTGGTCTAACTGAAGTCAAGAACCTTGACTGTACTTTTCTGCGTGGCGTTAATACACCTGCAACAATCCTAAGGGGCTCATTTTCTCCTTAATACACCTAGTTGCCAATTTAAATCTCTGGCTAATGGCCCAGACACACACAGATGCTCTCCGGGGCATCAGGAATATATCCCAGAGGGGCTTCAAGTGAAAGTTAAAAATCAAAGGCCACATAATATGTATCTGACTGTTTTTCATAACATATCTAGTATATTAACCTAATGGAAAATCATTAGTATGAAGGAGGAATGGGGACAGCAACACAGTTGACTTTGAAACCTCTTCTAACCGTAACATTTGAGTTATTCATCTTTTTAACATAGCAGTGAAAATGTGCAATATCTAATTTGCATGAGCTTCTGTTGGACTTGGTAAAGCCAGAAAAGCTTTTTGGACTTTTTAAATCCAGAGCTCCCAATGCTCTGTGTAGGTAGTTCTGGCCCTTAGAAAGGTGTTCCCTTTCTGTATTCACTTTTGGAATCCAGGTAGCTGATCTTGGAAGATGATGGACCGGACTGAGGAGGAGGTGCCCCTAGTCAACCTTGGAATTGAAAACATACCATGTATGGGAGTCATGAGGCAGACAGAACAACCGAGGGTGTTGATGGGTGTTGATGGGGCTGAGGTTGAGAAGCTGTGGATAAGAAAGACAGGGTCTCGTTCTGATTAGGTTTCTCTATTACCCACTGTGGTTCAGTGACACCATCTGCTTTAAAGGGGTAAACACGCGTGCACGCACACACACACACACACACACACACACACACACACACACACAGAGGGGAAGGGGAATTATTGAAGAAAAAAATGTTTTGCACTGAGTTTCTTCTCTAAATAGGGCAGAAGAGAAGTCTACAAAGGGGGGGCAGTATTTGTAATTACAACATAGCATAAACTCAAACTGCTAAAGAAGACACATTAATAATATGCCCGACTGGATAAATGTACAAGAGCACTTTGCCATATGTAATTTTTTTTGCCTTTAAAACAGTGCCAAGGGGGCACTGCTCATCTACATGACAAGCTGTTTCCAATGATCATCTTCTCCTGCACATCATTTGCCTCGCCCAAAGCATTGTTTGGATTTTCACTTCTTTCAGTTACAAGTGTTTAAATTCAAACATGCCATACTAATTCTGAACACTGAAGATTTGCTATATTAAAAAAATATGGATGACTAAGGTCTGAGAGCAAACATATGTGTTTGATGCAGCAAATCATAATAAAACTGGTAGGTGGGCTCTTGAGAATGTAGACCCACACTGGAACGGAAACTCTACAGTTCTTAAAAACTTATTATAAGCCAGGCACTCTCCCATTTACTATTTCATTTAATAGTCACTACTTGCCAGTAAGAGAAGAATTTAATTTTCCATTTTGCAGGTGAAGAAATGGAAAGGCAGTGAGTTACGATAACAGAGCTAGTAAATGGCAATGATGGAATTCAAATCCTAATGTGTGCAGCTGAAAGGCAAATTATCTCTACAATAGCAGTCTGCAAGCATGAGGTAATTTGCTTAGGCAATTCTTAGCCTGGGTAGGAACCAAGGCACTGAAGTGTGCATGCACGTGCGTGTGTGTGTGTGTGTGTATAAGAAAGGGAAATAGAGACAAAGAGACAAAGAGGTTGAGTGTGAAGGGAGGAAGCAGGTGCAGTAAGAAAGCAAAAGATAAAGAATGGGATGAGCCTATCAATGCTTTTTCTCTTCCTAAGAAGATGGAGAGGAAAAGAGGGAGAACCCATTAACTGCCACCGAGAAAAGCATACTGTACATACACTTACTTGAGAATGATCAAAAAAGGAGGTTTTTGTTTTTAGATAAAATATGAAAAATTGGGTCACATTAGAAACCTATGTTTGATAGGTTTGTCAATAATTTGATAAATTATTACTTTCAATCTTTTGGAAACAAAAAGCATGGACTGCAAGAACTAAGGATATTCAGCTTAGAGAAGAAGACCCAGAGATGGGGCATGTTATCTGTCGTCTCATCCTGGAAGAACCTTCCTATGGAAGAATATCAGACAAATCATGAATAGTTTAAGGGAAGAAGGGAAAAAACTTGCAAAATGAGCAAACTGCAAGAAGACAAGCCACAACTTGGTACTAAGAACTCCTTCTAGAAAAATGTGATAAGCCGACTTAAGAGATAATGAGTTCCTTAACATTGGAGGTATTCACATAAGGGCTGAATGAGCTCAGGTAATAAATTTGCTTAAAGGGGATTCATGCATAAGGAATTGAACAAGATGATATCCAAGATCTCTTCCAACTCTCTGATTCTTATTAAGAAAATTCCATGATCTGATGCATTCTGTGGCTCACAGTGTGGTCCTGAGAATATCATCTTGGATATTACCTTGGACCATTCGGAAGTAACATATCCTGGAAGTTCAGAGCAGCAGAGAAATGTTCCCACATGTTGGCAGCCCCGGGCACTGGAGGAGTCAGATGGCTTTAAGTCCCATCCACATTGTTTGGCTGCCCTGTACCTCTGCTTCCTGTTTCCTCACCTACTAAGTAAGGGTAATACATACTCAGATCAAAGACATCTCCATGGCTTAATTAGATACAATCTGTAAAACCCCTTGGCTAAGGTACCATATCATTATCTGTTAGTACAGTTTATAAAAACACAAGAACCATAAAACTTGTGAGGTTGAGGACTGAAGGGATAAACTCCCAATCAACTGAATCTAAGGTTTCGTGTGCTTAAAAAAATACTAAACTTGAAAGTCCCAGGGAGGATTTTAACTTTTCAGTTTTCTTACAAACTCAATTAGCTTGCTCAGAGAGATAGGACATAACTAATAACCAGATAAGGCTGGCCCAAATCTTAGAACAATTCTAACGAGTATGAAGATAAGAGTTCACTCTTTCAAGGGCCAAGTACCAAACCCCATTATGTACAAATACAATGAAAAAAGCAAAAATCCCATTCTCAAATTGGGGGTGGGGTAGACTTAGGTAAGACATGCATCATGCATGCCAATAATATGTCATCACTGTCATAAGGGAAATATAAACCAGTTGCTACAGTCAATTCTTTTAATTCTTTCATTTAACAAACTTTCATAGTGCTTCCTGTGAGCCAGACACCATTCTAAGTGCTTTTCATTTCATATAATCCTCAAAACAATCTAGGAGATAGGTACTATTACTGTCCCCATTTTACAAATATGATAACTGAGGACAGCAGCACTAAGAAATTATACAGGTCTTGTGGCTTACGAGCCACTGGAAGGGCAGAGAATGAGCCCTGGCTATCGGCGTCCAGAGCCCATGTTCTCATCCTCTTTGTTACCCTGCCTCTTCTGTCCAGACAAGGGAGAGTGAGTGACTCTTAACCCTAGGGGAAATGCAGGAAATAAATCAAGTGCTTTAGTAATAAGATCCGTATGAGATTTTGGCTGGTAAAAGGCGAATAAAATGGCACAAAAGAGAGAGGGAGAGAGTAGCAAAGAAAAGTTCTGATGAGAAGAATATAAAGGAGAAGGAATGGTGGAAAATGGTGGTAGCACCGCCTGGTTGGAGACGAGGGTCCATGAAAAGAAGGAGTGGGAGATGAACTAAAAATAATTTTATGTTTGCAAAATTATAAGTGGTCTTCCCTGGTATGTTGTTGGAAGTTAGAATTTATTTTTTAAGAACTGTTGGACACTGGAAGTGACTTTCAGAAGAGGGACCGGGGTGAGGATGGAATTTAGAATATCTCTTCTGGCAGCAGTATATAAGACAAATTGCTGGTGGTAGAAATTGAAAAAGACACGCCGGTAAAGAAGTTGCGATATTCTTTTTTTTTTTTTTTTTTTTTTTTAAGATTTATTTATTTATTTTGGGGGGGGCAGAGGGAGGGAATCTCAAGCAGACTCCCTGCCGAGCACGGAGCCCAAGGCAGGGCTGGATCCCATGACCCATGAGATCATGACCTGAGCCGAAACCGAGAGTCTGACACCCGACTGAGCCACCCAGGCGCCCCAAGAAGTTGTGATACTTTTATAAGAGGGACAGAAGGCCTGAAGAACAAGTGGGTGGAAATAAGATGGAAAGTAAGATATAGCAAAAGTAGAAATGACACCACGTGAACAAATAAATACAGAGATGATGGAAAGGTTCTGCTCCATCGGAGTCTGGATGAAAGGGTGGATGTTTAGTGTCCTCGATAAAAATGGGAGAAACAAAACAAGTAGGAGAGGGTTTGGAGGAGGTGGTGAGTTCTCATGGGGACATACTGAGCTTGAAGTACCGGTGGAACATTCAGGGAAAAATGTCAGCTGGTAGCTGGAATTTGGGAGGTTGGGGCAAGGAGAGGAGGTCTAACTCCGTGGACCAACACTCTCTTACATCCCACATACTATTCAGGCCTTCAGTCCCTCTCACCTCATGAGATACCAAGGGGCGCCTTTTATTTTGAAGACAGCAGCAATGTAATATATTGCTTTCTTGGCTTATTATCACATCATGGATGAAACGAGTTCTTTTTAACCCTGCTATTTCTGAAACAAATAGACGTCCCTTCTTTAAGGGTTTTCATGGAGGGAGAACTATATAGCACTTAGATAATGGAATTAGTCAGGTGATTCTGGTTTGAACTCTTGCTTCATTATCCCTTCATTAAATTACCATTTCAAAGTCCACATCTCTTCATCTGTAAAATGGGTATGAATGCCATGAGATAACTCTGATGGTGTATATAAAGTGTCTGGCACCTAGTAGGCTCCTGATAAATGTACCTATATACAGAACATTTATTATGGGCCAGGCACTCTTAGGCAATCTTCACAACAACCCTATAGTAAAGGTATTATTAGGAGTCTCATTTCACAGATAAGGACATGGAGAGGTTAAGTAACTAGTCCAGGGTTACATTTCCTAAAATGTTATTTTAGGAGAAAATGTCAGTCTAGAATAAGTGGCCAAGATGAGTTATTTACTTTGAAAAAAAGGAATGTGAAGGGTATAGACCGTGATTTGCAGGTGATCTTTGAACCAAGAGCTAATACAGATCCCATTCTGTTGGGTGGCAAAGGCAGGCACTAATAGCTGATAGAATCTCATTTTATTCTCAAATATTACTCTACAAAAAAACTGAGATAAAATCTGTAGTAGTAGTAGTCCTTGGACTAAATAGCATTTCTTCAGAAGTATTATGAGACTTTTGTAGGAACCAGCCTGTTCGAAGTTTGATGACACTTAAATTCACACATTCAGTCTTAGCTTTAGGTAATTTGGCAAGGAAATGTTCTTCATGGCCTAAATTAAGTGTCAACATTTCTGATTCTTTTTCATCCCTTGTCCAGTAGTCTTAAGCGGGTCTAGACATGAGAAAGACCTAGGCCTCGAGCTTTGAAGAGGCTTGGCTTCCCCATCATGCTGCTCCTGGAAAATGAAGCATAGCCCACTGATACACATATTCTTAAAAAATCACAACTCTAGGCACCATTAGAACAGGAAAAGGTAAAACTCACAAGAACTGACATATATCTAAGTCCTAAGGGCATTTGCCAAATAAACTACCATTTAGACTCACATGGAAAACCATAAATTATAGTGTTGTGAACACTATATAAGGAAATGAAATATAAGTTAAAGGCCAAATAGTTATGTCCTAGAGTGGAAAAAGTATTATTGTTCCTTGCAATAACTCAGATTATTAGAATGGAAAGAATTTTAAAAACCAAGTTTAGTTTTCAACATGTGCTCTCTTTATACTCACATAATTAGCTCAGTTTGGAGAAAGCAGAGCAGAAACTCATTTTCTGATTTCACTTAGTGCCATATTTTGGGTGTCCCTTTCTTACAGTGATAGCAACTACAAAAGTTATGTTATATGAACATATTTTGCCTTTTAAAATGTGAAGAAAATATTTATAGCAAATGATATATTAGTCACCCCAATGATAGATTACTCATCCATATTTTTTATTCTATTTTGAAAGTGCCTTGACTGATTCAGTTTATTTTTCTTTCACTACTTTTTTTTTAAAGAAAAAAAATATTTTTGGAATTACATAACTCACATTTTTTCTAAAGAAAATAAAAATAATCCCTAAGTCAATTAACCTCCCTAGACCTTAGTTCTAACTATGAAATCTAATTATAAAAGGAAAGGAACTGGATTAAATCTTCTCTAACCCCCTTCTAGCTCTATGACTTTATTAACCCCTGACCTTTGGAAATAACCGAAGTGCCCAACAGCAGGAGAATGGTCATAGTCCATCCTTATGATAAAACGCATTCAGCCTGGAATAGAAATTTTATGACATGACATGAATAGGGTAAAGCATAGAACAGTCTATAATTATTTCCACACAATTATAATGATCTGTGTCTGTGTGTGTGTATATCCACACACTGCCCTATAGTCACACTAATAAAAAAAGAACACTTTTTAAAGAAAATGTTACAAGGCGCCTGGGTGGCTCAGTCGTTAAGCGTCTGCCTTTGGCTCAGGTCCTGATCCCAGGGTCCTGGGATTGAGCCCCACGTGGGGCTCCTTGCTCAGCGGGAAGTCTGCTTCTCCCTCTCCCACTCCCCCTGCTTGTGTTCCCTCTCTCGCTGTCTCTCTCTCTGTCAAATAAATAAATAAAAATCTTTAAAGAAAAAGTTACAAAATTATTCCAGTTGTTAGGGAAATAATAAAATTTTAATTTGTCTTTCTATTTTAAAAACTCTACTAATTGTCCATATTGACCTTATATGGTGATATTAGTAGACAAAATTATTTTGAAAAATCTATGTCTTTGTAATCTTTCATTCAAGCTGATTTTTTTCAACATGGACATGTATGCTATTAAAATATTAGCGATAAATATAGGATAATTAACTGAATGTAGGACAGCTAATTGAATGCTGGATTAAGATAAATCAATCACTACTGGAATCAACAAATAATGTACAATTTAATATCTGTAAAGTCATACCTCTGTTTTCCAGGAAAATTGAAATAGAAATAATTCTTTCAGGAACTGAAATAATGTCTCCTCCCTCAGGTTGCTCAAACTTTCCCTACCCTAAACAACAAACACTATCTAACAATGTTACCAGAAGAGTCTGTCAGCCATCACTTTCTTCCACAAGCAGCATTATTTGAATAAATCTAAGTTATTTCATTGAAACCTTTAATTAATCACATGTAGGGATTTTTACCACATTAATTCAAGGGTCGGGAATAGATGGTTATAAATACCTAAAGAAATTTATATTATTTTCAACCAAAGTAGCCATGCCAACACCTCCTCAGAAAGAAGACTAAAATTAAAGTTATGTCAACAAGGGACAAGCTAGTCCTATCTTGGTACTAAAATGCAATAATTAATCTATTTTAATGGATCATTTCAATCATTCATGAAATTTGGAATGGCACAGAGCACAGCCCCAAATTCCAGACTTGTCGGCATTCATTAAACATTCCTGAACTCTGTGATTTGAGCACCTACAACACTGATCATGTCAAGAACTGGATGTCTCAATGAGGGAGATGTTTGTAAACATCTAAATCTAAATCTAGGGAGCAAGAAATAGTTTAACAGCAAGCAAATCCTACATCAATAATTTTATTTACTTCACTGAATCTAGTCTCTAATTTGACTCAGACTAATAATAATATTTTACAAACATTCAAACCTCCAATAAAAAGGTACCTGTAATGATAAAGCAGGAGAAGAGACTAAACAATTATTACAGATTATTTCAACTCTTTCTTTTTTTTTTTAAATCTCACATGAATGACCTTTTTTTTTTTTTAAAGATTTTATTTATTCATTTGACAGAGAGAGACAGCGAGAGAGGGAACACAAGCAGGGGGAGTGGGAGAGGGAGAAGCAGGCTTCCTGCTGAGCAAGGAGCCGGATGTGGGACTCGATCCCAGGACCCTGAGATCATGACCTGAGCCGAAGGCAGACGCTTAACAACTGAGCCACCCAGGCGCCGGTTTAAGAAAAAATGGTCTTGCAGTAGATGATGCCCTGTGAGGTAACTGGAGACTCTAAATCTAATCCTGGTTTTACCTATAATGTTTTTGGAATAATCCTGTTTTTACTCTCTGATCCCGTGCAACTGGATGCCAGTTTTCCCATATGTGAACCACGGGCATTGGTATTTTGGTACATACACTTTTAAGATTTTTCACTTTAAATGTATTATAAGTGCATCTCATAAAAATCCAAAAAGAAAGAATAGGTTAAAAGCTGTTTTCTCCTCAGAGAGAGACCAGAAAAAGAAAAACATTCTCAAGGTATCTAGGGGCTGGGGAAGTCAGACCTTACTTACAAGTGCATCATAAAGCACTAAAGGGATTCTTTGTTAAAAGGATGCCTTTTGTGAGACAATAAAAGTTAAGAAATGGTAGGAGGTTGCTTTTCATTATCTTCTATGAAATAAAACATAATGGTCCTAGTGTAACTTATCAGAACAAATTTTAAAATACCACGTTACTGAGTGAAGGGTAAGTTTACAGTTATAGAATAGCTGTATAAGGCCTTAGGATAAAAACCACTTTCTCCATCCTTTCACCAATCTCTCCCTGATTTTTCTCCTTCTATCATATATCAAATAACCATGATGACGTAGATGTTGAGAATATAGAGAGAAAAGACACATTGTGGCTTTCAAATTGCTTACGAGTGTGTGTGTGTATGTGTGTGAGTGTGTGTGTGTGTGTGTGTGTGAGCACACACACGTGAGTGTACAGGGGGTTGATAGAAGAGCAGGCAAGTAAGCAGATAATTACACACAAGTTGAAAGAAGTTGGATTCCCAAAAGCCATTATGCAAAGGTGATTTACAGCTGAAGATCTTAAAACTAAGTGGAGAGAAGCAGTGTCAGAAAGTTTAAGTCATCTTTTTAAAATATATTTATGTTTACTAAACCACACAACTAAGGACAAAACACTAGCAAAATACTAAATCAGTGACTTCATCTCATATTAATAATAATTTGTAATTAGCAATAATTAGCAAAACATTTGTGGAAGAGAACATCCAAAGTAAGACGCACGGTGCGGTCTTCCAACTGGTTAGTGCTTCTCTGTTTTTTTGTTTTTGTTTTTGAGAGAGAGAGAGAGAGAGAGAGAGAGTGAGAGCCCATTTCCGGGGGCAGGGGGCAGAGGGAGAGGAAAAGAGAGAATCTTAAGCAGGCTCCAGGACCAGCATGGAGCCCAAGGCAGGGCTCGATCTCAGGACCCTGAGATCATGATCTGAGCCAAAATCAAGACTCGGCGCTTTACCAGCAAAGCCACCCAGGCGCCTCACTTCTCTGGTTTATTGACCAGGAATTAACTTCTTCAGTCTCTTAGATCTCAGATCCTAGGGTCTATTGAGCTCTCAGAGATACAAAATAGCATGCATGCTTGCAAAGGTTTTTGGTTACCTGTATATAACCTAATTGGAATAACAACTTTTTTTTTTTTCCCCTCAAACCTCTGGCCCACTCTTTGGATTCCATGGCATTATCTCTTCCCATGTAGAGTTCATTACAAAGCCCCTGTGCTTTATACCTTTTCTTCAAGGATACCACTTGAGTGCAATTTTGGAGCCTGTTTTTGCTTCCTGTATTTTTCTTGGTCTTGTCCAATAAGCCCTCTTGAAAAATCTAACCATCTGCCATTGACTTTACTTCTCTTTTCTATATCCAAACACGTTTCCTCTTTTTTTAATTTATTCTCAAAAAGAAAATTAGATTCAAAAGTCTAATGGTTGCCCAAAATTAAACAGAAGTAAAATTCACATGTTACCAGGATTTTCTATTAGGCAACTCAAGATGGGAGAGGCATCACGTGACAGTTTTGACAAGGGAGATGACTCATAAAATACAAAGAAACCCAAAGTGCTATCGAGACTCTGAGACTTTAAGGGCAACTGACCTAGCGAGAGAAGAGCAAGCAAGGTTTTCTGGCAGGTGGTATCTGGACTAGATTCTAAGATGGAAAACAACCAGAGGAAAAGGGACAATCCTGGGTAATAATGTGTAAGGGGACTGAGATGTAGGAGAATAAAAAAGATCAATGATCCAATAAGGAGGTTCAAAACAGTACAAAGTGGCAAAAGAAGAGGTTGGAAGACCAGAGGATCAGGCACCAAAGAATAAAACAACAAAAACATTAAACTAAGAGTCTATGAAGCTAAAAATCATAAGCAGGGGAATTATTTAAAGTGGTGATGTACAACTGAACTTTCTGCCATGATCCAGTATTGAAAGTATGTGAACTGGTGCTGTCCAACAGTGCTTTCTGGGCTGTCGAATATGGTAAACCACTGGACAGATGTGGCTATGGAACACTTGAAATAACGCAACTGAGGAGTTCAATTTTAAATTTTATTTAATTTTAACTCATGGCATTTACATTCAAATTTAATAGCCACTTGAAGTTAATTTTGGACAGCATACATCTTTGGACAAATGCTTTATTTTTACTTTGAATGGTTTTCTAGCAACAATAATTAAGTTCATTTAGTAAACAAGTTTTCTGGAGTATTATAATGAGTTTTTTAATTTGTTTTTTCCTTTCTAGTAGAACTAGCATCTTTAAAGTTTCTACTTTTTTTTAAGATTTTATTTATTTATTTGACAGAGAGAGACAGCGAGAGAGAGAGAACACAAGCAGGGGGAGTGGGAGAGGGAGAAGCAGGCTTCCCACGGAGCAGGGAGCCCGATGCGGGGCTCGATCCCAGGACCCTGGGATCATGACCTGAGCCGAAGGCAGACGCTTAACGACTGAGCCACCCAGGCGCCCCTAAAGTTTCTACTTTTTAATCACCCATTTAAGCAATTCTACTTACCACAAAGAGTTAACAGGAAATTTGTTATTAATTAAAAAGTGAAAAAAGAAAAACAGTAAATAGAAAGGACAAAAAGAAGTTATTCCTTCACAGTTCACCCAGATCTCAGCTACTAAGAGAACTTTTTCTCCCCCAATCTAAGACACCTCAGTCACTCAATTTATTGCACTGCAATGATTTTCTAGGGCAAACCAACACTCCCATTATGAAACCAGTATCCACACCCAAAAGAACCAGTTTGTTCTTTCTCAAACCACCCATGTTGTCTTCTTCTGGATAGGTATAGCCTGACGTAAACTGTCACTGAGAATAACATTAGTCACGTATTAGTAATTTCCATACATTATGATGGCCGATTTCTCTCATCTATTTTATGTATCTCTAACTTCATTAAAATTATAATTCCAGAATTCATTGAGGAAACTAGGCACAAACTAAACACACACGCTGAAATATCACACTTGTACTCACGAGTAAAAACAGGCCACTATACAAACCCTGAGATATAATTTCCAAAAAGAAGAATTAGATGCTGAGTTGAGAAAACCTGGTCTACTTATGTGTATATCCAAGTATTTGTTTTTTTTATAAGGGTAGTTGAAATCATAGAATATCAATCTAGAAATGGGTCTTATTTGCTCATTGAGGCTACAGTTACTGGGAAAGCAGATTAAGGAGGATCTAAGGCCTGGATATACTCGTCACAGAGATGGGAGGGTTTCAGGTACTTAAACAGAGGTTCCATTGAATGGTTAAATGTAATAATCCAAGATCTACCAAACATCCAGTGCAATCTTGTAGACATGAGAAGTAGGGTCCAGAAGCCCCAGGCAGTGAACATAAAAGAAATTTGGCAATGAATTTCAGTTATGTGACTGTCCTGCAAGGCAGAAATAAAGGACCCCGGAGGCAAGAGAGTCCAGGGAGTATCATCAGAGTGCTAGAGTAGAAACCAAGTCACAGGAATCAGATTAGAAAGCCAGATATGTAAGCCAGACAACAAGATCAGTCTCTGCCTGGAGGACAGGATGATGTAATATTATGAAACAGAGTGATGACTTCAAGATGCTCCTCCACCTTCCAATTTAGACCAGGTTTGGTCTTAAACATTTGGGAAGGGAGAGATACTTGGGGAGTATCTGGAGGTCCCAGAGAGTTACAGAGAGAAGAAATTGCAGATGAATTAATGATAATAATAGCTAGCATCGGATGAGCACTTAGCAGGTGCCAGACACTGATCTAGGGCTTTCCACGTCTTATCTCACTTACTCATTACTTACCTCCCAGTACCTCTATCATTGTTATCATCCCCATTTTACATATGAGGAGACAAAGGCATAAGACATAAATAATTTACCCGAGATGACAGCGAATAGAGTGAAGCCATAATTTTTAAACACAAGCAGTTTGACTTTCTCGTTCTCTGAATCACTACATAGAATACTAGAAAACAAAAATGTCTTATGGAGGTAAAATGAATTTCACAAGTAGCAACAGTTTGATTTAAATTTGTTTGTCATTCCACTTTGTTCAATAATTATTTGTCAGATAACATTACCCTTAGCTATTCTAAGAACTTTACATACATTAAATCATGTAATCTTCCCAAAGGTCCTATGCGATAGGTGTAAGTATTATCACTGCTTGACGTGTGAGGAAACTAAGATATAGAAAGGTTCACTAACTTACCCAAAGCTACTCTGATGCTATACTCTTAGCCAGTATCCTCTATTGCTTTTCAGGTAGGTGGAGGGGGCAATGGATGCATGATACGCCTTTATGGGACTTTTGACATGCAGGTATAGCATGTGAGATTTGGAGCTCTACCCATATGAATTATTATTCTGATTGGAAGTAAACAAGATAGACCTTGGAGGAAATTTGTGATTCAAAA
This sequence comes from Eumetopias jubatus, assembly GCF_037043125.1. NCBI lineage: Eukaryota > Metazoa > Chordata > Mammalia > Carnivora > Otariidae > Eumetopias > Eumetopias jubatus. The sequence continues at coordinate 27,735,049 of NW_028274809.1, forward strand.
TATCTTTCAGCATTCCCAAACTCCCACTTGCTTCATTATTCAAATTTAGTCACCCATCCATTTAGCCAATATCAACCATTTCTCTCAATGGGCAGTGTGATCCCTGAGTTGTGAGTGAGTTCTAGTTACTGAATGATTTTGCAAGGACTATATTTTGGTTGCCATTACTCTCTACCTCTGTTTCCCTATTTCCTTTGCTTCGATATTATTTCTACCTCTTTTAGAAAGTTTCAATCAAGAGGCGCCTGGGTGGCTCAGTCGGTTAAGCAACTGGCTCTTGATTTCAGCTCAGGTCATGATCTCAGGGTCATGAGATCAAGCCCAGTGTCAAGCTCCATGCTGGGTGTGGAGTCTGCTTAAGAGTCTCTCTCTCTCTTCCTATCCTTCTGCCCCTTCCCCTACCTCTCTCTCTTTCCCCCTCTAAAAAAAAAAAAAAAAAAAAGATGTTTCAATCAACAGAGGGTATAGTTGGAATGCATCCTTTCAAGTAATAGAGGTATAACTATACAGTCTTCGAATTGTTTGGGGGAGGTAATTTTCCCCTGGAAACTTTGTGTTACTTTCTCTGGATAATTTATATTCTTCCACGACTCCCAACAGAGAGATGAAGACTTTGCTAACAGGTGGTTTCTCACTGGGGAACCTCCTGTTCTTGGGAGTCAAGCCAAGCCCTTTATAATGATTCTACTTTATTAAATGGTATTGCTGGCATTTTAACAGCAGGGACTTCTGTCAGAGAGGAAAAACTGTACCTGTTTATTTGTATTATTATCCTAATGCTTAGGACACACTGATAATCAATAGCAGTCACACGGTGTGACCTTTTTAAATTTAACAATAAGACACATTTGCCGGTCCCAACAAAATCAAGAAAAAGCATGCCAGAAAGATGACTTCTTTTGTAGCTGCTATTCATTTGAATGGTTGAGACGGACACTGGCATACTGTGGAACATGGCTCATAACTTATTTTGGACCATCCTAACTCAAGAAGGAAGGGCAAGCGTGGCAATGAAACTCAGGTCTCTAGAGGACACATCCTGGCCTATCCTCTATCCCTACATCCATTCTTCATCCTCAGAACGCTTCTCAGGCATCTTGTCATTTTCAAAGAACTTTCATATGCTACATTGAGTTTGGTCTTCTTAACAATCCTATGATGTATACTGAGTGGATATTCTTGTCCTTCTTAATGGATGAGGAATTTAATGCTTGGAGAGAATAAGTTAAATGCTTGAGTCACAGAATTCGTAAGTAGGAAAGTGGGAGTTGAAGCACTCATATTTTGATCCTGAATTCAGCACTCTTTTCAGTATGCCCTAGTAGCCCACTCATGCAAAAAATCGAAACTGAAAGAATTTTTGTAGGCCTCATTACTTTGTTGTATTACATCATTCTTGCTTCCAAAATTGGGTGATGATATAGGGGCTCTCTAGTGCACATATGCAGTCTTTTCCTAGCTGTTGGTTCACAGCTCGCTAGCTGAGATATTGAGGTTAACAGGTGCCTCTCGAGACTAGCTAGGGGGTAATTTCAAAAGATCTTACAAGACCCAGTGAAGTGCAAAACAGATGTGGCAGTACCCATGTGAAAGCCATTCTGGGCAGCTGCTATAAACCCCATTTATCCTTTCCAAGATTCATTCTCTTTGAGACTCAGTGTCTTAATCTGTAAAACCAATAAAGTAAGAACCACCACTTCAAAACAGGTTGTAATGATTCAACGAAGTAATGCGTGTGTGAAATACACTTTTATATGACAAAGTGCTAAATAAATATTGTGATTAAGATGGTCACCTACCGATAGAGATAGGGTTCTTGTTAAAATGATCCATCTGCTTTCTTCTTTGATCCATGTAGGGTGTGTATGAATGTTGGGGGGGCTACCAATTTTCTTTTGAAATTTCTACAATGTGACCATTTTTCCACTCCAAACATTAATTTCCTTTAGTAAAACAAAGTCCCTCACAATCGTGCCATTCTTCAATTTTTTGAGCATGAGATTATAACTCCTAGGCTACACTGGAAGGTCTTATACACTCTCAATTCCTTCGGTCAAAGTGGGAAAATCTACCATTGAGCATCTCACATGAGCCCTACCGCTTAGAAGAGGCCAGCTAAAAAGTACTCAGAGGCATGAGATTGACCTGCTATCTGGGAGTTTGAGTGATGGTTGTTTCTTACTGCTGCCTTAGATTAAAGAGGCACTGGTTTTAACCTTGATGCTAAGGAGCTGACAACAAACGAGGGTAAACTAACCTAATAAGATCATTATGAGAATTAAGTGAAATGGTATAGGTTTAGTGCTTAATAATATACAAGGCACTTAGGAAACCCAAGTACCTATTCACAGGAATGCTGTAATAGTAGTAGCAGTTGGAGTGGTAGTACTCACAAGGATCATGTAGATCAGTCAAGTTCAGAGCCAGGTGAATGATTAAGCAGTAAGACTAAGAACCCAGTTATTCCGAATCACAACTGAGCCATCCATTCTTCAGGCTCTGGATTTCTAAGTGGATCTTCTAAACATTACCAGAAGTTTTCTTTAAACTATTTATATGTCAGGGTCATCCAGCCCTAAGTATATTAGGGATATGAAGCAGGATTTTTATTTTGCTCTATATCTTATAGAAGTATATAGCACTGATAATTTTTGCACTATGCCAAGAAATCTTCCTAAAGATGCATCTATATTTCAATCATTTGGAAATCATGATAAGGAATAGTGAATATGGAACAAGAGTAAACAAATTTGCCCTTCCTTTGGTTACCGTAAGTACAGACCTGCATTGACATCACTGAGCAAAGAGCTTGAGCAATTTCAAAGACAACTTAACCCATTATACTTTAATGTACCTTTAAAATGCTATAGTTGATAAGGACGAAGTGCCAGAGATAATGTAGAATAATTTCATAAAAGTAAAAATATTACCTAAGTAACCTAATCTAAACATTCCTTTCAATCACAAAAATATAGAAATCTATTAAGGAAATTATATCAAGAAATGAAGGATGAACACATAAATATCCTGAACTCAAAACCATATGAAAGAAAACAAACATAATTTTATAGGAGAAAGCTGATTCTAATTTTTAAGATTATGAAATAAAATTGTGACTTTACTACTAATTACCTGTGTGACCTCGACAAATTATTTAGTATCTCCTTCACCTCAGTTTCCTCACTTATAAGATTAATAATAGTACCTATTAAGGAGGTTCTTCTACACACACACACACACATACACACGTGCACACACACACACATGCACGCACACACGCGAAGAGTACAGGGCACATACATAAATATTACCTATGATCACATATTTACATATTATATGCTACTACATATTACATCTTCCATACTTTAAAACAGACTTTTACTTGCCACATATGGAATTTATTAAGCTATCCAGCTCTCACTGAACATATTAATGATTTCCTAACATACTACTTTTTGATGAACACAATCCTGCCTCAAACCATGAAGGAGAATGAATATAGAATTCCTTTATTCTGATGTTAGGATTGACCTTTTTCACTTACTAGTGGCTGAGCTAATGGCATTAAACTTGCCCTCCATTTTTTGATGACAGTAGAACGGTGATTATATGTAGTCTATACGTCTGCGTATTGCTACTAAAGCCCACAAGATAATTACTCATGAACAACACTGCTTTCCATGATATGACACTCCATCTAAGTAAACACAGAACAAGGGAGTCTTTGGTTGGGAAAAAAAATTTATTGATATAAAAAAGAAATCTAAATAAGAAATTTGGTTTACTAAGAGAATGTATGGAATCTTTATCTGAAAGACTTTCAGTGTAAGATGGGCACATAAATGTTTGGGATGATTTGGGTTATTCTTTTGGAAAACAAATACAATCAGTAACAGTCATAGGTTTTTATATGTAGTCCTAACCCTCTGCTAGCCCATCTTAAATTGTTATGTTGCATAACATGTTGCTTATTAAAACTGTACATTCTAATCTTAAAATATTTTTATATTAAGTGATCACAGTCTGACATTTTATTTCTTAGGGGGATAGAGTTTTTTAATATATGAAATCTGACTAATATAGGATTGAATGTGCCAAGCAAAGTGCCAAATTATTACTACCATGGCCAGCTTGTCATTAATTTCTTAAACAAAAGCATAAGTACAAGATGGATAATGGCTGATTATGCATCATTAAAACAGAGAAACTTGCGGGGGTTCAGATAATTCACTAAAGAAACAAAAACATCTCTATAATTATATTGCCATTCTTAGACGTAATAACAGAGTATAAAACACAAAGGCCATAAGGCACACTTCCACTGTCTGAAACATGTTTTTACATAAGCTACAGAATTCATTTTTTGGCTCTTCTATATTCGAAATATAGATGAGCAGAAGAAAACATTGAAAGGAACAAAGAAAACAACAAAAATATGAGGAATAAGAATATGAGGGAAAAATTAAAGATCGGGGCTAAATATTCTCAAGATCTTTTATAGTGGAGAGGAAAAAAATGGATAGACGTAAATTATTATTTGTATACATGAAAAAGATCAATAGTATTTGCAAAGAGAATGGTGACCAACCAAGTGTATCTCCTTTGATTACAAAACAAAAGAATGCTTAAGGCTGCAGCAAAGGGTTTAGGTAGGATATTAAAAGCACTCCCCCCTGCCTCCCTCCACGTTTCAACTTACATAGAAAATCTTGGTTGGTACCAAGGTGTGTCTGCAGGCTAACTGAAGGGAAGGAGGAACATCATGACAAATGAGACTGTGTACTACAGGCACCAAACAAATTGCTATCAAGAATACTAAAATTTGGATCAATTCTTTAATATGGTTTTATTCTAATCCAACTGATGATGTTTCATTATAAAGATGTACTTTATCAGAAATGTCATTATCAGAGGCAGAAAGAAAATGGGTGCCCAAGGATATGTCTCAGGATATCATAAAGGGTTACTAAAATACTATGATTTTTTTCTAGGTATGTGAGAAAATTCAAAATCTATAAGAAGGTCCTCAGACTAAAGGAAGGAAACTGATCTTTTCTCAAAAAAGGAGAGGAGAGTTCCTGATAGAACACCTTTCTTGAAAGAAGGATGTGCCATGAGATTAGATGAAAGTGGGTTTTATCTACTTGAAGAACCTGGGGAAACTAAATAGCTCCTAGAAATAGGTCTTTAGTATTTGCATATAGATCAACCCTCCCCCTACTCTGTTTGCTTCTAGAGATCACAGGTCCACCCCTAGAGGAGAGAGATACCTAGACTGCCACTTCATACTCTTTCCTATTCCTAACCTCAAAGAAATGATCAAGTTTACTCTCAAGCCTATAGACCTATTTTGATTTCAAAATGTTCTTTTGCGTCCTCAAGTACTTCCACATGAACTCAGAGCTGCATTCCATTAACAATCGATATGGTTTTTCTATATAAAATGAGAGAGAGAAGATTGAAAAGGTGATGCTAGGCTGAGTGAGGTACACTTCTCTAAAATTCTGTTCTAAAATAGTGTGTGGTCAAGTAACAAGTGTAACTGCTGACTGATATCAGGTTCTTTTTGAGAGTAGAGAAAGGATTCGATTGCAAGAAAAAAAGCTGGTACCAAAAGATAAAGTCCTTACTGAGCCCCAAAAAATAGAGTTAGAATTGCAAAAGATTCTCAGGAAAAAAAAAAAAAAAGATGCTGCAGGCAGAGCTATTCTTAGCCTTCTACAGCTGTGCCTACATACACCCAGCAGCAAGTTTGCTGAAGATCTGTGTTAAACACTCCATCCTTGCTTAGCATGTGTATTCGTCACAGTCCAATTAGAAAAGTGGGGCTCTGATGAGGGGATCCTTTACAGAGATGTGGATAAAGTTAAGGAAATCAACCAGGGATGTTGCAGCAACCAGGACCTAGAAAAGCAGGAAGCTGTTACCATCTCTGGTGCTTGGGAGCAAGCAGAGGGAACAGTATAACCACACTCCACAAAACCTAGAGCCATCAAAGGGGGCCTGCCCTATCTACCAGAGAGATACAAGTCTCTTGGGAATTATAGCAGCAATTGCGAAGTGGGAGAGAGCTTTCTTCTTCTCCCACCTGCAGATTGCCTATCTTGCTTCCCATTGGCTGAATCCCACAGGAAGCCAGAGATAACAGGAACTTGGGTGGGGCAGCTCCTGAGATTCACACTCACTCCCCTCACCAGGGCTGAGATGGGCAGACAGTGAGAATGAAGAGTAAGTGAAGAATCTTTTACAAATTTTGTTTTGCCTTTAAGATGGCCCCACTTCATTTTAAAGAAGCTTCAGTATCAAGGGCATATATTATGGCAGTATCCGTGAACAAGTAACTCAAATGTTTAGATTCAAATTATGTGGATTTGGATTATATCCCTCAGGTTACCAGTCCAATGGATACTGTATTACATACTCAGCAAAAGAAATAAAAGATAAAACTCAGACTTGCTAATAGTTTTGAAAAAAAGAAAACTCACAAAAGAACTTTGAAATTCTAATAATTATACCTATTATATAGTAGCCTATAGTTTGCAACACAATTCAAAAAATTTTTATATGCTCTGCCATACTGTCCACCTCAATAAACTACATTGAGGTGATTTGTATTAGATTTTGACTCTTAAAATTATTTTAAATGAATTAAAAAAATCATAGAGCAATAGCTCTATGGCTAATTAGCTGTAGCCCTTAATTAAATAGGGCATTCGCTATTTACAAGATGCTTTTGGGTGATATGTGGGATACTGCAGCGTAAGACATAATCATCTTCATTACAGATGTTCTGAGGAACATATGAATATACTTGAGCAAAGGCAAATAACGAAAAGTTTTAGATATTCAAGTACTAAGTGATATAGTAAAAATATGTGGTCTCTATTGTAGCATAGGAAGTAAATGTTAGAAATTCCATTTATAATTTTTTTCCTAAGGGGGAAAATGAAACTAAATGTCACTAATGTTTAATATGGAAATTGAGGCTGGAGCTTTCACTCTGTCTAGATGTCAAATGCCACACGTTCCCACAACTAAATGAGATATCCGTCATCAGCAGATGACGGCATGGTCCCTAATGAAAGGAGTAAGAGAAGTTCCACTTGTTCATTTTTCTTGGCTTATGACAAAGAATAGCAACATATCTTTTTAGATAAAGACAATGGAAGTCTACACAAATCTGACAAGAAGTCAGTCAAATAAATTGGAAATCAAGATTATTTATAATACAGACATATCTGATATAATTAATGATGAAACTCACTTAAATTATATTTTTCTTGAAATGTTAATAAAGCCACTTTGATTTGCAAGGGAAAAATGATATTTTATTCCATGCTTAACTCACCCTTTTTATTTTCTATTTTTATATTTATAATTATGTAACATAGTTCTAATCTATAGAACTTTTTAAGATATAGTAAACAAATTAATATGTATTAGGCAGTATGTTCATAGGAAAAATCAAAGGATTTTGAGATCACTGGTAGAGACTGTGAAGAGGTGGGACTTGGAATGAAAACATAGGACTTGGTTATATAGAGAGAAGAGGGAAGGACATTTTCTGAGCATCTGGTTTTCTTCATCAGTCCTTCTCAAAAGTATTTTTGTACTTCTGGAATAAAGAGCATGACCACTTTTCCTTCCTAAATGTTTGTGCCTGTTGGGCCTGAAATAATTTTCTGACCCTACTGTTCCTTCTTTCATTAAAAAAAAAAAATATATATATATATATATATATGCTAAGTGCCTACTATGATCCAGCCAATGTACTAGGTGATACAGTAGTAAATAAGACTCATGGAATTTATAGTCCATTGATTGGGGTTCCAGTTGTCTCTTTAAGCCAAGGTGCTGAACTTGGGTAACTCTGTATCTAATCCCCAAAACAAAATCAGATACTAAATCAGAGTAGACCTTGGAAATAGGTTTAAGACTTATTCTAGTTAGTTGTGGGACTCTAATAACGACATTATGAAAGTGGGCTTTGGTGCCCCCACATCTCTGTAGTTCAAAAACTACATACCAATGGTATGTAGTGGCTACCACATTTTTCAGAAAGGCCAGTGTAATGGACTGAATGGTGGTCCCAAAAGATAAATCCACTCCCTAATCCTTGGAACCTGTGGATGTTACCATATTTTAAAAAAAGGATTTTTGAAGATGTAAGTTAGAGATCTTGAGATAAAGAGATCATCATGTATGATCCAGATGGACCCTAAATCCAATGACAAGTATCCTTCTAAGAGACACACCTGGGAGATTTGAGAAACAAAAGAGAAGGCTTTGTAAAATGGAGGCAAAGACTGAAGTGATGTAGCCCAAGGCAAGGAACACCAACAGCCAATAGAAGCTGAACAGAGGCATGGAAGAGAATCTCCCCTAGAGCTTACGGATTTTGATTTAATAATTCTAGCCTCCAGAATGGTGAGAAAATAAATTTCTGTTGCACCAAGTCTGCAGTGATTTGTTACAGCAACCACAATAAATTAATAGAACCAGTTAAGATTCTGGAGTATGTGATCCAGAGATGTTGTTCTATTAATCCTTGGGAAATAGTAAATGTAGGCATTAGTAAGAATTCTTGTTTGGAAGGCATGCAAAAGGATGGTTTGCACTCTCCAAGCTAGGGTACGGAATATCGTCCACTATATTCTGAGTGATCAAGACATAGCTGGTACTCTTGTTTCTTATTTGGAAGCACTGACAGTACAAGTCTCTCAAACTTAAGAGGATCAGTAACAACTCTCTTAAGAGTTGTTAAGTGATGGTTGGGAGTTAGCAAAATCACTAAGGATAGTATAAAGAGTCACATAGTATCAAGAGTCACATGGCTGTCCTCTCCAACAGCAATTGAGAGTGTCCCTTGAGACTCTCTAGACTAAATGGTATTGCTTCTTTTGTTAACCACTCGAATTCTTAGCAAGAATTTCTTCAAATAAGAGAGTTACTAAGATGCTAGCAAAGGAGATTTCTGGAGCTTGAGGTTATATACCATGCTATATTTTAACTGTAGTAAAGCTGAAAAGTTGGAATGTTGAACTCGAAGAGACCTACATGACACAGACAGTTTACAGGGACATGGTTACCAAATTATATTGGTGGGCTAGTATTTTGTAGTTCTACAGATAAGGCCACTTGCCTTACGATCAAACTTGAAGGCTTGTGAGCTACTCAAAAGCCACATTTGAATGTCACTTGGAGCTGGATACAAGGGATGTCTTCATCTAGGCACTGAGAAAGGTCAGAGTCTCGGGGTGCCTGGGTGGCTTAGTCGTTAAGCATCTGCCTTCGGCTCAGGTCATGCTCCTAGGGTCCTGGGATCGAGCCCCGCATCAGGCTCCCTGCTCAGCGGGAGGCCTGCTTCTCCCTCTCCCACTCCCCCTGCTTGTGTTCCCTCTCTCGCTGTGTCTCTCTCTGTCAAATAAATAAATAAAATCTTTAAAAAAAAAAAAAAAGGTCAGAGTCTCAGGTCCATGTAGAAGCCAGGCAGCTACTCTGGTGTCCCACTGCATTCCTCCAGTTATTTACCTAAACATTCGTTCCACAAAGGGAAAGCCAGATGTTACCAGTGGTGAGCTGGAACTTTGCCATAGAAAAGCACTGTTGGCCTTAGAGGACCTAACTAATTTTAAAATACCTAGAGTATCTCTATAGGTAGGATCTGGGTAATTACCTGCTATCCAAGTGACACTGTCAAACCTTTTAAGTCTTTGAAAATGAATATAGCTCTTTGTATTTGAACTTGGCGTGGACTAATTAAAATCTCAGTAGAAGGCCACGGGCTTCAAAATCTGCAGAATTTACAAAGAGAGTAGCAGGAAGGTTTGAGGTGGCAGACTGGCTCACTCCATGATTGGCTCCACAGAGAAAAAAAACAATTCCCATGATCTGAGAACACCAAGTCTTTACTCAAAATGGGGTGAAGAGATAAAACAGTTGGAACCGCCCATTTTAATAAATGATTTTAGATGCTTTTGTTGTGACTATAAAATTCTTTCCCTTGGTTAGTTCATGTTTAGGTAGTTCTACATCAAGAACTTTCTACCACAGTAAAATTAAAATGTTTCATTTTTATTCATTAAATATCCAACATTTCCAAAATAATTTAATGTAGCATCTCTATTTTTTAAAAAACCGAGATGGGTGGTCGTTCCAAGAAGGGTAAATATGTCTAAGCTATCCTTGAAGCCTTTCTCTTTCAACAAAAATAAAATATAAAATATACAATGTAACATTAAAGCTAAATCAAAGGAAAAAAGAAAATCCAAGGCATACCCCTGGACACAACTACAGTCAAACTGTTGACTATAGGCCTACATAAATCTAAAGAAACCAGCTATCGAATGCCAGGACCATATTCACCAATCTACCAATGTTTCCTTTACTACTGTATTTGACATTTGTTAGTCAACGGAAAGAACTATGGTCAATAAAAAGTGAGAAACTATATGAAAAGTTACACTTTTCTTAAATAATTTTACTTTTTCTAAAAACACATCAACCTTATAACCATATTATGATATTAAATTGAACAACTTTTTTTCATTTTTAAAAAATTTAGTTTATTTGAGAGAAAGAGCACATGTGCAAGTGAGGTGGGGGAGGGGTAAGGGGAGAGGGCAAGAATCACAAGCGGACTCTCTGCAGAGCACAGGCTCATCTCATGACCCTGAGATCGTGACCTAAGCCAAAATCAAGAGTCCAATGCTCAACCAATTGGACCACCCCAGAACCCCCGAACAATTTTAAAGTTATCCCCCAAATCCAAATATTCTCCAATATTTGGTTGTTTAGCCTCTTGCAGATGAGTTGTTATGGAACACTGAATATTTTATGGAATTCTATAATGGACAGGAAAGCACAGGTACTTAGGTTTTGATTGTCAAAAACATGTGGCTTTTAGTTCATTTATTTTATGGTATATTTTATGATCTGTAGACAAAAAAAAAAAGACCTGCTATGTTTCCTTGTTGAGTTTAAACTTACATATTATTAAAACATGCTGCTTCATAATACCTCAATGCAAAATTGCAATTATGAGTAACTATCTTGGAAAATGTGGGTGGTTGAGTGGTTTGCCAATGCCTCTAATTATTATTCCCAAGTTTACTCCTGCTGGTAGAACATGATTTTCTACATCATATTTAAAAAGCCATCATAGTTAAGATGTTACATAAAAAATGACGTCTTACTCTCTTAATGCAGACGATGTGCCTAGCAGGATCTTGTGTTCTGAGTGATTTTGCTTTTTGCTTAAGAAATCCGAACACCAGTTTTTGTCTTGGCCCCACCCACATTTTTGGCTACATGTTTTAAATGTGTTGCAATTTCTGCTGAAAAATTTGTGCCACATAGCTTTTGTGTTTTAAGAAAACGCAAACAGTGAAACCACTCTGTCAATCTATTCTGAACAGTGACTATGACACAGTCTTTATTTTCATGTGATATTCTCTACTATCATTGCCTAAGCAGACTTACATTGCGCATCTCATAGTCACTTTTTTAAATGTGATCATAAACATCGCTCCTGAGACCATAAAGACAACAATGATATTAGTATCCCTACTGCCATTAGATGTGTTAGAATGGGATTGTGCTGGGGCACCTGGGCTCAGTCGTTAAGCGTCTACCTTCAGCTCAGGTCATGATCCCAGGGTCTTGGGATCGAGTCCTGCATCGGGCTCCCTGCTCAGCGGGAGGCCTGCTTCTCCCTCTCCCACTCCCCCTGCTTGTGTTCCTGCTCTCTCTGTCTCTCTCTCTCTGTCAAATAAATAAATAAATAAAATCTTTAAAAAAAAGAATGGGATTGTGCTTTTATTAGTAATTTTTAAAATTTCTTAAATATGGGAGCCATTTTTAAGTAAGCTAACTAGATATTATGTGACTAGTATCACAATCTAAATATCCTTAGATTACAAACCCAAATCTGAATGATCCAGAAATGTTATTTTCTAAATCCAAAGGTTTCAAAACTAAATAGTTCCTGGGAGATTTACTGACTACAGAATCAGGCAAAAACAATGTTATATTCAAACTAAAATGATGAACCCATGTCTTCAAGGTGAAGCTGAATCCATTCATCATCACATTATCTTGACTTATGCTTTTTTAAATGTAACATTCCACACATTTTTTTGAAAGTGTGGAATTTTACAAAATGTTTCAAAATTTAAATACACACTATTTTGAAAATTGCTCCCAATCAAAAAAAATTAATACAGAAACCAAGTGGGTTTTTTTTCACATTTCTTCAAAGAATATTTCAATAGTAAGCTAAGTCTCAATGATGACTCAGTTTGTAAAACAGTTATTATAGGGGTGCCTGGGAGGCTCAGTCGTTAAGCGCCTGCCTTCGGCTCAGGTCATGGTCCCAGGGTCCTGGGATGGAGCCCCGCATCAGGCTCCCTGCTCAGCAGGAAGCCTGCTTCTCCCTCTCCCACTCCCCCTGCTTGTGTTCCCTCTCTCGCTGTGTCTATCAAATAAATAAATTAAATATTTAAAAAGAAAAAAAGAAAAAGTTATTATAATTAAATTCCAAGTTAAATAAATAACTCACATACCCCTCCAGAAGTTACTAAATGGGATTTGAATTATACTTTAATTTCTACTTTCCCCTAACAATTTTAAAGTAATTTTGTGAAGCTGCAACCAAAAACTTATCAAAACCTTGATTCAAAGTATCAACCCAGTTCAAGTTCTAATTTTAGACCAATAGCTTTGATACCCCACACAAAATACTGACCAGCTGGATTTAATTGGAATGTATGTTCATATTTGACCTGACAGCCCTATATAGATGTAACCCAAGACTTTTAATTACAAGATACTAATTAGTATTGCAAAAACACTCACTATATATTATTTAGGCATAAATTATTAATTTTTTTATTCATTGAGACTGAACAACATAATTAATCCTTGAGCAAAGATAAGAAATATTAAATGGGATACACACATAAATTTAATATTTTAGTCCCCAGGAAAGACTTAAGGTAGGAGGTCCTAATTTCCGGCACTGACTTGAGACAGATATCCTAAACTTCTGATTACTTTGCTGGTTTTAATGATTAATTATTTGGTAAATCATTTATTGCCATTAAACTAAGTTAACCTAAGCAAAACAACATAAATTTCAAGCATATTAGGATCTTTGCAGACCTTATAAATGCTAATATCATTGTCACTTAAATAAAATATTTAATTATTATACAAACGATATTGTTACAATAATTCTTCCTCGGTGGTTTATTCTTAAAACTCAATTTGCTTGGAGGTCTGTTGAGCATAAAGAATTCAAAGTCATGCCAAATGTGTAAAGTCGGACCCATAGCAGGGTCCTTCAATAGCTGAGAATTTTAGCTCACCTCTCTCCTAGTAGCAGTTAAACATTCTTATTTTCCAATAGCAATGTTTAACATTTTAGAAAGCATTGAGTCTTCATTTTTTTTGAAAAATCACTAAATATTGAGCGCCAGTGCTGTGCTTGACACTGTGCGACCATTTTCACAAAGGCTCTCTATCACAGTTAATTCTCATAAGAACCCTTTGAAAAAGGAACTATCTAGGGTGAAGAAACTGAGGCTCAGAGCCTTTAGTTTACCCAGGGTTGGGTGGAAAAATGAAACAAGTGCTCTTTGGGAGTAGATGGTGAACAGATTAGAAGCACAGATCAAGAAGCATGATAAAATTACTTGGTATACCAAAGTATTTGACTGAAGTTAGCTCCCTGGATGGAAATTCAATGTAATAGAGGAGCACCCACTTAATCTAAGCAATCAGTAGCAAAAGCTAAATACAACCATAAACCAGCATTGCTTAGTTCAACAAATAATTACTAAGTGTTTAGTATATGGCAGGCACTCTGCTAGTTACTGGGTCTACAAAGGTGAATATGATAGCTCCTTGCCTCAAGAAGCATAAATATCCAGTAGGAGAGAAATACAAAAACTGATTTGGTTTTGAAAGATGAAAAGCAGTTAGTCATGGAGAAAAAAAAAACTACTATGGGAAAAATATAGTAAGTAATATGTAGAGAACTACAGTAGTTTGGCAGTTCTAAGGGTGGCCGAAAATATAGGCGGGGAGTGGCTGACAATAAGATTGAAGAGATAGGGAATTGAAAGATTTGCATGGCTTTAGAGGCTATGTTAAAAAGACAATGGATTCAGTATGTTATTTTTTTATTTCATTATTTTTTATTTTTTAAATTTTATTATGTTATGTTAATCACCATACATTACATCATTAGTTTTCGATGTAGTGTTCCATGATTCACTGGATGGAGTCAGGATTTTGAAGAGAAATCTAGTTAGATACACAGTTTAGAAAGATCACTCTAGTTCATATAAAGACTGAATTTAATAGGAAAAGATTGGAGGCAGGGAAATTAATTGCTCTATTATAGATGAAAGGTAGAAAACCAATCCAGTTAGAGTAAAGATGAAAAGGAGGAAAAATTGAAAGAAATATATGTTTAGGAAATATTTTTAAAAGTCTAGGATGACCTCTGGTTTCTGAACAATCCCATTACCTGTAACAGGGACTCTAAGAACAATGTCGCTTGGATGTTGAAATAAGTTTCATTATGAACATACTGAGTTTCAGGTGCCCACAGAACCCAGTGGAGCCAACAAGGGGTATATGAACCTGACTCTCAAAAGAAGAAACCCGGGCGCCTGGGTGGCTCAGTTGGTTAAGTGACTGCCTTCGGCTCAGGTCATGATCCTGGAGTCTCGGGATCGAGTCCCGCATCGGGCTCCCTGCTCAGCAGGGAGTCTGCTTCTCCCTCTGACCCTCCCCCCTCTCATGCTCTCTCTCTCTCTATCTCATTCTCTCTCTCAAATAAATAAATAAAATCTTTAAAAAAAAAAAAAAGAAGAAGAAGAAACCCAAGCTGGAGACGTAGATTAGAGAGTTGTGAGAATACAGGGGGTTGTTAAAGCTCTGAAAATGGAACAGATCAACCAGCAAGAGTGTGTATAGAAAAAGAGTCATGGATCCAAACAAAACACTGGGTTGGCAGGAAGGGGTGGGAGGTAGGCGCTAAAATTTAAGCTGGTAATTAATTTGCTAATCAAACCCCTTATTATTTTAGGCATTACCTTTGATCTGATCTTTAGCTGTTTGGACACTATAGAAATTGTTCACTAGCCCATATAAACTTTATGGTAATATAAAAGACAAAATTATTGATCACTATGTCATAAAAAATATGTATAAGGCCCCCATACCCCAAAATCTTACAGTTTAAAGTTCTTTTACTCCCTCACTTTCACAGTTTGTGTAAAACCCAAATATAGGTCAATATATTTCCCATTTTTTCCCTCATTGACATTTGATTTCTTCATTACAGAATCATGATGTCCAAGTAACAGTGACATTAACTATTAGGATTAGGTCAGTTCAAATGGACATATACCTGTATGACTTATGTGTAGCCCTTTAGACCTTTTCTGAAGTACTTAGATTTGAATAAAAAATAAAACAAAAACAATTTCTTTGTGAAAATCCTTGGATTTGAAAACTTTCATGGGTTTTTGTCCTCTGGTTTGCAAAGAAAATCCTGACCAAGCTCATGCTTATTCTTTCTATTTTGTTCTCTTGTGGCACTGCCTGTTGCACTGTATGCAAAGACTTCTGTCTTGATTCATAAAACCAGATAAATTGAAATGCAACTCATGCCAGCACTGTGGTTCAATTTACAGTCCTCCTATGGTACTGATGTAGTGACTTCCTCTATTCTGGGCAGTTATCTTGTGATTTGGATTCAGTCCCAGCAGAACTGAAGGTCTGTTCCTCAATGAGTTCAACTGCCCAGAGTACTAGACCATCCATGGGATGTATCCAGTTAGTTTCTTGTAAATCACTTCCCTCCCAGCCTTTCTGTTCATCATCCGTGACTTGTGCTTAGTAGAAAATTTCCCCAAACCCTTCTCTTACTCTGATTGCACTGGGCATTGTCTGAGAGAAATGGCTCTCATTATCCTCCTTTGATAATTTACATTTTAATTCTAGTTCCACAACAGCTGGCCTCTGCTTTGAAAACTAGTACAATAAATCCTTTGGGCACACCTCCTCCTCCTCCCTTCCATCCTTTCCAAAGCATCTTGTCTTCCAGGGGACTTATATCTGAAGCAGAAGCCATTCTCAGAGAATTTAAATGGATATTTATAGATCATCTAGAATTAACAGGAAATTTAGAGGAGTTATGAGAACTATTCCTTTCATAATAAGTTTGATGGATTAAGACTTACTACACAAAGAAATAAAACAGATACCATATATATTGGTGAATAAACATTTTTATTGTCTTTCTGTTGCAAAATAACTTTTTCAAAAACAATTCTTTTTTTTTTTAATGCACACCAGCTATAGGAGGGCAAATATCTGCCAAAGTGTGTAGAGTTACATCCATCTTTTCCTAAAGCCTTGTCTCAGTCTCATCTTTCCAACAGCTCACAGTCTCATCTTTCCAACAGCACTCATTTTAACAAATAACCATACTATGACTTGGTTCCTATTAAAGCCAACACATACACATTTCCTCCTCCAAGTACTTTTAAACAGGTAAATTAAGGATGTGATAGGTGTTCATTTATAGCTTGTTTAGTTATCCAAAGGATGGGACATGGCTGCCTTTCCCTACTCTGTAAGTTCCTGGAGAGTAAGGATGCAGTCTTGTTTTCTTCTTCATACTGCTAACATGACTCATCACAAGTAGGGGGCTCATTAACAGGTTCTTAATAAGCATTTGCTGAATATAAAGTAAGTGCCCATAATGGATAGTTTGAAAGACACCTCATAACGCCAACCTTCCTTAGTGACATTCTGCTTTCCCTAAAAACAAAAAACAAACAAACAAAAAAATAAAAAAACACCTTATGTGTACAGCACTTTAATCACTGAAATCTTTGCTGGGCAAATAGCTAGCTAACATGAAAAACTATTTGTGCAAAAGTGGGAATTAATGCAATGTACTTTCAATTCACCATAGAATGTGAAGTGATCTTGGAGACAATTATATTCACCCCCTCATTTTGTGATTAGAAAACTGAGGCCCAGAGACTCAATAACTTTCCCAGGGTCTCAACAGGAGTGCAGAGTGATAATGCTTTCTGTGTCTTAAACAAAGGTAAAGATTGAGATTTTAGACAAATGGATTTTTTTCTTTTTAAGGGAGGGGATGGGGTCAATTCCTTAAAATACTACTACCCAAAAAAAGGACCCTTATTTCCTTTCTGATATAGTACTAAGTAAGTTGTGTTAAGTTTTTTGGGATTCTCAACTACTTTCTCTAAAAACATTCATTCATTCAAACATATTTGTTGACCACTCCCTTCATCCACATAATTTTCTTGGTAGTAGGGATACCTTATAGGTATTGTACAAAAAAGCAAATAAAAATTATATAGTGACTAAGATATCACATTCTCTATTCTAATAATGAGATTACTGAATTTCTCAAAGATACTTAAAAAGTGAACTACTCTATGAAAATGTTTACAGCCTACATACAACGATCTAGAGAGATAAATATAAGTGCAATGTAATAGAAAGTTTTTGATTCATTCCGAAAAAGTTATGGTGTCAACTATGCCAAGCAATAAAATAAGTAAGGGTCTATAAAATATTATTTTCATTTACATCCTCCTCCAAATAAATTCATTGCAATGCCCATGTCTCTTCATGTTGTATATCCCAGTATCAACTCATGGCATGACTTAATATTGACTTAAAATGTAAACTGCTTAGACTTATGTCTAAAAAAGGCTACAATTCCTTCATTTTCAGCTGTTCAAGAAGGGCTGATATAACCAGTGGATGACAGACATGTCTAATATATGATAACTCTGTCATTGCCTTTTTCTTTGGAATTGGAATTGTGGCATGTAGAGCATTTTGTTCACCCTGTTTTACTTCCTCAGAAACAAGACATCGTTGTCCTAAAGTCAGCTCTAATTTGATTTCCAGATTCTTAGATGTAAAAACCAAACAAAACAAAAACTTGAGAGATCTTTGGCAGCCATCCTCATTTTAAAGATAATGAGACAAGGGCCAAGGTGGTTGTAGATTTTTTTGGAGGGCACTTCCTTTATGAGTCTATGCTAAGACAAGTTGCTCTTTATAAATCACACACACACACACACACATTAGGCATCTTGCTCAAAGGAGTATAGGTATTAATAAGTGTGGCAATCACACATAGTTGTGGAATTAGGTAATTAGGTGTGTAGTCCTACCAATGATAAATGAAGAGTAGCAATGTGGGCTCGCAGAAATAACAATGCAAAGTAAAGCTGGAGTGATTGCCATATGATTCTACACTCTGTTCTCCATTTTATCCTCTCTCACTTCAGACATGGAGAAAAACTTTTATGATGAGTCAATGTACATAATGATACACGTACATACTGATGTATAATTCAAGTGTTTAACTTTTAAATGTTATTAAGTAGTGATAGAATAAAACTCAGCAAATTATATTTTAACTATAAAGTGAAATTCTCATTGAATTTGGTCTAAATTTTTCCAACAAGGGGTCAGTTCTTGTTCTATTATTAGATTATATTATAGCTAATTGTATAACATTGTTATCCCAAATTGAAAATACTGTTTCAGTGTTAACTATGACCTGTGTGTGGATATATGTACACACTGGCATTTCCTACCACACTCTCCTTGGGTAGATCACAGAATCATTACGAAGTTGCAACTAACTGATAACACTTTTTTTTTTTCAGGCTAATGGTCACATGAAGAGCTCTCTTGTCCATTTCTAGAAGAGTCAAACAAAAACATCTCACTATTAGTTTAATGGGACAGGCAAAATTTGTCCAGCTATTTAATTCCAATATATTAACAAGACCTATTATTAAAATCAGAAGACAATGGTATCATTTCACATGAAGAGCATGTAAAACAAAAAAATTAAAACTTGTAGTTTCTTATACCCTGAGTCCCAGATTTCAGTTTGGAGTGAGAAAACCTCATGCACCATTCTGGAGAGAAAGAGAACAATATTTAAATATCTGAATTCTAATCCCCAGAGTATTTCCATGGTCATGCACTCATAAAAGAGAGAAAATATTTGGGTTTTAGTAGCTTCCTGCCAGGATCACTTGAGTTCTAAGGGTTGAAAAATCATTTGAAAGGCATTTGTGAACACAGACACAGTGGAAGTTTCAGAAACAACAAACCATCCCATTTTTTTTTAAATGTGAGGGTAATTAATAGATTTAATAAATGTCCTCTAATATCATATTCACACAAAAGTTACAGTTTATGTGTGAGAAAATGATTTCTGTTATTGAAAGTGAATAACAAGAGCAATGCCATCTGTCCTAATTTAATAGCAAACATGATTGACATGCTGTACCACCTTCACTTCTGGAAAAGTAAGAATACTATAGGCACACATTTAATTAAAAGTGGCTCTCTCATGAAAATACAGAAAGTCGCCTTATTTATACCTGACCTTGTTTTAAAAAAGGATTCAAAAGGACAAAAGGAAATCATTAGTAAGAAAATAAATCATAGAAGAGTTAGTATGTGAAATGTATAAGTTCCTAAGAGTTATTGGAAATAGCACACAATTATATTCTGAGGTTACTAGAGGCCAAGAAAAAAAAAATGTACACACAACATGTGGCTGTATGATGAAACTAATCCAGTGGTTTAGGACTACAGGTTCTACTATGTTCTGACTTGAGACAAATCTAAAAATTCTTCCCATGGGGCTTCATAAAGGGAAATATGCAACTATTGTCCTTAGATAGTTTTCATGTATTTGTGACCTCTTAAAAGTGTGATTAACTAATTGCAAAGACATTTTCTAGATTCATGTTCTAACAGGACAGTTTATGCCAGGAGTTGGTAAGCTACAGTCCATAGGTCAAATGGGCCTATCACATTTATTTGTAAATAAAGTTTAATTGGAACACTTCAATACCCATTTGTTCACATATTGTTTATGGCTGTTTTCTTGCTACAACAACAGAGCTGAGTAATTGCCAACAGAGTGTATGTGACCTACAAAGTCTTAAGGTTTTCTATCTGACCCTTCACAGAATAGTTTGCCAACCCTTACCGTATGATAGTAGTTACAAAGATATTAAACATTTTTAGAATGCAAATATTTAAAATCAGAAAAAATAGCAAAAATGTTTTTGTAGTATTTGGAAAAAAACTGTTTAGATATACACACACATTTCCTTGATTTTCAATATCAGTTTACTGTATTAATTTGTGAAGTCATGCAGTCCATTTTCTCTACAGCCTAGAAATCAGAGGAGTTGTACTGAAATTTGTCCTTATTTCTTTGCTCTGTTTTCCAAAGCCATTGTCCTTTTAAAATACATATTTTTTCATGCACGTGACATAACCCCAATAGACACTCATATTACTTACTGACTACAGTTCTACATGGTTTCTAACTCTTTTGGCTTCCTCAAACCTGTCTTCTGGAAGATGTCAAAGGGCTGGGATTCCTTACTCCATCTCTATCAGCATCATCTATTTCCATTTATTGATACTGATATTTTCTCAATGGTTCATGAAAATGTCTGAAACCATAGCTCCAAAACAAATCCCTTGGTCTTACACTCTAAATAGGTCGGTGTCCTGATGCTATGCCGTCTGTAGAAATTCTAAACCTGCCACTCTATCCTCTCAAATTTGTCTTGCTGATCTTAGATATCACGTTCCTCATACCACTCCCCAGGTCAAAATCCTGATTTCCAAACCTCTAATGGCCTTATGATAAAAACCCAAACTCCTACTAAACCCAGTGTTTAAGGACCTCTACAAATCCAAGACTACCTTCCAATCCCACTCTTCTCCAAAAGGAGTCCTCCATTGCAGGCAATCTGGTTTACTTTGCTCACTGTCGTCTCCGTGCCTTTGCTTTTACTACCATTCTACCTGGGCACCCTTCCAAACCCAGCCACTTACACAGCCCCACTCCACATTCTGCTTCCCACATGAAATCTTTAGCTTCTACATATGGTGCTATATCTCCCTCCTCTGAATTTGCATATCATTTATAGGCCATACTATTCTTTATCATTTATCTTATTGTGGGTTATATTCTTTTTTAGTTTTATGTCTTGCATTTCTAGTCAATGTCAATTAGAGGAGAGTAATATGCTATATATTTTATATTCTGTAACATAAGCATGGTTGTACATTTAGAAGAAAATTACTGTTTCTTTTTAAAGCCTGATCATCAATCCTTTAAAATAACATTTTCCTTTTTATTTGATGGTTAGTGATATCTCAATATTAAAAAGCCCACATTTGAATAAAATTCCAAGAACACTATTTAGTTTAATATATATCAGAATTACTTCTCAGTTTGTTATTCATACTTTTAATATTTAACCTGAGTAACTGCGAATCTGGGACATAGATATATCACTCTATCATATGGTTCCAATTAATCCTAAAAACAAAACAAAATAGAGTCAAGGAAAGAACGAAAAATCAACATTAATTCAATTCTTCACTATAAAATAAAAATACTAATTTATCCTACATTGTGTGACATAGTAAAAATGTCCTGTAAATAACATTACATGATGGAATAAAAAAAAATTAATAGTTCTGCTTTCTACTGAGGAATGCCTAGAAAAAAAGTAAACAGTCTTGAAGTACGCCAGAAGTAAAATCAATCAAATGTCTGACAGACTGTGTTTAATGCTAAGTTCAATAGATCATTACACTAGGTCTACAAATATCCAACAAGTACATTAAATATTTTAGTATAAGCAATATATGCATGATCATTAATCTTACAGGTGATCCAAGATCATCATGAAATTAGATCAGCTCACTTACTAAATTCTCGGATTTAAACCACTGCCTCCAAGAAGTAAAATATGTGTTATTCTGCTATTTAATTTATTTATAAATTTCAGTACCATGTTGGTTGTTGCTTGGCACCTGGCCTTGTTTACCAGTAAAGCTGCTGTGGAGAAACTAAAGCTGCTGTGGGGAAATAGCCAAAGAACACAACCATATTGAAACTGGAATGATTTTTGTGACTGCTTTTCTCAAATATGTATCTGTACTTTTCTGTTCAGGTTTGCTTTTTAAAGGTTAGTTTTGGGTACAAAAAGGTGACAAGGGGTTAAAATTACTTACACATGTAATTTCCCAGTATCTAAAGATAATGACACAATTTGGGGTACCTGTGTTTAGACCATTATATTAGACTAGGTTTAACATAAGCCTAATTTTAGCCCCACCATTGATTTCTGACTTTCCAAATCATTTCTCTCTTGTGACTTAACACATTAGTGAATAAGATACAGATATGTCTACAGGGATTTAGAAAATATAATTAATCTTTGAAAGCTTTTATGAGATTCTCAAAAAATTCTGCTTCTACTACCTTAAAAATTAGAATGCACCACACGTCCAATAAAAAAAAACCCTAATCATGGTCAAGAGGACCTGTGTAGTCTGGTACTTGCCTTCGGCTGATCTACTCTCCTACAATCCTTTGCCATGTTAATTAGACTACAGTGCCATTGGCCTTGTATTTGTTTCTCAGATATGCCAGGCTTCTTCCTGCTTTTAAGCTGTTTTTTATGCTGTTTCCACGGCTTGACCCCCTCTTCCCCATATTCCCATGGCTGACTACTTCCCCATACTCCCATGGCTGACTACTTCTCATTACTTGAGTCTCCAAAGGCAGCCTATCGCATCCCAAATAAGCTCTATTGTATGTTTTTGTTTCCTCTTCCTTATAACAGTTGTTTCAAATGTTCATTCATTTATTCATTCGTTAGTTTCTGTCTCCTGTTATGAGAATATAAACTCCATGAGGATGGGAATTTGTATGGCATGTCCCAAAATATCCCACACATTCAGAAAAATTCCTGCTGCATATTAGAGATCCAATAACCATCTTAAATAAATAAATGAATGATTTATGGGCCAAAATAATATTAGAAATACCTATGGGTCACCAGCCTGATATTTAAGTGGAAGAAAGACAGACAGTGAATTCTTCCCAAGGAAGAATATCATTTACCAAAAGGTATTATTTTAATTTTGTAGAGGGCATGTATATTTTCAGATTATTAAATTCAATAAACCACAAGTAAGAAGAGAACAGAATATCTTATTTTTAAAAATTTGCCTTCATAAAGTGTAGATTCCTAGTGTGCAGTTAAGATGACTTTTTCTGTATTTATGGCTCAAAATAAAAATATCTTAGAGGAAGACAATATGTACAACCCAGTCTTTTACAAATGTGCATGTAAAATATTTTAAGGAATTCTCTTACATCTACTCAGTGATAAAACAGTCACTCCAATTCTGACAAGTGGTTGAAC
Organism: Eumetopias jubatus; assembly: GCF_037043125.1. Taxonomy (NCBI): domain Eukaryota; kingdom Metazoa; phylum Chordata; class Mammalia; order Carnivora; family Otariidae; genus Eumetopias; species Eumetopias jubatus. The sequence continues at coordinate 27,758,391 of NW_028274809.1, forward strand.
ATGTTCATCTAGAGAAATAGGACATACTATCCAACATTCTCTGGCAGAAGGGTAACATTAGAATTCCTTCACTCCTTAGGTAGTGATATCATTTCAGTTTTCAGTGACTAGGAATATGTTTCTCTTTAAATATTTAAGGATGGTTTCTGCTTAATTTCTTTCCTCCAAGATGCTTTTCATGCCTTTCAAATATTTGTCAGCTTAAGACTTTACAATGCCTAAGCAGCGTGGGTGCAGGTGAAGCTCTACGGAACACAGTAACCATAGCAACACCTAATTCTCATTTAATTTGCTGTCTCCTTGGAAGAAGTGAAAAATAAGAGGGATGGAACACTGGAGACAGAGAAACGGGAAGACATACAAGAGTAAGAAAGTAAGAGGCCCGCAGCCTTTCTAGCTCACTTCCTCTCAGCTAAAAATATTAAGGCTGGGGGAAACACAAAAGGAAAGCTATTTTTGAGAAAATTTCATGTTGCGAGAGGTCAGAAAAAAGTTTCAATCTGGCTATTTTTGTTGGATTCCCCTTGTACACGGAGCCAAGTTTAAACACAGTCTCCAGCAATCTGGAGGCACCAGCATGGATAGTTCACTCTCGGAGAAAAGCTCCCTGGCTTTCCAAGCACCTTGAGTCTGAGCACACATCCCCAGAGAAGCTGAACTTCGGTTTTAAGAGCTCCAAACCGCAGGCGTGGCCCTGGGCAGGACCCCTGTCAGTGTTTTCCTGGATCGGTTCAGTCTCACCATTTTCAGAAGTGGGGCTGGCATGGAGCTGGTGGGAACGGCCTTAGAATTCCAGGTCCCTCCCCCTTTTGGGTCCATGGGAAAGTCACTGTGGAGTCACAAGGTTGGGCAGGTATGACTGTCACGTCCCCTAAGCCCTCAGCTCAGAAAACGATAATATGATCAGAATTGGAAATGGAGAGTCAGAGCGGAACAGCACTTCATGGCACCCTCCACGAGCACCGAGCTGGAAGCCGGAACGCCAGAGTCTTCTTGAGTAAGCCGCTTAACAGCCCCCCTCCCCGCGCCCCCCCCCCGCTCCCCGGCGGGGTAGATTGGTATGTACATCAGAGGTTCACAGCACGTGCTCCACAGTCCCTCTTTCCCTTCAAACATCATCTAACTCGTATATAATTAGCAAGTCTCAAGAAAGAATGTCCCAATGTACCTTCCACAAGGGGGCAGAGGCACAGAAGGAAAGAATACAATTAATGACATTTCATGTTTCCAGCTGTGTAAGCACATAATCCTTCTGAGCCACTACTTAATAGGGTTACAAAGAGCTACTCTGTTTATATAGACTATAAATATATTAGAAGCACAAGAAAAAGATTTTATTAAAACTCAAAAATCAGTTCACTCATTTGCAATATCAGCTTTTTAATGGAAAACTTTGGATTCTTATCACATACCCTGCTGTAGGCATTAAGAAGGGGCTGAGATAAGGCAGTGAGACTGTCCAGGGCTGTGCAGTTTCCATAAATTCTAATTTTGATAGTGACCACGCTCAGGTCCTATTCAAAACAAAAGGAGTGAAAATCATGGAACTGGTGTCTGAATCTGAAATAAATAGGAACTTTTTAAAACACACACACACACACACACACACACACACACACACACACACACCACAAAACCTCAATTTCACCAAAGGCCACTCAGTAGTCTATAATAATTTCCATCATGTATCTATGAATGAGGCAAGCTTTAGTTTGAGAAACAATGGCCAAAGCCTATTTAAATAAACCCTAGACCACACTCACTTTGTTTTAGAAGAGATTTGGCTTTCAGTAGGATGCTTAGTGCTTTCTTAATCCTTTCTTGGCAGTAAAATTTCTAAAGTTCTATCAACTCTGGCTTCTGCTGTTTCAGTGAAGATAAACTGCATTTTGCATGCCACCCTCACCTCTTAAAAGATAAACTTAAGTGCCCAATATTTCAATTTAGGACATTTTGATCAAAACAGAGGTGTTTTTATTTTGAGCACAATGTTTAGCTTTATCATTTGATTTCAATAATGGACAATGGAATCTGGACTATATCTCTAAACAGAAAAGTATACAAATAGGTTGAAATTCATGCAATCTGATTTTATTAATGAACACCCATAACATTGTTTTTCTTTTTTTCAAAAAAATATTTTATTTATTTATTTGAGAGACACAGCACACGTCGGGGAGGGGGGATGGGCAGAAGAAGGAGAAGCAGACTCCACACTGAGCAGGGAGCCTGAATGCAGGGCCCCATCCCAGGACCCTGAGATCATGACCAGAGCTGAAGGCAGATGCTTAACTGACTGAGCCACCCAGGCACCCTCCAACATTGTTTTTCTTATAAAATTGTATTTAATATCAAATGTTCTCATGTGGGACATCATAGTATAGTTTTTAATTTTCTTTAAGGCAACTGATTGCAAAATAATTTATTTCGACTATGAAAAGTGGCATACTTAAAAAAGGCTGTCTTAGAAGATCATACACACACACACAAATATCCCCACACTAACTCTTTGTGAAACACAAGGCAAATAAATTTTATGTGATCATGAGTTGATACATGTACTATGACTCCATATTATTATCCACTGAAGAAAGAAATTGTATGCTCCAGATTGCAAACTTTTTTCAAACAATAAATAAGTATGTGCAGTAAATTAATGAGATCTTGTCTTAGCTATACTCAATAACATTAATATAAAAAGAATGCATAACTGAATCCTACAACTTTTTTGCTTGTTTTTAAAATGGGCCAAAAGAATATGGCGTCTCATACAAACACCAACAAAAAGTAAGCAGCATGTTGTTTAAAATATTGTTCTGCCAAAAACATGCATACACTTACGGAAAGGCTCAATTACAACTTTGAGAGGCATGATGCTCAAATAAAATAAAACTTCAAAGCTGAGCATTATTTAATTGCTTTAATGTCAGTGAAAGTGATGCTGCATCATTCTTTTGAGACAATAAAATTGAGAACATTTTTTCATATCAATTCTTTATAGAATTTCACTGTTATCCATTAACAATACAATGCAGTACTGTTACAACTGTTACAACAATAAAACGTAGCCAACTATAGAGCCATAAACACTTAAGTAATGCAAAAGGTTGATATTAGCATGATTAGTTGACTTCAAATTAATAGAATTTGTGTATTTACTTATGAGTTTGCTTTGAATGTAATAGACCTAGACAGTAAAATAATGAAATGTGCTCATGGATATTCAAGCACTGTGTTTTATGATCACTTTGAAATGGATTCAAGATGGCTAATGATGATGTTCAGAGCAATGTAATTAGAAATATTTTATATAAAACTGAATTAATTTAGTTCAATATTTTCTGATTGGTCATTGACTAGTTGGTGCTCAAAATATTAGGTGTATATCTGTGCAGTTAGTTAACTAGCATAAAATGAAGACAGTGGATTGACTGACACATAATGACTTTACTAGTCGATTTAATTTATGAAAATAGCTGAACCATTTTACTTGGTGTCAGGTGAGAAAAATGACAAAAAAGCAGTTGGTTAACCAAATTTTTCATTCTGGAAACAAGATGTACCACTTTTACCTGCAGATTTTTAAAAATTTAATTTAAAGAAGGTTGGTGAGGACACAGTTGGGATGAGCATGTATACTTAAGATAAGGGAACCTGGGTAAACTTGGTTCAAATCATGGGAAGAAACAAGGGAGTAACTTTTCTTCCTGATTCAGAAAGGCCTTCTAGAGGAAGGAAAACACAATCAAAGACCGGTATCCAAGGAAAAGATTATTCAAGGCTAGAGGATATAAAAGGCAAGACCAAAGAAAGAGCCAAGATAGGGATGGAGTGCTGAGGAGGGAGAGAAGGCAGCATAAAACTACTGCGTGTCAAACGAGAAATATAGATGTAATGGGAAATAAATGTCAATAAAAATAGCAGGCTATATATATAGTATTTGCATTTTCTAAAGATCATTGATTTTCGCTAACACAAACTGAAAAGAAAGAGCAAAGAAAGGAAAGAAGAAAAGAAAGGGATGGGGGAAGAAGGAAGGAAAAAGGAAAAGAAAGAAGGGGAAAGTCAAGCTGTGTGACCTTATAAGTAAAATTATTTTCTCCAAAAGACTTCTTAACATAACAAAAAGCAAAAAAAAAAAAAGAAATTTGCCGCCTCTTGTGTGCTTTAATGGAAAACAAATTCTTTAAACTCTCCCCAAAGCCCACAATATAATGTTTTAAGTTAATATAAGTTAATATATAAGTTAATATAAGGTAACCAACTGAAAGAGGAAATCCTGAGCTCTTTATTTTGTCTAAATTCTCACAGAATTTCATTAAAATGTATAAGTATAAAGTACCACAGTTAAAATACTATCACTCAAAGGAAAGCTTATTTCTCTTGAACAGGAAAGATTAAGTTCAAAGATTAGATTCCACGTGTTTTCCATAAAAAGTCAATTAATTGTGTTCACATTGTTCTAAAATTTTTGATTCACTACAGAATTGCTTCCAAGAAGCATCCTTTATAAATTTTTACAAGGAAACACCTACAGCCTTAGTTCAAAGTAGTGACAGGGAGGGATATGAATAAAATATTATGAGAAGGCAGAAAAACAAAACAGATTTCTTACTTCTCCACCCACTTAGACACAGGCTCTTCTCCATCCTGAATCGACAACTATTAACAACTGAGTACTTGCTTTTGATCTTCATCTCCTCTACTGCAATCCACCCACTACTGCAATCCACCCACGCAAACTTTCCCACAGACCCTTCCCCTTGATTTTGGTTCTTTGTCTACCACTTCTGACTTCATAGATCTTTAACTGCTTTTGAGGCCTGGAATCAATTCCTGAGTGATAATTCCTTGAGAATATCCAAAGTTGCTTCTCAGAAAACTATGAATTTGAATTTTCATGTGCTATACAGCATTTAAAGACATGACTTTCTACAGCTGACTGATGGAAGTATTTGAGGGGCTATTAGTATTTGCATTATGTATGCATATACACATACATGCACACACAAAGAATTATGTTTTATCATTCCCTAATTAAAAATATGTAAATATATATGGAATAAAGGAGCTAGGTATACATTAGGGTATTTATATAACTGATGTATAACAGCTTGTCTTTAAGATGTCGGGACATCGCCTCTGTCCAAATGCAGTCCCTTGCTCTCTGTGTCATATCTCTAATACAACTGCTACTCAATTGAATGTCATCTCTTATGAAAGAAATAAATCCTTTGAACTTTATTTGTAAATTTCTTAAACCAAGGGACCATGTCTTCGATTTTTTTGGTATCTCATTACATAGCCTCCAGTATGATATTTCTAATAGGTGACATATAGGTGAAAAATAAGTAAGTAGGAATCAATGTTTTCCTAAAAGCTAATTTGTACTGAGAGTAATACTATTAAGGAATACTAGTAATAGTAATAGAGAAGTCTAATATTCAAATGTGAGATAAATGGTGTAAAGGGAAGAGAAAATTGGTGAAATGATCAAAATACTGCCCATGTAAGAGATGTCGAATGAGTAGATCAAGACAATGACAATAATAAAGGCATAGAGCGAATTAACGTAGCAAAAAGAACTGATATATCTAAAAGAATCAGATAGGATTCAAAGAGCTTAATAACATCTTTAACTCATGTATCAGAGACAAAAGAGTTTATGACTGTTTCAGAATGTTATCTTCAGGTTCATGCATCTAGTAATGACTTACCTAATGACTACTGTTAGCATTAAGGAGTATAGTATTGACCTGGGTGTAGTGTTGTCATCTACTATAACTGTTATTTCAGATTCTTTATCTTAATCTGTCATAAGGAAATTAAGAATTGAAAAGACTTCATTAACCAGAATAATCAACTTGAATACTAAAATCCCCACGTTGGTTTCATATGGTCTGTCTCCCAAGGATATTGATGAATAATTTAGGGATGCACACATTGTTATGTATACATCTAAACAAACATAATAACCATTTAATTTTCAAGCCCAACAGTACGACGATAGTTCTCAAAAGCACAGCAGTCCAGCCTATCATCCAGCTGCTAGTAAAATTCAACACAAAATATGTGTGTGTCATAAGAAAACATGCAAAAATACAGTTACAAATATTTTTCTTCCTTCTCCCTTCTGATGTTTAGAAAATTTACAAATTGATTTAAGCCAAAAGTGGTAAAGGAATGAAATAGTTCCTTCAGGCTTAGATTCTGTGCCAAGTTTCATTTCTGGCTGCATATTTTTGTCCAAGTTCAAGATCCCTGAAAAGAAATACTTAAAAGAGAAAATATCCCTTTAACCTCAGCAAGGCAAAATTAGTAGAGGCTGCTATGGGAAGCGAAGGGCTTCTGCCTAGAGATGGGTGTGCTCTTGGTGTTTGGTTTCCACTGATCTGCTGCTCTCTCAATGAATCTGAAGTAGCTACTATGATGAGGTAATGGCTGTGCCAGTTTCACTGGGTCATGCTCTCTCAGCACATTCTTTCTCTTTCTCCTCCCTGAGAAGGTGCTGTAAACAAGTCATCCTGAGAGAGAGTTGCCGCGGAGAATGAACAAATCCTACATTCAAAATTCCTGCGACAACTATCTCTGCTGTTGGTAGTCTAGACACAAACTAGAAGCTTAAAGCAGCAGAGACAACCAGAAAGAAACAGATTATCTGACAAGAAGCTGGGGCGGGGGGGGGGGGGGGGGGGGGGGGAATAAGAGAGGAGAGACACAAAGAAAATGAAAACTAATATAATCAGAAAATGTTTAAAGGAAGCTCAATTTTTAAACTGTTTAGATCTCCAGATGTATGTATTCTAGACAATTTTCTACTTACATGTAAAATTTTTTTAAACTTTTGGAAATTAAATAGTACTACAGCAAACTGTGAAATACTACGAATTAAAATTAAATAAATCATGAGCAGATAAGGAGCATGTACCAATGATCTTAAAGGCACAATAGCTCTGATAACACACAAATCATGAATGCAGATGTAAACCTATGATAATCAAATACAATTACCAGAAAATCAATGTTAAAATACACACACAAATATAATATTCTTTATTCAAAGAAAAAAATGCCATTTACCTTTCCTTGGAGGGAGGATGCTTTTTGTGCATAAAGGGGAGAAGGTTGACTGAAACACCCAGGATTTACAAATTCACAAAGATTTCTACCAAAATACACCTATTGCCCAGTTAAATGGGTGTTTTGTGTCACATTCAAGTGAAAGGCTATAATCTTCCTCTTGGGCATTCTAAAGGGCTTTTATTTATTTAATCTATTTTCACTGCCAAAAAAAATATAATCACCCAGAGTGAAATGACAGGGTGACAGAGCTACGCTTTATACTGCGCTGGTACCTGAAGCTCAAGCATGGGACATTTTGCATAATGTAGCTCACATAAAAGGCTTTGTTCTCCATCGCCTCACTGTGGCTGCAAACCTCAATTTCAGTTTGCAGTCATTTCCTCTCCTGGATCGACCATTTTTAAATAAATTATACCTTTAACATTTGAGTTAGTTCCTTGCCAACATCCATTAATCCTTCGGCCTCACATTCAAAATTATATATCACCCAACAATATTTTTTTGTTTTGCACTATAGATTTCATTCACACCATAATCCCCAAACCCTCAAGGATAAATTTAAAAAGATGTGTCTTTTAAGTAGCTACTCCCTTTTGTAATATTATGTATATAGTGTTTTATATATATGCATGTGTGTGTGTGATGTGCCCAAGTGCACACATGTGCATGAGTATGTACGTGTATGCATATAAACAAAAACCCTTCACGTTGTGTCAGTTTTAAATGTCTATATCCTGGAAGCATTATGCTAAGGACTTACAGCAGATGGCAACAGCGACTGTTATAAACGGGCTTGTTGCTAATGAAAGCTTTTTATTTTCTGACAAAAATCCTGAAGCCTCGACGCCAGGCAATATAACATCAATTTCAGTTTTCAAAGATGCTTTTTTTCTGACCCCCATCTGCTTTACTACCCCGTCCCCTCCCCTACACACACCCAAACACAACACTTCCCCACTCCTGGTTCCTTTCATACACTCCTCCTTGAAATTTCCATCCTTAAACAAAAGACTAGGTTGGGGAAGGACGAAACTCGGCAATGCGGGCCCCCAAAAGCCTTTAAAAATAAAAAGAATAGATGGACTGTAGGTAGAGGTTTCCCACCCCCCATCACCTGAAAGAGAAAGACTGTGTGAAGCTTCAAGCTCATCCAGACATTTTTTTCGTGTCCCGCCCTCCAACACGACCAGACATTGATTTTTCATTTTCCTAAAATTCTATTTATCAATCTTCCTCTTCCAGCTGTTTCTGGAAGAATTACAAGGAAAATGATTTCCAATTGACAAGGCTTCTCTAACTCCTTCGTCAGTGTGCAGTTCCCTCCAGCTAGATGGACAAAAAACCCAAATGCTCCACCTCGAATCCCCCCCCCCCCCCATTATCTTTGTATAACCCACTCCTCGTCTTTCTACAGCTCAGGTAATATTAGCTCTCAATATGGATATCCTAAGTTCCCGGGGTTTCAAAGTGGTACCTAACAAGGTCACACACTCTTCTACAAATCTAGAGCCCAGGTAGCAGCAGCACCCATTCCCCTGCTCCGTGGTGACACCTGGAGAGGTCGGGCCTGAAGCTGCCGCCAGGTGGGAGACGGGATGGCCGGCCAACCTGTGCCGGCTTCCAAGGCAGAGAAGACGAGACAGCCCCCTCCCCATTCCCACCCCTTTCCCGGCTGAGACTCCCTCCAAGCAGAGAGCCAAGCAGAGAAAGGAAAGGCGTCCTATACAGAACCAGAGGTGGGGACGGCTCTCTTACCTGTACTGGATGCACCCACGGTGGCCGCTGCCTGCGCTCACGGACCTGAGGACTGTGCCCTCCGGAGAAGAAGGGGAGACGGGGCAGGGGAAGGAGGAGAAGGAGGAGAAGAGAAAGAAGCGGAAGGGAAGAAAAGGAAGCGAGGAGAAGGAGGAGGAGGATGCTGCCGCCGCGCTGCGCCCGCTGAGAGCCCGCGCAGCTCGAGCGCCCGGCCCCGTCTGAGCGCCGCCCTGGCCCGGGCTCCCCAAGCCACCGCCCCGCCCCGGCCCCGCCTCCCCGCGCCGGCCCCGCCTCCCCGCGCCCGCCGCCCCGGCCCCGCCCCGCCTCCCCATGCGGCCTCCAGCCGGCCGCTCGGCTGTGCCCCAGCTGCAGTGTCCGGGAAGGGGGAGCGCGGCCGCCCCGCGTCCTGCCGCAGCCAGCTCGCCGCCCGGCGGGGACCGCGAGAGTGGCAGTCCCCGGAGCCTGCCAAGCCCCAACCACACGGGGCTCCAGAGAATTCCCCCTCCGTCGCCACCGCTACCACCGCCGCCGCCAGAGTGAGACCAGAGTCCTCGGGATAGAGGCACCCAGAGGACCATCTTCTCTGACTCCTTGGGGGAATTGGGGGGTGTCCCCCATAAATGCCCTCCTTTCCTAACTCTGTCCTGTGTGAGCCGAGGGTTCCCCTTACCCCTCCGTGGAGAAGGCTCACTGGCCTTGCTTCCATAAACCTGACAACAGTTGCATTCAGAAAAGACAGGAAAATGGGGGGTGGGGGGCATGAGAACAGAGAACAACTCTTGTCAGTACTAAGGGAGCAATGGCTGAGGGTTTAGAGAATTCTAGACCGAGCTCTGTCACTAATCAGAGTCATTCATTCATTTATTCATTCAACAAATGTTTATTAAATCCTACTCTGTCAGGCACTGTTCTAGTGAAACTTCAGTGAATAAAACAGACTCCCTTGCCTCCCTCCCCGTACCCAGAATTACTGCCTTCATGGACTTTATTTACATGCTAGATAGCTAGATGTATGACCCAGAGTCCCTTCACTTAATCTAAATTTCAGTGTACGAGTGAGGATTAAAAATATTAGCCCTACTCCTCTACCATGTTTAATATGAGGATTAGATCATGAATAAGAGTCTGTGAAGAATATAAAGAATGATATAAAAATAATAAATTAGACCTTCAAATGTTGCCATTAAAAATATCACCTTAGATACTTCTGAAAGTGATATGACCACAGAGAAAACAGATGATTCTTTACCATGGAATCTTCATAGTCAGAGAACAACACTTTATTGTCAGTAAGAGAGGTAAGGTGCAGCTCGGAATTTCTTCAAGCATCTCTATCAAGTTGTAACAAGGTGTTTTTAAGGTCAGCCAAGATAGTGAGGTGTGGCTTGTACAGTTTCAGCAGTGCTGATGAAATAGCATTTATAATTTGGTTTGTCACTTCAATTATCCATAGAATCATAGAACCCTAGAACATTAGAGTTGATTTCCTAGTCATTTGGTGCAATTCCCTCAATTTCCAGATGGAAAAAAAAGAAACCTAATGATGAGAGGCTGTGAAGATTAAAAACCATAACAGAGTAAAATCTGAAACCCTGGCCTCTGAAGTCACACCCCATGCTCTATGTATTGCTTCCCTCCACCCAGCTTCACCCCATGTCTCTGTGACGCTTCCAGTGAGGTTGGAAGTATCAGGGCACACCCAAGTAGCAAGGAAGTTGGAGGAGTCAGGTTTCTTCCTCAGAACAGGGCCTGCCTGAGAGGAGGGAGATCTTAGCAGACTTATAAAATGGCATGAGGGATGGAAAGAAGATTAAGAATCCTGCTAAAGTGTTAGCAGCTGACATTCATGATGCTCACTGAGAGTATCTCCAGACCTACATAGTCCAATTATTGAGTGTTTCTCAGTTCCTGATAATTCTGTGCTATTTGATACAAGAACCACAATCCAAAAGGAATGTACTCCTTCTGCCTTCCTTCACTTCAGGCAGAATTCCCCTGAGTCTGCATCAACTCTGAGCTTAAAGTAGACAGATATAACTTCAGACCTTGAAAACAATCCTGCCCATCCTCATTGTCTGCAAACAAAACATTGTTCTAGCTTTGCAACTAGTCTTGAAATCAAGTATTACAAGTCCTTCAATGTTATTATTCTCCTTCAGAATTCTTTTGAATCATCTAGTTTTTTGCATTTCTATATAAACTTTCATGCCCATTTGTCAATTTCTATAAAAATAATGCTATTTTTAGTTGAAATTGTGTTCAATTTATAGGTCAATTTTTGCAGAATTGCCACCTTAACAATATTGAGTCTTCCAATCCATGAACATGGTATAGGCCTCTATTTGTTTAGATTTTCTTGAGGTTTTTTTTTTTTAAATTATTATTGATAAGCTTTATTTCTCAGAATGGTTTTACATTTACAGAAAAATTGAACAGAAAGTATAGAGAGTTCCTAATGTACTTTGTTTCCCTCTGGCCAGACTTTCTCCTATTAGTAACATCCTGCATGGATATGGTACATTTGTTACAATCGATGAATTAATGTGGAGACATTATTATTAATAAAGGCCATAGTTTACATTAAGGTTTGCTCTTGGCATTGTAGTTTTGCAGGTTTTGCCAAATGTATTCTGTCATGTATCCACCGTTTACGGTATGATACAGAATAGTTCACTGCCCTAAAAATCCCCTGTGCTTCTACTTATGCCTCCCTCCTCATTCTCCTCCCTACCCAGATGTCATAGCCCTTTCAGACTGGCTTCTTTCATTTAGCAGTGAGCATTTCAGATTTTTTTTATGCCTTTTCATGGCTCAAAAGCTCATTTCTTTTCCTCACTGAATAATATTTCATTTTATGAATGTACCAGTTTATTCACCTATTGAAGCCATCTCGATTGCTTCTTTTCTTTGACAATTATGAATAAAGCTGCTGTAAACATTCAAGTTCAGGTTTTTGTGCTGACATATGTTTTCAACTCTTTTAAGTAAATACCTGGGAGCACAATTGCTGGATTGTATAGTAGACTGCTTAGCTTTGTAAGAGACTGACAAACTATCTTCCAAAGTGGTTGTGCTTTTCCACCAATAATGAATAAAAATTCCTGTTGCTCCACATCCTCGACAGCATTTGGTGTTGCCAGTATTTTAGATTTTAGACTTCCTAATAGGTGTTCTACCTCATTGCTACTTTCATTTGCAATTCCCTCTATCAGTGAACTCTGCCTCCTGCTTAGAGTAATCAAACTGTAAACTCTGAGGTTTTTTTCTGAGGGAAAACAACAACTGAAACTAGTAAATCTACCACCCCAATGAAAAGCGGTAACTGTCAAACAATATAAATTGCCTAGGGTGGGGGGGCATAAAGAAAGAGGAGAAACTATCTAAGAACTACACCAAGTGGATATTGTATGCCCTGCCCATAGTGCTCCTAATAGCCTGGTAGGACCAGTAAAAAAGCCACATGGATCATGGTGGATGATCACTGACTACCAAGAATTGAATAAGGTAGTGACCCTCCCCCCTGCCCTCCGCCAGCCATGTGGCTGTTTCCTGTATTGCCATCATCTTAGATACCTTGGCCAAGGTCCTAGAAGTGTATCATGCTGTACTGGATTTAGTAAATGATTTTTTCAGTAAAACCTTGGCTGCTAAGTCAGAGGGTGATTTTTGTCTTTATGAGAAGAGAGGCAACAATGAAGCTTTCAAGTGTTTCCGCAAGCCTGCCTGCACAGCCCTACCATATCTCATGCGATGCGAGCCAAAGATCTGTCCCTGTTCTCCTTTCCCACATCACTAAAATGGGTCCATTACATTGATGATACAATGTTTTCATATAAAGACTTGCCTCTCCTGCAGGACACCCTGTAGACATTTCTGGAACATTTGTGATGGAGAGGATTGGCAGTGAACCCACAGAATTTTAAGACCCAGGCACTGCCATAAAGTTTTGGGGAGTCCTTTGGTTAGGTAAAGACACATGTTGTCCAAGACACTGTGATTGATAAGGTGCAAGCCTATCTAACCCCTCAGGACATGAGAGAGGTACAAGAGTTTGTGAGGATTTGAGGATTTTGAAGGACTTGTCTTATGTTGAAGGGCCTGTCACAGGGCCGCCATCTCCTATACCACCTGACAAAGAAAAGACACATGTGAGAATGAGTATCAGTGTAGCAAGCTGCCTTTGAGAAAGCAAAAATACTGGTGAAGCAGATTGAAGCTCTGGACTTCCATCTGAGTTAGATGTGTCTGTGACTCTGGAAGATATAGGATGGGCACTGTGGCAGAGACAAGAGAAGGAGAGAATACCCCTAGGATTTTGGTCCCAGCTGTGGAAGGGAGCAGAAACCTGATATATGTCCACAGAGTAACAACTCCCAGCAGTGGACACAGCACTCCTCCAGGCAGACCGTCTCATGAAAGAACAGCATGCCATGGTAGGAACTTCCCTTCTTATCAAGGGGTGGGTTAGTAATGTGTTCCATCAACCCACTCCTGCTGTGGCTCAAACTCCCACTTTAACCAAGGCCTATTTGCAGCAGAGGAGCACCCTATCCACCAGCCCACTGTCTCTAGGAATACAGTACTATTGGGCCCTGTAGAGTACGTAGAATTTCTAAATGCCTCTGCCCCACTCCTGTGGTAGCCTCTTTGGCCTATAGAGAGGGAGTGGAGGGAATTCTCCCTGATGCATGGTAAAGAGATGGGTCTAGTCAGGGCAACCCATCCACATAGACTGCAGCCCAATACTGACACCATCTGGGTGGAAACAGGAACAAACCAGGGCAGCTACTGGGCTGAACTCAGAGTGGTTTGGCTGGTGTTCGTACATGAGCCTTGGCCATTAACCCTTTGCACTGACAGTTGGGCTGTTCTAAAGGGATTAACACTATGGCTTGACCAATGGGAATCCAAGGGGTGGATGATCATGAATAAGCCCTTCTGGGGTCAGGATATGTGGAAAGACATTTGGATTCTCATGCAAGAGTCTGAGGCAGTCCTCACTGTCTTCCATGTCCTAGCTCATAAGGTACTGACGTCCCTTGGCCATCAGGAAGCTGATGCCCTAGCTTGGGCACAAGCCCTAGCAACTGACTCGTCAGTAGATGCAGCAGATTGGGTGCTAAAAAGAGCAACCACCACAGCACCCAGGAGGGGTGCTGCATTGCCAAGGATGCAGGATTGAAATACACTGACTTGGTTAATACGGTAACAGCACGTTCTGTGTGTTCTAGACAACACCAAGGCAACTGCCAAAGGAATCTGGAACCATCCACTGGAGTTCCCAACCAGTAAGGGATCAGGAAATTAACTATACTGTCCCCCTTCTTCTGAGAGAGGATTCGAAGTATGCCTTGGTTTGTGTGGAAACACTTGGTCTTGCCTAGCCCAAACCAGGCTGCCACCGTTAGGGCATTAGAGGAGCTAAGTACTATGTACAGATACCCTCATTGAATAGACAGTGATTAGGGGTCACATTTCAAAGGTTATGATGTGCGAGAGTGGGCAAAAGAACAAAACATTGAATGGAGTTTCCATCTTCCCTATAACATGCAGACAGCAGGGTTGGTCAAAAAGAAGAATGGAATGTTAAAGCAGCAGACCGAATTACTAACAGGTAAAACCACCTTGGCTGGGCAGTACTTTCTCAGGCTTTAATACGTTTGAATGATCAACCAGTAGGCCCTGTTGCTCTGTTATGCCAGACTGGGGACACCTGCCCAAATGCCCAATACTGTAAAAGGTATAGAAGTTTTGGGAAACAGTCGTTATTCTGATTCTCCTTGGGGTAATGCTGCTGAGAATACCAAGGCCCATCACACCTGGGAAAAGCATCATCAACTGGAATCTGCAATGGGACATCTCACCTGGATAGGGAGTTACTTTGCACCACTGGGTGAGTGGAAACTACTCAGTCTCCACCGGGATCCCATTGTCCTACTGCAGGTCGGACCTGCTGAAACACACCATACCTGGAATGGGAAATACACCATTGAGAGAGGAAAGAAGGTGGGGTCCTGGTGTGGCATATGCCATCCCCGAAAAAACCTCCTCACACTGGATAGGGCTGCTTCCCCTGGCCAACAGTATGGTATACACAACCAGGTCAGATTCCTAAAGCTGCAGCACATTAACATCTGAGGATCAGGCCACAAGTGTAATTCTTGTAGAAAGGGAAGCCCCTCCCGTACAAGTTCCTACTAAATATCCATCTTCTCAACCTTAGACTTCTGCTATCCCTGTGGTGTCCAGTCATGGGATGGGCATCTGATGGAAATAACTTTCTACAATGGGGCCACTCATAGGCCTGGCTAAGAAATCAACCCACTATTGGGTATGTGGGCACTGCCCCTCTGTAGCTTGTCATGATTGTCATGGTGGGCATAACCACTCCAGGGAAGGGATCAGAAGGCCCTAAAGCAGTACATTAAGGAAGAACAAGCTAGGACTAGTATTTTTAATCCACCTGATCAATGCTGACCCAGAAACCTGGCCTGTGGCACATACTATCAATAACCCTGGGCAAGGGGATTCCTTTTCTATCAAACTACAGAGGCAACCCATCCAACTGCTGACTGGAAGGGTCCTAAATATATCACCATCAAGGCCATGAGTCACAATGCTCAGATTTGGGATGGGTTCCTGTGGCTCAACTCAGTTTATGCAGATCTGAACACAAAGGCACCCTTATTCCAAGTTGGGGACAGAAAAATGCCAAACAGAACCAACCCATTTATACCAGGAATATGGGATGGATGTTACCGGAACTGTGTGGCCATTCTGTCATATTAAGGATAGCAGTTAGTTTGGCACTGACTACTCATACCACCCAGGTGTGTATTGGGTAGCCCCGAATGAATTCCCATGGTTGTGAGACACAAATCTTGTCTGTGCTGCCACCTGTGTGGTTGGGGCTGCTATACCCTGGGTTTTCCCTGGACATAGGGGAGTTTGCCCCAAGGTAACAAACTGGTCAACTTCCCTCTTCTCAAGGCCAGATGGGCACATTCTGTTTTCTACTGGTATGATCATTTAGCCACTTTTTTCTCCCTCTCCTGGCCTGGAGGACGTGACCATCGGTTGACCTGCGAGCTGGACTGGGGCAGTCAGAGGTGTCCCACCCCCTCCCCTGTGCTTCGAAAGTCCGTTCTAACCACCATTCCCAAAGTGGGACCGGTTTTCAAGGATGCAGCTGTGAAAGAGCAATGTGTTGCTGAGAACGTCAGAACCCAGGTAAGGCCTCTTACAAACATTTTTCCTGGCAGGCGAGCAAAGAGATCTATTCATCTTGGGGCCGCCCACGACAAGCCTCAAATGGAAGTTCCCTTGCTTGTTAATCCTGCCACCAACCAATCTGAAGGGGCTTGCTTCTTTCTTCAGTCTCTCCTTGCCCTCTGTGTACAGGGGGCAGGTTCAGATCCCCACTTCCCCCCCAGGGTGCTCCCCAACTTCCCAAGTGAACCAACAATCTTACATTCCATAAAGGCTTTGTATGCAGTAATTATAAAGAACTCAGTAATGTGAAGATAAACAACCCATCTCAGGCCTCCATCAAAAGACTAAATATGTGAAAAGATACCTTCACCACAGAATATATAGTAATGGCTCCTAAGAACATGGGAAGATGCTACATATACCCTAGAAAGAATATAATTACAAAGACTGACAATACCGAGTGCCGGTGTGTATGTGAAGACACTGGAATTCTCATACATGGATGGTCATAGTATAAAGCTCTACATTCACTTTGGAGAACAGTTTGTCAGTTTCTTAAAAATGGAAACGTGCACTTACATATACCTAGGTGTTCCACTCTTGGTTCTCTGCCCAAGAAAAATGAAACATATGTCCACATGAAGATGTTCAGAGCAGCATAATTCGTAATAGCTGAAACCTAGAAGCCACCCTTATGTCCATGAACTTGTGAGTAGATAATATAGTTCTATGCTAGAACACTACCCCACAATAATGGGACCAAATACTGACATGTGCAACAGGCAAGATAAACCTCAAAGACATTTTTCTAAATTAAAGAAGCCAGACACAAAAGACTACTTACTGTATGATTTCATTAGTGTGAAATTTTAGAAAAGACAGAACAATAGAAACAAAGTAGATGGCTGGTTGCCTGAGGTGAAGAATGGGGACAACAATTGACTACAAACCAGCATGAGGGAATTTTTGTATGGTGTTTTTAATGTTCCCAAACTGGACTGTTATGAGCGCACAACTGTGTAAACCTACTAAAATTCATCACACTGTACACTTACAAAGAACGAATTTTACAGTATGTAAATTATATCTCCATAAATTTGTTAGGGAAAAAAATGTGTATAGTGCTGTTGTTAAGTGAAGTATTTTATAAGTATCAATTATGCCAATTTGCCCAATATTGTCGTTTACATCAATGTCCCCGCAGATTTTCTTTTTATTTGATCTCTAAGTAGAGACAAGAGTATTGAAATATCCAACTATAATTTAGATTTGTCTATTTCTCCTTTCAATTCTGTTAGATTTTCTGTCAGGTATTTTGAAGACCTGAAATAGTATACATGCACGTATAAGGATTATTAGGTTTTCTTGATGAATTATCATCAATTATATATATATCATCAATTATAAAAATATCATAATTAATGTTCCTCCTTTCCTGGTAATATTGTTTTTGCAAAGGCCAATTTGTCTGACATTAATATAATCATGCCAGACTTCTTTTGATTAAGATTTACATAGTATATTTTTTCCTAGCTCTATTTCAAAATTGAGATGTAATTCAGATACTAAGGAAAATTCACCCATCTAAAAAGTACAGGGTGCCTGGGTGGTTCAGTCGTTGGGCATCTGCCTTCTGCTCAGGTCATGATCCCAGGGTCCTGGGATCAAGCCCTGCATCGGGCTCCCTGCTCCGCGGGAAGCCTGCTTCTCCCTCTCCCACCGCCCCGCTTGTGTTCCCTCTCTCGCTGTCTATGTCAAATAAATAAATAAAATCTTTAAAAAAAAAAGGGACAATTCTGTGGGTTTTAGCATATTCACCAAGTTGTGCAACCATCACCACTATCTAATTTCAGAACATTTTCATCACCATAAAAAGAAACGGCCATCCCCATAGCAGCGTAATTCCCACTCTTACTTGCCCTAGGCCCTAGGAACTATTAACTTACTTTCTGTCCCTGTGGATTTGCCTACTTTGGACATATAATATGAATGGAACCATATACTGTGCAGCCTTTTGTGCCTGACTTCTTTCTCTTACCTTAATCCATGTAGTAACATGTATTAGTTCTTCATTCCTTTTTATAACTTAATAATATTCCATTGTAGGATATTCCACATTTTGTTCATCCACTGATAAACACAGTTGATGCACATTTGGGTTGTTTCCACTTCTTGGATGCTGTGAATTGTGCTGCTATGCACATTTGTGTACAAGTTTTCATATGGATATATGTTTCCAATTCTCTTGTATAAATGCCTAGGAATGAAACAGGTATACACACACACACACACACACACACACACACACACACATATCTATAAGTATATATATGTATATATATATCCTATAAATATATATATTTATAGTTATATATAACTATATTTTTAATAATTTGAGTAACTGCTAAACTTTTTTTCAAAGCAAGCTGCCCCATTTTACATTCTTCATACCAGCAATGTATGAAGGTTTCAGTTTTTCCATGTCATTACCAAAACTTGGTATAGCTTGTCATTTTTTTTTTTAATTTTAGCTATTCTAGTAGGTGTGAAGTAGTATCTCATTGTGGTTTTGCTTTGCACATCCCTAGTGACTAATGATATTGAGCATTGTTTCATGTGCTTCTTGCCTACTTATATATATCCTCTGTGGAAAATTGTCTGTTCAAATTCTTTATCCATTTTGAAAATTGAGTTATATGCCTTTTATTGTTGAGCTGAAAGTGTTCTTTACACTTTTTGGATATTTATCCTTAATCAGGTGTATGATTTGCAAATATTTTATCTAATTCTGTGGCTTAGCTTCTCCTTTCACTTTCTTGACACTGTCCACTGAAACATTTAATTTTGATGAAGTCTGATATATCCATTTTTTTCTTTGGTTTACTATATTTTTGGCATCATATGTAAGAAACCATTGCCTAATCCAAGGCCATGAAAATTTTTAGATCTTTTTTTAAGAGTTTTATACTTTTAGTGTCTATGTTTAGTTGATTCATTTTGAGTTAATTTTTTATATCGTGTGAGGCACAGGCCCAACTTTATTCTTTTGCATGTTGAGAACCTGTTGTCCCAGAACCATTTCCTGAAAACCAGTCTTTCCTCATTGAATTGTCTTTTAAAATTAACTCACCAAAAATGTGAGGGTTTATTTCTGGAATCTCATCTCTATCCTATTGATCTGTCTATCTACCCTTATGGTAATGCTACACTGTCCTGATTACTGTAGCTTTGTAATAATTTTTTAATTGGTAAATATGCACCTCAACAATACAACTTGCATTGAATCTATGGATTAGTTTGGGAGTATCATTATTGTAACAATATTAAATCTTCTAATCCATGAATACATGATGTGCTTCCATTTATTTAAGCTTTTATTAATTTCTTTCAACGTTATTTTTAGTGTACAGGTCTCGCACTTCTTTCGTTAAATTTATTTCTAAGTATTTTATTCTTTCTGATGTTATTATAAATAGAACTGTTTTCTTTTAAAAAAATTCATTTATTTATTTGAGAGAGAGAGAGTGCATGCACAAACAGGGGGAGTGGCAGAGGGAGAGGGAGAAGCAGGCTCCCCAGTGAGCAGGGAGCCAGACTTGGGGCTCAATCCCAGGACCCTGAGATCATGACATGAGCTGAAGGCAGATGCTTAACTGACTGAGCCACCCAGGTGCCCGAGAACTCTTTTCTTAATTATATTTTTGGGTTGTTTGTTGATAGTTTATAGAAATATAATTGATCTTGTTTTCTGCAAACTTGCTGAACTGATTTTTTAGCTCTGATAATTTTCTTCTTTTTTTTAATCCTTAGGATTTTCTATTTCAAAAAAATGTCATCTGCAAATAGGTATAGATTTATTTCTTCCTTTTTAATCTGGGTGCTATTATTATTATTATTATTATTATTAATTATATTGGCCCAGTTTCTCTGGCTAGAATCTTCAGGACAATTCTGAATAGAAGCAGTAAGAGCATACATCTCCTTGTTCTTGATTTTAGGAGTAAATATTTCAGTTTTTCTTTAGTAAATATGATATTTGCTATGGGTTTTTCATGGATATTATCAGGTTGAGGAAATTCCTGTCTATTAGTTTGTTGAGTGCTTTTACCGTAAAAGGATGATGAATTTTATCAAATGCTTTTTCTGCATCAATCGGGATGATTATATGGTTTTTGTCCTTTATTTTATTAAAATAATTTATCATATTGATTACATGTTTAACTAATCTTGCATTCATGAGATTAATCACACTTGATCATGGTGTATAACCCTTCTTATATGTTATTGGATTTGAATTGTTAGTTTGTTGAGGATTTTATATATTTATATTTAAAGCCTTTTTGTGTCTTTGAATATAATCTCTCATGGATAGTGTATATATCACATATTTGAAACTATTTTTAAAGGGCATTTTGTCAGGGGCGGAGCAAGATGGCGGAGGAGTAGGAGACCTGGATTTCATCTGGTCTCAGGAATTCAGCTGGATAGGGTTCAAACCATTCTGAACACCTACGAACTCAACAGGAGATCGAAGAAAAGAATAGCAACGACTCTCTGAACAGAAAAGCGAGCACTTACTGGAAGGTAGGACATGCGGAGAAGTGAATCCGAGGCGATATTCGGGAGGATAGACGGCGGGGGAGGGGGCTTCCGTCGGCCGCTTCTGGCAAGTGCTAGAGCCGCGGAGCACAAAATTGGAACGTTTAGAAGTCGCTCCAGTGGCTAAGCTGAGGGACGTCGCTCCAGTGGCTAAGCAGGAGTGGAACCCTCGCGGGACAGTGTGGTCTCAGGACCCTCGGGGTCACAGACAGACTGGGGGTGCCTGAGTGCGGCAGAGCTCCCAGGTATTGGAGCGGGGAAGCCGGCTGCAGAGACGGAGCCAAAGCGCGGGCTCTCAGCTCGGGGTGGCCATAAACTGTGATCCGTGGCCCAGTCGGGCCACTGCTCCTCCAGCAGGGACCCAACAAGCAGCAGATCCGGGGAGACTCCCCTTCCTCCCCTGGGAGGAGTGGCACAGGAGCGCACCGCGGGGATCTGCTGGGTTTGGAGACTCCACACGGGGTCGGGTGCACAGATAGAAACGCTCGGTCACAGGCCGGGTGAGCACGGAGTGCGGCCGGAGACAGGGGAGACAGGAGTGACTGCTTTTCTCTGGGGGCGCACTGAGGAGCAGGGCCCCGAGTTCTCAGCTCCTCTGGGCAGAGACTGGGAGGCCACCATTTTCACTCTGGTCCTCCAAAGCTGTACCGAGAGCTTGCAGGGAACAAAAGCTCCTGAGAGCAAACCCGGGCAGCTTGCTTAGCTGGGACCGACAAGGGCGGGGCAATTCCACCTCCGGCAAAGACATTTGGGAACCATGGCAACAGGCCCCTCCCCCAGAAGATCAGCATGAACAGCCAGCAAGCCAAGACCAAGTTTACCCATCTAGGAGAACAGGAGAACTCCAGCGCTGGGGGAATACTGCACATAGAATTCATGGCTTTTTTACCATGATTCATTAGTTTTCCAAAGTTAATTTTTTTTTGAATTTTTCTTTTTCCCTTTTTCAACCAACATCTTATCAATTCCTTTTTTTAAAAAACATTTTTTATTTTTCATTTTTAGTCATATTTTATCCCTTCATAGTAGTTACCCTTATTTTTGGCATATATATATATAAGTTGTTCTCTCTTTAAAATTTTGAGATACGGTTTCTTCTAACAGATCAAAATATACCCTAAATCACTAGTGTATGGCTTTGTTCTAGTCTCTTGCCTGATCACATTCTCTCCCTTTTTTTTCTTTTTTTTTTTAAATCTTCTTTCTTTTTTCAAACAACTTCTTATCAATTCCTTTTATAAAATCTTTTATAATTTTCATCTTTACAGTCATCTTCCATCCCTTCATTGTATCAACCCTTATTTTGTACATATACGTCTTTCTTCCTTTAAAATTTTAGGAGGCACTGTCTTCTAACAGACCAAAATACGCCCAAAATCTAGTGTGTGGCACTGATCTATGCACTAGCCTGATCATATTTGATCATATTGTTTTTTTTGTTTTGTTCTGTTTTTGTTTGTTTTTATCTTTTTCTTTTTCTTTTCTTTTTTTTCCTCTCTTTCTTTTTTCTTTCTTTCCCTTTCCTTTCCCCTGGTTTCAGGTCTTTTCTGATTTGTATAGAGTATATTTGCTGGGGACGTTGTTGACCTGTTAGCATTTTGTTCTCTCATTCATCTATTCTCCTCTGGACAAAATGACAAGATGAAAAAAATCAACTTAGCAAAAAGAACAAGAGGTAGTACCGTCTGCCAGGGACCTACTCAATACGGACATTAGTACGATGTTGGACCTAGAATTCTTTAATGATCATGACTTTAAAGATACTAGCTGGGCTTGAAAAAAGAGTGGAAGTTATTAGAGAAACCCTTTCTGGAGAAATAAAAGAACTAAAATCTAACCAAGTCGAAATCAAAAAGGCTATTAATGAGGTGCAATCAAAAATGGGGGCACTAACTGCTAGGATAAATGAGGCAGAAGAGAGAATCAGCGATATAGAAGACCAAATGATGGAAAATAAAGAGGCTGAGAAAAAGAGAGATAAACAACTACAGGATCATGAGGGCAGAATTTGAGAGATAAGCGGTACGATAAGACGAAACAACATTAGAATAATTCGGATCCCAGAAGAAGAAGAAAGAGAGAGAGGGGCAGAAGGTATATTGGAACAAATTATAACAGAGCACTTCCCTAATGTGGGGAAGGAAACAGGCATCAAAATCCAGGAGGCACAGAGAACCCCTCTCAAAATCAATAAAAATAGGTCAACACCCTGACATCTAATAGTAAAACTTACGAGTCTCAGAGACAAAGAGAAAATCCTAAAAGCAGCTCGGGAGAAGAGATATGTAACCTACAATGGTAGAAACATTAGATTGGCAACAGACCTGTCCACAGAGACCTGGCAGGCCAGAAAGGACTGGCATGATATCTTCAGAGCACTAAATGAGAAAAATATGCAGCCAAGACTACTATATCCAGCTAGGCTGTCATTGAAAATAGGAGAGATAAAAGGCTTCCAGGACAAACAAAAACTAAAGGAATTTGCAAACACGAAACCAACCCTCCAAGAAATATTGAAAGGGGTCCTCTAAGCAAAGAGAGAGCCTAAAAGCAGCATAGATCAGAAAGGAACACAGACAATATACAGTAACAGTCACGTTACAGGCAATACAATGGCACTAAATTCATACTTTCAATAGTTACCCTGAATGTAAATGGGCTCAATGCCCCAATCAAAAGACACAGGCTATCAGATTGGATTAAAAAACAAGACCCATCAATATGCCATCTGCAAGAGACTCATTTTAGACCTAAAGACACCCCCAGATTGAAAGTGAAGGGGTGGAAAACCATGTACCATGCCAATGGACACCAAAAGAAAGCTGGGGTGGCAATCCTTATATCAGACAAATTAGATTTTAAAACAAAGACTGTAATAAGAGATGAAGAAGGACACTATATCCTACTTAAAGGGTCTATCCAACAAGAAGATCTAACAATTGTAAATATCTATGCCCCTAACATGGGACCAGCCAATTATATAAGGCAATTAATAACAAAAGCAAAGAAACACATTGACAACAATACAATAATAGTGGGGGACTTTAACACCCCCTGACTGAAATGGACAGATCATCTAAGCAAAAGATCAACAAGGAAATAAAGACTTTAAATGACACACTGGACCAAATGGACTTCATAGACATATTCAGAACATTCCATCCCAAAGCAACGGAATACACATTCTTCTCTAGTGCCCATGGAACATTCTCCAGAATTGATCACATCCTAGGTCACAAATCAGGTCTCAACTGGTACCAAAAGATTGGGATTATTCCCTGCATATTTTCAGACCACAGTGCTTTGAAACTAGAACTCAATCACAAGAGGAAAGTTGGAAAGAACTCAAAGACATGGAGGCTAAAGAGCATCCTACTAAAGAATGAATGGGTCAACCAGGAAATTAAAGAAGAATTTAAAAAATTCATGGAAACCAATGAAAATGGAAACACAACTGTTCAAAATCTTTGGGATACAGCAAAGGCAGTCCTAAGAGGAAAGTATATAGCAATACAAGCCTTTCTCAAGAAACAAGAAAGGTCTCAAATACACAACCTAACCCTAGACCTGAAGGAGCTAGAGAAAAAACAGCAAATACAGCCTAAACCCAGCAGGAGAAGAGAAATAATAAAGATCAGAGCAGAAATCAATGAATTAGAAACCAAAAGAAGAGTAGAACAGATCAACGAAACTAGGAGCTGGTTCTTTGAAGGAATTAATAAGATTGATAACCCCCTGGCCAGACTTATCAAAAAGAAAAGAGAAATGACCCAAATCAACAAAATCATGAATGAAAGAGGGGAGATCCCAACCAACACCAAAGAAATACAAACAATTATAAGAACATAGTATGAGCAACTCTATGCCAGCAAATTAGATAACCTGGAAGAAAATGGGTGCATTCCTAGAGATGTATCAACTACCAAAATTGAACCAAGAAGAAATAGAAAACCTGAACAGACCTATAACCACTAAGGAAATTGAAGCAGACATCAAAAATCTCCCAAAAAACAAAAGCCCTGGGCCAGATGGCTTCCCAGGGGAATTCGACCAAACATTTAAAGAAGAATTAATACCTATTCTCCTGAAACTGTTCCAAAAAATAGAAATGGAAGGAAAACTTCCAAACTCATTTTATGAGGCCACCATTACCTGGATCCCAAAACCAGACAAAGACTCCATCAAAAAGGAGAATTATAGACCAATATCCTTGATGAACATGGATGCAAAAATTCTCACCAAAATACTAGCCAATAGGATCCAACAGTACATTAAAAGGATTATTCACCATGACCAAGTGGGATTTATCCCTGGACTGCAAGGTTAGTTCAACATCCGCAAATCAATCAACGTGATACAATACATTGACAAAAGAAAGAACAAGAATCATATGATCCTCTCAATAGATGCAGAAAAAGCATTTGACAAAGTACAGCATCCTTTCTTGATCAAAACTCTTCAGAGTATAGGGATAGAGGGTACATACCTCAATATCATAAAAGCCATCTATGAAAAACCTACAGCGACTATCATTCTCAATGGGGAGAAACTTAGAACTATCCCCCTAAGGTCAGGAACACGGCAAGGATGTCCACTATCACCACTGCTATTCAACATAGTATTAGAAGTCCTAGCCACAGCAATCAGACAACAAAAAGAAATCAAAGGCATCCAAATCGGCAAAGAA
Organism: Eumetopias jubatus; assembly: GCF_037043125.1. Classification (NCBI taxonomy): domain Eukaryota; kingdom Metazoa; phylum Chordata; class Mammalia; order Carnivora; family Otariidae; genus Eumetopias; species Eumetopias jubatus. Next base: position 27,783,727 of record NW_028274809.1, read on the forward strand.
GAAGTCAAACTCTCACTCTTTGCAGAGGATATGATACTTTATGTGGAAAACCCAAAAGACTCCACCCCAAAACTGCTAGAACTCATACAGGAATTCAGTAAGGTGGCAGGATATAAAATCAATGCACAGAAATCAGTGGCATTCCTATACACCAACAACAAGGCAGAAGAGAGAGAAATTAAGGAGTCGATCCCATTTACAATTGCACCCAAAACCATAAGATACCTAGGAATATAAATCTAACCAATGAGGCAAAGGATCTGTACTCAGAAAACTATAAGATACTCATGAAAGAAATTGAGGAAGACACAACAAAATGGAAAAACGTTCCATGCTCATGGATTGGAAGAACAAACATTGTGAAGATGTCAATGCTACCTAGAGCAATCTACACATTCAATGCAATCCCCATCAAAATACCACCCACTTTTTTTCAAAGAAATGGAACAAATAATCCTAAAATTTTTATGGAACCAGAAGAGACCCCGAATAGCCAGAGGAATATTGAAAAAGAAAAGCAAAGCTGGCGGCATCACAATTCCGGAGTTCCAACTCTATTACAAAGCTGTCATCATCAAGACAGTATGGTACTGGCACAAAAACAGACACATAGATCAATGGAACAGAATCGAGAGCCCAGAAATGGACCCTCAAATCTATGGTCAACTCATCTTTGACAAAGCAGGAAAGAATGTCCAATGGAAAAAAAGACAGTCTCCTCAACAAATGGTATTGGGAAAATTGGACAGCCACATGCAGAAGAATGAAACTGGACCATTTCCTTACACCACACACAAAAATAGACTCCAAGTGGTTGAAAGACCTAGATGTGAGACAGGAGTCCATCAAAATCCTAAAAGAGAACACAGGTAGCAACCTCTTCGACCTCAGCCACAGCAACTTCTTCCTAGAAACATCGCCAAAGGCAAGGGAAGCAAGGGCAAAAATGAACTATTAGGATTTCATCAAGATAAAAAGCTTTTGCACAGCAAAAGAAATAGTCCACAAAACCAAAAGACAACCGACAGAATGGGAGAAAATATTTGCAAATGACATATCAGATAAAGGGCTAGTATCCAAAATCTATAAAGAACTTATCAAACTCAACACCCAAAGAACAAATAATCCAATCAAGAAATGGGCAGACGACATGAACAGACATTTTTACAAAGAAGACATCCAAATGGCCAACAGACACATGAAAACTTGCTCAACATCGCTCAGCATCAGGGAAATCCAAATCAAAACCTCAATGAGATACCACCTCACACCAGTCAGAATGGCTAAAATTAACAAGTCAGGAAATGACAGATGTTGGTGGGGATGCGGAGAAAGGGGAACCCTCCTACACTGTTGGTGGGAATGCAAGCTGGTGCAACCACTCTGGAAAACAGTATGGAGGTTCCTCAAACAGTTGAAAATAGAGCTACCATATGATCCAACAATTGCACTCCTGGGTATTTACCACAAAGATACAAATGTAGGGATCTGAAGGGGTACATGCACCCCAATGTTTATAGCAGCAATGTCCACAATAGCCAAACTGTGGAAAGAGCCAAGATGTCCATCAACAGATGAATGGATAAAGAAGATGTGGTATATATATACAATGGAATATTATGGCCATCAAAAGGAATGAGATCTTGCCATTTGCAATGATGTGGTTGGAACTGGAGGGTGTTATGCTGAGTGAAATAAGTCAATCAGAGAAAGACATGTATCATATGACCTCACTGATATGAGGAATTCTTAATCTTAGGAAACAAACCGAGGGTTGCTGGAGTGGTGGGGGGGTGGGAGGGATGGGGTGGCTGGGTGATAGACATTGGGGAGGGTATGTGCGATGGTGAGCGAAGTGAATTGTGTAAGATTGATGAATCACAGACCTGTACCCCTGAAACAAATAATGCAATATATGTTAAGAAAAAAGAAAAAGAAGAAGATAGCAGGAGGGGAAGAATGAAGGGGAGTAAGTCGGAGGGGGAGACGAACCATGAGAGATGATGGACTCTGAAAAACAAACTGAGGGTTCTAGAGGGGAGGGGGATGGGGGGATGGGTTAGCCTGGTGATGGGTATTAAAGAGGGCACATTCTGCGTGGAGCACTGGGTGTTATGCACAAACAATGAATCATGGAACACTACATCAAAAACTAATGATGTAATTAATGTATGGTGATTAACATAACAATAAAAAATTTTAAAAAATAAAGTGCATTTTGTCAGTATCTGCATTTTTCTAATCCATTTACATTTAATATAATTATGGATAAGATAGGATTTACATCCGCCATGATGTCATTTGTTTGTATATATCTCGTCTTTTTTATTCCACTATTGTTCCATCACTGACTTTGATAATTAGGTATTTTATATCATACCATTTTTCATTCTCATTTCTTTTACTCTATTTTTTTGTTATTTTCTAGCGGTTGCTTTTGGGATTATAATCAGCATCTTACCTTATAGGTATATAGTCCAGATTAATTCCAATTTAATTTCAACAGTATAAAAACTGTGTTTCTGGCATGGCTCAGTCGGTTAAGTATCTGCCTTTGGCTCAGGTCATGATCCCAGGGTCTTGGGATTAAGTCTGGCATTGGGCTCCTTGCTCAGCGAGGAGCCAGCTTCTCCCTCTGACTGCTGCTCCCCCTGCTTGTGCTCTCTCTCTCTCTGACAAATCAATAAATAAAATCCTTAAAATAAATAAATAAAAACTGTGTTTCTATATAGCAGCATTTCCCACCCTATTGTTTGTCCTACTAGTGCCATATAAATTATACCTTTATACATTGTGTGCTCATTAATATAGATTTATAAGTATTGCTTTTGACGTTCTTTTAAATCAGAAAAGAGGACAAAAAAGTTGTGTTCTAATATTCTTGTAGTTTAGGTCTGTAGGTGACAAATTTTCTCAGATTTGTATTGTCTTGAAATGTTTTATTTTGCCTTTATTTTTAAATGATATTTTCACAGGTAATGCAATTTTTAGTTGATCATTTTCTTTATTTCATCACTTTAATGATATATTTCCATTGTCCTCTGGCTTGCATATTTTTTGATGAGAAGACTGAAGTCATTTTTCCCCCATATGTAATGTGTAACTTTTTAATGGCTGCTTTTATAATTTTTCTTTATCATTTGTTTAATTATGAAGTTCCTTACTAAGTGGGTTGTGTGTTTGTGTGTTGTGTGATATTTATCCTCCTTAGTGGATTATGAGCTTCCTAAATCCTTGGGTTTATAATTTTCATTAAATTTCAAAAATTCCCGACCAGTATTTCTTTAGTATTTTGTTAGTGTTTACATGGTACATAAATATTAAAATACATGGATATTTAAGTGCTTAATCTTGTTTCCTATGTCACTGAGATTGTTAATTTTCTCTCTCTTTGTGCTTCTGTCTAGAAATAATCTATTTTTGTCTCTTTTTGGATTCATTAATTTTGTCTCTATGTCATTTAATCTACACTGCATCTCAACTATATCTAGATATATCTAGAAGTTCCATTGTTTTTGACTCTTCTGTTTTTCTTTCTTTTTTTTTTTTTTAAAGATTTTATTTATTTATTTGAGAGAGAGAGCACACGAGAGGCGGGAGGGTCAGAGAGAGAAGCGGACTCCCTGCCGAGAAGGGAGCCCGATGTGGGACTTGATCCCAGGACTCCAGGATCATGACCTGAGCCAAAGGCAGTTGCTTAACCAACTGAGCCACCCAGGCGCCCCTCTTCTGTTTTTCCCTTCACCATGTTCCTGTTTTTCTTTAAGTACTTGAACATTAATATTTGTACCTTTGTAAGATCCTTTCATTCCTCTTTCTGCCATCTGTGTTATTTCTGCTTCTTTTACTTTTGAGTGATATTTCTCTTGGTTAACTTCATGTTTTCTTGCTTTCTAGCCTATCTAGTAATTTTCAGCTGGACACTGGACATTTATGTCTAATATAAGCAGTTAAATTGAAATCCTCTCTAAATACTGCTTTAGTTGCATTCCACCAATTTTATGTTGTATTTTTAGAAAGATTTTATTTATTTATTTTTAGAGAGAAAGAGAGAGAGTGAGAAAGGGGAGGGCCTGAGGGAGAGGGAGAGAGAGAACCCTAAGCAGATGCCAGGCCAAGTGAGGAGCCCAGTGGGGGGCCTGATCCTAGGACCCGGAGATCTTGACCTGAACCTAAATCAAGAGTCAGGTGCTTAACCAACTGAGCCAACCAGGCACCCCCTTATGTTGTATTTTTATTATCTTTAAGTTGAAAATATTTCTAATTTCTCCTGTGATTGTAATAATATTTAAATTCAAAATATTCTGTTGTTTAAAATCCCAGATATCTTATTTTTATTGACTTCTAATTTATTTCCACTGTGGCCAGAGAATGTACTCTGAATGACATTCTTTATGTTGGCCATCTCCTGCACAAGGTCATAAGGCATTTTTCCATGTTAATTTCTTCTTTAGGATTGTATTTTCTACTTTTAAACCTACACATAGTCACCTAAAATTTGGAATTAGTATACTAAGTTATGTGTTACATTGAGTCTGAAGGTTATTTTAGGAAAAATCAACAACTTCAATTAGATGTTATTTAATACATTTCAATAATTTTGTATCATTTTTATATGTAGCAGTATTGTATATTTTGCATGAGATAATTTGTAGGTATTGATGTTTTCCTCTCATAAATAGTATCATTTAAAAAGTGTTTTCCTAATTTTTTATTGTTGATATGTAAAAATATAATTAATTTTTATACTGACCTTGCATCCAGTGAAATGGATAATATACAGAACTGCAAATTTTAATTCTAATAAAATTTTTTTAGAATTTTGCATTCACTATCATTTTATCTATTTTTTTCTTTCTTCCTAATCGTTAAAGTTTTACTTCTTTTGCTTGGCTTTTTTTTACCGGCTAGGACCTCCAGAATGCTGTTGAATATGAGTCTTGATGTTAGATACCTTTGTCTCATTCCTTATCCCAGATAGAATGCTTTCAATATTTTACCATTAAGTATGATGCTTATATAGTTTTGATTTGTATTCACCCTTCATCAGATTAAAGATGACCTCTTATATTAGTATTTTGCAAATTTTTTTTAATATTATGGCATAGAATGGGTATTGAAATTTATCAAAAGCTTTTTATATATTTGTATTAGTTTTCTATGACTGCCATAACAAATTGCCACAAATTTAATAGCTTAAAACAACAGATTTATTATCTTACAGGTTAGGTTAAAGTCTGGCATGAGTTTGACAGGGTTAAAATCAAAGTGTCAGTAGGCCTGCCCTCATTACTGAAGGTTGTAGGGGAGAACCAGTATTCTTGTTCATTTCAGTTGTTGACAGAATTTAGTTTCTTGTGGTTATAGAACCAAGGTCCCCATTTTCTTGTTAGTTTTAAAGTGAGGTTTATTTGCAGCTTCTAGATGCTACTGTATTTTTTGGCCTCCTTCCTCAATCTTTAAAGCCAGTTATGGTTTTATCAATCTTTTTCACATTGCATGTCTCTGACCACAGCTGGGAAAGGTTCTTCACTTTTAAGGACTCATGTTATTAGAATGGAGCCACTTGGGTATTCCAGGTTAATCTCTCCATCTCAAGGTCCACAACCTTAATGACATCTGAAAAGTGATTTTATCATGTAAGGTAACATATTCACAGGTTTTGGAGACTAGATGTGGACCTCTTTGTGGAAAGGAAATGTTTTTCTCTCTGCCATAACATCTATTGAGATAATTGTGTAATTGTTCTTTTTTACTATGCTAATATGGTGAGGAGATTTGATTTTTGAATATGATACCAGTCTTGAATTCCTGAAGTAAGTTCAACTGTGTTATGACGTATAACATCTTTATTGCTGGATGTGATTTGCAAATACTTTATGTTCATGTTTCATGTTCTTTGTTCTAAATCTATGTTTAAGAAGGAATTGATCTAGAACTCTTCTTTATTGCAATATTCTTACCAAGTTTTAGTATCACGTTTATTTGGCCCTATGAGATCTGTTTAAAAATTTTCTTTTTTTTTTTCTATATCTGGATGAATTGGCATAGGTTTTGTATTCTTTCTTTCATAAATGACAGGAACAATTTGTCAGTAATTCCACCCAGACCTGATGTTTTCTTTGTGGGAAGTTGTTCAATTAAAAGTTAAATTTATTTAATAAATGTATGTAGATTTTTATTTCTATTTAGGTGTGTTTTAATATGCTGTGTTTTTCCAGATTATCATCTCGCTCTTTTAAATTTCCAAATTTATTAGCATGAAGTTGTTTATGATATCCTTATTAACTTACATTCATAATTTTATTCATAATATTGGTAATTTGTACGTTTTATATTTCTTTTTCATCAACTTCACCATGAATTTGTAATTTCTTAAGTCATTTTGAAAAGACAACTTTTGTCTTTGTTGAAATAGAAAATAATTGTTTTCTATCAGATCAGTTTTTTTCTATTATCTTTCTTCTTTATTCTGTGCTACTTTCTTTGAGATTCATATGGTGTTCTTTTTCTAGCTTTTTCGTATAGAAGGTGAAATTCTTTTCTAACATGTGCATTTAAGGCGATAACTTTCTCTCTAAACATGGTTTTAGCTGCATCTCCTAAATTTGATATGTCATATTTTAATTATCATTCAGTCAAACTTATTTTCTATTTTCCATTGTGATTTCCTTCTTAACTCATGGTTATTCAGTAGAATATTTTTCATTTCCAAACACTTCAGAATTTGTTACATTAGCTTTTTGTTATTTATTTCTAGCTTAAAAAAATATTTCTCTGCTCTGGTCAGACACCACATTCTTTTATGACCTAGTACCTGGTTAATTTTGCTAAATAACCCATTAGCACTTTAATATGTAATCTGCAGTTGTTCAAATTACTATTTTACCTATGTATCTACTAGATCAATTTTTAATTTGTGTTTTTAAATCTTGTCTTTCATACTGATTTTTTATTGGCTTGTTCTATTAGTTTCTGAGGGCTGTATGCTGAAATCTCCCACTGTGATGATCTATTCTTCTTTTAATTCTACCAATTTTTGCTTCACATATTGAAAGCTATGCTAAACATATTCAAAATGATCATATATTCTTAGTTCATTGGTTGTTTTATAATATGAAATATTCCTCATTTTTGTGGTAATGTCTTAGAGCCTACATTGTCTCACATTTGTACGTTTCCATCAACTTTCTTTTGGCTACTGTTCACATGGCATATCTTTTTCCATTCTCTTTCATTTTAGTCTTTTTATGTTGTCATGAATACTTTGTATGTAACATTGAGTTTTGTTCTTTTTCCGGTCTGACAATTTTGGTCTGTTTCCATTTACCGTAATTCATTTACTTTGAGGCTTAAATCTACCATCTTACTTTTTGTTTTTTATTTGTGCACACTGCTCTATGTTCCTTTTTGTTTTCTTTCTTCCCTTTATCTAGATTAATCAGCTATTTTTATTTCATATTGCCTCCATTAGATTGTTGCCTGTACATTCTTTTACTGACCTTTTTTGTGGTTATGTTAGTGATTACAACCTGCATGTACCCTTTTACCACTTCCTGGAAATGAAAGAAACTTAGAGCACTTTAATTCTGCTTATATCCCTTCCTGACTCATGGACAATTTTCACATATTTTATTTCTCTGGATATCTTAAATGCCAAAAACTTTATTATTGTTCTTGACTTATATCATCAATATTCATTTGGAGCAACTTTCACACAGATATATGTTTATATTTTGTCCAGATCTTCACATTCTTCTTGGAGGGAGAACCAGTCTACAATAAACTATCCTACAATTAGTCGAAGCTGAAATCCCTAACATGCTCTTTTCATTATCTAATCTTCAGCTTTCCTATGGGAAACAAGAGCACTTCTCTCTGGATTACCTTGCACTAAACAAAAACCACTCAAAATACTTTAGGCAGAAAGAGATTCAATACAGTAAATAAAATACTAACACATTTTTAGAACAGACGGAATGTGGGGCTGAGGCCTGGCCTTCAAATGAGAATGAGAAAATCCTTTCGGATTGGTCAGTCCGGAGAGCTCTCACCGCTCCCACAACCAGAGAGCTGCAAATCCTGAAGCTGCAAATCCTGAAGTTGCTATTGTTAAGTAATGAGTTTAAGAGCGGTGCCCTAAGTGAGATTAAATTATCAGGAAATTAGTCCTGCTCACACCACAACTATGCAGCTGGTGAAAAATGCAGAAAAATCCAGTGTCTCCTCGACGATATTATTCAGCAGCAGCAGCCAATCACTGTCCTTACTTCTTTCAAAATACCAGGAAGTAGTGAACTTAATCTCCAGAACCCTATCTGCAAGAGCATGAGCATGGGTTTCCAGCCTTTGCAATGTGCAATGGAAGGATGAGGTTGGAATAAATTCTGTGTGCCAATTTATTATATCCAAATTGATTAAATTTGCAGTGTGTAAGCAGGTGGTTCTCCAAATATGAGTCATTATGATTTAGTTCTTTCAACACTCTGTCAACTCAGCACTCCAAAAGAAGCCATTTAATAATGAGACATTGCTATAGAGTTAATAAACTGTCCCTTGCGCCAAATAGCACTTTTCCCTTTTTCTATCTGAATGCTACTCTCTCACGGATCAAAGATATTTTGGCTGGATCTTCAACTTTGGAGGCAATGTGCTAGTCAACATAAAATGAGAACAGTTATTCTTGTGGAGTGACAATGCTATGAAAATATGTAGGATGAATATTATAGCACAGGATACCATAAACTCTAGCTGCTATGGGACACAGGGTTGCCTCTCCACGTTTTGCCAGGCGCTTAGAAGCCAACTGTGATTACACCAATCAGCAGCACCATGAAGCTGCTCTTACCATTGGAATAGGGAGTAGGAATCTTGTGTACAGTTGTGCTGGAAAAGCCACAGGGTTGTACCGCTCCTGACACAGAAGCCAGTTTGCCCCAAGACCAATAGGGATAATTCAGAGGTTTTGTATTTTTCCATCAACAAACAACAGTACTTTTGTACTGCATTTAACTAGCCCAGAGTTATGGTGGTTGCTACTGAGCATGCTCAGGCTTTGGTCAATGTTTGTGAAGTTTCAACCCACCTCCAATTCTGCAGAAAAAAGACTCAAGCACTGCAGCAGCTGCCTATTCATTTTCCTTTTATAAAAGTAATATTAGTAATACTTGAAAGTAAAAGAAATTATAAATAGGTTTTTTCTAACACATTACAGATCATTTACACACTCTTCCTAACTTTCCAGACTCTCATGCCTTGCAAGCCCACCTACCCAGACACACACACTCCCCACTCAAAATACCAGGGCACATTTAAATGATGACCTCATGCTCAAAGTAGCCAATATAATTAAGAAAAGCATTTCCAGTTTGAGTGTCATTTTTCAAAATTCGTAATACTTGACAAGGTCAGAAGACAAGGTCTTCAAATATCTAGAGGCCAAATAATTCTGCAGTAATGGCTGTAGCACTCTGAATAAGTCTTTGTGTTTTAACTAACAAGTTTGAGAAAGGCAGAGATAAATGTAGTTTGACATAAAGTGAAGAATACCAGGAGCCTCCCAGTTACATATGCTACTCCCACCAGCTCATTGCCATTTTATTGTGAAATTACTGGAGGAAAAGAGAAAAAAAAAATTGGATAACTGTGTTATGTCCCAAAATATATTGTACATTTAAAGATATATTATTTCTCAAAGCAGTAAGATATAACACATTAGTCCCTTGAATAGTGAATCAAAATATGTATATATAATTTGTTTTAATTTAGCTCTTTTCACTTGAAGAATTCAGAAAACCTACCAGCTTAAAAGCTCAAGGAGTCAATTTTTACTTTAAATATAATTGAATATACTAATTTTTTTTTTTACCATGGGGTATTTTCATTACTTAGATTAAACTGAAACACAGGCTAACATATGAAACCTGGACCAACCTGCATTAAAATTTTATATTATATGCCTTATGCCATTATTTATTACACAGTTCCTCAGACTTTATTCTTAAAGAAAGGTATTCACAGAAAGTTAAAATATTCCTGATACTGCTCTAAATTGAGCTAATGAAATAGGTGGATGATGCTTTTTAACGATCAGTTTCATTGAAATATGCTTTTTTAAAGATGAAACTGGTTGAGTCCATGAGTGAGGAGGAGTTTGAAAATTAATCTCCAAAACGTGGCCATTACATCCAACAGAAATTTCTTCTGTTCATAGGTTGATCTGATGAAAATCAGTTACTAACGTCTATCTTGATTGACATGTAATTTAATCCAAGCTTGTCATAGTAAGAAATGAAGTGAACATTGTATCAGCTATTTAAGGATAAAGGTTGAAGGAAAAAAGGGAACATCATTATTCTTTCCTTTTAAAGATGTATTTATTTATTTATTTGAGGGAGGAAGGAGCAGAGGAGAGGGAGAGAGAAACTCAAGCAGACTCTGTGCTGAGCGCAAGCCCAACACAAGGCTGGATCTCATGACCCTCAGATCACAACCTGAGCCAAAGCCAAGAGTCAGTTGCTTAACCGACTGTGCCACCCAGGTACCCCAGAACATAATTATTTTTATAATTAATTAAATGTGGCTACTTTTGCAAGGAATGTTCCTTGTTTGTGAAGATCTTAAAGACAGAAGGGATTGGGGGCTCCTGGGTGGCTCAGATGGTTAAGGTCTGCCTTCGGCTCAGGTCATGATTCCAGGGTCCTGGGATCGAGCCCCGCATAAGGCTCCTTGCTCAGTGGGAAGCCTGCTTCTCCCTCTCCTTCTGCTGCTCCCCCTGCTTGTGCTCTCTTGCTCTCTCTGTCAAATAAATAAATAAAATCTTAAAAAAAAAAAAAGACAGAAGGGATTGAACTTTTCATGAGGCATTTTGAGTACTAAGTTTAACAAAGAAAAACACGGCAGTTCCTAAAGATGGAAATAAACAAGCTATAATACTACTTTCAGTGTGAGAATATAATGTTATTTGGGGAAGAAGTGTGAAGTTTGCAATTGTCATAATGTGAATTGGATATCATTCTCAATAAATTTCTTTCTCTAAACATATTGATATATTAATACAATTCTCTTTTTTGATCAATTGAATTTCCACTTATCCCCTTAAAAGTTGGTTCCTTTCTTATGATTCTTTCTTTTTAAAAATTTTTATCATTTATTTTTTTTATGTATTTATTATTCATTCATTCATTTTTTTCTTTCTGAGAAGCGCAGGATGCTCCATGGGAGCGTCCACTCCCTCGGATGTAAGCATATATGAATTCTTCTAATTGTTACAAGTAATATAGTCAAATTGAACAAGAAGCAATTCTTTCTTATGCTGACACAAGTTGGTGAGGTATTAATTGTCTCTAAAAGGTGATATCTCAGTTAAATTATACCAAGTAAAGTTTCATCATTTTTTCAAGGAATTATGGAGCTGTATAGAGGCTACAGCTTCCTATTATTTGAATAATAAAAGAGAAATTTTAAAATTTGCTCCACTAAAGATTGAGTTTTATCACCTAATTAAATTAAAAAATGGAGAAAATATAAACAATGACTCATAAGTTATATATAAAAAGAAAAATCTCAATTGTTCCTCACAATTTTTATTTCTTTAAATCTTGCTCTAAAAGTGTCCCCACTTTACCATTCATAACAATTAATGAGTAGTTAGTTCAATGGAATCCACAAAGCAAGAATTATATACAAGGCATTGTGCTGGGTGCCATGTAATATGGAAAGATAAACCAAATGAAGAGTTAGGTTTTTATAGAAAAGGACCCTCAACTCTATGGTCAAATAATCTTTGACAAAGCAGGAAAAAATATGCAATGGAAAAAAGACAGTCTCTTCAATAAATGGTGCTGGGAAAATTGGACAGCAATATACATAAGAAGGAAACTTGATCATTCTCTAACACCATATACAAAGATAAATTCAAAATGGATGAAAGACCTCAATGTGAGACAGGAATCCATCAAAATCCTAGAGGAGAACATAAGCAATAACCTCTTTGACATCAGCCACAGCAACTTCTTTCAAGATACATCTCCAAAGGCTAGTGAAACAAAAGCAAAAATGAACTTTTGGGACTTCATCAAGATAAAAAGCTCTGCACAGCAAAGAAAACAATCAACAAAACAAAGAGGCAACCCAGAGAATGGGAAAAGATATTTGCAAATGACACTACAGATAGAGGGCTGGTATCCAAGATTTATAAAGAACTTCTCAAACTCAACACCCAAAAAACAAATAATCTAGTCAAAAAATGGGCAGAAGACATGAACAGACACTTCTCCAAAGAAGACATACAAATGGCTAACAGACACATGAAAGAATGTTCATCATCATTAGCCATCAGGGAAATTCAAATCAAAACCACATTGAGATACCACCTTATACCAGTTAGAATGGCAAAAATTGACAAGGCTAGAAACAACAAATGTTGGAGAGGTTGTGGAGAAAGGGGAACCCTCCTACACCATTGGTGGGAATGCAAGTTGGTACAGCCACTTTGGAAAACAGCGTGGAGGTGCCTCAAAAAACTAAAAATAGAGCTACCCTATGACCCAGCAATTGCACTCCTGGGTATTTACCCCAAAGACACAGATGTAGTGAAAAGAAAGGCCATGTGCACCCCAATGTTCATAGCAGCAATGTCCGCAACGGCCAAACTGTGGAAAGAGCCAAGATGCCCTTCAACAGAGGAATGGATAAAAAAGATGTGGTCCATATATACAATGGAATATCACTCAGCCATCAGAAAGGATGAATGCCCAACTTTTACACTAACATGGTTGGGTCTGGAGGAGATTATGCTAAGTGAAATAAGTAAAGCAGAGAAAGTCAATTATCATACAGTTTCACTTATTTGTGGAACATAAGGAATAGCGTGGAGGACATTAGGAGAAGGAAGGGAAAAATGAAGGGGGGGAAATTGGAGGGAGAGAGGAACCATAAGAGACTACAGACTCTGAGAAACAAACTGAGGGTTCTAGAGGGGAGGGGGGTGGGGGGATGGGTTAGCCTGGTGATGGGTATTAAGGAGGGCACATACTGCATGGAGCACTGGGTGTTGTACAAAAACAATGAATCATAGATCACTGCATCAAAAACTAATGATGTAATGTATGGTGACTAACATAACATAAGAAAATAAAATTAAAAAAAAGAAAAGTGCATTTCTTTAAACTGTGTGTTTTGCTCGTACCTTCCCTTAACTATAGTGACACTAATCCTAGTGTTGGGTCTTGCTTTATAAATGCAGCATCAACAATCACCTGGTGGCTGGCAATGCAGAATGTATTCAGTGATAGGTAGAAATAAATTGATTCTGCAAATCTGGCCTTGCAAATCGGAAAATAAATTCCTTGGGACTTAAAAACAATTTTGTTATGAACAAGTTAGCACAGAAGTTGTTTTTATGGCCACCGATGCTCAGTGACACCAGCAAAGTCACTCTGTATTCTCAGCTAGATAATTATCCTCCGGTGCCCTTTAGTGCAAATGCATTTATCGTCCTTTAGTATTTCTTCCTTTATACAGGCAGTTCTTTCACCTTGGCATTCTTAAATCTATTGCTCTTTTTCCCCAGCATTTCTTTGTTACCAGGCATTCAAAAACCAAATGTTCTAGTATGTTTTCTTTCCACACACGGCTTTAGAATGTGATTGTCCTTACACCTCTCTCAAAACCATTTTTTCTGGTATGAATATTTCTCCTAGCTAGGTCATCCACAGCATGATTTGGTGTCTCCTTGGCAACCACATGGTCTTACCATTTCTCAGTATCCTTTTTTACTCCCACTCATCACATTTCACTTCTTTCTAATCATTAATCCTTGAAATATCTTCACCTAGTCCTTCTCCTTGTTTTTGTATCCTCCATGTTAGTTGTCCACATTCTCGTACATATTCTACACCCCAGTCTTTAAATTGCATTAATTACCTTTTTTATAGGTCAGGGATCAGATCTATTTAAGATAGATAAATCTCTTCTACAATTCTTCTTGCTGTGTTACTAGGCTGTACAATTTCCAATTGAACTAGAAGTTTGGTAAACAAGGGTGATGCCTGATGGTCCTATCTATATCAAGGTTATATAATCTATTTTGATCCCAGATACAAATCTGGAAATTAATGAAACTTTTTTTTAAAGATTTTATTTATTTATTTGAGAGAGAGAGAATGAGACATAGAGAGCGCAAGAGGGAAGAGGGTCAGAGGGAGAAGCAGACTCCCCGCCGAGCAGGGAGCCTGATGCGGGACTCGATCCCGGGACTCCAGGATCATGACCTGAGCCGAAGGCAGTCGTTTAACCCACTGAGCCACCCAGGTGCCCACAAATCTAGAATTTAGATAGGCACCTGGGTTTTATGAGCATGACCTATTTTAGAATTGAGCTGCTGTGTCTAAACCAAAGTTAGATAGTCGAGTGTTTAAAATTACAGGCTTTGAAATCATACAGAATTCCTAAGTTTGAATCCCAGTTCTGCCTCTTACCAGCTGGATGATGTTGGACAACATACATAAACTCTCTTACCTAAAGTAGGCAAATAGTACTCTCCTTATTGAGTGCTTGGAAGGATGAACTGAAATAATGTAACACACAGTAAATAGGTAGAAGCTTAGCTGATAGTAGCTTTTAATTTAAAGCCTCTATTTTGAGTAAATTTAGCTCACATCCACTTAGAATTGATTTCCTAATTCCATCTTAGAACACCTTATAGAAAACCAGGGAATATTTTGACCTATACTCTTTCCCCCTTCATTGGTTTAATAAACCCTAAAATGTATATGTTTTTCATTACCCTTTTTTGTAGCTCTAGAAACTAACTTTACTAAGTGCTTAATATTTCAGTATTTTTACCTAAAGAGAGAGAGAGAGAGAGAAAAAAAAAACTATATACAGTATCTGAGAGGAACGATGTAGAAATACACCTTTCATTGTAGTGGCTTCTCATTAGCTTATCTTTGTTTTCAGTTCCTCTTGTGTTGAAAATGTTGCAATTTTCACACAAATGTAGAACAAGAATTGTGCATTATGTGGTAAGCTTTGCATAGATAATTTCATGCACTATTATGCTTTCTGTAGTAATGAGTTTTCTA
The DNA here is from genome assembly GCF_037043125.1 of Eumetopias jubatus. Taxonomy (NCBI): domain Eukaryota; kingdom Metazoa; phylum Chordata; class Mammalia; order Carnivora; family Otariidae; genus Eumetopias; species Eumetopias jubatus. Next base: position 27,798,813 of record NW_028274809.1, read on the forward strand.
TAGCTGTAATTCTTTCCTTCTCTGAGTCTTAAAACTTTCCATGGCAACATTACTTTACAGTTATAGGGTAAACACATCATAACATGGAGGAGTATGTGTACATTGAGAGGATAGATCCCCAATCCCCTGACTCTTGTCTGGCTGCTAGCTGCCCACACTTCTTCAACTAAGCCTCCAATTTATCTCCTCCCTTGCTGAGTCAAATATAGTTTGCACACTATTAGATTTAATTTTATGTTGGATTTATGCATAATTTTCTTCAAGAACTAATTGATCCATTGCTTTTGAAGTGTCAGTCCTCTAAAAGAATTGCCATGATCTGTGTTATTTTTTCTGCTAGTTGCACGTGAATCTATAACATTGTGCTCTATGTATAGATTTAACAGGATTTCAGCATACCCATCTCCTTTGATACTGACATCTTTCAAATTTTTACTTTCTTCTTTCTTCATTGGATAATGCCTGTCAGTGTTCTCTTGAGAGAGTTGGTCCCAGGGTTAATTATTTCCGGCTGCTATCCTACGGCTGGAATATTCTGAAATGCTTAGTCTTTGACCTATTTTGGCTTTTACAAGTCTTCTTCCAATCACCTGTATGCAATTCATATTGTTCATTTTAATTGCAGGTGTATCAGGTAAGGGCATAATGTCATGACTTTCACTGTTTTACCTAACTTCTATCCTCAGTGTGAAGTTAAGCCTTTATCAGGTATATATTTTTCTGTCACTGAGGCACCTTTTTTTTTTAAATCTTACTTTTTCTTTACTGAGACAAATATAAGTGACTAAAAGCTACTAAGAAACCTGCCTTTTTGACCAGCAATTCCATCTACACCTAGGAGTACATAGAAAAGAAAAACAAGAAAGATTTTGTGATAGGAATGTTCATTGCAGCTTTGGTAATAATAAAATTTGGAAGCAACCTAAATCACCTTACATGATGGTCGGTTAAATAAATTTAAGGGTGACATTATAATGAGATGCTATGCAAACATTAGAAAGATGAAAACAATTTAATGAGGACTTGGTGTGTGTTAGGTACTGTACTATTTTTTTCTTTTTTTAAGATTTTATTTATTTATTCGACAGAGAGAGTGAGAGAGTACAAGCAGGGGGAGAAGTAGAGGGAGAGGGAGAAGCAGGCTTCCCGCTGAGCAGGGAGCCCGAGATCATGACCTGAGCAGAAGGCAGGCACTCAACCATCTGAGCCACCCAGGCGCCCCACTACTGTACTACTCTATGCATAATCCCATTTAGCTTGTGTATCAGTGCTATGAGGTAGATACTTTTGTTATCTCTATTATATTTATAAGGCAATTAAATCTTAGATAAGTTTAGTAAGCAAAAGCACACAAGTGGTTAGCAAAATTTAATTCCCGAATTTCTAACTTCAGAGCCTAAGGTCTTAACCAGTAGTCTGTCTTGAATTTGTAATAGAGAAAACAATATTAATGATATTTATTTATAAGATTTATTACACACAATAAAAAGCAATATGATGGGCCTTTTACTTATTTGATTTTAATTCTTTTTATGCCCCATATATTATATAAATTATTGTATAATAAAATAACACATGCTAAAATAAAAGCATAAAAATACACAAAAGATATTGTTTAAAACAAATTTATATGTAAATATAATGTACTTCCCCTATTTTTCTTTATAGTCATGGTGTTTCAAAATTATTTTCCAAATAGATATTCTTTGTAATTTGGTCAAAGGGCTCAGGGCCATGAATGTAGTTTTCCACTCTGTTCTGTTCGATGTTATAAATATTTATCATTCTTATTGACTATGTCACCTATTTTATAATAACCAATTAGACACCTCTTTGGATGTACGTCAAGTATACTTTTTACTTTAAAGCAAACAAATGCCTCATCCAGTGTTATCTTCTCCTGACCATAACTGGACTCGATGACCACTCTTTTTCTTTTGAAAACTCTCTGTAATTTTATGTCAGGTACATTTTATAGGTTCACTCTAACCAATTTTTAAAAGCTGGTGAAATTTTTACTAAAGATTCCTGTATGTATTTGTTTAACTGAGATCTTTTTTTTTTTTTACAAAACTGAATAGAAATAACCAGAACTGTATTATCTTTCTTCCTTCAATATTGTTAAATACTTTTTTTCAGTCAAATAACTTTAGTGTTCTCTCCTTCCCTTCATTTTGGACACTTAACACCTCTCTTTCCCTCCATATCTATATATTTTTACAGACCTCTCTGTATAGATTTATATGTATCACCACAAAAGTGCTCCAAGGAAATGAACAAATGATGTCTAGTAACGGAGATGAGAAATTAATGAATCAATGTCCTATTAACATATCTCCTGTTAAAGGCAGTCATTAAGTGACCCAAAGCTTTCTTGTTTGTAGGAAGAACAGTTAGGAGGCTGTTAGGAAGGCCTATCCAAGAGATGTTGATGAATACAACCCTCGTGGTAGCGATGAAAAAAGGAGATAAATACATACATCCCAGTGTGGTTGGGGGTTAGCAAGTAAATTTGAAATAAATAATTCCTTAATAAATAAATGGGTAAATAAATGTAAAATTACTAATCTCAGGTCTTTGTCCTTAGGTAGCACATAATCTAATTATGGAGTTACATAGACACAAACAATTGGAATCATTTTATAATATCATTTTCATCGTGTGCATCTTGGACTAAACAAGCAAAAGGCTTTACTCAATTCATTAATCCCAATGTTCTTGTGAAGAGATGAACAAATCTTTTCTTTTAATGCTAAAGAAAATCAAGACTAATACGAAAATTCTACAAAGGAGTTATAATACATATTCATAAGATCTGAGAGTGATAGTCGTACACAGTTAACGAAATAAAAAAGGACATAGAATCATACTTTTTAGATTTGCAAAAATAATGATAACTTTTATTTCATTATTACTATGTGTCAGACCCTGGGCAAAGCACTTCATGTACATTACATCATTTAATAATTATATTTAATAAATAAATAACACACCATTTAATAAACATCGATTGGTAATTTGAACCATTTTAAATATGTAGTTTAAATTCTAAGCAAAAATGTTTACTTTAACATATGCTAAATTTTTATCATTAAATTTGTCCAGATGCTTGTGGGGTATTTTTGTTTGTTTGTTTTATTTTAGAGAGGGAGAGAGAGAGAGCAGGGGCGGGGCAAAGGGAGAGGGAGAGAATCTTTAAGTAGGCTCCATGCGCAGCTTGGAGCCCAAGGCAGAGCGCATGGAGCTTGATCTCATGACCCTGAGATCATGAATGACCTGAGCCCAAATGAAGGTCGAACGCGTAACCCATTGAGCCACCCAGGTGCCCCTGTCTAAATGTTTTTCCATTCATTCCAGGATAATAAAGTTTTTGATTTGTCAGGCAAATATACAAGTATGACTAAACAGTTGATGAAAATTTCCTCCACTCATTTATTTTTCTAACATTAATTTAAAGTGTCTACATTTCTTTGCCAGTGCTAACAAAGATGCTGAAGCAAAAATTTCAAAGCAATTTTTAAGTCTAAGTAGAATAGTATCACTCCTCCTCTCCTGATGTTTCTTAATCTTTGTGGAGTGAACGAGAGGTAAGACTGAAGGGACGGTCTCTTTGGAGGTGAGCTAAGGGCCTTAGGGAGCAAGTGACTCAGGTGAGAACAGCTCCTGTTTTCTACAGGATTCGGACTGCCATGCAACAAAGGACAAATGCCCTTATTTCAGGGAAATCTGAAATTCTGGACTCAGACACGTTCATTCGATAAACCTGGTCATTTACCAGTTTGAGGAGTTCTGGGAAAAGTCCCTCCTTATCCCTCAGCTCTGAAACAATTTCTCTACCTGCTCTGCCACAGTCCCTGAAGAATTCCAATTAGCCATCCTCTATGGTTAATTTATAGGACTTGTTGGGCAATATAGAAAAACACAGTTTGTTGGAAAAAACATCAGATTTGGGATCAAAACTGATTTGCCTTGAACAAGTTACTCAGCTCTCTGGTCTCTTGTTGCCAAATGAGAATATCTTCCTCAGAGAGTTGTGCTGTGAAAAGTAATGTAATCATGTAAGTATTTAGGTGGTAGAGAATGCTGTATAGGGTGATGCTCTATTCACTTATTTTTCTCACTGGCTCACGGGCTTTGGGAGATGAGAACACCAGTTAGGGTTCATGTACTATTGTGAGTAACACTACACCGTCGAGAGGCAAGGAAGGCACATTCTGATTACATCAGTATTTTGTAGGAGGCTGGCCATCAGTGAATGCATTGAAAGTTTGATAAGCATGTGATAAAATGGAGCTATATTAAATGATCTGGAAACTCCAGCCTGTCCTTCAGATTTCAGGATGGCACTGTTCCCAGACAAGTTACTCATCCTGTTCCTAAAAAACTTCAGAGAAAGAGCTTTCTGCCTTAGTAAAGCACCCCAGGGTTTGCCAGCCACAACAACGTAGAAACCCTTCCAGATACCTCACTGCATTCCTGCTGCAGTTGGCCTGATTGTGCCCTTCTTGGAGATGGAAAAATACAGATGGGACTCACTTAAAAGAAATGCATTATATATATATATATATATATATATATATATATATATATATAAAATGCTGCTGCTGCTGATTCAGTTTTCAAAACTTAAAAAAATTGACATAGAAAATGTATTGTTGAGTAAAATACTGCCTTTCATCTATTTATAAAATACTCAGGTATCAAAATTAAACAGATAATCTAAATGATTAAGTAAAAATACAAATATTGTTGTGGTTAGTGGTTTTATGGAAGACAGTTTTCCTTTGAGTTCCCAACACTCATAGTTACCAAAGGTCTAGATTGCTGAAGTCACTTTTGAGCCTTTTTAATTAAACCTCGATAATTGGAGAATGTAAAAAAGGGGAACCACAAGGAAGGTAGGTCTGAGGGAGAGGAACAAGGGAGAAAAGGAGGGGACCAGAAGGTCTTATAAAATTGAAATTCACTTGCAAACTGAAAAGTGGAAAAATCCTGGGCCGGAATTATACTGAGACATAACAGAGAAACTGACTCTGGAAGGGCTGAAAACCAGGTTTGTTTAAAAAAACCGTAAAGTCTTTTATTCTTTTAACTGCTTTTTAAATATTGAGCAACATAAATGTTAACAGTAGTTTGCCAATATTTTCAAAGAATTGAATTTAATAAACTTCCTACATTCATTATATGCATTAATGTCTTCTAATAATTCCTAAAATGAGAAAAATAATGCTTCATAATAGACTTTTGTTATTATTCAAGCAGATTAAAATATGCAAGAGTGCATTAGGCAATTAAGCAAGCAATGAACTGCTTACTTTGGAGGCAAATAAACATTTGGGCAGCCAGACTATTATCAAGCAAATGAGCACTTTAGTGCACTCAATGGTACCCCAAGGACTGCTTCTGAAATGATAACATAATAATAGCTAATATTTATTGAGTGCTTATGATATGCAAGGCACTGTTAAGTGCTTTACAAGTAATGGCTTATTTATTTCTCACAACTCCATAATGGAAGTATCATCATTCCTATTTTACATATGTAGAAACTGAGCTCAGAGAAGGTACGGAAGTTGCCTGAAGTCAAAGAGCCTGGAAGGGACAGATCTGGGAACAGAAACCCAATAGTCACTCCCAAAGGTCTCTCCTCTTATCCACTGGGTGGCGCCTTCTCAAATAGTCAGTGATGTGATGGGGAGCAAATGCGCTGAGAAGTTCAGATGCAAGGTCATTCCTGCTATGCAAAGTTAGAAGATGCAGTAGAACAACTCTCACTTTCTTACATCTGCCAAAGAAGATTATGAACATGCAGGGATTAGCACTGGAAAGAGCTACATTTTGTAACATGATGAATTACAAAAGCCAAACCTCCTAAATCCCAACAGAGTGGTCCGTGCAGGATAAAAACACATCCTTTTACTTGTTTCAAAATCAAAATATTATGCAATGCAAAAAAAAAAAAAAAGTGGTACAGTGCTGACCACATTTTTGGGACTCTAAATTTGCTCTTATTAATTGACCATTTTTCTGAAGAAGGATATCTGTTTGCATGGGGGTCTTAAATGATAAATAGCACATAGCATTATATTTTTCAGTTGGTAACTTGAAGATCCCTTGAGGTAATCTGATTCAACCCTTCCATTTTAAAGAGGAAGAACCCAAGACTTGAGTATTAATATCAAGCAGTAAGCAGGAAAGATTAAAACCTGGGCCTTCTGAATCCTTGTGTTGAATATTTCCAGACAGCTTACATAAATAGAACCACTGGAGGCAGAATGGATCCATCCCTCAACCCCCATTTCTTCCTGTTTTGTACTCTGAATACTCTATTAGCTCCAAGAAAGCAACATGTAAGAGAAAAGCTTTAGGATGGAGTTTTATTCCTCTCGGGAGGTGTCAGAAAGTCGTGAAATCTGGAGAAGGATTATCCTCTTGTGACAGGCAGGGGATAATCTTTGCTATTGTGGGTATGGTGGTCTGACATGACTGGTGACTCCCTGGGGCTATTTGATATTTGATATTTCTTAAATAAAGAGTCTTTGGAATACCTTGCCTGGGATGAGTTGCCATGGAAACAGTGGAGTCAGCGGTTGCAGTCGGTTAGTAAAAGATTTCATCTATTTGCGTACCTTCCAAAACATGGTTGGTGCAGATTCTCAAAACAGCAGCTTTGCCTGTAAAACATTTGACATTGACCACAGACTCTGATTCAGGAGGTCACCTTTTAAATGTCATTCTGCAATCAATGTTGCTACAGCAACCTAGAAAAAAAATACAGTAAGGATTGCCAAACTGGCAATAGTCTCACCATAGAGCTCGAAGTAGCGATGCCTGTGTTAAAAAGTCTGCAAAGCATTTCTAATTCTCCCTGCCCTCCCACCCCCACTCTCTAACCTAGAAAATTTAGCCATGGATATTTCTGCTTCCATGTCACTGATGGAGTGTAGAGGGGAAAGTACACAAGGGGTGAAAGGAAAAGTGAAAGGGAAAGAAGGGAGACAGGAGAGATGGGTCCAGGATGACTTGCAAAATTGAAATGCACAATATCAAATGTGAGAAAGGAAGGAACTGGTATGAATTCTTAGGCAATGCTGGTGGTCACGTTTTTGGAAAACAATTTAGTACTCCCAGTGGATTTGAAAATGCACATAATCTATGACCCAGAAATTGCACTCCTTGGAACAGAGTCTCAAGACATCCTTACACATGTGCCAGAGAACACATGGTCAAGAATGTTCCTGGCATCCCCGAGTTTAATAGAAAAAAATGCTAGAGACTTTACACACATCAGCATAGATGATTCTCATTACCTAATGTCAAATGAAGAAGCAAGTCATAATAGAATATATGCAGTAAGAAAGTAAACTATTCAAAACTAAACATCTCATTTAAGGAAGCATATCCAAATGATAGTTATAAAGAAGAATAAGAGAATTATTAACACAAAATTCAGCAGTGTGTTTATGTTTGGAGAAGAGAAAGAACAATTTTGGTTGGGACATTAACACGGGTACTGGTAATGTTCTATTACTTTTTAAAGAAATTGTAAACTATGCATATCTTTATAGGTGCTTTTAAAATTAATGTTAAAGTAATAAAAAGTTGAAAAATAGAAATTCACCTGCGATGATTGTTTTTTATCTTCTTCAGCAAAGAATATTACAGGTAGATATTGTTATTATCAAACACAATAATAGCATTTGCAGAGAATTCTAGAATTAGTGAAGAATGTTCACAACACTTTAAGATGGATTTGATTATTTCTCAATTGGCAACCAAAAAATAGAGGCTCAGATGTGATATATACAAGGAAACAGACCTACAAAATGAATAAACTGAAACTCTGGACTGGTGACTCAATAACCTGATGATCTTTCCTCTGGCCTAGACCAGAAACTCACACCTCTGGTACACTCTTTCATTAGAATCATTTGGCTGTTACTCTTCCCCATCTCCTCTCTCAACATCACTCATCTTGAACGCCATGCTCCTGTTGCTCACAACTTCTTGAAAATCTCATGCTCTCTTGGGGCGCCTGGGTGGCTCAGTCATTAAGTGTCTGCCTTCAGCTCAGGTCATGATCCCAGAGTCCTGGGATCAAGCCCCACATCGAGCCCCACATTGGGCTCCCTGCTTGGCGGGAAGCCTGCTTCTCCCTCTCCCACTCCCCTTGCTTGTGTTCCTGCTCTTGCCATCTTTCTGTCAAATAAATAAGTAAAATCTTTAAAAAAGAAAAAGAAAGAAAATCTCGTGCTGTCTCATGTGCCCAGGTCTTTGCCCATCTTTGCACATTTGCTCAGTGGACAGTGCCCTCTCAAATCACAACTCCCTTCCAGCTCTTTTAGTTTGCTCATTCCTCCTCATCTTTCAGGTCTCAGCTTTGATGCCACTTGATCTAGGGCACCTGAATCCTCAACATTAGGTGAGCGGTCTCATAGTATCCTTGACAGCGATTTACCTTCTGGCTACTGATTTACATCATCTAACTAAATTGTAAATCCCTTGAAAGCAAGGGTTGTGTCTTGTTAACTGCCTTATCCCCAGCACCAGAATCAATCTCTCTATTTGCTCTTGCCACAATGAGATTACAAAACAAAGCACCACAAAGCTTAGTGGCTTAAAGTAGCCATCATTTATTCTTCCTTGTGCATTTGCAGGTCTGCAGGGATTTGGCTAATCTGCACTTGGCTCCAAGAAGAAGACTGAATCCTCCTCTGCTCCACATGTCTCTCTCATCTTCCCTGGACCCATGCTCGGTTATGTTCTACTCACAGCTACTGCAGAAAGACAATAGCATGTACAAGCACATTTTAACCTGCCACCTGTGTTATGTTGGCTAGCATTCTTTGGGATAGTCACATAACCAAGCCCAAAGTCAATGGTAGGAAAGAACATGCTGCCTTTACTGGAAAGAACTTCAAAGGCGCTTGGCAAAGATGGTGGATATAAGCAGGGGTGAAAAATGAGGGCCAATAATTCAAGATATCACAGTCTGTGTGCATGGCATACATAGGCTGGCTTCTAGATCTTAAAGTACGGCTTTGTTGATCCTTTACCTTCCCTTTATGGGCCTCTTCCCCCATCAGAGAGCTTCTTCTCTCTTACTCTGCCTCTTCTCCAACCTGCATCTGTCTGTACCTTTTTTATCCCTCCCCACAACTGTTTCCTACCAAAATATGTCCTCTTGCTCAGCTTTGTGCATTTTGATGGATGACTCTAAGTCGTCAAAATATCTCAAGATCCAGGATAATGGATTTTAACAGACTTAGGTAGGTGATGGGGAAGATTTGGGAGGATCCAATGGCCTTGCCTTGAACTGAATCCTTAAATTCCTCATCAAGCCCCAGGGACATGCTTTATGAATAGTAGAGCTGAACCGCCAACATTCCTTTACCTCTGTCTCTTAGAGCAACTGTTGTTTTATCACTAATTATGAGTATCACTCATTTAGTCCTTAACAGTAAAGAATTTTCTACTCTTCTATACATCCACTTTTATTCAAATGGGTAGAAAGGAACTGGGGAAAAAGGAATAAATAATGCATATTTTTAAAAAATGTAGTCTATATTTAGTTTCTGCCTCAAATACATTTTATTTAGGCCAAAACATGCTCTACACTTCCTTTAGAAACCAGCATAAATTATAAAAATCATTTTATAGCATTCATAAAACCTTTTGGTATCTTTTATATCAATAGCATACTGTTTATAGAATTGAAAAGAAGTTTAATTATGGAATTTTGATGAAAAAAATTGAGGCAAAGATAGTGGTAATAATTTTACCCTACATTCGTCCCCTTTCAGTCATACTTTGTTTGGGAAAAGTTTTTACATTATTGGAAAGAAAATGACAAGTCTGTAGATTGTTTCCTTAGAGTAATGCCACATTATTGAGATGTAGAGCATGTTTTGTTTGTTTTTGTTTAACAATTAATAGAAAGGCAAAAGAAAATAATGATTAGATTTAAAACCTTACCTTGGAATCACATATAGAGAAATGTATGAATGTAATGTGAGTGTGGGCCTTGGTATTTTCATTATTTGATTTGTAGTGACCGTTATGGTTTTAAACATACCTAGAATTTATTTGGTCCTTTTCCCACTGAGATCAGGTTATGGAGATCACAGACTTAGGATGTCCCTGGGTTTCTGAAATGTGAGCAGGATTAGCCTAATGATTTTAGCTTGGGATATTTGCCACTTAAGAAAGGGTAACTAGGGCGCCTGGGTGGCTCGGTTGAGCGACTGCCTTCGGTTCAGGTCATGATCCTGGAGTCCCTGGATCGAGTCCCACATTGGGCTCTCTGCTCAGTGGGGAGTCTGCTTCTCCCTCTGACCCTCTTCCTCTCATGCTCTCTATCTCATTCTCTCTCTCAAATAAAAAAATAAAATCTTTAAAAAAAGAGAGAGAAAGTGTAACTAGGGGCTTGGATGGCACAGTTGGCTAAGCCACGACTTTTGGTTTCGGCTCAGGTTGTGATCTTAGGATCGTGAGATTGAGCCCTGCATTGGACTCTGCACTAAGTTTAGAGTCTGCTTGGGTCCTCTGCTGCTGTCCACCCCCATACTCTGTCTCTCTCTAGAATAAATAAGTAAATCTTAAAAAAAAAGAAAGGGTAACTAATGTTTCTGTTTAATATGTATTCTTATTCTGATTGTGAACAGTAAACACCATGGAAGTATTATACTCAACTCTTAATAGATGTCCTCTTTCAAAGATGAAAGCCAGCTCACCTTCTTTTGTGAATTCCATTAATTTGGAGCTTATGGGTTCTAATAATGTTTTAATTTGTCATACTTAGGCCACAAATCAATAAACCCTTGGTCATTTGTGAATACCTAAGCATTAAAGGCAAAGAAAAATATGGCTCTATTGTTGATATTTTACTTTTGCAATATTGAGGTATCCAATTTTATATGGCATTTAACTATATATTTATTTTGAGCCTATAGGAGCTTAATTAAACTATTCATGTCACATCTTTTACTTTGTTTTGTAATTGTATTTATTAGAAAAAAAAATAACATGAGTTATAAGCTTTTAGTTTCCAGGTAAGTGAGCTCAGAGTTGTGTTTAAAACTTGAGACAATAATGACAAAACCTTGAAGAAAAAGCCAACAGTACAATCCCTTAAAAAGGGAAGCTTTCCTACCTCTTCAGGATCATTAGCACTCTGCTGCTTTCCTCATCCCAAAGAAGGGAGGTTGGCTAATGTTAGAAAAATTCCCTTACAGCCTAGCACTCTCTGACTCAATGGATATGACTCAGCATGCTTGACAGCCAGGACTAGCCTTGAAACATCAGATGCAATTTCCTGGAAGCTGTTGTCAAATCTATTTGCAAAGCCAAGCAGAAAGATTTTCATCAGGAACTCAGTTGTGCACCTGTCTTGGGTATCTATGGAAGTTCCTTTATCTGCAGTGAGGCTGTAGAAATTACATGGAAGAGGGTGAGCTATGAAGTGTTTACCTGCAGCAATAAACTGAAAAAGGGAACAATGAGTTTTATTTCCTTCCTCATTCTTCCACTCTCAACACAGGAACACACAAAGAAAAATCACAAATCATGCGCACATGTGTGTGCACACATACACAGGGGAGGAGGGTAGGAAGGGAGGAAAGACAGAAGATTGCTATTTCAGTGGAGACCTGGCTAGGTGTCAGAATAAGGCCTTTGGGGAAGAGATTATAAGAACTAGAAGAACTGGTTTGTTTCCACTGCTGAGTGGAGCAAACGGGTGTGGGAGAGAGAGAAGCATCAGAGGAAGGGATTTGGAGAAATGTGTATGAGAGGTGTGTTGTCCCTCTTCACAATGTGGGTTGGTGGTACTTGACTCATCTTCCTGTGAGGTTTGATGACCCTTTGGGGACATGCCCATGAAATTTTGGGGTGAGTCTTTAATAAGGGGAATGGTGACTACTTTTTAACTGGAGTTTGTAGAGCAGCAGAATTTGGAGACCTAGAAAGAAGATAGCTGAAATGGCTGGAATGACATTTCTAAGGGAGAGAGGGAAGAATTTCCTCCACCCCTGTGTCTTATTTGGGAATGGCAGTCATTTCTAAGTTTCTCATAGAGGCTGAGGGCAGGCCAGAGGAACTAATTTGAATCACGATACAGATTACCAGTTTCCCAAGACATTGCTCAATAATGTAAGAATACCCTTTCAACAGTTTACCACTTAAATTATTGTAATCAGGCATCCAAAGATTAAGTGGTCCACAAACGAGAACTTCAAACTCCCCTGGGTCTTTGCACCTGGCAACAACTGATCATCCTGAACACCTGGCTGAGAAGCAGGCAGGGCTGAGAGAACCCAGCCCAATCCTCACAACCCCAACCTCTGCCAGCTCACTGGATCAGACTCCTTCATCCCTCCACTGGGAGTTAGGCATTCGTGACTCCTGAGCAATTAATGGTCAGACCCAAAGAAAGGAGAATAGTCAATAAATGAAAAAGAAGAAACCTGGGAGAGATGTATTAAATAATAAACTTTGTGTTTGACTGAATGATATCCTCTCCCAACAGTTAGGTTTTTAACAATAAAGCAAGGAAGGAGACTGCTATTTTTTTTTTTTTAATTTGTGAATTTTGTGCACACATCTAACAGTGACTGGTTGGACAATCAACTCCATCTGTTCTATACGTTTCTTCTGACAGTGAGACATCAGCTTCCAATTCTTCAGTAAGTTTGCTCCCACAAGTGAAAAACTCTAGCACATCAAATCTTTACCTAATTTCCTGGGCAAGGATTTTATCTAATTTCTCTAAAATTAAGAGAAAGAGGTGGGGGGAGGTCTTGGTTGATTCTGAGTTTATAACAACTTTTATAACAGTCAGGGTAATGGTACACAATGCTATAGTAACATGTAAGCCCTAAAATCTTAGTTGCTTGTTTAATGCAACAAAAAGATTATTTATTGCTCAGTATGTACATCAAGTAGCAAGGCCTTCTACAACTCTGCTATTTGATAGAGTAGCCACTAACCACATGAGGTCATCGAACACTTGAAATGTGTCTAGTCTGAATTAAAAGATTCTGTAAGCAAACCATAAGAGACTCTTAACTCTAGGAAACAAACTGAGGGTTAATGGAGGTGGGGTGGGCGCAGATGGGGTAACTGGGTGATAGGCATTAGGGAGGGCACTTGAAGTAATGAGCACTGGGTGTTGTATGCAACTGATGAATCACTAAATTCTACCTCTGAAACTAATAAATTTCTTTTAAATGCGTAGTACTGTACAACAAAAAAGTAAAATTTGCTGTAGATTAATCTGAAAAAAAAAGATTTTGTAAGTATAACATATGCACTGGACTTAGCCTTAGTAAGAAAAAAATGCAAAATATCTCAATAATTATTTGTATATTGCTTACGTGTTAAAAGGATAATATCTTGGATGTGTTGGATAAATAAAATTTATTATTGAATTAATTTTATGTATTTATTTTAATGGGGCTGCTAGAAAATTTAATGGTACATGTGCAGCTTGCATCGTATTTATTGCATAGCCCTGATCTAGGAACATGTGGCCACCTGCTCTTAACTGCCTCGCCTGTAAATGACGCATGCCATTTTCATTCCTATTTCATTATCCAGAATTAGTCACTTAGCCCAAGCCTAAGGGATTCTGGGAAATGGATATTTTTGAGTCCCCACATTCTCTGCTGCACTCTTTTTTCTCTATTTTACAATTGCTCATTATTCTTATGCATCTATCCTTTCCCATTCTCATTTGTTGGTTTTTTATTTTATATTAAGATTTTATTTTCACGAGCAGTTTTAGGTTCATGGCAATTGAAGGGAAGGTACAGAGATTTCCATATGTTGTCTGCCCCCAAGCATGCATAGCCTCTCCCATTGTCAACACTCCCCACCAGAGTGGCATATTTGTTATAATCTGTGAAACTACATTGACTTATTATTATTACCCAAAGACCATAGTTCACATTATGGTTCAACTTGGAGTTGTAAATTCTATCGGCTTATATGAATGTATAATGACATGTTTCCATCATTATAATATCATACAAGCTAGTGTCACTGCCCTAAAAATTCTTTACGCTCCATCCATACATCCCTCTCCACCCTCCTGACTTCCTGAATTTTTTTAAGATTTTATTTTTAAGTAATCTCTACATCCAATGTGGGGCTTAAATTTACAACCCTGAGATCAAGAGTTGCATGTTCAGAGCACCTGGGTGGCTCAGTTGTTAAGCGTCTGCCTTTGGCTTGGGTCGTGATCCCAGGGTCCTGGGCTTGAGCCCCACATCGGTCTTCCTGTTCAGCAGGAAGCCTGCTTCTCCCTCTCCCACACCCTCGGCTTGTGTTCCCTCTCTTGCTGTGTCTCTCTCTCTATTTAAAAATAAATTTAAATTTATTTAAATAAATAAATAACATCTTTAAAAAAAAAAAGAGTTGCATGCTCTACCGAATTCCTGACTTTTTAAAGTGTCTCCACAGATCTGCTTTTTCCAGAGTATCATATAGTAGGACTCATACAGAATGTAGCCTTTTCAGATTGACTTCTTTCACTTAGTAATACACATTAAGGTTCCTCCATGTCTTTTTATGGCTTGATAGCTCATGTCATTTTAGCACTGAATAATAATGTTCCAGTGTCTGGATGTACCACAGTCTATTTATTCACTCACCTACTGAAGGATATCTTGGTTGCTACCAAGTTTTGGCAGTTATAACTAAAGCTGCTGTAAACATCCATGTGTGAGTTTTTGTGTGGACATAAGTTTCAGCTCCTTTGGGTAAATACTAAGGAGCACAATTGCTGGATCATATGTTAAAGAGTATGTTTATCTTTGTAAGAAGCTTCCAGACTGTCTTCCAAAGTGGCTGTAGTATTTTATATTCCCCCCAGCAATGAATGAGATTTCCTGTTGCTCCACATCCTTGTCAGCATTTGGTATTTTCAGAGTTCCAGATTTGGGCCACTCTAATAGACGTGTAGTGAGTGGTATCTCATTGTTCTAATATGCATTTCCATAATGACATATGATGGGGAGCATCTTTTTATATGCTTATTGCCATTTGTCTATCATTTTCTCTTATATTGGCCAGTGGGGGAAAAAATGCCTAATTCCTACTAGTATAGTCCAACTATAACATAATCTCATACTCTGTATTTTTCTTGTTGCTCTAACTTTAAGTGAAACTCCTTGCCTTCTGAAGAACTGACTGAACTTGGCCTAACATCATTTCATGGCCTGAGGCCATTCAAAGTCCTCCCTACACTTTTTGAAAATTCCTTTTTACATTTTCATGGTTTTTCTTCTGGATCAGTTTCTGCTCTCAGCTTTACTCTAAGTCAGTGGTCAAAACGAAAACAAGTCAGAAATTTAGAAACCTTGCTAAAGATCTGAGAGTCTTGGAAGGGATGGTCAGTTGCATCTGTGTCTTGCTAGCTCCATGTGAATAGATTTCTTTGGAAGCACAGTCAAGGCACAGGGGCTTCCTACTTTTTAGTAATCATATTGTCAATGTCTATGAGACTTCTCTCCATGCCCAACCTGCTAGGGAGAGTAACACAATCCATCTGTCTCTTCTGCTAGAATACCATGTAGGATCATTGTAGAAAACAATGTTTATTGTTTTCTACGTCATTGAATGTACTTGTATCAGTCAGCTTGGACTGCTATCACAAAATATCATAGACTGGGTGGCTTAAACAACATAAATGTATTTATCACAGTTCTGGAGACCAGAAGTCCTAAATCAGGTCCAGTATGGTCAAGGTTTGGTGAGAACCCCTTCCTGGTTTGCGGATGGCCACCCGCTTGCTGTGTGCTCATGTGGCCTTTCCTTGTCATGTTTGTGTAGCAAGAGAGGTATCTCTCTCTCTTCCTCTTCTTATAAAGCCACCAATCTTATCAGATTAGGACTTCACCCTTATGACCTCATTTAACCTTAATTACCTCCTAAAAGTCCTGTCTCAGATATAGTCACATTGGGAGTACAGGCTTCAACAGATGAAATTTGGGCAGGGTGGATACATAATTCAGTTCACAACCATACTAATTTCCATCTAATTACAATACCATTTAGGTTTTAAGAGGTGCATGCTGAACTTTTAGGTCAATCAATTTGATATCATGGGGCAGGTGTTCGGAGCCTCTAACTTTAAGATTTCTCATGTGGTTATTAGGGCTAAAAGAGATTAATACCATCAGAAACTCTTGAAGAATTAAAATAATGGAAAGTATCCATAGAACTAAAGGGAGAAGGCAATAATCCTGACTAATAAATAATCCTGACTATTCTTCCCCTACTAGATACGTATCATAGAAATCTGAGTTTAGAATGAGAGCATAGTAGACTAAACCATGTATGATGAGACTTATTTTCATTCATTCTATTTCCTCCCTTTGAAAACTCAAAGTCGTAAGTCCTGTATGTCTCCTTTTAGCAAGAAAATCTCAATTATTTTGATATAAGGAACTTGAAAAGGAGAAGGGATTCAGAAAAGGAAGAAAGGAAGGTTCTGGGCACCACACAGAGATCAGATTACAGACTGAATTGGCCTATGATAAATATTAGGAGCCACAGTAACTCTCTAATACCAGCTCCCAGGTTTTCCTTTGCAGCGTCCTGCCTCAATGTTCCACTGTGTAAGCTCCCATCAGAGAGCTACAGGCCTTATTGACTCATTACTGGGGTTAGTCAAGTGTGGAATGGGTTAGGAATTGCTATAATATCCCATTACATTGCTGTTCTGCCCCATTATCTGAGCCAGCCTAGAGCAGTGTACTGGATATAATGCTGCTCTGCAGTGCAAGAAGACACAGCTTAATTCAGAGACCTTTAATAACACACAGGGAGAAGAGTCTAGAAATCAAGGCACATATACAAACAAATGAACATGCCTCAGTTGCTGCACACTGCTCTCTCCAAATGCTAAGGGTCACTTCCAGTATTCAAGTTCAAGTGCTGAGAGAGTGGTAGGTAGAGAGGCTCTCGTGGTTACAGTGAACATTTGGAAAACAGTTGTCGTGGAATGAACCTGGAGATTTCATTTAACCTATTGATTATATAACCTGTAAGCCTCAAGGACTCGGCACCAGAGCTCTGGGGGATTGAGCCAGGCCACATATAGTGTCCATAGTCCTCTTACTCTGACTCAACCTCTCAGGCTACTTTCCTGGCATCTGGTTCACTATTCCCTCATGGTAACTATACCTTCAACTCTCTCTTCCTTCAATGCAGAGTCTTAAAATGCACTGGAAGCCCTGGGAACTGTGAAAACCCAGGGCAATGGCAACAGGCAATCCTAACTGGGTATAAGTTTATAGAATATTAATCGAATTTGGATTTTTTTTACATCAAAAATAATACAATTACTCTGAAAAAAATTAACAGCCTATTTTATACCTACTGAATATTATGGTAACTAAATGTTTAAATTCATTTTAGCACTATTCATATTATAATTAAATGCTTGCTTAGGAATTTGTTTCACTACTTCTCCCCCATAGATGGTTAAATCCTTGAGGGAAAAGATCTAGTGTCTCTTGACTGTCATATCATCCCTATACTTAGTAGGGATTATACATAATAGATTCTCCATAAATTGTGGTTGTAAAAATGAATGAGTCAATGGTTTTCATAACCATGGTGACTTGGTGACAGTTAATATTTTAACTTCTTTTCTCATCTTTCTGCTACTGTGACTTTAGTACAGTTTGAGTTGGCTACTACTTTTACTTCTCTACAACTGGGGCTTGGCTAGGTGTATTCTTGTGATCTGGGGTAAGGTCCATTAGGAAGTAGCACATTCGTGCTTCATAAGGCCTCTTTAGATTCTTAAATAATTATGACATGAGTGGGAGCCATGGGGTATAGATGGCATATCAGTAGACCGGATGCCAATGACATCTTATGTTGCTAAACTACCTTAGAATGTTATTTAATTTCTCTATGCTTCAGTTTCCTCCTTGCAAAGAAATGAAATAAAACGCCTATTATCCTTGGGTTTTATTTTTTTAAATCTGAAATGGGAAAACAGCCATGGCTATGCCTGACATAGAGTGCAAATTCAATTTATGTTGAACCTGATCTCCACAAAAATAAGCAATTGTCAGAGGTTTAGATGCATCAGATGACAAGCGGTGTTCTCCAAACCTGACCGCAGGAGCTAGTTCTTTGTCTTTCCAGCTGGACCACTTATTGCTTAGCTCACCACCCACACACCCACAACTCCAACACACTCTCAGTACGTCTGTCCTTAGACTTATGTGGCAGCTTGTAACATTAAGAATGTGTAAGTCATCTTGCAGAAGTCTTAGGAGAAAGGGCAAATTGTGAGTAAATAATCTGAGATATATGGGTGCTAAATTTCCATAATCTTAGGGTGGAAAAGACTCTAGAATCTCCTAAACTTGTGCTCAGACTATCTTTTCTTGATCCATAAAACTTTTGGAAATCATCCCATAAGATTTATCAGGTCACAGTATGCAAGAATGGGCAGGGAAAACTGAGAACCTGTCTTCCTCATGCTTCCCCAGGTATGGCCAGAGAGTGAACCATGGGCAGAAGCCAGAAGGATACATTCTAGAAACTATAGGAAAATAAAACCTTTGAAACATCATTAAGACAAAATACCTTAATCCTCCTCAATTATAAAATAGCAGATAAGGGAGATTCTGGAATTCTCTATTTGACCATTGTTTCTTTTGCAATCCCTAAGGACTTAGTTTTCATGGCTAGGACTACTAAACATAATAAAAGGACAGTGTTAGGTGGACTCACAGGGTGTCTTTTAAGTGAATTAGTCTTATTTTGATTATACAAATATAGTTATTACCTTAAAATTTGCTCATATCACTAGGATTTAAGTACTGTTAAAAGCATTTCCTCTCCATGAAAAATTGCCATAGACCATTAAATTCTCTATTGATTTTCAGTTATGGAATATGCACCCCACATTCATTTTCAGTAGATGCCCAGTTGCTTAAGCTCTACTAATATAATGGCCTTCCTTTTAAGTCCTTTGATAATTGTTTTATTTTTCTCCATAATTCTTCCTACTAACTTCTATTTAGCCTTCATTAAGGAGAATGAAAACCTGCCCATCACCTTCTTCTCCAGTTTCTGTCCTTACGGCTGTTTTTTGAATAATAGTAATTAACATCTGTGCAAAATAATTCTTATTCACAGAGTTCTGAGGCATTAATTAGTGTCATAACATCCCTAAGAGGTAAGTAATTATAATTCTCACACTTTTTACACAGGAGAGACTGAGACACATCTGGGTTCAGTCATATGCTTAAATTCATGCATAAGAACATAAAAAAACGCACCAGGACCTGAGTTACAAAATAGATTCTCTATGCCTGACATCAGTGAGCAGTCTGTCTGCCACCTTGCTTATAGCATTGCACACTGGCGTCTCCCGGATGGCTAAAAAAATTTATTTTGATTCTTATAGTGAAGACCTTGAGTGGAATCTTATAAGGAGGGAAATTTTCTGAGAAGTCAAACTAGCAAATGAGCATGAGTTTTGCCCATCGAGAATTCTAGGGGAAAGAGGAAGTCATCCCATGAATATATGTGAAATGTATTGAAAGTACACATAATGCTAGTCAACCACCCCTCTCCCTATTATCACCATCGTGTCTAATGGCTTAGTGAACATTGTTCTTTTTTTTTTTTTTTTTTTGAAGAAGGAATTTGTTTATTGAGGGTAAGGGTGCAAGCAATATAAAAATCAAAAGCTTATCTGACTTTTCTTTCTCTGCTTCTCAAATGGGGGTTGGATTTTATTTGTACATTTTCTGAGGGTCCCGATCTGCTCATGGAATCCTTTATACAGGGGGAAGCTGTGGGACAGATTCCTAGAGATCCTTCGGGAGAACTCTCATTGGGCGGGCGGGAGTGTTGCTCATGTTGCCCACTTCTTTCCCTTCTGCTTCATGTGTATTACAAAATAGTCATTGCATGCGATGGTGAGCCCACCAATTAGAGAGAAGCAGCTCTGGAAGCCCACTTTGCCGTCTCCGCACTGGTCCAGGTCCTTCATTATTTTGTCCACGGCCAGAGGGTCTTTTTGATTTTCCAAAAATCCAGGGAACTCCTTTTCCATGAGTACTCTCAGGTCCTCCTTTGTTAAATAGCCTTTATCCCCAGCAAACTTGTGAAATGTGAACATCATGGTTTCCATGGCGTGTTCCATTTGAGATGGCATTTTGGTGAGGTCTGTTGAAACCTTGGCCCGAGGCGCGGCTGGGACGATTTGCTGGCTGGGACGCACGGCCAGTGAGCGGAGCGCGGCGGGCTGGAAGCCTAGTACGCGGAGGGGGTCGTGAACATTGTTCTTCCCCAAGTTTTCTACTTTGGATTCTAATCTAGAACTGAGGAGAAGAAAGTCACTGTTATACTTCTCTATATGAAACCTCAAACCAGATTGGATTTTAATCCAAATGATAGTAAAAATAGAATATTTCAAAACTATTTGGCTTTTAATTTCCACGTTAATAGCTTCCCATATGATGCATAAGGTTGGGGCATGATCCCATTAATAACAATGGATATCACTTTGGCCAAGCCTCATTTTTAAGCTAACATTTATTGATAAAACTTAGGGGATTGTCATTTTGTGTACCCACATACTTGAATATTTTCTCAATTATCAGGGATATAACTTCTTAAAAACATTCAATTTTATTACTTTGTAACTTATTTTTAACCTCCTGATATTTTATATGAAGAAATAGAATTAAAATTATAGATTAGTCTTCTCCAAAGTTTTGCCCCATAAGCAGGAATTGTATATTTCAAATAAAATTGGAAACTGGCCCCTCTAGTTGCTTTTATGGAGCCACAAGTTTAGGAGTAATTAAATGCCCTTCATGACTCTTGACACCCTTCTCCTCTCTCTGAAGTAAGGCAGAAATGAGACCTGACATGCTGCACCTGACTAGTTACCTCTGCCAATCCATTGGTCAATCTGTCCTGGTCTGGATTTAACCTGGGAGAAAGGTAAATATTGATTGTGT
Organism: Eumetopias jubatus; assembly: GCF_037043125.1. Taxonomy (NCBI): domain Eukaryota; kingdom Metazoa; phylum Chordata; class Mammalia; order Carnivora; family Otariidae; genus Eumetopias; species Eumetopias jubatus. The sequence continues at coordinate 27,819,815 of NW_028274809.1, forward strand.
AAATCTGACTTAACCCTAGACTTCAAGTGAAGAGGTAGATACCATTGTCACCTTAGATAAGAATAATCTTCAGATAAAATATTGATGCGTGATTTCTAAATCTACACTTAGTCCAAGTGGTCATACAGCAACCCAGTGAGCTGGATTATATACCACCCTAGACAATCTTGTCCCCAAAAATAAGTCTAGGAATGACCTGAGGAGGAAAAACATGACACACTTTGGGAAGCAACTAGTGAAGGAAAGTCATCAGTTCTATATAAAGGCACTGAGTGTTGTTAATTCTACTTCTAAAATAAGAACCCAAACTGCCACCATCTCTTCACTGTCAGTGCACCAGCTTAATCCCAGACTTGCCTTTCTTTAAATTATTCTCCTTCTTGTCCAAATTAATAAATGCAACACTACTTATTCATAGAAGAATCTTCTAGAATGCAATGGGTGGTGTCATTCACTCCCCTATGTAAACTTCAGTAGCTCCCAGGAGACCAAAATATATTTAAAATTCCATAGGTGGAATACAGACCATTCATCTTGTGGTTTCTATATATTCTGCAATTTCCCACTGAAACCTTTGGGTTCATTCAGATCAGCTTTACTGCTATGGTTTTATTTGGCTGAAAAAGGCATTCTGTACCTTGATATGTCATGATTCTCTCATTAGAATGTCCTTCTCTTTGTCTGTTAAATGAAATCTTACTGTTCAAGAGCCTCCATCAGTCATTATAGAAACACATTTCCTACCATTCCCCCACAAACAAGTTCGTTGTTCCTTACTCTGTGCTTCAGTTGTGCCTGAAACACATCTCTCTTCACATGTATCACATTGTATTGTAATCACATTAAGGACAGAAATGATTTCTTTTTCTTCTTTGCTTGCAAAGCACGTAATTTAAGTGCCCAATAATTGTTTATTGAACTGTCATTTTATCTTTTCTCTGTTATTCTCCCTCTGTAAATAACAGTGTTAAAATAATTTTCATTAATGCCCTGTGTTATTAGATACTTTATTCAACTGAGTCTCAGTTGTGTCATCTGAAAAAAAAAAACCCTGTGAAAATTATAATTATTCACTTCACAAGGATATCATGTAGATAAATTAGTACCCTCAAAGTGTTCAGAAAATGTAGGACATATTGTTTAGGTGTTAAATTCTATTACCTAAGATCAACAGTAAGGCTTTTTAAATGTCAGGAGTAAAGTTTGAGAACCTGCTGCCACAAAAAATCTATAAGAAGGTGCGAGCTAAGTGTGAAGTTTCCTTTTAGGTAATTTTGTTTCTGAAACTTCACATTGTTGGCTGGAAATTGAGTTTATAAGAATAGGATTAAGGGGGAAGTGGAGTGTTCAGTGTTCTATAGACAGACGTGTCACTGTGTATTTATAGGCATATATATGTTATATAAAGTATTTGTATTGTGTGTGTACAAGTATGTACAAAATCATAATGCACATTTATCTAAATATTTTACACACACACACACACACACACAGAAATTAGTTAGTTACTCCTGGTAAACCACAAGGCTATCTGGGTCACACTTCCAATTTATGAGCACTGAAATTTTGTGATCTCTCCTTTCAAACCACACTATATATCTGTATGGCTTCAGAACCAACTGCATATCAGTCCATTCACTGGTTCTCAGTGAATTCTCCATTTACCAACTTTGCGAATTATTGGTAAAACAGACATGGGTCCACATAACCTAGATTTTTATAAGACTTAAAGAGCTATAAAATTTTTTCACACATATTTGAGATAAAGCCGTTTTCTGACATTATCATGTCCAATAGTTGGTTGGTTAGTTTTAAAACAAAAATGATTTTATTGAGGAAGCTTACAAATAATACATGTCTGACTTTAAGTGGTTTATAAAATTCACAATAACTTGTCAATATTTTGATATTGTACCAAGATCTTTCCCTTTATTCTGGATTCCCTACTTTGAATTTTCATCTTCCTACCCAATCCACATCTAAAATTCATCCAATATAATTTTGCGATTTAGTTTCCTTAAAGAGGAACAAGCATTTAAAGACATTTGTGAAGCCAATAGAGTAGGAATTTCTTTGATTTATTTTATGATTTTCCCCTCAAATTTTTAGTTTTCTGGATACACCTGAACTGATAAAGAATTTTGGTAGTTTTACATTTACAGTCTTTCCAAAACATTCAACTTAGTTTTCATAGAAATGATTCTATTTTTACATGCATATTTCCATTAATATATATAATGATCAATTTAAATTTGTTTTTACCAAAACCATGAGCCTCTAAGTTCATATTCCATGAGTTCTTTCCTGAAACTTTTCATTCACTGAATAAATACATTGTTTTTAAATGCTTACTGGTGCCAGACACTGAACTCTTTATGTTTCCATAACAATATGTGCTCCTCATTTTGCATGTGATATCTGTTATAAAAATTAATTCAATATTGGTGTTGTTCTCACAGCTGTCAGGGCCTAGGGCATGGAGAACCCCAAGAGTCTCCCACTTTGTGGTTTATGGACTTATGATCTAACAAAGCATGCAATGGAGCAGATAAAACAATGTCAGGTAAGTAGCATTGAATATGTAGCTGCTAAATGTAAGAATGCTAACTCATACGTGTGTAAAAATGGGAGACAGAGGTCCAAATCAATGAACACCTGTGAAAATACTTTGACCTCTGACCTACCTGCCTGGACTCATTTGGCTCTCACTTCTGATTGAAGGGAGTCACCACCCATTCCACCCTTAGGCACCCTCCAGCTTGAAAAACACTGCTCTAAAAAATTTGAGAAGGACCATAAATGCTTCTATAGCAATGAAATCTGCCAGATGACTGCTTTTTGCCCATAATTCGTATTGCACTTGTCATTATTGCATAGTGTTCTATTACCGGTCAGATCAATTAAAAATTAATTCAGTTCAAATAGTAATAGATTTTTTAAGTCATCTTTGTGATGTAGTAAAGGAAAAAGCAATACAAAGTAGGGATGTGTCTTGCCTAGACTTTCAAATAAACGAACAAACAAAAAAGGGATGGTGTTGGATGTTGTTGGATTGTTCATGGCTGTGCTTGTTAGATGACTATGCCTTGAGACAGAAGAAGAATCAGCAGTCAAATGCTTATATTTCTTTGTATCATGACAGCTTTCCTTCTTAAGGGCAAAAGTTAGGCAGGTCCAGAGATTTTGTTTTACTCTATAGTTGCTTTGTCTTCACAATAGACTAAGATAACTGATGTTACACTTAAAAAAAAAAACAAAAACAAAAAACCCACACTCGGCACCTGGGTGGCTCAGTCAGTTAAGCATCTGCCTGTGACTCAGATCATGATCTCAGGGTCCTGGGATCGAGTCCCGCATTGGGCTCCCTGCTCAGCAGAGAGTCTGACTGTGGATTCCCTCTCTCCTTCTGCCCCTCCCCGCCTCATGCTTGCTCTTGCTCTCTCAGATAAATAAATAAAATCTTAAAAAAAAAAAAAAACCACACTCTATAGTGGTTGCAGCAAGTTTTCTGAAATACTCCGCTATTATGTTTTTAAATAATGCTATGCTTATAGGTGAGCTAGAGACATTGCAGAAATACATGCTTTAAATATGGGTCATTGCTCTGATTCAAGACAGAAATATCTCAGAAATTTAAATGTAAGGAAAATGTTCTAGCTACCACTAGTGATCACGATTAAGCCATCGTTCTGGATCATGAGTCTAGGAGGCCATTGCTGTCGCCGAGACTTCTAGTTTTGGTGCCACTCTTGGTTTCATTCCAGCGCCATGAATCAATGAGCTGAGGTGGTGTTGCCTCAGCTGGTAGGTGTCAGAGGTGAAAATTCCTGACAAAGCTCCAATCAGATGATGAGCAATCTAACCAGTTAGTGATGCCTGGTCATACTGAGAGAGGACAGAGGATGTTGCTGTTGTCAAGAATTAAAACCACTTTATGATGATTAACATGTAAAACCACTGGAAGCTTTGAAATTTACTCTAGGCATCAAGAAGAACAAACATATCATTACTAAATTCTTGCAACGTAGTTTCAAACACATAGCAGGTCTCATCTTGACAACTGATGTTTTCTGTGACAGATTGAACTAGTCTTTTCTTGTAAGTGTGCAAGATTCAGGGGCTGCATGAAGCTCTATTAAGTATTTAAAGCCACAGACCACCACCACATGGAAAGCACTAGCTGTCAGCAAAATTGTGAAGGAGTGAAGCTCCTGTTGGGCTTTACCGCCTCTCCTTCCGCTAGTCCTTTCTTTGCACCCCTCTCTCGGTGTCCAGTAAATTGGTGGTGGTATAGAACGATCACCGAGCTTGGAGTTGGAAGTCAAGTTTGCATCTTGCCACTCAAATTAACAATGAAGCCTACCCTCACAGAACATAGGTAACCAAACTAGTAAACCCTTAGCTAGTCAGTCAAATACTGCTTTAAGTGATTTCATGTGCTAACTCGTTTAATCCTTAAAACCATCCATGATGTAGGGACAATTATTACCTGTATTTTACATATGGGGAAACTGAGACACAGAGTGGGTACATCACTTGCTTGAATTCACACAGCTAGTAGTAGCTAGAGCTGGGACATGGATTCAGGCAGCCTTCCTCTAGAGCCAGGACTCTCAGCATGATGCTCTTTGTGTTAAATGAAAGAAAACATTATGTTGAGTGTACTATAACCACTTGTAGCAGATGTACAAAATGTACATCTTGCTTGCACACTTACAAGAGGTACAAAATGCCTACCTCATAGTCACTCAATTTTTCTTTCTTAGTGTGACAGCTAATTTTATTTGGGGATTGGCAGTGCCCCGTTAAAAGGCTCCATTTCCTAGCTACAAAGAAAACAATAGCAGAAATTGTTAGGTGGGAAGTCTCAGAACACCTCTTGGAGGAGAGGGTAGACAGTTGGCTCGTGTCTTTTCTGCCCATCACGCCTTCCTTTTCTCTTCCTTCCTGGCTATGATGGCTGGGGTGCCAGTTGTTACTTTGCCCTATGAAGAAGCCTTGAGTTTGTAAGCCACCTGCGGAGGCTGGGGAACCAGAAAAGTACTGCAGTCTTTTTTCTTTTTTAATTTAAATTCAATTTAATTAACATATAGTGTATTATTAGTTTCAGAGGTAGAATTTCGTGATTCATCTGTTGCATATAATACCCAGTGCTCATTGCATCGAGTGACTGATGGCTTTGATAACAAATAGAGCTGCCATTCCCACCAGAGTTACTTTACCTTGACAATGTCTTTCCAAATGCAGAAAAATGAATTTCTACCTTATTATAGCTACTTATTTCTAGTCTATTACAAGTAGTTGACATTGGGAATTGATTAAGAATTCAGTCCATTTTTAGAAATTTTAGATCAATAGAAACAGATTTTTTTCAGTGTTCTCTTAATGCTAACCACTGTGAGGATGGTAGTGGAGAGAACTCAAAAGGAATATTATGCATCAGTCTGCTACTCAAGGAGCGTATGCTCTTGTTGTGGGGATAAACACACAAAGCAATATTGACACTCTTAACAGGGTTTTGTAAATTTGGTATAATCTCAAAATTAAGAGAAAAACTCATAATGGCTAAAAGAGTCAGGGAGAGATTCCTATAGATGGGGGGAGGCACTTGAGTTCAGTAGCGAGGGTGGGAAAGTAACCAAGAAGGTCAGGAAGTCAGGTCAACTGTTCCAGAAAAGGTGAGAAACACTGGTGTAATTGTAGGAATGTTTTCATGGGTCTACGAAGAGTAGTGTGTTTAGAACAGACTGCTAAACAGAATAATATATGGAAAAGCTCTTAACACTGTGCCTGGTACATACTTTTCTTCTTTATAATTTTAATTTGTATTCTAAACTCTCCCACCCTTGAAGTGATTTTCTATATTGCTCCTAACATACTTTTTCTAAATTATAATTCAATTCGCATTGCTCTCAGGCTTAGAATTATTCATTAAATTTCTACTGGGTACAGGAAATAGTGCAAGCTCATTGTTTCGGTTTTGTAAGCTGGCCTCTGTTTTTCTCTTCAGACTTCTCCTCTCCCAATTCTTTTCTAATATAAAATGAACTACTCGTAGATCAGCAACATGCAATTCTATTTTCACAAATTCATGCCTTTGAACATGCTGTGACTTCCCTCTGAAATGTCCTTTTCCCCATGTCTACCAAGTAAACACCTTTCTCTTTCAATTCCCACTTCAGGTATAACCTTGTGGCTCCAACTCAGAAAAACATAACCTATCCTTTGTGTGTGTGCATGTGCGCGCGTCTGTATCTAATATGTATATTTAATTGAAATTGTATTACGTTTTAAAAAGTTTTGACATTTCCTTAAGAAATATATACATGATACAAATAAATCAATGGGAAGATGTATTAAAAGACACCTAAGAAATTAGAATAAAAATAAAATATAGCTAAATGAGGAATACAAGGTATTATATTTAAAAATTTTTAATACAGGAGCTAAAGTTGGCTGCAAATATGGTTCTAAGCTTCTCAATAGCCAGAGAGAGCGAAAGATATTTTTGAGATTCACAATATCCACGAGATACATTTTTTTAAAGACCAGGTGCTTAAGAACTATTTAACTTTTCATCATTCAGAATGAAATTTTTCCCAAGGATCTTTATAAATAAGCTATTGGCTGATAAACTAATAAATCTTTTCAACTGTATTCAGGATTGGTATTCAGTGGGCATGTATTGGTATGGCCATTCTGGTTGTTAAAATATTGAAATAATTCCTTACTGATTGGTAAACAGCCACTGCCCTGAATGTCTTTTCTCCACTCTTTCTGCTGTGAACCTTCCTTCATAAATATCTGCTTATCCTCAACCTCCATCAGCCAGGGATGAAATCTGGGACAACAGGGGGTGCCTCCAGATCTGCTCCAATACTCTGGAAGTATTCCTCCTGATGGGTCAGTGTCCATGTCTCACTGATCATTAAATATGTTGGCTATCATCTCTGAATTAAAACAATATACCTCTTGGGACTTAGATATTACATTCCCTACATTACATAGCCACTTGGATTTCTCACAAATACCTCAAAGTTAACACATCATAAATCAAGTTTTTAAAAAGCTGAATAAAGGAATAGATACTATATTGAGTTTTTATCTTCTCCCTATTCATTTCTTTAACCCAAGCTGATGGTCTAATACCAACGTGCAATTGATTAAAAGAAAATCTAAGAACTGAATAATTTATACCTCTGGATGAACCGAATAAGTACTCATACCGGCAATGCTCCAAATAAAATTATTTATCACAGTCAAAATATTAATGAGAATTAGCAACAGGGTGCTTCAGGCTTTAATTTTTGGTGAGACTTGAAGTTATTTTGTGTTTCTAACCAAGGGAAGATCCACAGGCTTGGATAATGTGCCAGGTTGTGTTCCAGAGGGATGGAAATTTTCAGTGAAACCAGAGAAGTCAATCAGAACAATTGTCTGGAGAGATGGCCACTCCATCTCAATGCAGGAGCAGCGGAGGATTTTTCCTCTGAAAATACTTCTGGGACCATGGCAAATATAACAAAGTGGGTATCAGAGTCCATTTATACACCAGATATCATGGCTGAGTTATGTTACCATAATAAATTAGTAAACATGTAAATTAATCTCTTGATGATCATTTTGTCTTAATTTTAAATCAACTTTAAGTGAGATATCATTTACACATAATGAAATGAACACATTTTAAGTGCACAGTTCGATAAATTTTGACAAATGATCACCCATGGAACTCATCCCTGATCAAGTTATAACATTTTTCCATCATCCCAAGTTACTTTGTCCCTCTTGGCATTCAGTATCTCACCCCCACCACTACTACAAACCCCCGGCGACCATTGCTGTGCTTTTTATCATTATAGATTACTTTTACTTATTCTAAAATTTCATATTAATGGATTGTTATTATTAATATTAATTTCATGTTAATGGAATTATTACTTTTTGGTATCTATCTCATTCATCCAGCATAAAGTTTATGACAATGATCCTCGCTGTAGTTTTTTTCATTAGTAAGTAGCATTCCATTGTATACATGCCACAGTTTATTCATTCAACTGTTCATGGACTTTAGGGTGGTTTCTAGTTTAAACAAATTTTATTAAGAGCAATGCTGCTTTGATATTTACTTATAAACCCTTTTAAGAATTTGTATTGAGATTTATGTACCTTTGCATGAGCATATTTTATATTTGCTTTTAGACTTTTTTAAATTAAAAAAATAATTTTAGACTTACAGAAACATCACAATAATACAGAGAGTTCCCACTTACTCTTCACCCTCTTTCCCTTAATGCTAGCATGGTAAAGCTTTACCATGGTAAAGCTCAAAATTAAGAATGTAATATCGGGGCAACCCTGCTAGCTAGACTATAGACTTTGTCTGAAGTTCCCCCGTTTTCCACTACTGTCCTCCCTGTGTTCCAGGACTCAGTCCGGGATACCACGTTACATTTATTTATCATTTCTTCTTGGTCTCCTCCAACCTATGGCAGTTTCCCAGTCTTTCTTTGCCTTTATGACCTTGACACTTTTGAAGAGCAGTGGTCAGGTACTTTGTAGAATGTCCCTCAGTTGAGTTCATTTGATGTTTTCTAATGATTAGACTGAGAATATGAATTTTGAGGAAGAAAGTCACAGAGAAGCTAAGCTTTTTGTTTGTTTTTGTTTTTTTTTAGTATATAGTATACTGTAGCAGAGTTAAGTGATATCAATATGTCCTATGACTGGTGATGTGACTCTTGGTCATTTGGTTACGATGGTGCCTGCCAGATTTCTCCGCAATAAAGTCACTATTTTTCCCTTTCTGTGCTCAATGTTATTTATGTATCTATTTATCTATCCATATATGTTAAATATATTTATCATTAAAATATATATAAAATAAAATACATTCATACTTGTATTCCCAGTTCTAATCCACTACCACAGGATTCTTTCCAACATGTCCCTTTTGCATCTCTGTAACTTTACATTACTGAGTAGTGTTCTCACAGTGAGAAACACTTATAATATATTTACTTATTTGTCCAATGCTAATACACCTATAAAATTGTTTCAGAATTGCTAGCATGTACCTCTATAAGAAACAGACTTAGAAGTATTAGAGTATAGTGCGTTATACATTTCTTTTATTGTCTTTTATCCTTAGAATATCAAGTGAAAACACTATTTCTTCCCCCAACATGACCAGTAATCACAGCTCTACTGCTAACCAGCTCTGTGGCATTGGAAAAATTACCTGCCTTCTTTGCTTCAGTTTTATGATCCATAAGATGGAGAGTATAATAGTAAGGACCTTCTTGATTGTAAATAGTAGATGCCTGGCACATAATAAACAATAGATAAGTATTTGCTGCTACTGTCACCCATTAATCCTTAACAAGGCAACAAATTGACTTGCAATTATTACACATATAATTTTGCATTATAATTCATTTTTGTCTTTGTCCTCTTTAGGTTGTGAACTTTTTAAGAGTAGGAATTAAGTCTTTATTTTATTTCTTTACACAGGTGTCTTGCATGGTAAGTTCTCAAAAGATATTTGCTGATGTTATTGAATAGTAAGTACATGCTAAAAATTAATAAAACCAAACAATATAAAACAGTAAATGTATATTAATGTACTAATAAATGACAATGGTTCCATGTTAACTTTTCCTAGTCACAAGTTTATGTTTCGATATAATTCTTCTTGAGAAAGTACATATTCACATATGCATATATCTCTCTAGAAACTTATAGAATGATGTCTAAAACTCTATCTATTTGATCTCTCCCTTTGGATTAACAGTTTTTTCAAACTCCTTTGAAGGCAAAATCCAACATGATGTGTCATAAGAGCTAATCAAATCTCTTTTATCTTTCTATCTCAAGAAAAAGTGTTGGCCAAGATAAAACAAAAGGAGGAGGAAATCAGGAGATGGGAAGGTAAAAATACCGAGATTGCAATTACTCTGCATCAAGGACGACTATTTAGCAAGGATTAAAATATAAATATTAAATCATGATTTCTCTTTAGGGAAGATAGAACATCCTTTCATAATGACAGATTTTATTCTTATTGCAATAATCTGTTCTGGTTTTGTGTGCCCTTTAATTTCTGTGAATATTTTGCACGTTAAAGCATTAGAGAGATATGAGATATTTTTATCTGTTTTTATTTTTTGAATCTATAATTAAGAACTACTTTACACTAGAGAAATATATATGAATAAAATAACAACTACACAAGTTTCATATTATTTTATCAAACCTTCAAGGAAATGTAGAGAAATCAAGTTTTAGGGAGCCAGGAAGTAATCTGCATTACCCTAAATATAATAATTTAGAATTATAGAACAAAATTAGTATAAAGTAAGTGAATATTTTTAGAACTGTTAACATTTGTGCTTTAGCAATAGCATTTGACAATGTTTAAATAGCTAACAAAAAGGGAATTTAATTTGCTTAAAAAATACTATTTAACCAAGATGATTAATGTAACTTCTGGTTTCTGGGGAATTTTCATAATGTAATGTCAGAAAAGAAGATGAGATTATTAAATAACAAGCAACTGATTTCCTCAAATTTTCAAAAAACCTTATAGGTCAGATTCATATGCATTAGTACAACTTAGTAGACTGTCAAATATTACAAATTTATATCAGGTACTTGGCATTATCTTTCTGAATTGAGGCAAAATTTACTGCTTCAGAGAAAGAGATACATTCTTTGTATTTTCACTATCATGGCCCACTAACCATAAGCTTATGTTTCTATGGAAGCAGGAACATGCAACTGCTATGTATTGAAAAATAAAAATTGTGTTATAGCCAAGATAATAAAATATCTGCAGTGAAGGTACACACTACTTGTCAATCTTTTATTTGTAAACCATTTATTGATTAGGCAATCTGGTCAATGCACTGGGCAATACATTTGGGAAATATAAAGATAAAAAAACAAACACTATCTGTGTACACACCAAATTACAATACAAGCTTGGAATTGAAAAGTCACCTGATTAACATATTTAGAATTATGCAAATGAAAGGTAATATTAAAATTATGTTAAGTTACAGTGAAATCAGCCACAAAAAAACTTGGTGACCTGCGTAGGAAAGGACTTGCCCTTGATCTACAATGCCTTTGTGGCATCAAATCATAATTATTTTAACATCAGCATATTTTAAGGGGGAGACACGGCTAGAAAATATTATGGTAAACACACACAAACATTTAATTTTCTAACTAATAACATTTTAAAAAAATCCTATACTGTTTCCTGGGGTGCCTGGGTGCCTTAGTTGGTAAGCATCTGACTTAGGTTCAGGGCATGCTCACTGGGGAGTCAGCTTGTCCCTCTGCCCCTCCCCCCTAATTCATGCTCTCTCTCTCTCTCAAATAAATAAAATCTTAAAAATAAATAAACAAGTCATACATTGTTTCCTTGTTTAGCATCACAAAGTTTAAATCTTCTTCGCATTTAAAGTGTTTAAGAATAAAGATTTTAAAAGTTTAAAAGAATAAAGATTCTTTTAACTTGCTTTTGGACCTTGACAAATACGCCTATTTGACATCACAGATATATATTGCTTTTCATAACATTATTTTAATCATTTGGTACCATTCAGATTGTTAATATAATTTCAAAGCACAGCAAAGAATACTGCAGTATTGTTTGCATTTTTCACTTAGCTGAAAACATAGATTGGTTTTTCCTTTAACTGACTTTAGCATTGCTGGAAGTTAAACAACTTTTCTTGAGAGTGAGCCAGAAGATTTTAACAGATACATTTGAATGCCTTAAAATGATAGGTCAAATCAGCCTCCTTGTTTCAAAAGTCTTCTGATCTGTTCTGGGGTAGTTGTCAGTTAACGGCCTCAGATTTCCCAGTGTCAGAACAAAATTCAGTTTTGTTTACTTGTAGGTTTATTCTTCTTGGGTTGGTTCTGTAATGCAATAGACCATTGCTTTACAAGAAGGTAACTAAATAATTCTTCCAGTGATGAATTTTTACTTCATTTATAGTCAGTATATACCTCATAGTTCTAGCTCCATCTATCCTGCTTATACAAAATCCTTTTGTTTCAAAGATGCCAGATGTGGGTTAATGGATATCAGAAAAATAAAACAAGAACGAGAAAAATGTATTGCTTCCCACTGTTTGTACAAAATCCATTACACACACATGTATTTTTAAGGAATGGTGTGGCTCAACCTAAACAAACACAAGTAAATTTATTGCTTCAGCCAAATGGGTGTGTGAGTCCAGATGGGGACCCTAAATTATTTGAGCAAATTTGACAATAGTGCTCGAACAATGGCTACCTTCCTTGGACTGGTGTGGTCATTCTCCCAGAAAAAAGTCCAATAGAATCTAAATCACTTCCAGTGAATCTATAAGCTAAGAACCTCAGAAGAAAGAACTGTTCTGCTTTGCTAGAGGCAGAAAAAAATATTCATATTGCTTTGCAAGAGACTGTTTCTATTTTTCAAACTTTATTGCTTTTTGAATTATGAACACAATAATGTTCATTTTAATAAACCCTAAATATACAGAATAAAATATTATAAAACTTCATCCCCTTCCCCATACTGTCTCCCTCCCCAAGGATGATCGTTGTTGAGTGTCTTTTGAGATTTTAGTGTATACAAACATTCTCACTGTGTGAACATTCCCACACAGATTGAATGGAACTACATCCTGTATAAACATCAAGCTTATCACATAGAGATCTACCACATTCTTTTTTTTTAAGATTTTATTTATTTATTTGTCAGAGAGAGAGAGGGAGAGAGCACAAGCAGGGAGAGTGGCAGGCAGAGGGAGAGGGAGAAGTAGGTTCCCCACTGAGCAAGGAGCTCAACGCAGGACTCAATCCCAGGACCCTGGGATTATCACCCAGGTCGAAGACAGACACTTAACCACCCAGGCGTCCCTATCTACCACATTCTTCAACACTGCTGCAGAATATTTTATTATGTGGACATGCTATTCTTCTCTCAACAATTTCCTATTATAGGCTGTATAGGTTGATTCATTTCCTATTTTTCTGTAATAAACATGCTGTTATAAATACTTCTGTATAAAATCTTTGCAAATATTTACCATATTCTTGTATGATTTTTGGAAGTAAAGTCATTGCTACAAAGACTTGTGTATTGAATAATTGAATTGATAATACCAAATTGTTTACAATAACAAGATTGTGCTTTTTGACATCCACACCAGTATAGGCACTATTTTCTACACTTTCACAAATGCCAGTTATTATCCTTATATTTCTTTTAATTTTATTTTGTACATTTAGATATTTAATTACATGGAATTTATTTCATGTATAGAGAAGTGGAGCTCACAGTTTTTTTTCCCCAAATGAGTATAAAGGCTCAGAATCATTTATGCATTGCTTATCCTTTTTCTAGCAATTTTATTAGAAACTGTATTCTCAAATGTGATGCATGTGTTTGTTAAGGTTCTTAGATGCAAATGGCAAAATCTACTTCAGCTAGTCTCTGCATAAAAGGAATTTGTTTCAGGATGTTATATAGCTCACAGAATCATCAAGTTGCTAGAAAAAGAGATTAGAATCAAACTTCCAGGACACTTTCTGAACACTGTCCTTCACCAGCCTAGACAACAAGCACACACAACCATAGGACAATGCCACATCAGCAGTCACCACTCAAGCCGTAAAAAATGGAAGCCTGTTGATCCATATGGGTTGGACTGACACTAAGTCTCACATAACTGCATTTTGCTGCAGGAAGCTGGTCCACATACCTGTCCCTGGCTATAGGAGAGGCTAAAAATACCAGATTTTATTGAATTTAAGACACTATCAATTGTAAAATACATGATTATTTTATGTACCACTAATGAAAAGAAAATGCCGACCATTAAACTCTGACATAATGTTTTCACTTAGAATTTTTAATTTATAATTATTATTTTTTAAGCAAACTGTACCCCCAATGTGGGGCTCAAACTCACAAGCCCCAAGATCATGAGTCATATGCTCTACTGACTGAGATAGCCAGGCACCCTTAATTTATAGTTATTGAAAAGGACAATTGTTAGAATTTATTCAGACAAATTTGTATTACATGTTCTTATGGATATACAAAAAGGAAATTATAGATAAAACAATTTGGTTAAGCTATTCTAAAACTTTACTGAAGGTATCAGCCTTGTTAAGATATTCCTGAATTCAAACAAGGAAATAGAGGCAAGCAAACTCCTTAAGGAACTTTCTCAGAATGTAGATAGCAGCCTCGAGAGAGACTGGGAGGCACATCACTCCATCCAGACTCATACTTGAAAACAGGATTCCACTCAAGTAGGGGAAGGGGCAAAAATTCCCTGTTCTTTTGACCCACTTTTCCAATAATTCTATTAGAAAAGGCTTACTTTGTGGCAATACTCCATTAAATGGCATTAACAAAAATTGTTCTATTCAGAATATGGAAAGACTGCTTTCTATCCTTTGGACCCAGAAGTCCAATTTAGGATCGACATTTTTTTTTGAATATTTATTTATTTATTTTAGAGAGAGAGAGAGCATGAGCGTGAGGAGAAACAGAGGGAAAGGGAGAGAAATCCTCAAGCAGACTCCCCACTGAACACGGAGCCCAATGTGGGGCTTGATCCCAGGACCCTGAGATCATGACCTGAGCCGAAATCAAGAGTTGGACACTTAATTGACTGAGCCACCCAGGAGCCCCTAGGATCCCACCGTTCTTAAGAGGGCTGCCCTCTTTGACTAAGACGACCTCCTAATACAGAAGTACAAAAAAAAAAGTACAGAATTTCACATTTGTAATTTCTTAGTGAAAGGATGGTATCAGAGAAAAGAGCTTTCCATAGATGTGAAAAAGTCTACAGCATATATGTACGCAAATGAAAAGAAAATGCTCCAGAAGGAGATCCATCAAATAAGCAGCAGTGAATACTTCTGGGGATGATACTGAGACGAGAAAAAGATGGAGAAAGTTTGATGAAAGACTTGCATTTTTTTTATTTATTTAGTTTCTGTTAGGATTTTTTTTACAACAAAGAAGGATGCATGGAACGCTTATGTAGGTAAAATGTTAGTTAACATTTCTGTAAGGATATAGATTCATATTATCAAGATATCAGCTGGGTCCTTCCTGTCCAGTGAAATCTAGTATTGCCATAAAACTCCAGCTCCTTGGCCTGCAGAATTGCTAATCTCCAGATTCCAAGAATTTACTCTTTTATGGTCCTTTGTGATTTTCCTCTATCTTTAGGTGCTCTGTGTTATGGTAGATGGGCCGAGACATATAGCTTGACAACCCCGAAGTCTCCCTAAAGATCCATTCGTATGAAATCTTCTGGGGGCAATGCAGATCTTTATGAAGACTTCACATGGGAATGCTTATTTCTGTTTTCCAAAGATGCGTTTCCTTGTCCTCCCATTCCAGCATTCCCTCTCCCCTCTCTCCTTGCACAGAGCTCCGAAGCTTCTTGGGTTCTTGCTCTCCCTTCCCAATTTTCCATTTCTAGTTGCCTTCCTTATTTAGCTCCTACTGCCCGTTTTCACTTATTAACATTTCAAGGTGCCTCTGTAGAATACAGCAGCAATGATTTTGGGAAGAAGTTATTGTTATAGCAGCCAATTATTATTATCTGTCATGTTTTGCCTTCCTCCCTTGAAAGAAAACAAATATTTGTAATTGTTAAAACTCTTCTGATTCAGGGTCCGCTGCCTGTCCTTGTACTTGGAATTTCCTTGTTGGTGCTTTCTGTCTAACATAGGGAGTATCTCTCAACTTCTTGAAGGTTCCCATGAAGCACACTGGCCTCTACTCTACCTTGTTCAGGAAGGGGCTTTGCTTCTCATTATTTCTGCATCTGGGCTGAGTTGTACTTGCACGAACTTTAGTTCCCTCATTGCTCCCAGTCCTGAAGAGACGATTCTGTGTTGTTCTGTGGGGAATGCTGGAGTCATTTTCCTCTCTTCCTCATCCCAAATTATCTCCATTTACTATGATAATTTATGGGAAAACTCAGGGCTCTTAAATGCTGTGTGGTTCCCTAAAATATTCAGCACCAAACTGCTTCTTCAGTGACTTACCATAACCAAGCTAGATTTTTCAAACTAAGTTCAATAGCACCTGCTTGTAGGGCTCATTTCAATCATCTCTGATTTGATAGTATATGCAGAGGACTATTCAGATATGCATCCTCTATAATTGCAAAACAAACAAACAAACAAACAAACAAACACCAAACCTTGGACTAAAACCAAATGTCAATCAATACAGGAATGAATATATATATATCTATATTTCATTGTAATATGCAGTGGGATACAAGATAGCAATGAAGAGTCAATGATTCAGAGCTATATGCAGCAGACCACGTAAATCTCAGGATCGTGACATGGAAAATAAGTCATATGTGAATAGTCATAGTATCATTCCATGTATATAATGTTCAAAAGCACACAAGTTCAAACAAAATAAAAACATATAACATTACAAATATAGGCGGTAAGACTATAAATTAAAGTAGGGGCTGATATCCCACAAATTCAGGATGCTGTTATCTCTGAAAGAAGGCAAACAGGTAGGATTGGAGAGGCATACTAAGAGGATTTCAAAAGCAGTCTTAATAATTTACTTTTTAAACTTGATGTAGTCAGGAGGAGGTTTTTGTCTCTTCATTCTTTATGCCGTACACAAAATCATGAGTATTTTGTATACAATCATATATCTCAGTATTTATATCTAGCATGTATATCATCATTTATATCTAAAATAATCACTTAAAACTCTTGTGATATATTAGTCTAATTCTGAGATTGGTTTTAATTTTTGAAATGTATCATTTGGAATATGTTTAGGAACTAAGGTTCACCAGAGCTCAGATGTAACAAAGCAACAGGCTTGAGGGATGTAGCCAGTACTGGCCCAAGCAACCAAGTTTGTTGCCATTGCCCGTGTTTCTATAATTTTTTAGGAAGAGAAACTATTTTGTTAGCGAAAAATGCTACTTGTAGCCTATTATACCAGGCTAATAAGGTACCTCGACCCTGAGAAATTCCTCAGAGATTAGGCACATGGCCCCTTGAAATACCCCAGAGGCAGAACTCCAAGACCAGGATGAACGGCGGGAGATAATGTCAGGTAGAGTTTCATCCTGGAGATTTCTGTGAAGCAGGAAGAAGCTATTTTACAATATCTTCCTCAGTTTTCTAGGGGACTCGAGCCTGATAATTAAGAACTGTCTGAGGAGAAACGGGCAACTAATGAAAACCACTGAACAAGAAGCTCTGCAACATTAAAATCAGTTCTCAGATTGTATGTCTCAGGAGAAGGCTGCCACGGTTGCCCCAGCAGCATCAGCTGCTAGCAACTAAATGCTGCCACCCAGAAAAGACGAATCCCTTTCACACACACTGTTTGTAAATGTTGGTCAACAGCTATACCGGACTTTAAGGAGGGCAGTGGGCACAGTTCTCCAGTACCGAAGAGTTTGCACATGGGCACCGAGCAGTCATGCCTGTGACGTGGACCAGGAACCCAAAAGTGGTTCATTGGAAGTTTTAATTTATCAATGTATAAATGTTTCCATAGGAAAAAACAACAACAACAACAAAATTATATGATACCCGAACTAACCAGTTTCAGGCAAAAATATCAACTGCTAACCCAGAAAGTATTAAGAAATCTCTT